>NC_060141.1:588141938-590943188 GCF_021461385.2 Schistocerca piceifrons
CACCCTCTGACACTAACATCGCCAAATCTATAGCAACATGGCCGACCCCACGTTGAACTAGAACAACGCGTGTAAGAAAAGAATGATGAACCATTAACAATCCAGAACAACTACAATCAGTGCATACACTCTCACACACGACCTAATAATTTGGTTATATACTTATTTATCGATGTGGTATGAGTTCTTTAAAGCTTCCTGTGTGCAGCTTGATCGTCAGGGTCTGGAGCTTTTTGACTCTTTTAGACACAGTATTATGTACTGAAGACGATGACGGAGCTAATGGTACAAAAACCCACAGTTCCGTTGAATAGTTTAACGCACCCAACGGTATAGCAGAAGTTCTTAACGGCATTTGTATCTTAACGTTGGCAGCGATCCATTTCCATCATTTTGTATGGTGTCTGGTATTAGGTTATGAATCCCTTCCTTTTACTCTTAAACGTGTGTGGATAATTTTTTTATCAAAACCCACTGGCAAACCTTATATTATGGCAATTCCCCACACACTGTCTCATAAGTTCTATACATTCTAAAGTTTTCGTGTTTGCTTATTTATGTTCTGCCAAACGTCAAGCGATCTTTTTGCTAATTTCTTTACCAATTTACCATTGTGCCTCAGCCTTGGTTTTATCGCTGCGAAAGGCGATTGAGTTTTCCTGCCATAGCTATACATATGCCTCAGTGATATACCGAAGGTACACCCCACCGTTATCATGATTACTGTTAACATAATAGCTTAAAATCTTCTGAATCGTGCAATGTACCCTCTCCATTCTCCCATTTACCTCAGGGTGAGAAGGACATGATCGAAGCTTTTGAATGAAAAGCAAATGACACAACAGTTTCATCAGATTAAATCAGTGCCCTGGTCCTTGATTAGTGTATCTGAAATGTCAAATGTCACTAATCAATTAATTGTTCACCCTGCTTGGGCTACTGTACTTTCTTGCTGGTCAGGAACTGTCGTCACCGCTATGAATTATGAAAAATGACCTCTAATGGCCAATATATATTTACTAGCTTCTGGGTTGCTGTTACATGGGTGTACTATTCAGGGTTGGTTAGATGCCTCTGGCACCCTGTTTAATGGAGTTTGTTGGCGTCTAAGATCAGCTTGTTGAATACGCAGTACAGAGTTCCTAATATATCCTGTTTGCTAGTTCTCCACCAAAAACTTCCCAGCCACCCATTTGTCAGTTGCTGTATGACCACCATGACCTGCTAAGATATGGTCATGAACTTCATTCAAAATTGCGTCCCTCAAGGCTACAGTTACCACCATGTGTGGTCCACACTTGGTCGTTCTGGACAATAAACTATCGTTTATTACGAACTGTGGCTGTTACCTGAATGCCTGACAATCAGAAAAAACTGTCTGTTCTTTCCGCCATTCAGCAATGCTCTTGGCCAGTCCTTGCATACCACCAGTTTTCAAGCTTAAACTACCAGTGTTACTGAGCTCCCCCCCCCCCCCCCCCCCCAACATTAGTGTACACCACATCAATCCATTGGAAGTGTCTTTCAATCCCAACAAACACTAAAATGTGCCATAATCCATGAGCACTTTACACTGTTAACCATACAAATAATAATGGAAGTAACAAATGCCATGCATACCTGAAAACATTTCCTTTTCTGTGCTGGGGTGATTCTCCTCTGCTTTCTTCAACTGTCTGGATGCAAATCCTGCAGAATACTCCTCTGCCTCCCACAGCCACATCACAAGACAAAATGAATTCCTCTGTAGAGTTGGTAAATACTAAGATTTCATCTGATACCAGTGCCTGCCTGTCAAATGCTGACAGTTGGCAGACCATTCAAATTTTGCTCCTGTCTATAATAAACGGTTGAAAGGCTCAGAAATTTCAGCAAAACCTTTCACGAATTTTTTGTATAAATTACAACGACTGCCATGGCAAGAAATTACAGGCCACCAACGCTAACCACAAGTCAGTTTTTACATCATCCTGACTGATTACATTCCTGAGGCAGTTTACCTTTGTTTCTGCAAAATGGCATCTGCCATTCACATACTCTCGGACACCATTTCCAATCGTTGTATATGTTCTTCCACATTCTCCAAAAGCACTAAGACGCCGTCAAGGTACACCATGCATCACTTTGGTTGTAACCTTCTAATCCAACAGTGTCTAAAAGAGAACCAGTGCAATTTTGAGTTCGAATAACATTCAATGGTACTGACAATAGTCCCATGGAACTATAAAGACGGTCTCTGGGTGCTCCTCCAGTGCTATCTCCAGTTGGTAATAGCCCCTCATCAAATCCATTGTCAAAAGATATTTACGCTGACCCAAGTTTTCCAGAATCTCCGTTGTATTTTGTATGGGATGTAAATTAGCAACAGTTCATGCATTAAGTTATCGATATTCACAATAAAATTTATATTTTAGTGCCATCTGGTGATTTTCTCAGGACAAGGACCACTTTTGTACCTTATGGGCTGTCACTATCTTCAGTAATCCCATCAGCCATCAGCTGATAAATAAATTCTTCAATCAACGTTTGCAGATACCTTGGGATCCTACATTGTTTCCTATATACAAGAGCGTTATTGCCTGTTGGTAATCTATGTTGCATAACTGGTGTTGCTGTTAGTGGACGACTGGGATTACACAAATCCGTAAACTGTAGTAACGTTGCTTCTGTTGGTTTTCTATCGTTTTCTTGGAAATGCTTCACTTTCCTACATAAAGCCGATGCACTAACGGTTAGCTTGCAACTTAGGTCGTTGATCTCTCTGCATTATCCTCCTGTAGGACATTTACATTAGCGGTCAGTTAATCCTTTGGCAGACGTCCTTCATCCGTGCCAAAATTATCGAGATTAACTGAAACCATAAATCCTCGTCTGTTTCCCTGGTGCATACTACAATTCTGCGTACTAAACAATGTGACTTCTCAAATTCGTGTGTACTTACACTAACCTAGACTAACTTCCTGTACCTTTCAGTATACTATCACGCAAATTGATCTTCACAATTTGTGTCCACGGTTCATATGCATCACTTTTATGACTGGTGAACCATGCAACATTGTTTCACTTGCTGACGTTGCTCCCACTGGAAACAATGTCCCACAAAGTTCAATTGTTTAGTGCAAAAGGTTAATTTTTGTGTGATGTTTATCAAGGAAGTTGAGTCCTCAGATCGCACAGTGCCCTTCTCGAAAATGTGGCAACACTTCCATTTTTCCAGTACGAATGCTGACAAAAAGTACTGGGAATATAGAAGAAATCTTGTGATTGTATTTGTGGACAGTTGAAACAAAATATGGGAATGTTTGGAAGACCTACAGGTACCAAAGGACCTAACTGATAATGTCAAGATGATATACCAAAAGCGTTACAACTGTGTCCAGATAGGCAATGGACGATCAGAATGGTTTGAAACAAAGAGAGTTGGCCAACAAGGAAGCGTTTTATCGTCACTCCTATTTGTAATACACTCCTGGAAATGGAAAAAAGAACACATTGACACCGGTGTGTCAGACCCACCATACTTGCTCCGGACACTGCGAGAGGGCTGTACAAGCAATGATCACACGCACGGCACAGCGGACACACCAGGAACCGCGGTGTTGGCCGTCGCATGGCGCTAGCTGCGCAGCATTTGTGCACCGCCGCCGTCAGTGTCAGCCAGTTTGCCGTGGCATACGGAGCTCCATCGCAGTCTTTAACACTGGTAGCATGCCGCGACAGCGTGGACGTGAACCGTATGTGCAGTTGACGGACTTTGAGCGAGGGCGTATAGTGGGCATGCGGGAGGCCGGGTGGACGTACTGCCGAATTGCTCAACACGTGGGGCGTGAGGTCTCCACAGTACATCGATGTTGTCGCCAGTAGTCAGCGGAAGGTGCACGTGCCCGTCGACCTGGGACCGGACCGCAGCGACGCAAGGATGCACGCCAAGACCGTAGGATCCTACGCAGTGCCGTAGGGGACCGCACCGCCACTTCCCAGCAAATTAGGGACACTGTTGCTCCTGGGATATCGGCGAGGACCATTCGCAACCGTCTCCATGAAGCTGGGCTACGGTCCCGCACACCGTTAGGCCGTCTTCCGCTCACGCCCCAGCATCGTGCAGCCCGCCTCCAGTGGTGTCGCGACAGGCGTGAATGGAGGGTCGAATGGAGACGTGTCGTCTTCAGCGATGAGAGTCGCTTCTGCAGGTGAGCGCCACAATCAGGACTGCATACGACCGAGGCACACAGGACCAACACCCGGCATCAAGGTGTGGGGAGCGATCTCCTACACTGGCCGTACACCACTGGTGATCGTCGAGGGGACACTGAATAGTGCACGGCACATCCAAACCGTCATCGAACCCATCGTTCTACCATTCCTAGACCGGCAGGGGAACTTGCTGTTCCAACAGGACAATGCACGTCCGCATGTATCCCGTGCCACCCAACGTGCTCTTGAAGGTGTAAGTCAACTACCCTGGCCAGCAAGATCTCCGGATCTGTCCCCCATTGAGCATGTTTGGGACTGGATGAAGCGTCGTCTCACGCGGTCTGCACGTCCAGCACGAACGCTGGTCCAACTGAGGCGCCAGGTGGAAATGGCATGGCAAGCCGTTCCATAGGACTACATCCAGCATCTCTACGATCGTCTCCATGGGAGAATAGCAGCCTGCATTGCTGCGAAAGGTGGATATACACTGTACTAGTGCCGACATTGTGCATGCTCTGTTGCCTGTGTCTATGTGCCTGTGGTTCTGTCAGTGTGATCATGTGATGTATCTGACCCCAGGAATGTGTCAATAAAGTTTCCCCTTCCTGGGACAATGAATTCACGGTGTTCTTATTTCAATTTCCAGGAGTGTAGAATCTGTTTCCCGTTTCAAGTAACTAGAAAGCATAATCTCAAAAGACAACACCATTAAGCAGGAAGTACTCAGGAGAACATACGATCCAGTTCATACACTCAAATCATAAATCTTATCTGGGACAGTAAAATGCCACGAAAACTAAGAAGGACCATGCACCACACGTATTTCGTACCAGACCTTACATACGGTTTGGAAACGTGTACCCTACTAAACAAAGACCTCGGCAGAATACAGGCAACAGAAATTAGATTTATTACAACTATGAATTCAACAACTAGAAAGGATAAAATTAGGAAGGAGGTGAATAGAAAAGTAGTTGGTATTGAGGTTCCTGTTACCAGTGTCACAAGGAAATGCAAGTTTCAGTGGCACAGTTAACGGGAATGAACAGCGAAATACCTGCAAAAAAGTATTTCAATCTGAACTCACAGGAAGAACACCACACCGAAGACGAAGATAACACTGGATAGAGACTGTAAGATCAGTTGTGGAGGAGAAAGGACACAAATTGGAAGTGGTCCTGAAACAGAAGATGTATCAAGATAGAAGGAGGTGGCGCTTGTACACCACAATTGTAAAACAGGAGTTTGAAAACGATGATGATGATAAAATTTAGCAGTGTGTCCTCAAGGACCAAAGGTAATCTATCTTCCTAGCTAACACGTTCACACTAACGACCAAAATGCGAGCACCCATGTACACCTAAAATGTATGCACTTTACCAGTTCTGTATTATTTACCAAGCGCAACAACCTGCATTCCGCCTCTGTATACGTGTTGCGCAGTACTTCGTTTTACTTGGAATGTTATCCGATGGTTAAAGCTCCCTCTTTTGCGTTTATTGAATGCTTACCCTAATGCTGCTTACCTTGCCTCTTTCTTCCACACACACACATGCCTAATGCTCCACGCTCATAACACTCTGGCTGGCAGCATTACTTCTTGATGTGGCTCACACGCCCACGTCTACCTGTTTCAGAGAAGGAAACAGTATGGTCATTCAGTCGGCTACTCTGTGGGTAGCGTCTTTGACTGGTATTCAAAAAGTTCATGGTCCCGCGTTCGAAACTCGCCACCGCTTAAATTTTGATTAATAACGAGCATTGGCGGCCGAGGACTTCCGGCATAAGTAGTCAGCCTCATTCTACCAACGGCCTTGTCAAAGAGGGCGGAGAAGTGGACAGAGATTCAGGGCACACTCTTGTCCATGGGAAGGGAAACTGCCCCTGAAAGTGGAAGATCGGCAGTGATCAACGGCACGAGGAAGCAGAGGGCAATAGAAACCACTGCAATAAAGACACATAACGTGTATCCAAAGGATATGAGGCCGGTAATTGAAAAAGCGTCATGATGATGTCTCCATTGGCAAAAGATGACCGAATAGTCCTTCGTTCGGATCACCGGCAGGGGACTGCTAGGAGGAAGGTCACCATGAGGAAAAGACTGAATACTCATCGAAAGGATAACGTTCTACGAGTCGGGGAGTGGTATATCAGAAGCTTGAACGTGGTAGGAAACTAGAAAATCAGAAAAGGGAAATGCAAAAGCTGACACTAGTTATAGTAGGAGAATAAATAAAACAATAGAAAACTACGATTTCTGGTCAGATGAGTATAGGGTAATATCAACAGCAGCACAAAATGGTATAACGGGAGTAGGATTCTTTAGGAATAGGAAGGAAGAGTGTGTTACAGTAAACAGTTCAGTGATATAATTGCTCTGATCAGAATCGACAGCAAACCAGCACCGACGACAGTAACTAGGACACTAATGCCGACGTCGCAAGCTGAACCCCAAGAGATAGAAAGTATATGCGGATATTTGAAGGTAATACAGTACATAAAGAGAGATGGAAATCTAATGGTTATGGGGGCTGGAGGGAAAGGGGTAGAAGGGGTAGAAGAAAAAGTTACAGGAGAATATGAGATTGACACAAGACTGAGAGAGGGGAAATACTAATTGATTTATGTGATAAATTTCAGCTAGTAATAAAGAATACTCTGTTCAAGAATCACAAGAGGAGGCGGTATACTTGCAAAAGACAGGGTGATACAGAATGATTTCAGTTAGATTACGTCATGGTCACACAGATATTCCGAAATGAGATATTGAATTGCAAGGTGTCCCCCGGAGCAGATATAGACTCAGATCACAATTCATAATGATGAAGAGTAGCCTGAAGTTCAAGAAATTAGTCAGGAAGAATCAGTACGAAAAGAAGTGGTGATTAGACGCTGTCGATTGGATCCGCGATGATGAGTGTGGCAGCCCTCATTTTTTCCATCCAGACCAATATCTGAGTGGCCTACAGATCTGGATATTGAATGATTCGTCCACCTGGTCAACTGGATGTCCACAATGGGGCCTCTTTCAAACTTTGTTGGGTAATGATAACGATTTATAACAAGAGTATGCGGAATATTTCTGTCATTCAGAACGATCATTGAACATATGACGCTATTCTTGTCTCTTATATGCAAGTCTAGTAACAAAACACGAACAGTAATAATTCACTATGCAGGCCTCATGACGGGAGTCAAGCATGGAAATTCAAGGCCCGCTAGGCTACGGCTATATGGAAGCTGTGCCCGTGATCTGTATTGAGTGAGCCCTCTTGATATGCGGATCGCCTTTCTCTGACTCATATATCATGTGGCAGACTATGTGCAATGGAATCGATCGAGAAATTAATGGCTCCAACAAACGAACGGTTGCTATGGTCATACCAAAATTAATAATAATGAAAGGAATTAAGGGATTCATCTAAGTACTTTATCAAAGATGGTTCCTCTTTGACCAACATTTATTATACAAAGAAAGGACAAAATAAAACCCAAAATATTATTTATGAATGAAACCGTCACTTACCCAATCCAAGATATGAGAGGAAATAGGACTATAGAATCTGTACCATATTCAGTTAAAATGTGAGCGCTATTGTACATCGAAGTCGGCGGGAAACGATAGGAGAAAGCATCTGGAACTAAACTCACATTTCACTGGAAGGAAGAAACACAAAATCTGGAAATAGACAAGATGACTTAACGGGTCATTGCGAACTGAAAGAAAATACAAATGGTTCAAATGGCTGTGAGTACTATGGGACTTGACGTCTGAGGTCATCAGTCCCCTAGAACTTAGAACTACTTAAACCTAACTGACCTAAGGACAACACACACATCCATGCCCGAGGCAGGATTGGAACCTGCGACCGTAGTAGTCGCGTGGTTCCAGACTGTAGCGCCTAGAACCGCTCGTCCACACCGGCCGGCAAAAGAAAATAAATGTAGGAAGCCAACTACCTGAGCAATGCGCAATCTCTATGATTTAGAACAATGCGCCTAGCACTGACTCGTCATTACCGACACAAAATGATATTGACAACATGAACTTGCCGTGGTGCTGTAGTATAAGAGGGTAGACTGCAATCCAATCAGTTAGAGAGGCTGAGGTTAAAGTCACCTGCAGTCGAAGTGCATCAGCAGAAATGCCAGCAGAAGAGACAGCTGAAAGGTCTAAAAAGTCAGTGAAGAGTCTGTCCCATAGTCCACCGAAGAATCCCCACGAAGAGTGTGACGAAGGATGAGGCATCCAGGAGTTCGACGTGGAGAGGCTGCCCAAAACTGCCTACTTCCCATTCCACAAAGTTCGTAGACGAGCTTCCAGTGGGATGCTGGAAACAAACCTTGCCCTGTTTCCTCCGAAAAGTTTATTTAATGTCTAGCCAATCTCTGAATTTTGCAAGTTTAAACGAAATATTAACAATTTGGTACAGAGGCATATTCTTGAAAAAATATCAGTTCAAACGAGTGCAATCAAAGCCACTCTTTTTCTGGGCAAGAAGGCAATGTAACTCTCATTCTGTCTACTTTTGTAGGTACTGACCAATCATGGCGTCTCCCACTCTGTACGACATGAGATGGTTCAACAACCTCAGAGTTTTGGCGACAGAAAGACATGATTGCACTTCTTCAAAAAAAAAAAAAAAAAAAAAAAAAAAAAAAGGCTGAACAATCCGCAAATTTGACACTCCCATGGAACTGGCTACATTATCTTGTGAGTCAGCAGCCTGCAGTCCGTTTTATGACTGGCGTCTCACCTGTGGTCACAAAGCGCTATAAGGGGCAGTGTGCATGAATAGAACTGACCACAAAGAAACGCAGAGATCCCCTGCAGTTCCAACAGTTCCCTTATTCCTCATGGCCATAGGCTGTTTTGTGTAGACCGCCTGGCAAATGCCTGCAGAGTTTTTGCAAAAAATCTACCTGTGTCAACAAAGCGGCATCCTGAACACAGAGCTCAGTAAACCAGTGACTGACTGATGTTCCTGGCCCAGTAGGTGGAAGAGCCCTTCGCAACATAAAAGCTAAGTTCTTAAACCACCCATCCACAGGCCGACCTGTCGGCCAACCCGTCCCTGCTCCACCCGCCCCCCACTGAGTGGATCACTGACCCATCTGACTGTGTGTGTGTGTGTATGTGTGTGTGTGTGTGTGTGTGTATGTTTGTATGTTCGCACACTGCGACTTTTCGACGAACTGTGCACATGCCAAGTCATATGCAACTTTCACCAGGTCAAAACAGAAGGGGAAAGTGGGTGTATGTGGTGGTAGGTATCGGTAGGGGCTAGCAGGCAGCGATGTGTCGGTGGAGCTGATGCACACAGTCCACGGCCCGACCGCTATAAAGTCGCCCACACTAAGGCGAACGATTTGGGGGAGGTGTTGTCTGACTGATCAGCCTGTGCACGGGAGGCCTTAGAAGTAATGAAATTCAGTTCACAGGGAGGCTGCACTTTCTAAACAATCGGCCACCTGATGCTGCCAAGGCTCGCTATGACCTGGCCAATTTACCAGCCTAGGACAACATGCAAACCCAATACCAATTTAATAGGAATGACGTAATTAGAGAGATGTTATGAACTTTACAATCATCTGTGTCCCAATTGACTATATATATGGCAAAATTTATAGTGAATCTGATTACTGTATGATCAAGGAGAGAATAATAGCAATAAAAAGAAAATGACAGTATGGTCCAGCCTAATGCGTTTCTACTCTTGTGGGCATTTTGCCACTCACAGAGTATTATAGCTCTAGTCATTTACATACCCAAGAATGATGTATGCATGTACAAAGTTACATTTGGCTAGGTGTTCTGGGTACTTTACTTTTGCAACAGTACGGTGCAGTCTTTGAAGTATGCATTTCGTGGGCAAGGTGACAAGTCCTTAGTGACAAATTTCCTCTTATGTTTCTTTAAATCCTACTGTGCGAAAAATTCTCTGCCGAGAATCTTCACTTGCACTCATTAACGTTATGACGCCGTTTCTTGTATGGTTCTATGGCAATAAATTGCTTCCAGGCAATGTGCCTGTTGTGAACTACACTCTGTATAAACATTCAGCTTTCTGAGCATTACATCCTTCTGCACCATACATTATTTATATCTCTCGGTTCCTGTAACGTATAACACACTGGTTTTGATAACCAGTCATGAGCTTTACACAGTCATGTACCCCACCATAGCGTTTTTATTTTTTTATTGATTTTAATTTTGAGGCTGTGGTATTAACGTTGAGGAATAAGGCAGCTTTATGTGAACAAACCCGTGTTTCACATGCATAGCTCATTCAGGATCTCCTGAAATTATTATTTCTGACCAGTTTTTCCCTACTTCAAAATACTCTGGTTAGGAAACATTATGGCTGTATCACCATGATCCTCTCAGGTCTGGAGATGATTAACCATTTGCTGGTGTGATAACTGTTAGACACTCTTTGGGACATGCCGTAGCTGACAGAACCGGAATAATACAGAAGGCAGCGACTGATAACTTGTTGCAATATGTATGAGAAATTACTGTAATATACCCATTCCATTGTTATGATTTAGGTATTCTGTGGTTTCCTCTGACCACTCCAGCAAACGTTGCGTCTATACTTCTGGCTAGCTCAACCACTAACAAAAAGTAACGTAAAATTAAGCTTTGTTGCAAGGAGATGGGGTTTTCTCAATCGTCTGAAAGAAGCAGATGCTTCAGAGAGTGAATATTTATAGACATTAATCACTGGTTCCTAGACAATTCTTTGCCACTAAACTTTGTAAAAACACACTAGATGCAGTTCAGAACTTGTAAGGGGTGTCCCACGAGTTTATGCCTAACATACGATGACAAGCAGATAGAAGAAGTGGACAGTGTTAAATTCTTGGGATTAGAGCTTGATAATAAATTCAACTGGGAGGAGCACACCACAGAACTGCTGAAGCGTCTTGACAAATCTCTATTTGAACTGCAAATTGCGTCAGACATAGTGGATATAAAAATGAAAAAGTTGGCATACTGTGCTTACTTTCATTCCATAATGTCATATGGGATAATTTTTTGGGGTAATTCATAAAGCCAAGCTAAAGTTTTCCGGGCACAAAAACGTGCAGTAAGAGTTATATGTGGTGTGAACTCAAAAACATCCTGCAGAAGCCTGTTTAGGGAACTAGGGATACTAACTACTGCTTCCCAATATATGTATTCCTTAATGAAATTTTTCATTAAAAATATATCACTTTTTCAAACCAACAGCTCAATTCATGGAATAAATACTAGAAATAAGAATAATCTTCACAAGGATTTAAAGTCACTCAGTCTTGTGCAAGAAGGTGTGCATTTTTCAGGAACACACATTTTCAAATAACTTGCCAGCAGCCATAAAAAGCTTAACAACCAATGAAATTCAGTTTAAGAGAAGCCTAAAGGATTTATTGGTGGCGAACTCCTTCTACTCCATTGATGAATTTCTCAGTAAAACCAGCTTATATAACTTCTGCACAATTTCATTGCAGTAATGTGTTGATTGTAAATACATGTGTGTGTGTGTGTGTGTGTGTGTGTGTGTGTGTGTGTGTGTGTGTGTGTGTGTGTAAATACAATCCAACTTCTGCACCATTTCTGTGCAGTAATGTGTTCATTGTATTATAGTAGTTGTATTACATGTATATTACCTTATAAACAAATAAATAAAACTTTTTTATTTTAAATTCAGTGCATTAGTATTTTTAAAATGACTCTTTCATATAGTGTTCATTAAAAAATGACGATAATTCCACTTGGGACCTGTGGAATGGTACATTAGCTTATTTGTTTTAGTTGCAAATATTTGTCATGTATTGTTGTTTTTCTGACATGTTCTACATCCTGGAGGACCTCCTCCTGTGGATCAATTTGAATGAAAGTAAATCTAATCTAATCTAATCTAAACGAATAAGCCCTGTTCAATAAGGGCTATTTACAGGAGACTGGAACCCGATTAGTAGCAAACAAATGGTTGGTTCAAATGGCTCTGAGCACTATGGGACTTAACATCTGAGGTCATCAGTCCCTTAGAACTTAGAACTAGTTAAACCTAACTAACCTAAGGACGTCACAAACATCCATGCCCGAGGCAGGATTCGAACCTGCGGCCGTAGCAGTCTCGCGGTTCCGAACTGAGTCGCCTAGAACCGCTCCGCTACCGCGGCCGGCAATAGTAGCAAACAACGAGCATGTTTTATATGCAGATGTAGCAGGTACTGAAACGAATCATGTAACAGGGGTTGAAACTGAACTGTGTTTTGATGATAACCAAGACGTTGTTAGTCATTCATCCTGAGTCCAAATGCATCTTAACGAACGAATTACTGTCTTAAGAATGATGTCGTAGCTGCTTGTCTCTAAACTAAGTTTCAGCAAAGAATTTCACAAAATCTACCAGTATCGTCAAATTCGTGACCAGTTACTCATGAAAAAACTGTTCAGGTTGCGTTTTTACCAGAGAAAGACTAGTCATTAAAGCACTGTGGAGTGAAACAGTAATAATTCCCCCTTGGAGGAGGAAGATTTTTATGATACCATCAGTTCACATCGTCCCAATAGTAGACTAAACAGGGCTATTTACTTCAGTGGAAATGAAACGGATATGGATGTCAAAAACAGCACTTTTATTATTGAACACCATAAGCTTCATATTTACTGACTATTGACTATGAACGTATCAGATTAAGTCATTTGCTAGTATCCAACGAGAAGGCCTACTTACATTAATTGCTATAAACTGTTAAATAAATTAATGAAACATAAACTTTAGCAAAATAACCATGTATGTTTCAGAAGAAGAATATAAATAAAAAAATTATGGGCACAAAAAATTTAACTTCTCGTCTAGAATACAGTTACATACAGTGTATATTACATTGTGGTTAACTATATGAACGCTGAACGTTTGGGTGTCGCTATCATTTCAAAGTGCTTACCCTCGTTACATAATTATGCATTTTCATACTGTTCTATACGTTCGCAATATATGATATATACCTGCATGTTCAAACGAAAACCATTAATTTCGAAATAGTATGACTACAATTTCAGCATTAGAATTGGCTATACATCAATTTTTGCGAGCTAATGGTCCTAACGCTACACATTCAGCCAGAACGTGCTAAAATGTTTTTGAGTGTCCTCCAACATCTACTTCAAGCTAGCCTATTAAACAGTCCAATATTTTAGCATTATGCTTTTAAATATATAATAATAAAACAGAGAAAGAAAAAGTACAAACTGAAATATTAGCGTCTGTTTCATTGCTAATTGTTTCTTTTAATCTATGGTTATCCAAATGACTGTGTTGTATGTGATCTATTACATGTTTGACTGCTCTAACATGACTACAGTTGGTCCTAAACTTGTAACACTTTAGTTTGTGATGGTTGTAAATTGCTAATAGCTAGGCTGTTATTACAGTGTAATACAGTACCTTTAGCTTTCTCAAAAAATATAAACAAATCATTTTAATTGTAATATTAGCTTCTTTAATTTAAAGTTATTGTCTCTACTCTTGGCTTACCTAAATGATTCCGTTGTATGTCATCTGTTATATGTTCAACTATTGGGCTATCACTAAATTTGTTGATACTTATGTAACATTTTATTTTATGATGGCTGTAAACTCATTCTTTCACCACTTACATATTATTTGTGACCTAAGTCTGTTTTATGTTTACATTGTACTATTCTAGTTAATGATTGCAAATATCTCTTCGGTTCTGCTTATTGACTAACGCCTATGTGTGTCACGTTATTAACTATGTTACCTAACGACGCACGCGAATTTTATCTACTGACAATACGAGACTCCTCCTTAAGAATAGCATAAATGTATTGTTTTCAAGTTGTTCACGATGTTCTGACATGTAATTCATCGCAGAATGTATAGTTCTTTCTAAATTTACTCTTTGACTTCATTTCTATGGTGAACTGTAGCGTCATCTACCGGCCTTCGTTTACTTCTTAGATAGCTTAATCGCCACAGTTAGTTCGGCACTGTCAAATATGCCAATAAGAGATGAGACCCCTATTATATTCAGTGTGTGTGATGACTTTCACGAACTTCTAAATAGTATGTACATACTTGCTATGATGAGTTTTGGTTACTTCTTAAGTTTCAGTCTGAGGATGAAATTTTGTAACGCAAAGCGCTTAGTAAAGAATAATGCGAGCAAAGACTTTCTATATTTCAAAGTTGTGCCAAATTTGAATGGTCACTATCCCCTATCGTGATATATATCTGCGTCAGGTAATTATAGATCAAAAATAAGTGAAGTAGAGTAGTTACGAATAAGAAAATCAGGATGGCAGAGAAACAGTTATATACCAGTATAACAGGAAATGTAGCAGAGACGTGGTGTTACGTTTTACCAATATATCTCAAGCTGAAGGAAGGTTATTATAGCCGTGGGGCCCAGGGACCAGAGGGAACTGGATAGCAATAACCACATAAGGGAGGTGGCAAGGGAGGGTGCGGGACTTCCTGCCGCAGACTATTGTAGTGGCAAAAGGTCTGACGAGGTGGGGCGCCATTACGGCTGGTGGAATGTCTTTCGACAGTCCAACGAAGATTGTTTCCTCCCACAACGATAGAGGCAAACATGGATCACCAGGTTTTACTCATTTTACTTGTATTTTCTTGATGTGTTGTCTTCTATACTCGTGAAATAAATCATGTCTAGGGATGCTTTCCTTTCTACAGACAATGAACCAGAATGACGACTGAAATGATGAGAAACACTGAAGAGAATGCACAGTAAATTGGTTTCGTGGTAGTATAATAACCCATGGGAAATATTTTTAGTCTTTAGATTACTGTGACTGAATGAAAGACTATCATCAACTTTACGGAAATAACAAACCATAAATTGTTAGGTTGTGAGATACGTCACTAAACACAATGCATAAATTATAAAATTCTTCGTCAGTGATTTCAAATGAAACTTTTTCAGAGATATTTTAATAAGCGCTAATGAGGGACAACGTTAAGACTCCTGTTCGAAAAGACTGCGGGATTGCAGCCGTTCGTTGTAAACATTATTCCACGATATTTCAAGTGGACATCAGCCAGTCATCTACAGGTGAGCCATTGAGGACTGGGGTCTTCGATGGCTCACCTGAAGACGACTGGCAGGTTGTTGTTGTTGTGGTCTTCAATCCTGAGACTGGTTTGATGCAGCTCTCCATGCTACTCTATCCTGTGCAAGCTTCTTCATCTCCCAGTACCTACTGAATCTGCTTAGTGTATTCATCTCTTGGTCTCCCTCTACGATTTTTACTCTCCACGCTGCCCGCCAGTACTAAATTGGTGATCCCTTGACGCCTCAACACATGTCCTACCAACCGATCCCTTCTTCTAGTCAAGTTGTGCCACAAACTCCTCTTCTCCCCAATACTATTCAATACCTCCGCATTAGTTATGTGATCTACCCATCTAATCTTCAGCATTCTTCTGTAGCACTGGCAGGTGTCCAGTTGAAATATCTTGGAGTGAATGCAACCTGGTGGTATTGCGTGCAAGTGGAAAGCTAATTAATGTATATAAACGGAACAGAGACGAATTGTGAACCATTCCAGCGAGGAAACAGGGCAGAAATTGGGCAAATTCACTGACATAAGCGACTTTGACAATGAAATGTGGTAAATGGTTGAATACTACAAAATATCACGAGTATTTTCCTATTTATTCTAACTACTGAAACGTTGCTGTAAAGCCATGTTGTAATCGGGAATCATGCCACTATTTGGGCATTAGAAATATTCAGTTCTAAGGAATGAAAACTGAGGTTGAAGAACTATATTTTTCCTGTTAATGTGTCCGTTGTCAAGGATTACAAGCAGATAAATGCAGGATGCGTTGATACAAGCAGCAGATTAGATATTTTCTATTTTAATTGTACATTGTGAATGAATTGATGTTAAGTTTTCGATTTATTATTGTTACCATATTTCCTTCCTCTTTTATTATTTCATGGAAAGAGCAGACAAATCTTCGGTCCTCTGAAGCAAATTAAACGCTGTTTATCAGCACTACAGCATTTCGTAAAAATATTTGCAGACTAGGTTTGGTGCCATCCTGCAATGCGACGGATGTACGCCGCCGACAGCGAGAAACCACCGTGTAGACCAGGTGGGGCAAGTCTTGCAATCTGCATGTACACGCATACCTTAAGCCACAGGAACATTATTAGCTCTGCTATGCTGCACCATTTCCTATGTCATGTACTTTTTTATGTATGTACATTATGTTTCACAACAAAATTTGTAGTACTAATTGTAAACGTAGTGACTGTGTATATGTGTGTGTGTTTGATTGTTTGTGTGTGTGTGTGTGTGTGTGTGTGTGTGTAGTGTAATGTTTTTATTGTATGATGCTGCTGCTGATGATGATGATGACAA
Source organism: Schistocerca piceifrons (assembly GCF_021461385.2). Classification (NCBI taxonomy): domain Eukaryota; kingdom Metazoa; phylum Arthropoda; class Insecta; order Orthoptera; family Acrididae; genus Schistocerca; species Schistocerca piceifrons. The sequence continues at coordinate 588,158,545 of NC_060141.1, forward strand.
GTTCAAGGAGAGGGTCAAAACCAGTACCAGCACATAGCCTATTCCTTGCGAGTAGCATCAATGCGGCTGCTTGGCGGACCGATCGCCATCAACAGTGTCACATGCCCTCACCTCACGACGTACTGCGGAGAGGTCTGATATTTAAACCAGGACACTGGCGCAAAGTCTTACGCAACCGCCGCTCCACCACTTGCCGGCCAAATGCCTACTGGCAGTGAAAATTTTTCCCACCACCAGGATATGCCATGTGTTGTTGCTCGTTTCTGTCGTCATTGCTATTAAAACAGCTCTGATCGCTATTCTGGTTTATTTTAGTTACGTAATACTTCAGACCAACCCAAATTTTACGAATAAAAATTTTTTAAAAAAGGTTTCATTAGCACGGTTGATTTGCCTGATAGATATTTAGGATTTTTTGCTCGGTTATTAGTAAGAAATAAAAAACAGCTGTTACAACCGAAACAAATAAATACTGAGAAAACGGTTATTCAGAACTAAAATACCGGTATCAGTTCTAACTGTTCCGTTTTTCCTGTCTCTTGCCCTCAAGCGCGCTCTCCTGGCGCAGGCGTCCGTCCTATCGCCCGGTAACGTCCAGAGGGACAGCTAGGGGGAGTAGGATCGATACCAGCAAAGATATCACTCGCGCATAGCACAGCTTCCATTATCAGTAAAACGTCAGAACTATCTTTCTGCTGTCTTTACCTTTTCTAAATCTGTCGTCTAACAGCTCCTTAATTTTACGGAAAATATACTACTACAAAAGGACAAGTTGATGTTTAACGTAGTTACCAAAAATTTCTCGAAAACTACTTGAACGTTTTACTTCAAATATTTACACGATACTCTAATGAACATTCGGATATACGTATACAACCTATTTCTAATTAATATAAAATATAAATATAAGTTTAACATACAAACTGGCTAAGTATTTATCACTGTTTTTAATAAATATAATATATAAAAATACCGATATTATACAAATGGCGAAAGTATTTACCAAAACCCTCGAAAAGTTGTTGACCGATTTACTTCATATGTTTGTCGCGATACTGTAATGAACGTTCGGATGGACATAGGCTACATGCTTTTTATGTAATATATAAATCTACATTTAATATAAAAAACAAGACACGTTGTTAAACTGTCTAAAAGTTCTCGACAGATTTACTTTCATTTTTATACGATACAGTAGTAAACTTAAGATTGATATGAGCTGTATATTTTCTTATACATCAACGTACGGGTTTTCTGTTAAAACTGACTGCAAGGAAGAAAATGCTGTCCTGTGAAAATGAGCGGGTTTGTTTTAGTTCTTGCAATCAGTTTCACCTGCGATAGCAAGGCATGTAAACCATTAGGCAAATGTTTTCTAACATATATACTCTCTCTTGTTATATATAATTTCAAATAAAAACTAGATACGCAACAATGTGGTTTACTGTTTTCTTTAGAATGTCTTCTTAGTAGATGGCTCTTGAACGGAGGAATGAAAGAGGAAAGGCGTATTTATGGCTAATCGGCTTATAAATAGAATACTATTACGAATCTGAATCGTTCAAAACTGTATATTCCTACACGTTCGCAGGTTAAAGCTGTGCGAAATACTGTCATTGAAGCTGCTGTCCTCGAAGATGCAGCAGCTGAATAGATCTCTCTCATACCCAGTATACCAATGATCCGAAACGATTCACCCATTATTTAAAAACGAATACAATTTTCAATGGAGTTTTCGTTTGCAATAACAATAATCAAGGCTCAAATTCTGAGAGGGGTAAGAAGACATGTGGGAGGGGGGGGGGGGGCGCGGGGTGAGAGAAATGGACATAAGGAGAGGGGGAGGAGAAGATAGACAAGGAGGGATAAGTTGAAGATGCATAGAGAGAGGTGGAGAAAGATGGTGTTGTGTACATAGTTCCGCGTAGTCAGCATGTACACAACTTTCCCACTAGAGCGCGCCCCGCTAAGCACAACAGCACAGGCGCAGCGCTCGTCCACCTCCGCACTACGAGATGGCGCTGCCTTAGAGACGGACCAAATTCAGCTTCCGCCGATCCGTGTATTAATATGTCACACAGCCAATGAGATTGCTGCTAATGTAGAACCTTTTCTCCTTGCAGATCACATTCACGCAGTTATACCTGAACGCGCGAGGCATTATAACAAGTGCAGACCTCCAATTAGTCAGTCTGCATTTGTCTGCACCAGTCTGCACCAGTCTGCATTAGTCTGTACCAGTCTATAGTCAAGTTTCAGTCTGCACCTAATAAGATTACCATATTCCTTTACATAGCCATGAAGGTAAATGAATAGACACTTTGTCAAGTATCAGAGATATGTGAGAATAAGATTAACGTACCAAGACCAAAGGAATTTCAGATTGTCAATTGTAAACAGCATCCAGAATCAAGTTACATAATGTCTATGCTTTTTATTATTTTAATAAATGTGTGTGAAAATTAATCAAGTTCTGTTTAAAGTTGGTCACCGTCAATCTGCTACTCTAAGTGTGCAAGTGGCATTTCTATCGTCTGACCTAACGGCAGAAGATAAACACGCCACGATAAGACCACGAGACATATTGCTGACACTCGCCTACTTCGTTAGAGCGACAAGTCATATAATCTGATGGTGTGTGTACCGAAGGTCTTACAGTACGCACACCACAGATGGACAGAAAGGGGTGGGAGATAATGGATAGATAGATGGGGAAGGAGGTGGACTGAGAGAGAAGTGAAGGAGGAGATCGACAAAGAGAGGAGGAGAAGGAGATAAGGACATAATATCCAATTCCCATATGTATTTAGCTACTGCGTATTATTACCGGGTTCCTTAGCTGCATATAAAGTTACTTTCTGAACACTTCTCGCAGAAATGTACTTGCGTCTTATACTCAGAGATGTACAGCTACATTCCCCATGAACGATCACGCAGTCCCTCAGAATAACGACAGCGCGTCCACTTCTGCCACATATGCCGCAGGATCCTCTGTCCCAAAGTCTGGTGGGAATGGGGAGTGTCTGCGAACAACGCGGTGGCTGAAAGCGCTGTGACTGGGGTGAGGGAAACGTGTGGGACGAGATGTTAGCTTTTACGGCTGCACGTGGCCGCCAGGGTCGCTGCGAGTTATGTCGGTAATCGAGTGAAGGAGCGCGGCGCCGGGGGTGGAAGGAGGCGGCGGCGGGGGCGGTGGACGCCGTAATAAAAGGGCGCGGCGCGCGGCCGTGATATTGCTGATATAGGGACGCCTGCTCCTCAGTATTCTGGCCAGGCTGCAGCAGCATCCAGTTTGTTAGCGGCCACGGGGCTGGTAATTATCTGCTGACTCGGGACGCCGACAGCGCCAAGACGATACTGCCCTGTCCGTCGAGCGAGAAGATAACAAACATCCCACGGAGGCTACTTCTTCGCATTCTCCTTTCTTCAGCTACCAACCAGATTAAATTTCCTTTCACTCAACCTCTTCTTAGTAGAGTGCTCTTGAAAGGCATGTATATGCATGTGGTCCATTGATGGTGACCGGGGCAAATATCTCACGAAATAAGCGTCAAACGAAAAAAACTACAAAGAACGAAACTTGTCTAGCTTGAAGAAGGGAACCAGATGGCACTATGGTTGGCCCGCTAGATGGCGCTGCCACAGGTCAAACGGATGTCAACAACGTTTTTTTGAAAATAGGAACCCCCATTTTTTATTACATATTCGTCTAGTACGTAAAGAAATATAGATGTTTTAGTTGGACCACTTTTTCGCTTTGTGATAGATTGCGCTGTAAAAGTCACAAACATATGGCTCACAATTTTAGACGAACAGTTGGTATCAGGTAGGTTTTTTAAATTAAAATACAGAACGTTGGTACGTTTGAACATTTTATTTCGGTTCCAATGTGATACATGTACCTTCGTGAACTTATTATTTCTGAGAACGCATCCTGTCACAGCGTGATTACCTGCAAAAACCACATTAATGCAATAAATGCTCAAAATGATGTCCTTCAACCTCAATGCATTTGGCAATACGTGTAACGACATTCCTCTCAGCAGCGAGTAGTTCGCTTTCCGTAATGTTCGCACATGCATTTACACTGCGCTGACTCATGCTGTCAGGCGTCGTCGGTGGATCACGATAGCAAATATCCGGAGTTCGTTGTCGGCTGTTGGGATATTCCTGCGAGCAACAACATGTGTTTTCAAGTTGGCAAATTTTAGCCACCCTCTGGTGGAGTTGAACTATTCTTGGTTATTTGAATTGAAGTGCACCAGCGGAATCTTCTGCCTTGTGGCCGTTAACGTTCCGGTTATCTGCCATGGCCGTTGACGTAAATTCTGGCAGTGTATTTTCCTCATCGTGTTGTCGGTGTCCAGCACAGTGTGTAGTTTGACAGCTCAATGAATTATTGGTTGTGGGCGCCAATACCTTCTATGTTGTTCCACTGAACTTCCTGTAGTGTGCTGGTCTGGTGAAGCGGAGGTTATCTTGTCGGTGGGTCCGTTGACTGTCTGTCGGTTGGGTTGTCGTCAGATCGATAATGCTTGGATCGACTGCCTGCCTCACCTAAGCGAGCGTTATTGTTTGAATTCTAGGCCGACCGTCGGAACGTCTGAGCGCCCTTGGGTATACTGCCTTTTCTTGTTTGTTCTTGTTGTTTGTACAAGTATAGCTTCTAGCCGATTTTGAATTTAAGTTATTTGCTCTATAAGTGTCACGTTCTTGTGGCCTTCAGCCGATTTAGAATTAAAGTTGTTCTGCTCTTAAGGTGTTAGATGGCTTGGGCCTTCAGCCTAATTTAAGAACCGTTTTCGTAGAGCCTTTGGCATTTTTAAAATTAATATTATTGAAACTTAAGTGTTGGTCCTTCAGCCGATTTTGAATTTAAGTTGTTTGCTCTTAAAGTGTCAGGTTCTTTGGTCCTTCAGCCAAATTAAGGAACTGTTTTAAGAGAAGGTTTTGCCTTTTAATTTCTGATTTCGGTTGAGCTTTAAGTTATTAGGTTTCAGCCGTTTTTAAATTAAAGTGGTCTTGCCCTTAAGGCAAGAGATTTTACGGCGCATGCGGCCGCTAATTAAGTTCCAAAACTAAAGTTGTGTTGTTTTTTTTTTAATTTTTCTTCGCTCTTGTAATGTTTGATCAAATAAAAGGTTGTATGTTCTAGTGTAACCGACAGCCGCTTGTTTTGGCCCCTTTCCATAACTTAAACTACCTGACCTGTCCTGCGGGTTTAGCAGGGCGTCTCAAGTAGGGAACTGCATTGCGAGCTGGAATTCCAAAACCACTCATCAGTGCGACAAATACCCGTAGATGGAAAACGTGGTATCGAAACCAGAAAACCAGGTCTGCGGAACAATGTAAGAAAGTAATTTGGTCGTATGAGTCTTGTTTCACACTGTCTGCAATTTCTGGTGGAGGTGACGTCCCAAGTGTGAAACACGGAGAGGGTTCGGTGATGATTTGGGCAGCCGTTCCGTGACATTCCACTGGCCCCATGGGTACTCCGCAAGGTCGCGTTAGCGCCACGGTGATCGGGTCCATCCTATGCCAAACCTTTGTTCCCCAGTAGTGATGCTGTATACAAAGATATCAGGGTCTCTATTCAAACAGCTTGCATCGTCCAGGATTTATTTGTGACCAAGAGGATGAACTGTCGCATCTCTTCACCACAGTCACCTGATCCCAATATTATTGAGTCTCTGTAGTCTAAATGGGAGAGAAGGGTGCATTATCGCTATCCACCTCCACCGTCGTTACCTGAACTTGCCATTAATTTTGAAGGAAGAATGATGCAACTTTACCTTGAAAACCATACCTGATCTGTACTTATCCATCCATTGTGAGACGACTGGAAGTTTTTTTGCATGCCAACGGTTTTCCTACACGATTTAAGCATGGAAATATATTGTATTTTTGGTGTTTTCGAATTTTTGTCCACTCCCTCTAGATGGCATTACCCCTACTGAGCCGTACTCCGGCTCGCGTTGATGCTGTTGTAGGTTTCCGTCCTCTGTTGGAGACCACACTGTATCGTTTAGTTGACATGATTGCGGTTTTTTGTCTTCTTCTTGTGTTGACTGACGCCACTTGTTTTCGCAAACGTTGCCTGTCCGCTAGTGGCAGCAGCGGCGTTATCGATATGTAGTAACTGTGGTCCTATCTTTGGGGTGATGTCGTTGTTCTTCCGTTACGTGTGAATAAGCATTCGTTTGGGGACGCAGGAGGAGCCAGGTCTACGCAGATCGAGAACACGTCGCGACCGCTGGAGGCGCGCATGGATGCCGGATAGAAGGTCTGTGGTCACGAGGGTGCACGACCTCGTCGAAACCGGATCCTGCAAGTTTTAAGTTTTAATTCGAGTAGACAAACCTCCACCAGTGTGAAATCTCGAGATTCTCCAGTGACTTGGGTTCGTGTTGCTGCTCATAGTGTCGCCGAGGCAAAGAGCAGCGAGTGGAGTGCTTGGGGAAGGCAGATTTGATTATCTTTCCTGGGCTTCTAATTACTATTTACTACCTTCACCTTGTTACAACTGTTAAGTTCAACCAGCGGTATTTTCCTGCCTGTTGGCTGCTAACGCCCCAGTTACCTGCCCTGGGGGTTAGTGTATGTAACGGCAGTGTACGTTTTCCGCCTTTCCGCCGCTGTCCGGTGAGGCGTGTAAGTTTGACAGCTTTCTTGATTGTAAGTTGGTTGGTGTTTCTTCTACCTTGGTTGCAGTGATTCCTTCCTTGTTCCGGGCGCTCTAAGCACAGTATTCTGCGGGCGGAGTCCAGACCGCCGGTTCCGGCTTTGGCGAATTTTTACATCCTCCCTTTTCGTTCGTTGGACGTCACGTAGCCTCACCAACATTATCATTAGTCACTCGTTAGACAGACACTAATCTGAGTTACCATCTTGTGAAATGAATGCAACGCTTGGCTCTCATCGCTTGCAAAAGTATTTTTGGCCTGACCTACTCAGAGGTCGATTCCTGGAGCACCGTCTGTGGCTAGTCCTTGTTTTTTATTATTGCGTTATTATTTTATTATTGTACTACCAAGTTACCATCATTTGACTCGCCTGTTTGGTGATCAATTGCCTAACTTTTAAATTAACATTTGCTATTGCCTTGCTGTTTGACAGTATGTTTGTTAAATTTTTTTAATAATTGCCATTTTTGGCGTTAAAGGCCTTCAGCCGTGACTGTCGCTGCTTGTCTTAAAACTCTAATGTGGCAGTTGTATTTTGGCAATTAACCTTAAGACCTTGGTCACTCGTCTTTTATATTTTAATAACTGTGATTACAAGTTGCAGCAGGTTTAACCGTTTCTTAATTTATTGCCATTAAGGCCTTCAGCCGTGAAACAATTCTTAAATTATTGCCATTATTTTAATTTGTTCTTGATTTTAAATAAACTGTGTGTGATTAAAAGAAAAGCCAACCAATAGTAACTGATTACGATCCCGTCCACAATCGTAACCAAATCCTGCCTTCCTTGACCGCCAGTTCTCACCTTCTTTGTGTGGTTGTGCTGAAATACTGATTTTTTGCGTAGCGAAGTCTATTTTAGGTATTTTATTTATTGCGTCTCGGAAGAATTTCCATTTTAGGTCTGTAAGGTCATGCAAAACTTGATAATGTAAACACTCATAACTAAGCAAGAGGTGGAATCATAGATTCACAACTGTGGTACTCTGTACGAACAAAATGATCCAGAATGAGAGATGAAAGATAACAGAAAAAATCTTGAACCATAATCCGGAAGGAAGGAGTTGACCAAGTAAACGACGGCGTTAACGGGTGCCTTGTAGTGCTTGCATGTAAGACGACAACGTGAAAAGAAACAAGTGAAATGAGAGTTATCTCATGTCCAATACAGTGATTTGTAGGATACCGTTGTTGTACGATATTTAAGTAATAATGGTGGGCTTCTGAATGATCAGCTGGTCAGTAAGAACCAGACTTTTTACGACCTTATGTTACCTCTTAGAAAACCTAATTTTATTCAAATTTTTCGTTATATTGTACCGTGTACTATTAAGATTTTAGTACTTGATTACTTTCATTCTTTTAATTATACGGTCATATTTCATACTCCATGTTTTATGTATATCCATTTGTAACCTCTTAGGATCCTTCGTTTATAAGGCAACATTTGTTTTATTGTATTTTATATACTTAATTTCTTTTAATTTTCAAGAATTTTGAATTTTTATCCTACGCACTGTCACGTGAACCATTTAAGGTGCTATCTAATCGTTTACTTTTTGCCTGTAGCCGCTTCTTCTTGTACACTGATGAGCCGAAACTCTAGGACCACCTACCCAAAAGCCTGTCGGTCCACTTCTGGACCGCAATTCAGCATTGATTCTGCGTTCCATTGATTCGACACGTACTTGATACGTTTCCAGAGGTTTGTGGCAACAGATGCCTATGCACTTTCAGTACTTTATGGGCGGTTGCTTTATGGGCGCGGAGCTGGCGCCTGATAGCAACAAAGACTGGTTTCATCGGATTCAGATAATCCGAATCCGACGGCCAAGACATCAAGGTGAGGTCGCTATCATGCTTCTCAAGCCATTGCAGTACGATTCTGACCTTGTGACACGGGCAGTTATCCTGCTGGAAAATGCCATTTCTGCTGAGGAAATTAAGCATAAAAGGTACACGTGGCACTTATACTGTTCATGTCGTCTACATCCGTCGTGGTGCCTTCGATTACCACCGCATGTCCCACGCAATCCCAGGCGAATGCCCTCGTAACGTAACATAACAATGGTCCAACGCTGCATGTTTGGGTGACGGCCTATCTGGACACGCCCATCGACCCTGTTTTACAATAACCGACCTGGCTACATGAATCCATTGATTCGCGGTTCAATCTCAATGATCATGTGCCCACTATAATCGTAACTGATGATGCTGTTAGGTCAACATGGGAACACGTAGGGGTCCTCTGCTGCAGAACACCATGTTCGACGCTGGGCGCTGAACGGCAGGTTCCAAAACGCTTGTGCCTGCTCCAGCACTGTACTCTATCATCACATCTGCCACGGATTGCCGCCTATCCCACTTTAGAGAGCAGGTAAGTCTCCGAACCCTATGTTCTTTGATGATGTATGTTCGTCCAACTTCATGTCGCCTACTCGTCGTTTCTTCAACCACTTTCCATACATGCTCACGACAGTAGCACGCGAATAGCCGACTAGCTTCCCCACTTCCGAGATGCTCCCTCCCAGGCACAGGACCACAACAATCTGGCTCTTTTCAAAGTTGCTTAAGTCAGTGTATTTCCGCATTTTCGCCACTTATCGACGCTATAATGATTCCCCATTCGTTCTACTCCGCTCATTTACTTCCGCGTCACATGCCCTCAACGCCACCAGTCAGTATACAATCTCGCGGTTGATATTGCTCGTAATGTTTTTGCTCGTGAGTTTAAGTTTTGCCGAAACTAGCGCCTTATATTGGTGTACCACCCTACAAGCGCGGTCAACGTGGTTTTCCCCTGAACTCTAGTTGCAATGCGGCCGTCTATAAGACCGTGTAGTCATCTCATATCCAAGACATTATATATGCGTGTGGCTCTCCGATGCTCTTCACCTGGCAGCTTTGAGTATTTCAAAGTATTTTCCATTACTTTATTTGCCTGTGCCCTTTCCTCCCATTTATATTTTCATACATACATTTATCCACTATTTTTTATCCTTTTAAGTTTATGCACCTGGTTTTGTTGGATTGTACTTCGTTCGACGATTCTTCCTTTAGTTGGTCTGTCACCATCGCTCTTAGTAACAGCCCTACTAGCTGGTGATATGTAAGGATTTTTTAACCTTTCGTGAGTGTAGATTTGCTTTCTTAAATTTTTTAAATCAAGTTTTAAAAGTTAAGGGCTGCTTACAACGATGCCCCAAAATTGTACTTTTGTACGACGGTCACTCCAAAATAAATGCACACTATTTTTGTAAAAATACAGTTTTCATTCTGCATGTGTGAAAGTCTTACAGTGTGTAGACACATCCTTCCCGCTTGTTTTCAAACTTAGTTCAACGTGTTCCCGTGAGTGGCGCCGTCACAGCATGTCTTCAAGATGGCTTGACGTTCGTCAGAAGCAACGTGCTGTCATGGAATTCCTGTGCTGTGAAAACGAGACAGTGGGAAACATTTACAAGAGGTTGAAAAAGGTGTATGTAGATGCTGCTGTCGATCGCAGTATAGTTAGTCGGTGGGCAACGAGGTTACGTGATGAAAGCGGGCACGGCAATATTGAGGATTGTCCTCGAAGCAGCAGGCCTCGTACTGCACACACTCCAGACGATGTGCAGTGAGTTAACGAGTTGTTGACTGCTGACAGACGCATCACAGTGAAGGAACTGTCACGCTACTTTGGGATAGGGGAAGGAAGCGTTTGCAGAATACTGAAAGTGTTGGCGTTAAAAAAAGGTTTGTGCCAGGTGGGTTCCCAGGGTGTTGACAATGGTTCCCAAAGAAACAGGAAATACGGCATGCAGAAATCTTTTGGAACAGTACGAGAACGGTGGAGATGAATTTCTAGGAAGAATTGTGGCTCCGTCATTCTTCACGAGAGACGAAGAGGCAATCAATGGAATGGCACCATGCAAATTCACCCAAGCAAAAACTTCAAAACCACACCTTCTCCTGGAAAAGTTATGGTTACGGTGTTTTTAGATTCCGAAGGACTCTTGCTTGTGGACATCATGCCAAGTGGAACCACCATAAATTCGATGCATATGTGACGACACTGAAGAAACTTCAAGCTCGACTGTGTCGTGTTCGACCACATCGGCAAAAGCAGGATGTTTTGCTGTTGCACGACAATGCACGGCCACATGTCTGTCAAACAACCATGGAAGCGATCACAAAACTCGGATGGACAACACTGAAACACCCGCCTTACAATCCTGACCTGGCTCCATGTGACTATTATCCCTCTGCGAAACTGAAAGACTCTCTTCGTGGAACAAGGTTTGAAGATGATGATTCCCTTGTGCACGCTGCCAAACAGTGGCTCCAACAGGTTGGTCCAGAATTTTACCGTGCGGGTATACAGGCGCTGGTTCCAAGAAGGCGTAAGGCAGATGAGAGGGATGGAAATTATGTGGAGAAATGAATATATTGTTCCTAGAGGATCTATCTACACGCTGTAAAACTTTCAAACATGTAGAATAAAAGATGGATTTAAACAAAAAATAGTGTGCATTTCTTTTGGAGTGAGCATCGTATATTAACATCTTTGCATTTTCTTTTCTTTTAGAAAATCTGAGGGTAACTTAGCCAGACGAAACGCATTATTAGTAAGAAAAATAACTTTGCAACTGAGACTGTCTCTTTATAATTATGGTAAGCAGTTGCTGTACCTACCAGCCGATAATGGAATGGAATAAGCTCCATTAAGTAATTATGACAATTTGGCCTATTCTTCTGTTGCGAGTGCTGTTGGAGCTATTCTGTTCAGGGCGATGTGACAACGCTCCACGTGGCAGAAGCCGCACAGCCGTGAAACAAATTGGCAGACCGCAGCAGGCCGTGCGCGCCGTCGCTTTCAGAGCCTGTGTAGCGACACCCACTCTGCTCGGCTCGACGCCTGGAACGATTCAGCCGTTTCTGCATCCAGTGGGCGCCTGTCTCCCGCGGCGCAAAGGGAGTCGCCACCATTCACATGCAAATGGTGGGCACCCCTTTTTTTATTATTATCAGTACAAAATTTTTCCATGATGCCTCGCTCGCTTGCCATTGCGAGCGACGGTTTTTCATTACGCTCCATCGCCCGCATTTATTTCTGACTATTGTGAAATGTCATAACAAAATTGTCGACAGAGTAGATATCGTCTCCCTCCATCCATCGCTCTCCCCCCTCCCCCACATCCTGTACCCACCCTCCTACTCTTACTCTCACACTCTCTTTTTCCTTTTTGTCCCCCCCCCCTCTTTTTTTTAGCACACAGTAAATTTTTGTATTGTCGCCTACTGATATTTGCTCGCCACTGGACAAACAGCGCTGGCCGCCCATTACCTTATGAAAGGGAGCAGTCGCTGGGATTATTTTAATTGCAGCGAAGAAAGGCACGTGGAAAATTGTGAGCGAGATGGCAGTTAGCGGTGTTCAGTGTTTAAAGCGCTCTGAATTTTTAGAATGTATGACATAAAACGGGAAACGTTTCTCTTGCTTAATAAAATTCTGAAAGGAACTTCACAGATGCCGCGGACAGCTGACAGTAGGAAAATGTTTGACGACAAGTTTGTGTGATGCAAAAAAGGTGATTCACTCTATACGCCAACGGAGAAAAAGTATATTTGTTTACACGTTTCTCTTACATTGTAGACGTTCAGTAACTTCCCCACTCTACATTTGGCTCGGAATATGAATGTATTATACTGAGAGAAACGAATTTTCATTCAGTAAATGTAAATATGTGAGACTAAGAGGAATAAAAATAGTTCGCTTATCTGAATTGTTGCATCAGCCGAAATATTTTTGCTGATGAAGTTCATTCTACAGCCTTCTCTTTTCCTCCAATACTTAAATACGTTTCCCTTCAACATTATTATTGAATTTAATGCTTTATGTGTTATTCAGGAATTGAACTGCATGAAACTGAAGAATGACTCAACTGAGTGGCTGATACCAACGGACTGACTTCGCTATGTACAAACTCCTACATCTGGCTACATTCTCTCTCAACTATGTCGCATTGAAAGTGTATGGCTGTGAGGCTTTAAGGAAGACTCAATTTGTGGCGTTAAAACAGTGGAGGGGGACTAATACTTGACTACAGTAAACAGGTCCAAATGAAAGTATGCTGTGGTAGCTATGCAGAAATCAAGAGACAGGCACAAGATAGCGTGGAGAGCTGCATCAAATCCGACTTCCGACTAAAGACCGCAACAAAAGCAACAAATAATTCTCTCCAGAGGTTTGGAAGGTAGGAGACGAAGTACTGGTGGAAGTATGGCTGAAAGTTGTGTATCATACATAGATAGCTCAGTTGCCACTCTCCTGCGGAAGGCAAAGATCCCAGATCCATGTGCTAGAACGGCACATAGCGCAGGCATTTCAAACAGTTCTGTTTCACAACTACAGAGTGTTACAAAAAGGTACGGCCCAACTTCCAGGAAACATTCCTCACACACAAAGAGAGAAGATAAGTTATGTGGACATGTGTCCGGAAACGCTTACTTTCCATCTTAGAGCTCATTTTATTACTTCTCTTCAAATCAAATTAGTCATGGAATGGAAACATACAGCAACAGAACGTACCAGCGTGACTTCAAACACTTTGTTACAGGAAATGTTCAAAATGTCCTCCGTTAGCGAGGATACATGCATCCACCCTCCATCGCATGGAATCCCTGATGCGCTGATGCAGCCCTGGAGAATGGCGTATTGTGTCACAGCCGTCCACGATACGAGCACGAAGAGTCTCTAGATTTTGTACCGGGGTTGCGTAGACAAGAGCTTTCAAATACCCAAATAAATGAAAGTCAAGAGGGTTGAGGTCAGGAGAGCGTGAATGCCACGGAACTGGTCCGCCTCTACCAATCCATCGGTCACCGAATCTGTTGTTGAGAAGCGTACGAACACTTCGACTGAAATGTGCAGGAGCTCCATCGTGCATGAACCACATGTTGTGTCGAACTTTTAAAGGCACATGTTCTAGCAGCACAGGTACAGTATCCCGTATGAAATCATGATAACGTGCTCCATTGAGCGTAGGTGGAAGAACATGGGGCCCAATCAAGACATCACCAACAATGCCTGCCCAAACGTTCACAGAAAATCTGTGTTGATGACGTGATTGCACAATTGCGTGCGGATTCTCGTCAGCCCACACATGTTGATTGCGAAAATTTACAATTTGATCACTTTGGAATGAAGCCTCATCCGCAAAGAGAACATTTGCACTGAAATTAGGATTGACACATTGTTGGATGAACCATTCGCAGAAGTGTACCCGTGGAGGCCAATCAGCTGCTGATAGTGCCTGCACACGCTGTACATGGTACGGAAACAACTGGTTCTCCCGTAGCACTTTCCATACAGTGACGTGGTCAACGTTACCTTGTACAGCAGCAACTTCTCTGACGCTGACATTAAGGTTATCGTCAACTGCACGAAGAATTGCCTCGTCCATTGCAGCTGTCCTCGTCGTTCTAGGTCTTCCCTATTCGCGAGTCATAGGCTGGAATGTTCCGTGCTCCCTAAGACGCCGATCAATTGCTTCGAACGTCTTCCTGTCGAGACACCTTCGTTCTGGAAATCTGTCTCGATACAAACGTACCGCGCCACGGCTATTGCCCCGTGCTAATCCATACATCAAATGGGCATCTGCCAACTCCGCATTTGTAAACATTGCACTGACTGCAAAACCACGTTCGTGATGAACACTAACCTGTTGATGCTACGTACGGATGTGCTTGATGCTAGTACTGTAGAGCAATGAGTCGCATGTGAACACAATCACCGAAGTCAACATTACCTTCCTTCAATTGGGCCAACTGGCGGTGAATCGAGAAAGTACAGTACATACTGACGAAACTAAAATGAGCTCTAACATGGAAATTAAGCGTTTCTGGACACATGTCCACATAACATCTTTTTTTTATTTGTGTGTGAGGAATGTTTCCTGAATGTTTGGCCGTACCTTTTAGTAACACCCTGTATACGTGAATCTCTCGCACATCGCACCCTTCTCACAATATTTATTTAACCTCGTCCGACATAATAAAAAAGAAACGTCATAATTCTCCAAAAATACATCGAAGTATCGAAGTTTACAGATAATACACCTAGATAGCTGAGACTGTTGGAACACACTTTCAATGACACAGGGAGGTAGGACTGTACTGGACTGCCAGTGTGAGATATTTTTAAGCAGTTTTCGCACATCCGACTAGGGAAATGCTGGGCTGGTACCAGTATTCCGTGGCTGATACATGATATGCAAGCAATTAGGAAACGTTCTCCCACTTAAACATAACACTGAACACATATAGATGGGGCATATTATTTCAGTCCCAGAGGAGGGGGAAGAAGGAGTGGTTTTGTAAGAAAGGGCTTCTGGCTACCCATTACCATTAACATTGGCGAGTGTCTAATAAAAATAGAAGCCTGCAATAGTGTATTGTACGATGCAGTGCTCAAACTTCGTAACATCCGTCCAATGCCACCTACATAGAACACTGCCAAATCCGAAATAATATGGCGACCCCGTAGAGACATGGGAAAACACTAGGAAGACGATGGAGGTTGATGTTACAAATCACTCGAAAAATTTGTAAATGACATAAAAACACCAAAACTGAAAATATTTCATTCTTTCGTAATTTGTACAACATTTTTAATTAAATTGTTGAAGTTGATGAACCCCACTAAAACTGTTAGCACACCAAAAAATTTCACTCCCATTGTTTCACAATATCTGGTAGTAAAGCTGACAGAATTTTTCTGCGCAAAATATGTGTTTTTGCTGCGTTAAACATTATGGATATGCAATATTTAAATAGTGAACTTGATTGCTGTTACACTGATGGAAACTCAGTGTGTTATGCCATGAAGCACCAGTCCGATATTTGTCAAATCTCTGTGGAGTTGTTGTTCTATAATAGGTATTAAATAATTAAACATTTGTTCCATCGTCAGCGTTCATTATGAGATGTATCTGCTCTGGGCATGAACACATTCTTGCAATAAATTTCACAAACAGCTTCCACATGTCATACTGAGGATTTTATTGCCATATCTGAATCACTTGTGTCAGTTCATAAAGAGTGTTGGCTGGGCTCTATGGGTAACAAGAAAACCAGCTGGCCGGTTAGATGCGGTGTCGAGTCCTGGCACCTACTCAGCATGCAACCAACAATACAGACCTGTTATGCAGGCAGGGACCTTGCGGGGGACAGCACGTCAGATGACAGGCAGGGATGGCCATGCTCCACTCGATGATCAGGCGGCAACACAAGCGGTTCCAGAGGTCACTTGCAACGTGGACTTTTTCTTCTTTGTGGGTCACGTGATGGACAACAGTAACTGCAATATCCTAATGTCTGTGTGGTGTTTAAGCTGGTGGCCAGATATGCTTGAGGAGTTCACTCTGAATGAGTTTGTTCGGCTAGGAGTTGATTGCAAAAGCATTCCCAAAATCGGGATCTCAATTTGGGGCTGGTGCTGCGATGACTCCTCCATCAACCTCGACCTCTGCTGCCAGGAGCTGTCAGCTACAGACTAAACCGCTTACGGCTTGTACACCAAAGAGACATGACCTCTAACTCCGAGACGATCAATTAACATTTTAATACTTTGGTTTGTCTCTGGAAATACGCTGGACTTCAACTTTTGTGCATCCTTTTGGAACTTTAAATTTTGCTTGTCCTCTCGTGACTTTAACTTTTGCATGTCCCTCCAGACTTTGCTTTTGGCGCACTTAGCTAATACACATTATATTTTGGAACTTTCAATTGATAGTGACTTTTTCAGGCCTCCAGCCTGGTCTTTCAGTATTCAAGAAGTGAATTGTTTTCAGTTATTGTGACTCCCAACAGAGAAGATTGTTTATGTGTGTTACGATATATCTCATATTCAATTTTACTACACGGTTTACCATTCCTGTCAAGTACTGACGAAGACTCAGCATCCTCACAACAATTATCAAATCAGTCCCAAGACAATAGCACCAGGAGCTGGAGGGAAAATCGTTGCTTCCCACGACATTTCACTTATTTGACTACAGACACTTTAGCGTCAATCTGACTACTACAACGATGAGCGAGACGTATTGCTGAACACCATAGAGCTGCCTCTCTACATACCAGCTGGTGGTTCTACTCCATGTGAGTCTTCGCTGTCTGTGATATCATGCCAGAGGTGAATGACACTCGTCAAGTCGAGATCTATGCCCATCTTCCAGTAATGTCTTCTCGACAGTTCACGGTGACACTGCCTGTAGCCGTTGTTCAGATTCCGCTTTTTCTCTTCCAGATATCGTCAGAGGCAGCCTAGCAACCTGACTATTTTCCTTCCCACGATTTAATTATTACGGAAGGACCCATGCTTGCTCTTCTTTCTACACTGCTATTCTTAGTCCATCACGACTCAGCTCATTCTGCAACCAAAAATCTGCGCGACTTGTCGGAATGGTGTGCACGGTTTTTGGTATCGTGCTCTGATACCAAAACACTAATATATGCTCCTGTGGTTGATGCAGCCCAACTTCAGTGAAACTTAAAGCCCGGTTCACGATATGAACATGGCTGCGATGCGAAAAGCGTTTGAACAACAGAAGTCATTGACGGTCGCAAACACACAA
Organism: Schistocerca piceifrons; assembly: GCF_021461385.2. Classification (NCBI taxonomy): domain Eukaryota; kingdom Metazoa; phylum Arthropoda; class Insecta; order Orthoptera; family Acrididae; genus Schistocerca; species Schistocerca piceifrons. The sequence continues at coordinate 588,175,843 of NC_060141.1, forward strand.
GTTCGAATCGTTGTTCCAGGAAAGTCCTTGTTAAAGCGGGGTCGGTTCACTGTGAATTAAATGGAATGTTACAAACATCTTGAAAGGCCAGTAGTGGCTGGATTAATGCCCAGCCACATTATGAGGAATTGTAGATCCAACTTGTTAAAGGATCAGAACACCAAATTTCCGTTTTTTATGTTTGAATGTAGGGTTTCGAAATGAGGGAATAATGTCATCGGAGAGTAATCATGTTTAAAAAGAGAAGAAGATAAAAAGTCGAAATGAGGGAGGATCAGAAGTCATACTGGTGGTCCAGGCTAATCCTGGGAAATATGGAGTGAGGACCGGGTGGAATTTGGGCTAATGAACGGATGAGAAGTGAGGTTGAAGACTGAGTTTTATCATAAAATTTTAGGACTTGTTGTTAGATGATTGTATGAACTTTTGGAATCTGTACGTATGTGTGAATGACAGGGATCATCACTTGCAATTCAGAGAACTTTTTTCTGGATGTTTTGTACTTCCCTGAAATCAGTGTTTGCTGTTAGTGATCAGATTTTGGAGCCAAAAGTGACTATGGGCAGTAGGAATGGTGAGAGAATGACTTTAAATATGCGGATACATCTGGTAAAGAAGGAAACTTAGGTGCAGACATGATCGATGTGGTGCTTGAATGAAAGTTTGCAATGAATAACAATGTATAACTATGTATAACATGGGATTTCCTCGCAGGGCAGTTACTTCTGAGATAATTAAAACATCTTGAGGTGCTTGTTCTACCAATTCTTGAGTATTGTTCATCAATCTGGGATGTTAAATACGTATGACGTATCCAATGGAGAGCGGCGCGTTTCGTTACGGGATCGTTTAGTCAGCACGAGAGCGTTACAGAGCTGCTCCACACACTAGAGAGGCGTTCACCAGCACGGAGGGGTCTTTTATTGAAGTGTCGGACACGTCCGAAAGAACAGATACCGACATTATGAATATATATATTTATATTGTGGTCCATTGATCGTGACCGGGCCAAATACCTCACAAATAAGCATCAAACGAAAAAACTACAAAGAACGAAACTCGTCTAGCTTGAAGGGGGAAACGAGATGGCGCTATGGTTGGCCCGCTAGATGGTGCTGCCATAGGTCAAACGGATATCAACTGTGTTTTTTTAAATAGAAACCCCCATTTTTATTACATATTCGTGTAGTACGTAAAGAAATATGAATGTTTTAGTTGGACCACTTTTTTCGCTTTGTGACAGATGGCGCTGTCATAGTCACAAACGTGTAAGTACGTGGCATCACGTAACATTCCGCCAGTGCGGACGGTATTTGGTTCGTGATGCAATACCGGTGTTAAAATGGACCGTTTACCAATTGCGGAAAAGGTCGATATAGTGTTGATGTATGGCTATTGTGATCAAAATGCCCAACGGGCGTGTGCTATGTATACTGCTCGGTATCCTGGACGACATCATTCAAGTGTCCGGACCGTTCGCCGGATAGTTACTTTATTTATGGAAACAGGAAGTGTTCAGCCAAATGTGAAAGGTTAACCACGACTTGCAACAAATGATGATGCCCAAGTAGGTGTTTTAGCTGCTGTCGCGGCTAATCCGCACATCAGAAGCAGACAAATTGCGCGAGAATCGGGAATCTCAGAAACGTCGGTGTTAAGAATGCTACATCAACATCGATTGCGGCCGTACCATATTTCTATGCACCAGGAATTGCATGGCGACGACTTTTAACGTCGTGTACAGTTCTGCCACTGGGCACAAGAGAAGTTACGGGACGATGATAGTTTTTTGCACGCGTTCTATTTAGCGACGAAGTATCATTCACCAACAGCGGTAACGTAAACCGGCATAATATGCATTATTGGGCAACGGAAAATGCACGATGGCTGCGACAAGTGGAACATCAGCGACCTTGGCGGGTTAATGTATGGTGCGGCATTATGGGAGGAAGGATAATTGACCCCAATTTTATCGATGGCAGTCTAAATGGTGCAATGTATGCTGATTTCCTACGTAATGTTCTACCGATATGACAACAAGATGTTTCACTGCATGCCAGAATGGCGATGTGCTTCCGACATGATGGATGTGCGGCACAGAGATCGCGTGCTGTTGAAGCGGTATTGAATAGCGTATTTCATGACAGGTGTATTGTTCGTTGAAGCACCATACCATGTCCCGCACGTTCACCGGATCTGACGTCCCCGGATTTCTTTCTGTGGGGAAAGTTGAAGAATATTTGCTATCGTGATCCACCGACAACGCCTGACAACATGCGTCAGCGCATTGTCAATGCATGTGCGAACATTACGGAAGGCGAACTACTCGCTGTTGAGAGGAATGTCGTTACACGTATTACCAAATGCATTGAGGTTGACGGACATCATTTTGAGCATTTATTGCATTAGTGTGGTATTTACAGGTAATCACGTTGTAACAGCATGCGTTCTCAGAAATGATAAGTTCACAAAGGTACATGTATCACAATGGAACAACCAAAATAAAATGTTCAAACGTATCTACGTTCTGTATTTTAATTTAAAAAAATCTACCTGTTACCAACTGTTCGTCTAAAATTGTGAGCCATATATTTTTGTGACTATTACACCGCCATCTATCACAAAGCGAAAAAAGTGGTCCAACTAAAGCATTCATATTTCTTTACGTACTACACGAATATGTAATAAAAATGGGGGCTCCTATTTAAAAGAAAACGCAGTTGATATATGTTTGACCTATGCAGCGCCATCTAGCGGGCCAACTATAGCGCCATCTGGTTTCCCCCTTCAAGCTAGACGAGTTTCGTTCTTTGTAGTTTTTTCGTTTGACGCTTATTTCGTGAGATATTTGGCCCGGTCACGATCAGTGGACCACCCTGTATATATATATATATATATATATATATATATATATATATATATATATATAAGGCTCAGCGTGCATTTGACCATCTTCTGTGCGGATGTACACACATCGCCTGATCTCTTAAGGGAATCGGTAAAGCCGCGAGTAATGAGTGTAATGGGCAGGGGCACTACGAATATAGTGCGGGATGATAAGTTGGGAATGAGGGTCTACGGGAGGCGTGCCAGAGATAAGTCCCTGCAGTCGCACTATGCTCTGTGTCCTCGGTGGCTCAGATAGAAAGAGCGTCTGCCCCGTAAGCAATAGATCACGGGTTCGAGTCCCGCTCGGAGCACACATTGTCAACTGTCCCCGTTGACGCATATCAACGCCTGTATGCAGCTAAGGGTATTCATTTCATCGTATTGATTTAATTTTAAATTCATTCTAGTGAGCTGCACGGTCACCGATGGTGTCTGTTCTTTCGGACAACTTCATATGTTTATTAACTATGCAATACTACTTGCGTGTAGACCTCAGTGCATCATGCATTGCTTTTAGATTACTTTTCTTGATGTTCCATATGGCTCACATTCTCTTTCCTTGTGTTATTTACTTTTGTTTAGTCCGCTTTCTACGTTTCCTTTTTCTTGTTTCGGAACCTTGTTCTCAGGCTGTACTACCTAACATTTGCCTTTGGACTGAATAAATTGCAGATTCTTGCATACAAAGTGATTCCACTGCTCTTATCTAAGGTTCCTCGAGGCTGTTTTTAACTCTTTGGATTTTTCAGTATTCCTGCTTATCTCATTATCTTGTATAAATCTTATTGTCTTTGAACAAGTCCACAAAATTTCAATCTCCATCTTCTAAACTCTGCTGACAAGTGTGATAATTTCTCTATTGCCTTACGGAATTTCATTCTGTATCCGTTCTCTGATTTATCTTTGCGGTGAGTTCTTCCTAAAGCACGTGTCACTAGCCTCCAGATCTTGAGATTTGACCACTGTGTTTTAGTGTCTAAACTTCGTAACTGTGAGCTTAGCTTTTTGTTGTAGATGTCATACGTTCTCCCTTACGCTTCTCGAGTAACCGTAATCTCACTCTCTGTGCTTCCATTTCTAGATCCGTAGGTCTGTGATATTATCGATATAGTTCAAGTGTCTGAACGCTTTTAATTTGCCCGTACTTCGTGTTCAGTTTCAGAATATTAAATTTATGGCAGATGATCGGAGGTTTTTTTTTAATTATACGAGTGGGCCATTTTCTGCTGCAATTTAGAAATTCTATCTTTGATTTCACTATATACACACATCAAAAAAGGTATTGCATCACCTCGATTCCGAGAGTTCCGGAACCTGTACAGAAAATTGGAATAGAGTTCGACATAAACATCATTTCCTCCATTTTTATCGCTCATTAAAACCACACATTGCATGTCGTACCACCATACAGCGATACCTTCAGAGATGGTGATCCAGACTGCGGTACACAAATGTACCTCCTGCATTGATGCATGCCTGTATTCGCCGTGGCATACTATCCACAAGTTCATCACGGCACTGTTGGTCCAGATTGTCCCATTCCTCAATGGCGATTTGGCGTATATCCCTCAGAGTGGTTGGCGGGTCACGTCGCCCATAAACAGCCCTTTTGAATCTATCCCAGGCACGTTCGATAGGGTTCATGTCTGGAGAACATGCTTGCCACTCTAGTCAAGCGATGTAGTTATGCTGAAGGAAGTCATTCGCAAGATGTCCACGATGGGGGCGCAAATTGTAGCCCATGAAGACAAATTCCTAGCCAATATGTTGCCAACATGGTTGCACTATCGGTCAGAGGATGGCATTCACGTATCGTACAGCTATTACGGCGCCTTCCAAGACCACAAGCGGCCTACGTCGGCAGCACATAATGTCACCCCAAACCTTTAGGGAACCTCCACCTTGCTACACTCGCTGGACAGTCTGTCTAAGGCGTTCAGCCAGACCGGGCTGCCTCCAAACACATTGCCTGGTTGAAGGCATATGCGACACTCATCGGTGAAGAGAACGTGGTTCCATTCCTGAGCGGTCCATTCTGCATGTTGCTGGGCCAATTTGTACCGTGCTGCATGGTGTCGTGGTTGCAAAAGATGGACCTCGCCATGGACGTCGTGAGTGAAGTTGCGCATCATGCGGCCTATTGCGCACAGTTTGAGTCGTAACACGACGCCCTGTGGCTGCACGAAAAGCAATATACAACACGGTGGCGTTCCTGTTAGGGTTCCTCCGAGCCGCAGTCCGTAGGTAGTGGTCATCCACTGCCGTAGTAGGCCTAGGGGGGCCTGAGTGAGGTATGTCAACCACAGTTCCTGTCTCTCTGTATCTCCTCCATGTCCCGAACAACATAGCTTTGGTTCACTCCGAGACGCCTGGACACTTTATAACACTTCCACTCTGCTAGTGCTATATCTTAACCTCAAAACTGGAGGCAGTTTGCAAAACAGAATTATTTTGTTATAGCATTTATGGTATAAAGCAACAGAGCAGTGTTACCCTCTGAGAGGAATTTTGTTATGTTGACCGTGTTGTTCCTAACGGAGGTGGCTTATCGGAAATGAAAGTCAAAATTACGTAAATATTGGAATAGTAACAAACAAAATTTTGCCTAGCTATATTGTTTACAGAATAAGGGAAACGGTCGCCAGCCTAATTAGGCAAGAGAAAGATTAACGTTCTCGTTTATGAAAGTAGGTATAAGTAACTATAATGGACAAACACAACCTAGACTTAGCCACACGCAAGTGCAATGAACTCTGACACACATATGTTTTAAGATTGAAGCTGACAACTGGAGCAGCACAAGCTATTTGCAAAATTTATAAGAAATGCCGAAACACCCTATTACTTTCAGGCTTACATAAAGTGAATGGTCTTTATAACATTACTATTAACATGCACTTCTAATACACAAGATACACAAACACTTAGCAAACTTGAATATATAATGTTCCACAACTGCAGCTTTCTCACTTTTACTACAGCGAAACACAATACTGACCAAATTGCAAGAACTGACTCACCTTTAAGAATTTACTACAGACAATAATGTGATCATTTGCCTTATAAGCCTCAGTCTTAAGAACTTTTAATATTGAAGTTAGCAACAGCACTTTAAATAGCAGTTTTAATAGGAAGATTATTTTGAGCAAATAACATTTACTTTAACTCACTCTATTGCCACATTAACTTTAATTTTCCTTTTACTAAGTTCAAGAGGCATTAATTAGCAAAACTCTAGGCTTTAATTTCTTTTAGTAAGGACACTCGGATATCACTTTAGCTCAAACGGAGAGGAACCTGAGAGGTGTTATGATGAGGAGAAATATCAAGGTAGGTACATAAATTCAGATACAAATTACCTTATATATCAGCACAATAACACATCCATTAAGCTGATCCTTCACTGTACATCATTATAGTATTACGTTACAGTGATTGCGCAACGTGGTGGCAACTGCATGTTGGTAGGTGGATTTGCAGGCAGAATCGCTGGACTCTGTCATTTCTTGATGGCGATGATAGATACAAATTCCAGAATAGTTCCAACTATTTATCCATCCATCCGAGGCCTTAGAAAGAAGCAGGAAAAGCCTCTCTCGGAATCAGCACAATATGCATCTTTTACATGGCAGAGCATGGACTCGTAGCTCATCTCCGATTGGTGGCTCGTCCCCGACTGACTCTTGTTTCCACCTTTTCTACCTAGGCCAACCACAATTTGCGCGCGCTACACAGTTCCGTTCCCGAGGGGAACCACACAACTTTTTACATACAGAATAACTAAGAACCCTAAGTGAGGATCAGCAATTTACATAACAGCAACCAAATATATTAAATAAAACAGAACATTTTCACATATTGACATTTCTACCAAAAATTATTCACACAAAATTACAATCATATACAGTAAGTTTTGTTCCCTCCAAATGGGACAAAGAATATAAATTGCAGATACACTACTTTGCATTGAACCAAAACATGACGTCAAAGTTTGTACAAAGAAAGGAGTATACAATTTTGTGTTATCTATTCAATCAAACCCATGTACAGAAGCACAGCAATGTAACATTAAATGAAACAAAAGCAAAATAAATCAGTACAGCATTAGAACTATGGTGTTACAACTTCCCTTGTTTAGATCGCTTCCTGACACAAAGTAACAACGCGGACGCGATCGAGCCGCGGTTTTAATTGTCTAGGAAAGGTTGAACTACAGACAACGCGATCTGTGTACCTCCTTCCTGGTGGAATGACTGGAACTGATCGGCTGTCGGACCCCCTACATCTAATAGGTGCTGCTCATGCATGGTTGTTTACATCCTTGGGCGGGTTTAGTGACATCAGTGAACAGTCAAATTGACTGTGATTGTGATACAAAATCCACAGTCAACATCTATCTTCAAGAGTTCTGGGAACCGGAGTGATGCAAAACTTTTTTTTTATGTGTCTATATGCAAGGGTATTCAAAACAGTTAACATTATTATGAAAGACCTAGTAACTTTTATTGAATAACAGTTGGAACAACTACCTATAGTTTCAATTCCACAACGATAGAAATCCGCTCCTTGAGCATGGAGCCATTCCACACTCGCTTTGTCAACATTCTCGTCGTTGGAGAGTCATTCTGCCAAAACGTTCTACCGCGAATGCCTGGACGCCATCGTCGGCATTGATGGGCTTCCTTCCCGACCAGTATCACTTACGTCTGTACGGGACTTAGTCATATTATTTACATCAATTCACTGCGACTGGGCGCCACATTGCATTTGGTCGATGTTCCTCCAGAATTTCGAGACGAATGTTTGTGCAGTTGAGGCGTTTCGTCCACAACAATCAACTGTCACACGTGCTTCGACTTCAAGTACATTGGCAGTTTTCCAGTTACCGCGTCATTTCACTCCTACACTGTGGTGCGCCATTATCCGTACTGCAGCAGAACCGTGTCTATAGGAAGCCCGGAACACGTACTCTCTCTTGACAGTGTACCACTTTCATTGCGCAGTGATCGGACGACATGTGCTCTCTGAAGTACCTACGTATATATAAGTTCATCTCACTTTAGAATTACATCTATGTGACGAGGAATGACATTTTCAGTCTTTTACTGAACTATAGTGTCTTTGGGGAGAGATGACACCACAACACATTTCTTTCAAAGATAGCGAAGAGCAGCAGCAATTTTGTAATGTTTACAAGTATTTTCCATGCAGGGGTAGCCCTAGTTTCAAAAAATGGTTCAAATGGCTCTGAGCACTATGCGACTTAACTTCTGAGGCCACCAGTCGCCTAGAACTTAGAACTAATTAAACCTAACTAACCTAAGGACATCACACACATCCATGCCCGAGGCAGGATTCGAACCTGCGGCCGTAGCGGTCGCCCGGTTCCAGCCTATAGCGCCTAGAACCGCACGGCCACCCCGGCCGGCTAGCTTTAGTTTACCTATGTCCCACCATTTCTCTCCTCCACTTTCCCAATGAAGCTATTTCTGATACTACAATAACTGCTGGAACAACTGATTCCTAAAACACACCTTCAATTATTTCGTATAAGATTAGGTTGTTTAGGCATGCTTTCCACTAATCATTTATTCATTGCCCTGCCCTATGAGGTCTTCGGATTAAGCGATACTGACTTGGTAACCTACGGACAAATAAAAGTTTTTCCCTTTATATTTATCACTTCTGCCTTTTGTAGATCCTATTAAGTTTGCTGCTATAGAACTACTCACTGCGGGTGTTACTGCAAACACGTCTTTCAAACTGACCACTGTGAACTTGCTGCCCGAATTCCGTGCTCATGCTATAGAGAGCGCGATGCATTGTCTGCTGTGGGATTGTGTGCGTGTGGGTGTTGCCTATTGTTCTGTCACGTGACGCTGCAGACGGACTACCAAACGGTATTGTCTCACGGCTGCCAATTTACTCGAAGCGTCCACAAATATCGATACCCGTCGGCCTGGCTGAAACGAGCCTTTAGAACGTCCAGATTTCCTCCCTCAATTCCTCTCGTACTGAAACTGAGGGATATCGGTTTTCTAGACAGTTAATCTATTACCCTTCCACATTTGAAGACTATCACTCCTCTGAAAAACTATTAATGAATACACCAGTTTTATCCAGGACAACTAACTCTGAAATGAATGCTATACAGAAAATCTCCTTGTTTTTGGAATAATGTAATATCAAAGTGTACAGAGATCCAGCCTAGAGAACATTAATCTCAAACTTTAGGGAATTTCGAGATGACACTACAGGCTTCTTTTGATATAAGTAGAAAATATCTTTTCAAAGTGCTGATGTTTCTCTAAATAATATAATCATGTTCTGTGGGAAAACCGCAAGGAAGACAATCAGACAACTGCAGACGCGGTGTAACAAAACTTTACTGAAAATTAAGTGGGCTCATAAAATGTGGATACTCTTTCCAAAGTTGGGGAGGAAACCAACGTGTGAAAAGTAATCAGAAAAATGGGTAGGAAGATGAAACATATACGGCATCAAGGAATAATTTTCATGGAATTTCAGGGACCTGTAGAGCCAAAATTTCTAGGAGAAGGCAGGTAACTGAACATCAGTAACTAATAATCGACGACGCTGGGTGTGGGTGCTTCTCTGAGATGTACATGGTGGCACAAGCTAGGAGATTGTGACGGGACGTATCACACCAGCCAGAAGCTTGATGAGCAAAAACATGGAAAATACAAAAAGCAGTGACACATGAGTAATAATGAGTGCGAAACTGTATAAAAATGCTCTTACAGACACAAAGCAGCACATTCATACAACCTCTACTGATCTTTGGTGGTATGACGAACGAATCCAAGTGTTGAAGCAAGTGGCGTAAAGAACTGAGTAAAGAACTTTGGAATAATACTTAAAAAAATGATATCCGAACATCAATTTATAGGGACTTCCATTCCTATTTTGGTATGAGAATCTACCCTCATGTTGCGTGTAGTACACACTAGCTACTCTTCACAGACGCTCTTCCTGACTCTAGGATATCCTCAATTTGTCTACAAAATAAATGATTTACGTCCCACGAATTTTGAGTTTAAAATATTCATTGTCTTGTAATTATGATGAAGAAACAGGTAATCAATCTGGACTTTATGTAGTATTATACCTCGCGTACGTAACAGACCACACTGTAGAGAGTAATCTGTTTGCACCGCTCTAGAAGTTAGTTTAACGGCGATCGATTATTATGTTGTTGAACTCCAGAAACTAATTTACATTATTGACACACATTTACTATAAAACTTGCACTTACGGGTTGCATTAAAAATTAATGTAATTAGAGCACATTTCACACTTTCATTTTCACACTGTGTATTCGGCTATGAACCAAAACTAAATTCTTTGTAGTTATACTTTATATTATTTTGACACGCTATATACTTTTTGTCATTACAAAAGCAAAATATTATGTCCAATTTATTAATAATTATCTTAGATTTGTTTTACGGAGTCTTATTTATTACTGAGAGAAGCAGAATTTTGGAAGGCAAATTACCTACAGCTAGCGACACAACAAATAAACTTAAACTTTTCAGAAACCGGTCTAAAGACCTCATTACGTAAGACGAAACTTACGGCGTTTCAGGGTAAGTAGTAGATATGATGTAAAAAAAGCAATGGTTTTTCTCCAGGAAAACCCTCTCAGAGCAACAGTTGTTGTTGATAACAGAACATTTGCGTTGGTTTCAAATTGTTGTTGGCCGGCAATGACGTTGAGATGTGCACCACTGAATCTTATTGCATGGTACTATGACAACAAGCTGCTTACGTTCAACGATACACATTGCACGCATGAGATGCCAGCGGTTCCACCTGATGGACATTGTGCTTGTGAATACAGACCTGGTCTGGGCGTGGGTTGGCATCTACTAGTTGTGACTAATTAATAGTTACTGCTTTCAAACCAAACTACTGAATGACCTCCGGACAGTAGTTTGTGTGTGTTACGTCAGGCACAGCAGCAAAATTTTTCACACTAGGGGGATACCTCCCATAGCGTTCGACATAAACTGCCTAGCGTGTATCGTAAGCTGCCTCAGATCCTTCATATTGTTACGGTGCTGCTGCATAATGCCATCTTTACGCGCTTTATAAAAAAAACGTGTACTCGTCAGAAATGCACTTACCTTAAAAAGGAAGTATTAGAAGCAGTAATTTTTCAGGTTAGTTAGTACCCGCAGGTACAAGGTCTGTTCGGAAGGTAAGGTCCGATCGGATGAGAAATGAAAACCACAGTGAAAATCTGACCAATCTTCGAATGGTGCGTTGAGTAGTGTCCCTAGTATACTCATCGATTGCGTCACATCGCTCTTTTCAGTTCTGAGAACGCAGTGATCTCGTAAAGATGCCTAGAAAATAGTGTCTCCCGCCAACTATGAAGGCCTGGTTAGAGATTTCACCCGATGTCAGGCTGCACACATAACGTAACTTTAATTCTCCGCCGAAGTATGCAGGGGCAATGAAAACGCTCCTGCAGCGTTTTCGAAGGGAAGTGTTTGATAACTCACAATACAGCCCGTTATTGGGTCCCCCTGAGTTTCATGTCGGCTCACATAAACTACTGGCTATGAAGACGGCATTTTGGCACAAGCAACGAGGTGGCTATGAAGACGGCATTTCGGCACAAGCAACGAGCTGTCGACCAGCGTAGAGAATTGGCAAAAAGCACAGGTGGCTGCCTTCTCTGGCGAGAGTATTGCAAATTTGTTTAACGCTATGACAAATGTCTAAGCGGTGACTATGTAGAGAAGTAATTGGTAGTTAACGATTGCAAGTAGAACATTTTTTCATTTTCACAGTGGCTTCAGTTTTGTGACCGATAGGGCCTTACTTTCCGAACAATCCTCGTACGTGTGGGAAGAGCAAATCATTAATGCACCTGTGCAGAAGGCAGGTGTGGAAGTGTGGATGCGTTGATGCCAAACAATTAGTCTATAATGACAGGCGTGGTCCACTTAGTGGTGCAGTTACGACCGAGTGGAAAAAATGGGACTGTTAGACTCTTAAGAAATAAGGAAAAAAAAACACGCTGAAGGATCGACGTATTAAGGTACCAGTGCACTCAGTATCTACAATTATACCCATAACACACAGTATAATGAATTTATTAGATTGTATTCTGTACAGCTAGGTTTAGCTGGCCGCAGGTAAACAATATTGTTTTGATAGCGCAGAAAGACATCAGTGGAATTTGCCAAAACATCGTAGAATCGTAGTATCTCATCAGCGCTCAGCCGGTACTCGGTTGATAAGAAGCAAAGACTTGTTCATATACGTTATAAACTATTCACGTCACCAAATGGTACACTACTAGCCATTAAAATTGCTACACCAAGAAGAAATACAGATGATAAACGGGTATTCATTGGACAAATATATTATACTAGAACTGACATGTGATTACATTTTCACGCAATTTGGTTGCATAGATCCAGAGCAATCAGTACCCAGAACAACCACCTCTGCCCGTAATAACGGCCTTGATACGCCTGGGCATTGAGTCAAACAGAGCTTGGATGGCGTGTACAGGTACAGGTACACGTACCTTCAACACGATACCACAGTGCATCAAGAGTAGTGAATGGTGTATTGTGACGAGCCAGTTTCTCAGCCACCATTGACCAGACGTTTTCAATTGGTGAGAGATCTGGAGAACGTGCTGGTCAGAGCAGCAGTGGAACATTTTCTGTATCCAGAAAGGCCAGTACACGACCTGCAACATGCGGTTGTGCATTATCCTGCTGAAATGTAGGGTTCAGAGGGATCGAATGAAGGGTAGAGCCACGAGTCGTAACTCATCTGAAATGTAACGGCCACTGTTCGTAGTGCCGTCAGTGCGAACAAGAGGTGACCGAGACGTGTAACCAATGGCAGCCCATACCATCACGCCGGGTGATACGCCAGTATGGCGATGACGAATACACGCTTCCAATGTGAGTTCACAGCGATGCCGCCAAACACGGATGCAACCATCATGATGCTGTAAACAGAACCTGGATTCATCCGAAAAAATGACGTTTTGCCATTCGTGCACCCAGGTTCGTCGTTGAGTACATCAGCGCAGGCGCTCCTGTCTGTGATGCAGCGTCAAGGGTCACCGCAGCAAAGGTCTCCGAACTGATAGTCCATGCAGCCGAAAAAGTAGTCGAACTGTTCGTGCAGATGGTTGTTGTTTTGCAAACGTCCCCATCTGTTGACTCAGGGATCGAGACATGGCTGCACGATCCGTTACAGCCATGCGGATAAGATGCCTGTCATCTCGACTGCTAGTGATACGAGGCCGTTGGGATCCAGCACGGCGTTCCGTATTACCCTCTTGAACCCACCGATTCCATATTCTGCTAACAGTAATCTCGACCAACGGGAGCAGCAGTGTCGCGATACGATAAACCGCAATCGCGATAGGCTACAATCCGACCTTCATCAAATTCGGAAACGTGAAGGTACGCATTTCTCCTCCTTGCACGAGGCATCACAAGAACGTTTCACGAGGCAACGCCGGTCAACTGCTGTTTGTGTATGAGTAATCGGTTGGAAACTTTCCTCATGTCAGCACGTTGTAGGTGTCGCTACTGGCGCCAACCTTGTGTGAATGCTCTGAAAAGCTAATCATTTGCACATCACAGCATCTTCTTCCTGTCGGTTAACTTTCGCGTCTCTAGCACGTCATCTTCGTGGTGTAGCAATTTTAATGGCCAGTGCAAGTAGTGTATATACCATTGCTACTTTCTCCGTTTTGTTTTGCTGTGGCGAATGGTGTGCATCTGCATGAAGGAAATCTGTTAGTAAATCTTCTTAGTTTGTCATAAAATGTATGTAGGGGGTAGCAACAGATTCTTCGATTCTCCGAAATTTAACAGTAAACGAAAGCTTAGTGCACAACGCGTCTTCTGTAACGTCTGCCACTAGAGTTGGAAACGAGTTTTCGTGATGCTTTCAGCTTACTAACGAACCTGTGACGAAGAGAGCTGCTCTTCTTTGAGTGTACTCTCAAATTTCTCTATCAAACCTATCAGGTACTGATCCCAATATGACGAACAATAAATAGCTATTGGTCGAAAGACGGTTTTATAAGCTACGTCCTTCGTCGGTGGGCTACGCACGCTGCCTGAGGATTCTTCCACTGAACCTCTGACATCTGCCACACGTGCGATTAATTTTACGTTATCTTTCCGCTATAGGTCACCATGCACACGTACCCGCAGATAATTAATGGACGTGACTACCTGCAGCCATTGTTTGGCGTTTGCGTAATCACACAATGACGGGGTTTCCCATCTATTGAAGGCCAATATTTTTGTTCACGTTGAATTTCAGAGTTAAAAACAACATCAAGCGTCTATTTTCTCTCATGGACCTTCCGACAAAGTGAGTCCTAAAAGCTTTCAAGCTCATTTTCTCAGGTGTTTCGGTTAATATTTGCAATTTCGTTTTTGCAATTTATAGTTAGAGTGACCTCAAACAAATACTGCTCAGCACGTCTTTTATAAAATGCTCATTCTCAAGAGTATTCGTCGGGTTCTTTCCCGATACAAATACAATTATTTTTAAAACGAAATTTTGCGTGCCCATTCGACAGAAAGGTACCATATACGAAGAGCAGTGACAGCAGGGCCATGGCCAGCACTGACTTCTCCCGCCACGCAGCAGTGCTGCTCAGTCGCCGCTAAAGTACCAGTACGAAGTCGGGAAACAACCTCGAAGTGTCTCATAAAAATCACTTTAACTACCGTGCATTCGCATCGCGTGAGATTTTCAGTACACTCTTGCTGTCTAATGCCGCCGGCTATCGTTCGCATTCCTGTGAGGATAATGAAAGGAAAATACTTCTGAAAAAGTTATGCAAGATGAAATACGTTTCCATTTCGGTCCAGACCTAACCTTTATAATAACAGTTGGCTCGTAGTAAGACGACCAGAGAAACAAAATTATTTATTTGTTTATTTCAAGCTGTTAAAAATCACAAAATTGTGAAGTAAAATTTGCACTAACGTCACTTTTACGATTCATAAGTGCACGATTAAGGGATTCTGACAGAGTATACAATGCTTGTGCAGGTAACTCTTTTAGAGTTGCAGCGGTCACTAGCCATAGAGATCGTATCATGGATCTACGTGAGCGACGGTCGTGTCTGTACATACTATCATCTGTGTCTTCTCGAAAGAAGTCACCACGTTAAGGACACAGCATTATTCTGCTGTGGGGACCTTCACCTACTCTTTACAATCGACGGCACCATGACAACTGTGGACTATGTGAACGTTGTTGTTGACCAGCTACATCCTTTTATGCCTGATGTCTTTCCCGACACCTTGCAGCAAGTTCGTGTCAGATTGCCAAAATAGTGCTACGGTGCTTTCAGAAGCATCATTGTGAACGCTAATGTCTTGCTCACCAATTACGCGTGATCCGAAGTCGATGAAATACATGTGGGATTCTGTCGGACACCTGCTCCGCCCCACAGACCACTGGACCATAACTTAAGGCACCAATTAAAATCGCTCAAAAGAGGAAAAGCCGCTGGACCTGATGGGATACCAATTCGATTTTACACAGAGTACGCGAAGGAACTTGCCCCCCTTCTTGCAGCGGTGTACCGTAGGTCTCTAGAAGAGCATTGCGCTCCAAATGATTGGAAAAGAGCACAGATCAACTCAGTTTTCAAGAAGGGACGTCGAACAGATGTCCAGAACTATAGACATATATCTCTAACGTCTATCAGTTGTAGAATTTTGGAACACGTATTATGTTCGAGTATAATGACTTTTCTGGAGACTAGAAATCTACTCTGTAGGAATCAGCATGGGTTTGGAAAAAAACGGTCGTGTGAAACCCAGCTCGCGCTATTCGTCCATGAGACTCAGAGGGCCATAGTCACGGGTTCCCAGGTAGATGCCGTGTTTCGTGACTTCCGCAAGGCGTTCGATAGAGTTCCCCACAGTCGTTTAATGAACAAAGTAAGAGCATATGGACTATCAGACCAATTGTGTTCCTAGTTAACAGAACGCAGCATGTCATTCTCAATGGAGAGAAGTCTTCCGAAGTAAGAGTGACTTCAGGTGTGCCGCAGGGGAGTGTCGTAGGACCGTTGCTATTCCCAATACACATAAATGACCTTGTGGATGACTTCGGAAGTTCACTGAGGCTTTTTGCGGATGATGCTGTGGTATATCGAGAGGTTGTAACAATGGAAAATTGTACTGAAGTGCAGGAGGATCTGCAGCGAATTGACTCATGGTGCAGGGAATGGCAATTGAATCTCAATGTAGACAAGTGTAATGTGCTGCGAATACATAGAAAGAAAGATCCATTATAAATTAGCTACAATATAGCAGGTCAGCAACTGGAAGCAGTTAATTCCATAAATTATCTGGGAGTACCCATTAGGAGTGATTTAAAATGGAATGATCATATAAAGTTGATCGTCGGTAAAGCAGAGGCCAGAATGAGATTCATTGGAAGAATCCTAAGGAAATGCAATCCGAGAACAAAGGAAGTAGGTTACAGTACACTTGTTCGCCCACTGCTTGAATACTGCTCACCAGTGTGGGATCCGTATCAGATAGGATTGATAGAGAAGATTCAACGGAGGGCAGAGCGCTTCGTTACAGGATCATTTAGTGATCGCGAAAGCGTTACGGAGATGATAAACTCCAGTAGAAGACTGCAGGAGAGACGCTCAGTAGCTCGGTACGGGCTTTTGTTGAAGTTTCGAGAACATACCTTCACCGAGGAGTCAAGCGGTATATTGCTCCCTCCTACGTATACCTCGCGAAGAGACCATGAGGATAAAATCAGAGAGATTAGAGCCCACACTGAGGCATACCGACAATCCTTCTTTCCACGAACAATACAAGACTGGAATTGAAGGGAGAGCCGATAGAGGTACTCAAGGTACCCTCCGCCACACACCGTCAGGTAGCTTGCGGAGTATGGATGTAAATGTAGATGTAGATGCATGACCTGTACTGAAACATACGGTGGCACCTACAAGTCAGATCCATGCCAAGCTGAATCGCTGCTGTATTGCATTAAAAACTTAGATCGAAGTGTGTGGTCGTGAAGTTTCGGCTTGTCATTGTAGGCTGTAGTTATGGACGTCTGCTATATGACCCAGTTCCCAACTGTCTCTATAGGTCTGCATCTCTGGAAAACTCAACAGCAGCTGTTACCAACAGTGGACGCAGAGGGAGCGCCGAGCCTGCAGCGGGGTGGATGGCCTGCTGGTGGCCCGCAGACGGCCGGCGCCCTCAAGGCCAGAACCAGCGCGCTGTTTGCCGAGCCCGCTAATCCTGCGGGCTGCGGTCCGTTTAGCACGGCGGCCGCCAAGCCGGCCCGGCGCGGCAGTGGCCGTGTGTACACACGGACCCGCGTCGGACCTTGAACTTGGGCCGGCCGGGCCTCCGTTTGTTCGAGCAGTTAGCACTCTGGCCGGACGCCACGGACTTCTTCACGATCCGGAGCCGGAGGCGCAGGCTGGATGTCTGCCGCTCGGCCATCTAGACGTCACTGCCTTCAAAGTGCTTCAGAAAGGTTTAATCTGGCGTGCATGAAGGCTGGCGCTATTGGCGTTACCTAGCTGCCTAAAATTTTGTGCAGACACCTGTGGACCATGGCTCTCATTCTCATCCTCAAGAGCTAAAATCCAAGAGTTACACATCATTTATACTGTTACGAAACTATCAGCGTAAGTATTTTTCACTTTACGTTTATCCACTGCATAACACAATTAAAGAGTAACTTCTCGAGGCAGCCGTGATCGGTTCCTATACTCCGTCGTAACAGGCATCACTTTCGACACCCGGCCAGCGGAAATTAGTTCATGGAAGTAGCGCCACTCTCATCATCGGTGTCGAAATGGTTGCCTGTCACACCGGCGCCTAGGAATCAATGACTGGCTCTATGTAAAGGTATGTCTTTAAACTGCTCAACAAATATGCGTGGATTATACCGTGGGTGTTGCCGAAATGGAGTACCTTAGAAGAACCCTTTGCCCTTTTACTCATTCATGTGTTTTTATATCAATCCCCATAACCCTCCCGTGATCACGTTACAGAAGTTCGTGAAGCACGAGCGATGAAGAACCACAAACACCGTTTCGGGCTTTCGATCACGTTCTACATTTTCGAATGGTTTTCAACGTTCCCTCGTGGTTCCACCCTGTATAACAGAGCAGAAGTTGCGGCTGCGCTACACTTCAAAGGGATGGGATTATATTCAGTAGCGTTGCAGGCCCAGGTGTGCTTAGAAAAGGGTTAATTCGGCCAGGGGTATCAGCAGTATCGTTGTTAACAACGTCTTCTTGTTGCTCATGGCATTGCGAGCTGTAGTTTTCGACTACGAAATGTGTGTCAATCAACGCTCCAAGTTAAGGGATGGTTCCATTGTCGCCCTGTATGCCACCCCTTGAGTTCGCCTCGATACTGGACGGCGGTATGACTGAAATGCAGTCCTCGGCCAGCAACAAGAAAACCACCTGGTTTCAATTCTCGACAACGCAGTTCTGACCTCCATCGAAGAGTCCTCAGAAAACGGTGATGTGTGGGTAAGAGGGAATGTGACGACCTTCCCATCTTGTGACACGTTCATAGTGGCGTTGTGCGGAATTGTGGTGAAATTTGGTACCAATGCGTCATCGTTAATCCACCTTACACCTCACATAAACTGCTAAGGTCTGGCCTTCTTCTTTCTTCTTATCGACACCTTGTTCTTTGAATCGCCTCCGAGCCCGAAGGTGACACCGCATGGCACCACACGTTTGCACCACAACAGAGGAATGTTGTAGGCACCATTGAGTCAAATTTCAAACATGTGTATCGCAATGGGAGACAATTACGGGGTTTCGGAAACTTGATCCTTTAATTGTGTTGTACAGTGTAGAAGAAAATACTCGAATTAAGAGGCAGGGATGTAGTCTTTCAACCCTACTATTCAACCTATACACCGAAAAACCAGTGACGGAAATAAAAGGTTAGGAACATCAATCATAACATTCTCTCATAACATTGTTATCTTCAGTGAGACTGGAGAAGAATTACAAGGATTGTTGAGTGGAATGGTCTGATGAGTAGAAAATTTGTATTGAGGATAAACCGAAGAAAGGCAAAAGTATTGAGGAGCTACAGAAATGTAATTACTGACAAGGTTAACAACAAAATTAGGGACCATGAGAAAGACGAATGAAAGTAACGCTGCGGCTTTCAATTAAAATAACACATAACGGCTAAAGCAAGGGGGTCACGAAAGTAGACCAATACAAGCAAGGAGGATATTCATGGTAAAAAGAAGTGTAATGGTGCCAACCAGCAAGAAAGTTCTGAAAATGTATATTTGGAGCACACTGTTCTATGATGGGATGTGTGTAAGACATCAAGGAATATCTTCCATAGAACTTGAAACAGCTGTAGAGAATAAAAATTGCAGGGGAAGACGCACATTAGAATATACCCCGTAAATAAATGAGTGTGGTGTGTGTAAGTAATACACAGAGACGAAGAGGTTCGCAAAGAAAATGAATTCCTGCTAGGTCGTGCCAAACCAATCAGAAGTCTGATGACCAAAAAAGGAAAGTATATTGCGACGGGTAGCATAAAGTTGTAATGAATGTCACATCATACGAGGGTTATTCCAAAAGTAAGGTCCGATCGGTCGCGAAATGGAAACGACTATGAAAATCCGATAAAGCTTTGCACAGATGTGTTGGGTAGTGTCTCTAGTATAACCCCAGTCAGCATCACGTCGCTCTTCTCATTTCTGAGCTCGCAGTGAGTGCGTAAAGATGTCTAGAAAATAGTGTCTGCCGCCAAGTACGAGGGCCTGGTGAGAAATTTCGCCTGAAGCTATGCAGCCAACATTACATAACTGTCGTGCTGTTTCGTCTTCACGACAATTCTCAGCCGCATTCTGCAGGGGCAATGAAGATGCTCCTGCATCGTTTTCAAAGGGAAATGTTAGATTACCCACAATACAGTCCGCAATTGTCTCCCCTTGAGTTTCATCTCTGGTCACATGAACCGCTGTCTTTGAAGACAACATTTTGACACAGACAACGAGGTGTAGGCCAGCGTGGAGAATTGGCGGAAAGCACTGGCGGCTGCCTTCTATGATGAGGCTATTGAAAAGTTGGTACAACGCTATGACAAAAGTCTAAGTCAGAACGGCGACTACGTAGAGAAGTAGCTGAAAGGTGTAGCTAATTGTTACAAGTAAAACATTTCTGATGTTCACTGTGGTTTCAATTTGGCAATCAATCGGACCTTACTTTTGGAATAACCCTCGTACATCGGCCAAACTGGCAGAATATTCAAAGCCGGATTTCGAGAACACCTATCACATAACTCGGCAATTGCAGAACATTTGAGGGCTAATGGCCATCCTCCCCTCTACGATGCAGAACCAAAAAGTTCTTCAGTACGTTCAAAAGGTAAAGAAATTTAATTTTCTGGAAATAATGGAAATAGCTAAGTATGCAGGAAAAACAGAAAGACGGCTTTTAAACTATCAGCTGGCTGGAAGGAATAAAGTATATTTTGACACTGTGAGGTCATTGATTAATTTATTTATCTAAACTATGAATGACATGCGGTATGTCTGAGATATCTTATACACGTAAAAATGTTTGCTTATTTTTAAAAAGTAATTTAATACTTATTGTACATTATTGGGTATACACTCTGTATTCTGTACCGTATGTTGGTTATGCCACACCCGTACAATCCGTATATGGATTGATGATCGCTAGGTTTCTGTGGAACGTACTCATATTCTGACATCTGAAACATACGTTTATGCATTACTTGTGAACCACAGATACTCCATGTACTTTCGAGATTACGCGTCCCCCACTACTGTTGGCACTTGGCTCCACGCATCCTTCCAAAGGAAAATGTTTTATACCTACGAAATGATTCCATATTTTTGTCCATCTGCCATAGGCAGTTTTTAGTCTTCTTGTATTTAATGCTCTGATTTTATTTCAGTTTTAACCTTTTTTGATTCTTATATGTCCTTTTATTTGTACAACCAGTTACCTCTTGCAGCCATCTTTGACGGCTGTCACTGCCATTAAGGGTGCACTATGCATTCCCGTGTCTCTGCACTACAGCATACAGTTTTATTTATTACATTTCGTCTTTTATTTTGCCCCACATCGAAGGACGAAACGTGACGAGTGTAGCCAGGAGGTTAGTATTCCTCTCAGCACTGTTTACATCCATAGAGAGCGTTCCGAAACGAGAGGCACTGCTGCCCGAAGGACAGGAAGTGGATCGGCCACGATTAGCTACGCTACAGAAGCGGACGACCGCAACGTCATGCAACAGGCAAGAAGGGATCCACAGTGGGTGCAACGGCAACCACATTTAACAGGACTGCAGTGGACGCAGTCTCCCGCTCCACAGTGGCTCAGTGGCTGCAAAGGAATGGTCTCTTGCTCGAAGACCAATGTGTTGCCTTCCGTTGAAATCTGCTCGTCGACAGGACCGTTGACGATGATGCCAAGATCATGGGAACCAGGGGTTAGTGGGTATAGTGTCACGCTCCAGTATCCAGGATACAACAGGATTATCTAACAAAAACATCTGTTTCAATGGTGTGGGAATCAAGGATAAGGATACAATAACAAGACTAACACAATAGGTATGGAAGGTCTGGCCCAGATACTGAAAGACTGCGAAACACAATAACGTCAGATCAACACTAAGCGCCGAGGTCGCGTGTGGGAGACTATGTTCACAGAGGGAAACGCTGGCGGGCTGCTCCGCTTGGAACTAAACACTGCCTGCAGACAAGTCAGGAATGAGCACTTGTCAAATCAGAAAGGAGCACTTGCTACACTGGCCCGGGAAAAGTTCATGGCTTTTAAGTCTGACTTCGAAGATGATACCCATTCTCGTCTAGGTTCGATATTCAGAGTTTGCAGAATAACACCACTAATGATGAGTACACTGTGCTGCTGCTGAAAGTAACGTTTCTGGTTACTCGTATAATCCAGCGTATGTTTCTGAAGAGAAGGGACAGTGACTTCTCGAAGCGGCGTTTGTCCCTAACGTCCCTGGGCCAGGAAAGAATCTCGAAGCCTGACTGACTGGTGGTGTTCTGGCGCTGGGTTGTACAGCTACATGCTGTGGAATACTGTTGTAACTCTTTCCCTGTCACGTGGCACGCGGACGCGAGTAGCTTCCGTGTTGGCGGCGAACCTCTGCAGGCGCCGAGTTCCCCTGGCTGGTCGTGGCGCGGCGTCGTGTTGCACTTGTAATGCTGAGGGTTGCAGGGGTAGTGTTTGCTGCACGATTGATAGACCTGCCCGAAGGGTTGCCGATCCATTAGGCGAGAATCGCCGACAGTGGGGTCGCAGATTTTCTTGTATGAGAGCAGATTCTGGATGTATCGTCATATGGTGAGAGATGCACCCACGTAAAATATCCTTTTTAGTGGTCGAGATGTTATGGTATGGGAAGACATAATGATGCACTGCTGAATTGACGTTCTGCAGCACGTCCGGATGCACCAACGACTGTACAGCAGTTGGCAACCACTTTGGTGAATGTGTGGAAAGCCCTTCCACAAGCAATCGTCACGAACCTTGTAACCAGCATCGGAGCACACCGCAGACCATACTTTCGTCCGTGCCCCACCTTTTGTGATTTCCAGAGGACAGTACATTTATTTTATTTGAAGGAAAGTACCATTTCTGTTCGTCTCATTGCGTAACATTCTGTACTAGACTGTACGAGTTCATTCCATGTATGGTCCAATTTTCATCTAGCTGTATTATTTGGCTGGTACGTATCATGCGAAAGTTACGGCCAGTCTTACGTTTTACACGCCAATGTATTTTACAATAACCGCTTTGTACGTCGAAGGTAAATAATGAGTGGGGAAAGGCCTCACGAGTGTTGAGAACCTGGCAGTAAGCGGATTTACGAAGAGCTCACTCTTTAGTAACAATGCAGCAGTAAGCACGAGCTTAACCACAAAGAAATTTTGAAAAGATTTGATGCTGAATGGTAATTAAACGTTTTACAAATGCTTTTGAAATGTTCTGAAGGATGATTAGAAGGTTGTATTCAGATTTCCTGTTATTTTATTGCGCAATGTGATACGAAGCGATGCCGACAATGGTGTTCTCAGAATCCACACCTAATCACCCTATAATTATGTAACCCTGAAAAATGACAACATATTTAAAACAGTTTGTCCGTATTTCCACGTGGTGAACTTTTGTCCCATAATCACTTCCTTTTTTTTTTTTAAGTGACTGACCGAAATTTAACATGTATCCAAACCTCTCAATATTAGAGTTGCTATAACAGTGCACGTGTTATCTCAAAGTACTTAGGGACTTCTGAAAGTACGCTACGCATGTCGCTTCAAGCTGAGACCGCTGCGCAACGAGAATGGCGTATTGACAAAATAGAGTGTATGTTCCGGGTTTCCTGCAAACAGAGGTTTGCTGAAGTACGGTATATAGGTGCGTTACAGTGTGAGATTGAAACGGCGCTGCAAATGGAAACGTTCTCCAAAGTGGAGGTATGCTGAGCAGTACTATTTTGTGGGCAAAGCATCTAATTGTACACAGATTCACCATGAAATTCTGACAGCATATCGATGAAATGCAGTGGCATGGCCAGCTATAATGAATTTGTGTGGGGATGGTGGTTATCGTTGAAACAGCTGGTATTCGGTTACACCGGTTCTTTTCGTGTGCTGTTAAACTTTACTGTTGAAACCACCCAAAATAACAGGTTTCCGAAACAACCTATTTTCTGTTTCTTTATTTACTTCCAGTAATAAAAGCAGACCTTCTACAAAGAGGTGAAGCAGTAGGAGATTGCTTTCGAAATGAGGTTGAAGCTGCAACAGAAATCGGCCCCACTGTCTCCAGAAAGCCTGCGACGGTGAAGGAGTTGGGAGCGGCTACAGAGAGAGGGAAATTTCAGAAGCTGATGACTTCTCTGCATCGTTTCTTTCCGATGGTATCAATTTTTCAGCCTAAAGCAATCACAATATTAAGGATTTAATTGTTATCCCAGGCTTATAGCTGGTCAATAATATTATAAGTATATTAATCAAATTCACTTTCTCTTCCAAAAACATTGTTGATTTTTTTCTCCTTATGGGATGTCGGAACCTTGCTGCGGCTTCTCCTGCTTTCAATCTTCTAAAGCAAATAGAGCATTGTACTTCATTGGTACGGCTTCGTAAAATACTTAGAAACTAGGAATTGTACCACTCTGCAGTCTACCATACAGACCGAGTGAGAGTCCACAGCCAAGAACATACGCACCATCCAAGAATGCGTTTACATGGACCATATTTTACGGCAATATTTGGCGGAAATACCATTGTTGTCAACACTGCTGGAATTTGACAGCAATAGATGGCAAATTTGCGGCATGGCTGGGCAATATTACTGCTTTTGCATGTAGTTGCCGTCGCATTGCCGATGGGTTGCCGCTGTTATCCTCAGAGGATGGAGAAGATTTCGTATGGTAGGGCAATATATGTCTGTGTTATTGTCCGTAAGTGTTTCTCTCTCGCTCTCAACTTCGTTTCCTTCACCTCTCATAGAAAGCGCTGCAGTATATATTTAAGCGAAAACGATACCGTCTAGTTTTTTTTCGAAAGTTTGCGCGCGCACACGTAGCCACATGTGTTACTTGTTCTGTGCAGCAATAGAGCAGTGGATATACTAGAGAACTATTCAGCCACGATGAGAGCAGTAGGTTGCCGAAATTAATGTATACAAATATCGCAGTCAGAAAAAACAGCTTGAAAGCTGTTGCGAATGAATTCGGAATCACTTCTTATAAAACATACAAAAAATTCAGAAGTGTTCCAATGCTCGTACACCAAATGAGAGACAAAGAAGTTGCATTACAAGAGTGGAAGCACAGGTAGCTCTTTATAAATATGGTTAGATTTTTTATGTTACATTTCATACTATCTCGAGACGTACCTTAAGTAGGACTAATAGTTCAATATTTCTGTCTGCTGGTGAACAAAAATCAAATAAGACTTGTCTTCTTATTTCAAACTTCCCTTTATGAAATCTTTCAGTCTTTGTACCAAACATTCCATGCATATGGTACTATGAGGCTTGATGATGATTCATGAAGTTTAAAGACGCACAAAAAAATTGTTTAGGACTCACTAGTAGCTAAATACCAAAACGTGATTGCGGAACAGGTTGTAATATTTTAATTCATTTTAACACTCAGACGAAAATACCCGATTTCGATTGACCTCAGATTCGTCAATATGTTACAGGCATCAGTTCTCTTAGCAAGGCATGATAAGCCATCAGGAAGATCTGACGTTGTGCTTACTGATTGGAGCAAGACTTAAAAAACAAATACAAAAATAAAAGTACCTTAGTAGTATATGTCGACCTAGATAAATCGTTCGACAATGTAAAATGGTGCAAGATCTAAATTCTCAGAATAATAGGTGTAAGCCACAAGGAAAAATGGGTAATATAAATTACGTATTAGCACCAAGAAGGAACAATAATAACAGAAGACCAAGAACGAAGTTCTGGAGTTAGAAATGGTGTAAGACAGAGAAGCAGCCTTTCCTCCTATTGTTCAGCCTGTATAGTTATGACGGAAATAAAGGACAGATTCAGGAATGGGATTAAAATTCAGTGTGACAGAATATCAGTGACAAGATTCGCTGATGACATTGCTATCCTCAGGGTGAAAGCGAGAACCCATTGTAAAACAATAAGTGAAATAAATAATCCACTGAGCACAGAATATTAACTGAAACTAAACTGAAGAAAGATGGAAGTAATGAACAGTAGAGGAAATGAAATTAATCAAAACTTACCATCAAAACAGGGGCCACGAAATAAATGAAAGAAAGGAATCCTGGTACCTTCTTTTTCCGTATGTTAAAAACTTTAGGAGCATTATTTACAAAATTCGAGCTTGCTTATTGTTGGTTTCAGTTGGCTAGCAATCAGCAACAGATGATGCTAACTAAAGAACCATAAGCTATGAGCAATGTTGCCGTTAAAAATTATAACGCAGATGGTCGTTATTAAAGAATTTATAGCTAAGAACAATGTTGGCCATAATTCCATCGTTACTAATTGTAGTTCAGATCATGTTTACAAAGGAATTTGTATCTAAGCACGAAGTTGGCCGCAGTGTCGTTGCAAAGTGTAATGCGTCACTAGTAAAAAGGTGGTCAAACTACGGCTGTCCACATACAACTCTGTCTGGAAACTAACTTTTCATTGTTAGTCAGGGAGTCAGACAAAGCCAGAGGTTAATTGTTTACCAGCCAGCTCATGGTCGGTATAAAAATAATCGCGTAATGTTTTCACTTACATTGTTCAGCAGCCATCAATGGCTTTAAAAAATTATATTAGTCCACTGAAAATACTATAGTTACTTCTGTATTTCAGTTGAAAAGAGAGTTTCACATATTAATTATTCAGCTGTTTGCTTGCTACTGTTAGCCAAACTTGTTTCGATATCTTGAATCGTTTATGAAGTATAATGGATATTATGAATACTTGGCATTTTCTCGAGATCGGAGGTAGGTAGATCTGATCATATCTGATCGCAAGTTTTAAAAAAAATACACTATCTGAACAAACATAAACTGAATAATCCTAGTTTAATTGCAAAGTATTCAAATTTTGCTTGTTTGGTTACATCATTTATAAATATCACAACAGCTACGACCACGTAAGAAAGATCGGAAGGTTACCATGAAGCTTTCATATGAAGCTCTAAGATGTGAAAAAATAAATATTTTTTACCAAGTGGCTTTTTCAAAAAGGTCTTGTAAAGGTAACAAGGAAAGCAGCGTACTGGTAGTGCATCACCTTGACTGTTGGATTAACAGTAGTTCTCTTTGTGTACCTACAGCCGCATGTAGGCACGCTGCGTTATGTGGGGAATCCAAGGGATCACTCGACCCCATAATCATGAGACTGAAGAGCTACACAAAAAAAAAAAAAAAAAAAAAAAAAAATCGCCGCATCGCCTCAATCTACAAACCTGACTGATTAATTTGGGTTTAAAGGTACTAACAGCGAATGCAGAATGAAGAAAATAAGTGAATGTTCTGACGAATCACGTTTATTTTGTCTGCACATGTGCTGAGCGCCATAATGCCTTACTTGAAGGTAGGTCTCCAAGAGAACTGTGAAAGGGGTGCTAGTAGCTGGAGTTTGTGTTCTGGCAATAGTTCAGTTATGGAGAAAGTGACGCACCAAATGAGATGACACGTACATTGAATCAAAAATGATGTGTGCTTGCTATCTTAAAGATCTTAAAATTACAAAAGAAACAATATTCTCACATGAAGTGACCTAAAATTGTGGCTACGTGGCATAAAGGACATTCAAAAGCATTCACACATGACGATATTATAACCGGTTGTATTCTGTTTTATAGTAACCTTCCCCCGACAAATGTTACCACAGCCTCATTTGTACTAAGATAACAGTTCTGGTGGTGTTCATAGTTGGATCTCATCGCACTGGAAAAGGTGACTAAGTTCTATAAATTGTATTGATCAGATAGATGTCTTCACTTCAAGTAGTTGTTCCAGCGTTGTTGAAGTCTAGGTGTCAGATCTTGATTAGGCATTGTTGGCTGACAACAATGGAGGTAACTTCCTGGCAGATTAAAACTGTGTGCTGGACCGAGAATCGAACTCTGGATCTTTGTCTCTCGCGGGCAAGTACTTACCGACTTAGGAATCCCCTCCCCCCCCTCTCACACCTTTTATTCTGCCATTACCTCGTCTGAAGGTAATCAAATTTAACAAAATCACGTTTGTCATGAAACTGAATTCTCACATTAATCAATGATTTTCAATCTACACACATGTGCCGTTGAATAACAAACGACTTTCTTAATATGGACGTGATCTCAACTGTTAGCAGACCCTCCCCTCTCACGAATACGCAACCTCAGTGGTTGCCGGCAAGGTTCGCACTTTACGACTGCTACTGGGTCGGATCGCTTCCTTGGGGTTTTTCGTAACAGCCCAACACACGAGATGATTCGGGCTGTTAATAATTTCTCTTGTGTTCCAAATATTATAGACATATTATTTTTTATAAGTACATTGTAATAAATAGACTGATGAAAGGCTTTTCCCCTTGATGCAAATCCCCTTTTGACACCTTGTTCAATTAATTAGTGGTACTGAAGCTATAATATTCAGTGTGCATGCCATATACCAGTAGCCAATGAGGACGTAACATTGCTCCGCGGGTTCCGCATCAGCTACATGAAGGAACTCACGAAAATGCAGTGACATGTGTAGACCAGCACTTGGCTGTGTTCCTTAGTCGGATACATCGATCAGTACGTTCTTCTGCGCTTATTTGAGTGCTACAATTCGTAAGATGCTTTTAGCGACAGTAAAGTAATCACGGCTACAAGATCCAGAAATGTTACGGCACATATTGCGCGAAGATGTATTTCTTATCTATGGCAGTGCTCCGGTACTCGCTGAACGTTAGAGAAATTGCATCAATTCCTCCCCACTACGCCGTTTACAGCAACCTGTTGACGGTTGGTGTACCGCGTGGAGGCGAGCATAATCTATGAGCTAGGCGACCACGTATCATGTGTGGCTTGCGCCAGAAGTCTACGCGAGAAGCATAGAATCAAGCCCAAAGTGGACGTTACTCTCCACCTAGAATGATGTCTCTCAAATTAAGAATGACAAGTAAAGGACCACACTGAATCTGCCTTTGGTGACGTCTCTGGAGACTAGACAGCTCAATTTTAGATATAAAGCAGCAATCGTATGAAGTTCAGCTTGCTCTTTTCGTTCATGAGGCTCAAAGACCAGTACACAGAGCAGTTCAGATTAATGACAAGTTTGCCGTGTTTCATGACATACAGGAAGCTCTTGATACAGTTCTGCCGCATAGCATACTACTCAAAACACTTACGTATGAAAATATTCGGACAGATATACGATAGATTGGTTTTGACACTTACTTATATTACTAATGTCGACAACTGATATGTATTTAACGTCTTAACCACTTGAAAATGACCTAAAAGTTGAAACTGTTACTTTGGAAATTCTTATAATTTCGGTCGTTCAAAAACTGTACATGGTCTGCATCTCGATGTGTTCGCGGCGCAATGTCTGCTCCGTTACATTTCGGGCGTGCAGCCGCATTAATACCAGTTCTTCTTCTAATATTGTATTTCAGTCCTTGTTTAGAGTGATTCGAAAGGCGGACGCTCCCGCACAGTTAGCAGATATAGCAGGTGTACTGAAGAGACTGCTTACAACACTCTTGTCCGCCGTCTTCTGGAGTATTGCAGCGCGGTGTGCGATCCACATCATATAGGATTGACCGAAGACATCGAAAAATGTCAAAGAACGGCAGCTCGTTTTGCATTTCGAGAAATAGGGGAGAGAGTATAACGGATATGATACGCGAAATGGCGTGGCAGTCATTGACACAAACACGTTTTCCTCTGTGCGCAGAATCTCCTGAAATTTCAATCAACAGCTTTCTCCTCAGAATGTGAAAATATTTTATTGGCACCCTCCTACACAGGAAGGAAGAGAAATCAGAGTTCGTACAGTAAGATTTAAGTGTTCGCTTTACCGGCGCGCCGTTCGAGAGTGGAATGGTAGAGAACTAGCTTAAAGGTGCTCTTAATTGTGAATTTCGGAGTAATCTTGTAAATACATTTGAACTGCGGGTGGACAGGTAATTTGAAATTACGCTGTCCATTTTTCCACTCAGTTACACAAAGACCGAAATCGTAGTCGGGACACAGGAACTGCGACACCTGTAGCAAACAGCTTACCTGCACTATCTCCCGACAGCAAATTTACAATGGGGAAGTCTATTGTCGCCCGTCCCTCAGATGTTCGTTACAGGCGGGCCGTTGCAACCGGACTCTGCGAACGCTCGGCCAGCGGAGAAAGTGG
Organism: Schistocerca piceifrons; assembly: GCF_021461385.2. Lineage (NCBI taxonomy): Eukaryota > Metazoa > Arthropoda > Insecta > Orthoptera > Acrididae > Schistocerca > Schistocerca piceifrons. The sequence goes on from NC_060141.1 coordinate 588,205,690, forward strand.
AAATAATCTCATTTGTGGCGAGCCCGCAGAGCGGTCACCCCTACTTGCTCTGTCCCCCACCCCCGTCCCTCTCCCCTCCCACCAATCCCGACGCAACCCCCAGCGGAAGAGAAACGCGGCGAGGGAGGCGCGCAACAATGCCCGCTGCTGCTGCGCTGCCCGGGAGCAGCCGGTGGAGGGCTCGCGCATGCGCAGTGGCGCCGCCGGCCGGCGTCCCGCGACGGCCAGCCAGTAGCCGGTGTTCAGACCGGGCCCGTCCGGGCCGCGGCGCCAGCCCCGCAGTCGTCGACGGCGCGTCTGCTGCGCCGGATGTTCGCTGCCCGCGGCGCCGCGCCTGCTAGCACGTGGACATGCGCCATGACAGCCGGCGCTCATGAAGGTACGTGGTCGCGGCGCGCTAACCAGCCACTCCACCGGCAGTCAAACACGAAAAAAGAAAGTTGGGACAATTCTCAGAAGAAAATTTTACTGTGCGACTTGTTATCAGCTAGACGACAACGCAATGAACCATCCAATCAGAGCTCAAGAATATCTAGGGAGTGAGCATTCAGAAGCGTATACGAGAATTTTTGCTGTCAACTATACTGTTCCCAAAAAGACGTGACTATGCTACACCATAAAGTTTTCCAGTAATCGCCCAGCAGATTTAGAATCTCATTACATTGCTATTGCAGACATATATCGTCCAAAATTTTCGTGGATTTCGTGCACACTGTTCAATAAAATTTTAAGAATGTAGACGCAAGTTGTTTCTGTTATTCGAAAAAATGGATACCCAACGCTATTCAGCAACTTAGAACTCACTTCTATTTTCTGTTGTAGGAAAAAAGAAATAAACAACGCTTTTTTTTACTTTTTATACTGCACGTTATCGAACTGACGAGACTGTTTTAAAACACTGTGCTGCAATGGCATTGCGTAACGACTTCCTAGTGCGCAAACATGAAAGTGTCCCAAAAATCTTCGGATTTGGAACTATGTCAAACAGAAAATTAGCGATTTATCACACAATGAAAAATTTACGGGAAAAATTTCTTCTTTTATTTGTAGTATATTATTTATAATTTTTTCGCGTCCAGAGATACTAAACTGTTAATTGCACATACCTATTCTCCAAGTCACAGATACTGATAGTACAGTTTCGTGCTGCGACTAAAAGAAGTGTAATGACTTGGAGATTTATAAGCTGGAGGAAATGAATTAGACTGCCACATGTAGATGTTTTTTCGTCACGGAACAGTTTTCAGATACACTTGAAGATACTTACGTATGTGTGCGAAAACCAGTCGCGGACAAAAATAACCAACACATTAGCCACTCTGGCAGCAGATTATTAATTAAATATGTATGTGCGGAGCAACCTCTCTAAACGTGGAGATACTAGTAAATTTTTTGTAATGTGTGTGTTTTCAGCGGACTGACTGGCGGCATATTTCTACATTACTGAATTTATCAAGCACTTATAAATGTTTGATACTGAAGTCACAAAACTAAATCGTACTGTTTTAATTTTTTACTAAGATTCTCGATATTCTGCAACATACAAAGAGCTTGTTACTAGTATTACACTCAAAATTAGGCCGTTTTGGTATTTATGTATGATATGTAACATTTCCTCCTTTACATATTCCGATTTACATCCGTAGCAGCAACAATCAGTCACCATCGCTGGTAGTAAAAAAGATGTAAAAAAAGAAGCTGGGGAAATGCTTGCGGTATTAAAGCTATACGTCCAAGGCAGGAAACGTAAACAAACAGCATTACACGAAAGTCGTGCATCATTTCCAGTTTGATGTCGGCGACACTTGCACTGCCGTGCTGATATTGTCAGTACAGTACAGAGACAGCAGTAAATGGAGGTAGGGTCCTTTGTAGTAAAATACTCAAAAATGCTTCCACACAACTTGCGAAATTTTGTCGGAGGATTTCTGGAGCACTCTGTACACAAACATTTTCAGCAGCCCAAGGTATGTTTTGTAAAATTTTGTGTAACTACATCGGTTGCACCGTCATTAAGCCGGTACTAACGTTATACTAATGTACTGTAATGAATTAATTCGTTTCCTTGGTTTTTCCCTCCTGCCGATAAGAAATCATAGCATTTTCAAGTTTTCAGTCAATGTTGTCGCTTTATAACAGATTGGTGCTTTGCGGACCTGTGTCTGATAATATAAGACATTAACAAGTATAATAAAAGATACACCGTCGCTCCTTGTGTTTTATATTTTGGTTACAAGTATCGTTGTGAACAACACATCGTATTCTTGTGTCATATTCTTGCGCTGCAACATTCAGTGTATCCAAAAAAGATGACGATGCAACAGCTTAACGTCAGCTGTTGTTACATCATCGTTTTGAACAAACCATTCTGTGAAAACTAGTTTTAATTGTAGTAGTTTTAGTCATCCGTGGATCACTTTTACAAGGATGTATGATGTAGTATTACATAATAAAAGGAAACAGAACTAATATATACAGGCAGTTACACACTTACAACTATAGTTTTAAAAGAACGTGGCATGTAGTCTGTGGTTTTCCTACACTAGAAACCATCACGGCATTTTCCTGAAGTAATTTAGGGGAGCCATGAGAAACCGAAACCTGGATTATCATAGGTGAATCCCTCCTTACTCCCGTAAATGTGAAGATTTGAAAATGATGTATTCATCAAATTAATTACAGTAGCCAAAATAAGAAAAATAGTGGCACAGAAGATGTTTATTTTATTATAAAAAAGTGGTCACAGTTTTTTAGACGTCTTGTCAGCTTGTTAATAGTTATATTGAACCACCAAGAGCTGCTGTGATGAGTAATTTGGTTTAAGCAGTCATTTTAAATCGTAACAGATCATCGTGATCATCATCAAGAGCGTAGTTATTTTATTACTTTGGAAATCGTTAAAACTGAGGTGATAATTTGTTACGACTGAGATTGCTTGCACAAATGAAGTGATCCAGAATTGTACTTGTTGTTCGTTCAGTATAAGTAAGAGAAGCCGTGAGGCACTGCCCATTATGCATGCAACAGTCCTCACTACCGCTTCCAACGCTTCACACCAACATCCACGTGTTGCCAGTGAGGTGCAGAAATCACGTTTTGCGACAAGACATGTGACAAGCGAGTTAAATATCGTCTAGTGCTTTTCGTTAAAAAAAAAATCTGCCGTAACAGCATTAAAGTAAGTCACCAGCACTGGTCTTGTTGTCAATGTTGCTAACTCTCGATCGCGGGGCCATAGGTTCGATTCGCGGTCGAGTCGGTGATTTTCTTCGCTCGTACTGGATTTCTGTGTAGTCCTCTTCATCATTTCAGCATCATTCACGCGCGAAGTCGCCTAAATGGCGTCAAATAAAAAGACTTGCACCAGGTGACCGAACATCACAGATGGGGTGGCCCAGCCAATAAAACCATACGCACATTTCATTTCAATAAATGCAAATGTTTAATGAGTAACAACAAACTTCACGTTAGCGGCAACGTGTATTTCGCCGTAAGAAAGGAAGTATGGTGTTACACTGCCCACAACTGTGGCGAGTAGATACAGCCACCATCTGTGAGCAGCATCGTTTTTGATATTATTCTGCTGTAAGCACCCACTTCACCAGAGATCGATTACGGTTATAAATCCATTAGCACTGTTCGCCACGCAAAAATTTGCGTCAACGGCACCAGAATACCCTTAATATGTTCATTACTCACTCTGCTGCAGCAAAACGGTGTTTGATGTTGTTTACTGACCACAGACCTATTACTCAGTTTTCATCAGTCTCTGCGTGACTTTCACCGCGAGAGTTTGTGACATGGGTAGCGGTTTAAAAATTAAGTGAATGACGATGAAAATTTCTTCGTTTATTACACGATACAGTGTCTTCTCCCCTGTATGCCTTCTTCGTTCGTGTAGAGCTAAAATCGCTCGCTATGTGGATTCCGTCGCTATGTGCCCCATACGTAGCCTAATATTCGCCAAAATGGGGAGGATAATAGAAAAAATAGTTTCTGCTGTTTCTGAATGCTGGGAGCAAAACAAAAATCTTTTCTACGTTGATGTAAGGCTTAGAAGACCGTATAATTTCGGATGCCGTAGCCGTGGGACATACGTTAGAAAAAAGTCTACGAACTGCAGAACAAACATCTAAAAAACTCAAACTTCGCACTGACTTGTCCTAACAACTAAATAAGCGGAAGCAGAACACAGACGGCACGAGAAATAAAGTACTGAGGCTTCATTGTCTTGGTGCAGACGTTAAAGCTTCTGCGGCAGTGTAAGCTGGTTGCGATGGAAGTTAGAGTTTGTGGTAATTTAATCAACAGAGAGAGTCGTTAGTATAAGTAAAGCGTGTGATGTGGCCCTCAATTTGCTTAGATCTCGCGGGAAATTACATAAAAACCGATGCGGCCAATGCCTCGGGGACGGATGTGCAGCGTAACCGGAAAATAACGGCTGCTACAAAAAGAGGCACGTTGATCGACCAGTCCACAGGTAACTAGGAGACAAACGCGACACGCGCTTGACGCGCCTGATGAAGACAGCTAGGAAAGCTGTCGAAATGTTGAATAAAATTAACTTGGCTACGAAAGCATCAGTAGGTGTAGTTATCATATGGATGAAAAGATCAAACTACAATGTCAGGCTGTCAAAGGGGTACGGTTCGGCGACGTACTAATGGTATCCCAAAGTTCCCGAAATATTTTAGTGAAAATTATTACGTCTTACGTAGCTACACTCCGCATCATCACTCAGAGTTGTCCGATTTGGAGCAAAAACACAGATCACAAAGTTCCTGACACTTTTGCAAGGTATTCTGGAAGTCTTTCTTTGTAATGGTGTTCAGCCTTCACTGTACCGATTCCTGGGGAAGAGGAAAACATCGACCTAGCTCTGGCGAGAAGAGGCGGTGGGGAACAACTGACATCTTGTTCTTCGTAAAATATTTTTGAATTATGTCAGCACCCACTACAACTCCTTAGTGGCCTTCTGACCAAGATGGGCGAACCCTTTAAGATCACTCCCCTCAATACGTATATAAATACAAGGGATTATTGGTAGTCTTGTCAAGAATTTTTATTGGATGAGGTGAAGAAAAACTTCTGCATAGCAACGATCACTAATTATTTTTATAGTCATAGACGTAAATCCAACTTCGCTCACGAATGACAACCTTTCAACGGAAGTTTATATGGTTTTGAGGCAGCTATTAAGATTAGTTGCTGCCTTCTGTTCGAAGTTCCTTCGGATTATTGTGGTACAACCTCTCCGTTATCTTTCTCATGTTTGACTGATACAACAAGATCGAATGTAGCATATCCTATTCACAAGGTGCTTCACAGATCTTAGCCTGTCCATGCTCTTGCAGAACCTTCTCAAAGTATTTGTGTGTGTGTGTGTGTGTGTGTGTGTGTGTGTGTGTGTGATGCCTATTGACGGCCAACCGGATCGATCGTCATAACCAATGCTTGTAGCAGTCGTGTGTCTGTGTATGAATTAGAACGTCTGAAAACCTCGCTTCAACGTTTGGTATGTCTCTGCAGTGATTTTCGTAAGTTCGAAACAAAATTTCATGCAGAGAAGCTGTTCTTTCAGTTCAGCAGTATCAAACCTGAAAACTCAAAGAAACACGACAATGAACAACTTACCAAAACACTCACCTCGGAAACATTTCCCACACTGGCTCAAGAAGGACGTAGGGGAGAATCTTAGCAGTATTTCATTGTATTCGTAGCCATTTATTGGTTCCTGTCATGGCCTCGGTTTCTGTATTGACTCTTAAGTCGCATCAAACCTATTTTAAATCTGATACTTGCACCACAATATACCATTAAGCAATATTTTTGAATGTAGCTGATTAATATGATGGAAAACCATATCTTTAGTTTCATTTTTTGACATTACTACCCCATAAACGTGAGAGACTATGCGTATTTTCTACGTTATCTTCGAAGATCGTTTTCAGTTCTTTATTCTGGAAGCAAAAGTAACAATATAAACTATTACATATCATTTTTATTAAAAATGAAATACCTCCATTTGTACGTAAGATTTTATTTTTACTTCGCTACTAGTTTCGACGTTGCGTCAACGCCATCTTCAGGCCCGTACACTTTGATTAAATCAGTTGTGTGTGACTCAATCCAGCAGTCCGCGGTGAGACCAACACGTGGTGGAGCACGTGCTCAGCGGGCAGTGCGGCTCTATGTTTTCGAATTTTTTCAAACTGTTGCATCCTTGAACCCCCGGTTCGCGATGTACGCTCCGGCGGTTGCTGAAGTCAGGGATCAGACTTTATTAATAATTATAGTACAAAGTAATATCTCCAATTACAGTTACATTTTCACAAGTACACCAAGTCCCTTCATCCATACATGGATCTTTTCATCATTATTAACTTTTCTACAGGATCGTGTATACAATGTAAATGGCATATTACTATAAACATAGCTAGGTCTACTTTGAGTTTTCGGATCAATACCACAATGCCACGTGTTGTAGGCGATAATATCCCGATCGACGAAAGATTCAAGTCTAGGAAGGGAGTCGTTTTCACAACGAACAATGGCTAGGGTAAACCAACCACTACCGGAATTTCCAGTATACCAGCTGTGTCCCACCTTCATCCAGTTTAAATATGGGTGTCCGAAGATTACGTATCATGGTGTGCATAATGTTTTAATATATTACAGGTGATATGTGCAGATAAATAATTGCAAAACTTACCACGAACTGTAAAGCACCTGATTACGCTCATGAACTTGATGTCACAAATTCCCCTTTCAGTCCTCGTCTTTTGTTTGGCTTATAGTGTATTATGTTTTACTATAGCACCTTCGCAAATAGAAACAACAGCCTTACTATCAGCTGATCGGGTCCCTAAACAGATGTTAAATAAAACATGGTACGCTAGCACAGCCTCAGGAGCCAGGTTGGTACATGGGACAGCGTGCTGACCATAAATTGTAACACGTGATATGCTGAAGTTGCATTGTGTTTGTTTTTTGCTGAGGCAGGCGGGTCGTACACGATGAACGGAGTGCCCAGATCCAGTACCAGAAAATTTACCGGAAGAACAGACCGGTAGCGAAGTACGTGGCGTGCAAGACTTCTGAACTAGCACTAAATTTTGTTGCTTGCTCCTCCTCACGTACTGCTCTGTTGATGATCGGAATTCTACTACTGACATCCAAAACCAATATTCACTCATTAGATACACAGAAGATGATAGAGATGTTTTCAAAAGGAACTGTAAAGAACACAAGACAAACTTTACACACAAATACTAGTTCTTTGTACGTTGTTCTCTTTTCAGTAAGCTTTCCACAAAATAAAAAATAGGGTGAAATGCTATAAATTTTGTTAAAAGAGAAGGAAAAGTTAGCATGTAACAGGAAAAGTTCGAAGAAGCCCCCAAACCCATTCAAAGACAATGTAGAGATGGAAATTTGTGGATGTATGATTGTCCGAACTCAGAGTTTCCGGAGATTAGCGAGGAAGAATACGACAAAGGAAGAATTTTACTGATTGTTTGGAAGTCGCCCAGGATACGTGTCTTGCTATCTGTCCGTTCGTTCTGGCTGAATATGATGCATATAATTTTAGCTAAATACGTGGTTACAAGATTTATTATCAAACTACTTACTTCGAATGCTCTCACGGAACAAAAGAAAATACACAGATCAATTGTGGAATAACAACTTCAAAGTTTTGTATATTTCCTTTCAGTCGAGAGTACACTCTTGACACAACAATTTACTTGTTACTAGTACTGAATTCTCGAAGCAGTTTAAAGTTAGGTATTATCACTTGTCGCTTTGTGATGTGGCCTATCTCGTTCTGGGAAATCTGTTAAGCCGTAGGATACGAAATTAGACGCACGTTAAACAGAAATCTCTTCGAACAGTGAAACATTTTTGTTGCACCGTATTTCTCATCTTCTAGTAGAATCTTTCCTCAAAGTAATTTTTCTTTCATTTCATTTCATTCGTTGTACGTTCCTACAACAATTATGTTATTCATACTCTTATTTGTGTAACTGAAACGATATTTGTATTAGTAATATTAACTGAGTAACATCTGTTTGTTTTGCGTACAACTTACGTGCAATTGAAAACTGAATACGTATTATCGTATTTCAGAAGTGATACTAAGATATATTACAATTAAAGTATAATATATCTCTCATTCTAGTGTTTCTGTATGGTAAGTGATGTAACATTCCATATTTTATCTCAAGTCATTACGCGTGAATTATGTTATTTTTTTCTACATTTAGTGTGTGTATTTCTACTCTTGAACTTTCGTAGACACAAACAAAGGCGTCTGCCACTTGTGGAACGGTTTTGAGAACGCGACGGAAAAAGTGCGACGAAAAACGTAGCACACAGGAATCTAATAGCTGAGCCATTTTACGAAGCAGAAAATTTATAAAAGTTTCTTCTTTTTATGTGCATTATCGAGAAAATATCGTATAGTAACACAATCTTAAGTCATTGATTCATATCGAAACAAGCGCAGAGTTACTAGAAACAAATGAGTAAATGTCTCTAAAATATTGCTAAGGTATGATTTTACCTTTATTTTATTTTGACGTGTGTTAATCAAAGGTACTTCCAAACTGCGCTCTGTATGTGTGAAACTTGCCGGAGGAGAGGAAATGATAGTTATGAAATCTAAGACATCCATTTTCTAAATCATTGTAGTGGACTCTCTCGGAAGTTTTTAAAAAAAAATCCTGATTTTTCCTAAGCACCATGAAATGTTACGCTGGAAAAACACAGAGATATGAACCAGAGAAAAATCAAGTTTACTTTTGCTTCCTGTTGTAATAAAGCGTAAAATAGCTCTTTATATTTTCCTAGCTAGTTGCATGCTCAGTTCCACAAAATAACAGCTCAATTTCAATAAATGCTACTGAAAAGTAACTGCTAATTATTAGGCACAAGGTTTAAAAATAATGGCATCATTAACTTGGGACTTTTACATATGAGTTTAGACAGTAGCATTTCAATCTTTCATACTTATTCACCCAGTAAAATCGATGAGCTCACTTTAATATTCCAATTTCTGTTTGCCCAGACAACTTCTCCCCTCAGCCGTATCTTCGATTGTGAAATATTCTTGGATGATGTATTAGGTGTCCCAACTACCCGTCTTGTGTTCTGCTTTTTGATTGATATCCTTCCTCAGATATTTTTTTCTAGAATATCGACATTTAGTGCTTTATCCGATCTTATTTTTAATGTCCTTCTACAACTCCACATTTGAACTCTGACATAATATTTGCTGTAAACATAAGCTCTGCTGAAAGCATCCACCGTACATTTTAAATTTTCCTTTTTATCTAACAACTGTCTGATACACCCAAGAGTACAAAATACTGTACCGAGGCAGATGAGTTGGTATGTACGTTCCGTACGTAGCTCGTCGCTGAACTTGCGTCACTCATGCTCCTTTTTGCTTAGGGCAGTATTTGGGTATAAGTCTGTAAACAATATTTGCAGTAAGCAAGAACGAGTGATGATGCAGTAGACCACGTCGTCATGATACATTCTTTGTGCCTTGTGTCTGTTTATGTGCCTGTCGTGACATACATGCAAGGCGCGCGATTTGCAACTCGCGTAGGCAATACATTCGCAAGTTGCGTGTTTCCAACTTTCATGTGTGACCGAGGCGAGATAAAATGCAGGGCTCTGTCAGGATTTTGGGGAAGCTGCTAACAAGGATTTAGCGGGCGCGCCTGCGGCTCTAAATGAAGGCGAACTGCGGATTACGGCCTGCGTGTGGAGCGGCCTGGGCTCCGATGCCGGTGGCACAGAGCACGCGTCCGCCAGCGTTGCCATGGCGACACGCACAGCAGCCCAGTACGGCGGGCTGCCTGCACAGCAGGGGTTCCCCGTCTGCTGCGGCCCCGAAATGTTTGATGTTACTCCACCTACTGGGCCGTGGGGAACGGAGACAGGAGAACAAGCTTTTTATAATAACTTGCCGAGACTGCCTCTGTCAAAGTTGCTGTCCCACAGGAGTTTTCCCGGCATGCCGCTGTTTATGAACGACCATTTAAATGCAGCAGGAGAAAAACGCGGAAACCGCTGTTCACTTCTCTCTTTTTCTTTCTTTTTTTTTTTAATTTACATGTTTTGCGATTCACGTTTTGGAAATTTTCCGTAAATACTACTCGGGCTTAACTATACTTGAAAGGGAGGAAAATACATTTTCTTGCAGACTTACGTAACGGTCATATGAGGTGTGCTGGAAAGGCTTATTTATTTATTTATTGGTGAACATTACTCGGATTATGCGGATTATAAGCTGCAAAATGGGCAGCATGAAGCTGTAAACTTGGTCGGTTGATCCATTAACTTGTTTTCTAACAGAAATGGAAAATTTTCAACGGAATGCACAAAAAATTGCAGGGTATTTAAGAAAATGAATGTTCTGTACTATTATGGAGTAGAAGCAAACTGTTTCTGATTGTACCGACAATACATTACAAATTAGAGGAAAATAAATTAGAATTGATCCTTGGCTTAGCCGCGAGTGGGTGTCATAATGACAAAGAAATAGACATTGAGAGTTTTGTAAATGCCTCATTCACTTTTCATCTCTCCCTGTTTAAACAAAAATAGATTGTTTTTCATGTCATAACCTATCACCAGTTAACACAGAATTATCGATAATCTATTTATAATATTCCAACATTATTTTACTCATACAACTTCTCCTCTGAACAGCTTCGTCAATCGTACTCTATTTCTTCAATACGCAGCAGAAGTCCTGTAAATTCGTATCTTCTTCTGGTCTCCGACTTTCAGCTTGATCTGCGATTTTCTCAAGTATCTGGTCATTTTGTGTTTTACCTGCCATCCTCAGTTAAAGAGTCCTTCTGTACAACCACGTTTTAAATGTTTCTAGTTTCTTTTTATGCACATCTCCTAGAGTCCCTTTGCTTTTCCGACTAAACTGTTTCACAAATTTGTGCTTCAATTTAGTTCCCATGCTGGATACGAAAAGTAGCAGTACGTTGAAGCGAGCATAACTGCACCAGTCTGCCTCTCATAAGCGCTGTTGCGTGTTTAGTTGCTAACCTTCAGGATATTTAGAGAATTCCAGCACATGCTGCAGTCTTTGACGACTATCCCACTCTCTTTAATCCGGAGATGAACAAAATGTATTAAAGGTTTATTTCATAAATATTCCTACTATGCTAGTATGCTCCAGTTGTTGAGATATTTCTGAGTCATTAATCATACGATGTATACTTTCACGGCCAGTGTCTACTTCATTTAATGCTTCCGCGCTAAGACACCGTGATCGATATTTAAAACTAATCAGTAACATTTCGTCTTTGATTGCGGGAGATATATTGCTCATTATCTTTGAAAATGTCTTGCGCAGTGGGAGATGAAACGAGAGAAGAAATATCGATTACGGCCTCTCAGCGCGGAAGTTTTAACTGATGTTCTGAGGCAGTGTGTACAGTTCATAGCAAGCGTGGCTAGTATGATAATCATGCTGTGAACTGCTGTCGTCTAGTACCACGAGCAGATATCATTCAGTAATGTATGCTTTGATGAGAAGAATGACTACTACTTAAACTTGAAACACTAGTAAGTATTGTGTGTTATGACCCACTATATTCATATTTCAAGTTTAAAAACGATGTTGGTATTAGGAATCATCCAAATCGGAAGAAATTTATCGAAATGTATGGTAATTTATGTTAAATTGGTTCGCACAAGGCACAAAGAGCTGGTCACCTAATGCGAGAAAGAAATGTTTGCACGGTAGAAGTTGGGAATACAGCCTGAATCTTAAAAGAGAAGATTTCTCTATAAGCATCCGTGAAATGCTCGCTTCGAAGAATGTACAGGTATTTCAGGAGGAATAGTAAATATTTTTGACGTATTGCGTAAAGAGGGCATTCGTGGCCAAAAGAAGTCTACTGGCATCATACATCAGCTATGATTTGAGGATGGAATTTCTGAGAATGTATGGTAGGAGCACAGCATTGTATGGAAGTAAATCACAGAGTCTGAATAAGCCGGAAAGGAATAGGATTGTTTTGAGACATGAGGGATAACAACCATGGTATTTGATGGAACTGTAGAATGTATATACAGCAGGGGAAGACAGGGATTGGGAAATGCCGAACAAATAATTGTGGACGGTGGGAGAAAGCGTTACTCTGATATGAAGAGGTTGGCGCAGGAGAGAATTTCGTGGCGCACCGCATAAATCCAATCAGAAGACTACGTTAAAAAGGTATAGATCAATTCAAATAAAACTTTACATACGTGTCTAAATATTTTTGGGATACAGAGATAATGTCACCCAAACAAATACTCAAAGAAAGACGAATGATTATGTTCAAAATCAATCTTCATGAATTCCACCTCCGACATCAATAAGCTTTCGAATTCTCTGACAACACTGCATGTTGCTCTTTGAGGTTCGTCTCGACGCTCTTTTATAGGATCACCACTACTCATAATCAGCAGCATCAATTCATCTTTCGTCTTCATTTATTTTCTGTAGACTTCATCCCCACAGGTGAAGCACGTAGGCCTTGGTAATCAAGAAACATGACAGTTTCTGCCGATCCATCTTCCAGAAACTGTCAGATTTACATGACGTGTCACCTGGCGGTTAAATGCACAAGTGTCCCGTTATGCTGGAAGATCATTCACGTCTTCATATCAAAAGTAGCTCTTCCAATAAGAAGGAAACTCGTTTGTCCGCAGCTCGTGGTCGTGCGGTAGCGTTCTCGCTTCCCACGCCCGGGTTCCCGGGTTCGATTCCCGGCGGGGTCAGGGATTTTCTCTGCTTCGTGATGGCTGGGTGTTGTGTGCTGTCCTTAGGTTAGTTAGGTTTAAGTAGTTCTAAGTTCTAGAGGACTGATGACCATAGATGTTAAGTCCCATAGTGCTCAGAGCCATTTGAACCATTTTTGAAACTCGTTTGTAATACCGCGTATGCAGTAGGACATTGTAAGACATTGCGTCAATACAACAGGACCGTCAACTGATTATTGTCGTAGTACAGTGAAAAGTTCTTGAAAATATGTCTTCACAAGCGGATGTGCTTTTCCATCAGGTCCCCGATTGAGTTATTAGCGTTACTGATACTGTTGCGAGTGCAAATGCCTTTTCATTTGTGATGTGCAATTAGCCGACGACAAAATTCCAATCTTCTACCTTCATATCTTCATTTCATTGTAAATAGTTAGGAGAGAAAAGGTGCGTATACAATGTCAGACGTGTTCTTGCATGAGGAATACCAATATGTGCAGAAATTCAGACTGTAGTTGTTTAAAGACCAGTTCTACGAACTGAATAATATCTACTACCTAATAGTTTTGTGACCACAGACGGAAATAAAAGAAATTTATTTTCCATTTTACACTTCCTGTAAATCTCATTCGTCAGACGTCTGCACTCCCTTTCATCCGTTTCATTTGTTGCATTTTTATATGTTTTTCTTTCTATCTGTGATCTGATATTCATTTAACAGCACTATCGATTTCGCCAGAAATTTGCGGCTGCCTCCTTAGCGCCTTGGGGGAAGGGAAGAACCGAAGTGGCATGTCAAATACTGGCACATCGGTTATACCATTTTAGTCTGTGGCACACATTGAGGTCGAAAACTGATAGTGGAATAAATTGAATATCGAGGTACAGCCAGTCGCCTGGGGAATATGTTGTCATTTCGTAAATAAACTGCAGCTGTGCTGCCTAACAGAGTGGAGAAAAAAGTTATTTACTGCAATTACTCATATACGGACTTTTCCATCTAAATATTTTTAGCGACACGGATATTTTGTTCTCTTTTTGCCTAATTTTGTATCGAATAAATTGAGTAAAAAATGATTCCTGTTTTAGCGAAGAAAAAAGGTTTCCACCACTGTAAGGAATATTAATAATAATCAACTGGAATATCAGATTAAATGTTATTGTCTCCACACACAAAAACTAAGCCTATATTAAAGTTACGTAGAGAGATACATACAGTGACATCTAAATCTGCACTAAGCAACGACTTCTAACTCAGGCTCCACTATTTCTGTATTTGCATATGGTATGCCGATGTCCATTCGCCTCTGAAACCTAATTTTTTATAATCTTGGTGGTATAGTGGTAATATACCTGACTCACATACCCAGATTTAGGTTCATCGTGTTCCCCCTAAATAACTAAACACAAATGTATGGTTGGATCGTTTGAAAAAGGACACGGCCACTCTCTATTCCCGCACTTCCATCCCTAAAGACCTCGCAGTCGACGGCATCTTAAACCCCAACATTCCTTTTTTTCAGACATCCGAACGTAACTTTCCTTTTCCCAAATTCGGTGATTTGCGGTCGTGGTCAGGTGCAAGATGTACGTGGGAGAAGGCCATATATTTCATGAGTTATTTTGAAGTATCCGCTCTCGGCACTTCCAGACTAAATCCTTCCGTTTTGTATGCGAGTCTTGTGATGTCTCGTTCTGGAGATGATTTTCCACTACTGTGACGCTCTCGTGCGATGCCCTGCGCAGCTGTTCCTGAATCTTTACTCTGTGTCATTAATCTAACTTGGTAAGCATGAATGAGACAAACATTGCTCAACAATCAAAATGGTTCAAATGGCTCCAAGCACTATGGGACTTAAAAATCTGAGGTCATCAGTCCCTTAGACTTAGAACTACTTAAACGTAACTAACCTAAGGACATCACACACATCCATGCCCGAGGCAAGATTCGAACCTGCAACCGTAGCAGCAGCGCGGTTCCGGATTGAAGCGCCTAGAACCGCTCGGTCACAGCGGCCGCCTGCTCAACAATCGGTTGGGCGAGAATTTACTGACTTCTTTCGAGAATGAAACCCTGGCAGATTTTAACTAGCCATTCGCAGAGCGACACATGTATTTTTCACAGCCAGATCTTGAAACGTTCCTTCTCCATCCCCCCCGCAGCTTCCAAGACGCCACCCAAAGGCCACTGTGGACATTGGCCAGGTTACCTCTCTATTAAGACTTCCTCACACGGGACGTAATTGTCACCGTGCTACACGCCAGACGTCGATTACGATCGTGGTTGGTGGCCGCTTATTGTTAGAAACGAGGCGGTGCATCAGACGGAACGTGCTCCCTATCACTACGTGCGACTGTAGTGCTCTCCAGGGGCAGCTGTCGACTTTATTTGTTCACGAAAACATACGAGTCTAAAATTCCTGATTTTGCTCTATCAAAACGCACATTTTGTCTCATGTCCCTGCGCTATTGGTGCTTTTCTGTCTGTGGCTTATATAAATGGAAACTTGAATAGCTGTGAACATTTTATGAGCCGTAAAGAACGTTCCATGGCCAGTCAGTAAGGAGATTAGCTAATAATAATTCCATTACAAATAATGCGGTAAAAATTTACAATAGTCTTCAAAATAAGACAAAAACTATTTCATCATTCTCACTTTTTAGTAAAACTCTTTCTTAGTATCTCTCTTCTTTTATTCAGCAGCAGAATTTTTTGAACACGTAAAATACAAGAACTGGAAGAAGAAAGTGCATAACATCCTGTCGTAAGAAGTGGAAACTCTCTTGTACATAAAGGCAAAAGCAATTATTTATTCACTGCAATATTACTTTTACATTATCTGTACTCCATGTAAGCGAGCGAGCGCGCCTGTTATGCCCGCGATTGTGTGTGTGTGTGTGTGTGTGTGTGTTGTGTGTGTGTGTGTGTGTGTGTGTGTGTGTGTGTGTGTATATACATGTGATTGTAAATACAATCATCAAAAATATTTACGAAGGAATCATATATCCCAAAATGTAGAACGTTATTTGAATGAGTAAATAAATACTGAACTGCGATCTTATCAGGAAATATAGTAAAATGCAAGTTTCCAATTCACTGGTCCATATTCAATGGCATGTTCACAAAATCGAGCAAACTCTCTCCCGAGAGAGTGTGCAGTCATATTTACATACCATTGAATATTACACGACGTATTTCAATTAAATTAAGAAGAAAGATTCAGAACCCTTTCGAATACGTGAAGGTGAATAAAAAATACTTGTGTACAGCAGGATGCGACCAAACTACTATTGAATTGGTAACTCTGAGCCTCTATCCACTGCACTATGCAGAACTTCTACAAGATAAAAACCATGATTTATCCTACGGTCTTCTGAAGATTTTAGTCGTCAGTTTTTTATTAACTGACACTTAATTATACCAAATCGAACCAGGTATGAAGCATTTTTTATTAATCTTCAGTGTGCCACTGGCTTAAAACGGTATACTTTAATAACACACTAGTTATGACAGTAAGAATATTCTTTAACCAGCAATACGACGGCTCCCATCATTCCACTATAACAAATCGTAGCAATAACGAGTGTTTTCGAGAGCTCTTTTCAATGTGATGGTCCTTTGAAACAGCATGTATAGTCATTGGACGTGAGTTATAATATAAAATCAATCAAAAATGGACTTCAACTGGAAACTACAAATTCCAATACGGTGTCTCAGAAATGATTCAAATGGCACTAAGCACTATGGGACTTAACATATGAGGTCATCAGTCCCCTAGACTTAAAACTACTTAAACCTAATTAACCTAAGGACACCACACACATCCATAAGGCAGGATTCGAACTTGCGACCGTAGCAGCCGCGTGGTTCCGGACTGAAGCGCCTAGAACCGCTCGGCCACAGCGGCCGGCTATGGTGTTTCCCAACTTTTGCTTGTACGATAGAAAGCGGTCTTTCATCTTATTGACCATGTTCCTGTTGACGAAGAAATGTTTCAAGCTGTGGAATGCTGCTGAACGTGAAATTTCGCGCTGTGACATCACAAAGTTCTGTCTCCTTCTCTCCGACGAACGCTTTCTCATTCCGTGTGAGGACGGCTTCAGCGCTGTGCGGCACGTAATAGAAATTAAGCGGCGCATTACTCCGAACATGTACTCAGAAAGGCTTATTAACGGACCCGAATCAATTCTCCGCACTAACACATTTATCATACCGGTACCCTATTAAATAGAGGTAGTGAGCGTCTCTTTGAGTCGCGAGACAATGTTAAAATTGCAATTACTTCTGTGCCCCGTGAACAGTCCAGCTACATACACTTTCCTGCCACACACTATACCACCTGCAACTGATTTCTTGTAACTATTGTTGTCGTCGTCGTCCTCAGTTCAAAGAAAGGTCCGGTGAAGTTCTCCACGCTACTGTATCCTGCACAAGCCTCTTCGACCCGAATAACTACTGCAGTCTACAACCATTTGAACTCTGTTCCTATATTCACCCATTGTTCTCTCTCAACAGTTATTACCTCCAAATTTCCGTCTAGTACAGTGCAGACTATTCGCTGATGTTTCAGCAACCTTCTACCAAAGCTTACCGCGCCCAGCTCATTCGTTAAACAAAACCTCCAACCAGGTTATGGTTTCACGCCTTTCTGTGTGATTTCTTCCTACTGATTACATAGACGACCGTTAAATTACATCATTCGTCCTGAAAAGCGACAAATGACCAACCGAAACACCGAGAACGTGCTTCTCTGCTCTTTCAAAGATTTGCGTCTACTTTATTGATCATGGAGGATCACTAGCTCCCGAAGCGATACACTCAGCAATTTTGAAACATTACGTGGCCCGCGAGTCCCTTCCTGTATCCCTGACGGCTGCCCACCAACCGGCTTCCGATTTGATGGGCTCCAAAAAATTGTTTCTATTTCCAGACTTTTCTGCCAATCTGATTTAGGAGCCGAATGAGGTCAGTATAAGACGCCATCTTTCACTAACAATAATAACCCTCCTCTGTCAAGTAATTCTTCATGCGATAAGGGTTTAAAAAAGGAACTGGGGAATACTGCCATCTTAGGAACATTCCTTACCCTGAAGGCAGCGTAGTGGGTGCCGACTTAAAAACATTTAAGAGGATTGCGTAAAGACTGGCGTATCATGTCATGGCTGAACGTCATGCCCCACACATCCGAAACCGACACGGGAGTCCACATTGACGACCCACACGAGCACTAAGGAGCGATCCTGAATTGTATGTTATAATCTATGAGACATTAAATGAATATCCCAGGTCATTCACGACTGGGTATAATACCCCCACTGCATCGACACAGATGTAAAGACAAATGTGCGACATTGTTACCTACTAGAATTTATAGATAATTTTAAAACTAGAGTAGCCAGAGCTAAAGAAATTAGACATAATTGACTAACCACTTGACATAGTAAAGCACGTGTTAACAAACAGGTACTAAAACGTTTGCAAAAAACTGAATGTAAAGTCCAATAGCCCACTGGACAGTGTTTATTTAAGTCAGTTAACGATTCACACATCCGGTTTCACAACTTTTAAGTTGCCTCTTCTGGTTTATGTTCAAGAATCACAAGAGGAGGAGGTATACTCGGAAAAGGCAGGGTGATACGGGAAGATTTCAGTTGACTACATCCTGGTCAGACAGATACTGGATTGTAAGGCGTACCCGCTAGCAGATATAGACTCAGATCACAATATAGTAGTGATGAAGAGCAGGCTGAAGTTTAAGTTATTAATTAGGAAGCATCAATATGCAAAAAAGTGGGATAGAGAAGTATTAAGGAACGACGACATAATCTTGAAGTTCTCTAACAATATAGATACAGCAATGAGTAGGCAGTACAATTGAAGAGGAATGGACAGCTCTAAAAAGGGCAATCGCAGAAGTTGGAAAGAAAAATGTAGGTACAAAGAAACTAACTGCGAAGAAACCATGGGTAACAGATGAAATACTTCAGTTCATCGACGAAAGGAGGAAGTCAAAAATGTTCCGGGGAACTCAGGAATACGGAAATACAAGGCGCTGAGGAATGAAATAAATAGGAAGTGCAGGGAAGCTGAAAAGGAATGGCTGCATGAAAAATGTGAAGAAATCGAAAAAGGAATTATTGTTGGAAGGACAGGCTCAGCGTAGAGGAAAGTGAAAACAGTTTTCGGTGACATTAAAAGCAAGGGTAGTAACATTAAGAGTGCGACGGGAACTCCTGTCAAATGCAGAGGAGAGAGCAGATAGGTGGAAAGAATACATTGAAAGCCTCTATGAGGGGGAAGATTTGTCTGATCTGATAGAAGAAGAAACAGTAGTCGGTTTAGAAGAGATACCGGATCCAGAATTAGAATCAGAATTTAAAAGAGCATTGGAGGACTTAAAATCAGATAATACGGAAGGAATAGATAACATTCCTTCAGAATTTCTGAAGTCATTGAGGGAAGTAACAACAAAACAACTATTCACGTTGGTGTGTAGAATGTATGATTCCGGCGACATACCATTTGACTTTCGGAAAAGTATCATCCATACAATTCCGAAGACTGTAAGAGCTGACAAGTGCGAGAATTATCGCACAATCAGCTTAACAGTTCATGCATCCAAGTTGCTGCAAGAAAAATATACAGAAGAATGGAAAAGAAAGTTGAGAATGTGTTAGATGGAATCAGCTTGGCTTTACAGAAGGAAAAGGACCAGAGAGGCAATTCTGACGACGCCGTTTATAATGGAAGCAAGACTACAGAAAAATCAAGTCACATTCATAGGATTTTACGACCTGGAAAAAGTGTTCGACAGTGTAAAATCGTGGAAAACATTCTAAATAAGGGTAAGCTATAGGGAGAGACGAGTAATCTGTACAAGAGGAGAGAGGGAATAGTAAGAGTGAACGACCAAGAACGAAGTGCTCGTTTTAAAAAGGATGTAAGACAAGGATGCAGCCTGTCCCCCCTACTGTTCAATCTGTACATCGAGGAAGCAATGATGAAAATTAAAGGAAGGTTCAGGAGTGGAATTAAAATTCAAGGTGTAAGGATATGAATGATACGATTCGCTGATGACATTGCTATGCTGAGTGAAATTTAAGAAGGATTACATGGTATGCGGAATGGAATAAACAATCTAATGAGTACAGAATATGGACTGAGAGTAAATCGAAGAATGATAAAGGTAATAAGAAGTAGTAGAAATGAGAACAGCGAGAAACTTAACATCAGGATTGACGGCCACGAAGTAGGTGAAGTCAAGGAATTCTGGTATTTAGGCAGCAAAATAACCAATGATGGACGGAGCAAGGAGGACATCAAAAGCAATGGGAAAAAGGGCATTCTTGGCCAAGAGAAGTCTATTTCTATTAAACATAGTCATTAATTTGAGGAAGAAATTTCTGAGAATGTACGTCCGGAGTACAGCATTGTACGGTAGTGAAACATGGGCTGTGGGAAAACCAGAACAGAAGAGAATCGAAAAATTTGAGATGTGGTGCTACAGAAGTATGTTGAAAATTAGGTGGACTGATAAGGTAAGGAACTAGGAGGTTCTGCGCAGAGTCGGAGAGGAAAGGAATATGTGGAAAACACTGATAAGGACAGTATGCTAGGAAATCTGTTAAGACATCAGGGAATGACTTCCATGGTACTAGAGGGAGCTGTAGAGGCCGAAAGCTGTAGGGAAAGACAGAGATTGGATTATATTCAGCAAATAATTGAGAACGGAGATTGCAAGTGCTATTCTGAGATGTTGAGGTTGGCACGGGAGAGGAATTCGAGGCGGGCCGCATCAAACCATTCAGAAGACTGATGACCCCCCTCCCCCATCCCAAAAGGGTCATATGGTACAGGAAGCTATTACAGAATGCCCCAGCGTTCCTTTGTCATGAACACGATTCACAGCTGCAGAAAGCTACGATATTGTGCTAGTAGGACGACAAGAAAGGGAGTGGGAGTTTTGGGGGAGAATTGACTAAAAACCTTTTGGTTTTCTATTCTCTCTGGCTCTCATGTACACTACCTAATCAAAAGTATCCAGACACTTATTAGTGATCACCCTTTATGACAACTCGACTCCGCTGGAGACACTTTCAGTGAAAAGTCTGAATGTCTATGGAGGAACGCCAGACCATTCTGGCGTCTGGAGCGAACACGTCGTTCTGACTCGTCGTAAAGGTGTTCCGTTTGATTCAAATCCGGACTTGGGGCATGCCGGTCAGATACAAGAATTTTACTGTCGTCATACTGTTGCCTGAAAGATGTTGCTTTATGACAGGGTACACTGTCATACTGACACAATCATCGTCTTGGAACTGATCTTGTATGGCACGCAGTACACAGTGTTTCAAAATGTGCTCGTATCCTTTCGCATATAGCGTTTCCTTAAGCGCAATAAGGGGACCACATCGTAACCAATAAAAATACCCCCATACCGTAACACCACCATATCCGTACTTCACTACACATCACCGCAAGTAATGTTCTCTAGGCATTCGCCCAACCCAAAACCTTCCATCGGATTGATACAGAGTACATTGCGATTCATCGCCCCATATCTCTCGTTTTCAGTGGTCGAGTGTTTACTGGCGTTCTTTACACCACCTCAAGCGTCGCTTGCCATTGATTACAGAAATGCGTGGCTTATGAGCAGCTGCTCTAGCACTGTACTACATTCTTTCTATCTCCATGTTTAGTAACTGTGCGAGCTTGACTGCTGATCATTTAGGCACTCACGAATGTTTCCTTCCGCTGCTTTCATACAATATTTTAAAATAAGGCTCCTCAATTCTCAGGTCAGTGCCCGTCAGCACATGAGTCCCGCCTGGTCTTGGTTTAGCTGTGATTGTTACTTCACAATCACACCACCGAAAGTCGTCGTGGAAAACATCAGAGGAGTTGAAATGTCCCTGATGGATACACTACCTAGGTGACATTTAATGACTAGCCCACGTTCGAAGTCACTGATTTTTTGATTGATTGATTGAGTGTTTGGTCGATTGACTGGGGGATTAAGAGACTAAACGTCGAGGTCATCAGTCCCGCGATTCAAAAGTTATAACCGTAAGGCGTCCTCTAAAAGTCAGGGATCCAATCAGAGGTGTCAATCTATACAGCGACGAAGCTAAAAACATGCACAGTAGAAGGCATAAAAAGGGTAGGCCAAATCTAAAAACTGGAAAGAGAGAGGGATAAAAGAGTGGTCTTTGCAAGGGGGAGTGCTCATGGATGCCACACCCAGGAAACACGAAGAGAGGCCTCACCACAACCACCCTGCCCCTGATCCGGGAGTAAAGTAAAACCATATTCCTGAAAATAAAAACAACTTTCAGGCAGGAAGCAGAGGACCAGTTCAACCATCCGTGAATCGTCTACTAATATTAAAGACAAGGAATTTTGAAGGTCTATACTTATTACCTAGGGCTAAAAGAATGGGACATTCCACCAATGGGATAGCGTCAGCCTGACTCCACAGCCACATTGTGGGGGTGGCTCGTTACGCAAGAGCGCCATACTGCAGTCGTCTCCTTGCTTGTGCGGATTTTATTACTGAGAGCAATAGCGCTCCAGATTTCATACCACTTTTAGGCAAAGAGAGATTTGTTGTGAATTCCCGTATCTGCACCTGGAATCATCAAATGGAATGGGGGGTATGTATCTGCCTCTCTAGCCAAACGGTCGGCCGGTTCATTCCATGGAGTGTCTACATGGCTTGGGACCCAGAGAAAGGCAACTGAGCAGCTGGATGGATAGCAGAGACCAAAGGGTGACGAGAGTGGCATCGGTCTATAGCCTGCAGGCTGATCATTCAGTCGCTACATACACTCCTGGAAATGGAAAAAAGAACACATTGACACCGGTGTGTCAGACCCACCATACTTGCTGCGGACACTGCGAGAGGGCTGTACAAGCAATGATCACACGCACGGCACAGCGGACACACCAGGAACCGCGGTGTTGGTCGTCGAATGGCGCTAGCTGCGCAGCATTTGTGCACCGCCGCCGTCAGTGTCAGCCAGTTTGCCGTGGCATACGGAGCTCCATCGCAGTCTTTAACACTGGTAGCATGCCGCGACAGCGTGGACGTGAACCGTATGTGCAGTTGACGGACTTTGAGCGAGGGCGTATAGTGGGCAAGCGGGAGGCCGGGTGGACGTACCGCCGAATTGCTCAACACGTGGGGCGTGAGGTCTCCACAGTACATCGATGTTGTCGCCAGTGGTCGGCGGAAGGTGCACGTGCCCGTCGACGTGGGACCGGACCGCAGCGACGCACGGATGCACGCCAAGACCGTAGGATCCTACGCAGTGCCGTAGGGGACCGCACCGCCACTTCCCAGCAAATTAGGGACACTGTTGCTCCTGGGGTATCGGCGAGGACCATTCGCAACCGTCTCCATGAAGCTGGGCTACGGTCCCGCACACCGTTAGGCCGTCTTCCGCTCACGCCCCAACATCGTGCAGCCCGCCTCCAGTGGTGTCGCGACAGACGTGAATGGAGGGACGAATGGAGACGTGTCGTCTTCAGCGATGAGAGTCGCTTCTGCCTTGGTGCCAATGATGGTCGTATGCGTGTTTGGCGCCGTGCAGGTGAGCGCCACAATCAGGACTGCATACGACCGAGGCACACAGGGCCAACACCCGGCATCATGGTGTGGGGAGCGATCTCCTACACTGGCCGTACACCACTGGTGATCGTCGAGGGGACACTGAATAGTGCACGGTACATCCAAACCGTCATCGAACCCATCGTTCTACCATTCCTAGACCGGCAAGGGAACTTGCTGTTCCAACAGGACAATGCACGTCCGCATGTATCCCGTGCCACCCAACGTGCTCTAGAAGGTGTAAGTCAACTACCCTGGCCAGCAAGATCTCCGGATCTGTCCCCCATTGAGCATGTTTGGGACTGGATGAAGCGTCGTCTCACGCGGTCTGCACGTCCAGCACGAACGCTGGTCCAACTGAGGCGCCAGGTGGAAATGGCATGGCAAGCCGTTCCACAGGACTACATCCAGCATCTCTACGATCGTCTCCATGGGAGAATAGCAGCCTGCATTGCTGCGAAAGGTGGATATACACTGTACTAGTGCCGACATTGTGCATTCTCTGTTGCCTGTGTCTATGTGCCTGTGGTTCTGTCAGTGTGATCATGTGATGTATCTGACCCCAGGAATGTGTCAATAAAGTTTCCCCTTCCTGGGACAATGAATTCACGGTGTTCTTATTTCAATTTCCACGAGTGTATTAAAATACTGTTGAGGGAGGCCAGAGCTACAAAATGCAAGGCCCTGTTAATGGTTAACGGCTATGCTGTGATCACGGCGGTAAATGGTGTTCCATGCCAGTGAGAGACGTAAGAGTGTATCCCGCCTTACTTATCGTGACGTCACTGAGCTCCTATGACCTACCCCTTCTGCTGTTACTGGTTCTCCACTGACAACACAATACAAGCACCTCTTTTTATACTGGCGGTTACGACTCTCACAACATCTCATGGTCAGTTCCTCATTACATACGGCATCCGAATACTTTTGATCACATAATTTATATGACCTTCGGCTGCTTATCTTCTGTTTCTGTCTCAGATTAAAAAGAAGGTTTGGTTTATTGACTGACTTTACGTATTACTCATAGACATTTGATAATTTAGCGGATTACTTGTAATCTCATTGGGAACTTCATGCTTAGCTATTCTTGCTTTTATTTCATCTTCGTGTGGCTACTGTTTCTCATGAAAATTATGCTTCATTTTAATTTGCGTTGAAGCCACCAGTCACCGAGGATGGTCAATTTTTGAACGTCGGTGCCAGCAGCAGCAAAGACAAACAAAGAACCATATTTTAACGCCGCTTCGGGTAATTGTGTAATCGCGTGCTAGCAGCGGCGATGTAATCAATTAGAATCGAGGGTTTGGGATCTTCTCTAGTCTAACTGAACTGCTAAGCTGTGTATGCAACTAGAGCTATCCCGAATGCTGTCGCCGCTTAGTAGTAGTAACAAAATACACTCGGTATCAAAGAACTCTTTTACAGAGCCTCGAGAAATTTCATCAAAAAGTAAGTGCCATTAGGTCATAAAAATATACACTATTAAAAAAAAAAAGAAAAAAGTTGAATCACCCAGTTGGGGAAGAGGAAACGAAATGAAACTCCTCGGGTTGGCGGGGTATGCGATTTCAGTCGTTACAGAATCTAATGTAATTTAGAAAAATCTTGGCAGCATGAGCCCATTTTTCAGCTTGACGTTGCACCCCATATCGCCTGGACGCATGCACTGATTCTGAGACGCCATAACTCCCTTGTTTCCTGCCCTGAGACGAGGTGGCCATAGCTCTTTTACATGTTTATTGATATTCTGGACACTGGCTCTGGGACAGAGATTACGTCAGAGCTAATCCCACATTTGTTCCATCGGTGGCAGATCTACTGGCCACGGAAGTACCTCAACACTAGGCAGATATTTCATAGGGACAGCTGTTACTAGTGGACGAGCAATGGCCTGTTGAAAGATGGCACCACGATACCGCTGCATAAGAGGTAACCTACGAGGACGCAGCGTGTCCGTGACGTATCGTTGAGCTGTTTAAGTTCCCTCAGTCACTACCAACCTTGACCTCAAGTCAAACCGATAGCTCCCCACAACATGACGCCAATGATAAAATCGCTGTGTCTCTCCAAAATAGTGACAGAATAAGATATCTCCACATGTCACCGCCATACTCGCCGACGATGGTAATTTGGGGTAGTTTAGAACCACAATTCATCGCTGAACACAGTGTGATAACTTCCATCAACAGTCCGTGCTTGCCAGTCACGCCACCACTCCCAACTCAGCTGTGTGTGTTGTGTCGTTAAGGACAGTCTACGCGTGGGACCATAATTCTTTTGTCTGACTGCCGCTGGGTTCCAATCTGCTTGGTGTACAAGATGGCGATTCTCTATTGCTGAATTGGTCAGACTCGGTCAGCAGGGACCTTGATGGCGAATACGCCTGCCCTCACGTTCCCAAACAGTCCATCGGACCACACTCACATCAGAATGCCCCGCAAATCTGGATGCTGCAAGATTCAACCAGCCTGCCAAATAGATATCGGCAGTGAGACCCCTTCCAGAATGTCGTGTGCTGATAACGCGGCCCCACCCGATAGGCGTCTTGTCCGTTCCTTCACAGTGATCATTCAATAACTAAAGCTGTTCACACCCCTTGTGTATCATACTACACCGGTAACAAAACTAAACCCGAAAAAAACCACTACAGTCTGCTGACCGTTCTGCCTATCGTAAATAATTGCAACTCTAGCTGTACGTGTGATCATGTCATCTAGATGCTTAAATCTTGCGTTAATCAGCGTATACGCGTCATTTTATTGGTTTTAATTTCCTACAAACCTACCTCACTTTTTCACGTTATAGCAGTTCACTTCTAAGCGATTTTCGTAACGTTGCATGGACATTTTCTACCTGGTAGTTGAACCACTTCATAATGGTTGTGACGAGTTTATCATAGGTCTGAAACAGTACTCCATCAACTCTTATTGGTACTGTAGGAAGACACGACAGTAACCTTGTGTGATTTTGTGATTATAGGTTGGACTGTCAAGAAGTTATCAACAAAAATAACGGTTCTTATTTTCAGTATGTGACACGAGTTGGCGTGGAGGAGGACTATCCAAGAAGACAGTTTTCCGCACCGTGGATTTTGGATGACACGTTCCTGCTCTGTGAGCGTTTCGCGGTACATGTCAGCTGTGATTACTGATCCACATAAAATCAACCACAAGAATTCCCATTTCATTCCAGAAAATTTTTTGAAGGACATCATCTTTACGCCAGTGACTGTCATAGGTTTTTTACTACACTATTGCAATTTCGGACTTAAGCCATTATCAAGTGCTGATATTATGGCTTGATAATGGCCTAAGGCCGAAATTGCAATACTGTAATAAAAAATTTATAACAGTCATTGGCGTAAAGATGATGTCCTTCAAAAAGTTTTGTATGACTGTGAATCCCAGCTACAATAAGTATATTCCACAAAATGTTTGTCAGCGAGTATGGAGACCGAGGGGCTTTACTGCGTTAATGCCTCCTTTAATCTAGCGTTGCTGTAAATAATCCACGTCAAGTTGCCCATAACTACGCGAGAAAACAAAACTGATATCCAGTTACAAGTCTGACACAAAGGATACAGCGTGAGAAGTTGTGGTATACGGACTGTGTTGAGTGTGTGAATATGCAAGGGACATTCAATAAGTAGTGAAACATTCTTCACTATTGGCCAATTTTGGTTGAAATGGACATGCTGTGGGAGATCTGAAATAATCCAGCTTCAGCCCGTACAGGTATAGTTTCTCGAAGTTTCGTTATGTGGCGGAGTTAAAGCCTTCAAAATGACGTCTGTAACTGAGGTGCGTTCCAAGCAGAGAGTACCCGTTGACTTTCTTTTGGCGGTAAACCAGAGCGTTGCTGATATTCACAGGCGCTGGCAGTATGTCTGCGGAGACCTAATAGGGACAAACGTTAGGTGATTCGTTGGGCGAGGTATCTTTCATCATCGCGATAAGTCGTGCGAAACCTTCCGATCGCCCGCGTCCCGGCCGTCCACACACAGGTGTGACTCCTGCATTGTTGGAACGTGTGGACACCCGTTCTAACTGATCAACGGATCACAGTCAAACACCTTGCTGCTCAACTGGACGTTTATGTTGGTAGTGCTGACACACTCGTCCACCAGTTGGGGTGCTCGAAGTTGTGTGACCATTGGGTTCTTTGCGGCTTAACACGAGACCGTAAAGAGGACCATCTGTGCGGAAATGTTTGCGTATTACGAGGCTGATAGTGACAACTTTCTGTCGGACATCGTCACAGGTGATGAAACAGGAGTCAAACACTTCGAACTGAAGACGAAACGGCAATCCATGTGGTGGCGCCGCAACATCTCTCCTTCAAAGAAACGTTCAGAACCGCACCCTCAGCCGGCAAAGTCAAAGAGTCGGTCTTCTGGGGCTCCAAAGCGGTTATTGTATCTGATGTTCTCCCTCACGGCGCAACGATCAGCTCTGAATTGTGCTACCCACAGGAAACAGAAGACATGACTTCAGTGTGTCCGTCGCTAGAAAATTGCAAACGACTTTTTCTTTTCCCATGACAACAAAAGACCTCAAGCCTACGTATCCGAGACGAGCTCACAAAACTTCTTTGGACTTTCTTTCTCATCCTCTCTGCAATCCAGATCCCGCGCCCTCCGACATCCATCTGTTTGGCCCAATGAAGGATGCACTTCGCTGGATAGTGGGAAGAATACTGATGCAGCAAGGTGTTGGCTCCAACGTCGAGTAGTAGAGTCGAACCATGTGGGAAAACACGCCTTCCCAAATGGTTCAAATGGCTCTGAGCACTATGGGTCTTAACATCTGAGGTCATCAGTGCCCTAGAACTTAGAACTGCTTAAACCTAACTAACCTAAGGACATCATACACATCCATGCCCGAGGCAGGATTCGAACCTGCGACCGTAGCAGTCGCGCGGTTCCGGACTGAAGCACCCTAGAACCGCTCGGCCACCGCGGCCGGCAGAGCTTCCCAGTAAGGTGGCGAAGGCGGTCGTATTGAACAAACGAGTGGGGAATAATATGGTATACTGGAATTCTGAATAAATCCAACCTGCTTTTAGAAAAAAAGTTTTGCATTACTATTGAACGCTACTCGTATAAAGTGTACCATGAAGTTTCACTCGTATTAATTTAATTTCTGTGTTACATATATGCTGCAGTATACCAATCCTGTAATAACTCACCTAATTGGTTAAAAGGTCAACGTCGAAGGCCAATAAATTAAAAGAAAACTGTCTTATTACCTGCCAACTTTTGAATGTAACTAAATGTCCCTTACTTTTCAATACGCCTCTTGTATCTGATACATCCCTAAGGAGAGTACTAGTTTCATTACGTGCATGAGCTTAACAACGTTTACTGAAACTTTGTGGTCTCAGATAGAGACGTGTTTACATTTAGTGATCATTCACCAATGGCTGCCCTTCAAAAACGGTATGTTGGCCAGTTCCTACTGAAGCCGTTTTCAATCTATTCAAATCACCATGCATATGCAATGCATTACTTCCGATTATCGGTTTGGGAACAGTTTCGATGCACGACATATGCCTCGAATACCCACACAAACTAACATAACAAACATAATAAAATCCAACGTAAAACTTTTGAACACCCATATGCGTACTGAACATAGCCATAACGTTCAGAGTCTTCACGACAGCTTGCTTTTGTGTTGATAGATGTTCTTGGGTGTCTGCCCGTGCGTTGTACACCAAGAGATTCAGGATCGCCCACAAAGAGATTTACATAGCGCCAGCTAAGGGCATATTGATGGCCAGCGTACTAGCCTGCTCCTGCCAGTACAACGACTGACGAAGATTTAAATTAAATGAGTGAAAGTGTGCTGAGGTTCCCGTCAAGGCGAAGCCCTTTGTCTTCTCTGTACGCAAACTTTTTCCAGTTTTCGTAATATTTAAC
Source organism: Schistocerca piceifrons (assembly GCF_021461385.2). Classification (NCBI taxonomy): domain Eukaryota; kingdom Metazoa; phylum Arthropoda; class Insecta; order Orthoptera; family Acrididae; genus Schistocerca; species Schistocerca piceifrons. The sequence continues at coordinate 588,235,003 of NC_060141.1, forward strand.
GTACAAATAAAAGACACTTTTTTTGGCAAGCAGCGGATCGTGTAGTGGGTAAAGCCCATTCAGACACACCTTTTGGGAACATCTAATGGCGTTTTGTCAGATCAATCCCTCTATCAACCTTGAAACGGTCAAATGAATACCTTCAGTAACACAAATTTTGAAGATTTTGCAGAAGATATTGAATAAGCGATGGTGTAAAAAGCATTTTCCAATGAGGTCGCCATTGACAAGTTTTCGAAGGTTTATATTTGACATGGTGTTGAAGGAATTAGATATTTTCCTCAACGACAGGCTGCATCCGTATTTATGGGCTCGAGTATTTGGTTGTACGAGGACATTGATGTAAAGCAGGTCATCGATATAAATGTTGCTTCTAAAAAAAAAACTGCCTTTGAAAAGGTAAATGTGAGGCTGAAATCTGCCGGCACAGCAGAGCTTCAGTTCCGACCGGCTATTGTTCACGAAGTACGGTACGCAACGGAACAAGCTGACCTCACCTTTAGTGTATTTTCCTGATATTTTTCCGAAAGTTACAGTACGAACAATTTCAGCCGCTACATGAGTGTATTCATAGTTACACGAACTGTGGAATAACGTTAAAAAGTTAAACGTTGCGATTAAATAACCGCAAGTCGTTGATAACCTCGCTAGTATAATTGATTGAACGCTACTCCATGAGCATTATCACATTTCAGAAATAATTCATCCATACTTTCAACGGTTTGCGACACAGTCTATGTATCATATTTCGACTTTTAATCGTTACAAGTCGAGAGCTCTTTGGAAAACAGTACGTTACGATGCGACGTGCTACCATAATAACAGGGACAGTTTTCATATCATCTTAACTGCAACCGTACTCCGGTATCTGTGTTTCTACGAGATTCATTTCATAAACTGTGTACAAGTTAGCAGAACTTGGAACTGAATAACAATGTAGCAGCCAAGAAGATATGTAGTGATTGATAGTTAGCTGGTTCATCCATGTTTTCTTTTAAGAGCAACCAGTCACATATTCCTGTTATTCCTTCTTGTACTACCTGCATTTTAACAGAATGTCTTAGAACATTTCCCATATCTTACAGAATGTGTCATAGTGTGATTGTACAGGTGAATGTAAGTCAGATAGGGAGAGATGTGCATTTATGATTTAGATTGTCTTTTACTTCTTTTAATATTTTAGTCGTTTTATCCACATTCGTTTTTACTTATTTAAGCACCGGTGCTGATAACCACATCCTTCAGTCCGCATAAAACCACACACACACACACACACACACACACACCCCACACACACACACACACACACACACACACACACACACACACACACACACACACCACGCAACTGAATGACGTAATAAAACTAATTGAGTTCTACGTTATACAATTATAGGGTGTTAGCGGATACCCTGTTCTAAAACCACGAAAGAGAAGGTATACTAGACGGAGACACAGGAACATTACAGATGGATTATGTCATGGGCAGACAGATATGCTGAAATCAGATACTGGATTGGAAGGCGTACCGAGTAGCAGCTATAAACGCAGATCATAAGTTAATATTGACGATGCGTAGACTGAATTTTAAGAATCGTAAGGGAGAATCGTGTTTAAGGAAGTGGGATGCTGAAGTACTGAGGAATGATGAGACACGTTTGAGGTTCGCTAATAAAACTGACAAAGAAATTGCAGTTGAAGCTCTGAGAAAGAGGTGCGTCATATCCACAATTTACTCCGCCTTTAAATAACGCCAACTCGACATAGAACTTGCACCGCTTACAAGAATTCTAATTGCTAAAAATCAGAGGCTGTATTATAAGATAGCAGCTGCACTTGGAAAACCATATCGGAATTCCAAAGCTCCTTAGTTAAACTTATCAGTAAACTTATGGTGGATTACAGAACGCTGATGTGCTTGGATGCTCTTCGTGTGAGCGGAAACAAAGACGCAAAACCGAGAAAGCTGAATAGACGAACAGGCGAAGTACGAGGACTTGCTGAAAAGTAATGCCTCAGAATTTTTTAATCTAGTCTCAACATCGGTTTAGGTATTACATGTCGTTCACATTATTCAGTCGACTTTCCCGCTTCGGTGACTCAAGTTGCAACGCTCTGCCGCCAGAGACCTCCGAATTGTTGCAACATGGCGGTGTGTAACGTATCTCTGTCGGTGAGTGAGAAACTGACCATCAGAAAATTGAAAGATCTTACTCGAGGAGTGAGTTCACACGTGGAGCGGTCTCCACTTCAGCATAACAACGCCAGACTACACACGAGCGCTGAGACATTTGCAACAATCCGGCGCCCTGGATTCATTGTCATCGATTATCGATGATACATTCCCGCCCTGCCCCCATCCGATTTTCATCTTTTTCCAGAACTTAAATAACATTTTCGGGAATTGCTGATAGCGATGAAGCGGTTCAGGCAGAGGTGAGGTTGTGGCTCTGTCAACAAAGTCATTCTATACTGACGGTATCAACAAACTGGTCTCTTGTTGGGGGAAATGTGTTCGTGGCCTGGATCATTGTGTTGAGAAATAAGTACATAGGCAGGAAGAACAAATATATAGGATGTTAATAACATTTGTTTGAGATTTTTCACATAAAAAATTCGGAGTCATTACTTTGTTTAACAGTTTTCACATAAAAGATTCAGAGCCCCATCTCGTAAATTTTCAATTTTGCTACATATGATGCTGGAGATATTTATTGCGTGAAATTCTAACAGTAATAAAAACTCTAATTCTGATGAAAATCATCGATCGTTCTGGAACGCGGGTTAGAGAATCTGAAATAGCAGTCCCAGCTTTCGTACGACCACAATAACTTTTTAGACGACTATCGGAGCACCTTGTATGTAACAAAGAGCACACATTCCTCGTGAGGTCTCCTACGAAAACCAGGCGCAGATATTGGTCCCCACAGTCCATGCTTCACTACTATACAACGCTGTGCCTGAAACGTTAATTCTCAGAAATTTAGTCCTCAAATTAAGGTCTATGTTTGGCATAACTTGCCTTGGCCAGGAACGTCCTCTTTGCCTGTGGTAGTCTGCTTCTTTTATCCTCCTATCTTCGTCTGTACGACTGGATACTTATTGTCGTTACTGCTACAGAGACTGAGGTGTCTAAAGTCTAGCCTAAATAAAAATCTGTAAGAATAACTGCTGTTGGAATATTATTATTACATTCACCGAACATCCACATCCCGCACTCCATAATAGCAAGATGAAGTTACGTTTTCTCTTCCTTTCTTCGCCGATTCCGCGGAGAACCACCCCATTACTCATCAGTCCACCCGATTTTCAACATTCTCCTGTAGCACCACATCTCAAAGGCTTGGAATGTCTTCTGTTCCGGTTTTCACACAGTCCATGTTTCACTATTATACAATGCTGTGCCTGAAACGTTCATTCCCGGAAATTTAGTCATCAAATTAAGGCCTATGTTTGACACTACTAGACTTCCCTTGGCCAGGAACGTCCTCTTTGCCTGTGGTAGTCCGCTTCTTATATCCTCCTAGCTTCGTCTGTCATGGTTATTTTGCTTTCAGAGTATCAGATTTCCTTCACCTGGTTAATGACTGCCACGTTTGATTTTAAGTTCCTGGCTATTCTCTTTTCTGCTGCTTCTCCTCGATATTTTCTTTATCCGGTTTAATCTCAGTTCTTATTCAGTTCTCGTTAACTGTCCATTCCATTCAACAGATCCTACAGTTCTTCTTCACTTCTACAGAGGACAGCAAATCTTATCATTGATGCACTTTCACCGTGAATTTTAATCCTACGCTTGAACCTTTCTTTTATTTCTGTCGATCTGTAGATTGAACAGTAGAAGTGAAAGATTTCATCTCTGTCTTACATCCTTTTTGATTCGATCGCTTCGCTCTTGGTTTTCCCAAGCTTATTGTTCCCTCTTGGCTTTTGTACGTACTGTGTATCACCCGTCTTTTCCTGTAGCTTACTCCTACTTTTCCCAGAATTTTGAGCAACTTTTCAGATCGAACGTGTCTTTATTTTTCTTAATCTTGTTTCCATCATCAAGCGCAAATTCTGAACTGCCTCTCCGATGCCTCTACCTTTCGTAAACCTAAACTGATCGTCATCTAACATAACTTTAACTTTCTTTTCCATTCTTCTGTTTATTATTCTTGTCAGCAGCTTGGATACATGTGAAATTAAGCTGATTGTGTGATAATGTTCGCACCTACCTGCCATTGCTATCGTCGTAATTGCGTGGATGACATTTCTCCGAACGTTTAATGGTACGTCGCCAGTTTCATAGACTTTAAATATCAACTTGAGTGCTCGTTTATTTTGTTGCTGATTCCCCCACTGATTCTAGAAATTGTGATGGAACATTATCTATCCTTTCAACTGTCTTTGATCTCAAGTCTATCAGAACTCTTTTAAAAACTAACTCTAATACTGCATCCTTATCGACTTCACTTTCTTGTTGTAACATCAGACTAGTACCCCCCCCCCCCCCCCCCCTTTCATAGAGACCTTCAATGTACTCTTTCCACCTATCCGCTCTTTCGTCTGTGTTCTGTAATGTAATTCCTACTGCACTCCGTGCCACTCTTGCTCTAAATTTCACCTAAGGTTGTTTTACCTTTTCTATGCCCTGAATCAGTCCTTTCCGGCAGTTACCACTTTTTCGATTTCTTCATATGTTTCTTGCAGCCTTTTCTCCTTAGCTGCCCTGCACTTCCCATTAATTTCATTCCTAAGTGAATTATGATGCTGGAATCCTGTCTTTCCCTGAACATCGATCAGTTGAAGTATTTCTTCTGTTACCCAAGGTTTTCTACACCGTTGCCCTTTTTGGAAATGTCCGCTCCACTTCAACTGACGTACCTACTGTGGTATTCCCTGTCGAAGTCACTATATTCTTAGCGAACCTCAAACGTGTCTCATCATTCCTCAGTACTTCAGCATCCCACTTCCTTAAACACGATTCTCCCTTACGATTCTTAAAATTCAGTCTACGCTTCGTCAATATTAACTTATGATCTGCGTTTATAACTGCTACTCGGTACGCCTTCCAATCCAGTATCTGATTTCAGCATATCTGTCTGCCCATGACATAATCCATCTGTAATGTTCCTGTGTCTCCGTCTAGTATACCTTCTCTTTCGTGGTTTTAGAACAGGGTATCCGCTAACACCCTATAATTTGTATAACGTAGAATTCAATTAGTCTTTCTCCTCTCTCATTCCCACTGCCTAACCCGTGTTCTCCCGTAATCTATTCTTCTGTTCCTTCCCTACAACACGTTCCATTGCCCCATGATACAATGGTAGAGTACGTGCGTCAATGTCTCTATATGATAATTATTTCGTTTTTGTTGTTCTTAAATTGTAATACCAAGACATGTCGAACATCCGTAAATACAGGTGAATAAATTACTAGTAGTGTTACTGCTACTACTACTACTGTTGCTACTATTCGTCATTAAGATATACAATGAAGGGCAAGTCTTGATCACCAACAGTGTTTAATTAACAACACCCTCTTTCATCTTTGCGAGAAGCTTAATCAGTCAGCACAGGTCATGATACACAAATTCTTGGCCCCCCGCCCCCCCCCCCCCCTCCCACACAAAAAAGTCAGAAAATTACCTTCCGCCAGAACTACACTCTTCAGACAATGGGAGTTAATAGGCTCATTGTTCCATCGGTGCACTCAGCGGCTAACGTCATTTGAAAAAGAGGAAAAATAACGACCAGTCGATTCACATTACACACCTCCAGTCAGCGGTTACGCAGTTTTTGTGTTGTGTATCCCACTGAAGACAGGAAGCAGCGGCCTTTGTGGCGTACCCAACTCCTAATGCCCATTGCATGCAGTTCCTGTCGCAGTGTTCATCATTGTCCGAGTTCCAGTTTCTGTACACATAAAATAGTGTGTCTCCTGTGGTGACATGAAAGGTACTGGATCCATACTTGATTTCTTTTTGACTGCTTGTATCCTTTCAAGCAGTAAATACGAAGGCAATTTTCATCTCCTTCATCAAACTGTTGCAGGTTATAAGAGAAAGGAAGGAAACTGGATGGGTCGTTCGTTGAGAAGGAAGTGCTACCTAACAGACGCTCGGGAAAGGCTAGTTTGTGAGAGAAGGTGGGGGGGGGGGGGGCAGGAGGTACAAGATGACAAGATGACAGACGACATACGTGACAGCGGAAATTACGCTCAGCTGAAGATGATAGCAGAAGAAACGAGAGTTACAATGTGAAAACTTGTCTTGGGGCAGAACACTAATTCTGACATGAGAAGTAGGCTTGTCCACATCTTTTCCTTATTCTTTCTTTTTTCAATTTCTTGCCCTTGTCAGTCCTTGCTCTCCAACAATACTTCTTTCTGCTTGAGATTCATTAGATTCAAACAGCTTTATTAGCAAATTTCTGTTTTTTATTCTCCAGTCCCTTCATTTATTTGAATTACATTTTCAAATGTTGTTGTCTTCAAATTACCTTGACTGAAGTATCAGTTAGGAAGGGATTCCAAAATATTGGGTACACGTGCGCCAATAGAAATGCGTAAATGTGCTCCATAGCTATAGCCATGTCTGAATCAGTTTCTAATCTACCGCAGTAACTTTCAGGCTTCCAAATTATACAGATGTACCCTGTGAAGTAGAATAATCTCCTGTATATGAACATTAGGGGTATTGCGGAAGTAAAATCCGATCGAAATGGAAACCACTACCAAAAATAATAATGTTTTACTTGGAACAGTTATCTACAACCTCAAGTTACTTCTCTATACATTCGCCGATCCGACTTGGACATTCGTCGCAGCGTTGTACCAACTTTCCAGCATCGTCGTCATAGAAGTCAGCCGCCTTTTCTGTCCGCCAATTCTCTGCACTGGTCAGCGCTTCGTTATCTACCCCAAAATATTATCTTCATAGCCAGCTGTTGACGTGAGCAGAGATGAAAGTCACGGAGAGCCAATTACGGACTGTATTGTAGGAGCATCTTCACTGTCCCTGCAGAGTGAGAGTCGAGAATTGTCATTAAGAAGTAAACGTATGATACTTATACTGCATGACATCAGGAAAATCTTTCCTCGGCGGGAGACACTATTTTCTAGGCATATTTGCATGCTGGCTGTGTCCTCAGAACTGAAATGAGCGACGCGATGCGAGCAACGGACATACTAGAGACGCTGCCCGACACATCATGGATTTTCGCTGTGCTTTGCATTTCGCGCCCGAGTGGACCTTACTTTCCGAACAGCCCTCGTATATTTTCCAAGTCTCAATTCTAAAAGGTACGCTCCCTAGGAGCTTCGGTATTTGAATAACAGTTGCGCTAAAACGTTCGCTTATTTGGTGCTGTGAAGTTTATGAGAGCCTTCAACAGGTGGCAATACTAATGTTCCGTTGTCGATAGCCGTCTGCAAAGAATACTTCCCTAGTAAAGTACTCGTCGTAATCGCGCCTCCTGCATGAACTTGCCGTGGTCTCTCACACTCCTGTTACAATAGGAGGCTGGTGCTAGTTCTACAGCATTCTAAGCACTTCGAAGTTGTGTTTCAAGTGGGTGACTAATGTATTGTTTGCTCACCTGATAACGATTGTATCATTAGTTTTCTTCATAGACAGATCCACAACGATGAAATACTGGTTAAATGAAGAAATTTTTCTCTGAGGCTGTAGCTCTATGTAATACTTTTATTTGCTATTGGCCACTTTCATTATTATTAACAAGTATTTCCAAGGAAGCGGTCATGTCTACACTCTGTAAACCTTCTATAAAGTTAAAAAATAAATTATTGAAAAGAATGCCGATGTATCTTTCAGCCAGAGTTGTTGAACCCGTTTATAATGCAGGACAAGTTTCTTTGCAGGACAAAACCAAAACTCAAGTTACGAAAATAACAGTTATTTGCAGGCTCTCGCGCTGTAGAATCAAAAGATGCGTTTAATTTATACAGATGCTTACGAAGTTAATAAACACCAGTTTACTGTTTTCTCTTATTTATTAGAAGATCACGCTGTTGTGGCCATATTGGACGCTCGTAATCTAAATGTACTGGCCGCTGGCGGTTCTAAACTAATTTATTATTGGACTGTCTAATTATGATAGAGTAGCCTATTAGTTAGTACTTCCTCTGCTTTTTTCTTACACGTAAGGCCACCAAAAATAGCGTCTCTCTGAAAGCAGTAACTTTTCTTTCGTTTCTTATTTATTTGTGTTTAGACCACTGCACTTTCATTGTTCGTTTCTAACTCACACTTGTATCATTGTGCAAATGTTTAAAAAATTTGTTTTCTTGAGCTTCCTTTTAGCTTCGGCTGTAAAGACTAAGTATTACTATTGATTTTAAAACTTCTGTAAATTCTTATAGCCTACTTTCACCCTGATGGACCGTGTTTTCCAACTTCCCGTTTTATGAGTATTTAACGTCAAGGGTTTTTTACAACTATATTTTCAACTGTTCACCATGAGGTAGTCCATCCGGCTGTTCTCTATCTCTACCTGTAGAATTATGAGTAAGGGTTTCAATCCCCCATTAAGGGAAGCTTGTGTAACGGCTTTAAGAAGAACGTTCGAAATAGGCTACTAGTATATTACGTATGATTTTACTGAAAGGATTATTATTAATAATTTTTTGAATGCATTTCAGGAACAGCAGTTATGTCTTATTCTAATGAATGTCAGTCGTTATCGTAATGATGTTTTATTTGACGAAATAAATAATTATTTAGTGTCAAGCTTGATTCCTTCCATTAGGTTGTTATTAACAATCACTAACCGTTAAATAAAGATGAGGAAAGACACATCTAGAGTTCAGCGCTGAGTAAAAGTAAAAAATCCCTCGCTATGATGCTGAAAATTTTATCATGTTGCTTACATAGATGTGCCGTTTCTCTTTTCGATCATCACAAAAATTCTGAGCGCGAAAAACAAATTTCCAATAATCAAATACTGTTCTTGCTAAGAAAAGTTTTTCACATCGTTATTCCACAGCAAGAAAATTAATTCAAGTTCTTATCGAATGTGAAATTTTTCCTGAGAGTAATAAAAGCTTTAGTTATTCTAACAATGGTTCACTTTTATGTGATGTTGTTTTCCTGTTCCAAAAAAGATGCTTGGAAATTTAATTCGTGTACGAATTTTCAAGGAAGAATTTGTAAATCTAATCACGTATTTAATAATAGATACGCAAAAACAAGGTAGTTTCACTACTCATTTCTTATTTTGTGACATATTCGTCACAGACTATTAATCAGTCGAACAGAGATACGGAAGGCACTACTTTAAATGTGTCACGCAAATATAATGGTGCTATGGGCAGTGTACGCAATTCCAGAAGTGAATACAATGATTTCCAAACAAGATGAGGCATGAACAAGTGTGCGGGCTCAGTGCACATCGAAACTCGCTACTGCAGTCAGTTGACGACAAAACTATAACAGTTCGTTTTCATTATGGTGGTACGAAGGCGTATGGAATATCATAACAACACGATAGAAGCAGGTGCTCTCATCTTTTGCTTGCGCAAATGTGATGCGTCTTAAGCTTAAGTATTACTTAACAGCAACGTATAGTGTATGTCGTTACCTTGCAGATGCGGGCGTTGATGTCACGAGGATGGGAACGAATCGAGTGTACGTTAGAGCTGCTTTAATGAATTGGTAAACATACATTTTCTCTATTCTACAAGAGGAAAAAAGAAATAAAATCTATCTTAAGTATTAACAACTTACGATTGATCATGCGAACTCAGAAGTAAGATGAGACCACTAAATATTACTCATTCTGAGCGCAATCTTATTAAACATCTATTATTTGTGGAAACATAAGTTCCATTTGTGTTGTCTACTGATTTCAAGTTCTGGGCTGTAGTTAATAATAAAATTTCCCGGGAACATATCACACCATTACCCCTTGAAAAATTTGAAATTTGTGGTAATGTCTTATGGGAGCAGACTGCTGAGGTCATCGGTTCTTAAGCCTAAACACTACTTAATCTAACTTAAACTAACTTACGCTAAGGACAAGACACACACACCCATGCCCGAGGGAGGACTCGAACCTCCGACGGGGGAAGCCGCACGGGCCGTAACAAGACGCCCAGACAGCGTGGCAACCCCGCGCGACCCTTATCCCTGCTACATTATATGTTACTGTAGGATTGTTTCTAGATCGTTAACTCCAGTTGTTTTCCTTGTACCTGGGACCCAGCCCAAGTGAATAAATTAAAAAGAAAAATACTTTTTCCTTGCTCTGAGATTGTCCATTTATGCGAAACGAAATATTTTATTCCATATTAGCCAGCTTCGGCATTTGACTGATTCTCATGGGTACGTATGTGCACAAATGTGTAGCGTTGTAATGTCATAATAAAGAACCAAACATAATTAACGAGGAGCATGTGTGTCCTCGGCTCCATATCTGACAAATATTTCGTTTATAGAGCTGTACAAATTTTATTGTCATTCGATGCCCTACCGTTGTCGGTTTGGCAATGATTTATCTTGTTTAATAACTTCTTGTGGAGCATGATGAAAGTAGTGATCGTTTACGCTTTCACGAGGTATACGCACAACACATTGGAGAGAAAAAATGTTACGGTATGAGGTGAATGAGCATCAGTATTTAAGGTTGCCATTGGGAATATGTTAATCTACACTACAACATACTAAAATTTACTAAACATTTGGATTAAACCATCAAATTGTGCGCTAGCACGAGAATTACGGTTGTTTCAGAACATTGCAACTTTGTAAACAGCCACAAAAAATTCATAAAATTTGTGTTTTGTACGTAAACTCCTTAGATTGAAACGCCACTGACGGAACATATAACTCACCAGTAACTGTACATCCAAATAGCCAAATTTTTTAACTGCATCCAGGGCACGTCTTCATCTTCTGGTGTCAACATCATTGTGGAAGAGGTCGCAAATCCGTAAGCCTTTATCTCTGTTGATTACAGAAAAACGATTAAATCGACCATTCAGTGGGTTATCTCCTCCCACCTGGACTCGTCTATAATTGATTGAGAAATAAGGCATAACGAAATTGCGGCTACACCCCTAATGCCAACGATCGAGAGCTGCGAGAGTTATATTTTCATTCACTGAGATGTAATTTCACATTCTTATTATTAACAAAGTTACAGGGACTGCATTCTGGTAGCCAGATGCAGCTCTTGCCCGACTGTTGTAGTTAGATACAGTTTCTTTAAAAGTGAGAAAAAAGTTTGATTCCTTACAAGCGCTCTTCCCACCTTAAATGAAACTAGGATTATAACGGCTACTTCGAACACTGAACCGCCTCAAAAACTTTCTGTGACCCATACAGCAAACTGTTACTAAAATGAAAGAAACTACACTCGTTCATACACGTAGCTGCGTATTATTGCATATTATTGCAGTTGTTGGTAAAGTTACGTATACGAAACTCATGCTGTACATGTTATGTGAAAGTCAAACTATGAATCTGAGGCAATATGAGGGCTGACATAATGTCGTAACATAATGGACTTTTGATAAACTTAAAGAAGGTCATTATACCGTACATGTAAGGGACTACGCGTTTGGACAAAACCTTCGCTGTAACTTCATTTTACTTCCCACTGCTAGTGAATTGCTTGGAGGCAAGATTGTCAGTGGGACTACCTAATTACAGCTTCATAGCTATTGTATAAAATAATAGAGGCTACGAAAGTCTGAAGCATGATATACGAAGTAAAGGCTTAGATATGGATATCTATGATGGAAGGCCCTTTAGGGATCAGTAGTTATCAGTGTACATGGTTACAATGAAGTTCTTAAGTCACTGCCTATGAAGATGAACACCTCACTTCGCTTTCCGAAGTGCAGACCGCATCATCGTCCGTTAATTTCCTTATGCCTGTGGCCACAAACATAGTGTCACACTGACCGGTTGCATTAATGTGACCGTCTTCCAAAAGCCTAAGTAACTATCTTTCACAGCGCAGGCCTCCGCGAGACGTGCAGAGAGAACGTCAGTGAGGTTCTGGAATAAACCGACACGAATGTGGAGCCATACCAACTCCAGTACCGTGGCCAACTGCATGAACATGATAGAGGGTGTCCCACAATTATATATTGGGCTTAAATCCGGGGAGTTAGGTGGTCAGGGGAGTACGGTAAACTCATCATGGTGCTCTTTGAACGACGCAAGTGCACTGCAAACTGTGTGACACGTAGTGTTCTGCTGCTGCTAGATGCCATCGTGCCCAGGAAGAACAAACTGCATACAGTGGTGCACATCGTCCACAAGGAGAGATGCATATTTGTATTCATCCACTCCACCTTCCGGAATGACGATATCACATCTGCATCTACATCTACGTGATTACTCTACTATTCACAATAAAGAGCCTGGCAGAGGGTTCAATGAACCACGTTCATGCTGTCTCTCTACCGTTCCACTTTAGAACGGCACGCGGGAAAAGCGAGCACTGAAATTTTTCTGTTTGAGCCCTGATTTCTCTTATTTTATCGTGATGATCATTTCTCCCTATGTAGGTGGGTGCCAACAAAATGTTTTCGCAATCGGAGGAGAAAATTTCATGAGAAGATCCCGACGCAACGAAAAACGCCTTTCTTTTAATGATTGCCACTCCAGTTCACGTATCATGTCTTTGACACTATCTGCCCTATAATACAAAACGAGCTGCCGTTCTTTGTACTTTTTCGATGTCATCCGTCAGTTCCACCTGATGCGGAACCCACACCGCACAGCAATACTACAGAATAGGGCGGACAAGCGTGGTGTAAGCAGTCTCTTTAGTAGACCTGTTGCACCTTCTAAGTGTTCTGCCAATGAATCGCAGTCTTTGGTTTGCTCTACCCACAATATTATCTATGTGATCATTCCAATTTAGGTTATTTCTAATTGTAATCCCTAAGTATTTAGTTGAATTTACAGTCTTCAGATTTGTATGACTTATCGCGTAATCGAAATTTCACCTAGGGAATGCCACGAAAACACTTCACAGACCATAAATGTCGCAGTGTGTTTGCTTTCAGATGTTTCAGCCCATACAGGCCTACAGTCATTAGTCGGATGGAGCATAAAACGTGATTTATCTGAAAAGTCTACCAGTCTGCACGCAGAGGACATCGAGTTGCGGTACCGGCTTGTAGATTCCAGCCTATGTCGTCGATGAACAGTAGTCAGCATAGTCGTAGCCCCTTGGTCATCAGGGAGGTCAGTTGCGCAATTGTTGTGCGTCTGTTCGACTGTACACATCTCCGAAGCCGTTGTTCACCCCTGCCATGTGTGCCACGTAGCCTCGGCGCAGGTTTTGGATAGCGCCGTTTCCGGAAATGTCGACTTGATTTACACGCTAATCGTCCTTCCATATTTATTTTTCAAATGCATAGATTGCCACCCAACAGCCTAACCATTTTAACGCTCCATTTTAACGCTGCTATGAACACTGCGAAGGTGTAAGCGGAATATATACCACAGACGTTTGTGTAAAAGGTAGTGTCGGCCTCCATTAAGGGAACCCGTGGGTAGTTCGGCGGTCCCAAGGGTGACGCAGACCGAAGTCGAGCGGGGCCTCTGTGCACCGCGGCCTGACGTCATCGGCAAAGCAATCATAGCGGACGTCATATATAATTGCTCGGCCGGCCGGGTTGACACGCGCCCTGGGAATACTCAGCTAGCGGCGTGTTCGGTTTCGCCGGCACGTGGGGTGAGGAAGTGGCGGTGGTTGGGGGTGGGGGTGGGGGTGGGCAGAAACGCGATCCGCCGGATCGGCTGGGCCTCGCTGGGCTGCGACACGCGTCGCTTCGATACGCATAACGCGCCAAATTACCCGTGCCGTGCCTTGGCGGGGCCGTGTTAAGCTCACCTGGATCAAAGGTAATGATAACGGCCCCCGCGCCTATCAACAGTCGCCCGACATTTTAGTCGACATTCACGTACTGCCGCGGCGGATTCAATTTACTTCGCGTTCACAAAGCAATGAAATGGTCATGTGTGCTTCAAACAGCAATAACCGATTTAAAGTATCGGTAATTTAGTACAGTGAGCATGTAAAAGCCGAGTTGTGGCTATATTCCCGCCCCCTCAAAACGGATGGACCACTCCTTTAACCGGGCAACGGCGTGTAGGTACTTCTGTTACGACAATTTTTTTATAGTTAAGAGCTAGAAAACATGTCACAATGCTTTATATTGTCCGCCCCCGGTAGCTGAGTGGTCGTGTTCGGTCAGAGAGCCGATTGGCCTCTGTAATAAAAAAAACAGAGTGGAAGGATCATCAAACGAACTTGAATGGATGTTATTGCGACGTCCGCAACGAACAAACACAACGATCAACAACGAACAAAATGAAAAAAAAAGTGGTCAGCGTGACAGAATGTCAATCCTAAGGGCCCGGGTTCGATTCCCGTCCTGGGTCGGGGATTTTCTCCGCTCAGGGACTGGGTATTGTCAGCGCGACAGAATGTCAATCCTAAGGGCCCGGGTTCGATTCCCGGCCTGGGTCGGGGATTTTCTCCGCTCAGGGACTGGGTATTGTGTTGGCATCATCTTCATCATCTTATTCCCATCGACGCACAAGTCGCCAAAGTGGCGTCAAATCGAAAGACTTGCACCCGGCGAACGGTCCACCCGACGGGAGGCTCTAGTCACACGACATTTACATTTAATGCTTTATGGTTAAAGATAGCACCTACGAGAGGTAAGTGCAGTGTAACTTTAGTTGTATATAATACTTCGCGAGATGCTGTTGAAACATGTTTGAGCATGCTGGCGTTTGCGAAACAGCAGCCCACCACTCTCGTCCCATAATAAGAAAAAGTCACGATAGCCACATACGCAGTTTTGTGCGTGTTTTCCATAAGATATTGTATTTGATCGTATGATTAATAGCAAATATTGTTACATGCGGATTGTTATGGGCCAGAAGGGGACAAATAGTTGTCATTAATCAGCTACTTGAAACTTCCTGGCTGATTAAAGCTGTGTGCTGGACCGAGACTCGAACTCGGGACCTTTGCCTTTCGCGGGCAAGTGCTCTACCATCTGAGCTACCCAAGCACGACTCACGCCCTCTCCTCACAGCTTTACTTCTGCCAGTACCTCGTCTCCTACCTTCCAAACTTTACAGAAGCTCTCCTGCTAACCTTGCAGAACTAGCACTCCTGAAAGAAAGGATATAGCGGAGGCATGGCTTAGCACTTGCCCGCGAAAGGCAAAGGTCCCGAGTTCGAGTCTCGGTCCGGCACACTGTTTTAATCTCCCAGGAAGTTTCCTATCAGCGCACACTCTGCTGCAGAGTAAAAATCTTTCTGTCAGTCAGCTGCTTGAGGAGGGACCAGTTGATTCCGATGATAAAGATGATAATGTTACTGTCAAATCACGACACATCAACAGTACAGGAAGGTGGTAAGTAATAGTTTTTATCTGGGAAAACATGGGACGACTGAATGGAGAAAAGAATTTCCACTACCTAATATTAGAACAAGGTCGCACAATATTATCACCAATCTTCCAGGAACCATTGGCGATGCCAAACAATGTGCTGTATCCTTAGAGTGATTCAGTCTCTTTATGTATTCGGGTACTACAGTTATTCTTTTTTTTTAGGTAAGCGCATAGAAAATCAGAGAGAAAAAGATTCACAAAAGAAACACACTGAAACGTATAGCGAAGCACGAAATAATGACAGTGGGCTCCTGTTTTAGCAGCCATTCAAGTTCACCACTTGACTTCGTTCCATGTACAAGAACTAGTCTAATTATTGTCTAATTATTACATCCGGCTAGTACCGTCATTCAAGTGCATTTTCTCCTTCACATGAATTTTTCCCGAATTTAAGAACGAAAACTGGGGTTCAAGGATCGATTGTAATAAGATTGGTATTGCTCGGTCTCCAACAATAGATCCCGTTCTACTATAGCGTTGTTGCAGCCTCACTCTGTGCTGCGTCAGGAGCAAGTTACAAGCGAAACATTAAGCATGTGTTAACTTGTTAATTATAAAATTTATTCCATTCCAACTTCGAGTGGTTGAACAGCAACATTCTTTTGCTACTTTTTAAAAAGCAGTCGCGGGTTGCAGAATGTTCTTTATTAAGTTAAGGACGACGCGTTTCACCCGGAAGGCATTATCAGTTTATGTTACTAATCACGAATTGTCTGCCAGAAAGCATCCGTGAAGAGGCATGATGCGCATAAAACCTTGTGTTTTAGTATGTTTCAGGCGGCGTCATACTTCTTGACGGGTGCTTTGGCAGACAATTTATGATCTTTTAACATAACATGAGCATGCCCTATCCGGGCGAAACGCGTCGTTCTTCAACATTCTGCAACCTACAACTGTTTTTTAAATAGTTGTTAATTATGGCTACAAGTCCATAAGAAAAATAAAGGTAAACTTAAATTTATTGATGAAGCAGAGAACATTGGAAACCGTGCAGTGGGAAAAAAATACAATATGAGCGAGGTTTGCATTCGCGAGTAATAAAAAACGGTAATCGCAGGGTATTTCGCGGCAAAAAAGCAAAACACATCCGTACCTCGGAAAAATGTTCTGTGATTATGTAGATGAGGAGCGAAAATATGGATGCGCGGTGACTACTGAAATGTTCCAACTCAAAGCATTGGATTTAGTCACGGAACCGGGCATCACCGGATTCAAAGCTGGCTGGGGCTGGCTAACAAGATCTTTCTGTCGAATGGATTAGGCTTCCGGAGGAAACCTACCAACGCTAAATGGCTTCCAGTAGATTACTAGGTAAAAATTAGTGAATTTTCATCGTCATGTTATGAATCTGAGCCGCGAACATTCCTATATATTATCGAAAATTGGTAATGCGGAACAAACGCCAACGTATTATGAGATGCCGCTCGACAACACATTGAACAGGAAAGGGTAGCCAGCGTCGTGATACGAAATGATGGCAGTGAGAAGCAAATGTGTACACCGGATAGTATGTAACTGTCGATTGGCGAATGATACCACATTACGTGATAAGGAAAAAGGAAAACTATTCCGAAAATATCAATGAACGGTATATTATCCGAAAGCGTGGATGTATAGTAACATTGTGCTTGGCTAGGTGATGCATGATTGGCAACATTGTCCTGGTGCGTTACTGAATTTACAGAACATTATGGTCCTGAACATCATCTGCAGACATACATCTGTGGAAGTGCAAGTTAGAAAAAGGGGAACTGAGTTCGTCGTTATCCCTGGAGGCCTAACGTAAGTCCTGCAACCACTAGATGTATATATAAATCGGCCATTAGAAGCTGCCCTTAAACGGCAATTTACACGATGGGTGATATCATAGATCGATACCACCGTCACTGGCGTCTGGAAGCCGATAGCGGTTGCAAGGGACCCAGCGGATCCAATGATGCGCGCTCACTGCTCCATCTCTTCAGTGGCTCCGACTACCAGCGCCCAATTCCGCTGCGGTATAGTGAGGTGTAGCGCCTTAAATCGTGCCAATTGAAATCGTAACAGCAGTGAACAGACGTGCTGTATGAGTCACTTGTAGGATGGGTGGTGTGAGATGCCCGAGAGTATATACACTACTGGCCATTAAAATTGCTACACCACGAAGATGACGTGCTACACATGCGAAATTTAACCGACAGGGAGAAGATGCTGTGATACGCAAATGATTAGCTTTTCAGAGCATTCACACAAGGTTGGCGCCGGAGGCGACACCTACAACGTGCTGACATGAGGAAAGTTTCCAACCGATTTGTCATACACAAACAGCAGTTGACCGGCGTTGTTGGTGAAACGTTGTTGTGATGCCTCCTGTAAGGAGGAGAAATGCGTACCATCACGTTTCCCACTTTGATAAAGGTCGGATTGTAGCCTATTGCGATTGCGGTTTATAGTATCGAGGCATTGCTGCTCGCGTTGGTCCATATCCAGTGACTGTTAGCAGAATATGGAATCGGTGGGTTCAGGAGGGTAATACGGAACGCCGTGCTGCATCCAACGGCCTCGAATCACTAGCAGTCGAGATGACAGGCATCTTATCCGCATGGCTGTAACGGATCGTGCAGCCACGTCTCGACCCCTGAGTCAACAGATGTGGAAGTTTGCAAGACAACAACCATCTGCACGAACAGTTCGACGACGTTTGCAGTAGCATGGACTATCAGCTCGGAGACCGTGGCTGCGGTTACCCTTGACGCTGCATCACAGACAGGAGCGCCTGCGATGGTGTACTCAACGACGAACCTGGGTGCACGAATGGCAAAACGTCATTTTTACGGATGAATCCAGGTTCAGTTTACAGCATCATGATGGTCGCATCCGTGTTTGGCGACATCGCGGTGAACACACATTGGAAGCTTGTATTCGTCATCGCCATACTAGCATATCACGCGGCGTGACGGTATGGGGTCCCATTGGTTACACGTCTCGGTCACCTCTTATTCGCATTTACGGCACTTTGAACAGTGGACGTTACATTTCAGATGTGTTACGACCCGTCGCTCTACCCTTCATTCGATCCCTGCGAAACTCTACATTTCAGCAGGTTAATGAACATCCGCATGTTGTTGGTCCTGTACGGGCCTTTCTGGATACAGGAAATGTTCGACTGCTGCCCTGGCCAGCACATTCTCCAAATATCCCAGCAACTGAAAACGTCTGGTCAATGGTGGCCGAGCAACTGGCTCGTCATAATACGCCAGTCACTACTATTGATGAACTGTGGTATCGTGTTGAAGCTGCATGGGCAGCTGTACCTGTACACGCCATCCAAGCTCTGTTTGACTCAATGCTCAGGCGTATCAAGGCCGTTATTACGGCCAGAGGTGGTTGTTCTGGGTACTGATATCTCAGGATCTATGCACCCAAACTGCGTGAAAATGCAATCACATGTCAGTTATAGTATAATATATTTGTGCAATGAATATCCGTTTATCATCTGTATTTCTTCTTGGTGTAGCAATTTTAATGGCCGGTAGTGTAGTTTCTATACGTTGTGGTAGGGGTCACTAGCTGACAGACACCGTTTGAGGTACAGTCAAAATACTGTCATTTTTTATTTGCAGTTCTGTTTGTCAAATTTTCTAATTGTTTATTAAAATTTGCTTAGCTATGAGAGTGAATGAAGGCGTGAATGTGAAATAATATTTTATGTGAAATTTTTGTATTATATGAGCAAGTAACTGGTCTTGTGAAGAATGTTCGAGAATAACGTGTGCGTTAGTCATTCGAGCCGGGAAATTTGTTGTAAATTATTTCGTCAGTTTATGGTACCAAAGAAATGACACTGTGGTTTGAGTCAAGTAGTTTCGTTAAGAGTTGTTATTTTACTGTTCAGATTCATTGACAATTTGTGATTCGATCTTGATATATGCAGGGGATTGGGCGGGTCTG
The DNA here is from genome assembly GCF_021461385.2 of Schistocerca piceifrons. Taxonomy (NCBI): domain Eukaryota; kingdom Metazoa; phylum Arthropoda; class Insecta; order Orthoptera; family Acrididae; genus Schistocerca; species Schistocerca piceifrons. The sequence goes on from NC_060141.1 coordinate 588,254,365, forward strand.
ATGCTGCTTTCCGACTGACTGTGATGTTTCCCTGCCTATCAGAAATTAGCATGTTCGTGCATATTTTGTAAGCTAGAAACTTCTTTTGTGTAGAGAGATGAGTCAGAGTCGGGGCTTGGATCCCATAGTGATGAGACTTATTGATAGGTGATGCGATGAAAATTATTAATATTGCGATGTTTCCGTTCCAAAATGTTTGAGAAGTGCCGTAAAGTGCGGGAGAGAGTTCGATTTAACGCACGGTGTGAAATACAGAACTTTGGGTGACATTGTAATTGGCGTACTGCCTACTCGCGAACGTGAACATTTTGTTACATGAGACTGATTGTAGTAACATTTGAGCGAGCTATGCAAAAAGAAACAATCAGTTTGTTAACTTCCGGTGAAAGATAATTAATTATTAGCATAAGCTTGTTATGGTTATGAATGATGTGTGCGTGTGGTCTTTTCAGACTCTGTACAACTTAGAGTAAGGCTTGCTAGTGACCGGTTTAAGCAAACGTACCGCAATAGAGTGAAATTTTACGCACATAAATAGTTTCACTTAACTATTATTAACCTTCCACCGACAAGACAAATTTTAGTGCGACTTGTGCTTACGAGGGTACTATTATTTTTTCTATTGCATTTCCGGCAGTGAACTGCATTACAGTAACTTCAATTAGGCGTGCGTGTGAGAGGAGACTCGCCACAATGTGAGTGGGACTTGATACGCAGCACAATACCACTCTGCCGCTGCAATGGGATGGTCGGCGACAGCTACACGGCCCAGACCAATACTCTGACCACTTATTTTTTTGCATTTTGTTCATTATTGTTCGTTGTATTTGGTCGTAGCGTACGTCACTTGACCTCGGTTGAAGTTCGTTGTTGATCCCTTCACGCAGTTTTTTTTTTTTTTTTATTATTACAGAGACTAGCCAGCTCTCTGACCGAACACGCTGAGCTACCGTGCTGGCTACCACTAAGCCATCCGGATACGGTTGTCATTGTCATTGCCCGGACTACCCTAGCACGCCTCCCGTCAGATCCAAGTTCTCAATTTACCCTTTTAACCCGCGGCATTAGGCCGATTCCAGTAAGAGATCGAGCCTGAGGTGCATCTGCACTGAAGACACCACATATACGAGTCTGTAAGTCACAATTGTCGCTCGCCGCTAAGCGCACTGCGCAGAAAGAATGGCCGTCCGTCAGAAGGGAGTACACGTTCCGGGTTTCCTGAACACACATTTCTGATGCGGTACGGATAATAGGAGCTTCACAAAGTGCTACTGAATGGCGCGGCCTCTGGAACCGTACTCTAAAGCTGAAGCTACGCGAGACGGTTCGATATTTTCGTGGGAAAAACGTCCAAAATTGCTCACAGATTCACCCTGAAATTCTGGCGGTATCAAGACCGACTGCAATGTCGCGTCCAGCCGTAGTGGATTGGTGCTAACAATTTGACCAACGCCGCACAGATGTTATGATGATCGGGAAGGAATACAATCGCCATCGACCATAGTCGACGATGTTCTCGCAGCCGGCTAGCTGAAGTAACATCTGGGAGGTGCGGGAAATGAGAGCGAGGAGGTGGGGGATTGTGCAACGATGTGTATGTTCAGACAGAATTTCTCGAATGACTCCTTGACCAAAGAATGAATTTCTATTGTGGAGCTGCTGAATGAGTGATGCAATGTTCCAACCATTGTTTATACAGTAGATACTTTGTGAATATCTTTAAAAATTGTGCCATGTGTCTCTATCACTTTGAAGTGTACTGCAGGGTGCAATAAAAGTTACTTAGGCTGCCATAATGTTGTATGTCTTACCTTCTTACAACCCCTCGTATATTTCACGTAGTAGTTGCTTGGTTTGGATCCATAGCTGCGTAATCCATTTGGGACGGGAAGAAGACGAACTGAGCAGCTACAATTTTCTTTGAATATTATTCGCATACGTGTTTCGGAAACATATGTTCCCATTAATAGCCCGCATCTCGTGGTCGTGCGGTAGCTTTCTCGCTTCCCACGCCCGGGTTCCCGGGTTCGATTCCCGGCGGGGTCAGGGATTTTCTCTGCCTCGTGATGGCTGGGTGTTGTGTGCTGTCCTTAAGTTAGTTAGGTTTAAGTAGTTCTAAGTTCTAGGGGACTGATGACCATAGATGTTAAGTCCCATAGTGCTCAGAGCCAATTAAATTCCCATTAATAATGTTGCATAATATGCCTCAACAGCTTCATACCATAGCGAGTGCTCTTATATGTCGTAGGAAGTCGTTCTGGCATATCGTGGAGCATTGATGACCGAAAAATAAGGTGCTTAAAAAGATCTGCGGATAAAGTTCAAAGAAAAATTGCAGCTCTTCGGTGGATCTTCTTCGCAAACAAAATGATAAAGATACTTAGCAGGGCTAGTTCATAAGAGCACACAAATAGAAGTGTTAGTAAATTTCAGAATGATAAGCTGTCTCACAGAGAGTCCTGTTAGAATTAATTGCTTACCAAATTTTTACATGTCATTCGTGTTTCTCTCTCAGGTCAAACTTTAGTTTGACAGTGAATGAGCTCTGTGCAGCTTTACTTTTCCTTAGAAGGAACAGATAATGCTTATTAAGTATCTCAGTCGCAGTCTTCAGCAGTCACCAGTCTTAGCCAGCATTCGACAGTTCACTCGTGCATTAGCACTTGACAGTTCACTCGTGCATTAGCGCTCCACGACGCTCTTCAGTTTGCTTCTTGTAATAGCTGAAGTTAATCAAAACCTCTCTTTATTGTATTTACGTTTTTGCTAGTCATTTTTGCCTCTGTCCAGCATTCCTACGTTGACAGTCGCTGCACTATTATGTAGCCCACTTTTCATTACTACAGTGTACGAAATAGTATGCGACATAGTGGGTGGCCGATCAAAACCACAAGTTTGCGCCGAGCTGGGAAAATCAGGCAGACGGATTTGCCCCAGACTTGTGAGTGGTTGAAATCCTTCAGAAAATGTGGTACACAAATTCACTGGACGGAATCAAGATCTAAGCTTTATGGGAAGATCGCGACGCCGACTAAGATTCTTTCGCTAGTGATGACGATGGAAGCGATGACGAGTAGAATCACTACGCTACAATTTTTTTTTTGTAAATAAAACCCAAATTAAAAACAATATTTCTTTTGCTCCTCCACCCGCCAGGGTAGCCGACAGCGCTAACTAGCTGCTTCCTGGACTCGGGTAGGCGCGCCGGCCCCGAATCGAATCCGCCCGGCGGATTGACGACAAGAGCCGGTGTGCCGGCCAGCCTGGATGTGGTTTTTAGGCGGTTTTCCACATCCCGCTAGGTAAAATACCGGCTGGCCCCCACGTTCCGCATCAGTACACAGCTTGCAGACATCTGGACACATTCACACTATTTCATGGATTCCACTAGACACAGACAGTTCGGGTACACTAATTCCGTCCTGGGGGTTACAGGGTGGCGGCAAGAAGGGCATCCAGCCACCCCTTAACATCTCAAATCCGATTAAACATGGCAGACCCTGCGTAACCGCGGGTCCGGCCGGGGTGGCCGAGAGGTTCTAGGCGATTCAGTCTCCGCGCGACTGCTACAGTCGCAGGTTCGAATCCTGCTTCGGGCATGGATGTGTGTGATGCCCGTAGGTTAGTTAGGTTTAAGTAGTTCTAAGTTCTAGGGGACTGATGACCTCAGATATAAAGTCCTCAGACTCATTTGAACCATTTGAACCGTAACCGCGGGACAAGGCGCAAGCGATAGAATTTCTTTTTCTCCTCCCTCATAATTAGGGTGTGCGGAGCATTCGGTGGCGTGTGTTATTCGCATATATACTGTAACACTCCGCATATAGCACGGCTAATACCGCAGACAGCCGAGCTGCTTACACAGTGGAGAGCTGACACAGTTCGGTGACTCAGACGCCGCAGGAAGCCGGCTGTGTTTGCGGTGCGGATCGAGGCCAGCCAGGAGCGTTTTCTGCTTCTACAGCCGGCCGCCGCGTTCCCGGTGGCGCGGCGATGGCGTTGCGCGGTTTCGAAGTCTGGGCCGACGATGAAGAGCAGGGGTGGGCGGCTGGCGCGGTGTTGATTGCCAGGGATGGGCAGACACGCTGCGGTCCCTCGTTCCTGACCCAGTGGCGGCAGAGTTTACGACGAAGACTTCTGGCTGACACACGGGAGGCGCCCGTGTGGCCTTACCGTGACGAACGTGACGTACTCGGCTGGCGCTGTGTTGAAATGGTGGTTCTCGACGCATTTCGTCTGACGACACCAGACCTCATCACGCAGTTCAACGACCAGCAACTTTGTCTCGCTGTGGCCTCTTCAGACTTCAGCTTCATGGTCTCCTATAGTTTTGTCCCGTTACATTTTAATCTACTGCTGCGCATACGGTGTGCTGGGAAGCATACGACTGAATGTTTATTTATTTCTCGGAGATACAGTATGCGAAATTTAGTATTCAGCTCTGGAACTTCTAGCAGAATCAATTCCTGTAACCAGGTGAAGCACTGAATCTTGAATGACAGATATGATCCCGTGATTCCACGCTCCTTAATGCCATCAGTAGTAGTGGTTAGAGGGTGCTGATGTGCAAGAGTCTCGTCAGTCGATAACTAGACATTTTCAGTCGGAAACGTGGAAAGAGAGCTGGTCACTACAGTCGAACGCTCTCTCTATCGAGGTTGATTAGAAAATCATGGGCTGCATGCGGTCTTGTGTTATCTTGTTGAATGAACACCTCGAAGATAAGTTACAGCAGAAAAGTAACGCTTGCTGTCAAACTACCAGCTGTGATTAACAGAGGATGTCGTGTTATGTACCCAGTGTCACGCCGTAACATCACGCGCGCTGCTGAGCCTGTATGAAAATGATGTATGTAATTTGTCATCGTTCGTTCTCCTTGGAGCCTTCACTCACCGATACGCCTATCGTGATGCTATTTTCCGAAACAGCACTCATCTCAAAAGACGTTATGGTACCACCATATTCTCAGGCTTAGTCATTAGGCGCAGCGTTGTCGGCATGCCTCTCTTCTTCCGTGACAGAGGACGCTGCAACGTAGCCATGCTGGCAGACCTTGGTGTTCCATACGTCGTCGATCTCTTCGTTACGGGTACGTAGCTTCGTGCGAACAAGCTCATTTACGGACGCAAGAAATGCGATATGAATGCGCACGGTTCTGTCACATTAATTTGACCATCGGCTATGTTCGATGTCATGGTGGAGTAACCACAGCACTAGCAGTGGAGGGTGTATAATGCATGTCGGGAGGACACGGAAAACAGATCAGTCGTTGTCACACCGCAGAAATAGAGCGATTTGTCAGACGTCCACAAAGGCATGATTATTTGCTTTCAGGACAGGGGTGGGGACATTTCCGAAACAGCTAAGTTTGTAGAGTGTGTGGCGCCGTTTTTAATGTACACCATGAATGACAAAATGGCGCTTTCCAAAACCTGCGCCGCAGCACTACGGGCTGTAGACGACAGAGGTGAACAACGGTTGCACAGATGTGTACGGGAGAATATACGTGCATTTGTTGAATAACTGGCGTCCAGATGAACGAGGGACTACCGACAGCTTCTCCTCAACGACCGTTCAGCAAACGTTGTTGCGTATGGGACTCCGCAGCAGACTCCTGGTTCATGCACCCATGTTGATTGCTGTTCATTGACGACAAAGGGTGGAATTTGCATACCATTTCCGACACTGGACGTCCACCGAGTGGGGACAGGTGGCCTTTTCAGGTGAATCATATTTTATGCTCCATTGGATACTTGGCCATTGGCATATACGGGGTGAAAGCAAACCGTCCACCACTGAGCAGAAACCGTTATGGTCTGGGGAATATTTTCGTGGCATTCCCTGGCTGATCTCGCCATTCTGAAAGGCACAACAGATGCAATTATGCATACATTCTCGGGACCCTGTCCACCCCTACATGCATTTTTGTTTTTCCTCAGCACAACACTATCTACCAGCACGACAATGCAACGTGTCACACAACTCGCATTGTATGTGCTTGGTTCGAAGAAACCAGAATGAATTTACGTATACCCTTGGCCACCTAAGTCATCAGATTCTAACCGAATCGTGAGACTGCCGGAGCTCTTCCACAGATCCCTAACTAAGAAACTAGCGCAGCTGGCCACGGCGTTGGAATCAGCGTGCATCCACATTCCTGTCGGTACCTTCCAGAGCCTCGTTGATTCCCGTCCTGCACCACTCGCAGCCGTCAATGCTGCAAAAGTTGGCTGTTCCGGATGTTGACAGTTGGTCGTATTGATGAGACTGGACAATGTATGATCCTCAGCCGAGGGAACAATGTGTATGCCCTCTCGGGTGCAATTTTCGTGCACCATTGAAATCCTGCCAAACGTTGGGTATGGACTCCTGAATCGATACATTGCTTGTTGGTGCGATATTTGTGAGATCCCGACTAAAGCGAGAAGTAATATGGCAGAACGATAGACAGCAGTATGGGCAGGCCACAATGCTGCTACTGCCGAATTCCGTCACGTGTTGGTAGACGTTTCTCCATCTTAAATGTGGCATAACGCCACTTCTCACAAACATTCATTCGACGATCTGATGAGAGACTCGCTGCGTGATGTTTCCTTATGAACAGAACATAGATGAAGTTTACAACCACCCGTTCTGTGCGGTTGCTTTGAGATGCTGGTCAATTGTATATCTAAGCATCACTTAAAGCATGTCGCGTTGTAGTGCGACAGTTTTAAGAAACAGCAATGATCTCACTGCTGGGATGTGTGTGATCATGGAGGAAGAAATATTTAATAAAATGTAAAAAAGAATGTCCGTTTGTTTCTTTATAATTCATACAAATGTTCGGTTTATTTCCAATCTTGATAAAATTCTGTTCACTTTACCTTCAAAAGTAGACGAACATCACTGTCTAAATAAGATTTCGAAATCTGACTTGAAACATATATGTGTAACGTCTAAGGGAGAAAGGTTGTTATCATAAATCTCTAAAAGTTCTTGTCTGATTTACTTCAGATTTCTGCACGGTTCCCTAATGAAGATTTGGTTTTTCTTTTTTTTTTTTATCTTTATTGAATTTCGATTCTCCACAGAGGGGCTGGGGGTGGGGGGGCTGGCAGCAGCGTAATATGCCGCTCTGCAGCCTACAGAAGATTTAAAAACATAATGAGTAGACAACAACAATAAAAACAGGCGATAAAACGGTGACTGTTTAATACTGTAACATGGCGAAAAGTTGCAGAAGATAAAAAAAAGGGTTGGTGATGCTGATTAAAACACAGTAATTAGACACGCACAATTAAAAAAGCATGGCGTCTGGTTTCTGCTCGCAAGAGTTAAAAAATACACCTAACGAGACTATGGTGTCTGTTCACAACACTTAAAAAAGGGGGACGCACTCCATTCACTGAAACACTGCACTATAGAGTAGACATGAAGGCAGTTTGGGGAGGGGGGGGGAGGCTCCGGACAGATGAATGGGAAAAAGGGGGGAGGAGAGAAGAAGGAAAAAGGGAGCCGATGGAGGGAGAGGACACAAAAAAAGGGGCAGGCAGGGTGGACACGAGAAGGAGTGGGGAAGGCAGAGGAGGGGAAAGTGAAAGGAATCGTGGGAGAGAATGGTGTCAAAGCGAGGGTAGGCGGGAAAAACAGGACTGAAGGGGAGGGGAGAGGGAGCCCAGCAAAAGGACAGGGGTAGGGAGGGAGAGGTGAGGATTAGAGGGAGAGAGGGCATCGTCTGGGAGGGGGAGTCGATGTAAACCACCTTGGGAAAGGAGATGAAGGATGTAGAGGTGGAGGGTAGGAGGACACAGTGGTGAAGGCATGGCAACAGGCACAGATTGGAGAGGAGAAGAGCAACCAGGGTATGGGATGGACCAAGTCTGCAGGAGGTGTAAAGCACTCAGATATGTTTGAGGAAAAGGAGCAGGTGGGGGAAAGGAATCAGGTCATAGAGGATCTGCGTGGGGAACAGGAGGCATGTATACAGAAGGCGAGGCGGAGTGCGTGGCACTCGAGGATCTGTAGGGACTTACAGAATTTGGGGGTGGGCAGATATCCAGGCGAGACTGGCACAACAGAGGATGGGATGGATAAAGGATTTGTAGTTGTGGAGGGTTCAACCCCCCATGCAACCCCCATGCAATCATATACAACCACTCACTTGACGAAAGTTATGTTCCTAAAGACTGGAAAGTAGCAGAGGTCACAACAAAATTCAAGAAGGAGTAACCCATTGAATTACAGATCCTTATCCCTGACCTCAATTTGCAGTAGGATTTTGGAGCATATCTGTACTCGAACGTTACGAATCACCTTGAAGAAAATGACTTATTGATGGATAACCAACACGGATTCAGAAAATATAGTTCTTGTGCAACACAGCTAGCTCTTTATTCCCATGAAGTAATGAGTGCTGTCGACAATGGATCTCAGATTGTTTCCATATTCCTAGGTTTCCAGAAGGCTTTTGATACCGTTCCTCACAAGCGACTATTAATCAAATTACGTGCATATGGAGTACCATCTTAGTTGTGTGACTGGATTCGTGAATTCTTCTCAGAGAGGTCACAGTTCGTAGTGATAGACGGTAAATCTTCGAGTAGAACAGAAGTGATATCTGGCGTTCCGCGAGGTAGTGTCTAGGCCCTCTGCTGTTTCTGATTTACGTAAATGATCTAGGTGATAATCTGAGCAGCCCCCTTAGATTGTTTGCAGATTACGCTGTAATTTTCTGTCTAGTAAAATCATCAGACGATCAATTACAATTACAAAATGATCTAGAGAGAATTTATGTATGGTGCAAAAAGAGACAATTGGGACTAAACAAAGAAAAGTGCGAGGTCATCCACATGGGTACTAAAAGAAATTCCATAAATTTTGGGTATACGATAAATCGCACATATCTAAGGGCTGTCAATTCGACGAAATACCTAGGAATTACAATTACGAGCACCTTGAATTGGGAAGACCACATAGGTAATATTGCGGGGAAGGCGAAACAAAGACTGCGCTTTGTTAGCAGAACACTTAGAAGATGCGACAAACACACTAAAGAGACAGTCTACATTACACTTGTCCGTCCTCTGCTGGAATATTGCTGCGCAGTGTGGGATCCTTACCAGGTAGGATTGACGGAGGACTCGAAAAAGTGCAAAGAAGGGCAGTTCGTTTCGTATTATGGCGCAATAGGGGTGAGAGTGTCACTGATATGATACGCGAGTTGGGGTGGCAATCGCTGAAACAAATGTGGTTTTCTTTGCGACGAGATCTATTTACGAAATTTGAATAACCAACTTTCTCTTCCGAAAGCGCAGTGGTTAGACACTGGACTCACATTCAAGAGGACGACGGTTCAATCCCGCGTCCGACCATCCTGATTTAGGTTTTCCGTGATTTCCCTAAATCACTCCAGGCAAATGCCGGGATGGTTCCTCTGAAAGGGCACGGCCGACTTCCTTCCCAATCCTTCCCTAATCCGATGAGACCGATGACCACGCTGTCTGGTCTCCTTCCCCAAAAACAACCAACAACCAACCAACCATCTCTTCCGAAAGCGAAAATATTTTGTTGACACCCACCTACGTAGGGAGAAATGATCATCATAATAAAATAAGAGAAATCAGAGCTCTAACGGAAAGATTTAGGTGTTCCCTTTTCCCACCCGCCATTCGAGAATGGAATGGTAGAGAAGTAGTATGAAAATGGTTCCATGAACCCTCTGCCAGCACTTAAGTGTGAATTGCAGAATAACCATGTAGATGGAGATGTAGATGTAGATGTCCGGCCAGAGAGGAGTTTAAGGAGACACAGGTGGTTGTGGGCTTTGGATTGGATAGAGCAGAAATGAGGGATTCAGGTGAGGTGACGGTCAATGGGGGGTCCAAGGTAGGTGAGGGTGGGGGAAGGCGGACAGGGAGAAATCAAGGAGCCAAAAGGAGCGAGTGGTATGCCCTACGATGATTGACTGGGTCTTGGAAGAATTCATTTATAGGAGCCACTGGTTACACCATGTGGCAGGAAGGTCAAGATGATTCTGGACAAGGCGTTGGGACCGTTGAAGGGTAGAAATGAGGGCAAGGAAGGTGGTGTCATCGGCATACTGCAGGAGGTGGACTGTAGAGGGGGGCTGGGGCATATCTGCTGTATACAGGAGGTAGAGGAGAAGGGAGAGGACAGACCACTGGGGCACATCCGAGGAGGGGTAGGAAGATTTGGGTGGATGGAGGATATATATTCTTGATGTACACAACCCATAAAAAGATATACAAAAAGTGTAAAGGGGAAACGTTGTTACCAAACATCTCGAAAAGCACTTGACCGTTATAGTTCAAAGTTTTGGGCTCATTTTCTTCAAGTTTCTACATTCACATGAAACAATATAGGAAATTAATGAGAATCAAAAGCCTAACAAACGAAACATACGGTGGTAAAGTGACCGCAGTCCCTATCGAAAGAATAAATTACAGCTGCAGTACCCGTCTTGGAGATAGTAACATCAGGTGTCACTAGATCGAGAGACGAGGGAAACTTTTAGAATTTGACGGAAACATCATTCCAAACTCTTATTTAGCGATTAAATGCCATTGCTACGCATGACTTAAACCGTATAAGATATTTTAGTCCGTGTTTCACAGTTGTTTTTAATATTAAAATCCACAGTGCCGTATAAACGCTAAGGCATATCCTGAGTATAATACCAACAAAATTCACAAGATAGAGGGCCGATCAAAAGGTCGAACGGAAACCAAGGTTTCCCGAACTGTGACGTAAACTGTCCGAACAGCTAGACTCGCGCTCAAGCACACACCTATTTGAAACAGTGAAAACTGAGCTGAAAAAATAGAAGACGAATTCTCCAGAAACACAATAAAATTTGCTTCAATTTTAAGCGTCTGCTGTTTCCAATGCGGTTTGCATTCGCTATGAGGATCAACAAGCCACAGGGAAAATCACTTTGTCTGGCGGATATTAAGCAAGCGGACTCTGCAGTTAGTATTTGATAATAGGTACTTGACAAAATTTTCATGTTTGAAACCTCCAAGGAGCAATCTTGTTTTTTCTTCTTTTCATCGTTTTCCTGCTGAAATTAATTTGAAATTTTATATTTCCTTAAGATTATGAATAAATTAAATATTAAGGAACGCAAGGAAAGAAGAATGTTGTAGTGAAATGTAGGAAGATCAGTCCTTGGTGCAGGGAGTGGCAGTTGGCGCGCTAACCGAACAGACGTAACATACTACGACTACATAGACGGAAAGACCCTTTACTGTATTACTAGCTGACGAACCTGCATTGCCCGGGTATTCATTTTACCACTTGTCTAACACAAACTAAAACAAAGAAGAAACTGGGTTTACAGTGTAATATCGAAAAACTTTTATTTTTATGCATTCGTGAAAACACCTTCAAGTTATGAAGCAGTCATACAAAGAAATATATATACTGTAGAAATGTATAAGTACAGTACCTCAGACATTTTCTGTATGCTGGGAGCAGCTGCCTCGCGTGTGTACAGTGCCTCTTCATAGCTCTATAGATGGCTATTTTTTTCGCCTAGAGCCGTTTCAGCTTCGCAGTTGAAAGCTATCAAATGCGCTGCCAGGTATTAGGGATTTCCTTAGGTTGACTCGGCTGTAAGAATGTCTTGGAAGTAAAGAATGAATGCATTAAAACTTCATGCACGATGCGGCATTTTTTCACGGATCTCAGTGTTTATTGTGTCACATATCTTCAACTGAACTGTGTATTGCACAGTGATGTATTTGCGTAAGTACATCAGTGGTAGACGTGGATACTGTCTGCGAAATATGTTGCAAACTGAATTAGTAGCAAAGAACTAAAATATTTAAACTTCATGCGGCAGTTTCTAAAGCATCTCATTGTTTATGACGTCATATCTATGTGTGGCACCACGACATAATTTTGTAGTTGCATTTAGCGGTATATTTGGATACTGCCTATGAAATTAATTTCCAATAAAGTTAGTAGCATGTAAATAATAAGTTTGAATTTTATGCATGATGTTTGTCATGAATCTCTTTGTTTATAACGTCATATCTAATTAACTATGGTAGGTAGGTGGTTCTTACCCCACAGCAATTGTTGATTAACAGTAACAAATATCTGCGTCAAGTCTAGAAGGAGAGTTGGAACATACACACATACAAGCATACACACACTATGTGATCAAAAGTATCCGGACACCTGGCTGTAAATGACTTCCAAGTTCGTGGTGTCCTCCATCGGTAATTGTGGAATTCAATATGATGCTGGCCCACCGTTAACCTTGATGACAACTTCCACTCTCGAAGGCAAACATGCAGTCAGGTGCTGGAAGTTTTCTTGGGGAATAGCAGCTTATTCTTCATGGAGTGCTGTACTGAGGAGAGGTATCGATGTCGGTCGGTGAGGCCTGGCAGGAAATCGGCGTTCGAAAACATCAAATGATTTCTATCGATTCACGTCAGGACTGTGCAGTCCAGTCCATTAACCACTCCGCTACAGCCGTGCATTATGAACAGGTGCTCGATCGTCTTGAAAGACGCAGTCGCCATCCTCGAATTGATCTTCAGTTGTGGGAAGCAAGAAGGTCCTTAAAACATTAATGTAGGCCTATGCTGTGATAGCGCAACGCAAAAGAACAACGGGTGCAACCCCCTCCATGAAAAACACGACCACACCGTAACATCACAGCCTCCGAATTTTTCTGTTGGCACTATACACGCTGGCAGATTACGTTCACCAGGCATTCGCCATACCCACACTCTACCATCGGATCGCAACATTGTGTACCGTGATTCGTCGCTTCACACAACGTTTTTCCACGGTTCAGTCGTCCAGTGTTTACACTCCTTACACCAAGCGAGACGTCATTTGGCATTTACCGGCGTGAAGTGTGGCTCATGAGCAGCCGCTCGACCATGAAATCCAAATTTTCTCACCTCCCACCTAACTGTCATAGTACTTGCAGTGGATTCTGATGCAGTTTGGAATTCCTGTGTGATGGTCTGGATAGATGTTTGCCTATTGCACATTACGACCCTCGTTAACTGTCGGCGGCCTCCGTCAGTCAACAGACGAGGTCGGCCTGTACGGTTTTGCGCTGTGCGTGTCCATTCGTGTTTCCACTTCAGTGTCACACCGGAAATAGTAGACCTAGGGATGTTAGGAGTGTGGAAATCTCGATTACAGACGTATGACACAAGTGACAATTACCTGACCACGTTCGAAGTTCGTGCGTTCCGCACAGCGCCTCATTCTGCTCTCTCACGATGTCTAGTGGCTACTGAGGTTGCTGACATGAAGTACCTGGCAGTAGGTGGCAGCAAAATGCACCTAACAAGAGAAACGTATGTTTCTGGTGGTGTCCGGGTAATTTTGATCACATAGCGTACATCCGTATTTAAAACATTGATAGATTACACGATTGCAGAGGAATCAGCAGTTGCTTCCATATAATATGTTGGAGTATGTGTACGCAGTGATTTGAAATGGAAAGATGACAAACAATTAATCATAGATAAGGCAGATGCCACACTAAGAAGAAGATTGCAAAAATTCACAGGAAACGTAGTCCTTCAGTAAAAGAAGGAGGTAGCTCACAAAGCAGTCCTATGATCAATATCGGATCATTGTTCATCACTCTTGAACCCACACCACATAGGTTTGATAAAGAAAGTAGGGAAGATCCGAAGAAGAGCAGCACGTTTCGTTGCAGGTTCTTTTAGTAATCGCGTATCGTCACACACATGTTCATCCAACTCAGCTGGCAGACGCTGGAAGAGAGGCGGTCTGCACCACTGCATGGTCGACGACTAAAATTCCGAGAAGGTTTTCCTAGAAGAGTCGGCCAACATATCGCCTTCTCCTACGTACATCTCGCGAGCAGACCATGAAGATAAAATTAGAGAAAATCGAACCCACACGGAGGCTTACCAGCACTCTTTCTGCCCACGAACCATACACGACTACAACAGAAAAATGGGTAACTGATAGCGGTACTCAAATAGCTCTCCGCCCTAAGGTGGTTTGCGGAGTACAAATTTAGATCGAGATATAGATGTACTAATATCGCATTACCAGATCTTTGTTTTATTGTGTTCGAAAATATACGTCGATATGATTTATCATATAATATTCAGTGGAGAAGCTAGACAACGTCTTGCATTAAATCTGCTGCAGACCTTCAGAGAAACTCGAAACATGGAGTCGTTTACAGCATTATGTCAACTTTGTTTAGGTGTCACTCCCTGAGTCTCGAAACGTAGCTCCATTTCTCGCAGTATTATCACTACCTTCTTTTCATTACATTTACTATCGTTACCGACGGCCGAAGTGGCCGTGCGGTTAAAGGCGCTGCAGTCTGGAACCGCAAGACCGCTACGGTCGCAGGTTCGAATCCTGCCTCGGGCATGGATGTTTGTGATGTCCTTAGGTTAGTTAGGTTTAACTATTTCTAAGTTCTAGGGGTCTAATGACCTCAGCAGTTGAGTCCCATAGTGCTCAGAGCCATTTGAACCATTTGAACTATCGTTACCAACAACCTGCAAGACAAACTTAGATCTTCGGTGCCCCTCAGACACAAAAGTTTCAACGAAAATCAGAAAACAGATAACGTTTATTGGCTAGACCTTTCCTTTATGTCCTCTGCACGGAAGCATAAAAATCAGCCACTAACCTCTTGTCACATAAATTAACTGAAATATGCTTCACATTGAGTTCAGCTTTTCAAATCAAGGTTCCTTGTATTATACACTAGTGTCCAGAAGTTAAGCATACTCACGAAGGAGAACATTTTACCGTCGCAGGATGTGGGAAGGATTACTAAACAAGCTACAGCTTAATCACAAAACGTTTGGCATACAACAGTGCCCGAAACATAATATTAGAGAAATCTGTAAAATCTCTTCCGCAACAAAAGAAGCTGTTAACAGGGTAACTCTAACAGCCTCCACGCTGCAGAGCGACCTGGCATGCTGTCTAGGAAGTGGTTCAATAGCTCACTCAGCAGTCAGTCCCATTCCTCAGCAAAAGTAGAGCGAAGGTGTGGAAGTGTACTTGGTGGAGGCTGACGGGATGCAGTTCGCCTCCCTAATGCTCCCTGGGTATGTAATGTAGGATTCATATCCTCGCATCTCTCTGGCCAGCCCATACGACGGACATCTCGACCTTCAGGAAATTCATTCATCGGAGGAGCTCGATGGGGACGTGCATTATTGTCCATAAAGAGAAGTAGAACATGTGGTAGCAGTACCCCATCTTTGCACAATATTCCTCCAACCACCAACCAAGATGTGCAGCTCTGTACAGCCATTCAAATGATGCCTTCTCACACCTGAGGTCACCAACAGCAAACTGGTCTCTTTCCACGATATTCTTTAGTTATATCGGCTCCCATATCCTCTCCGGGATAATGTGTGAGGAGGATTCATCTGTGAACAGCACATTTCTCCATTCATTCATGATCAAGTTTTTATGTTGCCATTTCCACAGCACGCAGGTCGTCTCTGTCCTGGAGTGAAAGGGATTCACAGGCCCAGACGTCTGCCAAACAACCCTACTCTACTGAGCCTACTGTACGCAATTTTTCGGTAAACAGCAACTCCTGAGGCAGCTGCAACCTCTGCAGCCATTCCTCCAGCAGGCGCACTCCGATTTCGTCGGGCAGTTACAGCCAGATATCGGTCACACTGTGGGAAGGCGAACATCTCCTATTTCTCAAAATCGTCGTCGCCAAAACCTCAAAATGGCGCTTTATGGCACGTCCAAGGTTGCTGTATCTGGCCTGCATCCAGGCGGCCGAGTATTCTGTCCTGCAAAAGGTGTCTTTGTGAAATTACGTTGTCAACTTCACCAACAGAGTACACTTTTCTCACCGTGAACGGAAAACAAGATTGAGACATGAGTGATCATGAACGGACAAAGAAAGTGAGACATGGGTGGTCTCGTGCAGTGTTTGTGTTTACCTTTCGTTTTCGCCGCTATTAACAGCACAGAGCACGATATTCGTTTCCTATGCAAGGCGAAAAAGTAGGGTTCGTAGGTAAATATTTACGGTGATCCTAGGTGAGTGCTCATCCCTTCAAATCAGTCGGCAGACTGATGACTCAAAGAAAAATAGCTACACCATACAGGAAGAATCCAAGATTAGAGAAGAACATCTTGATCTCTTTGCCTCATATAAGTTTTTGGTTGTACAACATCGTTCCATGTTTGCGCAAGGAACTGATTCATGACAAAGAGGGCCGGCCGCGGTGGTCTAGCGGTTCTGGCGCTGCAGTCCGGAATCGCGGGACTGCTACGGTCGCAGGTTCGAATCCTGCATCGGGCATGGGTGTGTGTGATGTCCTTAGGTTAGTTAGGTTTAAGTAGTTCTAAGTTCTAGGGGACTTATGACCTAAGATGTTGAGTCCCATAGTGCTCAGAGCCATTTGAACCATGACAAAGAGGATACAAAAGACCCACGAATATTTCTCCGCAAGAGCAGTCATACCCAACGGCCAGCAGACTACAGCAGTAGATACTATGAAACGATATGAAATGTGTCGATTACTTTGCATCATCATTAGGGAAGGTGAATGGAAGACACTGATTTGTTGGAAGGATTCTGGGAAAATGCACTGCACGAGTGAAGGAAACCGCTAGTGCGACCAATTCAAGAGTACTGTTCCAGTTTTTGATGCCGCTATCAAGTATTCATGGCAATACACGTCGAATGAATCAGGGAAGCGCTGGAGTATTGTAACAAATCGGTGTAACGATATGATCCGTACGAAAGTGTAACAGAATTTCCCGTGGAAGTTAAACGGAAATCCTAGGTAGAAAGTTCTCGGCATACCATGTTGGATAACTCTGAAGAAAAGTCGTTCAAGATTGTGCGACCACTACGATGCCACTGTGGCTTACGTTGTGTGGGGATCATGAGCATAACATAGGATGGATTAGGCTCAGACAGGAACGCAGACAATTTTTTCCCAGCTAAATATGTTAATGGAATATAGCATAACGTAGCTGTTTTTGGTACGAAGTGTCCTCCACCAAGCAAAGTACAGTGAAATGCGGCGCCTATTCGAACATACAGCTGGAGGCAGGCTTCGAAAGAATAAAATCCCTGTCCCAAATAAAATACTCAGCTAATATTTGCTCTAGGATATCCCGTGGGAAAGCAAGTACTTATCAGCATCTCTAGCGTTGCGAGGGAGATACTGATTTTTCTCCGTTGCTCAGCAAGGTCAAGAGAGCAACGACGACTGCATGCCATGAACAGAGCGAACCATCAGACTGTGTAATAATCTTAAGTAAAATTAAATGTTTAAATATTGTTACAAGACTTGGTCAGACTAAGTAGAACTAAGAGCGAGTGTCAAAGGTTTCGTGTCAGCATAATCCGATAACTAGTCTTTGAAAAAACGCAGTTTTTCAGAAATTAAAAAAATTAAAAAAACTTTAATATTAAACTTAGAAGATTGTACTTTCGGAATTATGTTCAGTTGGTTATTGAAACATTCTGCAGAAGTTTTCAAGAAGCTACAGGATTTAGTTTTTTAAATATTTCAATAAAGGTACAGAAATTGTAAAGGGTTCAGAGGCAACTATCTACCCTCAGTTTCGTTTGATAAATTCTGAAGGTTAAAGTTTAAAAGTTAGCGGTCTATGAATCTTACACATTATGTATACAGTATGGATTTACCTAGATAAAAATTGGGATCGTAGCAGCTGTTCAACTACCAACGTTATAGATACTTTTATAGACAAAAAGGGCGCCAGTTGAGCGCTGCTGCCGACGCTCGAAGCAAGCTCTGAGCGAGTGTTTCCTTCGTCGTTCGCTCCGCGAGTATATACACACATAAAAAAAAGTTTTGCATCACCCCAGTTTCCAGAACTCCTAAAGATACACGTTGGCTGTGACTATTGTATAACAGATACAGTCCCTTTGACTGTTCAGAGATGTCGCTAAACCCGCCCAAAGATGTAAACAACCGTGCATGAGCAGCGACTATTAGACGGAGGGGGTCCGACAGCCGATCAGTTCCAGTCATTCCACCAGGAACTAGGTACACTGCTCGTATTGTCTTGTAGTTCAATCATGCCTAGACGGTCAATACCTCCCTTCGATCCCGTCCACATTGTTACTTTCTGCCAGCAAGGGCTCTCAACAAGGGAAGTGTCCAGGCGTCTCGGAGTGAACCAAAGCGATGATGTTCGAACATGCAGGAGATACAAAGAGACAGGAACTGTCGATGACATGCCTCGCTCAGGCCGCCAAAGAGTTACTACTGCCGTGGATGACCGCTACCTACGAATTATGGCTCGGAGGAACCCTGACCACAAGCCACGATGTAGAATAACGCTTTTTGTACAGCCACAGGACGTCGTGTTACGACTCAAACTGTGCGCAGTAGGATGCATGATGCACTCCCGACGTCCATGGCGAGGTGCATATTTGCAACCACGACAGGATGCAGCGCGGTACAGATGGGCCCAACAAAATGCCGAATGGACCGCTCAGGATTGGCATCACGTTCTCTTCACCGATGAGTGTCGCATATGCGTTCAACCAGACAATCGATGGAGACGTGTTTGGAGGCAACCTGGTCATGCTGAACGCATTACACACACTGTCCAGCAAGTGGAACAAGGTGGAGGTTCCCTGCTGTTTTTGGGTGGCATTATGTGGGGTCGACGTACGCCTCTGGTGGTCACGGAAGGCGCCGTAAAGGCTGTACGATACGTGAATGCCATCCTCCGATCGATAGTGGAACCATATCGGAAGCATATTGGCGAGGCATTCGTCTTCATGGACCACAGACAACTCGGCCTCCATCGTGCACATCTTGTGAATGACTTCCTTCAGGATAACGACATCGCTCAACTAGAGTGGCCAGTATGTTCTCCAGACATGAACCCTATCGAACATGCCTGGGATGGATTGAAATGGGCTGTTTATGGACGACGTGACCCACCAAGCCGGCCGGAGTGGCCGTGCGGTTCTAGGCGCTACAGTCTGGAACCGGGCGACCGCTACGGTCGCAGGTTCGAATCCTGCCTCGCGCATGGATGTGTGTGATGTCCTTAGGTTACTTAGACTTAATTAGTTCTAAGTTCTAGGCGACTGATGACCTCAGAATTTAAGTCGCATAGTGCTCAGAGCCATTTGACCCACTAACAACTCTGAAGAGTGGGACAATCTGGAGCAACAGTGCCTTGATGAACTTTGGGATAGTATGCCACGACTAATACAGGCATGAATCAGTGCAAGAGAACGTGCTACAGGGTATTAGAGGTACCGGTGTGTACAGAGATCTGGACCACCAACTCTGAAGGTCTCACTGTATGGTGGTACAACATGCAATGTGTGGAAATGATGTTTATGTTGACCTCTATTCCAATTTTCTGGACAGGCTAGGGAACTCTCAGAACCGAGGTGATGCAAAACTTTTTTGATGTGTGTAAATATCAGCATGTCTGCATCTGAATAGTTTCGATCGTCGTCAGTGTTACGCTTAGCTACAGAACGAGCCGTAATTCTGTCCGTACCCGTGTCCGTTAGACTGCGATAGCGTTACTGATGGCTGACATCACTTTTACAGTGAAATGAATACCCTTAGCTGCATAGAGGCGTTGATATAAGTCAACGGGGACAGTTGACGATGTGTGCCCCGACCGGGATACATGGTAGACGCTCTATCCATCTGAGCCACGGAGGACACAGAGGGTAGTGCGACTGCAGGGACTTATCTCTGGCACGCCTCACGTGAGACCCACATTCCCAACTTATTGTCCCGCACTATATTCATAGTGCCCCTGCCCATTATTAATCGCGACGTGTTGCCGATTCCCGTAAGAATTCGGGCACCGTTGGTCATCCGCACAGAAGAAGATGGTTAAATGGCCGGTGAGCCTTAACTATATGGTATCTGGTATCTGTCCGAAAGAACAGATACCATCTTCATATATGACTTCACATTTTTGCGATCGAATAATAAAACGCGTACATCATGTGAAATTGTTGGAAATGAACTTACTTGAATTAATAATTTAAGTGGAAAGCACGTGTTTTGTTTCCGACATTCTGTTTCGTGTGTCGCCCACTAAATTAAAGAAAACTTCATGGGAAGGTTCTTAGATCATCTTCCACCTTTACGACGATCAGGAGGAACGAAGGCAGGGAATCGTCTCAGAGATGTGTCAAGTGCTGGGCACTATAGGATAAACTTTAATGATTTTTAAAACTAATATTTTTAAGTGTGAACTTTTTACAAAATATACTGCACATCTAAATGACAGCAGACTTTTATTTATCCTCATGATTCCTGACACCTTCTCATTATTCTTAGAGGGTTATAGCATTTTATTTCGGATACGGCAAGCTGAATTGTGCACTTGTGGACTGAAGATTGTAGAACAGCATGACCTCTATCGCTTTATGGCTGTTCGCACAAATAGTTTTCAGGAGCTTGTAAACGGCTGGGGTATCAAAAAATCGCACAAGACTACCAAACATTTCAACTTATAAGTCTGTAGTTAACAAGCCCATTATTTTTATCCGCCGCCATATGTAATCCTTAACAGACCTGCTAATGATTTGGATTTATTATAAGACAACGGAACAGTAGGCCCATTTTTGCTTCTCAGTGCTCCATATATTTTCAGCATACGCAAGCAGTCACGTAATCAGGTGAGAACAATGTGAGTAAAATAAATCGACTATTACCATCTACACAATTTCAATTATCGAGTCTCGTTGCTTGGATTATGCGTTAAAATTACTGATTTTGTAAGGAATGTCGACGGTGTTAATACTAATGTATGTTGAAATATCTAAAGCAAACAAAATGAAGAACGGTTCCTACAATCCTCACTTTCAGTATCAATTTAAACGTATGTAGACGATCACATGGTGAACAAATCTTATTGCTGTGGAGAGTTCGAGAGGTCTGCGATGGATACGAGAAGCAGGTAGAGTGTTTCAGTGGTGGGGAGATATTATTCGGAGGTCTGCGCAGACACGGGGTAGTTTCGCGAAGAAGAGAATCAACGTCGGGCGGGCAGTGCTATAAAGAAAGTTTACGACTTTCGTACCGAAACAGCTCGTAATCCAGTCGTCTCCACTAATGAAAGATGCGCTACTGGAACAGTATCCCAGCGTGAGATAGCGCCGTGTAACAATTAATCGGAGTGTCTTTATATCTCGAAATTAAACTCATAAACTCATCCGTTCATTGGCGACATAACTTCTTTTTTTATTAACGCGCTTCCTTTCCTCAGAGGTGAAGTGCAGAGAAGAGGCTGCTGCAACCCGTACCACAACACTGCTTTTACGTTCGTTGAAATACACACTCGCCCCTTCTTGTTGAGAGCAAGGTGGCAATATCAGAAGGTTAATAACCGTTGGCAGGAGAGTAAATAATTCTTTTTGGAATATTTTGCATGGCTACAGTTCATATTTTACTTTGGCTTCAGTTTACGTGGGTGTTATCACAATTAGTGTGTCCGAATTCTTTTATGTTAAAACTCTAAAAGCTTTATCGAAACGGATTCTCCCAACCAGCTGCTATAAGGTAATGTGTTTTTTAATGTTTTACACTATGGGCCTGTTTAGACTTATTGCCATTATCAAGTGACCTGCGAAACAACATTTGTAAGATTAACTGTGAATAAACTGTGGCTGTTTTACGTTTACATTTACGCTGGTACTTACGTCTACCTGGAAGTGACGACCACATTGCATCTATAGCAATCTTTCTTTAATCTCTGGTTAAATATAATAGTTCTTGTAGTTGCCAAAAGTAAAAATAAGTTTTTGTCAGATATTTTGACAGTTGTGTTTTGACAGTTCTTTACTAAGATTTTTATATGTTTACGAAGCATATACACACAAGCAGAGATGATGTTACCTATGTAAACATAAAACAGCCATAATTTATGTACAGATAATCTTACTAACGTTATTTCGCAGGTCATTTGATAATAGCAACAAGACGAAACAGGCCTCTCATGTAAAATACACCGATGTCCAAAATTAAAGCAACAAACGGAAAAGTTGCAAGGCTGCGTTTATTTTGCCACAAAACATAATGAACAAGTGACAGTAAAGTAGAAACAATGTAAAGAATACAGAACGTGAATAACTGAAACATGCATATCTGTAAGCAAAAAACAAAAACTTCGTTTTTTTTCAACTTAACCGATTTGCACTCACATTCTGACAACTGGTCAGTATGATCAGTATGGGGTGTGGCCACTTCTGGCAGCAATACAGGCCTGACAACGACGTGGCATGCTGTGACTGACGTCATCAATCTCATGTTGTGGCAATAACGCCCATTCTTCCCTCAGAGCTGATCGCAAGTCTTGGAGAGTGTTTGGTGCATGCTGACATGATGCAACTCGTCTGCCTAGTGCATCCCAGACATGCTCTACGGCATTCAAATCGGGAGAAGGAGTAGGCCACCCCATGAGTGCGATATATTCCGTTTCCAAGAAAACAACAAATATCCGTGCTCTATGAGGTCGAGCATTATCGTCCATCAGTACGAAGTCTGGCCCCACAGCATCTTGGAACAACCACACCTAAGGTCCCTAAAAGTAACCGATTCACAATTTCATCAAGAGGTGATCGACTGGACAACACAATCGCTGCCAGCGCCGTTATGAATTCTCCTCGATATCGATCTCTTTCCACAATGTTTGGATCCCACAATGGTGTCCCACATTCCCAGCAGATGCGAATCCGTCTCCAGACCAAAATGGAACTCATTTGTGAAAACAACGTTGGTTCATTGTTCGACCGTCCAAGGGGCGTGTTGACGACTCCACTCTATAGGTCCCTTCTGTGAAGACGCTACAGGGGTACACATGCAATAGGTTTCCGAGAAAAAGGTCTCTCTTCCGAACCCTTCTGTACAGCGCTTGTCTTTCTTTACAAGCATCCAGTGGATGATGCGACTTCAGATGCCAGTTGCTGTGCAGTACTAAGGCGGTACCGTCGTGCCCTCACTGCCAAATAACGGTCCTCTCTTTCTGATGTCATTCCTGTTCGATCCTTCCCTGGTCTTCGGGATACAGTTTTGGTCTCTATAAGTTGTCCCCACGTCCGAGAAACAACAGAACGATTCACTTTAAGCCATAGATCCACATCAGTTTGGGACTGTCCTCCTGTGCGACTGGTCCCGGCGGAGGTTCGAGTCCTCCCTTGGACATGGCTGTGTGTGTGTTTGTCCTTAGGATAATTTAGGTTAAGTAGTGTGTAAGCTTAGGGACGGGATGACCTTAGCAGTTAAGTCCCATAAGATTTCACGCACATTGGACTGTCCTGCATCCCTTCTTCCTATGGCACTCCGCCGCAGAGAGTCTGATAGGCGTGTTCTCTGTGCCATATTGCACTGTCTGCGACTGTGTACACAGCGGTTATGGGGACTGCCCGGCGAACACTACCCAGTTTGGTAGGTGCCCTGTCATCGCTGGCGTGGTTGTTCGTTGACTGGAACGCCACCTCCCGTGCAGAACACGATCATACGGACGTCTGTTGACAGTTCCTCGCCAGGGTGACTATGTTGAGAAATAAATATGTGGAATTAATATATATGTGGAATTACATCGCGAATTATACTCAGGACGGGGAGTAGCTGTTTGTTGCTTTAATTTTAGACACCACTGTATTAAAAATCTTATTACCTTATTGCAGCTGGTTTGGAGCATTCACTTCCATAATGTCTTATACCGACGTATACTATGCTGCGGGCCCTACAGAACGTGAAAAAAATCTTAAAGCTTTTTAAATAAAACAAGTCTTATTAACATTCTACATCTTCATTCTTCATGTATACACATTTGCAGAGCACTACCGCTAGAGGGCTAGGAACAGCATTGTGTTACATGGCAGTGTGTAAAGCAGTTACGTCAGTGCATGAGAAACGGCATGCTGTAATCGAGATTCGAATCTGAAGAGTTCATCCACACGTGAAGCACCCTCTCATTTAGCATGACAACGCCACACAAGTGCTGCGATGTCTATAACAACCCGAGACCTTGGGTTCATTGTCATCGGTCATCCTCCATACAGTCCCGAGTTGGCCCCATCTGCTTTCCATCTGTTTCCAAAATGTAAAGAACACCGTCTAGGACCACTTTGATAGTGAATAAGCGGTGCAAGCAGGTATGAGGTTGTGGCTCTGTCAACAAAGTCAAACATTGTACAGTGTCAGTATCAACAGACTTGACTCTCGTTGGGAGAAATGGTTGAGAAACAAATATGTGGACAAGAAGAATAAAGATGTATAATGAGTTTCCACATCAGAAATTCGGAGGCATTACTTTTCAGCACGCCCTCGAACATATTTTTCTCATTGTTGTTGTTTTTCGCTAAGATTTCAGAGAAATATTTCTTGAATCGCAGCTTAAAACATAGGCGAATTGATTCTCAAGGTATTGTGCAGATATAACAGGGTGTAATAACTGAAATCTGTTGTCACCACTGATACGATAAGTTTATATTACACTCATTCCATAATGGCCTAGCGTTACAAGTTTGATATTGGGAATATCACTGTCGTCAATCTTAAGTTTCTTTACGGCACACAGATATTCACAACTACTTAATTAGACTGCAAATGGCGCAACAACACTCCTTAACAGTATTTACGTAAATGGGGGGGGGGGGGAGGTGGAGGAGGTTGGAAAGGGGGCAAATGCAGTCATAATTACAAAATGAACGGTCATTCTGAAGCTGAGTGTGCGCTGATATGAAGCGTCCCGGCCGCGGGTCCTAGTCCGGCACTCAGTTTTAATTCAGCAGGAAGTTTCAGGGTATCAGATTTTTGATTGTGGCTTCACGTTTTCGCGAGAAAGTATTAACCTCTTGTGTATGACGTGCCCGTGATATCAGCAGTTCCCTAAACCATTAATCACCGACTCTCCAATACTATACTTACCCTTCAACTGTTAACGTCTATGGATGCAGTTAAACAGAAGTGAGACCACGCTAGAATTTTTTCATTTGTTGATATCTGAAAATTAACACCATGTTACATTTGGAGCACAGCATGATTTCAAAGGGGTGGGGAGTGGCTGACTTTAAGACAATAGATACGTATTATATTGCACTTTCAGACCGTGTGCAACCACGTTTTCTTTTAAGGATCTTTCTTCTTTCCGCCACCCTCTTCTCTTTCTGCATGACCAACACGCTCGAGAAACTAATTGCTATTATCTGCCCTGCGCTTTTCCTACAGGTGTGTCTTCTATTACGCACAGAAGGACTTAATGCGGCCACGATATGAGTTTGAGATAAACGAACCGTTCCGCAAAATTGTCACGACTACTTCACATTACGGAACATAAGGCCAACAATGGGTGTGAATTTAAATAAGGAATTCTTGTGCAGCCTGTTCAGAGATGATGGAAAAGGTACAAAGAAGTATAACACGGAGAATTTTGATTCCGAAATAATTGAGTCGATACTTTAAGTCTTGGTAGGCTGACGATGCCTACCTTTTTTACGTAATTTTATTTATCTGCAGTGTTGGCACAGAGTGCTACATTCACAGCAGTTGTTCAAAGTAGCGTCTCCGATTTTATGTGCAGAGCTGACGTCATTGTACAAAGTTCTGTCGTATCCATTAGAACAACCTCGACGTTATTCTAAAGAGGTCACAGTTATTATTCTCGTAAGGTTAGGTAACAGTCTGGCACACAAAGCTTTGTAACATTTGTCCGTAAGAAAAGACCAAGTGGTTCCAGATCAGTTAAATAACATAGCACCAAAACTGAATCTCCTCTTGCAATCCACCCTTCGTGCGAAGACTGACATACGTGTTCACGAACATGGAGAACTGCAACCCGGAAACTACAGAGCCGGATTTGAGCGAACATGAGATAATTTAAAATTTACCGTTAATCCCCTGAAAATGATAAAAAGCGGGAAGCAAGCTGGTAATTAATCATGTTCGAAAGATATACATATCTTGGAAGGCGGGATACCTTCCTGATCCATCACTGACTATGCCCGTCTACAACTTCACTGGAACTAATTGTTGACAGCTCTTCACCACTGTAGAGCGGATATTCTAAATGACAGCTTTATGCCGCTACATGTTACGCATATTAACTTTCGACACAATAGTTTCTGGGCCAGGGTTCCTAATCTCAAAATGATACATTTGCCCTTCTCCACCATTCCTCATTGTTTATGTCATTTTCACAGAGACACCTTGTTTGTCAGTGCATACTGTTTCAGTGGCGCGGAAACTGTTCGAGCTGAATTTGAAATTAAGCACAGTTCGTATATTACTAAATAGTGCATTGTTAAGAGATTGTTGTCTAGCTAGTAGAGCAATGGATTCCGACTCTGGAGGTCGCGGGTGGGAGCGGTGATTTTTCCTCTTTCCGATTCCTCCAGCTGATTGCTCAGAAGCTACGGTATGTTTTAGACGTTTTAAGAGCAGTGATTTTCAGTAAAGAAAATAACGAGTGAGGAAGACTCTGAAACTGGCATGTGCGTCGATAATAATGAGTACTTAAGCTACCAATCTAGGCGTTATTTTTAATGCTTTATTTTAACGTATGTGAATGACACTGCTTACATGATGGCAAGTGAGACGATAGCACAACGTTCAAATTCTGCTGTTATACTGTACAATTATAAGCTTGTAGTAATACGGGAAAAGCTAAAGTTAAGCCTGACTTCATGCAGGTTGCAGCCCTTCCACCTGCCGCGGCGTAGGAGAGAAAGGCTGACGGGTCCCCCGTCCCCTCCCCCTTTTATCCTCCATAAAAATCACCGGTTCTCCCTTAACAGCAGCCTGACTTAACCTGGGGCCGTCCTGGAGGCAATGGAACGAGGAAAAGTCCTTGATGTCAGCCAAGATTGAACTCTGATCCTCCAGGCCTGAGCCTTGTGCTCTGCCAACTAAACCACCACGGCCACGTAGAAGATACTACGAAACTAAACTACAAATGATATTTTATTCTGTATACAACAATACGTACTTGAATACACAACTCTTCATCTGAACTGTCCATGAGAGGCGCTCGCAATGTGATCTGCGATAGATCTGCGTGTAGAAGTTAGTAAAGCCTACAATTTAGTTTCCGGATATTTGCTGCCTTTCTATCTTTTTGTACAGATCATCTGACAATGAGATGATAATCACTCGAAATCACAAATGGTACTGTTTGTGGACATGAGGCTGAAATATGTAACTAGGTAATTTGTTGTAAATCAGTTTTACGTGAAGAGTCACGCATGATCTGCAACGCACCCGCATTTGCCACAAGGTTGAAAAAGAGTTCTTGTGGTAGGATTTTCCGTTCCTCCACCAGCACGGTTGATGGAACTTAAGTCAGAGTTATGAGAAGATCAGTCCATTCGCCACCCTTTGGTTCCAATAGCTCTGCTACCTGCGCTGTTCGATGCGTTGGCACATTGCCATAAATAAGAATGAAGTCATTGCCGAATGCAGCCCTAAAAGAATACACTTGGGGAAAGACTGCAGTGTCACAGGAACATTGGACGGTTATTATACGGTCTTCCAACATTTGGAGGTCAGTATTCTACTGCAACTTATGCCTCCTGAAATGTCTTGACCTCCAAATCGGCCATGTTCCATAGTGTTACTGAATGCATTGCATGCCCTCATATGACAAGTGGGAACACATAATGCACCCTGTAGGAAGGTCCAATAGGATCGATTTGGCGGTCCAGGTATTATGATGTGGCGATGATGAATGTGATTATGATGGTAATTTACGGCTAAGAGCGCCGAACAGTAATGTCATCAGCTCACTTGCACTAATTTTGCACCAACCAGTATGATGAAAATCTATGACAATAGGTCAATAAAACGGAAAAGCAAGTTTCATTATCCCAATAATAATTGCAAGACAATTCCAATAAGGTGAGCTTAAGAAAAGCCCGCAATAAAATCAGACCCAGCAGAATAATTAGATGAAATCGTGGATAAAATACCTGTAAAGACACAGTTAAAAAAGGCACAGCTAACTGCGGCTGGAAGACTTCTTACAAACAATGAGTGACCCAGCCATTCTGTGACACATTAAAGTGGTTCAAATAGCTCTGAGCACTATGGGACTTAACTTCTGAGGTCATCAGTCCTCCATAACTTAGAACTACTTAAACCTAACTAACCTAAGGACATCACACACATCCATGCCCGAGGCAGGACTCAAACGTGCGACCGTAGCGGTCGCGCGGTTCAACACTGTAGCGCCTATAACCGCTCGGCCACTCCGGCCGGCAGACACATTAAATTTTTACACCCAAAATTTTCGGAAGAATCTCAGACGTCATACAAAATTTTAAAACGTGAAGAACGCTCTCCTCATGATGACTTAAAATAGAGGGCAGATCCCGTGGGAAAACCAGAGCAACCCTCAGGTCGTCATACAAAATACTCTCAATTAAAATAAATCATGTTGATAGCTGTGTCTCGCGTCTCTGACATACTACGGTCTCCTCCAGAGGTAAGAGGAAGCCATGTGTCAATGGCAATGTCGCACTCTAAGCCGTGTAAGGACCACTTCTCCAGAAGGTCGCAGGAGGAAGGAGGTAAACCATGGTCACGCTGAATGTTTTATAGAACGTGGTTTTATTATTTCTCACTTCCAGTCACTGAGCCTCCCACTAACACATGTCTTTCCCACCGGCCTCTGTGGCCGAGCGGTTCTAGGCGCTTCAGTTCGGAACCGCGCTGCTGCTACGGTTGCAGGTTCGAATCCTGCCTCGGGCATAGATGTGTGAGATGTCCTTAGGATACTTAGGTTTAAGTGGTTCTGAGTTATAGGGGACTGATGACCTCAGATGTTAAGTCCAATAGTGCTCAGAGCCATTTGAACCATGCCCTTCCCGGTCACAAACGAAGTGGACGAAGGGAGCAAGCCTCCTTGGCAGCCGCATCAGCGACTTCGTTTCCCTGAATCCCTTTGTGCCCTGAAACCCAGCAGAGAATATTTCCTTGTCTTGCTCTGCAAGAGTAGGAAAGCGTCATGCTTATTTTTGCACCACCCTATCTGCTGGGTACATCTGTCCAATAGCTAGCAGAGCACTTCTAGAATATGAGCAAATGAGTAATTTCTTGTCATGGTCATCTCATCTGCTCCAGTTCCCCCAAGATGTCCATCCCTGGTAGCTGAGTGGTCAGTGCGACGGAATGTCAGGCCTAACGGCCCGGGTTCGCTTCCCGGCTGGGTCAGAGATGTTCTCCGCTCAGGGAGTGGGTGTTGTGTTGTCCTTAACATCATCATTTCATCCCCATCGACACGCAAGTCGTCCAAGTGGCGTCAACTCGAAAGACTTGCACCAGGCGAACGGTCTACCCGACGGGAAGCCCTAGCCACACGGCATTTCCATTTCCCTTGGCATAGCAAACAATTCCGCATAGTAAATTGAAAACTGTTCTGGGAGCCCTATTCTGAGAACAATGCCAGGGAACACGACAGAATGGTGTGGGGTGGCATGATGTTGCACTGAAAACGGTGGACTCAGCGGTAAACGTTAGTGTGACAGGGCACTCGTTTCACATGTCCGTCCTTTTAGGGCCGCATTTGGCTCTGACTTCGTTCTTACGGACGACACTGCGCGACTGCCTCGAACAGCACAGGTGGAGAAGCTCTTGGACGAGAGGATAATCGGCTAATGCACTGGCCTGCCCTTTCACCAGACTTAAATCCCATCAAGTAGGTACGTTAGTGAGACGTATTGCACACGTACGCATGTACCAACGGCCGTTTCCACAACTGTCAACCGCACTGGTTCAGGAATGGAAGGCCCTACTGAACCGTGAATTTACTTTCAAAACTTTTTCTCAAGAATTTGCTTTATTTACTAGCGATTCATCAAGAACATTAACACATTTAATCAGACTATATGAGCGTGGAAGTAGTTGCCATGGAGTAACTGATGAAATGAACATGAAATTGCTTTTAACAAATGGGAATTTTATTCCTAAAAGCTTTTTTCTTAAAAAAAAAGAGATTTAAAATTATAAGCAGAAAGCACCCTCTAAATATCGAGTTACAATTTATTCAGAGGCAGAAAGAAACAAATTTTTGAGAGTATGAGCTTTCGAGCTGAGAACCTTGCCGCTCCCTTTTGACACGGCGGTAGTCAGGACCGCTCACAACAACCTCTGAAAGACTACACAGGTGCAAATCTGCAACACACCAGATTACCTTAAAGAAAAAGTTTTAACAATTCACACAAGCACACAAACTATGCACCCCGTAGGAGGGATGGAAATGGTACAAAACACTAACATTAAAAGATTAACTTGCCACCGAAGGTGCAACTTGATTTTAACTTCTAAGAAAAGTCTTACGGTGGAAGGGTGGCGACTTTATATACTAAAATGCCCATTTAAATAAAAGCTTATGAAATGCAATCTTACATAAAATTATATAAGGTTGGCCAAACATGCTCTACAGTACACATATACCGCCTCTCAAGATGATAGGCAAGATCAAAACATATTTCAGGTTTTAGACCGTTACACTCCAAGCAATAAATTCGTTAACACAGCAAATCCGACAAACATGACATAGGCAGCTCAGGACAACAGACAAACACTAACTGCCGAACAAATTCGGACGAGGGACAGACGAGCAAGCTGGGGACGAGAGACTGACCAAGAAAACAAGTAAAATTTAACGAGAGTAAATCACAGAACATCTCACCAATCACTTAACTTCTAGTGAACTGCGATTTCTGGAGAAGACCTGGCGCACCACCCCCAAATCGCTTTCCCGAACCGTCGGCTGCCAGCCGCTTCAACGGACGCAGGAAGGCGCGCCGATCTCCCGTCTTTCCTGGTGCGCACCAAGCGACCGACTGCCCGCTGCTCCGTCCGCGTCTGCTGCTCCGTCGCGACTGCACTACTGGTGCGTCTCCCACTCACTTCCAGACACACGACGGCGGAAGCACTGGCTCGGATCCAACCATGCAAAGGAAACACGCCCACTGGCAAAACCACATCCCTGCACCAGGAAAGGACCGAGCCGAGCTCCACAAGGTGGTAACTGAAGGGGCCCAGAAGCGCTCGGGGAACCAGTTACACCACGGCGTCGCAGCTCGCACCGGCCAAACTGATGTCGTGGGTTGACTCCTGTTTCTCTCGTGTCGACCGCAAAGCCACTATCCCTCGCTATACGGCGCGGCCCACTGGACTCACATGGCGACCTCACATGCGCCGACGCTGAAAACGGACAAGTCATCTTGTGTCTCAGTGCGCGACCGACCAACCGATCGATCTAACCGCCAATAACCGTTTCCTGAGCAACTCTAGCAGACTGGCGGCCTA
Organism: Schistocerca piceifrons; assembly: GCF_021461385.2. Lineage (NCBI taxonomy): Eukaryota > Metazoa > Arthropoda > Insecta > Orthoptera > Acrididae > Schistocerca > Schistocerca piceifrons. Next base: position 588,285,660 of record NC_060141.1, read on the forward strand.
ATTTGCAGACTCCGAAGCAGGAACTAAGCCCCCTAATGGGCAACCACTCGTTAAGTTCTCTCACTGCGCCACAAATTCGGACGAGAGACAGACTAGCATGCTGGGGACGAGAGACTGACCCCAGACTGACTCCACACTCACCCAGACTGACCGATTGACTCACTGGTGAGCTCATAGTGCCCCTTAAATACACGTGAACAGGCAACCTATCCCCTTTTCCACCAGAGGGAGACACCAAAGCTGCGATTTCCACAGCGGTGCCACCGCCAGAAACGGGGGGCGACTGCCTCACACTACGCGCTGCGGCGCGCTCTTCAAAACAGCAATTTTTACCACGGCTCACCTACAACATAAGCTTACCAACCTACTGGGCAGCTTGGTGGCATGCTACATAGCACGCACTGCCGTTCGTGATGATCACTTACCCTATTACGAGCAATGTCCTGGAGTTTTTACTGTCCAGGGGACCAACATGAATCACGGTGACTTCAGTGCAATTATTGTCATTGAACAAAAATATCATTTCTGTTCATCTCTTTGGGTATTTATTTCTGTAACGTTCTGTAATATACTGCAACAGTTCCTTCTATATATGCTCCAAGTTTCATCGAGCTATGCTGCCGGTAAACTTTAGTGGTATAAGATCGGGATCCAAGAATCTCTTCTGTACCTAAAGTTTCGTCCAGAACTGCTTTGGACATCTTTAGAGGCGTTGCCCTCTGTTAAGTCTTGCAACGGAGGAGCAGCGCCTCTAAAAATGTCCAGCGCAGTTCTGGACGAAACGTTGTCGTGTCCTGACATAGGTGGGAGAGGGAGAAAAAAGGTTACTGGTCAGTCTACGCTCCCGAGCGGCACAGAGCAGAAGGCAGAAGGACAATTCACAGAGAAGGCATCTGATTGTTTTCTTCTATCTGAGTCAGCACTGGTACAGGCATTTACTAGAAATGCAGGTGGTGAGACTTGGTAGGGAACTCGTTGTGGAGACTCTTGAACAAGCAGGGTTTTGAAATAGTTGTTTATTCCAGACAGGACTAACTAATACACTGGAGGCTAGTTCTAGGGTTAGAAAAAGCATGAATAACACTGTTACAACAGAAGCCAGTGCAGAAGCCACAGGAGTGGATGCTAATCACAGCAGCAAACACTAGCAGCATACCGGCCGAAGTGATCGAGCGGTTCTAGGCGATTCAGTCTGGAGCCGCGTGACCGCTACGGTTGCAGATTGGAATCCTGCCTCGGACATGGATGTGTGTGATGTCCTTAGGTTAGTTAGGTTCAAGCAGTTCTAAGTTCTAGGGGACTGATGACCCCAGATGTTAAGTCCCATAGTCCTCAGAGCCATTTTAAACTAGCAGCATCTTAAGGCAACAACTTAGTTGCAAAACAAAACATACGAGTACTGGATGTGACACTGTTCACTGAGGCACTCCAAGTGACAGAGTAGACTTACGCGGAGCTGTACCGAGACTGGAGTCGACGGACGCGGATTCGGCCCCCAGATCGTTAGACTGAGAACTCTGCCAATATGCGGAATCTAGGGGTTTTAAAGAGTCGCGTGGGGGCTCTGTTTTCCCACTTAAAGCCACCCAGGCAATCCCACAGGTCTTTTGCAGACGCCCGCCAATCACGGTTTAGTTAGGTTCCCTCTACTGGTCCTAAGGCGGGTATGTTAATGCAGTTGCGCTAAGTCTGTATCGGTATCAACATTGTTCAGCTGAAAGCTAAACGTAACTGCTCTGCCAAATAAGGCCTGCAACATTATTGTTATACGTCATTTAGCCACCCCCGCCCCCCCTCGGGCTCCCCGAGTAGGGACTGCTAGGTCAACAGTTTTTTGGCGTTTTCGCTCTCTCTATAACCCTTGTGAGCCTACTGACGTTCCTGTTCTCAGGGCTGGTAACGAGCTGGCTTTATACGCTACTGTGTGCCTGTTGGTTACAAAGTTCTACGGTGGAAACCTACCACAGCGTCTAGACAACATATGAAGTTACATGTTAATTCCTTGAAGAGTAACTAGCGTCATGGGACCGCGTCTGGGGGAGTCTACATTTTCCGAGTGCTCTCCCCTTATGGTTTACTTCGTGTAACAATATCTCTCCTAGTTCCGTCTGCCCTCAGCATCGTCTCTGCTTCCGCGCCTTGGAGCGTCTGTCCTCCTTTCTCACACCTCCAAGATAACACTACAGTAGCAAGGAATAATTAATATGTTACAACGCTAGGCACAGAAGGGTTTCGTGGACCAATACCTTATACTCCGACAGGTTTACCACCAGTAATGCCATCCGGTCGTAAGAGCCTCCATTCTATCTTCATCGAGCAATGTTACTTAACACATTTCCGAAAGTTACTTTTGTCCTTATTTTTTGCGGACCTTCTGTAGAACTAAGGAACTGTTTGATATGCTTCAACCGTGCACCACCGATTTTCGAGGTTTCATTGTGATCTTAAGCTTGAAATAGAATAATTTTTTGATACATTTTCATACTATGAATTTAACCAATTTTCCAGTCTTCGTAACCAATATTAGGCGTTAAAATTCGCTCAAAGGCACAAATAATAATTTTTGCAACACGTACTTGTGCTCGGATTTTGAATGACGGAAACAAGATAAAAAAATGTCCTCGCTTTGCGACTGTCATACATAGATCAACCTTCAGACGGACACTGTCGGCAGCCAAGTGAGCCATTTACATAAGCCTGAGTCCAGATGTCAGACTTGCAGTACACAAATTTTACTATAAAAATACAGCGACCAGCCACTTTTTTAATGCGTTTTATTTATGCCAATATACATTTAGGGTTTGCACCCATCTTCAGCTGGCAAATTACATGTATCTTCAGTTTCTACAGTGGTACAATATCGACAGCAGTTTGGATGCTGCAGCTGGCCTGTGCAGAAGCAACGATTCCAATCATTTACTTCAATTTCGCGAGTTTAAAGTTACGCACTATCAGTTGTTCATTTTACTTACATTCTCCTCTCCTTGTTTTTTCTTGGCTTTTCTCCTTTTTTGTAACAGCACAAGCACTTTTTGTCACGTATTTTACACAGGCGCACTGCGTTATCCGCCATGTTGTCGACTGACAGTTTTGTTTACATAGAATCAGTTATCTATGGACAGTTTTATTTTACGAAAGTTTTGAGGTTCTAGCTATGTTACTGTTTACTAAACATTAACTTGGGTTCAAAAATGGTTCAAATGGCTCTCAGCACTATGGGACTCAACGTCTGAGGTCATTAGTCCCCTAGAACTTAGAACTAGTTAAACCTAACTAACCTAAGGACATCACACACATCCATGCCCGAGGCAGGATTCGAACCTGCGACCGTAGCGGTCTCGCGGTTCCAGACTGCAGCGCCTAGAACCGCACGGCCACTTCGGCCGGCTGACTTGGGTGATAGAAGTATTCTAAGTACGATGTACACTAAGTTTTTTTTTGGTTACTTAGGCAGTATTGAAGTTAGTTTACTATCTGTCCATAGATAAACTGCTTCTATGCAAACAAAACTGTCAGTCGACAACATGGTGGATAAAGCGGTGCGCCTATGTAAAATACATGACAAAAAGTGTTTGTGCTATTAAAAACAAGAAGAAAAGCCAAGAAAAAACAAGGAGAGGAGAATGCAAGTAAAATGAACAACTGATAGTGCGTAACTTTAAACTCGCGAAATTGCAGTAAATGATTGGAATCGTTGTTTTTGCACAGGCCACCTGCAGCATCCAAAACCGGTGTCAATATTGTACCACTGTAGATACTGAAGATACATGTAATTTTTCAGCTGAAGATGGGTGCAAACCCGAACTGCATATTGGCATAAATAAAACGTATTTAAAAAAAAGTGGCTGGTCGCTATATTTTTATAGTAAAATATCATTATTCACGGCCACGGAGCTCAACAGTCCAAATAAAATGGACAAATTGTTATAGTACACAAATTACCGGCGGTGATTTATTGAAATGAAGACTGCGGATTACCCCTATTTGCAGTGATCGGCGCTCCGTTAAACGTCTTTGGGTGACATGGTAGTCGCTACAGCGGCGCTCGCTTCCCATCCGGTAGCGGCCGGAGCTAATTACGAGAGGCAATGAGGCGGCGGCGGCAGATCAGTTCCACGTAATGGACGGCGCGCCCCCAGCGGCCTCCGCCGGCGTCTCTCATGGCAGGCTGGGACTGCAAGCCGCGCACCTGTGTCCCGACGGACGCAGTCAGCCACTTGCAACAGCACACGGTCGCTTTTAGTACAGCCACAGTGAACGCTGCTTTCCCGTTACAGAGTTCAAGCCAATCGGTTTATGGAAGATCTCTGGCGCCAAAGTAAACACTACAACAATTTTTGCTTGCTTATTTTGCAACTTCCTCCACTACAACTTTTGTAATACTACATGTACGTGTTGTGTGCGTGTGGGTAGTGTAATGTAATGATGATGATGAGAAAAGGGAGAGGCTGAAACCCGCTGCCGACACACAGCCTACTCCTCGCGAAAAGCACAAAGCGGGCCTCCAGGCTTAACGTCCCCATCTGACGCACGGATCACCATCAACAGTGACACTGTCGAGAGCTTTGCTGTTTAAACCAGGGCATCGGCCAAAGCTGAGTGATCAGGATATTTACGACACACCTCTCCTCCCTTTTTGGCCAAATACTGGCAGTGAATTTTTTTTCCCAGCACCAGGATTAGTACCGGCTTGCACCCGGGTTGAGCGCCACCGCCCAAGCATGAGTTAGCGATCTCAGATGCGGGTACACTGAAACAATAGATACACTAAGGCAACAATCAAAATTGGTTACATGATTAGCCTAAGATTTCTTGTGTTGCGGCATTGTCAGAAGTGTCGAAGTATCCACCTTGCTACATCAGTTATTTACCAAGGAAAAATCACCAAAAAGTTATGTTTGCAGAAGTTATTTTATTTAGACGACCAGTTTCGGCATCTTTCTCAGACCCCTGAATGTTAGAAACAACGAGTATACATGGACTGTGTATCAAGATATGATACAGTTGACATTACAGAAAATGAAGCATAATAATAAACGTGATAAAAAACCTACAAAATCCCATATGTAGCGTTACCACAGTGCATGTGCACACGTAACAACAAAGAAGATTATACACATATAATGGTCATCGAAACCACCTATTTTGACATGACAAAGTTGTCACGTCAAAACCAAAAAATAGACAATACACAAAATCAGAAGCACAAATGAGTAATACACTCCTGGAAATGGAAAAAAGAACACATTGACACCGGTGTGTCAGACCCACCATACTTGCTCCGGACACTGCGAGAGGGCTGTACAAGCAATGATCACACGCACGGCACAGCGGACACACCAGGAACCGCGGTGTTGGCCGTCGAATGGCGCTAGCTGCGCAGCATTTGTGCACCGCCGCCGTCAGTGTCAGCCAGTTTGCCGTGGCATACGGAGCTCCGTCGCAGTCTTTAACACTGGTAGCATGCCGCGACAGCGTGGACGGGAACCGTATGTGCAGTTGACGGACTTTGAGCGAGGGCGTATAGTGGGCATGCGGGAGGCCGGGTGGACGTACCGCCGAATTGCTCAACACGTGGGGCGTGACGTCTCCACAGTACATCGATGTTGTCGCCAGTGGTCGGCGGAAGGTGCACGTGCCCGTCGACGTGGGACCGGACCGCAGCGACGCACGGATGCACGCCAAGACCGTAGGATCCTACGCTGTGCCGTAGGGGACCGCACCACCACTTCCCAGCAAATTAGGGACACTGTTGCTCCTGGGGTATCGGCGAGGACCATTCGCAACCGTCTCCATGAAGCTGGGCTACGGTCCCGCACATCGTTAGGTCGTCTTCCGCTCACGCCCCAACATCGTGCAGCCCGCCTCCAGTGGTGTCGCGACAGGCGTGAATGGAGGGACGAATGGAGACGTGTCGTCTTCAGCGATAAGAGTCGCTTCTGCCTTGGTGCCAATGATGGTCGTATGCGTGTTTGGCGCCGTGCAGGTGAGCGCCACAATCAGGACTGCATACGACCGAGGCACACAGGGCCAACACCCGGCATCATGGTGTGGGGAGCGATCTCCTACACTGGCCGTACACCACTGGTGATCGTCGAGGGGACACTGAATAGTGCACGGTACATCCAAACCGTCATCGAACCCATCGTTCTACCATTCCTAGACCGGCAAGGGAACTTGCTGTTCCAACAGGACAGTGCACGTCCGCATGTATCCCGTGCCACCCAACGTGCTTTAGAAGGTGTAAGTCAACTACCCTGACCAGCAAGATCTCCGGATCTGTCCCCCATTGAGCATGTTTGGGACTGGATGAAGCGTCGTCTCACGCGGTCTGCACGTCCAGCACGAACGCTGGTCCAACTGAGGCGCCAGGTGGAAATGGCATGGCAAGCCGTTCCACAGGACTACATCCAGCATCTCTACGATCGTCTCCATGGGAGAATAGCAGCCTGCATTGCTGCGAAAGGTGGATATACACTGTACTAGTGCCGACATTGTGCGTGCTCTGTTGCCTGTGTCTATGTGCCTGTGGTTCTGTCAGTGTGATCATGTGACGTATCTGACCCCAGGAATGTGTCAATAAAGTTTCCCCTTCCTGGGACAATGAATTCACGGTGTTCTTATTTCAATTTCCAGGAGTGTATTAACGCTTTCCTCTTTTTCTTTTCTTTTCTTTTCTTTTTTATTTGTTTTTTCTTTAATTATTATTATTTTATTTTTTATGTAAAAGACATTTAAATTCTTAAAAATAATAAAAATAGTAATAAATGATAAAAAATAAATAAAAATAATTAAAGAAGGAAAGAAGAAGGAAAAAAGTAGGTTAGCGTTATTCGTTTGTGCCTTTGATTTTGTATACAATATTGTCTATTTTTTGTTTTCTGTAACGTTTGTTATGTTCAATGACAAGTTTGTGATGTCAGAATAGTTAGCTTCCCTGTTAACCAGTATGTGTGCATATTCTTCTTTATTGCGGTTTGTGTGCACACGTACTGTTCTCAACGCTACACTTTGCACTTTGTAGATTTTTAGGACTTTTATTATTATGGTTCATTTTCTGTAATGTCAGTTGTGGTATTCCTTGATGTACATTCCATATATACACCTTGTTTTCAGCATGCAGTACCTCAAGATGTCATTAATAAGATGCCGAAACTGATAGTCTGAACAAAATGACTTCTGAAAACATACGGCTGTTTGATGAATGAAATTACAATGAAATCCAGACCCTTAGCTGCTTATAGACGTTGATAAATATCAACGGGAACAGCTGAAAATGTGTGCCTCGACCACGACTCAAACCCTGGATCTCTTGCTTACACGGCAGACGTTCTATCTGTCTGTTTCTTTTTTCTTTTTTTTTTCTTTGATCTCATTTTGTTGTAATTGTTAGTGAAATTTGTTCGGGGTGGACGTCCGATGACACCCATTTAGGTTCTTCGTTGATCCGTTCACTCAGTTTTTTATTACAGAGGGTAGCTATTCCTCTGACGGAACGAGCTGAGCTACCGTGCCGACATCTGTCTGAGCCACCGAGGACACAGAGGAGAGTGCGACTGCCGGGACTTATCTGTGGCACGCTCCCCGTGAGACCCATATTCCCAAATTACTGCCCACACACTACATTTGTAGGGCCACTGCCCATTATAATCATTACTCGCGGCAGTCAATCTACCGATTCCCGTAAGAGTTCGGGAAATGTGAGTGCTTCTGCACTGAAGAAGATCATTGGCCGGTTAGCCTTATCTATATGAAGATGGTATCTGTTCTTTCGGACGTGTCCAAAAGAGGAGATACCATCTTCATATACAGCTGTTTGGTGATTTTTCTTTGGTAAATATCTGACCTGCCGCTGTCCCGTATCGCCCATGGATCAACAGATCCCTAGCTCAGTGTCGAACTGTAATATTTTTGTCTGCTTCTCGGAGACACAACTAAGCAACTTGTCTATATAATCGATACGTGAGAGTTGCAGAGAGAGAGAGAGCAAATAGAGCTGAGTTGAAGAGCGAAGTTGCGTGAATCTGGAGTATCGGCAGATTTAATAACAAGTGAAACTACGTCCTTTCCGTGTGACTGTATTCGCAAACATAATTAAAGTGTATTACAGGTAGAATCGCACTGTCAGGTAAGTAAGACTCTTATTCTATTTTATCTCAGGACTGATAGTTTGATAAACTGAGTTCAGTTTCGTTGTCTTATTCAAGTAAACTTAGAGAGAGAGAGAGTGACGTCTGAGGGTTTGAGAAACATAGGCTACCGGTCAAAGTGGGTGGGTTATGCTTAAGAAGTAAATTGTTCTTAATTATTAAGTTAAATGCTAAGTGCATATTTTATATGGTTTTTTAATGGATATATACGGTTGCTGCTAACAAGAAAAGCTCTATAAATTTTCTGCTTTAGCTCGTTGTGATTTCTAAAGCCTAGTAAGACAGGAAAGAGCATATTAATATTTATATTTTTTTAAGTCATAATTTTTATCAAGAGAAAGAACACTGGCATTCTACGGATCGGAGCGTGGAATGTCAGATCCCTTAATCGGGCAGGTAGGTTAGAAAATTTAAAAAGGGAAATGGATAGGTTAAAGTTAGATATAGTGGGAATTAGTGAAGTTCGGTGGCAGGAGGAACAAGACTTTTGGTCAGGTGATTACAGGGTTATAAATACAAAATCAAATAGGGGTAATGCAGGAGTAGGTTTAATAATGAATAAAAAAATAGGAGTGCGGGTAAGCTACTACAAACAGCATAGTGAACGCATTATTGTGGCCAAGATAGACACAAAGCCCATGCCTACTACGGTAGTACAAGTTTATATGCCAACTAGCTCGGCAGATGATGAAGAAATTAATGAAATGTATGACGAGATAAAAGAAATTATTCAGGTAGTGAAGGGAGACGAAAATTTAATAGTCATGGGTGACTGCAATTCGTCAGTAGGAAAAGGGAGAGAAGGAAACATAGTAGGTGAATATGGATTGGGGGGAAGAAATGAAAGAGGAAGCCGCCTTGTAGAATTTTGCACAGAGCATAACTTAATCATAGCTAACACTTGGTTCAAGAATCATAAAAGAAGGTTGTATACCTGGAAGAATCCTGGAGATACTAAAAGGTATCAGATACATTACATAATGGTAAGACAGAGATTTAGGAACCAGCTTTTAAATTGTAAGACATTTCCAGGGGCAGATGTGGATTCTGACCACAATCTATTGGTTATGAACTGCAGATTGAAACTGAAGAAACTGCAAAAAGGTGGGAATTTAAGGAGATGGGACCTGGATAAACTGAAAGAACCAGAGGTTGTAGAGAGTTTCAGGGAGACCATAAGGGAACAATTGACAGGAATGGGGGAAAGAAATACAGTAGAAGAAGAATGGGTAGCTCTGAGGGATGAAGTAGTGAAGGCAGCAGAGGATCAAGTAGGTAAAAAGACGGGGGCTAACAGAAATCCTTGGGTAACAGACGAAATATTGAATTTAATTGATGAAACGAGAAAATATAAAAATGCAGTAAATGAAGCAGGCAAAAATACAAACGTCTCAAAAATGAGATCGACAGGAAGTGCAAAATGGCTAAGCAGGGATGGCTAGAGCACAAATGTAAGGATGTAGAGGCTTGTCTCACTAGGGGTAAGATAGATACTGCCTACAGGAAAATTAAAGAGACCTTTAGAGAGAGGAGAACCACTTGTAAGAATATCAGGAGCTCAGATGGAAACCAAGTTCTAAGCAAAGAATGGAAGGCAGAAAGGTGGAAGGAGTGTATAGAGGGTTTATACAAGGGCGATGTACTTGAGGACAATATTATGGAAATGGAAGAGGATTTAGATGAAGATGAAATGGGAGATAAGATACTGCGTGAAGAGTTTGATAGAGCACTGAAAGACCTGAGTCGAAACAAGGCCCCGGGAGTAGACAACATTCCATTAGAACTACTGATGGCCTTGGGAGGGCCAGTCATGACAAAACTCTACCATCTGGTGAGCAAGATGTATGAGACAGGCGAAATACCCACAGACTTCAAGAAGAATATAATAATTCCATTCCCAAAGAAAGCAGGTGTTGACATATGTGAAAATTACCGAACTATCAGTTTAATAAGTGGTTCAAATGGCTCTGAGCACTATGGGACTTAACTACTGAGGTCATCAGTCCCCTAGAACTTAGAACTACTTAAACCTAACTAACCTAAGGACATCACACACATCCATGCCCGAGGCAGGATCGAACCTGCGACCGTAGCAGTCACGCGGTTCCAAACTGACGCGCTTAGAACCGCACGGCCACACCGGCCGGCAGTTTAATAAGTCACAGCTACAAAATACTAACGCGAATTCTTTACAGACGAATGGAAAAACTGGTAGAAGCGGACCTCGGGAAAGATCAGTTTGGATTCCGTAGAAATGTTGGAACACGTGAGGCAATACTAACCTTAAGACTTATCTTAGAAGGAAGATTAAGAAAAGGCAAACCTACGTTTCTAGCATTTGTAGACTTAGAGAAAGCTTTTGACAACGTTAACTGGAATACTCTCTTCCAAATTCTGAAGGTGGCAGGGGTAAAATACAAAGAGCGAAAGGCTATTTACAATTTGTACAGAAACCAGATGGCCGTTATAGGAGTCGAGGGGCATGAAAGGGAAGCAGTGGTTGGGAAAGGAGTGAGACAGGGTTGTAGCCTCTCCCCGATGTTATTCAATCTGTATATTGAGCAAGCAGTAAAGGAAACAAAAGAAAAATTCGGAGTAGGTATTAAAATTCATGGAGAAGAAATAAAAACTTTGAGGTTCGCCGATGACATTGTAATTCTGTCAGAGACAGCAAAGGACTTGGAAGAGCAGTTGAACGGAATGGACAGTGTCTTGAAAGGAGGATATAAGATGAACATCAACAAAAGCAAAACGAGGATAATGGAATGTAGTCAAATTAAATCGGGTGATGCTGAGGGGATTAGATTAGGAAATGAGACACTTAAAGTAGTAAAGGAGTTTTGCTATTTAGGGAGTAAAATAACTGATGATGGTCGAAGTAGAGAGGATATAAAATGTAGACTGGCAATGGCAAGGAAAGCGTTTCTGAAGAAGAGAAATTTGTTAACATCTAGTATAGATTTAAGTGTCAGGAAGTCGTTTCTGAAAGTATCAGTATGGAGTGCAGCCATGTATGGAAGTGAAACATGGACGATAACCAGTTTGGACAAGAAGAGAATAGAAGCTTTCGAAATGTGGTGCTACAGAAGAATGCTGAAGATAAGGTGGGTAGATCACGTAACTAATAAGGAGGTATTGAATAGGATTGGGGAGAAGAGAAGTTTGTGGCACAACTTGACTAGAAGAAGGGATCGGTTGGTAGGACATGTTTTGAGGCATCAAGTGATCACAAATTTAGCATTGGAGGACAGCGTGGAGGGTAAAAATCGTAGAGGGAGACCAAGAGATCAATACACTAAGCAGATTCAGAAGGATGTAGGTTGCAGTAGGTACTGGGAGATGAAGAAGCTTGCACAGGATAGAGTAGCATGGAGAGCTGCAACAAACCAGTCTCAGGACTGAAGACCACAACAACAACAACAATTTTTATTAACTGATGTTCTAGATAAAATAGAATGCAGAATTTACTTGTGAGGCAATATTTTCGAGAATTGATCTTTTATCTAAGACTTGAGTTCTACTATATAACACGGTACAACCGTGCTACAATGCTTGCTTCTTGTTTGTGTCACTGATGTCAAATAAATGGTTTCAGAAGTTTCTCTGGACATCCAGTAAACCTCCAGGACATTTCACTTCCCTAAATCCATGTCCTGTCATTTTTCACATTAGTCTAAAGCAGGCAACGACAGTCAGCCACTATATAAACATGTGAGCCACCTGCGCGTGTTTGCAACTGAACACTGCAATAATGCTGGCCAGCGCTCTGTAATGCAGTGGCCTACCACAGTGATGGACTAGACTGCTGTATGCTCCGGCACGCGCATCATCGCGCAGCCAGCTTCTTGACGGGAAGGGATCTCTTGTCGCAACACACACACCCACGACGATGATAAATACTCACAGCTCAACTGCTAGCAGCACTTCCATCTCCTTCAAGGATTTGCACGGTGCCGTCTATACACCAGTGATCAGTTAGGTGTGACATCAAGCACCAACAGCAGGAGGCAACTTACAGCGTGCCGTCACCTGAGACTCCAGCTAGCCTTCGAGAGTTGTGGGCGCGGGCAGTGTACGCCAGTCCAGCCGTGAGCTTGCTGCGCTGCGGACCTGACCACCCATCTCGCGTCAATAATGCTGCGGAGCCGCCAGCTACAATTATGCCCGCACAGCATTCTGCTGCTTCACCGGACGTACTCCTGCCACAACATCTCATCACAGCCTTTTTCTTATTGCGCGAGCATTGTTGATTCTGGGCTGACACTATTACACTTGGATCAAAGAACAGTGGATTGCTGGGCAATTGTGTATAGTTGCTTCACCTTTCGAGCTAATTGTTTCCTTCCGTGGCTTAATAACTCAATCAATTTGGTAGATTCAGATAGACACGACTACAGGATCATCTTGATGTCTTAGGAATATCACCGAGTCAGAGTTATCGCGGTAAAGACTGAAATGTTAACTACCAAGAATAGGTCACAGTTTAAGTTTCACAGAAGAATACTAGTCCTGGGACACCGAGTCCGGGAAGGCCAGCGTCGGAGGAGGGGAAGGTTCCGACTGTGGTGATGGTTGACAGCTCAGTGTGATTGCTTGGGCCATTTTCCATGGAAAGCTGCTGGAGTGGTGAGTCAGCGTGATGTAGACCCAGAGAATGCGCTTGGCTGGAGGAAGCTGGTAAGCTCGGAGACATGGAGCCACTGGGCGACGTCGACGTGAGTTGGCTGCTAATCATCGGACAGCGTCTTTAATATCCTGCTGGCAGAATACCTGCTCGAAGCTCGGTGAGCACGTGACTCGCAGGTACAACTTTCTCTCTCTCTCTCTCTCTCTCTCTCTCTTTTTCTTTGTTTTGAGTCATCGGTCTTCTGACTAGGTTGATGCTGCCCCCTACGAATTCCTCTCCTGCGCCAACCTCGGGATTTATTACAATCTCGCCGGCCGCGGTGGTCTCGCGGTTCTAGGCGCGCAGTCCGGAACCGTGCGACTGCTACGGTCGCAGGTTCGAATCCTGCCTCGGGCATGGATGTGTGTGATGTCCTTAGGTTAGTTAGGTTTAAGTAGTTCTAAGTTCTAGGGGACTGATAACCACAGCAGTTCAGTCCCATAGTGCTCAGAGCCATTTGAACCATTTTATTACAATCTCAGTCTTCCTCTACAGTCTTTACCCTCTACAGCTGTCTCTACCCCCAAGCAAGTTACTTCCTGAGGGCTTGACAGATGTCCTGTCATCCTGTCCCTTCTTAATGTCAATGTTTCCATATATTTCTTTCTCATTCTGATCAGAACCACTTCATTCCTTACCTTATCAGTACATCTCACTCCCTGATGTCTTAACGGATATCCTATCATACGGTCCTTTCTTCTTGTCAGTGTTTTCTGTATGTTTCCCTCCTCTCTGACTCTACGCAGAACCTCCCGATTTCTTATCAGTCCACCTAATTTCCAACATTCGTCTGTAGCACCACATGTCAAACGTTTCGATTCTCTTCTGTTCCTGTTTTCCCATAGTACATGTCCCACTACCATACAGTACTACGCTTCAAACCCACATTCTGAGAAATTTCTTAGTCAAATTCAGGCTTATGTTTGATACTAGTAGGCATCTCTCAACCAGGAATGCCATTTTTGTTAGTGCTACTCTGTTTTTGATGTCCTCCTAGTCAGCTGTAACGAAACTAAATTTCATTTTCAGACAGAATTCCAAAGAAGAATAAAACATTTCTGTAACCATGACAGCGAAACAACAACTCTTCCTACTTCAATGTAGCTGATTATTCATTGAGCACCCTATAACTGTTTCCTATTGCCAAGTTTGAAATATGATCACACCTTATACACAGAAGGAATGGGACTGACATCGGTTGATGTGACGTTCATGTAAAGACAAAAAAAGAGCACAACTTTAGAAAAACTGGATTGAGTAATCAAGGGAAAGAGCTTCATAAATTGAGCAAGTGAACAAAGCGTTTGTCCATCTCTGGCACATACGCAAGCAATTATTCGCCTTTGTGTTAACTAACAGAGTTGTTGGATGACCCCCTGAGGGTTACCATGACAAATTCAGTCTAATAGGTGCGTTAGATCGTTAATCCCGAGGTGGTTGGCGGGCCTTGCCCATAATGCCCCAAACGTGCTCAACTAGGGAGCGATCTGGCAGGCCTTTCTGGCCGAGGTAGGATTTGCAAGCACGAAGATAAGAGTGAAATCTCTCATCGAATGGGGACGGTTATTATTTTGATGTCTTGCCATGAAGGGCAACAAAACGGGGCGTAGAGTATCGTCGACGTGCCGCTGTGCTGTAAGGGTGCCGCCGTTTTGCTATGAAGTGAAATGGTACCCCAGATCATAACTGGTTATCGGGCCGTATGGTGAGCAACAGTCTCGTTGGTATCCCATTGGTGTCCAGGTCCTCTGCGGACACGTCCTCACTGGTCATCGGGGCTCACCTCGAAGCGGGGCTCATAACTGGAGAGAATTCTGCTCCATTTAATGTGATTCTAGGATGACCAGCGAAGACGTGTCTCGAGTCACCCCAGGTAGCAGTTGGGTACCAACCTGAGCGCCATATGGCCCGAAAACCAGGAGTGGTGGTCTGTGATGTCACTTCGTTTCATAGCAGGACCACTTTGGTTGTCATTTAAGGCATCCTTATAGCACCGCGGTACGTCGACGATGTTCTACACCCTATTTTGTAAGTTTCCCTGGGATTACATTTCAGCAAGATAATGTACTATGCACGGAGCGAGAGTTTCTTCCCATTCCGATAATTTCTCCGTGGTGCGGCGTCAATTTTGTTTTTGTTTTGTTTTTCTGTCGTAGAATGTATCTTGACGTACTGTTTTGTAGTGTCGTCATACATTTCCTGAAGGGGCTAAATGACAGTTGTCTGTCTTTGGGAAAAATGTGTCGATTGACAGGTAAGCATGCAGAGAAGGGGTGACTCCCTCACCAAGTTTTACGAACACAGCTTGATTTTTCGAGATGGTAGTTAAAAGTTAATGAGCACCTTTGAGTGCGTAAGTACGATCTCGCTTCCTTATGCAGGAAAAATCTAAACGCCGTGAGCTTCACTCTTGGGAGACGCTGCTTACACAGCACACATGAAAATACAGGCCTACTGACAGAGATGAACCCATTTAGCTGGGCCGAGTTCGAGTCATGGCATGATCGGGCAATCAGGTCATACATCAGAGGCGGCGTCGCCCAGGAGCCCGCGGAGTCGCCCTAATGAAGGGTCGCGATGCAGCCGCAGCCGCAGCCGGCAGCGAGCGGTCTTAATTAAGCGGCCAGCGCGGGCCCGCCCTCGCCCCGCCCACGGCGGCACAGCCGACGCTAATGGCTTTTTATCTCCGCCGTCTGTGTGCGCATGAGGAACGCGTCCGCATCTGTTATCCCGTCTCGCTAGTTGAGTCACGGCCACTGAAGCAGACAACGGAACGGCCCTTCTCTTGGACCTACATTTTGTCACTGTTGGCTAAAATCTGTTAACAGCGCTACAAGAGACATTACAGAAAAACGTGAATAATGGGGCTTAGTAATGAATACCAGAGAAAACAGTGTTTACCGGGGCACCAACGGCAAATGTGACTCTGAAAATTTGTGAAACGTTGACATGATGTTAAGTAGAGATATACAATGTCCGTGTGAAAATTTCGTTGGATGGTCCCGGAAAATGAAAGAAAGAAAGCTGCAAACAAAGTACGTTTAATTACCATTAACGTCAATGTACTTCTGGCATAGGTTGTAAATGTGTTGGGAACCATCAGCAAACGCTTCTTGTGGAATCGCTCGAAGCTCCATAATCATGCGTTGTTAGATATTCGCAACATCTACGAATGTCCTTGAGCAATAGTGCCTACACTGTCTTTACTTATCTTTAACTACACTGAAAAGCCAAAGAAACTGGCACACTTGCCTAATATCGTGTAGCGCTCCCGAGGGCACGTAGAAGTGCCGCAACGCGACGTGGCATGGACTCGACTAGTGTCTGAAGTAGTGCTGGAGGGAACTGACACCATGAACCCTGCAGGGCTGTCCATAAATCTGTACGAGTAGGAGAGAGTAGATATCCCTTCTGAAGAGCAAGTCGCAAGGCATCCCAGATATGCTGAATAATGTTCATGTCCGGAGAGTATGGTGACCAGCGGAAGTGTGTTCCTGGAACCACTCTGTAGTAATTCTGGACGTATCGGGTGTCGCATTGTCCTGCTGAAATTGTCCAAGTATGTCGGAATACGCAATGGACATGAGTGGATGCAGGTGAACAGATAGGATACTTACGTACGTGTCACCTGCCGGAGTCGTGTCTAGGCGTATCAGGGGTCGCACATCAATCCAGCTGCACACGCCCCACACCACTACAGAGCCTTCACCAGCTTGAAGAGTCCACTGCTCACATGCAGGATCCAGGGGTTTATGAGGTTGTCTCCATACCTGTACGTGTCCATCCGCTTGATAGAATTTGGAACGAGACTCGTCCGACCAGACAACATGTTTCCAGTCATCGACAGTCCAATGTCGGTGTTGACGGGACCCAAGCGAGGCGTAAAGCTTTGTGCCGTGCAGTCATCAAGGGTACACGACTCGGCCTTCGACATTGATGGTCCAGCATTGAAATCTGCAGTAATTTGTGGAAAGTTTGTACTTCTATCACGTTGAACGATTCCCTTCAGACGTCGTTGATCCCGTTGGATCTTTTTCCGGCCCCAGCGATGTCGGAGATTTGATGCTTTACGGGATTGCTGATATTCACGGAACACTCGTCAAATGATCGTACGCGAAATAATAATCGTACGAGAAAATACCCACTTCATCGCTATCTCGTAGATGCTGTGTCCCATCGCTCGTGCGCCGGCTATAGCACCATGTTCAAACTCACTTAAATCTTGCCTGCCATTGTAGCAGCAGTAAGCGATGTGACAACTGTACGAGACACTTCATGTCTTACACATGCGTTGCCGACCGCAGCGCCATATTCTGCCTGTTTATATATCCCTGTATTTGAATAGGCATGCCTATACCAGTTTCTTTGGTGCTTCAGTGTATGTCAGTCTTGATAGTACAGAAGAAACGGATTTGGTAACAGGAATTATTGCCCGAAACGCGTTTTGCCGGAAATTTGATGTTTACAGCGTATGCTTTCAACCGCGTTTTCCTAACAGATGAATGAGAGGATCAGTGTTGAGTTACCTCTATTCATCTTTCTATGGAATCTGCAGTTCTAATTGTATTATCGTCGTATATTCTAACTGAAAAAAATGTTAACTTCTTAACGAAGAACGTAATTTTACATTACAAGAATTTATTTAAAAGTTATAGTTAAAGAGTTTTCCTGGCATCTTTGTGAACTGTATTTCTGTCATTATTCAGAAGATCTGTGAATGCGTAAAATGTAGAAGTTCTTCACAGTATCTGAAATGGCTTACGTATTTCTCTGAGGTCATTTTACAAGAATCAACTTGTTACGATATCTTGATTTAGTCACAGCAACTCTTGTAAAAGACCAACCGGGTCTTTCTTTTTGAAAAAAAATTGCAGGAAAGTCACCCGTTCAGTTTTCAGTTTCAGTGTCACTTCACTTTAACCTGTTTTTTATTTGTGATTGTTTTACTAATTACTATCTGTGGGCAATACGCTTGTGTTGTGGTTTCAGCCCTCGCTCTCTCTGTAATCGAGCATCAACAGGCTCGTTTCGTTTCTACTGTACGAAACAATTATTAAGTGTTGCAAAAAGGACAATCAACATTTGAGGAAGTTCGAGGGAAAAAGGTCGAGTTAACATAATGGATCTTTGGCATGACCTACTACATCTCTGAATCGATGGAAGTCCACTTGGCTCCATAGTTCTAGCACTGTTAGCGCAGTTTAAGTTTATTTTGAAAACACTCCCACCACAAGTATTACGATGTTCACAGTACTTAAGCCATTTGTAATGCGACTGAAGATCGCATTGGATCGCAGTTGGATCTTAACGCTTCGGGGAGTATTATAAAGCCCTGTAAGCTGTACTAACCTGGCACCTTCATTCCAAGTAGTTTGTCCCAGTAAAATAACAGACTAGGTGTCGGATATTAGCCAGTATTGTTGTCTGAAACGGACTCCTACCATAAATGACTTACATATGCTTAGGCTGACTGCTAAGTTACAAAAGCGAAATTTCACAAAGAATGCCTGTTATCTTATTCATGACGTTGGTATTGATTGAAACGACAAAACAAAATGTCGTGCACTCACAACGAACAGCAGCATACGACACACACACACACACACACACACACACATACACATGACACACACACGAGCTAGTCCGCACATATTACAGGAATACTTTTCATGTACAGTGAGTAATAAATAATATTCCTAATGATTTGGCTGCACTACTCGCAGACTCGCGCCAGCACATTGCCACACTGCTATCGGAAAAGCGCGCAACCCACCACCAACTGCCAGAGCGATCACTTCCTGAGGCAGTGTTCATGATAATCCGACAACTCACTAACTGATTTACGAATGTTATAACTAGATTATTTGAATTAGTACGTTCTACTGAGTTTACTGAAGAATTGCTGCTTACCCTTTTGTAAAGTTTTATTTGACGTGTAGTTTAATTAACAAACAGCTTTGAAATTATTGGACGTGGCACGCAAGCCGTATTACAATAGCCAATCAGTGCGTAGAATACTCCGGCTGTTCCACATGGCACAATAAAAATTAATTGTTATTTAATAAATTATTTACTGCTTTTGAGTCTTGTGAGTGTGAAATTTTTCAGTTGATTCCAAACATTTTCATGAGATTACGATAGAGACATATGATAAATTTCGGGGTTATTTTAGTTTCCCTTCACCTGATTCAACAATTATTCTATTTTCTCCAGTGCATATTTCGCTTAAAACCATGAAGGTAAGAATTATAGATTCAAACACACACACAACCTTACCAGCAGTCGTTCTTCCCACAAACCATACACGACTGGAACAGGAAAAGGCAAGCAAAGTTCTCTCCGCTGCACATCAAACAAGAAGGCGAGTTCAAATTGCTTTGATATCCAGTTCCGAGCTATGTTTCAAGTTTCAAGTCTTTAACTCATCAATTGCAAAATTTGTACCAAACAGACAGACAGACCTACAGACGAGAAAGCGATAGCCATCTCCTCTTCCCCCTCTCTCTGCACTACCTTGCCCAACCACGCAAATACCACCTGGAATGCATTCTGATGCTATCTGCACAACATGCTTGTCCTGTAGCACGGCTAAGATGTCAGACAGTACCAATCTTTTTCATCTCCACCCCAACCCCTAAGGGTGCTTTATGGATCAGATTGTCAACAAGGCTAGTTATTATTTCATTCTCATGTAGTTCTGATTCATGTTTAAAATGTCAGGTCTATAGTTCATCGGTAATCTAGTTTACGATCAACTGGAAAACTTTTACCGAACAGGCAGACAAACAAGAAAACGACCTAATTGAAACATGGAAAAATGACAGAGAGAGTGTTAAGTAATGGTAATGTATTATTTCCACATTCTTGACACCTCTCAGCTTGGTGTTCAGAGTAATATGGCTTGTCATATTTCCCGCATACTGCCGATTTTTTCCTGTGCGTTGACTATGCGCATATGGAAAACCTCTTCATTTGAAGTGTCGAACGGTTCGGATGATGATTCGGCAGTATTCTCAAGAAACAGTTTTTGAAGAACTATAGTGTTGTTAGCGAAAGAACAACGTCTCCTAACAAAAGCTTTGGATCTCCAACGATGATCATTCGTTCCTTGGAGTTGACAGCTGTGCTTCGGTTTTGGTGACTCAAGATTCGTCAGCAGACTGGTCATTTTCGGCATATGTAATAACATGTGCAGAAACATGTTCAGTAGGTTTCCTCAAGACAATCACTAATCCCACTTTCACTCTCACAGTTAAATTCGTCAGTAATTCTGTCTGTACTTAACTTACAATCCAACATTTACACTCCATACTCACATCGAAATGGTTCACACACATCGGAAACTTACAATATATGTACACCAGGGCCATGAGGAGCCTCCGTAGCTGTGTCTAACATGTCAAAGACATAAAGTACCCACAGATTCTGGAACGTCCATCCTCAACTAGATCTCAGCACTGCTTTTAAGTTGCTGTATCTGATCGTCGGATAGTGCATGAGCAGACAAAGAAGAAGAAGAGTCAGTCATGTGGACGTAACTACGCTTAAGTGTGTTTGTCTTATGAAATGTTTTAACAGGTTCAAGTCTGCAAACTTCGTATAAAAATCAGCTTCTTGCGTTGGTGGAAGGTTTTCTTGGGTTTCACCTACGTTATAGCCACTATCGGGCCGTTAGCTACATTTATCACCACTAAAATAATTAATTCACCGTTTAGAGACCAGAAACGTGTGAATCCCTCTGTCCTCATAAAAGGACGATAAATTAGCTGCAGATGTTACTGCAATCTTGATGTAATAGTATGCCGACATCACTTCGTATTTTAATTTTATTTTGGAGTTATTTAAATAGGAATTTTATCCAGCGCAAGAAGAACATCTTTGTTCAAAACGTACTGTCCTCTTACTTGGTGACTTGTAAAGAAAAACGACAAGGTAAGGTCTGTTGCGCTCAAAAGTGAACGAATTTCCGGTCGGCTCTAGAATAGGTAGCGTGCAGCCTTCCTGACTCGTGCACGGGCTTGTATCGATAGATGCAGTGTGCCAGAGACATGACTACTCTGTTGTCGCTGGCCGATTTCAGGGAGTCCCAGTAGGGGCCACGTCAGTGACGAGAAGAAACTTAAGGTCGAGCGCACTTATACAAGTTGGTCTGTCCTGCTCCTTACACTGTATAGTACTGGCTGGCCCTCACCTCTGGAGCAGTAGCCTGTGCTTGGACAGATTGCAACCAGGGTATAGGCCCCATGTGAGATGGGCAATGGGTAAGTTGAAGTAGTGTTGCGTTTAGTCGTGATCATTCCTTGTGTGTGGCGCACCGCTAATGAAGCGGGCCTCAAACCCTTCGTCGCGACTTCTAGAGGTAAGTCAGTCGGTACTCGACGTGCTGTGCGCAATTGATAAAAAGCATTTATTTTCTAACGAAGCCATTATAGGAATTTAACCGACCTAATTAGATCCCATCGGATCTAGTGAGCTTGAACCTGTTAGACTTCAGACTTGTTAGCTTGAACTTGTTAAATTTGAATGGTTCGCTAAAAGCTCTTTCAGGCTCTTGACCGAGATTTTCAGAAGCAAAACAAAAGTTGTGGCGCAATTTATATATATTTTGTGATGATAATTTTATTTTAGATAAGCTGTTTTACGATCTACTTGTCCAGAAACTTTTAGTTTTGTTTAGGGCCTCGGACCCGGTCCCCGCTTGGTATGAATTCTTTTGTAAACATTTACTTTTCACTGTGCATAATGACTTACATGGTTAATGGTGTCCCGCATATTGTTTAGGCTATAACTGTTTTCCGCAAGAATTTTGATTTTCCTTGGCATCAGTTAAATGAATTCCCCTTTGTGTAATCGTGTTATTTGTGTAATTGTGCTGTGCTTGTTGTAGTACATTGGGCTGCCAGTGCGGCTTTTCGTAGAGGCCGGTTGTGAATCAGCTATTAAGTACTGCTCATCACGTTTACTGCACAAATTGATTTCAATTTCGTTCTTTCTATTTGTTAATTTTTCTGAAATTATGTCAATTTTCTTATGTTGATATCTCTGGGAATGAAAGGAAACTTGTGATAGAATTTTGTATTTTGTGACCTGGCCGTCCTGCTCATCTCAGCAGCCTTTAACCTCTGAACAACATCCATAGCACTCAATGTGATAGCAGACTATGTGGACCAGGAGCCATCCTGCAGCGACGGGAACGAGAAACACCCTTGTCCCTACTCGAACCTGACACCTCTCGAAATCTAGTGCTCTAACCTCTAGACCACCACGGCCGCTCTCATAATTTGTACCCGATGAAGAAGCAGGTCACAGGACGCATGTTTTCGTCAGACCGCGCTAATCTCGAAGTTCTTCTTTCTGGTGAAAGCACTGAGAAAATTTTAATTAAAACTTTCACGGATCTTTGCTTCTGCTATATGAGCAAGTTGGATTCATTCGTGGAAATTCTACAGTGAGCTTTTCATCCGATGTGCTAGCTTTAGGACCGTAAAACTGAGCTTTCGAAGTCCCTCGTGTTGTGAAAACTCTGAAAGAGAAGCGCTTGCATTTCATTTTTTTAACATTCTGATTTTCTTTTTTTTACAACTATACATTACTCGTATTATTTTTCAAAATCTTATAATGTTTATGTGTATTTTGTAGAATGTTATTACTGAAAAGGAATCAAACTAAAATACAATTACGCTCACGTGAATGCGTTGCTTCGTGATGCTGAAAGTATTAGCTTTTGAAAACTAGAACTTTACAAAGTCGTTTTTTGCCGTAAAAATGTCGTCTCGAGTCACGTATCTGGCAGTTTCAGTTTCCTGTATTCAGCATCGTTTCTTTTTCTTTGCTGGAGGATAATTTAATTCAACTTAATTTCCAGATACTTCAACTCTAAATCATCAGTTTCAGTGTACATCACAAAAGACTGATTACAAGTGCAACCACATACTGTTCTTCTGTCGATCAGCTAAGTGATCCCTTCCTACTTTCCCGAAAATAGCTCATATTTGTATATATATATATATATATATATATATATATATATATATATATATATATATGCAACCCATACTATTTTTGATAATATGTCTTCTAGTTAACAACGCAAATAACAGCCACTTTGGTCGAGTGTAAGAATGTAAATTGTTTTTTTTTTGTGGTTTTAGGGCACACAACTAATGTAAATTGTGTGTAACGATACTTTCGCTCTTTAATATATAATGTGCTCGCATTATTTTCTGTTGCATGCAAATTCGCAAGCTTATTGTATGTCGCCGAACTGTTGAATCTGGCTCTGCACTTGTGCCTGTTGAACATATAACGTTGTTTTAATGTATGCCGCTCAACAGAGTATTAAAAGATAGAAACAGAAATCAGCGTCATGCAAAAACCCCCTTCAGAAGAACGAATTTTTATTTCAGTTTATTTTATGTAATACACTCCTGGAAATTGAAATAAGAACACCGTGAATTCATTGTCCCAGGAAGGGGAAACTTTATTGACACATTCCTGGGGTCAGATACATCACATGATCACACTGACAGAACCACAGGCACATAGACACAGGCAACAGAGCATGCACAATGTCGGCACTAGTACAGTGTATATCCACCTTTCGCAGCAATGCAGGCTGCTATTCTCCCATGGAGACGATCGTAGAGATGCTGGATGTTGTCCTGTGGAACGGCTTGCCATGCCATTTCCACCTGGCGCCTCAGTTGGACCAGCGTTGGTGCTGGACGTGCAGACCGCGTGAGACGACGCTTCATCCAGTCCCAAACATGCTCAATGGGGGACAGATCCGGAGATCTTGCTGGCCAGGGTAGTTGACTTACACCTTCTAGAGCACGTAGGGTGGCACGGGATACATGCGGACGTGCATTGTCCTGTTGGAACAGCAAGTTCCCTTGCCGGTCTAGGAATGGTAGAACGATGGGTTCGATGACGGTTTGGATGTACCGTGCACTATTCAGTGTCCCCTCGACGATCACCATTGGCGTACGGCCAGTATAGGAGATCGCTCCCCACACCATGATGCCGGGTGTTGGCCCTGTGTGCCTCGGTCGTATGCAGTCCTGATTGTGGCGCTCACCTGCACGGCGCCAAACACGCATACGACCATCATTGGCACCAAGGCAGAAGCGACTCTCATCGCTGAAGACGACACGTCTCCATTCGTCCCTCCATTCACGCCTGTCGCGACACCACTGGAGGCGGGCTGCACGATGTTGGGGCGTGAGCGGAAGACGGCCTAACGGTGTGCGGGATCGTAGCCCAGCTTCATGGAGACGGTTGCGAATGGTCCTCGCCGATACCCCAGGAGCAACAGTGTCCCTAATTTGCCGGGAAGTGGCGGTGCGGTCCCCTACGGCACTGCGTAGGATCCTACGGTCTTGGCGTGCATCCGTGCGTCGCTGCGGTCCGGTCCCAGGTCGACGGGCACGTGCACCTTCCGCCGACCACTGGCGACAACATCGATGTACTGTGGAGACCTCACGCCCCACGTGTTGAGCAATTCGGCGGTACGTCCACCTGGCCTCCCGCATGCCCACTATACGCCCTCGCTCAAAGTCCGTCAACTGCACATATGGTTCACGTCCACGCTGTCGCGGCATGCTACCAGTGTTAAAGACTGCGATGGAGCTCCGTATGCCACGGCAAACTGGCTGACACTGACGGCGGCGGTGCACAAATGCTGCGCAGCTAGCGCCATTCGACGGCCAACACCGCGGTTCCTGGTGTGTCCGCTGTGCCGTGCGTGTGATCATTGCTTGTACAGCCCTCTCGCAGTGTCCGGAGCAAGTATGGTGGGTCTGACACACCGGTGTCAATGTGTTCTTTTTTCCATTTCCAGGAGTGTATATTTCAGATGGATCAGTACCAGCAACATGCTCTTAGAATATGACATGATGGTCTCGTAACATAAAAAATTCAAAAATAAAGTACGTAAACATGTCGTGCCATTATGGAAATAACACTGAAATTTTCGATGGCAATAATAATAATAAAACGTTATTAGAATGTAACTAGTTTTACAATTCTTAGTCAGAGACAAGAAAAAAATGAATGTTATTCATGGCATTATAACGGCGATGCGTGCATCCTTTACTCAACTCGAGATTTCTGGTGTTAAAGGCTCAATATACCGATACAAAAGCGGAAGGGAAATTTGGTTTAAGAAAGAAAACTCGCGTTATAATATTTCATCACAAAAAATTGAGTTTAATGAAAAGAGTTAAATATTGACTGTACATTGCTTTTCCTTCGAATTCTTAACGGTTCACATTTCCATACTATGTTCATTACTAAAGAATCTAAAGGTAGGCCCTCTTGGTAGAAATTCCCTGATGAAAGTTACACGTATGATCACAAGTCCTTGTATTTACTTCGTTTCTTGTACATGACTCCTGCTTGTTTAGGAACTTACAGATGTTACTCTTCCTGGTTTCCTTTGATTCCTACAGCAAAGTATTTCGACATTTCAAACGCTATGCAACAATTTTAAATACTGTAGACTAAAATTAGTAAATACATTTGTTAGTAATCATTAACAGTCACAATTCATGTGTTTCGGTCATCACATGATCATTTGCAGACCTGCGGCCGTATTGATGATCTGTGACTGTACATGGAGCAGGAACCGCCGAATGACGATGGTCAACTGTGACCTAGACTGTTATAATTATTTTCAAAAATTATATTTTGTTCGCTGATATCTCCCATAACGTTTTCAAAAACAAGTAAATCCCACAGTTAGGTACTTATTAAAATAACAAACCATTCAGTCTTATGACGCAATTTCTATTCATGTTTTTATTGCCTTGCCTAGCATGTGCAGTGAAATGCACGGATCTGTCCCACCGGAACGAGCATGTTCGGCAATGTTCCCGGATCTTTTTCCTGCTCCTACCTCTCGCCATACGAGGGTACATTCAGAGTAGCTACTCAGACTAAGCCTGCGCTCGTGCGAGAAGATTACGCGACTCCATTCCTCGTTACTCCGATCCCTGTACTCTTGGCACCATCATTGTGAGCACGTTACTATTCCGATTCTTGTGCAGTGATTGCTGTTGTTACTGTTGTTGCAACTGCTACAACTGCGTGTTGTGTGGAGTGAGGTACTGAAAGTTATTTTAAAAAGTGTACCGATCATTTTACAAAAGTTTTACCTGCGCCAAGTCGGCGTATTTTTCATTCCAAAGATGTAGTTTCAGCGACTTGAATTTATTTAAAGACAGAGAAAGACAGATCCTTTACTTATTAGAAATGAAGACTTGTGATATTTACCATTAAATTAAATTACCAAGTGAAAAACAAAAGGTGTAATTAGCTACATTTTAGTTTGAATACTTGTAAAAGTTAACAGTATCGATATCGACGTTCTAGTTCTAGCATAAAATTTCAATATTGCAGACTGGCAAAATCTAATTTTCTCATTATGAGGGTTTTTAAGGGCGATCTGTTAAACCATTCAAAAGCCGAGATTGCACAAAATATATTTTTGTTAAAGACAACCAGTTTCAACAGTGGTAGATGTCATCAGCAGGCCTTAAACATTTTTTTAGTAGAACAAGTTAATTTTATGCTGAACTTCAAGCACAAGGTGTCAACTGGATAAAACTCAGCGCAGTAAAACGTTCGTCATCTCTCAAATATTTGTGTGTTTTTAAATATTTTAGCGATGTTAGATGTTTATAATGTGCCGAGTTTTATGCAGCTGACAACTTAAGATTCAGGTTCAGCGTAAAATGAACTTGTTTTACTGAACCAAAAATGTTTAAGGCCTGATGATGCCATCTACTACTGTTGAAACTGGTTGTCTTGAAGAAAAAATATTTCGTGCAATATCGTTTTTTGAATGGTTTTTAACAAAGACTATAAGCTTTGAAAACCTATAAAACTCAGAATCTATAGTGTAGATCAGATAATTACGTCGACGCAGCATATGTAATAAACAGTTCACTTGTAACACACACAGTGACCACAGATTATTTAAATTAAATTGGAGTGAGCTGTGTCTTCTTCAGCTAGGTGATGGTTCTTAATCTTTTTTCTTATAAGTGACCAGAGTATAATAACGGAATTGAAGCTTCGTGGCCGTATTATTCAAACACAACAATATAAGAGCTAGTATACTCCGGCAACGCCAAATACTATTTACGTCGAGATCTACACACACGACGACGCCACAGACCAAGAGAACCACGTATTAAAATATCTACAGTCAAGGCAAGACCACGACAACCGAACACCAGCTTCACACCGCTCGGTGATAGACACGCCCAGCCTTTCCCCATTTCTCCAGCTGCCTCGTGTTGCGCTAGAGGCGCACTGACCTCACGGCATGTGACATCCAACTTCCTGTGCTCGACTGGGAGATCTCTAGCTACATGCTCCCGCATATTCATTCATTTACATGGAGTAGTTAATATCTTACGTTACTGTATCTATCTCGTGCTTACGTTTTTCAGAGCAATGTACTTTCGTCTTTCTTCTGTTTACTCTCGGTCATTATTCTACTTTCATAGGTCTTTTTATTCATTTCAGTAGGTCCTTCAGTTCACATATGGGGTGAGGGGGATGAAATCACAACAAAGAAAAAAAAAGTTCTTCAGTTCTTCCTCTCACTTACGATAGCAACATCATCCGGAAGTTTTAGCATTGACATCTTTTTTAACTTGAACTTTAATCCCAATGGTAAATCTTTCTTATGTCTCCTTCATTAGTTCTGCAGAGTATAGATTGAACACTAGAGGTGGATTACTACATCCCTGTCTCACACCATTTTTAATCCGTGCCTCTCGGTTCTCGTGTACATTGTTTATTAAACGTTTTTCCCGTCGCTAACAACTATTTTCGTTAGATTTTGGAACATCTTGCATCATTTTATATTGTCGAACACCTTTTATAAGTCCAAAAAACCTATGAAAATGTATCGATTTTTCTGAAGTATTGCTTCCATTACTAAACGCAACGCCGGAGTTGGCTGTCTGGTGCCTTTTTCTTTCCTAAAGACAAACCCGTCGTCATGTAACAGACCCTCGGTTATCTTTTCCATTATTGTGTATATTAATCTCGTCACCAGCCAGGTTGCATACGGTGTTAAGCTGACTGTGCGATAGTTCTCACACTAATCTGCACTTGCTGTTTTCGGGACTGCAGCCTTTGCTTGAAATTTAAACATAATTAGGAAACCTAAAAGCTTAAAGTAACGATTGTCTGTTAACAAGAGAGTAAAGAATTAGTTCAGTAGGCTGCCACCACCGTTCCTGCCCAAGATGGAGACGCTCAGAAAGACATTGAACCATCGTTCTTGGCCAGCCATCACCCGATCCAATACTACTCGCCATCCGTGGGCGGTGACCTTAGCAGTAGTTTGTCCCCGTCGCCCTGAGATGGTGTGCTTCTAGATCTACACTAGGCTGCATTTTTCATATACTCTGTAGAGAAGCGTGTACGTTCTTCTACATTTGCCTTAATATCTAATCTTACAGTCTGAAGTACATCTTCCTCTTGTCTTCCCAGTATCAAACCCCAGCCACGAATAATTGTTATCATATTACTAGTTTTACTAATCCAAGTTTGTTCAGTTTGCACCAGTGCGTATACGTATGTATGTGTGTTACGTAATGTACTGGACACTATTGATTCATATCTAAGATATAGGATCCAGATGAACTTTTATTTAGCAGTTCTAGTGTATCCTATAGCTTATATTAATTCTTTACATTGACGCATTATTGTACTGCAGTTCTTCCTCAGCTGCACAGCTTTCGTCTCATTTGCTGCCACTAATGCTGCAGTCTCTCGCTAGTATTGTCTGTTGAGTCATTCGTCGCTGGTGCTCACTGCCACCTAGTTTCTCGTATTGCGAATGCTGTCTACGTAATGCCGTAAATGCTGTGCCTGCACTGTCGTTGATATCGATCCACAAGTTCTGGTGTGTAAGTGAATGTGATATGGTGTCGTTTGTGTGTTGTACTCATCTTTCCTGCGTCAAGCTGTGAGAGTGTTTACTCAGAGGTCCCTTTCTACAAGGAAAATGAGCTTCCTGAACCGAATTTTACAAGCAGCAGATACGTAGTGTATCCCCCATGGTCGGTCAAGAAGTAAGCCATTACCAGGATGAAGCTGACATGTTTCATCCTTAGTTGTTCCATGGTATTGGGGAACAATACTTTGTACCCGACTTTTTTTGGCAATTGCAACATGTATATGAATGGAAAATTATCAATTAACTGCTAATGCTGTTTCGCGCTTCAGATGGAGACGTTAGGAATACACTATTACAGTCTTCAACTCTTTAGAGCTGGGGTGCACAAACTTGCTAGAACCCTGGGCCTCAAACCTCTCACTCTGACCACCCAAGAACCGCAGGGAAAAAGTTTGTAGTCCACCTAATTTGATTGACAAAAATTCATTTTATTTAAATTGTTTAATTTTCGTCATTATTGCTGACTGATGACCATGAAGTAAATAAATACCGGTTTACACAAATACATAAAATTGTTGCTTACCTTCGTCACAAGCAGTTCAACGCACGAATGAGTAGGGTTATGAAGCTTACTGACTTTATGCATGCACTGTAGATTACATGAACCACTGTTGACTAAACAATGTCATTCCCTGCAGAGCGAAGTGCAGTTATTTTTGCCGCTCCTGCATTGTTGTGCAAACTCAAAAATAACGTGCCATGAGACAAGTTATTGTTCCGAATTGGGATTCTCCTGTCCTAACTCCAGCTAGACTGGCGTAGCACAGAACAACTAAATTCTACGAGGACCCACCATCAGACAAATGGCGGCAGCCATATGCGGCTCCCAGGTTGCGGTCTGTGCATTACTTTCTTAGAGTCCAATTTGTAAAGCTGGAGACTCGAGATAGCAAAATGGCATCCAGTCGAAAGGCTTACTGCAAGCTATGAGGCACACAGGAGTTGTGATTGTTGGTTAAGAATGGTTCTAGCGCAGAGCTAACACTCAAGCACGCGGCTGTCTCCGGACTTACCGTAGAAGACGAGGAACAAGTCGCAAGCCGACCAGAATTAGCGGAGCAAGCCGCCATTTTACCGCTGCAGACCCAACCAGAGAATGTGGAAGTACCGACTAGTCGGCTCCGAAAGAGTATCAGTGCCTAAAAGTAAAGATCGTCCCTTTTATTTGATGAAAAATGATGATTAGCCTTTCACATTGGGATGTAATGCAATTCACGCACGACATAGAGACCTTTTTTTTTTTATGACAAAGTATAATACGTTTAGATGGACACCAAGGGAATGGCTTCATCATTCAGTTGCTACGTGACAAATTTAAAATCAAAAGGTCTAGCGTCGTATTATTTTCTGTCAGTTATCGCTTCTTTCATTGGAGAAATTCATCCGACTTGTGGAAAAATTTCGTCGGTACAATCCGGAAGATAGCAAGAGAGAAAACTGTCGTACGTTCAGATTGGCAGTACATACATAAAACTTGCAGACAGGAATTTTTTGTAGAAGAATGGAAATGAAAAATGAGGTCTGTTTCACGACGATGTTTGCCTTAGAAAAGGTGAATGCACCGGAAGACAAGTTTGACGTTGTGCTTCGTAATGGAAGCAAGGAACAAGAAAAATTAAGATGCTTTCACAGAATCTGTTGACCTAAGAAAAGCGTTTGGCACAGCAAAATGGTGCAAGATGTTTGCACTTCTAAGAAAAATCGGTGTTAGCTTTAGGCAAATACAGATAATATGGTAATATGTATGAGAACCAAGTAGGAACAATAAGAACGGAAGATGAAGAACGAAGTGCTCGGATTAAAGGGGATTTAAAACAAGTACGAAGCCAGTCACCATACATTTCAACCCGTACATAAAAAAAGCCGTGACAAAAATACAACATAAGTTCAGGAATGGGATCAATGAAAGAATATGAAAGAGGAAATTCGCCGATGACACAGCAATCGTCACTCAGAGGGAGAAGGAGTTATAGGACGTAATGGAATGAGCAGTCTGCTAAGCACAGTTTATGAACTGAGAGTAAATCGAAGAAAGACGATAATAAAAAGATTAGTCATAAAAAAAAACATTAGAACTGGGTTCCAGGAAGTAACGAAACGAGTAAATTGTGCTACCTTGGAAGAAAGATAATGCATGGTGGATGTAGCAACCAGTATATGAAGGGAAGGCTAGCACAGATAGAGGGAATTCCTCACGAAAAGAAGTCTATTACTATCAAAAATTGGCTTCAGTTTCGCGAATAAACTACTGAGAATGTACGTCTCGAGCACAGTATTGCACTGTAGTAAATAATGCTCTGAGGAGGAAGCTGAGGAGAAGACAATGGAAGTGCTTCAGCCGCGCTATAGAAGAAATCTGAAATTTGGTTGGACTGATAAAGAGGAGTATCTCCACAGAAATGGCGAAGATGTATGTATGTGGAAAACCTTGACAAAATGAGAGAACAGGACGATAGTACATGAAGACATCAACAACAGTTATATAGTACTAGAGAGAGCTGTATAGGGAGAAAGCTGTAACAGAGGACCGAGAGTGCAATACATACAACAATAATATTAGCATGGTGTGCGTAAGTGGTACCCTGATATAAAGAGGTTGGCACAGGGTCAACCAGTAAAAGGACTGAGCAGCAGTTCTTTTCATTTCTGTGAACAAAAGAAGAGAAAGGCTTCGTTCTGCTCTGGAAATAACTGATTATGTAAAAAAAAAATACCAAATTGCACCGTGCGCTGACGTGAATTTAAGCTTTCTCGGCATATTATGATTTGGAAATATTCTCGGGTACTCAGCCGGGCGTCGTCGTCCAAATGATACGATGTTTCGGCAAGGTGAGCCGGCCGCGGTGGCCGAGCGGTTCTAGGCGCTTCAGTCCGGAACCGCGCGACTACTACGGTCACAGGTTCGAATCCTGCCTCGGGCATGGATGTGTGTGATGTCCTTAAGTTAATTAGGTTTAAGTAGTTCTAAGTTCTAGGGGACTGATGACCTCAGATGTTAAGTCCCATAGAGCTCAGAGCCATTTGAACCATTTTTTCGGCAAGGTGAACCGGTTACATGACTTGCTGGTTAAGACTGCGGTTTCCAGTTAACTAAAGCTTGGGACTCATCCTTGACAGTGCTCAGAGAACAACCTCTGGGACGATCTACTCACGCCATGTGATGCGTTCTCTGCTCATCAGCAGTACCCCAAGATCCGCGGTGCCTGCACGGAGACCGAGGGGCCACAGGTCGTGTCCCGACCACGCACATCTCCTCCTCTCGTGTCTTGCGGGCCCGACCTCGACAGTCGGTGGGAGAAGGTGTATCAGATGGGCCCCAGCGGAAGATGATCAGTCATCAAGGCCACCTGAAGATGGCAACAAATTAGCATGTCAAAATGTAGCATAATTTGGACGAGGTCACCTGGCGGAATACCCAAGATTATTTCAGAAGCACTGTTGTGTTGAAACCAGTTTTCATGAAGAGGGAATGTCTGTTGTTTCAAATGGCTCTAAGCACTATGGGACTTAACATCTGAGGCCAACAGTCCCCTAGACTTAGAACTACTTGAACCTAACTAACCTAAGGACATCACACATATCCATTCCCGAGGCAGGATTCGAACCTGCGACCGTAGCAGCAGCGAGGTTCCGGACTGAAGCACCTAGAACCGCTCGACCACAGCGGCCGGCGGAATCTCTGACCTCAGGAAAAAATGTGTAATAGTTTTTTTTTTTTAAACTGGCGAAACTAAATGTTCCTTGTTTCCTTTTCTTTTCCTGTCTGGAAACATTATAGGTTATTCATGAGTCACCACTAGTTTAGTGGTAGTGAAATGTTTTCTTTTAATACTGGTGCTCAGTCAATCGCTTTTTTTGTATACCATAAAAAATGAGATGGAGACGAATCTCAGAGGCATGGCATTTTAATTTATTACTTCTTTACTACTAATGCTGTTGGCACCAAATTTTGCAGGTAGTACCCACATATACCACTGATAGAGCCTGCAAAGCTATATCACTGTACGAGGTATAGTTACGGAGATATGGTGTCTAAGGCGAGACTCGGACCCTTGTGAAAGTGCAAACTTCCTGGTAGATTAAAACTGTGTGATGGACAGGGACTCGAACTCGGGGGAAACTGTGAGGCAGGGCCGTGAGTAGTGCTTGAGTAGGTCAGACGGTAGAGTGCTAGCGCGCCAAACACAAGGATACCCAGTTCGAATCTCGGTCCGGCACACAGTTTTAATCTGCCAGGAAGTTTCAATAATATTTCTGTTACCTTCATCTGAAATGCGAGCTTCATGACATTCGTTCCTCGTAATAGTGATCTCTTTAGAAAAAGAAATTTGCGTATATCCTACTAAACGCAACGTCACAGACAGTACTATGATATATGGTTCCGAGTAGAGAAGATGAGTTACTGATGCAACTACTTGGATATGAAGACGTTGCTAAGTCATGGAAACATGTAACTTTATTAAAAAGTGTAGCTGAGACGGAACAATAAACAAGAACTATCTTCAAGGTCATAGATAAGCTGCACAATAATGCTCAACTCCATCTGTTGCAGGATCCTAAAGTGTACCATGAGCTCAAAAATCAGCACGGTTTCAAAGAATACCACTCGTGTGAAACACTTCTTGCTTTGTTCACCACCAGGCCTTCAAAAGAACCAATGAAGGGAAACAGGTAGATTGCACTTTTTTACGTCTCCATAAGGCGTTAGACACGGCACCACAGCTTCGACTCCTAACCAATGTACGGTGCGTGCCTTCCAACAATATGAAATGAATGAAATAATGATGGTGGCCCTCAACTACGTACCCTCGGACTCAAGGTTGCAATATTAAAAGTTTTTGAGGGTTTAGTTGTCTAGGGGCTGGGTACGCAGTTGCCGAATTACAGGCCAGATACTGCTGAGTCTACGGTATACGATAAGAATACACACGTGAATCGAATGGACGAAGGTTTCTATCACTCGGCAATTGCGAATTACGAATGTAACATAGAAAGTTATAAATGAAAGATTGCAATTAAATAAAATCTGCAGGTACTATCATAATGACTTTAAATGATGAGTACAATAGTAGAAGCACTTTTGAGAATGAGGCCTATTTCTGCAAAACACTTATTGGTGTCGATGTTCCAGCAATTAAATAAAATATAAGTTGAATGACAGGGAAACAATAGATTCCTACAGCACGTAATTAGTTATGAACAACAACACAGCTCGCGAGATATTCACTTCTAAACACACACTACGTCTTCACTGTAGAAGCCACGGAAATCTCACAAGAGCACTAGTCGGCACTCCAAAGTATTTCTATCTGCCGCGACTACGCGCAAACCGCTTCACTCTCTCCAAGTCTCTCTCGCGACCGTGCGTCCGCCGCGCCGTCGCATACAGCACTTTTCGTGTCCCGTGCGGCTGCCCCTCGCACCGCACCGTTCCGAACTACCTCGTGTCCTCTCCGGAAACGATGCTCCTCCCCACTTCCGTACAGTCTCTCCAAGTGTCCTTTTTGCAACGATCGCTCTGTTGAGCTTGAACGATCCCGCCCTGTCTTCAAACCAACGCACACTCACAAACATAATGAAATATATTCGAAATACTCGATCTACATTTAAATACTTGAAATTAAATAAATATTCCTACGGCTGGACCATAAAGACGCTCTCACACACATTATTAAATACATAAACAATTAAATAAACATATATCAAAAGAAAAGAAGCAAAAGGTAGGCCAGGAGCCTAAAGTCTCTGTGCTTTCTAACACACTGTAAATATTTAACCAATTTCTTCATGAATAGTATATATCGGATATAAACAAAGACATAAATGAATGAATATATTTATAAGCATCCTGCTACCGGTTTTTCGTGTAACTGTCGAGCAATTTTGGCCTGACGCGATCGATATTTATCGCCCCCTTTGACCTCCAATAACTCATGTAGTATTCAAGTTACATGCCTGAAATTGAAACCAATTTATATTTATACTAATAGCTTTCCAAAGACACGTAGATCAACGATATCGGATGAACCCTTTAGCTTTTGGAAATTCGTTGCTGGATGTATAATTTACAGTCAGATACTAAACTTTAAACTAATAAAGGCATTGAAAATCTGATTACACCTTCAGAATCGTAGTGCAAATAATAGTACTGTACATGTTTCTTTTTGAGGTATCTTGATTCATCTTGCTACAGTGTACGAACTGTGGAATGACGGCCATTAAGGTTTCACAAAGTCCGCCATCTTTGGCACTCCCGGCGCACAGCGTCACCAAGGTATTCCTAGCCACGTGCTCGATGGACCACGCACTGGGGCCATCCCTCTCGTCCGGCTAACATCCGCCACCACGTGTTTGCTGTCGGGTCCCGGCTGGCCGAGCGGCCTGTGCGGCCACGCCAACTTAGAATACTTTCAGGGCGCCACAATTCGCCCGTTACCTCACAACGATCATACGGAGTATTTTCGCAAATGTACGGTTTGCTGGAGGAATGTTTGACTAACGGAACCCAGTACGTTGAACCATTTGGCAAATGTTCCAGAGACCGAGTGTGCCCCAAGGAAACGCAATAAGAAATGTTCAAATGTAAGTGAAATCTTATGTGACTTAACTGCTAAGGTCATAAGTCCCTAAGCTTACTCACTACTTAACCTAAATTATCCTAAGGACAAACACACACACCAATGCCCGAGGGAGGACTCGAACCTCCGCCGGGACCAGCCGCACAGTCCATGACTGCAGCGCCTTAGACAAACGTAATAAGACCTCTAACGTCTACAGTACGTGTAAAAGATTTATCAGATATCATCAGCAGCCCAATAAGATGGTTCGCTAACGATACAGCGTGGGTGCAGGAAATGATCGTTTTTGTACTTAGGGAATTTGTGACAGATTTATCCAGAGCTTCCACCTCGTGTGAGAAATTGCAGTTCTCTTTAAACGTTATAGTAACTAGATAATACCTGTAATAAAGAGAAAGCAACGTGAAATATGTGATTACAAGATAAATAGTGAACAACTTGAGTACGTCACATTATGTAAGTACTTAGGGGCAATAGAAAAAAGGGTTATGAAATGGGGCGATCACATAAACTCAGTCTTAGGGAAAGCAAATGACAGACATAAATTTGTTGGAAGGGTTCTGGAAAAGGATGGTACATCTATAATGGAAAGCGTATAGATGACGCCAGTGCAGCCAATCCTAGAGTATTATTCCACGGTTTTGAGTCCTTATAAAATAAGATAACACAGAACTGATTGCCTTACAAGAAGTGGAAGATGTGATTAAAAACAAATACAAGAAATGCTCAGATCCTGCCGGGATAAACACAGAGTTGATAAGACACGGTGGATTGTTGATTAAGTTCAGAATATTACACTAGACCAATACCTGTTTGCTGTACACTACATTTCCAGAAGATTGACTCACATCAAAAGCATTGTCAGTGATTAAAAAAGAGGATCGCAGTAAAACTTCAAGTGATAGCGGTATCACTATGTTGAACAGTGCTTGCAAAATATTTTGAGATGTGTTAAATATCATGCTATCGATTATTACAAATTCTAGAAGAACAGAATACTTTGTAATAGAAAGATCATGTACCGATAACGTATCCATTGTGCTTAAAATGATAAAGAAAAGGTGAGAATTTAAGTACTTGGCTTTCATAGATTTTGACAAAGCATTTGACAAAGAGGATAGAGTGAGCCTCTGCGAAATCGTGGTATTACATGGATACTCAGATCACTTAACAAACAGTATCAAAAGTCTCTAGAATGGAACATATACTTGAAGTCCCCAACTAAACAGAAAAATTCTTGAATGAACCAAGCTGTGCGATAAGGGTGGAAATTATCCCTTACCCTTTTCAATAAGCATATAGACGATGCCATGAAAATGTATTATCATACTGTTACATGCTGACGATACTGCATTAATAGTAAATTATGAAGACGAACTACAGAAGTCAATTCCTTTCTTAAACTCAAGTGGAAAGGATTAAAATTTGAGATGACGATAAATAAAACTACGGCAGTGGCATGCAATAGAAAATACATAGTACGAAACAAACTTCTAATTTAAGAGCCGATTTTGGAACAAGTACAGCACTTCAGTTACTAGGGAGCTTAATTACTTTTAACGAAGATACCAGGGTATGTGCGGTACTATGGAAAAGAGCATTAAAAAATAGATGAAGAGACACAAAAATAAAATTCTAAAACGTGATAGCTGCAACCGTTCTACCGCATGGCAGTGAAGAGACAACATTCTAGCCATGTTCTGGCTGCCGAAATTAAATTAATACGAGCATTCGAGGGTTTCACAGGATTCTTAATGAAAATATTAGATACGAATGGAATATTTTTGTAGGGAATGACAAAACAGGAGAACATAAACAAAAGCGGAAGGCAAATCTAGATGATTGGAGAAAAGAAAGATGCGAAAGATCGCCTGACTATACAGACACAAAGGGAAGAAGAACAGTGGACAGTGGTAGTCATCAAAGGACTTCAGAAACCCATTACTAGCTTCGTGACAAGACGATACAGTCCACACGAAAGTGTAACACAAAAATAGTAGAATTTAAATGGGACTTCTTGAAAGAAAGACTTCGCATTTATTGCGAACCCTCTTTTTGGTAAACATAGAGAAACTGTATTCGAAGATGGTGATGTGATCGTTACACTGGCAGCAACATATAGTTCACATAGATATCATGGGAAAAAGATAATAGACTTGGGTGGCTACAGGAACATTTAGAGAGGCACTGTACCTGCCCTCGACACGAACATGACGTGCTACAGACGCGAAATTAACCGATAGGAAGAAGATGCTGTGGTATGCAAATGATTAGCTTTTCAGAACATTCACATAAGGGTGGCGCCGGTTGTGACACCTACAACGCACTGACATGAGGAAAGCAACCGATTTCTCATACACAAACAGCAGTTGACCGGCGTTGCCTGGAGAAACGTTGTTGTGATGCCTCGTGTAAGGAGGAGAAGTGCGTACCATCACGTTTCTGACTTTCATAAAGGTCGGATTGTAGCCTATCGCGATTGCGGTTTATCGTATCACTAGCAGTAGAGATGACAGGCATCTTATCCGCATGGCAGTAACGGATCGTGAAGCCACTTCTCGATCCGTGAGTCAACACACCGACGTTTGCAAGACAACAACCATCTGCACGAACAGTTCGACGACGTTTGTAGCAGCATGGACTATCAGCTCGGAGACGATGGCTGCGGTTACCCTTGACGCTGCATCACAGACAGGAGCGCCTGCGATGGTGTACTCAACGACGAACCTGGTTGCACGAATGGCAAATCGTCATTTTTTTGAATGAATCCAGGTTCTGTTTACAGCATCATGATGGTCACATCCGTGTTTGGCGACATCGCTGTGAACGCACATTGGAAGCGTGTATTCGTCATCGCCATACTGGCGTATCACCCGGCGTGGTGGTATGGGGTGCCATTGGTTACACGTCTCGGTCATCTCTTGTTCGCATTGACGACACTTTGAACAGTGGACGTTACATTTCAGATGTGTTACGACCCGTGGCTCTACCCTTCATTCGATCCCTGCGAAACCCTACATTTCAGCAGGATAATGCACAACCGCATGTTGCAGGTCCTGTACGGGCGTTTTTGGATACAGAAAATGTTCGACTGCTGGCCCGGCCAGTACATTCTCCAGATCTCTCACCAACTGAAAACGTCTGGTCAATGGTAGCCGTACAACTGGCTCGTCACAATACGCCAGTCACTGCTCTTGATGAACTGTGGTATCGTGTTGAAGCTGCATGGGCAGCTGTACCTGTACACGCCATCCAAGCTCTCTTGGACTCAATGCTCAGGCGTATCAAGGCCGTTATTACGGCCAGAGGTGGTTGTTCTGGGTACTGGTTTCTCAGGATCTATGCATCCAAACTGCGTGAAAATGTAATCACATGTCACGTCTAGTATAATATATTTGTCCAATGAATACCCGTTTATCATCTGCATTTCTTCTCGGTGTAATAATTTTAATGTCCAGTAGTGTATATACACCACAATTTCTGACAGAACGGAAAAATTCCGGTGTACCGAAGTATCTGAACTTCCTGTGGTTCCTGTTCGACCGATTGGTCGGAGTTTCTAAGTGAAATGGCTTGAGAACTCCAATTTCATGACCAGCAATAATAGTTCGCGCAGTCACATAATGACATCAAGAGAATAGACTGTAAGTGTCTAATAGCAGTGGTCAGCATACTCGCCATCCCCCGTCGGTGGCCACAGCAAGTCAGCGGGCAGTGGTGCGCGTCACTTTACTGCACGTCTGTGTCTGTGGTACGTCGTTACCGAAGCTTCATTTGCCGGTGATGGATTCGCGGTGGGCAGGGTGTGGCGGCACGGCCATTTAGCCCCACCAGTCTCGTCAGAAAAGATGACAGTCGCGGAGGGCGTGGAAAGGAGGACCCGGGACCAAGTAGCGACACGGAGATTATATTTGTTTCACTGTGACAGCTCGAGGGTGGCGGCAACGATCCCGCGCATGGCAAGAAGTCAACCATCAAAACTAAGTACTCTCTCGAGATTAGTTTCCAGTCAAATAGGTATTGTATTAGTTGATTTTGTTTCTGAAATGAAGATAACTAAAAGTATGAATAATCAGCAAAATACTTTTTACTGTATTTTTTTCATTCTTTGGTAACAACACTGTTGTCGTATCCATTTCAAATTCCGTAGAAAGGCACAATAAAATGGGGTTTTAGGAAAAGACTGATGAGATACTGAGAAAATAAGTTACAAAAAAATGGCTCTGCGCACTATGGGACTTAACTTCTGAGGTCATCAGTCCCCTAGAACTTAGAAGTACTTAAACCTAACTAACCTAAGGACATCACAAGCATCCATGCCCGAGGCAGGATTCGAACCTGCGACCGGAGCGGTCGCGTGGCTCCAGACTGTAGCGCCTAGAACCGCTCGGCCACTCCGGCCGGGTTAAGTTACAAACCGAAACCAACTCCTACATACAACTGAATAAATTAAACTAACTTGTGAAAGTGTAGGTGGCTGGAAGGAGCGCTCACATTATAAAGATATCTGCTCTGTAATTGCTAGAAATAAAATATACAATTAACTGAATAATAATATATAGTTTAGAACTCTTAAATGCAACTCCCTAACATAAGTTAAAAATACGTACAAAATGAAATTGATCATAAGGTATATTCTCCTAACTAGTTAATTTTACGTAACTGCTCTGGATAGTTTGATCAACCATATGATAAATTTATCTGTTCACTTTTAATTTTTTCCCCAGCTGTAAGTGATACCTGATTTATCACTCTAGACAAATAGTCCGTAACCTTAGTCCGAAGATTACGAATAGGAAATTCATTGAAACGTCGCTACAAGATGACCCTCCTACTCGACTGTTATGCTGAGAAAATTTCATCAAACATATACGCCAAGGAAGTGCTCATTCCCATATAAAATAATTTCATGTGTCATAAGTGATTGTAATTACACTATAAAACACCAGAGGGATTCCGTAATACCATATTTTTAAAAAATCTCATAGTGCTTTATTGCAGACTACCTTCGGTAGGTTATTACGCATATAACTGGTAATGCTATATGTATGTGCAGCCCCACTCGTACGTATCTGATGATCGATAAATTGTGAAACGCTTGATGTGAGCACTAAAGTCATTTGTTATCTTCAGTTGCGATCTGATGTTTGACTTTTATCATTGCGAGCCATTCAGCCCGAATGCAGAACTAGTGACTAACTGTAACACTATTGTGTGGAATGTCCTGCTCGAGACGGGCGTGAATCCCAAGTATCAGGAGGTACGAGACTTATTAGCTGATTACTTTCCCCAGCTCGTGAAATTTTGCCATTGGTACCTACACCAAATTTTATAAACCCCTGTCTTCAGAAAGCGTGTTTTGTTTACTGACGACACTTCCTTGACAAGAGTAGGAACAATCTCAACAGCCGTGTCTGGGTGTAAAAAATCCTGAGGAAACTCACGTGTTCCACCATCGACAGAAATTTACCACAAATGTGTAGACTGATATCGTTCACGACAACATGACGGCGTCGTATATTCTGCTTAATATGCTCGGTGGAAAAAAAGTATCGTATGTTTCTCAGCGGAATACTACCAGAAATATCCCGGTAGCAACCAAGACCCCGACACACTTTAACGTTAGAGTCAGAAAACATTTGGACAGGTTTTCCTCCAATAGGTGGCTTGGGACGGGTGGCCCAGTAACGTGGCCACTGCGTTCTCCTGACCTGACTGCCGTGGATTTCTTTATTTGTGGAGTGATGAAACGTCTGGTTTATGGGCACTGACAGACACTCCAGAACAGCTGGTTGTCCGTTTGACTGAAACTGCAGGCATCATTCGTAGCCGGCCTGAGTGGCCTAGCGGTTCTAGGCGCTACAGTCTGGAGCCGCAAGACCGCTACGGTCGCAGGTTCGAATCCTGCCTCGGGCATGGATGTGTGTGATGTCCTTAGATTAGTTAGGTTTAAGTAGTTATAAGTTCTAGGTGACTGATGACCTCAGAATTTAAGTCCCATAGTGCTCAGGGCCATTTCAACCATTATTCGTAAAACACCAGGTTGTTTTGTGCTTGTTAGACAGCTTTTATCAATCACATGCGGATGATACTCTAAGACAATATTCAACACATGGCAGTTTGAACATCACCTTTGAACACATGGTTGTTTTGAGTATGTTAGGCAATCATTATCACCCAGATGACAGTTTTATATCAATGTAAATGCACCACATGTACAGCATCATTAGTGTCAAAGCCTTCATGGACTTCTAGTGCTGAAATGGCGCACCTGAGACAGTTTTATCTACGAGAACGATGTAGGCAGAAGCAACGAATTAAAATTTGTACCAGTGCAAGATTGGAGCCTGTGTCTCATGCTTACTAGGCAGATGCGTCACCCACTACAGCACACTGGCACTGCAGGTACTATTTGGCACAGACTACCCTAGTACATTTGTTCAAATGAATGCGGGCTTCGTCACTAAACCAAACCATATTCACATACTAATTGCCATCAGGCTACGCGGTCAACCGTGCAGCTCGAAAGTCCTAAAGTAAAACGTTCAGAAGTTATGACTGAACCATTAATTTATTTCAAAATTTTTTTTAAGGAATTTACTTTATTTACTAACGATTCAAGAACTTTAACACATTTAATCACCCTAGGTGAGCGTGGAAGTTGTTGCCAGGAAGCAACTGATGGAAAATGAAATTACTTTTAACAAATGTGAATTTCATCCTAAAAG
This sequence comes from Schistocerca piceifrons, assembly GCF_021461385.2. Lineage (NCBI taxonomy): Eukaryota > Metazoa > Arthropoda > Insecta > Orthoptera > Acrididae > Schistocerca > Schistocerca piceifrons. The sequence goes on from NC_060141.1 coordinate 588,327,761, forward strand.
CTTTTACAAAACAGATTTAAAATAATAAGCAGTAAAGCACCCTCGAAATATCAAGTTACAATTTTATTTATAGGCAGAAAAAGAATATTAACAATATGAGCCTTCATGCTGAGAAGCTTGCCTGCTCCCTTTCAACACAGCTGTAGTCATGACCGCTCACAACAACCTCTGAAAGAGTACACTGGTGCAAATCTGCAACACACCAGATTACTTTAAACAAAAAAATTTTTAACAACTCACACAAACAGGTAAACTGTTGTGTTGGCAGAAGAGGCAACACCGTGTTACTAGAGAAGGCCGAAATGCACACGTTTTAGCTCAGGCAGGCTGGCGTGAGGAAGGAAGGACTATACTGACGTGAGGTCTGGAACATGACAAGGAATTAGAATTCAGAAAGTGGACGTAGCTAGTTTGATACTTATCTTTAATCCATTAATGATGAACATCGCTCTTGACGGTACATGATTCACAATATTGTCTGTTCAGAATAGTAACTGAATATGGCGCCTTGCTAAGTCGTAGCAAATGACGTAGCTGAAGGCTATGCTAAACTGTCGTCTCGGCAAATAAGAGCGTATATAGACAGTGAACCATCGCTAGCAAAGTCGGCTGTACAACTGGGGCGAGTGCTAGGGAGTCTCTCTAGACTAGACCTGCCGTGTGGCGGCACTCGGTCTGCAATCACTGATAGTGGCGACACTCGGGTCCGACGCATACTAACGGACCGCGGCCGATTTAAAGGCTACCACCTAGCTAGTGTGGTGTCTGGCGGTGACACCACATAAACTATGCATCCCGTAAGAGGGATGGAAATGGTACAACACTCAAATTATTTGTCACCGAAAGTGCAATTCGTTTTTTGTTTAAAGGCCTCTTACGATGGAAGGGTGGCAAGCTTATTACCTAAAATGATTATTTAAACAAAAAAATGTACATCATGCTCTACATTACACATACACCACCTCAAAAGATGATAGGCAAGATAAAAACATGTTTCAAGAATTCGGCCTTTAAGCAATAAAGTCGTTAACGCCGAATCCGACAAACATGACTAAGGCAGCTATTAACTACGGCAGACCGACAGACAGACAGACAGACACTAACTGCCTAACAAATGCGGATGAAAGACAGGCGAGCAAGCTGGGGACGAGAGACTGACCAAGAAAATAAGTAGAATTTAACAAGTAAATGAAACAACATATCAGTCAATCAGTTATGTTCCAATAAATGGTGATGTCTGGCGAAGACCTGGCGCAGCACCCCCAAAACGCTCTCCCGAACCGTCCGCTGCCAGCCGCTTCAACGGACGCAGGAAGGCGCGCCGATCTCCCGTCTCACGGCGTCGCAGCTCGCCCCGGCCAGACCGATGTCGTGGGTTGACTCCTGTTGCTCTCGTGTTGGCCGCAAAGCCACTACTCCTCGCTGTACGGCGCTGCCACTGGACTCACGTGGCGACCTCACATGCACCGGCGCTCAAGACGGACAAGTCATCTTGTGTCCCAGTGCGCGACCGACCAACCGATCGATCCGACCGCCAATGCCCATTGCCTGAGCAAAGTCGGGCAGACTGGCGGCCTAACACATACTAGCACTCCGGACGACAGACAGACACTAACCGCCTCACCAATGCGGACGAGAGACAGACTCAGACTAACTTGGCTGACCAACTGACCAGACTCTCCCAGACTGACAGACTGACCCCCAGACTGACCAACTGCCTCCGACTGACTTCATCCGACTAACCGACTGCCGAGCTGATAGCGCCCCTTAAATGCACGTGACAGGCAACCTTTCCCCTTTCCCACCAGAGGGAGACACCAAAACTGCGACTGCCACAGCGGCGCCTCCGCCAGGAGGGGAAGGCGACTGCTTTCAACACCGACTCAAAGGAAGGCCTCGGCGCTTGTTGGTGACGTCACGTCAGCTAGGCACGGCGAACGCCAGGTCTGTTGCAGGCAGGAACGCCAGGGCGTGCTTATCACTATAAAATCTCTTATTTTTGGACAAAATATTTGGTATTGTGTTGGATTCTGCAGTTTTATTTAGATGAAAGATTTTCTTACTATCGTAAAGCTACAAATGAAGATCACAGTTCTGTATTACTGAATCCTGTCGAAACAAACGTAGATCAATATGAGAAGATGCTTTGCCCCATTGCAAGCTTCGGAAATTTTACATTCAAGTAACTATATTTACTTGATCCATTTTGCCATCGAAACTCACCCAAACCCCCTTACAATGAACTCGTTTCTTTTATTTATTTATTTTCGTTTCACATCGTCACTGGAAATGTGAACTAATTTACATGTGTAAATGTCCAACTGTTTCCAGTCATTAGATTACAGTCGTTTTCAGCGAAAGGAATTCTAATCAGGAAACAAAATAGCTTCATACATCGAAAATGCCCGCATCTCGTGGTCGTGCGGTAGCGCTCTCGCTTCCCACGCCCGGGTTCCCGGGTTCGATTCCCGGCGGGGTCAGAGATTTTCTCTGCCTCGTGATGGCTGGGTGTTGTGTGCTGTCCTTAGGTTAGTTAGGTTTAAGTAGTTCTAAGTTCTAGGGGACTTATGACCACAGCAGTTGAGTCCCATAGTGCTCAGAGCCATTTGAACCATTTTGAACATCGAAAATACTGCTGAGCTTAAACTTTTTTAAACTTGCACGTTAGAAAAGATAAATATTCTCCTCTTGCAACTGAAAGGAGAAACTTTATAAGATAAAAAAATTTTATTTGATAAAACAAGTATCTCTCTTTTGCCTCTTCTTCTGTCCCCCAGCCCCTCCCCCAAAGTGCACAATCACAAGATATTTTATTAACATTCAGTGCTCCTCACCCCACAGTCAACCAAGATACCTAAAGAAGAGCACCAATATGTTTACAGTTTCTTGTAAAAGCAACCCAGTACAAACGTAACTTCCTCAGATTTACAAATAAGGTAAAGAAGCACGAATTCTGTTGCTACTGGACCATGATGTTGTTTTTGTATGTCAGTCCTTAAAACAGGTGGAAATTTAAGTTCATGTGGACACTATTTGTTGAGAAGTGTAATGAATTGCACAGTTAACTGATTGCAGAAATTTCTCAGAACAATGTGCGTCGGTCAACTACCGCCAATAGTTTCACATTTTCCTGTGTCAGAGTGGGAGACACCACCATTATGAGTATGCCTGCAACAGACCTGGCGTTCGTCGTGCCTAGCTGACGTGACGTCACGAACAAGCGCCGAGGCCTTCCTTTGAGTCGGTGTTGCTGCTTTACACTACGTGCTGCGGCGCGCTCTTCAAAACAGCAAATTTTACCACGGCTCAATGACGATTTGATTTTATATAGCTCAATAACTGTCACCGTGTAAGAATGACGCATAATAGCGTTACGCTTTCGTATTGTCATATTTGAATAACTGGTGTTAGATAATCTTGCTCTTTGGCAATACACAGATGTTACATAGCAGCTCGGTCGTCCCCACCGTAACTACGTGACACTATCCCGTCCTGTCGGTTCCTCCTCGGCGCGTTACCGCTTAATAGAGTCCCACGAGGCCCGCATGGCACGCCGCCGCCGTCGCATTACGCCGTGATGGATACAGACGGAGAGCGACGACTCATTTAGCGATATAAAGGCCGGCGCCAGTGAAAAGGCAGCCAGGACAGATGGCGCGCCGGCGCCGTCTCGAGTGGCTGCCCACCAACAGCGCGTGGGGTGGGGTGGGGTGCGGGTTAACAAACCCACCCTCCTCCCTCCCCGACCTTTAGAACCGCCCACCAGACGCGACGGCTTGTTTTATGCGCGGGGAGGAGCCGGTCGACTGCGTCAGCGTGCAGAATGTCGCCAACAATGATGAGTGTCGCTCTGAGGTTGGGGGTAGTTTTCCGTTTCGCCCTCGGGCGACCGCAAAAACAGTGCGGGCGCGCATCTGCGGGTCCTGCGCGGTGATAAACCACCGCTAACAGCCTTTGTTCATTGTGGCACAGCCGTCGCGGGAATATCGCCGTCTTTTGTGCGCTGCGACGCCTGTATTTAATCATTCCGCCTCATTTTGCCAACTGTTGCCTTTTACGCGGACCGCGGGGCCCACATGCTCGGGACCTAGAGGCAGCACTGAGATTTCGTAGGCGGCGTCTCTTCAGACCTACAAATCGTTGGTGATATTAGCACCGGCTCTATGTTTTGATGAAATGGTTAATTCTACATCTACATCTACATTTATACTCCGCAAGCCACCCAACGGCGTGTGGCGGTGGGCACTTAACGTGCCACTGTCATTACCTCCATTTCCTGTTCCAGGTATGGTTCGCGGGAAGAACGACTGCCGGAAAGCCTCCGTGCGCGCTCGAATCTCTCTGATTTTACGTTCGTGAACTCCTCGGGAGGTATAAGTAGGGGGAAGCAATATATTCGATACCTCATCCAGAAATGCACCCTCTCGAAACCTGGACAGCAAGCTACACCGCGATGCAGAGCGCCTATCTTGCAGAGTCTGTCACTTGAGTTTGCTAAATATTTCCGTAACGCTATAACGCTTCCCAAATAACCCTGTGACGAAACGCACCGCTCTTCTTTGGATCTTCTCCATCTCCTCTGTCAACCCGACCTGGTACGGATTCCACACTGATGAGCAATATTCCAGTATAGGTCGAACGAGTGTTTTGTAAGTCACCTCCTTTGTTGATGGACTACATTTTCTAAGGACTCTCCCAATGAATCTCAACCTGGCACAAGCCTTACCAGCAATTAATTTTATATGATCATTCCACTTCAAATCGTTCCGTACGCATACTCCCAGATATTTTACAGAAGTAACTGCCACCAGTGTTTTTTCCGCTATCACATAATCATGCAATAAAGGATCCTTCTTTCTATGTATTAGCAATACATTACATTTGTCTATGTTAATGGTCAGTTACCACTCCCTCGGCCAAATGCCTATCCGCTGCAGATCTTCCTGCATTTCGCTACAATTTTCTAATGCTGCAACTTCTCTGTATACTACAGCATCATCCGCGAAAAGTCGCATGCAACTTTCGACACTATCTGCTAGGTCATTTATATATATATTCGTTCGTCGACTGTCGTGGTTTAAAGTTGTTACAGCGTATTCTTAAGGAACGCAATGTTGGTTTCAGTATTCTGGTCCACACGAGCCGAACACGATCGACCGCTACGGTGTCATCATCCGCCACAACGTCATTTCGATGCCATATGCAGGATCGTGCGGTCAGCACACGACTCTTAGGTCCGTTGTGGCTAGACCATGAAGCCACTACATCTCACTCAAGTAGCTCCTCCATTTATCACAAGGCTAAGTGCACCCTTTATAATCCTGCTAATCAAAGAAGTATACCTGCCATTACTGAGAATCGAACCCAGGTCCTACATATAATAAAAAAACCACTCAGTCTCCAGGCCACAAGTGGCTCAACGGGACCATCCGACCGCCGTGTCATCCTCAGAGGAGGATGCGGGTAGGAGGGGCGTGTGGTCAGCACACCGCTCTCCCGGTCGTTATGATGGTTTTCTTTGACCGGAGCCGCAACTATTCGGTCGAGTAGCTCCTCAGTTGGCATCACGAGGCTGAGTTCATCCCGAAAAATGGCAACAGCGCATGGCAGCCTTGATGGTCACCCATCCAGGTGCCCACCACGCCCGACGGCGCTTAACTTCGGTCCTACATATAATAGTAATAATAATAATAATAATAATAATACTGGAAAAGCTGGAAAGAATGCTTAAATCAATAAACATGAATATAAAAAAATGGTTAAATTCGCTCTGAGCACTATGGGACTTAAGATCTTAGGTCATCAGTCCCCTAGAACTTAGAACTATTTAAACCTAACTAACCTAAGGACATCACACACATCCATGCCCGAGGCAGGATTCGAACCTGCGACCGTAGCAATCGCGCGGTTCCAGACTGAAGAACCTAGAAGCGCTCGTCCACTGCGGCCGGAAAACATGAATATAAGAACAATTCTGGGAGCCAATACTCATATAAGTGAACATAAGAAATTCACAGATACCAAGAAACATTAAATAGTTAGGCGATTGAGAGAGAGAAAGACAGATAAATATATAGGTAGAGAAACGGAAGGAGAGAGAGGAGAGTGAAGAGGAAAGGAGAGAAATGCTGATAAGCAATGACACAGCGCAGCCTGGGTGCCGTCGAAGCTTAATAACGGTCGTATATACGGTTCACTATCGTTGAGTTACCCAGTGTGTTTCAGCAACCCTTGAGTAACGAAGCAAAATGTTTACTCGTCAAAGTAGTTGGCTCTCCTACTCTAAGGTTTCAACGCTCAGTATAACGTTTATCAACTTGGCGATAGGAGCTGCAGGCGCATGTGGCATTGGGTCAGATTCTATCGTCCGCGGAAGGGCGTATTATCTTCTCGAAGTCAGCTGAAAAGTTAAGCCAGCTGTCCTCTCGGGATCTATTTAAAGTCCCCAGTTCCAAGAAAAGGTTCGACTGATGAAGGTGGAGCTACTTTTTGTTACCAACTCGACTGTCTTTTGCAGCAAATTCTGAAAGAGCTGGTTTGTGGACTTAGGTTTTGCAAACTTTTTTCACTTTGCATGCTTGTACCACGAGTGAAAGCCCAGTAAGTGCCATGTAGTCGTTAATTTTACGCTATAAACGGCAATACTAGCTGAGCACTAAAAATAGGGGAAAAATACCCTACACCTACTGGATCACATGTTAAACTACTATTCCAATATCAGTTTTGATAACCAAAATGATTTTCTACTAATTTTATCTTTTACCATAACTTCTATCTGTTTCTACATGCAGCACAATTATAAACTTGATGTACATGTGAACAACCGTGAGCGTGACAGTTGGTTATTTTGCAAATTAATTGGATAAACCACGTTTATGATTATCTTCGGCTTTACAGAGAAAATGGACAAAATAGGCGACGTATTTGTATCAAACTGTATGGTATCGACGGATCCCATGTCAGTTAAGCTAACAGCTGTCCAGATACTCTTGAGAAGATACTGTACTGCTGCTGGCTCCTATGCATGCAAGATGTCGGTTGTAATTATCCAGGCTTTAGCGGCAACGATTTCAAAAGAAGCTCCCCGATAGTGCCGATGACCAAAGTCTCTTGAACGAAACGAAACTAAACTCTGCCCGAATAGGCCATGAAGGCCCAACGACACCGACGGGGCGTCGTATCACCCTCAGCCCACAGGCGTCACTGCATGCGGATATGGTGGTCAGCACATCGATCTCCCAGCCTGATGTCAGTTTACAAGACCAGAGCCACTGCTTCTCAATCAAGTAGCTTCTCAGTTTACCTCACAAGGGCTGAGTGCACCCCACTTGCCAACAGCCTTCGTCAGATCGGATCTTCACCATCCAAGTGCTAGCCCAGTCCGCCAGTGCTGAACTCCGGTGCTCTGACGGGAACCGATGTTACCATTGTGGCGAGGCCATTGGCTGATATCCCTTGAGCGACATGCAAACAGAAGTGCCTCACAGAACGGCTCCCATCTAAGTGACCCACGCCAGGAATATCACTCTGCACCAGTATTCTGGAATGTTCTTGGATCTTATTCTCCAACTTTTCAGTGTTGCGTAACGCCCGACTTCTCCTATACTAAAATCACCCATTCGCCGGGACTATTTGTCGCTGAAAGCATTCAACTCCTGACAAATGTTTAGTATTTTATAAACTTTTACCATTCCACAAATTTGGTATTCTGTCAAGGTTTGTACCAGCTCATCCATTTTTAAATAACTCGTTGATTCACGAATAAAACCAGGGAGAGTCGTTACATGACATTTAATTGCCAGGGAGTCCCCTTTTCTTGATCCTGTCGTACGTATACGAGATGGCAACGTGGAGAAAACTATTAATGGTCCGGTACAGCACTTTGCCTCAGTCATTGAAATTTTCTGATTCGTTTCGGTCAAGGAGAATGTGTCAAATACTTATGCGGAGACAGATATCATAGACATTCTCCAATACTAGGAAAGATGCATGCAATAGAGAGGTTTCTCTTTGTCGATGAACTGATAGGAAACAAATATTGCATTAACTGTCACAGGAGTCCCTATTGATTGGGAAAATGTGTAGGTATGATATTTCAAGACTATTTTTCAAATATTATTTGACAGCAGACGAATTAGACAGGCTTTGGATCGACATTGTTCTTATAGTTATGCTCGTCAGTCTGTTACTTCAGTTGCGATTTTTGTTACTACTTTGAGGAGCACAGTCACCCAGGAAATCACTTCTTCCATTTCCAAGAAGGCTCACACGTTTAATCAATTTGAAAGCACTGAAAACGTTTTATAGATAAACAAAAATAAGGGGTCAGCAGACAATACTCTGTCAACACGAAAGAGTACAAGCATGAAATTATGGAACAATGACATGACGAAAATCAGTATCAAAAACAGAGGTAGAGTGAGAGAGATACTGTCTAGCAATGTTATACAGCGGTAGAACGTCGAAGATTACCTTAGCAATGGCATACAGGCGTCGCTAGTTCGGGTGGGGTCTTGCATCTACTTCTACATCCAAATCTGCTTTCACATGTCTACCCTGCAAATCACACATGAGTGTCTGGAAGAGGGTTCATCTAACCACCTACACAATAATTCTCTGTTATTCCACTCTCGAACAGCGAGCGGAAAAAACGAACACCTTTATCTTTCCGTGTGAGCTCTGATTTCTCCTTTTTATTATGATGTTCGTTTCTCCCTATGTAGGTCGGCATTACTGAAATGTTTTCACATACAGAGGAGGAAGTTGATGATTGAAATTTCGTGAGAAGATCCCACCGCAACGAGAAACGCTTTTATTTTAATCATATTCATCTGAAATTTTGTATCATGTCCGAGACACTCTTTCCCCTATTTTTAGATAATACATAACGTTCTGCCTTTCTTTAAATTTCATCGATGTACTCCAAAAAAGGACGGACAAACGTAGTGTAGGCAGTCTCTTTAGTAGGTGTGTTGCATCTAATAAGTGTTCTATCACACAATTGTAAAACACGGTCTTTGTTTCGCCTTCCCTACAACATTTTCTGTACGTTCATTCCAATTTAATTTGTGGGTAGTAGCAATTCCTAGATGTTTAGTTGAATTTACAGCCTTTAGATTTAATTGATGTATCGTGTAATCGAAGTTTAACAGATTCCTGTTAGCATTCATGTGGCTCACTGCACACTTTTCATTATTTATAGTCAATTACTAATTTTCGCACCACACAGATATCTATATCTTTTTTCAGTTGGTTTTGATCTTGTAATACCTTTACTAGACGATGAACAACCTAACACGGCTGCTCAAATTTCTTCTAATTCGTTAAGTAGATACGGAACAGAAGAAGGCTTATAACACTAACGTGAGAAAAGCCAGAAACCACTTCTCTTTTACTGGATGACTTTCCGTCAATTTCTATGACCTGTTAACTCTCTGACAGGAAATCATAAATACAGTCGCGTAATTGAGACGATATTCGATAAGCATGTAGTTTGATTACAAGCCGCTTCTCAGTTATGGTGTCAAAAGCCTTCTGGAAATCCAGAAATACAGAATCAATTTGAAATCCCTTGCCGATAGCACTCAAAACTTCCTGTGAAGAACTAGTTGTGTTTCACAAGAACGATGTTTTCTAATTCCGTGTTGACTATGTGTCACTAAACCGTTCTCTCCAAGATAAATCATAATGTTCGAACACAATATACATTCCAAAATCCTGCTGCAATATTGACATTAATGATAAGGGCCTTTAAGTTAGCGGATTGCTCCTATTATCTTTCTTGAATGTTAGTTTGACCTGCGCAACGTTCCAGTCCTTGGGGACGGATCTTTCGTCGAGCGATCGGTTGTGTATGATCGTTAAGTATGGAGATACTGCATATGAAAGGACCCTAATTGATATGCAGTAAGACCGAAAGACTTGTTTTTATTAAGTGATTTAAGTTGCTTCACTACTCCGGAGATATCTAATCATGTTGGCAGCTGTTCTTGATTCGAATTCTGAAATATTTTCTTCATCTTCTTTGGTGAAGTAAATTACGGAAGGCTATGTGTAGTAATAGCAGCACTGTCATCGATAGTATTTCCATTACCATCGAGGAGAGAAGGCCTTGATTGTCTCTTCCCGTTAGCATACTTTACATACGACTAGAATGTCTTTCCACTTTCTGTCAGGTCTCGAGACAAAGTTCCGTTGTGGAAACGGTTGTAAGCATCTCTCACCGAAGTCCGCACTAAATTTCGAGCTTCTATAAAATATCGCCAATCTTGGGGATTTTGGGTTCGTTTGAATGTGGCATGCTTATTTCGTTGTTTCTATAATAGTGTTTCGATCTGTTTTGTGTACCGCGGCGGATCAGCTCCGTCTTTTGTTAATTTATTTCGTATAAATCTCTCAATTCCTGGCGATACTATTTCTTTGAATTCAACCCGCATATGATTTACACTTTATTTGTTAATCTGGAAATAGTGGAGATTGTCTCTCAGGAAGGCGTCAAGCGAATTTTTATCTGCCTTTTTGAATACATATATTTTTCGTTAATTTTTGGTGAATTTTGGTGTTACGATATCTGGTCTCGCTAAGACAGCCCTTTGTTCACTAATCCCTGTATGCGTTTTGATGCTCGTTGTTAGCTCAGTATTATTTGTTGCTAAGAAGTGACGTGTATTTTCACAACCGTTTTAGTATTCGAGTGGTCTCATAAACTAAATACTGCAAATAATGTTCAGAGATAGCGTTTAGCATAATTTCGGATGATGTTTTATAGGTACCTCCACATTTAAATAACGCCTACATATGGAGGGTAAACTGAAGTCATTACAAACTATAATTGTATGTGTCGGGTAAGTGTTTGAAATTAGACTCAAGTTTTTCTTTGAAACTTTCAGCCACTGTATAATCTGAGTAGGGAGATAGGTAAAAGGATCCACTGAATATTTCATTCCGGTTGTCAAGAATGACTTCTACCCAGACAAACTCACAGGAAGTATCTACTTCGGCTTCGGTGCAAGTTAAGCTAATCTAACAGCAACAAATATGCCACCGCCAACAGAATGTTGCATATCCTTTCTGAGCACCGTCAAGTCCCTCGCAAAAATGTCGGCTGAACTTATCACCGGCTTGAGCGTAAGTGTTTTCTAACAGTGCTTTAAGCTCTGACACTTTCTCAACACAGCTGCGACAACTTTCAACTGTTACACTGATGGTTTCTAGGTTTGTTTTCTTCCTACGTTCGACATACGCCATTTGAGACTAAAGCCTTTTTGCTTTCCTCCAGACCCTTTAACCTAAAATTAATTACGGGACGTCGTCGAAATTCTAATGTATCAAATATCGCGACTTCCGGGGGAAAAGATCGTACAGCGCTTTACTCGAGACTCAGTTCAGATTAACTACGTAATATGACGTCGAAGCTGGAGGGTGACAGTGATAACCGCACAATATCTGTGTAAACTATATGACTTGTCAATTGCTAAGGAACAGGGACAGTCACGATGAATGGCATCGCGGTTTGAGGCGCCATGGCAGGGATTGCACTGCCCCTCCCGCCGGAGGTTCGAGTCCTCCCTCGGGCATGGGTGTGTGTGTGTTGTCCTTAGCGTAAGTTAGGTTAAGTCAGTTTAAGTAGTGTGTAAGTCTAGCTATCCATAACCTGAGCAGTTTGGTCCCTCAGGAGTTCACACACATTTGAACATTTGAACAGGGACATTGGTTGGACAGGAATAATCACAGGCAATGATGGACGGTATAGAATACAGCACATACGTAGTAGAGGTAGAGTGTTATATTTATAACGAAAAATGCTACATATTTCACCACATGGGAAAACAGGACGACTGACAAAAAGAAAATTCATGTTTGACACAGACCGGGTTCCCAGTTAGGGATCTTCTCTCCTCGGGCACTAAAGCACCTGTTATTCAAGCTGGCTGCCAAACTGTTGACGAGTGTTTGGTCATATTGTCCCACTACTCTCCGAAGGCGGTTTCCATTCCTTGCACGATTCGGGTAGGGGGTGTTCTTCAAGAGAAACGTCTGCCAAGAGCGTCCCATGCATGCTCTATATGGTTTAGATCCGAGGAGTACGCAGGTCATTCCATTCTTTCTATATCTTCAGCTCAGCGGGCCTGTGTGGCCGAGCTTTGTCGTCCGTAAACAGAACGTCGAGACCTACTGCACCCCTAAACCCCTAAAGAGACGGACGTGATCCAGAATAACCTCCAAGGAATACCGTTGTGATGTTACGGTACCTCGCGCCGAGATATGTAGCGGTATTCCGCCATTGTACATAAAGCCTGGCCACACCATAATGCAAAGGCCATGCCCGATGACATTCATGAACATTCTGCGGTGGGTAACGTGTCCCCTCTCGCTCCGTATTGACTGGTGGCCAGATTCATCTGTCGCAGGAAAGCGGGATTCTTCGGAGAATATCACACATGACCAGCCACTATTGCTGATCCCTGCATCACTAAACTCTTTCTCGACGATGGCGTGGTCGAAGTGGGATGCATTTAACAGGCTTACGATCATACAAACCAGCCTGACTCAATCGCCGCGAAATGGTTACGAGGATTGCAGCGGTCCGCCTAGGAGTGAAATGTCGGCTCCTTTTCCCCATTATGGGTATATATCGATCCTCTAGTTGTGTGGTGACGTCTAAGATCACCGGCATGCTTTCGCATAGCATTATGGGTTCCACGACAACCTTCGTCAAATTGCACATTGCATGAATAGTCGAATGCATACCTTCAGCTATCGTAGAGATGCTTCGTTGGAGTCAACACGTTCAACCGTCTACAATTTCTTTTACTGTCATTGGTCGGGCGTTGTGTATCAATTGTCTGTTGTTCCGTAGGAATATATCGTTTTTTGGAAACTGTTGAGTAGTATACAAAAGATCTTCACCCCTCCACTGAACTAAGAGCAAGTGACAGTGTTAAGATCTCGACAAGCAAAGAAAACCCACAAGTGTCTGGTGGGGGTGAGGGTTGTTTTGCAGCCAGTTTATTTCATTTTCGTAACTTTCGAGAACGCTGCATACACCCATTAAGTTACCAGACAAGCCGTCGTCTAACTGCTGAGGCACAGTTCAAGTTCCTCCAAAGGGCTTATTTTTAACAGAAAACTCCATCACATAGAAAATTGCCTACTGCTAAATGAGATGGAATAGTGAAACAAAAAATCTGATGGGAAACAAATGTATAAGTTCGGGTAATCACTACCTGATTATAATACCTTCCAGGCCCTCTATCACACACAAAAGTAATAAAAAATAAGCGTTCATTAAGAAGTTCTCATTTATTTCTACGATAGAAGACTTACTCTTCTTTAATTAGCCTACTTATTCTACATTTAATAAATTCCTACACTCCAAGAGAGTGTAACATTATAGTGTGTTTACGGCTGTGCAACGTTCCTTCGCACGAGGCGCATGCCGCCGTTGTATGAAAGTGCACTGGAGCGCATGCAATGGGTGCAAAGTCACGCATGCTTCTGATTGTGCGCACGGATAATCGTGTTCAGATGCTGGAGTCTTCCATCCCAGAGGGGGGAAGATGTGCAACAGCAGTGCGCTTGTACGCGGTTGTGTTCGATTGGTGTTTTGTTTTACTGTCACTGGTTGTTGGAACGTTAATTTTTCACACGCATCCAAATATGCTTTGATTTATCACTTTGGCCCTGTAATTTAACGAGAAATGTATTATCGTGCGTTTCCTTGTCAGTGGTTCTTTGATTCTGCGGATTGTAAAAGAGTGAGACGAAATGACTGTCTACAGTTCCCTGAAAGAACAACAACTTGGAAACAACAAAGAAAAACCTAAATGAAATCAAAAAACCTTCACACATCCGAAGAATACTTGTTGAAGAGGGGGAGGGATATTAGGCCCCTGATGTATCGAAGCCATTCTGGTTCCCTCATGAGCCCCTTTGATTCAGAAGTACTTTCTGTGCACGAGAGTAAATAAAAAACACAGAAATCGTGCTTAAAATTAGAATAGCTACTTAGTCTGTTCTGTAGGTACGGCTGCGCCTTATGTTCATCGTCTAAAGTCCCAAAGAGCACGGGAAAGTGCACTTCAAAATATGGATCTTTTCGAGAGTTAGGAGGCTGAAGACAAAAAAGAGACAAACAAAAAAAAATAGAATTAGACGATTCTGACGAAAAAGGTACTCCCTCATCCCCTCCTCCGCCTAGCGTAGACACTCCCAGGCGTAAATGTGGGTGGAATTGCGTGATCCTTTGAGAGCCCCCTTTTAATATACCTCTACAATATTGCATTTGCAGAAATACACTCGTATATTCTAACATTCCTGGACTATTGTCTGTAAACGTTACTCACGAATTAAGTCTTTCTTTTTCTAGAGAAAGAAACGTTAATTGGTCATCAACGTAGCGTAATGTAGTTTTCCAGCAATTTCACTAGCGCTTACAGAAGATGTTTGGTGAAGTTAGATTTCAGTGCAGTGTGCACCTTCAACTGGAACTTCAAAAAGGAGTACTTTCCCCTTGTAGGAAGACTTACAGATATGAGAGCAAACAGTGTTGCCATTGGTGTAGTGTCTCCACATTCGATATTTTTCTTCGCTATCAGTGGCCCAACAGGGTTTTTTATCTCTAAATCGCTAGTTCAGTTGTTCGACGCAATATTCCTTGCCACCTTCATCCGTTCCACTACGCTTACATATGTTTTACGCAAAGGTATTAATTGTACCAGAATTTGGGCCTCTTTGTACGATTTCGTCTTTGTCTCAAATGACACCGACAGCAGTGATAGTTGACATCTTGGTCATTGGCACTGAGCTGGCCGGAGTGGCCGTGCTGTTCTAGGCGCTACAGTCTGGAGCCGAGCGACCGCTACGGTCGCATGTTCGAATCCTGCCTCGGGCATGGATGTGTGTGATGTCCTTAGTTAGGTTTAATTAATTCTAAGTTCTAGGCGACTGATGACCTCAGAAGTTAACTCGCATAGTGCTCAGAGCCAGCCATTGGGACTGATTTCAAATGGTTCAAATGGCTCTGAGCACTATGGGACTTAACATCAATGGCCATCAGTCCCCTAGAACTTAGAACTACTTAAACCTAACTAACCTAAGGACAGCACACAACACCCAGTCATCACGATGCAGAGAAAATCCCTGACCCCGCCGGGAATCGAACCCGGGAACTCGGGTGGGACTGATTTCGCGGTTCCATTTAGGTGTGCATGGAGTCACACTTGCGCCTGTCTTGAGAAAAAGATGTGTATACCTACAGGTATGCCTCTTCTTGCGTGCGAGATGAACACAAACTCATCCAGCGACTTGGCTTGTCTTGCATTTCCCTAGAATCAGTCCTGTTTATTTTCCGTAAGCGTCGTGCCTGTAGTCGTAAGAAGTCACTGTCTCCTTTCGAAAGTACGTGAGTTCCGATAACACCGGTTCGTTCCGTTGCTGAGTATCTCCCAAGCTGGGGCGGAGTTCACCTAACCGTAGCGTATCGTTTTCATTAAGGGTTCGCTCTGACCCCAGCCTCCACGCTCGCATTGTCTCATTACCGGCTGGGTAGGCGCAAAGTTGGCTTAAGTGAATAAAATATTAGCGCGAGGCGCGCACCGCAAAGTGGCTGGCAGCAGACGCCGTGGTGGCGCTAAGACCCGGCCCCCTGCCTCGGTCCTCGGGGCTCTGGGCTGCCTGTTCGCGGTATCGGCGGCGGGCGACGCCTCCGGTCGTGGCTGCCGCAGACGCCAAACTACCTTTCATGTTGCGCGGGGCTTCTCGTTACATTTACATGAACAATTAAAACCTAATTACGGGAGCATCTTAGCAGATCAAAGGGATGTGGTATAATGAGCGTAATTACTTCCGGTCGATTCCATTAGAGGAATTAGTTCAGCAGGCTGCCGCCTAGGCCTGGTCGCGGCGCTACTGTGGCGCGCCCCCCGGCTCAGTCACCACAATAGGAAGCGGTTGGGCTGCGCTGTGCTGTGGGGTAGCCTACCTCACGGGGAGGAACGGGGACGCTTTGACTGCGGAGTTCCACTTCATCATAAGGACGGGATGGCGGGTGCTGCTATTTGCCGAGCGCTTCTGACGGCGCTTGCTGCTTCTGCCATCTCTCTTAGGCCTAAACTTGATCATTAGTAAGTTAGTTTATTACCACGCTTAAAATAATGCACAGAATAACGAAAAGCAATGGCAGAACACTCTTGGGCTTTGAGGTCTAGCCTACCCACAAATTCGAAAAAAAAAAAAATACAATTAGCGTTATAATGTAGGGTATTCGGAGAGTCCCGTTATGAAAACTTGTAGAGGGGAGTGAGTACGTAATATTTTAAACAGGAATCAATGTTTGCAAAAGTACCGTTTCCGTTCTACGATGGTTTCAAAAAATGGTTCAAATGGCTCTGAGAACTATGGGACTTAACTTCTGAGGTCTTCAGTCCCCTAGAACTTAGAACTACTTAAACCCAACTAACCTAAGGACATCACACACATCCATGCCCGAGGCAGGATTCGAACTTGCGATCGTAGCGGTCGCGCGGTTCCGGACTGTAGTGCCCAGAACCGCTCGGCCATCTCGGCCGGCTACGATGGTTTCAGTTCAGACGTCTAACTCATCCACTTTTTCTTGAGGAATTGAATTAAACATGACGTAGTACTGTTATTATGTCATAGTTAGAAAGCAAACATAGTGAAACATCCATTTATCACTTAAGCATGAACCTCCTGTTCGCGCCACACCACTAATTTCATGAATGTTTTTGAAACTCGAGAACCCTGTATCCATTTACGCAAGCTACTTGCACATGTGCCACAAGAAAGTAGAGGAGCAAAAGGCTTATCTTGTTCCCCAATTCCGCAGCGAAAATATAACTCGTATTCCTTCTTAACTACAAGACTAAAATTATGCCTTTGGCTTTTCACTGTATTATATACTGTGGTTATTTATACACTATCTAGATAATTTCTACAAAAGTCTAGCCGGCTGATGTGGCCGTGCGGTTCTAGGCGCTGCAGTCTGGAACTGCGAGACGGCTACGGTCGCAGGTTCGAATCCTGCCTCGGGCATGGATGTGTGTGATGCCCTTAGGTTAGGTTTAACTAGTTTTAAGTTCTAGGGGACTAATGACCTCAGAAGTTGAGTCCCATAGTGCTCAGAGCCATTTTTTTTTTTTACAAAAGTCTACGACGGAATATTCTTGTATATCACAACTTTTATGTAAGCGCTCCATACAATACAGTAGTAACTGCCATTGCAGTACAGCGCCAATGCTCCTTCTTCGAAATTACATGAAAATTCGCCGGATGACAGCACAAGGCAAAACTGTGTTCTATTTACGATAGTTAACACTGGCTGGACAAACACGAGGATCAAAATACTGAGAAAGAAGGAAGTTTTCCTGTTACATGTGGTAAAGTAAATGTATTCGCAATTGCAAATATGAATCACCATCGGCTGTATATTGAAAGAAGGCAATAAAAATTTTTGCCACACCGGGACTCGTAACCAAATCTCCCACTTTAAGCAAGCGGTCACATTAACCGCTTCGGCTATCCGTACACGAATCACGGCTGGACAAACTTCCTTATGTCAGAGCTAAAGGGATTTCTACGCTGGAACACCTGGACGCCGAGTTAAAACATCTAAAGCAGGCTTTTGAGAAGAATGGGTTATCAATACGGGAAATAAATAGAGTTTTCCGACCGAATAGCATGAGGCCTAAGGACAACGATAGGACACAGCGATGGAAGAACATGGTTTCTCTACCCTTTCTCAAAAAAGTAACGGATCAAATCGGCAAGATTCTAAGGAAACAGGACGTTCGACCGATTTTCAGACCACCTAAGAAAATAGGCCAAGCACTTCGTTCCATTAAGGATAAATGCCCCTCTCTGTCGGCAAGTGGTGTATATAAGATTCCGTGTACGTGTGGCAAGGTCTACATTGGAACTACAAATAAAAGTGTGAATACACTGTTGAAGGAGCATAAAAGTCTTTGCCGACTAGGGAAAACAGACAAATCATCCGTGGTGGAACTTGCTCTTCAATCAGACGATCACGTAGTGAAATTTTCAGAATCTGAAGTTTCATGTACTATGACGAATTATTATCCACGGCTATATAGAGAATCCATCGAAATATATAAACATGGGGATAATTTTAACAGAAAACAAGAAGCCATGAAACTCAGTGATATATGGGCTGTGGCGCTACGGAATCGATGAGAAGTTTTGATCTTTGACATACTGTACTATAGTCGATAGTAAGATAATTTATCTTTGACAAGGTTTATCTCTGCTATCACGTGAAATCCATACCACGCACACTTTCCACAGTACTTAGGCCGCTCTTCGACGTCCGACTCGTCTGTCGGCAAGACTCAGCACAACCAGGAGCACCTCCGAAGATGTCCAACGTAGCCTTGGACGAAACGTCAGGGATAGAAGAGTTCCATGGACCACGGCCATACAACCCGGAAAAATTCTGAGCAGCTGAAACATCCGGTCGTGAAAGCTTTCACTGAATGTTCCTTGGGACATGGATGCAAACATGTCTTATGTGTGAACTGAAACTAATTTCAATTCAATTGAAGTATATTTTCGTAACAGTGACAAAATTTATATCCAGTAGAAACTGTACATGACTGATAAAAATCAAATCTGAATTCAGAGAACGAAAATTAGTCAGAATCACCTATTTTCATGTAGAGGACAAAAAAGTTTAACACGGAGTAATCTGCTGTATTTACTAAAACCAAGTGTAAGGCTAAGAAAACACGTTTGTTTTAAAATGGAAATAAGGCATATTTTAAGCTTTTTCCAGTGATGCTTAATTTACATAACCATGAATCAACAGGAGATGTACCAGAAAAAGAGAGAAGTGAAATAAAAGTGCTTGTAGAACAGATGCCAATAATATGTTTGTCAAGAAATGCATCTGGAAATAATATATACATAACAGAAACGTTCAATGAAACGGACGGTGAAGACAGCTTAGTATTTAGTCGCATTTAAAAATGTTAGGGTGATGAAGAGAACTATCAAAATTAGTGCCCCAAAGCAGTGAAAGCTAACATAAACACTTGGATATCAGAAATGGAAAAACAGAAACGACAGAAAATAACGAAGTTTTACTTATTGTGAATAAACAATACAGAACGAAAAATATATAACTAAATTTGTAAGTAATTTGTGGGTAAACAGAGTGCCGCATATAGTATACGGACTTGCCAACTCTGGCGGCAGCAGCGGCTGTAAGATATGGGTACGTCATTCCGTGCTCCTTCGGCTCTTTGCCAGAGTTCATGAACCATAGTAGCTGGCGAGTGCTGGTGTAATACTCTTTGGACAACCCATGGCAAAATGTTTTGAATGTGTGTCATATACGGAAAACTTGGCGGACAGGTCAAGCATTACAGTGTGGTCTAGAGTTATCGCCTTTGGCTAGTAGCAAAAATGAGCGCATATGCGGTTAAAACCCAATGACTGCCTTACCTTCTAACAAAAATTGTCAGCAATGGAGGCCGAAGATTTCTACTATAGGGAGTCATACTGATCTTGTCAACGACGTCGTCAAAAGGTTGGGAGAACGGACGGAGTTTCGGAGCTACCTCTTACCCCAAGGGGGTGGGGGACGAGAGGTGGAGGAGAGGGGAAAACAGCCACTAAGCGCTGGAAGAACCAGCAATGATCCCTGACGTCATGATGCAGAAGGCAATGGAAATCACTGCATTAAAGACACTTTATGTGTATCAGCAAGACTTGCAGCCTGCAGTTGAAAAAATGTCGTGATGGTCTCTCCACTGTCAAACAATTCCATGTCAGTCGGCAATTCGGATCTCTGTGAGCGAACAGCTAATGGGGAGCTAATCGTGAGAAAAAAACTGAACAACAAACGAAAATATAACATTCTATGAGTCGGAGCATGAAATCTAGATATGCGGTCAATGAAGTGAAATGGACAGAAATAAGTATTTATTATAAGACGAATGTAGTGTAATATCAACAGCAAAAGATTCCTTAAGAAGAGGAAAATAGGCAGAGAGGGAGTTACTGCAAAAATGTTAAGTAATATGGTTGTTCTCATCGAAAACGACAGAAAACCGACGCTGACATCAATAGAACAAATATAAATACCGATCTCATTAACAAAAAATGAAGAGTTGGAGAATGTATGTGACGATATGGAAGGGCTATTACGTTATGTGAAGAAAGATGAAACTCTAATAACACTGCTGAGTGGGAACGCCGTAGTAGGGGAGGGAACTGAAGAAGGAGTTACATGAAAATATGGGATCGGTAGTAGGAATGAGAAAGGAGAAAGACTATTTGAGTTCTGCAATAAACTTCAGTTAGTAATGAATTTCAGCTACTAATGAACAGCTAGTTACAGCGAATAACCCGTTCAAAAATCACAAGATGAGAAGGTACACTTTAAGAAGACCTGGAGACACGGGAGACTGCAGACAGATCACATCACAGTCACAATGGGATTTCCGAAGTTAGATATTGTATTATTAGATAGATCCGGCGGTAGATATAAACAGATCACTGGGTTTTAAAAGAATCGTTCAACGTGGGAAAAGGTGGGCAAATGAAGTGCTCAGGAACGATGAGATGCGCTTGTAGTGATTAAAACAGGAGTCAGTAGCATACACACACAAGCTTTATAGATCTACATAACTCGCTTCTAAACGATATGTTTGTCTTATCATTCAGTATTCAAGCTGTACAACTACGAGAACGCTTCTTGTTATATTCACATCAAATATCTGATGCCTGTATTTCTTTTCTTTTTAGCACTGATGAGGGTTATGTTGTGGCTAGAATCTAGCTAGATCTGCAAAACAATACAGATTTCAGTTCATCGACCAAAGGAGGGGATAAGACAGAATTACGTCAGTGTGTCGCTTTGAAATGAAACAAATAGCGAAGTTCAGGGCATAAAGCGATATTGCTCCAGAAAAAAAGTGGAGAAATGGAAATGAGGAAGTGGCGATCAAACACCTATTCAAATTAGTTTGGCCGGCCGCTGTGACCGATCGGTTCTAAGCGCTCAAGTCCGAAATCGCGCTGCTGCTATGGTCGCAGGTTCGAATCCTGCCTCGGGCATGGATGTGTGTGATGTTCTTAGGTTAGTTAGGTTTAAGTAGTTCTAAGTCTAGGGGACTGATGACCTCAGATGTTAAGTCCCATAGTGCTTAGAGCCATTTTAAATTAGTTTGTAATATCGATGAGTTGGAAGGTATACTATCAGATATTCATAAAAGTATCATCCACACAATTCCAAAGATATAAAGGGCAGGTAAGTGCGAAAACTATCGTACCATCAGCTGAATACCTCATTCATCAAATTTTCGGACAAGAATGACATGCAGAAGAATGAAAACAATGTTTGAAGACTATCACTTTGGCTTTGAGACCTAAGGCATAGGGACCAAAGAGGCAGTTACGACGTTGCGCTTCATAAAAGAAACAAGATTGAAGAAAAATTGGTTTAGGCTCATAAATGTCGTGGACTTGAAAAAGTTTATAATAATATATAATTGTGTCAGATGGAAATTCTTCGGGAAAGAGATGTATTCTATTGGGAAAGAGATGTAATACACAATAAGAACAAAACTCAAGAAAGATCAAAAGGAATGGAAGACCAAGAATGAAGTGCTCGGATTAAAAATCGTGTAAGACAGGGAGACAGTCTCCCACCACTACTACTCATTCTGTGAGTATACATCGTAGAAGCAATGACGAATCCGAAAGAAACCTTCAGGAATGGGATTAAAATCAGTATGAATCACTAACAAAGATATGATTCTCTGACGACATTATTACTTTTATTGAAAGTGAAGGAGAATTACAGCACCCATTGAACTGAACGAACCGTGTAATGAGTATGCAATGCAGATTGAGGGTAATTTGGAGAAGGACGAAAGTAAGAAGACGAGATCAGGGTCAAACTTAATAAAATTTTTGACTAACAAGTAGATGAAGTGTAGGAATTCTGCTGTTTTGGAAGTAGAATGACGCATGATGGAGGATACAGGTAATTTATAAAAAGCAGACTAGCACAGGCAAAAACGGCATTTCTAGTCAAAAGAATTCTATTACTATCAAATAGAGAAATTCATTTGTGGAAGAAATTTCTGAACATATACATCTGAAGCACGGTACAGTCTAGAACTACCCGTAAATCGTGTGGAACTACGCATGTTGGAAAAAAGAAGATAATCTAAATGTTTGACTATAGTGCGGAAAAAGAAAGTTGCAAATTAGGTGGACTGTTAATGTAAGGAATGAGGAGGTTCTCCACAGAATCCGTGAAGAAAGACAAGAACAAGAGACAGGATGATAGGACATGTGTTAAGACATGAGGGAATAATTTCCATGGTACTAGAGGGAGCTTTAGAGGGTGGAGATAGAACATTTAACATATCCCACAAGTAGATTAGGAAGCTTCATATCAGCGCACACTCCGCTGCAGAGTGAAAATATCATTCTGGAAACCTCCCCCAGGCTGTGGCTAAGCCATGTCTCCGCAATATCCTTTCTTTCAGGAGTGCTAGTCCCGCAAGGTTCGCAGGAGAGCTTCTGTAAGGTTTGGAAGGTAGGAGACGAGACACTGGTAGAAGTAAAGCTGTGAGTACCAGGAGTGAGTCGTGCTTCGGTAGCTCAGATGGTAGAGCACTTGCCCGCGAAAGGCAAAGGTCCCGAGTTCGAGTCTTGGTCGGGCACACAGTTTTAATCTGCCCGGAAGTTTCATATGAGCGCACACTCCGCTGCAGAGTGAAAATATCATTCTGGGAACCTCCCCCAGGCTGTGGCTAAGCCATATCTCCGAAATATCCTTTCTTTCAGGAGTGCTAGTCCTGCAAGGTTAGCAGGAGAGCCTCTTTAAAGTTTGAAAGGTAGGAGACGAGACACTGGTAGAAGTAAAGCTGTGACTACCGGGCCTGAGTCGTGCTTCGGTAGTCCAGATGGTAGAGGACTTGCCCGCGAAAGGCATAGGTCCTGAGTTCGAGTGTCGGTCGGGCACACAGTTTTAATCTGCCAGGAAGTTTCAATTTAGGAAGTAGTTTGTAAACATTATTCTGAGATGAAGCGGTTGTCGCCAGCGAGCAATTTGTGACGGGCCGCATTAAACCAGTCAGAAGACTGTCGTTACTCCTACTTTCATTACGCGGCTATGTTGAAACAATCATTTACATATCCGAGCATGTAGTAGAATTCACGCCAGTTTGACTGTATGCTTTTGAATTATGGTGCTACAGAAGAATGCTGAAAGTTGTGTAGATCAGATAACTAATGAAGAGGTACGTAACCGAACTGGAAAAAAAAGAAGGTATTGGTTGATAGGGCACATAATGCGGAATGAAGGAATAGTCAATTTGGTAATGGATAGAAATATGGGGAGTGAAGAAGGAGGGAAGGATGAGCGAAAGTTGTAGAGACAGACTAAGACTTAAATACAGTAAGCAGCTTCCTATGTATGTATGTTCGATAGTTGTGTAATCACGAAGTGGCAAGCGCGGGATATCTAGTGTGGATAGGCTTTCAAAGCAGTCTTCGGACTGAATACTGCAACAACAACAGTCGGAACGTTTCGATTATAGAGTTTCTTGAGGTGAAATTACGTTTGTGAGGAAGTCAGAGCAGAAGAAACATTGCTTCAAGTAAGGTACTACCAAATGATGTGAAAATTTAGGGCTGCACCTCACCAAAAAATCGGTCACGATAATGGTATGTCAGCCACTGCCTTCACGAGTAAGTAACATGTTAAGGTCGGGAGAAGGAGGCGAGAAAAATTGTAGGCTTATGAAATGACTTGAATTGATCAATCTCTTCGGCATATATTATTGATAGATTTAATAGCTGTGTAGGTGTAATATTATCCCAAGATAGTAACGGATTTTGGTTCCCAGCCTAGTTTGAGGGCTTATATTTGACACCATGTCAGAGACTTGCGTGTGAATTTTGTAGCTTATTTTAATCAAGTAACTTATTACTTGTTCTCACATTGTATCCGCTCCTAACCGTCCTGTCACCGAGAAATCAGTGGTGTACACTTGGAATACGGTACGTAACCTCCGCCTGACGAGCAAGAAATGCTAGTCACCTCTTTTTTTAATGGTGTGATATTCTCCCTTGACAGAGGCAGGTTTCTAAATAGGAATTAAAAATTTCGCACTCCTGATCGGCAGGAAAAGCTAAATGAATTTCTTCCTTCAGTCAGCACCGATTTCCGTTGGTGTTCACCAATAATAAATCTGGTATCCTCGAAAGTGTCGTATGTGAAATATCTTCCATTAATTTCAAACAGTAATTATGTATTATAACACTTATATCGCTATAACAGAAAACATATTATGCTAATGTAATGTACACAGAGTTTGGTACTGTTTACTTATAATATTTGTATGTGCAATCCTAAACATTCAGTATAACACCACATTAGAAATTATTGTAAATATTTTTACTTCTATTTTAGAACTTGAAAATTTTTTTCATTGCATTAACAAAGACATATTTCATTATGCCCATACACGTTCAGCATAGGTAACCTAACAACATTTCCAATGTAGCATCTTTGAAAATACTGTTTCTGCTACTCCCATGTGGAGCTTCGCCACGCTTTGTAAATGTTAATCGCGTTTGCTGTCATTAAACAGAGTATGATCTTGTGTAAAGAGTTTTCCAGTTAACTGTGAACTGAATACCACTCATACAGTGCACGTCCACGAACTTGTCATTTTTTACTTCTTAAGAAAAATACAAGACGATTTCTTCACACAGAATCTTGGAGCACGTAAGTTTTCACTACATTTCAAGTTTTACTAACTTTAAAACCTTTTCATGAATGTTTTAATTGAGGCTAAAACTCTTGTAAATTTTATCAAATTGTGAACAAAAAATTTTCTGTCCATCCTAGAGAAGCAAACACATAACAAATACGAAACGGGGTCCAAGGTAGAAAGCCAGGGCACATTTAACAAGCAACTGAAAATGGATTAGTAAGAAATTCGAAATCAGTCATAGATTGATTAAAAAAATCTTTTTAAACCATGCTAATGGCTGGTTGTTATTTCAGTTATAAACCTATTTTTC
Source organism: Schistocerca piceifrons (assembly GCF_021461385.2). NCBI lineage: Eukaryota > Metazoa > Arthropoda > Insecta > Orthoptera > Acrididae > Schistocerca > Schistocerca piceifrons. The sequence continues at coordinate 588,352,847 of NC_060141.1, forward strand.
CATATTATGATAATCCATCTTTAGGTAAGTTTACAGTCCGTGAAACTTCTTTCTTCTTGTATAATAAACACAGTGACGTAATAGCAAAGATTATCCTTTTCCGCGGTTCTAGGCGCTTCAGTCTGGAACCGCGCGACAGCTATGGTCGCAGGTCCGAATCCTGCCTCGGCCATGTATGTGTGTGATGTCCTTAGGTTAGTTAGGTTTAAGTAGTTCTAAGTTCTAGGGGACTGATGACTTCAGATGTTAAGTCCCATAGTGTTCAGAGCCATTTGAACCATTATCATTTTCCATGTTTGGTCGTACATTCAAATATGGTTGCAAGACAGCTTTGGCACTTACTGCGGACACTGCCGCTCCATTTACCACTAGGAATACCATCTATGTCTACTTTCATGTAAGCGTTTGGTCTCTAAATTGAATGATATGAGACAGCATTTTAATTAGGTTGCACTATTTAACGTTTAGGTGTTGGTCTCATTTTCATTTATTTAACAGCTTTCTGGTCGGGTTTTATTGTGGCTTCTTTATGATCGCTTTTTGTCTAAGGAGTTGAATATAACTTAATTAGAAAACATACTGTCACAGGTGTTCTAATGCTGCGTTTATAGCAGGTATCGTCAGCTCCTGTTAAAATGCTCTATCTTCTACCATGCTAGTGGTCTGGTATTGCTTTATTCGTAAATGCTACATAAGCATCCATTCATTGAACCAAGACATCTTTGCTACGTAATCCGCACTCAGTCCTACTTCAAGTCGTTGTCTAGAAGGAGACATTAAAAGATATTTTGTATCTGTACATCCCAACAAATTAGTGAAATTTTTAACCCGTTGTTTGGGATATTGGTAAAACGGAAGCAGTCTTACAGAATATGTAACTAAGAATCCAATAGGCTTTTTATGTCCTATCAACAGAGAAGAAATAAAAACTTTGAGGTTTGCCGATGACATTGTAATTCTGTCAGAGACAGCAAAGGACTTGGAAGAGCAGTTGAATGGAATGGACAGTGTCTTGAAAGGAGGATATAAGATGAACATCAACAAAAGCAAAACAAGGATAATGGAATGTAGTCTAATTAAGTCGGGTGATGCTGAGGGAATTAGATTAGGAAATGAGGCACTTACAGTAGTAAAGGAGTTTTGCTATTTGGGGAGCAAAATAACTGATGATGGTCGAAGTAGAGAGGATATAAAATGTAGGCTGGCAATGGCAAGGAAAGCGTTTCTGAAGAAGAGAAATTTGTTAACATCCAGTATTGATTTAAGCGTCAGGAAGTCATTTCTGAAAGTATTCGTATGGAGTGTAGCCATGTATGGAAGTGAAACATGGACGATAAATAGTTTGGACAAGAAGAGAATAGAAGCTTTCGAAATGTGGTGCTACAGAAGAATGCTGAAGATTAGATGGGTAGATCACATAACTAATGAGGAAGTATTGAATAGGATTGGGGAGAAGAGAAGTTTGTGGCACAACTTGACCAGAAGAAGGGATCGGTTGGTAGGACATGTTCTGAGGCATCAAGGGATCACCAATTTAGTATTGGAGGGCAGCGTGGAGGGTAAAAATCGTAGAGGGAGACCAAGAGATGAATACACTAAGCAGATTCAGAAGGATGTAGGTTGCAGTAGGTACTGGGAGATGAAAAAGCTTGCACAGGATAGAGTAGCATGGAGAGCTGCATCAAACCAGTCTCAGGACTGAAGACCACAACAACAACAACATCAACAGAGTTTCTATTTCTGAATGGTTTTTTACTTCGTAAATCTCTATAGTTCTGTCCTCTGTATTCCAAATCAAATTGAAGCGATAGGCAGAAGCAGGTGTTAACCAATAAGAATATATAATGAGTTACTGGTTGCTATATGCTTGGTTAACCCGGAGTACAAGAACATAACTATGATAGACCAAAACAGTTTATGTATTACACGGTGCCTTCTAGTGTCACATGTGGAATTTTTTTACCAACATGTGATACTATGAGCAGGCAACAAGTAAAGTGGTCAGACTAATAGTAAGTGAATCGAGAGTTCTTCCGCCTAAGCATTCAAGTCATCCTATTTTTTAAATTTTTTTCAGTTTTTTATTTTGCCTTCTTAACCAGAGTAGTCGTCAAATACTCTGTTTCGGGTCGAAATAACATCATTATTAATTTGTCTGTTCTCAATATTGCTTGAGGTATTACATATCATGCATTTTACTCAATGAACTTTCCTGCTTCGCTGGTGCATCAGCAACAATCGAACGCCTTGTGTTCTCTGTCATCAATCATCCTTCATACAGTCCCGACTTGGCCCCATCCGATTTTCGTCTGTATCCGAAACTCAAAGAACACTTTCGAGAAATTCACTTTGATAGTGATGAAACGTTCTACAGTGACGGTATCAACGAACTGGAACTGAGTGAGATGGCGCAGTTGTTAGCACACTGTCCTCGCATTCGGGAGGAAGACGGTTGAAACCTGTGTCCTGGCCTCCTGATTTAGGTTTTTCGTGATTTCTCTAAATCGCTTCAGGCAAATGCTGCAATGGTTCCTTTGAAAGGGCACGGCCGATTTCTGTCCCCGTCCTTCCATAATTTGAGTTTTTGCTCCGTCTCTAATGAACTCGTTGTTGACGGGACGCTGTACACTAATCTGCTACTCTTTCTCAACAAAGTGGTATTCGTTAGGAGAAATGCGTCCGTCGCCAGGGTGAGTATGTGAGAAATACATGCGTAGATATAAATAATAAAGATGTAGTATGCTAATAAAGTCTGTTTTATTTTTTAAAAAAGCCTTTAGAATTCACACACAAAAAATTTAGATGCAGTACTTTGCAGCACGCCCTCGTATTTATGTTCTTGTTTGTCATACGACGAAAAGGCTTTTCAAGTTAGTAAACAATTTTGATATTATCCGACTCGAAATAGCTTTATAATATGATATGAAAATGTTGGCCTTGTAGTGACAGTAATAAGTGCAGGAAGCGGCCAATAAAAGCATGCTCCGATATTCGTAAGAGTACTTTGATAACCACTCCTTTTACGAAACTACTTCGAAACTACTAAGTTGTATTTATATATAGCATCGATCTTCATTCCCTTCGCGGTCTGCAGCAGCGCCTTACAAAGGGGACATAGAGCACGTAAGAGCAGACAGAACTTTTTCCTTTAAAGAAGGGAAGATCTGGCGCAATGCATCTCGGTCTACGCTTTATCTTCTCTGATGGCGGCAGCAGGCAATCCAATCTCTGGGGACGTATTGGATAAACGTTCCCTCTAATAGGAACTGATTCGGCTGTCGGCGAATGAATCCTCTGAAGACATGGCCTGCTGAAATTGGCGCTGCTTCTTGCATGGGACGTAAGTGTATGATTTGCTAACGGTTTAGGGACTTATTTAAGTTTCCTGCTGCACTGCTTCAGTCGTTCGCGGTTATGAAGACGCAACCATATCTTGAATTGCGTGGCATAGCTCGACACCGTTTGCCTTTCGTCCCCTTTCATAACGTTATTCGTGCGTAAATCATGCGACATACTGGAAAATCAGTTGCAGAAATAGAGACAAAGATGTGTATAATGTACCGAAAGTGAAGTTAGGGCGTTAACAAGAAATGTGACTGATACGTGCATTCATAGTTTTAATAGATATTTCCGTGGTCTCATTCAGTCTGAAGTGTACCTCGAAGTATCTACGATACCGAAACTGAGAATAAATTATTTTGGTCAAACAGATATAGCGACAAAACGTGGCAGTAATAGCAGCTACTTGATAGAAGATTTTTGAAAAACGTGATGGGACTAAGACCTATTTAGTATCAATTAATAATTCCTCGTTTGTAAATAAAACTTATATCGTGAACACGGCTGTTATTAAATCAGGATTACGATCCGAGGTCACCTAAATGGTTTTTTTTTCAGATCATATTTTGTTGACTTTAAGCTCTTCACGCTCGTAGTAACGCCTTACAAATCCTTAAATAGTAGAAGTGTAAGAGACTGTTGAAATATTTGTTTCTGTCTCGCTAAAATCAAAGCGTTTTCTGCAAACTGATCTGTCTTGACGTAGTTTATAGTCACACACAAAAAAATTGAAATAATGCTGTTAAGTCGGTAAATATTGAACCATGTCTGACAGAAAACGAAACGATTGTGCGATGATTTACTCATGTATAAAAGCGTGATTACAGTACCACAGAGGGAAAACCACCTACCTGTAAAATGTTGTGTTTGTGCGTATGGTACTGTCCATCATTAACAAAAATTTCTCGCTGCAACAACTGGGATGGTTTCTTTGAGAAAGGCACGGCCCATTTCCTTTCCCATTCATCCCCAATCTGAGCTCATCATTAAAGGGGCGATTTCCAACAACCAATTACAAAAGGAGCAGAGGAATGATGGATATCCAACTAGGATGATAACGAGATTAGCAGACGAAGTATTTGGTCGGAAAGTACATAGTTTACAATATTCTGGATCAATAATGAAAAAAATTACGAAAGACAAAAAATTTGTGATTGTTCATATATGCAGCTACTACAAGGCAGTAAAAAGCATTGAATTACTGTCACTACGATGTACTTCAGAGAATGAGTTCACTAGCTAGCCGCACCTAATTATTTTTAATGGTATTTACCAAAAATGGTTCAAATGGCTCAAAGCACTGTGGGACTTAACGTCTGAGGTCATCAGTCCCCTAGACTTAGAACTACTTAAACCTAACTAACCTAAGGACATCACACACATCCATGCCCGAGGCAGGATTCGAACCTGCGACCGTAACAGCCGTGTGGTATTTACCCTCCATATAAATTCGTGAAGTTTTCGTATTCTTATAATCTTTCTTGTATCCTTTTTGAATTCTTCCCTCGTTTTCTTCGTTATTAAACACAATTCTGTGCTATGTAGGTCGTAAATTCCATATAAAAATTCAGGAGAAGTGTTGAAAGAGCCAGAATAGCTACGTATCAGTTAATTCAAGGGCCATTTCCACATAGTATAGTGGGGTAAACGCAGGCTCTTCCCTTCAGTTCTACGTCATGGAGTTCAGGTGGGATTTTATATTTCCGGAGCATCTCCGCAGGGCGTCTAAGAAGTAATTTCGATTTATTGTGACTGGAAACGGGACAGGTTCCATCAGACTGGACAAAAGCAGTAATCACACCAATCTTTAAACATGGAAACAGAAAAGATTGTAACAACTACAGAGGTATCTCTTTAATCAGCGTTGTGGGTAAAATCTTCTCAGGTATTGTTGAAAGGAAAGTGCGAGTATTAGTTGAGGACCAATTGGATAAATATCAGTGTGGGACTTAACGTCTGAGGTCATCAGTCCCCTAGACTTAGAACTACTTAAACCTAACTAACCTAAGGACATCACACACATCCATGCCCGAGGCAGGATTCGAACCTGCGACCGTAACAGCCGTGTGGCATTTACCCTCCATATAAATTCGTGAAGTTTTCGTATTCTTATAATCTTTCTTGTATCCTTTTTGAAGTCTTCCCTCGTTTTCTTCGTTATTAAACACAATTCTGTGCTATGTAGGTCGTAAATTCCATATATAAATATTGAAAACAATAGACTGGCTGGGTGAGATTAAGATATGTGAACACAAAATAAGCAGTCTTGCATATGCGGATGACTTAGTTGTGATGGCAGATTCGATTGAAAGTTTGCAGAGTAATATTTCAGGGCTAGATCAGAAATGTAAGGACTATGGTATGAAGATTAGCATCTCCAAAACGAAAGTAATGTCAGTGGGAAAGAAATATAAACGGATTGAGTGCCAAATAGGAGGAACAAAGTTAGAACAGGTGGACGGTTTCAAGTACTTAGGATGCAGCTTCTCACAGGATGGCAACATAGTGAAAGAACTGGAAGCGAGGTGTAGCAAGGCTAATGCAGTGAGCGCTCAGCTACGACCTACTCTCTTCTGCAAGAAGGAAGTCAGTACCAAGACTAAGTTATCTGTGCACCGTTCAATCTTTCGACCAACCTTGTTGTATGGGAGCGAAAGCTGGGTGGATTCAGGTTACCTTATCAATAAGATTGAGGTTACGGATATGAAAGTAGCTAGGATGATTGCAGGTACTAGTAGATGGGAACAATGGCAGGAGGGTGTCCACAATGAGGAAATCAAAGAAAAACTGGGAATGAACCCTATAGATGTAGCAGTCAGGGCGAACAGGCTTAGATGGTGGGGTCATGTTACACGCATGGGAGAAGCAAGGTTACCCAAGAGACTCATGGGTTCAGCAGTAGAGGGTAGGAGGAGTCGGAGCAGACCAAGGAGAAGGTACCTGGATTCGGTTAAGAATGATTTTGAAGTAATAGGTTTAACATCAGAAGAGGCACCAATGTTAGCACTGAATAGGGGATCATGGAGGAATATTATAAGGGGGGGCTATGCTCCAGACTGAACGCTGAAAGGCATAATCAGTCTTAAATGATGATGATGATGATGATGATGGTGACTGGAAACTACCTTCTAGGATCATTTAATGCTCAAACTTCCACACTGGGGCAGTGAGCGTTATTGGTGTCGAATTCGAGCCCACTGTTAACGTATTCACCAGGAATCAGTTTTAGTCAAGTTGTTTTAGGGAAACATGTGATTACATTCTTACATTTTTCACAATTTTACGTCTCGCACATGCAATATCTGACCAATTTAAGCGAAGCTTACTTAGAAGAAAATACCTTATGCCAAGTTGATGTCCGGGCCACAGGAAACGCCTCAAAATACAGAAGAGCATGCCCTCTTTAGTAGCAGTTTCCCATGTTCTATCCATGAAGTGAAACTCACAGTCCCTCTTTTCCGTCACGGTAATAGGCGGAAACACTAACAGTTGATAAGACAGAGATTCCAACAACGTGCCGATGACGCTATCAGCCCACAGTTATTCGACGTAATAGGTGCCGTTAGGTTTAATTCATTCAGACTGTGCGTAAATTTTATACTTGGTTATTTCAGACATCAATTTAATTTGAAGATCTTCACAGCTGGTCTACGCCATTCAAAGATTATTTGAAATTTTAATGCTTCCTGCTTTTCTGTTAATTATGTACTGTATTATTCATTCATTTAGTTTACCTACATTGTCTGATCAAAAGGTGTCTGTGGACACCTTGTATTGGACATCAGTGTGGCGTGTGTCATCCCCTTCGCCCCCAGAACGGCTTCAACTTGTTGGGGCCACATTCGATGAGATGCCTCAATGTCTGTGGAGGAATGGCAGTTGATTGTTCTTCAAGAGCCGAAGTAGCGATATCGGACCGAAGATGACGTTCTAAGTCATATTCTGTTGAGGATTCAGGACTCTGGGCAGGACAAATTTCAGGGATATTACTATCCACAAAACATTGAACAAAACATTGACTTATAGATGGTGCCTTGCGGCAAGGTACAATGTCATGTTGACACAATCATCGTCTCCATGTTGTTCCTCTAACATGCGCAGTATACAATGCTGGGTTCATGTTCTTCATTTGGTGTTTTCTTAAGCACAATAAGGGGACCAAATACTAACCACATCGTACCAAAACAACACCTCCTCCGTACTTTACTGTTGACATTCCACACAACAGCTGATAACGTTCTCCAGGTATTAGCCAAACCCAAGTGCTTATATCGGATTGTCACAGGGCATAGCACGATTCATCGCTGCAAATCATTCGCGTCCAGTCATTCACTGTGCAGTGGCGTCGCTCTTTACACCGCCTCAAGAGTTGCCAAAGAAACTGGTACACCTGCCTAACATCGTGTAGGGACGCCGCGAGCACGCAGAAGTGCCGCAACACGACGTGGCATGAACTCGACGAATGTCTGAAGTAGTGCTGGAGGGAACTGACGCCATGAATCCTGCAGGGCTGTCCATAAATCCGTAAGAGTACGAGGGGCTGGAGATCTCTTCTGAACAACACGTTACAAGGCATCCCAGATAAGCTCAGTAATGTTCATGTATGTGGAGTTTGGTGACCAGCGGAAGTATTTCAACTCAGAAGAGTGTTCCTGGAGCCACTTTGTAGCAATTCTGGACTTGTGGGAATCACATTGTCCTGCTGGAATGCACAATTGCCATGAATGAATGCGGATGATCAGACAGGATGTTTACGTATGCCCGAGGCAGGATTCGAATCTGCGACCGTAGCAGCCGCGCGGTTCGAGACTGAAGCGCTTAGAACCGCTCGGTCACAACGCCCGGCTTTTGCAGGTAGATCCAGCGGTATTTGTGTCTACTCTCTGCGGAATCTGTTGTGAATAGAGTTGGTAATAAAGAAGTAATAAGTTGAAACGACACGCTCGATGTGACGATCTTTCTCTCATCTAAGGGTCTGACGCCATATTTCTGGAACTCACCTCTCGTGCAAGCGGGCCCAGGTTCGATTCCCGGCCGGGTTGGAGTTTCTCCGCTCGGGGGCTTGGTGTTGTCCTCATTATTTCATCCTCATCACCGGCGCGCAAGTCGCGCAATGTGGTGTCGACTGAAATAAGACTTCGGCCGAATTTCTCCGGATGGCGCCTCCCGGCTAACGATGCCATACGCTCATTTCCATTTTTTCTTTAACTACGTGTCGTACAACGACATAATTTTGTAGGTGCATTCAGCGCCGTATTTAGATACTATCTGTGAAATTTGTTGTGAATGTAAGTAGTGGCAAAGAGTTCAAATGGTTCAAATGGCTCTGAGCAGTATGGGACTTAACTTCTAAGGTCATCAGTCCCCTAGAACTTAGAACTACTTAAACCTATCTAACCTAAGGACATCACACACATCCATGCCCAAGACAGGATTGGAACCTGCGACCGTAGCGGTCACGCGGTTCTAGACTGTAGCGCCTAAAACCACTCGGCCACACCGACCGGCTGGCAAAGAGTAATGAACTGAAATGTCACCTATGATGCGGCAGTTTTCCACGCATCTCACAATTTACAACTTAACGTCCCCTGAATTATCTGTCGTGGAATGATATAATTTTGCTGGTACATTCAGTGGTATGTGTGAACACTGTCTCTGAAATGTGTCACGATTACAGTTAGGAGTAAGGAAATAATAAATTAAAATGTCTTGCTTCATGCGGCAGTCCTACTGCATGTACAGCGAAAATTAGTAAGCCATAATTTTTTTCCTTTCATTGTTTTGTGGCTGTTGTCAGCGAGAAAAGTTTCATAAATAAGTTTGAAATTATCTTTAAAGCATTTTTCAAGCCACTGAGTGCTCTAATTCTTTAATATTGGTAGTAATGGATATTCACGCGTCGTGGTCTACATTGCTTTTTCCCCTCCACCCCACCCCTTCGATAGAAGGATGGCTCTTGCTCCCACAGCGATTCCTTCAAGACAGTAAATGATAGGTGTATCAAGTTTGGTTCAGATAGGTGATAGAACTTTAGGTGGAGATGTGGAACATACAGACATATATACATGCGAAGGCATATCGGAAAGTAAGGTCCGATCCGTCGCGATATGGAAACGACAGTGAAAATCCGATGAGGCTTTGCACACATGTGTTGGCAAAGTCTCTGGTATGCCCGTCCATCGCATTACGTTGTTTTCAACCATGAGCGCACAGTGAGCACATAAAGATACCGAGAACATAGTGTCTCTCGCCAAGTGTCAGGGCCTGATGGGAGATTTTCTCCCGACATTATGCAGCCAACATAACATGGCGGTCATGCGTCTCCTTCTTCATTACAATTCTCGCCCGCACTTTGCAGAGGCAATGAAGATGCTCCTACAGCGTTTTCGATGGGAAGTGTTTGATTACCCACAACACAGCCCGTAATTGGCTCCCCCTGTGTTTAATTTCTGGTTACATGAACTGCTGGCTATGAAGATAACATTTTGTCACAGACAACGAGCTGTTGACCAGCGCGGAAAACACAGGCGGCTGCCTCCTATGACGAGGGCATTCGAAAGTTGGTACAACGCTACAGCAAACGTTTAAGTGAGAGCGGCGACTCAGTAGAGAAGTAACTGGAAGGTCTAGCTGACTGCTACAAGCCGGCCGCGGTGGTCTCGCGGTTCTAGACGCTCAGTCCGGAACCGCGTGACTGCTACGGTCGCAGGTTCGAATCCTTCGTCGGGCATGGATGTGTGTGATGTTCTTAGGTTAGTTAGATTTAAGTAGTTCTAAGTTCTAGGGGACTGATGACACGGATGTTAAGTCCCATAGTGCTCAGAGCCATTTGAACCATTTGACTGCTACAAATAAGACATTTTTGATTTGCACAATGGTTTCTGTTGCGCGACGGATCGAACCTTACTTTCCGAATAGCCCTGTTACATACACTACTGGCCATTAAAATTGCTACACCAAGAAGAAATGCAGATGATAGGTAGTCGTTGGACAAATGTATTATACTAGAACTGACCTGTGATTTCATTTTCACGCAATTTCGGTGCATAGATCCTGAGAAATCAGTACCCAGAACAACCAACTCGGGCCGTAATAACGGCCTTTATACGCCTGGGCATTGAGTCAAACAGAGCTTGGATGGCGTGTACAGGTACAGCTGCCCATGCAGCTTCAACACGATACCACAGTTCCTCAAGGGTAGTGACTGGCGTATTGTGATGAGCCAGTTGCTCGGCCACCACTGACCACATGTTTTCAATTGGTGAGAGGTCTGGAGAATGTGCTGGCCAGAGCAGCAGTCGAACATTTTCTGTATCCAGAAAAGCCCGTACAGGACCTGCAACATGCGGTCGTGCATTATCCTGCTGAACTGTAGGGTTTCGCAGAGATCGAATGAAGGGTAGAGCCACGGGTCGTAGCACATCTGAAATGGAACGTCCACTGTTCAAAGTGCCGTCAATGCGAACAAGAGGTGACCGAGACGTGTAACCAATGGCGATGACGAATACACCCTTCCAATGTGCGTTCACTGCGATGTCACGAAACACGGATGCGACAATCATGATGCTGTAAACAGAACCTGGATTCATCCGAAAAAATGACGTTTTGCCATTTGTGCACCTAGGTTCGTCATTGAGTACACCATCGCAGGTGCTCCTGACTGTGATGCAGCGTCAAGAGCAACCGCAGCCATGGTCTCCGAGCTGATAGTCCATGCTGCTGCAAACGGTGTCGAACTGTTCGTGCAAACGTCCCCATCTGTTGACTCAGGGATGGAGACGTGGCTGCACGATCCGTTACAGCCATGCGGAGATACTGCCTGTCATCTCGACTGCTAGTGATACGAGGCCGATGGGATCCAGCACGTCGTTCCGTATTACCCTCCTCAACCCACCGATTCCGTATTCTGCTAACAGTCATTGGATCTCGACTAACGCGAGCAGCAATGTCGGAATACGATAAACCGCAATCACGATAGGGTACAATCCGACCTTTATCAAAGTCTGAAACGTGATGGTACGCATTTCTGCTCCTTACACGAGGCATCACAACAACGTTTCACCAGGCAACGCCGGTCAACTGCTGTTTGTGTATGAGAAATCGGTTGGAAACTTTCCTCATGTCAGCACGTTGTAGGTGTCGCCACCTGCGCCAACCTTGTGTGATGTTCTGAAAAGGTAATAATTTCCATATCACATCATCTTCTTCCTGTCGGTTAAATTTCACGTCTGTAGAACGTCATCTTCGTGGTGTAGCAATTTTAATGGCAATAAGTGTATATCCGCATACATTGTCCACTGTTACAACATATCTGGATTATGACTGGCAGTGAGGTTTATTCAAACCGCTCTGGTATGTCCCTCATGGCCCTTTTGAACTCAGGAAATCACTATATACACCAGCTTGTGCAGTATCCTTAACAGCAACGCATCGTCTTCAGGGAAGTTTAGTAGAGCGCTCTGCAAACGCCTTGCTTCCTTCTTTGCCTCGGACCCACGGTGGCGTCGCACGAAGTCAGCAATCGCCGTCGCGACCAGGATCCACGCACTCGTGCCAACATTACACGACATATTGCTTTGCAGGTTCATTTGGAAACATTTACTGTCGGACGCGGGGTACAGTCTGAGGCCGTAGAAGCTAAGAAACAGATTAATTTTTCTAGGTTCAAAATGGCTCTGAGAACTATGCGACTTAACTTCTGAGGTCATCAGTCGCCTAGAACTTAGAACTAATTAAACCTAACTAACCTAAGGACATCACACACATCCGTGCCCGAGGCAGGATTCGAACCTAGGACCGTAGCGGTCGCTCGGCTCCAGACTGTAGCTCCTAGAACCGCACGGCCACTCCGGCCGGCCTTAATTTTTCTAGGGTCACGTCATATAATGAGTGATAAAGGACATCACCTTTGGCTTCTGAAATTATTCAAGTACAGAGCCCTCAGAATCAGTGTGAAAAGTATGCGAGGGTGTTGCAGGATAGTTTTCCTGAGAAACAGTTGTTTAGAAAAAAATCGATACGTTGCGATTTCTCGCATTAATCAGACTTGAAGTCAGCCAATCAGACCGTTGCGGTAGGATCGAACGCGAGCCATCGGCTGTGCTGCCTCGCTCGTTATCATCTATTCTGTGAGAACAAATGACACGAATAATTGTATCTGGCGGGCCGCTTGTATGACGTGCAACGGCCGGATTGGTTAACTTAATTGCTAATTAACTCGGAAACGGTGCAACTTATCCGACTTTTTTCTTAACAATTATTTATCATCACAGCCCACCCTGCAACACCCTTACAATCTTTTCAGACTGTTTCTGACCACCCTGTATATAATCACCATTGCAATTGCACAATTTAGTCACTTTCAAATGACACACATCGAAAAAATCGTGCTGTAACACGTATTTCTTTCTTTATTTATTTTTTTTGCATGTGTTGAATTGTTCCAATCCAAAACGGCTAAAGGCACAAAATCCAACGATCGACTTTATAAAAAAAATAATTACAGCAGTCAGAGGTGACTACGATATGTTTTAAAAGCCTGTAGGTAGGGCAAGAGTTATTTAAGATAGTCTCTTTGCGTTTAACATACGTACGTTTGCACTTCATTCTTTCGAATCTACGCAAAGCAAAAACGTTCTAGGTCTTTCTTCAAGTGAACGGTGGAATATTCTTATTTCAAATCCGAGATGGAAACACAATATACAGGCAATAAAGACTGGCGTTCTAACTCGTCTAAAACATTCGAATTCCCCAACTAAAGTTTTAAAATTACAGAAAGCAAAAACTGAGAAGTTATCCGCCTTACTTTATACAGCAGTGTTCATTTCTATACATTGAGTGTGATGAAAGTGCGGTTGGTTACAAGAGTACCAGAACGAGTACAACTGTTGACATATTTAAGGACAAAATTCGCTCGCGTTGGACATCACCAGCATGTTGTAAATACCTGACTGATACGTGCTTCTGTTTCAGACATATGACACACAGTTTTCTGCTGTCTATTCGCTGTTTAAATTCACTACATATTTCAGTACCGAGTGTGACAATGCAGTCTGCTGAAAAAATGTACTTTTGACATACCAGTGCGAAAATATAATACAGAAAAATCTCCATACCTTGCAAGTCCAAATTGAACAGTTCCGTCCAGTCTTTGCGGAAATTACTTGCTGTGTTGTTGAATAACATTTCCACGATTCGCCTAGAGTGACGTAGGATAAAAGAAAAATATCTGTTTTAGGATAAAGGTAGAGAGGATTTGAAGTCCATTTGCCATTACGACTAGCTTCAGCGGCCATATTAATTATCTAGATTCGCAAACTTTTATATCCCTGCAGCTAGATACCGTGTACACTAGCTGTCACTCAATTTCGGCCACTTCTCTACTGCTAATATATATGTGTTCTATTGTCACATATATGTTTAAAAACCAGAAGAAATTACACTTAATGAAAAATACATTCTCTTAATAAATGTAAACTGTGGCAAATAGTTTCGTAAGTAACATAATGAGACAATATTTTTAAAGCATTATTTTGCAGTTTGACAGTATAGAATCTTTAATAGTTGGTCACAACGTAACTGTTCTCGAATAAAGAAATAGTATTGGAGCTAAATGCTTTGTCGGGTATATCTTATACTCCCTAAATGCATTTAAATACTCTTCCATGTTTCAAAGATTTTTGCAGCGTACTCAGGTTCAGTTAGTTCTTCTCTTCCGTCGAGTATTTTTAAGATCATCAATCCAGTTCATTAAAGTCCTCCTGACTCTTTTTTCTGAAATTTTTCGTAATTCTTTTCTGGTTTATGGTATGGCGACTAAACTGATGTATGAGTAATTTCTGGACGGCTGTAAATGAGCCATTCTTAAACGAAGTGTGATGCGCTCTTCAAGTAACTGTCTTGGAGAAATCCGGATATCGAACGACTACTTAATTTTCTACTCTCTATGAAAAATTTGCTTCAGGACGTTGAGATATCTTTCTTGAACTTGCCGCAAATGAAAGTAATTTCTCTCATACCAGATGGCCAAATACAGAAAAATAATAGAACATTCACCCTGCCGTCTTTTAGAGTACGTTGTAAATGTTTAGTCTCTAGTTTCTACCGTCACATATTTCTTCCACCTGTTGATAATACATTGAAATTGCTCTCACCAGCAACTATAACATTATTCCACCACTCTGACTCATCGTTAACATGGTCTCTTGCAAACTGTTCCCGCTTCTAGATGCTAGTTTTAAAACTGTGAGTTCTCCTAACAAACAGAAATGGTAAGAGAGCCATTACTTAAGCGCTGTTATGATGTGCGACAGTTACTGGTTAGTGACTAAACGAACAATCCATATTTTAATCAGAGTGGTTGCATTGGCATGCAGTAATTCCATGGAAACGTCTTGATCATGGAAGTACTACATTTTACGTCGTGATGGTAACATACCTTACAAGTGGACGACTTCATCAGTCAAATGGAAGAAATTATTGTATTGATAATTTATGCACTACATTTTGAACTTGTGTTACGGTAAACCATGAACATGTATTCAGTGACGAGACACGCATTGAAAATAAAATAAAAACATACTATTAGCAATAAATTGGTGGAGTATAACACACGGTATAGTACCCACAAGAGGAGAACACACGTTTTAGGACATGAAAATTTGAATTTTTTGGTCTGTTGCTCTTCTCAATATCGTGGAATAATATGGATATACGCTTATTTCTGTAATGCTGGGTTGCGGGGGGATGCGAAAGCAAATATGTTACCCACACAAGAGTTATGAAATCATTGCTGGTCTCACAACATAGCCCAAATTGAATTATGACGAAGTGTTTCAGAGCACAAAGAAGGCGGCACAGATTCGTACAAGAATATCTAAATTAGTATAGCATCAATAAGCAAAACATTTCTGTGATGTCCTAAACAGTTAAATAGCACTCAGAAACCTGTATAGAGGAGTCATATCAGCTTCTGACATGGACCAAAGTATTGCTGAGCAAAGTGGATGCACGTGCCGCCAATGCCACAAACATGGAAAGAGTTCACTGAAGGCCTCTAGGGGAAGGAAGAATTGTCTGATGACGTGATAAAAGAAGAAATGGGACTCTAGATGGAAGACTTAGCGGATCCAGCATTAGAATCGTAGTTTAACAGATCTCTGAAAGAAATGGTATCAAATAAGGCACAAGGTATAGATAACATCAATTTGGATTCTCTAAAGTCATCGAGGAGAGTGACAACCGAACGACTATTCAAGTTGGTCTGTAGAATCAATAAGACTGGAGATATTACATCAGACTGTAGAAAAAATATCATCCACACAATCCCGAACACAGAAACAGCATATCTGTGCGAGAACTACCGCACAACCTGTTTAACAGAACATGTGACAGATTTGCTGACAAGAATAATGTACAGCATAACGGTAAAAAACTGAAGATGTGTTAGATGACGAAGGGTCTGGTTTTGGAAAAGCGAAAGGCAGCAGACAGGCAGGTCTTCGCTTCACAGTGGAAGCAAAACTTAAGAATCAAGATACATATCATACAATTTTTCTACATAGAGGAATGGTGTGACAATGTAAAGTGGCACAAAATGCTCAAAAGACTTAGAAAAATGTGTTGAAGCTGTAGGGAAATACTGGTAATATATGATGTGTACAAAATCAGAAATGAAACAGTAAGAAGGGAAAACAAAGAACGTGTTGCTCGGATTAAAAACATGGGTAATGCAGTGTTTCGCTACTACATTTCAGTCTATACATCGAAGAAGCAGAGACGGAAACGAAAGTAAGCTTCAGTTGTTGGATACAAATTCAGGGTGAGCGGATATCGATGTTAAGTCTGAAACATCCCCTTAGAAAAATTTTATAAATGACAGTGCTGGAAAACCTCTACGTTATTTGATTTTCAAACAGCTGAGCAAAACTGAACATACTCAGACATTCACTAAACTGACACACAATATTTTTAGCGCAACGCAATCTGACTTTCAAAAGAATGGCCCTGACTAACAATAACCTATACCTTTCATGAATCACTTACCTCTTAAAAATCTTCGTTACTCAGACTACAGCAACACAAAAATGGTTCAAATGGCTCTGAGCACTATGGGACTTAACATCTGTGGTCATCAGTCCCCTAGAACTTAGAACTACTTAAACCTAACTAACCTAAAGACATCACACACATCCATGCCCGAGGCAGGATTCGAACCTGCGACTGTAGCAGCCGCGCGGTTCCGGACTGCGCGCCTAGAACCGCTAGACCACCGCGGCCGGCTACTGCAATACAGCGAGCGCCAATACTGCCAGCTAAATAAAAGATCCTAACTACTGAAGGCACTAACTACTGATCGGCATAGTTAGCAAATGAAAGATTTTGGTAGAGAACAAACTATGTATTTACCTTAATGACATTCAAAAGTCATCATATATATATATATATAATCAGTTCATGATATCCAGTGTTACAAATTTACTCTTTCTGATGGACACACGTCCAGATCGTCCGCTCTCAAAATTCTGCCATCTCTGCCCCCACATCCACCTCTGCTGGCGGCTCACCTCCAACTGCGCAACGCTACGCGCTGTTCACATCCAATTGCCCAACACCACAATAGCAAATATTCCAACAATGCAAACCAGCCACAGACTGCACACAGCACAGTCAGTGATTTTCATACAGAGCGCTACGTGGCGTTACCAACATAAAAACCTAAACTGCCTACTTACAAGTCTCAGTGACGACGTTGCTGTCTTCAGTAAAAGCGGAGAATTATAACGGGACCTGCCGAATGGAACTAATGGACTGCTGAGCACGGAGTATGGAATGAGGTTCAACCGAAGAAAGACGAAGCAGTTAGAATTATCGGAAATGAGATTACTGATAAAGTTAACATCGAAATTCAAGAAGTAGGTTTAGTGAAGAAATTCTACTACCCTGTAAGCTAAATAACACATGACGAATGAAGGGAGAGGACATAAAATGCAGACGAGCACATGTGAAGAAGGAATTTCTGACTAGTGTTAAAGTTAAATATCGACCCCCCCCCCCCACACACACACACATATGGTCACACCAAATGCTGCCCCCATACGACGATGATGAATTCAGTCTGTAAACGTTCATTTTATTCGAAGTCTCCACTCAAGGATACAACTACCGTGATACTGCACATAGTCTGTGTGCGTTCGTAGGGCTAGACGAGGTGTTGGTGAGAGCACGAGAGCACCACTGTCGGCTCAGCTCTCTGGCTGCCGCGGAAGGGTCAGCCGCAGCTTACTGACGTCCTTCTGGCTACTTGCCGTAACCACAGACAAGTCAGTTTGCTGAATGAAGGTATGTCACGTGGCTGTACGATCTTGCACGGACGAGCAAACAATACGCCTGTCCTCTCTGGTAGTTATAACGCGGGGCCGTTAAAATCCCTCATATCACTGACTTAGCTGTCCTTGAATCAACTGATATCATATTCGTATGACAGTCGTGGGATAGACCCAACGCGAGGAACAATATCTTGGAACACAAGCTGCAGTACGGATGATAGCTTACGACACGTTCTCCTTCTTACTGGTGGGGGAATTCGATCTTAACACAAATAGTCGTTATCACAATACGAATTCTAAACGAGAAAACGCTACATAATCTTTCCTTACGGTACGAGTGTAGATGACGCCACTTGTACCTACGCAGTGCGACTGCACTGAAATGCTAATTACTTGCGTATCCAAACATGCAGTAGACTGTAAATTTATGCCAATGTGACTTTTGTTGCATGCCGCTTCCTTTTCAGCGGCTGACAGTGTACATTAATAATTGCTATTGCCGTGTGGCTTATATAACTTATTACACAACTTGTTTCATTCTAATTATTCAGAAACACACTAAATTAAACCCCTAACTACGGGATAGGTACATTATGTTCGCATCAAATTTTATGCATAATACATAATTCAAATGTTGCATTTATTAACATTACTATTACAAAAGATAAATATGCTGTTCATAAATGTAATTTTGTGCTCGCCTGATCATACTGACGGTTGTCCGACGCAACATGTCATCAATTGCGTTGATTTCTCGTCGAATGTTAACCTTCAATTTGTGGGTATTAAAAACATAAAATCTCTCCTTCAAAGACCGCCAAAGGAAACATGTCACATGCATTCAACTCTGGGGAACTTGTAGGCCACAGCCAATTGATAGCTCACAATTGGTTCATTTTTAGGATCTCCATGAACCCGATTCAGTGAAACTTTTATGTGTGCACGTTGCTTCGTTTTCCTGGAAAGGCTAAATTATTTTGCGTTATTACGTAACTCCGCAAAGAATTTTTTAGAAAACCGTGGGGTATTGTTGCTTACTGAGAGTCCGATCAAAAATTATTGGTCCGATTACAAGATTACAGGAAAACAGCAAATCAGACACCAGTTTCAAATTTCTAGTGAGGATTCCTCGCCATCCAGTACTTGGTTTTCTGCCAATTAACAAGGCCAGATAAATGAAATCATGCCTCGTTTGACATGAAATGCGACACTGGATCTGTCTGTCCACCAACAGTGTTTTCTAGAAGCCAGTTGCAATACCCAGTTCGTTTCGGTTTGTCTGTCTCCTCCGTGGTTGCACTCGTTGTAACGCGGTATGGTTTCAGTGTTTCAGTTTTAACCCATAAAGAATTTTACGACATATTGTGTATTTAACATTAAACTGTTTGGATTACTTATTTGAATCCGAACATGTTGCACGTCATTACCTAACTAAAACGTGCATGCTGCTCTTTGCTAGGATACTGCCGTTCGGAAAACTTTCAACCTACACTTGGCACGCACCTTCAAACGACTGAGTCAGTATAAAAATCTCAAGTATAGCTATCCTCTCCTGGATAGCATAAGGCATGTTACCAGTTTTGGGTGGTGCAAAATTTTACCAGTCAGCTACAATATTACAAAACTGAACAGACTGTGTTTCACTACTTCGTCATGACAGGCGCGATTTATTATTGTTTCGATATTAGCTGTACGTAATCCGCTAAGATGAAGTAAATTGATTCAATATTTATTATTTCCGCTATGGTTTTTTTCTGCTAATGCGTTATTATGTCCTAGATCTGTCACTTCTCGTGTACCACACGCATCACTGTTCCAGAATAACAAACATAAAATGCAAAAAAAAAAAGGCTTTGCAAACATCACACCTGCATATCCAAATCTTTTCATACACCTTCATACTAAAATTCCTCCTGCATTCGTTTTTTTACCACATCTACAGTCATTTTACTTACTAGTTCAGTAATTGTAACTAAACTAAATATGTTAATTTTGTATATATGTTTAAATGTATTTAAATTTTATAATAGATAGTTGAACGTTGTGATAATTTAAATACAATGGAAAAAAATGCGATGACAGCATTAGGAATCGACGCCGCTGAAGACTTGACAGTCGGTGACCTTGACCGCTGAACCATGACACCGGTACGTCAGCTGCGCCTCAACCATCCTATACAGAGTATCCACGCAAAACATTTTACAAGGACTTTAAGAGAAAAGTATTGACACGGCCCAGTGGCCAATCCAGCATTCATAATGCCGAAAGGGATGATGTCACGTAAGAGCATGCACTGTCAAAAGCAGACAACTGATTCCCTGTTCTGAGATTATCGTAGTGCGACTGAACATCATTTCAGCACTCGACATTGGTTTCTGGTTATCGTTTGGTGAGCACTACAAAATATTTTTTTCGATGGTGCTGCGCTCCAGACATGCAATACTTTTTAAATGAGTAAACCGTTATTTGAATATGAATCACTATATTTGTCTTTTGCAATATCTACAAAATGGTTCACATGGCTCTGGGCACTATGGGACTTAACATTTGAGGTCATCAGTCCCTGCTTAAACCTAACTAAGGACATCACACACATCCATGCCCTAGGCAGGATTCGAACCTGTGACCGTAGCAATCGTGCGGTTCCGGAATTAAGCGCCTAGAACCGCTCGGCCACCGCGGCCGGCTGTAATATCTACATTTCGTCTTTTATACAATTATCAAGTACAGAGGATAAATATAGTAACACACAATCAAACGGCGGTTTACTCTTTTAAAAACTACAGAATATCGTTTCGTCCATTTTATTTCCGTGCCAGCTAGCTTTCAAAGAGAAATTGCATACTTTTTTTGTGATTTCCGGCTCGAATTCGAAGAGAAATCGCATTATTTGTGTGCGATATTTACAGTATGCTGAAGCACTTTAGCACATGATCACTGGCTGCCACTGCATGCTACACAAACACAACTGCTCCCACAATACAGTACTGTATACTTCACTGACACATAACCACCAGACGAAAGGCAGTAACGACCTGTAGTAGCACATAGATCCGCTAGCAGTGCTACTTGTGTGAGAGTCTTTCATTTAATGGTGTCGGGTAGCGGTTTCATTACGGGTTAGGTTCTATGTTGATCACTCTCTATGTGCAGATGGTAGGTACTGATAAGGTATATTTTACAATTTTGAACCACGGATTCTAGGAGCAGTACAGTAGCAAGTTCCCTGAGAACTAATCTGCGAACTGATCGGTGAGGACGGCGCCGTGTAGTACCGGAGGAGTACTAGTGAAGGCTAAGGTAGGGTGACCGCCTTGTTGCAGGTAGCGCCGGACGAGCCACGGAAGGCGGGCAGCCCCCCGGACGGCGGCGCGCTGCCCGACTGCGACTGCCTGGGGGCCGGGCCGCCGCCCCCGCATTTCCGACTGCCCCCGCCGCCCCCGCCACCACCGCTCAGGTGCACGCAGCTGCCGCCCGCAGACGCCGAAGACTTCTGTGACGCCCCTCCGGTCAGTGGACACGATACTCTCTTCTGCTCACGTCCTCTCTCCCTTGTTTACAGACATGATTTGTTGTACAGGGAAAGGAGACATGGCTGCAATCGTACAATACGGGCCATTAAAATTGCTACACCACGAAGATGACGTGCTACAGACGCGAAATTTAACCGACAGGAAGAAGATGCTGTGATATGCAAATGATCAGCTTTTCAGAGTATTCACACAAGGTTAGCGCCGGTGGCGACACCTACAACATGCTGACATGAGTGAAGTTTCCAACCGATTTGTCACACACGAACAGCAGTTGACCGGCATTGCCTGGTGAAACGTTGCATGCGATGCCTCGTGTAAGGAGAAGAAATGTGTACCATCACGTTTCCAACTTTGATAAAGGTCGGATAGTAGCCTACCGCGATTGCGGTTTATCGTATCGCGACATTGCTGCTCGCGATGGTCGATATCCAATGACTGTTAGCAGAATATGGAATTGGTGGGTTGAGGAGGGTAATACGGAACGCCGTGCTGCATCCCAACGGCCTCTTATCACTAGCAGTCGAGATGACAGGCATCCTATCCACACGGCTGTAACTGATCGTGCAGCCACCTCTCGATCCCTGAGTTAACAGATGGGTACATTTGCAAGACAACAACCATCTGCACGAAGAGTTCGACGACATTTGCAGCAGCATGGACTATCAGCTCGGAGACCATGGGACCATGGCTGCGGCTACCCTTGACGCAGCATCACAGACAGGAGCGCCTGCGATGGTGTACTCAATGACGAACCAGGGTGCACGAATGGCAAAACGTCATTTTTTCGGATGAATCCAGGTTCTCTTTACAGCATCATGATGGTCGCATCCGTGTTTGACGTCATCACGGTGAACGCACATTGCAAGCGCGTATTCGTCATCGCATTACTGGCATATCACCCTGCGTGATGGTATGGGGTGTCATTGGTTACACGTCTCCGTCACATCTTGTTCGCATTGACGGCACTTTGAGCAGTGGACGTTACATTTCAGATGTGTTACGACCCGTGGCTCTACCCTTCATTTGATCCCTGCAAAGCCCTACATTTCAGCAGGATAATGCACGACCGCATGTTGCAGGTCCTGTACGGGCCTTTCTGGACGCAGAAAACGTTCGACTGCTGCCCTGGCCGGCACATTCTCCATATCTTTCACCAACTGAAAACGTCTGGTCAATGGTGGCCGAGCAACTGGCTCGCCACAATACGCCAGTCACTACTCTTGATGAACTGTGGTATCGTGTTGAAGCTGCATGGGCAGCTGTACCTGTACACGCCATCCAAGCTCTGTTTGACTCAATGCCCAGGCGTATCAAGGCTGTTATTATGGCCAGAGGTGATTGTCCTGGGTACTGATTTCTCAGGGTGTATGCACCCAAATTGCGTGAAAATGTAATCACATGTCAGTTCTAGTACAATATATTTGTGCAATGAATACCCGTTTATCATCTGCATTTCTTCTTGGCGTAGCAATTTTAACGGCCAGTAGTGTAATATTGTCTTTGGTCTGAAGGTTGACTATATACAATTCTCCACGCTACTGCAACCTACATCCATTTAAAACTGTCTCCCTTGGCCGCCCTCAACAATTTTTGCCTCCCCCAACCCCTATGTCCCACGTGCACACAAACTTCCCTCCTTTACCAAAGTGAAGAGTCCTTTTTAGGTTCAGCTCGTATTCTGTCAGCATATCCCTTCTTTAAATAAAGTTGTGCCGTAAATTATTTTTTTCTCAGTTCAATACCTGACGTTATCATTGGCTATTTTACCTACGTAATTACATTGCAGCAGTCTTTTGTAGCGCCTTATTCTAAAGCTTCTATTTCCCTCTTGTCTGAAATGTTTGTCTGTCACGTTTCATGTCGGTATAAGGATACACTCCATACAAATACCTTCAGAAAATAAATTTAAAAAAAGGGATGCATCAAAAATTAATTCTGCGGAAATCGGTAGATGTGATGTACATACAAACAAATGACTAGATTGTCATAAAATCTGGATGAAAAGCTTCGCAAACTGAATGTCAAGGAAGTTTTGGTCCACTTCTGGCTCTCATTAAAGAAGTTATTAGGCTTCGCATTGACTGACAGAGTTGTTGGGTGTCCTTCTGAGTGATATCATGCCAAATTCTTTCCAATTGGCATGTTAGCTCATCAAAATCCCGAGCTTGTCGGGGGTCCCTGCTCATATTGCTCTAAACGTTCTCAAATGGGGAGACACTAGAGAACTTGCTAGCCAGGTTACGGCTTGTCAATCTCTAAGACAAGTAATGGGGACTCTCGCCGTGTGTGGACTGGCATTATCGTGCTGAAACGTAAGCCCAGGATGACTTTCCATGAAGGGCAACGAAACGGGGCGTAGAATATCGTTGACGTAACTCCATTCTGGAAGGGTGATGCGGATGACAACCAACGGGGTCCTGCAATGAAATGAAACGTCACTCCAGACCATCACTCTTGGTTGTCGGTCCTTATGGCGGGCTACAGTATCCCACCGCGTCTCCTGGCACATCTTTTTGGATTATTGATGCTCAGTCTGAACTCAACAATGAAGAATATTCTACTCCATTCAGTGACATTTCAGAAAGAATGAGACAGAGCTCAGTGTTAGTCGACGCACGGAGTGCCGTGAGCTCATCCCCTTTTCCGTGAGCCCTATATAAATGGTTCTTATGTTACTGAACCACCAACTGCACGTCGGCCGACGGTACGTGCATTGTGATCAGTTGACTGCCAGAGCTGGCAGTCGACTGAGCACAATGTAGGGCAACAGGCGTGTGCATGTTAGTGTGTGTGCATATGCTTGCGTGCTTGTTTTTCCTACAGCTGCTAAAAGAAGGAAGTGCATTCGGAAAGTTAGCCAAGCTCCATACCTTTTGCTTGTGTGACTACTGACGACACAGTGCTTCTGCCTTTCAATGAGGCGTCTCCTGTATTCCCAAATAATTCGTAATTTTCAACTACAGCTTTCCATAATTCAAATATTTTATAAATATTCGTTTACCCCCTCTTCATTATCTGTGTCCCCAATCTATCTATCTCCTTTTCTACCTACTACATCTATCATTCCAATCCTCTCTCTTCCCCCCTCCCCAAATCACAAATCTTTAAATAATTATGTACACATAAGCTTTGATTTTATAGACACAATACAAAATAAATAGAAAATGTTTATTATTACTCTATCATACAACTATACTAGTTTACTAGGTTAAAGAATAACCTACCGATTTTACCACTGAATTTATATATAGTGTTAATAATCTAATAACTAATGTTTTATACGTGTGACAATTCGTTATAAAGCACATTTACATTCTTATGGAATTTAACCATTTTCTTAACACTCGTGCAAATTGTGATATACATGTTAACGAAGCACATCCTTAAGCAGTTTTACAATGCATGTTACAGCTTTTTTTTTTTGTATTTTTCAGATTGTATGTATCTGAGTCCAATAACCTTATAAATTTTGGTCCCACCCCTTTTTGGCACCAGCTTTTTCTGACGACCTCCTCCCCCCTTAATCACCCAATCCTTTCCTTCCCAGACCTATACAGACTCATGTTCTGTTGAAGCCACAGTTGCATCCATGTTCCCTTCCCCTCTCCACCATTTCGTCAGCATTGCAACGTGGGTTTCTTGGTTGATTGCGCTGGTGTAATGGACTATTGTGAACATTGGCATGCTGCTGTTGTCATTCATAAATATACATATTAATACTCAGCTATATAGATCTGCATGTTTTTCATAATTAACTGTATTACATGGTTTGTAACAAATATATTACAATAAGTCAGTTCAGGATCCTTACATGTGAACATCAGTATTAGGCCACCACGTCATACACTTCAAACACTGTTACGTATCAACATATCCAAAGATAATGTATTTATCACACAAAATAAACATTTCAGCTACGTTGTGCCCTAAAACACCACAGATGATGTTGTGTGAAATGTGATGTCTCTCTAACGATCTTTGGAAGATTGTTCCATCTATATCCATTCCAGTTGTTGTTCAGACACAGTAGTGTGGAGCATACCATTTATTGATTAGCATTTTCATATAACAGCTGCGCTGTAGGGTTCAGATATGAAAGTCTCCAACTTATTTAGGCATTCCACAGATATTCTTTTTTTAATAATCACAGATCTGCGCTATATAACCAGATATGCTTTTCTGACCAGGATGTGCCTGTCAGACCAATCTGAGGCCTTTTGACACATATAAATAAGGTAAATAATCATGGTATTTCTAGATTATTTGATACAGTGGCCCTGTTTCTTGCTATTGTGATTTACAGCTTCTATTGTTTGTACTTGAAATTGACCCCAGGCCGAAATCTGGATTGTATAGCAATAAAATAAATTTTATTACAGTCAAATGACAGCAGAATCATTCAAAATATTGTCCATCTCCCTGCCTCCAGCCAAAATAAAAATTATCAGTTGTTTGTCTCACCAGATATATGGAGATAAAGTTACCCGAAGTAATAGTGTATAAAATACAATAAAAAGTGTAGGGCAAGCAAATATGTATCCAAATACATTCATGTATCCACCTCCAAATCAGTGAACTGGGCAATACAGGTATATGAACAAGTGTGGTAGTAAGAACAAATCAGAGTGCCAAATTATACCTAACTAATCTGAGATTACTAACCGCACTTTCCCCTTTAAAATATGATCATGTGCTGACTTAAACTGATGAATATGTGAATTATATAATTAATAAAGTTAGTTCCATCCACTGTAAGAAAATTTAGAATCTTATACAAAACAATATGGTAGAGTACACTGTATGGTTAGTAAATTAGTGTACAGTAACCTGAAATAGAGAATTTAACAGATATTAGTTTTGTTGAAAAAGAGACTGAAATTTAAAATAAGGGGCTGAAATTTAACATATCAGAAAAATTGCATGGGAGTATAGTTAAGAACCTAATTGCTTGTATGAAAGGTCCTTTAGATATGGTGAAGATGCTGATTGAAGAACAAAATGAACTGACTAGTAAAATAGCAAGAATTATCAAATGACGATTAGATAGAAACAAAACAAGTGGTTGCAGTAATAAAACTAATAAATACTATGAAACTGTAAAAAATTAATGAGAAAATGAAAAGAAATCAGGCAATTAGTATTAAAATGTTAAAGGCAACACTACTTTCTTATGAAAGAGGTCGACTGTGTAGCTAAGATGCAAGATTTCTTTGAGAAAAATAAAACTGTAAAATTAAACTCTGACCTCATTATCAACATTAACGATTTGTTAAAAAAGAAACTCAAAGACTGTAAGTTCGTCTTTACAAATAAGGAGATCAGGGAATGTATTAATGGAAATTCAAATGCACCAAAACTTAGAACTAAGCCACAGATACAACAACAAAATATTCCCATTAGGCCAGTTGTTAACCATATAGACAGCCCAGCTTATAAAATAAGCAAAAGACTTGCAGGTTATCAAAAAAATTCTATGCATATGAGGAATGTTACACAGTCCAGAATTCACAGGATGTAGCACATGAAATGAAAGACCTTATAATCCCTGGTAATGGTAAACTTGTTTCTTTTTATATATCAATCATTTACACCAATATACCCATAAGAGGAGCTATTGACCTAATATGGAGGAAACGATTAAGCATAAAAAACTGTCAATAGGCGAAATCACTGAAATCATAGTGTGCTTAGTTAGTTGCAAGTAACAACTATTTTACTTTTCAACATGAAATTTAAACCCTGGAGGATGGGCTAACCATAGGCAATTATTTAGCAGGGACTGTAGCTGATATCATAGTTAACAGCTTGGAACAACAATTTTTAAAGAGTTTGAACAATCAGTTCGCAAAATTTGCTAGTAAAAGATATATGTTGATGATGCTATTGTAGTATTTGATGATTCTCTAAGAAAACGTGTATAACGCAAAACAAATTAAACAGCCTCCATAACAAAATCAGATTCATGAATGAAACTGAAGAACACAGAACCATAGATTCCCTTGATCTGAAATCACTAACAACAATAACAAATGCACTTCTGGAATCTATGAGAAACCCACAGCAACAGATTGTATTATTAATAATTATTGCAATCACTCAGTGAATCATAATAAAGCATATTTCAACTCTATGGATAATTGGATAGTAAATCTTTCTTTGCAGAATTATGAAATTGAGAAAGAATTACAGAATCTAAAAGCTGTTACAGGTACAAATGAATACAGGCCAGACATAGTCACAAAAACTGTGATAAAACTGGGACTTGTAATCATCATGATATGAAGGAAATCACATTATGAAGAGAATAAGAAAAATAAAAGGAACAGATTTTCTTCTGTCACATAGATACTATTCCAGAGAAAACTGCAGGAGTATTCGACAAAACTAATGTATAGATTTCTCTCCACACAAATAACAATGTATGTAATATCCTTAAGCATGGCACACACAAATCTAACCCAAGAAATATATGAGGCACATATAAGTTTATGTGTGACAGTTGTGACAAATGTTACATTGGACAAACAGGGCACACATTCAAAGATAAGTGTAAAGAACATGTTACAAGAACAGAACACAATACTTGAAAATTTAGCAAGCACCTAACAGACAGTAAACAATAAGTAAAAGAAATCCATCAGGCTTTAAAAACCTTATGTATCTTGCCTACAAGTAAGAAAATGAATGTCCTAGAAGAAATTGAAATCTACAGTGAACTGATAAAATCTCTTAGAAGTTATTGAATGATCAACTACAACTCAGAAACATAAACTTTTCAAATAACTTCAACCAATATTATTAAGAAATTGATTCAGTTAGGATTCAGTTAGTTGCCTTTATCTGGGATTTTCCACAACTACGATTATTGTAAATATTCAAGTAACGAATTTTTTACTCGAAGAATGTGATATGTTTTTAAACTAGTATAGACTCATACATGAATGATGACTATGTATCTTTCCTTTATTATTTGCCTTACAACTGGACTCATATAGTACTTTTGCCGTATTAAATTAGATGTACCTGTTATTTTATGTACATACACTATAACTCATACAGTAACCAGTGATTATTATTATTTTCATATTACATTTTTGATTGTTTTAAAATATACAGAGGAATGCATTTTAATTACTGCCTTTGTATAAAATCTGTTGCAGGTTAGTACTAGAAATGTAAGGACAAATGTATGTATTCCAGCTATTAACTGAGATGTATATGAAGTTGTCCTATATGTGTTATAGTATGCTCCCCATAAAAATATGTTCTTCATAAAGACTCTAGTTTGGATGCACAGTTTCATCTTCAGTTGTAAATTATATAACAATACCTCCATGCTTCATCCCTCCATCAGGATCTGCTTTGTGTACTGCACTGTCCTTATACTTGACATTTCCTATGTTTATTAAACTGACTAAAATTGTGGTGATTCTTATCACATACTATGAGATATTGCTACAAAATTATGCTACAATAAATGATGTAACAATGGATGTAGATAACATTGGCAGTACCACAGCAGTTAATATTAATACAAACATTACAGATGTGGCTACACAAAATAATAAGGAAAATGAAAAACTGCTTTCTGTAGTTCTTAGTAGTGTTGGTTATACTGCTGCCTTCCACTCCTCCTCTTCCCCTCACCATTATGCATCATTCGTTTACACTTATTGTTTTCCTCAACCACTTTAAAGTAGCTTTTTCCTATTATGTTCGATAGTTTCAAATGTATGTTTGGGTGCATATAATTCTAATGATTACTTAATGTGTTTTCAAAAGTAGAGCTACGCTCTCCAATACTTTTATAAATGTTAGATTATCCCCATGTGTTTCTAATATGTACCCAAAGTAGCCAGGAAAATACAAATAAGTTTTCAAACATTTTGTAAATATTTAATTACCCCTCCACCCTATAATCACCTCCTTCGAGAAACTAAACACTTCCTTTTCCCACTATATAGTATATACCACCCACTCCATTTACTACTCCCTTATTTTATTTCTGTACATATCTGTCCACCCTCCCAGTGTCAAATTCCTTAAAATACTTTTAAACTTTTTTAATTTTTTGAATTACTATAAACACTTTAGCACTGTTTTACAGACCTTATGTAATATCCATAGAAATTACTCTATAGTTATTCCATTACACAGCACATGTTTATGTTACCAGTTTGAAGAATACCCTACTTTCTCAACCATTGAGATCTGTTTTACACTAATCTGTATTTTGTTCCTGTTCTTACATGAGAAAAATATAAGCATTACAGATGTGAATGTACTTGGCATTACAACCAATGTTAAATTTCTTTTCAGTATTCTTAGCAGCAATAGTTATTTTGCCCCCTCCTACATCCCCTGATCACAACACTCATTTGCATATACTTACACCAGTGGCCTATCACCTAATATGGTTATATTTTACATGTGGTTTATAAGCAAATATGTTTAATGGTTGCACATAAACACATTGCTACATATACTTTCAATAGAAGCTTAAATCTGTCTTTAAAATGTGAGTGTGTTCTCCAACACTTTTATAAACATCCATTAAACCACATATCGATAATAGGCAATTACGACTTAACTCCATCTGTCTAAAAATCTCGTAATTCCAGTAATCAGTAACTCTATTATGAGATTTGAAAGTGCACTGATTTCTCTGATCTTTCCACTATATAGTTAAACAGAAGCAACTTTCTATATCACTATATATTATTTTTTGAGAAACCATTTTTGCTTCTCCTGCGACATTTTACAAAAAGGAGTTATGAGATTTTCATTGTCTGCCATCGATATTTATAATGCTTACTCAAAGTGTTTGGAATATCTAATTGTCTTTCAATTAGTTTACCCCTCCCCTTCCTAATTATCTGTATCCTCAAACCCACTACATCATTTCAATCCTACAACTTCTATCTCTACAATCCAACTTCCTTCCCCCTCCCCCTATCACCTGTCTTTAGATTATTATATACACATTAGTTCTGATTTAATAGGTACAATACAAAATCCACAGAAATTATTTAGCATTACTCCTTCATTCAAGTTGTCTAATATTACTAGTTTAAAGAATAACATACCGATTTCAACACTGAACTTATAGAAGTTGTAAATAACCTAACAACTATTGCTTTATCTTTGGAAAATAATTTATATTGTAGATTTATTTTCTTATAGAAATTTAACATTTTTAAGTTGATGAAGCACATGCTCAACCAGTTTTACAAAGCATGTAATAGATAGTATTACATACATTTTACTAGTGCTTCAAAAAGTTTTATAACACTTACCGTACAGAAGTTATGTTTATGTTTCACAGATAATATGGATCTGAGTCAAAGAACCTTATGAATTTTGGTCCTGCCCCCTTTGGCACCCACTTCTTCAGATTACATCCCACCTCCCTCAGTTCCCCCTTTCCTTGCCACCCACACCACCACCAACCATATCCAGTTTGAATAATATTTCATGTTCTGTTGGCTCCACAGCTGCATTCATATTCCTTCCCTCTCCCTGCCACTTCATCACCATTGCATTGTGGCTTTCGTAGTTGATTGTGCTGGTGTGTAGGACTTGTGATAGCATTTGCCTGCTCCTGTTGCAATTCATAATGAGACATATTACTACTCACTTAGACACTGCACCATGCTTTTTATAATTAATTGTTCTACCATGGAGGAACTCCATGTTTGTTACTAATGTATTATGATAAGACACTTTACGATATTTACATGTCATATACTATAAACACTGTTATATACGAATGCAGATAATGTACTTATCACGCAAATTAAACATTTCAGCTATCTTGTTCCCTAACACAATACAGATGCCGTTGTAAAGACTAATGTTTTTCAGGGGACCTTTGGAATATAATTTCGTGTATGTACATTTTATTTGTTGTTCAGACACAAAAGTGTGGACCATACCTTTTACTGGTTGGCAGAGTTTCATATAACAAGCGTCCTATAGGGTACAGACATTAAAGTCCGCAAATTATTTAGGAGTTTCACAGATGTTCTCACTTTTTCTAATGACAGATCTGGACTATATGACCAGATATGCTTTTCTGACCAATGCTTGTATTTCATGCCAGTCTGATATCTTTTGACATATGAATAAGGTAAAAATCATGGAATTTATACACTATTTTTCATGGTTACTCTGTTTTCTGCTGATGTGATATAGGCTTCTGTTGTTGATTCCTGTTTTAGTGCTTGAAAATGACTTAAAGCCGAAATCTATATTGTATATTAATAAGACAAAAAGTATTACAGTCAAATTGCGACAGCATCATTCAAAAAGTCATCAAAGCAGCGCTGATGCATTCTCTGGTCACTTCCAATGTTCTTGGCACAATAACCCTAAACATCATATTGGTAACTTTGCTCTCAGTTAGTAATTCCCAAGTCACTAAAGTCAGGTGAGCTGGTGTGGGTGAGCGGAAGAAAACAATGCGACATCGTTTTCACCACTACGCCCAAACTATCATTGCCGAAGTTCGTTTGTCTGGTGGCGGCGAACATCGATGCTAAAATGAGGGAGTGCCCTGTCTTGTTCGAAGATGAAATTCCCGGTACCAACAGTCAGTTGCGTAAACAACCAAAAATAGTACATGACAAAGTTAGAGATATAAGTCACTGTCTTCTCATAGGAAAAAAAAAGACAGCACATACAGCTTCGTCTGTGACACTGCACAGGAAACATTAACCGTTCCTGAATCTTGTCCACGCACCACGATGTCACGTTTCAGTGCCCTCACTCTTAAATTGTGGTGGTTAACACTTCCACATAAATGGGAGGTTGCTTCGTTGCTGAATATAAATGTGCAGGCGAAATGTTCATCGTCAATTGCCTCCTGCATTATGAAGCAAAATTGCAACCAGCGGCAATAATCAACCGGTTTTAATTGTTGCACGGGCTGCAGACGGTACGGTTGGAAATGTAATCGGCTTCGCAAAATCCTTCACTTAGCTGCGGCATTCCAAATTCGTGGCTTCCGCTGACCAATGTTTCCTTTGGACTGCGTACCAAAGATTCCTGCACTCTCTCCATGGTTGCATCCGGCGCATCCTTGGTCGATCAGTACCTTTTTCTTTGCAGAGACAACCACTATCTCTAAATTAACGATAATAACGCACAGTGCTTTGTTTACGTGACGGCTTTTTCCATAATTCCTTCTGAATGCTTGCTGCACTCTTGTAACAGAGATACGTTTCCCATAATCCAACACACAAACACTCTTTTTTTGTAGAATGAAATTTTCACTCTTCAGCGGAGTGTGCGCTGATATGAAACTTCCTGGCAGATTAAAACTGTGTGAAGGACCGAGACTCGAACTCGGGACCTACCTACCGCGGTAGAGTGAAAATTTCATTCTAGAAACATCCCCCAGGCTGTGGCTAAGCCATGTCTCCGCAATATCCTTTCTTTCAGGAGTCCTAGTTCTGCAAGGTTCGCAGGAGAGCTTCTGTAAAGTTTGGAAGGTGGGAGACGAGGTACTGGCAGACGTAAAGCTGTGAGGAGGGGGCGTGAGTCGTGCTTGGGTAGCTCAGTCGGTAGAGCCCTTGCCAGCGAAAGACAAAGATCCCGAGTTCGAGTCTCGGTCCTTCACACAGTTTTAATCAGCCAGGAAGTTTCACTCTTTTTTTGCTTTATCGCCCTTTTGTCAAGGTACGGCACACGTAAACTCGGTGTATTTACGGTTCTATTCAAGCACCAAACACAAACACACACGTAATAATTCTCAAAATACAGAACTTCGAAAACTAATAAATCATTTTTAGAAATTCTGTACTCAAGTGATCCTATTGTTAACAGCAATAGTTGCCGAAGACTTTCGGAGTCATCCTTGTTCTGTGAACTGCCTTATCAAAGAAGGCGGAGGAGAGAACAGACTTTCAAGGTGACCTCTTGCTCTTGGGGTGGAAAACTGCTCTTAGAAGGTGGAACAGTTGGCACTGATAAAGACATGAGAATGCAGAAGGCAATCAAAACCACAGCTTAACACCCATCCACAGGATGTGTGGCCTGTTACTGAACAATTGTCACGATGACCTCTCAGTTTGCAGCATATTCTGGATTAGTCTCCCATTCGGATTTAAGGAGGAGACTAAGAAGAGGGAGGTGGCTTTGAGAAAAGGATTATATAATTAGCTAAAGTGTAACAATGTACGAGTTGGAGCGTGAAATGTCAGAAGTTATAACGTGGAAGAATCGAAAACGGATGTGCTAACTCACGATGTATACACACTATGTGATCAAAAGTATCTGGACACCTAGCTGAAAATGACGTACAAGTTCGTGGCACCCTCCATCGGTAATGCTGGAATTCAATATGACGTTGGCCCACCCTTAGCCTTCATGACAGCTTCCACTCTCGCAGGCATTCGTTAAATCAGGTGCTACAACGTTTCTTGGGGAATGGCAGCCCATTCTTCAAGGAGTACTGAACTGAGGAGAGGTATCGATGTCGGTCGGTGAGGCCTGGCACGAAGTCGGCGTTCCAAAACACCCCAAAGGTGTTTTATATGACTCTGTGCAGGCCAGTCCATTACAGGGATGTTACTGTCGTGTAACCACTCCGCCACAGACCGTGCATTATGAACAGGTGCTCGATCGTGTTGAAAGATGCAATCGCCATCCCCGAATTGTTCTTTAACAGTGGGAAGCAAGAAGAAATACTTCAACTGATCGACGAAAAGAGGGAAGGCAAAAATATTTATCTAAAGACAGGAATACAACAATATATTTCAGAAATGAAAGAAATAGAAAGTGCATGGAAGTTAAGGCAAAACTACTGCTGGAAAAAATGTGTGAAGTCGAAACTGGAATGGTCTTCAGGTCTGATACGGCATATAGAAAAGTCAAAACAGCCTTCTTTGCAATTCAAAAGAAGGCCATCAACATTAAGAGTGCAACGAGAATGCCCCTGTTAAATCCAAAAGAGAGAGCAGAAATAGCGGAAAGGGTACGTTATGCTCTTAGAGAGAGAAGGTGAGGCCTTGTCTGAGGAAGAGACAAAAGAATAATTGGGATTCGATATGGAAGACATAGAAGATACAGCATTAGGCTAAGAGTTTAGAAGAGCTTTCGAAGACATGATCAAATAAGCCGTAAATATAGATAACATTGTCTCGGAATTTCTATTGTTTGAGATTATCGGCGACCAGACGACTATTCAAGTTAGTGTGTACAATCTGTGAGACAATAGACATACAGTCAGACTTACGGAAAAATACCATCCACACGAGTCTGAATAAAGCAAGGGTAGAAAAGTGCGACATCCACGACACAATCAACCAAACAGCTTTTTTGGATCAAATGTTTCGGAGAAATAATGTACAGGAGAATGGATAAGGAAATTAAATATGTGCTTAATAACATACAGTTTGGATTTCGGAAAGGTAATGGTACCAGAGAGGAAATTCAAAAGCTGTAGTTTATAATGGAAGCGGGGATTAAGAAAAATCTGCACACATTCATCGCACTCGTGAACAAAGAGAAATCGTTCGATAATATAAAAAGGTGCAATAAGTTCGAAATTCTGTGAAAAGTGGGGGTAAGCTAAAGGGAATGACCTTTAATATACAATATGTTCAGTCAAAAAGAGGGAACATTAATACTGGAACACCAAGAATGAAGTGCTCCGATTAAAAAATGCGTAAGGGACGGGGCGTTCTCCATATTTTTCAGTCTGTACATCAAAGAAAGCAGGGGGAAACTACAGCCGTAATTTTACCGAGGGCATGCAGCTTTACTGTATGGTTAAATGATGATGGCGTCCTCTTGGGTAAAATATTCTGGAGGTAAAATAGTCCCCCATTCGGATCTCCGGGCGGGGAATACTCAAGACGACGTCGTTATCAAGAGAAAGATAACTGGCGTTCTAGGGATCGGAGCGTAGAATATCAGATCCCTTAACCTGGCAGGTAGGTTAGAAAGTTTAAAAAGGGAAATGGATAGGTTAAAGTTAGATATAGTGGGAATTAGCGAAGTTCAGTGGCAGGAGGAACAAGACTTTTGGTCAGGTGAATACAGGGTGATAAATACAAAATCAAATAGCGGTAATGCAGGAGTAGGTTTAATAATGAATAAAAAATAGGAGTGCGGGTTAGCTACTACAAACATCATAGTGAACGCATTATTGTGGCCAAGATCGACACGAAGCCCACGCCTACTACAGTAGTACAAGTTTATATGCCAACTAGCTCTGCAGATGACGAAGAAATTGAAGAAATCTATGATGAGATACAAGAAATTATTCAGATAGTGAAGGGGGACGAAAATTTAATAGTCATAGGTGACTGGAATTCGACAGTAGGAAAAAGAAGAGGAGGAAACGTAGTAGGTGAATATTGATTGGGGGTAAGAAATAAAAGAGGAAGCCGTCTGGTAGAATTTTGCACAGAGCATAACTTAATCATAGCCAACACTCGGTTTAAGAATCATAAAAGAAAGTTGTATACATGGAAGAAGCCTGGAAATACTGACAGGTTTCAGATAGATTATATAATGGTAAGACAGAGGTTTAGGAACCAGGTTTTAAATTGTAAGTCTTTTCCAGGGGCAGATATGGACTCTGACCACAATCTATTGATTATGAACTGTAGATTAAAACTGAAGAAACTGCAAAAAGGTGGGAATTTAAGGAGATGGGTCCTGGATAAACTGACTAAACCAGAGGTTGTACAGAGTTTCAGGGGGAGCATAAGGGAACAATTGACAAAAATAGGGGAAAGAAATACAGTAGAAGAAGAGTGGGTAGCTTTGAGGGATGAAGTAGTGAAGGCAGCAGAGGATAAAGTAGGTAAAAAGACGAGGGCTAGTAGAAATCCTTGGGTGACAGAAGAAATATTGAATTTAACTAATGAAAGGAGAAAATATAAAAATGCAGTAAATGAAGCAGGCAAAAAGGAATGCAAACGTCTCAAAAATGGGATCGATAGGAAGTGCAAAATGGCTAAGTAGGCATGGCTAGAGGACAAATGTAAAGATGTTGAGTCTTATCTCACTAGGGGTAAGATAGATACTGCCTACAGGAAAATTAGAGACCTTTGGGGAAAAGAGCACCACTTGTATGAATATCAAGAGCTCAGATGGAAATCCAGTTCTAGGCAAAGAAGGGAAAGCAGAAAAGTGGAAGGAGTATATAGAGGATGTATACAAGGGCAATGCACTTGAGGACAATATTACGGAAATGGAGGAGGATGTACATGAAGATGAAATGGGAGATATGATACTGGGTGAAGAGTTTGACATTGGACTGAAAAACCTGAGTCGAAACAAGGCCCCAGGAGTAGACAACATTCCATTAGAGTTACTGACAGCTTTGGGAGAGCCAGTCCTGACGAAACTCTACCATCTGGTGAGCAAAATGTATGAGACAGGCGAAATACCCTCGGACTTCAAGAAGAATATAATAATTCCAATCCTAAAGAAAGCAGGTGTTGACAGATGTGAAAATTACCGAACTATCAGTTTAATAAATCACGGCTGCAAAATACTAGCGCGAATTCTTTCCAGACGAATGGAAAAACTGGTAGAAGCCGACCTCGGGGAAGATCAGTTTGGATTCCGTAAAAATGCTGGAACACGTGTGGCAATACTGACCCTACGACTTATCTTAGAAGCTAGATTAAGGAAAGGCAAACCTACGTTTGTAGCATTTGTAGACTTAGAGAAAGATTTTGACAATGTTGATTGGAATACTCTCTTTCAAATTCTTAAGGTGGCAGGGGTAAAATACAGGGAGCGAAAGGCTATTTACGATTTGTACAAAAACCAGATGGCAGTTATAAGAGTCGAGGGACATGAAAGGGAAGCAGTGGTTGGGAAGGGTGTGAGACAGGGTTGTAGCGTCTCCCCGATGTTATTCACTCTGTATACTGAGCAAGAAATAAAGGAAACAAAAGAAAAATTCGGAGAAGCAGTGGTTGGGAAGGGTGTGAGACAGGGTTGTAGCGTCTCCCCGATGTTATTCACTCTGTATACTGAGCAAGAAATAAAGGAAACAAAAGAAAAATTCGGAGTAGGTATTAAAATCCATGGAGAAGAAATAAAAACTTTGAGGTTCGCCGACGACATTCTGACTCTGTCAGAAAACAGGAAAGCCCTTGGAAGAGCAGTTGAGCGGGATGGACATTGTCTTCAAAGGAGGATATAAGATGAACATCAACAAAAGCAAAACGATGATAATGGAATATAGTCGACTTAACTCAGGTGATGCTCAGGGTATTAGATTAGGGTATGAGACACTTAAAGTAGTAAAGGAGATTTGCTATTGGGGGAGCAAAATAACTGATGATGGTCGAAGGATATAAAATGTAGACTGGCAATGGAAAGGAAAGCGTTTCTGAAGAAGAGAAATTTGTTAACATCGAGTATAGATTTAAGTGTCACGATGTCATTTCTGAAAGTATTTGAATGGAGTGTAGCCATATATGGAAGTGAAAAGCGGACGATAAATAGTTTAGACAAGAAGAGAATAGAAGCTTTCGAAATGTGGTGCTACAGAAGAATGCTGAAGATTAGATGGGTAGATCACATAACTAACGAGGAGGTATTGAATAGAATTGGGGAGAAGAGGAGTTTGTGGCAGAACTTGACTAGAAGAAGGGATCAGTTGGTAGGACATGTTCTGAGGCATCAAGGGATCACCAGTTTAGTATTGGAGGGTAGCGTGGCGGGTAAAAATCGTAGACGGAAACCAAGATATGAATACACTAAGCAGATTAGAAGGATGTAGGTAGCAGTAGGTACTGGGAGATGAAGAAGCTTGCACAGGATAGAGTAGCATGGAGATCTGCATCAAACCAGTCTCAGGACTGAAGACCACAGCAATAACAACAACATCAAAGAAGCAATGAGAGAAATAAAAGATTCATTCAAAAAGGGGATTAAAACTCAGAGTGAAAGTATATCCATGATTCGAGCAGCAGATGATATGAAAGTCGAAACTGATGACCACCAAGTAGACGAATGAAGGAATTCTGTTACCTTGGAAGCACAGTAAAGTATGACTAACGAAGCAAGGTGGACTTAAAAAGCAGACTAAGACAAGCAAAGAAGGCATTCCTGGCGAAAAGAAGTTAGTATTATTCAATATAGACCATAATTTGAGAAAGAAATTTGTGAGAATATGGCTTTAGGAACACAGGATTGTAATTATTCATGGATTATGGGAAAACTGGTAAAGAAAATAGTGTTTTGAAACGTGGTATTATAGAAGGATACTGAAAAATGTTGGTGAAAGATAAGGAATGAGAAGTTTCTCCGTAGATTTCGAAGAAAGGAATGTATGGGAAGTATTGAGTAGAAGAAGGGACAGGATGGTAGCACGTGTTAGGACATCAGAGGATAGCTTCCATGGTACTAGAGGAAGCTGCAGAGATTAAATTTAAGAGGAAGATTGAAATTGGATACATCCACTAAATAAATTAGGACGTTAGATGTAAACGCAACTCTGACACGGAGAAACAACTCGTGGAGAACCGCTTCAGATCAGTCAAACGAATGATAACTCAAAAAGTAACATAAGATGTCATACTTTATTAGTGCCTACGTAATTTAATAAGATAGACCTCAAAAGAGCTGTAAATAGAGCGTCTACCACGAACTGTGGATGCGATACAGGGTGAACTAGAAAAACAAAGAACCACTCTTACCGTATCCAGCCCTCCGTAATACCACTTAAAAGTAACGAAGATCGATAATACGTCCAAAACATGTCACTCTTATTTGCAGCACCATGACTGAAACACAACGATTGACTAAGTATCGTTGTCTACAGTTGTCAGTTGTCTGCTGAATGTATTCCTTTTTTCTTTGCACGTGAATGTATTCACCACAGGAACAGTATATGAAATAAGTCATTTTGCGGCTGATTACTCGATACAATGGCATTACAATCCTTGAGACTGTGGAAACCTGAGCAGAAACATGTATCGAATACCAAATTTTATGCCCGTCGACATCGAATTCATTAGCGATCGAGCAATGAGTGACTGAATTCTGAGGCAGGTAATACGCCGTGATCTTTTGGCAAAGATCATTTCGATTACTTGTGTGAAGGAACGGGAGCGGAGAGATGACGAAGCGAAATCTAATCTCTTCCGGGGCCGACGCAGCCATCTCACTATGAGCCTGAATGAAGGAGACAGCGCGATTCAGTTTTGAGTCTGTAGCATGGGCAACAGCATTCTAGATTTCTTATTACTTTTTAAGTGAATATACAACACGTTTACAACAGTGATGGTCCAAAACATTATGAGCGCTGTCCAAAGACTGAAGGCCGACTGCTGGAGTTGTTGGAACGTGATGCGATCAGGAAAATAATACACTACAGGCCATTAAAATTGCTACACCAAGTTGAAATGCAGATGATAAACGTGTATTTATTGGACAAACATAGTATACTAGAACTGACATGTGATTACATTTTCACGCAATTTGGGTGTATAGATCCTGAGAAATCAGTACCCAGAACAACCACATCTGGCCGTAATAACGGCCTTGATACGCCTGGGCATTGAGTCAAACAGAGTTTCGATGGCGTGTACAGGTACAACTGCCCATGCAGCTTCAACACAATACCACAGATCATCAAGAGTAGTGACTGGCGTATTGTGACGAGCCAGTTGCTCGGCCACCATTGACCAGACGTTTTCAATTGGTGAGAGATCTGGAGAATGTGCTGGCCAGGGCAGCAGTCTAACATTTTCTGTATCTAGAAAGGACCTGCAACATGCAGTCGTGCATTATCCTGTTGAAATATAGGGTTTCGCAGGGATCGAGTGAAGGGTAGAGCCACGGGTCGTAACACATCTGAAATGTAACGTCCACTGTTTAAAGTGCCGTCAATGCGAACAAGAGGTGACGTGAAACCAGTGGCACCCCATACCATCACGCCGGGTGATACGCCAGTATGACAATGACGAATACACGCTTCCAATGTGCGTTCACCGCAATGTCGCCAAATTCGGATGCGACCATCATGAAGCTGTAAACAGAACCTGGATTCATCCGAAAAAATGACGTTTTGCCATTCGTGCACCCAGGTTCGTCGTTGAGTACACCATCACAGGCGCTCCTGTCTGTGATGCAGCGTCAAGGGTAACCGCACCGATGGTCTCCGAGCCGATAGTCCATGCTGCTGCAGACGTCGTCGAATTGTTCGTGCAGATGGTTGTTGTCTTGCAAACGTTCCCATCTGTTGACTCAGGGATCGAGACGTGGCTGCACGATCCGTCACAGCCATGCGGATAAGATGCCTGTCATCTCGACTGCTAGTGATACGATGCCGTTGGGATCCAGCACGGCGTTCTGTATTACCCTCCTGAACCCACAGATTCCATATTCTGCTAACAGTCATTGGATCTCTACCAACGCGATCAGCAATGTCGCGATACGATAAACCGTAATCACGACAGGCTACAATCCGACCTTTAACTAAGTCGGAAACGTGATGGTACGCATTTCTCCCCGTGACATGAGGCATCACAACATCTTTTCACCAGGCAACACCGGTCAACTGCAGTCTATGAGAAATCGATTGGAACCTTTCCTGATTTCAGCACGTTGTAGGTGTCGCCACCTTCGCCAACCTTGTGTGAATACGCTGAAAAGCTAATCATTTGCATATCACAGCAACTTCTTCCTGTCGGTTGAATTTCGCGTCTGTAGCACGCCATCTTCGTGGTGTATCAATTTTAATGGCCAGTAGTGTAAATAAGCAGAGTAGAGACGAATGGGTAATCAATGTAGCGACGATATGGGTCGCAAATAGGGGACTCTACTGAGACAAACGACTTCGACAGTGGAGAGATCGATATGGTAGGCGCCTGGGAACGAATACATCGGAAACCGCGATGCTGCTCGGCTGTTTACACGCTGCTATCGTGAGCATCTACGGGAAGTGGTTGGAAGACGGTGAAACCACGAGTAGGCGACAATGAGTTAGACATGGAGGCCACATCAGAGAACGTGGACGCAGGAGCCTTATCCGCTCTGTAAAGCACGATAGGCGGCTATCTGTGTCATATCTGAGGACGGAGTACAGTTTTGGTGCAGGCTCAAGTACTTCGTAGCAGTCCGTTCAGTGAATTTTGCTGAACTTGAGACTTCGCAACAGACGCCCCTTACAAATTCCCAAGCTGACTCAGCAAAACTGTCAATTATGATTTGGACAGCATGACAACATCGAGAGTGGACTGTGGATCAATGGAAACATGCCGCATGGCCTGATGAAACATATTTCTTGCTATACCAGGTCGATGGTTACTTATGGTTAGGCCATCATGGTCACAGCATGCACAGTGTAACAGACGCTGACCAGAGAGGACAGTACTATATTACGAGGGACAGATTAAAACTATGTGCTGGACCAGGAGTGGAGCACGGATCTTTGCCTTTTGCAGGCAAGCGCTCTACCTACCCAAGCTCGATACACTACCCGTCCCCATAGCTTTCTTCGGCCAATATCTCATCTCATTCTGAATTCACCCGGGTTTCCCTACAACCTGTAGTAGTAAACGGAGACACCATGACAGCTGTAGACTACGTGAAGATTATTGTAGACAACCTACATACCGTTATGCATTATGCCACTATTGTGCCTGTTACTGTGGTTACGCGCATAGACACAGTTCCTTCTCTTTGTGTTGTATTTCTGTTATTCTCACAGCGTAACGGTACAGTTCAACGTCGAAAGATAGTCAGATACTAACTCATCACAACAAAAATTTTTTAGTAGTGCAAGTAGTCGCATTCTCATTCTAACGTTGTAGCATTTCATAACAAGACGAAAATATTGCAGTGATGCTGTAGTATAAGATATAAATAAAAAACTTCCGAGCGGACGATGTTTTACTGTGTTCTTTCGACAGCAGCTGTAGGTGTCCGCTATAATAACGTGAAGGACTGTTCATATCATACGTACCACGTGGTTATAATTAAAGTGCAGCTACTCACGTAAGTCCAGTTCGGGCTGTAATTATCATACAGAAGCGAAACTTGCTAGATATGATAATTCAGCCGTGCGGGTTAGCCGTGCGGTCTCAGGCACCTTGCCACGGATCGCGCGGCTCCCCACGTCGGA
Source organism: Schistocerca piceifrons (assembly GCF_021461385.2). Lineage (NCBI taxonomy): Eukaryota > Metazoa > Arthropoda > Insecta > Orthoptera > Acrididae > Schistocerca > Schistocerca piceifrons. Next base: position 588,395,149 of record NC_060141.1, read on the forward strand.
GGTTCGAGTTCTCCATTGGGTATGGAGGTGTGTTGTCCTTAGCATAAGTTAGTTTAAGTTAGATTAAGTAGTGTGTCAGCCTGGTGACCGATGACCGCAGCAGTTTGGTCCCATAAAACTTACCACAAATTTCCACATTATGGTAATGCGTTAATGCAGAACCACTTTAAGATGGCAAAATGTTAGTTCCAATTCCGGCCGCTAGGTGTAAATCTGGCTCTGTACAGTATCTTATCGATGTCTCTGGTGCTCATATTGAACAAACTGTGTAAGGAGCAGTTATAACAAAGTCAAAATTATGCTTTTCTCACTTGTCTGACCTTCTTTCCCAAGTGCAGTTCCTAATCGGTTACATCACCATCATCATCCTCATCATCATCATCATTTAAGACTGATTATGCCTTTCAGCGTTCATTCTGGAGCATAGTCCCCCTTATAAAATTCTTCCATGATCCCCTATTCAGTGCTAACATTGGTACCTCTTCTGATGTTAAACCTCTTACTTCAAAGTCATTCTTAACCAAATCCAGGTACCTTCTCCTTGGTCTACCCCGACTCCTCCTACCGTCTACTGCTGAACCCATGAGTCTCTTGGGCAACCTTGCTTCTCCCATGCGTGTGACATGACCGACCATCAAAGCCTGTTCGCCCTGACTGCTACATCTATAGAGTTGATTCCCAGTTTTTCTTTCATTTCCTCATTGTGGACACCCTCCTGCCATTGTTCCCATCTACTAGTACCTGCAATCATCCTAGCTACTTTCATATCCGCAACCTCAACCTTATTGATAAGGTAACCTGAATCCACCCAGCTTCCGCTCCCATACAACAAAGTTGGTCGAAAGATTGAACGTTGCACAGATAACTTAGTCTTGGTACTGACTTCCTTCTTGCAGAAGAGAGTAGATCCTAGCTGAGCGCTCACTGCATAAGCTTTGCTACACCTCGCTTCCAGTTCTTTCACTATGTTGCCATCGTGTGAGAATATGCATCCTAAGTTTATATCTCTTTCCCACTGACATAACTTTCGTTGTGGAGATGCTAATCTTCATACCACAGTCCTTACATTTCTGATCTAGCTCTGAAATATTACTTTGTAAACTTTCAATCGAATCTGCCATCACAACTAAGTCATCCGCATATGCGAGACTGCTTATTTTGTGTTCACATATCAATCTCACCCAGCCAGTCTATTGTTTTCAACATATGATCCATATACTATATGAAAGTCAGTGGAGACAGGTTGCAGCCTTGTCTTACCCCTGAAACTACTCTGAACTATGAACTCAATTTACCGTCAACTCTAACTGTTGCCTGACTATCTATGTAAAGACCTTCAATTGCTTGCAAAAGTTTGCCTCCTATTCCATAATCTCGTAGAACAGACAATAACTTCCTCCTAGGAACCCGGTCATATGCCTTTTCTAGATCTCGTAACACTTCTCCATTATTTGCCGTAATCTAAAGATCTGGTCCTGACAACCTCTAAGAGGCCTAAACCCACACTGATTTTCATCCAGTTTGTCCTCAACTAATACCCACACTTTCCTTTCAACAATACCTGAGAGGATTTTACCCACAACGCTGATTTAAGAGATACTTCCGTAGTTGTTACAATATTTTCTGTTCCCATGTTTAAAGATTGGTCTGATTACTGCTTTCAGCCAGTCTGATGGAACCTGTCCCGACTCCCACGCCATTTCAATTATCCTGCGTAGCCATTTAAGACCTGACATTCCACTGTATTTGATGAGTTCCGACTTAATTTCATCCACCCCAACGGCTTTATTGCACTGCAATCTATTGATCATTTTCTCCACTTCCTCCCTATTTCCATCATCATTCTTATCCCATTGTACATCGAAATCTGAAACATTACTGATCGTATTTTCACCTACATTGAGCAACTCGGTTACAAATGGAAAATTTTTCTATACATTTATATTCCATTCACAGCGCCAGATATGCACCTAGTGGCCAAAATTGTAACAAATTTTTTTCCCAGCGTAAATCGGTTCTGCATTAACGCAGGATAATTACAGCCCATACTAGGCCTCTGTGAGTGGCTGCACATTGATTTTAACCAACCAGTACTCGTGTCACTGCGGTAGTGTTTTATAGCACAGCCTTTGTGGCGGCGGCAGGTGTTCCAGGAGGCGGAGCCGTGGGGGGAACCGGCGCTGCCGTCCGCGGCCGCCATCGCGCTGGGCTGCGTCCTGCTGCTGCTCGCCGCCGCCGCTTCCGCCTCCGTCATGCTCTGGAAGTGAGTTCTCAACCAGATTCTGGCCACTGCGGCAACCACTACTGGCTTAAAGCCAGATACTCTTTTCTTGTCTTCCTTACAGTTGTTTGTGTAGCTAAACATGTGACACGAAGAAGATCCCACATCGAAACTGGATGTCACAACAACAGCTGTTAGGTAGTATTATGATAGTGTGACAGAGTGGGATCCCCACAGCAGCCTATGCAAATACTGGTCATGTTCCAAGTTACTTTCTCAGACAGTTAACACACAGCAGTCATAACAATAATTATAACAAAGTGATCTGCCTGAAGGTAGGTCTTCGTATGGTTGCTATTCCACTGCTATCTTCGTTTTCGCATAGCTTCCAGTTCCTTTGTCATCCAGCATCATCTTCTTTTCGTGCTTCTCCCACTTACCAATCCTTCGACTGGATTCGCCATCAAACAGTCCCATCGCCACTTGTTACCAATTCATTTACTTCTTTTTCTTGTGACATCCAGCAGTCTTACTCTCTCGACTGCTATTTCTAGCACATCTTCATTTGTCAGTCTTCTTACCCAAATAACCCTTTTCATCCTCTTCTACATGTACATCTTAAACGCTTGCAGCCTCCTTTCGTCCTCTCTTCTAAATGTACATGTTACAGCTCTATGGATTTGGATAGTCTTTCTCCGAGTTCGTTACTCTTTCCACTGCAATTCGAGCATTCATCTCCTGGTGGTACCTTTGGTTTTCCGTTATCGTGTTTCCTAGGCACTTGAAATAATACCAAATACAGAATAAGTAGATCTCATCAAGCGCATATCTTAACATACCAAATCTAACTGAAAAAGAAGAAACTGATAGTAATTCAGCTATGAAGAAAAGTTTACAGAGGGAATTAGAATAAGGGAAATGCAATGAGGGTGAATTTATTCCATCAATAATGAACTGCCGAAGTATAATTTCAGACGACTAGTTATTTCGTAAAAGAACATAGAACAGTCTCGAAACCCGGAAAAAATATCTAATCTCATTGCTTTAATAATGTTTCTTCTTTCACGTTTTAACTGAAAACATCAAAAAGTTACCTTGTATGGTTCTACTATCCGTCCAGTGTCTATAAAAATGGGAAACCGCGCAACTTGGACTAGTCAAGTAACTCGTAAATGGTTTTAAGTCTAGAAATAAAGGCTCTGGAAAATAATAATACGCAAAGGTGCAGCTAATCTGATGTTTCGGAAACGCATCAATTCTATCTACCGCGATTTTTAGAGCATGAGATACAGTTTTAATGGCATTAGAATCCTCTTGGAAAGGGGTAGTTCAGTAACATAACGTTCGTAGAGATTTTCTGTGACACTATTAAAAAATAAGCAAGAGGGCTTATTTTTCCCAAGGGTACAGACAGATAGGAAGACCGTATCATTCCTTCACTGATAACGTAAACTTCACTGAAAAGATGCTAGAGACATTATGCATTGTCGTTATAATAGTATTCTTAAGCCTTTGCATCTTTGTGTGAGATCCAGCAATAAAAAAATAAAAATAAATAAAAATGACGGTTTTTTTAAAAAAATTTGATGTTGTGTTTAGCATTCCTATTACATTTAACATAAACTCAACGTTGGAAGGCGTTATAGAGGCCGCTGTTATCACGACAAACGATTGAAAACAATTCTAAAACCTTGGTGGCAAAAAGTAACTGGTACAAGCCACGAACAAAGGCTACTACATGCAAAACTATACATGCGTCTCTAAACACTTTCAAGCTAGACATATTGCAGCTAGAGCTGCAGTCAGCAATTCAAGCGTACTTCGAATAATGCACCTACGTAAGTTTCTTCCCTTTCATATCAGCCTTCAATAGCAGTTACATTAAGGGTATTTCCAGCAACGGAACCTTTCATAATAGACTTACGATGTTTTTTGCAAGACAGATCATTCTTAAACAATCAGCAAACAACCTACAGTGACGAACAATGCGGACGTATATTTGCCTAATATGTATTACTCGACGATATACAATCCTCATTGGCATCGGCAAATTGAATTTCATTGACAGTCAAGTGTAAATGTGCGCTATGCAAATCTCAATGACCACATCATTGGACCACGTTTTAATGAAAACATTCTAGCTGACTGCACATATGCCAATTCCTCCAAATAATATTTTGTAAGCAGTTCTTGAAGATGTATTCAAATCTTATGTCAAAATGTGACTTTTATTCCTAACCATAAGTCGAAATATGACTGTTGTCTTGAACATTTTGCTTTGAATGACACGTATCCAGAGCGATGGACAGAGCTTGGCGACGTTGATTTATTATGACGTGAATTCTTCTCTCCTCTCCCAACACTTATTTTTTTTCTTTGAAGAACTGTGATAAAACAGCGTGGCACACAGATCCAACGACATGCACAGACGAGTGCTGGACCGTGTGATGAATTTTAGTATAGATATACTTCAATCCATTTTGCACCATTACATGCGCTTGATATCGGTATCAATGGAAATCATATTAAGGAATATGTAAACGTTTTGCACCAGTACTGGGTTACTACCAACTGTGGCATAACAAGTCAGCAACACTAAAGAAGATAGCATATCAAATTCATTGACAGTCTTGAGAGCCAGAATAACATTTAACGACCACAAATGCTGTTAATTAGCCAGCTTATGCCGCATTTGCTTACTAGATATGTCTCTAGCATGCCGATTATTTTCTTGTGGTTAGCAGATAAAGGGCACTAGCTTACTAAGTTAGTTTAATGCTCAATTTTGTGGCGTTTTACCATTCGTTTAATAAATACAACGGATACACATAACAGAGACTTTAGTCATCAATAATAGATTCTCCTTCACTATTTACAACAGCCTGCCAACGACTGGGTAACTTTGCGACTCCGCGACTGTAGAAATCTCATGGTTATAAACTCCTCGAGCCATGTTTAAAGGCAAATTTGCATGGTGAGCTTTTATTAGCAGAAAACGTGATTATAAGTAATGAAATAAGAAATAATTTGAGCCATAGATATATAGTCCACGGCTGGATAAATATTGTATGCAGCTGCTGGAAACATTTGAAGATTTTTGATCGTCACATCATCAGCAAAATAGCAGGCACTTTTGTTTTCTAGGTCTTGTCCAGATCGGACTTATTTTGAAACACCGCCATTAACACTACATTATTTTATTAATACATTCACGAGTTGAAACCAAACGGCACTTGTAATTGCATAATTCGAATCTCAATGAAAATGTCGTAAATTGACTGTGTTTTATTTCAGAATATACTGTTATTACTAATCTATGAATGTTTTATTTTGTATCCTTAGTCATGGTAAGTTCGTTGGGTGACTTGGCATGGCAAAAGATTCCGTACTTCTAAGCAAAAAGTCGTCCAGTTCGATCCACCGTCGTCTTGGCGTGCTGTCTTATTGCCAAGTCCGATTGTAATAAAACAGAGAGAGAAGAAACACGGTTAAAAAATACATGAATGGACCTTTAACAAAAAAAAGCCATGCTCAAGCACCTAGAGTTTGTATGATATTTAATATTCATTACTATATTCACTGTATTGTCTCGATCCAGGTACTAAAGAGCTAAAATTAAACATGTTAGGAGCGCATTTTCATCCCGAAAGGAAGTTCCTTGAAGGCTGTTCGACAGAGAAACGCGAAAATCTGAGGGCGCAAGATCAGTTGAATAAAAAATGGCTCTGAGCAATATGGGACTTAACTTCTGAAGTCATCAGTCCCCTAGAACTTACAACTGCTTAAACCTAACTAACCTAAGAACAGCACACAAATCCATGCCCGAGGCAGGATTCGAACCTGCGACTGTAGTTGTCGCGCGGTTCCAGACTGTAGCGGCTAGAACCGCTCGGCCACCCCGGCCGGCATCAGTTGAATAAGTTGGGTGTGGAATTACTCCCCATTCCAACTCCTGTGTAGTGTTTTTCGTCTGCCTAGCACAATGGAGCAACAGCACTTCATGCAGTGTTCCTGGACGTTATTCTTGGATTGCGTCTGGAGTTGTTGACAGTAAATGTCAGCAGTGATGGTTACAGTTCGCGGGGCAATTAGGAGTACACCACGCCGTCACTGTTCCACACTATCTTTTGTGGTAGCGCGCAGGTCTTTGTACGGGGAATTACTGCTCTGTTTGGGATCAAGCACTCCTTCCTTCCCTTTATGTAAGCCTAAAGACACCATTTCTTGTCAACAGTAACGATACATGCTAGGAATGGCTCGTGTTGTCCACGAGCCAAATGACGAGGAAACAGTAATGCACATATGGCCAACCGCTGATTTTTGTGATTTTGGCTTGATGCATGGGGTACCCATACAGCCGATTTTGAATCTTCCCCAATGGCTGAAAATGTCCCAGTATGGTGTTATGATCACAGTTCAGCACATTTACCATTTCTTGAGTTCACTGACATGAATTAATGTTTTTAAACATCCTTCATCAAATGTCTCTGAGCACTATGCGACTTAACATCTGAGGTCATCAGTTCGATAGAACTTAGAACTACATAAACCTAACTAACCTAAGGACATCACACACATCCATGCCCGAGTCAGGATTCGAACCTCCGGTCGTAACAGTCGCGCGGTTCCGGACTGAAGCTCCTAGAGCCGCTCGGGCACCACGGCCCGCAAGCCTTCATCAAACCCCGATGATCTTCCTGAGCGTGGAGAGGCACGAACGTCAAAATGATCCTTTTCTTTCCGCGCTCCATCCACTGGCATTATACCTATACACAGAACAAATGTTTCTGGTTGTCTCCGCTGCTGTAACCCTTATATTGAACTCAAACAGAATAATACGCCGAAAATTTTCTGATGTATGTGCTTGGCACTCCGTTTTCTAGCGTCCACGGCTCCACTATCTCCAAATGACAATATGTAAACTCAAACAGCAACAGTGAACTAAAAATAAAAAGTGATAATCGATAAATAAAGCCATATCAACCGGAATACCAAAATGCGAAGCAAACACGCACCAACCTAATAGTTTCGACATTGTTGTGAAAACGTCTGTGACAGGAGAAAATGGCCGTATAAGGTGAATATTTCGAAAGTCACATTATTCCTATTAGCCTTTTCACAAACGATTGAACCATTCAGAAAGTTGCCAAATGAGTGTATGGACACAGTATTACTGCGTTTGATGATGGAAGTACAATGCACCTCTCATGATAACTACCAGACCTAACCCAAAAAACCGGGAAGCCTTACGCGGAGAACTGGCACCTGATACCGACTCCCTAAATCGCCTGCGGCCGAAGCCGCTTCAGCGGTCAGTCTGCCAAAGCACAACTCAGGTTTACGCGCTGCAGATAGTGGACGGCAGGCAATGAGGAGTTTCGGGCACAGAAACCGTAGCTGTGCCTCCGTCAAAGTTGCCCTAGTGCGGTCGGAGACAGCCGCTAACTCGGTTATTCACAGCTGCGGTCATGGCAAAGTTGCCAGAACCGCCGGTAGTGCACTCTGCACGGAACCCCAACCCCCTCCGCTGTCTCTCTCGTTCTCTTTCCCTCTACCCAGCTGCCTTGTTCTCTCTCTCTCTCTCTCTTTCTCGCAAAGGACCAGTGACACAAACGGCATTAATACGCTGTCAACGCCCGTCAAACTTCTGTTAAACTGGCGTGGCGCGCCTTAATCCCGTTACTGATGTTCGTCACAGTGACGTAATTAACTCTGATTTAATGGCACCGCGCCGACGGCATTGATTCGACATCCAACTGACGCGAAGCAAAATAGAATGGTCCGTGTCGTGTTTTCCCTCGGCAATTTTCCGCTCTGCTAGTTATTTCTACCGCTATTACTGCAAGCAGCGTTAACCGCAGCTCGAAACGGGTGGAATTCATCCGCGTTGCGTAATGTACATAGCTTACTTTGAATGTCTTCATACACCTAGTAAAGTAGCGATAGTATCCATCGAATCTCCCTTCGAAGTAACTTACATACGGTTGCGTCAAGGGTGATTGCAGAGTTGATCAGCTCGGAAAAACAGAGTTACGTGATTAATTTTGTTTGTGTGTTTGTTTGACTGAAGGTGCATTATACGTGGGGAGTTCAGTATGCTATGTAACATATTGTTTTCTCTCGGCCAATTCCAAATTCTTTACAGACGAATGGAAAAACTGGTAGAAGCCGACATCGGGGAAGATCAGTTTGGATTCCGTAGAAATGTTGGAACACGTGAGGCAATACTGACTCTACGACTTATCTTAGAAGAAAGATTAAGGAAAGACAAACGTACATTTCTAGCATTTGTAGACTTAGAAAAAGTTTTTGACAATGTTGACTGGAATACTCTCTTTCAAATTCTGAAGGTGGCAGGGGTAAAATACAGGGAGCGAAAGGCTATTTACAATTGGTACAGAAAGCAGATGGCAGTTATAAGAGTCGAGGGACATGAAAGGGAAGCAGTGGTTGGGAAGGGAGTGAGACAAGGTTGTAGCCTCTCCCCGATGCTACTCAATCTGTATACGGAGCAAGCAGTAAAGGAAACAAAAGAAAAGTTCGGAGTAGTTATTAAAATCCATGGAGAAGAAATAAAAACTTTGAGGTTCGCCGATGACATTGTAATTCTGTCAGAGACAGAAAAGGACTTGGAAGAGCCGCTGAATCGAATGGACAGTGTCTTGAAAGGAGGATATAAGATGAACATCATAAAAGCAAAACGAGGATAATGGAATGTAGTCGAATTAAATTGGGTGATGCTGAGGGAATTAGATTAGGAAATGAAACACTTAAAGTAGTAAACGAGTTTTGCAATTTGGGGAGCAAAATAAATGATGATGGTCGAAGTAGAGAGGATATAAAATGTAGACTGGCAATGGCAAGGAAAGAGTTTCTGAAGAAGAGAAATTTGTTAACATTGAGTATTGATTTAAGTGTCAGGAAGTCGTTTCTGAAAGTATTTGTATGGAGTGTAGCCATGTATGGAAGTGAAACATGGACGATAACATGGCGACAGTCTGGATTCTGTTCGCAACAGATATAAAAAAATCACACCCTGGACAGCATGATGTCCGTTCGCAACACATCGGAAAAGAGGCACAATACTTAACAATCACTAGAAACACTGCACTAAAAGGTCTGCACGAAGATGAAGGATGAGAGGAGAGGAAAAAAACGAAAGGCGGGGGGGGGGGGGGGGGGGGAGGGCAGCAAAACGTTGGCTCCGACGACCGTTTTATTGAACGGAGAATACGTAAAAAAATCGGGTTTTGTAGCCTAAAGAGTGTGGAGTAACATGGTGCATTGGAAACGTGAAAAAAGCGAGTCTGCTGTCAGAGAAAAGTATGTTGCATTACTTATTGAACGTGCCTCGTACATTTGAAGCCCCTCGCCACCGTACTGTAGCAAGCCACCACATAGGTAAAGTGAACGCTGACTGCACCATGTTCTCTTGGCGCCTCTAGCGGTGTACCAAGGTACTATACTACAGTGTATATCAGGATCTCCACAGTCCCACCTTTTCGCCTCGACTCACGCCCAGTCCATCTTCATTTCAGTTTCGTAACTGTCTCTCTTTATCTCCTAAACTCCTGTCTATCATCCTGCTTTTGTCTTTTCTGTCAGTTCTTGTTATGCCTATCACGTATCTTTGCATTACTCGCTGTGTAAACTTCACATTGTGAACTATTTAAGGATTTAACGTCCACGTTTCCGTTCCAAACGTTAATTGCGATCTGACATCATGTTAGCGATGTGCTTCTGGGTGCGAAACTAAAATGTACTGTGGGATTTTAAAGTCCTTCGCCTATTTGATATGCAGTCTCCCCAGTTGAAACAGCTATGTTTTGCTATCTACATCTAAACTTCCGTGTATTATTAAGAATAAAGTAAAATTTGCTGTTTCTTTTCCTTTCTTTCCACAATTTTACCTCAGGTGTGTTGTGGTTTCTTTTGTCTCGTTTTTTCTTTTTTGATTAACGATTTAATTATATTACAACTAGAAAAATACTAAAATTCTTAAAATTGTCTAGTTTGTAGTAGCAGACGACACCATGATTACCAAAGTGGTGGGTCGCTCAGTTATGTTATTAAATAAATAAATAAAATCTGAAAAATAATAACGCTTAGAACTAAACAAGGTCATACTAGACATGCACAGCATGCTGATAGTATAACCTCTTTTGAAATTGATAAGCATCCATTTTGATCGAATAGTAATTTAAATATCTTAAATATTACGCGGCCCTGTCAGCAACTTTACAAATATTAATTTTAATTTTAACAATCACCAGCCTCAGTTGCACCGTTTATAAAGAATTTACCTAGGTTTCAGTCAGGATAACCCAACCTTCTTCAGACTAGCGGTAACTACGGTTTGCCCGATGTCCACTATGGACAAATGGTATTTATGTTAGTCTGAAGAAGGTTGTGTTATCCCGACTGAAATCTAGGTAAATTCCAGGGAAACGGTGCAACTGAGGCTGTTGATTATTAAAACTAAAATGAATAGTAATTTAGATATTTTATTCATGCATACGTCTACAGCCTTAACGTACTGTGTAAATGATGGAACCGTTGTAGCCACCACCGTGATTAAAATGGTTCGTTCATTTAGACAATATTTTGGTGTACAAGGCACGGCTTGCAGAACTTTTAGTTGTAGCGCATTAGAAAAAAGCTGAAAGCAATACATGCTAATAAATTTGCATTACCATCGTCTAATGTACACTGGAAAATACATATAAATTAATAAATTCAAAGTTGTGTGAGGGTCGCTACTAGAAGGAAAACTAGCTCCCAAAAATTTACCAATTTTAAACTTAAGTTTATGTCAAAAAGTATTTAAAATAATCTTATCCTGTTTTATAAGGAGCCAATCAGCATCTTTGTGTCTGACAACAGTTTATTTGCGTTGGCCCTTTGTGCCCAGAATTGTATGTAGTCTGCCTGTTTGTAATAACTCGCGTCACTAATCACTCCGCGACTCAGTGGGAAGCGAATACAACTACAGCCGGTGAGGGGCTAGCATGAATGTGGGGATTCACCGAACAGCACGGACGCTTGTCGGAGTAGATGCGGAAGAGTAAGGTGGCGGTTCAACGTTTTCTTTGACGACATCCAGCCGCATGTCGGCGAGGTCGCAGGATTTTATAATATTCCGCGTGTGAAACTGAGGCTTAGAAAATTTGTCATCTCGTTTGGTAATGGAATGTAACGTATGAACCAATGTATGAGGTATTCATAGTGGCCGGCCATTGTGGCCGAGCGGTTCTAGGCGCTGCAGTCTGGAACCGCGCGACGACTACGATCGCAGGTTCGAATCCTTCCTCGGGGATTGATGTGTTTGATTTCCTTATGTTAATTAGGTTTAAGTAGTTTTAAGTTCTAGGGGACTGATGACCTCACAAGCTAAGTCCAATAGTGGTCATAGCAATTTGAACCATATTCATAGTAGTTTAATAGTAACGCTCTCTTTACTGGATGGAACCACAACTCCCGTCTGTAACGAACATATTGACGCAGATATAATCTGCCTGTCGAAGGTGGAAAGGCCAGTATTCGGGATTGTGACAGGAACGACCATTTGAAGCAAAACAATCTAGCAAACATGGGCTCTAAAATGCATATCTTAAGATCTATGGGCTCTTCTTCATCTGCGGTACTGTGAAATAGATCTCTTCTACTGCACTCTCTTTCCTTTCTATATTTCGAGAGCAAGAGAAAAATGTCCATTAAATATGGACTGCTAAGTGCATACCTTGAGCGGTAGGAGCACTTTCTGGTCTTTGCTAATGTGAAACATTTCTCTTCTACTGTACAAACACTTTTTGTTCCTAAGGGATACACATCAGACGTTTACTAGACTTCTTTGCTTCGAATGATTGTTACTGTCATACCCTTGAGTACTGACCATCCCTCCTGGGACACCACGTCCATGCATCATCGAGGTGCTGCACTGCGCCGGCCAAAAGGAGGTCCATAACGATATTAGAAGGTATCCCCTGACTTATCACGTGAGCGTAAAATTATGACAATACAAATATACTTACTTATTATTCTCTTATTTTGGACAGTGTGGGCATTACTACTGAAAATTATAAAACTTTTCAAATCTTTAAGAAAATAAAGGTGTTATGAAAAAACCAAAACATCTTTTAGTTGATACATTTTTTCAAGGTTGGTTAATAGTATTTTGACCAATATTTGAAAAAAAAAGCTTTTTTTGTTCATTTCCAAATAAAAAAAAATTATTTTGGAACATTGAAATCTCACGCCACTAATAATGTGAAAGTAGTTGGCCACAGTAATCAAGGCATAATTGTACAACGTGCCACTTAGATCTGACAGACCTAATACAAAGGCTGGTGCTCCCACCTCTGCTTGCGAGAAATCCCCATTTTTACAAGCATACCCAGATGTTTCGCTCCGTAACCTTTCTCAGTGTGCACTGTCTATGGGGCACACTGGGCTCACGCTTCCACGTGGCGGCGTTGCAGGTACCGGCGGAAAGCGGCGGCAGGCGGCCGCTGTGAGTCCCCGCGCCACACGCGCAGCGACGCCTCCAGCGCGGGCGACAGCAGCGCGCTCTACGAGGACGCGGCCAGCGTGCGGCCGCGCTCGCTCGTCCTGCGCTGCGGCGCCACTGTGCAGGTGAGTGCTCCTCCAACTACCTACGCTACCACTGCTCTCACGCAATTGTTAAGACGTAAGAAATACCATTCGACTCTCAAAGGAGACAATGGGTGGCTTGTTGATTATTTCATAGTTGACGTGACAGTCTGAATGTGTAAGCCGTAGGCAGATCAGAGTCGCACCGACAACGGTCGTCAGACACCGTCGACAGAGGTCCCCCGATAACATTGGCAATCAGCTTGGTCATGGTGCGTCCTACCTCGTACGTAAGATGTTGGCAGGGTCGAGGAGCTTAGGTTAGGGTAGAATGTACTCTATTTATGAATTAGTTTAGACAGTAACCTCTTAGGATGGATTGGATACCACGACACTTCTGTGTCTGGACACGAGTGCTGCATAGCGGCTTCTGCTGTCAAAGAGACGCTAAATGCTTTTCCGTCTCTTAAAGAACGTGGCGAGTACTATACCCTCTGTCCTCAGCGGAATAACCAAACAAGTTTTACGAATATATGAGACGAAGAATGTAGTCGAATTAAGTCGGGTGATGCTGAGGAATTAGATTAGGAAATGGGAGTTTTGCTATTAGGGGAGAAAAATAGCTGATGATGGTCGAAGTAGAGAGGATATAAAATGTAGACTGGCAATGGCAAGGAAAGCGTTTCTGAAGAAGAGAAGTTTGTTAACATCGAGTATTGATTTAAGTGTCAGGAAGTCGTTTCTGAAAGTATTTGTATGGAGTGTAGCCATGTATGGAAGCGAAACATGGACGATAAATAGTTTGGACAAGAAGAGAATAGAAGCTTACGAAATGTGGTGCTACAGAAGAATGCTGAAGATTAGATGGGTAGTTCACATAACTAATGAGGAGGTATTGAATAGAATTGGAGAGAAGAGGAGTTTGTGGCACAACTTGGCTAGAAGAAGGGATCGGTTGGTAGGACATGTTATGAGGCATCAAGGGATCACCAATGTTGTATTGGAGGGCAGCATGGAGGGTAAAAGTCGTAGAGGGAGACCAAGAGATGAATACACTAAGCAGATTCAGAAGGATGTAGGCTGCAGTAGGTACTGGGAGATGAAGAAGCTTGCACAGGATAGAGTAGCATGGAGAGCTGCATCAAACCAGTCTCAGGACTGAAGACCACAACAACAACAACATGAGACGAAGGGAGAAACGTTCTGTTACGTGCTCGAGATAAATTGTGGTGACCCTGAAAAGCAAGTTGAAAACACTCTGTTTCGCTGAAGTTGCGCTGAGGTACTTGAGTTAACCTTCAGTGATTGTCATTTAGCACACGAGCGAAAGGCAAGCATATAGTGTACCATAAGGTACTCTCAAAACCTAAAGCACTTACACATTTGCAAACCACTTCATATTAACAGTATCACTACCCTACTGGCAAAAAACGCCACTAGGCAGTAATAATAATTTGTAGACAACTAACGGCAACCTACCACAAAGAAGATGCTATAAGCATATAAGATACGCCACCCTTTTAAACTGAATAAATTATTTTTTGAGGTTATAATCTATGCCTAGAATTTCCAGTAACGATTTTGTCTCTTTCAGGCTTCGAATAAACCTGCGATTTCAGTCCGTAGATTCCGAATTATTTCCCGACTATGATATTTTCATCCTCAGGATGCCAAATACTCACTCTTTTTTTGGGCTAAACTTATCAGTTTCTTACGCTCCATATTTCGCATGCAAGAACGTCGGTCGATTTGACGGAAGAACTGATTTGAATTTCACTGATTGCCGGCCGAAGCATGTTCGTTTGGGAGATAGGCTCGGCTATAACGTCACTGCAAGATCGATCATTGGCGGAATCCATCGATATCGGAGCCACTGTGACCGCAGCTTTAGTGGTACATCTACATCTACATTTACACTCCACAAGCCACCCAACGGTGTGTGGCGGAGGGCACTTTACGTGCCACTGTCATTACCTCCCTTTTCTGTTCCAGTCACGTATGGTTCACGGGAAGGACGACTGCCGGAAAGCCTCCGTGCGCGCTCGAATCTCTCTAATTTTACATTCGTGATCTCCTCGGGAGGTATAAGTAGGGGGAAGCAATATATTCGATACCTCATCCAGAAACGCACGTATCCAGGAACGTCCTTTCCAGACCCACATTACATTTTATGTAAAAAATGGTTCAAATGGCTCTGAGCACTATGGGACTCAACTGCTGAGGTCATTAGTCCGCTAGAACTTAGAACTAGTTAAACCTAACTAACCTAAGGACATCACAAACATCCATGCCCGAAGCAGGATTCGAACCTGCGACCGTAGCGGTCTTGCGGTTCCAGACTGCAGCGCCTTTAACCGCACGGCCACTTCGGCCGGCTACATTTTATGTAAATTTGTGCTTGGAGGGAGGGGGGGGGGGGGAGAAACGAAAGGAAATGGTAGGGACCATTGACGTCATCTGCATCAGAACCTTGCACGGAATCAGCAGCGACGAGCGAAAATGTGTGCCGGACTGGAATTCGAATCCGGGATTTTCTGTTTACTAAGCAGCTGCGTTAATCACAGTACCACCCGGACACAGTGTTAATCACAGTTGTCGGACTGTCTCCGTATGCCACTCGGCCGTCCCACATGCCCAGCTGGCGCCACCTGTCCCCTCTCCTTGTCCACGTTCTCCACACTCGCTACTTCGATATTCCCGCAGGAGGTCGAACTTAGCTGTGCAGCCACACTGATGGTGGTGGATTCATTGCCCGCTGAGGCGAATCAGTGTAAGTCCAGAAGAATCGACACCAATCACTCATATAATTAAGTCTCTAAGGCCGATGAATCCACCACCTTCAAATCGGATGCACAATTACATCATTACATCCGACCTCTTGGCCGAAATCTCAAAATAGCGAGCTTTGAGGACACGGAATGGGACTAATGGGAAGTGGCCCTATGTGGAACTGTGTGTCGGCCGAGAGGCGATCTGAGTTAGTTGGCGCAAATGCGATAAATGATGTGTCCGGGTGGAGCAGTGGTGAACACATCTGCCTGGTAGGCTGGAGATCCCTGGTCTGAATCCTGGTCCTGCACACATTTTCAACCGTCGCCGTTAATTTCACATATCACTCATCGTCGCTAATTTCACGTAAAGTCCCAATGCACCCGACATCGATCGTCCCTTCTCTTTCCTATTCCCCCCCCCCCCATTTACATATGATGTATAACATATCCACATATATACATATGTATCCCTGTGGTGCCTGTTCTTTCGGAAATGCATTCACATGTAAGACCACATTTCAGAAGACACTCATTTTCACTTTAAAATTTTATGGCTCCAGCCCATCTTGCCATTCCACCAAAATTTCACCCCAGCCTTTAAATTGTCGAACGTCGTGCACCCTTTGTTGCATTCCAGAGCCATTTTGCATCATATATCATACTTACGCACTCCAGTAATCCCCCCCCCCCCCACCCCCCGTCCGCCCAATTCCTACTTGTAAGTATTGTCCACAACATGCAAAGTCTTTTCTGAAGAGTTTAGAGGAATAAGATTACAATACACTTTTTAGTTTACTTATCTCTTCTTGCAGAGTTGGCTCCAGTTCTTCTTGTCAAGGTGTCTGATTCTTGAAGCTGAAATTCTCACATTTTAGACCCTGATGGTTGAATTGATGTAAATAATTTTGAAGAGTGTTGTTGCAGAATTTTTGTTTTTACGTTAGTATATTTGTCACATTTTGGTATACCATACAGTCTCTTGAATTTTAATATTAACAAAGGCGAAATTACATTGTTCCCCCAAAATAGAAAAATACGTCCGAACACATAAGAGACATGCTTACTACTATTCTATTAGTTTCGATTATTGTTTTATAAATGAATTCAGAAATAAACACAATAAACAGTACTAGATTGCGTAATTAATAATAGAAATTTTAAGTATGCCAAATAATTCGTAATTTCAAATGTTTCAAAAAGAATAACTTTAACTGTACATTCGGAGGTAGCACTTACGGATTGTAACATCCAAAGTAAATTAATTCCTTTTCATCAAGTTTAGCTTGAAATATAACATACTGTGTATAAAATTATATGGAAGTTCACAGAAAAGCAGCTGAGGTAATATTGACCTGTCCAAAATTCGAAAAATAATACTGGTGTCGACAACTGCTGTTGAGGAAAAGTAATGCTAGAGGAAGTTGTCCAGTTACACTCTCTTTATTCTATCCCAGTTAAAGTTTAACAGTACCTCACCCATCCCTATCACACCACGAAATCCGTCCAGAGGTACAGCCATTATTTCAGGTTTGACAGAATTTTCCTCTACCTCTCCATCTCATGTCTCCTATTCCTACCCACTCCCACACCCTCCCTTCCAGTCACCACATTGTAGTTACAGACCTTGTACTTCTGCGTCATTCTTTTCAACTCTTCCATCCCACAACGTTTCTGAAACACTCTTCTTCCAACTACCCTCATCTACTGTTCATTTCGTGTACCCTCAGCAATATAAAGTGTTGAAGAGTATTGTCCATTGACTTGATTTAAAAAGGAAATAACAACAATAATTTAATTAAAATCTTAAATGAACATTAATCTGTTTAATAATTCCAAAAAGACATTCTTATTTTGTTTTTTTTTTTCATTCTGTTTAGAAACTATGCATATATACCTTATTAATTCTCTTTGCTGAAGGGAGGTAATGCAGCGCTGCTAGTCCACTCTCACCCTGCAATCATTTTAAAAATAATGGAGAAAAGGTCATTATATTCATTTCTCTTTACAAGCAAGAATCACTTATACTTTTACTACAAATGGTTACATATAGTCTTTAAAATAATATTTGTGAATATATCTGCATGGCAAAACGTGGTTTTGCATTCAGTTTTGTTATGCGGATAATGGTCATTTATCGTGTCAATCAGTGTATCGAAACTAGTAATTTAGAACGGAATTCGAAAGCTATTGAAAGACGAACACAATAATATGGTGCCTATTAATTGTGATGCAGAAACTTGTCGCAAATGTTTATCAGAAATACACCATCAGGCGAGTTTCTCATGCCATACGTCGTAGAATACATTCTAAAGAACAGGTCGAGGTGATTGAAATGAAACGTACTTTCTCTTCGCCGTGCTTTCATAGAGCATAAACTGAATACGTCCCGAGACTTATTCAAAATAAAATACATAACGCTGTTAAAAACTATTGTATTATTTATCATCGTAAGTCCCCTTCTTTGCCACACTCTCGCAACTAGGATCTAAAGGCTCTCTAACACCTCGCCAGAGGCTTGCACTGGAATACTGCTCAGAGTGTCTGTGACACACTGTTCACTTGGTTTAACTTCGACAAAACGCTTCTCCTCCGTGCTGGCTGACACGAGTCTGAGGCAGAGTATACAGGAAGTTAAGTCTAGTCAGACCAAATCAAGCGAATTGGGCGTTGGAGGGGTGGACAGGAATGGGAAGGGTACGGTTGTTAAATGATTGTTTTTTACCAAAAAATTACACACAAGAAAATTACTGTAGTCCAGAATATAATTATAATCGTAGATCGTGTGCTTGAAACTAATTTTTACCAAAGCGTTCAAAGAAACAAAAAGTACTGTAAATACGAGACAGTTCAGTCTGTTGTACGAGTAACAGTGTCACACATTCCTGCTTGCGAAGGTTCTGCCCCGGAACTTACGAAATCGAATGTGAGTGAGGGAGATACATGATGACTATGATTTCGGTGGATGGAACTGTACGAGTATGCGAACTTTTGAAGTATCAGAACGGACTGGGAAAAATAATTTCAAATAAGAGCATGCTGCCATGTTTAAACGAAACATTTTAGAGGTAACAGCTGCATCTTCGTTACGTACACTGGTGTGAAAAACTTAGAGCGGAAGTAACTATCGCATGATCTGCCGCTGCGAACTAAGGTAGCGCGATGAAACTTGGATCATACGTAGAAAGAACTGCTACAATATAATAGACAAAGTAGCCCGAAAAGTACGCATTGAGACAAAAAGAAATGACCGTTCGTTCAAAGACAATAATTACTCTGAAGTCACCACGATTTATGATGGTCCCCTGGACATTAGAGAAAGCGGGACATGGCTCTTAATAGCTGCGGACGGCAATGCATCCTCAGCAACATGCTCCCATGCTATCCATAGATTGTACGGGGTTCTTGTGGTAGGGCGTTCCATTACCCCACCAGTGCGGTTGACAACTGCTAGATGGTCGTTGGTGCATGTGGACGTGTGGCAATACGTCTCCCGAACGTATCCAACACTTGCTAGAATGGATAAGAGTCAGAGAACACATAGGCTAGTCGATTCGTCGAATAATCTCTCGTTCCAAGATCTCCCTAGGCAGTTCGACGCGGTCGCGTGCTATCGTTCGTAATACTGAGGACAAGGCCGAATGCACCCTGAAAAGACGCACGTGGGGGAAGGAGTACGGCGTTACAATAACGTTAACCGGTGATTGTACGGAAAGAGAGAGTCTGGTGTACATCCAACAGACAACAGAGAATGTAGCGTGTGAGTGCTATTCTGACTTGAACAGGCTGACACAAGAGGAATTCTTGGAGGGCTGCTTTGAACCAGTCACAAGACTAATGAGAAAAAGAAGCACAAACCACATTCACGCAAGACCAGCGGTATAAATAACATAATAACGCATCGACGTTTTAACAACACTACATACTGCAGATTCTAATGAGCATGCAGAACGAAGTTAATATAGAAATATTATTTCTATTTTCAAAATTTTTCAAATATTTTAATTATAGAACTTTGAAATTATCCATTGGCAACACTAATTTAATTTCTCAGAAATGCAATTCCTATAGAAAAACTAAAGAACTCTATTATTTTTTAGTTTCTTCTTATCCCAGATTTCTCCAGTATCTCGAGGAGAAAAAATTGTGTACAAGCATAACAACACTGAAAAAAATGAACATTGTTTTCTTCATACTTAGCTACGTGTGGTATATCGCCTGCTGCCACTAGGCTGTCAGTTCAATTCTGCTGGATAATCAAATCTTCCTTCAAGTCAACCATCGAGTAGTAACCAAGTTCTCGTTAATTTCTGATCGATAATTGTCCTCAGAGATTGACTTGTTAAGGAATAGTTACTTTATTAACTTATTGCTGTTCTGTTAAAGCCCTTGCTTTATTATCTAAAACGCTAAAGGTTAACAAAATCTAGTAATCAAACTCGGTAAAGGAAATGAACTTCCGTAAGAAAAGGAGCTGACCCACAGATTTCCGGCGTCAACCCGATGTGTCTCTTGGAAAAGACTACGGATCTGCTAACTCGCCAGCAGCAGGGGGCTCCTAGTTCGAGTAACAGCGATTAGAGGACAGTGAAATGCGCAATTAGACGAACAGAAATGACACGTTCGTTGAAAAACAATGATTACACTGAAGTCACCACGATTTGTATGCCCTGGACACCAAAAAATGCTGAACATGGTTCTTAATAGAGAGTGCGATCACTACGGATAGCTGTGCATGTTCTGCAACGTGCTTCCATGCAATACGTCTGATGTAAACGTTTTATTCTCGAATGGTTTCTTATGTAAGCTGTGATTTTCCGCATGTTCTATGGTGGTCTTTAAAAATCGCCCCAACATATTGACCGTACTACATCAACAAATTATCCAGCCTAAGCACTAACTACCGTTTAGATACAGATTCAGGTGGCATCCGTTGCACTGCCTCTGACTGTCAAAATCAATAAAGGCACTACGTCACAACGACATGAGTGGCGCAGTGCTTCACTAAGTCACTTGCTTCACTCACACTTTCTCTGTGACGCACACTACAGACGTTGCGTTTTATAAGCCTGAAGAAACAACTCATAGAAAACGACCTCTGTCTTTCCAATAATACAATGTAGACTTTCACGACCGACGTTGAAACTTCCGGGAGAGACGCGGTCGATATACAGTGACGGATAAAAAAAAGGGAAGAAAGAATCTCAGCGCCAAGAAGGAAATGTGCGACATAAACGAAAGTTGGTAATCAGGTTTCTAAATCTGAAAGACGATATCTATTAAAATTTCGCGCCAGTCGCATAACAGTGGCGCTATTGGTGCCTCTGTGAGTATGTAAATCAGGTTTGCCTTAAATACGTGCTACAACGGGCATGAGCGTTAGTTACTTTGTGTTTGGACGTGGTAAGTCGACGTGAGTTGATGTTAGTCAAGAACACCTCTAAGGCGAAAAGAGTGCCATTATGAACACCTCACTTAGTTTGAACGATGTTGTGTGCGATACTGCAGAAAGACTTGGCAGGAATGTAGCCTCTGTACACGACTGTTAGCGTGACCTGGAGTTAAGGTCTGGGGTGCGATTTCGTATGACGGCGGGAGCACTCTTACCGTTATTCAATGCATCCTGACTGGAAATTTGTACGCCAATATGGCAATACGACCTGTTACGCTAGCTTTCCAGTCTTGGGGCAATAGAAGGAACCGACATAAATGGTTGTAATATCCATCGGAAATATGACTAAGACTTATTAACTCACCGCTCTGCGCCTATCGCAAGATATTCCTACATGGAGCGTAGGAGAGTTATTTGCCCAACACATGACTGTAAAGCAGATAATGGCTGCAAATACTTTCATATTGTGGTACATCGCCGTAACCTAATAGTTGGGTTTCTTTTAGTGTTCAGTTTACCGTTGAGTAGTTTGTACTTCATCTTATTCACTGTTAGTGACAATATGCTGACGTTGCACCACTGCTGCATTCGACCAAAGGCATCTCCGCCGTAGCTACCATGGATCAGCTGAAATCACTACCAGCGAGTCTTCTGCATATGTCACCACGCCTTCGTTTAATTAATACCCATTAATTAGCATGAAAAGATATTAGGCGCATTTATCTCAGAAAACTGGGCAACAGATTGACGCTTTTGGGCATCCCTAGGTAACATATGTGATTACGTTACGGCTGTAGCATATTGTGTAGTGTAAGACATACCCCGACCTTTGTTGCAGACGCCGCAGGGGACCAAGCATCGACGCGGATGCCCCGCCGTCGCCGGACGGCCTGTCTTCGTGTGCGCAGACCCGTACGCACCGCACGACGTCTGCACCCCAGTCTACCAGGAGATAGCTCCCGGTATGTGCTATTCCTAGCAGCAACAGCCAGCTACTCGTTACTGTGATGTTATACACCGCAGAATCTGAGGCAGTAGCTCTCTGATTCTACTTATTAATGAAGAACCTGTAGTTATCAATTAATTCGTCTCAACTGTCACTTTCTTTCTTTGTCTTTCATTCCTCTCCTTTCCACCTCAATTTATTACTTCTATTTTTTAGTTCTTTTGTCGATTATGTTATTGTTGTTGCTATTGATGCTGTGGTATTCTGTGGAAGTCAGATTTAATGCACCTCACTACACTACTCTGTCCTGTTCAAACCTCTTCATCTCCGAATAACTAGTGCAGCGACATCCATTCGAACTTCCTATTTTCACCCCTTCTGCTCCCTCTACAATTTTTACCGTCCACGCTTCCCTCTATTACCAATTTCACGATTTCTTGACGCCTCAAGATTCCTGCTTTCAACCAGTCCCTTCTTTTGTCAAGTTATTCCATAACTTTATTTTTTCCCAGTTCGTTTCAGTACCTCCTCATTAGTTACTCTATGTACCGGAACTGTTTATTGTCCACGGTTTATACCTTGAAAAAATCTTCCAAACTTATGTTTATGTTAGATGTTATCAAATATATTTTTCTTCAAAAATGCACTTCTTGCTGTAGCCAGTCTGCATTTTACATCCTTTTTTCTTCGGCAGTCATGAGCTTCTTTGCCACAGAAATAACAAAACTCATCTACTAAAGTGATCCATTTCCTAATCTGATTCCCTTACTGTCCCTTGATTTACTTCGCTTCTAATCGCTTTTCAAGATTCTATCCATTCCGGTCAACTGCTCTTTCAACCCTTTTTCTTCTCTGATAGAATGCTCATTTTGTTATCCACTTAAATTTTACCTAGCTTCTCCATTTCGTCAATACTTCCATCACCTTTTACCATCCCTCTGTGTCTCCCTGCACAAACCAAACTTTGGTTCATGCTGGTACGTTCATGCTGAACGTATCAGTTTACTTCCAAGCAGAATAAAAATTATCAAGCCTCTTTTCTCTAGAGCAGGTGTTCCCAAACGTTTCCTGTGGTGGAACACTCTGAGAATCCTGGTACACTGATGGAACACTTTGTTTGTTTTGAGGATTAATAAATTTTAAAGAAAATGAAGAATAACTTGTCCTCAATTATCATTTCAGTATGACGTCATAACTAATAAGAAAGAAATCATACTAAAATTTGAAAAAAAAATTTCAGTAAGTTGTTGTGAAAATGTCGAAAAAAAGCATGTTATTTATAGCACATTACTCCATTCCATTTTGATTAAAGCAGCAACAGTGGTTTAATGTTCCAAAAATACAAAACCGTCTCTGTTGCAAGTGTTTCATTAATAATGACGCACTTTGCGCTGTTACCGCATCTTCACGTTACATGTTTTGCATAACAGTTTATTCGCGAACCTATCTAGCACCGATCAACGGGATGATTAAGCTGCAAGTGAAAAGTAAAGTGATTCGTTTACCTTGAACAGCTGAATCCGCGTTAGTCATATTTAAAAGCCATTGATATGATGACGTTAAAGGGAAGACCGCAAGCGTCAGATTCGAGAATAGAAAATCCTGAACTGGTGATGGAAAACCTCGAAGTTAAAGGCGTAAAATTACAACTTTAATATTAGAGTTCTAATTTGAGGCCTTTAGCTAAGAGGTATTCACCTGCCGTTTCACGCTCTCCAGTGCCCATATTGGACGACTGCGGTCTTCCCCTTAACGCCATCATATCAACGGCTTTTAAGTACAACTAACGCTGTCCCCACTGTTCAAGGTAAACGAATCACTTTACTTTTCGCCTTTAACTTAACCATCCCGTTGATCGATGCTAGGTGGATTAGCGAAGAAACTATTATCTAACGAGGTTGTTAATATTAATTACAGGTAATCTGAAGATGCACTAACCACGCAAACGCGTCATTATTAATAAAACACTTGCAACATAGACTGTTTTCTATTTTTGAAACGTGTTGTTTATAGTTTTTTGTGGAGCACTTATTCACTCCCCGCGGAACACCAGTGTTCCGCCCAGCACAATTTTGGACACCTTACCCTAGACAGATGGACATTTCACTGTATATTAGGTAAATGCTGCATGATTCAGGGTACAAATAGATACTGATTTTCTCAGTCGTTTCATAAGAACAATATGATCAAATCGAGAACAATGTGATGACTTGGTGTCCACTGTTGCAAAACTCAACTCCTAAGCCAATGTCGTTTGTGTTTATTCCTGCAGAAGTCTTCGAATTGGATATAGCTAGCTCGACTTACGACGATGGGAGGGCTTTTTCTTACGGGTCATCGTCTGGCTATGAGAGAACAGGTGGTAACAGTTCGCCAGTGCAATGCGTTAATTTGTATACCTTGTTATAGGTTCTAAATATGAGAGGGGATACGATATTGCTATATATTGGCACCGGGCTTCACCCTTTCCCTTCTTTCTGAGCAGCACAAAAGCGACAATAGGTTTAACACGCATTAATCACAGAATTGTCCGCAGCTCGTGGTCTTGCGGTAGCGTTCTTGCTTCCCGCACACGGGGTCCCGGGTTCGAATTCCGCCGGGGTCAGGGATTTTTCCTGCCTCGAGATGACTGGGTGTTGTTGTGTCGTCTTCATCATCATCATTCATCCTCATTACGGTCGGAGGAAGGCAATGGCAAACCACCTCCGTGAGGACCTTGCCTAGTCGGCATTGTGGGTCTCCCGCATCGACCCCTACTCTCTTCAGAGTATGGGACCTCGTCATCAATCAGAGAATTGTAGAGAATATGTTGTATTTGTTATGAAACCTAACGGAATGACTCCACTGAGAATTCTAAATCATTTGTTCACTGTTTGGAGTCTTTTCCAGATTTATCTGAGTGAAGAGATAAAAGGAATTCACAAATACGCCATGACGTCATAAAGGAGGTATAAGACTAAAACAAACTATGTCTGATATTAATTCTATGTTGTGTCCATCGTGCACTGCACGCTGGTTGACAGGATACCCACGTCGATATAAAATCACCAAGCCGTTAAGAGACAATTCTCGCACATCATTTAGGGAAGATACCGATGTGTGTTTGCAAAGGTATTATTTAGAGAAGATGTCGATATGTGTTTGTGAAGGTACCTTTCGCAGTTACAAGTCAGAAACCAGCTCTGTAAGTTGACCGGCAAACGTAGAAATAACGCCCGGGTTCGATTCCCGGCGGGGTCAGGGATTTTCTCTGCCTCGTGGTGACTGGGTGTTGTGTGATGTCCTTAGGTTAGTTAGGTTTGAGTAGTTCTAAGTTCTAGGGGACTGATGACCATAGACTTAAAGTCCCATAGTGCTCAGAGCCATTTGTAGAAATAACCGCTTGAACGAAGCCTAGCTCGATGATGTGTATAACACTATACGAACAATAAGTGACGCTCGACAACTGGTTTCGGATTCGTAATTGCTAGAAATATCTTCATACGTGCACGTTGTTATCTAAAATAAGCTGATGGCGAAGACGGCTACTTAGGCTTAGCTGCTTAGTGCATTATACACTGAGGTGGCGAAATTCATGGGATGGTGATGTGCACATATGTAGATGACAGTGGCATCGCATACACGAACTATAAAAGCACAGTGCACTGGCATAGAAGTCATTTATACTCAGGTGATTCATGTGAAAAGGTTTACGACGTGATTATGGCCGCAAGACGGGAATCAACAGGCTTTCAACGTCGAATGTATCTGGAGCTAGACGCATGAGGCATTCCATTTCGGAAATCGTTATGGAATTTTATATTTCGAGATACACAGTTAAGAGAGCGCCGAAAACATAAAATTTTTGGAAATAACTCTCACCACGGACAACCCAGTGGCCGACGGTCTTCACTTCACGACCGAGAGCAGTGGCGGTCGCGTAGTGTTGTCAGTGCTAACAGACAAGTAACACTGCGTGGATAGTACGGCGAACGAATCCGTTAGGACAATGCGGCGATAATTGACGTTAATGGGCTATGGCAGCAGCCTACCTACGCGAGTCCCTTTGCTAACAGTACGACATCTGAAGGAACACCTCCCTTGAGCTAGTGACCGTGCTAGCTGGACCCTAGACGACAGGAAACCAAGGCCTGATCAGATGAGTTCTAATTAAAGTACGTAAGAGCTGATGGTAGGATTCGAATGTGACGCATACCCCACGAAGCCATGGATCCAGATTGCCAACAAGGAACTGTGCAAGCTGGTGGTGGTTCCATAATGGCATGGGCTGTGCTTGCATGGAATGAACTCAGTCCTTTGGTTCAACTGAACCGATCATTGACTGGAAATGGTTATGTTCGGCTACTTAGAGACTATTTGTAGCCATTCATGGAGTTAATGTTCCCAAACAATGATGGGAATTTTTATGGGTGATGATGCGCCATGCTACTGGGCCATAATTGTTCACGATTGGTTTGAAGAACATTCAGGACAATTCGAGCAAACTATTTGGCCATCCAAATCACCGACATGAATCGCATCTAAAATTTATGTGGCATAATCGAGAGGTCTGTTCGTGCATAAAATCCTGCACCGGTAACACTTTCGCAATCACAGACTGCTATAGAGGCAGCATGGCTATTTATTTCTGCAGGACCGTTCCAACGATTTGTTGAGTCCATCCCACGTCGAATTGCTGCACTGTGCCGTGTAAAAGGAAGTTCGACACCATATTAGGAGGTATTCTCTGACTTTTGTCACCTCAGTGTACCGCTACATGGATACAATTTAGAATTGATACAAATGGTTGGGTGGCTAACATTTCATCACTCGGTTGTGCGACTAAAAAAGCCAATTGCACGCCAAACAAATTATTATAGAGCTACTACGCTAAGAAAAACGCGATAGCAACGGCGGGGACATTTTCTCGTGTCAAAGAGCATACACCAAAATATGAATGACTTGGACTGGGATAGAACGATCAGTCTCTGGGAAATGGATTTGGCACACAATGATATGGCCTTCCGGACATGGTATACGGCTATGTCAATGACGAGTACAGGTACCACTGAACAGAAGGTCGTAAGTAGCGGTGAGCTAATACTTGACAGCACAGTGAGACCCTAACTCGAGATGAGTGTCATCCTGTCAGCAAGGCTGTGACAGTAATAAATCGTCCTCACTGTGGGATGAACGGATGCGCGCTGATTTGTTTCATCAACGGTTCGAGGTTAGCAGTTGCAAGATCACCAGTGGAAAGTATGCCATTGCTTAGGGTTACATTGTTCAAAAGCAACAAACGCCTGAGAATATCTGATTACTCCCAGCTTCTGTGTGTATTACCTGAAGATGTAACTAAACTGCACAATGACCGAATGCTCTTTTATTGTGAAGGCTAATAAAATTCTGTAATTTTCTGGAGCATGGTGTTCAATCACTGCAGTTTTTTAAGGGGCGGATGGTCACTACAAATTAGTGACGTATTAAGAACCGAGGTTTAATTATCTACAGAGTATTTTACTATTTATAAGTCACCAATAACAGTCATTTATCCAGAAAATAAACCAGGTACACGTATGTGAGTAAATAACATATACAATGAAAGACAAACGAAGCAAAGTCCACGTTGGGTTGTTTGGGGGAAGAGACCAAACAGCGAGGTCATCGGTCTCATCGGATTAGGGAAGGACGGGGAAGGAAGTCGGCCGTGCCCTTTTAAAGGAACAATTCCGGCATTTGTCTGGAGCGATTTAGGAAAATCACGGAAAACCTAAATCAGGATGGCCGGACACGGGATTGAACCGAATGCGAGTCAGTGTGCTAACCACTGCGCCACCTCGCTCGGTTAACTGCTTGGTAACTGCCATAATTCATAAGGCGGTGGGGTGGGGCTGGACCGTTAGCCACCTGCACAGCCTTACCTAAGTACAGAAGATGCCTAAGGCGCACCGCATGCGACCCACATTTCCCATAGGTCCATGGCAAAGGTCAGTATCACGTTCCTTAGTGTGCGTTGAAGACACGTCTCCACACGGCTGATTGATTTACTTTTCTAAGAATCCGAGCTGAATGAGAGCGAGGCGCCCTCCACGAGGCCTTAGTTTCTGACTCGTAGTTTCCGCACCCATGGATTCTAA
Source organism: Schistocerca piceifrons (assembly GCF_021461385.2). NCBI lineage: Eukaryota > Metazoa > Arthropoda > Insecta > Orthoptera > Acrididae > Schistocerca > Schistocerca piceifrons. The sequence continues at coordinate 588,423,182 of NC_060141.1, forward strand.
CTCAGAATTTACTACTTAACTATCCGACTAACAAACAAACTAAAAAAACATTGGGCTAAATACGGACATGGAAATCTCATTACTAACCATCCCAAAAAACGTCAAAAGAGAAAAAAGCCATTAAACTATTATGCAGTCGAATATGGAGATTTCGTCCCTCTACAGTACGCCATGTAATATTCTGATTCACGCCTCAAGCCCTTCGATTCTGCTCTAATCCATTTTTCCCACAGTCAGTCTCTCAACACCACACAATACCGTACTTCAAACGTACATTCTTACAAACTTCTTCCTCATGTTAAGGACTACGTTTGTGTCACTAGCAGAGTTTTTTCTGTTTTGAATGCCTCACTTTATCTGTGCTAGTCTGCTTTCTTATGTGTTCTTTGCTTCACCTGTCATGTGGTATTTTGCTTCCAAGACAAAATAAATGATTAACATCATCTACTACATGGTCATAAATATCTGTTTATCGATAGTTTCATTTCCTCTATTTGTCATTACTTTCCCCTTTCACTATTTATTCTAGAACCATATTCTATACTCATTAGACTGCTCATTCCATTCAACAAGTCCTTTAGTTTTTCTTCAAAAATCTTATGATATCCTTTCACCTTGAATTTTAATCGAACTCTTGACCTTTCTATTATATTCGTCATTGCTTATTCCATGTATGGATTCAAGAGTAATCGCGAATCATTCTCTTATACCCTTTTTGATGCGAGTACTTCGTTCTTGGTCTTCGTTTTATTGTTCCGGCTTGGTTCCCGTACATATTTTGTATTACAAGACTTTCACTGTAACTTACACTTATTTTTCTCAGAATTACGAACGTCTTGCCGCACTTTACATTGTCGGATGCTTTTTCTGCGTTGACAAGTCAGATGAACGTGTCTTGGTTTTTCTTAAGTCTTGCTTTCTTTATCAAGCACAGAGTCAGGACTGCCTCTCTGGTGCCTTTACCTTTCCTAAACATAAATATCGTCACCTAGCAGCTCGGCGATTTTCTTTTCCCTTCTTCTGTTCATTGGTTCTGTCACCTACGTGGATTAATGAAACGTTAAGCTGATTATGCGATAGTTCTCTGTCCTTGCTGTCTTCTACATTGCGTGGATGATATTTTCCTGGTAGTTAGATGGTATGCCTCCAGTCTCATAGAATCTACATGCCAACTTGAATAGCCGTTTGGTTGCCAATTGTCCCAATGATTTTTGAAATTCCGAATAAGTGTTATCTGTCTCTTCTGCCTTATTTGATCACACTTCTGTTAAACTCCGATTATAATAATGGGTCCCCTTTGTTATCCAACACGACTTTCATTTCTTTCTTATCATGGCATCAGGTAAGTCTGCTGCTCTCGTAGAGACGTACATTGCGCTCCTTTCATCTATCGGCTCACTCCTCTGCCTTTAGTAATGGAATTCCCAATACATTCTTAATGTTTATGCGCTTGCTTACAATTTCACCGAAGATTTTTTAGACTTCCCTGTATGCTGAATGACTGCTTCCGACGACCATTTGTTTCTGAGTTTCTTCACATTTGTGTTCACCCATTTCGCCATAGTTTCCCTGTACTTTCTGTATATTTCATCGTTGTTTTCCTGTTTTTCTTTTTTCAACAGTTTTGTACATCTTTCTTTCGGCGATTTACTTAAGAATTTCTTCTGTTACTCAAGGTTTTTTCATAGTCACCTTTCTTGTATCTGTGTTTCTGCCCCCAATTTCTAAGGCTCCCGTTCAGAAGCTGGCCATTCCTCTTCAACTGAACTTCCTACTGTGATATTAACTATCGCAGTATTTACTATCTTAGAGAGTTGTAGATGCATCTCATCTTTCGTCAGTGCTTCAGTGTCCCATTTCTTTCCACACTGATTCTTCTGGGCAATTCTCTTAAACTTCCATCCACTTTTCATCCTTACAAAACTGTGATCCCAGTCTATATCTGCTTCTTGGTACACGTCATAAGCCGGTATCTGATTATGGAATCTCTGAGTATGGCATAATCTAGCCGGAATCGTCATGTGTCCAGGCCTGTTTGCCAGTGTACCTCCTCCTCCTCTTGTGGTTTATGAACAGTATTTCTGCTGTTGTTGTTGTTGTGGTCTTCAGTCCTGAGACTGGTTTGATGCAGTTCTCCATGCAACTCTGTCCTGTGCAAGCTTCTTCATCTCCCAGTACGTACTGCAGCCTACATGCTTCTGAATATCCTTACTGTATTCATCTCTTGGCCTCCGATTTTTACCCTCCACGCTGCCCTCCAATACTAAATTGGTGATCCCTTGACGCCTCAGAACATGTCCTACCAACCGATCCCTCCTTCTAGTCAAGTTGTGCCACAAACTCCTCTTCTTCCCAATCCTATTCAATACCTCCTCATTAGTTATGTGATCTACCCATCTAATCTTCAGCATTCTTCTGTAGCACCACATTTCGAAAGCTTCTATTCTCTTCTTGTCCACACTATTTATCGCCCATGTTTCACTTCTATACATGGCTACATTCCATACAAATACTTTCAGAAACGACTTCCGTACACTTAAATCTCCACTCGATGTTAACAAATTTCTCTTCTTCAGAAACGCTTTCCTTGCCATTGTCAGTCTACATTTTATATCCTCTCTACTTCGACCATCATCAGTTATTTGCTCCCCAAATAGCAAAACTCCTTTACTACTAAGTGTCTCATTTCCTGATCTAATTCCCTCGGCATCACTTGACTTAATTCGATTACATTCCATTATCCTCGTTTTGCTTTTGTTGACGTTCATCTTACATCCTCCCTTCAAGACACTGTCCATTCCGTTCAACTGCTCTTCCAAGTCCTTTGCTGTCTCTGACAGAATTACAGTGTCATTGGCGAACGTTAAAGTTTTTATTTCTTCTCCATGGATTTTGATACCTACTCCGAATTTTTCTTTTGTTTCCTTTACTGCATGCTCAATATACAGATTGAACAACATCGGGGAGAGGTTACAACCCTGTCTCACTCCCTTCCCAACCACTGCTTCCCTTTCATGTCCCTCTACTCTTATGACTGTCATCTGGTTTCTGTGCAAATTGTAAATAGTCTTTCGCTCCCTGTATTTTACCCCTGCCACCTTCAGAATTTGAAATATTATTAACTGAAAATTATTGCAGATGCCACGTAATTTTTCGTCTCTCACTACCAGACCCATAACTCTGTCTTCCATTCCTTATACTACTGTTGCATTGCACCCCCTCGTTATTATTAAATTCTTTATATCTTTCGACATCGAATTATCTGATCAATATCCTCAATTAGTTTATGTCTTCATATTCTGCTTGTGATGTGGCCATGCATGCGCATGTCATTACTGGCGTTGGTTTACGGTCGATTCTGAAGAGATGAAATCTGTCACTGAATTGTTCGCTATAAGCCATTTCCTGTCTCATTATGAGTACTACTCCTATTACTCCATTTTCATTTGCTTTTGATTCTATTCTATATTCGTCTGACCGGAGATTCTTATCTTCTGCCACTTAATTTTACTAACACCCACTACATTTAGAGTGAGCCTTTACATTCCTCTCTTCCGATTTTGTGGTTTTCCTGTCATGTTCAGCCTTCTGACATTCTACGCACTGATTCGTAGAGTGTTAACTGTTCATTGGGTATCAAATATTTATCTTATGGTGGTCTTTCCGTCGCAGTTCCCTCCTCAAAATCTGAATGGGGAACTAATCCAGAATCTTCTGGCGATAAAGCGATCAGCATTATAACTTTTCGATTACAGAAACGCAGCGGTTTCCATTAGCCCTGCATCCTCATGCCGTGGATCGTTACTGATACTTCCGCTTTTTAGGAGCAGTTTTCCACTCCACGGGAAAGAGGTCGTCCTGAAACCCTGTCCACACCTGCCTTTTCTCGAACATGGCTGGTGGCAGAACGAGGATGAGGCCTTACACCTGAAGTTTTCTGACACCATTGCTGATCTTTTTTTTCAGTATTTAGACAGCGGATTTGGTCTATCCCAAGATGTCTTGATATCTAGCCAATAATTCTACGCCTACTCCATACCTACAATGCCTTAAATTCATCACTCCGATCTTATGCCAACGTCACACTCCTTTCCACTCCACCAAAGTCTCACCACTCTCTTTAACTCCTCAAAAGCCATGAACTTTGTCCCTCTTCTCCCACACTGATCATCCTAAGATACCTTACACTTCTCTCAAGCTTGACACGAACCATCATATTATTTCAAGACTAATTATTAATCACGGTACACCGCTGCACTTCCACCAACAGAGGAATCTCCTCTCCTCCATATCAGGTCTCCTGTTTTCCCCCTACTGCTTCCTTCACTCCATTTCCAAACGCTGTATTTGTTGTCCTCATCTCCCAATTTTCTATCACACGTCCTTTCCAAAACGCTCTGTCAGCAACTCGTTGTCTTGTGGTTAGCGTTACTAACTCTCGATCACAGGGTACCGTATTCGATTTCCAGCAGGGTCGGGGATTTTCTCCACTCTGGAGCGCATGTTTGTGTCATCACAATCATTTAATCATCATCGTACGCAAGTCGCTGAAGTGGCGTCAAATAAAAGACCTGCACCAGTTAGCTGAACTCCCCAAAAGTGGACCACATGTCAAAATTGTCGTACTGTCATACACGTTTAACGCATTTAACGGTTTTCTTTTCTTCAACACAGTCTTGCTCCAACAACTCTCCTCATCTATTGCTCATTCCCTATGGATTCAGAGTGGTTACGTGCTGTCATCACGTAACTGTACAGTAAGCACCACACAACACACTAACTGTTTTAATACAGATCCGTCGCTGAATGAATAACTCAAGAACATGGAAAATCCTAAAGATACATGAGAAACTGCCTTTGACGATATTCACAAACCTTTCTACGCTTATACATGTCAGATCGGAAAGCTGATTCAATACTTACATAATTAAAACACACTGCAGTTTGTATCAGTGGTTTTTAGTTAACTTTCGGGAAATAATGGTCAATTTTTTCCTAATTTTGTTTGTCATTCTCGTTTTTCTTGAATAAATTTCTCATTTTCTGCGACTCAAAGCACTGGTATCGTAATGCGAACTTCGTCCAGCGTACTCTAATAACAGATAAACACATCTCACTGCCTTATTGTGCAACATAATGGGTTCCTTGATTGCTTCATGTTCATTTCCTTTCTGTACTTTGTTCTCTGTACCTGCATCAGTTAGCTGCTCACCTTGTGGTTAATAAGCATAACTTTAATAAATGTCCGTCTTGATCGCTATTTATATTTTTAATATTTTGTAAATATTCGACCTAACTCATTTTGGGCGCAGACATCGTTAGAATAGGATTTAAATCTGGATACAATTTAACCTGTCACTTCACATGCACAATTGCTCTATAGTCTCTATATGTACACTTGCTCTGTAGAATAGTCTGCTGTACAAGTACCATTTGAAGTGACAAGAAACAGTATATCGAAATTTTAAATGTGATTTTGATGATTGCTGTGGCCAAAACACGTTCAGTTGTTTATTTACAAAAAATAAAAATAGGAAAGCGATCAAAATGGACAATTACACTGCCTGGTGGTAAAGTCTATGTCATTTACAAATATCACTATTTAGTTACTCATAGATATTTTCGCCGGCTATATCTTCACAAACAGGAATCTGTGTCTAAACGAAAGTATTCTTACTAATTACAAACAGTACACTTCAGGCTCAGTTTCTTTTTTTCCTCAAAAATCGGTGAACTATGCAAAGGTAACCCTCAACTCTCATAATCTGCACGTAGGTAATTGGGAATAATTTTAAGAGCATATGCATCATGCTTTAGAGACTGTGGTTGCATTTTTTTATCAATCGATTTGAGCCTCTATGGACTGCGTGGTAACATTTCATTTTAGTGTCTAGGTTATGTTCTTGTTTAAGCTTTGACTTCCTGCAAGTATCTCGTGAGCCCACCAAGAAATCCCTGTTTATGCTCTAAGGACAAAGGTCCTCTCCGTGTTTTGGAAATTGATGCCATTTTAAAACCTTGGTAGTTGTTAACCAATATTCAAAATTTGATCCTGTCAGGAATTTCTCTCTCTGAGATACCAATCTGCGTAAGATCTTTTTCACATTCTCCGAATCATCTCGGCATTGTTTTCTTAGATTGGATAAAACTCCATATTCTTTTTGTTAGTCGGTCATCATCCATCCTCATGATATGACCGTAAAATAAAAATCGTCTCTTTTTAATGAATGCTGTGATAGGTTCTGTCTTGGTGTACAAGTCCTCATGTGCTCTCATACGCCATTGTCCATCAACCCATCTATTACCTAGGATTTTCCTTAATATCCTACGCTCTCGCTTGTCCAGCCTCTCAGCTTGACCTTGTCTGTTCATGGTCAAAGTTTCGGACGCATATAAGCCCTCAGGTTGTACAACTGTATTATAATGTCGGGACTTGGCCCCTATACTCATTGACATTTTGCTATAGCTATTCTTTGTCAATTGGTATGCCTGGTCTAACTTCCTCATCCTGACATTAATTGCTTCTTCTTCTAATCCAGTCTCCTGGATAATTTCACCGAGATACCTGAAATTCTTAACTCGTCCGATTTTTCCCAGATTGGCTATTATCCGTTCAGGTCCATCACAGATGTTCGGACCGAGCGAGGTGGCGCAGTGGTTAGCACACTGGACTCGCATTCGGGAGTACGACGGTTCAATCCCACGTCCGGCAATCATAATTTAGGTTTTCCGTGATTCCCCTAAATCGCTCCAGGTAAATGCTGGGATGGTTCCTTTGAAAGGGCACGGCCGACTTCCTTCCCCCATCCTTTCCTAATCCGATGAGACCGATGACCTCGCTGTTTGGTCTCTTCCCCCAAACAACCCTCCCCCCCACCCCCAACAGATGTACGCATATATTTTGTCTTTTGGATAGAGATCTGGAGTCCAACGTTTTCAGTAATTTCTGACAGCCTGTTGATCTTGTTGACTGCTGACTCTATGTTGTTAACAAATATGGCCAGGTCATCGCAAAGGCCAAGCAGTCAATGTACACCTCTTTGTTCTTAGGACCAAGTTTGAACCACTCTTCATTTGTTGCTTCTTGGGCTAACAACTTTCTGCACTCTCGAATGACCTTTTCCAAGACGCAGTTGAAAAGGCATGGGGATAGTGCATCTTCTTGTCTTACACCCGTTCTGATTGTAAAGGGTTCTGAAATCTCACCCATAAATTTTATTTTTGACACTGTGTTAGTGAGAGTTTGTTTGGTCAGCTTTCTTAATGTATCATCCATCCCAAACAGTACCAAAATATTCATGAATGCCCCTCGGTCGATGGAGTCATATGCCTTCTGAAAGTCAACAAACACGGCCACATAGTTATTTCCTCCGACTACGTAGTTATTTCCTCCATTTTGTTTGTACCTTATGATGTTCTTCAAGTTAAAGATCTGTGACGGGCAAGAACGACCCTTTCGGAAACCAGCTTGGTATTTCCCCAATCAGTTGGTCAAGATAAACTATTCTGTTCTGTATTGCTTTGGAGAGAATATTATGTGGAGTAGATACTAATGAGATGCCCATTTACTTCCTGGGGTTTCCCAAAGTGGTCGATATCGACCCCTTGGGGTCGATATCGGTTTCCTAGGGGTCGACATAAACGAAAACTGATTTTGGGGATCGACGAGGTCTAAAAATCGACCCCTATTAAATTAACACAAGTTCTTATTTAAAACTTTCAAGATAGGTAGGTACTGTATTGTTTATGTTGTGTTACTAATAATTATTAATATTTTTGTAGGAAATAGCATTGTTGTAGTAATGTAAAGTCTCAAGTTCGTACATGATGAAAAACTCGGCAAGTCTGTGTGGACAAGTTTGTGCAAGATAATGAGTTCGAGCGTACGTCTTTCAGGCGCGTTTTGACTTTCTCTCTATTTGGCGCTTACGCGATTTAACACGAACGAATTCATGATCAAGTCCAAACATGTTCCTGATATTTTACTATTTAACGAGCTTGCACGTAGGTTGAAAGTTCATTTGCGTTTTAAAATTCGTTGGAGCTTGAACGATAATAACTCATATAAGTACTCATTTATTTCAGGAGATTACAAAGTTATTACATAGCTAAATTAAATGAAGTAAAGTGACTGATAAAGTGGTAAACACAACATACAACATATTTTAAATAGGTAGGTATGAAAGTATTCGTAAAAATTACTTACACTTAAGTTGTTAAGTAGGTAGGTACCTAAACTTTGAAGTGTTCAGTTTGCTTTGGTCTTCGTTCTTATGCTGATAGGTACCTACGTACCTAATACGAATTTTCTATACCTAATTACCTACAGTAGTTACTTACCTAATATAGGTATCCAAGTTTATCACCGAGTAAGTCAGTAATACCTAACAAGAATCCATTACCTGGGTGTGATAAAAATAAGATAGTGTGCAAATTTAACAGTTTATTATTGTTTTTTATTTAGATAGTTTTTTATTTGCAGGATTACTGAGAGTTTTATGATGGTGGACACGAAAAAAAATGCAGACAGTACAGTTTGGACTACTTGAAGTTCGGATTTATTGCATCTCCATCAAATCAACACTTGACTGATATCTTTGGAATGTTCAACAAAGTTAATTTGCAACTGCAGGGTGACGATCTTATCTTGATTAAAACAAAATCAATAATATCGGCCTTCGTGGGTAAACTAATCCTTTATAAACAAAATTTAGGCAGGAAAGAATATTCGCAGTTTCCACATTTGTCAAAATTACCAGAAATACTTCAAGGTGATGACATTTTATTATATGTCACTCACTTGGACGCATTACACAAGAATTTTACAGAGAGGTTTGAGGATCTTTTCAATTTAGAAATTCCTCAATGGATAATAAATCCGTACAATACCACAGCCATAGAAGAAGCCAATGTGATAATGCAAGAAGAGTTGATTACCATCAGCACAGACGAAGAGCTTAAGCAGAAGTTCAACCAATGCTATCAGAAGTTCTGGTTGCAACGCAACATTGAAACACACTATCCTACATTGCTGAAAAATACCTTATCGCTTTTCCATCATTATACCTAGTTGAAAAAAGCTTCAGTGTGGTAACAAACATTTTCCGAAACAAAGAAACAGTTTGAAAATCAACGAACGTGGAGATTTAAGGCTGCAACTCCCCAATATTGAACCGGATGTAGCTAGATTGGTAGATAGTAACCAGGTTCATCCATCACAGTGAATGTTTTATTTTCCCTTTGCGAATTAATACTTTTTTAAATATAACTTCCTACCTACTTAAGATTCTTTAAGTACTTAATTTGTAATAATCATTATAAATTAAACTTGATATTTACTGAATTGTATGTCTTTTTATTTTGTTAAATTTTGATGAGAAAATGAAGTCAACTTTACTCACTTAACCAAGTGCGAAGTTTTCCAATTAGTACCTTAGTACCTAGGTATTTTGTATCAACAGGAAAAAACTAAAGATAGGCCCCCTTATTCATAATAGTCTGCTAACTTAAAGCATTGCTAATTCTCACTCTGTCTTCTTCTATGATCACAACGAAAAGATCCGAGAAATTAGAGCAAATACGGAGACTTACAAGCAGTCGTTCTTCCCACGCACAATTCGTGAATGGAACAGGGAAGGGGGGATCAGATAGTGGTACAATAAGTACCCTCCGCCACACACCGTAAGGTGGCTCGCGGAGTATAGATGTAGATGTAGATGTAGGTTGACCTGTCAGAATGAAAAATAACACTCTGTAGCAGCTGTTTTAAGTTAGCGGACCATTATGAAAAAGGGGGTTGATCTTAAAAGTAGGTAATTTGGCCATGGGGGTCCGAGTTAACAGTTCATTTTGGAAAAGGGGTCACTTGTCCAAAATAGTTTGGGGATCCCTGGTGTAGAGGATCGGTTAAAGCTGACTGCCATTCAGTTGGTATCATCACAGTTCTCCAGATCTCCTCAAAAAGTTGCATATTTTATTATTGCTCTCAGCTGAGACGCTACTGTGTGCTGCTGCAAGCGAGAAGATAAACAAAAACAAAGAATTAAAATAAAGCTGCCTTCTTTTGGACGCAATGATGTCACAGGTTCGCCCAGCGACCCTGAGGACCACATCTATGCAGTGCCGGTGCTGCACGGCCTTGCGGCTGGCCGCTCGCCGCCGGAGGAGCTGGCCGTGGGGGAGGCGAGCGACTGCCGCCCCCACCGCCCCCAACAGCAACAGCAGCAGCAGGGCGACGTGGCGCTGCTGGAAGCGCTCATGCAGCGCTACTCGGGCGCCTTCTCCAGCCACGGGCCCGGCTGCGTGGGGGCGGCGCGCTCGGCCGTGAAGTAATCTGCCGCCAGCGTCAGGGGTGCCGCCTGCCGCTAACAGACGCCGTCCAGTCCGGCAGACAATGGAGATTCCAGCAAGCGTCTGCGTAAGGCGGTGCTCGGCTGGAACGACGACTGCGTGAGAGGCGCGGGCCGGTCCCACGGTGCCGACAATGCGGCGGAAGATGACCGGCGAGAGGACAGCTCCGCTGCTAGGCTGCAGCTGCGCTGCCATTGGCTCGCAGCTGTGTGTAATTTCAGAGAAGTGTTCGTCCATATTGAGCGCTGTACTTACTTGGAGTATTGCTATGCCACACTTATCATGACAGATTACATGGCACATCATTTACATTAACATTATACGTCTGAAAAAACCACAGGGCCCAACTGTTATAGACAATCTTTTCAATTACTATTGAAACTATTTATTTACAACTCATGCAGAACCAAAAAAATGTCAACTTTTTACTGCATTTCAAAATAATCACCAGAATAATGTATAGCGCGTTGCCAGCGGTGCTAAACTCATACGAAACTTTTAGCAGTGCCAGTTGTGGTGATAGGTCTATTGCCTAAAGAATCTCTGGAACAAACTTCCTGGCAGATTAAAACTGTGTGCCGAACCGACACTCGAACTCCGCACCTTTGCCTTTCGCAGGCAAGTGCTCTATCATCTGAGTTACCCGAGCCGACTCACGCCCTGTCCTCACAGTTTCACTTCTGCCAGTGCCTCGTCTCCTACCTTCCGCTGGAGAGTGAAAATCTCATTCTGGAATCTCTGAAACAGTTGTGAAACGAATGTAATGAAGCTCTTCCTTCCTCTTAGGAACCAAGCAGGCGTAACACGGGCATAAATCCAGAGAGTATGGTGAATGCAATCGCAATTCTCAGCCCCATAGATCGAAAAAGTTATTCGCAGTTCGCACTGTACGTGCCCTGGCATTATCCTGCAAAATGATGAGCGGATTCTGCAGAAAGTGCACCCTCTTTTTTCTCACAGCTGGTAGGAGGCTCCATTCCAAAAATGGGTAGTAATACGGGGTAATGACGGTCCGCCGATAGAAACGGTATGGATTAGGGCAACACCTAGCAGTCTCACATGAGAAACACAAACTTTGACATGCAGAACTTTCGATACTCATGCTGTTCTGCAACGCGCTATTATTTTGCTGTTATTTTGGGATTGGCTTTTATAATTTTCTCCATTTCTCATCTAGCGTAACGATACGGTGTAACAAAACCTTTCCTTCGCGTTCATAGCGTTTCTGGTATGTACGAACAGCGTCGTATGGTAGCTATTTCCGATTTACCGTCAGATAATAAATAATGCGGAACCAGTCGTGAATTTTTATGGTGCATAGGTGTTCCTACGGTGTGTCCTAATTCTGTCTCCCAGGGCAGCTAACGAAAAGTACCACAATTTGCGATTCCTCTTTGGAAGCTACAGTCCACTGTGCCACTGTTTTGCAACGCAACGCAAATTCCTTGCAGGATTCTTGACGGCCTAATGGCACTGTCGTGCCATGTCCGCGTGCACATACGAGTCTTATCCAACTCCTTGTTTCGTGTTTCAAAAACATTGTCACAGCACTACATTAGACCGCCTGTTAGAAGAAGCTCTGCTCTTCTCGTATCTGCACATGAATGTGATATGGAAATGAGCGTCCATTTCTGCTGGGGTAAAGTATATGTACGTATATAAGCGACATTATTTGATTCCGTTAAGTTGTGTCCCTACGACAGTGTTGCCACTATTATAGTTGAACCCTCACACATGCGTGGCTCCTTTATGATGGGATCTTCAATCTGCATTTAAATTATGTGAAAACTGCGAAGTCATATGAAACGACAGAACACAATGTCCCGATGGATGCATTTCTTTAGCGCCGAAATGAAATCTTTATTCACTCACTATAGTGCCACAAGAAACGTTAAGACAAACTGTTCTGCTGAAACAGACTTATTATTTTCTAAATAAAATCTGCCACTAACTGATATACATGTCAGACTGAATAATTTAAGGCTAGAAACGAAACACTGGGCTAATATATAGCGTCATTCGACGACAAAGGCCCTGGATCGTTTGGGAACTAAAAATCACACCGACAGAAGGTACAAAAATGATTGCCTTAAAATGAAAAAGCGGAACAAACAATACACAACAAAGAATGTGAGTGCTAACATAAATTAGTATATAATATTGCAATCTCGAAGTAGTAAAGCAAACGATGAGAGGCAAAATCCTCAACTGCCTGGGAAGAATTGTAAGATGTACAACACATGGTGAAACATAACATTGCAGTATTAAGATACCGTTGAGGACTGTTTATGTCATTTCGATTCAAAGTTTACAAGCGCCCGCTTTCAATATCTGCAAAGTACAGCTATTACTAGAAGTCTAACTTGATATTTCTAGACGTTTAAAACTGTTATTGACTTCTATCCGGTACTGATATATGTTCACGAAAGTCTGTACAGCCTTCATGTCTGCTTGTAAGGCGTTACCAGCGTAGTCTGCAGCCAGTGTACAGAATCGATACGACATTTTCTCGAATGGAACTTGGAAAGAAAACTGTGGCATCGTTATCCATCCTACCAAACGAAAATTTTAAGTTCGAATGTTGACATCAATTAGCACTTTGATATACAGGTATTCTCTAATATTATTAGCTGTTCCTTGATATAACTATAAATTGATCATGTAGTAAAAGATAAGAAATTTGTTTAATATGTCACCAAAACATGAGCTAACTGTAAAGCGGTATCAGGCTATTAATCGGAAACAAAAGCATGCCAAAAACACTGCGTATATCGAATCTCTACAGGTTAATTGCCAAAAACGTTAAAATAAGGAGTTATATTCTGCTGATTAGCGTTTATTGTGGAACTTGAGAAAGAGTGACTTCGCATGAAATCCTAATTATAGTGTTTGTTTCCTATCTCAGTACTTAGTGCGTACATAGAGAGGCAGTTAAAGTGGAGTTACATGTTTTGGACTGATGAGCAGCTGACGTGCAGCCGGGGGCAACGGGAAGACTCGAAATACCCGAATATTCTGGCCAACGTTTCTCCTTGTTGTTACGGCCATCTTGAATACCATTGATTTCTTCTGAAATGAGTAGTTTGATATGAGCTCAATATCAGTAGCCTTTCGACATTTACTCTTATGTTGTAATAATAAATCAGATAAAACTTATAAGAAATTTTCTAGTGTTTCAGGTTTGTTTACTTTTATAATCGGCCACGGTACTAGAAATGTTTCACTGTTAGTGTTAACATGGAAATTCGTACAAATTCCGTGTCAGATTAAAACGCGAAACCAGGAACCGATCTTGGAATTTGTCTTTTCGTGGGAAACCCTCTTACTGATCAATGTTCGCTTTTATAATTCATCGCTTTATACTTATATTTTACTGCACTCTAGCTTGGGGCAGGAAGCGTATGGAGGCTTATCTATAGCATAAGTGTTGTTGTCTGAACGAAGTTTATGGAGTTTTCACTGTCCTCTAGCAGTAATGAATAAGTTTTAAGCAGATACGAATTTAACCCTGCTGTTCTGTTCACTTTTACTTGACATATATACTGTTCGGGTCAATATGACCCGACATATCAAAATGCTTTAGAAACATAAATTTTGGTACAGTTTTAGCTATCGACATTGTTGTTCTATTCCAGTACCTTGTTAGTAATAATAATAATAATAATAATAATAATAATAATGGTAATAATAATAATAATAACAATGCATACAACTTTATTGAGGGATATTTTTCATTTAAATATGCACATAAATTTGAAACAACAGACAGTTTCCATTACAGGCATTCAACTTAGAAAGCACTACAGTTTTTCCATACTTCTATTCTTATTGTTGACAGTTTAGACGTAAGTATTGACATTTTCTAACAACAGACAGTTGTCATTACAGATATTCATCTTAGAGCACACTACAGTACAGAACACACTACAGTTTTTTTATTACATTCCAACATAGAAAGCACTACAACTTTAGAATCCTCTCTTCTTACTGATTGTAGTTTAGGCACAAGTATTCACATAAATTTGAAACAACAGAATTTTCAATACAATCATCTTATAAAATACTACAGTTCTTTTCTTACTGCTTGCACTGTGGACACAAGTAGGTTACATGTTTCTTGCAAATATGTTTACTACATTTTCCACACACCATGTTTGTTTTATTGTCATTACTTGATGGACAGAACTTACAGCGTGCACGTTTTGTAGATTTTCTTGTTGTTACCGATTCTGACACACCACCCACATCATTCGGGTTTTGGATGCTTGTGACCATTCTCAAAGAATCTTCTGTTCTTGGGAAATGCGTTCTTGATGCAATATGTTCTTTTATCAGTGACTTTCCAAGTTCCTCCAAGAATATTCTCCTTCTAGTCAATTTGCTTGCATTCCAATTAGGGTCAACCGAAATCCACAAAACGTATGCATTATAAGCAGAAACATCAAGAATATTGTAGAAAACTATCATTGGCCACCTATTACTTTTTCGTTTGCATGTATATGTACCTAATAACTGATCAAGCGTGTCTACAGCACCTTTGGTTGAATTATAGTCCAAAATCATTTTTGGCTTCTTATCAGCCCTGTCACTGATTTCCGCATCATGGTGGAGAGTGCTCATAAGTACAACATTCTTGTGTCTCTTAGGAATATAATTAACCACAGTAGTGTCATTTGTGAAGTAAAATGAAGAGCTGTGTACCTCCTTGTTGGTCATTTTGTGTGGAAGCTCCGGCTTATTTTTCCGTATAGTTCCCAACATAGTCAATTTCCTTTTCAGAAGCAGCTGCCCCAAATTGTACGACGTAAAAAAGTTGTCACACGTGATATTCTGACCACGTAACTCAGAAGTGAGATCAGATACCACCCTCATTCCCTGATTTCTTTCTGGTGCCGCTCCACTCACCTTTCCTGTATAAATTTGGGCTTTCAGTACGTATGAAGTTTTGCTGTCACACATGGTCCATATTTTGATCCCATATTTTGCCGGTTTACTTGGGATATACTGCTTGAATGGACAGCGACCTCTAAATGCTACTAACTGCTCGTCAACAGTAACATTTTCTCCTGGATTATACAGTTTAGGAAGGACCTCTACCCACTTCTCCCAAATACTACGAATTGCGGCAAGTTTGTCAGTACGTCGTCTTTCCTCTCTAGTAGATTTCTTGTCAAATCGCAGGACACGTGATATCTTACAGAATGTTTCATGAGACATGGTTGCTCGAAATATGTTTCGCCCAGTATCTTTATCCCACAAACTTTTTGTAGACTCCCCATGAGATCGATATACACCCGCTAGGAGTAAGAGTCCTAAGTATGCATGGAAAACAGAACCATCAATATCTGTCCACTGTTCACCATAAACTCGCTGCCCTTCAATATTTGTCATCTCTATTATTTCATTTTGAAGCGCTGTGTGAAATACTGCTTCAAATGAACATTTTACATCAGATATTCTGCTGACTGCATACCTGGTAACTCCTGGGGTACTCTTGATGATGTTCGAAGCTGGTAGGCGACCATGTTGTGCTGGTGGATGCAACTGCCATTCTATATTCCCATTTTTAGAAAGAAAAGTCTCTACACTATTTTGTATGGGCTGTGGACTGTCGTAACTGTCATCGGAACACTCGCTTTCAGATGCATTGCTGATGTGATCTTCAAACTCAGAAAGTGATCCTTCATCTGGTGAGGCATTTACTATTTCTTCCAACTCACGATCATTCAATGGTCTCATCGCCATGGTGTCACAAGTCAAACTGGGCAGAAACAAAGCATTCCAATTATTGAGAACTGCCAATTATTATTTCCTGGGGAAAGCAACAAACAAGCCCATTGTTGTGAACGCATGGAGCTTTAGGTGATTGTTGAGAGTAAGTTGGAATGATGCAGTCACTATTCCCACACAACACAACAAAAATAATTTTCGCCATTTCCAGATTTTAGAAATAAATACGAGTTACACTAAACATATTTGTGTCGGGTCATTATGACCCGAACATTACATATGCAACTATTACAGTTGAAGCCCAAACTTCTTAAACTTTTTTAAAACCTTTTAAAACACATGCTGCTCATCCATTTTCAGACAAAGTCACAAAGTTTCATAAATATATATTGGTATTTACATAATGTAAAATAACGTTCATATTCGTTTCGGGTCATATAGACCCGAACAGAACAGCAGGGTTAAATAAAGTAGTCTATAGTACGCGGCGGACTAAAATACTCATTCTGAACAACGCGGTACTTGAGTTTGTTTGCCATTATAGATCTTGTGGCGCATACGTTCTACTACGTGGATGTAATACTTACACCATTAAATCTAACAGTAACGTTGTAGCTTTGGCGAAAGATGTCTCAGTCGCATTACTGCAATAACGAAGAAAGGCACTGTCAGATGACGACAGAGATTCGATACGTCGACTGTGAAGGTTTGTTTCGCTGATCGTTTTGACAAGAGCGTAAGTAGTACCCTTTGAGTAACAGTGGGGACCTTAATGCATCCATTGGATTCGACTATGCATTTGGCAGTCGCAGCTGTAACGGGTCGATCCGATTGCTTAATTTGGAACGCTGTTTTGGTTAATTTATCAAAGAAACATTAAAACTAATGCTGAATGACGGATTCAGCTACAGTTCATTAATTAAAAAATACTGTCAGAACCTGTATTCAAAAACTTTAGTGTATTTAATGGCTACATCTGTATAGCCAGTCAATTTAAAACAACTCTTTCTTTCTTTTTTAGATTTCTTATGAAGGTTAATGAAACTTGGAGTGTGTCTTTTGTGCTGTGGCACCTCTTCACCAGAGATAACTGCCTCTCGATGACGTGACAGTGATGGAACGTTGGAGAGAGTCATTTGAGCACTACACCAAGAGATGGTTCAGCTTTTGTCGAAAAGGACAACAAATATTTATGTATCGACGAATTTATCCAAACTTAGTTCTTCTATTTTTTTTCCATTGATCCCCCACGAATTTATTCAACAGAGTGGGAAAAGATAATCAAACAAAGATACTTTACGTTTTCGTAAGAGCTACAACGACGTGTTTTACAACTTCTCGAGAAAGTGTCATACTAAAAAACCAAAGATTTGAGCACACTCCCATATAGTTTTTCCTGTCGCTTAAGACGAATTTTATCTTTTGAAGCAAAAAAATGACTAGTTACACCATGATTTACATTCCATATTGTACTATGTTTCTGCTCTTCTAATTCTTTCGATAGGCTGATCCTTGATAACGAACGTGTACTAACTCCATTGGAAAACACTTTGTAAAATACTGTGAGGACTAAACCAGTAACTGTGTTGATTGAACGTTGACTTTTTTAAGAATGAGCAGTGCATCACCACTATATTGCTGAGGGTGATGTTATATATAGTAAAACTCCAATAACTGATAAGAAATTGTGTATAAAGTGATAGGATTTTCTTATTCCAAAAACTTTTTTAATAAAACACGATTGTTTTATATCGCTCTTACCTTTGGTCGAAAGAATAAATGGACATCACGTGTAACAATATGGAACTGACACACAGTATTGTTCTGTGAAATATATAATCTATAAATTTGTAGATTTTTACCTAAGGAAAGTAGATTGTGCATACTTGTGATTGTTATTTTACCTGAAGGAGTTAACAAAATTAATTTGTTCCTATTTCTCTGTAAAGACCTCAAATACTGATATAATAAATATTTCTTATTATCACTTATGTATGGGTTTCACAGAGATTAATTAATTAATAAAATGTGAAACCTCGTTTTTTTAGATACTCTTTCGAATAACTAATCGTGTTGTACCTCTTTTCACTACAGGTTTCCTGGAACGGCTTGTATCTTTTAAGGAACGGTTTGTATCTTTTAAGGAAGTCTATGAAATATCTTTACCCCAGTTTAAAATTTTTAGGTACAACGCATATAACATAAGATAGAACATCTCTGCTAATGTGTATAATGTTTTTTTGATTTTGTTTTTTATCTTTTGCATACAGCACCTAAAACACATCGCTATATGCTTCCAAAGACGTTTAAGCACTCCATATTACAATACATACAATATTACAATCCATGTTACAAGCATATTTGGAACCAGTATGTCTCCTCATCACACTCTTCGTTCCCTAGACGACTCCTCCACACAGGAGAAAAAGTTTTATATTTTCCAACGTTACGTACAAGCAAATCTCGGTAAGCAGACTTTCAAAAGAAAAGACCACATAGCCTATCTTTGGTCCAAGATTGTTCCTCAATGAAAAGTAATTGCAGTCACCTTATTTGTCCTTTTCAATCGGAGCCCGTTCTATTCGGCTATGGGTTGTCAGTTACCGATATAGAAGTCAGCAAATGTAGTGCTACATCCGCCATGATTCTGAAAGTACATTTCTTACGTCTTTGTCAGCGTATACTGTCATCGAGTTGCTGCAACGAGGATTCAGACGAAAGTTACATTAACAAAAACTTTGGTCTCAGATTATCCACTTACACACGCAATTCACAGTCCTTAATGATAACCACTGAGCTGAGAAACTGTAAGTGACTTAAGCGCAAAAGCAGTGTCTTAATTGTTTACGGTGAAGACAGTTACTGAGACAAGTCTTACCGTCTCACCCTCTTCGTAGGCCGTCAACTTAATGGTCCCTACCTGGTGCATGGATGAGGGCTCGTGTAGACCCTAGGTAAGTTTTTGAGTTTACAGCTCTTGACATGTCTCTTTTTCACGTAAGTGGCGATCAAAAAGTTTCCGTTTGAGAGCGTTGCTGCAGCAATATGCAAGGTCAAGCGACTCTGATTCGGGTACATAATCATCTACATGTAGTCAAGGGATTAGCGTGGCATTCGTGTCTTTCAGACTTCCGTGCGGTAAATGTGGAAATGAGAACTATGGCGCAGATATTACACTCCTGGCCATTAAAATTGCTACACCACGAAGATGACGTGCTACAAATGCGAAATTTAACCGACAGGAAGAAAATGCTGCGATATGCAAACGATTAGCTTTTCGGAGCATTCACACAAGACTGCCGCCGGTGGCAACACCTACAACGTGTTGACATGAGGAAAGTTTCCAACCGATTTCTCATACACAAACAGCAGTTGACCGGCGTTGCCTGGTGAAACGTTGTTGTGATGCCCCGTGTAAGGAGGAGAAATGCGTACCATCACGTTTCCGACTTCGGTAAAGGTCGGATTGTAGCCTATCGCTATTGTGATTTATCGTATCGTGACATTGCTGCTCGCGTTGGTCGAGATCCAATGACTGTTAGCAGAATATGGAATCGGTGGCTTCAGCAGGGTAATACGGAACGCCGTGCTGGATCCCAAAGGCGTCGTATCACTAGCAGTCGAGACGACAGGCATCTTATCCGCATGGCTATAACGGATCGTGCAGCCACGTCTCGATCCCTGAGTCAACAGATGGGGACGTTTGCAAGACAACAACCATCTGCACGAACAATTCGACGACGTCTGCAGCAGCATGGACTATCAGCTCGGAGACCATGGCTGCGGTTATCCTTGACGCTGCATCAGAGACAGGAGAGCCTGTGATCGTTACTCAACGACGAACCTGGGTGCGCGAATGGCAAAACGTCATTTTTTCGGATGAACCCAGGTTCTGTTTACAGCATCATGATGGTCGCATCCGTGTTTGGTGACATCGCGGTGAACGCACATTGGAAGCGTGTATTCGTCATCGCCATACTGGCGTATCACCCGGCGTGATGGTATCGGGTGCCACTGGTTACACGTCTCCGTCACCTCTTGTTCGCATTGACGACACTTTGAACAGTGCACGTTACATTTCAGATGTGTTACGACCCGTGGCTCTACCCGTCATTCGATCGCTGCGAAACCCTACATTTCAGCAGGATAATGCACGACCGCATGTTGAAGGTCCTGTACGGGACTTTCTGGATACAGAAAATTTTCGGCTGCTGCCCTGGCCAGCACATTCTCCAGATCTCTCACCAATTGAAAACGTCTGGTCAATGGTGGCCGAGCAGCTGGCTCGTCACTATACGCCAGTCGCTACTCTTGATGAAATGTGGTGTCGTGTTGAAACTGCATGGGCAGCTGTACCTGTAGACGCCATCCAAATTCAGTTTGACTCAATGCCCAGGCGTATGACCGTTATTACGGCCAGAGGTGGTTGTTGCGGGTACTGATTTCTCATGATCTATGCACCCAAATTGCATGAAAATGTAATCACATGTCAGTTCTAGTACAATATATTTGTCCAATGAATACCCGTTTATCAACTGCATTTCTTCTTGGTGTAGAAATTTTAATGGCCAGTAGTGTACCAAATGCGCCGAAAAAGGACTAACATGCTGATATTATTTTCTTGGCTGCCGAAAGAGGAATACGGTTGTGGAATGGTGCGCGAAGGGGTACTGATGCTTCATTGTAACGCACTTCTCCATACAGCGAAGTTCCGCCAACTCAAGTGGGACACACTCGAGCTCCCAATTGTCCTCTCCTCATACGATAATCTCGCCTTCAGTCCCTTAAAAAAGGTCTTCTAGTCGGATGAGCATGTGCAGCAGCAAGTTACGGACTTCTTCACACAGCGGGATACAGTGTTTTACCGAACGGGTATCTACAACTCGGTGCGTCGGTGGGATGGTTATCTCATTGGCATACACATTCTGAACTGCACGACCTTCGAACGGAAATTTTTGATAGCCCCTTATAATTTAATAATATGACTATAAGCCGCTCTTAGTGGAGGCAGTCTTCTACGAAGCAAGGTAGCATTCAGCTAACCGTGGATACCGGAAGATACTGAAAAAGACACCAGTGGAGGAGCGAAATACGTCGATCGTATAGCAGAAATATGACGTGGTCTATTAATCCAGAAAATCTTTAACTTCATGCAATATAAAATTCTTAAGAACTGTTATGTGGTAATAGAAAGGTATGGGTCGGATCTCGGACACAGGACGGCTATGTACTTCAGAGATGATTACCTAATAAACGAACTATGCTGTATCTTTCCCTCCAGTTGTACTCCTACACCTGGTAGCTCCAGAAAATAGTCCATAACATTAAATTTGCCTTCAAATCGCACTCTTGATCCTTTCAACATTCGGTCATTTTACCATATTGAGCAAAGAAATTCGGTCAGTAAATGGACACATGAACAGTCTCTCTTTTGCCTGCTACAATAGTTATCTCCACCAGGAAATTAAGATTACTTCTCGCATTTTACTAACATAATTAAAAGCTTATCATCCTCAAATGCTGGTCAAAATTGTGGTTGTTAAATTAGGGAATCATGAGGCAGCCACACTGTGTTTGGCTTATGAGACAACCACACTGTGTTTGGCTTATGAGACATATGTGTTCAAATGTGTGTGAAATCTTATGGGACTTAACTGCTAAGGTCATTAGTCCCTAAGCTTACACACTAATTAACCTAAATTATCCTAAGGACAAACACCCATACACCCAGGCCCGAGGTAGGACTCGAACCTCCGCCGGGACCAGCCTCACAGTCCACGACTGCAGCGCCCTAGACCGCTCGGCTAATCCAGCGCGGCCTTATGAGACAACCACACTGGACTGGATCGTCTATTGGAAATTATAGGAGGTGTTTCTCCACGTTAACACTACATGAAAATATTGTTTTGTAGGGGTTACCTGCGGAACTGAACTGTTGCACGTCATGTGTCACTGATTGCATATCAGCCGCTTCAATTTATTGATATTGACACTACCGTAAGTAAAAAAATCACCATAACAAGGATTGGATGGGAGACCAGGAATTCGTACGGACCCTGAGTCACTCAACATCTAAGACAGATTTTTTTGCGGCACAAAGCAATTTATTACACGAGTCCCATGTTTCGATTGCATGCTGGAATCTACTGCTGTTGATATATGGCAACGTGAAAGGACGAGACTTTCTCTAATAAGATTTTCAGAAAGTTTGAAACGTTTGATTTCCCAGTTACTTGGTTGGTTGGTTGACTTGAGGGGGGAAGGGAATCAAACAGCTAGCCAACGGTCCCATGGGATTAGGGAAGGATGGGGTAGGAAAACGGCCGTGACTTTTCAAATGAACCTTCCCGGCATTTGCGTGAAGCGATTTAGGGAAATCACGGAAAACCTAAATTAGGATGAACCGTCGTCCTCCCGAACGGGAGTCCAGTGTGCTAATCACTGCGGCACCTCCCTCGGTCCCAAATTTACTTGTGGTAGAGTATTTGAGAGGACATAGTTTCCCAATTATAGGAGCTGTGTCCTATGCGAAGGCAGGAATACACTGCTTCATACACTCAGTATGGACACTCATAGTTCGCTGAGTTTCTAGCGGGGGAAACGCTCTGTAGGCGTTGTATCAAAGCATGTCGACGGCAATATGACAGAATAAGATCCACTTGACAATGGCGGACATAGATTCAGCCCTAAACTGGCGTGGATGTGTAACTGCTTGCGGATGAAAGCCTGAAAATATTTTATTCTGTTGGCATTTCCTCATTTTTGCACATCTCATGACCAACAGAAAATTATATTTGAATGTACTATGAGGTTAGAAACTTCATTGTGTACATCTGAGAACAAACATTGATAGATCCACATTCTCGAATCATACCATTCTCTCCAGTGTTTGTGGATTTTTCATAATGACCTCTTAGTATTTCATTTCTGTTGCTTTTGTGGAGCTGTTATCAGCTGTATCAGCGTTATTTTTTAAACATTCATTGAGACTATGAAATGATAAATATGACTTCTTCTCTGGTTGTCTACAAAAAATCGTATAATATGTCTCTCTATTTATATAGTATTACGGCAGTTATATAATACTTACAATTTTGTTATGATTTCAGATTAAGATCATTACAAGATCATTTCCTCTTCTGCTACTGCTTGCATGACAGCGAATGATCATGTGAGATTGGTAAACTTAAGTCTCCAAGTCCCATGCGGTTTTCCAATAAGCTCCATATTTCCAAATCTCAGCACATCTCTAGTCTGTACACAAAATCACATAAACAATACTACCCAAATGGTTACTTGCAGTGAGATGAATAAACATTATGAACTAGTGACACTTCTAACTGCTTACACTAACAAGAAATGGAGCAGCAAGAATTCGAAGACCAAGTTCAAATGGTTCAAATGGCTCTGCGCACTATGGGACTTAACATCTGAGGTCATCAGTCTCTTAGAACTTAGAACTACTTAAACCTAACTAACCTAAGGACAGCACACACATCCATGCCCGAGGCAGGATTCGAACCTGCGACCGTAGCAGTCGCGC
Organism: Schistocerca piceifrons; assembly: GCF_021461385.2. NCBI lineage: Eukaryota > Metazoa > Arthropoda > Insecta > Orthoptera > Acrididae > Schistocerca > Schistocerca piceifrons. Next base: position 588,446,805 of record NC_060141.1, read on the forward strand.
GGTTCCAAACTGAAGCGCCTAGAACCCCTCGGCCACATTGGCCGGCGAAGACCAAATAACAGACTATAAGTACCTATCAACTGAGTCTGCTTCTACGGACCACGAATACATATTTTTAGATATTTTGGCAAAACAGACGAAAGAAGAATAACATATCTGGAGCTCACTCGAAAGATTGAGTACCAGTTCATCGTCTGACCATATAAATTTAGGTATTCTTTCTTTTTTCAATCAATCTTTCTTGTTCTGTCTTCGGTCAATCCGAACTCTTGCGCCTCTACCAGTAACATCGTCGTCGGTGGGACATTAAACACGATTATGTATTTACTTCCGAGTCCCGAAGAGTAAAAAGTAAAATGGCTATCGTCAGTGTTTGACCAAGAAAAGCGGAGATACTGACCGACTCAGGTTTTCTGTTTTTCGTTTCTACAATCACGGTAAACAAAACTAACGTAGAATGGCACTGAGCACTATGGGACTTAACATCTGGGGTCATCAGTCCCCTAGAACTTAGAACTACTTAAACCTAACTAACCTAAGGACATCACACACATCCATGCCCGAGGCAGGATTCGAACCTGCGACCGTAGCGGTCACGCGGTTCCAGACTGAAGCGTCTAGACCCGCACGGCCACACCGGCCGGCCTAACGTAGAAATGACGTTATGTAGCGCCGTAAGCTGCCACTTGATTTCTTTCTGCAATTTATATTTGAAAACTGACGTAGAGCTAAAGCATACAAGTTGTCATTACGATGGTGACGGTGTTGGTTGGTTGGTTGATTTGCGGGAGGGGACCAAACAGCAAGGTCATCTGTCCTGTCGGATTAGGAAACGATGGGGAAGAAAGTCGGCCGTGTCCTTTGAGAGGAGCCATCCCGGCATTTGCCCTAAGCGATTTAAGGAAATCGCAGAAAACATAAATCAGTATGGACGGACGCGGTTTTGAACCGTCGTCCTCCCGAATGTGAGTCCAGCGCTGAAGAGGTGATTTCTGGCAACACTGCTCCACTAGTAGTATTTTTCAAGGGAAACTTAAGGAGACACCATCAAGTTGACGAAATCCATAACAACTTATAGACGAAATAAAAATATTTTAGTTACGTTCAGCCAGGTAATATTATAGAAAACGTCAGGTAATGGTGACTTCTCTCACTGATTATAATGTAATAACTCCATGGATGAAGTCATGTACAGGTTGCAGTCAGATCTAAAGCACCATGTCTTAGATCTGAGTATGGAGTTCAGATACAGTCTGCGAATTAACTACGAAAATAATGATTACAGAGGAAATAGAAACAATGGCCTTTTAGGACGAAATGCCAATCTGAGAAAACTGTTGTGAAAAAGTTCCGGAACATACATACTTAGAAATACATAATGCACAGAAAATAATTTCGCTCTGTTATTAACAGATCTGGAAGCTGAGCAATATAGGTTGTCTCCTTTTTTTATATGATCTTGGGCTAACGATCAGCAACTCAAGATGTGTTATTTAATGAAAGATAAGCACATTTCTCAATATAGTCACGTCAAAGAGGTAGCAAAATGAAGCGGTGGAATTCTACTGACAGTGTCAGGCTGGCTTGCTACCCTAACTGTAACTTCCTCCCGCTATCTCGAGATAAGTAATAGCTTACCTGCGAGATCTTCCTTTCTCCTTGACCGTGGCAGCAATATGAAACGTGACCTACAGCAGGCGTTTCAGTCCGAAAGCGTTGGCCGGATTAGGAACAAGGAGAAGGCCACAAGAAACACAGAGGTAGACAGTCAATTAATTTCTGTATATATTGAACTATAAACACAAATGAAGTGTGAGGCAGCTCTCAGATAGTGCAACAGCACCAATCCACAATGCCTCATTGCCCGTGCTACGAGTGACTGCCCGTCCAGAAGCGGATTACGAAATCTGCTTATGGCCTCACAAACCTCGAGACACAGTCTGGAATGTTCATATGTTCATTCTCTGGGTGCAGATCTATTTATTTAATGCTAGTTCGGAGACCTGCGTGTCGATGACTGTGAAATAATGACGGAACGCATTCACCCAGTCCAAAGTGGAGAAAACCCAAGGGATTATGAATTTATGAAGGAAGAATACGAAATATGAATAAAGAGTTCAGACGTATGGAGCTATAAATGATAAAAATGCGAGGTCGACAGCTGTGAGAGAGAGAAGGGAGATTGTTTGACTGTGAGCATGAATAATATTCGAACGCAAAGAGCAGCATGCGAGGAAACACTTACCAATCGGCGTGTGGTGTTCAATAGGTTGACAGAACAGACATCTTGCGCGCGTAGTTTTGGCTGTGTTCATTCCCTCGCGATGAGACCTAATTCCAACCGTTACTACTATACGCGTATCTGGATATAATGCGAACGAGATCAAAGATTGTTATGGTGGGGTTAGACTTCCGTACCAGTTTCCACGAACGATCCAAAACCAAACAGCATCGCCGAGGTCCTGAGTCAGAGTGGACTGGGGAGCGTGTCCCCATTTAGTGTTATTTGAGTAGGCGTTGTGCCTCTACCAGTAAACGATAGTCCACACAGCCAGTCTTACAGGTGAGGCTGCGCTAACCACCTATTGAATTTTGTGCACTTCCCGGATCTTAGTTCGTCCTTTCCAAAGTGGCACCACTCGAGCTCACAAAAAAAAAAAGTCTTCCTCAGTGCCATCGTGGCCACGAAGACACTCCGAAGAACAGAGCTCTTTTTACTTCAAGATTCCAGGCTGCCTTGGGACTGTTTTTAATAATGTGCTTAGGGGGGGGGGGGTATCAAAATTATTTGACCTTATCATTCGAGAGGCCTTTATTCTTCAGTAAAACTTTTCCAGGACCAGGATCCCGGGCAAAATTGATGTTGGGGAAAATTTGTATTTTAATTTTTCCAACTTATTTAACATGATCGAAATCGTCTCATGAAGCATAATATTCCCTTTTGTATGAATCTCTGATTGGATTTTATATCAACTGTGTAATTCGATACTCTTTCTTTTTAAGTGCCGTACGAAATATTTGCTATGTCCTCTCCACACGTGTGAGGCACATCTAGGAAAATCTAAGAATTTTAAGGTCTTTGAAGTAATAAGAGAAACATTATTACAATTGAGACATTGAGATCAAAGGGGGAGCATGTCATACAAAAGTGGTTTTGAGATATATTGCTAAACCCGTATAATAGTGTTATTCCCAAGCCTTACACCTTGTACCACATAGAACAAAGGCAAATAATAAAAATACCTGATAAATCCCCTTTTTTATTAAAACAACATTCATTTTATCATTAATATCGTGTAACTACAAAAAAAGTATATTTTCAAGCGAAATATTCTTTGTAATAATTTAAAAATGTTTATACATATTCCTATTATTTGTCCCATTCATAATTAAACATTACATATCAAAATACACAATAGAATGCAATTCAATATCCTTTTTAGTGACAGACTTACAACATGGGATAGTTAATTGCAAGTCTTTTACTTATTAAACAATCCTGTTTATTTTGTCAGACACACGTTAATGAACTTGTCACTCTTGATAACTGTCCAAAGCTTCAGTTCCAATTTCATTCCTCTCCACCAGTAACTTTACTAACAGAACATTTCTAGCAATTTATCAAAATAGTCACGAAACTGCAGAAGAGATAACGTCAATCATGTGTTAAACATCTTGTTCTTTTTCATGTTTCAGAGGAATCACGTCCATGTACGCTGTCGACACGTTACGAAAATGAGGAACTATCCTAATTTTAACCAGAGGACATTCATATTTCACCATTCCACAGCTACTGGGTGACACAGAGATGCATTTTGACTAAACAGTGGTCTCAAATATTTTTTATTATGTAACGGCCCAATTTATAAACGAATGTTTCTAAACAGATTGCTACTACTTGAGTCCGCCAGAAAAATGTATGGACTGGTTGTCAGGCTCTATCGAGATATCGATATTGTCGTTCAATTTGAGTTACGAATGTGCTGTAGTATGGTCTTTGGCCCAACAGATATTAGTACTTTCATCTCGGTGTTGAGAAAACAAGATGGCTGGAGCACTCTTGACATTCGAGCAACAAAAATGTATTGTGAAGTGGTCTTTTAAGCTTTATAATGCCGTTGAAGTGTAGCGTCAGTGGAGGCGGGAGTTTGCAACAGAACCGCCAACCCGCCTAACAATTAAACGCATCACTGAAAAGTTTCAATTGCATGAGGCGATTTGTGATATTCTCAAAGTAAGATCAGGAAGACAGCGTACAGCTAGAAGTCCTGCTTAGTAGGCTCTCTTGTTGGAAACGTTTGTTAACCCTCCACAGAAGTCTGCTACGCAATGTGCACGTGAAGTGGGGGTTCTCAGTGCAAGTGCACGAAGAATTCTGAAAGCAGTAAAGTGGAAAGTTTACATTTCACGATTACTGCACACGGTTAACGATGACGATCCTGAACCCCGAATGCAGTTTTGAGAATGGTATCAGAAAATGATAGCTGATGACGAACAATTTGTGATGAAGGTAGTGTGGAGTAACGAGGCACAATTTAAACTTAATGGAACCGTGAATTGGCATAACATTGTGTACTGGGCACCGAAAAATCCACATGTTTATGCGGATAAAGCAATCAATCTACCAGGGGTTCATGCTTGGTGTGGACTATCATCTGGGGTCTTAGTAGGACCCTTTTTCTTTGATGCTACAGTTACTGGAGAAGTGTAGCTAGAAATGTGCCAGGTATACGTGCGCTTTATGGAGCTGATCAAGAGGTCTTCTACCAACAGGACGGGGCGCCACCACACTACCACCTAGCTTTCCTGGATGACAATTTTCCGGGGCGTTGGATTGGTCGAAGAGGGCCCATTGAGTTCTCTCCACGGTCGCTAGATCTAACACTTATCGACTTTTACTTGTGGGGTACTATGAAAGATGACGTCTATAGACGTAAGCCACGCGCGCTGGAGGAACTTCGCCAGGAGCTTACAGCGACATGTGCAGCGGTCTCCATTGTAACATTGACTGACGTAGTTGCAGCGACATATCCTCATTCTGTTACGTGTATAGCCGCCATCGGTGAACATTTTGAACATTTCAAGTAACCATGTGCTAAACTGAAGGTTGTGCAAGGTGTGTGATCAATTATTAAATGTAAAATAAAACGCAAGTAATACTTTTCGTTCCTTAAAGTGTGTATACATCTTTCTGGTGGATTCTGTATTATGTACAGAGGATACAAACAATGAAAATTGTATGAGAATTTACCTGCAATCTGTTTCTGTCCGCAGCTCGTGGTCGTGCGGTAGTGTTCTCGCTTCCCGCGCCCAGGTTCGAGGGTTCGATTCCCGGTGGGGTCAGGGATTTTCTCTGCCTCGTGAGGACTGGGTGTTGTGTGATGTCCTTAGGTTAGTTAGGTTTAAGGAGTTCAAAGTTCTAGAGAACTGATGACCATAGATGTAAGTCCCATAGTGATCAGAGCCATTTGAACCATTTTTTGCACTGTTTCCTTTTTAGGAACAATGTTTCCTTTCCAGCTGACATGCTGCAAACCCATGACTTTGTTCCAGTTAATCACATTTCTCCTCCACAATTCAGAGTGTCAGTTCTTCCTTCGAAATGCACGTAAATCGTCTTTGGACAAGTCTGGAGGTTCCATAAACGACGCTATTCTGAAATCTCACAGTTGTTTACTGCATCCAGCTACAGTTCTGCCATCACGCTTCATGTTATTTCGTGAAATACAGGTACTTGTCTCTGTGACAAGTTCTCTTTCTTCACGAAACGAAATTTCGACAGTGGTTAAGACGAGGAAAAATTTCCTTAACAAATACCATTTTGGAAGCAACAGACGCAGAATCATGAGAAAATAACTGCAGTAATAACTCATGTACCCCAAAAACGATGAAAAGTTCCGTTTTTTATCTCAACGCCTCAATTATGTAAAGTAATTGTAGTATCTCAGTGTGCATAATCAGGACTAGGGAGTAAGCGGGAGAATTGTTGGACGCATGTGTAGCGCATTATTTCATGTGTGAGCGTGATATTGAGGGAAAAAAATAGAAATGTAAAGAGCCTGAGAGATGGAATAAAGAAGCGCAGAAATAATTGCCTAAATTTTGCATGATGAATCCAGTACAGGGTAGTAATACAGTCCACAAGGTGCCCTGTGGAAACAAGTGAACCAATAAGAAGTCGGAACGTGACAGAAGGCCAACATCTATATCAGAGTTAAGTAACGATGCACAAAATAAATTCGCATTTCAAATTCACAAGGCGGGGACAGCAGAACAGAGTCAACAAACTATTGTGCCTTTATGAGGCCGCAACACTTATTTCAAACGGAGAGGCGGACACTGAAGGAATTAATAAGACAGAATGTAAAGTAATGAGCAAATTTTTACGCCAGAACACAAAATTCTAGAAGGCCGTTAAAGTAATGATGAACAAAATGTGCATCTCGTATAAAACTGAGACACTAAAACACAGCCATCAAACAAGAGCTTATAAGGAACCGAAATAAAAAGTTTAACCACAAAGAGACATTGAAGGAATCCAATAAGAACGTTAGGAAATCAGGATAATTTGCTGTCCAAATTATACTGAATACCAGAAACAGTGAGAATAAAATGGTGAGAAGAACCGTCACATGTTATCGAACTTGCCGTTTTTTCCCGGCCTTGTCTCCTCAGCTCCTCAGGCAACTTCTTTGGGACTATTGGGCCTTGCTTACACATATACCCATGTTTCGTTACGTTTTATAAAAATCTTTAGAAGTTCTGGATCGTTGTCGAAATCATTCAGTAGTTCCTGGACGATGTCTACGCAACGTCGCTTTGGTCGAAATAAACTTTGCCGCTACACGTTTCATGCGCAAAACATCCGAAATAACTGCTTGGCGTGCGCCGCAGGATATGCTGATATCATGAGCAACCTCTCTGATGGTGCAGTGGCGATTTTCCAGAACCCTTTTCTTTACTTACATCACATTGTCGTCAGTAAGTGATGTGCTAGGGCGTCAAGGCCGATCATCATCTTCAATGCATTTCGGCCCTCCTTGAAACGTTTACACCACTCGTAAACTCTTGTGTTATTCATACTAGCCGGCCGAAAGCCACAGTCAACATTTCTAATGCCGTGCTGCAATTCATTCCATTTCTCAAGCAAAATATAATGCAAATTATTTGATCAATCTTTTTCAGAAGTACTCGAAATACGTATAACCTTTCTGACTGTCAACAATAAAATAAATATTCAAAACAGCTGAAAGTAAAAACATACATCAGGAACATGTCTACTGTAATTTTTCCTCCTATCTATGTAATTACGTAGTTATGAAGTTCTCAATTCGTCCGAGCAATCAATCATTCATAATAGGAAACACAGTCATAACTCAGTCACTCAAAATGATTCAGAAATTTTACTTGTTAGAATGAAATCAGGCGATGATTCTTCTTCTCTGCAGGCTCGTGCTTTGCGGCAGTCTGCTAATCTGTACAAACAAAATGCCTCGTATTTTTGGGAGCGTTGTATAATTAGTTGGGAAACCTCAGATCAAGCTGATATTTGGCTTTGATGAAGTTTAAGCTTCCGAAGAAGTAATGGAGCTCTTGGATTATTAAACGCAAGTTCGTATCCAGTCTTTCGGAAGTTCCCTTCTGATTAACAACTACGCAATATATCGATGAATGTCATTAATTCTCAAATGTCAAATAATGTAAGTTGTCACCCATCTTTTGTATGAAGGAGCAACATCTATATATTTCCCTTTTAATCGTACAATTTCGTATCAGTTAGCTTTTGTCATAAATCTCAATATTCAGTTTACAATTCTTCAAACAATGCTCAGGCTAATCGGCACGAAGACAACCTCGGAAGTTTTTTTCTAACAACCACCAGAGAGAGTACTACAAAGAATAATTATGCGCTCATTGGATAGCTATTGTATGAAATTACTTTGCGCATGGATTCTGCGGGTATAAAGATAGAAAATTAGTAAACGTCATTCATGGGTAGAATTATATCAGAATAATTCATCGAATATAAAGAGATATTACACTACAAAGAAGGTAAAGAATATTTTGAAAATTGGTCGTATGAAGCCTGTGAAATAATTAAAAAACCGTTACTTTTTTATCACACGTCATATGTGCACAATTAAGAGATAAAGAAAACTGAAGATATAAGAAGATATTTTTGTTGCAGGGGGACCCAAACGTCAATAAAAGTATCGCTAACAGTCGTTGATGTCCTATGTTTCCTCCGTGTTCATTAAGGGAGTCGAAGAATGCAATTTGTTCCTGATTTTCTGGTTTTGAAATGGAAAAGTTAATTATGTTGCGTGATCCATAATCTCTAGCGGAACCGGAGGCGCGAAAGAAAGACTGCAGAATCGTTCAATTTTCAAAAATGGCTCTGAGCACTATGGGACTCAACTGCTGAGGTCATCAGTCCCCTAGAACTTAGAACTACTTAAACCTAACTAACCTAAGGGCAACACACACATCCATGCCCGAGGCAGGATTCGAACCTGCGACCGTAGCTGTCGCGCGGTTCCAGACTGTAGCGCCAGAACCGCTCGGCCACCAGCGGCCGGCGTTCAATTTTCTCTTCGATTTCTGGTCACGTGACGATTACATCTTCCGCTATTTTTTCCCCCGCTGCTGATATCTGCGCACATATTTCATTCGTCCGGGATACGGCTGGAGTGCAGTGTACTCTCCATACCCACAGTCCTTATTCATCCGCAGCCGTGAAAGCGAACGTCGTTATCGACACAGCCTCCTTCCCACGGTTAATTTTTTCCTTCAGCGATTCTCGCACCACCTTTTCTCCTCTGGACTGCAAAAAGTAAACAGTAGTAATGAAAGGCGACTTCATAAAAACCGCTCTCTCGCTTTTAACTGAATTGCACCAGGCCGCGGGGACAATGGGCTCTATTTCAGCCGCTGGCCGCCGGCCCTGGCTCCAGTGCCGCTCGCTGATAAGCCATTGTTTCGCCGAGCCGGCGCTGTATCAGCGGCCGGTCGCGTATCAGCGTTTCCAGGTCAGCGCCGCATCACGCAGTTGCTCGCAGTGCCACGTGCGCGCACGTCTGCGCAGGCACGTTCGCGCTTGCGCCCACGTGGCTCTCGTTCGAGTAGTCGCTGCCGACAGCTCCATCATCAGCGCCAAAGATCACTCTTTTATTTTTGTTTAAGCTCTCCCCCCAGCTCTGTGCTCTGCCGCTTCGAGAGGATCCGCTGTTGGTGAACAGAGGCGGGTGCGAATATTTCCCCTCCACAGCGACCGCTGGGACGCTTCGATTGGACGGCGATATGCCACTGTTTGGAACCGCGCGCACTCGCTGATACGGCAATTCCGACTCATCGACGTATTCGAAGAGAAATCGTTAATGACAGGCGCGGCTCTCTGGTTCCATACTGGGGAAGGCTGTGAATCAGTTACCAATATGGTAAAGTTCTCGAGTGGAGGGAGACCTACCGATTATTCAGTCCCTTTCTGTTGAAAACACGTATTTTGCAATTGTAATCTAACGCACATGTAGCACACACAGTACAAATGCGCCTGAAATTACAGCTGTAATAATCTTCTAAACTATCGCAGTTTATCAAGCAAAAGGAACAGAAGGAAACCGTGCTCAACGTATCGTCGACGACCAGACCATTACGGACGGAGCACATACTCGATTAAGGAAGGATGGGAGGGAAATCGGCCAAGCCCTTTTCAAAAGAATCATCCCGTCCTACACCTTAATCTATCTGGGGAAATCACGGAAACCTATGTGTTGTGTACATAGTTCCGCATAGTGAGCGCGTGCACAACTTTCCCACTAGAGCGCGCCCCGCTAAGAACAACAGCGCAGGCGCAGTGCTCGTCCGTCCCCGCACTACGAAATGGCGCTGCCTTAGAGACGGACCAAATTCTGCTTCCACCGATCCGCGTATTAATATGTAACGCAGCCAAAGAGATTGCTGCTAACGTAGAACCTTTTCTCCTCGCAGATCACACTCGCGCAGTGATACTTGAACGCGCGAGTTATTATAAGGAGTGTACAGACCTCCGATCATTCAGTCTGCATTTGTCTGCACCAGTCTGTACCAGTTACATTAGTCTGTACCAGTCTACAGTGTAAGTTTCAGTCTGCACCTGAAGAGAAATGTATAGACACTTTGTTAAGTATCAGAGATATGTGAGAATAAGATTAACGTACCAAGACCAAAGGAACTTCAGATTGTCAATTGTAAATAGCATCCAGAATCAAGTTACGTAAGGTTTATGCTTGTTACTACTTTAATAAATGTGTGTGAAAATTAGTGAAGTTCTGTTTAAAGTTGGTCACCGTTAATCTGCTACTCTAAGCGTGCAAGTGGCATTTCTATCGTCTGACCTAACGGCAGAAGATAAACACGCCACAATAAGACTGTGAGACACATTGCTGACACTCGCCTACTTCACTAGAGCGACAAGTCAAATAATCTGATGGTGCGTGTACCGAAGGTCTTACAGTACGCACACCACACTATGTTTTTCAGTTTATTGGCTTTCAGGACGTGGCCTGTGATCCATCTCAGTAGTGGAATGTAGGTTATGACCAGTGCTGTTTTTCTGGGGGAATGTTGGGGGGATGCGTACCTCTAAACTTTTCCGTCGCCAAAGTAACTTTTTTACGATGTTGAGAACTTGGAAGAGTGCCAAAGATTTATTTAATGGACGTAATTTTTTTATTTCACATTTTCGTGTTGGTAATTGCAATACGAACTATACCAGAGCAGTTTTTGGTGGGAAAAGCGATGTCATTGACTGTTTCAAGCATTTGGAAGCTGCGGCAACCGTTCTCGACTACGGAATCGCTGTCAGCCAGTTTGACAAGCGTGTAGTGCCCTCGCCCGCTAATAGTGGGCGATCGTACTGCTAAACGGTTATGCGTACGCTCAAACGCCGAGCTACCGATAGATGTCTATACGGTCCCGCTACCATGATCCTTCGCGATTCATTGTCATCTTTGTTTTATTGTTCTTTATTCGTTTCCGCTTGCTGTTCCGTTCTTGTCGGTTGTGCAAAGTGTTACACAGTGTCCTGTCTTTCGTTGCAACTTGTAAGTTAAGTTGGAGGTGAGAGATGAGCAGAAAACTAACAAACTGTGCTTCATTTGAGGTGATGCAAACTGAAGTATTCGATACCATATTCTCTTGTATGTTTGCGTGTTTTTTGGTATCGCCTGCTTCATTTGAGCTAAGTCAACTGAAGAGTCCGAGACCTCTTTTTTTTGGTAGTTCGACATGTTGATGACGTCATGGCTAAAAGCAGACGGGTGGTATCCAATGCTTCACTTATAAGCAATTTTGGCTGCATTATATCCAATGTCCGAGTACCCTCAAACGTTTTTTAGAAAAAAAGCACTGGTTATGACTATACGAACGTAAGGACCACACAACACCCAGGCCCAGAGCGGAGAACTCCGACCAGGCTGTGAATCGAACCCGCGCAAATTCGCTTAACAAGCCGTTACTACAGCGAATAGAAATGCCGATGCCAGAAATAAAATAATATTTTTAAGACTGTGAAAACAGTAGATCATACATCAGTTAACGACGCATCAGAACACAATGTACATAGCGACAGGCATTGGAGGGTGATGGTGCAACCACCCTGCTGATTCCCGTTTTTTTTTACGTTTGAAAATGATCGTTTGATTAAGTTTAGTACCGTCAGCACAACGTGAAAGGACAACAGTACAGTGCATTGTTTCAAGTCCACTTGTTTTTGTACTTACAGTTCAGTTAAAAACCTTTATATAATAATGTCTTCTCTCACTCAAGAGCGCGACTGTTTTATCCACTGACGCACTTGTGTGATTGTTGATCGTTTTAAAGCTGCCTTCGAGGTCAGTTCATGTTGAGTTTCATTCATCATCCACTTGTTCCATTCGTCTTTCATATACATTTTAAATGGTTTATTTATAGAGACATCAAGAGGTTACAGTTGTGAAGTAAGTCCTCCCGGAATAACAGAAAGCTCTATATTTCCCTATCTCAATTTCTCTTTAACAGATTTTTTCAAATAACTACTGAACTGATCTAGCACAAAGAAAGAAATCCTCTTCAATAAAGCACCTTTTCTTCTCTCCCACACTCTATTAATCCACAATTTTATAGCAGTCTCGTCCACCCAATCCTTGTCATGTGTGTGAACAACAGCAACACTTGGCGGTATTCCAGAAAGTTTGGCATTGTTTTACGCTTGAAAAAGATCATTGGATTAAGTTTAGCAACAACAGCACAACGTGAAAGGACAACAGTATAGTGCATTTCTTCATGTCCACTCGTTTTTGTAGTTACAGTTTTAGTACCTTTCATGACAACAGTTCTGTTACTCGGCACATAAAATGACAGAGGAGTTCCACACTGGTTTTCCTTCGATGTTGAATTATAAAGCGATGGAAATATAATATTTTCTCTTCATACTCTAGCGGCATTTTATGAAATATTTTAGTTTTCGTTCGCATGCTAAGTCCATGACACTTCATAGACATGTAGCACCAGCGCACTCCACCCTTAACATCTGTTAAGTTCCACTGTAGTGCCAGCTAATGAGTGTCTATTTGGATCATTTTTATTCTAATTGCAGTGTCATTTTGTCGGTGTCCTTGAATCCGTTTCAATACGTCTCCTTCTACTTTTACATTCAGTTCTGTATTTGCACATTTAGTTTTTCTCATTTTTTCAGTTCTTGTTTACTAGTCCGAATATCGCGAATGGTTTTTGCTGCCGGTGGGGGGCCAAAATGCCGCTCAGCTGTTCTGTTGCCATGTTGTTCTGCGTATGCTGTTACTTGCAATTTATAGCCCGCATCATATGAATAATTTTTATTTCTTCCATTGGGAAACTAGCTGCTAACAAAAATACTGTACTGTTACCAATAACACAAATCACTTTCACTTCCAAGTTCCCTGGCACTGTGCACTGCAATGACGCATCGTGGGTTAGACATTGTTCTGGGTTTGTTGTCGCAGAGAGGGAGGGAGACAGAGTTAGCAAGCTTGTGAATTCCCACAACTCATGTTCGACGCATCGATGCACTGCTGCTGCCAGCTGAATCGATTGCTGCCAGACAGAGACAGGTTTCCCGCGGCATCGAAAGTATGGCGAGAATTTTAAAACAAACACTCGACAGATTTACATTAATTTCGAGAATAAGACACAACTGAAGGAGAAAGTGCGTCCCATAGTCCGTACAACACCGTATCATGCGCGCAAGCATTCATGAAGGTACCCAGTGACATCGTGCAATAGTCTCACACATGTTGCAACTTTTGTTTAGTTTCGGGAACAGTACTTCTTCTTTCTAGTAAATAAGTATGTTTCGGCTTCATCGTCTCCCATGCGTGTCCTACTTGCTGGCGTTAAGATTCAGTTCAACGTTTCATGCAGCTATCAAGTTTAATGACACATTGCGTAGCTGCAAATATCCATATCTCTCCTGTTCTAAAAATCGCCATAATTATCTGTATAGTGAGGAGGGGATTGGCTATTTTATACTGCGAGAAAACTAGACATGTCTGCGAGTTGTAACTCATGATTCCCCACACAGTGGCGCCTGAGATGAAACCTGTTGCCTGACGAATACATTCTGGAATAGGCAGCTCGCCAAGTCCACACCATTCACGTGTACATCGATCAGTCGCGTGAGTGGCATTTCACTCTCCAGTTAACTCTTTCGCGACATCAGAGTAGCCATGCTTGGCGTTGTGTTTTTAGTGACAGCCCAGTCAGAAGCACGCCATGTCTTAGATCTCGTCCTTGGTAACATAGCAGGTGCGACACGTGCCCGGATTTCGTCCGTGGATGTACAGTCGCCATTGTGCGTTTGCACTATGCGGACGCCCAGAAACTGGTCTACGGGTGTAAGAAATTTCCATAGACCAATGTTGAAAGTTACAACACACCAGCAACATACTGTTTTCAACAAGTGCAGATATCCGTCAATACTTCCATCCAAGTTCCCGCAAGCCCACAATGCGACCCCGTTCAAATGGCTGAGGTTGTTCAGCAAGAGTACATAATCGTTGGCAAGACATATTTGTGCCCTAGAATGAATGTTGCAAACACTATTCACCTCTAAATTCAGCACAGTAACTGTCTGCAGAGCGAAAACTGACGGTGCAAGGACAAGCTTATGAGCATCATTTGGTCTCCGATAACCGTGACAAGTGAAACACTAACACTACAGCCCCACGGTATATACATTTTTTTCCCTGGCGCCTTGGTGGTTACTTTTGGCAATTCTCTGTGATTTGAAAGGTCATGTGATTTACAATCACATAAATACAACGCAAACGTGTAAGGGCAGCATCACTCTCACTGTAATCGAGAACGATGTCGGTTGAATGTTCCCATTTCGCTACCACGTCTGTTGTACTAGTCAAATCAGCACCTGCAGTCGTCACACAGCGGATCAGCAGCAGAGTGTTGTTTTGTGCTGTGGCCACGTGGGTTCCAACCGAAATATTCTGCCCACCACTCTGACAGGCAGACGGCTGACAAAGTTCGCTCGTTATGTTGAAGATACGTGTTGCACTTCCTACCCACAGATGCACTATAATAGCAAATAGACAGATGGCTGCAGATTTTTGAAACTGACACGTGACTGTCATGTAGTGCACAAACAAGCTGATGAAAGTCGTTGACGCCGGCGCAAATGCCTTTCAGGCTGACAGCCTTCCGGTCATCTTTGGGTGATGAAGAAACAAGCAATCTTGGTTGCACCGTTGCCTACGGGATAAATACAAAAATCATAACAGTGAAGTGACGCCACTTACTGAAATTGGATTACCAAGCGTAAACTATCCGAGCAGGTAAATGCCCCTTATCAGAGATTTAAGAACACTGCACAGAGTCCTACATAGTGAAATAGAAGACGACCTAAGGTATTTTTTTAAAGCAATATGTAACCTGTTTTGTCCCTAAATCGACAACGCACGATATAAATAAGAAGATAGTGGCAGATTACCTTATTACGGCATGTGGCGCAGTACAATGCAAACTCAATTGCATGGAGCCCCCAGTAAGTTCCTTAGTTGAGTTTGACAATGTATGAAACTCACCAGGAATATGATTCATTGACAGCCAAAATATAGTGCCAAAATGTCGTCATCATCTGGATGCAAGCTCGAAACCTCTTGAAATACTCATTACGCCGGAAAAACTTGAACAATCACATCACATTCACTATTACGACTTTCTCTCGGCCATCTTTCGTCTCGGTTCTACTACTAACACAAGCTCTACAAATGATATTCATCCTTTTACTCACTTAATGTAACACTAAAATTTACAGTTTTTCATCGGCTCGTTAGACAAAATTTTATTTTCGAATTCAATAAAGGTTTGTGTCTTTTACCTCTTTCACCGAGTTTCCGTTCGGTCACAATCTGTCAACGAAGTTCTGATTTCGTTTCAGTCTGAAATGTGGGCTTTCAGATCAACCTTGTAATACGACTGTCAAATCACAGTGTGTCTTTCCCATTCTTCAGAAGTTTGCTCAGCACCTATGATGACGATAATTATGCGGTTAAAGAGACGAAACATCTGTGCTCATCAGTCTCTTTGTAGGCGAGGGGGAGGTGAGTACCTCCCCCTCGCCTACAAAACTGCATTGCTCATGTGAGCTCATGTGCAAGGGTGAGAATGTCTTCGAAACGCTCGCGTAGGGAGTACATCAGGCGGGATGTGGGTACCAGCACGGTATTTAATTAGTGGGATGTGGAAAACCGCCTAAAAACCACATCCAGATTGGCTGGATGAGCAGCCCTCGTCGTTAATCGACGGGGCGGTTTCAGTCCGCGTCACGCTCGCTTCCCCGTATCGCGGAAGCGGTGCATTACCGTGCCCGACTATCCGGGCGGTTTTCAGCAGAACGCTTCTGAATTTTATCTGTTAATCACATTGTAGCGTCCCCATGTGTATACGTCACCAACATTTTTTTATATTTTTTTTTACGAATTAATAAACCGAATGACTTTAATAATTCAATGACAATACAGACTTGATATAATATGCTCCGCAACGGTATGTTATATATGTTACTGTTACAATTTAGTTTCTCCATAGAAGCGCTTTGACATTCTGTGTCTGCCGCTCTTTCTCTGACTGTCGTTGTTATAAGATGACTCTGCGTCTTCCAGGTCTGTATGACTGTATAATGTGTTATTAATTGTGAAATAGATTTTTAACTGAAACTGTTATTTAATGCTTCGTGTCATGGTTGTTGTAGTGGCGTAGCAAGACAGCCACGCCACTCGGAAGTAGCCGAAAGGCACGCGCTTAAACTCACGCAGGCTGGCGTGAGGTCTGAAACAGGATACGTAATGAATGCTATAAAGAAAAGTACGTAGCTTCTGGAATACTTAACTTTAATCCACATTTGTAGAACATCACTCTTGATGATACATTAATAGAATCTCAATATCAATTGAATACGGCGCCTTGTTAGGTCGTAGCAAATGTAGCTGAAGGCTATGCTAACTATCGTCTCGGCAAATGAGAGCATAGTTGTCAGTGAACCGTTCCTTGCAAAGTCGGCTGTACAACTGGGGCGAGTGCTAATACTTCTCTCTAGACCTGCCGTGTGGTGGCGCTCGGTCTGCGATCACTGACAGTGGCGACACGCGGGTCCGACTTATACTACCGGACCGCGGCCGATTTAAAAGCTACCACCTAGCAAGTGTGGTGTCTGGCGGTGACACCACAGTTGTAATCGCCCAGTGTCAAATAACAAAACATTTACGACAATTCTAGTACGCTGGACAGTCGAGACAAGTAGCGTCGCAGGAGCATCAAGATAGCCGCCATTACACGGCAAATTTGAATTTTAATACATTTCTTTACAGTCGCACACTGCTCCCTCAGATAGTATAGAATTTCTATTTCACAGGAACCTGCGGGCCTGGACGAGATTTCATTTATATCGAATTAAGTAGGTATACTATAACTGACTGATTTTTCAGCTAGCCTGGATACAACCAATAAATACGTAATTTCAAGTCATGTGATAAAGGAAATGTGTAGGACTATGCATTGTTAAATCGTTATAGTGGGTAATAGCGACATGGTTGATATTGTGGTGCGATAATAGATACTTTATGTAGACATAGTTACCGACACTTACCGTCACGAATTTTTTTTTCTCTTGTCATTGCTCATAACAGAATTTACGCCACGCAGTCACAATAACTAGAGGCAAGGCTCAATTAATGATTATTCAAGTAAACGTGGCTAAGACTTGTCCTACAATTTACGTCGCAAACGTAAGTGCAGGCTCAGAACCCATGAAATATTTTACGAGTTAATTTGCAAACAATACCTGGATTTATTCAAAGAAAAGCATAAATGCATTTAATAAAAAAATAGTAATTTTCAAATTCGAGACATCATAATATCTTACCCCGTGGAAGTGAATGATACTGACCGCTCACATAATGAACCAAAATTGAAAATGTAACTGGGATAAAATAAATATTCCTTAAACATATCGATCACGCTGATAACGAAAACGACAATGAAAAACTTGAACTTGTTCTAGTTTCCAATTTAAAGGGAAGTGCATTTAATTATAATTATATTATATTAACGTTCTTTGTCAATCCCTTCCCGTGTAGGCCTAGAAATCCCGTTGATGGTAGAGAGGGTAATGAACTTTCAATCAACAATAATTGTGTGTGTTTTGTTGCTACTTTGAGCCTGGGCTCAAAGGGAAGGGGAAGGAAAAGAGGAAAGCAGGAGAGCAGGAAGTTTTATTTAGGCAAAATACAGTTAGTGCGTGTGGTCATTGCAATTCCTGTGATCCAATATACGTAAAGAGTGCTGACAATTCTTGCATTTGCTGACTGACTACGATGAAATCGCAAAGGAGGCCAATAATGCCACATGTTAGGAAGGCATACAGAATGTACTTTGGCTTTGTGTCGAGTGTTCATTTGGTTGAATCGCAAAATATCTTCCATGGGCTTTGCTATACCCATGATCTGACGAGAACCATCAAACCATGTGACTGAGTGTTACTTTTTTTATGATTATTCGGTTAATACATGGTATTTCCAAGAATAAAAAGTCTTCCTTGATAAACGCTAACCTACCTTCTGCCATGCGACCTGTGCATCACGAAGACGGGCTGCCTGTTCCTGTCCCACGTGACTGACAGTGACGAGGGTGGTAGTGAAACTAGCACTGCACCATCACCTTAAAAACACAGTTCTTCGAATGATCCTCATTTTGTGTGTAACAATGAGTGTATAGGGATTCGGAAAATAGCAAAGTGTCAACTTAAAGACCTAGTGAGAGACCTGGAATTGCTGAAAGGCTTAGCTGAACTGTTGGCGTCAACACTACAACAACGTTATTGTCTTAGTGAGACGATAAATGTGGCTGCGTTCCGTAACAGCCATGTGCTAGTCCTTCCATTTTTAGAAAGCGGTAAGATCTTGATATTTTGCAGTGGTGTATAGTGACTAATGGCAGCTATGGGCATTGACAATAAAAGTAATCAATGCAGATTGTTCATCGACTGCTCCAAAGTAAGTCTCAAGTGTGTGCTACTGCATAATGGCAACACGTTACCATCGATTCCGATTGGATATACACTTTACATGAAAGAAACATATGACAACATGAAACAGTTGGCAATGCGATTGAACTACAACAAGTTTAAATGGCAGGTTTCTGGGGATCTGAAAATCATAGGCATATTATTGGGGCTACTACACCGCTACATCAAATTCTGTTGCTTCCTGTGCCCCTAGGACAGGCACGCCAAAGAACTTCATTATAAAAAGAAATATTGACGTAAGAGTTAACCACTTGAACTTGGATCTCACAATATTACGCACGAAGCGTAATTCTCCCTGTTCTTCACATACTGGGCCTAATGAAAAACTTCGTTCAGGCAACGGACAAAACGGTGGAAGATTTTCTCTACTTGAGACAGAAACTTCCACGTCTTCGTGAGGCGTCAATGAAGGAGGGAACTTTCGTGGGGCCACAGATACGCAAACTGTATAAATATGAGCATTTCAACACTATCCTGAGAGGTGATGAGAAATAAATGGGCAGAAAACCATAAGGATCTTGAGGAAAAATTTCTACACTGTGTGCAAATTTATATATATAAAAGTATATATATTGAAACAATTTAATTATACTATTGGCATAATTGATTTTTATGAATTTTGCAGCGAATAAATTGTTTTTCACGTTTAATCTCAAATCCCGTAAATTGTGAGCCAGTGGTGTCGTGAACTTAAGTCTGGTATCCTTGGTTATATTCGTCTTCTTCCGCCATAGGTATTTATGTCTTGACCATGTGTATAATATTAATTCTTAATCGGACTATCTCTTCTGAGGCAGGCCGCTTGCTGACATGACACTGAGATAATGCGCAAAAACGAACTTTCAAACTTAGTATTTTCGTAGGATTATTACTCAGACAACACATTGATCCACAAGGAAAACGTCTTCTCGCCACGAGAACTAAAGACGGAGTCTCTCTAATGATTGGCAAAAAACTGACTTTAGTTTTTATCATTTGTTATTCGCCTTCCGGCGTAGTAAAATATATCTTTATTGACGCTTACAGCGACCGCGCTAATGGTTATTATCATTGGTTTTAAATTTTTGTCGTAGCTTGTTGGAGCTTTTCCCTATGTGCCTATACAGCTGCTCGCCGCGCGGGGTAGCCGTGCGGTCTAGGGCGTTTCGCACGGCTCCCCCCTTCGTAGGTTCAAGTCCTGCCTCGGGCATGGGCGTGTGTGTTGTCCCTAGCGTAATTTAGTTTAAGTCAGTAAGCCTAGGGACCGACGACCTCAGCAACATGGTCCCATAGTCCTTACCACAAATTTCCAATTTTTCTACACTACTACGGTAGACTTGGGTACAACATGCCCATAAAGTTAGATTTCCTATATTCCCAGCTCGATTTCTTTCCTGATAACTGCTGTGCGGTAACCGATGAGAATGGAGATTGCTTCCTCCACAAAATCTCGGGCGTGGAAACGATGGACAGTGGAGTGCATCAGTGTTAGCCGATTACTGCTGGACACTAATCACGGAATCACCAGCAGAAAACTACAAACGCCAAGCAAAGCGGTTGCGGCTTCAACGACCTTCCTCCGATGGATAACACCAAAGAAAATATGTAGACAGTAACCTGTAGCCATCATAACTTCAAAACGAGAGCTAATTTTTCTTTTTCATTAACATTTCCGATCTCAGCACACCCGAAAGCATAATGATTAGCTGTTTTCATGCCAGTTACAGAAAAAGTAAAATTTTGTTTTTAATCTAATCGGCAAACCATTTTCTGCAACATGTGCTGACGCCGACGAATTTTCCACCTGTCCCTTCCCTTTTTTTTTTTACTCCCTTTTGGTGTAGCACTCCATGACACCCCATCACGTGCAGTTACCCCCCACTGGAAGAGTACTGCAATCCATGTCTTTTTGAACCTAGTTACTTTATTCAATGGTAGATCTCACTCTAGAGTTTTAAATCCCACACACTTAAACCCTTTACCAAATTACGTACTCCTTGAAATGTTGTACGTGTCTTATCAACTTCAGTATAAAACTTCCTGGCAGATTAAAACTGTGTGCCCGACCGAGACTCGAACTCGGGATCTTTGCCTTTCGTGGGCAAGTGCTCTACCAACTGAGCTACCGAAGCACGACTCACGTCCGGTACTCACAGCTTTACTTCTGCCAGTACCTCGTCTCCTACCTTCCAAACTTTACAGAAGCTCTCCTGCGAACCTTGCAGGACTAGCACTCCTGAAAGAAAGGATATAGCGGAGACATGGCTTAGCCACAGCCTGGGGGATGTTTCCAGAATGAGATTTTCACTCTGCAGCGGAGTGTGCGCTGATATGAAACTTCCTGGCAGATTAAAACTGTGTGCCCGACCGAGACTCGAACTCGGGACCTTTGCCTTTCGCGGGCAAGTGCTCTACCAACTGAGCTACCAAAGCACGACTCACGTCCGGTACTCACAGCTTTACTTCTGCCAGTACCTCGTCTCCTACCTTCTCTCCTACCTCGTCTCCTGTGAGTACCGGACGTGAGTCGTGCTTCGGTAGCTCAGTTGGTAGAGCACTTGCCCGCGAAAGGCAAAGGTCCTGAGTTCGAGTCTCGGTCGGGCACACAGTTTTAATCTGCCAGGAAGTTTCATATCAGCGCACACTCCGCTGCAGAGTGAAAATCTCATTCTGGAAACATCCCCCAGGCTGTGGCTAAGCCATGTCTCCGCTATATCCTTTCTTTCAGGAGTGCTAGTCCTGCAAGGTTCGCAGGAGAGCTTCTGTAAAGTTTGGAAGGTAGGAGACGAGGTACTGGCAGAAGTAAAGCTGTGAGTACCGGACGTGAGTCGTGCTTTGGTAGCTCAGTTGGTAGAGCACTTGCCCGCGAAAGGCAAAGGTCCCGAGTTCGAGTCTCGGTCGGGCACACAGTTTTAATCTGCCAGGAAGTTTCATATCAGCGCACACTCCGCTGCAGAGTGAAAATCTCATTCTGGGAACTTCAGTATAGTTGTGCAGTAAATTTCATCTCTCCCCTAATCCATTCACTATCTCTTTCTTTTGTCAGCCCATCTACACATCATAACTTCAGCGTTCTTCTGTAGCAAAATATTTTGAAACCTTGTTATCTCTTCTTGCCTGTACTGTTCATGGGCGACATATCACATCCGTATCAGACAAAACTCTAGGCAAATTCTTTCCTACCAGATTACCCAACAGTTAAATTTATATTGCATGTTAAGACATTTTTCATTTACAGAAAAGCTTTTCTTTCTGTTCCAATATGTATTCTATAACTTTGGTTCTGCGATAACCAGTTATTTTTCTGCCCAAGTAGAAAAACTAGTCGACTGCTCTTAGTTTTTGGTTGCATAATATAATGTCCTCAGCATCACATGGGTTAATTTAACTCCAAACGAAATCTTTTGTTTTAATTTTGTTTATGATGATCGTAAAGAAACTAACCACTCCATTCAATAGCACTTCCAACCTCTTCCGTCCATGACAGGGCTACAGTGTCACAGCCAAACATAAAACTTTTTATTTCTTCTCTCCGTATTTTAAGTTTATTATCAATGTCCTTTAATGCTTATTTTATGTACGGACTGAATAACGTGTGGACTGGCTACAGCCCGTGTGTTTCCTGTACTTCTATCGTCGTAAATGCAATCTGGTTTCTACACAAGACGTATATTTTCTCTAAGAACTTTTCAATATGAAATAGTGTGTTCCACTTAACATAATTAGAGGAGTCTACAAACGCTGTGAATTTCAGTCTTTCTTTGGTCTTTATTGTAGGACAAGTCATAGGGTAAGCAATGACTCACGTGATCCTATATTTTTCCGAAACCTAATTTGATCTTCCCCAAAATCGACTTCTGTCAACTGGTCCATCCACAAATTGCAACCGCGACTTGCTAAACTGGAGGTTCAGTAGTACACTTTTTACCATCTGCCTTCTTTGATGCTAGTATTTTATATTCTTGGTCACTGTCACAGTTGTCTAACATACTCTCCATACTGTCTGGAACAGTTTTGTCGTTGTTGGATTTTATTAATTCACTTTTCCATGTCCCTCATTTCAGTTTCGGCCTTTGAATAACTTGTGAAATTCTTATAGCAGTATCACCTTCCCCATTTCATATGTATCGACTTCCTCTTTTCTCTACATGTTATTGTCTTCCAGCTTATTAACGTTCTATTGCCCCTCTGTATGCTCCTTGTATCTTCCGATATATTCTTCTTTGCTTAGTACAGGCTATCCATCGTAGGTGTTGATCACACCGATGTATATCTTATCTTCCTTTTCATTACAAACATTGCAGCTGTATGTCTCACAGTAACACATGCTTCTACAGATTCGTATTTATCCTCTAGCCATTTTTACTAAGCTGGTTAGCATCCTCTGTAAATTTCTTCTTTTAGATGTTGTGTTACCTTTCTCCTACTTCATTTGCTGTAATACGGTATAGTTTTTGTATTTCCTCCTTTCTGAAATTTGACGACTTTTATGCTATCCAAAGATTTCCATTGGGCCTTTTGCTTCAGTTGTAATTCTGCTGCATTTATTATTTTATCTCTCAGGGCTACCCATTCAAATTCTCCAGAGTTTCTATTCCCAATGACTACTCGCTCCTGAACAGACTCAACTGGAAATTAGAATGGTGAATTGTTTTACCATAGTAATATTTTTCACTACTACCTTTAAATCACCCAACAGAGCTGCATGTCTTCCGGCAATACAATGGATGCGGTTCCTCCTTGCGTTCAGCTATGCTGCAGTACTAACGTTGCATGGTCATGCTGGACAATGTCAAAGGCTTGGGCAGTCAATCGCCCAGGCTGTTGCTACCGAAACTATTGAAAGCAACTAGATCCTGTTCAGGCAGCCGTACAGTAACTGAATCGCTTATTCAACGATAGCTAAATCGAAAAGTTCACTCTGTTACTTACTATAAATGAAAGCTAAGTCCCTTACGAATCGAATTTGCGTGCTATCCCACACAAAAACACGATTGCGCAATAACAAAATCCCTATTTTAACTCATGGCTTTTCTACATCTCCAGACATAAAAATCATCTGTCATCACGTGAACTTCATTAGTGTCACTCAGTTATTACAAAGGAGATGACCGTCCGAAATTTTTAGGATGAGACGTATTATCTAAGGCAGAGAATCAGCTGTATTACTCTGTCGTGCTGTAACTTACAAAGATATTTCACAATGAAATGGTAGTGTTTTGATCATGTAATAAGTAGAAGTAATGTTATACCAGGAAACATATGTTGTAGGATACATGTACAACACACATGTACTGGTTTCTTGTTACGATAAATACCGCCACTTCTCTCAGTGTTTAATTTCATTATTTTAATAAGCAGTCTACAGCCAGGTGAAAGAGCTGGCCTTTGCATTTAGGGACATCGGAACGCTCTGTAACAGCACATTTGTGAAATCAGTTATTTCTCTCGTATTGCAATCAGATGTAATGTGTCGTCGATGTGAATACGAGAGTTGTAAGCACTGAAACTGATAGATCAAAACGTTTCGGGTGACACCCACTTAGCTGTTAATCCCAGCTCCATCATCAATCCGAAAAAAGCTTTACTTTCATTTAGCTCTATTTTTCCTCCTGTACCGCGCTGCTTTTATTCGAGACACATTCAGTGCCCCCTCTATTCTCATCGGTAGTATGGCATTGGCTTCCCCCTATTCTGCCCCATTATCAGCCAGAGAAAGAAGGTTTATCACTAGATCCCGTTGGAGCACTGCCCATCAGTATCGATATGCTGTCTGTGGATGAATTTCTCTCGGATGACACATGTTGCGCATGAATAGACGCGGAGGTCTTTGAAAAGAAATATAGCCCATCTTTGAAGCATCGTGGAAACAAACTGCAATCCTTTGGCCACATCGAGGGATCTCACATACTCTTTTACAAATATTTTTCAGGAATGAGATTGACTAACAACACTGCTTTTAAAAATGCTTCAGAGAAAGAATGTCTCTCTGCTATCTGCTGTACATTACAGCTACGAATAGCTGTTTGATATTCGTATCTCATTTGTCATTTGCCGGTTAATCAATGTACTAAGACATCAGATTATACCTTTTTTACTTTTCCTAATTTAGAATTCCTGCTTCTGGCATTCTGATAGCCAATGTTTGACAGGGAAATTCGTAGTTCTTTTTTTCGCTAATTGATATTCCTCTTAATATTTACGTCCTAAAAAGAAACAAATAGTGTTATGAATGAGAGTATCACTCTTCAGCATAGTGTACGCTGATATGAAACTTCCCGGAAAATTAAAACTGTGTGCCGGACCGAGGCACGAAAAGTCGATATTTGGCTTTAACTGGAATGTACCGTGATGGATGTCTTCCAATCTCTGTTTTCGTCTGCAGAGTTTATCCTCTACAGATCCCTCTAGTACCACAGAAATTATTCCGTGATATCTTAACAAAGGTCCTATCAACTTGTTCCTTCTTCTTCTCAGTGTCTTCCATATCTTCCTTTCCTCTCCCATTCTGCGCAGAACCTTCTCATTCCTTACCTTAGAATCAATCTAATTTTCAACATCCTTCTGTAGCACCACATCTCAAACGCTTCGATTCTCTTTCTTTCCGGTTTTCCCACAGTCCATATTTCACGACCATATCGTGCTGTGCTCCAGACGTACATTCTCAGAAATTTATTCCTCAAATTATGGCCTACATATGATACTAGTGGACTCCACTTGCCCAGGGATACCCTTTTTGCCAATTCTAGACAGCTTTTTATGTCCTCCTTGCTCCGTTAGCCATGGGTTATTTTGCTACCTAGGTCGTAGAAATCCTTAACTTCATCTCCTTCGTGATCACCAATCTTGATGTTACGTTTGTCGATTTTCTCATATCTGCTACTTTTCCTTACCTTGGTCTTTCTACGATTTACTCTCACTCCATATTCTGTACTCATTAGACTGTTCATTCCATTCAGCCGAATCTGTAATTCTTCTTCAGTTTCACTGAGGATAGCGACATCATCAGCAAATCTTATCACTGATATTCTTTCATCTTGAATCTTAATTCCACTCTTGAACCTTTCTTTTATTTCCGTCTTTGCGTCTTCGATGTATAAATTGCACAGTAGGGGGCTAAAGTCTGCATCCCTGTCTTACACCCTTTTTAATCCGTGCACTTCATTCTTCAACTCTTATTATTTCCTCTTCGCCCAAGTACGTTTTGGACATCACCTACTTTTTTCTGTAGCTTACGCCTATTTCTCTCAGAATTTCGAACATCTTGCACCACCTGACACTGTTTAACGCTTTCTCCTAGTCGACAAATCCTATGAACGTGTCTTGATTTTTCTTCAGTCTTGCTTACATTATCAACCGCAACGTGAGAAATCGCTCTCTGATATCTTTATCTTCCTTAAGGGGGTAGGACGTCAAACGGGCCGACTTGGAGCAGGAGAGGCACCACAGGATATTTTAATTTCCACTGTCTATACTTTTACATGTAAATTCATAAAACTTTGTCAGCATGGCCAGGAAGGATTCAGGATTCACACTCGTAGCAGCGGAAGTTCAAAAACATAACAAATAATTTTTTTTCATGTGAAATTTCATAATTTTTTTCTTACTATTGGCTGCATTTGTCACTAAAGGTACACTTTTCTTCATAAGTAAGAGAGACTGTTCGATGAATTTTGCACAGCATACAAACCATACTTACAGGTGTCTGAAAATCTAGAATCTATTTAATTTACAAAAAAATGAATGAGCTGTTACGTTTTAAACTTTATGTGTAGAAAAAAATCAAATTTTGTAGTTTATTATCTCAATTTTTACCACAGTTTTTAATAGATTTGGAAAATTCTAGAGTTTCATACACCTGTAAGTATGGTTTCTATGCTGTGCAAAATTCATCAAACAATCTCTCTTACTTGTGAAGAAAAATGTACCTATAAAAACAAACGCAGCCAACAGTAAGTGAAAAAAAGTTGAAATTTCATATCTAAAAAAAAGTTTATTTTATTATGTTTTTGCACTTCCACTGCTATGAGTGTGAATCCTGAATCCTTCCTGGTCATGCTGACAAAGTTTTATGAATTTATTTGTAAAAGTATAGACAGTAGAATATAAAATGTCCTGTGGTGCCTCTCCTGCTCCAAGTCGGCCCGTTTGACGTCCTACCCCCCTTACAGCCAAACTGACCGCCATCTAACAGATCCTCCATTTTCTTTTACATTCTTCTGTGTATTATTCTTGTCAGCAACATGGATGCATGAGCTGTTGAGAACATTGTGGGATAAATCTCGCACTTGCCGACTCTTACGATCTTCGGAATTGTGTGGATGATGTTTCCCCGAAAATCAGATGCTATATCGCCAGACTCATGCATTCTACACTCCAAAGTAAATAACAGTTTTGCTGCCACTTCCTCCAATCATTTTAGAAACTCTAAAGGACTGTTACCTATCCATTCTGCTAATTCGATCTTACGGCTTTGGAAAATCTTTTAAATTCTGATGCCAATACTGAATCCCTTATCTCTTCCCTATCGATTCCTGTTGCTTCTTCTGTCATGTAGACATATAAATCCTCCCACTCATAGATGCCCTATTTCTACCTATCCACTCTCTTCTCTGCATTTAACATTGGAATTCCCATTCCACTCTTAACGTTACAACCCTTCGTTTTAGTTTAAGCAAAGATTGTTTTGACTTTCCCATATTCTGAGTCAGTCTTTCCGACAGTCATTTCTTTTCCGATTTCTTCACATTTTTCATGCAGCCATTTTGCTTTAGCTTCCCTACACTTCCTGTTTATTTCAGTCCTGTCTATATCATTCCTAGGTGACTTGTATTTCCGTGAACATTTGTGCACTTTCTCCCTTCATCGATCAACTGAAGTATTTCTTCTGTTACTCATGGTTTCTTCGCAGTTACCTTCTTTGCACCTATGTTTTTCTTTCCAACTTCTGTGATTTCCCTTTGTAGTGATGTCTATTCCTCTTCAACTGAACTTCACACTCAACTATTCATTATTGCAGCATCTATAGCTTCAGAGAACTTCAAGTGTATCTCTTCATTCTGTCTCTTCCATATCCCATTTCTTTGCGTACTGATTATTCCTTACTAGTCACTTAAATTTCAGCCTACGCTTCATCACTACTAGACTGTGATCAGAGTCTATATCTATTCCTGGGTACGCCTTAAATCCAGTGTCTGATTTCGGAGTTTCTGCCTGACCATAATGTAATGTAAATTTAATCGTCCCGTATCTCCTGGCCTTTTAGAAGTATAACTCCTCCTCTTGTGATTCCTGAACAGAATGTTCGCTATTACTAGCTCCTCTCTCATTCCTGGTACCAAGTCTATATCTTTCGTGCAGTGACGATATGGTGATAGGAGAAGACGAAATGATGGAACCAAAGGCCCAGTTTCTGCAACGGTTGGTTGGTTGGCTGATTTTGGGGAGGGGACCGAACGCCGAGATCATCGGCCCCGTCGGATGAGGGAAGGCTGGGGAAGGAAATCTCCCGTACTCTTTCAACGGGACGATCCCGGCATTCAGCTGAAGAGATACAGGGAAATCACGGAAAACCTAAATCAGAAATGCCGGACGCGGATTTAAACAGTAGTCCTCCCGAATGCCCATATTCTTTCATAACCCTTTCTTCTATTCCTTCCCCTATAACCGCATTCAGATCCCACATGATTAAAATTTTTATCTCCCTTCACGTACTGAATTACCTATTAAATATCCTCATAAAATATCTCTGTCGTTTTGTCTTCGGCTTTCGACTTCGGCATATATACTTGAACTATGGTTGTCTGTGCTAAGCTTGCTGTAGATTCGGATGAGAATATCGCTATCACATGAATGTTCACAGTAAGTAGCTCTCTACCCTGTCTTCCTGTTCATAGCCAATTCTACTCCCGCTATAGCAATTCCTGCTGTTGTTGATGTTACTCTCTATTCATTTCATCAGAGATCCTTGACTTCTTTCCATTTCACATCAGTAAGCCTCACTATATCTAGATTAAGCCTTAGCATTTCCTTTCTCAGATTTTCTAGCTACCCTACATTCCACGCCCCGATTCGAAGAACGTTATCCTTTCGTTGTTTATTCACTCTTTTTCTCATGGTCACCTCCCCCTTAGCAGTCCCCTCCCGGAGATCCGAATGGGGGACTATTCCAGAATATTTTGGCCAATGGAGAGATCATCAAGGCACTTTTCAGTTACAGGCCACATTCTTGCGGATACACATTATGTGTCTTTAATGCAGTGATTTCCATTGCCTTCTGCATCCTCATGCTGCTGATTGTTACTGATTCTTCCGCCTTTACGGTAGTTTCCTACCCCAATGGCAAGAGAATACTGTGAACGTATCTCCGCTCGTCCGTCCTCTTTGATAAGGCCATTGGCTGAATGAGAGTGACTACTTTGACGGAAGTCTTCGGCGTTATTATTAAAATATTATAATATTTTCCATCTTATAATACTTCATTTATTAATTCATTTTTCTATTTGTGCCCAGTATTATCTGATATGGTACTACTGACTCGAACAGGGTGTTCATAAAGTGAATTTGAAGAGAGTGATAGGGTTAAACATTGGATAATATACACCACTGTTCCGCGTATGCGTACCAGTAGTAATATCTGCGATTTGATTCTTCAGGAACATGTCAGTCCTACCGTCGATTTCCTTCAACTTCTACATTCAACTTTCACAGAAAGTTATTACATGCCGTTATGCTCCCTAAATACTGAAATATTTTAACAGCCCGTCGATGACAAAATTCAAATTAACCAGGCTTACTAATTTCACAGATTCTTGTGCATGCCTATGACAGTGTTGCAAAAAATCCTGTGCGTTCGGCAATAGTGGCGGCGACTTTTACAGAAGTAGTTCCTCTTTGTGCCTTGCTCCTGATTTAATCTCTTAATAAGCAGAACGTAGTCTTGCAGTTAATATCTACACTTCTTTCTGCATTCGAAAGACCTAATTCCATTTATAAATATGACCAGGTATTGTGGATTTGTGGTATGTTGATGAATTTATCTGCTGGTCGCGAGCAGCTGGGAGCTGGATTATCCACTGTCCATTGGCTTCATACGGCTTCCATGTATTGTGCTGGTGGCAGGGCTGTCTCCCTTTGTGAAAGCTTTCTGGCTACTCTTTTGCCGAGGTGGTTTACAGAAAGCCCCAGTCTGACAGAAAGCTGCCATCTGATTATGGCTGGCGAGGTGTGCTCAGATCTGAAGGTGTTTCGCTGGGAGGGTTGTAGGTGGCTAATGACCAAAAGGATAGCCCCATATCTCCAACGAATAGATATGATGTAATGTCTCCTGCTTATAATGGAATAGAGTCAGTGAGGCTTGCCTCTCTTGCTCAATCAACAGTCTCTCCTTGAAGAGTAAGAAGTGGTTGTTAGTGGTAAGTAGTTCCATTTCAATTGTAGGAGACCATAGAGGCCACGAAAAACAAAAAACCGTAGAAAGGGGGCTGTTAATGGCGGGATTTACCCTTTTTGTCTCATTGTGTTCCTACTACTGTCAAATTACTGAATATCTTTTTTTTTTAAAAATACCTTGGAGACAAGTCATCTGTCAACTCAAGAAAACTAAGATCCTTGCTATACCATAGCCAAACAAAGAACCCTCAAAATTTGAAAACTACCGCCTCATTGTTCTCCTTAGTGTCGCGTGAAGCTCCTGCAGAAGCTCATTCATAACAGGATCTACTTAGCCGTCGACAAACACGTCCCTATATAACAAGCTGGGCTTGGACCAGGAAGATGATGTGAGGAATAGGTGCTAACAATAACAACTGATCTCAAAAACGGCTTTGAGAAGCAGAAGATAAACACGGGGGTCTTAGTAGACAGACTTCTGCTCAAATTCATCAATATCATTGCGTGTTGGAAACTAGCAACTCTAATTGGCAACATGCTGAACAACAGATACGTCCAGGTATTCTCAGAGATCTCTAAACTGCAGTTCACGACTGTCCAGTAACAAAGTCCATCAAATTTATTTACGATGATGATACTGCTTTGATCACTTAGAATCAAAGCTTTAGGGGAGCTGAAGCAACACTAACATGAGACTTGAAGATGTTACAGTAAACTGGCTCAGCAGCTGTTGTGGCAGAGCACCTGAACGAAAATTTGGAAAATATTTCGAGTAGATTTCCTCACCATGTTATAGTTCTGGGTGGAGATTTTAATTTGCCGGATATAGACTGGGAGACTCAAACGTTTATAACGGGTGGCAGGGACAAGGAATCCAGTGAAATTTTTTTAAGTGCATTATCTGAAAACTACCTTGAGCAGTTAAACAGAGAACCGACTTGTGGCGATAACATATTAGACCTTCTGGTGACAAACAGACCGGAACGATTTGAAACAGTTAACGCAGAACAGGGAATCAGCGATCATAAAGTGGTTACTGCATCGATGATTTCAGCCGTAAATAGAAGTATTAAAAAAGTAGGAAGATTTTTCTGTTTAGCATAAGTGACAAAAAGCAGATATGAGAGTACTTGACGCCTCAACACAAAAGTTCTGTCTCAGGTAGAGATAGTGTTGAGGATCAGTGGACAAAGTTCAAAACCATCGTACAACATTGCATTAGATGAGTATGTGCCAAGTGAGATCGTAAGAGATGGAAATGAGCAACCGTGGTGCAACAACCGAGTTAGAAATCTGCTGCGGAAGCAATGGGAACTTCACAGAAAAACATAAATATAGCCAAAGCCTTGCAGACAAACAAAAATTATGCGAAGCGAAATGTAGTGTGAGGAGGGCTATGCGAGAGGCGTTCAATGAATTTGAAAGTAAAGTTCTGTGTACTGACTTGGAAGAAAATACTAAGAAATTTTAGTCTTATGTCAAAGCGGTAGGTGGATCAAAACAAAATGTCCAGACATTCTGTGACCAAAATGGTACTGAAACAGAGGATGACAGACTAAAGGCCGAAATACTAAATGTCTTCTTCCAAGGCTGTTTCACAGAGGAAGACTGCTCTGTAGTTCCTTCTCTAGATTGTCACACAGATGACAAAATGGTAGATATCGAAATAGACGACAGAGGGAGAGAGAAACAATTAAAATCGCTCATAAGAGGAAAGGCCACTGGACCTGATGGGATACCAGTTCGATTTTACACAGAGTACGCGAAGGAACTTTCCCCCTTCTTGCAGCGGTGTACCGTAGGTCTCTAGAAGAGCGTAGCATTCCAAAGGATTGCAAAAGGGCACACGTCATCCCCGTTTTCAAGAAGGGACGACAAACAGATGTGCAGAACTATAGACATATATCTCTAGCGTCGATCAGTTGTAGAATCTTGGGACACGTATTGTGTTCGAGTATAATGACTTTTCTGGAGACTAGAAATCTACTCTGTAGGAATCAGCATGGGTTTCGAAAAAGACGATCGTGTGAAACCCAGCTCGCGCTATTCGTCCACGAGACTCAGAGAGCCATAGACACGGGTTCCCAGGTAGATGCCGTGTTTCTTGACTTCCGCAAGGCGTTCGATACAGGTCCCCACAGTCGTGTAATGAACAAAGTAAGGGCATATGGACTATGAGACCAATTGTGTGATTGGATTGAAGAGTTCCTAGATAACAGAACGCAACATGTTATTCTCAATGGAGAGAAATCTTCCGAAGTAAGAGTGATTTCAGGTGTGCCGCAGGGGACTGTCGTAGGACCGTTGCTATTCACAATATACATAAATGACCTTGTGGATAACAACGGAAGTTCACTGAGGCTTTTTGAGGATGATCCTGTGGTGTATTGAGAGGTTGTAACAATGGAAAATTGTAATGAAATGCAGAAGGATCTGCAGCGAATCGACGCATGGTGCAGGGAGTGGCAATTGAATCTCAATGTAGACAAGTGTAATGTGCTGCGAATACATAGAAAGAAAGATCCTTATCATTTAGCTACAGTACAGCAGGTCAGCAACTGGAAGCAGTTAATTCCATGAATTATCTGGGAGTAGGCATTATGAGTGATTTAAAATGGAATGATCATATAAAGTTGATCGTCGGTAAAGGAGATGCCAGGCTGAGATTCATTGGAAGAATCCTAATGAAGTACAATCCGAAAACAAAGGAAGAAGGTTACAGTACACATGTTTGCCCACTGCTTGAATACTGCTCACCAGTGTGGAATCCATACCAGATAGGGTTGATAGAAGAGATAGAGAAAATCCAACGGAGAGCAGCGCGCTTCGTTACAGGATCATTTGGTAATCGCGAAAGCGTTACGGAGATGATAGATAAACTCCAGTGGAAGACTGCAGGAGAGACGCTCAGTAGCTCGGTACGGGCTTTTGTTTGAAGTTTCTAGAACATACCTTCACCGAGGAGTCAAGCAGTACATTGCTCCCTCCTACGTATATCTCGTGAAGAGACCATGAGGATAAAATCAGAGAGATTAGACCCCACACAGAGGCATACCGACAATCGCATTCGAGACTGGAATAGAAGGGAGAACCGATACAGGTACTCAAGGTACCCTCCGCCACACACCATCAGGTCGCTTGCGGAGTATGGATGTAGATGTAGATGCAGAAACTCTAATCTTCCTTCCTTCCTTGAAGATGTCGGATGAATTCTCCAAGAAAAATTCTCTGTAACCGTATCCTCAAATCCTTGCTCGTTATTCCCGTGGTGTAAGGTTGACACAACTCTTATACCTACCGGATTAACGATCTCTCCAATATTGCAACACTCCCAAATACCTAAGTTTCTCTCTCGACAGGCCTCTGGCATACAAAATCCATTTCTGGAATGTGACAGCTAAATTCAAAACTCGTAGCACTATACACCATAAGTCAACAGGGTGCCATTGCAGCAGCCCTCAAATCATTAGCTTCACCTCTTTCGTATTCAGTCGCTGAATACTGATGTTCCACCTGGCTAAACATTTCTCACACTAAATTAATGATGCACAGCTCAATCAAGCAATGTGCCTCTTCTTAGGGCAGTGGTTACCCGTTCTTAGTAATATTCCACCATCATACATAAGAAGAGCACAGTAATAGTTGAACGTAAGGACAAGAATAAAAAATCCGGTTAAGTGCGATTCCGTAGAAATTTAATTATCTATATAGACAGCTCATCCATCCCAGGAATTCGGACTCTCGACGACTTTTCTCTGTTTTCGGTGTCTATAAAGGCAATATATACGTCTACCCGTTCCAGAGAAAAAGGGATTTAACAGTAGGATAGACAGACAGCCGAATTACAAACGTCAAAAAAAAAAAAAAAATTCTTTCGTGTGATATCGTTACAAATTAACAATTTTTGGATTGTACTTGCCACATATCTTGATTCTAAGTCAACGGGAAGAACGCCAAGGTGTCGATGAGTAGATCTGCCAGTATAAAATATCTGATTGAAATGGCCGGATCTTTTGATTGTATTGACTTAGAAGCATGGAGGTTTTATACAGACAAGTGTCCATAGCCATTAGTATGTGACATAAATTTCGACTTAATTTTATAAATTTTGTCATAGAAATGCATTTTTCAATCTATTTGAACCATTTCCAAGTATTCACTTCACGTAAGAACGAGTTTCACGTGATGCATTGAGCTCGAATTTAAACCATACTATCTCGACAACGAATGAAGATTACTGGATAAAAGAATT
Source organism: Schistocerca piceifrons (assembly GCF_021461385.2). Taxonomy (NCBI): domain Eukaryota; kingdom Metazoa; phylum Arthropoda; class Insecta; order Orthoptera; family Acrididae; genus Schistocerca; species Schistocerca piceifrons. Next base: position 588,481,016 of record NC_060141.1, read on the forward strand.
TCGTGTGGGCTTTATCCATTTACCTACTATCTTGAAAAGTTTGGACCGATTAATACAAGTTTAAAATGTAGAAATGGTGCTCTTCAAAATCATCCCAGAAAGAAGTGGCTTTTGTAGTTAAAATCGGAACGAGGGTGACTGTTTTTGCACTTAAAATTAGAACCGTGCACATACAAATGGATCCAGTAGAAGAGCATTGATTTCAGACCTGTTAAAATCTTTTTCGAAGGAATTAGTCGATTTGCACAATCTGCCTGGGGCCACCTCCGCTTCGTCTTTCAAACCTTGCGTAATAAACTGTAACATAGCTACAGTTAGATAGATGTTCGACTGGCTACACAGATGGCATCTGGTACGGTCTAAACTGAAAACTTTTTTATCCTATTACAGTTACTCGTCTTTCCATATAACATACCCCTCTGTTTCTCAAAACTCCGAACATTTTGGACCATCCGACATTGTCGAAGGCTTTTTCTAGGTCGACAGATCTTATGAATGTGTCTAGATTTTTCTTCGAACTTGCTTCCATTATCAAGCGCAACGTCACGACTACCTTCCTGGTACTGAACCCTCTATCCTTTCCTGTCGACCTTTGCTTCTTCTTCTTCTATTATCAGACAAATGCTCGCCCTTATATAGGCCTTCAGTTTTCTCTTTCCAGCTACCCGCTCTCTCTCCTCTGCATATGACAGTGGAATTCCCATAGCACTCTTAATATTACTGCCCTGGCTTTTAATTTCTCCGAAGGTTGTCTTTACTTTTCTGTATCCTGAGTCAGTCCTTCCGACAATCGTTTCTTTTTCGATTTCTTCACTTTTTCGCAGTAGCTTCCCTGCGCTTCCTACATGAATAATTCCTACGTGCTTTGTATTTATATATTCCTGAATTACTCTGAACATATTTGTGCTTTCTTCGTTCGTTGATCAGCTGAAATATTTTTTCTGTTACCCATGGTTTCTTCGCAGTTACCTTCCTCGTACGTCTGTTTCTCTTTCAGACTTCCGTTATTATCCTTATTAGAGATGTCCATTCCCCTTCAAGTAAACTGCCTAGTCACCTATTCATTACCGCAGTATCTATAATCTCAGAAGACTTCCAGCAAATCTCTTCATTACTTAGGATTTCCGTATGCCACTTCTTTGCGCAGTTATTCTTCTTAACTACTCTCTGCAGCTTCAGCTTACTCTTCATCATCACTAAATTGTGAACTGAGTACACCTTACAATATACTATCTGATTACGGAATCTGTGCCTGAGCATGATGTCTTCTAACTGATATATTCCTGTATCTCCCGGACTTTACCAAGTATACCTCCTCCTCTCGTGGATATCCTGTCTAATTCCCACTACCAACCCCATATTCTCCCGTAACTCCTCCTTCCCTTACAACTGCATCCGAATCTCCTTTGACTATTAGTTCTTCGTCTCCTTTTTTGAACTGAATTAGTACTTCAACACCCTCTAACTATTTCTGTCATTTCATATTCTGCTTGCGTCGTCGGCATGTACATCTGAACTATTGTTATCGGTGTTGGTTTGCTGTTGATTCTGATGAGAACAATACTATTACTGAGATGTCCACAGCAATTAACTCTCTACCCTGACTGTTGTACATATTACTCTGTGGAAAAGTCGATGTCTGTGATTGCAGTGATGAACCAAGAACTGTTGCTGATCTAAACTCTGACTAGCACGAACGTTTTAGGAAGATGAGGAGAGAGAGCCAGTGTTGACTGCCATTAAAGACAGATTTAGTTTGCGTTTTAGCCATGTAGTTTTGCAATTTATCAAAATTTCATTCTGATGAAGCCACCTTTAGTAGGTGTCAAAAAGTAGGTCAATGTAGCTAGCAGTTATATGCAATCGGTTGCTTGAAACTAGTATACGGTTGCTGAGAACAGCCATATTTAAAAATGTAAAATGTAAACTGATTGTATTGGAAAAAGTCTTTAAAGATAACAGTTGTATGGTTTGCTAAATGTACTTCAAGTGATTTAAAAGGTAGACGTAGTCTTTATTTTATTTCCCATATACTAGCTTGTGTGAGTATGAAATACCGTCGGACACTTTGTGTGATTTCGCTACTGATGTGACCTACTTAAACGGTTAGGTCACTGAATGCTTAATTTCATCGAAGATCTGCATGGAACCTACGTTAACAGCTACACCACTGGCCATTAAAATTGCTACACCAAGAAGAATGCAGATGATAAACGGGTAGTCATTGGACAAACATATTATACTAGAACTGACATGTGATTACATTTTCACGCAATTGGAGTGCATGGATCCTGATAAATCAGTACCCAGAACAACCACCTCTGGCCGTAATAACGGCCTTGATACGCCTGGGCATTGAGTCAAACAGAGCTTGGATGGAGTGTACAGGTACAGCTGCCCATGCAGCTTTAACACGATACCACAGTTCATCAAGAGTAGTGATTGGCGCATTGTGACGAGCCAGTTCCTCGGCCACCATTGACCAGACGTTTTCAATTGGTGAGAGATCTGGAGAATGTGCTGGCCAGGGCAGCAATCGAACATTTTCTGTATCCAGAAAGGCCCGTACAGGATCTGCAACATGCGGTCGTGCATTATCCTGCTGAAATGTAGGGTTTCGCAGGGATCGAATAAAGGGTAGACCCACGTGTCGTAACGCATCTGAAATTTAACGTCCACTGTTCAAAGTGCCGTCAGTGCGAACAAGAGGTGGCCGAGACGCGTAACCAATGGCACCCCATACCATCACGCGGGGTGATACGCCAGCATGGCGATGACGAATACACGCTTCCAATGTGAGTTCACCGCGATGTCGCCAAACAAGGATGCGACCATCATAATGCTGTAAACAGAACCTAGATTCATCCGAAAAAATGACATTTTGCCATTCGTGCACCCAGGTTCGTCGGTGAGAACACCATCGCAGACGCTCCTGTCTGTGATGCAGCGTCAAGGGTAACCGCAGCCATGGCCTCTGAGCTGCTACAAACGTCATCGAACTGTTCGTGCAAATGGTTGTTGTTTTGCAAACGTCCACATCTGTTGACTCAGGGATCGAGGCGTGGCTGCACGATCCGTTACAGCCATGCGGATAAGATGCCTGTCATCTCGACTACTAGTGATACGATGCCGTTCGGATCCAGCACGGCGTTCCGTATTACCCTCCTGAACCCACCGATTCCATATTCTGCTAACAGTCATTGGATCTCGACCAACACGAGCAGCAATGTCGCGATACGATAAACCGCAATCGCGATAGACTACAATCCGACCTTTATCAAAGTCGTAAACGTGATGGTACGCATTTCTCCTCCTTACACGAGGCATCACAACAACGTTTCACCAGGCAATGCCGGTTAACTGCTGTTTGTGTGTGAGAAATCTATTGCCGGCCGGTGTGGCCGTGCGGTTAAAGGCACTTCAGTCTAGAACCGCGTGACCGTTGCGGTCGCAGGTTGGAATCCTGCCTCGGGCATGGATGTGTGTGATGTCCTTAGGTTAGTCAGCTTTAATTAGTTCTAAGTTCTAGGCGACTGATGACCTCAGAAGTTAAGTCGCATAGTGCTCAGAGCCATTTGAACCAATTTCTTTTTTTTTTTTTTGAGAAATCGATTGGAATCTTTCCTCATGTCAGCACGTTGTAGGTGTCACCACCGGCGCCAACCTCGTGTGAATGCTCTGAAAAGCTAATCATTTGCATATCACAGCATCTTCTTCCTGCCGGTTAAATTTCGCGTCTGTAGCACGTCATCTTCGTGGTGTAGCAATTTTAATGACCAGTAGTGTAGATTATCGTCCAGGGGTGACAGACAGGAAACATCGTTTCGTGAACTCTTAGAGGTGAAGACAGTTGCTGTAAATTGCATTTGCTACGTACTGTGATGTTTAGGTACGGTTATTTGCACTTAGCCATTGAGTGCCTTTTTTGTGTTATATTACGTGCAGGCTTGCAGACTTAATCATTCCCCAAGTCACTAAGCTAAGAAAACCTCTTAACTCATTTGTGTGTCTTCGTTACTAACTTGTTGGAGTGTTATAGAACCTTCGTTCTTTTATCCTGTTACCTGACCCTGGGGTATAGCTGTGTAATAATAGTGACAGGAAGAAATTGTCTTAGCTGCGTATTGAATCAGAAGCCGTTTCACGAATTCAAAAACCTGGCCTCGATCACGGTAGCGATGTGGCCGTTGCAAAACTGGCGACAAGCGTTTACAAAAATGTTACCAACCATAATAAGTAATGTTACCCAATTTCCTTTCCGTAGAAGGCATTGTCATTATGATTCTAAATAAATTTATTATCTTTTTGGTGTTTTCCCGTTACGTGTAAAAATAAATTAAATAAATGAATAAATAAATAAATAAAAATAATAATAATCATAATAATCATCGCTAGGTAACTAGCTGCCCCTTTAAATGAGTTTACAAATACTTATACACAGATATTTTAAAAATTGATATTACCTAGCTCGTTCTCCCATTTTACTTCACTGACCTCCGCTATGTCTAATTTAAGAGCTACCATTCTCTTTTCAGATTTTCTAGCTTTCCTTCCACGTCGAAACTTCTGACATTCTACGCTCCAACCCGTAGAATGTTACAATTTCGTTGGTTATTCATTAGATTTTTCACGGTCACCTCCCCTTAGCAGTTCCCTGAAGGAGATACGATGGCGGACTAGTCCGGAATCCCTTGCCAATAGAGAGATGAACGTGACGCTTTTTTCATTTACAGGCCACATATCCTGTGGATACGCGTTATCCGTTCAAAAATGGTTCAAATGTCTCTGATCACTATGGGACTTAACACCTGAGGTCATCAGTCCCCTAGACTTAGAACTACTTGAACCTAACTAACCTAAGGACATCACACACGTCCATGCCCGAGGCAGGATTCGAACCTGCGACCGTAGCAGCAGCGCGGCTCCGGACTGAAGCGCCTAGAACCGGTCGGCCACAAGGCCGGCCACGTTATCTTTAATGCAGTGGTTTCCATTTACTTCTGCACTGCGTTGATAATTGCCGATTCATCAGCCTTTTAGGGACAGTTTCCCACTTGAGGGGCAAGAGGGTGCCCTGGCCCTCTGTCAGCTCCTCCCACCTCCTTGACTAGGCCGTTGCAAGAATGTGGGTGACTTCTTACGCCGGAAGTCTTCGGCAGCTAATGTCGATAATTTTTGTTCAAAATTCATACAACGATACGGTTCGAGCCCGAGACCACGGGCGTTATTATTACCAGTTGAACCGTGGATTTACTTTCAAAATCTTTTCTTAAAGAATTTACTTTATTTACTAGCGATTCATCAAGAACATTAACACATTTAATCACACTATGTGAGCGTGGAAGTAGTTGCCAGTGGGTAACTGATGAAAAAAATTTCATTGAACAAATGGCAATTTTATTCCTAAAAACCCCTTCTTTTCTTTTAAAATAGATTTAAAAATTATAATCAGAAAGCACACCAGATTACTTTAAACTAAAAATTTTAACAACTCACACAAACACATAAACTATGCACCCCGTAGGAGGGTTGGAAATGGTACAAAACACTCACATTAAAAAAAAAAAAATACTTGCCATCGAAAGTGCAACTTGTTTTTAAAAAGAAAACTCTTATGATGGAAGGGTGGCAACTTTATATACTAAAATGACCATTTAAATAAAAACCCATGAAATGCAGTCTTACATAAAATGTATAAACATGCTCTACATTACACATATACCGCCTCTCAAGATGATAGGCAAGATAAAATATATTTCAAGAATTCGGCCTTTACACCTTAAGCATTAAATTCGTTAACACCGAATCCGACAAACATGACAGAGGCAGCTTTTAACGTATGGCAGACCGTCAGACAGACAGACAGGCACTAACTGCCTAACAAATGCGGATGGGAGACGGACGAGCAAGTTGAGGACGAGAGACTGACAAAGAAAATAAGTAGAATTTAATAAGTAAATGAAACAACATAACACGAATCACGTAATTTCTAATAAACTGCGATGTCTGGTGAAGACCTGGCGCAGCACTCCCAAATCGCTCTCCCGAACCGTCCGCTGCCAGCCGCTTCAATGGACGCAGGAAGGCGCGCCGATCTCCCGTCTCACGGCGTTGCAGCTCCCACCGGCCAGACCGATGTCGTAGGTTGGCTCCTGTTGCTCTCGTGTCGGCCGCAAGCCACTACGCCTCGCTATACGGCGCGGCCCACTGGACTGACGTGGCGACCTCACATGCGCCGACATTCAAGACGGACAAGTCATCATGTGTCCCAGGGCTCGACCGACTAACAGATCGATCCAACCGCCAATGACCAGCGGCTGAACAAACTCGAGCAGACTGGCGGCCTAACACATACTAGCACTCCGGACGGCAGACACTGCCTGCCCAACACTGACCCGGCTGACCAACTGACCAGACTTCCGCCTAGCGAGCTTATAGCGCCCCTTAAATGTACGTGAGCAGGCTACCTTTCCCCTTTCCCACCAGAGGGAGAAACCAAAGCTGCGATTGCCACAGCGGGGCCACCGCCAGAAACAGAGGGCGACGGCTGCACACTTCGCACTGCGGCGCGCTCTTCAAAACAGCAATTTCTACCACGGCTCACTAGTCAAAGACGCTAATCCTATGTCGCTGGTACCGCTTTTGTAAGGTATGACCTGATAATTCAAACGAGTACTATCACATAGTATCATTGGTCGATCCCAAAGTAAGCAGGTGTTGACAGATGTGAAAATTACCGAACTATCAGTTTGATAAGTCGCTGCTGCAAAGTACTAAATCGAATTCTTTAGAGACGAATGGAAAAACTAGTAGAAGCCGACCTCCATGAAGATCAGTTTGGAATCCGTAAAAATATTGGAACTAGTGAGACAATACTGACCCTACGACTTATCTTAGAAGCTAGATTAAGGAAAGGCAAACCTACGTTTCTAGCATTTGTAGACTTAGAGAAAGCTTTTGACAATGTAGACTTGAATACTCTCTTTCAAATTCTGAAGGTGGCAGGGGTAAAATACAGGGAGCGAAAGGCTATTTACAATTTGTACAGAAACCAGATGGCAGTTATAAGAGTCGAGGGACATCAAAGGGAAGTAGTGGTTGGGAAGGGAGTGAGACAGAGTTGTAGTCTCTCCCCGATGTTATTCAATCTGTATATTGAGCAAGCAGTGAAGGAAACAAAAGTAAAGTTCGGAGTAGGAATTAAAATCCATGGGGAAAAAATAAAAACTTTAAGGTTTGCCGATGACATTGTAATTCTGTCAGAGACAGCAAAGGACTTGGAAGAGCAGTTAAACGGAATGGGTAGTGTCTTGAAGGGAGGATATAAGATGAACATCAACAAAAGCAAATAGAGGATAATGGAATGTCGTCGTATTAAGTCGGGTGACGCTGAGGGAATTAGATTAGGAAATGAGACACTTAAAGTAGTAAAGGGAGCAAAATAACTGATGATGGTCGAAGTAGAGAGGATATAAAATGTAGACTGGCAATGGCAAGAAAAGCCTTTCTGAAGAAGAGAAATTTGTTAACATCGAGTATAGATTTAAGAATCAGGAAGTCGTTTCTGAAAGTATTTGTATGGAGTGTAGCCATGTATGGAAGTGGAACATGGACGATAAATAGTGTGGTGTCACCGCCAGACACCACACTTGCTAGGTGGTAGCCTTTAAATCGGCCGCGGTCCGTAGTATACGTCGGACCCGCGTGTCGTCACTATCAGTGATTGCAGACCGAGCGCCGCCACACGGCAGGTCTAGAGAGACTTCCTAGCACTCGCCCCAGTTGTACAGCCGACTTTGCTAGCGATGGTTCACTGCCTACTCACGTTCTCATTTGCCTAGACGATAGTTTAGCATAGCCTTCAGCTACGTCATTTGCTACGACCTAGCAAGGCGCCATATTCAGTTACTATTGATATTGTGAATCATGTACCGTCAAGAGCGACGTTCATAATTAATGGATTAAAGTTAAGTATTCCACCAGCTACGTCCTTTTTTGTAAATTCTGATTTCCTTGTCCTGTTCCAGACCTCACGGCAGCTGCCTGAGCTAAAACGCGTGCCTTTCGGCCTCCTCTAGTAACACGGTGTTGGCTCTCCTGCCAACCACAACAAGTAGTTTGGACAAGAAGAGAGTAGAAGCTTTCGAAATGTGAGGCTACAGAAAAATGCTGAAGATTATGTGGGTAGATCACATAACTAATGAGGAGGTATTGAATAATATTGGGGAGAAGAGGTTTGTGGCACAACTTGACTAGAAGAAGGGGTCGGTTTGTAGGACATGTTCTGAGGCATCAAGGGATCAGCAGTTTAGTATTGGAGGCAGCGTGGAGGGTAAAAATCGTAGAGGGAGACCAAGAATGAATAAACCAAGCAGATTCAGAAGGATGTAGGCTGCAGTAGGTACTGGGAGATGAAGAAGCTCGCACAGGATAGAGCAGCATGGAGAGCTGCAGCAAACCAGTCTTAGGACTGAAGACCACAACAACAACAGAATCACTGGTAGTACAGGGCTTTGAGGGTTGCTATTGGAATGCGTGCAGAGGTTGGAAATGGGCAGTATGATATCGCGAGGATCCTCGCGCTTCGATCTGCGGAGTCGGGCGCTCTGCCGGCGGGCTGACGAGCGTCGGCCGCGGACGGCGCAAGAAGCGGCCGCCGCGCTGCAGCCGGAGCCGGAGCGCCGCGACGCGGCGCGCCACCTGCTGCCCGTTCTTTCCGGCGCGGCGCGCTGCGTTTTGCGCCTCCCTTACTGATGTGATTCGCAATTAGCGGGCCTGCGCTCGAGCCGTTAGCATGCAAATTTAATTACGCGCAGTTCGCTGGCGTCCCGCCTATTCCCCGGCCGGGCACACCGGCGCAGCTAGGCGCGCATAAAATACGGCCACTGTAGCAACAGCGGTGCACGCGGCGACGGAAGGGGAAGCAGCAGCGGCGTGCGTGCGTGCGTGCGTGCGTGCGTGGGCGTAGGCCGCGGTGCGTAGCAGGACCCCCGCTCCGCCCCCCCTCCTCCTCTCCTCCAACCCATTCAGTCCTTCTGGAGGGCCACCACGACCCTTGTATCTGGCCGCAGTAAAAAGGCTGCGGTCATTCCCTGCGAAACGGTGAGGGAGGAGGCGGTGTTTATGAAACACAAAGAAGAGGGGGAGAAAAAACTCTGCCCGATGGCCAGCCAACGTAAATGGCAGTTATCTTTGGAGGGGGTGGAGTCGTAATTGCGGTTGAACGAGTTGCTGGAATTCCACATTGTTGCACGCTGTGTGGGCATTTCTAGGTAGCGGTGCCCTGAAGCGGTACATGAAGCGTCAGTTTTTGTGTGCTTTGTATCGCAACTCATGTCGATTTCGAATGTTTGAGTGATTCGGAAGATACTACCACAAGTTTTGTAGGGTGACGATATCTGTGGAAAAATCCAATACCATCTTCCATTTCACTTTGCGACGATCATCTTCGCAACGTATTAATGTACCCTGAACTCAAACCAGAGAGAATATATCAGTTTTATCTGAAAGAAGGGAACAACTCAGAAAACGAGATTATAGGAAGAGTATTGTATTCATCGTTAAATCATGTGAATAATTACAGTGATGTTGTTACGAACTTTCATGGATGATAGAGAAGGATAAGTGTATCAATTTGACGTAAGAGAGTCTGAACTGGGGACGACCGAGTCGGAAGCTGTAAGCGAGAAACGTTCTGATGCCTGTGATTTAGAGATGTAGGCAATCGTAACTAACCTAAGGACATCACACACATCCATGCCCGAGGCAGGATTCGAAAGCTTCTATTCTCTTGTTGTCCAAACTATTTATCGTCCATGTTTCACTTCCATACATGGCTACACTCCATACAAATACTTTCAGAAATGACTTCCCGACACTTAAATCTATACTCGATGTTAACAAATTTCTCTTCTTCAGAAATGCTTTCCTTGCCATTGCCAGTCTACATTTTATATCCTCTCTACTTCGACCATCATCAGTTATTTTGCTCCCCAAATAGCAAAACTCCTTTACTACTTTAAGTGTCTCATTTCCTAATCTAATTCCCTCAGCATCCCCCGACTTAATTCGACTACATTCCATTATCCTCGTTTTGCTTTTGTTGGTGTTCATCTTACATCCTCCTTTCAAGACACTATCCATTCCGTTCAACTGCTCTTCCAAGTCCTTTGCTGTCTCTGACAGAATTACAATGTCATCGGCGAACCTCAAAGTTTTTATTTCTTCTCCATTGATTTTGATACCTACTCCGAATTTTTGTTTGTTTCATTTACTGCTTGCTCAATATACAGACTGAATAACATCGGGGAGAGGCTACAACTCTGTCTTGCGCTGCTTCCCTTTCATGCCCCTCGACTCTTATAACTGCAATGTGGTTTCTGTACAAATTGTAAATAGCCTTTCGCTCCCTGTGTTTTACCCTGCCACCTTCAGAATTTGAAAGAGAGTACTCCAGTCAACATTGTCAAAAGCTTTTTCTAAGTCTACAAATCCTAGAAACGTAGGTTTGCCTTTCCTTAATCTAGCTTTAAGATAAGGCGTAGGATCAGTATTGCCTCACGTGTTCCCATATTTGTACGGAATCCAAACTGATCTTCCCCGAGGTCGGCTTCTACTAGTTTTTCCATTCGTCTGTAAAGAATTCGCGCTAATATTTTGCAGCTGTGGCTTATTAAACTGCTAGTTCGGTAATTTTCACATCTGTCAACACCTGCTTTCTTTGGAATTGGAATTATTATATTCTTCTTGAAGTCTGAGGGTATTTCGCTTGTCTCATACATCTTGCTCACCAGATGGTAGAGTTTTGTCAGGACTGGCCCTCCCATGGCTGTCAGTAGTTCTAATGGAATGTTGTCTACTCCCGGGGCCTTTTTCGGCTCAGATCTTTCAGGGCTCTGTCAAACTCTTCACGCAGTATCATATCTCTACACCCCGTAGTGCTTCCGAATCTGGGTGGAGGGGGGAGGGCGAGCATGGCTTAGATCGAAATGCGCTTCGCCTATTAACGACGAAGGCCGGTGAACCGGCTTACCTGGATGTTGTTTTTGTGCCATTTCCCACATCCCTCTAGGTAAATACCATGGCTCTACCCAAGCTCCGCCTCAGAAACACTGTACGACAATATCCAGAAAATGTTCTCCCACTTTCACATAGAATTAACTCTAGATGCAGACAAATATGGTACACTGATTCCGTCTTAATGAGTGACTGATAAGCTTAGATGTTTAGTCGCTTCAAGCCCTCAATCAAAAGTAGCAGACATGTCGCAGTCTCGATAAGGTGTTTCTTTTAACTTGAGACAAGTAAATGTCTCGAAAACGGCGCACAAAACGCAGAAAATGTTCTGGGTAAAAAGCTGATGTTGGTAAAGGGGAAACCTGTCTGTTATACAACTGGCCATCTCTTAACCATCCCCCTTGTGTCGGCGGGATTAACCTTGTATTTTCAGATGGGAACCCCTATTTATATTGCATGTTACGATTCTACGTCAAAAAATACGTACGATATACTCAAACCACTGTTTCTCATTCGCAGTAGTGGCGCTGTAGTCGACAAATGTCAAGTGTGTCTGTTTATACAATTAAGAACTGAAGCATTTCATTTACGATGCACTTGTAAGTCTCTCTGTTACAGCAGTTGATCCCTAGATTCAAACAGTACTTGAGAACTGCAATATGATTGTACATTACAAATAATGTGGCTGGACATTGATCGTTCTGGCATATAAGCTACTTGCATGGTAAGGTAGTTTTTTGTTCCCTACGTTGTTGATTGTGGTGAGTCCCAAAACAATCGGAGTACGAACCACGCCATCAGGATCACTGATGTCGCTGTGTGTTTCCATTTAACCGCCGTAACTGTCGCGATGGCCACTATGCGGCAACCTGCGGGATACAGACCAAAACCACCGTAATAAGGTAAAATGTCTATGAAGTAGTACTGACAGGAGCACCTGCCATGTATACTTGCCTAAATCAAGTACAGCAATAGTGAAAGGGAACTCGTGCTGTCAAGTTTCCAGATAGAAACAGAAAACTACTACATCCACGACATAGTTCAAATGGTTAAAATGGCTCTGAGCACTCTGGGACTTAACAAATGCGGTCACCTTGAGCTTAGAACTACTTAAACCTAACTAACCTAACGATATCACACACATCCATGCCCGAGGCAGGATTCGAACCTGCGAACGTAGCAGCCGCGCGGTACCGGACTGAAGCACCTAGAACTGCTCCGCCATCGCGGCCGGCACGACCTAGTTTCCCGATCACTTTAAACGTAGTTTCTAGCAAGACATTGCAGCGGCTAACTATATTGTACTACACAATCAAATTTACAACACTGAAGTAAATTAAATATTTATTTGACACTACAATAGAGAACCCATAGTCACAGTAATTTAAAAAAAAAAGTAGTTTTACATTTGAAAATGACGACGTAGTTCTTTGAAACCTGCAATGCAACCCCTTTCCAAAAAAAAAAAAAGTTATGTGCTGTGGCTATGGCTTCGCTATTGTAGTGTCAAAAAACATTTAATTTATGTTATAGTCATACTACATTACGACAATTATGTCGGAATATAGGAACTAAAGTAAATTTCGGACAGGAATATCAGCCGCTAGAACATAAATCGTTATTTACATTGGAAATGAAATGTAGAACCAAATAATTTGATTCTTAATAGCAAAATCAAGCGCTCTTGGTTTTTATCGACTACAGCGCCATCAGCCACGAATGCAAAACAATGGTTTCAGTAAACCGTAAGCATTTTTTGTGTATAATTCGAATGTGCAATAAGAACGGAGGTTTTCCATTTGAAAATACAAATTTGATGCAGCCCATGCAAAAGGGGTGACTAGGGGGTAGCCAAATTTCCCCTTTACTAATATTAACTTTTCACCTAGGATATTTTTTTCGTGCGATGCGCCGTTTTCAAGATATTTAGCTCTGTCAGGTTACAACAAACAATCTGCATTTGCATACGCTCACAGGAAAAAAATTAAAAATTGCTCAGCCCTAGAGTAATCATACAAAGCGTCATTTAATACCATGTAATTCCGCACCCAGACTTGATAACCGCTTGCGTTCGTTTAGAAAGTGAGGTCACAATGTTGTTCATGTACGCTGCATTTGGATGAAGACATTCCATTTAGAAAATGCTGATGTTGGCGTTTTTTACCTGCTGTTGCATCATGTCCCATAGATTTTCTATGCCCTTCAGGTAACCTGATTAATCAGGCTAGTCAGGCGTAATAGGGTGGGGGAGTGTTCAGAAAATCAGACACATAGTCTTTCAGCCCGATGAGCTCTGCTGCTGAGTAATTGCCTCTTGCAAGTTGACCAACGCCAAGTGTTCCGTCGGCAGCTCGTGGTCTAGTGGCTATCCATTGCTGCCTCTGGATCACGGGGTCTCTGGTTTGATTTACGGCCGGGTTGGAGATTTTTCTCTGCCCGGGGACAGGGTGTTTGTCTTGTCCTCTCCTTCATCATCATCATCATCATCATCGTCATCAGTCGTGACAGTGGCTAGATAGGACTGTGTAAAACTATTGGACTGTGTAAAAATTGGAACTTTGTACGGGCGCTGATGATCACGCTGTTGAGCGCCCCAGAAACCAGACCTCATCATAATTAACCCAGGTGTTCCTGGCCGGCCGCGGTGGTCTAGCGGTTCTGGCGCTGCAGTCCGGAACCGCGGGACTGCTACGGTCGCAGGTTCGAATCCTGCCTCGGGCATGGGTGTGTGTGTTGCCCTTAGGTTAGTTAGGTTTAAGTAGTTCTAAGTTCTAGGGGACTTATGACCTAATATGTTGAGTCCCATAGTGCTCAGAGCCATGTGAACCATTTGAACCAGGTGTTCCTATATCCATTTCCCGCCTCAATGTTCTCTCGTTAACATGCTGGGATGGACCTTGATTCACTGCCTGCAGCAATTCCTGTCGTGTTTGGAAGCGATGTTTGACTCACAAGCCGTGCACCGTGTTTCCGGTTCCACTTTGATATTTTTCTGACTCAGTTCTGATGACGTGTTTCGTGGCCATTTGTGTTACACCACAGCTTGAAGACACTTTCAACAGTCCGCCGTATAACACCAAGAAATCCAGCTACATCGCACACACCTTATGTCCATGGGCATGGGGCCGGCTGGTGTGGCCGAGCGGTTCTAGGCGCTTCAGTCTGGAACCACGCGACAGCTACGGTCGCAGGTCCGAATCCTGCCTCGGGCATGGAGGTGTGTGATGTCCTGAGGTTAGTTAGGTTTAAGTAGTTCTAAGTTCTAGGGGACTAATGACCTCAGACGTTAAGTGCCATAGTGCTCTGAGTCATTTGAACCATTTTTTCCCATGGGCATGGCAAAACCCGATTGTCCCTTCTTGCCACTCCGATATGACGAACTAACGGAAGGTGGTGGATGACAATAGCAAACGTGGGTGCATACAGCTGAGGCATAGGGAACAAGAGAGAAAAAATGAAGATGACTTTTAAAGTGGTGAGCATTTCTTACAAACATCTCACGTAAAACAGAAAGAAAATTGAAATTCAGGACTGTGCGAATGTGAACCAACAGTCGTACTTCTGCGCATCTTCCGCGAATGGGAAAGGAACAGGCCAAGCTACACATCGAATTAAAGAAATTAGCAGATAAACGAGAAAACGGGTTGTATTGTTTTACACTCCCTTGGAGGGAATCAACAGCAATAAAAAATGGTTCAGATGGCTCTGAGCACTATGGGACTCAACTGTTGAGGTCATTAGTCCCCTAGAACTTAGAACTAGTTAAACCTAACTAACCTAAGGACATCACAAACATCCATGCCCGAGGCAGGATTCGAACCTGCGACCGTAGCGGTCTTGGGGTTCCAGACTGCAGCGCCTTTAACCGCACGGCCACTTCGGCCGGCAACAGAAATAAAGTAAGTGATAATTTGCGTATAGGATGTTAGGGGTATAAGTACAGAAATTGTGATCATTGGTACTTTAATATGCATCCAATGCGTTGTGTTACTTGTTTTCCACTGCGTCTAACTGTCTTCCTGCAAACATGTCACGTAGTTTACTGCCTTATGTTTTCTGCGCAGTCGTATCTGCAGCATTAAGTGGACTATGCCTGTCAGTATAGACTTAACATTTTGTTTGCATGCATCCAGACTTCAACATCAGACCTGTTACTCAGGGGGAAGTAGACATTAATGGTTTGATCTTGTTACATGTTCTTGGAGCTACTAACCAACATAAAAACGTACTATAATTATTAGTCTGCAACTGAAGTAAACACCGATGTGACATTGTTCAGTACACTGTCCTGAGACGACAATAAAAATGTGTGCACTTATAACCCCAACACCCTGTATTTTTAATCTTGAGGGTTAGAACCAGAAATATTGCCAAGAACCTAATAGGGAAAAGAAATTAATGAGTGCAAGTCAGTTCTACGAGACTCAACTTTATTTAATGGCCTATTAGAAAAATTATTTTACTCCCACAAAGAGATTCAAAAAGGAAGTAAATAATCACAGAATGATGGGATGAACCTGTACATTTGGTATTGCTAGTACTGCAATGAATCTGAGTCAACGTTATGTAGTTATTAGTACGACTTCACCATCAGTCTCAATGCTGTTCAAAATTACATGACACTTCGGAAAGAGCCCGGAGCTGTGTGGATCTGAGCTGCCACATTCCACATCCAACATGCACGTCGTTTTACATTTCAGTCAGATCGCTGAAACTCATGAACTATTCAGTGTAAAAAGTTGTATTGTCACCAGTACATTCTCAAATAGCTATAGTATATTTTCATTTTTGTTTTGTTCACTGCAAAAACTTTTAGCACGATACACTGAAAATACATGAAAATGCTTTTTCTGAAGACGTTACCGAGTTTTCGGCATGAGAGAAATATTTTTGTTATTGAATTTATCTGAACAAATTACGTAAAAGAGATGTTAAGAACGTATCATATTTTCATCTGCTCCAAATCGTTCTGTAAGACGAGATAGTTTGAGTTAAATGTGATGCATCACAAGGCACAGGCATCACAAGGCAAGAGAATGTCTGGTTGATTTCATTACGAGAAACACTTTGGCAGGCTTATAAATGAACGGTTATGTTTCTAATCAAAGCTGTATTTATTTGTAACATAACAGTTACTACTGACTTTACTCTTTCCCTATTAAACATGCATGAAGTGGTCGTATCACTGCCGTTATTTAATGATGTGAACATTTCCTTTAATGATGTTTCTAAAGTAATTTTATTCTTCCGTGCTTCTACCAAGATTCGTTGCGTATGATTAACGATTTTCTTTTACCATCGACGGGCATGGTTTTTCTAACAGTTTCACGGGCGACAGTTTCCATTACAGACTAGCGATGGTGGTTATCGCTGAAGCAACCGGTTTTCGCTTGTATCAGATTTTTTTCCACGCCAATTTAATCTGACTATTAAAACCGTTCAAAATAATCGTTTATGAAATAACAGAAAATGAAATAATTATTATGAAATAACAGAAAATCGATTATTTCAGATAAAATAACTGATTTTCCGTTTTTTATTCTTATTATTTCCTGTGATAAACGTAGAAAGTGGTCAAATTTTGACTCACTCAATTTCAAGATACATATAATCAAAATATTAAATTGAATAATTGCAGAAATCGAACAAATTCAGACTTATTCAGTTTCAAGACAATAGATTCAAAATGAAATACGCAAAGTATCACCAGCATTCTTCTATTTACTCTAATTTTTTGAAACTCTTCTCAAAAACCATGTTGTAATATGGCATCGTACCACTAATTGGGCGTTACGAATAGTCAGTGCTTAAGGATGAACACTGAGTTTGAGGAACATTTTTCGTGTTAATTTGTCCGTTTTTAGGGCTACATAAAAAAGGCATATGATGCAGACACAGACAGTAGATCAGAAACTTCTTATTTTTATTGTATACCATGAACGAATTGTTGCTGGGTGTTTAATTTTATTGTTACCTTAATTTTGGTCCTCTTTTATTATTTCATAGATACGGCAGTACATGGAAGAAGCCTGGAGACACTGACAGGTTTGAGATAGATTATATAATGGTAAGACAGAGATTTAGGTACTAGGTTTTAAATTGTAAGACATTGCCAGGGGCAGATGTGGACTCTGACCACAATCTATTGGTTATGAACTGTAGATTAAAACTGAAGAAACTGCAAAAATGTGGGAATTTAAGGAGATGGGACCTGGATAAACTGACTAAACCACAGGTTGTACAGAGTTTCAGGGAGAGCATAAGGGAACAATTGACAAGAATGGAGGAAAGAAATACAGTAGAAGAAGAATGGATAGCTTTGAGGGATGAAGTGGTGAAAGCAGCAGAGGATCAAGTAGGTAAAAAGACGAGGGCTAGTAGAAATCCTTGGGTAACAGAAGAAATACTGAATTTAATTGATGAAATGAGAAAATATAAAAATGCAGTAAATGAAGCAGGCAAAAAGGAATACAAACGTCTCAAAATTGAGATCGACAGGAAAGCAAAATGGCTAAGCAGGGATGGCTAGAGGATAAATGTAAGGATGTAGAGGCTTATCTCACGAGGTGTAAGATAGATACTGCCTACAAGAAAATTAAAGAGATCTTTGGTGAAAAGAGAGCCACTTGTATGAATATCAAGAGCACAGATGGAAACCCAGTTCTAAGCAAAGAAGAGAAAGCAGAAAGGTGGAAGGAGTATATAGAGGGTCTATACAGGGGCGATGTACTTGAGGACAATTTTATGGAAATGGAAGAGGATGTAGATGAAGATGAAATGGGAGATAAGATACTGCGTGAAGAGTTTGACAGAACACTGAATGACCTGAGTCGAAACAAAGCCTTGGGAGAGCCAGTCCTCGCAAAACTCTACCATCTGGTGAGCAAAATGTATGAGACAGGCGAAATACCCTCAGACTTCAAGAAGAATATAAAAATTCCAATCCCAAAGAAAGCAGGTGTTGACAGATGTGAAAATTACCGAACAATCAGTTTAATAAATCACGTCTGCAAAATACTAACACGAATTCTTTACAGACGAATGGAAAAACTAGTAGAAGCCGACCTCGGGGATGATCAGTTTGGATCCCGTAGATATATCGGAACACGTGAGGCAATACTGACCTTACGAGTTATCTTAGAAGCTAGATTAAGCAAAGGCAAACCTACGTTTCTAGCATTTGTAGACTTAGAGAAAGCTTTTGACAATGTTGACTGGAATACTCTCTTTCAAATTCTGAAGGTGGCAGGGGTAAAATGCAGGGAGCGAAAAGCTATTTACAATTTGTACAGAAACCAGATTGCAGTTATAAGAGTCGAGGGACATCAAAGGGAAGTAGTGGTTGGGAAGGGAGTGAGACAGGGTTGTAGCCTCTCCCCGATGTTATTCAATCTCTATAATGAGCAAGCAGTAAATGAAACAAAAGTAAAATTCGGAGTAGGTATTAAAATCCATGTAGAAGAAATAAAATCTTTGAGGTTAGCCGATGACATTGTAATTCTGTCAGAGACAGCAAAGGACTTGGAAGAGCAGTTGAACGGAATGGATAGTGTCTTGAAAGGAGGATATAAGATGAACATCAACAAAAGCAAAACGAGGATAATGGAATGTAGTCGAATTAAGTCGGGTGATGCTGAGGGAATTAGATTAGGAAATGAGACACTTAAAGTAGTAAAGGAGTTTTGCTATTTGGGGAGCAAAATAACTGATGATGGTCGAAGTAGAGAGGATATAAAATGTAGACTGGCAATGGCAAGGAAAGCATTTCTGAAGAAGAGAAATTTGTTAACATCGAGTATAGATTTAAGTGTCAGGAAGTAGTTTCTGAAAGTATTTGTATGGAGTGTAGCCATGTATGGAAGTGAAACATGGACGATAAATAGTTTAGACGAGAAGAGAATAGAAGCTTTCGAAATGTGGTGCTACAGAAGAATGCTGAAGATTAGATGGGTATATCATATAACTAATGAGGAGGTGTTGAATAGGATTGGAGAGAAGAGAAGTTTGTGGCACAACTTGACTATAAGAAGGGATCGGTTGGTAGGACATGTTCTGAGGCATCAAGTGATCACCAGTTGCCGGCCGAAGTGGCCGTGCGGTTAAAGGCGCTGCAGTCTGGAACCGCAAGACCGCTACGGCCGCAGGTTCGAATCCTGCCTCGGGCATGGATGTTTGTGATGTCCTTAGGTTAGTTAGGTTTAACTAGTTCTACGTTCTAGGGGACTAATGACCTTAGCAGTTGAGTCCCATAGTGCTCAGAGCCATTTGAACCATTTGATCACCAGTTTAGTATTGGAGGGCAGCGTGGAGGGTAAAAATCGTAGAGAGAGATCAAGAGATGAATACACTAAGCAGATTCAGAAGGATGTAGGTTGCAGTAGGTACAGGGAGATAAAGAAGCTTGCTCAATATAGAGTAGCATGTAGAGCTGCATCAAACCAGTCTCAGGACTGAAGACCACAACTACAACAACAACAACAGATAGGGCAGAAAAATCTTTAATCTTTTAAAGCGAATGAAGCGTTGTACTTCATTGCTGCGTCACTTCGTACGGTAGGGCCACACTGCAATGCAACACATGTCCGGCGACGACAGCGAGGAACTACCGTATAGACCAGACGCGGTTAAGCCCTGCACACTGCGCGTGCACCGCGTATCGTAAGCCACGACACTCGGCAACAGGAACATCATTGTCTCAGCAACGCTCCAACAATTCTTATGTCATGTATTTGTTACTCGTTTCTGATGCACTGTTACTAAAATGTAGTTGAACACTTTTCTACTTTCTATAATAACACAATAATTCATACCAATGTAAATTTTACGAATACAAATTATTCCGTATTTTAAAAACAGTTTATTTGAAACGAAAATTTTTAGCACTGCCGCTGTGGCTAACTGGTATGTCAGTATTTTTACTCGAAAGTTAGTTCAAATGGTTCAAATGGCTCTAAGCACAGCGGGACCTAACATCTGAGGTCATCAGTCCCCGAGACTTAGGAACTACTTAAACCTAACTAGCCTAAGGACATCAGGCGATCCATGCCCGAGGCAGGATTCGAACCTGCGACCGTAGCAGCAGCGCGGTTGCGGACTGAAGCGCCTAGCTCCGCTCGCCACACCTGCCGGCTCGAAAGTTGGTAAATAAAAAAAACGCCTATTATAACCGATACCAAACAAAATATGAAAACATACCGGTCATTCAGAAGTAAAATACTGCTGTCACTTTTATTCGGTCGGTTTCTGCCATCCTTACTACAGACACAATAAAATCCCTACTACAGTTACAATAAAATTATAAGTTATTCCTAGCAACGTAATCTATTATTTCGTTCCTTACCAATTCTGCCGCGTTGAAACTGCAATGATTAAGTGATATCGTAGCGGCTATATTTCCATCTTTGTCTGTGAGTGGTTCGACTGTAGCCACACTATTTTCATTTGCTAGTTTTACTGACAATGTGTGCACATATCAGTCCTATTACACTGAAACGACAGTGTTAATGTGAGGGTCGAAAGACTCTACATACATGTTT
The DNA here is from genome assembly GCF_021461385.2 of Schistocerca piceifrons. NCBI lineage: Eukaryota > Metazoa > Arthropoda > Insecta > Orthoptera > Acrididae > Schistocerca > Schistocerca piceifrons. The sequence goes on from NC_060141.1 coordinate 588,501,568, forward strand.
CTGGCAGCTCGTCGATTTCGCATCTTGTGAACAGTGATTTATGGGGACGGATTAGTTCCATACTGACTTCGATGTTGGGACGCTGAAGCCAGTCACCTATTCCTTTTGTTTTGTGCCTTGTCGATTAAACAGAACGGCAGCGGAAATATCAAGAGCAGTTGTTGGCTGTGAAGGCATCTAACACGCAAACCCACTTTCCTCGACTGACTTCATACGCCAATCTGAACCTGACGCATAGTGCAAGCGGGAAGTCTTGCAGTGATGGGGGTGAAGGTTTTGCAAACGTGGGTTGTTATTGTCTCTACACGTCTCATGGTACTATATGAAATGCATTCGCATTTGCGAATATGGATTGCCTTTACAGTATAATGGAACGATTACAATAAATCTTGTGCGGGACCGGGTCTCTAACCCGGATTTCCCGCTTATCGCGAGCGGCCCCCTTACCATTTGGCTACCCGAGCACTCTTCAAGGCCATACCCAAATTTCTATATGTCGTCAACCATGTGCTAATATCCTGTACTCACACACCCATTATGCGTGCATGTACATCGTAATTAGGAATAACACAGGCACTGCAATATCGTATTCACCACCGACACCGGGCAATGGACTTTCAAGTAGAATGTCTCCCCTATGCAAGAATATACACAATGGATGTATGAGTACAGATTGTTGACACACGCTTGACGACATATGGAACTCTGCGTATGACCGTAAATTGTGCTAGGATAGCTAACTGGTAACGTGATCGCTTTGGTTACGAGGGAAATCCGGGTTCGAGTCTCGGTCCGGTAGAAATTTTCACTGCCGTCATCCCATTATACAGTTGACGGTAATTCATATTCTCAACTGAGAATACATTTAACCCTTTCGTGAGCCGTGGGAAACATGCTTCCCACTACAATGAACTCGCTCCTAGACCCTTGGGATTCACAGTTCCCACCTCTGTACGGTGCCACCACCTAGTGAACAGTATAGGGTACTACTTCCAATCGGAAGTTCCCGCCGTTTTTGCTGTACCTTCGCGCAGAGGCATTGTATATCTGAGTGTTGCTCTGTAGAGGAGCCTTTCAGTGCTGTTTGCGTGACATTTTGTGATTTTTTTCCTCAAAGCTATAGTATTTACCCAAGTTTATGAAGGAAAACGAAAAATTGGATCGAGGAGAATTCCAGTTTGAAACAAAAGGAGCCATTTCTGCAGTAAAATGGATGGATAACCGTCCAGTCACTGTCCTGTCCTCAATTCATGACCCATGAGAAACTGCCACAGTGAAAAGGAAAAACAAGGATGGTACTAGTACAGAGATTTCTTGTCCTGAAGTTGTGGCAGAATACAACAAAGTAATGCGTGGTGTCGATAAGTTTGATCAATTACGAGAAAGGTATGCTATTGGCAGACGTTCTGTAAAATGGTGGCACAGTGTATTTTACTTCCTGGTGGACGTTGCTACAGTGAACAGTTTTCTCCTGTGGAAAATAAGTAAAAGAGAAAGTGGACAGCATGATCAGCTCACATACAGGATCCATCTAGCCAGACAGTTGATCGCTGGCTTCTCATACCAAAAAAAGGCGTGGACAAAAATCTGTATCTCTGGCAAAAGGGGTAAAGTACCTGAAGATTTTCGTCATGTGGCTGTAGGGGAGCATCAAACCATTTTAGGAGAAACCTCCTGGACGTGCCGTCATTGTAGTACCAAAGCTGCGGAAAAGAGTGCTCGCTGTGTTTGTAGATATTATCAAATACCACTTTGCATAGACCCATGTTTCAGAAAATTTCATGGCAAGTAATTGTGAACAACCATTGTAACAAGAGAAGTAAATTTATCAGATAAATATGACATATATTGAAAAAGTTGTTTTTGTCATTTAACTCCAAGGAAGGGCAGTGGGAAGAATACTTCCCACCTTGTTGTGTAACCTCACTTTCACAGTTGGAGCAAATTTGATATTCTGTATGATAAATATACCTATCTGTTAACTACTATCTGCTCTCCATTCAACAAAAAAAAAAAAAAGGCACTGCTCAATAATTTTGGCCACGAAAGGGTTAATGTATTTCATGACGGCTCTGATCGCATTCATATCCGAAGAAACTTTACATCATAATTCGGAACAACACAAGTACTGCCAAATTGTGTCATGGGACTGGCTGAATGTGTGAAGTGCCTGCAGTGTAAGCCTAACAACATTATTTTTTTTGTAACTGTAAATCCTAAAATAATTTAAAGTTGCTTGTCGTAATTCGTAGCTTTATTGTTGCCGTGGATACTTCGAGGAAAGTAACGCAGCGAATGACGTTAGGAGCGAAATGAAATCTGGTTGAGGGTACCCCTCAACCTCTGTGTCCCGCCAGAGATCGGTCTTTACGGGCACCAGAGGCGCTCTCACAGCTGGCGCGTGGGCGCGGCGACCCTGGAGAAATGAAAGGAAAACAAATTAAATGAGATCGTTTCCCGTGGCCGAGGAAATGAGAAACGGATCCAGGGTGGGGCGGCGCCGCGGGATATGGCGCCTCAGAGGAGGTATAAAACGGCTTGACCTCAGTGAAACAAGTGCTCGTATTACGAAGCTGAGAATAATATTTCGCTGTCGCGAAAGAAAAGGAATTGTACACGGTGCAGCGACTTACAAATTCTAGGATTGTTGCGCATAATACGAAGCTTTCGGAATACGTTTGCTCCCAAAAATAAAATAAAACTGAGGAGGAGAAAGAAGCTCTTATATAACGAACGTAGGCAGCGGCGAACATTTTCAATGCATATTTTAATTAGCAAATAGTATTAGTGGTCACAATGAAAGCTGTAAGAGGTCTATGACTAAGGAATTTTTTTGTTAGCGCACTCGAGCAGATGTAATTTCGATGGATTGCTCACGCGCTACCTGCGATATGTGAGCTATAAGAGAATCTCAGAGCAGTGTTGTCTGCAGTAGGAACTGTGTGGCAGTAGGAGTAAGTAGTAGCTAGCAGTCTGGTGTATCGAGTTGGTTGGGTGGGTCGTGGGGGAGCGATGGCGGTGCCTGAGCGTTGTAGTATAAGGTAAAAGCAGTCCCACGTAAATGTTTTAAAAAATCTGTTAATAATAATATTTCTTATAAAAATTAACTTTTGACAATCATTCATTTCAATTTAAAGAATTTACTAATTTCTCCAATCCATGGTCATCCCGATTATTGTAAAGAAAAATCAGTTGTTTCTTTTTATACGTGACATATCTATCGGCCAGCATTGCACTGGGCTGTGCTAGAAAAATATCTTATAGGAGCAGATATATACGCGTTATCCGGCGACCTTATTGAGGTAAGAATTTTCAATTTATTCAGTATGATCTTTCACGGCCATGACGCAGCATTGCTGACGTCCAAATTTACCAGTTTATATTCACAGTCAATTAATTATTGGAAGGTTATAAGTGAGTCACATTTTTTATTGGGAGGTTATTCACGTTACTGTTGCGAGGTTACGTAATAATAAACTGTTAGGTAGTTACACTGAATGTGAATTATATAATTATATTTTTTATCTGTTGCTTGGTTACGCCAATATATATATATATATATATATATATATTGTGGGAGGTTTTAGTTACTTCCTTCTGCAAAAGAACTTCATACACTCATATCGAAGTTTGACGCGATGACATCATTGTATTAAACATTCTCTGTTTGCTAGTCGCGGAGAATTTGGATATAATTTAGAACTTTTGATAAATTCCTCCGTCGTCTTCGTCAGGAACAACTCACTGCCGTGGCTGTTACTGTGGTAAGCATCTTTAGCCGACAGATCTGGTTTATCGACGTACGTCATTATTACGTCATGCCGCCTGAAATTGTTTAATTGTCTGCGTTGTTGGCGTCAGCGCTCTCGTAGTAGCGCAAACCTTTCAGCACTTTTTCCTGTCTCTTCACAGCGTCGAAAGCTCTCACAGTCGCACTGAAGATTATAGCTGCTGTCGTTGTGGAAGTTGTCGCACATAGTAATTTCTTCTGCAGAATCCCAGTGTATAGAAGCGTGGGACAAGATTTTAGTTTCATCAAACACTATTCTGTGTTATTTGTGTAACTGCGGTTAGCAATTGCTGATTTCTCAAATTATCGATTTTTAACTTGCCTCGGGTGTTTTGTGCAACCCTCGGTTTCATTACCGACAGAACAACTGATGTAATTGCTTCTGCCCTCACTATGGAATATTATAAATTCCAGGGACTGCTGAGATGAAGATTGTCCATAACGGGGCGCATAATCACCTTGATCTTCTTATGTTGCCGGAACATATGTCTTATGCCTCTCCTCCCATTTATTAGTTTGTGTTCAAAAAAATGAGAAACTGCCCAAAACTGCACATTACCAAACCGCTAGCCCGATAGTACTAGCACCTACAGTCACCCACTTCACGCAAGTGGGACTCTAAAAACTGCATACCGTTGGCATCCACCGACAGAAACATCAACGAAACCGACCTATTCAATGTATGCGTTTCTGTAAGCGTCACCTTGTGGATTTTAGTTAATAAATTAATGAACAATGCTATCAACAATGAACTATAGGTATAACGACTTCTGTACCTGAAGCATTATTAATAATTCTCTTTGATCACTCCACCTAAGCTAAACATGAAATTTATGTGATAAGAATTCGTTGAATCTAAACTAACTAAAATATCAACATTTAAACTACGTGATTACCTCCCTCTTTGTGTTTATTAGTTAAATTATACGTAACATCTTTTAACGGAAAGCATTGTATGTTAAGGGGCCACAGTATCGTGATAACTGGAACAAAATCTTTACTCAAGAAACTCAGATCATACAGCAGTTGAAATTCGACTTAAACGTGGACTACATACTAGATTATCAGCTAATGTAAGTCAGAAAGGGGTTGAACAAAAACATGGAAACATTGCGAGAAACGTCTCCTTTAACATAAATGCAGATCCAAGCCCCAGGGGGCGCTGTTGTATTTGAGCACGAACAGCACTTGTGCAAAATGCCGTCAGTACGTTGCAAATGTCAGGTGTGGCCACAAAAGTGTTCTTTGTAGTTGCGGGTCCATTATGTCGGGACTGAGTGAATTCGAACGTGGAAAAATTTTAGATGCTGCTGTAGAAAATGCTGGCAATGGCCTTGCCGCAGTGGATACACTGGTTCCCTTGAGATCACCGAAGTTAAGCGCTGTCGGGCGTGGTCGACACTTTGATGGCTGACCATCCAGGTCGTCATGTGCTGTTGCCATTTTTCGGGGTGCACTCAGCCTCGTGATGCCAATTGAGGAGCTACTTGACAGAATAGTAACGGCTTCGGTCAAGAATACCATCATAACGGCCGGAAGAGCGATGTGCTCATCCCACGCCCCTCCTATCCGCATCCTCCTCTGAAGATGACATGGCGGTCGGATGCTCGCGGTCGGCCGCTCGTTGCCTGAAGACGGAGCAAGTGTAGAGTGTGCTTCTACAGCCGAGGTAGCTGGAGGTTTTGGTGTTTGAAGTTACATTGTTGAATATTTATACAGCAAACAGCCACAGAGGGAAAAAACCACCCACTAAGTCACACTGCTGACGAAACTGTGTACTGAGTGATGATGAGAGACTCGCTGAAGAGGACTGAGTGCAAAACAAGACAGCTGTAAATTCACTGTATAACTGAACGTCGCACTCGGAATCCCTGCCAGTGCCGGTCGGGGTGGCCGAGCGGTTCTAGGCGCTACGGTCTGGAACCGCGCGATCGCTACGGTCGCAGGTTCGAATCCTGCCTCGGTCATGGATGTGTGTTATGTCCTTAGGTTAGTTAAGTTTAAGTAGTTCTAAGTTCTAGGGGACTAATGACTTCAGAAGTCCCATAGTGCTCAGAGCCATTTGAACCAGCCAAATCCTGCCAGTGCCAAAACAATACGAACGGGGACGCAAAAGCAGGGAACTTTAGGGTGAAATGAAATTCTAAAACTACTGATGAGAGATGCAGATTTCTGTGACAGGAAAATGTGGTGCCGAAACCATAAAACCTGGACTATCGAGATATGGAGGAACGTCGTTTCGTCGGCTGATTCTTGCTTCACTGTATCCATCTTTGTGCTCTACTAGAGAAAGAAGTGTGCATATTCACTAACCAGCTCCATTGTCGTTTCGTGAACCTGCCACTATTTTGCAGGAAGAATGGTATAAAATTCCCTTCAAAACCATAAAGGACTTGTATTTATCCATTCCGAATGGATGGAAACGGTTATCCGGCACCGTATGACGCGTAGTAATGTGTTGTACTTTTCTTACTTTTCTGTTTGTTTTGAGTAAACTCTCACACTCACCTAACGAGGTACATAATGTTTTCTTGAAAAATCAACTGTAACTGATTTAAGGCCGACCACAGGGAATAATATCATTTGCCAAGCGAATTCTAATTAATGCTTGAAAATATGAGATAACATTGCGTAAAGCTCATTTAAAAAGTAATTAATTAGCTGTATAGAGCGTGAGATCAGCGAATATTTTTAGTATTAAGTACTTAGACTAATGTATAGCAGTATATTTAAAGATGTAATTTGTCCTTAGTGAGATCCCATGCTATACACGTAGGACAGGACACATAGTTTAAATTGTGGAAAGCGGCCAAAATGAGTGACTGTCAGTTGCACTCGAACATACTGCTTTATTCGTTTGACAAACATTACAACAGTAAAGAAAACATTAAAAACAGAGCAAGCCAAACATTAAATTTAGAACTTAATTCCCGGCTAAATGAGCCATACAGTCTCATGTCTCAAGGGTAAAACAACTTTAATTTAAAACCGACTGAAGGCCAGTAACTCAAGGCTAAAACAGGAATTAGAATTTTAAAGGGCAGAAGGCCTTATCCTAAAATTTCTTTAAATCAGGCTGACGGACCAAACAATATCACGCCTTAAGGGCAAAACCACTTTAATTTAAAATCGGCTAGAGACCATACATAAAAAAACAAGGACAAATAAGAAAAGCCAGCACATCAAACGGCGCTCAGAAATTTCCAAGGATTGGCCTGGAATTCAAACACTAACGCTCGCTTAGGTGAGACAGGCAGTCGGCCCAACAATTCTCAATCCGACGGCAACCCAACAGACAGTCAACGGACCAAGTGACAGGATAACTTCCGCTCCTCCCGACCAGCACACAACAGGGATTTCAATGGAACAACGCAGAAGGTATCGGCGCCCACAACGAATTACACATTCAGCTGTCAAACTACACGTCGTGTTGGACACCAACAGGCCGGCCGGAGTGGCCGAGCTGTCCTAGGCGCTTCAGTCTGGAACAGCGCGACCCCTACGGTCTCAGGTTCGAATCCTACCTCGGGCATGGATGTATGTGATGTCCTTAGGTTAGTTACGTTTAGGTACTTCTAATTTGTAGGGGACTGATGACCTCAGCTGTTAAGTCCCATAGTGATCAGAGCCATTTGAACCATTTTTGGACAGCAACAACACAACGAGGAAAATACACTGCCTGAATTTACGTCAACGGCCAGGACAGGTAACCGGAACGTTAACGGCCACAAGACAGAAGATTCCGCTGGTGCACTTCAATTAAAAAATAATCAAGTTAAGTGAAACTCCACAGGAGGGCGGGTAGAATTTCACCAACCTGAAAACAAAAGTTGTTGCTTGCGGGAATGTCCCAACAGCCCACAACGAAATTCAAACGACGCAATGTGAATAGTTCGGGCTGGCTGCTAGCTTAAGTAAAGACTCAAGTTTTGAGTCCGGGATCGATGAGCCACGGACCTCCTAGCAATGGGAACTGCCCCGCACACTCCGACGGCGGGTGAACGCCGCCAGTGGTTCCGGCCAAACACCTGCCATGGAGACTTCCTCGCTGCTCCACGCCAACCGACCAACCTCTCGCACACGGCACAGCCAGAAACTATAAGCGCGAGGCCAAAGATATTAATACCGACACGCGCTGCTGCTACCACTCGCGGAGAGATAGGATAACAGCATAATCGCGATAACCGCGGGAGACTAATCACAGAACAGCAACCAAGATTTAATGCAACGCGTAACACGAGTCAGCCACGGCTCACTTAGAGAGATGTGCCCATGTTCGAACTATTTGTTTTTCCCAGCCTAATATGAAGTAGGATTCAAAATTGATTAAAATACACTATCTATGTCGGTGTACGGTCGCCGACGTGGCACCATTTATGAGGATTGAAGGAAGCTTCCAAAAAAGAGCATATGAACTGCAACCCCTTTAACAATGGCGTGGAGGACAAGGTGTATTCATTAAAGGCTCCCACTACTAGATGGCTATTCTCAAATAAGGACAACCAACTCTGCTAACATAGAGTGCTCCATTCTGCCCAGCCTGTGCATTCTGCGCCAGGATGTTCCAGCTCACATGCCCGGCAGCGGGCAACCGAGCGCCCCACGCCACAGGTGAGCAGAGGTGGGCAAAGAAGTTGATACACCGTCAGTCAGGTAGGCTATGCAACCGTACTGCCTGTTCGAGCAAATGCAAGCAGGGGTAGTCAAGTGCCTTGGGCACGCGCAAAACGCATGCAGTTGGGTCACCAGGCTAGTAGACTGTACTAGCTGCTTCTACCCGACGGCGAGTTTTGAGGGCCCATGCAGTGCCTTCATCACTGAAACAGCCTGCTCTACAGTATCATGTGAGATGACTCAATGATTGAGACACTGGACTCACTTTCTGGAGAAGTGGGGTTCAGTTATAGACCAGAAATTCTGAGTTACATTTAACCCTTGTCGAGGACTGCAACCTTAGCTTGGCGAGAAGGTTTGTGCACTCCTGGCAGGACCACCCAAAGAAGGCAGGTCCTGGGCAGGAGAAAGACAAAGAGCAGTACACGACAGAAGGGTAGCAGTGGGGGCTCCTAGGCATTTTGAAGCCGACACTCCTAGAGGAGATCACCTTAACGATAAACAGAAAAGGATACCACAAAAACTTGGAGGGGCGGCAGCCCAACCAACTATGTTTCTTTTTAGTCCAGCTCCCTCTAGTACCATAGAGGTAATTCCTTGACGTCTTAATAGGTGTCCTATCACTCTGTCCCTTCTTCGTGGCAGTATTTTCCATGTACTCCTTTCCTTGTGGCTTTCCAACAGGAACCCCTCATTCCTTACCATATCAGTCCACCTACATATCAACATTCTTCTGTAGCACCACATCTCAAATGCATCGACTCTTTTCTGTTCCAGTTTTCCCCACAGTCCACACAGTGCTGTGTTCCAAACGTACATTCTCAGGACGTTATTCCTTCCTCAAATTAAGACCTATATTTGATACTAGCAGACTTCTCTTGGCCATTAATGCCCTTTTTGACTGTCATACCCTCCTTGCTCCGTGTATCACTGGTTATTTTGCTGCCTAGGTAGCACAATCGCTTAATTTCATTTACTTCGTAAGCATCAATCCTGATGTTAAGTTTCTCGCTTTTCTCATTTCTGGTACTTCTCATTACTTTTGTCTTTCTTTGCTTTACTCTCAATCCACATTCTGTACTCAACTCCATTCGACAGATCCTGTGATTCTTCTTCACTTTCACTGAGGATACCCTGCCTTCGGCCCGTATCCTGTAGGGGGAAATATAATGTTATTCAGAATCTCCAGAATAAAGGAAGCTCGAGGGATAAATTGAAGATGATTTTGGCGTACAATAGAAACAAACAACTTTAAATAAATAATGTATTCATACTGGCTATTTGAAGTGTCTATAGATTCAGAGATAAAGAAGGACAATTAGAAAACGATCTAAATTCACAAAATATTGACATGGTCTTCATAACAGAAATCAAAAATAAATCAAGAGGTTCTAAGCGATAAACTGTTGTATGATATGATCTATAGTTGAGTTTCTCAAAACAAAACAGTTTATGCTGGTGCTGCTTTTCTGCAGTAAAAGTCTTCAACGAACAGAGTACATCTTCATCAATCAACAGATAATTTTGTAGGAGCAGAGATACCAAGCGATTATCCGTCGGTAACTGGAGAGGTAGGGGATGATGACTTTGAAGAATTTTGATATTTAGCAAAAAACCTTATATAAGGTAGATAATTTTTTTTTAAGTTGAAGTTTCTAAATCAACAATTGTTATTGCTTACAAGATCGTTTTCGGAACACTAAAATTCCATATGGTGTAAAATAAAAAAAACACTTAACACTCTGAGGTCATCAAATGAATATTTCATAATAGCAGAAGATTTAAATGGAAGGGTGGGTAACGTTCATGTAGCGAAAGTTATTGGTTCTGTAGAGGAAAATAATAATGGATACAGACTGAAACTGTTCTCATTAAGTAGTAAGTTAAGGGAAACATATATTTTCTTTAGGCATAAACAGATCCAAGTACCCGGTCAGCTGAAGGTTCTGTCTTAGTTATAGCAAGTGAAAAGACATGGCCTATAGCGCAAGGAACAGGAGTATTTAGACCACTTCGTCAGCCTGAAAAAAAGAAAGTACTTGAAAGTAACAGAAAAAATTACTGCCGATACAACACTTAAAGTACATTTACTTCAACAAGAGAGCATCCAATTTCTATGTCAGAAAATGCAGAAAAGTATAGAAGTTTAAAAGTAGATAATCTCAAGCAGAAATGGAGTAATGCAAGGGAATCACTAATTAAAGTAACAACAGAAGTACTTGGCTGAACAGCTTTTTACGAAAGGGTCTGTGATAGTGGGATTACCAAATACGTAGTCTAATTAAAAATAAGAAACATGTCTACTTAAAAATGTTAAATTCCTCATATCAAGATATGAGATTACACCATAAAAGAAAATCAGTCCTAGTGAAAAGGTAAGTCAAGCCAGTTAAAAGCTACAGTTGCAAAAAAACACCTTACAGGCACTGAACATGATGTAAGAGGAAGACGACACAAAACATACAACATAATGAAATATTTTAACAAAGAAGATCAGCACAATCTAGAAATAAACACAATAACTGATACTAATTGGTTACAGTACTATAAACCTCTCTGGATGGGTGTGCAAGATACACGGATAGTTCTGGTTGAAGCAGCTAGGAATGTACACTTGATACCTGTGGATGTACTACAGGGTACAATAATGTCTGGCGAGGAAGAAAGATTCAAGGACGTGACAAAATAAGTACAGAACTGATTAGATATGCACCATATATTGCGAAAATGAGACTACTACATTCTCCGAGTGCATGTGCTCGCTAGTTGGTAACATACCTGAAGAATGGAATATAACCTAAGTAAGCCCAAAACGTAAGAAACGAAAAAGATACGAATGTCAGAACTAATGAGGCATTAGCCTTCTAAATGCATGTTCTATATTGTATGCTAGAATTTCACAAAACTATTACCACCAATAGCTGAAACTCTAATATCTGACATCCAGCATAGTTTTGGCGGAGGGATATCACGCTCGGACTGTATCTTCACTATGACATAACTTACAAAAAATACCGTGAACTGAGTTAATCATCTTTCCTTTCTTTCATTCGCTACGAAAAGGCATTTGATAAAGTAAATCGAAACACACTGTGGGAAATTTTAAGAAACAGATTCCGTCTCATCTTATGAAAGCTGTACGGTGTTTATATATGAAAAATTCAAATGAAAACAGCGGGTAGCAAAAATATTGTGGCTGAAGTAAACCAATGAACTGGACCAACTCTTTTGTATATATGTATTTTGACGATTTAACCAAAATCTGTATACAGACAATAATACATTTCAGTAGCAGACTGCTTTCCGCTGAGGACCAAGTGATTATTAGGCAGAATGAAAATGACCTAAAAGACAATTTTTAAGTAAAATAGCTAGTGGATACATACATCTCCATTAAAAGACAGTATGAATTGCATGTTTAGGACCCCAGCTCATGCGAGCTATGATCGAAAATAACGTACGGCTCATAGAGGAAGTTAATACATTCAAATATTTAGGGAATATTACATAAGGGGAAAATAATGAAACACAAAATAAGTTATGTCTATTTAACTGTTTGTGTGGAACTATACCCTGAATGTTGGGAAAGAAAGCACATACTGCTGAAGTTCGGTGAAGTTATCACTGTGCCAGCACTACTCTAGGGATGAAAAGACTGTACACTTAGAAAGATAGAAGAAAAGGTGGTAGGAGCATGTAAAATGTACTTCCTTAGTTATGTGGCTAGTTATACTTTACTGGATCGAAAGATAAATGATGATATTCGAGCTGAACGGAATATACAAAACAGAATAGACACAATAAAACAATATTATTTAAGATGGAAAGTACGCGCAAACCGTATACCACATGCAAGAATCATTGAAACAGGAAGCAATATAAACGGAAAGGCAAAAGATGTTTAGGAAGACGAATGAAGAGTTGACTTGACCAGTTTTGAAGGAGACGGAACAGAGCAAAACGTGTTACACTGATGTAGACTATAAGATGATGACAAAATAATTTAATGAAAATTCTGGGATGGTATGTTGCTAGTTTCCTGCATCAGCTTTCACCAAGTTTAACTAACGGCCTTTCTAGAGTTCTTATTCAAGTAGAAAATTTAACTCCAGTCTCCATTGTTTCCTTTTTTCCTGTACACCTTGTTAAACGTTGGTAGGTGCATTGTCTTATGTAAATCATGCCATATAACATTATCAAATAGTTCCATCTGAAACGTTTATTTTGGCCTTTCTGGGAGTTGAAGTGGCATCGCACGACGTCTGATTGGCAGCTGTAACCAGAACACGAGCAGCATTTTGATGTGAGGCGTAAGAGCCTGAGAAGTCAAGCTTAAATTTGTCACTACTCCAAACATAATCAATACCCTGTATCTATATGGCTGTATAAAGAAAGATTACAGTGTCCAAAAAATGTACCGAAAAACGTGCAGTGCTAACAGGTCCTACACTACTCCCAGCTAGTTTCCAGCAGTTTACAGGAATAATTTCCGCAAAGGGAACACAGGGCGACTGTTCAAATTCAACAGGCAAAAAATAACAGAAAAACAGTACACTTGCAGTTTCAATAGAAACTAATGCAATTTATTGGCTTCAGGTAGACCTACCCAAGCCAGTCTCTCAATTAAATAACAACGTCCAGCCAATTCTGGCTCCATAATCCGACATTTCCGCCTATACAAGCAGAAAATGACTAATAAGAAATCCATAAACATATTCTGGAGCATGGTTACAGGGTATAGATATTGAAAAATAATATTTATTTCTAAATACCACTAAATGATTACTTCTGAAACGTTAAGGGCCTTCAACATTACCTTCGCCAGAGACACAGACACCTGCGAAGGCTGTAGGCCGCTTTCCCAGATTCGGCAGATCCTAAGAGCTCCAGGGTATTCAGCCAATTCCGTCATTTAGCCAAGTATGAGTAGAATGCAGGCATTGATAGGGCAGTGTATGCCAACACTAATAGCACTCCTTTACAAAGTGTTGAAAGAGGTGCTAGAAAAAACTTGCTTTGAAAAAAATATTAAGATCTTAAGCAATCTTTCTAAGTTCTTAACGAACTCCACATACCTGGGCTACTACGCAATAGCCGGTCCATCAACTACAGGCTGTAAAAAAATCCTTTACGCTGGAAACTGGCAACTGTTTCTGACGTCCACAATATCTGAAGGATAAACTCATGGACGTGACTATGGACGATGCATTACACTGCATTAAATAAATGCAAATGCAAGACAATGCATCCAACGGTTCAGAATTCTGTGCATCTCCTCCAAAGTACATTTTGCGTTTGAATGTCACTGATCAGCCAGAACACTATGACCACCTACCTAACAGCCAGAGTATCTAGCTTCGGCACGGATAATAGCGGCGACGCATCGTGGCACGGAAGCAGTGAGGCCTTAGTAGGTACTTGGAGAGAGTTGGAACCACATCTGAACGCACAAGTCACCTAATTAATTAATTGAGCCCTGACACCAAGTTCAATTACATCCCAGATGTATTCAATCGGTTTCAGATCTGGTGAGTTTGGGGGCCAGAACATCTACTAGAACTCGTCACTCTGTTACTCGAACTACTCCAACACTCTCCAGGTCTTGTGATGTGGCGCATTATCTTGTTGAAAAATGCCACTACTGTCTTGCACGAGCTCCAATGGAGCCATGGATGCCCACGTGAATGTTCCCCGGAGAATAATGGAGGCAGCGGCGCTTTGTCTGCGTCCTGCAGTACAGGTGTCAAGGGGCTGTTTCCCTGGAAGACGATAGATGCACTCCCTCCCACCGACACGATGAAGAAGGTATCGCGACAGTCCTGATGGTGATGTGGATGTTTCAGTCGCAGTTGCCGTTGTCGTAGTGTTAACATTGGCAATGCGAGCATCGTCGGATGCGGAAGCTCATCGTTAGAAGTGTTCTGTGCACTGTGTGTTCAGACACATGTGCACACTGCCCAGCCTAAAAGTATGATGTTACTTCCGCCTCTGCCTTTCATGTTTTACCTGTCTGCCTAGCTTACGACGACCAACATCTGTAATGAAGGGTGGCCGCCAAACCCCACGACGTCCGGACGTGCTTTCACTTTGGTTTCGCCGTGTTGAAGACACTCATCAAAGCACTCCTCAAACAGTGGACAAGTCGTGCAGTTTCTGAGACGCTCGTGCTGAGTTTATGGGCCTTCACTATCTGCCCTTGGTCAACTCAGATACATCGCGCGCCTTCCCCATTCTACACACGGACAACACACTCTCTGATATTATATGCACCGCGCGTGTGTCTGAGTATCTGTCATTCCTCGCCCGATAACGCTGCTGCCGATTGGACCGGTTTATTTCGACAGCAGATCGGTGGTCGTAATGTTCTGGGTGATCAGTGTATGAAACCAACTACCGCAGTGGGCAACAAAGAAACATGTCCTACACTTGTGGCAGCATTCAGAACATGTTTGCAGAGAGCACTCAACACGCAGTGCTGAATCCCAGGCTATCACCTAGACCTTCAACTACCCAGCAGCCCTTCCAAGACTGGCGATTTGCCGCGCTACAAAAACCACAGGCTCCACAACGCGATCAGGCAGGTGCAGTGCATCAACCACAACACAGGCTGATTGTGTATCGACACAACGTTGACCGAAACCCTTTCGGTGTATTTAGTAGGCAGCCTCCAGCAGCTGCCTTGAGAAATACACCAACGTGACCACACGGAGCGCGCATGTTGCCATTAATAGCGCTACATTCACGGGCACTTCATCATGTCCGCTGATCACACGTCCACATAGCGTGGAACAGATGTACAACCATCAAGGCACGTACATAAGATGCCACCCATCCGGAAGCGATTTAGTTCTCTTCGCTGAGACAACGGTATCTACACCTCGCAGCAGCCTGAATTCTAGTGATAGCTGCAGTCGAGGATATAGTCAGCACAGCGCTCTCTAGCTGTTCCATCGACAGCCGAAACCAAGTTGGTTAATCACAGCATCTCTGCAACAAGAAGCCATCAGTTACAGCCGGAGCCTTCGCCGCCACCAACTCACTTGGATTCGGCGCTCATAGGACAACATCCAACGGTTGAAATTCGATTTTGTGATAGTGCCGATTACTGGGTTAGTGCCTAAGTTCGTAGTGTTTTTCCATAAGTTAATAAACACAACAGATACACGTAACAGAGACTTTCGTTGTCAGTAATATATTCTAGTTCACTGTTTATAAGTCTTCCAGCGCTGGAGTAATTTTTTTCATTCCGCCACTGTAGAAACCACATGGTTTGGAGACGAAGAACCCGTCGAGCCATGTTCGGCGCGCATTTTCATTCGGAATGGAATTTCCTTGAAGGTTGCTCGATAGAGAGGGAAAAAGGTGAAAATATGAGAGCGCAAGATTAGTTGCATAAAGCGGATGCGGAATGACTTCCGACGTTATCGTGAAGTAGCACCTCTTCGCAAAGTCTTCCTGGACGTTGACCTTGGACTGCGTCTGCAAGACGTCTGAGTTGTTGACAATAAATGTTAGTCGACATGGTTACACCTCGAGGAAGCTATTCGTAGTACATCACGTTGTTGCTGTTCCACCGGATGTATAACATTGTCTTTTGAGCACGCACGACTTTGTACGGAGAGTTGCTGCTTTGTTCGGTCTCAACCACTTCTTTTTGCTTACGTTAGCATAAAGACACCATATCTCGTTACCGGCAACGATACAGGATAGGAATGTTCGGTGTTGTTCAGAGCCAGTACATGACGAGCAAGCAGAGATGCACATACGGCAACCCACTGATTTTTGTGATTTTTTCCTAGAGCATGCTGTACCCGCATACCCGATTTTAGAAACTTACCCATTGCATGTAAATGTCGCACGATGGTGGACTGATGACAGTTCATTATATCTCCCCGTCCTGGAATACAATAACGTGGAACATTTAATTAGTGCCCATTGGATTTTCGACTACAGATGTGATGCCAGTATACGGAATAAGAAAACGAGGCGGCATTACGGTAATGGAAGAGGAGAAACAAGCATGAACACGAGCCGTGCACGGCTCAATCATGTCGTTATACGAAAATTCAAGGACCAGAGCACGTCCTCCACAATACTGAAGATTAATGAGTTTAACTGATGTTGATCAAACCCCGAAGGTCTTCCTGAACGCGTAGAGTCACTAGCGTCAAAACGATCCTCCTTAATACGAGAAAACCATTTCCTTGCTGTGCTACATACAAGGTGCAAATGTTTCTGGCTGCCTCCGCTGCAGTCACCCCTCAATTGGTCAAAAAGATTATGTCGAAAATGTTACGATTTCTCCACTTGAACTCCATTTCCTGCCTTCCACAACTTCACTCACTTACTCCAAATGACAAAATAACAATATGTAAATTCAGATAGCAGCAGTAAACTAGAAACAAAAAATTACAATCGATAAATAAACCAAAAGCAACGGCAATACCAACATGCAAAATAAAGACGCTATGAACTTATGCACTATTAACTGTCATTACTGGTGGATACCTGCCAAACTTACGAGAGTTCGTCGATTTCCGCCAATGAACTGATAAATACAGTGACTTGCCATTACTACTGTAAATCCAAATCTGGAAGATTACCGTTGCATGTTATCAGACTGAAAGAATTTTCGTCCCCAAGTACATTGTTTTATGAATTACTACATTTACTGTGTTTTTGTAATAAAATGTTTATATATTATACTAACTAGTAAGCTTGTTTGTGTGTGTGTGTGTGTGTGTGTGTGTGGTGTGTGTGGGCTCACAAGGGTCACCACGGCACCACAGTTGATGGCGAGCAGTAAAATTGGATTAACAATTTTCTTCCAGTGGCGACGAAGAATTCCAGAATTCTAATGTTACATCCATTCACAAAGTAGTCAAATACTTTGATCGCAGACACTCCTTGTTCACTGGCAATATTCTAATCATGTTTCCTCATTCCATTATGACGATGCAGAAACCGTGCACATTGTAGTAGCCACTACTTTCTTCACAGCATCTTAAGCAAAAATAGGACATTTTACTGAAAGTTTTGGCCCAGCCAGATGCTTCCCTAAACCAGGCCAGGATGATGCTGTCTCTGCCAGTTCAAGCAGATATGGAACCATAACCAGCCTTCATAACAAGATTCCGCCAGCGTGGCCCCCACGATTAAAGATAACACTCGACCCCGCACTTTCCTCTTGCCTTATTCTGGTGCTCAAACATATCAGATTCTTCAAAGACCTCATCCTGGTGTGCATCCTCGTACTCCGTTTCATGTTCATTCAAAGGCCCAACTCAATGCCTGTTTCATGTAATTAATAAACGTTCCGTGACGGCTCAAGGCTCCCTGCCAGTCCTCAATCCTGGTAAACAAACCTTATGCCCAAGGCACTTCAGACGCCACAGGAACAATATCCAGCCTCTGTGCACAACATATTTACAAGAAGATCTCGCATTAACTGCTTAAACCATTTCATTCCTCCTACAGTGTCATTTCAGGAAACCAGTCCCTTCCACGAAGAATTATCTCACAGTCATAATGACTCATTTTCTGCATCACTTTTGTCACTCAATCATAGTGATTCACTTTCTGTGTCCAATGCACACAATGCACACACAAGCTACATGGAATCCTCCACTTCAGTCGATAACGGCGTTGCTCCATTATCCGGTGACTCACCAGACAGCCTTTCATTGACCGTGTGCCCATTGGATTTTCGACTACGGATGTGACACCCTTGGTCGTACAGTCGTTTCCGTCTGCAAACGACTTTATGGCTTCATCTCCAATGACATCACCATTCTTACGACACTCTACCACTCAGGATGTGGATCAAGCAGCGACCAAGTGTAGCCACCCAGAACTGCGTAGTATCCAAGCGTTGGACATTTTTCAGGTATCACGAACGTCAGTTTCAATGTTAAACGGCGACGACGCTACATTAATTGAGACGCCCTGCTAAACCCGTAGGACAGGACAGGTATTTTAAATTGTGGAAAGGGGTCAAGATAAGCGGCTGTCAGTTACGTTCGAACATACAAATTTATTTATTTGGCCAAATATTACAAGAGCCAAGAAATAATTAAAAAAACACAGCATTAATTTTTGAAACTTAATTACTGGCTGAAGGCGCCATACAATCTCATGCCTTAAGGGTAAGACCAGTTTAATTTAAAATCGGTTGAAAACCAATAACTTAAGGCTCAAACCAAAATCAGAAACTTAAAGGGCAGAAGGCTTTATCTTAAATCAGGTCTTTCAATTAGGCTGAAGGCCCAAACAGTCTCACGCCTTAAGGGCAAAACAATCTTAATTTAAAAATCGGCTAGAAGCCATAAAAATACAAACAACAAGAACAAATAAGAAAAGGCAGTACACCCAACGGCGCTTAAAAGTTTCCGAGGGTCGGTCTGGAATTCAAAAACTAAAGCTCGCTTGGGTGAGACAGGCAGTCAGGCCCAACCATTCTCCATCCGACGACAACCCAACCGATAGACAGTCAACGGACCCACCGACAAGGTAACTACCGCTCCACCCGATCAGCACACAACAAGGAGTCCAATGAAACAACGTAGAAGGTATTGGCGCCCACAACCAATTATACATTGAGCTGTCAAACTACACACCGTGCTGGACAGCGAAAACACGACGAGGAAAATACACTGCCTGAATTTACGTCAACGGCCAGGGCAGGTAACCGGAACGTTAACGGCTACAAGGCAGAAGATTCCGCTGGTGCACTTCAATTAAAATATTCAGGTACAGTTAAACTCCACCAGAGGGTGGCTAAAATTTGCCAACTTGACTGCCCAACAGCTGACAACGAAATCCAAGACGACTTGCTGGTAGATTAAGTCAAAATTCAACTTTCGTGTCCAGAATCATGAACCACGGACCTCGTAACAATGGGAACAGCACCACACACTCCGACCGCGCGTGGACGCCGCCAGCAGCCTCGGCCAAACTACGCGCCACGGAGATTTCCTCGCTGTTCCACGCCAACCGACCAACTGCCCAGGCCAGAAAACGGTGGAAGGAGCAAATATACGTTGGCCGATGAGACGACCAACCGAACGACCAACGGACGGTCGTCTCGCTCCAATATCCCTCCGTCGGACAGTTCGTGTGTGTCGTCAGCGGTCGGTGAGCACTGATTGTCGGCGCCTACCGGCGCTCCGTCCCCAACTTCACTGGTACTGCGTCCCGACTGCACTGCTGGTCCGTCTCCAACTGACTAGTGAGACATACGGCGACCCAGAAATACTATCGGTCGTTCCAGAGATGGTACAATAGTGCAGTTATCGATACGCGCTGCTGCTGCCGCTCACGGGCAAGTGAGGCAGGAAGTTAGTGATGCCAGTATATGGAATAAGAAAACGAGGCAGCAGTGCGGTAATGGAAGAGGACAAACAATAAATGGCATGAACACGAGCTGTGCACGGCTCATTCATATCGTTATACGAAAATTCAAGGACTAGAGCACGTCCTCCACAATACTGAAGATGATGAGGAGGACCCCTCAACAGCAATGCACCTCCCCCCTATACTATTCCGCCTTCCCTCTCTCCGCGCGGCCGGCCGCGGTGGTCTATCGGTTCTAGGCGCTCAGTCCTGAACCGCGCGACTGCTACGGTCGCAGGTTCGAATCCTGCCTCGGGCATGGATGTGTGTGATGTCCTTAGGTTAATTAGGTTTAAGTAATTCTAAGTTCTAGGGGACTGATGACCTCAGATGTTAAGTCCCATACTGCTCAGAGCCATTTGAACCCTTTCTCTCCGCGCGCATTTTGTCTGTACCACAGAGCAACAGACCTTCCCTCACACTTCCGTTGTAGTCCAGCACAAGAACCGAGGACGTTGTGTTCGGATCAGGCCATCACAAGATATCAAATTCTGGCCGGTGACCTTACGTTGTCAAGTTTCTTATGCAACATTCTGCAGGGTTTGTTTTGGTGTTTACGAATGCATGTTGTTGCATGATAACAGCTAACGGTGCTTTCCAATGCTTATTCACCATCTTTTCACATTTTGAACGATCTTCAGTTGGTCGCAGATAGCAATCGAAACTAGTTATCGAACTTTAATTGTGATAAGAAAACTGCGTCTAGGCATTAATAGTGTTTATTTCTAAAAATCTCTTATTTAATAAAAGAACCTCTCGCATCACGCAGTACTGCTACCGTTCCTCAACGGGACAACCTATGAGGCTACCAGCAGGACTCCCCGCCTCTTCAGCTGATCCATGATAAATTTTAAACAAAATCACTGGCCCATGTCAGGATAAGCCTTCATCGCCAACTTTTGCAGCGAGTTTCCGTCATCCACAACAATTACTTTTTCATTTTAGATTAACGCCGGACCACTCCCATTCAAGCAATCCCCAGCTTTCACAGTCACACGCGGAACGACCACGCCATCGTCGAGAAGGCTCTTCAAACCTTGGGTCAAAGGTTCCAGAGACAGGAACATAGCCGACGAGGGCACCAACACTCATGGAGGTTATCATAGCTCCATCATATTACGACTTGGGCGGGGGGGGGGGGGGGAGGTTGTTGTATCGCAGGCTGTTGTCTGCAGTTATAACCAGCCATCTGCAACTACTGGTCCCTGAGTGATGAGCAGGGGCATGGCCGCACACTGACGACGATAGAGCTAGCACGTGCACGCATCAACCGTCCACTGCACTCAGTCGTGATGAAAACAAAGTATTGGGGCCTTCAAAAGATGAATAATGCGGTGAAGTGCATATCGTGACAGCAGAAGGAGAGAGAGGAACGGCAATTCGTCAAAGAAAGGCGTAATTCCGACGCTCAATCCGATCTCTGCGAACTGGCTACCACCACAACTAGCTGGTCATCATCAATGAGGGCATTCAGCTGATGAAGAGTGGAATCAGTAATACGGTATTACATTACAGCTCGTGCATCATCGGCCGACGCCCTTCTTTGAATCTCTTGTGACACCCCCTGACCCTTGCAGCTGATACGCACTACGTTCACTTGTGCCATTTCTTGATGGAGTTCTGTTCCCCTCTCTCCTCCACTGTCAGGAACGGCACTAAACACCTTTGCTATTTTGTTGAAGTCTCTGTTTAACCTTCTACAGCGCGAATGAGTACAATGGACGGTGGACACGTGCACGTGGTTCCTCTGCCGTCTCTTAAATTTGCGCACATCATCCTCCAGCGGTGCGTTTGTGGCCTCATCGCTCTCATAGAGACCTCACTTTCTTCCATAGGGAATAACATAACGATATGTCCAAAGATTTTCATTTTTCCTTCTCTGTCTCAATTAATTTTGAAGGGCCTAAACAGATCTTGATGTAGTAGGTAAACGCTGCTGTTCTGTTCACCTTTTGCAGCCTTTGGGGGTGTTATATCTTTCCAATAATTGCTCCCCTTCATCTCTGATTCTTTACGAAATCGAATGCCCACGTTCAAAACAGCTTGAAACCTCTGATTACTTTACAAGAGAATGAATGTGGTACGTTACATCAAGACGTATACACAGTTTCCAGCTTACTTGACTTATGGTATGAAACCTGTAACGTACGTTTATGAAAGTGGTTTAAATTTTTAAGCTCGGTCAGTAATGATATAAAGTATTGCAAACTAAATTGCATTGGTCCTGGATGCCGTCAGACAGGCTACTCGTATTTACGAATGTGTAAACGATTTTACAGTTTACGAGTACAAATGACGAGGTTCATCGATAGCCGTTCTTCCTGTGAACTTTCCGAAAACGGAACAGGGGAGGAGGTATGCTTCAGAGGTACCCTCCGCCACACAGCACAAAGCGTACTGTTGAGTATAGATGTAGATGTAGCTGTAGATTCATGTTACTGCTCACTCTTTGTAGAAGTTTGGACTTTTAGAATTCATACGGTTTACCCAAAGTCGTTTTTCGGATGTACGGTGTTAACATAAAAACTGATCGCCGGTCTGCCGCCACAGAGACTAAGTCCGAGTCGTTCACTTAAGGTGGCCGATAAAAACGACCGCTCCTGGAAACGCTAAGTCCGGCCATCTGCCGAGTCTGGCAACACTGTAAGATGTGGAAGTGTCAGGAGAAAGCGTTGTCTACTTCCGAAATGTTGTCGTGTTGTGTGAGCCCGTGATCTAGTGGTCATCGTCGAGCATTCTATTTTTTTTTTTTTTTTTACCACATTTCGGCACTGGTCTAAACTTATGGTCTAATTGAACATCGAAGATAATTCGATCACATTTCACCCACCAGTAATAACAAATACTTCCAGAAACAATTCCGCAAAACAGCTCGTGTCTGAGTCGCTCTTAGAACAGCTTACGCTCGAGTGTTTCCTCGCGCTGCAGCGGCAACCGGCCACCGGCCAGACGCCACCCCGTCGCCTGATATCGGGCGCCGCCCAGGTGAAAGTGGCGCGACGCTGTCAGTGTATGTATAAACAGTCATTTTCGAATTTGAAGTTCTAGCTATCATCTTGCAGTTAAGCATTTGACTTTGCATACTTGAAAATCATGAACTACTGTTAAAATTGGGTCGCAATTGGAAAAAGGTGTAACATCTGCAACAGAGAATTTACTTTTGGTATAATAAAGGGGTGAATGCAAAGGAGCCAGCTTGAAAGATTAGAATTGTGTGTGCAACGAGTGCTTTTGGGAAAAATACTCCAGAAAAAGATATTCTTGTTTCAACAAAGATCGTTCTGGCATGAAATACTTTCCACATTAAGGAAGTCTCGACTACTGATGTAAGTGATGGATTTAAA
The DNA here is from genome assembly GCF_021461385.2 of Schistocerca piceifrons. Lineage (NCBI taxonomy): Eukaryota > Metazoa > Arthropoda > Insecta > Orthoptera > Acrididae > Schistocerca > Schistocerca piceifrons. The sequence continues at coordinate 588,524,707 of NC_060141.1, forward strand.
TGTAACCATCATGCGATATTTGCGTACAATAGGCAAGGTTCTGAAGTCTGGTGTAGGAGTACTACATGCTCCAATTCGAAACAACAAAAATCAACAGAGTGACTGTAAGGTTTTCTCACTGACACCAAGGGTTTTTGAAAGCAGCAAGTCGAATTTTTCTCGAGTGTTGTCTTGCAATTCCCTCATTGTGTTTCTATTTACCTGCCTGTAGCCGTGCTACAAAAGAATTAAAATCTGGCTTTCAGTGAATTTCGAAAGCAGCTTGCACCTGATAGACAAGCACATTATCTATTTTTTTAAATCTCATTTTGTTCATTAACGCTCTCTGGCGATGAGATCTGTCTTACTCATTGGCCCAGTAGTCGCTATGACAGATAAATCGCAACAAAAGAGAGTAGTTGTATTTCCCGCGTGTAAAACGTTTTCGTGGACTCAAAAGCTTTGACTTTATATCATACCACTAGAGAAAATCACTCACATTATTCAACTGAAATGAGACGATAATATCAAGTGAATTTAGCAGTATAATTCCGTGCCATCAAGGAAGTAACTCGTCGGTCACAGAGTTTCCAAACATATTGTGCATTGTTGCCAAGTTTCAGTGATCCTACCAGGAAGGATACGGGCTGATGTGTTCTGTAAGTGACCTCAGAAGTGACTACAGCTTCGTCTCAATGTTCTGGGTGGCAAGGGCAGAAATATCCTCATTATTTGTCAATGAGCCTTATTTGCATTTCTCTAACTAGGTTTAGGGGCTAGAGTGTAATTACTTGTAATACATCAATGCACTGAGTGCATACAAAACGTCATAAATTAATAACTGCGGCAGTTATTTGTGTTTTACTGTTGTTTTACAGTCTTAATTGAACCGAAACCTTGAAAGTATATTCACCAGACGCGATTCACAATTTTGAAGCTTCTCCAGTGGTTGAGTTAGCAACGTAGCTTTGCTACACAATATTGTTATTGAGATCACTGTCATTGGCACATTCGCCAGAAGACAGGCATGACCTGCCTTCTTCTTGTCAGCTTTTCTGACGGATAGTCTGCCGTTGCTCGAAACATGAAGACTTAAGGTGAATTCGAATACTCCTTATGGCGAGAATCAGATGTTTCTATTCTTACAGCATTCAAAAAATAGTTACAATAAGAGACAGAAAAGTGTCACTGAACCAACAATTAATAATGCAGTCATAATTAATGGAATCTGAGAAACTCCATCTGTCATTTGATAATTGTGAAAAACTGCTTTTCACATGCGCTCAGCACAGCAGTATGAACTCAAGGGTTTCGTAGGATTGATATACTTAATTTTTTTGTGATCGTTTTCAATGACAGTAGAGGAGGAGCAAAACCATCTCATTTGAAGCATACTTTTCCAGTGGAATTTGAATCTTTGGCTACAGTTGCAGTAACACATCCAGTAAGGTATCAAGAACGTGAGCATTCACTCATTACTGTAGTATAGGCCATTAACTCATTACTGGAATATAGGCTAGGGAGAATGAAGCAGGTTTCCCACAAAGTAAACGATGAGAGACACTATAATTAACGCATAAAGTAACCATCAAGCAAATGTAAATTTTCAGATCTCTGTTACTTACTAAACATGAATCATTCAGAAAATTACATCTAAAGAAGTGAGTGGTTAAATCAGCTCCAGTCTGTCACTATTACTGCGTTGCCAAACATTTTCCGAATAGCCACTTAAGATAGAAATGTGTGTGTGTGTGTGTGTGTGTGTGTGTGTGTGTGTTAGTAAGAATGGAGAGCTTCCTGGTGTTTTGCGTTTCTGATAGAGCCTACGATGAGTATCTCGTAATATATTATGCTTCTGAACACTGAACTGTTTATTTTTTCGCTTCATACTCACCCACCCCCCCCTCCCCCCCATGAACCATGTTGGGGAGGCTTGCGTGCCTCAGCGATACAGATAGCCGTACCGTAGGTGCAACCACAACGGAGGGGTATCTGTTGAGAGACCAGACAAACGCGTGGTTCCTGAAGAGGGGCAGCAGCCGTTTCAGTAGTTGCAGGGGCAACAGTCTGGATGATTGACTGTTCTGTCCTTGTAACATTAACCAAAACGGCCTTGCTGTGCTGGTACTGCGAACGGTTGAAAGCAAGGGGAAACTACAGCCGTAATTTTTCCCGAGGGCATGCAACTTTACTGTATGGTTAATGATGACGGCGTCCTCTTGGGTAAAATATTCCGGAGGTAAAATAGTCCCCCATTCGGATCTCCGGGCGGGGACTACTCAAGAGGACGTCGTTATCAGGAGAAATAAAACTGGCGTTCTACGGATCGGAGCGTGGAATGTCAGATCCCTTAATCGGGCAGGTAGGTTAGAAAATTTAAAAAGGGAAATGGATAGGTTAAAGTTAGATATAGTGGGAATTAGTGAAGTTCGGTGGCAGGAGGAACAAGAATTTTGGTCAGGCGAATACAGGGTTATAAATACAAAGTCAAATAGGGGTAATGCAGGAGTAGGTTTAATAATGAATAAAAAATTAGGAATGCGGGTAAGCTGCTACAAACAGCATAGTGAACGCATTATTGTGACCAAGATAGACACGAAGCCCACGCCTGCTACAGTAGTACAAGCTTACATGCCAACTAGCTCTGCAGATGACGAAGAAATTGAAGAAATGTGTGATGAGATAAAAGAAATTATTCAGGTGGTGAAGGGAGACGAAAATTTAATAGTCATGGGTGACTGGAATGCGAGAGTAGGAAAAGGGAGAGAAGGAAACATAGTAGGTGAATATGGATTGGGGCTAACAAATGAAAGAGGAAGCCGCCTGGTAGAATTTTGCACAGAGCATAACTTAATCATAGCTAACACTTGATTCAAGAATCATGAAACAAGGTTATATACATGTAAGAACCCTGGAGATACTGACAGATTTCAGATAGATTATATAATGGTAAGACAGAGATTTAGGAACCAGGTTTTAAATTGTAAGACATTTCCAGGGGCAGATGTGGACTCTGACCACAATCTATTGGTTATGAACTGTAGATTAAAACTGAAGAAACTGCAAAAATATGGGAATTTAAGGAGATGGGACCTGGATAAACAGACTAAACCACAGGTTGTACAGAGTTTCAGGGAGAGCGCAAGAGAACAAATGGCAGGAATGGGGGAAAGAAATACAGTAGAAGAAGAATGGGTAGCTTTGAGGGATGAAATAGTGAAGGCAGCAGAGGATCAAGTAGGTAAAAAGACGAGGGCTAGTAGAAATCCTTGGGTAACAGAAGAAATATTGAATTTAATTGATGAAAGGAGAAAATATAAAAATGCAGTAAATGAAGCAGGCAAAAAGGAATACTAACGTCTCAAAAATGAGATCGACAGGAAGTGCAAAATGGCTAAGTAGGGATGGCTAGAGGATAAATGTAAGGATGTAGAGGCTTATCTCACTAGGGGTAAGATAGATACTGCCTACAGGAAAATTAAAGAGACCTTTGGAGAAAAGAAAACCACTTGTATGAGTATCAAGAGCTCAGATGGAAACCCAGTTCTAAGCAAAGAATAGAAAGCAGAAAGGTGGAAGAAGTATATAGAGGGTCTATACAAGGGCGATGTACTTGAGGACAATACAATGGAAATGGAAGAGGATGAAGATGAAATGGGAGATATGATACTGAGTGAAGAGTTTGACAGAGCACTGAAAGACCTGAGTCGAAACCAGGCCCCGGGAGTAGACACATTCCATTACAACTACTGACGGCCTTGGGAGAGCCAGCTCTGACAAAACTCTACCATCTGGTGAGCAAGATGTATGAGACAGACGAAAAACCCTCAGACTTCAAGAAGAATATAATAATTCCAATTCCAAAGAAAGCAGGTGTTGACAGATGTGAAAATTACCGAACTATCAGTTTAATAAGTCACAGCTGCAAAATACTAACGCGAATTCTTTACAGACGAATGGAGAAAGTAGTAGGAGCCGACCTTGGGGAAGATCAGTTTGGATTCCGTAGAAATATTGGTACACGTGAGGCAATACTGACCCTATGGCTTATCTTAGAAGATAGATTAACGAAAGGCAAACCTACGTTGCTAGCTTTTGTAGACTTAGAGAAAGCTTTTGACAAAGTTGACTGGAATACTCTCAAATTCTGAAGGTGGCAGGGGTAAAACAGAGGGAGCGAAAGGCTATTTACAATTTGTTTAGAAACCAAATGGCAGTTATAAGAGTTGAGGGGCATGAAAGGGAAGCAGTGGTTGGGAAGGGGTTGAGACAGGGTTGTAGCCTCTCCCCGATGTTATTCAATCTCTATATTGAGCAAGCAGTGAAGGAAACAAAAGAAAAATTCGGAGTTGGTTTTAAAAACCATGGAGAAGAAACAAAAAGTTTGAGGTTCGCCGATGACATTGTAATTCTGTCAGAGACAGCAAAGGACTTGGAAGAGCAGTTGAACGGAATGGATAGTGTCTTGAAGGGAGGATACAAGATGAACATCAACAAAAGCAAAACGAGGATAATGGAATGTAGTCGAATTAAATCGGGTGATGCTGAGAGAATTAGATTAGGAAATGAGACACTTAAAGTAGTAAAGGAGTTTTGCTATTTGGGGAGCAAAATAACTGATGATGGTCGAAGTAGAGAGGATACAAAATGTAGACTTTCAACGGGAAGGAAAGCGTTTCTGAAGAAGAGAAATTTGTTAACATCGAGTATAGATTTAAGTGTCAGGAAGTCGTTTCTGAAAGTATTTGTATGGAGTGTAGCCATGTATGGAAGTGAAACATGGACGATAAATAGTTTAGACAAGAAGAGAATAGAAGCTTTCGAAATGTGGTGCTAGAGAAGAATGCTGAAGATTAGATGGGTAGATCACATAACTAATGAGGTTTTCAATAGGATTGGGGAGAAGAGAAGTTTGTGGCACAACTTGACTAGAAGAAGGGATCCGTTGGTAGGACATGTTCTGAGGCATCAAGGGAGCACCAATTTAGTATTGTAGGGCAGCGTGGAGAGTAAAAACCGTAGAGGGAGACCAAGAGATGAATACACCAAGCAGATTCAGAAGGATGTAGGTTGCAGTAGGTACTGGGAGATGAATAAGCTTGCTCAGTATAGAGTAGCATGGAGAGCTGCATAAAACCAGTCTCAGGACTGAAGACCACAACAACAACAACAACATACTAAAACAAAAGCAATGATATGAGAGGGTGAAATGACTTATATGCTTCTCAGAAACTTTAGTTTTTTGTGTTTATTATCTCTTAATTCTGCACACTGTCTCTGCTAACGATTTCACGGAGTTAATACATCTTACTTGCTTAACGTAAATGCAGCAGGTGGGTTGGGTTAAAATTAAGTTTGTAGTAACTAGCCATTGCACTAAAATACTTTACAGTTATATTTGATGTAATATTTATTGTTGCTTGTGTCTCTAATGTTAATAGTATTGATTCAGATTGTGCATGAACGCAAACACACACACATACACATACACATACACACACACACACACACACACACACACACACACACACACACACTCACACACAAACACACATATGCACAAGCACAAACACACACATACACATACACATATACACACACAGGTATTGATTCCCTTGAGAGTGACGACTGTTGTCTGTTCAACTACATGTGCGCCAATCAGTTCCTCAGTTGGCGTCGAGTGGATGAGAATTTTCAGTTACCTTGCTTTGCAAGAATTGTGAAGACGAGACTGAAAGTATATATATGTGTACGCTAAGGAGCTGCTTGCCTGATTATCAGATGATTGCCCACATGGGTTCTGTGTACAAGTATACTTTTAGTATCCAACCCATCCACGTTCATTGCGTAAGATTTCTCGAAGGCGTCGGGGCATTGATTCCACTAAGGTCCTCGATAGTGTAGCTTGATGATTTACTTCTCACCATACATTTTCTTTATACGTCCAAAGTTCGCTTGCATTTGCCGGTCCACAAGGCAACGACCTTGTTACCTCTGCCCACATATTCTCTGTCGGGTTGAGGTCCGGTGATCGTGGAGGAAAATGTCTCAGCTTCGCACGAAACCAATCTTGCACTGCTGTTTTCTGATTGATGGGGCTGTGGTCCTGTAAATAAACTGTTAATCTAGATTGAACAGTCCGATTAGGAATGCAGTTTACCGAGTCTAACACTGGATGAGACTCGTAGTTGGAAATCCACTTTAAGACTGACTGGCTGAATCCCATTAGAACGATCTGATGTCGAACTGAATTTACAGAAAGAGACTTTTGGAAGTCTGTATTGCAACAATGCTGCACACATAAATTCCTTTGGTGGAATAACAGATAGAAACTGTCTAAGAAAAAGTGAGGAATATGTCTACTAGCAGCAATGCAACGTAAATATAACATTTATGTATGTGATGCAAATTATGAATCGAACAATACACATCTCTTTCAGTGGTGAGAAGATAAACCATGCCGCCATATCGAAATTTCTGATGACATATTAATAATAATAATAATGATAATAATAATAATAATCCTGTGTGAGGTTGTTAGATTCTCCATCGGCCTCCTTCTCTGGTGGCGAACAGAGAAAAGCCTTTCAGATGTGGGTGGTACCGAGGAAATCAAATACTTGGGGTGGACCAAATACTAACACAATCCTAGACGGCTACTCAAATCGTTGAACCCAAAATACAGACACGTCTGAGAGAAAATCACCGTTATTCCGGTCAGCGTCTGTTAGCTCAATGAGCTCGGCTGAAAATATTTGGTTACAAAGGCTTCAACAGCCTCTGGTCCTATCCGGTCCTGATATTATCCAGGCAAAACCAATGAAACACAAGCAAACATGAACAGTGTAAGTAAATTCAACTTTACCACAGGTGGTGCACAAACCGCCCGTCGACAGACGGCAACTGGACTTCCAGATTCTGGTGAGACCAGGCTAGCACAACAGAAAACATTCATTGGAACAATAAATATCAGTACTTTGATCCAAAGAGGAAAACTGCATAATCTCACATGATAAATCGACGGACAAAAACTTCTCATCCTTGCTCTTCAAGAATCATGAGTAACTGAAAATGAGACCTTGCACTACCGAAACTATTGCATCTTCAAGATCAAAACACAACAAAAGGTAGCAAAAGGCGCACCAATCTTCGGCATGGCATTTCCCATATACAAATCCATCATCAATTCTGTCAACAATCGACTTACGACTATGCGCATTCAGAGCGCCAATAAAAAGCACACACTCATCAATGCACAAGTGCATACCGTCATCGAAAACAAGAAAAACCCCGAAAGTGTCGAAAAATTCTGGAACACACTAGAAGAAACCATGAGCAAAATTCACCAAGACAACGTGAAAATCCTAATGGGAGACTTCAACGCTCAATTTGGGACAGAAGAAGCCTATAGAAAAATCATCAGTAAAAATTCAGCACACCAAACCACTCACACCAACGGCACACGTCTGATTGACATTTGCCAACAATTCAACCTAAAAATGATGTCTACCCACATTAGGAAAAAAGCAGAAAAATGGAAAACATGGCCTTCCTCGATACAGTATCTTGGTGAATACCAGATTGGGCACGTTGCCATCTCCTGCGTCCACTACAGAATCATCTACGATATTCAAGTCGGACGAGACTCGAACATTGACTGAGACTACCATCTCACACGAGATAAAGTAAAATTCTTTCCGAAGAGAGTTCACTTCAAAAACCTCTCAATCCAAAAATTCGTCACACCTAAAATTCAAGAAACCAATTCCAGAGAAGAATGGGCAAAAGAGCAGACGAACTACCGCACTGACTTCTGCAGTAAAATTAACAGAAAAGCCAAAGAATTAATCACACTTTTAAAAAAAGGCAAAACATCCATGGTGGGACTCCAACTGCGACCAAGCCATCATCAGTCGCCGACTCACCTTCCAAAAATATAACACTAACAAATCGACAGGAACCCTACAACATTTCTTCGGCATCTGCAAACAGACAATTAGAACCATCAAAAAAACCAAATCAACTACATCACCGAACAACTGAAATAAATTGATGACAACTGCAGAAGCCACAAAAGTAGAAGTTTCTATAGAACTTTCGCAAACAAAATTACCACAAAATTTGACCTTCAAGAAACAAAATGGAAAACTCGCCTCACCAATGAGGAAAACTGTGAAGATTGACATACTATTTTTCTGATCTCCTTAACTGCCCCGAACTACCCTAACGATTCCTACACACATCCCCAAGATACACAAAACCGGATGCCGATCCACCGACACAAGAAAAAATCCAGCATCACATCCAAAACTCAAGAGTGGAAAATCGTCATGAGAAGGCGGATGCGTTGCAGAACTACTGAAAAATCTTGGACCACGATCGCTACAACAAATCACACAAACCATTCGGCTAGGAAGACAACAGAATAACTTCAACGTCACATGCCTAGTCTTTGCCGACGATCTTGCTATCCTTTCCGGAGATGAACAAACAGCAATTCATCAGATCGATGTCCTCAAAGAACTTGCCGAGAAAGTTGGATTACAAATTTCGTTCTCAATAACAGAATTCATGGACAAAAAACACATCAAAAAACAAAATCTGACCACAAAATACGGCATAATAAACTACGCCAACTACTTCAAACACTTAGGTGAAATAATTGAAACCACAGGTACAGAAAGATTATCACAAAAAACAAGCTAACTCAATATGCGGAAAGCATACGGAAAAATCTTGGACATCTACAACGCGATTTCCATGAACATCAAAACCAAAATTCGGCACTACACGACTGTGATCAAACCTGAAACACTCTACGCCAGTGAAAACCTAAACCTCATTTACATAGGGGATCTCGAGAATATCAAGAAAGCTGAAAGAAAAATCATCCCAAAAATCCTTGGGCCAAAGTCACAGATGAAGGATATAGTCTAAAATCACACACAATACTAGAAAAATAATAGAACAAGGAAACTGACTTCCGCAAACGACGACTGAAATTCTACGGTCGCATCACGAGACTTTATGACAGCCTACAAACAAGAAAATGTTGATGTATCTACAGAAACTAAAAGCTACGACGCTGGATCAAACAAGTTCAAATTGATCTCAAAAATGCCAAAATCACACCCACAAACACCGACGATCGAAAACTGTTCAGACATAAAATCCACTGCCGGAAAACTGTACCAGAAAATAAACCCAACGTATCTAGGAGAGAATGGACAGAAGGACGTCACGCTAAACACAGCGAGATGATGAAACAATTCTGTAAGAACAAGGAAAATGACAGCAACAGATTATTCTTTGCTTTATGCAAACCCCTATGGGTCTAAACAATTAAATAAATACTAATATAATAGTACTAGTAGTATTAGTAGTAGAAAATTCAGAAAATAAAAATGATCTTGCAGGTGCCGTCCAACGCATTATGAAAGAGCAGATTCAAAGTAACATCTAATGAAACAGACCACAGAATGGACGGAAATGGGGAAAATACTTATGAGATCAAAGCAGACGGAAAAGCATTGGGTACTAAAAGTTAAACACGTCGAGCTCTTCAGCTACGTCGAATGCGATATTTAGTTAACGATAAAAGATGCTTAGTACGAGTGAATAGATGAACTGTAATAACAAAGAAAGCATTTATAGCCAAGACATTTCAACAACTAAACACAAAGAAATGGTTCAAATGACTCTAAGAACTACGGGACTTAGCATCTGAGGTTATCAGTCCCCTAGACTTAGAACTACACATCCATGGCCGAGGCAGGATTCGAACCTGCGACCGTAGCAGCAGCGAGGTTCCGGACTGAAGTGCCTAGAACCGCTCGGCCACACAGGCGGCAACTAAACACATTAAAGAGGTAATATACAAATGCAATGCAAAATCAACTGTACGTGATTTACATCTCTATAACTCTGGGTAATCTAGCGAAGAACTTATTGGAAGCAACAGTAGTTTACATGCGAGGGACAGCGACTAGGACAATATGGATGGCAACAATGAAAAATCTGAAAGCACTAGGGGACGCAAAGAAAGGCAAATGAAGAAAATAAACAGAAGGAACAGACAAATCATTTGATGCATCTTTATATACATCATCATCCTCATCAATGTATTTACGGACAACGTGTGAGGCCAGGGGCTACGAGGGCGAAGATGAACCTCTACTTTCAGGACATTATAGCCAGAACAAAATGCAACAACAGTATTGAGAACGTCAAGAGACTACCAAACGACGGAATATAATGATCTTTTCGATAAATTTTAGGCCATAGGAAAAGACTTAATCAGTATTTGAGAACTATGAAACAGCTTTCATGCTACTTGCTGTTCATACCTTCAGGAAATAGATGCCTCCTTTAGGATACAGCATCTCAGTGCTTCGCTTCAATATATGTTCTAAAATGGTAACATACACCTGTCCATTGAGGTTCCCCTCAATATGCATAGGGGCCATGCTTCCCGAACCGAGATGTAGCCCCAAACACCAACAGAAAAACGTCCACTTCTCTGCCTTTCCACGAGATACTTCGGACTGAAACGTTCTCTGCCAGGCCGGTACACCTTCAATATCAAAAGCGTTTATCCATTAATAAAAAGGCTAACCAATTCAACACAACCACGTACATAACAAAGGCCATAGCAAACAAATTTAACAACGAAACAAGAAAAGTATTTTACAACAACTATTCTGAATTAAAATATCGTAAAGTCACTTAAAGCGCGCCGCGCGGGGTAGCCGCTTGGTCAAAGGCGTCCTGTTACGGTTCGCGCAGCTCCTCCCGTCAGAGGTTCGAATCCTCCCTCGAGCATAGGTGTGTATGTGTGTGTGTGTGTGTGTGTGTGTGTGTGTGTGTGTGTGCGTGTGTGTGTGTTGTCTGTAGAGTAATTTTGTTTAAGTTCGATTACGTAGTGTATAAGCTTAGGGACCGATGACCTCAGCAGTTTGGTTTCATAAGATCTTACCACAAATTTCTTACTTCTATCGAAAACAATTTCATTTACGATATTATATACAATAAATTATTTATATCTCACCTTAACCGGAGCTTTGGTAACAGAAGAAAATATTTTCTCCTTAGAAAATATGCCTCTGCTCCACTCAAAGTCGATGTACTCTCCGCAAAAGCCATAGTCGATCTTCTGTTAATCGGTTTGGCGTTGCTTATAGCAGCTTTGCGGCATAAAACTCCATGATCTTTCAGTCTCCTTCTCACAGTTCTTGCACTACCAGGAAACTGCGAAACCTCTCCCAGTTGTCGGTAACTGAGGAACGAATTGGTGTGTATATTATCGAACAGACATCGGTCGCCCCTCACAATGGAAACACGGGGCCGCCCACTCCCACCTTTCTGCCCGATACGGCCTCTTTCGGTATAGTTATTCCACCAACGCTTAGCCGTCCTCTTCGGTACTCCGCACCTCTCACCGGCTTCAGATAACACGAACTCTTGTGTCCTGAGTCCACTGAGCATGCGCTACTACTGGTGCTTTTGAGAGGTACACAATTTATATACCATGTTTGTGTGCATGTATGTGTGTGTGTGTGTGTGTGTGTGTGTGTGTGTGTGTTTGTGTGAGTGTGTGTGTTGGGTGAGAGGGAGGAGGGGTGGTTAGAGGCGCTCAAAGGCGAGGTTATCTGCGCCCTCACTTAACTGAAGACAGTTTATTGTTACAACGACGAACGGTAGTTTATCGTTTGGTATTTTTTTAACGAAAAACTTGAAAGTGAATCAGTGAATTTCTTCAGATGTTTCGATAGTACACTTAAATAGAAATAGTAACACATAGAAAAAAAGTACAATTGTAAAATCGATATAAGCAAATTATGATCAAAATTGTCAAGATAAATAACATCTGTACAAAAGCATATCATACTCTGTGGAAGACCTATAATGTTATCTCTGTGGACTACCTGTACGAACATATTTGTAACTGTTTTGTTTATGTAAGATATTTTCGATATTTAAAGTGTACAGCAAGTAGTGTGTGATGTTTAGTGTTTTGTGAGACTCTGCACAAATGGACCATTAGAAAACTGTAAATACAAATTATTCTAAATTTCGCCACTAACTTAGCAAAGAGATAGATCACAACTAAAAAAATCTCGTGTTTTTTATATATTGTAGGAAAGTCAACGAAATGAATCAGACTCACGCACATCGACAACACCACACAGAAATGGCATAATACACACAAAAAACGCGCTTGAAAATGGGAATTCTTTCCCAAAACGCGTCGTGTGAAAAGTAAATAAAGGAAATCATGACCGGTAGCAGATTTATTAACAAACCTATTGTTTCCACAGTCGCAGATTTTCAAAACCATTTGTAATGGATCAGATCAGATAAACACAAACAAATCACCTTGGCTCTGACTGCAGTGAGCGGACATCACTGTCTGCATGTTCTTGTAGTAACAAACTTGAGACTCTTCTCAAAGGGGCCATCGACAAAATTAACCAGTGATGAAATGTCCACTCTATTTGAATCCCAAGAAAACAGGAACCACTTTTAGTGTGGAGTGAGAAAATAAACACAAAAAACTAAAGTTCCTGAGAAGCATGTAAGTCATTTCGTCTTCTCATGTCATAGCTTTTGTTTTAGTGCGAAGTGAAAAACAGTTTAGGGTTCTGGAGCATAATATGACACCAGATTCTTACTTTTTCCAACACTGTGTTTCCTTCCATGCATTAATAACGCTTTCAGATTCTAATTTAAGGACTTGCGGGCATCATGTTCTTCAGCAGAATGAGACTTACGCTACTATGCTAATTACGGTATGGAAAAAATGAAACAAAGTCGAGTTCTACTAGAGCAGTGAAGTTATTTGCAAGTGTCTGTATTCAGCAATGACTGCCAGGTGCCACAGCACTCTGCAGAATTCATGCGGCAGGCAACACAACTGTGAGTGCACGTCAGACTTCATTCAGTAAGTCGTCAGGAGATGGACGGAAACGTTGAATTAACGTGGCTCTCCGAGTCATATTCAATCAAAAATGAAGTGTTATTAAGGTAGTTGAGTGTTCTAGCAATGACACTTTGATAATCCCCATATGAGTATTCCGATAGCCAAAAGAACCCGTTAGTGTGAAACCATCGGGAACAACATTAATTTCAAACTGCAAGAACTCGAGACAACACGTGGACTCTCCCCTTCGCTGGGTAACCTCTTACTGTTATTTAGGAATCTCTCCATCCTAGGTGTAATGCAAATGGAACTTCACATTCTTGAGGCGCTTTCCGCTATCCTTGAAAAACGTCAGCAACTTGTAATTACTACGAGTTACAACGGTGTGATGATAATGGTACAGGTTGTCAGTGAAGGTGGTGAAGTTATGCTGTCAAACTGCTTACAAGAAAGTTAATGGTGGCGTACATAACATAGCGCTGACTACCTAAGTGAAAATAGTGTGGTGGCGTCGTCGCCTCTCTTTATGTGACATCAGCTTGAGTGATCTGATTTAACGAACATAGTACACCATTCAAGAGCTGCTAATGATACAGTATGACTACAGGGATCATGGTGCGGGTATTACATTAATTCTGCAGTGAATTGCTTGACAGATATTACCGTCAGCTATGCAGCTGGAATGTCTCACTACACAGGTACCCTATGTAGCACTTGGTTAAGTGATCAGCTCTCTGCAATTCTGCTTCTACTGTTCCTAAATACTTGTACACTGACCATTCGTTATTTGACTAAATATGCACTACAATCTGATTCGCATGTCTGTGACATGGGTTGGCGCCATCACAAAGATGCCGTCGAAGTCCCGTTACATTGATGGCAAGAGAAATGTTCGCAAATCACCTGTATTGCCTCAAAAAACAATTGCATTTTAAATATCGTAGGACAGACATCCACACCGTCACAGGGCGTTCAAATACAGCAACGGCGGCAGATGAAAATTTGCTCCCGCCCGGGTTTAGAAGCTGGACCTCCTGCTTAATATGCAAACGCGGCTGAGCTACCGTGCCGGCACACTATCGGGACACAACGGCCAACCTCCATGCAGGACCTGTCTACAGACTCTCATTGTCAGACGCAAATTCCCATCTCTGCCACATACCACATACGCTTTACGCCTCGGTCCATCATTCCACTGGCTCGTTGCCACACTGTGCTCCCGCGAGGGTTCGGACGATGACGTGCGAGATCTGAATAATTACACAGGATGTTTCAGGAGGAATAGTAACCATTGTAGGAGATGGTAGTATAGGCAAATTGCAGAAAAATGCCATATAACATGTGTCCAATTTTTGTTGAGTATATACAGCTGGGTTCAATGCATATTCGTTTAGCTTGTTGGTCCTTACAAGACCCAGTTGTTTACACATCCTTGAAAATCAGCTTCCAACATTATTGGAAGAGGTTCCTCTGTCTACAAGAATGCATATGTTCCTCCACCATGATGGGGTCCTGTACATTCTGGTCGTCAGGTGACACGTCATCCTAACCTAACATTTCCCGGAAATTGGATAGGTAGAAATGGGCACTTTTCTTGGGCATCAAGGTCCGCAGAACTTATCCCTTTGGATTGTTGCCTATGGGGATGGTTGAAAGGCGAAGTCTACAAAGGAAACAGTAAACCCAAGAGCCGATTTGATCGTTCGGATTACGAATAGTGCAGCCCTCATAAAAGAACGCAAAGACGACCTCAGAATAGCTACAAGTAGTGTAATCAAGAGAAGTCAAAAGCGCATTGAAGCTAGAGGGGAAATTTGTGCTAATCAACTTTGAACGTCCTCATTTGCCTTTGCTTTGCGTTTGTTAGGGTTGTATACTAACAGCTTTATCTCTGTACTCAGTAAAAGGTAGACACATTTATATGGAATTTTTTATACAATTCGTCTGTATTACTACCTGCTAAAATATCTACTAGCCCTCCTCAAACACCCTGTATATGCCAATACGTGTATACGTGTGGTGTCTGTACTTTCGGACTTGTCCAAAAGAAAAGACACGACAAATACAGGATCAAACCTGGTCAGGCACAAATATTCATCTGCCACAGTAGCAGTATTTTAACGTCCTGTGACAACCATGACATCTGTCCATCGATACTCAACTGATTAACAAGCATGTCTGTTTCGATTCGTAGAGTCGGACTGGAGCTGCACTAACCACTTATTTCACTAGATATAGTTGTAATTTTCTGAACGATTCATGTTTAATAACTGACAGGGATTTGGAAAATTTATGTATGCGGGCTGGTTACTTTATGCGTTAATTACAGTGTCTCTCATCGTTTACTTTGTGGGAAACTTGCTTCTTTCTGCCCTTGCCCATACTACAGCAGTGAGCGAATGCTCACATTCTTGATACCTCACTGGATGTGCTACTGCAACTGTAGCCAAAGATTCAAATCCCGCTGGAAAAGTATACTTCAAGTGAGATGCTTTTGCTCCTCCTCTACTGTCATTGAAAACGATCGCAATGAAATTAAGTATAGGTAACCTACGAAACCCTTAAGTTCATACTGCGGTGCTGAGCAGACGTAAAAAGCAGTTTTTCACAATCATCAGATGACAGATGGAGTTTGTCAGACTCCTTTGATTATGGCTGCATTATTAATTGTTGGTTCACTGGCGCTTTTCTGTAGCTTATTGTAACAATTTTTTGAATGCTGGAAGAATAGAGACATCAGATTTTCGCCATATGGAATATTCGAATTCACCTTAAGTCTTTACGTTTCGAGCAAAAGCAGAACATCCGTCAAAAAGCTGACAACAAGAAGGCAGGTCATGCATGTCTACTGGCAGATGAGCCAATGACAGTGATGTCAATACCAATATTGTGTAGCAAACCTACGATGCTAACTCATCTACTGGAGAAGCTCCAAAAGTGTGAATCGCATCTGGTGAATACGCTATCAAGGTTTCGAGCCGATTAAGATACTAAAACATAAATAACTGTCGCAGTTATTAATTTATGACGTTTCGTTTTCAGTGCATCGATGTATTACAAGTAATTACACTCTAGCCCCTAAACCTAGTTACAGAAATGCGAATAAGGCTCATTGACATGTAATGAGGATATTCCGGCCCTTGCCAAAGAGTACTTTGAGACGAAGCTGTAGTTCAAAAAATGGTTAAAATGGCTCTGAGCACTATGGAACTTAATATCTGAGGTCATCAGTCCCCTAGAACTTAGAACTACTTAAACCTAACCAACCTAAGGACATCACACACATCCAAGTCTGAGGCAGGATTAGAACCTGCTACCGTAGCGGTCGCGCAGTTAAGCTGTAGTCACTACCGAGGTCACTCACAGAACACATCAACTGGTTTCCTTCCTGGTAGTATAACTGAAACTTGGCAACAACGCAGAATATGTTTGGCAACTCTGTGACCGACGAGTTACTTCCTTGACGTCGCAGAACTATCCTGCTAAATTCACTTGATATTATCGTGCCATTTCAATTGAATATGAGAGTTATTTTCTATTGAGATATGATAGAGGATGGCAGATAACGCTTTTGAGTCCAGGAAAGTCGTTCCACACAGGAAATAAACTACTTTAGTCTCTTCTGTTTGCGATTTATCTGTCATAGCGGTTACTGGAACAATAAGTAAGACACCTATGTCGCACCTCTTCGCTAGCTCCGAGGTAATGCGCTTGTCTACCAGGTGCAAGCTGCTTTCGTTGGACTTACGAGACTCGCTGAAAGCCAGTTTCTTAGTCCTTTCGTAGTAAAGCTACAAGCAGGCAGAAAGAAACTCAATAAGAGAATCGTAAGACAACGCTCGAGAAAAATTCGTCTTGCTACTTTCAGTACATCTTAGTGTCAGAGTGAAAACCTTATAGTCACTCCGTTGATCTGTATTGTTTCGAATTAGAGCATGCAGTACTCCTACATCAGACTTCTGAACCTCGCCTGTTGAATGTAAATGTAGCATGATGGTTAAATGGTAATCCATCACTTATATTAGTACTCGAGACTTCCTTAATGTAGAAAAATCATTCATACCAGAAAGATCTTTGTTGAAGCAAGAATATCTTTTTCATTCGTAACTTTCCCAAAAGCACTAGCTCCACACACAGTTCAAATCTTTCGAGTGCCTCCTCTGCATTCATATCGCAGAAGTAACACATTTTTCCAATTTTACAACAGTTTACAGTATTACATGATTTGCAAGTATGCAAAGTCCAATGCTTAACGGCAAAATGATAACTAGAAGTTAAAATTCGAAAATGACGATACATACACTGACAGCGTCGCGCCGCGTTCACCTGGGCGGCGCCCGATTTCACGCGGCGGGTGACGTCTGGCCCGTAGCCGGTAGCCGCTGCAGGCGCGAGGAAACGCTCCTGCGCAGGCCGTTCTGATCGCGACGCAGCCACGAGCTGTCCTACGGAAGTGTTTCTCAACTATTTTTTATTACTGATGGGTAGAATATGAAGCGAATTATACTGGATATTAAATCAGACTCATGACTTTAGACGAGAGTCAAAAGTGTGGTAAAAAAAGAAAGGAGATAAGGTTGAACGCGATCCTGCGACTATACGCTAAAATGCACGACGACTACACCTCTACACCATGGGCTCACGCCACACGACATCTCGGAAGTAGACAACACTTCCTCCTGACACTTCCCCATTTTACAGTGTCGCCAGATTGTGCAGATGGCCGGACTTAGCGTTGCCAAGGACGGCCGGCTTTACTGGCCACTTTAAGTGAACGACTAGGACAGTCTCTTTGGCAGCCGGCTGGACGTCAGTTTTTATATTTAAGACTGTCGTTTCGCCAGTAGAACAGTAAGAAAGTAGGGCGTTATTACAGAGGAGCATAGATAGTCCGACTCACAATGCAAGCCGCGCGGGGTAGCAGTCCTGTCTAGGGCGGCTTGTGACGGTTCGCACGGCTGCTCCCGTCGGTGGTTCGAGTCTTCCCTCGGTCATAGATTGGGTGCGTAGTCTATAGTGTAAGTTAGTTTAAGTTCGATTAAGTCGTGTGTAGGCTTAGGGACCGATAACCTCAGCAGTTTGGTCCCAAAGTATTTACGATAAATATCCATTTTTCACAATGCAAATTGGCCCACTGAGTATCGATATTGAGTGTGTCCAAGAAACGTTGCGACAGCCTTAGAGGGGAAGTAGAAGGTGTCTTGAGGAACTAATCTAAGATAGAAACCTGAGTCCGGAAAGGTGCTCTGACGGCGGTACTACGTGTAGAAGCTACAGGTGCGGGGGCCTGCCATTAGACCACTTCTTCTGTAGCAAATGTGACTTTGCACGCTGACAGATTGTAGGTAGAATGTCTCGCAATGTTGTTTGTTATTCAATAATCGCAAATTGTTGCCACGATCGCCAGTGTCCGCAGCTCGTGGTCTAGTGGCTAGTGTTGCTGCCTCTGAATCACGGGTTCCTGGGTTCGATTCCCAGCCAGGTTGGGGATTTTCTCTGCGCTTGGACTAGGTCTTTGTGTTGTCCTCATCATTTCATCATCATCATCATTCGTGACAGGCGCTAGATTCTACTGTGTAAAAAAAAAAAGAAATCGGACTGTGTAAAAACTGACTTCGTATGGGCGCAGTTGAGTGCTCTACAAACCAAACATCTGCACTATCGCCAGTGGAGAAGATGGAGCTAGCAATAGGGCAGACAGGCCTTATGTCCTTTGAATACAGCCGCGCGGGCTTAGCCGAGCGATCTTGGGCGCTGCAGTCATGGACTGTGCGGCTGGTCCCGGCGGAGGTTCGAGTCCTCCCTCGGGCATGGGTGTGTGTGTTTGTACTTAGCATAATTTAGGTTAAGTAGTGTGTACGCTTAGGGACTGATGACCTTAGCAGTTAAATCCCATAAGATTCCACACATATTTGAACATTTTGAACTTTGAATACTATACTTCGTTTTTTTGGTAGTTGACAGTTTCGGACGGGGGTTGCCAACTGCTGTTTATTTTTTGCTGTACCGGAAACCATTGGAGGGGTTTTAGGAGAAAAACTGCTGCCCATGGAAACCTATGTCTAAAACCGTCATCTACTGGGGCAACAGAGCATCACATTCAAAGGAGACAGATGCCTTTCTACGTAGCAGGTAGCTCCACCCACTGGTTATCGCGACAGTCAGTCGCGCTCAGTGAATACAAAGCAACATTTGCGAGAAGTTCCTTCTACGATCCGTCAGCATAAAAAGTCACGCTTGCTCTAGAAGGGGTGGCCTACTGCAGGGGCCGGCGCCTTTCACTCTGACGCTATGTAGTGTCGTTAGATAACGTTTCCGGACATGGGTGCCTAGCCGGCCGGTGTGGCCGAGCGGTTCTAGGTGCTTCAGTCTGGAACCGCGCGACCGCTACGGTCGCAGGTTTGAATCCTGCCTCGGACATGGATGTGTGTGATGTCCTTAGGTTAGTTAGGTTTAACTAGTTCTAAGTTCTAGGGGACTGATGACCTCACATGTTGAGTCCCATAGTGCTCAGAGCCATTTGAACCATGGGTGCCTATCCTCGGCACGTTTGTCAAAACATCTTCCGCAACCCCTCGAAGTTTGTCGCAACGTTTCTGTAACAGCCTGTAGATGTAGTTTCGTGTTACTTTTCACCCTTTGTAGCCTTGTTGCAATGTTTATGCTCTTCCTGTCATAACACGTGTTTGGCACGAGATCGTTGGAACGCTATGAAACCTACCTGCTGTTAAAGCACTTCCGTCGACTCACAGACTGTGTTTTCGAGACATACCGACATAAAACACATTGCAGCCCTAGGTTTTTGTCTGTGCCAGACTTCCGATTTTGGGCACTAAAAACTCCATGTGACCAGCTACGTATCGAAGGCGGTCGGAGAAGAACAAAGAGCCACGGCTCAGTGCCACTTGCAAGACCGGGGAGAGAGTCTTATCTGGACAATTGCGCTTTTTCTCCGAGGTCAGCGCAGACATCTGCCGAATAGAAATTTGGTCCTTGAGGCTGGTCCCAGGGGACTGCGGACCGCGGCCAGAGAGCTGAGGCAGGGCCCGCAATAACGGCGTGCATCCAGCCAGGCCGCGCCGCGCCGCGCCGCGCACACTCCGTTTACGATGGCCAGATGGGTTGACCCAGTTAGGCGGCCGTTTGGCCGCTGCCTGCAGACGAGACGGAGAAATGAGTCGCCGGCGGCTGCGCAGGAAATGGGGAACGCCCGCGGATATCTAAACGGCGCCTTATCTCGTCCCCGCCGTCCGCCAGCACAACAGCTTCCAAGTCAAGAACACCAAAGGCCAGATCGGGCACCAGAGCTCTGCAGTTGAAGTGCCGGTGATAATGCTCTGTTCTTTCATCCATATACATCTGCTCCCAGAAACTTCCCCCTACCGAGAAAGCGTCTTCGGGATCCACACAGGCAATGTATTGCGTACCATCCCGAAATCAGTTGAGCAGACTGAATGTTAGAATAGTCATCTCCGCTTAACGTAGGGCTGAAATGGGTCCTTTGGTATAGATTGATTAATTTTCCTGATTAAAAGTGTCATACAGTTTCAAACAAAAGACTTCACTCCAAAGGCGACAAAACAAGGGGAACTGCAACTACTCTCATTTGTATTTGACTTTGTTCTAAATTCGTTACTTTGTATTCATAGGCTTTAATAGAACGGATAAAAATGAGCTTCAACGCAAAAAGTCATTGTTGATTAACAGCGCGGTTCGTGACAAATGTCCGTTTACGTAGTTAATGTTCATAAAAACAAATTGGTTCAAATGGCTCTGAGCACTATTGGACTTAACATCTATGGTCATCAGTCCCCTAGAACTTAGAACTACTTAAACCTAACTAACCTAATGACATCACACAACATCCAGTCATCACGAGGCAGAGAAATCATAAAAACAAATCACTCAGTAAAAAGTTAATCGGACATCTAATTAAGACACATGGGTGACTTTTTAACAATAACAAAAAAAAATTACGATAGAGCGGTTAAGGAGCTCACTCGTTGCGTCACCAAATAAGTCACTTCCAAGTTAATTTACACTGCCAGAAACTAATGGAGTATTTCAGTTAAAACAGAAGAACTGAGAGGTTAGTTGTTTTAGAAAACGAAAGCGAGTTTTAAAAATGATGGTACAGTTATTACTGGCAAAAAGATACCTCGAAGGCACTTACGTCGAGTGTACTTACATCCGTATCCTACCGAAGCCAGAACAAGAACAATGAAAGAACCTAGTATCACATTTTTGTCAGGTAGAACAGTTATAATCATCGGGAAACAAAGATTAGTATAACATCAGTGGGCTACAGTTATTAATTTTTCCAAGACTTCACTTTTTCATAAGCACACCAAAAGAAACGGTTACTTACTGTTCGTTGAATGTAACTTCAGTAATCTCGTCACAATTTTAACTCAAATAATATTACGAACTCTTACGTGGCAATCCATATGTAGGAATATTTTTTGATATTATTATTATTATTATTATTATTATCATGGCCATTCAGTCAGACACGAAGGTTCACCCTTATAGTGCGCTCAAGTCGATTCACGCCTGGAATCCTCAGCATAATAAGGCAGTAACCTCGAATTGGTAGGAAAAATCAAAATTCAGTTTATTTCACAGCGTTAACCCCTTAAGAGTAAACAACGCAAACACGAAGGTGGCGTAGAGTAGCAGGAAGAACAGTGACTACAACGTAGTAAAACTGAGGAAGACACCGTGGTGAGAGAGGTTCCTAGAAAGCACGTTTATACAAAGACATCTTAATCAAGCTGTGCAGGCGAAGGAAGACTTATTTAAACAACGACCAGTATCGTTAGTGAGTGTTGAAATCACAGTGCAATCCCTGATGCGTGAACTCAAAGTATAGGTCTTGCGAGAACCGGACAAGAAACTTCACATTACAAAAAAGATGTTAAAAATTACGGGAACACAACTATCAGAAACGAAATGTTAAGTGGAGATATGCTATCGAAAATAAGTGAATCTGTCAATGGAAGTGATGAAGCAAGGTGACGAAACGAATGTAGTAGCACAGGGTTATTTTATCTTATGAAGAAGAAGTGCCTCTAAAAGTTTTCTCATATTTCAGAGTGGCTGCGTTGTACGGGACAAAGTAATACTCATCGGTACGGTAGTTGGGTTATAACATTACTCCTGAAGAAGACCGAGCTGGTACTATGACACATAAATTATTAGGTCACTTTATTACAAGATGAACAAGACGAAAGTTTGGAAGGTAGGAGACGAGATACTGGCAGAAGTAAAGCTGTGAGGACGGGGATTGAGTCGTGCTTCGGTAGCTCAGATGGGCCATAGGACAGCACAATTGTACAAATAAAGATTGTTTGTTTACCGTGCCTTCCGGTTACCAGAAAAAAAAGTGGTCGCGTTGTTGGACCATAAAACGAAGAAACCGCGTTTTTATTTTTATTTACTATTTCTTAAAAAAAAAAGAAAAAAAAGATGGTAGATCACTTGCCCGCGAAAGGTAAAGGTCCCGAGTTCGAGTCTCGGTCGGGCACACAGTTTTAATTTGCCAGGAAGTTTCATATCAGCGCACACTCCGCTGCAGAGTGAAAATCTCATTGTGGAAACATCCCCCAGGCTGTGGCTAAGCCATGTCTCCGCAATATCCTTTCTTTCAGGAGTGCTAGTTCTGCAAGGTTCGCAGGAGAGCTTCTGTAAAGTTTGGAAGGTAGGAGACGAGATACTGGCAGAAGTAAAGCTGTGAGGACCAGGCGTGAGTCGTGCTTCGGTAGCTCAGATGGTAGAGCACTTGCTCGCGAAAGGCAAAGGTCCCGAGTTCGAGTCTCGGTCGGGCACACAGTTTTAATCTGCCAGGAAGTTTCATATCAGCGCACATTCCGCTGCAGAGTGAAAATCTCATTCTGAAGACGAAATACTTGGTAACAATCCATGTCCACAAGAATGTCATGGGTAGCTATTATTGTCACTAAACATTAATATTTCATTTGATTCAGAAGAACATTATGTTGTAATCTCACAAAGTATAATTGACGATAAACGTTGATGTAATGTTCTGATACGAATGTCATAGTACTGGCTCGATAAGAGACGATACTGTCGTCTTCGGCGGTGATTGCAGCCTGGGATGAGCGATAGTCCGCTCTGACGTCAGTTAGAGTGCTGTACCGATGGTGTACGGAACCAATGAGGGCGTGTCTGCGTGTCTACGCCACTGTCTCTCATTCGCCGTTGCTTATGGCAGCGGCTTTGCTTACTTGTTGTTCCGTCGTGACGTACCAATTTTTCCATGGTACCTCGTTCTTCGGACGACATCAGAGGCAGTCTCTTACGTGTACCATATCGATTATCTGAAAGTCACATTTATCTGTATTACTGTTTTAAATACTTCCAGTGATATTATTGGAGTTTGCAATTGGACCGTATGTTTTCTTCTATAAATGCTGTATTATTATACTCAAAAGAAATCTTTAGAATCATTCAACTCACTTACCCACTAACAAATTTGGACGGCTTCTGACAAGCTCGAAGATAAATGCCTTCAAAACTGAAAAAAAGGTTCTCTGTAAAATCCAATTTCTATTATGAGAAAATGTATTTCCTTACATCACGATATGTTCATTCCATACGATTATGTGCAGCGATTTCGTCGATGAGGGAAGCAAAAATAATGGTCGGAAGACGCACGTGCAGATTATTCGATAACCTAGCAAAGTGTAACAGCGTTTGGCCACTGAAATAGCGAAGAAGAGAGCATTTCTATTCAGTTTATTGGATCGCTGTTTTAACATACTTGAAAAATCTGCATCGGTAAGTGATGTGCGGTATTCGATACTGATCTTAGTTCGATTCTTAAAGACAGATACAGATATGTGACTTTTATTAGTTACGATCCTCCAGCATTGACTCTGACTCCTAGCATGGAAGGTTGTGACTATTTGCAATCTATGGTTTCCCAATTGAAAATCAGAAATAGGCTATCAGTTTCGATGTTAATGCCTTTCACCTACACAGTGTAACACCCCAATTGCAGAAACCCTAATAAACAAGCCCTTGTTGTACAAGAAGTGGGGAAATCAGTCATCCTGACAGTGACGGCAGCTACTGACGACAAAATTTACACTTGTGATAATTTGATCAACAGGAATGTCATGTGAATAATAATATTTATCATGGAATAGAGACTGAATGAAAGAATATGATGGGTACGCAACAAAAACATCAAAGAAAGAATTCCAAAATAATTTATAACGATAGTTAAATCCCAGATGGTAAATTGGCCAAAGATAACATTTACCATAGAAGAGAGTTGTAGCCGCATCGAAAAAGAAGTTCGATGTGACTACAATGTAACTCGGAAATGGAAGTGTTAGCTTCAGTTGCTATCTAGTCGCTCTCTAGTACTATTGCGATCGTAGCATGAAGGTAAGCGCTGCTAGATTGTTTTAAGTTAATCGGAAGTTTGAAAGTTTTGCGATATAGACTGAAGCATTATCCAGAAGTCATACTAAAGCAAAGTCGTCTTTACCGTTAGCGAAATAACGGGATACGGAGATTTGCGACGAAGTTAAATCGTGTGAGATTTGTGATGGGACTTAGCCTTCGTGATACTGAATAAGCACGAACATTCAAGAACGTTGAAAAACAGAGATCGCCGACAGAAAAACAGTTATTAGTCTCGAGTAGGTAGCATACGAACGCCAAAATGAAGAACGTACAACTGCGCTGAGTTGTCAGAAGTTGTCGTCAACGACAGGATTACTGATGCAAATGGAAACAATTCCCTGAGTGAGAGATCGGTGTGCATGCTCAGAATAGGGACAGTTAATTACAAGGAACAATAAAATTGGATTCAAACTTAAATTCTTCGTGTCGCCTACTTAACTGAATAGACATTATCACGTGTATTAGCGAAAATTAATTGACTATTATAATATTATGAAGTGAAAAGTGAATCCATGATTATTTAACAGTGAACAATCATCGATTTGTCCCAAGATTACGTCGCATTCTGAACATTGCTTCAGTATATGTTATCTCTGGAATTACGTCGTGTAGTTATTGAACACGCGACGTAGCGACGTCTTGATGACGAAATAACAATTTATCAACAATTTATCAACTTAACATCCTCGCAATTCCATAATGTAGCTGCTACTTGGGTGATGGATTGAAGATTAATGACTTTATATTATTAATATTCAACAACCGGTCACATATAAAATCCTATCAAAAGTTCTCATGAATAGATTAGAAGAACAAGCTGACCCACAAATAGGAGAATAAAAATGGTTCAAATGGCTCTGAGCACTATGGGACTAAACTGCTGTGGTCATCAGTCCCCTAGAACTTAGAACTACTTAAACCTAACTAACCTAAGGACATCACACACATCCATTCCCGAGGCAGGATTCGAACCTGCGACCGTAGCAGTCGCGCGGTTCCGGACTGAGCGCCTTAACCGCGAGACCACCGCGGCCGGCAAATAGGAGAATACCAGGCTGGTTTTCGCAAGGGACGATCATGCATAGAGCAGATCTGGAATCTGAAAATGACTCTCCAGATGAGAAACACCCGAAACACAGTTGTTACTTTTGTAGATTTTAAAAAGGCCTACGACTCAATAGACAGAGTACCGCTCTGCAAGACGCTGGAAGAATTCAGCATTGACAGAAAGACAAGAGCAATCATTCGGGAAACATTAACTGACACAGTCTCCAAGGTTAAATTTATGTGGGATATCTCGGAACCATTTGAAATCCAAACTGGAGTGCGACAGGGTGACGGACTTCCACCATTACTCTTCAATATCATTCTTGAAAAAATTACCAGGACATGGGAAAAAGAAGTCAAAGGACTCCAAATTGGCATTAGAAAAGATAATAGATTCAATGTGAAGTGTTTAGCTTTTGCGGATGACCTTGAAATCCTCACAAATAATAGAAAAGAAGCCACTAGCGCTATAGAGAAGTTACACGAAATTGCACAAAGAACTGGCCTGCAAATCTCATATGAGAAAACCCAGTACATAGAAAGAGTGCCACAAGACAAATTGCCTATTGTGACAACCCATGGGAAAATCGTACAAGTACCACATTTTAAGTACCTGGGAGAAATCATCCAGCCATCAGGGGTCAACCTAAAGGCCAATGAGGAAAGAATAAAAAAACTACAGAAAGCATATAAACTCACGTGGAACTATTATAACAAAAAGTCCATATCCATTAACGCAAAATTGAGGCACTACAACACTGTCGTACTTCCGGAGGCACTGTATGCATCTGAAACAACACAAATATGTGGGCAAACTAAAATCAAAGAGATAGAGAAACAAGAAAGGAAAATTCTCAGGAAAATTTTTGGCCCGATACAAGAGCCAGGAATCTGGAAGAAGATACCAACATCAGAATTATATAAATTCACAGACAAGATTACGGATACAATAAGGAAAAGAAGAATGCAGTTCTACGGACATATCAACAGGATGAATGAAAACAGAATTTCAAAGCGAATTCTTAAAGTCATCAACTCAGGCAGGGGAAAATCAAAACGGATAAAAGAAGTTGAAGAGGACCTCAGACAAGCATACATAACAGTAAACGATGCAGAAAATGGAACTGAATTCAGGAACATCATCAAAAAACATAAATTTGACACCACAACACAGAAGAGACCAGGATGCAAATGGACAGCGGAGCGAAAGAAACAACACAGTGAACACATGAAGAAAATTTGGGCTCAGAAAAAACATAAACAATCATCATAAAGGAATTCAAGTTCAAACGCTCTCTTAAATGGGAATAATCGAAAATAATAATAATAATAATTAATATTCAACAACCATTATCTAACCGGGCATAATAAAAAGAAGCACTACAGTTAGCCAGTTAGCGCAAGCTGAGAAGTCTGTCGCGGACTCACAACAAAAGAATGTCGCGGACTCACAACAAAAGAAAACCACGTGAGGAGTTTGTGTTTTTCTACCAGTTACAAAAATGGTTCAAATGGCTCTGAGCACTATGGAACTTAACAGCTGTGGTCATCAGTCCCCTAGAACTTAGAACTACTTAAACCTAACTAACCCAAGGACATCACACACATCCATGCCCGAGGCAGGATTCGAACCTGCGACCGTAGCAGTCGCGCGGTTACTGGTTACAGGGTGGCGTTGTCGTGAGCGGCGGACGCTGTTAGACGTCATACCGACTGGGACAACCATCACCGCCGAGTCGTGTCAACTCAAAGAAGGCGCAGATGCCACAACAGTAGCCACAGAAACGTCAAAAACTACAGACGTAATTATTGAACAAGGTTTTCAATATTCTCAACCATCGTTTCTCATATAAATATCGGCTCCTGTTTATGAAAACTTTTGCAGATAGTGTGTGTAGCTAAGAAAAATGGAAAGTGGTTTTATAGTAATGCAGACAATTTGTTCCAAGAAATACCCTCTTTTTTGGGGACTGAGGTGAAAGGCTCCTCATATTTCTGATTGCTTTGGTGCGGCCCACTACGAATTCCTCTCTTGTGTCAACTCCATCATCTCAGAATAGCAGTTAACACAATTTCCTCAATTTTCCACATATTCCTCTACTTGTCGATTCAGTGAACAATCTCCTCGGTTCTTATCCGTCAACATAATTTTCAGCACCCTTCCAGAGCTCCACAGAACAATACGTTTGGATTGTCATTTTTACGGTTTTCACGCTGTCCATGATTCATTCCCACTCAATGTTGTGTTTAAAACGTACATTCTCAGAAATGTTTGCCTAGGACTGAAATCGACGTCCGATGCTAGTTGATTTGTTTTGGCCAGGAATGTGGTAATGCCTGAGGTACTCTGCTTTGCATGTCCTCCATGATTGTCCATTTTGTGGTACTCCCCTTCCAAAGCAGCAGAATTCTTTCTCTTTGACTCCCTCGTGACACCCGTTTGTTATGAAAAGTTTCTCACTAATTTCGATGCTGCTTTTTCTTTTTTACTTTTGTCTGTATTTGTTTTACTCTGGACTCATATTCTACTCACAGCATTCATTTCCTTACATACGTCCTGTGAAACTCGACACTTTCAGTGAGGATAGCAATGCCATGGGCGAATATGGTATCACATGTTGACACGACCCCACGGGCGTGAAGTCGGCAACAGAACTGCTAGTTTCCGTCAGACGCACATAGCGGACGTGCGGGATCCTGTGGACCCAGTGGTGCACGCCCAATCAGCCAAGCCACGAGCAGCTCTATACCACGAGTGCCCCTTTCGACTGCAATGTGGGACTGGTGGTGGCAGCCACAAAGTCCACTCACTCTTGGAGCCTCTTCTGTACGTGATGCTACGCACACATACCTAGTCATTGCTCTGACACCATAGTTCGTGCTTTAGTTCAGAGAGCCTCATCCTCCTTGACATTGGATGCTTGACTATTTTCTGCTGTGTTATCTGAATGAGTTTTCGTACGCTTGGAGAAATACAAGTTCAGTAAATCTTCCTTTTACTGTATTAACTTGCCCGCTAATCGTTTCTGTTCCAGTCACGCTTTTCTACGATCACAGTTGCTCCACCAGACTGTAGCCCAGCTCTCCTTACTCTTGTGTACGGTGTAGTACGCAACATACCTGGCGACGAGTCATCGTGCCTACAAGTGGCCATCATCAAGGGCTCAGTTTGATCTCTTCCTGTTCTGTCGTCCTTTTGTTTGGTTTTTTTTCTCTTCTTTTCTCCTGTGTCCCCAGTGTTTGCCTTGCTTTTATTCATGTTCTAGGTTCCACGGCTGCTGCTTTTGCAGTCTTTTTCGCTTTCTCTCTGTCCTATGTTTGCTTTTCGCTGTTTGTCTTTGTGCATTGCTTAATTGATAATGACTAATACGCAGCAGTCACCTTCTGCGTTGCCTGCAATTGTCACTTTATACAGTTTCATAGTCAACGAATGGCGCAACAGCTTCAAGTGACGAATCACTTCCTGACGGCGCAGTTGACTTCACACAAGGTGCTGGACTCAATGGCAGTGCCACCGCCTGCGTATGTGCCGCCATTTCGTGAGTTTGACGAGGCGAAGGGAGACTGGACAAAGCAACTCCCAGAAACAAACCTGTAGATCGAACGCATCACATACCAGGTACTTACAGACATTCTTTTTGCTTGACCAATACGAGAATGGCTTTGTAGAAAACATTTTCCCACATCGCGCTCTGAAATACACTCCTGGAAATGGAAAAAAGAACATATTGACACCGGTGTGTCAGACCCACCATACTTGCTCCGGACACTGCGAGAGGGCTGTACAAGCAATGATCACACGCACGGCACAGCGGACACACCAGGAACCGCGGTGTTGGCCGTCGAATGGCGCTAGCTGCGCAGCATTTGTGCACCGCCACCGTCAGTGTCAGCCAGTTTGCCGTGGCATACGGAGCTCCATCGCAGTCTTTAACACTGGTAGCATGCCGCGACAGCGTGGACGTGAACCGTATGTGCAGTTGACGGACTTTGAGCGAGGGCGTATAGTGGGCATGCGGGAGGCCGGGTGGACGTACCGCCGAATTGCTCAACACGTGGGGCGTGAGGTCTCCACAGTACATCGATGTTGTCGCCAGTGGTCGGCGGAAGGTGCACGTGCCCGTCGACCTGGGACCGGACCGCAGCGACGCACGGATGCACGCCAAGACCGTAGGATCCTACGCAGTGCCGTAGGGGACCGCACCGCCACTTCCCAGCAAATTAGGGACACTGTTGCTCCTGGGGTATCGGCGAGGACCATTCGCAACCGTCTCCATGAAGCTGGGCTACGGTCCCGCACGCCGTTAGGCCGTCTTCCGCTCACGCCCCAACATCGTGCAGCCCGCCTCCAGTGGTGTCGCGACAGGCGTGAACGGAGGGACGAATGGAGACGTGTCGTCTTCAGCGATGAGAGTCGCTTCTGCCTTGGTGCCAATGATGGTTGTATGCGTGTTTGGCGCCGTGCAGGTGAGCGCCACAATCAGGACTGCATACGACCGAGGCACACAGGGCCAACACCCGGCATCATGGTGTGGGGAGCGATCTCCTACACTGGCCGTACACCACTGGTGATCGTCGAGGGGACACTGAATAGTGCACGGTACATCCAAATCGTCATCGAACCCATCGTTCTACCATTCCTAGATCGGCAAGGGAACTTGCTGTTCTAACAGGACAATGCACGTCCGCATGTATCCCGTGCCACCCAACGTGCTCTAGAAGGTGTAAGTCAACTACCCTGGCCAGCAAGATCTCCGGATCTGTCCCCCATTGAGCATGTTTGGGACTGCATGAAGCGTCGTCTCACGCAGTCTGCACGTCCAGCACGAACGCTGGTCCAACTGAGGCGCCAGGTGGAAATGGCATGGCAAGCCGTTCCACAGGACTACATCCAGCATCTCTACGATCGTCTCCATGGGAGAATAGCAGCCTGCATTGCTGCGAAAGGTGGATATACACTGTACTAGTGCCGACATTGTGCATGCTCTGTTGCCTGTGTCTATGTGCCTGTGGTTCTGTCAGTGTGATCATGTGATGTATCTGACCCCAGGAATGTGTCAATAAAGTTTCCCCTTCCTGGGACAATGAATTCACGGTGTTCTTATTTCAATTCCAAGGAGTGTATTACTAGGAAAGGGTAGACGTGACGGCTTCCTGTTACAAATTCCGTAGGTTCCGTAAGCAACAAGACAGTGAGTGACTTAACTACAAAGCCTTACTTGATAGTTCAGATGTGAGTGTGACAAATATCACAATGGCGCAGTGGTTCGTGATGCCATCACGCAAAATGTCGCTGACTCTCGAATTCGGGAACAGATACTTTAATACCACGATACTTCGTAACAACAGGTTCTAACTATCAGGATCCCTGCAAAAGTGCAGCATATGGCTTTGATGTAGCGCCTGTTTTTTCAGTACGTAGCCGCAACAAACAGACCTTTGCCGTCTCACAAACAGCAGCCCGGCCAGCTACAACCACAGTGCTTATGAAACATGTGTCGCGTCTGGTACGAGATGTGAAGTCATACTCTCGCTGTAATATGGCACATGATCATCAATCGTATCCCTCACGTGAAACGACTTGCTTATTTTGTGGCAAACGGGGACATGTATAGTCTGTGTGTTTACAGAAGGCTAAGGCAGTCTTTTCTGTTACTCCTTCACGCAAGTCACAAACAGTGTGTAGTGCTTTTTCAAAGCCGCACAGTGTTGTTAGTGCAGAACAACAATGTAACACCGGCCCAGGGAAGGCTCCAATATCATTTGCAATGCTACGTGAGGACAACAAACTTTTTGTGACCATTACTATTGCTGGAGAATCAATCCGTTTGCAACTGGACACTCAAGCTTCTGTGACTTTGCGCAACCGTATCACAAATTGCAAATTGCAAATATATCACAAATTGCAAATTGCAAATAGCACCATATGCTGACTCCGTAAAACGGCCAAGACATTGTTGTCCGAGACACTTGTAGCCGTCATGCAACATATCCGAAATTAGAAGAAGACAGTGCTTTGCTCCCGAGACAGTGCTAATACTTTTGGTCTAGACTCATTTCATTTTTTTGGTTTAAGTATTCAGGAATATGTACTATCTGTTTCTTCCTTTGATTCTCGGGACAGCGTTGCTAAGTTATGTGCAGCGTTTTAGCATTTGTTTTCAAGAGGTTAGGCAAATCCAAAATTTTGTTGCACGCGTGACAATGAAGAACAACGCACAGCAACTTTTTCTTAGAGCTAGTCCTGTTCCTCATGTTCTTCAAGAACAGGTGGCTAAGGAACGTACTGCTTTGCAAGACAGTGGGGCCGCAGCACAAATTATTGCCAGTCAGTGGGTGTCCCCTCTTGTTATTCTAAAGACGCCACCCGGCAGACTCCGATTGTGCGCCGATATTAAGAAAACTGTGAATTGTCAAACAATCATTGACAGTCATCCCTTGCCGCATCTGGAAAAACTAATTTGCGCGAGCTTACTTGTAGACCCCTCTGGATGAGCAGTCGCAACAAGTTTTTGCCATTGATGCTCACCTGGGTCTCTTCAAATTCTTTTGATTCCCGCCTGACAATGCTTCCACACCCGCCATATTTCAGCACTTTCTGGAGCAGCTGATTGCAGAAGTCCCTTTTTGCTCAAATTATTTAGAAGACATTGTCATCTGAGGTCGCACTCCTGAAGAGCACATTAGCAATCTTTGCACTTTATTTCAAGTATCGTTTGCAGATGGTCTCAAATATAACAAATTATGTGTCTTTTCAGGCAGAACAGAAGTACTTAGAACCTGTCATTAATAGGCAGGGCGCTCACCCTTGCAATCACATTTGCTTGCTATCCGGGCTCTTCCACTCCCACACAGTGTGAGAGAATTGCAGTCTGTGTTAGGGAAGCTCATGTATTAGATTTATTCCTAGCGCCACTCAAATCGTGGTTCCCTTGCATCGCTTGCGCAGGAAGAATGTTCCTTTTGTTTGGTCGGAAGAGTGCCAGTCCCCTTTCCAAAAGCTGCAAGATGCTTGGCTTACTGTCGATCCGTGATTAATGACCTAGCCGAACGTGCGGTCTTCGTTGTGGATGCTTCCTCTTATGCACCGGTGCAGTTGTGTCACGTGAATTTGGTGCTGCTGATGCCGATTGCCTTTTCTTTGAAGTTGTTGAAGAAAGCTCAATGTAATCACTCGCAAATTGAAAAGAAGGCACTTGATGTCTGTGGTGTCACTAAATTTCACCAGTAGGCTATCTTTTTTAAAGAAAATTTTACTTCTGGACTGACTGTAAGCCTCTAAAATCTTTGTTTAATCCTTCTGAGTCAGTCCCAGCTCGTACAACGCAGAAGCTGCAACGCTTCGCTCTTGTCAATTTACCAATATTGGAGTGTGTATCAGCCCACTTGTAAGTATGCCAATGCAGATGATCTCTGTCGCCTCGCCGTTGGACCAGATTCCGCATTTGATGAGCCCACTGTTTCTTGCTGCCTCATTGATGCACAACACACACATGTTCTACATAGCCTTCGACTTAACCACGAGCATTTTGCCCAGGCCTCAGAAATGGACCCTGATTTGCAGATTCTGTTGCACTGCATCAGCACTGGCTGGCCGCTTTGAGCTAGGGAGACTCGTAGTTCGGTGGTTCGCTGATATTTTGCTCATCGGCACGCCCTTGCGGTTCACCAAATCATCATTTTTCTTCGCACCAAGAGTGACCAGTCACGTGTTGTGGTTCCCTAGACTCTCCAGCCTCACGTGCTTCATTTGTTACACTAAGGTTACTGGAACGTCGTTCACACCAAGCAGAACGACGTCTTTGCACTTGGCACGGTCTGGATGCACAAGTTGAACAGTTGTCAGTGCAAAGCCTCTGCTGAACACCATTGAGCCATCCTTAGCAGTTCTTTCCACGGCGCAAGCCTCAAGCACCTTGGCTACGTTTGCACTTGGATTTCGTAGGTCCTTACTGGAAATATGTTGGATCATCATCGTAGATGCTTTCAGCAGATTTCCCTTCGCAGTTCCTTTGCACTCTACCACGTCTCGTTCCACAATCCAGGCCTTGTTGTCTATCCTTTGCCTTCAGATATCACCTGAAGTGATTGTCACTGACAAGGGACCTGAATTTGCTGCTACCCAGTTTTGCACTGCCTCCACGTCAACCACATCAGGAGTGCACCGTTCCACCCACCATCCAACAGCGAAGCTGATCGCTTTGTACAAATACTTAAGCAACAGATGGAAAAACACGCATGGGATCAAGCTTTGCCGCTCTTCTTGTCTTCCTGCCACTCACTACCATGAAAGAATCCATAACTGGCAGAGTTGTTACATGGATGGTGCCACCGCCCCTTCCTTCATTTGCTGCACGCGCCACAGATGGCGGCTCCCACATCGCCCAAACAGGGAAAGTATCACACCAGTGATTCTGTCTTTTACAGATTGCATGGTGGATAGAGGCACTGGGAGCGCGGCACCATTGTACGATTTCTTGGATGTTCTACGTTTCTCCTGCAAGGAGTGAGAGGATTACTGAGACGTCACTAGAATTCGTCCATGTGAACTGCATGTTCCTGCCTCAGGCTTTGTGCTTTCAGATTTCACGCCTGCCTGGAAGCAGCAGACCTCGCTGCATCTTGCTCCTGCGTGCCTTGTGCCATTAGCAGATGTCCTAGAGCCGAAGAAGGTAGACACCCTTCATGATCGTCGACCTCCCGACAGCCACCGTCATCTGGGCATAGACTCCCCCCCGGCAGCTGTCTCAAGCGCAGCTTCGGGTACCTCTGCAGTCATTGAGGCGCCTTCGCCTTCATTTGCTGCTCCGTCTCCGGATGTGTGTGCCACCTACCTGGCATTTTGGTTGGTGTCCCGGTTGGGCTGAAGGCATATGGCGGGCCTCATGCGGAAGCTTGGCACTAGCCTCAGTTTCGACTCCATCTCCTCATTGCCACCTGCATCCAGCCCTCTCCCCCGTCGTTGTTAGTACATCTACAGTACATGTCTGTGCTATGGAGGTTTGGTGGCAGGGGGGGGAGGTGGTTGGGAGGGGGTGGATGTGGTATTACGTATCGATTCCATTCCTTGTTTGTCGAAGTTGGCAATGGAATTGCAAGTTTCTGTCAGACGCCGACAGCAGTCGTGCCGAATCTGGTGAACCCAATGGTACAGAACCACTGGGCCACGCCTCCATACCACGAGAGACCTTTGCCGCCGCAATACAAGACGGGCAGCGGTAGCCACACAGCCCACTTGCACTTGGATTCTATTTGCTACACGGCTTCGACACTAACGTTCATGCTTCAGTTCATAGAGACTCATCCTTGTTGAAATTGGTAGCTGGACTCTATTTCTTGCTCCATTATTTGTAATGAGCTTTCGTATGCTTGGAGACATATAAGTAGAACTTAATTTTCTCGCAGATTATTTCTGCTGTTTTCCGACTTTCCTAGAACGAAAGTTGCCGCACCACACCGTAGTCAACCTCTCCCTAGCATCGGGTACTAAGTAGTATGCAACAGGTGAATCTTATCGCTCTTGCATTGTTTGCGAAGTAGTATATAACATTACATCTTATCGTTCCTTTCACCTAGAATCTGAATGCTACATTTCTTTTATTTCCCTCATTGCATGTCTCGTTTATAGAATGACCAGTAGTGGGGGAAGGCCATGTAGATGGAAGGTGAATGTACCAAAATCTTACTCAACATAGAAACATACTGGAGTCTCGGCAGGTACCTTAGCTGGTGCATTTTGCGGAACACTAGTTTCTAGACAATTCGTTTACCACCACCCTTTGAATAAATACACGTCAGTTACATCGCGATATTGTGTGTTAAAATCACGAGATCCTCTTCTGTTCAAGTAGGAAACAAAGTGTTAATCGCTTTACACCAGAGAGCATAAACGTTCTCAACACTAACCAGATACGGCTTTCCTTAAGAAATGATATACTAACACAACAGCACCATTATGACATCAGGAAGATCACAGGTGGTCAACGTGGGTGTTCTTTCGTGACGCATCGCAGACATCTGTAATTCCTACTGATTACATATTTCTTCCGAAGAACATTTCACCATCACTTCAACACGTCGACAGAAGATACAGAAACTTCTTTCTATAAGATAAACATATCAGGAAAAGCATCCGATCAGAGAGACATTTTAGCACATACACTATGTGACCAAGAGTATCCGGACACATTGCTGAAAACGACTCACAAGTTCTTGGCGCCCTCCATCGGTAATGCTGGAATTTAGTATGGTGTTGGTCCACCCTTAGCCTTGGTGACAGCTTCCACTCTCGAAGGCATACGTTCAATCAGGTGCTGGAAGGTTTCTTGGGGAATGGCAGCCCATTCTTCACGGAGTGCTGCACTGAGGAGAGGTATCGATGTCGGTTGGTGAGGCCTGACACGAAGTCGGCGTTCCAAAACATCTCAAAGGTGTTCTAGAGGATTCGGGTCAGGACTCTGCACGCCAGTCCATTACAGGGATGTTTTTGTCGTGTAAACACTCCGCCACAGGCCGTGCATTATGAACAAGTGCTCGATCGTGTTGAAAGATGCAATCGCAATCCCCAAATTGCTCTTCACGGTGGGAAGCAAGAAGGTCCTTAAAACACCAGTGGATTATGATGCAGCTTGAAATTCCTGTGTGATGGTCTGGATAGATGTCTGCCTACTACATAGACCCTCTTCAACTGTCGGCAGTCTCTGTCAGTAAACAGACGAGGTCGGCCTGTACGCTTTTGTGCTGTACGTGTCCCTTCACGTTTCCACTTCACTATCACATCGGAAACAGTGGACCTAGGGATGTTTAGGAGTGGTGAAATCTCGGGTACAGACGTGTGTCACAATTGGTACCAAATCACCCGACCACGTTCGAAGTCCGCAAGCTCCGCGGAGCGCTGCGTTCTGCTCTCACACAATGTCTGATATGGAGTACCTGGAAGTAGGCGGCAGCACAATGCACCATATACGAAAAACATATGTTTTTGGGGATGTCCGGATACTTTTGATCACATATTGTATCTTTAGGAAGACCCAGTTTCAACGTAAGTCTTAATATACTTACTTATATTTCTAATTTTATCACTTTCATAAGATTCTTGCCGTTTAATTCTGATGACGAAGGCTTGATCCTCCGAAGCGCATCAGTTCTAGTGCTTTTGCATTATAAAAGGTGATTGAGCTTACATTTAACAATGATTTACTTATTTTCATTGTATGTAGTGAGTACTAGTGGCTTTCATAAACTATTTCATTTAAAAAACATGAGAAGAACTGTGAGGTGCACTCTCTGTCGTTAGATAAATTGCAGCACATCAGAAAACTACTTCGAAATGAACATTATAAACTATTTATGCGAAATTAAAATGAAATTACTTTAATTTGTAGCTACTTCTTATTAGACTTCTTACCTCTAGTGCTTCCTGTTATCAGCAGAGTTAGATGGACACGTCCTGGGCATTCAGGGCGGCAGTTAGCAGCATCGTCTGTCATTTGTTCCCTGACACGAAATTATTCCTAAACTACAGTATCCAGTAATATCTAACAACCTAATTGTACTCGTAAGACTGGTCGCATAATCTGTTTTGAACTTTTTTTAGCATTATTTATAAACGTGTACACACACACACACACACACACACACACACACACACACAAACTACGTATACAGATAATAATGTTGAGCGACATTAATAATGTTGAATGCACGCATGGAGACGTGCGTGCATTGTGTTGTACAGGTGCTGGATGTCAGTTTGTAGGACGGATTCAATGCCTATTGCACTTTATCGGTCAATGCAGAGACGGGCATATTGTTTGTGGATGACGCTGGAGTTGTCGTCGGGTGATATCCCATGTGTGCTCGATTGGAGAAGGATCTGCTGATTGATCTGGCCAAGGCAACATGTCAACACACTGTAGAGCACGTTTGTTTACTGCAGTGCTATGTGGGTGAGTGTTACCCTGTTGGAAAATACTAGCTGAAATGCTTTTCATGAATGACAGCACAACAGGTTGTGCACAAATTTCCAGTCGGTGTGCGTGGGATAACCTCGTGTACCTCTGTTGTCTTACGAAAGGGCACCCGAGTCCCAGTTTCAAGTATAGGTCTTGTGTGTTTACATAACCAACCAGATTGGTTGGTTGCAGGGGCTCACCTGGTCTCCTTCAAGCCATCAGAAGGCCGTCACTGGCACCTAGGCAGAACCAGCTATCATCAGAAAACACAATAGACCTCCACTCCTCCCTTCAATGACTTTTAGCTTGACAATACTGAAGTCCGATACTGTCATGATTTGGAATCATTGGAGTACACGCTACAGGACGTCTAGCTTGGAGCTGTCCTTGAAGTTCGTTGTTACACTGTGGTGCCAGCTGATGTTCGAATTGCTGCTGCAGACGTAGCAAGATGCATTACAACTAGATGCTTTCTTTCGCGGTACTGTCTCGTGGCCGTCCGGCGCCGGTCTTCTTGCGATAATACCTTCCCGTGACCACCGCTGCCAGCATCATGTACAGTAATCACATTCATCCAAGTCCTTCTGCAGATCGCGCAAGGAACATCCAGTTTCTCGCAGCGCTGTTACACGACTCGTTCAAAGTCATGTGGTTTTGATAATGACGACTTTGTCATCTTAAAAGCATTCTTAACTAACATTAACTCACTACGACCAATGTCAAAGGTAACTAACGCTCACGACTTTTATAGCGCTTATTTAAAGCAAACGTGAAACACCGAGTCAATTAGATTAAAACTCTCGAGTTTCCGATGGCTGTCTCACCATCGTCGTCTTCAGTTCAGAGCAGTGACTGCCGGGACCGGCAAGGTTTTCCTCTTATGTAGGCACGACTACAGCCTCCGGCACTAGTCAGAGAGGGCCAAAAAGCACGTGTGAGGAAGGCAAGATGGGCAGCTCACAGCAGCTCCGGCGCACCTGCAGGGCCGAGTGACGTCACGTGGCGCGAGGGGCCGGCGCTCCCTACAGGCGTGAAGCATCCACCTTTGCTTCATTTCAATTTCAAAAGCCCACCTCCACGCCTCTACTGAATGTGTACCCCTGGTCTCTCTTAGAACTGTTGCTGGTCATTCTGATCTAAACCGCCTCGTTTACAGCAGAAACCCAATATGTTGATGTCTGAGCCTAGACTCTCGTGTTTCCAAACCGTATTTTGTGTCCGTTTCTCAGGAAGTGCTCAAGTACGGCTGACTTGTCAAGCTCCCTTCTTTTAATATGCCGATTGTGCTCGTTACAACGGTCTGCAACTGTGCGAATTGTCTGACCTACACAGATGCTGTCGCATTCGCAAGGAACACCATGCACACCGGGCGCATGAAGAACTATGTCGTCTTTAATAGGGAACACCATATCTCCTATCTTGTGGGCGGGGCGGAACACTGGTCTCAGTCCATATGTCGCTCTTGCTATAACCATACACTCTGAACATGTGACTCAAGTGCTGCAATTCAGACGGTGTGTGGTCGCTGTCAGAGGTAACTTTTGCTCTGTGGACTAATATGTTCAGGACCGCATTCTTGTGTACAGGATCAGTTGCGTCGGTCTCCTGTACTATAAATGACCGAGCTGGCCTCCTGTCCTCTGCTCATCTGAAACATCCTTCTCAATCTCGACGGTAAATTCAACGTTGGGATGTATCAACGTACCTCAGGAAACAAGAGTTCAGAGCCTTCTCCTCAAAGTGCTCCATAAAGAAATTCACGACTGCCGACGACAGTTGTGAGCCCATGCTGTGACATCCGTAATTTCATAATATTGGTTGCGATGCAAGAAATAAGTTATCGTTAGAACATGATGGAACAACGGGACGATTCCAGGTGGAAAATTTTGAGCCAGATGATCCAACGTGTCTTGTCTGGCAACCTCGTAAAAAGTGACACGACATCCAGGCTTACCATTACGTTATTTCGGCATATTTTCGTGAGTGTTTCAATAAATGTCTGGTGTTCGCAATGTACCAGTTTTTGCACTAATAATCCTACAAAATGATTTGCCAACCTGTACGTGAACGAACTGACTGCAGTAAAAATGGTCCAAACAGGCATATTTTTCTGATGTGTCTTCGGCAGTCGATAAGGCCTGGGAGATCTGGCGGCACTAGATGGGGTGGAGCTGCTATGAGCTACCCAACACGTCTTCAGCGCATGCATTGTTCGGTCCTCTCTGATTGGTGCCAGAGGCTGCAGTCGTAACTACATAAGCAGGAAACCATGCCACTCCATGATTCTCCTGTATACTGCTGATATGCCCAAACGTACCCCACCTGTTCATCTCCTCCAATTTGCTGATGACACCGCCTTCCTGGCCCTTTAACCTACCCTTCAACGGTCCCAAGGTACCCTGACCAGTTCTCCACATGGTGCAACCAATGGTTCCTTTGCATCAACCCCTGCAAGACCAAGGCAATCATCATAAGCCTCACCACCCGCTCCTTCTGTCTGCGTGGTTTCTACCTAACCATATAAGGTGATCGTATACATACCAGTCCCATCCTAAAATAGCTTGGCCTCACCACCAAGTCACCTGGACTCCCCATCTCCTTACGATCCAACACAAAGCTCACAGTAGGCTCCACCTCCTGAAACTCCTGTCTGGCCGGACATGGGGACTGCATCATTCCACGATCCTTCACACCTACAAATACGTGATCTGCTCCATCCTTCGTTATGCCAGGGTCACTTCGATTTCTGCCCCTCCCAGATTCTATAAAGCCCTCCAAATCTTAGAACGCCATACACTCTGCCTCGCCTTCCATATCCTTCCTTCTGCCCCCCACACACATCCTCTACGACTTCATCCCCTTCCCCCACCTTCTTATGTTCCTTGAATACATCTGCACCCTGTACATCATCCTCCGACTCGATCTCCCCACCGCCTGCTGTCCCCCTTCCTCTCCACCCCCATCTCGTTGCCGCACTTTTGGCGCCCTCTCTCTATTTCCGCACCTTCCACCTCCTTTCCCAATGCAACTTCCAGCACCTGCCCCTCCCAGATGCAGATCGACACAATGGCATTCTACCCCTCTTAACTCTAAACCTACCTTCCCCTATCCCACTCCTCAGGGCTCCCTCTCCCATTCTCTTCCCTTCCTCTGAGAGGTTTTCTTCTCTCCTCCCCTCCCTTTCCAGTGCACCCCTTCTGTGTTTCTGCACTCCCTCCTGCCTTGCTTTCCCTTTCCCTCTCCCACCACACCTATCTCCTGTCCCTGGGTGCGCCGCCTGCCCCCTTTTTCTATTCCTCCCGCCCCCTCCCCCACTGCACCTTGCTTTTCCCTCTTTTTCCCGCCTCTCAGGCCTTTCCCTTAGCAGGTCCCTCCCGGAAGTTTTTATTCTTCATCGGGTGTGCTTCGTCTCTTACAGTGGTTTTTTCTTCTGGAGTGTTTTAATACTGTGGCCAACTTTTAACCCGTATGTGTATTTTATGTGCTCCACGAATGGCCAACTGTTTCTTTTAACTATATGTCAACATTTTTAACTGTCTCACAACGAACGTCTCTAAGGCGTAGCGCCGTATACCGATCTTGCCTTGGAGGCGGTTAAGTGGGAGATGTGTCTCAGAGCTGGATAGTGACAGATGGTGACGCGAGACTGGACGTGCACGTAGTTTACGTATCAGGCGATGGAGGACAATATTGGATAGGGGGACTGTGATTTTAGTTTCGATTGTGCCCACTAGGGTGCACTAAAGTAATAGAATGCTTTTCATAAACTGTTCTAGTATTTTCATAAAGTGTTATTATGTCTTTTTGTGTATGAAAAATGTTATAAATGTGTTTTAGCAGTATGAATGATGCGTGAGTGTGGTTTAAGGTTAATATGAGGATAATTGTTTAACGAGTTATGTAGTAGGATTTAGTGTGGGAATATTTCGAAGAAGTATGGATGTGGACAAAGGGGATTTTTGTAGAATAGATTTGTAAAGTAAGTTTATGGTAAAGGGAAAGTTAATTCAGGTATAAATAACAATAGTAAATAACTTTATGCATAAACAAAACTTCAGCATATTAGATAAATACGTCAGTAAAAAGTGCAGTCGTTACGTTTACTATTTGGCGATTGGTTATTGATGAAAAGCGTAGACTGACGCGGGAAAATGTTGTTTTGCTATTGGCTGTTGAGTAAATTGACCAATGGTAAAGCAACATTCTTCGCGCACCATTCTCTGCTGGTAGAAAAGACTTAGTGTATTCTAGAGAGGAGTCGGAGGCTAGCCATGAAACAGTTCGGACGTGTGTAGTAGTAGTTCCGATGGAAACGGTAAGTTGCCGATCTAGCAGTGTTTCATACATCAAAAGTGTGGTAAAGTTACGGCATAATTATTCCGATGGGCGTGTAGAAATTTCAGAAATTTTAAGTGAATTTTGTGACGAAAAAAGACATATATTCCGCGTGGCGTATTGAGCAGGTCGGTGGCTAAAAACTGTGACTGCATTTGGTACCGATAGACTTAATATTTGGAGAGCATTCTCAATCAAAAACAATCAGTATTTTTGTAGCTATTACATTTTCGGGAAATGCAACACCATAAACTTGCTAGCGTGAGTGAAAGGGATTGTGAGTGATAGTGTTAAGACTAGCATGGGGTTGACAGTGATACTTGTTCACCTAAGTTTCAGAATATATTAATTGAGGACCAAATTTCCAACCTCTCGTTTCTTGTAAAAACTTTCTCCCGATACGTAGATTAGTGACTTTAATTGCAGCCTGGTCGAAGTACAGCAGGTTTTGCTCGGCTTCCCTACTGATGAAATGCTGAGACAATGTTCACAGATACGTCGTAAAGGGACAGAAAGAACCGCGCCGCCGCAGTCTCCGTGTCAATGTATATATATTAACCCCCATTATCTTCACGTATGTCCCTCTTTTTATCACCTTTATATGTACAGTGGTCGCCTTTTATTAATTGTCATGTCACTTGGCAGAAGAGTGGCGATTGTGCTGCTACCAGCCTTCCCCTGGTCATATGGGGCAGAGGAATGGAAAAAAAAAACACACACACACTTCAGGCAGACGCAGTCCCAGTGCTGGAGTAGTTGGCCGTGGTGTGGGGCAATGCCGCTGACACCATGACCTACCCCACGCAACAACTACATGAAGACACAGACATCCTGAAACTGACAGACCGCTTCCAGTCCACAGCAAGCAAGTTCTATGAGAAAGTGGGTGAATCCCATCAGGTCACAGATCCCTGTCCCATCAGGTACTGCAGGAACAGCACAATGTGCTTAAGAGCTTAGAAAGTTCGTCCAGCTGCTGCCTCTGTCACTCTTGAGGACGATGACAGCCATCGAAAGTTCGAGAACCTTATTCAAATTGGCTCTGAAACCGAGAGACATGCCACGGAAAAATACTCTGAAGACACAATGTGCCTCCTCATAGCAGCGCCATTAGCGGCATTCTTATGCGACTGGCGCGAATTCTGAATACACGCCTCCCAAGTTTCGTTTATCTTGCACGTCTCTTTCTTGGTATGGGGATTTTCTTAAATATATATTGTGAACAGACACACACACACGCATTCATTAACAGGGCCGCTGTTGTTTAATGTTTGGGAAAACTTAAACGAAGATATACAGGAACTTAGATAGCAGCCAACAAGCTTTCCACCTGCACCGGCTGTTACCAGTTCGGAAGTGATTACAAATACACAGAAACTGGGCTAATAACATTACCGACTAATGCACAAGCGCGCTTGTATA
The DNA here is from genome assembly GCF_021461385.2 of Schistocerca piceifrons. Lineage (NCBI taxonomy): Eukaryota > Metazoa > Arthropoda > Insecta > Orthoptera > Acrididae > Schistocerca > Schistocerca piceifrons. The sequence continues at coordinate 588,567,799 of NC_060141.1, forward strand.
GCCGAACCAAATAACATGGCTTTGTGGAAGGAGTTCATTACTCTAGTGCAGTAACTACAAGTGCTTACCGGAATTATTTATCTGTAATACGCACTGGCCTCTGCGCAGTTTTTTCCCCGCGTCCGGACTGTACATAATAGGTAATGAGGTAGTTATTAGTGGCGGCCATCACTATTATTGTTACATTAGGGCGCGTGTAAAGCGCTGGTAATTACCCGGCGTCGCCGGACTGTTGACACGGGCGTTTAGGCGGGATTACGCTCATAGTCTGGTGTTAATGAATCCGCTGTCGCCGGATTAAGTCTTGATCCAATTAAACGTTGCTGCACTGATAGCGGCGGCCGGCAGCGTTCCGAGCCTGTATCAATTACCGCCTGTTGTGACGATCCTACGACGCTCCCATCATCCCCGGCGGTTAGCCGAACCTCTCCTGCAACTTGGAACAGCGGCTGGCTTATAACAGCACAGCCCACCTCCTAGCACCAGCTCTGCGAAGACCACCCAGAACTTGGAAACTATGACACTGTCGCGGACCACATAAATAACTTCGCAATTTTGTGCTACTTACACCATAGAACTGTCCTGAAATTCCAGTAAATAATGAATCTCAGCTGTGATGACGGTGATTAGATACCAATATATTTTGTGCTGCCCGTGCCCTGCAGCTCGTTAGTATTTGGGAAAAGCAACGTTTCAAACCAACATGAGCTGTTGATAAAGTGATTTATTTACTTTCGCTTTCGAACTTCTCATAACGTTAAGGTATGTTAAAATTGTGTACAGCAGTCTACAAGCAGCGTTCGTAATGCGACGTCAGATAAAATAGAAGGCACCTTACGTCAACACTTGATCAATCTACGTATCCTGTTACAGCCAGTGTATTGTGTGGCGGGTCAGTATGCTGAGTAACCCTACCTGATTGTAGCTGTGTAACAAGATTGATTAACTGCTGAAGCGCGCAGTCACAATCACGAGAAGATGGAATCCGGTTATGACAGTATACGAAGGTTGAACTACGGACGAACAATAGTTTTTCTTCCATCTGACGCTACAGTGAGAGTGCTGCCATTTAGGTTCAAATGGTTCAAATGGCTCTGAGCACTATGGGACTCAACTGCTGTGGTCATAAGTCCCCTAGAACTTAGAACTACTTAAACCTAAGGACAGCACACAACACCCAGCCATCACGAGGTAGAGAAAATCCCTGACCCCGCCGGGAATCGAACCCGGGAACCCGGGCGTGGGAAGCGAGAACGCTACCGCACGACCACGAGATGCGGGCACCATTTAGGCTATTGTAAATACTTTAATGGTACCTGAAGATGAGCAGAATGGCTCGGAGAACTATGGGACTTAACATCTGAGGTCATCAGTCCCCTAGAACTTAAAGCTACTTAAACCTAACTAACCTAAGGACATAACACACATCCATGCCCGAGGCAGGATTAGAACCTGCGACCGTATCAGTCGCGCGAAGATGAGCAGAAGATCGAAACCGGAATTAAATACTAGTTTTTACTGGCGGCTCTTGCCAGTTACTGAAAATGCAGTTTTTTCCATTACATAGCGAGCTGTTACTATCTTATAACATCTTGTAACGTTGTATATATTTGTGTTTGTTAATAGATATGCAATCCGTGATGTTTGTCTCACTGAAATTTACTGTGTAATGTGTTGTTGAGCAAATGGTGTGCTTAATCAGTTTTACTGTAATCAAAATAAAAATTCTAGAACATTATCTGGAAATCAGCATGTAATGCCTATAATGAAATCAGTCCCTCTGAAATTTACCGTCTCCGAGCACCGAGCTCTATGACCCTGTGCAATAAAATGATAAAATGCCCTATGCAAATAAACAATGAAATACAATTTCCGTAGCTCTTGAGTCGCAACAGATGTAATCTTGGTATTCTGTTCTCTCCACAGTAGGCGTAGAAAATATACAATCTCGGGAGAGGGAAGTGCAATGCTGGCCGTAAAATAGCCTCGTACAAATAATGTCAGTAGATTGGTTGATAAATGAATAACCTCGCAAATTTTCGGTGATAATTATGGATTTTGGCTCAGCCTTCGCAATGCTGCCCGCATTAAAGCTGTTACAAACATTAATACTTTTCTGATACGGGTACATTAATATTTTTCTGACTGACTGAAAAATCATTTTTTTAAAAATATGCGTTGGATTTGAACAAACACTACATAGAAGAGGAAGATGTACAAACAACGCCATATGCTAAGAGCGAATGCTTCAGTTTGAAAACTGTATTCAAAATCAAGGTTCTCCTTCACAAAATCTGATGAAAAACTGCACATTAACTTCAAAATCAGTGAGCTTCTCGACTGTTCTACAGTTCTCACTTGCTGCCGTAATTAAAAATACTTTGATTGTTACATGACAAAAGTTCTGACATCGTTTGACAAAATACACACATCAAAAAAAGTTTTGCATTACCCCAGTTCCCAGAACTCCTGAAGACAGACGTTGCAGCCGAGCGGTTATAGGTGCTTCAGTCTGGAACCGCACGACCACTACGGTCGCAGGTTCGAATCCTGCCTCGGGCATGGATGTGTGTTATGTCCTTAGGTTAGTTAGGTTTAAGTAGTTCTAAGTTCTGGGGGACTGATGACCTCAGATGATGAGTCCCATAGTGCTCAGAGCCATTTGAACCAAGACAGACGTTGACTGTGGATATTGTATCACAGACACAGTGCCTTTGACCGTTCAGAGATGTCATTAATCCTGCCCAAGAATGTAAACATCAATGCATGAGCAGCGCCTATTGGACGAGATTCGAACGCGTCCTCGTTGTTACTTTGCGCCAACAAAGGCTCTCAACAAGGGAAGTGTCCAGGCGTCTTGTAGTGAACCAAAGCGATTTTGTTCGGACATGGAGGAAATCAGAGAGACAGGGACTGTCGATGACATGCCTCGCTCAGGACGCGCAAGGGCTACTACTACAGTGAATGACCGCAGCCTACGGATTATGGCTCAGAGGAACCGTGACAACAACGCTACCATGTTGAATAATGCTTTTCGTGCAGTCACAGAACGTCGTGTTAAGACTCAAACTATGCACAATAGGCTGCATGATGCGCAACTTCACATGGTGAGGTCCATCTTTGCAAACACGACACCATGCTGCGCGGTACAGATGGGCCGAACAACATGCCGAATGGACTGCTCAGGGTTGGCATCACGCTCTCTTCACCGATGAATGTCGCATATGCCTTCAACCAGACAACAGTCGTTGACGTGTTTGGAGGCAACCCGGTCAGGCTGTACGCCTTAAACACACTGTCCAGCGAGTGCATGATGGAGGTTTCCTACAGCTTTCGGGTGGCCTTATGTAGGGCCGACATACGCCGCTGGTGGTCATGGAAGGCACCCTAACGGCTGTACTATACGTGAATTCCATTTTCCGACTGATAGTGCAACCATATCGGGAGCATATTGGCGAGGCATTTGGCTTCGTGGACGACAATTCGCCTCCCCATGGTGCACATTATGTGAATGACTTCCTTCAGGATAACGACATCCCTTGAACTAGAGTGGCCAGCATGATCTTCAGACATAAAACCTATAGAACATGCCTGGGATAGAATGAAAGGTCTGTTTATGAACGACGTGACCCACCAACCACTTTGAGGGATCTACATGGAACTGCCGTTGAGGAGTGGGACAATCTGGACCAACAGTGCCTTGATCAACTTGTGGATAGTATGCCACGACGAATACAGGCATGCATCAATCCAAGAGGACGTGCTACTGGGTATGAGAGGTACCGGTGTGTAAAGCAATCGGGACCACCACCGCTGAAGGTCTCGTTGTACGGTGGTACAATACGCAATGTGTGGTTTTCATGAGCAATAAAAAGGTCGGAAATTATGTTTATGTTGATTTCTATTAAAATTTTTTGTTCAGGGTCCGGAACTCTCGGCACCGAGTTGATGCAAAACCTTTTTGATGTGAGTCGATTTCAAAATTTAACATCTCTGTATCAGGATTTCAAAACACACAAAATATTAGAAACTGGGTATACCTAATCAACCTATACAGTAAATCTGATGGCAAATACTTGGTTCCTACATTCAAGGGTCGATGCTGTTAGAATTAGCAAAATCCATATTGCCTTGCTGCATACTTAAAACGAAATATAGAAAATTTCATTACCATATAAAACTGTGTTATCCTGCGTCCATAGGCCAGCAGCTAAATTCTCATAGCTAGTCACTAATTTTAAGTCTTACATCCTACCTTTCACAGAGTACCACGGCAACTACTACTACGCTCCACCCGCTCTTACTTACAATCGATTCTGTCACTCAGGCAACATCTTTGGTTCGGTGGTGTCAAAGATACAATCTCTTCTTCATTTTATAACCATTTCATGTCATTTTTCATGAAATATGTTACAAAATCGGGCTACACGTACAAGTGGACCCCTCACAACCTTTAACGCCCTTAAGCTACGTGCATCAAAAAAAATGGTTCAAATGGCTCTGAGCACTATGGGACTTAACTTCTGAGGTCATCAGTCCCCTAGAACTTAAAACTACTTAAACGTAACTAACCTAATGACATCACACATCCATGCCCGAGGCAGGATTCGAACCTGCTACGGTCGCGCGGTTCCAGGCTGTAGCTCCTAGAACCGCTCGGCCACCCCAGCTGGCGCTACGTGCATCGAAGAGGAAACTAATATCCATTTTCTTCAAAGAAATATTTTTAGCGTTACTGCTTTTCCATGAGGGATCAACACTTTATTTCACAGTCGACGATTAACTGATTTCCTCCCCCTGGAGATTATTATAATGTGCCTCAGAATAACAATGAAAATTATGGTAATGAGACAACAAATATTATGTAACGTTTGGAGCCTGTTGGGATCCACAACCCGTGACGAATGAAAAAATTTGAATAGCATCGGAATTGGGCACAGCTACAGGTAAAGCGATCACAGATTTGAGGTTCATGTATGGAATGAAGTAAATTCAACTTTAATGTCTACGAGTGCACACCATGTGTATACGAAAATGTTACTTAGCAGCAGCCACGTTAAGATATAGGTTACCTGCAATACTGCGTATAAAGACATTTCATCATTTCATAGTAACACATTTCTTCAGTCAGAGTGGTTCAAATTTCAAATAAATAAATTCTCTCATGAAAATTCTCAAAAGCTATTTACAGTGGTAAAGAGGCTCAGACGCCGTGATTTAGAATGCTAGAGGTATCTTTAAATCATGTATGAGCGACAAGATGATTTCTAGCAAACGGGACATTCAGCATGCTTTTCTATAGTTTCCACCTAAGTCAGTGTGCTTTCTCTAATAGCCTTCGCAGTGACGTGACACAACATAATAATTTTCTCAGTGAAACTGAGATTCTCCGCTGAATGATGCCTTGGACACAACTGAAGCCAGTGTGTGTTCAGTCGACTTCAGTCTCTTAGTTACTGAAGATTGTCCGCCCGGTTGGCCGTGTGGTCTAACGCACGGCTTGCCGGGCAGGAAGGAGCGCCTGGTCTCCGACACGAATCCGCCCGGCGGATTTGTGTCGAGATCCGGTGAACCGGCCAGTTTGTGGATGGTTTTGAGGCGGTTTTCCATCGGCTTCGGCGAATGCGGGCTGTTTCCCCTTATTCCACCTCAGCTACACTACGTGGGCGATTGCCACCTCCACGTACGCGTACACCACCATTACTCTACCACGCATAGGGGTTACACTCGTCGGGTGTGAGACGTTCCCTGGGGGCTTCACCGGGGGCCGAACCGCATAATAACCCTGGGTTCGGTGTGGGGCGGCGTAGGGGTGAAGTGGACTGCGGTAGTCGTCGTGGGGTTGTGGACCACTGCGGCTGCGGCAGGGACGGAGCCTCTCCGTCGTTTCTAGGTCCCCGGTTAATGTACAATACATTACTGAAAATTATGAGAAGAGAAAGATAAAGTATTGTCAGTTTCATTAGTGGGTTATTTTTATAATTAAAAAACTGTCTGCAAACAATGGAATACTAGAAATATCTGACAAAAAGACCAAAAACGTGCTATTCAATAAGCTTGCACATCTTTTGAAAAGACAGTGTCTCAGATTTTGAATCTGTAGGTAGTTTTTCTAAGAAGGCAGCCCGCTGCAGAAGCGCACCGCGCTATCTGGCACCCGCAGCACGGGAAGTGGGGCAGCCGCGTCTCCGCAACGTGTTAATCCGTCTCGTCAAAGCGTCAGCACGAACCGGCCGCACCTCGCCACACTGCGCTGCTTGCGCCCACAGGAAGTGGCCAGCGAGTAGCCTGCTGGCTTGTACGTCGCAGCAGCTCATTGATTAAAATATCCCCCTATCAAAACTCTGACAAATATACCTCCTGCATATACCTCCTAATATATTGTAGCTTAAGTCTTATCAAGGTACTATATTGCTGTTATAATGCACTCCCATGATTACTGTCCATATACAGGGTGTATCATAATTAATGGCGTAAACGCATACAGTTGAAAGTACACGATACTAGAAGCAAAAAAGTCTCAGCCAGCATAGGGTCGAAAATGCATATCTTAAGAGCTACGGAGTAATTTTTCATCTACAAAAATAATGTTAAAAAATGTGTGTGAAATCTTATGGGACTTAACTGCTAAGGTCAACAGTTCCTAAGCTTACACACTACTTAACCTAAATTATCCTAAGGACAAACACACACACCCATGCCCGATGGAGGACTCGAATTTCCGCCGGGACCAGCCACACAGTCCAAGACTGCAGCGCCTTACACCGCTCGGCTTTTCATCTTCGATACTGTGAAACAAATCTCTTCTACTGCAAGTTCTTTGCTTTACATGTTTTGAGAACTGGTAGTATGGACCAAAACAAGAAAAAAATATCCAGTAAAAGTGTCCTCTAAAATGTATTCCTTAACAGCTATACTAATTTAAAACGCAACTCTTCTAATGATTAAGTGCTCGTAACTTTTAAAGAATGCATTTTAGAGCACATGTTTGCTGGACATTTATTTCTTATTTTGGTCCATACTAACACCTCCCAAAATATGGAAAGCAAGGAACTTACAGTAGAAGAAATTTGTTTCACAGTATCGAAGATTAAAACTTGCTCGTACCTCTATGTATACTGACACTTTTTTGCTTCTAGTATCGTTTACTTTCAACTTCATGCGTTCACGCTGTTCATTAAGATACACCCTGTATTACAAAGCACATTATTAAAAACTGTAGGCTTGTACCATGGCAAGCAAGGAGAGGATGTTGTTTGGTGAACGGTATCCTCTTCCTATAACACAACTTCATGCTGTAAGATGTATACATTGCCAGCGATGGGCGAGGCATGACAGAATCTCTGACCAGAGAGTAGTTTATCGCTAGCTGTTGCTAGTCTGCGCTTGACCGCGCGAGTCGACAGTAGTAGTAGTCAGTCGATAGTAGTCGTCCGCCCGTGCTAGTCCGTGCTAGTCGGCGGGAGTCGGCATGCGTCGGCTGTGTGCTCTGTTCGCGACTCTGGTCAGGACTCTGGAGGATGAGTATTGTTGTAGAAGGTAAAGAAGCAGCCTTGCGCTTATTAAATAATGTATGTTAATTGTAATTTACTTTGTTTCAAAGACATGCCCCAATAATAATTTTTATAATATAAAGCAACTCTTTTAAAGGAAAGCATTCATTTCAATTTAAAAATTTTCCAATGCATTATCATTGCTTCCAAAAATAAAAAATAAAAAATATGCCAGCATTGCACGAAGCTGTGTCGAAAAATGAGTAATTAAGAGTGGATATAATTGCAGTTTTATTGAGGTAAGAATTTTTGGTTTTTTTATTCAGAATACAGGGCCGAAGGTCAGCCTGCTGTCCTTTTAAAATTTATCAGGTTACAGAAACTTTTTTATTATTTTTAGTGTTTAGGAATTTTTCTATTCCAAACTTGACATTAAATGAGAAAAGAATATTGTGGGAATATTAAGTGTGAATTCATTCTTTGCATAGAGACTATAAGTCGGTGCCAATTTTGTTCCGAGGTTACAATATTTAAAAATTCATTTAGTTATAAGTTATTATATTTTGCAGGGAGGTTACACTTGGCTCATTTACATTTTCATTGACTTTTTTCTTTGCGGGGAGGTTACACTTGGCGACCCTGCGAGGATCGTATTTCTTTGTGAATCTTCTGAGAAGTAGTCAGATATCTGCTCTTATTTACTTAAACGTAGTTTGCAACTGGCGCAACGCATTTACTAATTTGTCACTTTTTCTTTCACAGATCATCGGCAATTTGTTGCTCTTTGTTGTAATTTTGTTTGTTGCATTTTGTATTGTCTTTGTTTCATTTGTGAATAATTCTGATTTGTGAAAAATGCCGCGAAAAACGGTTAACAGTACATCGCGATGTGCAATGAGCAAAATAGCGGACTCGAATAGTTTGACCGATAATACTTGCGACATTCAGTGTAATGATGATAATCCCGTAATTGTAGACAATCAGTGCATACCGACCACTAATATTGATTTTGATCGTAATGATGAACAAATAAATTTAATTGTGTCCTTTGTTAATTTAATGACAATTGATGATGCGGGACATTTTGTTACAATGAACTCTGCCCAGCTTGACACACCCAGTTTGCAAAATTTACGTAATAAACAGACAAATTTTTCTAATGGAAATGAACAGTGTAATCAGAGTACGACAGATTTATTTAAATCCGGTGTAGTGACCAACAGTGCACATCCGATTAGCAAACATTTTCAAGAATCACAGAATATCCAAATGGATACACAAAACTTGACGATTGCAGGTACGTCATCAAACAGCACAGAGAATAGAGTAGGTAATATTGGCTTGGACCAAATTATGGCAATATCACTACAACAGAATGAAAGACAAGAGAACAATCACAAACAACTTAATGAAAATCAATACAACCTTAATGAAAATTTCAAACAAGTTAATGAAAAACGTGACAACTTTAATGAAAAATTAGACAACAATTCTAGACAGCTTAGTGAACAGATTACAGCCGTTGCCGCGCAGTGTCATGATACTAAAGAACAATTACGTGAGGAAAGTGAGGCTTGTGCTAGGAAAAGTAGTGAAGAAATTAGATCTGTTGCTCAAGAATTAAGGGATATGCAAACAGCTACAATAGAATCACTTAGAGGCGAAATTAGTGCAGTCGCTAAACAATGCTCTGAAAACACAACACAGTTACGCAATGAGTTTAAATTAATGACAGCAGAGCTTTCGCGCACACTGGATGCAAAAGAAGACGCGAAATTCGACCAACAGAATAGTCAAACTGACGAACGTTTTAATCAGCACCTACAAAACAGTGATACGCGTTTCCGTAAATTTATAGAGGAACAGAATAAAGTAAAACGACAAGTCATGGAAACAATCACCGCACAGAGACAGGAAGATAAACGTCAATTGTTTGCGAAAGCAAAAACATACGTAGACAACAATATTGCTACTGTATCAAACGAAATTAATACAATCAAACAGTTGAACACCGAATTGCGTGATGAAATTTCCGATCTTAAAACAAAAACAGATACACACACAGTAGACTTTCAGACAGTGATCGACAGACTCGAACAATTAGAACTAACACAGGATTCCGATGTCATCAAAGCTAACGTTAAAAAATTGAACGAAACCACATGTAAAATACAAAAACAAATTAATGCTTCTGACACTAAAAACGATGATCAGGTAAAAATACTGACTGAAAAATATGATGAATTGGCCAGTCGTATTGACGTTATTGAAAGTAATAATGACAGCAAATCAGACGATACTTCACCGATTTCGTTTAATCAAACACCTGAATTCCAAAATCTACAGCAGACGATCAGTGAGATAGATTCGTCTAATAATAGAATACGTAGAAAATTGACAACTTTACAGCAAGAAGGAACAGAGATGAAAAATGTTTCAGCGTTTAACACATCACAGCAGACGCCACTTTGTGAACATTTGTCAGACTCACACAGCGTGTATAATTTAGGTAATTTACAGAAAGTGCGTGAGTTAGATTCCGAACAGCCACAGACAAATAGATTCTCATACAATCCTGAACCTGTTCACACATTCAGTGCCGATAACGTTGATTATAAGCAATTTATATGTGTAAAGAAATCTAAGGTATTTGATAATGACAGAGCACAGGTACATGCTTTGAACTGGATATGACAATTTATTTTTCTACTTTCACCGCCATTGCCTGTAATGCAGCAACTAGAATTGGACTGGATGCAGCAATTTGTTTTTGAATTTTCACTGGCATTGCCTGTAACGCAAAAGCTAAAATTTATTTGCAGTGCGTAATTGACCTCAGGGGATTCATTACGCTTTAATGAATATGTGCCGTAGCGTGCACAGGGCCCCGAGCCATAGTAGTGCTGTTTCATCTTTAGTTTTCTGCACTGCTGCCTTCTCTTCTACTATCCTTTATATCTATCTGAATAGCTTTTTAACTATCGCTCTACCTAGAATTAAGAAACGTGTAAAGAAAACCCGATATGACAAGTTTTATCTGAAAGTGACATTTATCATTATACGCTCCCGAAATGAAAAGAAATACCAGCATAATTTTAATACAAGACAAAAATTTAATCATCAGTGTGTGTAAAATTATCAGCAACTGCAAACGCGTTTTGGTAACAATAGAGGTTTCTCACCGTAACAGCATCAAAACCAGCAGGTTAGCATACCTAACCAACAATGCAGTCTACAAGGTCAACCAAGTTTTAACGTTTCGCCGCGTGCACGTATAGTCTCAGCTCCAACAAATAGTAACGCACAGCAACAAGGAAATAACTACGTACAGAAAACACACTACTTCAATTCCTATCGCAATGCACCGTATAGAAATTACTATCATGACAGACGTAAAAGCAATGAACACAATTTTCAGCGTACATTTAATAACAGTCGGTCTTATCAGCAGCAAAATCATGCGCAACAACATATTATCATGAATGAACCAGACAGTAGATATCATCGCGAACGTAATACGTCAGGAAGAAATAACAGAACCGTACAAATAGTTGAAATGCCACAGCATCGTCCTGAAAATAATAGCGCGTCAGATAGAATTTGACTAGATACAGTATATGTTGCATCTTCTAGCAACGTAAGCGATACTTTTGACGGGGAGAATCTTGTCACGAAATGTTATTTGAAACATGCTTTGTTGAATGCACTACTTTCATCGCACCCAGATCTTACCAGAAATTTTTCCATTGCCACCGACAGTTCTAACACCGCTTTAGGCATACATATTTTTCAGGAAATTGAAGAAGATGGTTCTACAGTAATTAAAAGCATCGCTTTTGCAAGTCGCATTCTGTCACCTGCTGAACGAAATTATTCTGTTACAGCACTTGAAACGTTATGTGTTGTATGGGCTTTTACCAGATTTAGGCATTTTCTTTATGGAAGACACACTACCGTTTACACAGACCACAGAGCGATACAATTTTTACTTTCGGCTAAATTTACACACGACAGATTAAGTAGATGGAAACTTTATTTGCAGGAATTTAATTTCACAATTGTTCACATTCAAGGCACACAAAATATTGTAGCAGACGCACTATCTCGTTCTATCAGCAACAATCAGCAAGACATCGCAACCAACATCTGCAAAGCAAATTTCAGGGTCATGTACATTCAACAAGTTGCATTTGAAAATTTCATTTCGTCGTCATTACAAGACATAGCACAAGAGCAGAGTAAAGACAACGTGTGGAAAGAAATTAAACACCTTTGGCAAGATAAGAGTAATGTTACCATTAGAAACCATTACACTGTACGCAATAACATTCTGTTTCGCCGCTCTCACCCTGACAGCAACAATTGGTTATTATGCATTCCTGACGAGCTTGTTAACAAATTAATCTGGTATACTCATTTAAGTTACGCACATTACGGAGCCAGAAAATGTTTTCTTATACTGAGACAGAACTGTTATTTTACCAACATGGAGAAACGTATTCGACGAGTTTTAGCGTCATGCAAAATCTGTCAGAAATCTAAGTCAGACACGACTTCACATGTTCCTCTATTACATCCCATTGTACCTGTTAAATTGAGACATATGGCCGCTGTAGACATTTTTGGTCCGATTCCCAGAACTAATAGAGGTTTTCGCTACATCTTTGTCGCTGTTGAACTCACTTCAAAATTTGTTACCTTCACTCCGCTACGCAAAGCTACCGCTAAAACTGTTTCGAAAGCATTTGTAAAACATTTTCTATTTCATGTAGGGCATGTGTTGAAAGTAATTTCCGACAATGGATCACAGTTTCGATCTGCTATATGGACACGTATGTTACGAGCTAGAAACATTTCTCCGATCTATATATCCAGGTACCATGCTTCTTCGAACCCTTGTGAACGATTAATGAAAGAAATTGGTAAACTGTGTAGAATATACTGCCATAAAAAACATATTGGTTGGGACACACATATACTCTCATTCCAGGATGTAATTAATTCCATACCAAATGAATCTACTATGCTATCTCCGTCTGTTATACTGAAAAATATTGAACCACCTAACAAAATTAAAGAATTAGTAACCTTTCCTACATCTCGTCGACTACGACACCATGAAATAGTTGACATTGCGCTGAACAACATCAAACGTACCGCAGAGCGACGGAAAAGACGGCAAAAACAGGTTTGTACACGCCATGACTTTTACGTTGGACAGAAGATATTAGTACGTACACACTATTTATCCAACAGAGAGGAAAAGGTAGGTGTAGTAAATTTGAACTTCTATACGCAGGTCCATATCGGATTCGCAGCATTCCTCACCCCAATGTAGTACACGTCGAAACTTTGAGAACCAGAAAAACCAAAGGGAACCACCACATCTCCAACATCAAACCCTTTATTGAATGAACATACTTTATGATTCATCATACTGTAATGCCATTTCCTAATTTTTTTTTATTATGACCATTTATGCAATTATATTCACATGAACACTTACTGATAATTATCGAATTTTTTCTTGGCGAGTGCCCGGCAAGGTAAGGTTAGCAGGTCGCTCTTGTTGTCGTTACACATCAGACTGTGCATATTTTCCATTTTTTATGTATGTATGATTGTTTTCCTGTTTTGTTTGTATGCACTATGAAATATTTAAGCTATAACAAACTCCAGTTGACTTTGACATTTTGCCTTATGATATCACAACATCGTGACTATGGTACTTTTTTTTTTTTTTTGCTGCTACATTGTGATACACTGTGTACATTTTTGCATCTGAACACTGTCTATGTTTTTGACATATTACGTTTTCTGTCATGCTATGCTGTATGCTCAATTATGTTACTATAAACCAGTTTTTATTTAGTGGGTATATGATTTAAATGCAAGACATTAATCTTTGTTCATCATTTTCAGAAAGCAATAACGTGTAAAAAATAAATAAAAAAAATAAATTAATTAAACAAAAATGGGAATTTCACCTTCGGAATGAACGAAAGAAGATGCAATACCTCATGAGGAAGAGTAAATGGATCAGAATTAACAAGCATTAACAAGAATATACTATACACTTCGTAGAATAGCAGTCTTAACTAATTTTTTCTTTCAGAATACGAGGCGATTGATGCAGGCTGTCAGACAGAACTACACATCTTAGTTTTAGTGAGGAAATATGCTAGAAATAAGGAATAGTTGTATAATGAATAATGAAGTGACTTTTTTTGCAGATGATAATGAATGGTGATGAATAATTATGAAGAGTATGCTACTATGGATAATGAAGTTTTTCTTTACAGGTGATGATAGTAATGAAGTTATGGTAATATGGATAATGAAGTTCTTTCTTTACAGATGAGGATAATGTTGAAGTTTATGTATTTATGCTATGGAGTTATTTAAGTATTTGTTGCAGTTCGTTTTGACAGTATGTCTTATATCACATAGTATGATGACTGAAGGTTTTGGAAAGGACAGCTAGAGAACACATATATTTTTATACACATTTGACTACCTGTTAATTCGAGGTTCACTACTTTTCAGCATAATATGCGTTTCTTCTTTCAGTTTAATAATCCATTTTTGTATATTTTGCAGGAGAAATTATTCATGAAATTAATGTGCTATAAGCAGTTGTTCATTAAGCCTATGTCATTTATGAATGTGATCACATATACTCTACTTGTTTCATAACCTTGTTACAGCTGACTCATGACGAATGACGTTACACATTTCATTTGCAGCAATAACTTAAAAGCAAATATTGTTATTAATTATCGATCCCAACGCAATACATTGCTAGCACAAAAAAATGCTTTGTAACTGGCCAATGAATGCCATTGATTACTGTAATAAGATGACCTATGATGCCAATGATTACTATAATTAGATTAATTATGTATAAATCCTATGCCAATAATTAACTCATTTTGAATGATGACCTCTGAATAATACACAAAAAAATGCTTTGTAACTGGCCAATGAATGCCACTGATTACTGTAATAAGATGACCTATGATGCCAATGATTACTATAGTTATGTGAATTATGTTAATACTATGCCATTTATTAGCGCCTGTTTTGAATGATGACTTCTGATGGTTTGTAGCTGGGCAATGAGTGCCAATGTTCTTTGTAAACAAACGATTTCTGAACATTATTCTGTAATACTACATACATGGTACAGAAATGTTCAGTAATGAGTGCCACCAATTACTCAAATCAATTGTTAGACTAGTGTAATTCTCAATGAAGACTACTATGTGACTTAATGTCCTTCACCTTCTGACCTAATTACCTGGAATTACTGCAATATCCGTTGGTCCTGTGTATTCTCATGATCATGGAGCACTATATTTGGTTTTTGCACTAATTCTACGTTGGTGTACTCTACAAGAACGTGGTGTTGACACGACATGCTGTCCACCACCTTGAGCGATGGAAATGTTATTATGGTCCCACTAATTAGTGTACCTAATGTACTACCAAAATGATAACATGAATATTACTACGACAGTTCAGTGTCATGGCTACACTGATTAATACTTCTAGGAAAAGAACTTCAGCTTGTATCACTTGGTGTTGTGCTTCTGTAGAAAGATATGGACTTTCAGTGCAGCTGCGTGCAACCTAAAGTGCAACAACCATGACGCAATCCTTCCCATTCCTATCCTAGTTCTTGTAAAATAGTAAAGAAAAGTATATACAGTGTGTCTGCACTTTTGTCATTTGTTAGTATGATTTGTACTCATTCCGTATACTTTTTGTGATTTGCTGATATGTTCTGAACTACAGTGCATGTGCACTTCTGTCATTTTGTTAACATGATTTGTATTCATTGCATATGCATTTTGTGATTTGCTAATATGTTCTGAACTACAATGCGTGTGCACTTTTGTGATTTTGATAACATGATTTCTATTCATTGCATATACATTTTGTGATTTGCTGATATGTTCTGAACTACAGTACATGTGCATTTTTGTCATTTTATTAACATGATTTGTATTCATTGCCTATACATTTGTGATTTGCTGATATGTTCTGAACTACAGTGCATGTGCACTTTTGTCATTTGTTAACATGATTTCTATTCATTGATTATACATTTTGTAATTTGCTGATATGTTCTGAACTACAGTGCGTGTGCACTTTATCCCATTTGTTAATATGTTTTGTATTCATTGTGTATACATTTTGTCATTGCCTGATATGTTCTATACTCAGTGCATGAGCACTATATTTTACTTCATGTTCTGCACCTATATATCTGTATATATTATGTGATTGTAAAGTTAGATAATTAAGAAAAATTTGTTGCTCATGGTAAGTCCAACTGACTCACCATCGCTGTCAAATTTTTGCCCCCCCCCCCCCCCCCCAGTGGAGGGTTATGTAAGATGTATACATTGCCAGCGATGGGCGAGGCATGACAGAATCTCTGACCAGAGAGTAGTTTATCGTTAGCTGTTGCTAGTCTGCGCTTGACCGAGTCGACAGTAGTAGTAGTCAGTCGGTAGTAGTCGTCGGTCCGTACTAGTCTGTGCTAGTCGGCGGGAGTCGGCATGCGTCGGCTGTGTGCTCTGTTCGCGACTCTGGTCAGGACTCTGGAGGATGAGTATTGTTGTAGAAGGTAAAGAAGCAGCCTTGTGCTTATTAAATAATGTATGTTAATTGTAATTTACTTTGTTTCAAAGACATGCCCCAATAATAATTTTTATAATATAAAGCAACTCTTTTAAAGGAAAGCATTCATTTCAATTTAAAAAATTTTCCAATGCAGTATCATTGCTTCCAAAAATAAAAAAAAAAAATATGCCAGCATTGCACGAAGCTGTGTCGAAAAATGAGTAATTGAGAGCGGATATAATTGCAGTTTTATTCAGGTAAGAATTTTTGGTTTTTTTATTCAGAATACAGGGCCGAAGGTCAGCCTGCTGTCCTTTTAAAATTTATCAGGTTACAGAAACTTTTTTATTATTTTTGGTGTTTAGGAATTTTTCTATTCCAAACTTGACATTAAATGAGAAAAGAATATTGTGGGAATATTAAGTGTGAATTCATTCTTTGCATAGAGACTATAAGTCGGAGCCAATTTTGTTCAGAGGTTACAATATTTAAAAATTCATTTAATTGTAAGTTGTTATATTTTGCGGGAAGGTTACACTTGGCACATTTACATTTTCATTGACTTTTTTCTTTGTGGGGAGGTTACAATATACATTATTTACTGCGATCTCAGCTTCCAGGACCTTCTAAACAGGATATTGTCCAAATTAGTATAACATAATTGTCTTAATTGAAACTGCTTTTAAGATTTAATTTATATGACATTTTCTGTAAATAATTATTTACAAGAAGGATTATAGGTCTAATGGTTAACAACAAAAACTGCAGATTTTGACAACATTGAAAATAGTAGCTTCATGTTATTTTATGAAATCGATTTCACTATCGATGTTAAAATCAGAAAAATTGTAAATGAAGAGAGAAAATTTGTTTGCATGAAAACTGAAGCATATCAGTATTGTGTTTACTGAAAATTTGTTTTTAGTTAATTTAAGATGACAATTGTGTTTAATAATTTTCGTGGTACAAGATTGATATTACGAAATGGATCAATATGAATAATAAAATATTTTATCAGAAAAATAGCTCTTTGGTAATATATATCTCCAAAGATCAGATGAGGAATATATAATTTAAGTAAGAAAATGATCCAAAATATGGCCACAATTTGATAGAACATTTCGATTAACATGTGAAAGTTCAGGAAGCTAGTTTTAGTTTCATTACACTGCCCACTGGCATTTAAGCTGAATTTCTGTTTGTTTCCTGTCAGTGACGAATAGAATGGGGATACAGGATTACCAGCTACGTTAGTTTTCTGGAAACCACTGCAATCCTTCACAAAAACCTCTATACGGATCTTATAACTTGACCAATGCAGATTTAATTTTTTTAAGTAGACCTAAGAATTGATGCAGACTGCCACAAATTGTTCTCCCGCGTCATTGACTTCATCTCATACCAGCACCTACACCAAACATCGTCAATTATATTTTACAGTCCGTCCCACGGGAAATTTGATTAATATGAAATACAATACAAGATATCGTTTATTTTTAATCAAAATAGGCTGCTTCTAGACTATTCTGCAGTCAGCCTTTGAAATCTGAAATTGAAAAAGTTGTACGAAACAATTCTGGTATTCATCATTTGAAACTGTCTGCAGTACCGTGGTTGTAGCCTTCCGCATATCGTATTGAAATAGTTTCCTTTCATTGGCATTTTCAGTTTTGGAAATAGAAGTCGAGCTGAAAAAATGGGGTAGATAACGAAGGTTGTAGCCTTCCGCATATCGTATTGAAATAGTTTCCTTTCATTGGCATTTTCAGTTTTGGAAATAGAAGTCGAGCTGAAAAAATAGGGTAGATAACGAAGGTATTTAACCACCACCATTTCTGAGCCAAGAAATAGGGCCGATCTTGCTTTCGTCTTTCGTGCGGTGGTGCATTGTCGTGCAAGAGAGACAATATTCCTTGATTCCGCTATTTAGGTCGAAACCGAACAATCCTCACCCGTAGCAGATTTAAAACCCTCAAGCTATAATCTGCATTCACCGTCTGACGTTACGCAGCGAATTATTTGTGGATAATTCGTTTTGAATCGAACAAAAGAGTGGGCCGTGCCTTGACACGGATTTCCTCAATGTGCACAGTTTTCCGTCTCGGGCTCTATCTTTCATACCACTTAAAAATGTTTTCACAACTTATTGCTTCACGACCCTATATGCTTCGTATCATTTCACCAGTGTCTGTAGCACTTTTATCCATTTTAAAACAAAACTTAGTGCTCCTACGTTGCCCCATTCCATCTTTCACGACAGAAGCTCGAAATATATCGTCAGATCTTCGGTCATTACGAGCCGTCCGTGATAGCAATGCTGTTAGATTTAAAACGGAAGTTAGTCGAAATACTAAGCTAGTTAATTCATGCACGCATTTAGAGATAGCATTAGTATTTAGGCGAATATAAAATCAGCCACCTTTCCTGTGGGACGTGTATTCTCTGCCACTTCCCCCGGCCCCTCCCTGGACACCGATATGGAGCGGCGTCCTCCTAAGATTGCCGAGGCAGCTTCAGCACGTTCAGAGGGCGCATGATCCACTGCTACTAGCGTAGGCGCCGCCACGGAGAAGAATACACGACTCCAAATTCAAATGTAATGAATACTTGTTCTTCTGGTGTTGTATCATTAGCGCGCCGACAGGCCTGGTACACCGCACTCCACGCTCCTTCATAGTGACAACAGCAGGGGCCTCAGCCCTACAGGTTAGTTGGCGATAGTCTTCAGTTTAGTTTACAATGCTGAAATCCGCGTAATTATTTGTCAAAAGACTGCTGCTTCGATCTGAAAGGCAACCTCACTCTCTTGATATGCTAGACTAGATACTCACGCGCCTATGCAGTACAGTACATTGTCGATATCTGTGGTAAAATTTAGTCCATTAAACGGACCATCAAAGAAATTCTCGTGTATTGACTATAGTTGTTGACTACCTACTTCCTATATTTTAATAATCACGGGTGTTTATCAGCACAGACGTTGTATTTGAGTGGAGCAGATAGCGACCGTTTGCGCTCATTAGACGCCTGACATCGTTCCAGAAACCTATGTGTAGAGAGAAAACATTTATTGGCGTGAGGTTGCAGTCGACTTTTGATACTTTCATCTTCTTCTTCTTGTTCCAATCAGGATTTACGTGAATTTCCTTCCTGTAGTCAAGGAACAGTTGTGGCTGTCATTCCTTGGACCCTTCTGGGTCTTGTTGTCCCGCAGTGAATCACAGTGCTTATATTGGTAATCTCTCAGTAGATTGTGGGACCTATGTATACTGGTCATCTTTCACATCTTCCTCTAGACCAGTTGAAATTCTAGCGAATTCTACACATGAACACCTAATTTGGCTTATGAAACTTCAACCTAAGGCAGATCTTAGAAGCATTTCAAATGCTCCTATTCTTCTTTTAATACTTTGCCTCACAAAATAAGACTCACTCACATATACAAGGTGCTAAAAACAATGTGTTGAGTATTTTGGGCGGTCGAAGTCTCCACTGCAACAAGAAAAAAAGTCCAGTAAACATGGTCTCTATAACGCACATCTGAGGAGCTGTGAGAGCTTGTTCATCTTCGACACTGTGAAACACATCCCTTCTACAGCACGTTCTTTGATTTCCGTATTTTGGGGAGAACTAGTATGGACCAAAACAAGTACAATGTCTGTAAACATGGTCTCTAAAACGCATACCTTAAGAGCTGTGATTACTTGTTCAGTACTAGACATGTGTTTCACAGTTGCGAAGATGAACGACTGTCCGCAGCTCCTAGGATTCGCTTCTTAGATCCTATGTTTACTGAACTTTTTTTCTTGTTTTGGTCTATACTAGCTCTCACAAAAAGAACATTCAGTAGAAGGGATGTGTTTCTCAGTGTCTAAGATGAAGTGCTCGCAGCTCTTAAGGCACACGTTTCAGAGTCCGTATTTATTGGAAAATCTAAGCTATCGTCAAGACCATTTTGTTTCCTGCTTCAGTCACAGCTCTTTCGCTGACTGTCCTCAGTAAGGCTTCTGTCGGTCAGAAACTGAAGATATACTAGGTCATTCAGTGGTTGAGAAATCGGGAATTCCATAAGAGGTACTGTCTACGCTTTCCCTCCGAAGACCAGTCATTTTAGCCGGGCGCAGCGTGTCCTTTCTTTGCCGTCCGTTCTCTTTAAACTGCCGCACGGCTAGTACGGGCGATAGGCATCGTTTGAGTAAACGGTGTGGAGTCTCTCGACACTGACACTGGGATGTAGGCGTTAGGCGCGTGGGGGCTTTGAAGAGATGACAGGAGGATGCAACAAGCTAGTTAAGAGGGAAAAAACGAAATGTATCGCGAGTGCTTTACACAGAACGTATCTTACGTTCATTACTTCTTATAATTGGAAGAATGATCGTTGGTAATGGACTTCCGTGTATAAAGATAGAATTATGACTTCAACAGTGTGCATGTAGAGCTATTAATTCTAATGATCGATATTTGACAACAAATTCTAAAATAGTAGCTGTGAAGCTGGTATTGAACTGTTCTTATTCAGTATTTCCACAGTCAGTAATATTACATACTTATAATGATGGTAACCATGATTTATTCGTTAGGGCTCACGGCCAGTCTCAAGCGAATGTTACCAAAGGACATGAGCTCTGCTACTAATTAATTTTTTCTGTTTCAAAAATTTCTTTTATAGTTTTTCAGCCCAATGTCGGACCAGTGATTCATTCTTGCCAAGATATATAGGTCGTCAAGGATACATCTCGTGCTGTAGTTGGGACACTGTAGGGGATGTTCCATGCCATGGACATTACTACAGTGGCATGTGTTGACTGCTTCGATTAGTTTTGACTGGTGCTAAATCTTTTGTAATGGGATTCAGTGTTTTCCAAATCTTCTAGCTTCGATTACTGCAGCTGAGCATCTCTAGTGAGACAGGGTAGTCCTTTGAAAGCTCATTTAGCTCAGTACTAACAAAACTCATGGGGGATTTAAGTCTGCCAAGTTCGCGTCAACTATTATGAGGGGGTAGGACTCATAGAAAGTCGTCTTAAGCTTTTCTGTGTGTTCTTGGACAATTATTTGGGATTCAGGATCTGACATTCCCTTCGCTTATTATAGCTTCCGAAGCTGTGTGGGTTTCATGCTTCCTGTTGTTAGTACGCTTGGGTAATTTACACCCGTATTGACTTTTTTGGCATCTGCTGTAAGGAGTACGCATATTCCGAAGTGGAAAAGCAAAGTGCTTGAGTTTCGGTTCTTAATACAATTTATCCGGCTCCACAGTTACAGTTCGCTGGTTACCTCAAAATGTTGTTCCTATTGGCAACCGTTTGGCAAATCTTCTTCCAATGATACTTGTACGCCAGTGATTCTTGCGGTTCAATACCCAAGTATTAGTCCGAATGTTCCTAATTGCTTCCATTCCAGGTGACGTACAGAAAGCTAAGTAACCATACCGCTATAATAATTAAAGCAGACAAAGGCAATACATTATGTATATTGAAAGAAGCAAAATACATAAGCAAAACATTAGATTTCTTTACTGTAAATAGCATCACTGAAAAGTAAAAAGACGCAACAAAAGCTTTCGAGACAAAACTCAAATCAAAATTAAGAGACACACACACTTCTTGCTAACTGACAATGAATCTTCGGGCACCAAAGCTAAGATCAGAACCAAAGACACATAAAGAACGGTGTCCAATTCGCCCAATTGTGAACTCAAGAAACAGCACATGTTACAAAATTACAAACTTAACCAGATTCTAATTAAGACATACAAATACACTAAAAACTACTCAGTAAGAAACATTCAGCAGCTAATAGACGAAATTCCCCATTCATCCAAATTTGTATCATTTGACATTACAAACCTATACACTAACATCCCCATCACTGAAACATTCAAAATCATCAGGCAAAACCTCATAAAACATGAAAAACTATCATTGCCCGAAATTATTGAATTCATGGACCTCCTTGAGCGTGTGCTAAACTACAACTATTTTACATTTAATAATAAAATCTACATGCAACATAAAGGTCTTGCAATGGGCTCAAGCATAGCTGGTACAATTGCCAAAATATATATTAACCATCTTGAGCAAAAAACTCTTGCTAAAAAATCAAGTTCTAGAGATAAAATCATTTGCTATAAACGTTATGTTGATGATGCATTACTCCTGGTAGATGGTGACACAAATGATATTAACAACATACTCGACACACTCAGTAAACAAGATGTTGTTGTTGTGGTCTTCAGTCCTGAGACTGGTTTGATGCAGCTCTCCATGCTAATCTATCCTGTGCAAGCTCCATCTCCCAGTACCTACTGCAACCTACATCCTTCTGAATCTGCTTAGTGTATTCATATCTTGGTCTCCCTCTACGATTTTTACCCTCCACGCTGCCCTCCAACGCTAAATTTGTGATCCCTTGATGCCTCAGGAGATGTCCTACCAACCGATCCCTTCTTCTAGTCAAGTTGTGCCACAAACTTAGGCGGGTAGATCACGTAAGTAATGAGGAGGTATAGAATAGAATTGGGGAGAAGTAAACGAGATAGCAATATAAAATTAACAGTTGAATATGAGAGCAATGGTAGCATCAATTTCCTTGATATAACTGACAGACAGGCATCTATAAAATAGTATGTAACACCTGCAGATCCCTCTAAATAGGCCAAACTGGGAGAGACTTCCAAACAAGATATAACGAACACAAAAATGCTTACCACACGAAGAATTACAATAGATCAGCAATATTCACCCACATAAAAGACACAGGCCACCTATTACATGATATTGCGAATGATCACTTCTTACATAAAAAGAACAAGGGACACCAAATGAACTTATATTAAGAACTGGAAATCTTCATTCATGCCGCAGCACATGGAGATGTATTATTAAATGATAAGCTTGAAAGTAATAATGTTAACTTTTTGAAAAACTTCTCAAACATTAACCGTTTATTTCATTGACAGAACAGTTTCCATTAAGTATGCATGTAACATTCTCTATATTGCCGGTATATCTAGATAAAAATCCTCATCTTCACTACAGGTATACATCACTGTGTTTGAGATTGTAATTAGTTTATCTTAGATTTTATAACTCTCTGGAAAGATGTTAACAGTCTTTGAAATTGTAAGTAGTTTATAATAGATTTTAAAAGTGATTGGAAAGATGTAAACAGATGTTTGTGAAAATGTTAAGTTGTGATTTAACTGTTACTGTGCTGTGTGTGCCAGAAAATGAAATCGCCAACAGAAATGTAAGTAAATGTATTAATATATTACCTAATCATGCTATTCGCGTTATGCACACACTGTAACAGATTTGTCCTTCCACACAGGTTTATCTTTCGATTCTTAACCCCACTGGCACACACAGCTAATGTACATAAACTATCACCTGATGTATAAGTAACTGTATAATGCACCTGGTGATGGCAGCATGCTTCCAAAATGCATTGTGCTAATAAAACATTAGTAAAAAGTGACTGCAGCAGTATAAATTATTCCATATAATCAGTCGCAGACATCAAATAACATCCATATAACATGGATAAATTTAAAACTAATAAATTTTTTGTTACCACCTACCGTTCTAGCAAATGTCTGTTATCATCTGTATCTCAGCAGTCCCATGATATGCTGTGGCAGTTAGTCTCATAATATGAACTGTGTTTTCTGGTTGTTGAAGTTTTATTTCTCTGCAGGGAGCTTTTATACTGATGTCATAGTACAGGTGCCACATTCAACAGTCAGTAACTCTATGTCGCTCTTGGTGGTCCTGTTGTTCGATGTTTTGTGAAGATGGCTCAGAGACCTGGTAGTCAATGGAAGCCAGGATTCGGCTACGATTGTGGACGGGGCCGTAATGAGTTACTATTCTTTGCCTTTTACAGTTACACTCAATTTATTTTAAACCAGTTATTCCAGACTCAATAATAAACAAAAATACCACACGTTATTAATGAAGGAATAAACGACTGTGTAAATAATAGTGTTTTCATCGAGTTACAATTTAGTAAATCACCATTAAATACAGATACAGCACATAATGTTTTAAAAGCAAGCCACTGTGATCTGGGCAGAAGGCCTTACCCGCCAGGAATGGCAATAAATTAAGAATTGTTTAAAGCTCGCTGCAACTTACAAATTATACGTATTGAAATATAAAAGGCGAGTCGCCACAAACACAGCAGAAGGCATCAGACGCCAGGAATGGCAGTAAATAAGGTTTTAAATACTTACTGTGTAAATACAAACACCGAATTATAATTTTAAGGCAAGTCACCACAATCCCGGCTGAATGTCTTGCACGCCAGGAACGGCAATAATGTAAAAAATTTAGAAACCTGCTGTAAAACAGCAAATACAATAGCTAAGGTTAATTAAAAAAACAAGCAACTTACCACCAAACGGGTAAAATAACATGATGGCAAACTTTGTAACACAACCCTTAACATCCATTGAACACTACACTGCTAGATTTATTCCAGAAGGCGACCAGACTATTAACTAGACATATATAACCTTTAATGTAGGCATTACAAGGTACTGTAATAAATAATACAATAATAAAACACAAGAACCAATACATACGTTCGTTAAAGGGTACTGAGGCAAATTATACCCGCAGAAGGCGTGGACTGAAGAAGCGTTACACTGAACTGCTGGCCATCAGACCTTCTTTTAGAACACACATGTCTTACAAGAAGCAAGGGGCCACAGACAGTGCTCCAGGAATCGACGTCTGAGGAGGTCCGGCAACAAATAATTTTGTGAGCGATGAGATAGGCAGCCAAGAGTTGCATTCACTTCACAAGATGGTAACTCAGACTAAAGGCAGTCTAACGAATGACTAATGATAATCTTGCTGAAGTTACCTGACGCCCGACAAACCAAATGCAGCGATGGAACAATACGCAAAAGCCGGAACCGGCGGTCTGCACTACGTCCCCAGAATACTGTGTTCAGGGAGCCCGGAACTCGAAAGGAATCACTACCAGCAGAGAAGAAGAATCACCAAGCGGCGTACGATCAAGAAAGCTGTAAAAACTACACGCCTTACCCGACAGCAGCGGCAAGGCGACGAAACGTTCCCTGCCGTTACATACACTAACCCTCAGGGCAGGTAAGTGGGGCGTTAGCGGCCACCAGGCAATAAAAATTACCGCTGGTTGAACTTAACGAATTGTAACAAGTTGAACGAAGTCAATAGTAATAAGAAGTCGTGGAAAGCTAATCAGATCCGCCTTCCTCAAGCACTCCATGAACCGCTCTTCGCCTCGGCGACACTACGAGCAGCAACACGAACCCAAGTCACTGGAGAATCGCGTGATATCACAATGGTGAAAGTTTGACTACTTGGATTGAAATGCACTCATCTTAAAGCTTGATGCATCCGGTTTACGACGATGTCGTACACCCTCGTGACGACAGCCCTTCCATCCGGCAGTCCATGCGTGCCGCCAGTGGTCCCGGCGTGTTCTGGCACAGTGTGGACCTGGCTCTTCCTGAATCCCCAACCCAACTGGCCCACTAACACGACCCGAAAAAACAACGATGTCGCCACAAAGATAGGGCAATAGTTACTACTCATCGCTAATCGCCGCTGCTGCCACTAGCGGACAGGCAACGCTTGCAATACCGAGTGGCGCCAGTCAGCACGAGAAGAAGACAAACAACCGCAATCATGCCAACTAAACGATGCCGTCTGGCCTCCAACAGAGAGCATAAACCTACGAACAGCACCAACGTAGGCCGCAACACGATCAGGCGCTGCAATATTTAGGATGTAAATTTTCTGTAGCTGATATGATTCCTTTCATTTCTGACCTGATTCCCCCTTGTTTACTGTATGTTTCTCGGATGTACAGTATAGTCCACTTACGAGTGAGGCAAGAACTACAGTTTATTTTTGGTGGTACCCTCTATGTTCAGGCCTTATATCGTCAGAATTGCCTATGAGAAGTGTCTTTTCTTCTTGCTTCTCCACTGTCAGAATGCTTAGCCATTGCCTTTTATTACTAGGTTTCCAGGGACGCCGGAGTTTTCTGGCGGATGTTCGTTGATCTCTTATCTCGGATAGTGCACACGTGGACGTTCCTTCCCTGTTCCCTGTGATAACAGTTTACTAGTAGAGAGAGGGAAGGTCCACAGCTCAGTCCCAATCACTCCTTAGATTTTCAATAAAAAGTATCCAGACTCGTCACAGAATGAAAAATTTAGAGAACAGCTTTACTGAATTTCACTCTTGACAACGACTTGTATTCTGATGTTCTCTGTTAAAAAAAATTGTAACTATCATTCGACAGACCTGATAACAGCATATGATGTATACACGGTTTTTAATTTACTTTGATGACATGCTTCAGTATTAAGAGTCAGGAAAGCTACAGGGAAGCAGTTAAAAATATTTTTTTTTTGGTCATCGGTCTACTGACTGGTTTGATGCGGCCCGCCACGAATTCCTTTCCTATGCTAACCTCTTCATCTCAGAGTAGCACTTGCAACCTACGTCCTCAATTATTTGCTTGATGTATTCCAATCTCTGTCTTCCTCTACAGTTTTTGCCCTCTACAGCTCCCTCTAGTACCATGGAAGTCATTCCTTCATGTCTTAGCAGATGTCCTATCATCCTGTCCCTTCTCCTTATCAGCGTTTTCCACATTTTCCTTTCCTCTCCGATTCTGCGTAGAACCTCCTCATTCCTTACCTTATCAGTCCACCAAATTTTCAACATTCGTCTATAGCACCACATCTCAAATGCTTCGATTCTCTTCTGTTCCGGTTTTCCCACAGTCCATGTTTCACAACCATACAATGGTGTACTCCAGACGTACATCCTCAGAAATTTCTTCCTCAAATTAAGGCCGGTATTTGATATTAGTAGACTTCTCTTGGCCAGAAATGCCTTTTTTGCCATAGCGAGTCTGCTTTTGATGTCCTCCTTGCTCCGTCCGTCATTGGTTATTTTACTGCCTAGAATTCCTTAACTTCATTGACTTCATGACCATCAATTCTGATGTTAAGTTTCTCGCTGTTCTCATTTCTACTACTTCTCATTACCTTCGTCTTTCTCCGATTTACTCTCAAACCATACCATAAGTATACAGGTGAAATCTAAATACAGGCATTGCTAATGAAGGATGAGTTTATTCAGATATTTTGGCTGGCCTGTTTCAAGGCCACCTCGCTCATCAGGTATGTCACATTTAGTTTTTCTAATGATGTTTCATTAAACTTCTAAGTTTTTGTTCACGTTCCCCCCTAATCTCTTGCAGCTGAAAAATCGGTCATATTCGCTATTGTAGATTTCAGTATGTATAGATACATCTATTCCATTTACAAACCAAAGAGACAATAAATTATTTCATAACTAGCTGGGGTACCAGGCTTCGCTCAGAGAGTTAGTAATCGAATTTTTCCGTTCATGCAACAGAATTCTGATATTTGTGTACTGAATATTTTCGCGATGCAAAATCGCCAGATGTTCTCCATTTTTTCGATTACAATGTATTTTTGTTTGTAATATTCTTTCGTCGGGCTGTAGTGGAATGCTTCAGTTGTTAGGCTGTACTCTCTCCCTGACCTCGTCCCCTCTTCTCGTAGGGTGGGTAGCATGAGTTCACAATCTTTCATTATAAGAACGTGTCACAATTCTTGATTCTTCAGTCCGTTCAAATTCGTTCTTCGGTTTCTCCACTTCTCACGGTGCTCACTGTCATTCATAGGGAACTTAAAAGTGCTTAGCACCGTCATTGAGTTTGGTTTTTCGCTGCTGTTTTCGCCGTTTTGTTTCAGAACTGGCAAGATCTCTTCTTTTATGTACGGGAATTACATAAAGCATAAATCAAAATGGTTCAAATCGCTCTAAGCACAGTGGGACTTAACATCTGAGGTCATCAGTCCCCTAGACTTAGAACTCCTTAAACCTAACTAACCTAAGGACATCACACACATCCATGCCAGAGGCAGGATTCGAACCTGCGAACGTAGCAGCAGCACGGTTCCGGACTGAAGCGCCTAGAACCTCTCGGCCACAACGGCAGGTCATAAATCAGATCAACTTCTTATTAACAAATACACTAAGCATACTTCACATATTTTCTCACTTTATTTCCGATTTATATGCAGTCACTGTAACACTTTGACTACTCACACTTCACTATTTATTTTTATTCAGTCACTGCACTACTTTTTCGATTCCTCCCTTCGTCACTGATAATAAACTGACAGTCGAACCCACGACGGATCCTGCTTCATAGATATGTATCAATGGGTACATACCAGTCTACAATGTTCCAGAACGTTTCACAACATTCGAGCGTGTTCTGGAATGTTCCATAACGATCTGGGATGTTCCAGGATGTTTCCGAACATTATGGAATCTTCCCGAACGTTCCAGACTATTGCAGGACATTCCTAAACGTCCCAGATCATTGTGGAACATTCTGGGATGTTGTGGAATGCTGTACAATACTCTAGAATATTCCGTAATGTTCTCGAATAGTCTAGAATGTTCTTGAATGTTCTAGAAATTTATAGAGGGCGAAACGTCGCGTCATTATGTCTTCAAGAGCATGCCCTTGAGGTAAAAACGGGAATCTTCTTCATGGAAGGTGGATAGACGGCTACTACACCCTTGATCATACCCGGATTCGTTTCTGAGTTTTAGCGGCACGCACTTTCTTACTTTCATAACATGTACTGATAAGACGTCTGGGCAAGCTGAAGTCGTCTGGACTGTTTCCTGCACGTCTTTGAAACTGTAGCGTCTTTTATAGTAGACTATAGGCAAAAATGATCGGCGTGTTAGATATCTACCAAGAAGTAGGTCTACCTGAAAGGTGGATAATTAAGAAATGGTGTACATGGAGCTGCCGGCCGGAGTGGCCGCGCGGTTAAAGGTTCTACAGTCTGGAACCGCACGACTGCTGCGGTCGCAGGTTCGAATCCTGCCTCGGGCATGGATGTGTGTGATGTCATTAGGTTAGTTAGGTTTAAGTAGTTGTAAGTTCTAGGGGACTTATGATCACAGCAGTTGAGTCCCATAGTACTCAGAGCTATTTGAACCATTTTGTACATGGAGCTGGAGTTTCTATAGGTGTTTTAGAAGTGGCTGATTGTTCTCCTGACATGCACCAGTTACGATGCGTCGTCTAGTCTTTCGGACATCTCATTCGCACGATTTTTCTCTGCTCTGCTCCACTTCCAAGAAGAGAAAATGCATGGCTAAGGCGGCTTGAATCCCGGCTGGCACACTCGGATTCACACTTTTTTTGTCCTCTGGTCTACTCTACAAGGGTTAATCGAGCGCGAAATGTCGCATTATCTAAAGCAAGCACCTCCGGCGTTGCTGGAAATGATTTTTCTGCATCATATCCGAGAGACGGCGGAAGAGGAGAGGCTAGCCAAAAGGGGGCGGCAGGGGATAGAAGGCGGGCGGTCTTGCGCTGGCGGCGGAGGAAATTAATGCCGTCAGTTTTTTCGCAGACGGATATTACCTGCTCGCGGCTGCCCGACACTGTGTCCGCCGCGCCGAACAAAACACGCTCGCCACCAGCGGCGCCACCGCCGCCACCGCGAAGCCGATAATTCACTCGTGACGCCCCCCTTGGCCTAATGAAATTCCTGTCGCCCCCGCACTCTCTAAGTATCGGCGGGCGCGTGGGTGGCGCTGCTGAGCTCAGGTTCTCCCCCCCCCCCCATCCTCAGCCTTCCCCCTCCCCTCACCTCTCACGTCAGATCTCGCCTATAAGAAGGGTGAAAGCGAGGGGAAGTTTTGCCGGCTCCACTGCAAAGTACTTCCGCAGTGTTGCCTCTTGTTAAAGGTAAACGTTACTAACTTGCAGTAGGGGAGATGAGGGACCTTTCAGAACTGTTCTAAGACTATCTCGCAAGCAAGATCTAAACACACGAATAAAGTAGCGGAGCGAGTGGGAATTGTCGCACCCTAAAGCACCAGTCCGATGGCCATCTTCATCAGATAATGGCAATTAGACTGTTAAACACACTTGTTAAAATTCTTGGTGAAACTTTCAGCTTTCCTTCATTTTGCACAATTTGCTAATAGTTTCCGTCAAATGGCCATTATCAAGCCGTCCGGTGCGACCGAGCGGTTCTAGGCGCTTCAGTCTGCAACAGCGCAACCGTTACGGTCGCAGGTTCGAATCCTGCCTCGGACATGGATGTGTGTGCTGTCCTTAGGCTAGTCAGGTCTAAGTAGTTCTAAGATCTAGGGGAGTGATGATCACCGATGTTAAGACCTAAGTTAAGAGCCATTTGAACCATTTTGAACCATTATCAAACTAGCTGGCATAACCGGCAGGAAAGTTACACCAAAATTTGAACAATTAAAACGCAGTCTGGTGTCTATGCATTCTGATATGTAAATAAGCATAAAGCGTGACTCCAATGGGAACGAATACTTTCATGTATTTGTTGTGGCATGGAACCAAGCAGCCTCAAAAAGTCATCTGCAGGAATTTCTTGCCATGCCTGAAACACATGCTCTGTCATTCCATAACGATTGCTGGCTTTAGGCTGGTATGAGACAGTAGGCTAGTCTCACAGATTATACCACTGGCAGCATTTTTTGTTCATTTTTGCTTTACTGGCATCTTAAGAAACGTTATCTAAATATAATACTAAGAATTGTCTCAAACACATATGCCGAACGTTTGGAAAATAAATTTTCTACTATTTAAAATTTGTAACACAATATCTGGAGAAATCCAAACTGGTGCAAGTTTTTCTGCTCTTCTGAACTGTACCACTAATATAATAATCTGAACTACTAAACATTCGGGGTCAGAGATTTGCTCTGCCTCGTGATGACTGGGTGTTGTGTGCTGTCCTTAGGTTAGTTGGGTTTAAGTAGTTCTAAGTTCTAGGGGACTGGTGACCATAGATGTTAAGTCCCATAGTGCTCAGAGCCATTTGAACCATTTTTGACTAAACATTTTCTCGACTATACTAAGAAATACAGAAATTTGTGAATGTGACAAATACTTACTTTAATTTGTAAGGCAGTAGCAAACACTTTTGAAGCCTTAATAAGTATTCATTATTTAAAATATCAGGCTGTATTCCAATTTACAGTGGGCAGTTTTAACACCACTCTTTCAGGTTTGCAGGTATCATAAGAAAATACTTTATTCCTCGGACTTACTTTCGCACACGGGGTATAGAACCAGCGCAGTATTTGAGAATCTTAATCATCTCCACCTCCGTGTCAATTTCACAGGTTTCGCAGAACCAAGGGGCAGTCTCCCTAGCCGGCCACTGTGGCCGACCGGTTCTAAGCGCTTCAGTCTGGAACCACGCGACCGCTCCGGTCGCAGCTTCGAATTCTGTCTCGGGCATGGATGTGTGTCCTTAGGTTAGTCGCCTAGAACTCAGAACTACTTAATTCTAACTGATGACCTCAGATGTTAAGTCCCATAGTGCTCAGAGCCGTTTGCAGTCTCTCTAGATAAAGTCCTGTTAGAAGTGATACAGTATGTCTACGGAGCGTTGTGGTGTTCCATCCATCCTTGGGGTTAGAACTGCATTAATTTTGCGGTAACCTAAGACATCCTAACTGACATGAGGCCGCCGTCGGTGTCTGAAAAGGAGAAATATGGTCCCCTCAACCCGCCGTTCCGTCCAACCGACTACTACACTTGTAACGTTAGACTAAGCCCGCTTCATAATGTTCTCTGATCAGCCGTCGTGGGCAGAGCACATAAGCTGGTTAAGTAATGGTCAATATCAATGAAATTCTTCAACAGCCGTGTAACAGATAATTTTTTTTTAACCCCAAAAGAGCTGCTACCAAGTCTTCGAATGAAGCACTTGTGAGACGGTTTCAGTTCACGACATCCAAGGATATGTAGCACGGTATGTCATTCTAAGTATCCGTGGTCTAGGGGTAGCGTCTTTCATTCATAATCAAAACGTCTTCGGTCCCGGGTTCGATCCCCGCCACTGTCTAAATTTTGATAAATAATCAGCATTGGCGGCCGAAGACTTCCGGCATAAGAAGTCAGCCTCATTCTGCCAACGGCCTTGACAAAGAGGGCGGAGGAGCGGATAGAGGTTCAGGGCACTCTCTTGTCCTAGGGGTGGGAAATTGCCCCTAAAGGCGAAAGAATCAGCAATGATCAACGACATGAGGATGCAGAAGGCAATGGAAACCACTACATTAAAGACACGTAACGTGTATCCGCAGGACATGTGGCCTGTAATTAAAGAAGTGTCATGATGATCTCTCCATTGGCAAAAGATTCCGGAATAGTCCCCCATTCGGATCTCCGGGAGGGGACTGCCAAGAGGGAGGTTACCATGAGAAAAAGATTGAATAATCAACGAAAGGATAACGTTCTACGAGTCGGAGCGTGAAATGTCAGAAAATGTCTGAAAAGGGAAATGAAAAGGCTCATCTAGATACAGTAGGGGTCAATGAAGTGAAGTGGAAGAAAGACAAGGATTTCTGGTCAGATGAGTATCGGGTAATATCAACAGCAGCAGAAAATGGTATAACAGGTGTAGGATTCGTTATGAATAGGAAGGTAGGGCAGAGGGTGTGTTACTGTGAACAGTTCAGTGACGGGGTTGTTCTAATCAGAATCGACAGCAGACCAACACCGACAACGATAGTTCAGATATACATGCCGACGTCGCAAGCTGAAGATGAACAGATAGAGAAAGTATGAGGATATTGAAAGGGGGAAGAAAATCTAACAGTCATGGGCGACTGGAATGCAGTTGTAGGGGAAGGAGTAGAAGAAAAGGTTACAGAAGAATATGGGCTTGGGACAAGAAATGAAAGAGGAGAAAGACTAATTGAGGAGGAAGAGGAGGAGATTAGTGTTTAACGTCCCGTCGACAACGAGGCCATTAGAGACGGGGCGCGCAAGCTCGGTTGAGGGAAGGATGGGGAAGGAAATCGGCAGTGCCCTTTCAAAGGAACCATCCCGGCATTTGCCTGAAGCGATTTAGGGAAATCACGGAAAACCTAAATCAGGATGGGCGGAGACAGGACTGAACCGTCGTCCTCCCGAATGCGAGTCCAGTGTGACTAATTGAGTTCTGTAACAAGTTTCAGCAAGTAATAGCGAATACCCTGTTCAAGAATCACAAGAGGATGAGGTATACCTGAAAAGGGCCGGGAGATACGGGAAGATTTCAATTAGATTACATCATGGTCAGACAGAGATTCCGAAATCAGATACTGGATTGTAAGGCGTACCCAGGAGCAGATATAGACTCAGATCATAATATAGTAGTGATAAAGGGTAGGCTGAAGTTCAAGACATTAGTCAGGAAGAATCAATACGCAAAGAAGTGGGATACGGAAGTACTAAGGAATGACGAATTACGTTTGAAGTTCTCTAACGCTATGGATACAGCAATAAGGAATAGAGCAGTAGGCAGTACAGTTGAAGAGGAATGGACATCTCTAAAAAGGGCCATCACAGAAGTTGGGAAGGAAAACATAGGTACAAAGAAGGTAGCTGCTAAGAAACCATGGTTAACAGAAGAAATATGGTTCAAATGGCTCTGAGCACTATGGGACTTAACCTCTGTGGTCATCAGTCCCTTAGAACTTAGAACTACTTAAACCTAACTAACCTAAGGACATCACACACATCCATGCCCGAGGCAGGATTCGAACCTGCGACCGTAGCAGTCGCGCGGTTCCGGACTGCGCGCCTAGAACCGCTAGACCACCAGAAGAAATACTTAAGTTGATTGATAAAAGGAGGAAGTACAAACATGTTCCGGGAAAATCAAGAATACATAAATACAAGCCGGCCGCGGTGGCCGTGCGGTTCTAGGCGCTCCAGTCCGGAGCCGCGCTGTTGCTACGGTCGCAGGTTTGAATCCTGCCTCGGGCATGAGTGTATGTGATGTCCTTAGGTTAGTTAGGTTTAAGTAGTTCTAAGTTCTAGGGGACTGATGGCCACAGTTGTTGAGTCCCATAGTGCTCAGAGCCATTTGAACCATTTGATCAGAAATACAAGTCGCTGAGGAATGAAATAAATAGGAAGTGCAGGGAAGCTAAGACGAAATGGCTGCAGGAAAAATGTGAAGACATCGAAAAAGATATGGTTGTCGGAATGACAGACTCAGCATACAGTAAAGTCAAAACAACCTTTGGTGACATTAAAAGCAACTGTGGTAACATTAGGAGTGCAACAGGAATTCCATTGTTAAATGCAGAGGATGTAACCTCCCCACAAAAATGAAAGAAAACATTTAAATGTGAATAGACATCGTGCTAAGTGTAACCTCCCCGTAAAAATATGAAAATGAAAAGAATTTAATATTATTGCAAATAGTGCCAAATGTTAGCTTCCCACAGTAATACAAGTCAATGACAATAAAAATGTGCAAAAATGTTAAATCCCCACAAAATTAACGTTAAGATTAACCTGATAAATTTTATAAGGGCAGCTGCGCTGACCTTAGGCCCTGTGCAATAATTGATCTGATAAATTGAAGGGCAGCATCGCTGACCTTAGGCCCTGTGCAATAATTAATCTGATAAATTGAAGGGCAGCATCGCTGACCTTAGGCCCTGTGCAATAATTAATCTGATAAATTGAAGGGCAGCATCGCTGACCTTAGGCCCTGTGCAATAATTAATCTGATAAATTGAAGGGCAGCATCGCTGACCTTAGGCTCTGTGCAATAATTAATCTGATAAATTGATTCTGGGAGGAAAAACATAAGAAATATTGTTTCAATTGGAATGATTCTTTTCTTAAAAACGATTGCTTTGAAAACAAAATTATTATTGGGGCATTTCTTGAACAAATTAATTACAATTAACAGATGTTATTGGCTGAGCGCAATGCTGCTTCATTACCTTATTTAACAATATACCTCGTCCCGAACCTTGACCAGAGACCCATGTCGACGCCGGCCGACTCCTCACACACAACTCCGGCTCGCAACTGAGTCCAACTCGCAACTGAACTACATGCTCTCGCGACTCGCTACGTACAACAACCTTCTCGCAACTGAACTCTCGCGCGGTCAAGCGCAGACTAGCAACGATAAACAACTCTCTGGTCAGAGATTCTGTTATGCCTCGCCATCGCCGCTACTGAATACATACGTGTTTCAAGGAGAGAGCAGATAGGTGGAAAGAATACATTGAAAACCTCTATGAGGGTGAAGATTTGTCTGATGTGATAGAAGAAGAAACAGGAGTCGATTTAGAAGAGATGGGGAATCCAGTATTAGAATCGGAATTTAAAAGAGCCTTGGAGGACTTACGGTCAAATAAGGCAGAAGGGATAGATAACATTCCATCAGAATTTCTAAAATCATTGGGGGAAGTGGCAACAAAACGACTATTCACGTTGGTGTGTAGAATATATGAGTCTGGCGATATACAATCTGACTTTCGGAAAAGCATCATCCACACAATTCCGAAGACGGCAAGAGCTGACAAGTGCGAGAATTATCGCACAATCAGCTTAACAGCTCATGCATCGAAGCTGCTTACAAGAATAATACACAGAAGAATGGAAAAGAAAATTGAGAATGCGCTAGGTGACGATCAGTTTGGCTTTAGGAAAAGTAAAGGGACGAGAGAGGCAATTCTGACGTTACGGTTAATAATGGAAGCAGGGCTAAAGAAAAATCAAGACACTTTCAGAGGATTTGTCGACCTGGAAAAAGCGTTCGACGATATGAAATGGTGCAAGCTGTTCGAGATTCTGAAAAAAGTAGGGGTAAGCTAGAGGGAGAGACGGGTCAATATGTACAACAACCAAGAGGGAATACTAAGAGTGGACGATCAAGAACGAAGTGCTAGTATTAAGAAAGGTGTAAGACAAGGCTGTAGCCTTACGCCCCTACTCTTCAATCTGTGCATCGAGGAAGCAATGATCGAAACAAAAGAAAGGTTCAGGAGTGGAATTAAAATACAAGGTGAAAGGATATCAATGAACGATTCGCTGATGACATTGCTGTCCTGAGTGAAAGTGAAGAATAATTATATGATCTGCTGAACGGAATGAATAGTCTAATGAGTACACAGTATGGTTTGAGAGTAAATCGGAGAAAGACGAAGGTAATGAGAAGTAGTAGAAATGATAACAGCAAGAAACTTAACATCGGGATTGATGGTCACGAAGTCAATGAAGTTAAGGAATTCTGCTACCTACAGTAAAATAACCAATGACGGACGGAGCAAGGAGGACATCAAAAGCAGACTCGCTATGGATAAAAAAAGCATTTCCGGCCAAGAGAAGTCTACTAATATCAAATACCGGCCTTAATTTGAGGAAGAAATTTCTGAGGATGTATGTCTGGAGTACACCATTGTATGGTTGTGAAACATGGACTGTGGGAAAACCGGAACAGAAGAGAATCGAAGCATTCGAGATGTGGTGCTGTAGACGAATGTTGAAAATTAGGTGGACTGATAAGGTAAGGAATGAGGAGGTTCTACGCAGAATCGGAGAGGAAAGGAATATGTGGAAAACACTGATAATGAGAAGGGACAGGATGATAGGACATCTGCTAAGACATGAGAGAATGACTTCCATGGTGCTAGAGGGAGCTGTAGAGGGCAAAAACTGTAGAGGAAGACAGAGATTGGAATACATCAAGCAAATAATTGAGGACGTAGGTTGCAAGTGCTACTCTGAGATGAAGAGGTTAGCACAGGAAAGGAATTCGTGGCGGGCCGCATCAAACCAGTCAGTAGACTGATGACCAAAAAAAAATATCATTATCGTCTATTTTGAGGGATGCATATGGGGCCTGAAGACGGCATAGTGGAATGCCGAAAGTGGTTGTCGTAAGTAATATCTTAGTCACACTGCTGTTCGAGAATTCCGCAGAAATTGACAATTACTTCAAAATGTTCGTCGAATCCAGTGAATGGCACAGTCACGAGAGGTGTTCGCCACTGACAATGGGCGCCAGTTCTGTGACGGAACGCTACGTTCCTCGCAACGTACAGTATACAACTGTGATAAAGAATTATGACAATATGCGAAAACAGCATGCAGCTCTATGTTCAACGTTCACATTCGACACAACTACGTTGAATTATTTTCCCTCTCAGTCTGTTCAAAAACCCATTATTTCATTTCCCATTTTTCATTTTTCAAGAGAAATGAACACTGGATCATCAGAAATACCCCGTTTGCAGGCTTTTACTCATTGATTGAGTAACAGTCACATCTCTTGCAGATCTTCGTATGTACACGAATTTAAGTGCATAATATACGATGTGTGACAATCAGGAAAATAATACGGGTAACATTGTTTTTCTGCAGGGAACCAAATTCTTGATTAATGTGCCGAGAGTACGAATTTCTTTATGCCGATAATTCTTTCAGCACTACTAAAATGATTCTTTACTCATTTTCCATGAACTACAATCCATAAATGTATGTGTAAGAAGAAACTCATATTTTGGAAGAAGGAGGGACAGCGACAGCACATAAACGCTTATGAGTAATGAATTGCTTTAAAACTGAAACATTTCTGGCTTGATGTCCTGACCAAAGAAATATATTTCTACACACCACTCTAAACTTTATGTATAATGGTTAATGTTAAATACTGGACATTTCAGTACGAATTATTTGAAATGACCTTAGTGGGATGTATTTCTAATAAAGCATATAACAAATTCACTTCAAACTATTCAAAACAAAAGATAAAAGCAGCATTAAAGGAATATCAAGTACTATAAGGAAAAATTAATATCATATTGAACATGCTACCCAAGTTTCAGTCACTTGTGGCTTTTTTATGCGAGTACTAACATCTGTAACGCAAATTGCTAATTCACGTCTTCTATGTAGTATTCTCCATTTATCCACCGCCGCTGCCACAATGTCACGGAACAGGGTAAACGCTTACTGTTTAGATTCCAGAACAAGTGACTGCTGTGTCATATCCGCGATTCGGCGATGGAAGGCACAATATGACAGGCTCTCAGGGAATGAGAGACTTTTTTACTGTGGCACTGCAGTCGCCAGAATCAGTTGGACGTAACTGAAGTTTAAATAACATGATACGCACAACCAAAAATGTTTTGCAGTTGAAAAATTTGGTGCCGTGACCTCAGCCGACTTTCGTCCGCATCCCCAGTAGCTGAGTGGTCAGCGCGACAGAATGTCAATCCTAAGGGCCCGGGTTCGACTACCGGCTAGGTCGGAGACGTTCTCCGTTCAAGGACTGGGTGTAGTGGTATCCTAATCATCATCATTTCATCCCCATCGACGCGCAAGTCACCGAAGTGGCGTCAAAACTGAAGACTTGCACCCGGCGAATATATGCAAGAGCTTACGCAACAAACATAAAAAATGATGGTCTTAGAATTTACATGCCTTACATACATATTCGATGTAACAGTAACCATTTGTACAAACAGATTTTCAAATTATATAGACATTTATGCTTTTAAATAATATTTTGAATTTTGTTTCATTACAGGCTGTATACTTCTTTCATTGAGAATAGTGAACTGGGAGAAGGCTGTAGTTGTAAAATTAAGTGTCTGGATGTGTTGGGTAAGGCAATCAAAGAGAAAACATTATTTTTAGTATACTAGGAACTTGGCAATTGTGATCTCTATAATGCCTACATCCGCGGTCGACTCTCAGCTATTCCCGTAACACGTAGGTATACGCAGAAGAGTGAAGGCAGAGAGCGAAACAATAATTTTTCTAATTTTTTTTACTGAAAAGTGAGTTTTTTTTACAAAAAGCTTATCATTATGTGGATCTGCAACGCCTGAATTTTTTTCACATGCCGCTTAAGTAGGTTATAAAGCATGCGTGTTACAAATTTTTCAAATTACTGAGATACGTGTCTTTGCATAACACGTTTCTCAAGGCACACACCACGGAGGACCCATCGGAATGGGACAGAAATCAGTTGATGTGATGTACAGTCATGCTCAAAAGTATTCCGCGATTACAATATCGTTCACATTTTCAAAGTATTTGCAGTATGAGCTCGCTCGTCAGCAAGACGTAGAACCCCCTCTGGCCTGGGTGCATGAAATGACTCTGTTGGGAAGGCCAAGCTGTTCCACAACTGTTATTAACGGTCATTGATACCGTGCACAGCAACGCGGTTTGAGGCGTCCGTGCCCCTCTCGCCGGAGGTTCGAGTCCCGCAAGGGCGTGGGTGTATGTGTTGTTCTTAGCATAAGTTAGTTTAAGTTAGTTTAAGTTGTGTGTAAGTTTGGGGCCGATAACCTAAGTAGTTTGGTCCCATCGGAATTCACACACCTCTGAACATACCGTGCACACTGGCACTGGAACAGAGTTGAGACCTGATTTGTTTCCGCAAATATTCTATCCGGGACAGATCTGAGGAGCTTGCTGGACACGGGAGTAGAGCCTACTTCAACATAATGTGCACGGTTCAAAGAGACACGTTCCATGTGGTGACGAGCATTGTCCTGTTCTGTGAAGGCTAACAATATGCTTGGTGCACAGCAAGGCGGGCCTCTGTTGTGGTGGTGAGATGTGGTCGACTGGAATGTTGTCGACGAATTTGCGTCCTCTCACGATCGCGGGCAGTCTAAAATCGGACCACTGTTCCAAAAATCTGGGTTTTGTACGGTGCGACTAGCCTACCAAATGGAGAGCCACGATGAGGCCCTTTTCATCTGCTGCTAACGCTGCACACCATTCCACAGTTTCCTTTACATTAAAAATTAAAAAAAAATGATCGTATGGCATACATAGCCGGAAGGTATCATCAGGGGCAGTTCAGCCACCGGTTTGCATGTCTTACTCCTGGTGAAGTCACATTGGGCGACTTGAGGTCGGTGTTCATGAGGTAATAATGAGGACAACACAACACTCAGTCCACGGGCGGAGAAAATCTCCAACGCGGCCGGGAATCGAACCCGAGCCCAGTGCATTGCAGGAGAACACAATACCGCTGAGCTAAGAAGGCGGCATCTTTAACTGTAATCACTCATGTAACACTGTTTACCTCTATTACACAAGTGAGGAGGCTTGGTAACATAGCTAAACACAAACAACACTAATACACATTTCGACGTCCGCTCTACTTGCTACAGAGGACTGCAGCTCTAATCATTAAAAAAATCTGCGTGCGTGCGCACGCACTCGTGTGTGTGTG
Organism: Schistocerca piceifrons; assembly: GCF_021461385.2. NCBI lineage: Eukaryota > Metazoa > Arthropoda > Insecta > Orthoptera > Acrididae > Schistocerca > Schistocerca piceifrons. The sequence continues at coordinate 588,608,035 of NC_060141.1, forward strand.
TGTTCCATTGACATCCGATGAGGGCGTCTGCGCGCTTCAATTTTTTCTATCAGGCGTGTACATCGTTCAGATTTCATCCATTTTTTGTCACGAATGTGAGAAGAAGTTTAATCATGAAAAAAATACCTTCTTTTTAAAGTAGAACTTGAATGCACGACGTTATAATATGCAGATTACTTTGTTCCACTACAGTATGAAAATTTGCAGCCCTACCTTTCCAGATCACATAATCTTACAACGGTTTATACCGTTTTATCCTTTCAGATCTGAAGACGCTTTAAAAATAGAAGAAAAATCTCTGGAATGCTGCTTGTCTAGTTACTGTATTTTAAGTACCGTTCTTAAGAAAAAAAATCAGAGAAACAAGGCAGTTAAGCAAGAGCCATGCTCTGAATTGTGACCTACTAGCAAAAGAGAAAAGGGAGGGCACGAAAAGCGAACATGGCGTCACAACGCTGTGAAACAGAGAACTAAGTTATCGATAGTGGGCCCCACATTAGAAGGCCGTCCACTTTTGAATCTTTCTGCTCCTACACCTCCGGACACCTCCCCGCCTGTGACGCTACGCTAGATGGCGATAACAATCCTCGTCCAGACTGGGACATGCCATACTTCAGTGCTGATACGACTATCTTATATGCAGCGTAATTTTTGCCAACGTGGTCCTCTCTGCAGCTGTGCGTAAGCAAACGTCATTCCATCTTCTCTCTCTGTCTCTCTCTCTCTCTCTCTGCACAGAGGCGCTTTCTAGCCTGGCGTGCACTACATTAAGGTATATTTTTATGTTGGTGAGTAACACCAGAGACATCTGCAGGGAGGTAGCGGGGGCGACGGAAAGGACTCTTTACACGGCTTCCTGCCTCAACCTTCCCAGTCGTTCCTCTGAACTGCACAGGCCAGTGTGTGCTAGATATTCCTAGGTGAGGAACTCTACAAAACGTAGAGTGTGCTAGAGAGCGGCCTCAGACGGGTAGAAATACTGATGATTCAGGAGCCGCGGTCTGCACTGCGCCTCCCGTCTCCGGCGCCCCAGCCGCGTCAGCAGCAGCAGGCAGCCGGCCGGCCTTGGCTGAACGCTTCTTGTTTGAGTTGGCCCTCATTCGGTATCCAAGACAAACAAGAGTCGCTAACGACTGGCGCGGCGCAAATTAACGGCGGAATGCTGCCGCTGGGGAAAGACCGGCGGCCGCAGCCCACAGCCCTCCTACCGAGCGCCAGCAGCTCTGCGACTGCCGACGTCACTCCAGTGACGTCATGAGGATTTTTTCCGAGCGACGTGTCCCGCTACTATACACGCACGAGATATGGAAAAAGGGTTTCGCCAAAGAATTAGAGGCCAATGGAATCTGAAAATAATGCCTTACAGTACAGTAGTGAAACAAGAATGCCTCTGCACCCAGTGTCTAACACTATTGCTGACAGCCGGCCGTGGTGGCCGAGCGGTTCTAGGCGCTACAGCCTGAAACCGCGCTACCACAATGGTCGCAGGTTCGAATCCTGCCTCGGGCATGGATGTGTGTGATGTCCTTAGGTTAGTTAGGTTTAAGTGGTTCTAAGTTCTATGGGACTGTTGACCTCAGAAGTTAAGTCCCATAGTGCTCAGAGCCATTTTGAACTATTGCTGACACAGTCGTCGTGAAAGAATACAACAGTGGTACTGATATTTAATATCTTTATATCGTAAAACTTTATTTAAATGAGTGTGACTGTACTTAAATTGCAGAATGACTGAGAAGATGAAACTTCTACGTTATTTGATTCTGAAACAGCTGAGTAAAGGTGAACGCACTGAGCCTACTTTCTATTTACTTTTTCTTATCATGTCAACACTGACCCACAATATCCTAGCCTCAACGCAATCTGATTGCAAACCCCCCCCCCCCCCCCCCAAAAAAAAATAAATAAATAAAAATAAAAAGATTAGAACCTGACTTCAAATAATTAATCCAAAGGAAGGGTCCTGACTAAAAAGAAATCTTAACAATAACCTATACATTTCATTAAGCACTTACCTCACAAAAATCTTCATTACGTGAACTATTGCAATACAGCGAGCGTCAATACTGGCAGCTAAATTAAACATTCTAACTACTAAAGCCACTAACTACTAATAGGCATGTATTTAGCAAAGGAAAGATTTTGTTGCAAACCAAATAATATATTTCTTATCTTAATAATGTGACATCCAGTTCAAACACGAATATAAATCGTCATCGACATCCTGTACAAAGATACATAATCATGAATAATTTCCAATCTCCGAGTCGTATACTTCCATATCGTTAGCCTACGCTAACACTTCAGTCCTCTGCCCTCCACTAGAGAGCCTGTATAGGGAGACAGTGGCCATACTTGACGTTGCCCGTGATTGGTTGATTAGCTTTCGCAGAAAAATGGCGCCAAACGTCTCTCGCGCTTCCTATGTTCGCCGTGCTTTTGAGCTGAATTGAAGTTCAGAGGACTTTTGGAAACGATTAAAAGGTATTTGAATCATTGAGAGACTTGTTATGCGTTGTGCATGCACGTTCGATTTAGTTGTATATCGTTTTTAGTACGTAATTAGCGTTTGCGATCTTAAATACGAGTTGAAATAATGAAGCGTTTTGTGATGAGGTCGGTAGGCCTACATGTTTGAAGTAAACACGTTAGTAATTGTACAGTATTGTTTTTGACATCTGTAATTCGTTCTGCAGACGTTCGTAAACGAAGCCAGGTTGTGCTGCATTTGGTTGTTCCAATAGAGGCGAAGGTGGATTTCGCATGTTAACATTTCCACGCAATGAAGAAAGACGAAAGCAGTGGGCAGTCGCAGTAAACAGGGCTGACATAAATCAAACAGGAGCCTTCTGGAAACCAACCAAGTACTCTTATCTATGCGAAGTAAGTCGTTTATGCTTTTTACTACATATAAAACAACTTGCAATATACATAGTTGAATTTGAAAACAGCCCTGTAAATTGGCTGTGTGAAAATTATTATAACACATTATTGTTATAAACAAAGGCATTTAACGAATGATTTCGCCATATTGTCTTGTGCTTTTGATTCGGTGAGTGTGTGCTCCACTACTCCACTACTGGCCATTCAAAAGTCCCGCCCGCAGTTTGGCAGAAAAATGGCCGCCGTATCGTCCGGTTGGCCACTATCTCCCTATACAGGCTCTCTACCCTCCACCAATGCTAACTTCTCACATTTAACATCCATGACTGCTGACTGTTCACCTCCAGCTGCCGAACAGTACTTCCATCACAGCTGGCGACTAACTTCCAACAAGTCCGATCAGCCACAGGGCTCTTACAAAGAAAGCGCAGTCAGAGATCCAATGCAAAGCGCTACACAGCGCTGCCAACACAGAAGCAGCTCACTTACAATCGTTTGTATTTCAGTCTCAGTTGCACATTTTTCGGTACATGAAATAAACGATATAAAAAAATTGAATATCAATGCGTGGCTATAAAGCTAGCTCGATATTCCGTAATCTCAGGTTTGTTCAGTAGGCGAAATTGCGTGACTCGTATATCGACAACTGACTGGCTTGCTAGGCGCGAATCCAAGGAATGAACAGTGAGGCAAAGGCTTGAAGGGGCGGTGGGGGAGGGGGAGGGGAAGTATCATAAGGCTCAAACGTTTATTTATATCCGTGCATCTATTACAAGTTTACCAGCAGCTATTAAGGAAGATACTATAACATGAAAACTAAAAGTCTCGAAATGGCAACGAATTCACGAAAATTACCAACTGTGTTTAGCACAGGTTATTTTTCCGTTTCTTGACCATGTGGCTGGGCGAGCGTCCTGGACGCCTGCAGGGAACATTCCAGCCAGGAAAAGGCGTTCGTCGACAGGTTGACCGTATCTGCTGTCAACAACAAATCTGACGCAGCTCTTGAGCCCACACATGGAACTACATGATTCAAACATAGAACCGGAACGACACTCCACTAACAACAGAAAAAAATAAAAGACCGACTTACTGCGGCAGAAGTGTCTGGAAGGAAAAGCATTCCACTTAGTAGCCGTTGTCTGTAAACTTCTATTCACAACCATAACTCTAACTGAAATCAATAAAAAGCACGAAAAGTCTGGAAATGTAGAAAAAGTGACAGAAACAATACGGGAATGAAAACAAGATATTTCTTGGACTTATATACAGCATAAATTACAACAGACGAGATAGATCTTCATATGCCTCTGAAATCTTGGGAAAAAAAAGAACTGGATACTGGAAGTGAGCCGGCCGGGGTGGCCGAGCTGTTCTAGGCGCTACAGTCTGGGACTGCGCGACCGCTACGGTCGCAGGTTTGAATCCTGCCTCGGGCATGGATGTGTGTGATGTCTTTAGGTTAGTTAGGTTTAAGTAGTTCTACGTTTTAGGGGACTGATGACCTCAGAAGTTAAGTCCCATAGTGTGCAGAGCCATTTGAACCATACTGGAAGTGACAAAAGATTTAGAAATACTCAACACGAATGCAGAAGAAGCGCCAAAGAGAGATATTCTGAGACGACGTAAGCCGCCTAGCTGTCTTGTGAAATTGCAACTATTCATGCAAAGTGATGAATACATTTTACCCCCTGAATTTTATCCTCACTGACTTTTTTACCAACGATAGATGGAAATGAGCTCACTCAAAGCGCAGCAACAAAGGGGAAGTTACTCGGAAGTAACCTAACTGAATATTTAGCACGTGTATGAAGTTACAAATCACATACAACACAACCTACACGTGTTGAGTCTTACCTTTAAGGTCCAATTCGTGTACTGGCGAATCTTTGCCAACAACATCGATTGTCGTAAAAAGAGCTGCACCCAGAAGGAGAAGGCGGACTATGATCTACATCCACATCATCTACAACATACTCCGCAGGACAGCTAGTGGTGTGTGGTGGAGGGTACTTTTTGTGTTACTAAATGAGCCCTCTAACCCTGTTCCACTAGCGATTGTCGGTAAGCCTGTGTGTTTTTTGGCTCTAATTTCTCGAATTTTCTCGTCGTGGTCGTTGCACGAGACGTACGTGGAGTGAAGTAATATATTCTTCCACTCTTCCCGAAGTACTCTATCGAAGTTTCAGTAGTAAATCTCCCCGTCATGCAGAACTCTCTCTTGTAATGTCTGCAAATGTAGTTTGTTGAGCATCTCCGTAACGCTCTTGTGCCGACTAAACGATCCCGTGACGAAACGCGCCATTCTTGGTTGGATATTCTCTGTCTCTTCTATCAGTACTATCTGGTAGGGATCCCAGACAGATGAACGAGACTCAAGAATCGGTCGAATAAGCGCCTTATAAGCCACTTCCTTCGTGGATGGGTCGCATTTCCTTAAAATTCTTCCTATGAATCTGATTCTGGCATCTTTTCCCACTATTTGTTTCACGTTGCCATTCCACTTACGGTAGATACTATTTCCAGCGGTCTGTTGTCAATAGTGAAGCTTTACAGTAGTGGATTTGTTTTCCTACGCACGCGCAATATGTTAGATTTATTTATGTTCAGGATTAACTGCCAGAGCCTGCATCACTCATCAATTCTCTGGAGGTCATTCTGCAAATCGTTACTATCTTCTTTTCTTATAGACAACCGCATCATATGCGAACAGCCTTAAGGAGCGTCCGACACTTTCTACTAGATCATTTATATCTATTGTAAACAGTAATGGTCCTATCACACTTCCGTGGGGTACGCCGAAAATTACCTTTTCATTTGTCGATATAGCTCCGTTAAGACCGATGTTTTGAGTTCTATCGGCAAGGAAGTATTGAATCCAGACAGAAATCTGCTCCAATACTCGATAATCTCTCTTTTTTCACCAAATAGCAGTGCGGGACAGTGTCAAATGCGGTCCTGAAGTAACAGAACAAGGCATCAACCTGATCGCTGTTGTCTACGTCGCTGTGGATCGCATGGAGGAACAGAGTGAGGTGAGTTTCGCAGGACCTCTGTTCGTGGAATCCATGTTGACTTTGTAGAGGAGATTTTCATTCTCCAAAAATGTCATAATTCTTGAGCATAAAGCATGTTCCACAGTTCTACAACAGATTGACGTCAACGATGTAGGTCTATAATAGTGTGCATCTGTCGTACGGCCCTTCGTAAAACGGGAATGACCTGCGCTTTCTTTCAATCGCTAGGTTCCCTTCGTTGCTCAAGCGACCTACTATAAATTATTGCCTGAAGAGGAGCAAGTTCTTTCGCATAATCTTTGTAGAATCTTGTAGGTATCTCATTGGTACTGACGCCTTTCCACTACTAAGCGATTGTAGTAGTTGTTCTATTCCGCGATAGATTATCTCAGTATCTTCCATTTCGACGTTCGTATGATGACTGCGAGGAGGGACCGTGCTACCGTCTACAGCGGAAGAATTTCGGAAGACTGAAATCAGTATTTCGACCTTCTCTCCATTACCTTCCATACAGGTGCTGGTACGGTCATTGAGTGAATGAATGGATGATTTCGGCAGACTTACTAATTTTTCATACGACCAAAACCTCTGAGGGTCTTTACTCAGATCGGTTGAGAAAGTTCTACGTTCAAAGTCATTGAACACTTCTCCCATTGCTCTCCTCATGCCCATTTTCGCTTCGTTCAGCTTTTGTTTGTCAGCTATGTTTTTACTCCAGTTGAATCTGAGATGAAATTCTCTTTGTTTATGTACCAGTTTTCTAATACGACTATTATACCATGGTGGATCTTTCCCATTCCTTAAGAACTTACTCGGAACATACTTGTCTAGTACGTATTACTCGAAGCCTTTGGTTTTTTTTTCCATTTATTCTTCACATCTTTGTTCTCACCAACAAGTATTTAATGCCTTATGGTCACTGATTCGATAAGTTAAGATCTCTTTGTTGCTAGGATGTCGAGGACGTTACCCTCACGAGTTGGTTCTCTGACTATCTGATCAAAGTAATTTCCGGACAAGACATTCAGAACAATATCAAACGAATCCCTGTCTCTGGTCTCAGTTTTGATAACATGACACTTCCAATCTATACCTGCAAGTTGAAGTCACCCCCTATTACAACGGCGTGATCAGGAAAATTACTAGCGATATTCTACAAGTTCTGCATGAAGCGCTCTACCACTAGAGCTCCTGACCCAGGCGGCCTATCTATTATCATTGTTTACTTACTTCGCCCAGGTTAATGAGAATCGGAATCGGTGATCTCTTCAGGGAGCAGATGTTTTATTTCGCCAAATAACAACTATACTTAGATTTGTGTTGAAGATAATGAGCCGTAGTCGTTGCCTCAGCACTCAGCCGAGTGTCAGAGCAGCTATGACTGACGTTGTTTGCTGAAATTTGCTTTCACATAAAAATTTTACGGGGACTGTGTGTTATCTAACCCTAATAACAAGCTTCAAGTGTAACTAAGAAGCACACTTCTCATGAAACTGCATGAGAAGTCCAATATGTATGTGAATGCACATGGCTGAACGAATAAAATCTTCTCGGTTTTCAAGCCCCGTCAATTCGAATAAAATTCTCGAGCTCTCGATGGCTAGCTCAGCCATCGTGATCAAGTTTAAAACTACTGACTGCCGCGGCTGGTTCTTTTTCTTTTCTTCATTGTTATTGCATACGTCTGCCCCACGAGGGCAGGAGTGGGCTCCCGGCGGTACACACAGGAGAACGGTGCATACATGAAAGACTGGGATAAGAGATGAAGTTTACACATGAGAAGAGAGACATAATCGGAGTTAAATATACAAAAAGGGGTAGTTTTAAGGAAGCACGTTTACATAAAATCTTCCCAATTAAAATGACACTAGACGACGACTTACCACTAAAACACTGGGGGAAAGAAGAGCATAAACGGCGTTCATAGTATGGGACGACGACACCGAGCACACAATGCACTTATGTAACATACACGGCGAGCATCAAAACACGACAAAGTAACTAGATTAAAATTGAAAGGGCCTGCCAAGGGAGGGGAGGTCACAGAGGAGGAGAGATGAGAGAGAGAAGTGGGTGTGGTTGGAGGACTGGGGCTGGCACTATTTCCCGCTTATATATATACGTATAAGGCCGCTGGCCCCAGCCGGCTGGAGTGGCCGAGCGGTTCTAGGCGCTTCAGTCTGGCACCGCGCAACCGCTAAGGTCGCAGGTTTGAATCCTGCCTCAGGCATCGATGTGTGTGATGTCCTTAGGTTAGTTAGGTTTAAGTAGTTCTAAGTTCTAGAGGACTGATGACCTCAGATGTTAAGTCCCATAGTGCTCAGAGCCATTTTGAACCGCTGGCTCCTATCAGAGACGGCCGAAACCACGCGTCCTCGGAAGGTGAGCTGGGCAGCTCATAGCAGCTTCGGCCCACCGCGGGACCTTGTGACGTCAGGTGGCACGGCCCGGGGGGGGGGGGGGGGGGGGGCGCCACGGTTGAAGTTGCCACTCCTGTCTCCCTATAATCGTTAAGCATCCGTCATTGCTTCCTTTAGACATCCAGAGACCAACCCAACACCTACTCCCTCGTGTACCCCAGGTCTCCGTTGTTTCAATAAATGTCTGTGGGTTTAAAACAAGGTGTTCAGAATGACCCAGGTTTGATGCTAATAAACCTGCAAGATGTTTTGCCAGTCTGTATGTGGGTGAGTACCTTATATACCTTCGGCGGTCCAGAAAGCCTGGGACTTCCATTGAAACGCTCAAGAAAAAGAAAATAGATCGAAACGACGTAATGGTTAGTCTGGACGTAGTGTCACTATTTTCGAGGGTGCCAGTACAAGACACGCTGATTCTTTTGTTCCAATAGTTTCCACCTGCAATCGTACTGTTGTTCCGTCATGTTCTAACGACAAAGTACTGCTTGTACTTCGACAAATATTATGAAATGGCAATAGGCACAGCAATGGGCTCTTCACCGTCTCCTGCAGTCGCGAATTTCTTCAGGGAGACTTTGAGAAGCAGGCTCTAAGCTTTGCGGTGTTGCTTCCGTCTTGCTTCCTTAGGTACGTCGATGACACCTTCCCCTAGATGTTTTAGTTGAGTGGAAGGCAGAAGGGCCGTCTCGTCGTCCAATGTACAGGAAACAGACGCACTCGGATCGATATTTGAACGACGGTAGTTTTCACCACCCTGTACACGAGAAAGAGGTCCAGACCACTTCAATGCACACAGCCAAAGTTATTTCTGACGACGACCACGTGCAGTCTGAATTGCAGCACTTGAAGCACTTGTTCAGGGAGAGTGGTTACAGGAAAAGAGACACTGCAAACGCTTTCAGGTATCACCGAAGAAGGACGCCTTGTGAACCGTCAGAAGAAGCCAAGTCGGTGGCTTTCCTGCCACATTGTGGGGCTACGAGCAGCAGGTCAGGACGTATACTACTGGGATATGGATTGAGTTCAGTGTTCCGGCCCGCTCCCAAGATATCAAATATGTTGCGCCCTGTTAAAGACGACATATCTCTTCTTGCTCCCGATATATATGGTGTACGCGCAAATGCAGCAACTTCTATATAGGCCAGACAAGTCGCATAGTTGCAAAGCATTGTAACAAGCTCAAGAGAAATATCAAGCAAAGGGAGCGCGACAAAAGGTTCATAACTGACCGTTGCCATGAAAACGGACACAAAATACAGTTGGGAACACGAGAGTCTTGGTTCATGCGTCGTCGTACTGGGACCTCAATGTAAAAAGGCGTCTGAGATTAGAATGAACAGCAACAACTTTAACAGAGACCAGGGGCATACAGTGAGTAGGGCGTGTGGACGGGCCTTGGATGTCGAAAGCAAGCAGCGACGGGTCCTTAACTCTTGTAGGAAGGTGAGAGCAGCAGTTTCAAATGTGGCACCTGCCCCTCGCGCCAGCTGACATCACTCGGTCCTGCGGCGGTCCGGAGCTGATACGAACTGCCCAACTCACCTTCCGCGCACATGTCGTTTAGGCCCTGTCTGATAGGTGCCAGCGGCCGTAATCGCAAATGTATGGGCGAGAAATATTTACAGCCCCAGCCTGCGTCATCTACCACCACCTCAAGGAATTCCCCCCCCCCCCCCTCCCCCATCTCTTTCCTGGCTGTCGTTGCTACTTTGTATAACGTCATTCTCTCCACCGACTTTTACCTCAACCTGTGGAAGACTTACCGCGTCCTTTTGTTCTTTAAACCCAACAAACCCCACTCTGACACCTCTTCCTATCGCCCTCTCTGCTTCGTGTTCAGTAAGGTCCCCGAGTCCATCCTCTACGGACGTATTCATCACCATCCAACCAACACCACCACTTCCTAATGTCCTATCTGCCTCACATCCGTGTTCAGTAAGGTCCCCGAGTCCATCCTCTCGGCGCGTATTTGTCACCACCACAACCAGCACCACCTCCTTCCCCTTACCCAGTGTGGCTTTCGGCGTTCCTTCTCTGCTAACGACCAGCTCCTTAACCTTAAAAATCTTCTTTCCCTCCATCTTAACTTCCGTCGTTCTGCTAACTTCGTTTCCTTCCTATGACTGTGTATGGCACCCCAAAACTACATCCTTCCTCTCAATTTCGTCCATCTCGTTGCTTCCTTCCATTGTCCTTCCTGTAGCACTATCCACAATACCAACTCCCATACATTTTATCCCACTGTGGGCGTGCCCAAGAGCTCTGGCCTTTCCTCCTCCTTTATCTCCTGTAAACTACAGATACGCCCAAACCTCCTCCCTCCGCTCCCCCCCCCCCCCCCCCGGTTCACCTCCTCCAATTTGCTGGTGACACCGCCTGTCTAGCTCTCTATCCTCCCCTTCAATGGTTACAATATACCCTTCAAACCCACCTTGACGTTCACCACATGGTGCAAGCAGTGGCTTCTTTGAATCAACCATTCCAAGGAAGAGGCAATCATCATAGGTCATACCACCCCTTCCTTTTGGCTCCATAATTTTTACCTTACCTCTTATGGTCGTCCTATGCACCTCAATACTACCGTGAAATACCTTGGCGGGAGGATGTAGGATAGGAGTTTCAAGATGCTTTGTCTTGGATTGTAACGAGATGGGTAGTGCAGGTGAGGTGACAGTCGAGGGTGATTCGACTGTCACCTCACCTGGACTCCCTGTCTCCTTACCATCCAAGACAAAGCCTTCTGAAACTCCTGTCCTACATCCTCCCACCATTCTTCACACCTATAAATCCTTGATCTGTCCCATCCTTTGCAATCCCAGCGTTGCATTGATTTCTGCCCCACTTACATTCTATAACGCGCTGCAAATCCTCGAACGCCATGCATTCTTCCTCACGTCCCATGTACGCCTCCCGTCTCCCACACGGACAGTATCTGACCTCATCATCTTCCCCCATCATCTCTTTTTCCTCAAACGCATCTGCAGACTCGATCCCTGTCATCCCTAATAACCGCTGGCCATTGCTGCTGCCTTTAGCGTTGTATCCCACCCTCTCGCTATCTCCACACCCACCACCTCCTTTACCAATGCAATTCCCAGTGCCTATCCCTTCCTGACGATGAGCTTCGCCATGATATACACCTCCTGTTAGGCCCTCCTCAGCAGGTCCCTCCCGGCAGTTTTAATCTTTGTCATGTGTGCTCTGTCCAGTGTATTGTCTTTTAAGTTCTGTCGTTCTGGTGTGGACTATCAATGCTGTGGCATACTGTTATCTTTTGTTTGGGACTCCAATGTGTTTTATGAGTTTCACACATCTCCCAATGTGTTTTTATCTCTTGTTGGACCTGTTTTTAAATGTGTTACACAACAAATATCTCTGAGTCGGCACTTTTAGTCCCCATTGTCTTCCCCCTTCTTATGTTCCACTTTTTATAGCCTTTTCTAATAACTGCACTGTCTCTCGACTGAAAAACGGTGGATAGTGCCGCTGACGAACCCTCCCTTGCCCATATGGGGCAGGGGAATGAAATCACAATGAAGAAAGAAGAAACAGTCCCGGCAGACAGTAGTTTTTACTCCTGACGTCGATGGCGGAGCTAGCCATCGAAACCTCGAGAATTTTACTTTAATTGACGGGGTTTGAAAACAGAGAAGATTTTATTCAGCCATGCCGCCGCTAAAGACTGAGGACACACACATGACTGAAACTGGTATATAGTCCAGTCAGAATGGTGATTAACAAACATCGTGTAAAAGTAGTTAATGCTTTTTCAGGAACAATATCCGGGATTTGTAAAACTACAATATCATAAACCCCTTGAAAATTTCAGTACAAGTATGAAATAGTCTCGCAAGGCACTTCAATTTACAGATCCATAAACTGGTAACGGATTCATGCCACTACATGTTCTGAACCAAACAGAACGTGAATGGAACACGACAGTCTTTACGTGAGATTTACACACACTAACTCGAATACGATACGATATAGTTCCCAATTAACTGACCACAAAATTGCAGCAAGCTGCAATCTTGTCCAAGTTCCAACGCTTGATAGTGGGTTGCCTTCATATTCACATCTCTGCAAGAATACTTGCTATACCATACTGCTCAGGGAGATGGACGAGACGAAAGTAGCTCTGTCCCAGTGGAGGAACACAGAAGAAATAAACTAAATATGTTCTGCCACGTCGCATTTTTGTTGACTGAAGTTGGTCAAAGCTCTTATCTTTTCCCTGTGAGAGTCATCCACTTTCCCATTATGCTTGCCCTAAAAGACGACGAGAGGCTGAACATCTGCGGTTAAAACAAGCGAGTTGAGTTGAGTGCGGAGTAATCCAGTGACACAGCAAGTTCCTTGTTCTTAAAGAACGACCTTCAAAGAACAGTTTTAAATTCGGAGTTGCAAGGCAGAGGCAATAAGAGGACAGGTGTGAATTGGTTTGAAGAAAGAAACCAGACACAGTGGAAATTTGAAAAAAAAAATTGGAGGGAAGGAAAGAAGTAGTTGAAATAGTTATGTGGTTCGTAGTTGACTTAAAAAGAAAGAAGAAAATAGGTAAATGGCAAGGGGAACAATACCAATGCTAAGGCTCGTAGACAACATGGCCATTCTGGTCGCATATGGAGAAGATAAGAAAGATCGGAAAAAACAGAAAGGAAATAAAAATAGTGATCGGCGACATATCGATGAAGAGACTCTGCACAGTCGGGGACTAAGGAACGTTAGGAAAGAAAGTCAGACGTCCCCTCTCAAAAGAACCATGTCAACATTAGTATTAAGCGATTCGGGGACGTAATTTGAATCTCTGCCCTCTCAAACACAAATCTAGTCAGTTACAGCTGTACTAAATCATTTGGTTAGTCAAAAGACAGTGTGCCTAGCACAGAACGCAGCTTAAGGATAAGCGGAGTAAACTGACGACAAAAATCGGTAGGAAAACGATTTGTTATACACCAAGTTGGAAACGAAACTGTAGTAGAAGAGTTTGGAGGATGCTCCTATGTAGGAGGCAACATTACACAAAATAGCCAAAGCAAGGAAGAAATAAGTAGATTGCTGCAGGCGAAGAAATTTATTGAAAAAGTAAGTTCCCTGCTTCGGCTGTTTTTATTTCGTGTACTACGACGTTTCGGCTTTGTAGTCATTCTCAGATAAAATGTTGAACGCGTCAATTACACATGTTTTCGATTACAATCATATAATTTCTTGTAGTTAACTGGTTAAAAATTTTACCTGGGAATGACTACACAGCCGGGACGTCGTAGTACACAAAACAAAAATAAAATGGGAATGAAAAACATCCGCTGCAGAAGTTTATTTCTTTCAATAAGTTTGTCACAAATGTGGACCCTGTTGCAACTAAATCGTTTCAAGCGAAACAGACACTGAAATGGAAATGAGGAAGATATCCCTGAAAGTGTATGCCTGGAGAATAACATTGTATGGAAATGATAAATGAACCACCGGAAGTCCAGAGAGGTCAGAACTCTTAAGTACCTGTATGTGTCCATAGTGTAATGCTAAAAACGAAGTACAAAGTTAAAGCAGGAAAAGGGATACTACAAAGAACGAGTGAAGAATCAAATTAGTAGATTTTACTTGCAACAGTTTCCGCAGTCCTGGTAAACTTATTGAATGAAAGTATTTTTCTACATTGGCTGTTTCTTACATCCGGTTTATTTTTGTTTTATACTCGCGATCTGCCGCGGCTTCGCACGGGTAATACTAGGTGCCTAGCTCCGGACGGCTTGTCTGTCGTAGCGGTAGTAACTTATATACACGAACCTTACCTGTGAATCAGTGAAAATGGCATCAAAATCCGTACAGTAGTTCCTGAGATTATTCTCTGCGTACAGACAGAAAAGCGCCACAGGGAATTTTAATTTACTAGTATAATGTAGCTAGATAGTACGACGTTTTGTCTGCGTAACCATTTTCAAGCAACTGCAAACATATCAGAAGAAATTAATTAGAGTTCGAGGTACAACTCAACCATTGGTTACAGTCACCATAGTAAAAACATAATACAAAAGTGAGCAGCGTGTGGGTGGCCAGATATACGATAATGTAAAATGGAATTAAGCACTACGTGAGTAGAGGTAAAAATGGCAGTAGGCAGGATTTGAAAATACGATATAATAAAATGGTTTGCCGCATTACCGGCCTTGGGAGCTTTAACCGTGAAATACGGTTCTGTAGCGACAGCACACAGCCAAGTCATTTACTGCTGTGGGGGAGCACTGAATTGCGCGTAGGTCTCCCTCGTGGCAAAAAACTCAAAGATTGAATTGTGAAAGGCACGCTCGATGTTATCTAAAGCATGAATGTTAGGAAGTGAGAGGAGATTTATTCTCCCTTTGTCGTGTACACAGTAACTTAACCGGTAGTATCTAAACATAAATTGTGAAATATATGCCTCGTTGTTTAGTCTGTTGCATATGGTATGCAAATCTGTTGCATATGGTACGCAATCAGACTTCACTTACACTATCTTCAATAACAGCTAGACAAGTCAGTACAATGTTTGTTGTGCATCAGTTAAACAAATGAAAACATCTACGTATAAATCGAATGGGGACAAGATTTGGTCGCTGTGTTGCAACAGAACACCGTCAGTATGAAAAAAAACAAATTAGAAACGCAGGTAAACAGGCTATATTTGAGGGTCGCCTAACTATGATCAGATGTAGGACGTTTGGTTCTGTGATGCAAAGCAAGTCTGAGTTTAGTAGCAGTAAATCTATTACTTACCCTAAGATCTCGACAAATGCCACATCGAATTGACAGAATAATTTTCCAACGAAATCCACATAAATTCTCGTAAAACTGAGAAATTGCTCCAGTACAACAAGCACAAAGTTATCTAAAATACTGAAACTCAAAGCTCTCTGGATGCTTAGTTTAATCAAGTGTGTTTCGCTAACGCTGTGGGAAAATACCTTATTCACGTGGAAGAGTACTTGGGAAACGTCACAAGCCTTCTTAAGCTGTGCAGCTCGCAAATGCAAGGAAACGAGTGCAAGGCCGACGAAACAGTATAGTTAATCAGGCGGCACAAGTTGATCAGTTAACCCCGCAAACTATGAGCTGCTCAGAAAATGGACAGAGCTGTTGCTTAATGCACCACTTAACTCCCAACTCAGCAAACATGCGCCAGACCGTGCTGATAGCCACCAGATTAAGATCTCCAAACCTTCGTCAGCAAACTTGAGCCCCATTCTGCGCCAGTACGAGAAGTCTGTTTCCCTCTCCGTGGCAGGCCCGCAAGTGTCCCAACTCACACTCCCCTAAACTTGACGTCCAACTGCTTAAAAACTCCTCGTGGTAGGTATAACACAATGCTACCTCCAATGTAACAACAGGATTGTTGCTTTATTTACGTGAATACGCAGGAACTCTGCAGAAATTTCCCATTCTTGGCTTACTGAACGTATCCTAACATGCGAGAAGTTGGTATCGGCTGCTAGCCATGTTTCACTCACTGGTTGATCCCTTCGTATGGTGACGGGTAACACGCATTTGATTGGATAAAGAAATCTAGAGTGTAGGGTCACGAATCTTCTCTTAGTAGCTAAGCAGAGACTCGGCTGCCTGTTCTTAGAACTGCGTAACGGCAAGTGAATTTATCACACTCAATGTACGCTGGGCTCAAGCAGTAGCTTAGTGGGAGACTGCCTTCAAAGGAGAAATCCGCATTTGCCCACAACGCTCGGAGAAACGGCTTACGGCAACTGACTTCCACAAACTGCACTGCCCAGGTGACCGACTACCTTTCTCTAGAGCCAGACCGCGTGACGAACACATGAGTCTGTGTGGTGTGCGTACTGTAAGACCTTCGGTACACACACCATCAGATTATTTGACTTGTCGCTCTAAGGAAGTAGACGAGTGTCAGCAATAGGTCTCGTGGTCTTATCGTGGCGTGTTTATCTTTTGCCGTTAGGTCAGACGATAGAAATGCCACTTGCACGCTTAGAGTAGCAGATTGACGGTGACCAACCTTAAACAGAACTTGGTTACTTTTCACACACATTTATTAAAATAATAAAAACATAAAATTACTTAACTTGATTCTGGATGCTATTTGCAACTGACAATTTGAAGTTCCTTTGGTCTTGGTACATTAATCTTATTCTCACATATCTCTGATACTTGACAAAGTGTCAATACATTTCTCTTCATGGCTATGTACAGGAATATGATACTCTTATTAGGCACAGACTGAAACTTGACTACAGACTAATGCAGACTAACTAATCGGAGGTTTTTTTTTACATTATTGTAATTTTGAAACCTGAACAACCAGGCAGGCTGGCAGCAGCACAATACGCCGCTCTTCAGCCGAAGAGAGTACATGGAGATAAAACAAAGAAGAGACATTACATAGAAAAACGGCGGGAAAAAACAAGAGACACAAGAATAGAAAAGCACAAGAAGCCGTTCACACTTGAGGACAATCCACACTATGAACTGGAGACCCAACGCACAAACACTAAAGAAGACGATGTCACTGGTGAACAATGGAGCGTGACGGCGAAACTGAACACTAAACATGACGGCACACACGATACACTGATGGCGGTGATCTCCGGCGCGCGAATGTCCACTGAGCGTGTGCGAGTCCGGGGACCTGCCAAGAGGGCAACAGGGATGAGGAGGGGGAGAGGGGAGGAAAAGAGGATGTCACGGCTTAGGAGACGGGGACAGGAGGATAGGGACAGGGGAGGGGGGGGCCCGGGGGACGAGGGACGAGAAACGGAGGAGGGAGGGAAAAGGGAGAGAAGGGAGGGAGGGTGCCCTGAGGAGCAAGCACAGGAGGAGGGCGGGAGGATCAAAGTTGGTAGGAGGGGTAGATGGAGGGGAGGAGGGCATCATCAGGGAGGGGGAGCTGGCGGAAGCCACCTTGGGAGAGGGTAAGGAGGGTGGAGAGATGGAGACCGGGTGGGACATGGGAGTACAGGCGCGGCAGCGGGCGGGGGTGGGAGAGGATCGGGGAGACGAGCGGATGAGGTGGATCGAGTTTACGGGAGGTGTATAGGATTCGTACCCTTTCGAGGAAGAGGAGGAGGTGGGGGAAGGGGATAAGGTCATACAGGATCCGCGTGGGGGAAGGGAGACGGATGCGATAGGCAAGGCGGAGAGCATGGCGTTCAAGGATTTGGAGGGATTTATAAAAGGAAGGGGGGGTGGAGATCCAGGCTGGATGGGCGTAACAGAGGATAGGGCGGATAAGGGACTTATAGGTGTGGAGGATGGTGGAGGGGTCCAGACCCCACGTTCGGCCGGAAAGGAGCTTGAGGAGACGGAGTCGGGAACGTGCCTTGGCTTGGATTGTCTGGAGATGGGGAGTCCAGGAGAGGCGACGGTCGAGGGTGACGCCAAGGTACTTAAGGGTGGGGGTGAGAGTGATGGGACGGCCATAAACGGTGAGATAGAAATCAAGGAGGCGGAAGGAGGGAGTGGTTTTACCTACAATGATCGCCTGGGTTTTGGAAGGATTTACCTTGAGCAACCACTGGTTGCACCAAGCGGTGAACCGGTCAAGATGGAATTGGAGAAGGTGTTGGGAGCGTTGCAGGGTGGGGGCAAGGGCAAGGAAGGCGGTGTCATCGGCAAACTGGAGAAGGTGGACGGGGGGTGACGGCGGCGGCATGTCCGCCGTGTACAACAAGTACAGAAGGGGGGAGAGGACAGAGCCTTGGGGCACACCGGCGGAGGGGAAAAAGGTGTAGGAATCGGTGTTATGGATGGTGACATGGGAAGGACGGCGGGAGAGAAAGGAACCGATCAGACGAACGTAGTTAATGGGAAGGGCGAAGGTTTGGAGCTTGAAGAGGAGACCGGAATGCCATACGCGGTCATATGCGCGTTCGAGGTCAAGAGAGAGGAAGATTGCGGAGCGACGGGAATTGAGCTGTTCAGAAAGGAGATGAGTGAGGTGAAGGAGAAGATCGTCGGAAGAGAAGGACGGCCGAAAGCCACACTGGGTAACGGGGAGGAGGCGGTGCTGGCGGAGATGCTGGTGGATGCGGCGGGTGAGGATAGATTCCAGGACCTTGCTGAAGACCGAGGTAAGGCTGATGGGATGGTAGGAGGAGACGGCGGACGGCGGTTTGCCAGGTTTGAGGAACATGAGGATACGGGAGGTTTTCCACAGGTCGGGGTAGTAACCGATGGACAGGACTACATTGTAGAGCCTGGCCAGGGTGGAGAGAAAAGAGACAGGAGCTTCACGAAGGTGACGGTAGGTGACACGAACGTGACCAGGAGCGGTGTTGCGTTTGGTGCGGAGTGTATTGATGAGATCCTGTGTGGTAATGGGGGCATTAAGGTCCGTGTGTGGAATGTTGTCCAAGTACTGGAAACCAGGAGCGAGGGGAGGGACAGAGGTGTCAGTTCGATCGCGGATATCTGGGAAGAGGGAGTAATCGAACTGGGGATCATCAGGGATGGAAAACACATCGGACAGGTAGGAGGCAAAGTGATTGGCCTTACTAAGGGCGTCAGGGAAGGGGTGATCATCGTGGAGAAGAGGATAGTAGGGGGAGGGTTTAGTTCCGGTAAGGCGACGGAAGGCGGTCCAGAACTTGGACGAGTTTATAGGGAGGGTAGCATTTAAATGGGTGCATGTCTGTCGCCAGTCCCGGCGTTTCTTGGCCGCGAGCAAATTTCGAATGTGTCGCTGTAGTTGCCGGTGGCGTCGTAGGGTGTCCGGGTCACGCGTGCGGAGGAAGGCACGGTAGAGACGACGGGATTCACGGAGGAGGAGGACGGCCTGTGGTGGTAAGGTAGGACGGTGGGGGTGGATGGCAACAGTAGGGACGTGGGCCTCCACGGCCTCAGACAAGGTCTGCTGGAGAAAGGAAGCGGCATGGGTGATATCATCGGGACGGCGGTAGGCGAGAGGGTGGCTATCGACCTGAGTGGAGAGGGTATCCCAGTAGGCATTCCAGTTGGCACGGGAATAGTCATGGATGTACTTAGGGGGAGGGTCATGACGAGGGTCGGGGCGGGGGCGACGGCCGTCTGAAACGGTGAGGAGGACAGGGAGATGGTCGCTACCAATAGGCTCCAGGACATCCACCGTAATGCGACCAAGGAGGTTGGGGGAGGAGAGGATAACATCGGGAGTGGAGTTGGATTCAGGACGGGTGTGCTGGGGGATGGGGATGAGGTCGCCTTGAAGGGAGGAGAGGAACCGATGCCACCGCCGTAACTGGGCAGCGGAGCAACTATGGATGTTGAGGTCGGCGGCGATCACATAGGAGGAGAAGGTACGGTCGATGTGGGAGAGGAAGTCGAAAGGAAGAGGGGCGTTGGGGCGGACATAGATGGTGGCACAGGTAATGGTAAGGCCGGGGAAGAAGAGACTAAGGATCAGGTGTTCGGTGGGGTCGGGAAGGAGAGGCTGGAGCCGAACGGGGATCTGGCGGTGGTGGGCAATGGCAACTCCGCCACGCGCAGCTGGGAGGGGATTATCGGAGCGGTGGAGGAGATAGGGGGAGGTGTGGATGGAGTGGTGGGGTTGGAGGAAGGTTTCATTGAGGAGGAAGGCATCCACACGGTGGGTAGCAAGGGTGTGCAGGAAGAGGTTCTTGTTGGCGGGAAGGGAGCGGATATTGTTGAAAAGGATACGATGCTGTCGCGCCATGATAAGGACTTATACGAGGGTGTCAAGGCGGGAGAAGGTGAAATGGGCCTGGTTATTGGAAAAGGTGGCGTACATTTTAAGGTGGAATATGGAACGGGCGGCGAGGGAGATCTGTTGTAAGGTGTGGGGGCGCTGAAAGGGATGGACGTTTTGGAGGACAATGGTGAGGAACCTGATGATGTCCTCAGCAGTGGGGGGGGGGGGGACGAAGGGAATTGCCAGGAGGGGTGGGGGCGTCCAGGGGACGGACAGGTACGTTGAGTTCAGGAGTGGTGGGAGGGGGTCGGGCTTTACACTTTTGGGAGTAGGTGGGGTGGGGGAGGCTGCAGGTATTACAGGAGGGAAGGGAGTGGAGGTTGGGGCACTGCCGGAGGAAATGTGCTTGCCGACAATGCGGGCAGGTGGGGGCCTCGCGGCACTCTGCTGTTGGATGTGCATTGTAGCGCAGACATCTCTGGCAGCGCAGAGATTGAGGGGGGGAACGGGAGGGGTCGACCTTGTACCGCTGATTGAAGAGGAGGGCACCCTCCTTCAGGAGACGGTCAATGGAGGGGGCGTCCTCAGAGAAAACCCGCATAAGGCGGGTGGGGCTGGTCGCGTTGAAAATGCGGCGCACTGCCCGCACCTCCAGGGTGGGATGGGCCTTCAGCTCCGCCAGCACCTCCTCCTCCGTGATCGACGGGCTAAGCCGAGTGATCACAGCGGTGAGGGTCGGCGGGCGACGCGGGGATTGGGGTTGGCGGGTAGGAGATGGGGAGGGAGCAGGGGTGAGGGAGGCGTGAGAACCAAAACGGGTGATGGGGAGGCGGGAGAGGATGTCAGTATGGAGGGTTGGGCTGGGGGAGGAGATAAGAACAGAATCCCGTCTGGGAGTAAGGAGAGAGATGGGGGCGCCAGGGAAATGTTGGCGGAGGAGGAGGGGGAGATTCCGGGCCTCGAGGAAGGAAGGATCGGGACGGGACAGGAGATATTTGTAGAGACCGGGTGGGGAGGAGGAGGGGGAGGGAGCGGGGCCTGGTGGGGAGACGTCCATGGCATTTTGGGGTGGGGATGGGGGGCGGGGTGGAGCCTTTTTAGGAGCAGAGGAAGTGGAGGCGCCACTAGGGCGTTTGACAGCGGCAGATGGGCGGGTGGTGACATGAGGGACGGGAAAGATGGGGAGGTGGTGGGAAGGGACAGGTCCCGGCACGGACGCAGCAGTTGGCGCCGGAGATAGTGACTGTGACGGTGCAGGCGAATGTGGCAGTGATGGTGACGGTGACGATGATGACGGTGGTGGCGGTGGCGGTGGCGGCGGTGATGGCGATGGCGACGGGGAGAGCTGGGCGTGGGCAGTGGCCCGACGGGCCACCACCCTAGCCGGAGCTGCAGTGACAGGCTGGGGGAGTGGGGGGAAAGGATCAGAACGAGAGGAAGAGGCGGGAGAGGGGGCGACAAAGAGCGAGGGCGAAGGGATAGAGAGGAGGGGAGGGATGGAAGGAGGGGGGTGGGACTGGGCACACCAAGTGATAGTGGTGGAGGCGGCGGAAGGGGACGTATACACGATGGCGGTGGTGGTAGTAGTGACGGTGGTGGTGGGGGCGGACATGACGACAAGAAGAAGAAAGAAAAAAACACAGCACTAAAAGGACAGGACACACACTGGGAGACGGCGACGGCGACGGCGACGGCGACGGCGACGGCGACGGCGACGGCGACGGCGACGGCGACGGCGACGGCGACGGCGACGGCGACGGCGACGGCGACGGCGACGGCGACGGCGACGGCGACGGCGACGGCGACGGCGACGGCGACGGCGACGGCGACGGCGACGGCGACGGCGACGGCGACGGCGACGGCGACGGCGACGGCGACGGCGACGGCGACGGCGACGGCGACGGCGACGGCGACGGCGACGGCGACGGCGACGGCGACGGCGACGGCGACGGCGACGGCGACGGCGACGGCGACGGCGACGGCGACGGCGACGGCGACGGCGACGGCGACGGCGACGGCGACGGCGACGGCGACGGCGACGGCGACGGCGACGGCGACGGCGACGGCGACGGCGACGGCGACGGCGACGGCGACGGCGACGGCGACGGCGACGGCGACGGCGAGAGGCAGAGACGCTGCTGCCGCGGGCGGGGCCGGGGCGGCGGCGGCGGCGGCGGCGGCGGCTGCTGCTGGTGGCTGGACTGCTGCTGGCTGGACTGCTGCTGCCACCGGAGGGCTGGCTGGCTGGCTGGCTGGCTGGCAGGCTGGCTGGCCGGCTGCGGGACCACTGCTGCAGGCCGGGACCGGGAACTGCTGCTGGCTGGCTGGCTGGCTGGCTGGCACCTGGAACCCCTAGCACTTCGATTAGCGCGAAAATGGCACTATCGAAGGGCGGTAACCTTTCGGTGTACCGCCGGAGATGCTAATCGGAGGTCTGTACACACGTTATAATACCTCGCGCGTTCAGGTATCACTGCATGAGTGTGATCCGCGAGGAGAAAAGGTTCTACGTAAGCAGCAATCTCATTGGCTGCGTTACATATTAATACGCGGATCGGCGGAAGCAGAATTTGGTCCGTCTCTAAGACAGCGCCATCTCGTAGTGGGACGAGCGCTGCGCCTGCGCTGTTGTGCTTAGCGGGGCGCGCTCTAGTGGGAAAGTTGTGTAGGCACTGACTACGCGGAACTATGTACACAACAGTCTGCTCATCTTTAACAGGAAAATCTGAAGCCGTCTTCCTGAGTTAGCAAGCCGCGCACTCCTCTCAAAAATAGGCAGGAAATAAGAAGAACGGTAATAAAATATTGCTCAGCAATATGTTGTAGCGGTAATACCATTTCACTAATAATTGTTATGTACATTTACCAAGCGCAAAAATCTAGTAAGATCGTGAGCGCACTACCACTTTCCTTCTTAAAAACAGAGCCTTAGGAACTTTAAGATGAAATTATAACAACATAACCACACTCGAAACTTTTTTCGTGACTTCATTGTAACATCATATATAATAATAAACACTGCCCATGTCCACAATCATGCTCTCTCACACTTCTTTAATAAACGAGGAGGAGAGAAAATCTGGATAGAATTATCAGATTTACAACGAAAAAATCTAAAGAATCAATAAAGTATGTTGTTGTTGTTGTTGTGGTCTTCAGTCCTGAGACTGGTTTGATGCAGCTCTCCATGCTACTCTATCCTGTGCAAGCTTCTTCATCTCCCAGTACCTACTGCAACCTACATCCTTCTGAATCTGCTTAGTGTATTGATCTCTTGGTCTCCCTCTACGATTTTTACCCTCCACGCTGCCCTCCAATGCTAAATTTGTGATCCCTTGACGCCTCAAAACATGTCCTACTAACCGATCCCTTCTTCTAGTCAAGTTGTGCCACAAACTTCTCTTCTCCCCAATCCTATTCAATACCTCCTCATTAGCTACGTGATCTACCCACCTTATCTTCAGCATTCTTCTGTAGCACCACATTTCAAAAGCTTCTATTCTCTTCTTGTCCAAACTGGTTATCGTCCATGTTTCACTTCCATACATGGCTACACTCCGTACAAATACTTTCAGAACCGACTTCCTGACACATAAATCTATACTCGATGTTAACAAATTTCTCTTTTTCAGAAGCGATTTCCTTGCCATTGCCAGTCTACATTTTATATCCTCTCTACTTCGACCATCATCAGTTATTTTACTCCCTAAATAGCAAAACTCCTTTACTACTTTAAGTGTCTCATTTCCTAATCTAATCCCCTCAGCATCACCCGATTTAATTTGACTACATTCCATTATCCTCGTTTTGCTTTTGTTGATGTTCATCTTATATCCTCCTTTCAAGACACTGTCCATTCCGTTCAACTGCTCTTCCAAGTCCTTTGCTGTCTCTGACAGAATTACAATGTCATCGGCGAACCTCAAAGTTTTTACTTCTTCTCCATGAATTTTAATACCTACTCCGAATTTTTCTTTTGTTTCCTTTACTGCTTGCTCAATATACAGATTGAATAACATCGGGGAGAGGCTACAACCCTGTCTTACTCCTTTCCCAACCACTGCTTCCCCTTGATGTCCCTCGACTCTTATAACTGCCATCTGGTTTCTGTACAAATTGTAAATAGACTTTCGCTCCCTGTATTTTACCCCTGCCACCCTCAGAATTTGAAAGAGAGTATTCCAGTTAACGTTGTCAAAAGCTTTCTCTAAGTCTACAAATGCTAGAAACGTAGGTTTGCCTTTTCTTAATCTTTCTTCTAAGATAAGTCGTGAGGCAATAAAGTATAAAAACATAAAAATATGAAACTACAAAATTTGGAAATCATATCCTTTTACGACTTTGACATCTTTTTTGTATAATCATGGGATACCTTCTGCTATAGTGTCGGACCTTCTTTTGCCCGGCGTAGTGCAGTAAATCTACGTAGGATGGACTCAGCAAGTCGTTGGATATCCGCTGCAGAAATACCATGCTTCCTCTTTAGCCACCAATAACGGCGAAAGTCTTGCCGGTGCAGGATTTTGTGCACGAAATGCCCTCCAGACTATGTCCCGTGAGTGTCTGATGAGGATGATGTCTGGCGATCTGGATTACCAAATCAGTCGCTCGAATTGACCAAAATGTTCTCCAAAATAGTCCGGTACAATTGTGGCCCAGTGATGTGTTGCACTGTCCTCCATAAAAATTTAATCCATGAATGGTTGCAAATGGTCTCCAAGTAGCTGAACATAAACATTTCCAGTCAATGATCGATTCTGTTAGGCCAGGTAACCCAGTCGCTTCCATGCAAACACAGCCCACACCATTATGGTGCTACCACCAGCTTGCACTTGAGTCCACGGCTTCGTAGGTTCTGCGACACACTCGAATCCGATCATCAGGTCTTACATTCTCAAATCTGGACTCATCCGACCAGGCCACGGTTTTTCAATTGTCTGGGGTCCAACTAACAAGGTCACTGGCCCAGGAGAGGCGCTGCAGGCGATGTCGTCCTGTTAGCAAAAGCACTCGCGTCGGTCGTCTGCTGCCACAACCCATTATCGCCACATTTCGCAGCATTGCCCTAACGGATACATTCGTCTTATGCCCACATTGATTTCTGCGTCAGTTTTATGCAGTGTTTCTTGTCTTTTACCACTGACAATTCTTTGCAAACGCCACTGCTCTCGGTCCTTAAGTGAAGGGTGTCGTGCACTGCGTTGTCCGTTGTGAGAGGCAAAGCTTAAAATTCGGAATTTTCAGCACACTCTTGACACTGTGGATCTGGGAATTTTGAACTCCTCAACAATTTCCGTAACTGAATGTCCCATGCGCCTAACTCCAAACCGAGCGAGGTGGCGCAGTGGTTAATAATCTGGACTCGCATTCGGGATGACGACGGTTCTAGCTCCCGTATGGTCATCCATATTTAGGTTTTCATTGTTTTCCCTAAATCGCTCAAGGCAAATGCTGGGATGGTTCCTTTTAAAGGGCGCTTCCCAGTTTTTGACACAATCAGAGCTTGTCCTCCGTCTCTAACAACCTCGATGTCGACGGGACGTTAAATTCAATCTTTCTTCCTTCCTTGTTTCCTTCTGGCTCCAACTAACATTCCACGTTCAAAGCCTGCAAATTCCCGTTGTGCGGTCATTATCACGTCGGAAACAGTTCTATATACATCACCTGAGTCCAAGTGACAGAAACGCCACTGCACTGCCCTTTTATACCCTGTGTACGCAATACTGCCGCTGCCTGTATATGTTGATATCGCTGATGACCTTTGTCACCTCAGTGTCTATAATGAACTAACTTAGATGCTCACATTTATTTCTCTTACCTCTTAATGTAACCTGCGGAACAGCCGGCCGGTGTGGCCGTGCGGTTAAAGGTGCTTCAGTCTGGAACCGCGTGACCGCTACGGTCGCAGGTTCGAATCCTGTCTCGGGCATGGATGTGTGTGATGTCCTTAGGTTGGTTACGTTTAATTAGTTCTAAGTTCTAGGTGACTGATGACCTCAGAAGTTGAGTCGCATAGTGCTCAGAGCCATTTGAACCATTTTACCTCTTGCTTTGTATCATACGGTGACTGAAGTAATGGCTTTATACGAACTACATTCTGCTACCCAGTGTCCTACAGTGGATGACTGCCTCCTCCAACGGTAACTGAACGAAGTGAAAGTGGCGCTGATAGTGTGTGAAATTACATTGCAAAACTCACGCGACAACAACATTTCACGTAACAAGGAACGAGTTATTGAGTACTACTGGAAACAGATAAAATCGAAACTGTTCACATCAATACAGAAGCGCGTAATAAAGCGACTGACCCAAGTGCTGTGGACCAAGTTAGTGTAGTGGCTGCTCAGCACTGTACTTCAGTAAAAAAAAGTTACAAATACGAGTACTGCTCATAGTTTCATTTTTCATGACAGCATTTGACTGATTTGACGCCGATACTGATCTTTTTCAATCTTATGCTAATCCTTCCAAGTACATGCTGCGCTCAGCCTTCTCTCCAACAAATTTTCCCTGTTCTAATCTCTGTTTCTCCCATCTACTGCTCATCCGCAATAAAATAAACTATTTCTGGGTGACGTAGCAAATGTCCTACGAGTATACCACTTTTTGTGGATGCTCTTGCTGGTTTCGATTGGAGGTTCTGTAGAGAGGTCGACACATAAATTGTATATATTCATTTTGTGACTAATAAACGTTCCTCTAGAATAGACGAGATTAACGAACGAACCGAGCCAAATCACAGAAAGTTTCTTGGAAACTTTGATCAGAAGCTGCATGCATTTACCATTTTTCAGTTGTTTTGCCAACTGTAAACTGTAGCGTAAATTTCTATGCTACTTCACAACGATACGTATTCTCGCAATATGAAACCTACCTCTGTCAGCCATGTGGCGTGTCTGGGTTTCCATGCTCCTTTTGATTTCGAGTATACCTCTTGCGCCGGCCGAAGTGGCCGTGCGGTTCTAGGTGCTACAGTCTGGAGCCGAGCGACCGCTCCGGTCGCAGGTTCGCAGGCTGAAAGCAAGGGGAAACTACATCCGTAATTTTTCCCGAGGACATGCAGCTTTACTGTATGATTAAATGATGATGGCGTCCTCTTGGGTAAAATATTCCGGAGGTAAAATAGTCCCCCATTCGGATCTCCGGGCGGGGACTACTCAGGAGGACGTCGTTGTCAGGAGAAAGAAAACTGGCGTTCTACGGATCGGAGCGTGGAATGTCAGATCCCTTAATCGGGCAGGTAGGTTAGAAAATTTAAAAAGGGAAATGGATAGGTTAAAGTTAGATATAGTGGGAATTAGTGAAGTTCCGTGGCAGGAGGAACAAGACTTCTGGTCAGGTGACTACAGGGTTATAAACAGAAAATCAAATAGGGGTAATGCAGGAGTAGGTTTAATAATGAATAAAAAAATAGGAGTGCGGGTTAGCTACTACAAACAGCACAGTGAACGCATTATTGTGGCCAAGATAGACACAAAGCCCATGCCTACTACAGTAGTACAAGTTTATATGCCAACTAGCTCTGCAGATGATGAAGAAATTGATGAAATGTATGACGAGATAAAAGAAATTATTCAGGTAGTGAAGGGAGACGAAAATTTAGTAGTCATGGGTGACTGGAATTCGTCAGTAGGAAAAGGGAGAGAAGGAAACATAGTAGGTGAATATGGATTGGGGGAAGAAATGAAAGAGGAAGCCGCCTTGTAGAATTTTGCACAGAGCATAACTTAATCATAGCTAACACTTGGTTCAAGAATCATGAAAGAAGGCTGTATACATGGAAGAATCCTCGAGATACTAAAAGGTATCAGGTAGATTACATAATGGTAAGACAGAGATTTAGGAACCAGGTTTTAAATTGTAAGACATTTCCAGGGGCAGATGTGGATTCTGACCACAATCTATTGGTTATGAACTGCAGATTGAAACTGAAGAAACTGCAAAAAGGCGGGAATTTAAGGAGATGGGACCTGGATAAACTGAAAGAATCAGAGGTTGTACAGAGTTACAGGGAGAGCATAAGGGAACAATTGACAGGAATGGGGGAAAGAAATACAGTAGAAGAAGAATAGGTAGCTCTGAGGGATGAAGTAGTGAAGGCAGCAGAGGATCAAGTAGGTAAAAAGACGGGGGCTAATAGAAATCCTTGGGTAACAGAAGAAATATTGAATTTAATTGATGAAAGGAGAAAACATAAAAATGCAGTAAATGAAGCAGGCAAAAAGGAATACAAACGTCTCAAAAATGAGATCGACAGGAAGTGCAAAATGGCTAAGCAGGGATGGCTAGAGGACAAATGTAAGGATGTAGAGGCTTGTCTCACTAGGGGTAAGATAGATACTGCCTACAGGAA
This sequence comes from Schistocerca piceifrons, assembly GCF_021461385.2. Lineage (NCBI taxonomy): Eukaryota > Metazoa > Arthropoda > Insecta > Orthoptera > Acrididae > Schistocerca > Schistocerca piceifrons. The sequence goes on from NC_060141.1 coordinate 588,636,334, forward strand.
AATTAAAGAGACCTTTGGAGAGAAGAGAATCACTTGTATGAATATCAAGAGCTCAGATGGCAACCCAGTTCTAAGCAAAGAAGGGAAGGCAGAAAGGTGGAAGGAGTATATAGAGGGTTTATACAAGGGCGGTGTACTTGAGGACAATATTACGGAAATTGAAGAGGATGTAGATGAAGATGAAATGGGAGATAATATGCTGCGTGAAGAGTTTGACAGAGCGCTGAAAGACCTGAGTCGAAACAAGGCCCCGGGAGTAGACAACATTCCATTAGAACTACTGATGGCCTTGGGAGAGCCAGTCATGACAAAACTCTACCATCTGGTGAGCAAGATGTATGAGACAGGCGAAATACCCACAGACTTCAAGAAGAATATAATAATTCCAGTCCCAAAGAAAGCAGGTGTTGACAGATGTGAAAATTACCGAACAATCAGTTTAATAAGTCACAGCTGCAAAATACTAACGCGAATTCTTTACAGACGAATGGAAAAACTGGTAGAAGCGGACCTCGGGGAAGATCAGTTTGGATTCCGTAGAAATGTTGGAACACGCGAGGCAATACTAACCTTACGACTTATCTTAGAAGAAAGATTAAGAAAAGGCAAACATACATTTCTAGCATTTGTAGACTTAGAGAAAGCTTTTGACAACGTTAACTGGAATACTCTCTTTCAAATTCTGAAGGTGGCAGGGGTAAAATACAGGGAGCGAAAGGCCATTTACAATTTGTACAGAAACCAGATGGCAGTTATAAGAGTCGAGGTGCATGAAAGGGAAGTAGTGGTTGGGAAAGGAGTGAGACGGGGTTGTAGCCTCTCCCCGATGTTATTCAATCTGTATATTGAGGAAGCAGTAAAGGAAACAAAAGAAAAATTCGGAGTAGGTATTAAAATCCATGGAGAAGAAGTAAAAACTTTGAGGTTCGCCGATGACATTGTAATTCTGTCAGAGACAGCAAAGGACTTGGAAGAGCAGTTGAACGGAATGGTTGGTTCAAATGGCTCTGAGCACTATGGGACTTAACTTCTGTGGTCATCAGTCCCCTAGAACTTAGAACTAGTTAAACCTAACTAACCTAAGAACATCACAAACATCCATGCCCTAGGCAGGATTCGAACCTGCGACCGTAGCGGTCTTGCGGTTCCAGACTGCAGCGCCTTTAACCGCACGCCCACTTCGGCCGGCCTGAACGGAATGGACAGTGTCTTGAAAGGAGGATATAAGATGAACATCAACAAAAGCAAAACGAGGATAATGGAATGCAGTCAAATTAAATCGGGTGATGCTTAGGGGATTAGATTAGGAAATGAGACACTTAAATTAGTAAAGGAGTTTTGCTATTTAGGGAGTAAAATAACTGATGATGGTCGAAGTAGAGAGGATATAAAATGTAGACTGGCAATGGCAAGGAAATCGTTTCTGAAGAAGAGAAATTTGTTAACATCGAGTATAGATTTATGTGTCAGGAAGTCATTTCTGAAAGTATTTGTATGGAGTGTAGCCATGTATGGAAGTGAAACATGGACGATAACCAGTTTGGCAAGAAGAGAATAGAAGCTTTCGAAATGTGGTGCTACAGAAGAATGCTGAAGATAAGGTGGGTAGATCACGTAACTAATGAGGAGGTAATGAATAGGATTGGGGAGAAGAGAAGTTTGTGGCACAACTTGACTAGAAGAAGGGATCGGTTAGTAGGACATGTTTTGAGGCATGAAGGGATCACAAATTTAGCATTGGAGGGCAGCGTGGAGGGTAAAAATCGTAGAGGGAGACCAAGAGATCAATACACTAAGCAGATTCAGAAGGATGTAGGTTGCAGTAGGTACTGGGAGATGAAGAAGCTTGCACAGGATAGAGTAGCATGGAGAGCTGCATCAAACCAGTCTCAGGACTGAAGACCACAACAACAACAACAGTCACCTTATGTGTCTTCTGTACATTTGTTCTTTTACTTTATGTCTCCTGCAATTGTAGTCTAAGCACTTCGTTAACCTATCTTCATTGAAATGCCCACATTAACCATTATGCTGACGTTATGTATAAGGTGAGTGGCATGATACTTGAAAATACGTGTAATTTTTCATATGTGACGTGAACTCATACTAAAGGTAATCGTGCTACTGATTTTATGACAACTACGACACTTGCAATCCGTGCGCAATGATACCAGACACCAATCAGTTATAACACAAGCTGAGAATTGTATGCCAGCACTGAATTTTTGTCCAGATACGTAAAAATTGACTAATGGCGAAACTGTGCAATCGTACAGGGTATTAAATGGGCTCTCTAACAAAAAATCTTTTTCTAGAATACCTCTAATCACAAGTCTACGGAAGGAAAAGGCAAAATAATCACTGATGGCAGACGATTTTTATCTATCTCGTTGGGGGGCGGAAGGCAAGATAGAGAGTCCAATACCGAGCGAGGTGGCGCAGTGGTTAGACACTGGACTCGCATAAGGGAGGACGACGGTTCAATCCCGCGTCCGGCCATCCTGATTTAGGTTTTCCGTGATTTCCCTAAATCACTCCAGGCAAATGCCGGGATGGTTCCTCTGAAAGGGCACGGCCGACTTCCTTCCCCATCCTTCCCTAATCCGATGAGACCGATGACCACGCTGTCTGGTCTCCTTCCCCAAAACCAACCAACCAACCAACCGACCAGAGAGTCCAATGTTATAGTTCATGTGAAAATGGCTCCTAAAGAGTCGGGTGGGAGTGTGACACTGAGTGCTGGTTTATCGCCACTCTCGAGTCTGTGGCATCATCTACGTAATACCGGTGGAAACCTTCCTCGTCACATAGCCACAGAAATAAAAACAATTTTTTCTGAAAGACTTCCAGTGGACTATATTACGTAACATGGAACAAATTAATTCTTACAGTAATGTCACTGTGGCAATATCGTGTGTATCATCGTGAATGGTCGTACGTTGTCTCTGAACTGTTAAATGCAGATTGTGAATGCTCTATCTTTAGTAGCGTTAGCAGCGAGATGGACGCTAGCAGATCGCACCGATTTCAGAGACTGTAAATAGAGTAAATACGAATCAATTATTAAAAAACTTTTCTTTTTAAAATTCAGTTTTGATCGCACCACGTATGCTACAAGAACATAGGTGACCGCTTTCGGTCATATCACATGACCGTCATCAGACCTGTAATTTAATTTAGAAAGTAATAGAAACCTTACTAGACTGACAATAAAATATGACAAAATGCTTATGAGGATAAAATACAATAAAACTTGTTATACCCATGGCATCCCTGGAAGGTGGTAGGTGGAGCACTCTTCTCAGCTGCTGTGATGTCAACTGGTGCCAGCAAGTGACGGGCATACGCTTAAATACGATGATGTTCCTCCTACCTCTTCTCCCTCCACCTCACGTCAACCAGTCAGTGTGAAACGGGTTCACATAATCGTCAAAACGTAAAAATAAAAAATGACAAAGTACAATAATAACATTAAAAACATCGTTGAGTTTGAAACCATTGTGGTAGTACCATCTTAGCCCATAGAGGCCACACTGAGTATACATCGCCTGTACAGTTATATTGAAGCTTTTAATTGATATTTTACACAATATTTAAGTGGTTCCATGGTTGTAAAGAGATATTTTATACATAACTATTTTTATGTTTTTATTGTACTTAGTTTTTTTTACGTTTTGATGATTATGTGAACCCGTTTTACACTGATTGGTTGACGTGAGGTAGAGGGAGAAGAGGTAGATTAGATTTAGATTAGATTTGCTTTCATTCCAATTGATCCGTACTGAGAAGGTCCTCTAGGATCTAGAACATGTCAGAAAAACGACAATACATGAGAAACATTTACAACTCAAACAAATAAGCTAATGTAACATTCCACAGGTCCCAAGTGGCATGGTCATAATTTTTAATCAATGCTATATGAAAGAATCATTTTACAAATACTAATGAACTGAATTTAGAATAAAAGTTTTTTTTATTTATTTATAAGGTAATAAACGTGTAATACAACTACTAAATACTTATTTACAATGAACACATTACTGCACTGAAATGGTGCAGATGTTAGATTGTACTTACACACACACACACACTTTTATTTCCAATGAATACATTACTGCACTGATATATATATATATATATATATATATATATATATATATATATATATACATATACTTTTTTTTAAGCGTATGCCCGTCACTTGCTGGCACCAGTTGATCTCACAGCAGCTGAGAAGAGTGCGCCACCTACCATCTTCGAAGGATGCCATGGGTACAACAAGTCTTACTGTATTTTATCCTCATAAGCATTTTGTCATATTTTATTGTCAATCTAGTAAGGTTTCCATTACTTTCTAAATTAAATTACAGGTCTGATGATGGTCATGTGATATGACCGAAACCGATCACCTATGTTATTGTAGTATACATGGTGCGATCAAGACTGAATTTTAAAAAGAATTTTTTTTAATTAGCCGGCCGCAGTGGCCGAGCGGTTCTAGGCGCTCAGTCCGGATCCGCGCGACTGCTACGGTCGCAAGTTCGAATCCTGACTCGGGCATGGATGTGTGTGATGTCCTTAGGTTAGTTAGATTTAAGTAGTTCTAAGTTCTAGGGGACTGATGAACATAGATGTTAAGTCCCTTAGTGCTCAGAGCCATTTGAACCATTTTTTTTTTTAATTTTTGATCGCTGTTCCAAAACTGTTTATTAAAATTGTACGAATTACTTAATTTAAAACCATATCAGAGATCAACGTTTCGTTTCCATGAACCGTCTTTTACGATTTGCTTACTATTTCCTTCCAAGTTTTGACAACTTAGAAACGCGAGTATAGCATTTTGCAGACACCGATGTAATTGCATTTGGTAGTATTGTGACTGAGCGGTATGTATTGCGTTTTGCAATATAATTTTTGGTTTTAGCCATGTTAGTCAAGGCGTGCTTAAATGTAACTCCTCCATTTTTATGTGAAAAATTTTAATGCTTTTTAAATAAAAGGGACGTTATTAACATTCTACATCTTTACTCTCCACATTTACATGTTTGTAGCCTTCTGCCGCTACAGGGCTCCGAATTGTAGTGTGTAGCATGGCAGTGTGTAAGATAGCTATGTCACTGCATGAAAGACAGCGTGTCGGAATCCAGTTTCAAGTTCGAAGAGTTCGTCCACACATGGCGCACAATCTCTTTCTGCATGACATTGCCAGACCACACACGAACGCTGCGACATCTATAACAATCCGACACATTATTTTTACCGTCACCGATCATCCTCCTCATAGTCCCCACTTGGCTCTATCAGATGTACATCTGCGTCCGGGACTTAAGATACATATTCGAAGACTTCACTTTATTAGTCCCGAAGCGGCACAAGCAGAGCTGATGTTGTGGCTCCGTCAACATCAAACTGGTCTCTCTTTGGGAGGATGATTACGTTGGAAATTAATATGTAGATATGAAGAATAAAGCTTTAGAATGTTAATAATCTTTGTTATACATAAAAGGTTTATAGAGTTTTCTCATAGAAAATTCAGTAAAATTACTTTTCAACACGTGTTCATAACAATCTGGGGCTTCATTGGTGATGGTAATACGAGGCTTAGTCAAATGAAAACTGTGGTATCACCGCCAGACACCAGACTTGCTAGGTGGTAGCCTTTAAATCGGCCGCGGTCCGTTAGTATACGCCGGACCTGCGTGTCGCCACTATCAGTGATTGCAGACCGAGCGCCGCCACACGGCAGGTCTAGGGAGACTACCTAGCACTCGCCCCAGTTGTACAACCGACTTTGCTAGCGATGGTTCACTGACAAAATACGTTCGCATTTGCCGAGACAATAGTTAGCATAGCCTTCAGCTACGTCATTTGCTACGACCTAGCAAGGCGCCATGTTCAGTTGCTATTGATAGTGTAAATAATGTACAGACAAGAGCTACGTTCATCATTTCTGGATTAAAGTTAAGTATTCCACAGCTACGTCCTTTTTTGCTAGTCTCATTTCCTAGACCTGCACCAGACCTCATGCCAGCCTGCGTGAGTTAAAACGCGTGCCTTTCGGCTTCCTCTCATAGTGGGTTGGCTGTCTTGCCAATCCACAACAAAAACCTTAAATTTGAAATAACAAATCGAAATTTCACGCCGTTATCCTGTAAGTTGGTACGCGTGCTACAAACAGCGTACACAATGGCCTTTAGGTGACAGCATAGCGCAGATGCACACATACCGTCGCAGTATCAGTACAAAGATGGCCGCCCCACTTGCGTCTTGCACCAGGGAAGAACAGCGTTCTGTTATTCGGTTTTTGCCTATTGAAGGTGTGAAGCCTATTGAAATTCATCGACGAATGAAGGTTCAGTACGATGATCCATGTGTGTCACAGCAGCAAGTCTACGAATGGAGTAGGAAGTTCGCAAATGGTGTGACTTCAGTGGAAGATGCTCCTCGTCCAGGTCAGGCACAACGAGTTGTGACTCCACAGAACATTGCAGCAGTTGAAGCCATAGTGAAAGAAAACCACCGAGTGACACTGAATGACATTGCAGCATGTTTACAGAATAGTCATGGGTCAGCAGACCACATTGTGCATGATGTGCTCCAGTTTCACAAAGTTCAGATGGTTCAGATGGCTCTGAGCACTATGGTACTTAACTGCTGAGGTCATCAGTCCCCTAGAACTTAGAACTGCTTAAACCTAACTAACCTAAGGACATCACACACATCCATGCCCGAGGCAGGATTCGAACCTGCGACCGTAGCGGTCGCGCGGTTCCAGACTGTAGCGCCTAGAACCGCTTGGCCACTCCGGTCGGCTTCACAAAGTGTCTGCAAGATGGGTGCCACAGTTGCTGGCTCCTGAGATGAGAGAACGACGTGTTGATGCTTGTGAAGAACTTCTTCGGCGCTTTTAACGAGGTGATGGCTTACTTGCAAGAATCGTTACTGGGGACGAAACCTGGATTCACTTCCACCAACCGGAAACAAAGAGAGTGAGCAAGGAATGGCGCCATTCCGCATCACCAAAACCAAAGGTTTCGAACAGAACAATCACCAGGGAAGGTTATGCTGACTCTCTTTGGGACAAAAAAGGCGTCATTTTGGAGCATTACATGCCTAGAGGGACCACTGTCACCAGTGCATCACACACAGATCTCCTAAAAAATCATCTGCGGCCTGCAATCAAATCAGAAAGACGTGAATTGCTGTCAGCAGGTGTCCTTTTGCAACATGACAATGCAAGGCCCCACACTGCCCGTTCAACAGTTGCAACCATCACAGACCTGCATTTTGAGTGTCTTCCTCATCCATCATACTCACCAGACCTTGCACCAAGTGATTTCCGTATGTTTGGACCACTCAAAGACGCAATGGGAGGAAAGAAGTTCCGTTCTAATGAAGAGGTACACCACGCGGTGCATGAGTGGTTGCGTGGACTACCAAAAGAATTTTTTTTCTAAAGGAATTTATGCATTTTATAAGCGCTGGAGGACTTGCATTGGGCGTGTGGGGGAGATTATGTTGAAAAGTGATACAGCTATGTACCACTTCTTCATAACAAATAGTATTTAAAAAAATATTTAAGGTTTTCATTTGACTTACCCTCGTAATACGAACACGACTACGAATGACCACATTTTGTGCACTTCCTGACAGATGAAATTCGTGTGCTGGACCAAGTGCCTAAAACCGCTCCGCAGCTTGTGCAGTGGTTACGCCATTGCTCCACAATATTCTCCCTGCTGGAGAGATTCTGTGAAGTCTGGAGAGGTAGTGTCATGATCAGGTAAGTGGCTATGAGAAAGTTTGAAACCTCCCCTTGGAAAAATTTATGAATGATTGTGCTGATAAACCCCATACGTTATTTGATTTTCAAACAGCTGAGCAAAACTGAACGTACTCAGACATTTCTCTCTTTTCTTATTCTGATGATCACTGAACTGACACACAATATTTTTCGCGCAACGCAATCTGACTTTCAATAATCCCTAGAAAACAATGGCCATGACTAACAATAACCTATAACTTTCATGAATCACTTACGTCACAGAAATCTTCGTTACTCGAACTACTGCAATACAGCGAGCGCCAATACTGCCAGCTAAATAAAAGATTCTAACTACTGAAGTCATTTACTACTGATAGGCATAGTTAGCAAATGAAAGATTTTGATAGAGAACAAACAATGTATTTACCTTAATAGTGTTCAAAAGTCATAATATATATAAGGGTGGTCAGAAAATGTGTGAAATGTTTGTAGGGATGTTACAGGGCAGGTTGTACTGAGACATAAATGTTCAGAAAGAAATTCGATACGTTGCGCCTTTTCCGAGTTATTTAGCACTGGAGTTAGCCAATCGGGGCGTCGCGCGCGTAAATTCAAGTTTCAGCTAACGAGACAAAGCACTCGTTGGGCAACACCGCCCCTGGCAGGCCGCTTGTGTGTGAGCGCGCGACGCCCCGATTGGCTAACTTCAGTGCTAAATAACTCGGAAACGGAGCAACGTATCGAATTTCTTTCTGAACATTTATGTCTCAGTACAACCTGCCCTGTAACATCCCTACAAGCATTTCACACATTTTCTGACAACCCTGTATATATATATATATATACAGGGTGTTACAAAAAGCTACGGCCAGACTTTCAGGAAACATTCCTCACACACAAATAAAGAGAAGATGTTGTGTGGATATGTGTCCGGAAACGCTTAATTTCCATGTCAGAGCTCATTTTAGTTTCATTCTTCCACCCACGCTCAATGGAGCACGTTATCATGATTTCATACGGGATACTCTACATGTGCTGCTAGAACATGTGCCTGTACAAGTACGACACAACATGTGGTTCATGCACGATGGAGCTCCTGCACATTTCAGTCGATGTCTTCGTACGCTTCTCAACAACAGATTCGGTGACCGATGGATTGGTAGAGGCGGACCAATTCCATGGCCTCCACGCTCTCCTGACCTCAACCCTCTTGACTTTCGTTTATGGGGGCATTTGAAAGCTCTTGTCTACGCAATCCCGGTACCAAATGTAGAGACTCTTCGTGCTCGTATTGTGGACGACTATGATACATTACGCCATTCTCCAGGGCTGCATCAGCGCATCAGGGATTCCATGCGACGGAGGGTGGGTGCATGTATCCTCTCTAACAGAGGACATTTTGAACATTTCCTGTAACAAAGTGTTTGAAATCACGCTGGTACGTTCTGTTGCTGAGTGTTTCCATTCCATGATTAATGTGATTTGAAGAGAAGTAATAAAATGAGCTCTAACATGGAAAGTAAGCGTTTCCAGACACATGTCCACATAATATATTTTCTTTCTTTGTGTGCGAGGAATGTTTCCTGAAAGTTTGGCCGTACTGGCGGCTCACCTCCTACTGCGCAACGCTACGCGCTGTTCACATCCAACACTACAATAGCGAATATTTCAACAATGCCAACCAGCCACCGACTGCTCACAGTACAGTCAGTGATTTTCATACAGAGCGCTACGTGGCGTTGCCAACATAAAAACCTAAACAGCCTACTGACAAGTTCTTGAAAGGTAATATCCAGTTGTGAGTCTCGCACCGATACAAAAGAATAGGAAGTTTAACTAAATCCCCGTCGTCATCTACAGTAGTTCCCTCTCACTATTACGAGGTACACCAGACGCTCCTTTCGTTTTTGTCTCTAAATCGAGAAAGGCACTCTGAGCTCTTTTTGCTGTGAAGTCGTCAATCCTATCGCTTACTTGTTCCGATATTCCGTAAGCACGTTCTCTGTTTATCAGACAGATTTAGGCGATATTTTGCTGGGGCTTAGGTTCACGCCCCTCCATGCAGAAATATTTTTCTCGGTATACCAGACGCCTGCTGGGCATTTTTATTTTTACTTTTTCGCAGCGGTTTCCACTGCCGGCGCGACGTGCAGAGCGCTGAAACCAGCAGGTGTTCCCCGCTGCGCCGCTGCGACGGCGGCAGGGAATTTTACGGCGGCGGGAGCCTTCACTTTCCGCGGGGGACCGCCGCGCCGTGTATTCACAAGTCGGCCGCGCGGCGGCAGCACAGGCGGCGCGTCGCGGCGCGCAATCCATTCGGTCCGCGCGGCGAGGAGCGGCGTATTCTAAGGCGGGCGCTAAGGTCCTTATGCAAAGCTGCTTATCCGAGGGCGGCTGCACGCCCGCCAGGCTGTGGGCCACCACCCCCACCCGTCTTCGCGGGAGGCAGCTTCAGCACTACTCGCGACTGCTCCAAAATCCTCCTCGAAACAACATGGCGATACGTGCTCCCAAGTCTATGTATGTCCCAGATGCTACTGCGACACGGGGCGAAAACAACAAACTACTGGCCATTAAAATTGCGACACCACGAAGGTGACTTGCTACAGACGCGAAATTTAACCGACAGGAAGAAGATGCTGTGATATATAAATGATTACCTTTTCAGAGCATTCACACAAGGATGGCGCTGGTGGCGACGCCTGCAACGTGCTGACATGAGGGAAATTTCCAATCGAATGCTCATACACAAACAGCAGATTACCGGCGTTGCCTGGTGAAACGTTCTTGTGATGCCTCGTGTAAGGAGGAGAAATGCATACCATCACGTTTCCGACTTTGATTAAGGTCGGATTGTAGCCTATCGCGATTGCGGTTTATCGCATCGCGACATTGCTGCTCGCGTTGGTCGAGATCCAATGACTTTTAGCAGTGTTAGCCACTCAAGTGGCAGACTCTGGGAGAGAGGCGCTCTGCATCGCGGTTAGCTTGTTCGCCAGGTTTCGAGAGGGTGCGTTTCTGGATGAGGTATCGAATATATTGCTTCCCTCTACTTATACCTCCCGAGGAGATCACGAATGTAAAATTTGAGAGATTCGAGCGCGCACTGAGGCTTTCAGACAGTCGGTCTTCGCGCGAACCATACGCGACTGGAACAGAAAAGGGAGGTAATGACAGTGGCACGTAAAGTGCCCGCCGCCACACACCGTTGGGTGGCTTGTGCGATGTAAATGTAGATGTAGATGTAGAATATGGAATCGGTGGGTTCAGAAGGGTAATACGGCACGCCGTGCTGGATCCCAACGGCCTCGTATCACTAGCAGTCGAGATGACAGGCATCTTATCCGCATGGCTGTAACGGATCGTGCAGCCACGTCTCGATCCCTGAGTCAACAGATGGGGACGTTTGCAAGACGACAACTTTTCTGTTAGCAGAAGAGCCAACACCGTGTTAAGAGTGGAGGCCGAAATGCACGCGTTTTAGCTCAAGCAGGTTAGCGTGAGGAGAGAGGAACTATACTGACGCGAGGTCTGGAACATGACAAGGAATGAGAATTCAGAAAGCGGAAGTAATTAGTTTGATACTTAACTTTAATCCATTAATGATGAACGTCGCTCTTGATGGTACATGATTCATAATTTCTGTTCAGAATACATTCTTGAAGACAGTTCTCATAGTACTCAATATGGCGTCTTGCTAGGTCGTAGCAAATTACGTAGCTGAAGGCTATGCTAAACTGTCGTCTCTGCAAATGAGAACGTATGTAGACAGTGAACCATCGCTATCAAAGTCTGCTGTACAACTGGGGCGAGTGCTAGGGAGTCTCCATAGACTAGACCTGCCGTGTGGCGGCGCTCGGTCTGCAATCACTGAAAGTGGCGACACGCGGGTCCGACGTATACTAACGGACCGCGGCCGATTTAAAGGCTACGACCTAGCAAGTGTGGTGTCTGGCGGTGACACCACAACAACCATTTGTACGAACAGTTGGACGACTTTTGCAGCAGCATGGACTATCAGCTCAGAGACCATGGCTGCGATGGTGTACTTAACAACGAACCTGGGTGCACGAATGGCAAAACGTCATTTTTTCGGATGAATCCAGGTTCTGTTTAATCATTATGGTCGCATCCGTGTTTGGCGACATCGCGGTGAACGCACATTGGAAGCGTGTATTCGTCGTCGCCATACTGGCGTATCACCCGGCGTGATGGGGTGCCACTGGTTACACGTCTCAGTCACCTCTTGTTCGCATTGACGGCACTTTGAACAGTGGACGTTACATTTCAGATGTGTTACGACCAATGGCTCTACCCTTCATTTGATCCCTGCGAAACCCTACATTTCAGCAGGATAATGCACGACCGCATGTTGCAGGTCCTGTACGGGCCTTTCTGGATACAGAAAATGTTCGACTGCTGCCCTGGCCAGCACATTCTCCAGATCTCTCACCAATTGAAAACGTCTGGTCAATGGTGGCGGAGCAACTGACTTGTCACAATACGCCAGTGACTACTCTTGATGAACTGTGGTATCGTGTTGAGGCTGCATGGGCAGCTGTACCTGTACACGCCATCCAAGCTCTGTTTGACTCAATGCCCAGGCGTATCAAGGCCGTTATTACGGCCAGAGGTGGTTGTTCTGGGTACTGATTTATCAGGATCTATGAACCAAAATTGCGTGAAAATGTAATCACATGTCAGTTCCAGTATAATATATTTGTCCAATGAATACCCGTTTATCATCTGCATTTCTTCTTGGTGAAGCAATTTTAATGGCCAGTAGTGTACCTCATGTCGCTCCTAAGAACTTCTGAGTTCATCAGTTCCTAGGCTTACTCACTACTTAAACTAACTTAAACTAAATTACGCTAAGGACCACACACATACATCCATGCCCAAGGGAGGACTCGAACCTCCGACAGGGGGAGCCGCACGAACCGCGGCAAGACGCCTAAGACCGCACGGCTACCCCGCGCGACTTACACAAAAAACATTGAACTATCATCTACGGTGGCGAGTACGATGTACAGGGTGTACATAAAGTTCGGGAACACGTTCAGTTGTTTATTGCACAAGAACCAAACATTGTGCGGATATCATACATGTCATTTTGAAGAGAAAACCTGAAAGATCCCTTTGTTTCATGTATACCACCACACTGTAGTTTGGTCGCAAACATGGCGAATTCAGGTGTGGAGCGAGGTTTCTGTGTGTTGGAGTTCGACAAAAACAAGTAAGTGTTCAAAAATGGTTCAAATGGCTCTGAGCACTATGGGTCTTAACATCTGTGATCATCAGTCCCATAGAACTTAGAACTACTTAAACCTAACTAACCTAAGGACATCACACACATCCATGCGCGAGGCAGGATTCGAACCTGCGACCGTAGCGGTCACGCGGTTCCAGACTGAAGCGCCTAGAACCGCACGCCCAAACCGGCCGTCCAAGTAAGTGTGCTACAGCTGTTCAACGGATGTTTAGAGCCAAAGCCACCAACAAGGAATGCCATTTACCACTGGCACAACAAATTCGTTACGGGGTGCTGCTTGTGCCTGGCAAAAAATAGCGGACGTCCCAGTGTGAGTGAAGTGAATGTGGAGCGGGTTCGAGTGACATTCATAAGGAGTGCAAAGAAATATGTGAGTCGTGCATCCCGTGAACTCGAAATGGCTCAAATGACAGTGTCGAAAGTCCTACGACAGAAGCTGTCTATGAAATCATTCAAATTGGAGCTAGTGGAGAAGCTCAGCGACAAAGACAAGGGTTTTGTTCACAGTTGCAACAATTGAATGAGGATTTGGATGGCGCTGTTGATCGCTTGAAGTGAACAGGCACAATTGTCGAATCTGAGGGTCAAAGCATCCACACTAGGCTAGGCGCAAATTGAGAAGCGTATAGCACGTGTGACGTGACACGACACTACAGCGCAACACGCACATGGCGCACGAGTCGCGCGGGTCCAGCGCATATTGCGACGCGTACACCATACTTCGCACGCACCGGCTGGCGACGGTCTGCGCTGACAGAACCAAAACGCGCGCAACCTGTTATCTTTCTCAAACGATTTTACAGAAACTGTTGACTGAAAATATACAATTTTTGTCTTACCTGTAGCGTTATATGTCAGTTTCGTGGCGAAGTGCCCATTACCTCGCTAATGACCACTCTTATTGTGATTTACACATTGTAGTAAGACACTACGCAAAACTCAAAAAGTTTGCAACGAAAATTAGGGATCGCTATGATTTTGCGTTTGGTGCGTATTACACCATATGTTGCTACGTATGAAATTTAGCTAACATGCGGAATTTTTGTTTAGACTTGGGAGGAGGTCTCTATCTGCCTCCGATCTCGAGAAAATGGATCCTATGTAGCGCGCTCACTTCCAATCTGACGCCCGCGAGGATGAAATACTCGCAACATTTCTCTTATATCCTAAACCGCTCTAGACATCGAAAAGAAAGTTTGGCGAATGATAGCACACAAGGAGGAGAGTGTTTTGCAAAATCTTAAACACACGGAACTTTCTTATCTATGGCGATATATCAGTACTTGTACTTCCCTTTTTATTTATTTCACTCCAGTGACTGTAATTTACTAAGAGTTATCGACAGCTAGCGAAACGAGAGCTTCCTCGTATGAAAATAAACATGAATTTTCTTCTTTTACGTAAGTACAAACCGACACTATGAGGTTTTTCGTAACCTATTGAGCTCTGTGATTGCCAATTACTTGTTTAATGAAGCACTCCGTTTCGGAATTCTGTCTCAATAGCCGCTGTGAGATGAGTTTGGCAAATTACACTGTGACAAAGGAAGTACAATTAAATCAGTCACCAAGAGAAGTGTGGCCATTACTCACAAACGGTGATGCTCCTTCGAATGAGAAAAGGTTAACAACTCACACAAAAATATATTGCCAATTCTATTGGAATTTTGGTGGAATCTCCGTAACCCATCGTATTTTTAACACTGAGCGACTGGAATGGAAACTTACCACAGGATTTTATTCCTTTTCTTGTTCTGAGCAGTATTAAAATAAAGACGAGCGTTCCTTCAGGCGGAATGATAGCCACATGCCAGATACTGGTTACTCATCTAGGGCTTGCCGAACTGACAATGTGTGATTGCTAATAAAACAGTTCTTATTGAGAAAAATAAACAATTGATCTGTCGCACAACACAGTGGCCAGTGTATTGTCAGCAGCGGAGGATAATGCGCGCGACAGGAATGCACAAGCTATCCATGTGTGCCTTGTGAGTTCGAAAAACATTGTCATGAAAGTAGATCTGCCTTTGTCAGCAGTACATTTCAAAAAATTAAATATATCTAATCATAACACTCTTTTACGATATTCCTACTTTCGTAATAACATCGACAATTTTCTTTATTTGTGTGGCCTGTTGTATAATTGGTTTATTAACGCTGATAATGTGCATGCAACAATTGACATGCTTTTTCTCGTCACTGCGAACCAATTAAAACATCGTTACTTGTGACTGCTTTTCGACTGTTTCTAGCCTGCAGTGGAAATGTGATGTTCACATACACGTAGTAAAGTGTGTCGAATTACATTATTACATCCATATCAGAGTAATCACAGTGAGACTTCTATACTTCAGATCGTGGACGCTTTTTACCAGGAGCACAAAGGGTCACGCCTGTGGTGATTATCCTTTTCTAAATTTTTGTAACAGATCGCACAGATACGCCAGCATACTAGGCAGCGAGAAAATAACCTTGTTTTTTACTTTGCTGCCTTGATTCTTAATCACATGCTTTTATAATATTCCTTGCTTCCTTATTCACTACCCTCTGTCCCTTCCTGCGATCTGAAAACATCGCGGAGGCATATGATACAATTCCAGCGGCCAATGGCTCATCAGTTACTGAAGTATGCATTTTCCTTGACAGAAGAAAAACAAAACAAAACTATACGGATACAAAAAACAGAAAAGTATAATGTACTAACAAAGTAAGCTGGAGCGTTTAAATGGCGAAAAACGAAACACTACCCAAAGGCAATAAAATTCAGTACACAGTAAGGCAAAATTTATCGTATGGGCAATAGTACCACTGCTGATACGCGCCGTTCCGATGTGAGCATATGGCCGGGCTACTTTTCCGCTCCCCGCCTCAAATTTCCCACGGTGCCAGCGAGGCACGCGCGACGCGCGGCGCGAGAAACTGTGCCTCGACCACAACGCCTCGTGACTTGGCGCAGGCGCGTGTCGCGTCCCAGTCGCGTCGCGTCGCAATTTGCGCGGTCCCATTTGAACCTGTGATGTTACAAAAACGCGCGCTGCGCTGCTTCGCGCCACACGCGCTATACGCGTCTCAATTTGCGCCTAGCCAACAGACTACAACCGATGGACCACCTGGTAATAGATAACACGCCGGGCAGCGCCTCCAAACGCTACGAATAGCTCGGAAAGCAGAGAGGAAACAAGTAAACATATAATTCATGCATAATACAGAACATGAGAAAAGCTCAGACCAAGACAAGAAAATCAATGTGAGTGGCCCCAAGCCCCAAACTAACCTTCCTATTACAACAAGAATATTACAATAAGAATTACTGGAAGGATTACTCGGATAATCTTACAATAAAATGGAACAACAAGTTAATCTAACAACCAAGAAATCACAGATTACTCAAACACATTAATTTAAGTGACTTAAAAGGAAATAGGCAAATCTCGAGGGCTAACTCACAAACAGCTACAATAGTAATTAGATTTAAAACAATAAATATAAATTTCCTTGAAAGGGCAAATCTCCACAGAGTTGTGTAACTTCATTACCCAAACGAGCCAAGATTCATTGGGCCCCTAGAATTTGCTTCCCACGGTCGTAGGCAATTTTGTAGTCGCTACATCAGTCAGGGAAGCAACAACTTGCAATTCAAATAACACTCAATCTCGACCTCAGTGGCCACTAGTACACATTGTGGCCTAGAACACACAACCCAACTAATTTCAGTCTCGAATAACAAGACGAGCAGACACTGAAAAAGTTACAAGTAAATGAAATTTTAAAACACACAAGTGTGGCACTCATAATTTACAACAGAGGCATCTCAGCGTAAAATTTAACACTGGGGACATAATGATACAGAACCACAGGCAATACAGCGTAGCAGGAGCAACTTCAACACGGGAGCACATGTGTCGATCAAGTAATTAGTATCTTACCCTCAAAGGGCAGAACAGACGGCACCAGAAAGTGAACAATACTCCGGCACCCACATCAGGAACTATGAATCCTTAACCCAGGGTAAATCGGCTGCGTCGACATTAGGCGAAAGTATTGCCGGCCAACACAGCTCTACAGACCACCGGCCGCTTAGACAATCGTGTGCCCGTACGCTCCATGAACAGCCCACCGTACATCGTATGTGCCTTCTCTCTCTCTCTCTCCAACCAAAGAGCCAACTTACAGGCGACCGAAGCGCCACCCGGCGACTGAACAGAGGCGGATCACGCCAGTAGGCAAGGATGTAAAACATGTACGAGTCTACACGGCTCAATAACAGTATCTAATTTTATACACAAAGTTCTCGTTTTGTCTTTGCAGTCTCATCTTGGAAATTTGTTTGCAATCCGGAGTTTTCCGTTGCCTTTCCTTTTCATGGCCTTTATAAAAATATCAGTAAACACAATACGATGAGGACCGTTTTCGGCTTATCTGTACTGTAAGTAAGTAACGTAAAATCTCATAGGGACTGGACCCAACGACCCTCTGATTATTGTCCTGTACATTTTCTGCTGTGTCAGGAAATGCCTGGAATCCACGCAGACACTCGTAGAAACGGGTCCTACCAGACCACTTATATGCCAAAAATATTTTTCTTCTTCGAAACGCTCGACAATCTGGAGTTACGACTTCTGCCACTTCCGTTTCTGACCAAGTGCTTTGTATATCAGAAATCTGGACGAAATCGACCGAGACAAGTAGTCGCCGTCGGCTTGTGAGAAGAAATTCCGTGAAATTATGGTACAGCACCGACGGAAACGAGTTTTTATATTGCTACTACCTTAGCGCCCGCTGCTTTGCTCGCGTCTGCGTAGTACTTAGCCTACATCGAAAGTAGTTTTATAAACATATGCTAGGCCTACTGACAAATTAATACGTTAATGAGCCGTTTCTTTTTCTATGTAATCCTGAGAAAGTCAATTTGTCGTGGTGACTGTTAAACAGCTCTCTTTGAATCAGTTCACAAAACTGCAACGTCCTCTGAACTTTTAACGCTAATTAAGGGCTCTAAAATGTAGTCTTTTCCGAAAGTGTTTCCGACCAAAATGCCATTCTGGTAGCTGGAGTCCATGTTTTTCGTTAATCACGCCATTTGCGTTCTTGTCATGATACTTCCACAGAAATTTACATCCTCTAACACGTATTTCCTTATGCCTAACCGAGAAGTGAAATACCAGTTTTCTTAGATTTAGCTCTTTTTAGTAATAAAAATTTTTCTTTCCTATTTCTTCCCCTTGGGGGTGAATTTCCAAAAACAGTGAAACATGTATTTTTCCATTTCCAACCGAGAAGCCAAATACCAATTACGAAAGATTTAACCCAAAAAAGTTTTCTCACAATGAAACATTTTCACAAAACATTTCCGCCCCTATTTCATCCACTTAGACGTGGAGTGCGTATTTTT
The DNA here is from genome assembly GCF_021461385.2 of Schistocerca piceifrons. NCBI lineage: Eukaryota > Metazoa > Arthropoda > Insecta > Orthoptera > Acrididae > Schistocerca > Schistocerca piceifrons. The sequence goes on from NC_060141.1 coordinate 588,654,762, forward strand.
TTGTTTCCAGCAGAAAACCCAAATACAAATTTTCAAAGATTTAGCTTCACCCTTAGGGACGAAATTTCAAAAAATTCTTCCCTAAACGACGCCTGCAGTATAAGATCAATACCCTCTGCAAATTTCGTACACCTATCTGCAGTGGTTTGGGCTGGGCGGTGATAATTTTGTGAGTAAGTGAGTCAATCGGGACATTGCCTTTTATATACAGAGAGATTTTACCTACATTATTGTTAGTGATATGTTGAAACTTGGCGTAATTGTAAGTTACTTTATGAAACGTCCCCTTTTTAACAATTCTACATGACTGTGCTTAAACTGACACACAATATTTTGTTAGCGCAACGCAATCTGACTTTCAAAATTCCCTACAAAAGAATGGCCCTGACTAACATTAAACTATACCCTTCACAAATCAGTTACCTCACAAAAATCTTCGCTGCTCAAGCTACTGCAATACAGCGAGCGCCACTACTGCCAGCTAAATAAAAGATTCAAACTATGGAAGGCACTAACTACTGATAGGGATAGTTAGCAAATGAAAGATATTAATAGAGAACAAACAATGTATTTACCTTGATATCATCATATATAAATATAGCAGTTCATGACAAATTTCAAAACTCCGCCATCTCTCTCCTCACATCCACCACTGCTGGCGGCTCACCTCCAACTGCGCAACGCTACGCGCTGTTCGCAGCCAGCTGCCTAACACTACAATGGCGAGTATTACAACAATGCAAAGCAGCCACAGACTGCACACAGCCCAGCCAGTGATTTTCATACAGAGGTGGCGTTACCAATAAAAAAAAACTAAACAGCCTACTTACATAGCCCCCATGCTCCCCACAAAAAATTTTACAAAATTTTTTTGGGCAGTGGCCAATAATGATTTGATAAAATTTTTCATAATTACAATAACAAAGAAATCAAATGCACACACTTATTGATACAATGTTGGTCAAAAGCTAAAATTTTCTCACAGTCCATAAAGATAGTCCTGATCATTCATTATAACAGTAATTACAGGTTTTTTTTCACAAAGTCTCATTAGTAAAATAAATTGCACACAGAAGTAGTGGATTTCCATGCAGTCTTGAAGAAGTAGTGTTGTCCTTCCAACGGAAAGACAGTGCTGACTCTTGACATGCTGACAGGTAATGGGCCACAATGGAGCAAACCCACAGCAGAGTCATTCGAAGTTTTGAAGAATATTGGTAGGTAGGTCATCACAGAGCAGACCCACTGTAGTCCTGGTAGAGATTGTGGTATTGGTGGGCCACCAGAGGTGCAGACCCACTGCAGTCCTTGTAGAAATAATGGTATTGATGGATCATCAAAGATGTAGACCCACTGTAGTCCTTGTAGAAATAATGGTATTGGTGGGCCATCAAAGATGCAGACCCACTGTAGTCCTTGTAGAGATAGCCAGCAGCCATCTGTTGTGACTGTGCAGGTGCACAATCACCATTGAAGCGTCTTGCGGATAATATAGCAAGTCCATAACCACCTTTTGTGTACTCACAAAGTTTTTGGAATTGTCCTTAGAACCAGCAATGCTGTTATCCAGTCCCTTGCTGAATTATTAACACACGTGCAAACACTAACAGTCCCTACTTCTCACATATTGTCCATATACTATGACCAACAGAAACGTGTGCAGTGAAATGTAACTTAATTTGAAGAACTGGTGTCTCTACAATTATAAATTTACAACATGAAAATACAATTACAAAGGTACAAAATACATCATTAAAGAACATAACAATACAGATAACAATTGTAGTAACACAGGCTTTACAAAAGAATAGAAATAAACATATACATCAGTGGAATTATGACATGAGTACATACATAAAGGATCACAATAACTTCTGAAACATCAACTTCACACATGAGCATTGAACAGAACAGAATTAATAATGTCTAACATCTTTACAAAGTAAATAATGTATTATTAATGCCAATTATATTCGAGGATAACAGTATTCCTCATCACAGTGAATGTAGCTTAATATTAAAAGAAGAAAAAATTCTATGAAACTATACAGAGACAGGAAGAAAACAAATACACAAGGATACACAAACACATAGTGGGGTAACACCAATAGGAAAGGACAGGGTTCGTTTTCAGTGTAACATTTGGTACTGCAGTCCAACCCAAAACTTCATATATCTTTCCTCTTATTTCATCCTTTGTTTCCACCAAAAAAATTCTATCTAAGCATGCTTTCTGTATTTATATGTTCACACATTTCTTACCTCAACATTTATTTCCAAGAAAATCCTACCTAAACCTGTTTTCTCAATGCATTTCTTCCAATTCATCGCAACTTATTCTCTTAGCGGCTACCCCTTCTTAAGCTAACTTAAATCTACTGAGCTCAGATATTAAACTAAGGGACGAAGCAATGCCGCAGCACAAAACAATTAACACAAACAGCAATGACAAAAAAATGGAAATTTGCAAAGCAAGCTACAGTGAACCTAAATTACCAAGCAATGCAACATTACAACTAATATGAGCCAATGTGCAGCAATGAGAAAAGCTTAACAGAGTAATACAAAGTTAAATTTAGCAGCACTATGCCTGGCAAACAGCAGCAGAAAATGAAATACCTAAACATGACAAAGCTCAAGGAGAAAAAATATTACACTAAAAATGGCCATGTCTAATACCTATGTCACATCTTAACACTAAGGTGATGCATCACGATAACTTACTCTATGAAATAAATTATCAAGTATTGTAAAGAAAATTATGTATGCAGTTCCTGTGAAGGGCAATATCTTTTTGTGCTTCCTCATTTTTTGAAATATATCACAAAACTATTATTTACTGGATCTGTAGACAGAAAATATTTATATTAGTACATCTATAAAATTTTATTTGAACCAATGCAGCAGTGCAGCTAGAAACTAGATATCAAATGAAATAAGCAACTATGTACACAGCAAAGCATAAGAACATCGTTCAATAGCCATGTGGCATTTCATAAGTTAGTAGAAAAATCTCTCAACTAGAGAGACAGTAGTCATAATCAGGTGTATCGACACAAAAATATTTCTCGTCATTTCATTAGGCATCCAGTGTAATCATATGTTTTCAAGTTCGACCGTGTCGTTTTTGCGATGCTTTCTACAAAGGAATGTCAGAAGCGAGGTTAATGGCGTCTTTTTTTTATTTTTTTTTCTACCTGTGCCGCTGAAAAGGGCTCGCAATAATGGCTTTTCCTCCAGGCAACTGGCACACCTGGCCGCTCGCAACGCATTACGTCACGGTCACTTACCTTTCTTACCGACATATTTACGACAGCAGTTTCCGCTACAGTGACAGTCTCATATAAACATTTCACAGGTCGAGAATTAGCGTTCCAAATCTGTAGAAACAAAACCCTATAAATATAACAGTGTCCAAAAAATTTTTCGTCGGCATTGTAATACATTCACACATGTACACACATTTCATAATTCTAAAGTACGATTCTAGGTTTCCAACATCCTTTTCCATAAGTCAGAGTCCCTAATCACTATTCATTACTCCTTACCTTATTCGTCGACACTTCTTCAATATTGCATCATAACAGATAAGTATCATAATCAAATAACTCATATAGCATCAGCCTATTAATCATAAACATACCTCAGCAGCATAATACACATCGTCGTCGTAAAAATAACATCATAACACCTCAGTCAAATCTCAAAATCGTCGTAGCTTCCTCCAATAATTAAAAAAATTCTCTGCTCATGTCAAAAGTGTCATCTGCCTCAAACGTACTTTAAAAATCATGATCTCATACCAAATACATCATTCAAAGCTCTCATAGTATCACAATGGGTCCGAAAAACTATGAAGAGTTCACACAGTACAGACAAAATACAATTTCGTAAGTGTGAAGTTACCCAACGGTGTAATTGCGTAAACATCTGTCACTGATGTAATAAAAAAAGTTTATCTCTCAGTTACATGATCAGATAGCTGTGTAATTTGTGTGTTAGAGAAATATGGTACCGATGTGTAAAGTTGTATAAGCAAATACCATATTAGCTAGGGTTCCTTGTGGTTGCCAAACACATGGTACACAAAGTAGGCGTATACCCCCCTGAGGATTAATGTAATTATACCCTCAGGTGTTACCGATTACAGCAATGGAATGAAATGTATCACGGAAAACCTTTGTATCATTGTACTCCAAATATCTTTAAAAATAAATGGCGTAAGTACAAAATCTCTCAAATGCGTGTCCTGTAGCGCTAAATGTGCGTCTTGCTGTAAGATAATTCTGTGGAAGTGTCGTACTTATCGTCCTCCAAAAGCCAAGTTCTGCAGAAGTCAATGTACTTACCTCATGATAAACAAAAGTGAAATGCTTTATGTGTAGATATCTTACTTATTACGCTTATTGCCATGATGAGGAAAGTACTGTGCTGTAACATATTGTTGTGCTACGGAAAAGGCAATCTCATTGTTGCTGTACCACAAAAGTTACTACTAAAACATGTTTTACTTTCCAGAAGAATTCAGAAAAACTGTGCAGATATAAAACAGAAACACTGACAAGCAACATTGTAAATTGTCACTCATTAGTAGCGTCGTGATAAAATCGTGTAGCTGTCACATAAACTAACCACTGTGCCATCTGGTATCTCACTATAACAATGCATTCGTAATTTATGTTTAAATAAGTTCTCTTGGTTCTTGACTGGATATTTCACTTCAAACATTGTTACATGTTAACAGATTCTAAATCTGACAAAGCATACTAGAAATGTGAAGTGAAAAGTTTTATGGCAAAGACAAAGTTAAAAAGCAGATTATCTTTCAATAAACGGTTTTACATGTGAAATGTGGTGTAAACCTTTACTCTTCCTAGTACGCAGAGTTTCAACTTCAACGCAATTATCATGTGGTATACGTCGGATTCTGTAAGGTCCATTGTAAACTAGAAAGAATTTGTGACTCAAATGTTTCTTCTTATGTGACAATGAATGAGCTTTAATGAGAACCTTCTGACCAATATACAATTTCTTTGCATTTGCTTTACCGTGTAGTTTTCTCCTTTTGTCTGCTGCAGATTTTATATTTTTAAGAGCCTAATCAATTACGTCTTTGTGTCGAAGTTTACGTGTATTTGGGAAAGGTACAAGCTCTCTGATTCTGTTCGGTGGTTCTTCATTCTTTAGTACAAGAGTAGGTGGTAAAGCAGTGGAATCATGAGGCATTTCATTCAGCACATTTTGAAATAAGTGTAAATATCTGTCCCAATGCTGATGCTTTCTGTGACAATAAAGTCTGCAAAGCTTATTGATTTCTTTCATAATCTGTTCAGACGGGTTGCAATGTGGTGAGTACAATGAAATAAAAACGGGTTTGATTTTATGGTTGCGAAGCATGCGTGACCAAACAGCAGATCTGAATTGCGGTCCGTTATCTGAAATGACTTTACTAACGTGTCCAACTTCACGTAAGAAATTTTTAACAAAGGCGTTGGATACAGATCGTCCAGTGGCTTTACGTAACGGTGTGAAAGAAACAAATTTTGAAGTAAAGTCGTGACTAGAACGTACGAAAATCCATTAGATGTTCTGACAAGCGGTCCCAAGAGATCAACAGCAGCAAATTCTTTTAATTTAGAAGGAATGATAGGAAACAGCGGAGCACTATGGGAGATAGTAGATGGTTTCGCCTTTTGACAAAGTTTACAAATAGACAAGACTCTTCGAATTCTCTTTTCCATATTGTTAAAATAACAAGTCGCTCGAAGAATATGATAACATTTTCGTGGGCCAAAATGTGCGTAGCTGAAATGAATGTACCAAATGAGCTTATTAACAAAATCGTCTGGAATGCAAAGTACCCATAGCTTGTCATCAACAGTGCAGCGTTTGAAGAGTATGTTGTTTCTAACCAGGTAATAATGCCGAATCTGAGTGTGTGTCTTTTCATGCCATTTACTTTTGATGTCTCTCCAAATCGGATCTTTATCTTGTTCATGAGCAATGTCCTTTAAAGATGTGGTGATGAAGTTTTCAAAGGCGACTTTCTGAATGTAAAGAATACTGAAATTTTTCTCGAGGTTGCCTTCTGTGTTACTTTTCTCAAGCCCAGCCGGTGCGCGTGACAGCGCGTCCGCAACAATGTTCTCCTTGCCGGGAATGTAGACTATTGTAAAGTGGAATTCTTGCAGAAACAATGCCCAACGTTTTAACCTGTCATGATTTAATTTTGAAGACATAAGAAATTGTAATGCACGATGATCACTGTATACTTTTACGTGCTTACCAGAAAGAAAGAAACGGAATTTGTTAAATGCCCAAACGATTGCTAAGGCTTCTAATTCAGTAACGGAATAATTTTTTTCAGATTTTGTTAGCACTCGGCTAGCAAAAGCAATGGTTTTCTGAACAGTAATGTCATTTTCTATGGCTTCTTGAAATAAATGGGCACCAAGACCGACTTTAGAAGAATCCGTGCTAAGGCAGAAATCTTGTGATAGATCTGGATGAGCTAATATTGGCGCATGAAGTAACGCTTCTTTTAAAGAATCGAATTCCAACTGTGCTTGTTCGTCCCAGTTCCAAATAGTATTTTTTCCAGTGAGAGAACAAAGTTTTGGTGTAACAAGAATTTGCATGTTCAGAAAACGACGGTAAAAATTTACGAGACCTAGAAAACTGCGGACTTGTCTTTTTGTAGATGGAACTGGAATGGCTCTGATTGCTTCTAACTTTTCAGGATCCGGCTGAATACCTTTAGAAGAAATAATATGTCCCAAAAACTTCACCTTTGTCCGACCGAATTCAGACTTTTCCAAGTTAACTGTAATTCCAGATTCTGCAAAAATACGTAACAAACTGTTGAGGATGCGATTATGTAGTTCCCATGAAGCTTCTGCTATTAGAATATCGTCTACATATAAGGTGATGTGACGTTTTAAGAACTCAGGTAATATGGAATTTAGCCCGCGAATGAATGCTGCTGAAGAAATGTTCAAACCAAAGGGAAGTTTCCGAAACTGATAACAAACGCCGAAACAAAGGAAAGCTGTGTATTTTCTACATTCTGGATGAAGTTCGATCTGATAAAAGCTGGATCTGAGATCAATGGAAGACAACACTTTTACACCATTAAAATTTTGAAGAAGTTCTTCCAACGTTTGCGGCCTGTCTGTTTCAGGAATAATGATCGTATTGATTTGTCTCGAATCTAAGACAAGCCTGATCGATCCATTTTTCTTCTCAACAACATGTAATGGATTGTTGTATGAGCTTACTGCAGGCTCAATAATGCCCTCGTCGAGCATAGATTGTATTTCTGTTCTAACACGGTCCCTATAATGTGCTGGAATTACATATGGTCTAACACAAAATTTAGTATGCTCACGAACACGAAATTGGTATTGAAATCCCTTGATTGTTCCTGTTTTGTGAGTAAAAACTGTGGAATGTGCTTGTAAAATCTCAAAAAGGTCCTGCCTATCAGTGTCATTACAATTCTCAATTGTTTGAATTTTATTCTGAATAACTTATTAGTGTCAAATGCGCCGTCGATATCATCCCTGTCAGTACTTGCAGAGTGATTGTTAGTGTCTAGTTCCGTAGAAAATTCCGAACTGTTGTCTAACAGAAGGTAAAGCCGATTGATTTCTTCGTCATGGTTTGAGAGCCAATCTTCAAATTTCAAAGCTATTGACTTACCTCCTTTCTCTAAACTTATTTCAGCATCGTGAAAGTTTAAGATTGCTGTATTCATTCAAAAAGTCTACTCCCAATATAATTTCCGTCGACAATAATGGAACAATGAGAAAGTTCATAGAGAAGCTGTGGCTTTGACAAAAGAATTCTAAATTGGTTTGTTGGCGTACATCTACACTTTTTCCAAAGATTGCACCTTGTAATTTAATCTTACGTAACGGAAGTGTGGGGCAATCGTTCGATTTGTTGCATTTACTAAAGGCTGTTTCACTGATTACTGAAATGGGACTGCCAGAGTCAAGTACTGCCGTAAATTTTACATCATTTACTGTGATGTGAATCACAGGATATGCAATGTTGTTATGTTTTATGTCGTGTTCCTGGAGTAAGATGTCCCTAATGTCTTCCATTTTTACGTAATTACTAGCTACGGCAGCTGCGTCGTCAGTTTCATAAGTATGTTTTGTGGCTGCCAGCGGTGTGAGTCATTGCCTATTGTCTCTTTGTTGGCGCGCGTCGTTATTGGGGTTTGGAGACCTAACTTCTACAAATTCACCGTGACGAGAGGGCCCTGCTCTGTTTGAATCCCGCCAGTTCTGATGCAATTCAGGTCTGTCGTTACGATCACATCGTCTGTCGTCATGTCGGTATTTCCTGTAGTTTCTTTCTTGTCGGTTAAGTGGTGGAGAATTTCTCCCTGAATCGTAACTGCGCGCTGGACCGTTGCGTCTCAAGTTATTCTGTCTCCCGTAATAATAATTGTTTTGGTTCGCATATTGTCTGTTTCTCTGATTGTCTCTGTGATAGTCATTACCGCGGAGAGGTGATCTTTCCCTGTAATTATTACTACTCTGCCAACGGTTGTCATACGGGTGGTGTCTGTGTTGGTCACGATTTGTGTTGTGAGAATAGCCTTGTCGCGTCCAGTTATTATCGAGGAATTGTGACGGATGTGACCTGTAATTGTTGTGTTCCTGTTTCCGCATTCCGCGATTGTCAGTGTCAATTTCCAATTCTTGTAACAGTCCCTGAAAAGCTTCAATGTCGTCTTTGCAACGTCCTGCCAAAATAATGTGTCGTAAATGTTCAGGCAATTTGATTAAGCAAATGCGGATAAGTTCTGAGGGGCTGTATGGGTTTGACAGGTACTGATTCTTGTGCAACATGTCTTCAAAATATTTCATAAGACTGGAAAATTCAGATTGTTCGAAACGTTTCATCATTATGATGCTTTGTTTTACTCGATCTTGTGTGGCTTGAGACCAATATGCTGAGAGGAAGGCATGGTAAAACTCTCCTTCACTGTGGCAATCGTGAATTACCGATCGCATTCTTACAGCTGGTTCATTCTCCAAGTAGCCACACATAAATTCTAATCTGTGCTCTAATGACCAGTTGGGAGGAAAACAATGAGAGAATTGATGGAGCCATGCTTGAGGATGAATGTCGTTGCCAGAATTCTTAAATGTTTTGAATTTACGTGTAGTAATGAACAGCTTATAGTCAAAGTCATCATGTCGGCGAGTCGCGTATCGGTCATTGTTACGTCGTTTCGGCGGTTCCATTTCAAAATTCGGTGCACCTTGCCAATTTCTTTCATAACTTCCGAAGTGTCCTGTGTTATTATTTTGTGGTTGTTCCGTATTTCTAAGTTCCTCTTCCCGTATTGGAGCGCGAGTGGCCTCTGAAATACGTAATTCTTGTATTACCTGAGTCAGCTGATCTTGTACTTCCCGGATTTCTCTTTGGTGTTGCGTATTAATTTGATTCTGATTTTGTTTGAATTTCCTAATTTGTTCGCACTCTTCTGTGTCATTAAAGACTACCGGTTTTGTGTCGTTCAGATTATCATCTACCTTCGTAGATAAGTTAGTGAACTGATCCGAAAGTTCGGCTACTTTCTCCGATAGTGAACACATTTCCTCAATGTGTTTTTCTGAACCAAGTTTCAGAGTGTCCATTTGTGTTGAAATCGAATCTACTGTGTTCTTTAAGTTTTCCTGAGTTTTTGCAAGTTGCGTAACCGAATCGGTAGATGCAACTGAGTCAAATTTAGCTTGCAAGGTCTCATGATTTTCATGAACAATAATTTGCAGTTCTTTTATGGCTGCTTCGTGATTCTGTAATGCCTTTTCATGCCGCGAAAAAATGGGTTGAAAATGCTCACAAATTTGAGTTTTTACGTCATTACAGACTTTTTGACATTTCGATTCAATGTTATGTAACTCAGTAGTTAAATCTTCACGCGTTTGTTCAAGAGTTTGTTCCAATGAGTCTAACTTTTGAAGCTGTTGCTGTGTTTGTCTCTGATTTTGTTCCATTGTGTCTAACTTTTGAAGATTTTGTCCCATTTGTTTCTGATTTTGTTCAAGTGTTGTGTCTAACTTTTGTAGCTTTTGTCCCATTTGTTGCATTAACTGTAATAACAATGCACTGGTGTCTGAAACGTGTTCCTCAGTGCTTTTCGGCAGTGAATTTGCACCGGCAACATTCACATTTTGACAAGCGGAAAACGTGTCTTGACTCATTTGGGAAAACGGTGAGGACGCAAAACCTGAATCTACAGTATTTGCAAAATTGTGTCCTGTCATTTCGGATTCCTGAGGCGAGCTATTGCCGACCGATCCATCGATAATGCCTCCCTCTTCACTAATTGTTTCACTGCCTACACCATTGTTTGCCGCCCGCTCCATTTCCCTATGCACAATTACCAAATTACTACTTTGACCATCAGTTAATTCATTACTCGGTGGCGCTAACACACTGCTTTCATTTTCACTGTCATTTCTCAGTTTACTTTGGAGCCTAGTATTACGTTTTTCACACGCCATTATTGTCACAGTATTTCACACGACAACACAGAAAAACACAATTTGAAGATCAAAAATAAGAGAACACATTAACATAGCACTGAACATAATATCTAGTTAATTGCAGCTGCGAAATACTTGGTGCAAATCTACATGCATACCACAACTGTTTTACTGTACAACAATGAAAGTCTGCAACCACAAAGGAGATTTTCTCTACAATTACGCGCTAGCAATAAACAAAATCTACACTAATTACACAAACTACAACAAAAAATCAGAAGATTCCAGTGAGGTATCCTAGGCTAAGGGTCGCCATATGAAACGTCCCCTTTTTAACAATTCTACATGACTGTGCTTAAACTGACACACAATATTTTGTTAGCGCAACGCAATCTGACTTTCAAAATTCCCTACAAAAGAATGGCCCTGACTAACATTAAACTATACCCTTCACAAATCACTTACCTCACAAAAATCTTCGCTGCTCAAGCTACTGCAATACAGCGAGCGCCACTACTGCCAGCTAAATAAAAGGTTCAAACTATGGAAGGCACTAACTACTGATAGGGATAGTTAGCAAATGAAAGATATTAATAGAGAACAAACAATGTATTTACCTTGATATCATCATATATAAATATAGCAGTTCATGACAAATTTCAAAACTCCGCCATCTCTCTCCCCACATCCACCACTGCTGGCGGCTCACCTCCAACTGCGCAACGCTACGCGCTGTTCGCAGCCAGCTGCCTAACACTACAATGGCGAGTATTACAACAATGCAAAGCAGCCACAGACTGCACACAGCCCAGCCAGTGATTTTCATACAGAGGTGGCGTTACCAATAAAAAAACCTAAACAGCCTACTTACAACTTTGGTATAGAATGTGGATAACAGTGAGGTGGGGGGGGGGGGGGGAGGGTAGGGTGGCAGGATGCAATTGTTTAAAAAGGAGGACAAACAGCTTCGAAAAGGAGGACACAGGAAGAAAAAAGAGGACACATCAAACGGGTCAGCTGCAGATGAGGATACCACCTGTCAGCTTTGGACAAGTCACGTGATTACCGGGAATTCCCGGTAAAACTAGTAGTTAATTGTTACTGATTTTCAGGTGGTGGTTAACTGTGCAATATAAAAAAAATTTAAAAAATGGTTCAAATGGCTCTGAGCACTATGCGACTTAACTTCTGAGGTCATCAGTCGCCTAGAACTCAGAACTAATTAAACCTAACTAACCTAAGGACATCACACACATCCATGCCCGAGGCAGGATTCGAACCTGCGACCGTAGCGGTCACGCGGTTCCAGATTGAAGCGCCTTTAACCGCACGGCCACACCGGCCGGCCTAAAAAATATTAAAAACATTGATTGTGGTGACAGTGTGGCGTCAATTGTTTTGTTACGTCGACAACACGGAATTGTTTACAAAGCGAAAAACGTAAGACCATTCACCTCCCTTCATTCGACGCACCGGTACCAACATCTACAATTCAAGAAGGAGCTGACGACATGTAAACTGTACTTTAACCTTGCGAATACAAATAAATTGAATGACTATAAAACAATGAAATAAAACCATGACAGTTAATCTGTCGAGTTATTTCGTACCTTTATTGGCTACTGAGACGTACGTTCCATCTCCACAGAGCTTAAATTCCGCTTCAAATTCATTTCTCCCTTTCTTGAAAGCCGGATATTTGCAGGAAAGGACATTAGATTGTGTACACTTTGGTTTATGCATAGCCAAATATTTTACGTACCTCACTCGGTTAAAAACTACACTCACAAATCACACGTGCACTACAGGAAACCAAGCCAATACAAGGCGGACACACGAAACGAAAATTTTAAATAATCGATATCTGCATTCGCTTATAGGTCGATCAACGATATCATCGACGATCCTGGTGCCACATACTAACACCGCCTTCGTGCGTGTTTATCACGAAGGCTGTGTCAATAGTTAAAATATTTAAGAAAATAGCTATAGAACGGGAGGAATGGTAAATTTAACTGTACTACGCTAAACTTTGCGAAAAAGCCGGACACTGTAAAAATCCGCCCGGATCCCGGACAAAGAGCTAAAAAGGAGGACATGTCCGTATTAATCCGGACGTTTGGTCACCCTAGGTGGGGGAGAGGCAACTGTGGACATCGGTACTTTACAGTGAATGTAATCCACATAATCTCTGGAGGATTTATTGTTGCCACGCTCAGTCCTCCCCCAACCCCCCACCAGAAACAACTAAGACATGTTTTGGTAGTCACTCTAAATCACGAACAAATTGTGATCCCCACTAGAACTGAACACTATATCCTCGCCTCTCACGTACCAACACGGACGAAATAAGGTAGTAAGATTATGACTGTCTCCCTTCAGGAGGGCCATAACGGTAAGGGTAATGGGCCTAGTTAGGTAAGGCCTAACCGGCCGCGAAGTCTGTGCAGTATAATTCGACTGCTGTAGCTGCAGCTGCTGCGGGCGGCTCGCAGACGTCACGCAAGCGTGCGCCTCCGCGCCTCCTCGGCCCACGGGCGGAACGAGTCGTAAACACGAGGGAACAAAGGTAGGGGCCGGCTGAGTTAGAGGTAACGCGGCGAGCGGCCGCTCGCGGCGCTGCGGACAGCCCGCAACAAACCCGTCTCTGAGCGGACTGCTTCATTATGTCGGCCCTTGTAAAACACGGCCATCCGGCAATAACAATAACAGCTCTATTTCCTCCGCCCAGGCAGGGGAATTAATCCGTTTACAGGGCCGACAGCCTCACGAACTGGCAGCCAAACGAAACGAGGCCTCGTACTGCCCACAATTCACGAATGGAGGCGCCATCCGCGGTCCTTATGCTGCGTGCCTGCAGGCTTCGGTCGTATCGTCTTAACTCATGTTCCGCTGCAGGCTCTCTTTATTGGCTATGCGACCTTCAACGAAAGAACTGAAATAACTCAAGCAATGGCAAAGCAGGCACATAATTATCAGGAATCTTTATCATTTTTCACCTTAAATGGGCCAACCACCAGATTTTCTCCTTCAGCAAAAAATCTAGGACTACTAATAGATGAAAATCTAAACTGGACTGAACACATAACTGTTAAGTCCAAGATGGCATCAGCATCTCTCCGTGCGCTACAATAATGTAAAAAACTCTTATCTCTTGACCTAAAAACGGAACTTGCGCAAACACTTTTGCCTCCAATAGATGATTGCAGCGATATTATCGTGCAAGGCCTTTCTCAGTAAAGCCCACGGTGCCTGGAACTGGTTCTGAATACCTTTGTTCGTTATATCTGCTCATGTTCTGTTCTTTGATCACATTTGATTATCACATGCACAGCTATCCTGGTAGACAAGCGTGCAGACAAGCCTCTTTCTCTACACCGCCCCTTATATCTCTCCTTAACCTTAACGCTCTTGCCGCGCAAAATTAGCCGAGCGGTCTGAGGCGCTACAGACATAGACTGTGCGGCTGGTCCCGGTGGAGGTTCGAGTCCTCCCTCGGGCATGGGGGTGTGTGTGTTTGTCCTTAGGATAATTTAGGTTAAGTAGTGTGTAAGCTTAGGGACTGATGAACTTAGCAGTTAAGTCCCATAAGGTTTCACACACATTTGACTATTCTTAACGCTCTTATCTGAACAACACGGCAAAAACACTCGTTCGCATCAGAAAATTTTTCTCTCTGTCGCACTCCATCTCTGAGCCACCTTCTCCAAGTCCTTCTCAGTAGCAGGAACTGCATTATACTAGGGCTATTAGGAAAATAAGGTCCAATCGGTCACGAAATGGAAATCACTGTGAAAAAATGGTTCAAATGGCTCTGAGCACTATGGTACTTAACTTCTAGAACTTAGAACTATTTAAACCTAGCTAACCTAAGGACATCACACACATCCATGCTCGAGGCAGGTTTCTAACCTGCGACCGCAGCGGTCACGCGGTTCCAGACTGTAGCTCCTAGAACCGCTCGGCCACCCCGACCGGGATATCACTGTGAAAATCAAAAATTTGCAACAGTTAGCTAAACTTTCCAGCTACTTCTGTATAGAGTCGCCGCTGCCGCTTAAACATTTGTCGGAGCGTTGTACCAAATTTCCAATGCCCTCGTCACAGAAGGCAGCCGCCTGTGCTTTCCTCCAAATCTCTACGCTGGTCTTCAGCTTGTTATCTGTGCCAAAATGTTGTATTCATAGCCAGCAGTTCAGGTGAGCACAAACGAAACTCAGTGGGAGCCCATTACGGACTTTACTGTGGGTAATCAAGCATTTCCCTTCGAAAACGCTGCGCAAGCATCTTCACGGCCCCTGCAGAGTGCGGGCGAAAATTGTCATGACGAAAGAAACGCATGGCAGTTATGTTACAATGCCTGCCTGATATCAGGCGAAATCTCTCGCCCGACCCTCACACTTGAATGGAAACATATTTTCTAGACATCTTTATGTGCCCACTGTGCGCTCAAAACTGAAAAGAGCGACGTGACATGATCGACGGGCATACTGGAGACACGTACCAACACATCCGTGCGGCATTTCATCCGATTTTTTCCGTCGTTTCCATTTGCAACCGATTGGACCTTACTTTCCGAATAGCCCTCGTATTAGAGAACTAAATATCTCCTGTTTGAGAAGACAGTAATGACATATCTAATAAAGCAACAATAAGATTACCAATGTCCCTGTAAACGTTTATTGTCATTATTATTATTATTATTATTATTATTATTATTATTATTATTATTATTATTATTATTATTATTATTATTATTATTATTATGTCCGCCCCGGTAGCTGAGTGGTCAGCGTGACAGACTGTCAATCCTAAGGGCCCGGGTTCTATTCCCGGCTGGGTCGGAGATTTTCTCCGCTCAGGGACTGGGTGTTGTGTTGTCCTAATCATCATCATTTCATTCCCATCGACGCGCAGGTCGCCGATGTGGCGTCAAATCGAAAGACCTGCACCAGGCGAACGGTCTACCCCACAGGAGGCCCTAGCCACACGACATTTCCATTATTAATATTATTATTATTACTATTATCGATGTTAGTAGTTGCAGTACTACAAGTAATTCCATTATTAAATTTGTTATTTCATTGTCAGTATAATTTCCTCACACTGCCACTTCAGACACACAAATCGTTGTAATACTAGTTCTCATATTAAAATTGTTAATTCTTAGGTAGCCTTGATGTAACAGATACAGTATGTTGGAAACACTGGTCTGATCTAAGAGAGGACTTTAAGTTAATAATAAAATAAAGTATTATTAATCTTCTTCTTTTCCCTAGAGCTTCTCATACCTAGTATAGGGTCTGCTTTTTCAGGATTTTGGAATTTTTATTTTATCAGTAACCCTGTTGATGCCCTTCTTGACGCCAGTGCCATCAAGGTAACATAAGAGGAAGAAGTCGTGACTGCCATCTGTCTGCGACTCGTGTAAGATTTGTCTCGTATGTCATCATCTTTCACTTGGTTCAAATGGCTCTGAGCACTATGGGACTTGACTTCTGAGGTCATCAGTCCCCCTAGAACTTAGAACTACTTAAACCTAACTAACCTAAGGACATCACACACATCCATGCCTGAGGCAGGATTCGAACCTGCGACCGTAGCGGTATTGCGGCTCCAGACGGTAGCGCGTAGAACCGCTCGGCCACCCCAGCGGGCTCTTTCACTTGTTTTTACATCGTATTCTCTGAGGCAAAACCTGGAAATTTGCCTAAACTGGTATGGTGCTGCTGGGTACATGGTTAAGGGGACCAAGCTGTTAAGATCATCAGTCTCCTACTCACTATTCACCCCCACTTCCCCCAGGACAGAAGCAGCACAAACAATCTGTCTCCGCACAAAGTATGTTCTGAGTGCAAGTATGGGGAAGTGCACTAAATGTTTACGTAGTGTGTATATGAGGCGGAACATGGGAACCGTCCAGATATCCCCCTAAAGGGATGTGGTAAACCGCTTAAAACCACATCCATGTTGGCCCCTCGTCGTTAATGCTCCGCGCCGATTCGATGAGTGTCTGGTGCACCTACATGTCTCGCAAGCTATCGCGCTGCGCTGTACCAAGAAGCTCACAGCAAGCGCATCATTAGTTTATGTATTCATTTCACGTGCAAGATCTAGCACTTTCGGCCATCTGTTTTTACACCTAATCTGACACATTTTGTGGGTTAGCATAATGTGTAAAGTACATTAGCAATACTTAATTGTAATAATTTCATAACAGCTCATCGCGAGGCACAATAAAATGCGATACAGGAAGGTGGACAAAACCCACGGTCGATTTACGACCACTGGTCTTGTAAGCCTTAGAATTATCGTGGGCGGACACTGTGTAATCTTGTTGCACTAATTTGTTCTGAAAGCGGTGCTGATATTCAAGACCATAAAAGTGGGTTAAAAGCTGTCAGCTATCTGAGGAAGTTAGCCTTGCGTTACTGCGCAACTGTTTCACCAGGTATCCAGTCTAGCTTACCAAATTCTCAACCAGACTAACATTAATTATAATCTTTTAGTACTCATCTTACGATAACCGGTGATATATATATATATATATATATATATATATATATATATATATATATATATATATATAAAATGACGATTTAAATAAAAAGAAATAAATCAGTTTATATTTGGACATTTATTTTAACATCGATCATTGTTCCATTAAAATTTCAGCATATCAAACTTGATTCATAACTAAACTGGTGCCTTATTTAGGATTGTGTAAATGTGAGTTTGTAATTTTACAGAACAAATCAAATAGGGAGCCAAGACTGGGAGACTACATACAACACTGCATTCATAAAATAACACACGAAGAACGTTGAAACATATGCAAGAGGAAATTAACCACAACCAACCCAAAGAAGTTACGTTCGTAGCGCAATCCTGTCCGTCATGAAATTACCACACACTGGTATACTAAATTTCTCTGAAAGAACACACGTATATGCATTGGACTAAGAACTGTATAATCACTGTTCACTGGCACACTCAGTAGTTCCACTGTTCTGAGGTACAATATAAGGGGGGGGGGGGGGGCGGGGTGTCGCCGCAACTGTCAGTAGGGACTTTTTGTCCATCTGTTGTGTGCAATCCCGCCCTCTCTGCCCTCTCATGAAGTTTCTCTTAGTGGCCTGTGTCATGTACATCTCGATTTGGTTGCATGTTTGTGTTGTCAAATTCGTGCGGTATCCTCGTTTGACTCGCTGGGCAAGGATGACACTTAATGGCTCTTCTGTGTGGCACCCTTAGCGACCAGAGAACATCGAACTATGATTTACTGTCGCTTGACAGAGGGCATCCGCCAGGAAATGTTGATAGGCGTCGTTGAAGTCTGCCAGTTTCTCTGGACAGTACGTGTCAAAAGGCTCCATGCCCCTTGTGTTGTTACATTCATGAGTTATCCACAATTCGCTCGCCGGTTTGATATTCCTGGGCAAGGATGACACTTAATGGCTCTTCTTTGTGCCACCCTTAGCGACCAGAGAACATCGAACCATGATTTACTGTTGCTTGACAGTGGGCACCTGTCAGTAAATGTTGATAGGCGTCGTTGAAGTCTGCTAATTTCTCTGGACAGTACTTGTCAAAAGGCTCCACGCCCCTTGTGTTGTTAAATTCTTGAGTTATCCTCAATGGGCTCGCCGGTTTGATATTCCTGGGCAAGGATGACACTTAGTGGCTCTTCTTTGTGCCACCCTTAAGTTACGCTGTGCAAGACGCGACAGTTGGCTGCGACTGCGACGCTGCCCCCTCCTCTTTTCCCACCCTGGCAGACGGCGACACGGCCGCAACACGACTGGAGTCGTCGCCGTTTCCCAAGCTCCGGTCGGCGGCGGCGGATTCAAATACATAAGAAAAATAAGAATTCCGATTTTCTTGCTGTAAAAAATACTGTATGTTAATGCAACAAAGTTACATCGGCTCCCAGAGTTAGTTTTTCGATACAGATTCTCCTTTTACTTTAAAAAATTGAAAAGTATCTCTTCCGGTTTTGCGTGTTTTTTTCGCTGTATTTTACTTCTCTATCAATTGTGAGGAAAGTAAAAGGCACAAAAAATTGATGTTTGCGTATCTTACAGTTTCACATCACAGCTTGATAATGAGGTGTCTATTTTTCCGATATTCGTCACAGTTATCCCGATACTTAATTTACAAGTAACCTACTGCATAAAATTTGAATTGTGTACAGTGAAAAATGTGGTCGCTGGCTACTTTACGTATGGTTCACGTTAGGTCATACATCGTTGCCGATGAAAAGAAGCTAACATATCGAAATTATTTTTTAAGTTGAGATCAGATTGATATCGATCTCCGTTTCCGAGATTTGGGCTCATATATCTCCGGGAGCGTCGCGACTAGCCGCCAGTTCTGTCGACGCGCAGCGAGAATCGTGTGGTCATCACACGATAGAGAATGCATTTGTTTTGTTTCGCTGACACATTTGGACCTAATGAAACCATTTTATGTCATATTCCTCCGGTATGAGTTACTAATATTTCTCCATATGCTCTTGACAATTTCATTTAAACTGCCACGAAACGTAGGTTTCTTAAAGCCAAGTGATCAAGCAGAACCCATTTTCTTGGTTTTGCTGAGGCATCTGAACCTGTTCCAAGCTTTCTTTCTCGTTTATTTCTCTGATACGAGTCCCGAATATTCCTCCATCTGTTTTTGCACATTTCACCTAAAATTCCAATGAAAGATAAGTTTATTAACAATAAGCGCACGCTAGCTTCATTGCATTGTTTCAAGTTCTTGACAACAAGATAGGGTTACACCTTAAACATCTCTAGAATTTTGATTCTGAACGTCTACAGTATACACTGGCAGAAATGTGGAAGAAATAATGTCCGTGCTTGTTCACAAAATTTCCCCAAATTATACTTGTCAGTTTCTCCCATGCAGAAACTTTTGGAACAAGCTAAGGCAACTTTCATAGCCGACTGAATCTTTATTCCCATCGAAATGAACTTCCATATTCTTGTATTCTGACAGCATACATCGTTATGGATGACATCAACATTTAATCCATTTAATCTTGCCAAGCTGCACTCAAAAGATGACTCCAGGATTTACAAAAGACGAATTTCAATTGTGAACTGTGTCAGACCAGAAGGGCCTTGTAAAACAGTAGTGCACTTTTGGCACAAGTTTTTTGAGCACCATCTTCTACCAATGAATTGAAGTGAATGTGACAAATTACTTATTGCAGCATACTGTTTGCGCAATCTGTTGAGAAACGCCTTCCTCAAAAACGAACATCTATTGATTACAGAAAGCTGTACAACAATCTGGTGGTGGTTTTTCACAACTAGAAGGTATCATCAAGACACCAATCTACCGTTTACTTTCAAAGTGAAGGTATTGTAAAATGCAACTTTCTCGTTGTACTTTAGATTGTTCATTTTATAATGTATTTTCCGTTTTCAATTTTTGTCGTCACAAAAAAGAGTAATGCGAAAATTGACCTTCAAGTTCATTTTCATCATTCTAATTCTACATCTGCATGGATTATACTGATTTTCATAACAGGCCTGAAAAATTTGCATTAATGGGAAAATATTATATATTTCACTCACCTGCCAGTTTCAACTGTGCACCAATTACTTCCCAAATTCTGTCTCTGAACATAGTGTCTCTATATTTAGGGTTCTTCAAATCGTAAAGGCAAGGCTGTTGCGAGACCAGCTCACAGAGCATCACATCCTGTGAGTGGCTCATTTCAGTTTTCCTTGACTGGCTCGACATCTTTCTCGCAGCCGTACGTCTTTGTGTCGTGCGACTTCCGTCGCAACACTGCTCACTGGTGCAGTGCTGCGACAGCTGCCGCAACAGTCGCGCGTCGCATCCCAAACTCTAACTGCGCATGCGCCAGCGGACAACTTCTGACGTCACATAGCGACCCGTCGCAGTCGCTAGTGTGCGTCGCGCCTTGGACAACGTACCTTTAAGGTACGTTGTCCAAGACGCGACGCACACTAGCGACTGCGACGGGTCGCTACGTGACGTCAGAAGTTGTCCGCTGGCGCATGCGCAGTTAGAGTTTGGGATGCGACGCGCGACTGTTGCGGCAGCTGTCGCAGCACTGCACCAGTGAGCAGTGTTGCGACGGAAGTCGCACGACACAAAGACGTACGGCTGCGAGAAAGATGTCGAGCCAGTCAAGGAAAACTGAAATGAGCCACTCACAGGATGTGATGCTCTGTGAGCTGGTCTCGCAACAGCCTTGCCTTTACGATTTGAAGAACCCTAAATATAGAGACACTATGTTCAGAGACAGAATTTGTGAAGAAATTGGTGCACAGTTGAAACTGGCAGGTGAGTGAAATATATAATATTTTCCCATTAATGCAAATTTTTCAGGCCTGTTATGAAAATCAGTATAATCCATGCAGATGTAGAATTAGAATGATGAAAATGAACTTGAAGGTCAATTTTCGCATTACTCTTTTTTGTGACGACAAAAATTGAAAACGGAAAATACATTATAAAATGAACAATCTAAAGTACAACGAGAAAGTTGCATTTTACAATACCTTCACTTTGAAAGTAAACGGTAGATTGGTGTCTTGATGATACCTTCTAGTTGTGAAAAACCACCGCCAAATTGTTGTACAGCTTTCTGTAATCAATAGATGTTCGTTTTTGAGGAAGGCGTTTCTCAACAGATTGCGCAAACAGTATGCTGCAATAAGTAATTTGTCACATTCACTTCAATTCATTGGTAGAAGATGGTGCTCAAAAAACTTGTGCCAAAAGTGCACTACTGTTTTACAAGGCCCTTCTGGTCTGACACAGTTCACAATTGAAATTCGTCTTTTGTAAATCCTGGAGTCATCTTTTGAGTGCAGCTTGGCAAGATTAAATGGATTAAATGTTGATGTCATCCATAACGATGTATGCTGTCAGAATACAAGAATATGGAAGTTCATTTCGATGGGAATAAAGATTCAGTCGGCTATGAAAGTTGCCTTAGCTTGTTCCAAAAGTTTCTGCATGGGAGAAACTGACAAGTATAATTTGGGGAAATTTTGTGAACAAGCACGGACATTATTTCTTCCACATTTCTGCCAGTGTATACTGTAGACGCTCAGAATCAAAAGTCTAGAGATGTTTAAGGTGTAACCCTATCTTGTTGTCAAGAACTTGAAACAATGCAATGAAGCTAGCGTGCGCTTATTGTTAATAAACTTAGCTTTCATTGGAATTTTAGGTGAAATGTGCAAAAACAGATGGAGGAATATTCGGGACTCGTATCAGAGAAATAAACGAGAAAGAAAGCTTGGAACAGGTTCAGATGCCTCAGCAAAACCAAGAAAATGGGTTCTGCTTGATCACTTGGCTTTAAGAAACCTACGTTTCGTGGCAGTTTAAATGAAATTGTCAAGAGCATATGGAGAAATATTAGTAACTCATACCGGAGGAATATGACATAAAATGGTTTCATTAGGTCCAAATGTGTCAGCGAAACAAAACAAATGCATTCTCTATCGTGTGATGACCACACGATTCTCGCTGCGCGTCGACAGAACTGGCGGCTAGTCGCGACGCTCCCGGAGATATATGAGCCCAAATCTCGGAAACGGAGATCGATATCAATCTGATCTCAACTTAAAAAATAATTTCGATATGTTAGCTTCTTTTCATCGGCAACGATGTATGACCTAACGTGAACCATACGTAAAGTAGCCAGCGACCACATTTTTCACTGTACACAATTCAAATTTTATGCAGTAGGTTACTTGTAAATTAAGTATCGGGATAACTGTGACGAATATCGGAAAAATACACACCTCATTATCAAGCTGTGATGTGAAACTGTAAGATACGCAAACATCAATTTTTTGTGCCTTTTACTTTCCTCACAATTGATTGAGAAGTCATATACAGCGAAAAAAACACGCAAAACCGGAAGAGATACTTTTCAATTTTTTAAAGTAAAAGGAGAATCTGTATCGAAAAACTAACTCTGGGAGCCGATGTAACTTTGTTGCATTAACATACAGTATTTTTTACAGCAAGAAAATCGGAATTCTTATTTTTCTTATGTATTTGAATCCGCCGCCGCCGACCGGAGCTTGGGAAACGGCGACGACTCCAGTCGTGTTGCGGCCGTGTCGCCGTCTGCCAGGGTGGGAAAAGAGGAGGGGGCAGCGTCGCAGTCGCAGCCAACTGTCGCGTCTTGCACAACGTAACTTTAGCAACCAGAGAACACCGAACCATGATTTACTGTCGCTTGGCAATGGGCTTCCGCCAAGAAATGTTGATAGTCGTCGTTGACGCCTGCAAGTTTCTCTGGACAGTACCTGTCAAAAGGCTCCACCCCCCTTATCCCCTGACTTCTGTCGTTTCACAGCGGCTGTCTCGTCACGGTCGCGTGCGTGTGGTGCGTTGCCAGCAGATGGATTTCCGCGCAGTGGACCGCTCGGCCATCTCAGGTCATCGCCTCCACGAAGGGTCGCACTGGTGCGGCCGGCCATTAGCTTCGGGTGCAAGGGAAAGTGTTTGTCCCGTACCCTTCTTTTGTTGTCGACCGCGCTCCCGAAGTGGCCCGGTTGACAGTGTGTCCTGCTGGGAAACCCGCCTGTTTACAACTAGTCCTCCTTCTCGCTGCTCCCGCTGTCTCGTAAGAGTTTAGCTGATTCGCTTTCCCATTCTCAACTGCATTCACAGAAATTGTTCATCATAGTTATGTGATTACAAAATGTCATACATACTACCACTTAGTATTGTCTTTCACAATTTTTAAGAACAAAATTGAGACTCAATTGTTTTTAAATAAAAAAAGATGAATCGACAATATAAAAATAAAAGTTAAATCACTTGACAATATAAAAGATTAAAGTGAAATGACTCGACAGTATAAAAATAAAAATTAAATGAACTGACAATATATCTAAATACACATCACTAATGTAGTTCACTTGCGTTTTAATAAATCAAATGCTACTTATTAATTCACTAAAATGAATAGGATTATGCCTTGTACAAGTATAGGATTCACATGTTATTTACACTCACACACACACACACACACACACACACACACACACACACACACACATGCACACCTGTTGTCTGTTCTACAAACTAACTACCCATAAACATGAATTACTCAAAATTCTATTCAATCTGCTACTAGTTAATCCAACAAGCTACTTCAACACAGTGTTTATACCACTACAACATTGTTCTAATTCGTCCTCTTCTTGATGCTCGCAGCATATGTCTTGTCACATGATAAATATGGAGAAACCTTCCTTAAACATACATAGTAAAAAGAACAATGGTTATTTGCACGTCAAAACATTTATACCAGTTGACACACGTGATAGACTCGCAATTATACATTTATCATACTCATACGTTTATACTTAAAACAGTAAGACAATTTCATTTAAAATCACGTTATCACAAGAATTAGTCACACAGATGACTGAGAAGGGTAAAAATATTTTCATCCTACAGGTTATATTACATTTTCTTACCCATTTTGCTCCAATTTCGTTTCTTCTTTAAGTTACCTTTCGCTTCCAAATCAGTTATATCGCCTGTGGTGGTTATTCTGGATTCATTTCTCATGAATGGCAAAATTGTGGTCTCCTCTATTCTGTAAAACAACTTCATCATAACATATTGAACTTACAACAGACACAAAAGATCCGAATCCTCCCGTAGTTTAAATGACAAATGTTTTGCTTCATCCTTATTATATTAAACCAAGCTTTCCTTCGGTCCCATAATCAAAATTATTTAATCTTCCTCTACCTTCAAGAGGGACATTTCTTCAGTTCAACTCATATAGGCTGCAGTGCATCCTGCACCAGCGAAAACAGTAAGCTGTAATGCTCACAGCATCAGCAAAACACATAAACGTCATTTTTCTAGGACAAGTATTAAAGCAGAATAGTTTTTCCGGCTCTGGCTCAACATCAGTCAAGACTACAAAAAGTATCCATATTTCCGTTCCATTCTCCATTTGCTGGAAAACTGCTCGTCATTTGACTGCCATAATACTATTTCAGGGCCACGTAAATTACACAAACCACAACTCTTCTTTCACCTTGAAGGGAATCAATCTACTTACGAAATCCACAGACAGCATTTTACGTACTCAGCTACAAAGAACAGAAAAGACATATATCATCAATATTAACATATTAGCGTATATTGGGAAGCCACTGGTTAAACAATCGTATTATCGCATCCTGTTTTCAAGATTCCAAACTTACTCATTCCTTTCTCAGAGTTCTCCTATCTTAAAATATTCATACAGCACGCATACTATAGTAAGAGATCCTCATTTATACTGACAGATATAGAATAGTAATAGATAGTAGCACTGAAAGCAGAAAATCGGAAACAAGGCTACTAACATCTGGGGACCTGGGTTTGCCAGACCCATAATACCCACAGATCGAATATTCCCCTGAGTTTTGCATTAATTCAACACAGATCTTGCTTCTCTCAGGAGCGACTCATTTCAATTTACTCAAGAAAACCATAAACAGCATTTCACTCGTTCACAAAGAAACCTTTTATGTTCACATTTGAACCAACCTAAATCCTAATTGCACAAGGAAAGGAAAAAAAAAAAAAAACTAAAAACATCACTTCAATCAATCACATAGAAACATCTTTATCATTATTTTTACCAACATATTATTCAAAATGCATATGTCACAAATGTAAACCAATCAATTCATTCTCCTCTCTATACACCCTATGTACTCATTTTCCATGTCACTCATTTGTTCCGATTGGGCGCCTTCTGCGCTGATCATTTGTCATTGCCGATTTTGTTCATTTCCATTTGCTGGGTCATGTCTTGGGTTAGCCGGCCGAATTTCAACATCATGTGGTGCTCCGCCTACAATCCTGTTCCCACCATGTTCACCGTAGTATCGATTCTGGTTGCCGTAACTTGCGTTCACGATCCTGTCCACGTCCTCGATCATTTCCGTTGTTCCATCTGTGTTCACGACTGTTACCCCAGTTTCTACATCTACATCTACATCTACATCTATACTCCGCGAGCCACCTTACGGTGTGTGGCGGAGGGTACTTATTGTACCACAATCTGATCCCCCCTTCCCTGTTCCATTCACGAATTGTGCGTGGGAAGAACGACTGCTTGTAAGTCTCCGTATTTGCTCTAATTTCTCGGATCTTTTCGTTGTGATCATTACGCGAGATATATGTGGGCGGTAGTAATATGTTGCCCATCTCTTCCCGGAATGTGCTCTCTCGTAATTTCGGTAATAAACCTCTCCGCATTGCGTAACGCCTTTCTTGAAGTGTCCGCCACTGGAGCTTGTTCAGCATCTCCGTAACGCTCTCGCGCTGACTAAATGTCCCCATGACGAATCGCGCTGCTTTTCGCTGGATCATGTCTATCTCTTCTATTAATCCAACCTGGTAAGGGTCCCATACTGATGAGCAATACTCAAGAATCGGACGAACAAGCGTTTTGTAAGCTACTTCTTTCGTCGATGAGTCACATTTTCTTAGAATTCTTCCTATGAATCTCAACCTGGCGCCTGCTTTTCCCACTATTTGTTTTATGTGATCATTCCACTTCAGATCGCTCCGGATAGTAACTCCTAAGTATTTTACGGTCGTTACCGCTTCCAATGATTTACCACCTATGGCATAATCGTACTGGAATGGATTTCTGCCCCTATGTATGCGCATTATATTACATTTATCTACGTTTAGGGAAAGCTGCCAGCTGTCGCACCATGCATTAATCCTCTGCAGGTCCTCCTGGAGTACGTACGAGTCTTCTGATGTTGCTACTTTCTTGTAGACAACCGTGTCATCTGCAAATAGCCTCACGGAGCTACCGATGTTGTCAACTAAGTCATTTATGTATATTGTAAACAATAAAGGTCCTATCACGCTTCCCTGCGGTACTCCCGAAATTACCTCTACATCTGCAGATTTTGAACCGTTAAGAATGACATGTAGTGTTCTTTCTTCTAGGAAATCCTGAATCCAATCACAAACCTGGTCCGATATTCCGTAAGCTCGTATTTTTTTCACTAAACGTAAGTGCGGAACCGTATCAAATGCCTTCCTGAAGTCCAGGAATACGGCATCAATCTGCTCGCCAGTGTCTACGGCACTGTGAATTTCTTGGGCAAATAGGGCGAGCTGAGTTTCACATGATCTCTGTTTGCGGAATCCATGTTGGTTATGATGAAGGAGATTTGTATTATCTAAGAACGTCATAATACGAGAACACAAAACATGTTCCATTATTCTACAACAGATTGACGTAAGCGAAATAGGCCTATAATTATTCGCATCTGATTTATGACCCTTCTTGAAAATGGGAACGACCTGCGCTTTCTTCCAGTCGCTAGGTACTTTACGTTCTTCCAGCGATCTACGATAAATTGCTGATAGAAAGGGGGCAAGTTCTTTAGCATAATCACTGTAGAATCTTAAGGGTATCTCGTCTGGTCCGGATGCTTTTCCGCTACTAAGTGATAGCAGTTGTTTTTCAATTCCGATATCGTTTATTTCAATATTTTCCATTTTGGCGTCCGTGCGACGGCTGAAGTCAGGGACCGTGTTACGATTTTCCGCAGTGAAACAGTTTCGGAACACTGAATTCAGTATTTCTGCTTTTCTTCGGTCGTCCTCTGTTTCGGTGCCATCGTGGTCAACGAGTGACTGAATAGGGGATTTAGATCCGCTTACCGATTTTACATACGACCAAAACTTTTTAGGGTTCTTGTTTAGATTGTTTGCCAATGTTTTATGTTCGAATTCGTTGAATGCTTCTCTCATTGCTCTCTTTACGCTCTTTTTCGCTTCGTTCAGCTTTTCCTTATCAGCTATGATTCGACTACTCTTAAACCTATGATGAAGCTTTCTTTGTTTCCGTAGTACCTTTCGTACATGATTGTTATACCACGGTGGATCTTTCCCCTCGCTTTGGACCTTAGTCGGTACGAACTTATCTAAGGCGTACTGGACGATGTTTCTGAATTTTTTCCATTTTTGTTCCACATCCTCTTCCTCAGAAATGAACGTTTGATGGTGGTCACTCAGATATTCTGCGATTTGTGCCCTATCACTCTTGTTAAGCAAATATATTTTCCTTCCTTTCTTGGCATTTCTTATTACACTTGTAGTCATTGATGCAACCACTGACTTATGATCACTGATACCCTCTTCTACATTCACGGAGTCGAAAAGTTCCGGTCTATTTGTTGCTATGAGGTCTAAAACGTTATCTTCACGAGTTGGTTCTCTAACTATCTGCTCGAAGTAATTCTCGGACAAGGCAGTCAGGATAATGTCACAAGAGTCTCTGTCCCTGGCTCTAGTTCTGATTGTGTGATTATCCCATTCTATACCTGGTAGATTGAAGTCTCCCCCTATTACAATAGTATGATCACGAAACTTCTTCACGACGTTCTGCAGGTTCTCTCTGAGGCGCTCAACTACTACGGTTGCTGATGCAGGTGGTCTATAGAAGCATCCGACTATCATATCTGACCCACCTTTGATACTTAACTTAACCCAGATTATTTCACATTCGCATTCGCTAATAACTTCACTGGATATTATTGAATTCTTTACTGCTATAAATACTCCTCCACCATTGGCGTTTATCCTATCCTTGCGGTATATATTCCATTCTGTGTCTAGGATTTCGTTACTGTTCACTTCCGGTTTTAACCAACTTTCCGTTCCTAATACTATATGCGCACTATTTCCTTCAATAAGAGATACTGATTCAGGAACCTTGCCCTGGATACTCCTGCAGTTTACCAATATTACGTTAACTTTTCCTGTTTTTGGTCTCTGAGGACGGACGTTCTTTATCAACGATGATAATGTCCTCTCTGGTAAGCCGTCAGGTATTTTATCGTTTCGCCCAAGGGGGGGTCCCTCTAACCTAAAAAAACCCCGTGTGCACGCCACACGTACTCTGCTACCCTAGTAGCTGCTTCCGGTGTGTAGTGCACGCCTGACCTGTCTAGGGGGGCCCTACAGTTCTCCACCCAATAACGGAGGTCGATGAATTTGCAACCATTATAGTCGCAGAGTCGTCTGAGCCTCTGGTTTAGACCCTCCACACGGCTCCAAACCAGAGGACCGCGATCGACTCTGGGCACTATGCTGCAGATATTAAGCTCAGCTTGCACTCCGCGTGCGATGCTGGTTGTCTTCACCAAATCAGCCAGCCGCCGGAAGGAACCAAGGATGGCCTCAGAACCCAAGCGGCAGGCGTCATTCGTTCCGACATGTGCTACTATCTGCAGCCGGTCACACCCAGTGCGTTCAATAGCTGCCGGAAGGGCCTCCTCCACATTACGGACGAGACCCCCCGGCAAGCACACCGAGTGCACACTGGCATTCTTCCCCGACCTACCCGCTATTTTCCTGACGGGCTCCATAACCCGCCTAACGTTGGAGCTCCCTATAACTAATAGGCCCGCCCTCTGTGACTGTCGGGACCTTGCCGGAGAATCGGCCACTGGCTCAACAGGCGAGGCATCCTGTGGTGGCTCGGAAACGATGTCATCACCACTAGGAAGCACCCCGTACCTGTTGGAAAGGGGTAAGGCAGCTGCCACGCGGCCAGATCCCACCTTCGCCTTTCGGCCAGGCACGCGCGAGCCCACCACTGTCCGCCATTCACCCTGGAGTGATGGCTGACCGGTAAGATGCTCACTGCCGGAAGACGCAGCGACATCAGGGGTTCCATGTGATTCCAAGGCCACCGAAGTAGGCATAGGTCTCACCACAGTTGCCCCAACGCCACTACGAGCCGACGCCTGCGCCTCGAGCTCGATGGGCCTAACAGACAAAGCCTCCACCTGCCCCCGAAGAGTGGCCAATTCTCCTTGCGTCCGCTCACAACAACCACAGTCCCTACACATGACTATGTTTACCCTACTCTATACGGTGACAAATTCCCAAGATAATCTTCTGATGAGCTACTCTGATAATCAAGAAACACTCACTGAAATACGAGACGCGAAAACTACGCTAGGTTTTCCCAGAAAAACTATTTAAAAGCTAAGCGCAGCAAATAAGTACAAAAACGCTTTATACAAACAGTACTCGCTGCTGCTGGTGCTCTCGCTCTGGCTGTCACAAGACAACTGCTGATTCAAGTGACTAGTGGCTAACGGCCGCGAAACAAACAAAAGACGGTTTTAGGGCGCTTTCTGTTCTAAACGATCAAGAAAACACTAAGAAATCTAACACGAAAACTACGTAAAGT
This sequence comes from Schistocerca piceifrons, assembly GCF_021461385.2. Taxonomy (NCBI): domain Eukaryota; kingdom Metazoa; phylum Arthropoda; class Insecta; order Orthoptera; family Acrididae; genus Schistocerca; species Schistocerca piceifrons. Next base: position 588,684,528 of record NC_060141.1, read on the forward strand.
TTTATCAAGAACTGTTAGTTACTATGCAGAGCAGATAAACACAAATAGAATCCCTTCCTTAGTGGAAGGACGTAAACAAAATGCAAAATAAACGCTTTATACAAACAGTACTCGCTGCTGCTGGTGCTCTCGCTCTGGCTGTCGCAAGATACGGTCGGTTCCGATTATTGTTCCGTTCGCTTCGCGACGACCAGTCACGCCGTTGATTAGTACTACGGCCACGACTGCGATCGCGCTGCTGTGCCCCGTAATAACTTTGTGCCTGATTAGGCGGGCATTCTTCTGTATTGCATTCCAACTCTTGGAGAAGTGTCTTAAACGTTTCCACGTCCTCTTTGCAACGTCCCGCAAGAATGACGTGGGGCAAATGCATCGGCAATTTGGTGATGCATATCCTAATTTGTTCCGCAGGCCCGTATGGGTCGTATAGAAATTGATTTGCCTGCAGCATGTGGTCGAATAGGCGTGCCGGGCTGCCGAAACCAGACTGGTTCAAATTTGGCAGCATAATTATGCGATGCTTGACCCTATCTTGTGCCGCTTCCGTCCAATAGGCGGACAGAAAGGCTTGCCGAAACTCCCGAGTGGAGTTGCAGTGACGCGCTGCCGACCTCATGCGAATCGCCGGTACGCCTTCCAAACAGCCACACATATATTCTATCTTGTGTGAACTTGCCCAGTCAGGGGGAAGACAGAACTCAAATTGCTCGAGCCATGCTCGTGGATGTATTCCGTTTTGAGAATTCCGAACATCTCAAACTTTCTCACCGTAAGGAAATGTTTGAAATCAAATCCCCGCATTTCTTCCCGGCGAGGCCCTTGATTGTTTCTATTTTTCTCATGTCTGACCCTCAAGATACATTCTTCCCTGTCGTCAAAATCTCCCTCGTGGCCAGAGTCCCTCTCTGCACTGTTCGTACGGCTATTTTTACTGCTATTGGTGAGTTCGGAATCACACCCCATGCGGCTTTCCAGATGCGCCACGCATTCTTGTAATTCGCCTTTTACAGCTTAGTGCCGCCTGTTCACTTCGACTTGTCCCTTCTGAAATCTAACAAGCGAACCCACTTCTTCGGTCTCTATGACCGCTACCAGTTTAGTATTTTTCTCGCTCTCCGTCACCTTCATCGTGCCTACGATGTCCACTAATGCCGCAATCTTATCACGTATTTGTCTGTTGTCCTCCGCCCCAGTTTGCTTCAATTGTTCTACTTGCCGTTCGAGTGCGTGAATCCGCTACTGTGGTGCTAACGGACGCGGGACAATGCGTTTCCGCCTCCTGTACCCTGGAGAGTGCCTGCTGGTTTCCTTTTGGCATTCTTCTCTCAGTGCTTGGAAATTCCTAAGTAGCTGTTCCTCGCACTCTTTCGATTCCGCATCGCGACTCCGCTTGCCCTGTTCTAAGGCTTGCAGACGATCATGGATTTGTTCAAATGTACGGCCTAATTCTTTCATAATATCACTTTTTATTTCACTTGCCAGATTGTTTATTCTTTTTGAGATATCATCGGACACTCACTGCATCGACTTGTCGACTTTATTTGTCTGCTGGATTATTTTTTCGTCTATTTGTTCGCCTAGCTCTCGGATCGATTTTTCAGATTTCTGCGTCATTTGCTCACCTAGTTCTCGGATCGATTTTTTAGATTTTTGTGTCATTTGTTCACCTAGCTCTCGGATCGATTTTTCAGATTTCTCTGCGTTTCCTTTATTTTGTTGCAATAAGGCTTTCATGAGTTCTGCCAAATCAATTTGGTCAGATGGAGGCAAATTAATTTCTGGGTCTGATGTGAGCCCATTCTTCCTGTTTTGCATTTCCTCTGAAGTATTCCCCCATGCATTTTCGGAACAGTCCGATGCGTTAATATTCGAAATCAAATTATCCCCTTGGTCCATGTTGCTTAAGTTGTTGGACCGCCTAATTTTAGCTTGGTTACGTGTCTGCATTATTTCAATTTATACCCGATATGCAACACACTAATCACAATAAATGTATCCCCCCCAAAATTACGACAGTCACACGAAAGGTACCCAACCTAGTACGCACTTTTTCACACGCAAAACAAATTTATACCTTTGATCGAAGTCAGTGCAATTTACAAGCGAGAAAAAAAACATACATATAAAACACACAAATATAGAAAACAAAACAAGACAAACAACACAACGCCGCTCAACAACGCCGTGAATCTTTTGAAAGTCTGCTCAGAAACAACGCAGAAGTTGTTTGAGCGCTGCAGGGAAAAAATTAAGATTATACAGCGCTCGCAATCTAACGTTTCAGAGATTCCGGAGTCTAGCGGAATCACAGAACAGGGTCGCCATGTGTAATGTTGTTGCATTAATTTGTTCTGAAAGCGGTGCTGATATTCAAGACCATAAAAGTGGGTTAAAAGCTGTGAGTTATCTGAGGTAGTTAACCTTGCATTACTGCGCAACTGTTTCACCAGGTATCCAGTCTAGCTTACCAAATTCCCAACCAGACTAACATTAATTATAATCTTTTAGTACTCATCTTACGATAACCGGCGAGATATATATATAAAATGACAATTTAAATAAAAAGAAATAAATCAGTTTATATTTGGACATTTATTTTAACATCGATCATTGTTCTATTAAAATTTCAGCATATCAAACTTGATTCATAACTAAACTGTTACCTTATTTAAGGTTGTGTTAATGTGAGTTTGTAATTTTACAGAACAAATCAAATAGGGAGCCAAGACTGGGAGACTACATACAACACTGCATTCATAAAATAACACACGAAGAACGTTGAAACATATGCAAGAGGAAATTAACCACAACCAACCCGTTCAATTTTCACCCATGAAATTACCACACACTGGTATACTAAATTCATACTAACACTCTGTGAAATCCTCCCCAAAAAGAATAGCTGAGGGCTATTTTGATGCTTACACCACATGCTTCACGTGGTCAACTTGGTTTACACAAAGAGTGTAACTCCACAATAATTTTGATAATTAAAATAAATTACATCGAAACGCAATTTACAAAAGAAAAACCTCGAACTGGTTACTATCGTCTTACAACTAACCTCATGGGTCAAACAGTTGTATAAGCACGTGGTACTGGTTACACAAAGTACACCCCACGTGGGTTGAACATAAAGAAAAGTTGCTATATTGAAAAATATTGTCAAGACGAGACGTTATAATCTCACGCACATTCGCATTTAAGATTGATGAACTTAGAGTTACTGATCAACACGTGGTTCCACTTTACTCACAAAGTAGTGACAAAGCAACTACCGGAAGATATTCTGAACTTCGCACTCGAATTACACTGAATTGCAATTTAAGATAACATTAGATATTTTAGTGCTAAACCTGAAATAAAGGTGATTAAATTTTCAGTTAGGCTGAACTTAAGAAATCCATTGTCCTACGGACTTAGCAGACACGCGCTTAACCGGAGATCTTACCACTTCAGACGCTCGCCGCTGACCGACTAACCTGGGCCCCTACCAAGCGTGCTTAACAGATACAAACGGAAGTGACCAGAGAGGCAGCTTCCTGTACCAACATGACAAGGGACGGACAGGACCATACTAAGAATAGAAACCTCTCTGCTTTTAGAAAGCATAGCTACCTGTTCTGACGTTGGTCCTACTGTTCTCTAGCAGACAGGCTTGTCTGCTACCATCAAGCACGCAACTAGAAATACATTTGCTCATTCATCCACTCACACAGAAGGGAAGTGGGATGACAGTATCTTATCATATACAGTATAGCAAAGCAGATGTAGGTTCCGTATGAGACTGTGTGACATGAATTACATATAAACTGTGCTTTAAAGTGTAGTAGTGTGACAGATCGTTCTTGTTTATGTGTAAAAGTAACACGTTTCACTGCTCAGTCTCCTCCCAGATAGTCAGAAACACCACAGTAAATTTAGAAGGGGAATTTATACCGTAAATGACAACAGATCTAAGAAATTAACTTGAAAGGAATCCAACAGAGACCTTTCAACTGCACGAAAATGGCTCTGAGCACTATGGGACTTAGCATCTATGGTCATCAGTTCCCCAGAACTTAGAATTACTTAAACCTAACTAACCTAAGGACAGCACACAACACCCAGCCATCACGAGGCAGAGAAAATCCCTGACCCCGCCGGGAATCGAACCCGGGAACCCGAGCGTGGGAAGCGAGAACGCTACCGCACGACCACGAGCTGCGGACTTCAACTGCACGTTTCGTGGCCACAGAATGACCTTTTCAGTGCCGGAAACAACGGAAGAGTGAGACAAAATTAATTCATGTAATCTGATTACTAATTCACACTGTGGGCGAAATGAAGAGTTCCCTCATTAAATCATTACATTTGACCATTAAAGCTAATTTCCTCTGATCATGAGACCACATCGACGTCTTGCCTTCAAAGCTGACTGTCGGGTGGGAGAGGCTATTTTTCTTGTTCACAGTTTAACTAAAATTAAAATCTCTCAAGATAGCGAGTAGTCTACAGCTTTGTAGTCGTTACATTCCAATATGAGCTGAGGGCAAACGCTCCCGCATAGACACCAATACGTCGCGCGCTTCGTAATGTTGGCTACAAACAGACCTGGCAATCTAATCTTCGAACAGCGTGCCGTGCCTCCAGTTCTGGATAGAGGAACCATTAGGTCTTCCACCCTGCCAGATACATTGGCATCTGTTAAAACTTCCCCTCTGGATGTGCTGATAAAACTTGTACGTTACTTGATTTTCAAACTCCAGAGTGAAACTGAATGTACTGAGGCTGTTGTCTCTTTACTTATTCTGATCATTTCTAAACTGACACACAAAATTTAGCGCAACGCAATCTGACTTTCAATAATCCCTACAAAAGAATAGCCCTGATTGACAATAACCTATACCCTTCATGAATCACTTACCTTACAAAAATCTTCTTTACTCGAACTACTGCATTACAGCGAGTGCCAGTACTGCCAGCTAAATAAAAGATTCTAACTACTGAAGGCACTAGCTACTGTCAGGCATAGAGTTAGCAAATGAAAGATTTTGATAGATAACAAACAATGTATTTACCTTAATAGTGTTCAGAAGTCATAATATACATATAAATTCGTGACATCCAATTTAATAAATTTCCTTTTTCTGACGGACCCACCTCCAGCTCGTCCGCTCATCTTAACGTCTCTGAACTCTGGCATCTCTCTCCCCATATCCACCACTGCTGGCGGCTCACCTCCAACCGTCCAACGCTACAGGCTGTTCACATCCAACTACCCAACACTACACTGGCGAATAACTTCACAACGAGTCCAACCGGCCACAGACTGCACACAGCGCAGTCAGTGATTTTAATAGAGAGCGCTACGTGGCGTTACCAACATGAGAACCTAAACGGCTTACTTAGACTGCCTCATAGTAACAAAAGTCTTGGGAGACCATCTCTCACCCCAGAGCCATGCAGTTGATCGGAGATGCAAGACCTATCACTTCTTAAGCAGCAGTAACCTAGAAGTGGCTGCCACCTTAGTCAAGGCAGTCTTTTCACCACTTTGGTAGTGGCCCTGTGGAACATGCAATTGTTTGCTATCGAATATCAAGAATACAAACTCGAATCTTAATTACGGTGCTTGCTCACGCGCCTAGTACCACGACTACGTCAGCAGTGATGCAGTAAATTACATCGTGCAGCCTCTGTTGTGCCTTTGGATGTCAACTACCGTGGTTTGCTTTTGCTATGATCGATGTAGAATTCTTGCTCTCTGTCTCTAGGAAGTAGTTTTCAATTTTATTGCTACCTTCGACTTCACATGTGCCTTTCTTGTATATTTCTTAACCTACAGCGGGATAGAAGATCACCTTTTACGTCAATATTATTGTTGTCACAGTCATAACATTTGTAACAGGGATACTTCAGTTACGTGCTCTCTTTGGTTAAAATGTATTTCAAATTAGCATCCCTGGAGGCTTTTCACTGTGTGTAGCTTTTCCCTATCATCAACATCCAGACAATAACACCATCAGGAGAAGACTTCGATAGTCTACGCTGTCAATGGCCAGTACGTAAGCAGAAGAGTGTCTATATCTCTGTCTGATAAGGAAAATGTGTGAGGTGATTTATCAATCATTAATTACAGTCGCAGGAGATGCGTCAACTTTATCACAGTAACACTCTGTCTTGTTTAAGTGATTAACCAAATTCACAGTCACTACAGTACGGTTAGCGTGTTTGGACGAATTAGCACGCTCGTTTAGGCGAACTTTCCCCAATCTCGGCATGAGGAAATGCAGTAAAAAAACGGTTAAAATACGACCCCACACGGAACAAAATTTAAAAGCGAATGAAGGTTTACGCGATTCACATATACACATCAAAAAAAGTTTTGCATCACCCCGGTTCCCAGAACTTCTGAAAATAGACGTTGACTGTGGATATTGTGTGTCCAATTGACTGTTCAGAGAAGTCACTAAACCCGCCCACAGATGTAAACAACCATACACGAGCAGCACCTATTAGACGGAGGGGGTCCGACAGCCGATCAGTTCCAGTCATTCTTCCAGAAAGGAGGTACATGGCTCGTGTTGTCTTCAGTTCAACCATGCCTAGACGATCAATACCGCATTTCGCTCTCGTCCGCATTATTACTACATCTACATCTACATCTACATTGATACTCCGCAAACCACCCAACGGTGTGTGGCGGAGGGCACTTTACGTGCCACTGTCATTACCTCCCTTTCCTGTTCCAGTCGCGTATGGTTCGCGCGAAGACCGACTGTCTGAAAGCCTCAGTGCGCGCTCGAATCTCTCAAATTTTACATTCGTGATCTCCTCGGGAGGTATAAGTAGGGGGAAGCAGTATATTCGATACCTCATCCAGAAACGCACCCTCTCGAAACCTGGCGAGCAAGTTACACCGCGATGGAGAGCGCCTCTCTTGCAGAGTCTGCCACTTGAGTTTATTAAACATCTCCGTAACGTTATCACGGTTACCAAATAACCCGGTAACGAAACGCGCCGCTCTTCTTTGGATCTTCTCTATCTCTTCCGTCAACCCGACCTGGTACGGATCCCACACTGATGAGCAATACTCAAGTATAGGTCGAACGAGTGTTTTGTAAGCCACCTCCTTTGTTGATGGACTACATTTTCTAAGCACTCTCCCAATGAATCTCAACCTGGTACCCGCCTTACCAACAATTAATTTTATATGATCATTCCACTTCAAATCGTTCCGCACGCATACTCCCAGATATTTTACAGACGTAACTGCTACCAGTGTTTGTTCCGCTATCATATAATCATACAATAAAGGATCCTTCGCCGTTTACCCACGCTTGCTTGAATTTCTTCACGTTGACATTCAGAGCACTGGGCAGAAATCACATTACTTTGTGCCAGGAAGGGCTCTCAACAAGGGAAATGTCCAAGCGTCTCGGAATGAACCAAAGAGATGTTGTTCGGACATGGAGAAGATATAGAGAGAGACAGGAACTGTCGATGACATGCCTCGCTCAGGCCGCCCTAGGGCTACTACTGCAGTGGATGACCGCTGCCTATGGATTATGGCTCAGAGGAACCCTGACAGCAACGCAACCAAGTTGAATAATGCTTTTCGTGCAGCCGCAGGACGTCGTGCTACGACTCAAACTGTGCGCAACTTCACTCCCGGCGTCCATGGCGGAGTCCATCTATGCAACCACGACACCATGCAGCGCGGTACAGATGCACCCAACAATATGCCGAATGGACCGCTCGGGATTGGCATCACGTTCTCTTCACTGATGGGTGTCACATATGCCGTCAACCAAGCAATCGTCGGAGACGTGTCTGGAGGCAACCCGGTCAGGCTGAATGCCTTAGACACACTGTCCAGCGAATGCAGCAAAGTGGAGGTTCCCTGGTATTTTGGGGTGGCATTATGTGGGGCCGACGTATGACTCTGGTGATCATGAAAGGCGCCGTAACGGCTGTACGAAACGTGAATGCCCACCTCCGACCGATAGTGCAACCACATCGGCAACATATTGGCGAGGCATTCGTCTTCATGGACGACAATTCGCGGAAATGATGTTTATGGATATCTCTATTCCAATTTTCTGTACGTGTTCCGGAACTCTCGGAACCGAGGTGATGCAAAACCTTTTTGATGTGGTAAACCCCCAGTCACTCCCCTTTTCCCAGTTGGGTTAATTAAGGAGTGAGATGAGAGGAAGAGCACCTGGCCACAAATAGAATAAACTCGCCAAATCGTGAAAACTGCACGCGCCTTAAGAAGTAATATATAGGAAATGGGGGAGATATAAAGTAATGATGTAATATACCAGAAATGTGTCATTAGCTTTGCGCTAAGTAACTTCCTTATTATATTCGCGTCAAATTTGAGTTATGACGTTTTAATATAAATCCATAGGAGTAATTGAGAAAGAATCAAATCAGCAAAAGATCTTGACTGGTCTGTGAAAGGGCGTAAATAGTGCGTTAAGATTAGCTGTTGGCATGGATGAAAAGAAACAAAAATAGATGCGAGTGAAGCAAATGTCGACACTGTTGTCATATTGACAGTTGGATAAGAAAGAAGACAGGTGGGGTATGTCGAGAGGGACACTACGTCGAAGACAGCAGACGAAGCATAGGTCTCCTTCTACTGATGTTTTTGGATAACGCGTTGGTTACTGGGTGTATTGTTGGAGATGTATGCAGTAGAGAAGAATTTACTATTATGCACAGGAAGAGCCTGCCCAGCTCCGTATATGATACCTCTTACTCATGACAGTGCAATGTCTATCTACTCAGAAGCAGCCAGATAGAATCCGGCTACAAAATTCATCAGTTTCATCCGGACAGCAAGCGGAGGAGAGGTACTGGTGTACAGTTCGTGATCACTCGACTCTGTACGAATGCGCTGTGTTGAATACCAACCTTCTCAGCAGTCTCATTGATCGAGGGCAGGATACGCTGTTGATAGCAGTACGTCTCAACACTACATCCTACAATCGTTCAGCAGTTATCCATATGACTCGTGTACTCACTTGTTACTGCACATTTGGTTGGAGGATGACAAAGCCAAACCACCTGCTCAAGGACGTCGCTCAGGCAACAATGCGGAAGTCCCGAACCTGCCCCCAACGCTCACTTCTTTTGACCCGTAGGTACACCCAAAATTCTGGATGCAACAGACAATGTATTGTAATTCTGACCTGATGAGTATTAGAAGTGCCTGGAGAGGTAGTGTGGATAATAGTCATTAAGAAACCGATGGAGAAAAAACAGCGTTTGAATGTTCTATTCATAATGAGAAGTGGTCGCTGTTGTCAGCGAGACACATCAAAACCGCGAAGATCTTCATTATAAATCAAGCTGGCTGCAGATCACAATATCAATCATACTGTGAATGACATATACTAGTGGCTAGTAATCACCCATCTTCGTAGCCGTCGGTAACGCACCTTTATGCGATGGCGTTCGACTCAAAAGTTGCGACTGAAATATTTTGCTGGTGGCTGCATTGAGAAGAGATTTCTGACCTCCGGACTTCACGGCAGTGTTCTAAGTTAGAATCCTGAAATCCGCACGAATGTTCTAGATTTAATTCCTGAAATTGTTCACCTTGTCTCGGAGAATTAAGGCATGTCTCAGTGTTGAAAGTGAAGGGGACGAAAATCAGGAGGCGGCCTTGGTGTTATTCGGGAGCAGAAGGCTATTTGTCGGTATCGAGTTTCACTCTTGCGTTCTCCGTTTCATTGTAATAGGCAACACAAATATGACACAAAACTGCATTCGCACTCATGATAGCCCCTACATTAGATTAATTCACAGTCGTAATACTAGGAGTGAACATACCGTTGTGAGTGAGGAAGGAAACCTTTTCCACTGAACTAACCCCTCGGTGCTTTCTTGGCAAACAACATTGCATATTGGTAGGAACAACAACCATATCTTTCAACTTGACAACAGCGATTTAAGGAGATTTTAGTGTGTTTGACACCATAGGTTTTATTACACCATGTGAGCTGCTTTCTATTTCTCAAGATACCTGATGATGGCCTGAGGAGTGAAAATGGTTTTAATAAAGACATACTTGTTATCAGCTCTTGGTAATGGAACTACGGAATACTTACGAGTTGCGGGGCACGACTTTCAAAAACATGTTAATACAGGTTACGGATTTCCATTTGCACATTTGCGGACTACCTATTGCAACATGGAAAAGATGAATTAAATCATGTCTTATAGATCACAAACTGATGAAAGAAAAGAACAGTAATACGTATTTTGGTATTTATGTAGTTTAAAAAGCACTATTGGAATTTTTTAAATTTTATTTTATATCCAGTTTTATGTTTCATAAACGAATTTAGCCAGACAGACATCTGACGATTATCATACGAAAGAAAGAAGGAAATAAAGGAAACAGTGCGCGATCAAATTATTTGTTTCTTTATCTATTTTTAATTCTACGATATTTGTACATGCTCGACGATGTTATCGAAAACTCACGTAAGAAAAATGACATTCTGTTTGTAATATTATATTCGTTAATCGCTAGAGTGGTGCACGGGATGCACCGTTCACAAGCTGTTTGAAGTCCAAACACTGAACAGCGAATCCAACACCAGACAAATACTACTAGAGAAGTTGTCGAAACGTCATGGAAGCAAAATGCTAACAGTAACTCAGCTGTGAACATACAGTAATACGTACTGCTACACACGTAAAATAGGTGAGACAAAATTTCTGTGCATGAAATAAAATGTCATAATTAGTTTAATTAGTTACAATAATTCAAGAAATTTGGAACAATGTGATAAGTAAAATTTAACAGATTATATTGAAGACCGATATAAAATTTTCCGAAATTGAATTTTAACACTCGTTATCTAATTGCTACTTCCAACAGTCAATTTGATTCCAGTTTTCCAGAGTTATATAAAACAAAAATATTCGCAAGTAGTTGCGATGTGCTAGGAAGTTACGAGCATTTTATACGTCAGCCACAAACCGATGGTCACTGGTTATGATAGCACTTTTTATTGACATTCATACAGTATTTGTTGGCTCTGACAGAAGTTGTTTTAGGAAAAAATTTCTTCAAATGTGATGGAAATCGCGTTTTCCGCCAACGGACTTTCAAATTATCTTCATGACAGTTCTGCAGGGCTAAAGCTGTCCTGTCAAGTACTGCATTGTACGTAGAGGTATCAATGAACACCTGTAGCAGCGTACTATCCCATTTGTAGTAATATATTTTGATATCAGAGTAAATTGAAGGGTTTCGTATGTAAAATATATGTTACTTCACTACATCCATAATTATATTTCCCACACATTAATTTTTGTTGTAGATAAAAAAGGCTTCAGTATTCTATTTTACAACCAAGAAGCATAACTGATCCTAAAATTCCTTGAGTTGTAATTCACATACTATGACTTTAGTTTGGTGTAGCGTAACTTTAGTTCCTTAATTCATGTTTTGGCAATTACTTCGTTGCATATTTCGCTATAATCTAAGAACAATTTTGGATGTGTTGAAGTATTGTGTGTCTCCAAGCTCTGGCGGCCGTTCTGAACATTTTCTTCATTTTCACTTCAACTATTCAATACCAAAGTTGCGATATTCTTCAGCATTTCATCAGCTGCTTGAGAATTCAGACTTCAGCCGCTTGAAGAAATGTTTAAGAGATTTCAAACTGTGGAGTTGGAGCGTTCAGTTGAAGAAAAAATTATGACATGAAGATGAGGTGGCTTGTGAGCTAAGATTTCAGTGTGAAGTATTTAAATTTTTCCTGGAACTCCATTCACAGAAGTGTTAGATGACTGATTTTTTTGAAATTTTGTTTTAGTATGTTGTAGAATTTCTCTGCTAATTTTGCTTCCTTATTACTGTGTGCTGTCTTTGAATTTAATTTTTGTTTGGAATACAGTTTAACTGTTCATTTTCTAAAATATGTATTCAGTTTGTACGATGATACAAATGCTGAATTATCTTTCTTGATTTTATTTTGCGCTAACGAGTTTTGTGTGCGATTTTCACATCTTTGTCTGTGAATGGAATTTTTCTTAAAATTGCTTTCCGATTCAATGAATATCGTAATGTGACTGCTCTACCCGCCAATACTCCCTTACAATACATTAATTTCTAAGATACATTTTTTTAAATTTAATGGTTCTTTGGTCTTTCGTTTATTGTTTGATTTTCAATCTTAAGTTTGTTGTAAGAGTGTTAAATGTTTCTTCCACGTAACTGTCAATTTTTAAAGCGTATTATATCTATTTTCGAAAATGTCAGCAATGTAATTCACTCGCTCCAGGATAGCTGTTGGTTACAATAATTCTGTTGGTTACAATACTTCCGATTAACTGTATGCATATCATATTTTGAGTTCTTAACCTTTCTTCCTTTTCTTTCGTTTCTAAGCAATACACCATACCGCATGTGAATGATAACATTGCTGACAAAGTGAGAAGGGAATAATTGCATGTAGTAGATAATAAAATAAATATTTTTAGTAATCTGTTTGTAATGGTTGAGTTTTACAGGGATATGGTTTAATTTCGTGTTGGAGATTTTAATGCTTATTTACATCGTTCCTCTCTACAAATGAACCGCTTGTTACAGAAACCCTTCATGTCTACGTTTTAAGCACATTGAGATTATGTGATTTTATTATACTGTGTGTATAGACACATCATATCGTATGGAAAACCCTAATGCAGCGTTAAACAGTGGCTCCAGTTGCTGGTGGAAGTTTTCAGTTGATGCAGGAACACGTCATGTCCAGGAGAAGAGGGTTTTTTATTCAAAACGTTAGGTTGACAATTTCACTCTTTATTCTACTGTTTCTGATTTCTTCCTGCATTTTCATTGTGTGTCCTTTTCAGGCTTAGTGCATCAGCTGCAAGTGAAATGGCATCTGGTAGTGGTGAAGTCCTCTGAATGTAAGGAGTAAATGAAGGAGTAAAAATCGTTACATACCAAGGAGAACGATTAAAAGAGAGTTAAAAACACTATGTGAACAATAAAGGTGAAACAGATAAACCTAAAGGACAAGGTTGTTATTGCAGGTGAGTCGTTTGTATTAACAATCCCTATAAAACTATTATTATTGGTTGGTTATTCCGTTACTACTTTTCGTCTTACAAATGCACTTGTCTGTTACTGCAAGTGTAAATGGAATTGCATGACTATTAAATTAACTCAGACGTCATGATGGAATTACACTCCAAGTTAAGTTTTGACACTAAAAATGAGCAAGATGGTTTCTCAGAGAGCTTAATACAAATAGAAGTACATAAGAGTGCAAGGAAACGTCCAAGATTGTCAAGCGACAACAGCTTACCTATCAAGAACAAACCCAAATATCATACGTACAAATACTGGCTCTCTAGCTCTGGTGGCCGCGTTCAAGTCTGCATATCTGCATTTTTATCCGTGTATGAAGTTTCTGATGACAGATTCGGAGATTAAGAGATCTACTAATCCCTGTACGTCCCCCTAGATATGCGGGAAAAACAGCGGCCTGCAAATGCATACCCAGCTGACTGACATTGTTAGTTGAGAACCACATAAACAGTTTTCCAATTCATGAATCATAAATAGAGAGTACAAATACTTGGCTGCAAATCTTAGTGTGAAAAAAATTTGGGCTCTGTTTCAGTCGCAATACTCTCAAGTGACAGTTACATATTGGTATTACTGCAAAAAACTTTAATGAAACTGCCAATTTGATATTTGGTCAACCATAGGTTGATTTGTGTTGTGTCTGCGAAGAACTAAGAGTGAAAGTAAGGAGTTCTACCTCAAACGACAGTGCAAAGCGCGTGCCCGCAGCCGAACTGTTAATTCATTAAAGAATAGATGAAAAGTTCCACAAAACAATTGACTGTGTGCAGAAGATGTGCAGAGATTCTGATGACGTCGCCGGCATTTGCGTTGATTACATGCATAATCTGATGCTTCCAGTCCTCCCCATTCAAGACATTCTATTTGCGTCAGATTACTTACAATGTCTTCGATATACATAATTTTAAATTTGGAAAGGCTGTATTCTGTACTTATGATGAAACGACAGCTAAAAATAGTCGCCATGAAGTTCCCTCCTTTGTCTTAAGTTATATAAATGACTATGTTGCCGAAAATGTCCGGCATTTTCATATTTTCTCTGGCGGTTGCGCTGGCCAAAAGAAAAATCGTTGTGTAATCTGACTCATGATGACACTGATAGCCAAAGGAACATTTCATTCAATCCATCAATATTTACACTAGGGCACAGCTATAAGCCTTGTGATAGGGGCTTTAGTGTTGTGACGAGTCACATGAAAAAGACTGACAAGGTGTACTTGCTACTGTAATGTATAAAATTAATCTTTTTTTTTTCTCTCTGAGAGAGCTTTCATGGTACACATGGTGAATAAAGAAGAAATTTATCATTTCAAATCATGGCGGCCAGCGTGTTACAAGATGAACATAGCGTCTGTGGAATCACGAGGAAGGAAAATCCCTCTAAAAAGAAAGCAGCATTTGTCAAATACAGGCTTTATGAGTCTTACTAAAACTCGAACGTTCATTGGTGGGTTGTATGAATATACCTTCAGATTTGTAGATGGAGAGCAAACTCCAGAAAAAAAGAAAAGTTACTACTGTAATACTGCGATGAAGAGTACTGTTAGTAACAGTTTTCACATGAAATTGTTTAATTCACTTAAATGTATTTCCATTTCTTTCAAAAACCCCTCATGTCCTACAAATTTAGCAATGTATATCTTCGCAGTGAATATTTAATGAAGATTTAAAATTTGTGGAATATATATACAGCCCATGTAGCTGACACAGATTAAAACTGGTTCACACTGTTACTCTGCTTATAGAACTGTCTAGTTTTTTCCTTTTCCTAAAAAAAAATCAGTCGTAGTGGACGGGAGCGGTTTCTGCAATAAGCATTTCAAATGTGTTTATTTGTTTCCTATTTGATATTAGCGCGTGTAGGAGTAATACAGTTCAAACGGGGATTTAATTAAATTTTATCATTTCAGTGATTAAGTTGTAATTAAAGTGACAGATGGATTTATTCAAGTTAAGGTACAACATTTAGAAACAGTCTTTGGTTTTAATACTGCTTTTAGTCGAAGCAATGTGGTGCAGTAGCTGAAGCACTGCATTCGGAATCTGTATAATTCGGATGACATGGGACGAATAGCTTCTCAAAACAAAGACACAACAAGTTTCTTTCTACATCCGAGCCCAATACGACTTACGCTCAGTCTCTAATTACCGTAATGTCAACTGAGCTTTCTACTTTTTACTTCTACTCGTATTTGCTTTGCATATATTGAATTTCATACAGTATAAATATCACCAGGATTTAAAAATTTGTCATCCAAGAAGAATAGCTCGTGTACTACACCTGCCGTATAAGAGTCCACTCGTATTTGTAGCAGACATCATTTACTAACAGTATCTCATGACGAAATTTCTTTCGAAAAATATTTTCTTCTGTGTTTTGCACATGTGGCCACCAATAAAGTTTGGAAATGACCCGTAATACTAGTAAATGTTTGAAAATTGGAGTACTTAGTCATACCATCCTAAGTTTAGCTGAGTGTAACAACTGACAGATAATGACTACATTTCTTTCCTTGCTACCTTTACGCATATTTGCGACGCTGTTCAAAATATGATCGAAGCTTCCATGGACAATACTCTTTATCAGCAGTCCTATTTACAAATGCTACAGGGATGGAAATTCTCTGTACGAGCAACAGTCTCTGTTCTCATATCACGTGGGAATGGACCCGTAGCTCGTCGTAGCACATTCATGACTGGGAACTCGTTCTTTATCAAGTTAAACGCTGTTAGGCAGAACCAGAAGTTCAAAGTATAAACATTGTATGAAAAAATTTTGGCTTTTGGAACTAATCCAACTGACTTAGTACTAATAATGCTAGAGCTGTCTTTATTTGATCTGGTAATTGGGCAAAAAACGACAAGCCATTGGTCAAAAAAGAGAAATTTCTTAATGGAAATATAGTTAGATAGATAATCAGTGAAATATAAAATTAAGATTTCGGTACTAGACGTGCGGCCGCGGTAGTTGGGACTTCACATACATGGACGGAATTTTACGATTTTTCCGACCAATACGTGGGGTGTGGCCCAGCCTTATTGGCCATTGCACTTGTTCAGTAGATTTATACTAAACTAGCTGCTACCCGCTGATTCGCTCGCATAACTGTAGTTTTGGTACGATGAGCGATGGTGAATAAGTAAGCTAAAAATTTTAGGAGATTTCTGCGTATATAGTAGTGTAGAGATGTGTGTATAAGAAATCTGTGCAGTGCCAGTATGTAGGTACTTAATAAATGTTTATGTTATGTTACTGTATGTCGATTCTGAAAGCATGATTAGAATTTCTCATTATATTTAAAAAAAATTCTCAATTCATTACATTTGTGCAGAAGTAGAGTTACTTCTCTGGCTCACTAAGTACTTGATGTGAGGTTTTGCCACCAGTGCAACACATACCAATAGTTTTTCCCTTCCATTTTAATGCGTTATGGTGGCTACGTATTTGATCCATCCCCCTTCGATGACTAATTTATGATTAACACAATCAGTTAATAGATCAAATACAGCCCCACCAAAAGCCTCCCTCGTTCCATACGTACGGGTTCGACTCTGATTGACGTACAACACTTACATGACGCCGTCGGTGTGAGTCATCAAGCGTCTTAGAGCCTGTAACAGACGCGTGACGCTCAGCGTCTAAAATGCGACTGGCCTTCACTGTTCTAAGTTTCTCTAGCTCTTCAGGTCGCTTGATGTTCAGCATCCAAGTTCCGGGAGACATGAGATTGCTCTGAGGTTTTGTTGAATTCGAGTAATATCCGCAATTACAGGTCTTTTAGATCTATGCACTATATCAGAGTTACGTTTGCGAGGCTTGTACTAATAGTTTTAATTATGGTTCTCGGGCTGAACGTCCGATTTTATTGTATCTGCACCAAAGCTCTTCAGCAATGCCAGGTGTTGTAGGAACTCAATACAATCAAGCACGCACACAAAATATTTGGATTAGCACTGTTACGGAATAATCTATAGACACTAAGACTTGCCGACCACGGCGACAGCGTTGCCTGCATGTCACTCACGTATACCATATTTAAAAATGTTAATGAGACTCAAAAAGATACAACTTACTAAAGCGGCCTATGGTCTCAAGATATCTATGGGCTCAAGATATCTCCATAACAAATAGCATTGGAACCATGAAAATGCAACAGAGTTAGTTTATTTCGCAATTATAATACAGGTGTTAGCATGGAAGTGTGGATAGAAAACGTTGAGAATTGAATAAGTATTGTATTGATTACGTTGGATCACACGACGCACGACGTAGGACATCCAACCAAAAAATGCATTTTCACAAATGTGATAAAGTTCAAACGTGAAAGTGTAAATATTTTTCTTTAATTAATAAATATTTTCTACTACATACTTTCTAAAATACCCTGTTCTATTCGTCAGGGTTCGAGCCATCTCACGCCAAGTTTCATGCATATCGGTTCAGCTGTTTAGTCGTGAAAGTGTAACAGACAGAGCTACTTTCGCATTTATAATACGGCTAAAACACGTTGAGGGCTGTATAAGCATTGTGTTCTAGTTGTTAACGACGGCTGTGCTCGCGTATCAGTAAAGAGAAATGAAATGTGCGACTGGCTCTATTGGTCGAGAGACCCCGGCTGGGATGTGCGGGAGCTTGATGCAAGTCCTTTTATTTGACGCCAATTGCACGTCGATGATGATAAAATAATGATGAGAACAACGCACGCATTCAAACGCAAGCATAAAAAACCGACATGGGCAGATATTGAACCCGGAAACGCTATTCTCATGGCCAGCAGCTATTTATTCGAACATGAACGCAACAAAGAAGTTATATAAAAAAACTATGATCGTCAGCGGCTAAAATGTGACGGCTTTGTGACTGTGTTACATGGACGTTCGGATTAAACACGTAGAGAATTGTATAAAAATTGTATTCATTACGTTGAACCGCATAATGTATAACATATCAAACAACAGAAGTATTTACATATATATGATATAGTCAAAAGTCAAAGAATAAATAGATTTTCCAAAGAGTAATTATTATTCCTTATTTCTTGTAATATACTTCAAATCAATAAATATGTTGTACTACACACTATAGCAGGTAGTCTATGTTCTTCCTCAGCGCTGAAGCTACGCTCATACCAAATTTATCAAAATCGGTTCAGCGGCTTAGGGGTGACAGCGTAACAGACAGAGCTACTTTCACATTTACACGTATGGTATTAATAGGGACGTATGGATAAGGGGGAGGTCCTAACTAGGTTGCGAACGTGATCCTCCTGAAACAGTGGCAGATCACATAACTTATGACTGCCCTGTAAACCCCCAGATGGATTCTGTGAGAGAGCGGGTATTAGCAGGTACACATACGTGAAATAGTCAAGTAAAGATAATCGGAGTGTACTTAAGAGCGTGCCTAGCAATACTTAAATTACTTTAATAATTATCAAAAAACCGGTTTTTTCTGCATCATGTAGTATGGTTCCATGTCCTTGATGGAATTCATCCAGTTTCATCTTAAATCGACTGGAATATATACATTTAAATTGTGCTTTGTGTAATGAGAATTGGTAACAGAGTGCGTTGTAGCTCTTAGCTTTGACATTTTATTCAAAGAATGTTTTAATGTGTCAGTACTCCCCTAAGACTGAGTCTGTACTGCTAAATTTACACTTTCCAAGGACGAATTCTTGCACAGATTGAAATCGTGGAAAAGTAAATTTACTTGGTAGCCATTTATTAATTATAAGGGAAATACAAATACTTTTCCTTGGTAAACATCTTCGTATTTGAGTTGATGTTACTATTACGTGAGAATGTTTTCTAGTAAACGTCGTAGCCCTGAATAATTGTTGTAAGGTTTCTCGGAGGGGCTTCGCTTCTGATTTATTTCGTGCACGAAAAAAGTATAACCGTTTGTTAAGCGACAGTTACCTCTATATTGTAAAGTTAAAATCCGTTCCATGAACTAGTAGCAGCCGTAGCTTGCTCCAAGCTCTGCAGTGCCAGAGGTCATCATTACCCATGACAAAAGAGGTCGAACGTCTCGTTCGTATGGGAACAAGCTGGTGTACAGAACCGCGAGAATGGAATCTGAACGAATAGGAAACTAATAATTAAGACGTTTTGTCTTTCTATATTGTATTAAAAAATGTAATTCTAAATGAATCCTTCTGGTTGATACATGTTATGCAGCAAGAAATAATTCTTGACTTATAATAAGAGCAGCGAACGTTGACGGGGAGAAGGAAGTGTTCCGACTGATTCTCTTCATGTGGACTGCGGGCGATGCCGTCTTCTGCAAAGCTTTTATGGCACACTTACTATTCTGGTATTACTAATACATTATCTTTGAAGCTCATAGTGATGGAATTATGTTTATACGCGTGTTGAGTTTCTGTAGTGAAGCTTTTATTATTGAGAAGAATTAGGTGAAAAGTCAGTAGGCCAGTTTATAAGATTTAAATGGATTAGAGTTAAACGTTCCATCCATCGTCATTGGACACTAATTAAAAACTCAGGTTGGGGAAGAACAGGAAATAAATCGGCAATGTCCTTTTTAAAGGAACTATTCCGACATTTAGTAAATATGGGGTGATCTTTTCAACTTTTTATATTGCTTAGCAGTTACACTGATAGCGAAGGTATATGAATTTGTGTATGTCCGGTTTTCATGACATTCTCTTGGATTTTAGTATTACAGCTCTTCAATAGTGTGAAGTGACTGTTTATTTCGTCTCCTTACATTATCTCCCACATACATTCGTCAGACACACGCATCGTAATAAATTGTAGAATAATAATCCACCTTTCTCTTTGGTCGGGAAGATAGATTGTGGGCGCACTCTTTCATGAGACATACAGTGGTAGATTTAACTTCGAAGAGAATTCCAGGATAATGTGTAAACGGAACACATTTCCGATTGAGCATTCTGCGATCGGGTGTAGTAGCCCCTCACGAAGATTTGGGAAAGACTCGGGCAAGGTTCGGGCAGAAGACTAATGTACCGTACCTTAAGGATCTTGTGAATGCTGCAGTTCTTCTTATTGGAGAGGTATTTGGTGAAAACAACACTACAAAGGTCTCTTGTATGAGGCGAAATTCCTCTTCACTACCGTACCTTGCTGAAATGGTTGGTTCCAACAACAACCGCTTTACCTATTGCAACGATCACGTTCAAAATGGTGGAAGATGATTCGTTTTAGTAATGCAGTGTAGAATTACTAAGGTGAATAGTTACGTTTAAATGGGAGAGGTTGGCAGGGGACTGAACACATTTACAGTGGACTGTAGGATTATTATATAGTTATTTCAGTCTCCGTGCTTGTAAACATTAACTTTATTCTCCATTTACCTCTCATTTGACCTTAAATTTTCTGTAGGCCCCGATCGCTACTTGCATCTGACTCTCATTGAAGGAAACACGCAACGGAATATTATCGTTCACATTTAGAATATTGATTAAGAGAATAGGATACGACGTCTAATTTCATTAATCTCTCAGTTTAGTCTTCCACAGATACGTTAAATCCCAAAATGTTTATTAAAATAATGAGATTTTTAGTGGACCTAGTCTTCACAAGACAATAGTTTTCAAATATTAACGTTACATGAACGGTTAACGAATTAACGCATCTCATCTAGACACTGTTTTGGGGTCGATAGCTTGGTCAAAGGTAACAGGAATTCGAAAAATTAATCCAGCATTCTTACACTCGGCCTTTCCACAACAACCAGAATAAATATCATACTACTACTGCTACTAGAAACTACCACAAAATCCAGTACCTATTCAGCGCAGAGTATCTGCGCTAAGAAAGACACTTTGAACTGATCAACGCACAAGGCACACAGGAAAACCCCTGTTACAGCTTTGTCAAAATTTGCAAAAACTAGTGAAGCATCCAAAGACCAACGAACGCTGAAGTCGTGGGCATTTACCGAGAATTTCGTCAGAGGATGATTTAAATGTGATCATACGCCACAAATCGTTCAAATATTATAAACTTATCAATTGCCGAATCACCAACTAATTTAGCTAAGCAAGTATATTTCATATTCCGGATAAACTGAAAAATGTGGTACATCTTTATTCTGTTCACATCTGGCGCAAATCCTGAATCCCAGAACGAAGAGGCAACGATTTACAATAGAAATTACACTAAGATCTTAAAAATGCGTTTCGTACAATACTCACTCACTAAAGGTGCAGTAATTTACTATGAGTTATCGAAGAACGGGCTTAGATTACAGCATCATCCACGGGAAAATCTGGCTGTACAAAGCCACCAACTTCAAGCTACAAACTTGGGAAAAAATTGAAAATCAAACTTGCAGTTCTTATACTTGCATTTAATAAATTTACTCTTTTTTTATAATGAATTAACTAACATGCTACCTGGGAAATCAAGTCTCTTTTGTTCTATCACACACGTGGAACCTAGCTCATTCATACATACACAATTTATTTTTATCAAAATTGACGAACAAATAAAAATGCGAAGTCGCGGTTACCACAATTCGGCCTAATAAGCTTTCTCTATGTTTTTAGAATGAAAACAGTACCATACCAGTCCGAGGAAGTAAGTCTCTTTTGTTTTAACATACACTTTGGAACTTATCTCATTCATAAACAAAGTATTTTATGCTAAAACTCATGAACGAATAAACATAGAAACTCGCGGTTCCCACAATTCCGTTTAATAAGTCTGCTCTATATTTTAGAATGAATACACTACCGTACCTATCTGGGAAACCTACTCTCGTTGGTTCTATCACACACGTGGAACATAGCTCATTTATAAACATAACATTCTTACCAAAACTCAAAAAAAGACATTGAATCTTCTCACGAAATTTATTCTCGCGGTAACTAATATGAATGCCCCTAATTTCAAAAGAAACTGCAGTAAAATGAATGAAAACTCGCACCTGAAGTATTTAAGATTACACTATTCGTGGGCTACCCCCAGATCGGTCAGAACTCCCCAAGGCCAAGCCGAACAGCAACCCTTTTAGCCCCGAACCTAACCGCTTCCGCTACCCCTGTTGTGGGGAGGTTAGCACAGATGCGAACGTCGTACCAGCCAACATGATTCTTTTGTGTACTATTGTAACAAGTCTGATAACGATGCTGTTCTTCTCTGTTCTACTTCCCCTATGGCAGCTCCAAATTTGAGGGGCAGCAGACGAAAACTACAGTCTCAAGAGCTGCTGGGTACTCTCACGAAAATCAATTCCCTCGTTTCAGTCACGCGTCACGCACATCGTGTTAAATGGTGGAACAGGGGCGTGCAAGTGATTCTAGTGCCCACTTATTTGTAACATAATAAAGAAAAGATATATCCATGTTGACGATACACTTACTTCCGAGAGGCTATTGGCACACAAGTAACAGATACAGTAATTTAGGCAGAGAGATATGAGGGCCTTCTGATGGGATCTTCTTATTGTGTCATTAAGAATTATATTATTTTGATGAATTAAACATACCAATCACATATTTTTATAATTTAAATTTATTCAGGTGAGATTCCTAAAATTTGGTCACTCGAACAACGCGACATTGCACATTTGTTAACTTGGGAAATAATATGTGCCGTTAGGTACGAGGGTGGGAATGCACGTGCGTAAATGATTTTTAGTTTCTGAGGCCTTTCCTGTTCAAAGATCATACTAAACTCCACATCTTCTTGCTGAGACTACCTCAACTATATTCGTTGGCATTCTTCGTAAAGTCTGCTAAGTTGCTTAACTGTTACCTCGGTTCCAGGTTCGATTTCAACCACTGCTTCAGTTTTAAGAAAATCCTCAACAATGGCGGCTGAAGGTATCCAGCACAAGGAGCCATTCTCGTTCAACTAAGGCATTGTCAAAGAGGGCGGAGAAGCGGACGGAGTTTAAGAGCAACCTCGTACCCTTTGTTTGGAAATCAAATGGCTCTGAGCACTATGGGACTTAACATCTGAGGTCATCAGTCCCCTAGAACTTCGAACTACTTAAGCCTAACTAACTAAAGACATCACACACATCCATGCTTGAGGCAGGATTCGAACCTGCGACCGTAGCGGTCGCGGTTCCAGACTGAAGCGCCTAGAACCGCTCGGCAACACCTTTGTGTGGAGACCGCTTCCAAAATACGGAAGAATCAAGAATGATCAACGGCATGAATATGCAGAAACCAATGGAAACGACTGCATTAAACACAATGTGTTTCCATAGGATACATATGTCGAGCAGTAGGAAAAAGTTTCACGACGATCTGTCTTTTGGAAACAGATTCCAGATTTGTCAAACAGTCGGATGCCAGCGAGGCGCTTGTTAACGGGGAGGTAACTATGAAAAAAAGATTCAGTATCTGACGGAAATGTATAAGTCTACAAGTCGTAGCGTGGAGTGTCACATGACCAAATGTGGTAGGGAAGCAAGAAAATATGGAAAGGGAAATGTGGAAGCTCATTCTACGTATAGATAATATCCTGAAGGTCTCTACGAGGGGGAGGAATGGTCTGCTCAGTGATAAAAGAAGAAATGGAAGTCGCTTTGGAGGACATAGGTGACCCAGTATTACAGCCAGAGTTTGATGGAGCTTTGGAAGATTTCCGATCAAACTTAAGTGTGATTTGTCGAGTATCCGCTTGGATGCAGAAATAAGGCAGAAAGCATGGATGACTTTCCTACGGATTTTCTAAAATCACTGTGGGAAATGTCAACCAAATAACTATTAAAGTTGGTGTGTAGAGTCTTTTACGCTGGAGATACTCCGTCAGACTTTCGTCAGAATTTCAGACACACAATTCCAAAGATAGCAAGATTACATAAGTGCAAGAAATATCGAAATCAGCTTAACAGCTCATGCATTCCAGTTGCTGACAGAAAGAAGTGAGAAAGGAAGATCAGTGCCTAACATCTCATTCACAATGACGCCGTTACGGATGGAGCACAGAGTCAGATTAGGCAAGGAGGAAGAAGCAAATCCGCTGTGCCCTTTCAAAAGACCAACCCCAATAATTACCTTAAGCTGTTTTGGAAAATCACAGAAAATCTAAATAGGCTGGTAGTTCGGGTATCTGAAACTTTATCTTCCCGGACGCGAGACCCGCGTGTTAACCACTGGGCGACCTGCTGACAAGAACAACATGCAGAAGAATTTAGAAGAAAACTAATAATCTCATAGGTGAGATTAGTTGATTTCAGGTAAGGCAAAGGCACTAGTGAGACAGTGCTGACGAAAGGCTGATGATGGAAGAAAGGCTAAAACAAAATCAAGAAACCTTCATATGATATGTCGACCTAGAAAAATCGTTCCTCGATGTAAAATAGCGTAATGTGTTCGAAGTTCTCATAAAAATTGTAAGCTGTAGGAAACGATGGGTAATATACGATAATGTAAGAACCAAGAGGGAAAAATGAGAACGGAAGACCAATTGATCGCATTAAAAGAATGTGTGAGGTAGAAAGTTCCCTACCCTCTTCAGTCTGTACCTCGAATAAACAATGATAGAAAGAAAAGGGAGGTTCAGGAGTTAGATTAAAATTCAGAGGCAAAGGTTATCAATGATAAGATTCTCTGACGACGTTTCTATCATCAGTGAAAGGAAGGAAGAACTGAAAGACATATTCTCATGAACCGTCTACTGAGCATCGATTGAGAATAAACTGAAGAAAGACGAAAGTAATGAAGAGTGGAATAAGCGACATTATTGATAAATGACCACGAAATGCCACCTTGGAAGCAAACTAACGTATGGTGGATAAGGCAAGGGGGATATAAAAAGCAGACTACTACAGGCAAGGAGACTCGATATTCAGTTGCACATGAATTATCAATAAAAAATAAATATAACGGTTAGCAGGTTTTTTTTTGTGGAAAATGTTCCGTCTAAGATACTTCTCGTGGTTAACTAAATATAGCGGTCACAGTCGTTAACTCTTTAAAAATTGTTCTTGATATATTCTTTACACTGTGTATGAAGGCATTAATTTTGCGAGGCAGCCAGAAGAGAGGGCATAATATCGTGAACGGGGGAGAAGAACCTTTGTGCAGCGAACGCTTTTGTCTGTAATCAAGGAAACGCCGAGTGAGAAAAAGATCCAGTTATTGTGGTGTCGGCTCAGTTTCGCTGGAAAGTGGCTGTAGGACTATTAACGCTACCAGGCTGTAATTAAGGAAACACTACAGACGTAAAAAACACCGTGCCGCCTTAATAAGAAGGTTTCTGTTGCTCAAAGGCTGCCTGGCTGTTAATTGGTCTGCTCGCAAATGCTAACAGCTCAATAAAACTGGCAGAGAATGCCCAGTATAAAGTACTTTTGATGCGGACTGGATTAAGGATAGTCGAAAACGTGACAACTGATATGAAATGAGTTGCCTTTACAACAACTGTTTCTGATGTCCTTTTTCAAAATAATTTTTACAATAATCTCATGAAATATGCAACTTTATAAGAGTGTTTTTGTTGCTTCATTTTAATTCTACATTTCATTAGACCTATCGTAATTTCTTTTCATAATGACATTCATTACTGGTGTAGAATGTTGTAAATGAGAAATGTACATCCGTATGCTTTGGTGGACATAAAGCACCGCAAGAGTGTGTTTGAAGGTACTGTTTCTGGCAGGATTAGTAGGTAAATGAATGGGCGTGAAACTAGCAAGTAGACGCCGAAAGGAATAATTCGGTTTTGGCAGCCACGTTGACACTGACCTTGCATGCGTTCACATTCAAAACTAAATGTTTCACAGTGATCTGTAATTGATAGTAGTCTGCTAATAAATGCAATACAGATTGATTATGCTAAATGGGGACAAATTCAGCAAACAATCCGAGAGCATAAGGAACAAAACAGGTCACACGCATCTACACCTACATCTATAAGATTAGTCTGCAGTTCACGATTAAGTGCCTCGTAGAGAGTTCGTCGAACCACCTTCAAGCTATTTCTCTACCATTCCACACACTAACTGCACGCGGCAAAAAATGAACACCTAAATTACTCCGTACGAGCTCCGATTTCTCTTGTTATTATGGTCATCTCCCCTATGTGAGATGCGTGTCAATAAAATATTTTCAGACTCCGAGGAGAAAGTTAGCGATTGAAATTTCGTAAGAACATCCTGCCACAACGAAAAACGTCTTTGTTTTAATGATTGCCACCCCAGTTTGCCTATCGTACCTGTGGCACTCAAGTTCCTGCTACGTGATAACACAAAACGAGCTGCCCTTCTTAGAACTTTGCGATATTCTTCGTCACTCATATCTGGTGCGTATCCGTACTGCACAGCAGTACTCCAGAAGAGCGTGAGGAAGAGCAGTGCAAGCTGTCTCTTTAGTAGTGGTTGTATTTTCTGAGTGTTCTTCCATAAAATCGCAGTCTTTCATTTGCTTTGCCCACAACAATTTGTTATTCGTAATTGTGATTCGTATACATTTAGTTTAGTTTACAATGTTTAGATCCGTGTGATTTATCGTGTAACCGAAATTTAGCGGATGACGTCATACTTTTCATTATTTAGAGTTGATTGCCACTTTACACCCTACACACATATCTCGTCTAAACCAGTTTACAATTGGTTTTGATCATCTGATTACTTTACGATACGGTAAATGACAGTATCTTCTGCAATCAGTCTACGTTGGCTGATCAAACTGTATCCTAAATCATTTACGTGAATCAGGTGCAGTAAAGGGACAATAACACTTCCGGGGGAACGCCAGATAATACTTCTGTTTCACTCGATGATTTTCCGAAAGTTACTAGGAACTGTAAGCTTTCCAACAGGAAATCACGAATCCAGTCACACAACTGAGACGATACTCCATAGGCACGCAATTTGATTAGAAGCCGCTTGTGAGAAATGGTGTCAAAAGCCATCTGGGAATCTAATAATATGGATCAGTTTGACATCTCTTGTCGTTCCCAGCGGTTACACTTTCTTAGAGGTAAAAGACTGTCGACCGTAACACTGGTACCAGCGCCAATTAGGTGGCCCACCAGCACAGCCGAACAGCACAATAACCCTGGGTTCGGTGTGGGGCGGCGGTGGGGTGAGTAGACTGATGTAGCCTGTTGTGGGGTTAAAACTGAGAGCTACGGCGGCAGCGAAGCCTCTCCATCTTTTCTAGGCCCCCAGTTCAATACAATAAAATATAACAAACGATATCAAGATAATTAACACCATAATATTTACAATATTTTTCATATAGTTACTCCCTATGTGTGATAATGAATCACTCCTTCCAGGTGTGGTTCGTGAAATGTAAATGGACTTTTACACTGCATCCTACAACACCTAATAAACTATGAGACCTATGATAACGTTCGAAGCTGAATAAATAAATTAAAATTTGTACAGCGCCCGGGACTCGTACCCGGGTCTTCTTCCTTATTAGGTAGAAATGCTGACCATTGCACCACCGCAGCACAACGATCAGCGTTCCTATAAGAACTGCCCAAGTCGATTGCCTTCCCCAACACAAACTATAATTCATATCTCCAGCTTATTTCCCTTTTACAGGGCTCTCTGGCACTGGAATAGCACCCCAGCGTTGGACGTAGTGAGGTAATCCTGTACTATATGTGATCGTATAGATCTTCCAAGACTTCCTCACTACGTCTAACGGAGAGCCCTGGTAATAGTGACAATGTAAGGGGGAAATCACCTGGAGATACGAAGTTTGTGTTGGGGAGGACAATCGACTTGGGTAGTCCGTGCAGCAATGTTCAAATGTTCAAATGTGTGTGAATTCCTAAGGGACCAAACTGCTGAGGTCATCGATCCCTAGTCTTACACGGTGCTTAAACTAACCTATGCTAAGAACAACACACAAACCCATGCCCGAGGGAGGACTCGAACCTCCGGCGGGCGTGCAGCAATGTTGATCATGGTGCTGCGGTGTTGTAATAGTCAGCATTTCTGTCTAGTTAGAAAGAAGACCCGGGTTCGATTCCCGGTCGCGGCACAGGTCTTAACACATTTCTTCAGCTTCGAACGTTATCGTAGATAAAGACGATACTTAAATGTCTCAGGGAAAATTTAATTATAAGTTCTGTGAGATCGTTTGATTGTAAAATATCTGAGCTTTCGTCGCTGCTACCAAATGTATTTAAACTCCAATGCAACAAGCACTAAACTTGATACCTGAAAATTTCCGTTAAAAATATAAATGTACAATCACCACTGAAGTCAGTTTATTCTCTCTCATCTTGAAATATAATATGACGGAACGTAGATCGTTCGTAAAGGAAGTTCTTAAATGAACACCTGTGACGATGTGAATAAATATCAGAGGAGTGAAAAATAACTTTGTGATACACCCAAATCATGCAATACCCGTAGAAAACGAACACATGTCTTACATACATGAAACCTTCAACGGCCCACATTACTTTACACCACCATACATTTACAAAAGACAACCCAAATGAACCTACATTCATTTTAACTTCCCTAAGCAATGAGTTACGCAATTTACAGACCCAGATGACTGAATAGGAACTGGATACTGATTCCTACGAGGTCTAATGAAAACGTGAACTCTAACAAAGAACAGTCTCCCTCTAGGAGACTTCCACCTATCTTTGAAGGCACTGTATTGAGCTACCTGTCGGACAAGAGCTTGTTTGCGGAGCTTTAAATGTAGATATTTAAAACTTTATGAGATGGACAATGAACTGGAATCATTGTCAGGGTGTTTGAATACAATGTCAGGGTTTAATTTTCCACCTCATGTGCAGCGTGATGGTAGGAACCCGATTATTGTACAGTTTTGTAGATAGTACTTAGGCTGAAACAATTAATGTGTACACAGCAGTTAATGGACTATTTGATCGTGATGCAGAAGTAAGAAATAAACAATACACCTTACATCCCTGGGGCAGCTTCATGGAAAGCAGTGGGGCTTGTTACTGAGGGCAGTATACAGTGTTTCAGGAGTAAGTTAGAAGGGATGATCTGGGATCAAGTATATATAGAAAGAGATGTTAATTTAGATTCAGTTTACTGTGTAGTAAATTTGTGTCAATACTTGACACACAAAATACATTAAAGTAGCAAGGAAGACATGGATAACTATGGGAATTAAAATCTCTTGTAAGAGGACGAAGGAAATTAGTACAAACGCCAGAATAAGTCAAGATCTGACATGACAGAAATGACAGAAATAGTGTTGTACTGTAAGGAAAGTCATTAAAATGTCCAGAAGCATGAACATCCTGTCAGAAATTTATAATGCATATAATAATATTAAAACAATATGGGATATTGTCAAATGGGAGACAGGACAGTTAAATTACAGTGTTATGATTGATAATTCGCAAGTTGCAAGCACTTTTCATAATTACTTTCTAAACATAGCAGCAAAAATCGGATCAGAGGGTTCAGCTAAGATAGCAAAGGAATATACTAAACATGTCGTTCCACAGACTTTAAGCAGCAAGAGGTAGCACGAACATCCTGCCACGCAATTAATAGAATTATAAAATGCTAAAAAAAAAAGGCTTATATGGTACTGATGGAACTTCAAACAGAATTCTCAAAATTTGATCTAACTTAGTATGCAATGCATCATTGGCACAGGGAATTTATTCTACATAGATTATAAGATGCAGTTGCTAAGCCCCTTTGTAAGGGAGGTGATAAGAAGAACTTAAGTAATTATTGTAATTACCTTATCGACGTTTTTCTCCAAAATGTTCGAAAAAGTAATGTATTCAAGACTAGTCTCACTTTTAATGAGAAAATATACTTACCATATGATCATTCCATCAAGGATTACTTAACTGGGAATGCTACTTACATACAAGCCTTAAATAGTACAATGAAACCAGAAGGTATTTTTCGTGATATTTACAGGGCACTCTAAGAAAAACTTAAGTTTTGTGGAATTGATGAGTTTGCTGACAAAATATTTTACAACTAGAGTGTAAAAGTGATGAATAATTCAGACGATGTGGGAAAGGTAGAAGATTTTAGTAGTTTCGGAGAAAGCATAAGAGGAGACCTACAGTTTTCAATTTTGGGTTCAGTCCTGTTCCTTAGATATGTGACTGACCTTCACCTTAAGAGTCAAAAGCAAAATTGATATTTGCGTAGATGATACTAGTGTTATAACAAGTCCCATTAGAGAAAAAGCGACAGAAGGTATTGTTAATGACGTTTTACAACGAATTATTCAATGGTTATCTGAAAATGGAATATCCCTAAATTTAGAGAAAACAGACCACATTCATATTATATTCAGTTTTGTTCAATAAACAGGGTAAAACCAACAACTGATGTAGCACATGAACAGGAATCAGTAAGTAGGGTAGAATACTCATAAAAAATTTGTGTGCATATTAATGATAACTTGAATTGGATGCAACATATTACTGAGATTCTGTAACTATTAAGTTCAGCTACTTTTCTCTTCACATATTCGGTAGTGCTGCAAACAAGCAAATCAACCTCCTGACACATTTTGTGTATTTTCGCTCAGAAATGTCTAAAGGAATAATTTTTTGAACTAACATGCGTATTCTTAGCATAACAAGTTCTTCTGGCGAGTGAGGCTAGCAGCTAAGCCCATTCTAAGCACTGAATGTAGGGCTTAGTTATGACACGTATCGACTAAATGCAGCTCATGTAGTCTCAAACTTGGTTGTTGAGTACACAAGGTAAAGTCACTTCCCACAGCTGTACGTACTTAAAAGGCCCCAATTTTGATTGATATTCTGCGATAAATATGCGTATGGAAGTCGGTTATTTACAAGAACTGACATGGAATAAAACACAGTTTTTATGGTGATAAGAAACGAATACATTGTTTTCCATTAGATAAGATTGTTTTTGTTCCTCCAGTGAAGTAGCCTATGAATTGTCTTTACTTTCTTAACAATGTATTCACAATCATATTAGGAACATGAAAAACTACAAAGACTTTTGTTATATGGTCAGAAAGAAATAATTTAGGAAAATAGTTCATTCAGCTGTTAACGAAAGCCACAAAGTTATTTCTGTGTGAAAGATATTTAGTTCACTGAGTTTTCATATATTTTTAACACCTAACACATCCAGAGCTGCAGACAAAACATATACAATAATTCCAATGACAGAACATAGAGGTGAGTCAGCGCTTGTATGGGGGTACAAAATAAGTTGGGCTGAAATCTGATTCTTGCAATCCATTGACAGAATAATTGGTAACATGAATTTATATACTGAAGGTAAACGCAAAGTGCTAAAAAAACAGATGTGGACTGACAAAATAATTACATAAACTAGCCTCCACCACCCGCTGTATAGGGGCCTGCTGGTCAGAGATGCAGACAAAAACAATTCTCTCAGCAAAAAAGTGACACAAGTACAGGCTCAGAACGCTGTGATGAGGTTCTTGTACAACACTCCAAAACAGCAGAAGGCATTACAGTCTTACAAACATTCAGAATTTGTTGAACTTTTAAGAATGCTGCTATACAACAAGCAGTGATACTGCAAAGAAAATCGATGTCATGAATCTACTTTATGACACTTTTACGATGAACTTAGAATGATACAATGTACGCTCGTTATTATTTGTATTTTTCTGTACTTTTTGAATGAAAGTAGTTTCCGATTCATAACTTTCTCTGTATGCTGATGATTTCGAAATCGCCTTCGTACCAGACGACTTTAAGTTTTCAGAACAATTGATGGTAATGATAGCATCTGACCGCAAGAGCTATCAAAAGAAGAAAAGTTTTAAGGATCCGAATACTTGTTACCCATCTATAACGAACGACTACTTGAAGTTTTATGTCATGTTGCCCTTTCATATGTGAAACGAATACCGCAGCATCTACAATTTAAGGCGTAAGTTCTTGACAATACCTAAACAACTTCCAAAGCAGAAATATCTAGGTTTCATGAAACGGTTTTAACAGAGGAAAGATAAGGGAAACCCTCGGGCTACACAACAGCAACATCATTCACCGATTAGTGAAGGTTTACCAGCCTTGAACCTTTAGTTGTTAATAGAAAACCCAACTAAGAGAAGCACGTTTCGTCACGGGATGGTTTACTCAGAGGGAGAGCGTTGCGAAGATGCTCAACAAACTCCGGTGACAGGCGCTGCAAGAGAGGGGCAATGCATCAGGCAGAGGTTTTAGCGTTATTATTTACAGAGCCTGCAAGCTCACAAGCCTGTTATTTTGGACGAGAAAACCGAATGTGTGGTCACTGAGTGCTCACTGAGGGCCTGTCAACAGGAGTACGGAATGTGTGGGCAAGCACACAAGCTACACTAATTCTGGCTCGATTGTACGTAAGGAAGGTTGTGTACAGCTCACTTTTGGCCCAAATAACATTTTAGCATTAAGTGCACGTGTTTTAGCATAATACCAACTGAAATACTTACGTACTTTAGCACAGGTTATCAAACACATTTAAAATCAAACTGATATACAAAATGATATTTGGTGCTGTATCCCGATGGATAACAATTTAGTCCATAGCAATAGTTTTTTTTTTAACTTGTAAATTTTGCTACAAGCAAACTAATAAGAAACATGAATGAAAAGCTGGCCGTGCAATTCTAATGGATGTACTGAAAAAATTTAAATAAATCTATCGACAAAGCATAGCAAAGCAAGCAGAGCGACAAACGAAAGTTAAGAACGACAACCGCTCTCACAGTTCAGAGCACATATGTCACAGTTATGTTCAAATGGCATGTTTCTGGTTCAAATGTTACTTTTCCTCACTACCTTCCATGGTAGCAGTGTGTGTTTCTTTCGTTATTAGCGATTATTTAATAAGTTTTGTTATGGTGTAGCTTGATAACGCACAAGGGAGCGAAATTACATAATTAATAGTAATAATAAATGAAAGAATGTAGTTAAATTAAATCGGGTGATGCTGAGGGGATTAGATTAGGAAATGAGACACTTAAAGTAGTAAAGGAGTCTTGCTATTTAGGGAGTAAAATAACTGATGATGGTCGAAGTAGAGAGGATATAAAATGTAGACTGGCAATGGCAAGGAAATCGCTTCTGAAGAAGAGAAATTTGTTAACATCGAGTATAGATTTAAGTGTCAGGAAGTCGTTTCTGAAAGTATTTGTGTGGAGTGTAGCCATGTATGGATGTGAAACATGGACGATAACCAGTTTGGACAAGAAGAGAATAGAAGCTTTCGAAATGTGGTGCTACAGAAGAATGCTGAAGGTAAGGTGGGTAGATCACGTAACTAATGAGGAGGTATTGAATAGGACTGGGGAGAAGAGAAGTTTGTGGCACAAC
Source organism: Schistocerca piceifrons (assembly GCF_021461385.2). Taxonomy (NCBI): domain Eukaryota; kingdom Metazoa; phylum Arthropoda; class Insecta; order Orthoptera; family Acrididae; genus Schistocerca; species Schistocerca piceifrons. The sequence goes on from NC_060141.1 coordinate 588,717,883, forward strand.
TTGACTAGAAGAAGGGATCGATTGGTAGGACATGTTTTGAGGCATCAAGGGATCACAAATTTAGCATTGGAGGGCAGGGTGGAGGGTAAAAATCGTAGAGGGAGACCAAGAGATGAATACACTAAGCAGATTCAGAAGGATGTAGGTTGCAGTAGGTACTGGGAGATGAAGAAGCTTGCACAGGATGGAGCAGCATGGAGAGCTGCATCAAACCAGTCTCAGGACTGAAGACCACAACAACAACATGTCACAGTTCAGCCTCAAGAATTTGCAATGATCGCAAAAGTTCTGTCAAAACTCACTACTAGATCAGAGACTACGATCAGTTCTACTACTGACTCCCGTAATGCTATATTGCCCCAATGCAATCAAGCGGAATTGCTCTATGCCTGTGATACAACCTTCCTGAAAAACTTTAATACTCGCAGCTTTCCAAGCTTGCCCCCCCCCCCCCCCGCCCCCCCCCCCCCCCCCCCAGACAGTGAAACTTCTCTGCTCGTGTTCGCTGCCTCCAGAGCCTGATCACATGACAAGCCATTGAAATTTTCCATTTTCCCTGGGGCACCTTACTGAAATAATACATTTTACTTTTATTTGTATACATTATACACATTCAATAAACACATTAATAAATCTATATATATTTACATCTCGCCCCTTATCTAAATATGTATGTTTTATTCCTTTAATTTATTACTATGCATTTGTTCTGACAGAAAGTCACAGAACGTAGTCCAGTGGCTCTGAGCACTATGGGACTTAACATCTGTGGTCATCAGTCCCCTAGAACTTAGAACTACTTAAACCTAACTAACCTAAGGACATCACACACATCCATGCCCGAGGCAGGATTCGAACCTGCGACCGTAGTAGTCGCGCAGTAGTCGCGCCAGAACCGCTAGACCACAGCGGCCGGCGAACGTAGTCCAGTGCTTGTTGGTTTTCTACACGCCGCTGCAGCACTACGTGACCCAAAATACATATATCAATTCATACAGATTTAAACTCACATTGCCTACATGCTAAAGCCAGCTGATACTGTGCATGCACGTAATTCTTTCTTTTAACACCTCTGAATTGAAAATTATGGATAACTTGTTTAATAATTTAGTTTCGTACATATCGTACAACCAAGATTGCTGAAGGTAGCCGAAATCATGAACCACACTTTGTTTGTAATACGTGTTAATAACATGTCTGCAAAGACTTATTACATTGTTACAGCGAACATTTAACTTTAGTAACTTCTAAACAAGATGTCGAACAAATATGGAACAGTTTTATTGAGTTCTAGGGCTTCCTTAACGGCCTTGCCGCAGTAGATACACCGCTTCCCGTGAGATCACCGACGTTAAGCGCTGTCGGACGTGGCCGGCACTTGGATGGGTGACCACCCAGGCCACCATGCGCTGTTGCCATTTTTCGGAGTGCACTTGCCTCGTGATGCCACTTGAGGAGCTACCCGACCGAACAGTAGCGGCTCCGGTCAAAGAAAACCGTCATCACGACTGGGAGAGCGGTGTGCTGACTGCACGCCCCTCCTACCCGCATTCTCCACTGAGGATGACACGGCTGTCGGATGGTCCCGATGGGCCACTTGTGGCCTGACGCCTAAGTGGTAGGGCTTCCTGCGTTTCCAAAGATATTCCTAATCCAAGACAACCCAACTCAGGTGTGGTTCTTGGTTTTACCTGTGCACTTGAAGCCCAACAGTCGGTGTTCAGTCAACTAACTTGCTCGTAAAGAAAGTGAGACATTCACAATGTTTAGAACATTTGTAAAAGCGAATGTCATCCAAACTATTAGGGCAGCGGTGTGGTCGTATGCTGAAGAGTATCCAGATCGTGCCGAACACTCACTATTCGTCTTTGGAAACACAATAAAAATGTTCTAGAACCTGGAAATGTTTTAGAATAAAACAAGTCAAAGAAAAAGAACAGCAAGTAATGAAGGAAATGAGACTAACATTTTAGCAGCATAGCACACAATGTAAATGTCACTATGATACATCAACCAAACGATTCTTCTGCCAACACTACATTCCATCGCATTTCATCCACTTCACATTTCACTGCATCTACAGCTTCATGACAAAGACTTCCAAAACTGATTGCAGTTCTCAGAATTCCATCTAGGAAAAGTTTGAAGTTATCAGGCATATCTATGCAAAATCTTGTTGAAGGAAGAATATCATTAAAAAAAACTGTCGGTAAACCTATCCTTGCAATGTGCACTAATCGTCAGTTGAAAATCCACGTTGAACCAAAGAAGTGGATAATTTTTTTTTTTTTAAAAAAGCGCTGTTTGTGTATTGACCTGTGCTCTCTCCCTACTATGCGTTTTCGTGACCTTCGCTGTCTATCTGTGTTCGGTTCCCCGCCCTTGTCCCTGCTACGTCGTGGTTCTTCTTCCTTCTACGTATGGCAGCAGTGATGTATATCCATATTTGTACCGTGTGCCATCTTTGGTTTGGTGCATATAGTTTCCGGCAAGGTGGTCGGGAGTCAGTAGGTCGGTTGTTGCGAACGAGCGAAGTTATCTCTGCGCTGTGCAGTCGGCTGGGGCCGCTGGCAGCCCCTGTGCAGTGTCGGACCGTGCGTGGAGCTGTCCGATCGCTACGAGCTTCGTGGTTCACCGACCCAGGGCGTCAAAGTTGAGTAGTGGTTTCAACTACCCAAGCCACGTCTATTCATGTTGCGGTGGTTTGCTTCGTTGGTTTGCTGTTGGGGAGGTTTTCCGGTTAGCAATAGTGTGTGGTTCTGCTGCTGAGATTTAGCCGCCATGCGATGCAATTAACTATTTTGGCCGACTACAATTTGAGTGCACCAGTATAAGTTTCTGCCTTGTGGCCGTTAGTGTTCTGGTTACCTGCCCTGGGCACTGACGTAAATTCAGGCAGTGTTCTTTTGAGCGAAGTTAATTATTACCGTGTTTCAAATACAAGTGTACCAGCAAAATTTTCTGCCTAGTGGCCGTTAGTGTTCCAGTTACCTGCCCTGGCCACCAACGTAGTTTCAGGCAGCGTCCTTTCCTCACCTGTTGCCGCTGTCCGACATGGTGTGTAATTTTGGCAGCTAATACATTCTCCATTGTGGGTTATCACGTCTGTAACATTGCCGGTTTGAGTTCTCATGTGCTGATTGACGGGAAACAAGTCGTTGTTTTGGTCGGTCCGTGGCTGTCTCCTGGTTGGGTTCCCACGGATCAAGTGCAGTTGGGCTCACCACCTGTCTCACCTACGTGAACGGGGACAGACCGACCTCCCTGGAGGCCTTCTGAGTGCCACCGGTGTTTAATTATCTGTTGTCAGCTATTTTAAATTTTAGGCTTATGGTTATTTGTTTTGTTTTCTTAAAATTTTGCAAAATTAATTTCTAAATTTATCTTTCAAGCTTAAACACTGCGGCCTTCTGCCTTTAAAGATTACGGTAATATATTTTAAAATTTTGAAGTTTAATTGTGGCTCTCATCCATTGGTATTGCACTTTGCATATGGTGTTTTCTTATGAATTATTTTATTGCTATCTTAAATGGGTTTTTATCTTGTTAAGATTTCTTGTCGGAGGCCTTCAGCCGTGAAAGAGTTGCATTCGGTAAAGATTCGGCTATGTGCCTTGGGTTGTAAAGGTTATTAAATTAAAATAAATGACAATTAGAAGCAGAAACTGACCTCAACCCTTTGCCCTTTTCGGCAGTCGTATTACCGGTTCTGTCCAGAGGTTTCAGCGGGCGTCTCATGTATCAGCGTTTGGTGTGGGCTTCTTTTTTTTTCAAAACCCACTTCACTGTTCCCTGTTTTATTGGTGGGAAACTACATACACTCAAGTATCTCGCGTTCCTACGATACGCTGTTGTTGCAGTTATTGGAAGACATCTCACTGAGACACAAAGGCCATCATTTTGGTACCACGACGGACACCATAGTGATAGGTAAAACTGGATGGAATCGTCTCTATTGAGGATACACACAGTGTTATGCCCACAGATATACAAATTCTATCTGATATAAAGGCTGCAATATTTGACATCATGTACATTTAATCGTTGTAGGGTATAGCACATCCGAAGCGTCTGTTAGACGTAAGGTCCTTAAATAATCACTCGATGCTTGTGAGAAATTTTGGTTTCCGGATTGTCTTTTAATAGGCGCACTATTTCACTGCAATTATCGCACAATTAGCTTAACAGCTGATGCATCCAAGTTGCTGACAATAATAATTTACAGAAGAATGGGAAAGAAAATTGAGGATGTGCTAGATGACGATCAGTTTGGCCGTAGAAAAGATAAAGGCACTAGACAGATAGTGCTGACGTTGCGTGAGATAATGGAAGCAAGACTAAAGAAAAATCAAGACGTATTCACAGTATTTGTCAACACTGAATAAGCTTTTGACAATGTAAAATTGTACTACATGTTCGAAATTCTGAGAAAAGTAGGGGCAAGCTATAGGGAGAGTCGGTAACATACAGTATGTACAACAAGCAAGAGGGTATAATAACAGTGGACCACCAAGAACGAAGTGCTCGGATTCGAAATGATGGAAGGCAGGGATGTAGTCTTTCGTCCCTACTGCTGAATACGTACATCGAAAAAGCAATGATGGAAATAAAAGAAAGGTTCAGGAGTGGAATTAAAATTCAAGGTCAAATAATATCAATGGTATGATTCGGTAGAGACATTGCTATCCCGGGTGAATGTGTAGAAGAATTACATGATCTGCTAAATGGAATGAATTATCTAATGAATACAGAATATGGAATGAGAGTAAATCGACGAAAGAGTATAGTAATGAGAAGTAACAGAAGTAAGATCGGTAGGAAACTTAACATCAGGATTGATGGTTACGAAGTACATGAAGTTAAGGTATTCTGCTATCTAGACAGTGAAATAACCAATAAGGACGGTGAAAGGAGGACATCAAAAGCAGTCTAGCACTAGCAAAAGGGGCATTCCTGGCTAAGAGAAGTTTACTTGTATTAAGCATAGACCTTAATTTGAGGAAGAAATTTCTGAAAATGTACGTCTGGAGTACAGCATTGTATGGTAATGAAACATTGGCTGTGCAAAAACCGATACAGAATAGAATCAAAGGGTTCTACAGGTGATGCTACAGGCGAATGTTGAAATTTAGGGGGACTGATAAGGTAAGGAATGAAGAGGTTCAGCGCAGAATAGGAGAGGTAAGGAACATGTGGAAAATACTGACACAGAGGAAGGGCAGAATGATAGGACATGTGTTAAGATATAAAGGAATGACTTCCATGGTATTAGAGAGAGCTGTAGAGGGCAATACTCTAGAAGATAGCAGAGATTCGAATACATCCAGAAAATAACTGATGACGTAGGTAGCAAGTGCTGCTCTGAGATGAAGAGGCAGGCACAGGAGAGAAATTCGCAGCGGGCCACACTAAACTAGTGAGAAGGCTGATGACCTCCCCGCCCAAAATTGAAAGGAAGCCGTCCATGTCGACTGTTGGTGATGAGATTGTAAATGGAGATGCGAAGGGACAACCACAGCTGATCCAAGACCAGGGACACCTAATGTACTGAAGCGCAGGGACCGTCGAAAATTGCGGAGGATGGTTGTAAATGCTCCCTTGAAATCAGTGTCAAGGGTCAATCGTGAGTTTCTAAGTGCTATCAGCAGTCCACCTAGCACAGTGATTGAATGCAGGGAGTTAAGAAGAATGGGGAGCAATGGTCTTCATAAGCCACGCATATCTGTAGCCAGTGATACGTGACACTTGAGATGGTATACAGCTCTGCGCCAGTGCACAGTGGATGCCTATAAACGAGAGATGTCGAGTGATGAATCAGTCTGTAATTTCGCTTTAAAAAATTAAAGCTGTAAGATTGCGCTAAATGAATGCCTGAACTGTGAAATGGGTACTGAACACGAATTGTCGTGTAGCGTGTTGTAACTACAAGTGGTGTGCTTACTCTGTGTTATTGTTAGCAAAACTTTACACGAATTGATTGGCCAATTCCACTCCCAATACCAATAAGGGAATACAATGTTAATGCATCAGCATTGGCCAGTAGGGGAAAGCAGTAGGCACCCGTTGAGGTGAAGAATAAAACATAGTTTAAACTATATGAAGTTTTAATGCCGTAAAAAAAGGCAGGCCTGGAGAAGCCGCCGAGACTGAATGGGCAGCCGCCCAAGAAAGGGTGAGGAGGGCATTTGATCGGTTTGGAAGCTGCCAGAAGAAGCGTGTCCGCTCTCAACAGCTGGCCGCGGTTTTACGCCCACCTGACCACCTCCAAGCCTCCCTACTGCTCGGTCAGATCGTAAGACGCGTAGCTCGGTAGCGTTACCTCGTCAGAAACACGTGAGTTTAGCTGCTGATGGTTGAACACGTGAGTTCCAGGGTGGTCCCATCCGGTTCTCGACAACGTGACTGAGACGCTGCAACTTAACGCCAGGCAGAAGGCCGGCCGCGGTGGCCGTGCGGTTCTAGGCACTACAGTCCGGAACCGCGGGACTGTTACGGTCGCAGGTTCGAATCCTACCTCGGCATGGATGTGTGTGATGTCCTTAGGTTAGTTAGGTTTAATTAGTTCTAAGTTCTAGGGGACTGATGACCTAAGATGTTAAGTCCCATAGTGCTCAGAGCCATTTGAACCATTTTGAACCAGGCAGAAGGCAATGACGAACATCAAGTGAAAAATAAAAATCAAATTTTTGTGCTAGTAAATCCATTCAGTATCGGCCCCCACTGTACAACAATCACTCAAAAATGCATTCAGCCCCTCAGGCACTGAATCATCTGGCCCTGTTCAAAACTGGTAACTTTGTTCCTTGTGCAAATAACAAATAAATGAATTTGCCTTACCTCTAAAGCAGCAACTGAGTAATGCGATATATTCTGGTCTCTCATGAAAAAAAAAAAAAAGAAAAATATATATATATATATATTGCTAGCTACAAGCTCAGCTGTGTGCAGTGCTGGTCCTAATACTTTGGAATGCACGTGAAATTCTTTTGACTGATAAATGAGAACATTTAAGAAAAATCCAACTTCTTTAAAAACATGACCTAGAGCGGGTGCCGGTACTGATTATCGTGAATTACTAACACCGAGTTTTTCTTTAGCAAAAATATATCGAAGCTATGTTTGTCTTTTCTAAAGCATCTAAAACAAAAATCATTGTTATTAAATATCTTTACCTTGCTTGCATGAAGACTACTTCTTCCGTTTTCAACAATATTGAGATACCTAAATTAATGTAACACTTAGTGGCTTCACACAGCACACCACAAAACTGCCTAATACATCGTCTTTCGCTCACAAACAGCAACTTACAATTTACTTTAGCACTATAACAACAGACCAGAAGCAGTATCTCTGGGTCTGCTGTCTTACACAATCAGCGATATAAACCCCATTCAAAGACATACATCGTTTATAACATCATATTCGGGTGCCACATACATATGCGCTCCAGTAGAATCCTCTAACTCTACACTCTGTGGCAAACCGATGGGTGGGTTGGGTCTGGTGAATGCCTGGAGAACGTCATCAGCCATCATGTAGTACGGAGGAAGTGATATGGTACGGGGTATCTTTTCGTGTTTAGAATGTAGTCCCCCTATTATGCTTAAGAAAATACTAAACGCAAATGGATGTGAACATATTTTACAGAGTTTTTATCTGCCCACAGCAGAGGATCATTTCGGAGACGAATATCATTTAAAATAACACGAGAATACACCCAATCATAAAGCAGCGTCTGTGGTTTGTGCACAGTAGTATTTCTGAAATAAGCCGGACTTCCCTAAGCCTAGATGAAACGCCATAGGGATGAGTCAGAACGACGACTACGCACCAGAGATCAGCGTCCTTCTCTGATTTCAGCTCTTGAGGAAGAATAGGCTGTCATTCATCCACAGACATTCACTTTCAAGGTATCCCCACCAGCACTCAAGGCGTCATTAAGGCGAACTATGGACACACCCCACATTAATGTTCACTAATAGGTATACGGATGCTTTTGATCACATAGTACGATTAGTATTACACAAGCCGGTAGCTTTTCACCTCTCCCTCCTACTGGGCGGTTCTATGGAGCCAACATTAATAATGAAATTAAACGTCCCGTGCAAAATCTCCACTGCGGTTACTATTACCGAATAGATTCAGCAGTATTCTGGATTGATTAAAGGTAGGCCGGCCGCAGTGGCCGTGCGGTTAAAGGCGCTGTAGTCTGGAACCGCAAGACCGCTACGGTCGCAGGTTCGAATCCTGCCTCGGGCATGGATGTTTGTGATGTTCTTAGGTTAGTTAGGATTAACTAGTTCTAAGTTCTATGGGACTAATGACCTCAGCAGTTGAGTCCCACAGTGCTCAGAGCCATTTGAACCATTTTGATTAAAGGTATGAATGCAAAAACAAGACGGACAGTATAGTTATCTAAAAAGAGGAGCTCGTAGTTAGGACCTCAACATAGTTTATCCTTTCAGGAAGTCACGCTTAGGGAGGTAGCATGGTTCATACTTTCTGTATCGTGCAGGTGATCATGCGTAATGTCTTGGTAAAATGTTAAGCTGCAAACTTATCAAAATTATGCTTTAGTACACTAAACTGCAGAGGATTGTCCAAGAGAATTTTATCAGCACGAGAAACGATACACAGTAAGAAAAAAAGGATGTAAATAACGTACCCAACAAGTAGTAGACGCTTTAATGCTGGTGAGACGCATGCGCAGAGGTAAATGAAAGCAGGCATTAATTCCAGTTATCAGAGCATTACGTGTCAAAGAATCCGACCGTTAATTAAAAGTCCCTTTTGCGTGGCGACATTTCGACTCTGACACTCAATAACGAGGACAACGTGCAACCCACAATACGGAAATGGAACACAAATCGTTAATCATTGCGTCAGTAGCCCATACCAGAAAAGTTAATGGAAACTTCAAGCAGTAATTGACGTCTGTGACGTGCCTATTCGGCATAAATGCTGGCGTCGACAGCTGTAATTGTTAGATCAAAGTGAATAGCCAATGATGTTATACTCGATTTCGACAGCGCCTTCACGGGATTTCTATCGTTTTTATCTAGCTACTATTTTACTGAGCTAAAAAAATTAGCCGTTCGCTACTAACTTCCGAACGATGTATGTGAGGCAGATAACTTTTACTTTTAATCTCTTCCGATCTAATGACAGTGTCAGGGTGACAACTGAGACGATTTTTCTTTATTTTTCAGACTTTCGAAATATATATAAGTGACCAATAATTACAAAGGGACGTTTGATGGTCATTCCTAGTTTTTTTTTTCCTTGGACCAGTCCTATTAAACTTTTTACTGTCCCATTAGTGAGATTTAGAGCCACTGCAGGTTCGTAATCAGATGATGCGTGCTAGCGTGGGCGTTGTATCGTGTATTCTGCGGCGTGGTGATGCTTGTGAAAATATATGTATTTAGACAGGTTCTGCTGAATGACATACAAATGTAAATTATACCATTGTATTTGGTGAAACTGTTGTGTTGGCTGAAGAGCCAACACCGTGTTACTAGAGGAGGCCGAAATGCACGCGTTTAACTCACACAGGCTGGCGTGAGGAGGGAAGGACTATACTGACGTGAGGTCTGGAACATGATAAGGAATTAGAATTCAGAAAGCGGACGTAGCTAGTTTGATACTTTAATCCATTAATGATGAACCTCGCTCTTGACGGTACATGATTCACAATATTATCTGTTCAGGATACATAGTAACGGAATATGGCGCCTTGCTAGGTCGTAGCAAATGACGTAGCTGAAGGCTATGCTAAACTGTCGTCTCTGCAAATGAGAGCGTATGTAGTCAGTGAACCATCGCTAGCAAAGTCGGCTGTACAACTGGGGCGAGTGCTAGGGAGTCTCCATAGACTAGACCTGCCGTGTGGCGGCGCACGGTCTGCAATCACTGATAGTGGCGACACGCGGGTCCGACGTATACTAACGGACCGCGGCTGATTTAAAGGCTACCACCTAGCAAGTGTGGTGTCTAGCGGTGACACCATAGAAACCAAGTCAAATAACCCATGAGGACGTGAGCATGATACCTTAGACTGATTTATTATGTACGAATGTGGAAATAGTTTTATGTACAGCACATCAGCCATTCGAGGACACATCACTGTCCATTACATGGTGTTACAGTTGTTAAGCAATCGTAATGAGGAATCAGGAAATTTAATTACTTAACTCTACAATAACATAGCAACATGGCAATTAGTAAAGACTACAGTAAGGAGGAGAATGGATTAAATCAAATAAATTGTTTATAGTTATTTATGTTGAAAGAGTTCAAAAATGGTTCTGAGAACTATGGGACTTAACATCTGAGGTCCACAGGTCCCTAGAACTTAGAACTACTTAAACCTAACTAACCTAAAGACATCACATACATCCGTGCCCGAGGCAGGATTCGAACCTGTGACCGTAGCGGTCGCGCGGTTCCAGACTGAAGCGCCTAGAACCGCTCGGCCACACCGGCCAGCGTTAATAGCGTACTCAAAGACATGAATTAAAGACGTGGGATACACCTACCTGCCTGTGATCTAGTATATCTTAAAAATGTTTGTTATATCTGCCAAGTGATTCCTCTAGAACATTTGGTACAAAAGCGAAGATGCAACATCAAATAAAGAATAAATTTTAAAATATTACACCCGAAAATTACTCATGTAATTCTTCGTTACCAGTTTTCAGTCCTGAGATACAACTGGACAAACAACAGATCACGGTAGGGGCATGTATGGAGTGTTTCTTCCTGCACAAAATCAATGAATGCGATCTAGTAACGCATGACATACGGTGATTTTTAGTTCATTCCGCCACGTAGCTTAGAGTAATCTGAAGTGCTTAGCTGTTGATAGTCTAGAGAGAAGAAGGTAATAAGAAGTGGCACAAATGAGAACAGCGAGAACATTAACATCAGAACTGGTGATCACGAAGTAGACGCATGACGGAGGGAGCAAGGAGAACTTAAAAAGTCGAATAACATTGGCAAAAAAGGGAATTCCTGGCAAAGAGAAGACTAATAGCCAAACATAGAACTTAATTTGAGGAAGAAATTAGTGCTAATATAGGTTTGGAGCAGAGCATTGTATGGAAAGAGCAGGTTCTCCGCAGACTCGGCGAGGAAAGGAATATATGGGAAACACTGACAAGGAGAATGGACAGGATGATAAGACGTCTGTTAAGAGATCAGGGAATAGCTTCCATGCAACTAGAAGCAACTGTAGAGGGTAAAAACTGTAGGGGAAAGCAGACGTTGGAATAAAATAAATGTAAATGTCGTGTGACTAGTGTCTCCCGTCGGGTTGGCCGTTCGCCGAGTGGAAGTCCTTCGATTTGACGCCACTTCGGCGACTTACGAGTCGATGAGGATGAAATAATGATGATTAGGACAACACAACACCTAGTCCCTAAGCGGAGAAAATCTCCGACCCAGCCGGGAATCGAATCCAGGCCCTTAGGAGTGACATTCTGTCGAGCTGACCACTCAGCTACCAGGGCCGGACAGACATTGGAATACATGCAGCAAATGACTGAGGACGTAGGTTGCAAGTGCTAATCTTAGATGGAGAGGTTGGCACAAAAGAGCAATTCATGGCGGGGCGCATCACTAGTCTGAAGTCTGATGTCTTCAGGTGTATTACGCTTGCATACATTACACATTGATTGGAAGCTCCTTGGTTATCTTTTCACTTGTCGAACTTCTATACTTTTTGATGGAGATTAGGCGTCCTTTAAAACTCCCTTGTGATTAACTAGATTCTCGATCACTGGGAAAATATTTTCGCTCTATCTTGAGTTCACCTGATTTCTGGTACGATACTTCAGTTTAGAAGAGGACATCAAGAAATTTAGTAGATACATATATCGGAAATTGATGCTGCAGGCGTAACGAAATACTGCAATACTTCGAAGGAGTTATATTTTTCCATATTAGATGCCATCAGACGAATGCCACCTGTATATGATTTAACTTCTTTGTCAGCATCTGACGTATTTAGTTCACAAATGTTCATGATCAAGATATTTCCATCGTAACTGTTCAGATTATGAAATACACTCCTGGAAATGGAAAAAAGAACACATTGACACCGGTGTGTCAGACCCACCATACTTGCTCCGGACACTGCGAGAGGGCTGTACAAGCAATGATCACACGCACGGCACAGCGGACACACCAGGAACCGCGGTGTTGGCCGTCGAATGGCGCTAGCTGCGCAGCATTTGTGCACCGCCGCCGTCAGTGTCAGCCAGTTTGCCGTGGCATACGGAGCTCCATCGCAGTCTTTAACACTGGTAGCATGCCGCGACAGCGTGGACGTGAACCGTATGTGCAGCTGACGGACTTTAAGCGAGGGCGTATAGTGGGCATGCGGGAGGCCGGGTGGACGTACCGCCGAATTGCTCAACACGTGGGGCGTGAGGTCTCCACAGTAGATCGATGTTGTCGCCAGTGGTCGGCGGAAGGTGCACGTGCCCGTCGACCTGGGACCGGACCGCAGCGACGCACGGATGCACGCCAAGACCGTAGGATCCTACGCAGTGCCGTAGGGGACCGCACCGCCACTTCCCAGCAAATTAGGGACACTGTTGCTCCTGGGGTATCGGCGAGGACCATTCGCAACCGTCTCCATGAAGCTGGGCTACGGTCCCGCACACCGTTAGGCCGTCTTCCGCTCACGCCCCAACATCGTGCAGCCCGCCTCCAGTGGTGTCGCGACAGGCGTGAATGGAGGGACGAATGGAGACGTGTCGTCTTCAGCGATGAGAGTCGCTTCTGCCTTGGTGCCAATGATGGTCGTATGCGTGTTTGGCGCCGTGAAGGTGAGCGCCACAATCAGGACTGCATACGACCGAGGCACACAGGGCCAACACCCGGCATCATGGTGTGGGGAGCGATCTCCTACACTGGCCGTACACCACTGGTGATCGTCGAGGGGACACTGAATAGTGCACGGTACATCCAAACCGTCATCGAACCCATTGTTCTACCATTCCTAGACCGGCAAGGGAACTTGCTGTTCCAACAGGACAATGCACGTCCGCATGTATCCCGTGCCACCCAACGTGCTCTAGAAGGTGTAAGTCAACTACCCTGGCCAGTAAGATCTCCGGATCTGTCCCCCATTGAGCATGTTCGGGACTGGATGAAGCGTCGTCTCACGCGGTCTGCACGTCCAGCACGAACGCTGGTCCAACTGAGGCGCCAGGTGGAAATGGCATGGCAAGCCGTTCCACAGGACTACATCCAGCATCTCTACGATCATCTTCATGGGAGAATAGCAGCCTGCATTGCTGCGAAAGGTGGATATACACTGTACTAGTGCCGACATTGTGCATGCTCTGTTGCCTGTGTCTATGTGCCTGTGGTTCTGTCAGTGTGATCATGTGATGTATCTGACCCCAGGAATGTGTCAATAAAGTTTCCCCTTCCTGGGACAATGAATTCACAGTGTTCTTATTTCAATTTCCAGGAGTGTATGTGGGACTATAATTCCTCACGGATTCCAACTCTCTGAATGGTGTCTATCTGCAGCGGTAATTATTTCGGTACGTTTTGTCGAAGAAAAGTATATAACCTTGTTAAATATCTTCGATTTGTTCACAGAAAAATGTTCACTAGCTAACTGAATACTTTTATAGGCTACCTACAAAACGCCGTAGCCCAATACAGAACGAGAATAGAAGTAATTCTCCTCGTTACATATAATGAACCCGAGATAACCTAACATCCCCGAGAAATGCAGCACTCATAAGAATTTATATATTGTTATCGCTGCTTGCGACTAACACACAGATGGAAAAATTGTTCAATTACGATTGTTACTAAAAAGACGCCCTAAAACACATTGAAATAAATTGTCTTTCAGGCCTGCCACCTGTATGAATACTATTTCTTGTCAATAAGTTTTAACTTACAACAAATTAACACTCGCACATCGCATCGCTATATCTGACCCATTGTACCGTCCTCAAATAGTTGCCCCCATATGCGGCAGACCTCTGCCGAGCGAAACATTAATTTATCTACAGTCATTTTCATATTATTATATGCAATAAAAAGTCATTCATTTTCTCAGCGACTGTTTATAACTGTTCAGTCAACTGTTATCTCCGTACGTTTCAAACTCGTTCTTACCCACAGTGTATGTAGCAGACAATACTGGATACTCTACGCAAATGTACCTGATCGGAATATGAATCACTGCTGCAACTGCAAGCAGTTATTGGTTCTAACATACATTCCGTATCAGCATAAATTACAAGTGGCAGTTTCAGTTTGTGGCTGAACTTCGTAAATTTTACATTCTCGTTCTTGAGATTGTTGTTGTGGTCTTCAGTCCTGAGACTGGTTTGATGCAGCTCTCCATGCTACTCTATCCTGTGCAAGCTGCTTCATCTCCCAGTACCTACTGCAACCTACATCCTTCTGAATCTGCTTAGTGTATTCATCTCTTGGTCTCCCTCTACGATTTTCACCCTCCACGCTGCCCTCCAATGCTAAATTTGTGATCCCTTGATGCCTACCAACCGGTTCCTTCTTCTGGTCAAGTTGTGCCACAAACTTCTCTTCTCCCCAATCCTGTTCAATACTTCCTCATTAATTATGTGATCTACCCATCTAATCTTCAGCATTCTTCTGTAGCACCACATTTCGAAAGCTTCTATTCTCTTCTTGTCCAAACTATTTATCGTCCATGTTTCACTTCCATACATGGCTACACTCCATACAAATACTTTCAGAAATGACTTCCTGACACTTAAATCTATACTCGATGTTAACAAATTTCTCTTCTTCAGAAACGCTTTCCTTGCCATTGCCAGTCTACGTTTTATATCCTCTCTACTTCGACCATCATCAGTTATTTTGCTCCCCAAATAGCAAAACTCCTTTACTACTTTAAGTGTCTCATTTCCTAATCTAATTCCCTCAGCATCACCCGACTTAATTCGACTGCATTCCATTATCCTTGTTTTGCTTTTGTTGATGTTCATCTTATATCCTCCTTTCAAGACACTGTCCATTCCATTCAACTGCTCTTCCAAGTCCTTTACTGTCTCTGACAGAATTACAATGTCATCGGTTTCTGTACAAATTGTAAATAGCCTTTCGCTCCCTGTATTTTACCCCTGCCACCTTTAGAATTTGAAAGCGAGTATTCCAGTCAACATTGTCAAAAGCTTTCTCTAAGTCTACAAATGCTAGAAACGTAGGTTTGCCTTTCCTTAATCTTTCTTCTAAGATAAGTCGTAAGGTCAGTATTGCCTCACGTGTTCCGATATATCTGCGGAATCCAAACTGATCTTCCCCGAGGTCGGCTTCTACTAGTTTTTCCATTCGTTTGTAAAGAATTCGTGTTAGTATTTTGCAGCTGTGACTTATTAAACTGATAGTTCGGTAATTTTCACATCTGTCAACACCTGCTTTCTTTGGGATTGGAATTATTATATTCTTCTTGAAGTCTGAGGGTATTTCGCCTGTTTCATACATCTTGCTCACCAGATGGTAGAGTTTTATCAGGACTGGCTCTCCCAAGGCCGTCAGTAGTTCCAATGGAATGTTGTCTACTCCGGGGGCCTTGTTTCGACTCAGGTCTTTCAGTGCTCTGTCAAACTCTTCACGCAGTATCATCTCTCCCATTTCATCTTCATCTACATCCTCTTCCATTTCCATAATATTGTCCTCAAGTACATCACCCTTGTATAGACCCTCTATATACTCCTTCCACCTTTCTGCTTTCCCTTCTTTGCTTAGAACTGGGTTTCCATCTGAGCTCTTGATATTCATACACGTCGTTCTCTTATCTCCAAAGGTGTCTTTAAATTTCCTGTAGGCAGTATGTATCTTACCCCTAGTGAGATAGGCCTCTACATTCTTACATTTGTCCTCTAGCCATCCCTGCTTAGCCATTTTGCACTTCCTGTCGATCTCATTTTTGAGACGTTTGTATTACTTTTTGCCTGCTTCATTTACTGCATTTTTATATTTTCTCCTTTCATCAATTAAATTCAATATTTCTTCTGTTACCCAATTATTTCTACTAGCGCTCGTCTTTTTACCTACTTGATCCTCTGCTGCCTTCGCTACTTCATCCCTCAAAGCCACCCATTCTTCTTCTCCTGTATTTCTTTCCCCCATTCCTGTCAATTGTTCCCTTATACTCTCCCTGAAACTCTGTACAACCTCTGGTTCTTTCAGTTTATCCAGGTCCCATCTCCTTAAATTCCCACCTTTTTGCAGTTTCTTCAGTTTTAATCTTGAGATTAAGCCTACTAAATTTTATATAGTAGTTCTTACCAAAAGACAGTGTGCAGATGACTGGTTGACAGTGTGCACAGTCAGCTACACGTGCATCTAATTTTCCTTTGGAATCACAATAACAAAGACAGTGGTCACATACAACAATATACTTGTGAGAAGGGGTAATGCTACTCTGTGCGAGTCTGGACACGTTTTTTATCCAGTCGATATGGTATGTATGCCTCAAATGGCTCTGAGCAGTATGGAACTAAACATCTGTGCTCATCAGTCCCCTAGAACTGAGAACTAATTAAACCTAGCTAACCTAAGGACATCACGTACACCCATGCCCGAGGCAGGATTCGAACCTGCGACCGTAGCGGTCACGAGGTTCCAGACTGAAGTACCTAAAACCGCACTGCCACACCGGCCGGCTACTGTATGTACCTGTATTATCACACCAGCCTGTAATATTTACAAGTTTACATTTTTCTTACGGCGGCATTTTGTGATTTGTGGCGGTAACGTGAGCTCGTGGTCTAGGGGTGGCGTCACTGATATATAATCATGACGCCATTGATCGCAGGTTCGAACCCCGTCATCGCTGAAATGCTGAATAAAAATCATCAGCAATGGCAGCCTTAGACTTCCGACATAAGATGTCACCGTCACTCTGCTGACGGCCTTGTCAAAGAAGGAGGAGCGAACAGAGGTTTCAGGGTACACTCTTGCCCTTGGGGTTGGAAACAGCTCTAAATACGGAAGAATCAGCAATGGCAGAAGGCAACGGAAACTTCTGCATCAAAGACACATTGTGTGTATCCAGAGGCCATGTGGCCTGTAATTCAACAAGTATTATGAATGTGTCTCCACTTGCAAAAGTTTCCTGAATAGTCCCCCTTTCGGATCGCCGGGAGGGGACTGCCATAGGAGAGGTGACCAGGAGGGAAAATTCAATAACCAAAGATAGGATAAAGTTCTAAGACTCGTGGAATTTAAGAAATTTGAACGTAGTAGAGTAGCTAGATAATATGGAAAGTGGGTCATTCTAGGTACAGTGGGGGTCAGTGAAGTGAAGTGGAGGGAAGACAAGGATTTGTGGTCAGACGAGTATAGGTAACATCAACAGCACCAGAAAATAGAAAATGGTATGAAGAAAGAAGGATGAATAGGAAGGTAGGCAGAGAGCGAGTTTCTATGAACAGTTCAGTGATAGGTTTTTTCTTATCAGAATCGATAGCAGACCAACATCAATGACGATGGTTCAAGTAAACATGGTGACATCGAAAGCTGAAGATGAAGAGACAGAGAAAGTGTATGAGGATACTGAACGGGTAATTCAGTACGTAAAGGGAGATAAAAATCTAGTAGTCGCCGGGGACTAATGCGGTTGTTCGGGACGGAGTACTAGAAATGAGAGAGGAGAAAGAGTAATTGAGCTCTGCAACGAATTTCAGCTAGTAATAGCGAATACTCTGCTGAAAAATCACGAAAGGAGGATGTATACTTGGAAAAGTTCGGGAGATAAGATTTCAGTTAGATTACCTCATGCTCACTCAGAAATTCCGAAATGGGATTCTGGATTGTAAAGCATGCCTAGGAGCATATATTGATTCAGATCTAAGTTAGTTATGATGAAGAGTAGGCTGAAGTTCAAGAGAGTAGTCAGGAAGAACAAATGCATAAAGAATTGGGATACGGAAGTACTAAAGAATGAAGAAATACGCTTGAAGTTCTCTAAGGTTGCAGATGCTGCGACAAGAAATAGTTCAGTAGGCAATACAGTTGAAAAGGAATGTACGCCTCTTAAAAGGGCAATCACAAAAGTTGGAAAGAAAAACATAATACAGAGAGGGTAACTGCGAGAAAACCGTAGGTAACAGAAGAAATACTTCAATAGATCGATGAAAGAAGGAAGTACAAAACTGTTCAGAAAAATTCAGAATACAACTCATTTAAAAATGAAATAAAACGGAAATGTACTGAAGCTAAGGCGAAATAGCTGCATGAAGAAACGAGAACAAATCGAAAATCAAAAACTGTCGGAAGAACTGACTCAGCACATAGTAAAGTCAAAACAACCTTCTGCGTAATTAAAAGCGAGGATGATAACATTGAGATTGATATGGGAATTCCACTGTTTAATGCAGAGGAGAGAGTAGATGGAAAAAGTATGATGAAGGCCACTTTAAGGAAGAAGACTTGTCTAAGGACGTGATAGAAAAAAAATGGGAGTAGATATAGAAGAGATAGGTTATCCAGTATTAGAATCAGAATTTAAAAGAACTCTGGAAGACTTAAGATCAAAACAGGCACAACGGGTAGATAACATTCCATCAGAATTTCAAAAATCGTTGTGGGAAGTGGCAACAAAGTGATTATAGATGTTTGTGTGTAGAATGTATGAGTCTGGCGAAATGCTATCGGACATCGTTCACAAAATTCCGGAGACAGCAATAGCTAACAAGTGTGAGAATTACCTCACAATCAGCTTAACAGTTCATGCATCCATGTTGCTAAGAAGAATGGAAAAGAAGGTTGAGGATGTGTTGGATGACTGTTTGGCTTTAGGAAAAGTAAAGGCGCCAGAGAAGCATTCCTGACTTTGCGGTAGATAATGGATGCAAGTCTGAAGAAAAGATACGTTCTTAGGTTTTGTCGACAGTGTAAGATGCTGCAAAGTGTTCGAAGTTCTAAGAAAGATAGAGGTAATCTATAGGGAAATACGGATGTACGAGAACCAAGAGAGAACGATAAGCATGGAAGATCAAGAACGAAGTGCTCGCATTAAAAACGGTGTAAGACAAGGATGTAATCTTTCGCCCCTGCTGTTCATACTGCACATCTAAGAAGCAACAGCGGAAATAAAAAGAAGGTTCAAGAGTGGATTTAAAATTCTAGGTGAAGGTATATCAACGATAAGATTCGCCGATGACATTGCTATCCTGAGTGAAAGTGAAGAACAATTATATGATATGCTGAATGGAATGAATAGTCTAATGAATACAGAATATGGCTCTGCTCTGAGCACTATGGGACTTTACATCTTAAGTCATCAGTCGCCTAGAACTTAGAACTACTTGAACCTAACTAACCTAAGGACATCACACACATCCATGCCCGAGGCAGGATTCGAACCTGCGACCATAGCAGTCCCGCGGTTCCGGACTGCAGCGCCTAGAACCGCACGGACACCGCGAATACAGAATATGAACAGAGAGTAAATCAGAGAGACGAAAGTAATGAGAAGTAGCACGACTGATAACAGCGAGAAACTTAGCATCGGGATTGATTATCACGAAGTAGACTAAGTTAAGAAATTCCACTACCTAGGCAGCAAAACAGCCAATGACGGACGGCGCAAGAACAACAAAAGCAGACTAGCACTGGCAAAAAGTGAATTCCTGACCCAGGGAAGTCTACTTGTATCAATCATAGGCCTTAATTTGAGGAAGAAATTTCTGTTAATATACATATGGAGCAAGTATCGTATGGTAGTGAAAACCGGAACAGAAGAGAACCAAAGCATCTGAGATGTGATGCTATAGAAGAATGTTGAAAATCATATGGATTGATAAGGTGAGGAATGAGCCAATTCTCCGCAGAATCGGCAAGGAGAGGAAATATATAAAACACTGACAAGAAGAAGGAGCTTTATTATAATAGGACATCTATTAAGACCTCAGAGAATAACTTCCCTGGTACTACAAGGAGTTGTAGATGGAAGACAGATTGGAATACATCAAGTATATAACTGAGGATCTAGGTCGCAAGTGCTACTCCGAGCTGAAAAAAAGAAAGAAAGAAAGAAAGCAATGCAATGCAATGCAATGCAATGCAATTGTTTCTTGTCTCTCTTGTCTTCCACCACCATCCACTCATTATCTGATACTTCATAATGTGATTATTGGGTGGCGTATGTTGTTGCAGAGACGTCTTAAACTCGTTTTACGCAAATATAAACACGTGTCACTTAGTAGGACTTCGTATGTAGACATACTGTAATTTCTTTCACCTTACCTATATTTATGGTCATGTTCTTGGTGCTAATTTATGGGATAGAAAATGACCACTTAATACAATAATTATCCTTTGACTTAATTTTTGTTACTGCAGTTTCCTTTACCATCACTTTGGACAGTTTCGTGTATGCTCATGTGTAAAATCCCTTGTCTTCACTAATATTAACATGCAGTTAAATTATTTCCTTTAATGTGCACCCTGAATGTCTCTCTTGAAGTCAGAGATTTCTTTAATAGCTCATCAATCTTATCAGCTTGGATAAGAAAAGCTTGCATAATGACGAAAAATTGATTTTAAGAAGTCGGTTAGTTAGGCAATCCCTGTTCGCGAAAATGTGAGAACATAAAATATATAGGCTCCTTAAAGAAAACCCTATTTTCTGTCACACCTGTATGATACGTGGTACTTACTGGAATTAAGGAAAACGTGGAAGGGAAAACCCACCAATATAACTTTCTTTTCACACAACCTGTTTATTTAACAATATATACATTGTGTTTTACAGATAATCGAAGCATTTTAACCATAAAATTTTCGTTAATAAAAATGAACAAATGTGCAAAATTCTTTTGACCTTAAACCTTATCTCGCATAAGCTTTTAATCTTTGAAAAAGAAATCTGAAGTGCTGTATAGCAAAACAGAAAACAGTATGACAATGATTAAAAGACGGCCGAAAGCTGTATGTCGAAAGGTTCGGGGTTAAGATGCCCACCTGTGCCTAAAGGTTAAACAGATTAGCAACCAACGTGACAATGATAAGGCTCACTTCAAAGCAACCACCCTCGTAACTTCAATCGGCAACCAAGGTGCGACTGGATCCCAACGCGTCACTTCTGACAATTTTATTTTGACTAAATCCCTGGTGACTGTTGGCTGTTAATATTTTCAAAGCTAAACTGATTGTCAGTTATTAAGACCGCTCTGAAGGAACGTCTTAAGACATTACTTGTGAACACTTATTACAAGATAACTCACTCGGCGAACCACAAGATTCAGCTAAAATACACGGACAATGACAGAAAAGAACAGCTTAGTACAACAGGTTCTTCAGATTATAACTAATGATTGAGAAATGCAATAACGATCAAAGAATTGAACCGGTTGAAAGCTAAACCTAACCACAAGGTCCCTCTTGTGTTTAACGGCAACTTGTGCCTCAGTAGAATTGTTCCGGCTGTATTTACGACCAAGAGCTGATTAATTAGAACATTAATGATCGGGTACAAATCAAAAAGGAAAGGCATTTTAACAGCGAGACAAATTTTCAAACGACAACTAGTGTCTTAGTACGATACTACTGCCTATATTTACGACCAAAGAACCGACCGAATAAAACTCTCAGGATCAGGTACAAACCAGAAAGTAATGATGAGACCGATAGACAAAGAAACAAATCACCACAAGGATTACAGAATCTTACTTCCCTTTATCAGTAAGCAGCTCCATGGATCCGCGTTGCACCGCAGCAGTTACTGAGTGGTGCCGATGAGAGCCGAGTAGAAGAGGGCAGCCAGGCCAAGAGCGGTCGTCCGACACGAATGTTGCCAACCTGCCGACGGCCTGTTGCTTGTAGTCGTCGCTGACCCCGGTGAAGTAATCTGGTATCTTCACTCTGCGCAGGCCATCCTTGTGCAGCTCGTGGCTTCGGGCGCTCGGACCTTATGACCACCTCTTGTCGCGACGCTACTGCCAATTCCCAAACTTCGTGCCTTTCTCTCCGCCCAGCGAACACCGTACATACACTCCTGGAAATGGAAAAAAGAACACATTGACACCGGTGTGTCAGACCCACCATACTTGCTCCGGACACTGCGAGAGGGCTGTACAAGCAATGATCACACGCACGGCACAGCGGACACACCAGGAACCGCGGTGTTGGCCGTCGAATGGCGCTAGCTGCGCAGCATTTGTTCAAATGGCTCTGAGCAGTATGGGACTCAACTGCTGTGGTCATAAGTCCCCTAGAACTTAGAACTACTTAAACCTAACTAACCTAAGGACAGCACACAACACCCAGCCATCACGAGGCAGAGAAAATCCCTGACCCCGCCGGGAATCGAACCCGGGAACCCGGGCGTGGGAAGCGAGAACGCTACCGCACGACCACGAGATGCGGGCGCGCAGCATTTGTGCACCGCCGCCGTCAGTGTCAGCCAGTTTGCCGTGGCATACGGAGCTCCATCGCACTCTTTAACACTGGTAGCATGCCGCGACAGCGTGGACGTGAACCGTATGTGCAGTTGACGGACTTTGAGCGAGGGCGTATAGTGGGCATGCGGGAGGCCGGGTGGACGTACCGCCGAATTGCTCAACACGTGGGGCGTGAGGTCTCCACAGTACATCGATGTTGTCGCCAGTGGTCGGCGGAAGGTGCACGTGCCCGTCGACCTGGGACCGGACCGCAGCGACGCACGGATGCACGCCAAGACCATAGGATCCTACGCAGTGCCGTAGGGAACCGCACCACCACTTCCCAGCAAATTTGTTGCTCCTGGGGTATCGGCGAGGACCATTCGCAACTGTCTCCATGAAGCTGGGCTACGGTCCCGCACACCGTTAGGCCGTCTTCCGCTCACGCCCCAACATCGTGCAGCCCGCCTCCAGTGGTGTCGCGACAGGCGTGAATGGAGGGACGAATGGAGACGTGTCGTCTTCAGCGATGAGAGTCGCTTCTGCCTTGGTGCCAATGGTGGTCGTATGCGTGTTTGGCGCCGTGCAGGTGAGCGCCACAATCAGGACTGCATACGACCGAGTCACACAGGGCCAACACCCGGCATCATGGTGTGGGGAGCGATCTCCTACACTGGCCGTACACCACTGGTGATCGTCGAGGGGACACTGAATAGTGCACGGTACATCCAAACCGTCATCGAACCCATCGTTCTACCATTCCTAGACCGGCAAGGGAACTTGCTGTTCCAACAGGACAATGCACGTCCGCATGTATCCCGTGCCACCCAACGTGCTCTAGAAGGTGTAAGTCAACTACCCTGGCCAGCAAGATCTCTGGATCTGTCCCCCATGGAGCATGTTTGGGACTGGATGAAGCGTCGTCTCACGCGGTCTGCACGTCCAGCACGAACGCTGGTCCAACTGAGGCGCCAGGTGGAAATGGCATGGCAAGCCGTTCCACAGGACTACAGCCAGCATCTCTACGATCGTCTCCATGGGAGAATAGCAGCCTACATTGCTGCGAAAGGTGGATATACACTGTACTAGTGCTGACATTGTGTATGCTCTGTTGCCTGTGTCTATGTGCCTGTGGTTCTGTCAGTGTGATCATGTGATGTATCTGACCCCAGGAATGTGTCAATAAAGTTTCCCCTTCCTGGGACAATGAATTCACGGTGTTCTTATTTCAATTTCCAGGAGTGTATATCGGCAAGCAGAGTCCTTCTAAGGACACAACTCACAGATACCAACTCCTCCTCGCAGATATTGGCAATGGGACAGTGGCGCCAGACGGAACAGTCTACTAACTCACTGGCGCCACGGCTTGCTATTAACACGGTAGTCCATAGAAAATAAGCGTAAAACGAAAAAACTACAAAGATTGAAACTTGTCTAGCTTGAAGGGCGCTGTGGTTGGCCCGCTAGATGGCGCTGCCATAGGTCAAGCGGATATCAACTGCGTTTCTTTGAATAGGAACCCCCAATTTTTATTACATATTCGTGTAGTCCGTAAAGAAATATGTATGTTTTAGTTGGGCCACTTTTTTCGCTTTGTGATAGATGGCGCTGTAATAGTCGCAAACATATGGCTCACAGTTTTAGACGAACAGTTGGTAACAGGTAGGTTTTTTTAAATTAAAATACAGAATGTAGGTACGTTTGAACATTTTATTTCGGTTGTTCCAATGTGATACATGTACCTTTGTGAACTTATCATTTCTGAGAACCATGCTGTTACAGCGTGATTACCTGTAAATACCACATTAATGCAATAACTGCTCAAAATGATGTCCGTCAACCTCAAAGCATTTGGCAATACGTGTAATGACATTCCTCTCAACAGCGAGTAGTTCGCCTTACGTAATGTAGTCAGGCGTTGTCAGTGGATCTTGCACTTTAACTGAGTGAGTATTTTAACATTTGTTAATGTTCAAATTTTGTTGCTTTCGTCCACGACATACACAGGGAATCAATACGCAAAAGAACGTTAAATATAATATTTATATAGTCTCTTACTGTCACTTAATGGAGATATTACGTAATTGTCAATTTCAGACGCTAATCCTGCTGTACTTAATGATGGATACAAAGAATCTGACCAGGGTTTGTTAAAAATTTAAACCAAGAAGCTTGCACTTAACATCCCATTGGACCCATTTCTCAGTGGCTACAGAAACTGGAAAAGCAATTCTCAAGGAAAATATGAAGCTGGAGCAAGAGAAGGTGACAGCACTAAGAACATAATTCATTTATGTAAGCAGAAGATTGAGAAGAAGACAAGAAAGAATATTATAGCAAAGACAGGACATAGACTGGCAGTATTAGTTTTTAGTGAATTAACAGACAGAATACGCGATGTATTGTATGGTATGAGATTTGATCCGGTATCAAAAGTGACGGTAACTGGTAATTCACAAACAGCTGTCGAACGAGACGATTTAATAACTCACAATGTAAAAGATTTGCATAATCCAGTGTTTAAACTTAGATCTTGTAAAACGAGTTACGCAGTGTGGTATACTGAAATTATGGAACAATTCTCAGCGTAACCCACGCTCGTAAGCAAAGGTTTCTCTCCTACAGACAAATAAATTCGAACAGAGTTTACGAATATACACAGGTCATTTACATCTTCAACTTTTATAGTCCTGTCTTCCTCGGTTGCGTGTAATATTACGGTATATCAATAATTTTTACTTATGGGCCGTCTGACAGCAACTGAATAAAACACAATTTTAGTGCCATACGCGTTTCGCCTTTATTTTCTTCAAGGCATCATCAGTGGCCTGGAATATGTACATATGTTAGCTATTTTATTTACATTTTTGTCATTGTGCCTATAGGTTATAAACAGTTCTTGGTGGTTGGTATTTCCTATTAAGTAGTAATGTTTTGAACTGTACTTACAGGTTGCGTGGACAATTTCCTACATATTACGCTCCTGTTGCATTTTTGGTGTTGTTCTTCTTCTTATGAACGCCAATTTGCGGTTTTTCCCCATTCCACAACACTATGCACTGAACACTTGTTTTAAAGCAATGTTTTGGTTTCTGTTACCGACTGTCAAATGTTTTTGCCAAAGATCGAATGTTATTGCCAAACTTATGAGTGTAACTATTGAAATCTCTGTGGTCTGTTCGTGTACGCATTTGTGTGTGCGTTTGTGTATGTGTGTGTGTGTGTGTGAGTGTTTTTTGGTGTGATATATATATATATATATATATATATATATTTATTTATTTATTTATTTATTTATTTGCTGTGTGTGTGTGTGTGTGTCTCCAGATGATGTGGGGAAGAGTTTTCTTTTTTTTTATTATTTTTTGTTTTATGTTATCATTTCCTTTACTAAGTGTAGTAGGGAGCCTGTGCTGATGTGTGTTTGTTCATTTATCACATGTTTGATTTCTGCTATGGCTTTCTGGATGTGGAAGTTTTCTTGCATTTGTATAAGATGTTTGTCATGGTTGCTTATTCTCATTATTTTCATTTCTTGTTCCATGTTTGTAGGATGATGGTTGTAGTGTTTCAAATGCTCTGCAAATGTGGAATGGTTTGTTTCATACTTACAACATCTGATATGTTCTTTGTATCTTGTTTGAAAATTCCTGCATGTCATGCCTATGTATACTGCATCACAACCATGACATTCAAGTTTATATATTCCTGATTGTTGGAATTTGTCTCTCTTGGTAGCTGGCTGGCTTAGGTGTGATTGAAGAGTTTGCCCAGGCTTATATGCTATTTTGAAGCCTATAGGCACAATGACAAAAATGTAAATAAAATAGCTAATATATGTACATATTCCAGGCCACTGATGATGCCTTGCAGAAAATAAAGGCGGAACGCGTATGGCACTAAAATTGTGTTTTATTCAGTTGCTGTCAGACGGTCCATAAGTAAAAATTATTAATATACAGATCGTTTAGTTTGCACTAAATAAAAGTTATGGATAAGCATGCCCAGCAGATTTCATAATAGGGAAAGATGCCCGCACACACACACACACACACACAGTGTCTGTGTCTAGTGTTACTGTTTCGCTGCAACATGAATCAATCGAATGCTATAAACAATAATTCACATGACACTAAAGTGAAAGACTTAATTACAGTTGTATACAGAACATCGTTTGAAAGACGTCCTCAAAACGTGTGGGACCAGTTCATCTAGCTGTGAGCGTATAACAGAGTGTATCATCTTGAGATAGCGTTCAGCTATTCGGTGTCTTATTGCAGCAGAGGCTGATGAACGTTCTGACATGCTCTCAGGTTAATACGTACGTCTTAAAAAGCGAAAGAAACATTCTGTTGTGTGCGTACTGTAAGACCATCGGTACACACACCATCAGATTATCTGACTTGTCGCTCTAACGAAGTAGGCGAGCGAGTGTCAGCAATATGTCTCGTGGTCTTATTGTGGCGTGTTTATCTTCTGCCGTTAGGTCAGACGATAGAAATGCCACTTGCACGCTTAGAGTAGCAGATTGACGGTGACCAACTTTAAACAGAACTTGATTAATTTTCACACACATTTATTAAAATAATAAAAAGCATAGACATTTCGTAACTTGATTCTGGATGCTGTTTACAATTGACAATCTGAAGTTCCTTTGGTCTTGGTACGTTAATCTTATTCTCACATATCTCTGATACTTGACAAAGTGTGTATACATTTATCTTCATGGCTATGTACAGGAATACGATAATCTTCTTAGGTGCAGACTGAATATACCTAGCGCGTTCATATATCACTGCGCGAGTGTGATCCTCGAGGAGTAATGGTTCTACGTTAGCAGCAATCTCATTGGCTGCGTTACATATTGCGAAAGTCGGAAATCCAAAATATGACTTTTTATTAACTGATGGAGTTTTCTGACTAACGCTTAGTAATTACATTATTGCTCGCTGGTTCTGCATGGTGGTGTGTTATAACAGCTTGCAGACTCGCTGCAATAGCTTTGTCTTTATTTATGCATGGTCGGAGATGATTCATCATCAGATCGACATCATCATTTTAATCACAAAATGTAAATACAACATGCATTACATACTACTACCAATAATAGAATCTATTTATTTGCTTATTAATTACTTGTTGTAATACATGAAAGCAACGATACTTCATCTTGCTACTTACAGAACTTTAAACATATCGGAAGCTCAGCACACAATGAAAGACAGTTAGTGTTGGGAAAGAAGCGGTAGCGCTCAGTGCTGAGTCGTGCGCATCTCAACACAAAATTCAGAGCAGTGAAATTGGTTCACCTAAAAAACTGGACGACACATCTGCCACCAAAATTCTCGTCCATTATTGCTGGCAAACTTCTTTTTCTCGAGAGCTGTAGCATGTGCCTGGTACATTATGGATGACTGAAAACATGGACACAATCGATTTATAAATCACTTATACGTAATTCTTTTTTATATCTAGTAGACAAAAACTGTGTGTATAAAATATGTGTCTATCGACTAAGTATTCCGAAATGGATCTATAAAGATACTGATATTAGCTCTCAAAAAGAAGATTGTCGAACCTCCTTGCTTAATTCACAAGAGTGTTCCCATATATAAAATGTGACGGTTCAGTTCCAATACGTTCGCAAGCCGATTTTAATACCAACCTAACTGGTCCAAAGCAGCCAATACACGTTCCCGCAGTAGTGTCGACATCAGCGGCAACTGCTAAGATGGCGTAGAATAGCTACTTCGGCGATGCTGCTGTCCTTGGTGGCCCTAGGTACTGTCTAGTGGTCAACGAACTAACATCAGAGAGACAACTTGCTACAAGGGCCGATCCGCCAAGAAGTGGGGGCCATCCACACATGCTCCAGCCAGCATATGATTTCGTGACTTACTGTGCTCTCTCATTTGTCTAAAGTCCATTGGATATTCGGATCACTGGAAAGTTTATTGTGCCAAGCTACAATGGGTTACAGACGTGGTTGTCTAATCAAAAAAGTTAATGGCCTTATGTTACCTTGTGTGCCTGATCGAGGCGCCGTGACTGTGGGGTTTTCTAAGAATGATTATCATGATTATCAGTTGCCTTTCTGGTGATATTCTGATTATTATGTATTGTAATAGTCCCCTTCATTCAATCTCGTGTTCCATCACACTTCTTGTTGGTCTGATTTGAAGGTAATTTTCTGTAACTCTTAGTTTGTAATTCAAACCATATGGGAGAATTTGTTAATGTTTTTAAACGAATGTAGATGACCGGCTATTTCTTTTCAGTTTTGCTGTTTAACTTTCTGTGAAAAGGTTATAAAGTCTATGGTCACCCACGTAAGTGGTGTTACCTTCTTTTTTTATAATTGCATACATTAAGGTTAATATACATTGCGATAGTGAAATTGTAGTTTGGGTTTCCCCTCTTTGGTTTTAAATGCATGTACTTGTGATGATAAATAAAAAAAAATTACTTTTAGAATGCTGTTGGGCACTTCTCGTGCAGAGTGTTGTTGTGAGTGTGATGACTGGTGCGCGTAATTGGAATTTTGTAAAGTTTGGAGTGCTAAGCTTCAAAAATTACAATTTTTCTGGATTTTGTTAAGTAGCTTTCCTTTGTTATTTGTTTTCTTTTTTGGATACTAATTGTTGATATCTGTTTTTCAGAACGCCTACAGGAAGGTGCCTGGTATGGCTGCATTCCACAAGGAGGAATTTATTTGTCAGCCGTCTATTAGAGGTTCCAACGTTTCGAGGAGTGCAGCCGAACTGGTGTGCCCCCTCAGGGAGTCATCTGAGTGTGCCATGACCTTGCCTAAATTGGAACCGGCCGAGTAACGGCGTTGCCAGCATTCAGTGTGAGATAGGCGAGCTTGTTTCGGTTTCACCCTTTTTCTAAGTGGCTGAGCTGTCACGCTCACACATCGTTAGAGCAAGGGAAAAAAATTGGAAATTTGTGGTAAGTTCCTATGGGACCAAACTGTTGAGGTCATCAGAAATGGTTCCAATGGCTCTGAGCACTATGGGACTTAACATCTGAGGTCATCAGTCCCCTAGAACTTAGAACTACTTAAACCTAACTAACCTAAGGAAATCACACACATCCATGCCCGAGGCAAGATTCGAACCTGCGACCGTAGCGGTCGCACGGTTCAAGACTGAAGCGCCTAGAACCGCTCGGTCACACCGGCCGGCTTGAGGTTATCGGTCGCTAGGCTTACACACTACTTAACCTAACTTAAACTAACGCTAAGACAACACACACACCCATGCCCGAGGGAGGGCTCGAACCTCCGATAGGGGGGAACCGCGCGAACTGTGGCAAGGCACCCAGGACCGCGCAGCTACTCCGCGCGATTAGAGTCAGGGCTTGTGCGGTGCATTACGCTATCAGGTTTCGGGATTTATCTAATGTCGTCACAGAGGATACGCACTGCAGAAAGTTACAGGAGTAGTTCATACGTTTCTCATGAAAATGCAGAAAATTGTCAGTTGTACAGGTGACTGTGGTACGGAAGGGAGCTTTACGCTTGTAACCAGTGATTCCTGAGTGAATTACCCAAGAATTATGTGGTTGTTACTCTGGACTATTTATTGAATTGCCAAACCGTTTAGCTAGACTGTTCAGTGAAGGTACAGTATTATCAGTGACTTGCAGTGATGATGTTAAACGGTCCCTGTATTTCCGTTTGTAGTTCTAGGATCGTTGTGAAATGTTTGGTTTGAGTGATGCTCATTTTAATCAAATTTTGCAGCCGATGGTTTCTGGGTGTTTGGCACAATCTTTGAAGAATGTGATGCGGAGTAATTCGTCTATGTCGGAATTTATGTAGAAATTACTTATCTGGTTGGGGACGCCGCCAGTTAATAGAAAAGAAGTACTTTGGCGTGTAAGGCGTTGATGAGGTTTAGAAGAAGCATGTAAAGAAAGTATGGACACTGTTTGAAGCATGTGTGCTTAGATTTTCAGGACCATTAGATTATTTGTACTGTTTTGTAGAGGATTTGTCCTACTGATGCGTCTAAGGTCACCTTAAGTGAACAACCCAGAAATTTCTAACGGTTGAATCGAATGATTTCGGAGGCAGAGGCATTGCGCCATGCTGATAACACTTGTGTCATCAGCATCTAAGGCGTCAAAAAAAAAGTTGAAATGTGTGTGAAATCTTATGGGACTTAACTGCTATGGTCATTAGTACCTAAGCTTACACACTACTTAGGCTAAATAATCCTAAGGACAAACACACACACCCATGCCCGAGGGAGGACTCGAACCTCCTCTGGGACCAGCCGCACAGGTAAGGAGTCAGAATCTGTATAAGAATAGTAGGGTGTCAGGTTATAGATTGTGCTGATGTGGTATCAGGTTAAGGCTCACTTATCAAGGAATTGTCTGCAGCCGAGTTAACAGCCCTAATTATGACAAGAGGGTATGTGCACTTCGCCAAGGGTCCAGTTTTGTGAAAGGGTCGTGGCGACGCCCAGCTCAAGAATGCCATTCGTTGTCGGTAGTTTTAAGGGGAACCCGTAAGTGCACGTCTATATTCTGGGAGTTCTCTGAGCCTTCTCAATGAAGATTGGTATCTGGCACTCCGTGCGATATACAAATTTTCAGAGATCTCTGGCGATATATCTAAATTAACAAATTGTGGAGAAATAAAGCTCTTGGGGGAAGGGTTTTCAGAATTTTACTTGCGTGATTGGAGTCAAAGTGGCTCGGAATTTGTCAGGTCAGCACGGACGTATTTAAGAAAGATTATAATGATTTTCGTCATTTATCCACAGAAAAGCGTTATTTGGTCCACCACCCGTGTGGTCAGACTCGTCACCCGTGTGGTCAGACTCGTTATGTCTGTCGGATCGCTTGCGTGGAATGAAAGGACCTTACCTGTGAGGAATTCGCCAAATCAGCTCTCACTCTCTTGTATTAAGCAGCTTGAGATAGATACAGATAAGTTGCTGAGAGAGGGAGTTGTCAGGCCACCTAGATCACCATGTTCTTCCCCACATTTTTTCTGCCCCAGGGACACAACAGGATACCTCCCATGGGTGGGTTATTCATCCCTAAACAAAAAAGTTATTCTTTATTCAATATCATTACCTGACCTGCGTACGTGGTTTGGACGGTTCCAGAAGGCAAAAGTTTTTACTACTCTCAATCAGGCGTATTACCAGATTCCTCTGGCCAAAGAATCAAAATCTCATAACGGCTTTTACCGCCGCATTCAATGTCAAGCCATCGAAAGTGAGCTCCACACAATCCACGATTTCCTTTCTGCGGCACCTAGTCTCCGCTCAAGGTACCAGAAGAGGTCAGAGCTGCACTAAAGTGATCAGGTCGTTCTATCCCCCAAAGAATACTAGGGGTCAGGGGAGACTCATTACAGTGGCATGGTCAGTTTTTTTGGATAATTTATTTCCTACTTTACTCAGCTTGAAGTAACTCTAAGTAACCTCAGGAAAAAGGAAGGGAGCGTCCCACGAAGGGGCATTGAGGCCTTGAAGGTTATCCATGCCCAACTCTAATATGAATTCAAAGTCCAGACCGATCCATCGATGACGGGTGTTGCGGCTGTTATTTTACAGTAGGAAAGTAAGGGACACTATCCTATCGCTTACGCTTCGCGGGCCCTCTCCCCTCCTGAAGCAAAATATTCTGTGTATGAGCTGCCTCGAAAACTATCCGTTCTTTTTACACGGACAACCAAAACCGAGATCTACTGGACGTGTCGCCGGGTAGTACATGATAATTTCTGCTTTTCAGTTCACGGTTAAGCACACACCTGGGACTGGGAATATCACTACGGATGTCCTAAGTAGGATATTCAGGGAATAACAAGATCACTTCGAGGCCTGTGAAGCCAATGAACGATATGCATCCAACCATATTGTTTGTCCAGTCTTAAGCAACTGTCATCTCTTTTTTAAAGATATCATGGAACAACAGGATTCTAAGGAGAGAATCAGGAAAGGGGAAACGGGAAGGCTACGTTTTATGAGGGGAACCACTGTCGGTTACACCGTGTGGGGAAGTTGTGAGGATAAAATAGTGTCACCCAACGATTTGGTACCTCTGGTATTTAAGTATTACCACGAAATTCCTGTAGGTGATCATCTCGGTGTCTTCAATTCCAGGATGAAGATTTGGGAGTACTTTGTCAGGAAGACGGCTGACAAACAAATTAGGGACCTCGCATCAGGCTCTAAGCTGTGTTCATACACTGAACACTCGCCGAGAGTTGCTGGCATGAGACACTGCTAATCAACCCTTGGAGAGGGTGTATGTTGATTATATGAGCGTCGTTATAATGCTCGGAGGCTGCGTCCAGTAGGCTAGATCAGCATCGTTCAGTGACTAGCTGCTTGCTACTATACAGCTACTGGATGCACTTCCGGATGTTATCTGTCGAACGAAATATGCGAGTATTATAGCAAAAGATGTATCAAATACTGCACTTTAGGCAAATATTCACTTCAAAGCGGTGTTATCTGAATAGCATGAGGCTGATGAGGTTCATTTGTGCAAAAATTTGTTTCCAGGACGAGGTGGATGCGATATTCCATCCTTGTGAATACATTGCTACACGTGGTTAAGTGTGCACTTTCCATTTGCTCATGTCAAAGGAGAATTCATGACTTCCAGCAGCGTAAGGTATCGCGATAGTGCAATGGCGAAAATTGAAAATTTGTGCTGGACCAGGGATTTAGCCTGGATTTATCGCTTCTGACGATTGGATGCCTTAACTGTATTAGCCATTCAGACACTTTTTCTGGCCGTCTAATATTTGCAAATTGTCACACTCTGCAACGCAGTATCCCTCAGCCATTAACCCCCTACCCGCAAATTATTGATTCCCAGAGAAGTTCCGATGATATTAGTGGATCTGCACTGAAAGGAACTTCAAGGAGCCGACGTTTGAGTGGTGTCTGTTCTGTCGGACATGTAGTATCAGTTAATGAATGATTAAAGAGCAGTCTATGTGTGGTGTTTAACAACATGTCTGCTATTTGTCTTCTGGTGTACATATAGACTTTGACCTACATCATTCTTTGTGGGTACGACTGCAATGAGCTGCTCTGACCAAAGTGACACAGAAGTGATATAACGAGAAGGAAGGGTGGGGGGGGGGGGGGGGTACATAATTCCCCACAATACCTTCAGTGGCACAGTCTGTCCACAGTGATTTGGCACACTGTCACGCACGAATTGCTGGATTTACCATTAAATTATTCACCACCATTTTCCGTGGAATATGTTATGACGTCATTAATTTAAACGCAGTGCTTATGGGAATAACATATTATTAAGCCTCACGAAACTACGTTATATATGTACGTTAACGGAACTAGCCTGCTTCGATAGTTCTACAAAGCGTCGTAGGCGGAGCGTAATGTTCGCTTGGACGTGACATCTCAAATATAAAGTGACACACGGGTTTATACCATATTATAAGACAAGTGTGCTTGACCGTTTAACGTGGATGACCTCTAGTTGTAGAGTAAAATTAATATAATGTATACCAAAACACGAGCCTAGGAATGAATAAAGTTATTGGTAACCACGATGTTAAAAAGTATCGAGACTTGTGACTATGTGGAATTTTTACATCTCCTTTGGCTAAAGTACATGGTATTAGCTGGCGTGAGACCACTACAGACTGGAGTGTATGTTTGATCCCTGTGTAGGGCTGTATACAGATATACATGATGCCTTGAATCTTTCTTTTCAACTATTCTGTTACGGTATGACATGACATAATTCAACAGTTATTGGTAATTTCCCACCTCTCTTTTCACATTATTTGATCTCTGTTTACTGTGTAATAGAACGTCGGTATCTTCGTCTCTGTCAACCAGCAATGTTTTCTGTCGCACTGCAATGTTGAAGTACCATAAATCGTAATTTTTACAGCCATTCTGTTTAATCTATGCTTATTAGAGGTCCAAACATGAACTATGTGGTAGAGGAATTGAGGTTAAACGTATATTTCATCTGAGGCGGTATTAAGAGTTGATATAACCACTAGCATCACATCTGGTTGTGACCCACAAAGTTTTAGAAAATGACATCTTCTGCATCTACATCTAGATGTCTGTACGTTATAGAGAACAACTTGTGTTTAATATGGGCTGCAGCATTTGTTTAGGATATGTAACAATGGACGGTGGTCATACAATGTCTTGCGTTAGACATTAGGCATATTTGATGTTCCGTTGTGCTTTCAAAGAGTGCAAAATCTTATGCAACTTTATTATTGCTCAAATTTTCGTGGAGATGGTGCATATTATGCGAATAATGTATTTTAATAATTTTTGGAACTTCGTTGTGCTCGCAAAGTGCGAGGCGTCATACAGTAAATGGTAAGTAGTTTTATTAATTTCCAAGATGTCTACTATGACATTTCTTTCGAAATGTCACATCCCTCACAGATACCCCTTTCGTCCTGTGTTTATAAGATGTTCCTTCCGTACTCATACTGCTATTTAAGTGACATGCCGTAGTAAAGCACGTTATTATTACTTCTCAAAACAGACAAATGCCTGTGTGTGTGTGTGTGTGTGTGTGTGTGTGTGTGTGTGTGGTAGGGTGGGAGGGGGGGTAGTGTAGTTAAGTACAGGGGTTTTTACTTTCTCCGTGAGACATAGTTTCCTAAAAATGTAGCTCCACAGATTGGATCCCACTTTAGATATTTAGATACTACTGCAACATAAGCATTACATTTTGCGACGCATTTTAGAGTATTGTGCCATCATACATGTGGATTTGAGTCTTACAACGTTTTTTCTTGCTCTTAATCTCTGCTAGGTCATAGATATTCGATGTAAATTTTTCGTGTTGCCAATGAATTTTAGAGAGTTTTTTGGAATGTTGGAGCATCATAGATGAGGAAAATAATACACTCTATGAACCTTTTATAGAAGCTTGCCACCATAATTCTGACTGCAAACCGCTGTCCTTTTAAATAGCCTTCACTATGCCTGTGTCATTTGTAATAATAGCTATAACTGGCAGTCAGTGTTGATTTTTGAGAACATTTCTCGCAAGGAAATGCAGTTGACGTTCATGGAATCACAAAATCTGCTTCGTTCAGTACCACCAACTGCCATCATGGTATAAATGGTGTGAAGATGGTCACAGTCTGAGCGAAACCAGTAACAATTACAAATAAATATTTTATTCCAGTGAAGACTGTTTTTAATCCATTTGTAAAGCAATCAGTAGCATCTAATACATCTTTTTCCTAGTGAATAACAATATGCATAAACTTTGACCCTCCTAAAATTGTGCTTGAGAATAATTTAAATGCAGAAATATTTAATTTGTGGGCATATCCCTTCTTAGTTACGTTCAGAGTGCCAATTTGCTTGCATTCTCTCCTGCTTAGGTTAATATTTTAGCTAACACGTATTTTTCTGTAGTTATGTCTCGTCAGGTTATTTGTATGACAATGAATCATTAGAGCTACCTTCTGTAATGATAGCTGTCATTGGGCATGGAAATCTAACATTGGAATACATAATTTACAAGTTTTTCCACCAATTGGGTGAATATGAGTCTATCTGAAATTAACTTACACTTTCATCTACAATGGGAACATATTTTTGCACTATTGTGACATCACATTCATGAATTTGAGTCTTACAGTGTTCTGTCATGTACTCAACCTCTTATAGGTCCCAGATAATATGTGTGAACATCGCATTTATTGTGCTGCCTACACATTTGCAAAACCTTTTAGAATAGTGCAACATCTTAGATATAGAAAATAATTAATTTACAGCTGTGTTGCGTTTTCTATCAGTGGAGCCATTTGTTGGTGAACCATGATAACTACACGTGGTACAAAGAATGACTCACCCACGTTTCTCTAAAGGAGCCAACGTTGGTGGCAACAATAACGTCAAAGAAAATCGTGGTACAAAGAGCGAACTTTCACCGTTTTCTACATTGCAGCCATCTGCTGGTGACTGAAGCTGTTGGTGACAAGAGTAACTTTGATGTGAAACAGGATTTAATGTGATTACGCATTTTCGGAGTTAATGGGATACATTTAATGTAAAACTCATTTTCAATTATTATAAATTCCTAATTTGTTATTTATGTGTTATAATCAAATGTTGTTTCCAACAATTACGAATTCCTAACCTGTTATTATATGGCATGAGAAAACGTTTTGGGTTTTAATTGTTTATAGAGAAATAAGCTATTAATCATCCCCATATAGGTCATAATACATGGCTTAAAATGAAATACACCAATGTGACTGATGAGTCTCTCCTTAAACAAGTTTTGGGAAGTCAGTAATGCAAAGATACTTGACAATGTTTTCAATATTTTAGGCATCTCAGGTACTTTATTGTATTTGGCGGCCAAGCAGGAGTGCTAGGAAAGAGGAGAGCAAGGGGTGCTACACATAAGGCCACCTATCTCCAACCTACGCCATTCCCTTCCTCCCTTCCCTTCCCCTACATGTCCTTGGCACATGGCTGGATGTGCTGCTGCTGATGTCATGATTCCAAGAATGACATGGACGTGCTGATACGGATGTGACACGATTTCCAGTCCACTTCCCCTCTCACCCCTTCCCATTACTCTCCCCCTCCCGCTGCCATCCACCTTCACCTTCCCCTTCTTGGCTGTGTCACATGTCCAAGCACGACATGTGCAATTATTTCAGCTGTAATGTGAGACCACAGGTAAAGGAGTGCTGTCGAGTGCTGTGGCAGCGTTTTGGGCTAATACTACCAGTGCCATACTACTTTGAACTTCTTCCAGTAAAACGCAGTATTTCAGGAGTTAGAGAACCATTACAGATAAATAGAGCATTGACGTACATTGAATATTATTTTTTATTGGGAGGTTCGAAGACTGATGTTTCCATTTCGACATCATTATTTTGGTTGTATAAATTTACAATGAGGCATTTCATCTTCATTTTTTGGTGACAAATTGACTGTTTCAGTTGGTTTCTGTCGCACAGACACAGAAACTCCGTTTATTCAGATGGTATTTCGGATGCATACCTATCAGACATCTTCTCGCTCACTCTGAAATTAGCAAATAGCTGTACTTGTGAAATATCAGCGGAAAAAATGTTCTGCAGCCGTATGCAGTATAGTGCGAGGACAAATTTCATCACTTGTCCTTACACACCTTAGCTAGTGCTTTGTCTCTCAATGGTAACAATCCATTTTTCTGACACACATGTGATACAGTATACAGCTTCTATATGGAACCACCCTGATTTCCTATCGTAATTTAAAAAAGTCGTGAGACGCAGATCTTGGTTTGTGTCATTACGTAAAGCAAACTCGAAAGCACTGAGAAGAATTTCTTCTAAACTATTGCTTTTGTTTTGTTTCAGACGCTAAATAATTATCATAAATCACTGCATATTGAAAGAGAGACCAATAGAGGGTGTGGTATGCCTGATTTCACCCGTTGCTGTCCAAATAAACTTCCAACATCAGTTTCGAAGGGAGCCACGAGACGTTAGTACTATCAAGGCTTGGTGTGGCAAGTTCCTGGCCACTGGTAGTGTAAGCAGTCAGTTTGTGTCTGAAAACGCACATCTGATTAAATGCTAGAGGATACCAGAAAGATCTTCCAGAGTGAGTTCGCCGACCATAACAAACGCTGTACATCCGTCGTTCAACGTTTCACAACGTACCACATACACGACTTCCCTTGCACGCTTACAAGGTTTAAATTGTACAGGCATTGAAGGGAAACCAGTTGCAGCTTCGTCACAAATTTGCTATCGAGAAGCTGGATCGGAGCGAGCAAAGCACTAACTATTAGTGAAAGATTGTATAAATGGCTCAAATCGCTCTGACCACTATGGGACTTAACTTCTGTGGTCATCAGTCCCCTAGAACTACTTAAACCTAACCAACCTAAGGACATCACACACATCCATGCCCGTGGCAGGATTCGAACCTGCGACCGTAGCGGTCACGCGGTTTCAGACTGAAGCGCCTAGAACCGCACGGCCACACCGGCCGGTAAAGATTGTATAGATGAATCAGTTTTCTTCATCGAGCAAACAGTAACAGGAATCGTTTGTCTGGACGGGCTTGACGAATCTACTGTCCCTCAGCTTCTTCCTGGACCGAACATTACCCGAGATATGGGTGCTACTGATGGACCAACCAAGGGGCCATCGCGATTTCTGTACATAACCCGTCCGGATGACTTCCTGGGGGGTTATATGACATACATTGTGTTTGTATCGCCTGTACGTCACTTTGGCGCTCTCCGCTAAAGATGATGTAACAGGTCGACTAAAGTGGCTGCCTATATTAATCTTGTCCGTCCCCTGCTAGAGTACTGATGCCCGGTATGGGATCCTTTCCAAATAGCGTTGACAAGGGACATTGAAAAAGTTCAAAAAAGATCAACTAGTTTCGTATCATCGCGAAGCAGAGGAGAGAGTTTCACAGATATGATAAGCGAGTTGGGATGCCAATCATTATAAAAAAGGGTTTCGTCGTGCCGAGGTCTCTTTGCGAAAATTCAATCACCAGCTTTCTCCTTTGAACGCGGAAACATATCGCTATCTCCAGCTTACATAGAAAGAGATGATCATCAAAATGTAATAAGAGAAATAAGAGCTCGTCTGGAATCATTTAAGAGTTCGTTTTCCCCACTGGCTGTTCAGGAGTGTAACGGTAGAGAAATCGTTTGAAGCTGGTTCGATGAACCCGGAGCCAGTCAGTTATGTGTGATTTGCAGAATACTCATGTAAATGTAGACGTATCATTGTAGATTGTGACAAGTCATTGTGTGTCAACGATATTAGTGATAAGATTGTATTTCAGAGCAGAAACCTTATTTCGGTGCCATAATTATCTATGTAAACCTTTATGTTCTTTTGTTGAAAAAATAGGAGTACTGATAGTGTTCGTTCTTCTTGTTCGAACCTCACTCTAAGAAGGTTGTATCATTCATTGTACCATGAATTTATTGTGAGATAATGATATCTTCAAGTCATTTACGACTTTATTCTAATTGTTTAATGATTAATACTCCACACCTGTAGTAACGAAATATTTTTCATATTTTTTCAGCCTTTTCAATTAGTTCGAAGTAGTCAATTTAGCGACACAACAATAGCGCGCCATAAAGGCGCTGTCGTAGTCACTTTTCAACATTCATAAGTCGGAATTTCAGCATATGTTTTTAACGAAATTCTATTGTAACTATTATTGTTACGGAAACTGTGTCTTTCCATTGACGATTTACAATAACATGGTGTTGATCACCAAGTCTGTTGCTTTCCAGCGACGACTTCCAGGCCTCTAACAAAACTCACATGGGCAATGAAATACGCTTTTACATAATTATATTGAACTTCAAGTGCAGAGTAAGGTTTAGTATCTTCCATTAATTTTCACAACTGTATGATTTCTTTTCCTGTTGGAACGTGACGTTTCCTTCTTTCGCCAACATTTTACTTTCTAATTTCGAAATCAAAATCAAAATTACAGATTCCAATCTCAATCATGTTTGTGCGCACATGGATTGAAAGACAGTTTCATCTATATATTTCAATGAGTCCATATCGAAGTGTATTACTTTTCCGAAGGAAAGTTTTTTGAGCTACTTTGTGTGCTGGAGCAAACTGTAGGCATTTATATTTCGAAGTTTCTTTTAATTGCATTTGTAAATAAGGGAGCTTTCATGTGGACACCCTGTATTACAGAGTCAGTGCGGGTCATTGCTCTGAAATCGCCCACATACGCAGCAACTGCAGCGGGCAGATGTTATTCCAGAACAGCCGAACAGAGCTGTCAGAAATACCAAAGTATGTGTAATACAGGCCAATTCGTCCCTGCGGAGTTTGCATAAAAACGTGTTTGGAGTAGGGCGGTGATCGCAGCTGGCCCACATAATGGCAGCCCTGGCGGCCGGCACCGTCTCATCAGCGGCGCCCAACCTGCACTTAGACGCCAGCCCGCAACGCGCTCCGCGTTGGTCCTGACACGGCTGGGCCCGCAGGAGTACCGAACCGAAGCGGAGGGCAGAGGCCCCCACTCCGGCCCGCAAGCAATTATTGGCGCGCGCAGTGGCGCGGAATGAGGAGATAGCCGGCGTTTGTTCTGTCGACGTTCACAATTACGGCCTGCACGTAGCCCTGATATGGAAATGGGCGATGATAGACGGCGCAGACAGCAGGCAGAATTCCTACCAAAATGTCGACTGTGCCAACGTGAAATTCGACTTTGCGATAAGCTCCTCATCAGAAATTGTGTATGATAGTAAACCTCGTCTGTTGAACATCTTTCACATTAGTTATCACAACGCGTATTCCAGATCACTAGCATAGTTTAGATTGTTTGTTCACTGTTTTCGTCTGCCAGGGAACGCACATCTCTAGCTATTTGATGATGCACATCTGCCCGATGTACAGTGTTATCGAAAATTTAAGAAGGACAATAATTTTCACAAGATGTTTCACTATCGATGAAAATAGGACTGTATAGAAGTAAGTATAGTACAGAGCCCGGGTTGGGTATTTTCTCTTCCCGGGGACTGTGTGTCTATGTTGTCCTCATCATTTCATCATCATCATTCATGACAGTAGCTAGATTGTATTGTGTAAAAACTGAACTGTGTA
Source organism: Schistocerca piceifrons (assembly GCF_021461385.2). Taxonomy (NCBI): domain Eukaryota; kingdom Metazoa; phylum Arthropoda; class Insecta; order Orthoptera; family Acrididae; genus Schistocerca; species Schistocerca piceifrons. The sequence goes on from NC_060141.1 coordinate 588,758,902, forward strand.
TAAATTGGGACTTTTTATTGCTGCTGATGACTGCGCAGTTGAGCGCCCCACAAATCAAACATCATCATAGTACAGAGTGTAACTGAAAGAAATATGCAATAAGACGAACAGAAATTACGTTTTTACTCAAAACATTAATTACATGAAGTCATCGTGATTCGTGATGAGGGACATGGCTCTTAATTGAAGAGCCAAAGAAACTGGTAGACCTGCCTCATATAGAGTAGCGCACCGCCGAGCACGCAGAAGTGCCGCAACACGAAGTGGAATGGACTCGATTAATGGTCTGAAGTACTGCTGGAGGGAATTGAGGTCATGAATCCTACAGGGCTGTCTATAAATCCGTAAGAGTACGAGGGGGTGGAGATCTCCTCCGAACAGCACGTTGCAAGGGATACCAGATATGCTCAATAATGTTCATGTGTATGGAGTTTAGTGGCCAGGGGAAGTGTTTAAACTCAGAAGAGTGTTCCTGGAGCCACTCTGTAGCAATTCTGGACTTTTTGGTTGTCGCATTCTCATGCTGGATTGCCAAAGTCCGTCAGAGTGCACGATGGACATGTATGGATGCAAGTGATCAGACAGGATGCTTACGTGTCACCTGCCATAGTCGTATTAAAAATGTATTAGGGGTCCTAAACCACTCCAACTGCACACACCCCACACCATTATTGAACATCTACCAGCTTGAACAGTCACCTGTTGACATGCAGGGTTCATGCCTTCATGAGATTGTCTCCATACCCGTACACTTTCATCCGAATGATATAATTTCAAACGAGACTCGTCCGACCAGGCACATGTTTCCATTCATCAACAGTCTAATGTTGGTGTTGACGGGCCCAGGCGAGGCTTACAGCTTTGTGTCGCGCAGTCATTCAGGGTACATGAGTTGGCCTTCGGCTCCGAAACTTCGTTGAATGGTTCGCACACTGACTGCTGTTATGGCCAAGCATTAAAATCTGCAGCAGTTTGCGGGAAGGTTGCTCTTCCGTCACGATTGACGATTCTCTTCAGTCGTAGTTGGTCCCGTTCTTGCAGGATCTATTCCCGACCGCAACGATGTAGGAAATTTGATTTTTTGCCTTATTCCTGATATTCACGCTACACTCTTGAAATGGTCGTACGGAAAATCTCCACTTCATTGCTACCTGGGAGATATTGTGTCCCATCACTCGTGTCATGACCATAACACCAAATTCAAACTCACTTATATCTCGATAACCTACCATCGTAGCAGCAGTAACCGATCTAACAACTGCGCCAGGCACTTATTGTCATATACAAGAGTTGTCGACCGCAGAGCCGTATGCTGCCTGTTTAAATGACTCTGTATTTGACTACGCATCCCTGTACCACTTTCTTTCGCGCTTTAGGGAAGGCCGGTTGTGAATATTCTGCAACGTGTTACAACGTTGGCCACAAAGTTAGTAATGGATTCTTGTGATAGGACGTTGCATTCCTTCACTAATGCGATTACAGCTGCTGGATGGTCGTTGGTCCCATGCGGACGTTCTACAATACGTGTCACTACAGGATCTCACATGTGCTAGATGGAATTTAGATCGGTGGAACCGATAGGCCAATCCACTCATCGAAAATCCTCTCGTTCCAAGAGCACCTTCATTTGCGCTGCTTGATTCGATTACGCATCGTCATCCGTAAATGAAATCGGGGCCCAATACACCCGGAAACGTGCACGTGGGGATGGACTCCAGTGTAGCAATAACGTGGAGTGCTAAAGATACCATGATCACAGATCCACAGTACGACCATGCTACATTGTGTCTCGCCACTCCGTAACACCTAGCCCACCAAAACCATCATGTTCGACACTATTGATAAGTGAATTACGTGTTCTTTCTCACCTCACGACGTATCAGGTTACGTCCAGAGTCACCACTCTGACTGAATCTACTCTCATCCGAGAAAAGCATGCGACCTCACTCCTTGCTGATCCACCTCCTATACTCTTGGCACCATCGTAAGTGGTGCTATCGATGTACGAGATGGAACTCAACGTTATGGTCGCCGGGCAAAGGGACTACGCCCTTTCAGTCTCCGTGCCATTGTGGAGCATGAGATTGCGTGTTTTGCAGTCTTGTTTGTCCTGGGTCAGTTGTTGCCTGTTGCACAACATTGCACCATGTACACTCATACTCATAAATTAAGTATAATGCTGATACATAGTGAAACAACACTTCGGTGAGCGGTTTGCCGGTTTAAATCACCTCAGGGTATGACCATGCGGTGCATGTGACCTGCGGTCGTCGCACGGTGGCGCTGGCAGCAGTCCACGTACACAGAGATGTGTTGGTGAATGTCAGAGTACGGTGCAGCGAGTAAGTGTGCAGACGTTTTCAGACGTGTTAATGGTGACTGTGTGTTGAAAATGGCTCAAAGAACACATATTGATGACGTTATGAGGGCTAGACTGGTCAAACACAGCAGGTCGTAGCATAGGCCCCCCGGTTATATTCACGGACGAATCCAGGTATAATCTGAACAGTGATTATCGCCGGGTTTTCGTCTGGCATGAACCAGGAATCAGATACCAACCCCTTAATGTCCTCTAAAGGGACCTGTATGGAAGTCGTGGTTTGATGGTGTGGGGTGGGATTATGATTGGTGCACGTACACCCCTGCATGTCTTTGACAGAGGAACTGTAACAGGTCAGGTGTATCGGGATGTCATTTTACACCAGTATGTCCGCCTTTTCAGGGGTGCAGTGGGTCCCACCTTCCTCCTGATGGATGACAACGCAAGGCCCCACCGAGATGCCATCATGGAGGAGTTCCTTGAAACAGAAGATAACAGGAGAATGGAGTGGCCTGCCTGTTCTCCATACCTAAACCCCTTCGAGCACGTCTGGCATGCTCTCGGCCGACGCATCGCTGCACGTCTTCAAAGCCCTAGGACGCTTCAGGAGCTCCGACAGGTATTGGTGCAAGAATGGGAGGCTATACCGCAGCAGCTGCTGGACCACCTTATCCAGAGTATGCCAAACAGTTGTGCGGCCTGTGTACGTGAGCATTGTGATCATATCCCATATTGATGTAGGGGTACATGCGGAGGAAACTGGCGTTTTGTAGCACATGTGTTTAGGGGCGGTTTTCTCAACTTATCACCAATACTGTGGACTTACAGATTTGTGTCGTGTGTGTTCCCTATGTGCCTATGCTATTAGCGCCAGTTTTGTGTAGTGTCACGTTGTGTGGCACCACATTCCGCAGTTATCCTTAATTTATGAGCGTGAGTGTAGTTGACCGCGGTCGACCATTTGCTCTCCTTCGGGCAGCAGTTCCTATGGTTTTGGGACTCTCCCCATGGGGGTGAATCAGTGCTGTGAGCTATATGAAACTCCTGTGCTACGCACGTCACACTTCGTTGTCCTTCAAATTTCTCGATAGTCTTCCCCGTGTCAAGTCACACACATGTTGTCTCCGGACCATGCTGTAATGAAGAACAGCACCACAGTCCACCGCAAGTACTCGCTGTTAGGGAAACAACACTGTCTTTTCCCGTTCCTTGAACTGCTTTGAGTTACACACCTTTTGACGTCCAGCATTCTGTGAACGACTGGGACAGTTCTGACAAAATTCTCCCGCACTTTCATTCATTTACACAGGGGAGTTAATATGTTATGTTAGTTAATCTATCTCATCCTTAAGTTTTGCAAAGCCGTGTACTTTGAAGACCAAAACCCTGGCGACAAGTCAGGTGGTTAGGTGGTTAGGATTTGAGTTCTCATGGCCCATGTGGACAAGGACGGACACACTTCCTTTTTCCCTTGCGGTTGCCCTTGCCGCGGTTTCTTCAGGTGTTTGGCGACTGCCGTAGCTAAATATTCTAAGTCTTAGTTTCACACATTACCCGTTTGTAAAATGATAGAATGAGCGTTTCTAAGCTGCAGTATTCAGGTTTTCTGGGAGAGCGTCGTATGCTAGCGTTGTATTGGCGTTATTCTGTGTCACACGATTTTTAGATCTGCAGATGTATTTACATTATACATGAAATCAGATCTCGTTGTTGTGATAATGGCTTTGTCCACGGTATATGGACCAATGTCGGTTTTTCATTAAGTCAGCCGTGAAGATATCTCATGTTTCACATTACTCATTTAATAATATCACAGGCATTTGATACCATATGAGGCTCTTTTTCTGTTTTTGAAACATGCGGTATTATAATCGTAGGTAGTCCGATGCAGAACAAGTGAGTTCCTTGCTAGTAAACTTTCATGCTAAATTCTTGAATAATAACGTGATTTTTTTCAAGTTTGTCTGTTATTATTTTTTCTCGTATAAATTGGAAACTACGACTTTCATGATCAATTTACATGTGCTTATTTACACTTTGTCGCTCTTCGTTGTTGATTTTTTTGCCTGCATCTTTCAGCCAGCATAATGTAGGTTTCAGCTACAGAGACTTTCGAGACACGTGCTGCAGTCCTGAACAAGTAAAAAATTGGTATTTCTGTGGTTCATGGTTCTTACTATCATGTGGTAGGCAATGCAAAATGCAGTTCACACCTGCGCTGCACGCTCTAGAAGAGAACGCGCACCTGCACGCTTATAGTTCGTGCTTGAATGATTATATGTGTTGGTTAAAATGTTGTGTTACTTTAATACATGTTAGAAACCCCTTCATGTATTCGGCTGCGGTAAGAAAGCGTGCTTATTATGTAATGTTTCAGTAACAGATATTAGATCACGTTGTTGTTCACGCTTGTCTTTGGCGGAAATTTGACAGGTACAGCTTTGAATATTACGACATAAAAACAAGCATTTAGAAAACAGTAGGAGAATATAGATTGCGGTGAAGCATTTGATATGTAAGCAAGCTGATGCATATAAAGTGTGGTGTCACCGCCAGACACCACACTTGCCAGGTGGTAGCCTTTAAATCGGCCGCGGTCCGTTAGTATACGTCGGACCCGCGTGTCGCCACTATCAGTGATTGCAGACCGAGCGCCGCCACACGGCAGGTCTAGTCTAGAGAGACTCCCTAGCACTCGCCCAGTTGGACAGCCGACTTTACTAGCGATGGTTCACTGTCTACATATGCTCTCATTTGCAGAGACGACAGTTTAGCACAGCCTTCAGCTACGTCATTTGCTACGACCTAGCAAGGCGCCATATTCAGTTGCTATGAATGTATTCTGAACAGATAATATTGTGAATCATGTACCGTCAAGAGGGACGTACATTATTAATGGATTGAAGTTAAGTATCAAACTAATTACGTCCGCTTTCTGAATTCTAATTCCTTGTCATGTTCCAGATCTCACGTCAGTATAGTCCTTCCCTCCTCACGCCAGCATGCGTGAGCTAAAGCAAGGGCATTTCGGCCTCCACTAGTAACACGGTGTTGGCTCTTCTGCCAGTACAACATAAAGCATGACATTTAGAAAAAAATAATAATAAAATTTGAGACATAGAAAAACGTGCACAATCTGACTGCGAACACTTTGCGACAAGACAAAATAAATCAGATCTACGAAGAAATTCGAAGCATTGAGACATAATGTATGATTCATACTAGTAGAACCCTTCTGCAGCACAGCCAAGCAACAACGTAAAGGGTATCATCTATCAACCCTCTATTTACCAAGGGAAGATGGGAAACGCTGTGAATAGGGGTGAAAACTGTAAGGCACGGGCTGGATACTTCGACGATTTGTTAAATTTTGTAGAACTTTAAGATGTCTAGACAACAATAATTCGGGAACAAATGAACAAAAACTCAGTTTTATCTAACAAAAACAATACGGATAAAATCCTTGGAGAGTTCAAGAAAAACGAAGTCGCAGGGGAAGAAAAATCATCAGCTGAGACGCTTTGAACTCCCGGTATAATCACAGTTAAAATCTTAACGTAAGAAATTAAAATTTGATATTAATATTAAACAACCCTGGACGATTGGATGCCAGTTCTAGTTCATCTCTTACACAAGAAAGCAGATATGCAGCCTGAAAGGAATACTGGAAAATTATTTCTGCTAAGATCTGGTAGCGCTCATAGTACAAGAAAGTGTACGATTCGAGAAACTGATTGAATTCGGTGTCAGATGCCTGAAACACTTAAATAATTAAGGAAGCGTTAATGAAGACCCATTCTAAGATGAAATTTATGGGGAAGCTTACCAACAGTTTGAAGTAGAAACGACGGCCACACGGGGGGCTATGTTCGGTTCTCTTTAGTTGTGTTTTGGAGAAGATCATCAGCAAATTGGTAAAATACGTGACAGGAAAGGACTGTCCAGCCAAGCATGCATTGCAAGGAATAAAACCTGTATCAAAATCAACTGTCTTGCGTTTTTCGACGACTTCACTATCCTGTCTAGGAGCACTAACAGAATTATCGAGCAGATACATTTGCTACTCGTGAAACAGCATACATCAGAATCCGGACTCCAAATTTCCTTTCATGAACATGGACGTGGGAAGACAGAAAGAGTTAACACCTTTAAATATCTCGCGAAGGTAGTGCAACTGAATACTGGTACAAGAGATGCCAATAACACCAGCCGATAAAAGCCGGACGCTCTCTGCACACAAAAGAAAGACCATCTCAAGGCGAGGTGCTTAAAACAGTCTGTATGTTACTGAATACCACCGAAAGACGTGAATTTCAGGAGAAATAGAAACTGATATATTCGAGAAAACTATCCTCCGGAAAATAACGTGTCCAAAAAGAGTGGACGTACAGTATAGATTACGAGAAAGGGAATAAATGTATCAGGAAAATGAAAAATTAATCGAAGAAGTTTGAAAAAGAAGATCACAATTTTATGCACTTATCGTGGGACCGATTCAGAATAACTGAGAGATTTTTAATATTCTAGGCAGCTGACGTGAAGTTTCCGACAAATAGTTCGGAAGGTGAGGAAGGATGTGGTTCAAATGGCTCTGAGCAGTATGGGACTTAACATCTGAGGTCATCAGTCCCCTAGACTTAGAACTACTTAAACCCAACTAACCTAAGGACATCACACACATCCATGTCCGAGGCAGGATTCGAACCTGCGACCGTAGCGGTCACGCGGTTCCAAACTGAAGCGCTTAGAACCGCACGGCCACACCGGCCGGCAGGAAGGATGTGGCAGGGGCCAGATTGTATTGAAAAGACATCTCACACCGGGCTAAGTATAGGTTAGTGATCGATATGTTTAAAGCCTTCCTTGATGAAGAGAATTCAACAGCCGTGCAGCGATGCATACGCCGGTTCCCAACAGACTGACGAAGTTGAGCCGAGTCGGGCGTAGTTGGCACTTGATTGGGTGACCATCCAAAACACTAAGCGCATTTGATCTAACGCGGGGCACTCAGCCTCGTGATGCCAACTGACGACCTACTTGACCGAGTAGCGGCAGCTGGGGATCACGAAAACACAACAACTGGGAGAGCGGTGTGCTGAACCCACACCGTTCCACATCCACGTCCGGAGATGCCAGCCGACTGAGGATGACACGGCGGTCGATCGGCATCGTTGGACCTTCCGAGGCCTAGTCAGTTCTGATGAACAGTAACTGAACATTGGCTGGCTAGAACAGGCTGCCACAGACAGAAGGCAAAAATTAAGCGCTACAAAGAAGCCTCTAAGTAATGCGTAACCATCACCTAACGTGGTCTTCAGTGGGGGCTATCTAAAGAAAAAAGTCTGTACAAGCACGAAACCCACCCGACATTAATTTACTAATCAAAAAGGTAAAAAATCTGACAGAAAGAAAGTGATCTAGATATGAAGGAAAGATAGTGAGGAAAGAGAGTGTAGGTTTTAGAAGGACTAGACAATATGTAGCTCATCAAATGTTACATATAATGAAAAGAGGTTGCATGTAATTATATGAAAACGTAAAGAAATTAGTTACATAAGGACAATAGTAAGTAATAATGAAGTGTGATTCTGTTACTGTTCAATCTGCTCTTCATAAAGGGCAATCCATCACATACAGCCTCTGACGCCGTATCCCGTCCTACTAGGAAAACTTGGTCTCCTTCATTGGGCATACGTTCACCCCGATCTTCCCGCAGGGTGATATCCAACGCAGACTCAGGTCCTCTCCTTGTCTGACTCTCCGTAAAGTGGTGATGTGACATACTTACTTCCCTTCCTCTGCTGGATTGTGCAACAAGTAGAAACCGTTGGTATTCATCAGGAACTCAGTAATCGAGAGCTCTGGGAACACCATTAACTTTGTACCTAGTGCTGTCGTCATCATGCATAGCGTTCTATGGTACTGCGTCCAGTGTGCTACAGTGTTCTTTCTTTACTTTTAGCTCTTTTCTATAATATATATCTGAAAGTCTGTTCAGGTGGCACATAATTCTCTGTCGCGTATTTGCATGAAATGAGAGCATTTGTTCATTTCACTCAGTTATAATGTTAAGGTGTTCCAGGTTCTCGACAAATGTATCTGTCGTTGCTTCTTGCTATTATACATCCGCTTAAAAGAGCGCAATTGTCGCTGTGGAGCCCTTTAGATGCTGAGCAGCTGACTTAAGTCATGAGAGTGGTGTAGTACGTTAATGGCAGTTCGTTGTATGGAATCAGAGTAACAAATCGTGTCGACATGAGGACGTGACAGAATGGCAGAAACGAGTTACCGAGTTTGGATGCACTTATTACCGCATCATCCATGAAATTGTCCGTTCCGTTTCTGCATCAAAGTGGACTGCCCAACGTGTCTACATGGAATGGTGTAACACTTGCTGTCATAATAACAGCATGTAGGAACAATTGTCGTAAAAAATATAACGGACAGGGAAAGGAGGATAAGTTTCACGCTTTGTTAATAATGATCGATTTCAAACTTGACGGGTTTTTCTTTCGCCATGTAAAACAAACCGATATCAGCAAGTTTCCGGCCGTTAGCCACTAGTCACTTGAATCAGCAGTTGTCTTGTGACAGCCAGAGCGAGAGCACCAGCAGCAGCGAGTACTGTTTGTATAAAGCGTTTATTTTGCATTTTGTTTACGACCTTCCACTAAGGAAGGGATTCTATTTGTGTTTATCTGCTCTGCATAGTAACTAACAGTTCTTGATAAAACTTTACGTAGTTTTCGTGTTAGATTTCTTAGTGTTTTCTTGATCGTTTAGAACAGAAAGCGCCCTAAAACCGTCTTTTGTTTGTTTCGCGGCCGTTAGCCACTAGTCACTTGAATCAGCAGTTGTCTTGTGACAGCCAGAGCGAGAGCACCAGCAGCAGCGAGTACTGTTTGTATAAAGCGTTTTTGTACTTATTTGCTGCGCTTAGCTTTTAAATAGTTTTTCTGGGAAAACCTAGCGTAGTTTTCGCGTCTCGTATTTCAGTGAGTGTTTCTTGATTATCAGAGTAGCTCATCAGAAGATTATCTTGGGAATTTGTCACCGTATAGAGTAGGGTAAACATAGTCATGTGTAGGGACTGTGGTTGTTGTGAGCGGACGCAAGGAGAATTGGCCACTCTTCGGGGGCAGGTGGAGGCTTTGTCTGTTAGGCTCATCGAGCTCGAGGCGCAGGCGTCGGCTCGTAGTGGCGTTGGGGCAACTGTGGTGAGACCTATGCCTACTTCGGTGGCCTTGGAATCACATGAAACCCCTGATGTCGCTGCGTCTTCCGGCAGTGAGCATCTTACCGGTCAGCCATCACTCCAGGGTGAATGGCGGACAGTGGTGGGCTCGCGCGTGCCTGGCCGAAAGGCGAAGGTGGGATCTGGCCGCGTGGCAGCTGCCTTACCCCTTTCCAACAGGTACGGGGTGCTTCCTAGTGGTGATGACATCGTTTCCGAGCCACCACAGGATGCCTGTTGGGCCAGTGGCCGATTCTCCGGCAAGGTCCCGACAGTCACAGAGGGCGGGCCTATTAGTTATAGGGAGCTCCAACGTTAGGCGGGTTATGGAGCCCCTTAGGAAAATAGCGGGTAGGTCGGGGAAGAATGCCAGTGTGCACTCGGTGTGCTTGCCGGGGGGTCTCGTCCGTAATGTGGAGGAGGCCCTTCCGGCAGCTATTGAACGCACTGGGTGTGACCGGCTGCAGATAGTAGCACATGTCGGAACGAATGACGCCTGCCGCTTGGGTTCTGAGGCCATCCTTGGTTCCTTCCGGCGGCTGGCTGATTTGGTGAAGACAACCAGCATCGCACGCGGAGTGCAAGCTGAGCTTAATATCTGCAGCATAGTGCCCAGAGTCGATCGCGGTCCTCTGGTTTGGAGCCGTGTGGAGGGTCTAAACCAGAGGCTCAGACGACTCTGCGACTATAATGGTTGCAAATTCATCGACCTCCGTTATTGGGTGGAGAACTGTAGGGCCCCCCTAGACAGGTCAGGCGTGCACTACACACCGGAAGCAGCTACTAGGGTAGCAGAGTACGTGTGGCGTGCACACGGGGGTTTTTTAGGTTAGAGGGACCCCCCCTTGGGCGAAACGATAAAATACCTGACGGCTTACCAGAGAGGACATTATCATCGTTGATAAAGAACGTCCGTCCTCAGAGACCAAAAACAGGAAAAGTCAACGTAATATTGGTAAACTGCAGGAGTATCCAGGGCAAGGTTCCTGAATTAGTATCTCTTATTGAAGGAAATAGTGCGCATATAGTATTAGGAACGGAAAGTTGGTTAAAACCGGAAGTGAACAGTAACGAAATCCTAGACACAGAATGGAATATATACCGCAAGGATAGGATAAACGCCAATGGTGGAGGAGTATTTATAGCAGTAAAGAATTCAATAATATCCAGTGAAGTTATTAGCGAATGCGAATGTGAAATAATCTGGGTTAAGTTAAGTATCAAAGGTGGGTCAGATATGATAGTCGGATGCTTCTATAGACCACCTGCATCAGCAACCGTAGTAGTTGAGCGCCTCAGAGAGAACCTGCAGAACGTCGTGAAGAAGTTTCGTGATCATACTATTGTAATAGAGGGAGACTTCAATCTACCAGGTATAGAATGGCATAGTCACACAATCAGAACTGGAGCCAGGGACAGAGACTCTTGTGACATTATCCTGACTGCCTTGTCCGAGAATTACTTCGAGCAGATAGTTAGAGAACCAACTCGTGAAGCTAACGTTTTAGACCTCATAGCAACACATAGACCGGAACTTTTCGACTCCGTGAATGTAGAAGAGGGTATCAGTGATCATAAGTCAGTGGTTGCATCAATGACTACAAGTGTAATAAAAAATGCCAAGAAAGGAAGGAAAATATATTTGCTTAACAAGAGTGATAGGGCACAAATCGCAGAATATCTGAGTGACCACCATCAAACGTTCATTTCTGAGGAAGAGGATGTGGAACAAAAATGGAAAAAATTCAGGAACATCGTCCGGTACGCCTTAGATAAGTTCGTACCGACTAAGGTCCAAAGCGAGGGGAAAGATCCACCGTGGTATAACAATCATGTACGAAAGGTACTACGGAAACAAAGAAAGCTTCATCATAGGTTTAAGAGTAGTCGAATCATAGCTGATAAGGAAAAGCTGAACGAAGCGAAAAAGAGCGTAAAGAGAGCAATGAGAGAAGCATTCAACGAATTCGAACATAAAACATTGGCAAACAATCTAAACAAGAACCCTAAAAAGTTTTGGTCATATGTAAAATCGGTAAGCGGATCTAAATCCCCTATTCAGTCACTCGTTGACCACGATGGCACCGAAACAGAGGACGACCGAAGAAAGGCAGAAATACTGAATTCAGTGTTCCGAAACTGTTTCACTGCGGAAAATCGTAACACGGTCCCTGACTTCAGCCGTCGCACGGACGCCAAAATGGAAAATATTGAAATAAACGATATCGGAATTGAAAAACAACTGCTATCACTTAGTAGCGGAAAAGCATCCGGACCAGACGAGATACCCTTAAGATTCTACAGTGATTATGCTAAAGAACTTGCCCCCTTTCTATCAGCAATTTATCGTAGATCGCTGGAAGAACGTAAAGTACCTAGCGACTGGAAGAAAGCGCAGGTCGTTCCCATTTTCAAGAAGGGTCATAAATCAGATGCGAATAATTATAGGCCTATTTCGCTTACGTCAATCTGTTGTAGAATAATGGAACATGTTTTGTGTTCTCGTATTATGACGTTCTTAGATAATACAAATCTCCTTCATCATAACCAACATGGATTCCGCAAACAGAGATCATGTGAAACTCAGCTCGCCCTATTTGCCCAAGAAATTCACAGTGCCGTAGACACTGGCGAGCAGATTGATGCCGTATTCCTGGACTTCAGGAAGGCATTTGATACGGTTCCGCACTTACGTTTAGTGAAAAAAATACGAGCTTACGGAATATCGGACCAGGTTTGTGATTGGATTCAGGATTTCCTAGAAGAAAGAACACAACATGTCATTCTTAACGGTTCAAAATCTGCAGATGTAGAGGTAATTTCGGGAGTACCGCAGGGAAGCGTGATAGGACCTTTATTGTTTACAATATACATAAATGACTTAGTTGACAACATCGGTAGCTCCGTGAGGCTATTTGCAGATGACACGGTTGTCTACAAGAAAGTAGCAACATCAGAAGACTCGTACGTACTCCAGGAGGACCTGCAGAGGATTAATGCATGGTGCGACAGCTGGCAGCTTTCCCTAAACGTAGATAAATGTAATATAATGCGCATACATAGGGGCAGAAATCCATTCCAGTACGATTATGCCATAGGTGGTAAATCATTGGAAGCGGTAACGACCGTAAAATACTTAGGAGTTACTATCCGGAGCGATCTGAAGTGGAATGATCACATAAAACAAATAGTGGGAAAAGCAGGCGCCAGGTTGAGATTCATAGGAAGAATTCTAAGAAAATGTGACTCATCGACGAAAGAAGTAGCTTACAAAACGCTTGTTCGTCCGATTCTTGAGTATTGCTCATCAGTATGGGACGCTTACCAGGTTGGATTAATAGAAGAGATAGACATGATCCAGCGAAAAGCAGCGCGATTCGTCATGGGGACATTTAGTCAGCGCGAGAGCGTTACGGAGATGCTGAACAAGCTCCAGTGGCGGACACTTCAAGAAAGGCGTTACGCAATACAGAGAGGTTTATTATCGAAATTACGAGAGAGCACATTCCGGGAAGAGATGGGCAACATATTACTACCGCCCACATATATCTCGCGTAATGATCACAACGAAAAGATCCGAGAAATTAGAGCAAATACGGAGACTTACAAGCAGTCGTTCTTCCCACGCACAATTCGTGAATGGAACAGGGAAGGGGGGATCAGATAGTGGTACAATAAGTACCCTCCGCCACACACCGTAAGGTGGCTCGCGGAGTATAGATGTAGATGTAGATGTAGATACTGTGACGTCAACTACATATAACAAACATTTGCAATCGGTTATCAGACAACAAAAATCGTTAAAATTGAAATTTACAGCTACACAGATTCAGTGGACCAAACGACACAGGAACCGGGAAGTAGTTGAACTCAAGCGAATAGTATGTTTCGATGAGTCACAATTTTGCTACTTTTCATATGATCTAAGGCAGCCTAAGCACCGTATTCCGAAGGTTTGGAGGATGCAGTTGAGGCAGTGTAAACATTTTGCCCTTTTTTCTATATTTTCGTAAAATGTATGCTATGGACACTAACTTCTGCCGAGATTACAACAGCAGTATTAACACGACTGCACGAGTACGGCCTGGTTCGTTGAGCAGGGGAAAGTGGAGTATGACTGCGTAGTGGGGTGAAAGAGGGTACGGTGGTTCTTATGTCACTATTTATGCCCTGTGCTGGGAGATACCGAATTTCAATTCATTAGTCAAGAAGAAAGAGCGACTATATCGGCACGTTGTTGCTGTTCAATTTTTGATTCATTTTTATAACCTCTGCACTCGGGGTAGGACCGAGTACGCCGAGTGGGGGCAAGACTGAGCAGTAAAAACGATCCGCCTGCAGATAAACATATTCTCTTGATTTTGGGCGGGCATGCCACACATAGGAAGAATCTCGATACAATCAACTGGGCTCAAAACAAAGTTACTTTGTTGTGCTTGCCACCACATTGTACCCACTGAATGCAGCCGCTGAACGTGACCTTCATGGCTCCTTCGAGCATATATTCCCGACAATAAACTCGTCAATGGATTGCAACACATCCTTGAACGTCTGTGAGCATCATCAGGTAGCCAAGTTGTACGTTGCTGCTTTCCTGCATGTATCAGGAATGCAAACTGTAGTAAATGGGTTCAACAAAAGTAAGTTTCCCCACCACTTGTTTCCCCTTCAATAACAAAAGATAGATCTGTTCCTCCAGAGATAACTACCATTCCAGAAGAAGGCCTATTTCTAGAAGGAAACGCTGTTGTATAAGAAAACCCACCCCTACAGTAGAATCTCATTTCAAAAGAGGACCTAGCTGCAGCAGAAATTTGAAACTCTAGCGAAGCCGCGGCCTCTTTGAGGATCCAAGAACGTTGAATCGTTCACGAATAAACCGTGCTGCTCTAAAGGTTTGGAGCCGCAAGCGTTTGGGAGTGAAATCTCGGCAAGGTGGTTCTGTGTTTACTGAATCACTCGAAGATGTAATGCCACCACGTCGGGTTGCAAACAAGGAAACAGAAACAAAATAATTGTACAAGGAGAAGGAAATTTCCATTTCAGTATCCTCACCATACAAAGCTGTACTGGAATGTCAAGTAAGAGAAAAAAAATGCGAGAGAAAATGGTGCCAAGGAACAGAAAGTTGTTGTTTGGAGACTCAGAAAAGCAGAAAAAGATATCACGAAAGCAAATCTACCAAAAAAGATAGGCGTATGAAGAACCAACATAAAAAAGGAATGACATAAAACAATGCTCAGAGCATTGACAATGTTTCTATGGATGAAGACGATAGAAGCAATGCAAAAAAAGTCTTTGCTGGACCTAGGAAAGCTGCGGTGGAGCGGATGGTGAGGACTGTAACTTTACATCAGAATTTTGTGAGTAATATTGTTCACTGAAGTATATTTCAATAAACATCTCTGCTTCTTTTGCATGAAAAATGTTTCTCTGTTTTCGCATTCTGTACTTGTACCTACTATTACTCAATTAGTGGGCCAAGAACGGATAATTTGACTTTTTCATTAAACAGTGTCTCATGAACCCAAATACTGAAGTTATAAACTTTCAGGAGTAATGTATTGCACCCAAACAAGCAGTGCTTATTTTTACTAAATTTTACAACCTCTAGTTTAGCTCCAAAGGGCCTTCGAGTGTTAGTTACCTGATCTTATCCCACTTTCCCCTACTTAAGCAACCTCGACTGTTCCACTAAATCACCAGAACTTAATCGCATAAAAAATGTCTGCTGCTCTTTGTAACAGCAGGTGAAACGTACAAATCAGCCTACCCGTCCCTCTAGAGGCTCTAATCATCAATGGGTGGCTTCAGCTAAAAATGTCATACCTAAAGAAAATTGTGGACTCTTGGCGAAATGAGGCCATTCTCAAGGCTTGAGATGGTATTATATGGCATTAGAATGATGTATCCTGGAGGTGATAAACCTTTCCTCCAGCGTACTTATCTTATCTCATCGTAGCTACGTTACCTCATTGACTATGTTGGAAATAATTTTCTTGTCAGTGTGGAACTCCGTTTTCAGGTTACTCAGCTGATATTCATTTCTGAGGACGGCTGCAGTCCGTAATACTATCCATAGTATCTTCTTCATTTCTTTTAACTCCAGGGTAGAGCGGGCGAAGATTTCATGCACATGCAACGAGGATGTGCGGACTGTACACTAAAAGCAGCTGCACAAAACGCCGCCCTTATTGTGCTCGTATCACAGGTACGCTGTGTCCGTCGAGCAAGTCATCGACTTCACTGTATATGCTCTTAGTAAATACCCATGTACAGAGAATCGGTTTTCTTATATTTCATCTGAGACATACAGTCCCTGAAATAAATTAAAAATAGTCCCAATTCCCTTTCGTGACCAAGATTCCTGTAAGGTTTTCTTTGGTTGTAAGGCAAATACTGTAGCTGTAAATCCCATTTCAGTGTTTCCAAATGACTCCCCCCACTCCACTACCAGTTCCCCTGCTATTCGGTTGAAAAGTATCTGGTTTTGCAGTAGATTCTCTTCCTAGAAGTGTAGGGAATGAAAAACTATAATAAAAAATATTTAACTGCTGCTGACTTGTGGGCTTTCTGTAACAAGTAATGCTGCTGTTAGGTCACATGGCATTTCATTCAGTAGACGTATTGTGTGCATACATTCATCTGAAAAGGTCCAGTAACGTTAATCGCTCTCACTATGTAGGCATTATAAACTCATAAAATTCTTCAAATGTACGAATAGACGCTGAAAAATATCTCACATAAAGACAAAATCGTTCACGCGTACCCCACGAACATACTGAAGTATTAGCTTGGAAACGTTCAGTCAGGGTGTTACTAGTGTAAGACTTACAATGTCCTTCACTCTACGACTTCTTAAACTATATATTCCTACAGAGCACTTAATAGAGCATTCTGTCACTTCCTTTTCAGAGATTTCCGTTTCTCCTCAGTCTCTGCTGCTGTCGTTTCTTATATTAGATGCGTAGAGATTGCAACGTCTCCAATCGAAATTACTTTCAAAAATTTACGAGGTGAACAGGTTATTACGGTCTGACAGTTCACATTGGAGTTGCTGTTGTGCAGGCACACGTTAGGCACAAATCGAGAAAGATCTGTCCAGACACCTCGCATCTCGTAGTAGTTGTGATCCTGTCACAGACGACCTCGCACTTTAGTAGTTACACTGATCGAGGGTTCTCTAAATCTAATGATTGATTTCGTAATTTTTGCTACGGTGCAATGTAGTGCACTCTAGTTTCTCAAAATTAAAATGTAAAACTCAATATGAATTAAAACGCACTTTCACACTAGGTGCACATCAGATTGCAAACAGAACTTCCGCAAGTGAATTTTCAAACTCAAATCCCAGTACTGCAGCGATACCACAAACCTAGTATACAGCTATTCCGGAATGTCTCTTCTCCACTTTAAGCCAATCTGAGGCCAGGAAAAGCAACAATTCCTTTTTGAGGGCGTGTTGTGTTCTGACAAGAGCAGACGCATTTCTCTGCCGTATCACTCGTTACCCACGCGCCTTCTCTGTCAGTTCGAAAGTCGCTGACGCACCCAATGTGTGATAGTGGCGCATCACGACGCAGTATGTGTTGCCCAGTTGGGTGTAAGCCATACTGCCGCACATTACATCTTCCAAAAATGAGTTAGTCATAGACGTTGACCTGTGAACTATTAAACGAATTTTCTTATTTTAATGATATCAGCGTTAACATAGCATCTGAGAATACAAAATTTAAACATCATAATTAATGTTAATTTTGATGTTAATCTATTAAAAAACTACGAAAAGCGTATAGTCGTAATTTTCCTTCCTCTTCCTCGATCCTAACTATTGAAAATTTGTAAAATTTCTTATTGTAAATGATATTGCGAAATAATAATTTATATTTAACTAATCATTTGTTATTTAGTAGTGCTGCGTTTACCCTTGTTCCCGACTACTGGTAAAGACTTTCGTACATTTTCCTGCCTTTTCAGTTCGTTGAAAGTGGTCGGTCTGGTGACGCAATGTTATGGGGCCATAAACGTGCTATCGTTTTCACATTTCAATAGTGGAAAGTCGAGCATGCAAGCTGTGTTATTAAGGAAGTCCTATCATTATCATCATTGCTATGCAAATAATTTCTTTCCATTGAAACCTAACAATAATACAGTCCCGTGTCACAAAGCTCACTTCTTTTCAACTATAACATCTGCAGCTGAGATTGTAATTGACTTAATAAGATAAAAATCAAATAAAAACAGTCTCGATCGCGTTTTTTGGTTTTTATTCACTGTCTAAAGACTAAAAATCTGAAAACGCGATCGAGACTGCCCTTATTTGATTTTTATCACTTTTTACCAGTCGCTGCTTTGTTCCAATTGCAGAGTGCTTTTTAAGATTTTAATAAGAAGTAACTTATGCAAAGAAAAATCAGTTCCTGTGCCGTTAGAAAGGATCTGATATCTAAATGCTAGTGTTTTGGACACATGTTATCCTTTTCCTATCGGCAATACAGTGCGCCCTTCCCTTACCATCATTTCATTTTCACGTGAAAAAAAAAAAAATCACTGGCAGGAGGAAGGCAACATTACAACTATCAGCTTGTGGTAACTCCATATGGGATGTTAGGTGTTAATAAGTAGAGGAGAACTGCAGAGAGGCGTGACCGAGGGCCGCGCTGTGCCGTGGGTGTCTGCAGCGCTGGCGGCGCGCCAGTGGCAGCCACGTGCTCGCTGCGCGATCTTCCAGCCCCTGGCAGCGCCGCCACCCGCAGTGCGCCGGATGTGCGGCTGCGTGCGCGCCGGAAGCCGCGCTCGTAAAGCCAAAGCCACAGCCGAAGCCAGCGCCAAAGCCAGAGCTGGAGGTAAAGCCAGAGCCGGGATCCGCGGGCCAGTACACGCCTGCTCTCACGCACACGCTCTCCCCCTTGCGTGCACGCTACTGGTTGGCGAAGCGTGCGAATATACGTAACCGTGCAAGCGTCTCTTCATTATTCATGGTGACATCGCCGCAACGGCTATCGGGAAAGGCACAGTGAGCATATCGCGCACAGTTTGAAAAGATGGCAGATGATGGACCGGTAGCGGCGGTCTCCAACATAAGTATCTGATTCTTCAAAAATGTTCAAATGTGTGTGAAATCTTATGGGACTTAACTGCTAAGGTCATCAGTCCCTAAGCTTACACACTACTTAACCTAAATTATACTAAGGACAAACACACACATCCATGCCCGAGGGAGGACTCGAACCTCCGCCGGAACCAGCCGCACAGTCCATGACTGCAGCGCCTGAGACCGCTCGGGTAATACCGCGCGGCTCTGATTCTTCCCCCTAAGCTGTTCTGATTTATTCTTTTCGTTCTTACTCTCTTGCCACTTTGACGGGGTGTCAACAAAATGAAAAAAACCAAGCAGATAAAGTCAAAATCTCCATGTGGGTATTTGCGGTTGATGACTTTGGCTATAGGCATGTCGCAACGCTAGATAATTGTAGCAAAATGCTGGAAGGTCTGCGAGGATCAACAACTGATTTAGAGATTCGCAGTTGACAATCAAACTTAACAAATTAAACTTATTGTGCATCAGTAGCCGGACAGTTGTTCTGTGATCACACGATTCCTGAGCAATCGATGGAATTAGTCGCATAGCCGGTCGAAGTGGCCGTGCGGTTAAAGGCGCTGCAGTCTGGAACCGCAAGACCGCTACGGTCGTAGGTTCGAATCCTGCCTCGGGCATGGATGTTTGTGATGTCCTTAGGTTAGTTAGGTTTAAATAGTTCTAAGTTCTAGGGGACTAATGACCACAGCAGTTGAGTCCCATAGTGCTCAGAGCCATTTGAACCATTTTGAATTAGTCGCATACATACAGGGTGAGCGCAAAATCTTGCTCTAATTATAAAAATTTATAACAGAATAACTGTTTGACATGACAAGTTACATTTGATGCCGTTACATAGGTAAGTGTTACTAGTTGTTGTGACCAATAGATGGCGCTATTGCTCCGCAACACCGACGTAGTCTATTAGCTCACGTTAGTTGCTGGCGAAATTGTGTCGAAGCAGGAGAAAGCACAACATGTGCATTGGTTTCACTAAACGAAATCGCCCATCAGTGTTCAGCGTAAATTTCGGGATTCTCAGGGATGCAGCCCTCCTGACGTTAAATCAATAAAGCGATGGCATGCAAAGTTTAACGAAAGAGGTCCTCGAAGTGGCAGGTCTCATGTGAGTGATGCAACTGCTGATCGTGTTCGGTAATGGTTTCAGCGGAGCCCGTCTAAATCAACTCGTCAAGCATCACGTGAACTTCAAATACCGCAACCAAAGATGGTGAAGATTCTTCATGAAAGGCTTGAGTTGCATGCTTACAAAGTGCAAATCGTGCAGGCCTTGCAACCGAAAGATTTGCTGACACGTGCTGACTTTGCAAGTGAGATTCTCATCAGGATTAATGGCGCTAACGATTACTTAAATCGCATATGCTTCACCGATGAATCCACCTTTCATGTCATTGGAATGGTAAATAGGCATAATGTCCGTATATGAGGTTAAGAGTCTCCACATGCTACTGTACAGTTACAGCGACACAGCGAAAAAGTGAATGTTTGGTGCGGCCTCATGCATAACAAAGTTTTTGGACCGTTTTTCTTCGCGGAAAAAACCATTACCGCTAACATTTACTCAGACATTTTGCAACAAACAGTTCATTGCCCCACAGTTAAAAGAATATCAGACGTGAATAATTTTCCAGCAAGATGGAGCACGTCCCCCCCCCCCCCCCGCTCCACTGGGCTTTGATAGTGCGTAATTTTCTGGATGAAACATTTCCGGATCGGTGGATTGAAAGGAACGGTCCAACACCCTGGCCACCCCGCTCTCCAGACATTACACCCCTTGACTTTTTTTCTGGGGCTATATCAAGGACAGAGTCTTCGTCGCACCAGTTGCTGACGTCGACGAACTGAAGGCTAGGACACAAGCTGCTGTGGGTACTGTGACAGAACACATGTTACGAAATACCTGGCGGGAACTGGAATACCACCTCTACATTCTCCGAGCTAACAAGAGACCACACGTTATGGTTTACCGACGTAAATGGTTTTAAAAAAACTAGTAACACTAACCTATGTAACGGCATCAAATGTAAATTATTATGTCAAACGGTTATTCTGTAATAAATTGTTATAATCACGGCAAGACTTTGTGCTCACCCTGTATATTACCCACAGCCAAAATCGTAGGGAGGGTAGATTCCAGATTCTTTTGACGAAAGCGTAATCCACCTACGAAGGCGGTAGCGTGCGTAACCCTCATTTGATTCATACTATCTCGGCAGTCTGTGGCCCAAACAATAGAGGATTAATAATAGTACTGTGAAAAGCTAGATTGGTCGCTAATCAAAACACGAAGCTGCAAATCTTCGGATATCTGTTAAAAATGGTAGAGCTACATGGAACTTACATAACGGAATCAGAAGAGGGAAACACAAGAACAACTCTCAAACGCACACACGAGGTACCTCAGGTAAAAACATACAAAGGAGGAAAATGCTGCACGTTGATGTGAAGGTTACGATATGTGCAAGTAACAATCATAAGCAGACTAGAGAAAAAAATCATAACATGATATATAAAGGTGAACTTTCACTCCAAATAGATGTGTGGTAGTTTGGGTGCATGACATTTCGTTATAATTGACATCATAGTTGAAAAATTAAATTATCTAATACAATAGCCAAATATACAAGTTAACATTATAACACTAAGAAATATCGCAAACTATATTCTAGCTAAAAGAAGTAGAGCTGCCTTCAGGTGGCATATTGGTAGTTAATGTAGCGTCGTGCATCGACAAAACTGACAGTGAATTTTGTTAATGAAAAAAAAACAGACATGAGTATGCAAAAAACTTCAATAAGCAAATGATTACAAAATTTAAAATTTAGAATGTAAAATAAATAGGCCTATCCACAAATGTTGCCACATTGGCTGATGTCAGGTGGCAGAATAGTAGCAATATTGGTGCCGTATATCGTCGCAGTTGATAAGGAATACAATAAGAGGTAAGGAACAAAATAATATAAAATTGTAATGCAAATAAGAGAATTAATTAACAGGGCCGTATTGGCTACGTCAGTCTGAAATAAAAACTAAGACATGAAAGGACCGCAAGACGTATGGTACAACGCGTCTGGGAAAAATTAATGGAGTTGCAGCAAGAAAAGGCGGCTTTATTTACAAAAAAAGTCTTTCCATGGTGAATATCTTCCCAAAGTTGTTAACACATAAAAATAAATTACCATGAACATGGACGCAAACGTCAAGAATCATGAAGGTACAGTTTGTTACCGCTAGTAAAAAAGGTTAAGACATGTACAAATGAGAATAAAATACTACGTCAATGCAAACTGGATTTCATTACAACGCAAAAAGAGAACGCATTAACAGAGCCATATGGGCTGACGTCAGTTTGTAGTAAAAACTAACAGAGCTATGGTAAATGTCTTTACAAAAATTGTTAACGGATGGAAACATAGAAATAAATGTACATTGATACAAAGGTGGAAACCATTCCAAGAAACGTATAGCTACAATTTGTTACTGCTACAAATACAATATCAATAAATACTAGATTTCGTGCATAAATACAAACTATTCGTGGAGCAGTAATAACGGTGTGCAAGATGTTCATAGTAGGAAGGAGTGAGGAGATGGGAGCGTATGAGGGTGGAAATGAGCAATGTGAAGCACCAATAAGGTACTACATTACAAGTAACAACATCACATTATGTAGAACAGAGCAGTGTAGAATGACGAGACCTGTGTCCATAATACCTATGCAAAAACGCAGGACTTCTCAAGAAACACAGAGGTACAGCGTTGTCACTGCTGGTGTAAAAGTTTAATACTTACGAAAATAAGGACATGATACGTCAGTGCAAACTGAATATTCGTGTTCAGCGCTAAACTCTTCATAGAACAGTAAAAACAGTGAGCGAAATGTACATACATAGCAGGAAGGGGGATACGGGGGAAGAAAGCGAGCCTTTGAAAGTAATGAAATTCAGGGAATACATTTTCCTTGTAACATATTTAAGTGATTAACGTTGCAAGACCCCAGCTCGAGATATGCCACTCCAAATGTGAAATGCTGGTACATTAATAATTGGTGTCACCGCGAGAATTTTAAATGCAAGCGTTCAAACGTCATGTATTGTGTTATAAAGCGGCCGGATGTCAGTTGGAGGGATGCAGTTTAATGCCTATTTCACATGGTCAGCACTGGATGGTCAGTGTTTTTTGTGGCTATCGTCTGATGATGCACCAAATGTGCTCGATTGGGATGGATCTGGTGATCGAACAGGCCAAGGGAACAAGTCAACACTGTATGGACATACGGTATGTGGACGAGTGTTACCCTGCTAGAAAACACATCCTGGATTCTGTTCATTAATGACGCCTCAATAGGCCATTTCACCAGACTGTCATCCAGTTTTGCAGGCACGGTGCGTCTAGATACTGTTGTCATTCTAAATCTCACCTCAGAACATAACTTCAGATTTAGGCCCAGTATTTCTTGCACACAGAGAGGTTGGTTGAAGGCGCTCAGCTGACGTACTTTTAACCAACACGCGGCTATCACCGACACCGAGGCAGAACCAGATTTCATAAGAAACCATACCTGACCTCCAATGAGCTCTCGCTTGACACCACTGAAGTCGCAAATGGCTGTGGTTTGGGGTCAGTGGAGTGCACGCTGCAGAGCGTCTAGCTAGGAGCTGTCCTTGAAGTAACCGATTTGTAACAGTTCGTTGTGTCACTGTAGGTCAAATTCCTGCTCAGATTGCTGCTGGAGATACAGTACGGTATGCCAGAGCCCCACGCAGTACACGATGGTCTCCCTTCTCGGTAGTACCATGTGGTGGTCTGCAGCCCCGTCTTCTTACCACCGTATATTCTCTGTCAGTAATGATGCACAGTGGCTGGATTCTTGCCAAGTCTTTCTGCACTACTGGAGAAGAAAAATCCAGCTTTTCGTAGTGCTTTTACATGACCTTGTTCCAAGTAAATGAGTTGTTGATAATGGCGTCATTGTCGCCTTGAACACGTTCTTGATATCAACGTCTTCCCACATCCAGACTCAAGAGTAAGAGACGATCGCAACCGTTAGAGCATGTATTTAAATCAAACATGGTTTGCTTATTCATAGTGGCCCTACTAGCGACGCTCTCATGCAACTGACGCAAAATTTGAACAGGCATCAGAAACGCCCCTACCAACATTCCTTCATATCGCATAAATTCTTCTTGGTAATGCGTCAGTGCATTACGTGGGCCGTCATTAATTTTTTGTAGATTTCAGTCTCTTCCAACATATCCAAACCTAACCCTTTAAAATCTGAGACAAGTGGAACATCAGCGACCTTGTCGGGTTAATGTATGGTGCGGCATTATGGGAGGAAGGATAACTGGCCCCTATTTTATCGATGGCAATCTAAATGGTGCAATGTATGCTGATTTCCTACATAATGTTCTACCGATATTACTACAAGATGTTTCACTGCATGACAGAATGGCGATGTACTTCCAACATGATGGATGTCCGGCACATACCTCGCGTGCGGTTGAAGCGGTGTTGAATAGCATATTTCATGACAGGTGAACTGTCGTCGAAGCACCATACCATGGCCCGGAAGTTCACCGGATCTGACGTCTCCGGATTTTTTTCTGTGGGGAAAGTTGAAGGATATTTGCTATCGTGATCCACGGACAACGCCTGACAACATGCGTCAGCGCATTGTCAATGCATGTGCGAACATTACGGAAGGTGAACTACTTGCTGTTGAGAGGAATGTCATTACATGTATTGCCAAATGCACTGAGGTTGACGGACATTATTTTGAGCATTTATTGCATTAATGTGGTATTTACAGGTAATCACGCTGTAACAGCATGCGTTCTCAGAAATGATAAGTTCACAAAGGTACATGTACCACATTGGAACAACCGAAATAGAACGTTCAAACGTACCTACGTTCTGTATTTTAATTTAAAAAAACTACCTGTTACCAACTGTTCGCCTAAAATTGTGAGCAAAATGTTTGTGATTATTACAGCGCCATCGGTCACAAAGCAAAAAAAGTGGTCTTGTTAAAACATTCATATTTCTTTACGTACTACTCAAACATGTAATAAAAAATGGGGGTTCCTATTTGAAACACGCAGTTGATATCCGTTTGACCTATGGCAGCACCATCTAGCGGGCCAACCATAGCGCCATTTGGTTTCCCCCTTCAAGCTAGACAAGTTTCGTTCTTTGTAGTTGTTTCGTTTGACGCTTATTTCGTGAGATATTTGGCACGGTCACGATCAATGGACCACCCTCTGTACACAAAATAACTAGGCAGTTTTCAAAGGGCTGTTGGGAGCTAAGCAGGCAGTTCCAGCCTATCACCTTGGCTGCTTGCCGAAGGAGGACAGGTGTGGGGAACGAGGCCCAGCTCCTCCTCACAGGGCAAACAGCACCCTGGTATCAACACTACAATCACGATGTCTACGACAATGTTCTGTTGTTTCCTAGCTAAGGTTGACAACGGGTGGAAACAATCCCTGCCAGCTCAGAGTCATCAGGTTTCCACCGGTTTACCGCATCCAGAAATATACAAAGTTATATTGCTCATAATGCACTTGCTTTATTGTTGTTGTTGCTGTTGTTATCTGTCCGAAAATTGCACTGATGTAGCTTCTCTGCACTCTGCAAATATTTTCATGTCTGTGCAACTACTTCAACTTCGTATGTTAGCAACTCCTTAGTGAGTTGAAGATTTGTGACCCTCTGCAAATGCAAGCCCCATCATTTTCCTCCAATACCAAATTAAATTTTCCTTTAAGCTGCAGGTATCCTGTCAACATATCCCTTCCCGTAATGAGGTTCTGCCGTAAAGATCTTATGTACCCAACTTGATACATTACTCCTCTTGTAAATACATGATTAACTCCTCTAATCCCTATCACTTTTCATCAATACGTTTCACAAGCTTATATTCTCTAAATATTTGCACTTTTTGTCGTGCTCTTTTGTAATCCTATAAGGCTACATTCAACATAATTTAAGAATTGTTTTCTTAATTTATATTTGATGCTCACATATTTATTTTTATTTGAGAGAATCTGTTATTGCTATTGCCTATGAACATGTGATACCCTCGTTACTTCTCATATCGTCTGTTGTTTTGCTACAAGAATTGCAAGCTTTTGCAGTTGTCAGTACCTTATTTTCTAATGTAACATCCCAGGGTCATCTGACTCCATCATCCTCGTTTTAGTGACGTTCATCTTATGAGCTCCTCGCGCTGTCTTAATACTGGCCGCGGCAAACCTTGGGCCGGATGATATCGTCGTTCCATTAAACAGCTGACTGTTGTCCGTATTTACAACTGTCAATACATTTCATGTATTTCATAACGACTGTAGTCGCTGGGGTGTCTGAATGTTCGAAGGAACATCGCATCGTAGTTCTTAACGACACAGGCACTGCGATATACTATTATAGCTGAAGGCGGAGTCGATTCACCAGAGGTGCACAGATCAGAGTTTTGACATTTGCATGCCAAGGTGGAGATTTCTGGGAGAAGGAGGCAGTCATTTGAACGCATGTTTTATTGAAAGACCGCAGCATAACTTAGAACTTTTGAGACTCTAGAACTAATCAAATTTTGTGTGAACCATTAATGTTAAGAAAAAAAATTTACGCATAGTTTTACTCATATCGATGAGATGAACTCAGTGACACTTCGAAACAGTCTGTACTAGAAAATTAGCGAAGTTATGGCATATAGACTAAATACATCATTACAGGAACTAATAAAACTTCTGTTAGTATTACATGTATATAGCTACAGAGCCGACACTGCTTAACGATAAGTGCAGTTAACGGGTGCATCTGACCTAAGTATTTTGGTGATTCATTAAACAGTGCAGACTCTACACGTATTATAAATAAGCAATGCACGAATTCAGCCAGAGCGTCGTGTTTCAGACTTGTACACGTAGGAAGCTGATAATGCGAGATAAATATGTACAATACTTGTGTGTTGGTATTTAGAACCGCAATATAAAACTAATTTACTTGTAGAATTAGCACTTAATTCGGAAGTTGTCTGTCACATTATAACTTTCAATACCGAGTTATTTCGCGCATTCCTAAACCGCAAGCGCATTTCAAATACATATGCTGTAGCCAGGTATTGATCTTTGCATATCTGTCTTTGATCATTCTCAGTAGGATGCTTGTAAGATGCTCTTTGAGGATCCGAGTCTTGCAAGCCAATTACATACGTAAGCCGGACGTGACTGGTCGAGAAAGCTTTGATTTAATGGATAAAACAAGCGTAGTCAGTGGCTGTTACTCCAGGATGTGGATGTCCTAGGATACTTCATACTTGTATAAGATTTGAGTGCACTTGAAATCAGTCTGTTATTCACTCGGAGACTTGAGCGAATGAGTGCTCATTGTCTGCTTCGTGATATAAGTCTTGGAGCGCTCATTTTAACGATATTTCCTGAACTGTAGAACATGATTTCTGTATTGAGGCGTTACGTTTGTAGCTTTATAAAATGGGTGATTATCGATACACGTTTCCATTAATCCATACGAATGTTACAGTACTTGAACTCATCACAGTCGCATTCAAAGAGAATTTTTCAGTATTTTCAGAGGTAGACAGATTTTCTTGTATTCAAACATTTTACCTATTGTAGCTTTTGTGTTGGGTGCTCTGTGGACAAATGTTGTGAGTGCCATGGTGGCTTAACTATATTTTGGGATCATAGATATATTTTGCTAAAGTTCATAGTTTGGTGGTTCTATTGTGAGTTAACGCCAACCCAAGACCAGTTTATGCGTATAGAGGGAGTGGAGTTAACTCCCTAGTTAATAAAACCAAACAGTAGTGATACACGACGAGCGAGTGCAGTGCTCGATGGTTTCATAAAATAATAATTTAATTATCCTTGTAACTGGCCACTGTGCTCAAGGACAAGGCCGACATAGTTAATTTCACCAACTGGGTATACGACAGGTTATATTTATTTGCAGCTACCTGTTGCACAGACTTTGTGCTTTCTAAACTTCAATAAATTTGTGTTTGTTTTGTGTATTTGTGACAAGCTAGTGGAAAGGTGTAATCAAAGTAAAAATGAGAAAAAATGTATTTTTTAGTGATGACTGTTTCTATTGGCGATTGTGGTCATGGGTATTCAGTTTAATGGGAGGTATATTCAGAAGTAATTCAGTGGGAAATTTTACATGTGAGATGAATTCTTGGACATTTGTTGAGCCAAATGAGGTCATTTGACAACAACAGTTGAGTTTCTGGATTTTTGTTAGGAAATGTGTGGGATCTATTCCTGTTCCAGAAAGCAATAAGATCAATGGCTCTGGTGTCTGCGTCAATGGCCCTCATTTGATATCGCCATTTGCGCAACAAAATCCATGGGTTGAATTTCTGTATTTCAGTTCCTTAGAATTTGCCTCACAACAATCATCGATCGAGTGGCAAGTTATTCGTCTACACTGCAATCTATTGTTACGTTCTAACGGAAGACAACTCAGTAAGTATTGAAAGCAACGTTTCTCTTCTTGCACGGTTATTCAAATTCGTTATCTTGTGACCAGTTTCTACTGACTGATGATGTCTCATGCGACGCATATCATCTTCTTCTACATTTTCTCTTTCTTCTTGTGTACGTGCTGAACATCTTTATAACAATCGATTACGTTCAGTTTCATTTCGCTCATCGCGTAGCTCTGCATTTTGATTAGACCGAAAATTCATTTGGTTTGTAGTATTGCGTTTTCTGCGACCCAAATTGGTCCGCCTTATTGGCGGCTTTCTGGTGCGGTTAAATTGTATCAATTCAATTGAACTGCGTTGATTGCGATGCAATGTGCAACACGAATAACCACAGTTCAACTGAAACTGGGCTATTGATTCACGCTGTTGTTACTGTATAACTGTTTGTCACTTCAAACCCAGCATTTCGTAGGTAAACTTGTAAATTTGATTGAGATAAAACTGGGAAACCTAATTCATTTCATTAAACAATTTCGGTGAACTTAGTACACAATCACAATTAAAATGAAAAGAACAACTGATTCAATTTTTCGTCATTATGTAACCGATAGGCTTGATTCAAAATTTGACAGTCAGTAGGCGAACGTCATTTGCACACGTACTAGTGAAATAAATTGGAATTGGAATAGAAACAAGATAACTAAATTTCTAGGACCGACAGCGAAACAACCCAAATAAGTGCAAATGTAACTTTACTTTAATTTAGGCTCTAGTTCGTTTTTCCAGATTTTTTTCTGATCTTTTAATGTCTTTTCCAACTGAAAACATTCAGCTGGTGTATTTCTATCCCAATAACATAAGAAACAACGGAAAAAAGGATCAAATGTCGTTTCTATCGTTATTTATGACGAGAGTGCATACAAAAATTATATTTTTGAAGTTTGTCCGAATTTGCGAACTTACTTTCGCAATTTTTCCGAATTTTTTCGTGATAACAGGACCACAGCGAACAAAACAAAAAAACAATTACTCATATCCGTTGTCCGAATCGCGGGCTACGGTCCTGAGTTCGTATACAAATCCCATAGAAAAATACTTTCAGGTTTTGCCAAATTTTCCAGGAAACTTTTCCAATTTTTCTTTTCCTAAAAAATTATCCACATGGGTCCAGCAATTCTCAATTGATGCTCTTACCAACGACCAGTATTTAATTTTTTATTTTTTTATGTGCAGAAAGGTCACCTAAACAAGAAAAGTTGTTTGGTTGATTGATTCGTGGGAGAGACCAAACTGCGAGGTCATCGGTCTCACAAAAGAACGAGTTAAAAGATCTTGAAACCTGAGTTAAATCTGCAAGTAAATGAAGTTTATTTTCTCTCCGTGCCTCATGAAATTAACAACAACTTGACAGAGGGTAAATATTCAGTTAAATTAATCAAGAATGACGCTGAGTCTTTGGGAGGTACCAAAATTTAATGGAAAGAATGAATTCAGAGTTAACGAATCCAATATTAGAGTTTATAATACATTAAATCGGCAAGCAAGCGAGCTGCTGAAAATATGGATAGTGCTACCGGAGATTCTTACCTCACATTTCCTCAGGAGCAGCAAAGTATGCGAGCAGCATCAGACGGCTGCTAAGATGCAATCACTTCAAAAGTACCTATCCAGTGTTTGCCCCCTACCAACTGATTTTAACTTGCATGCTACTTCTCAACCTCGTCATTTCAAAAAGTCAACGAGGTGTGGTCCACCCTATACCGTTGCCATGGTGACAGACGAAATTTGTTGCTAAAATCATGAAAAAAAAACCAGGAAATAAAAAGTTACTTCCTTCCATTTGCGTACAAGACGCACATTCTCAAACACGAAATTGCTACTGGGCCGAAGTAGTGTCATCAGCTTTGGGGACCAAGGACACTCACTAGAGAGGCACCATTCTTCTGGGTCAACCAGATTTTTAGAGTAATCGCAACGCTGCCTGGATGGTGCCACAGTGTCTTACCCTTTGATATTTGTGCAGAAGGGCAAAAGTATGAAGCTCTACTTCTCACTGGGGACTGTAGGGCAGCTGGTGAATTTACTGACGATATGGTTGTGGCGTTCGCTGTGTTATTCAGTGGTTTGGTATTCAAATAATTCGTAAATGAAAATGATAATGTTATATCATTACAGTGACTAATTACAAAATATTTTTTTCTCCTGGCTAAAGATTTCGTCAAGTTGCTATAGAAATCCAAGTTAACGCTGTGTTAAAGTTTTGTCTGTAAACTGTGTAAGTGTCATCACTAAAGCACAGTTCATACAACAGATTCTATACAACTATTGATTATGATGAAAACAGTTATCTTCAGCAAAATGATCATTAAAACCACCGAATATCAGCCGCGCACAACACTGACGTATGTTACCTGAAACAATATTCTTCGCAACTCGTGCGTGATTTATTTCGGCTCCATACATCAGCAAGAAAAAGTTTGTTATATGGATCGTGTTATGAGCACTGTTTTTTAAAGAATCAATCCGATTCGAATTATTTGCATTAAAATAAGTTCGGGACCACCGGTGCAATTTATTTTTACACATTTTTATTACCTTCGGCTTTTATGTCTGCAGAGTTGCATAACTTGAATTTAACGCTGAGATAATTGTTGAAATGGTGGCAGACAATTGATAGAGACTTTCTATTGTTAGAGCAAATTTCCTTTTAACAGGATAAGTATTTGAATGCTTATTGAACTTTACTTTCATATTTTGCACTATTTAGGCTAATTTTCATCAAGCATATCGCTATCATCAATGGCTGCGCTCCTTGCAGCGGAAAGAAATAATTAACACAGATAATACTTATTGACAGAGGAATTAAAGTTACAAATAATTATTCACTCATATTTACAATAATAATGAACTCTATTCCCAAGTAATAATTAACAAATAATTACAATCTCTTAACAGACCTCAGTTTAATATGCGTCTTGCGTCCTCAACCTACAAAAGCCAACCAACAAAAGGTAAAAACAAAGAAAGACAAACGCAAATCATAAAAGGAATTTACAATTATCATTGTGTTTGTATGATACACATCGATATGTCCAATTACATCACAAAATATTATATAAATAATTAATATTTATCATCGTTTTATTTCACTGTTTTTTCATATGTCGGATAGATAATGTTCATAACTTTTAGAGGCATAATTTCCTCTCGTCACACTGTAGCTGAAATTTATCTCGTGGATGTTACAGGTGTAGGGGTGAGAGCTCGGTTTTCAAACGATGCATAGCGGGTTGCTAACAGACTTCCGAGAAAATTGCCCATAGCTCCAAAGGAGACACTCTTCACCGAATGAAATTCACAGACTGCCTTCTGGCCACAAAAAAGTATGTATTAATGTCTCTGGCGCCAAACCATCCCACAGCGGAGCACGCAAAGCTGCATTTCCAAGCACACAGCTCCAGTATTACCATTAAGATAATCATGAAATTGTGTCAGAAATTGAGTTTATATCACACAGCTATATTCAGCAGTAAGCTCATAGCTGTTCTACTTAAACAATCGCAGAGTGATTCGAATTTATTTGCTATTAATTTTCCAGTTCTAACAATTATACACCCGAATTGCGCTTCGTACCAAACCATCCTGTGTTTGCTGCGACTTGTCTTCTTCATTTGGTTGAATTGTATCTACGATCCTCATGACATTCTCAGTAAATATGATAGGCGATAGGCTCCATTTCTTTTATGCATGCTGTTTCAGAGCAGATAGTGAATTACTACTGTTCCTGAAAGAGATGGAGTTCATCATCTCAAATAAAGCGTGAATATTTTATGTCTTGCGTTGGTAGTATATACTAACAATTTGCATCAGCATGCCCATGCATACAATTGAGCTATAAGCTCTTTCGCTTGTACATTACCTATGAATGAGAAACCTGCTGTGTCACCTCTCTGTATACACAGAATGTAGATGGCATTATTACTATCTGACCGAAATATTAATCATTCACATGTACAAGCACGTAGTGCACTTTATGCCAAACTGACGTTGTGTTCTGTGTTCAAGATACTGCAATTTTAATATCCTACAGCTTATTTTATTATCAAGATCATTACTACAGACCACGTTACCACACAAATTAGTGTATATTTGCTTCATACTTGTAACTGATGATAATTACTATTTTTTAAGAAGTACTTCAATATTACTTTATAAACTGAACAAAATTTCACGCTGTTCCCATGTTACTTTCCTGTCATTAGATACATAATATAACTAACGTAGTTGATACGTACAAATTAATTTATCAGTGTTGCTATAAACAGTACCAACTGTTTCCTCAGTATCCAGTTTCTGAAGATGCTACTGGTACTAACATCATTATTTTACTACGGCGACTACTGATAGTGTTACGACTGTCACTACCTTTTCATCCCATTAATTTGTACAATAATAGCCACTGTTTCTTAGAGGAGTAATGTATATGATTTATTTTGTAAGTAACTAGCCTTCCTGATAACATCTCAATCAGTTCCATTGACCGAGGACAGCACACCTAAAAAATGGTTCAAATGGCTCGGAGCACTATGGGACCTAACTACCGAGGTCATCAGTCCCCTAGAACTTAGAACTACTTAAACCTAACGAACCTAAGGACATCACACATATCCATGCCCGGGGCAGGATTCGAACCTGCGATCGTAGCGGTCGCGCGGTTCCAGACTGAAGCGCTTGGAACCGCTTGGCCACACCGGCCGGCGTATGTTCTCCAGCGACTTATATCCACATATTGTGTTTGATGCATCTCTTGATTTTTCAAATGTTTTTGCGCTGCGATCCCAAATTTTTATTTAATATGATTCTGAAAGGGTTTGCCGCACATGCTCAGCTCTCTCCCGTGACGAAATTTGCTTATGGTTAGAGTAAATCGTTTTAAAATTTTTTGAGTGCCCAATTTTAAATACAGCGCAAACTGTTGTTTTGGTGATTTAATTTTAAGACCTAGAGGTCTGTGCCTACTAAGGCATGTCATGTCACTATGTCGGCCTTTAGATAACAGATCCGCTTTTTTTAGTGCTACTAACTTGTTTCTTACACCCAGTAACTTTCTTCTTTACCCTTAGATGCCACAATAACCTTTACGAAAAATAAGTGGAACTTTTTTCTATGATGTTTAAATGTTGCTTGTTGAACTATATGAAAACTGTGCTAAAAACAATTCCATGAGGACAAATGAAGTTCTCAAGAAGCTCTGATTTGATCATTAAGAAAATAATAGGTTATTGGTATATCTTTGGTTGTCGATGCTTCTGTATTTATGAAGATTATCGAAATATTGATTCTATAAGATATTAGTAATTTTGATCCATAGCCGGTAGCACTTCCGTTTTAGGTGTGTATCCCGCTCGAACCTGTTAACTTTAACTAGTATCGGGCGGCGACTCAACATCCAGTGGCGCTTTAAACTTAATATGAGTTATTGGATTTCTTTTACAGCCGGGGCAAAGGCTTTGGTTTTATTTTGCCTATTCACTGCTTAATACGGATTTTCTGTGTAGGTTGTAGTGCACTGCCTTTCTTTGCTTGCTGTCGCCGGAAGACTGGGTCCCGATGTCTACGTCTGGTGTCTGTTGTGTCGTCTGCTGGTTCGTGCACTGACCTGACATGGGGCCACCCTGCTTCTGCGTCTGCATGCCTCTCAATGTAAATTATTAATATGTGATGTCTTAATAGCCTGCAATTTTTGTGAATATTTTTTAAAGACTATCTGAATCGTTTCGCTCCTGGCTTTCACATTCAATGTCTTTTTAAAGGTGGAAGCTCAAGTTTCATCTCTAATTTTTTTTATTAGTTGAGCGGTGTATTGGTGGTTAATAAATTGTTTTAAAGTGTACCTGGTAGCAAATGATGTTCAGTAGCTTTCCGCAGTCCTTCCTCTAGGACGTGTTGGCTGGTGTCCTCCTTAGATACAACCACTCATTGCCTGTGTCGGTATTTATGATCAAAAAATTTCCAACCAGATTCTATACGAGGCTTTTAAATTTTTAAAACCACTTATATCTGTCTCTCTATCCTAAGAAAATTAGCAGAACTTTAGAATTCTTTGTCGCTTCCACTTATCAAGTAGAGGGCTCTTTCTCATCAGCCATAGTGCAGAGTTTTGTTTTGTTCACGGATAGTAACTCTTCTCCGGTTTAAGAACTTCTGTTAGCTGAAGGCCTACAAATCTTCCGTCTGTTCTACTCATGAAGCCGAATTTAATTTTTGTCTACGGCAGTATCGACTTGTATTTGGTGCGCAGAAATCTGTGCTCCAGAGTGGCTTCTTCTTCATAGTAAGAATACTTAGTATTTCCACAGAGTGTAATTGAGCTAAGTTTTAACTTGTTGCTGTTGTTTCATTCGCTACTCGATATTAATGTTGGGTGGATATGTTTGCCGATATTGGTGGGTATGTTACCTTTCCATCGTGTTCACTTTGGATTAATTGAACGTCCCTGTATACAATCCGCAGCTAATCTAGTTTTACTTCATATCCAGTTCAGTAGGTGACAGTACTCTGTGTAATATACCGACTTGCAAGTTCGTGGCGCCCTCCATCGTTAATGCTGGAATTCAATCTGGTGTTGGCCCACACTCAGCCTTGATGACAGCCTCCACTCTCGCAGGCATACGTTAAATCAGGTGCTGGAAGGTTTCTTGAGCAATGGCAGCCCATTATTCACGGAGTGCTGCGCTGAGGAGAAGTATCGATGTCGGTCGGTGAAGCCTGCCACCGCCGTTCCAAGACATCCCAAAGGTCTTCTACAGGATTCAGGTCAGAACTCTGCGGTGGCCAGCCCATTACAGGGATGATATTGTCGTGTAACCACTCCGCCACAGGCCGTACGTTATGAAAGGGTGTTAGATCGTACTGAAAGATTCAATCGCCATTCCCTAATTGCTCTTCAACAGTGGGAAGCAAGAAGGTGCTTAAAACATCAATGTAGGCCTGTGCTGTGATAGTGCCACGCAAAACAAGGGATGCAAGCATCCTCCATGAAAAACACGACCACACCATAACACCGCCGCCTCCGAATTTTACTGTTGGGACTGCACACGCTGGCAGATGACGTTCACCGGGCATCTGCCACACCCACACCCTACCATCGGATCGCCAAATTGTGTAACGTGGGTCGTCACTCCACGCAACGCTCTTCTACTGTTCAGTCGTCCAATGTTTACGCTCCTTACACCAAGCGAGGCGTCGTTTGGCATTTACCTACGTGATGTGTGGCTTACGAGCAGCCGCTCGGTCATGAAATCCAACTTTTCTCACCTTCCACCTAACTGTCATAGTACGTGCAGTGGATCCTGATGCAGTTTGGAACTCCTGTGTGATGGTCTGGATAGATGTCTGCCTATTACACATTACTGCCCTCTTCAACTGTCGATCAACAGACGAGGTCGGCCTGTACGCTTTCGTGCTGTGCGTGTCCCTTCACGTTTCCACTTCACTATCGCATTGGAAACAGTGACCCTAGGGATGTTTAGGAGTGTGGAAATCTCGCGTGCAGACCTGTGACACAAGTGACACCCAATCACCTGACCACGTTCTAGGCCCGTGCGTTCCGGGGAGCGCCCCGTTCTGCTCTCTCACGATGTCTAATGAGTACTGAGGTCGCTGATATGTAGTTCTTGGCAGTAGGTGGCAGAAGAATGCACCTTATATGAAAAACGTATGTTTTTGGAGGTGTCCGGATACTTTTGATCACATAGTAGATATCCACTGGTGGGATCTGGCAATTTGATCTCATCTGTTTCAAAATTCCAGCTGTTAAAGGATTCCTGCGGACTTGTGTTCCATTCCGCGTTTCATACGAAAGTAAGCTATCTCATCACTTTTTTATCTCCCGCAGTCCTCTTTTTTCTTCACTATGTAGTAAAGAATCAACATTTTAACTTTGTTTGCTATACTTCCAAGCAAAACAGTGTAAGGAGTGTGTCAGAACTCTCCAGTACGTTGATTAAATACTGTACTATATTGAGTATCGAAAACAATATAGCCAACTGAAGGCTATTCCTTGCATTGTGTAATTTGGAAATAAATAAGCACTCAGATATCGATAGTAACAATCTGAGGATGAAACTTTGAGCGCGGTTCTAAGCATTGTTGAAGACGGGGCGTGTCTGCGAGAGTAAAATTTCAGTAGTGTCGATCGAGAGCTCGGAGACAGAAGATGTGTCACGCTGCCCTCACGTCGGCGCTGGCAGATCTTACCACACTCAAGGTTTAATTTCATGTTTGGGGCCAGGAGGGATTTAAATGGCTTAACTACGTTTGAAGAGTGAATTCAAGGTAAAATTCGCAAGCGTATCGTAAAGCACAATGGCAGGGTTGGGCTCGTGGTTGTTAGTCCGAGATTGCAATAATCTCATGTTTTGAAACTTCCTGGCAGATTAAAACTGTGTGCCGGACCGAGACTCGAACTCGGGACCTTTGCAAAGGTCCCGACTTCTAGTCTCGGTCCGGCATACAGTTTTAATCTGACAGGAAGCTTAATATCAGCCCACACTCCATTGTAGAGTGAAAATCTCATTCTGGAAACATCCCCCAGGCTGTGGCTAAGCCATGTCTCCGCAGTAACCTTTCTTCCAGGCGTGCTGGTTCTGCAAGGTTCGCAGGAGAGCTTCTGTGAAGTTTGGAAGGTAAGAGACGAGGTACTGGCGGAATTAATGCTGTGAGGACGGTGCGTGAGTCGTGCTTGGGTAGCTCAGTTGGTAGAGCAATTATCCACGAAAGGCAAAGGCCCCGAGTTCGAGTCTCGGTCCGGCACATAGTTTTAATCTGCCAGGAAGTTTCATATCAGCGCACACTCCGCTGTAGAGTGAAAATTTCGTTCTAATCTCATGTTTTGCTTGTCAGTGAAAGAAACGTCCTTATCCTCGAAATAATAATAACTATTCTCCACATCCAATTCGTAAATATGCTGTGGTTATTAAATGTTAATGTAACTTTGAAATGAAATAAGTGGTTAATCTGGCATTAAACCATTATTGACACTAACAAGGTAATTGTCAGGCATTTCATAATTATTAATTATCGGTCATGATGATTTCTGAAGTTTTTAAATAGACAGAATTTATGTAACGCCATCTTACAAGGTATTTAGTAGTTAACAGGAACCAAGCGAACTCCTTTTTATTAAATTCATAAATTAGACAGAATTTATGAAACGCCTTCTTACAAGGTATTTCGTAGTTAACAGGAACCAAGCAAACTCCTTTTTATTAAATTCATTCTTAGTAACAATAAGCTTTGGCCGCTGCTGCTGCACGCTGCTGCGAATTGCTGTAAACCACTTGGAAAAAGGCAGTCATCTAAGAGGTGAGTGCAGAATTTCGGGCCAAAACAGAATGCCTGACACACCACAACATGTCTTGTACTGCAATCCAGCCAGATTCTGAATCACTTGTAAATTCTTATTCAAATACGCAGTCAGATAGCTTATCCAAATATGAATTTTAAGTTTTTCTTGTAGCGATCCGTTGAGGGTTTAAACGATAGTGGAACTGACACTCATACAAGACGCATACTGTGTCGCGCAGGTCATATTCCGATTCCTGATAACTCAGGTTGCTTATCGAGTCCATTTTCACAGACAAATGTAGGCTTTACTTGTCGCAGGTACATTACAACAGACTATTCCAGATTTCGTCGTATCCGTGATTAGTTTCGGTACTAATACCATCTGTGCCACATACCATACTCTAGCCAAAATATGTTAATTAACAACGTTTTCTTTTTCGGATAATGAAAGGTCTCTATCGGCATTTTCCTTCAGTCTTACCCTAAAAACTCTCTACATCTCTCCATCGCTGAGTCCCTCGCCGTTGTTCTGCTAGCCTGCCCTTGGCTGCTGGTAGCTCTGACAAGTGAGCTGTTCGCTCAGTACCAGCCTACTCCTGCCGGACGCTGCCGGCGCTGTTTCCAGCTTGTCAGAAACAGCGAAGCTGCCCGCGAGCGGTGCTGGCCGTGAGGGGTAATTATCACATCACGGACACCCCTGCTGCCACGCCCCGTTGAAGAACCCCCGCCGACTCCTGTCGGCTGCTTGCAGGAATCGACAGGCGTTTTCTCAGATACGTGTTCCTGTTAAGATAGTCTCTTCTCTAATGAGGTGGCACAGCCACCAGGGTAACCAGCCAGGGTACACAGTAATCTTACACGGGGCTTATATCTTCAGTGGAATTCCACAAAGATGTCTATGGCAGAAACGACCTGTACACTGGATATATGAAATGAGAAAGCAGCATTGATATGCTTATGTTCAGAAAGTTATATACAGAACAAAGAATATAACTTTTAAGGACTGACTAAGACAGTCAGATGTCGAGGAGGACAGCATCGGAAAACAAACTAAAAACAATTCGCTCATGTCTGTCGACTGGTGTGTCGAGAGAGAAAGGGAACAATCGAGAAGTTGTTGTTTTGAAGGAAGTAAATTCGAATTAAAATAAAGTTGAGAACGTTAAAATATTGTTTTTATATTTGTGGGAACTAAATACTAACAAAAGTGCTTGAAAGATCTTATGGGTCTTTCTTACATCTGGCCAGGAACAACCCACACCAAAATATTATAATACATTCCTAATAATAATAATAATAAAATTTCAGTTAACATATATAGAATACAAAGACACAAATACAGACATTAGACCATTCTTGCATAGACCACCAAATAACCCACAAGTCGAAACAACAATAACAACTATCAACACAATCATACACAACAAAATAAATGAAAATACAACTATGGAAGAGTTACAACTACTGGTTTATGTAGGAGCACTCACTACCCTAAATATGCACACTAGGCAGTGACAGAAAATCGATTTTGCAATAGTAAAAAATATACGACCAATGCTGTTTCTTTTTTCAAGTATACCTGTTATCTGGTCGTAGTGCACAAGACAACATGGAGTCGCCAATCAATATCCAAACAAATTCAAATAATATCACATCACAGCCAATACAGATTAAGAGTGGAATATACCAAAGCGACTCATTAAGTCCTTTCTGGTTCTGCCTTGCTCTGAACCCACTATCCAACATGCTAAATAATACAAATTATGGATACAATATTACTGGAACATACCCACACAAAATCACACATATGCTATACATGGATGATCTAAAACTACTGGCAGCAACAAATCAACAACTCAACCAATTACTAAAGATAACAGAAGTATTCAGCAATGATATAAATATGGCTTTTGGAACAGACAAATGTAAGAAAAATAGCATAGTCAAAGGAAAACACACTAAACAAGAAGATTACATATTGGATAACCACAGCGACTGCATAGAAGCGATGGAAAAAACAGATGCCTATAAATATCTAGGATGCAGACAAAAAATAGGAATAGATAATACAAATATTAAAGAAGAACTAAAGAAAAATATGGACAAAGACTAACAAAAATACTGAAAACAGAATTGACAGCAAGATACAAGACAAAAGCTATAAATACTTATGCTATACCAATATTGACCTACTCATTTGGAGTAGTGAAATGGAGTAACACAGACCTAGAAGCACTCAATACACTTACACGATCGCAATGCCACAAATATAGAATACATCACATACATTCAGCAACAGAAAGATTCACATTAAGCAGAAAGGAAGGAGGAAGGGAATTTATCGACATAAAAAACCTACATTATGGACAGGTAGACAATTGAAGAAAATTCTTTATAGAACGAGCAGAAAGTAGCAAAATACACAAAGCAATCACTCATATAAATACATCGGCTACATCACTGCAATTTCATAACCACTTCTACAATCCTTTAGATCACATAACATCAACAGATACGAAGAATGTAAACTGGAAAAAGAAAACACTACATGGCAAGCACCCGTATCATCTAACACAGCCACACATCGATCAAGACGCATCCAACACATGGCTAAGAAAAGGCAATATATACAGTGAGACGGAAGGATTCATGATTGCAATACAGGATCAAACAATAAACACCAGATATTACAGCAAGCATATTATTAAAAATCCCAATACCACAACAGATAAATGCAGACTTTGCAAACAACAAATAGAAACAGTAGATCACATCACAAGCGGATGTACAATACTAGCAAATACAGAATACATCAGAAGACATGACAATGTAGCAAAAATAATACATCAACAACTTGCCATACAACATAAACTAATAAAACAGCACGTTCCCACATACAAGTATGCACCACAAAATGTACTGGAGAATGATGAACACAAATTATACTGGAACATATAACAGATAAAACAACACCACATAACAAACCTGACATCATACTCACCAATAAAAAGAAGAAATTAACACAACTAATCGAAATATCCATACCCAATACAACAAATATACAGAAGAAAACAGGAGAAAAAAATTGAAAAAATACATCCAACTGGCTGAGGAAGTCAGAGACATGTGGCATCAGGATAAAGTTGACATTATACCAATTGTACTATCAACTACAGGAGTCATACCACGCAATATCCACCAGTACATCAACGCAATACAGCTACATCCAAACGTATATATACAACTACAGATATCTGTAATTATTGATACATGTTCAATTATCCGAAAGTTCCTAAATGCAATGTAACATATACCGTACAGTTAAAAGGAAGTCACGCTTGATCAAGGTCCACGTCACTTTCCATTTTTGACCAGACATAACGTCTGAGAAAAGAAAGAATAATAATAATAACTGACTCTAATAACAATAATAATAGTAATAACAATAATAATAATCCTGAAGAGCATTTAGAATGATGTGGATCATCTAAAACAAGAACGTTTATAATGATGTAGATTAGCTTAGAACATTTGAAGTCACTTTAGGTGAATCAGAAGCGGAAAGGATATAGGAAGAGCAGAAGATCGAGATGGTGGTGATAGTGGCTGTTAAGAACGAACAGAATAAAAATAGAGAGATCTGCCTACTAAGGGGAGGGAAAAGGTGTGAGGGAGGTGGATTGACGAGAGTGAGCTGCACAGAATGTAGGGGAAGTGGCTATTGTGTTACAAGGTGGTCCACGAGCTGTCTTTTGAAGTTAGGAAGGTATTTAATTTCTCTAATATGTTGAGGAAGATTGTTCCAAAGTCGGATTCCTGATACAGAAAATGATTTACAGACCATGGCACTGTTGTGTGATGGTACAGAGAGGATTCTACTTTTTGAGTACGAATGTTTCCGCTGTGCTGTACAGATAGTATTTTAAGAACTGATGAAAATTAAGAGGGAGTGCAATGAATGAAAAAACTGTAGAACAAACGTAAAGTACGACAGTCCACGCTAATCAGCAGGTAGCCATGATAAATGTTCGTATGCTGGTGTGATACGACGGAAAAAGTGTGCATCACAAATGTAAGTACACAAACTTTCATTGCCACTTCCAGCCAGCGTAAGCTTTCGTACTAAAGTCCTTGCAGAGCGGTATCACCATATTTAAGTATGGGTAATAGTAGTGTCTCTAAGGGCCTCCTGTTAAGCTCGAAAGGGAATAGTTTTTCATGTTTCTATCGCGAGTGCAGTGACGCTGAACTCATTTTACAATCTGCAATTCTATGTTGAGTCCAGAAATGTTCTCAAGTTCATTGCAGAAGAAGAAACTGTTATATCTATGCCTTTTCGGATTAATGGTGGAAGAGATTCTCTGAACCAAGGGGTAATAAACCTTTTGTGAGTGACTTGAAATCTAGATGGATGTAGCTTAAAACCTCAATCTGATGGGGCATGTAAATCGGCAATTACATGCAGGATGGCTGTGTACAGGTTTGTTGTAC
This sequence comes from Schistocerca piceifrons, assembly GCF_021461385.2. Taxonomy (NCBI): domain Eukaryota; kingdom Metazoa; phylum Arthropoda; class Insecta; order Orthoptera; family Acrididae; genus Schistocerca; species Schistocerca piceifrons. The sequence goes on from NC_060141.1 coordinate 588,800,849, forward strand.
CTACACATTTGAGGCGCAGTCATATGAAAACCGAAAACTACCACAGCAGAGCCATGGATTGTGTCCATTCAGAAGTAATCACCACACCTATTAAGATATTATCTCACTGCGAGACGAGACGACCTCGTAGAGCGAGGTCAGTCGCTAAAGGATCCGCAAATGCACCCTCTCTTTCACTTCTTCGTCCAACTGTAACCGAGGTCCGTACATGTCTTTCTTCAGGTCGCCAAGGATGTGGTAATTACGCGGTGAAAGGTCCGGGGTGTACGGAGGATGCTGCGGTGTTTCCCAACCAAATCGCTGAAGCGTGGTCTTCGTCCGATTGACAGTGTGGGGACGAACGTGCTACAAGATGATTCCGCCCGACAGCATTCCGACAGCCCGAGGGTTAGACGGCAAAGCAAACAGTGGAAACGTCCCACATTTCCATCGCCGAAGATATACAAAGCTGCTCAAACAATTGCAGGGGCCCTCTGCTCGTCGATTTCTTCGGGTGTGGAACCAGCACTATGAAGACACTTAGCAGAAACTGTGACGCACCATAAATTCAAAACGCTCAGGAATCCTGTCGAGACGGAATCATCCAGCGGCTGGGGATCCCTCAGTGGCCGTCCTCTCTCGACGAAACAGGAAATAATCGTCTCCTCTCCATGGGGGATAAATGTCTTAGCGCAAATGGTGATTACTTTTGAATGGCATCATTCCATGGGCCCGTAGTGGTTGTGTTCGCTTTTCATTGTACTACTCTGAATGTCGTCCGCGTATTGGTGATATCTGCAGCGGTAGAGAATAGTTGACCTCATCATTGACATATAATGGGAAGAGTAATGGCCCCAACACTGAATATTGTCGGGCCTCTAATACCACATCCATCCTATGTGACCTTTTGTTCCAATCGTTACACATTGTTGGCAAAATGTAAGGTATGAAAGGAACCATGCACTTGTAGTATTTTGATTCGCCTCAGCCTTTTCGATTTCTTTCATTTCTTAATGATTTGAATGAGAGACAAGAATGAGGGGAAATCAGTGTAATGTATGAAAACAGAAAGTTTTGAACAAGAAGAGCAGATTCCATAACTAAAAGAATACAAATAGAGGTCAGTAATTTCAAAGAAAGGCTCAAATAACTCATATAGGCCTCAGGGAGTAAGGATTAGTATGGTAACTCACTGAACTGGATGTCGTGATAAATACATTACAGGGGACTGATTCTAGCCCTTATATCTGGTTCATCTGCAAAGGCTGGGGAAAGCGGTAATAGTAACATGAATACTACCGCCGTTTTAATTTACATGTGTTCTGTCGATATATTTATAGGTGCCGGACTAATGTAAAAACCGGTCAATGGTACCGCACCTAACTGCTAGAGTAATCGTCGAACCCACGGATAAATGCAAATAAACACCAGTCTTCGTTAGCGGTGGCGTTGCTGTACCGCAAAGCGATACAAAGTGCCTTCCCTCTCATTCTGAATAGTATTTTAGTACCGCGTAGCCGTTCGGACCTCCCTATATATACAAGAACAAATGGCTGCCGTTATAGAATGTGGAAACGAGCATCGTGCGTTGCAGGCGAAATTCAGCGTAATTTCATGCTGATGTATTCCGAATCCGTAGTCACTTCGAGAGTACTTTGGGGCAAAGGCGATATAAGGGATTTTATGACCCATAAAATTCGAAGTTAGTACATCTGTGTGTGTGTGTGTGTGTGTGTGTGTGTGTGTGTGTGTGTGTGTGTGCCTGTGCGCATGCTGTTAAGGGGAATTAATATCACATGTTAGACCTGGAATTACAATCCCCAACATGTCGTAGCCAAGCCAGTTTGATTAGTACGTTCTGCGCGTTTCGAGTTTATGTGTAAGTGTTCACGTAGTAGTGGCCGAACATCAGAATAGCCCCAGTAACACTCACAAGTAGTAGCCGTAAAACACAATTCGTGCACTTAAAGATCTCCTGAGTATGGCGATAATCAGCCCAACAGATCAATATGTGATCAAATTCAGATGACACAAGAAGCTTCGGCTAGCTTATTTCAATATTAGACAAAGTACCATGCAGCTGCATTTCATCCAGTGTTACAACGAAATGTAGACTAATTAATTTGCTTAACTGAATCACTTATGTACTCGTAAACTAATAAATCGGAAACGTCGTTTCATTCTAATGTACTGACGTTTTCTATTTGCTGATATGCATAACAGATGTGCACAGGTATTGAGAAAACGAATTTATGAGTTTTCTCCATATGTTTCGGTGTGAATTACTGTACAATAAAAATGATGTATTTAAAATAGTTATTTCATGGCCTATGTATAAGTGCATTCATATTCAAGTGATTTCCGTAAGTATTCTTTAGAAAAACCGGGTATCAATGCAAATTTTCTGTGAATAATTACATCAGTTTCACACATCATAAGACGTAAGAATTTCGAAGGGTTGTCAGAAGGCTGTTAAGAAAGCGAAACAAATCCCTCGACGTCAGGAAACCTGTAATATCACCCAACTTTTATTTCATGCTAGCGAACCCGTCAATGCTTCGCAGTTTTTTTAAATATGTGTGGGAATTATATGTACGTCCTAATAATATCCTTCTCCACCTCTTCCTTTGTCGATCTCCTCCCTCTCCACTATCTCTGTCCGTCTTCTCCCCGTCCCCTATACATCTGTTTTTCCATACTGAGTCCTTCCATCTCTTCCTCCCTCTCTCTCTGTCGATACCGTCCTTCCTCTTTTCTATATTCTTTTCCTCCCCCTTCTCCGTCCATTTCCTCTTCCGCCCTCTCTCCGACCTTAATTGTTGTTATTGCAAAAGGAACCATGCCTGGTAATAGAAGTCAAAATGAACGGGAAAGTCGGTTGGAATCATAAGTACACGGGGTGAAAGAGGAACATTCCCAGCTGCTGGATCTGTGGGGATGACAGCTTTGATGACAGTATTGCACATGATTTTAATCTACGAACGGGTAGGATTATAAAGTTAGCTATCAACTCTACTTTCCTGCTATCAGTTAAATATGGCTGTGAAAAGTAGAACAAAACCGCACCTTTCACAGCATGGTTTAGCGCGTGCGTGTTTGTGTGTGTGTGTGTGTATATATGTGTGTGTGTGTGTGTGTGTGTGTGTGTGTGTGTGTGTGTTAGAATGAATGATGAAGGAATTCGTGGTGAATCGCAAGTGCTACTCACAACTCCTTCTCAGAAAAGTGAGCGTACTCGCCTCTTACAAAACATGCTTCCCCTGCATTATTCCTCTCCAGTGTGGCACTTGCTTCACCTACACACTGCAACCCGATTTACCATCAAGTAAGTTCAGATGTATTCACTATTCTTACTATTCGTAAACCACTTCGTTTCTGCACTCCTTACTTCTGAATTGGTACAAACTGGACGAGTTCAGGCTGGTAATGCTTTGTGTTCAACCCCTGTAATAATAATAATACTGTGTAGTGCACTATAATGGCCGCTGTGTAGTTACTGCTGTTTGTGCTGTCAGAATGAGAATGAGAATGAGAATCCTTTCTTCCAGGAGTGCTAGTTCTGCTAAGTTCGCAGGAGAATTTCTGTGAAGTTCGGAAAGTAGGAGACGAGGTACTGGCGGAAGTAAAGCTGTGAGGACGGGGCGTGAGTCGTGCTTGTGTTGCTCAGATGGTAGAGCACTTACCCGCGAAAGGCAAAGGTCCCGAGTTCGAGTTTCGGTCCGGCACACAGATTTAATCTTCCAGAAAGTTTCATATTTGTGCTGGCAATTAATTAATTTATCTGTTTCGAAGCGGGTAAAGAAGCAATTTCTGGATTACTGCAGGTGGTATCTACAACTTGGAGAAGACATATTCCTGAGATTTTTAGCATTTGTTACGCGTATGTCTCAATTTTACCATGAGTGATATACGGGACAAAACACAACATACGTAGTGGGTGGACCATGTGAGGGACTTGTAACCTCCACTGCATTAATGCTACTAATTGTGAAAAGTAATTATTGACAACGCTTAGAAATCAGTGTTAGAGTCATACAAAATTGTGATAATGGTAATGATCTTTTGAAAATAATTTTGTTTCGTGACATGAAACAGAACCGAATCCTTTATTTTTTAACCCTCAGAAAATCACTTCTTACCCCTCAGGTGGTGATGACCCACAGGATGGGAACCACTGGCTTGCTGTATAATATGTCTTGAACTGAAAAACAATGTCATTAAGATCATGGACTAATTTAAATGAAAAAATCGGAATTCTTGTTGTTTTTCAATGCGTTAATCACAACGCTTGGTGATGCTTTATATTTATTGTCTTTCCTCCAGGAGACAAACCGAATAGCGCCGATGGTTTACAGACTCTCCAGAACGCTAAGTATAACTGGTCATAGGAAATACACCAAAATTCAAGGTTTATTCCACACACTTCCAGCGAGTGGTCTTGTGATTTATTTATCATCAAAGCAAATACAAGACTAGCCTGAAAATGGACACGCTTAAACTGAATCGGCAAGTCGGCTGGGATCAGTGGTGTTCTTGGAATCAGAATATCCTTGCCTTCGAACTTTTCTTGAATTATCATTGCTTCAATCACGTTGTTCATCAGCTTCTTAACAGTGAGTGTTGCTCCACTGCATAGGTTCGGTTGGTTCAGATTGCCTAACATGGTTATAAACGCGATCCGATCTTGAGCTGCTACTCGTGCAGTGGAATTCCTGCCACATCTAATGAATTCAGAAATTCAGTTCGATAACTGACGACTTCATCTGGACCGATAATGTAATTTATAGAATTAAATGAATGCGACTGGCCAGTGATTTGTATTTGCTCATGATGAAATCGTCTAAGTCCTTATTTTCCGCTGCCAAAATGGCTCTTTCGCTCAACCAAACATGATTTTCGTAATTTTCAGGAATATTCGGGAACTATTTCTTGGCAAATTTTTATTTTGACTTAGTGACTGACAAAAACAGGGCTGGAAACGAAATAAGGCCAGTGGAAGCGTCAGTGTCTAACAATTTCTTGGAAAACACTCTGCCGATTCGTCGGTTTGTAATGCGACTCGAATAGTCGTTGTTAGCTTGAGAGTATTCACATGTCTCAACGAAGTCGAGGACGTCAAGCACGCGTTTATTTCATCAATAGCTGTTGATCTTGGAATGACCGGCAGTGTTTGGCGAACCTCACCGGACAGCAGAATCATCGCACCACCAAACAGGTTCTCACTATCGTTCAAATATCTTAATGGTGCGCCATCATACTGTCATCCCAATTGATTGTTTCGTATTTCTGTTGTACTTTTGCCATTACTGAATTTTTGTCAATTTGTACGTCGGTTCATCTATCGTTTGCAAATCCGGTGGCAGTCTGAGCGCAGAATGAGCTGTTCGTCCTCCTTCTACAACGTGACAGCGATCCTAGATGATGCTACAGCGAATGGTATCTTGTTTGTGCGCGAATCAAAGCTAAAATCAATGTAATTAAGAATGTTTTGCCAGTTCCGCCAGGTGCATCGAGGAATTAAGCCCTCCGTATCCGTTGTTTAGTGCTGTCACCGACATGTCTGTTGCTGCTACGATAGTGGGACTTGTATTCGTACTGACTGACTCAAAGCATCTCGATCGTACTGCCGTTATCGTTCAATTTCTCGATTGAATTCATTAAGAAAGGGGGCGATTTGGCATTGGAATTTCTAATTCGTCCAACATTTTGGCGGACATCAACAAGCACAAATCTTCTATAGAAATCAACGCCTCGTTGATGATCTCCCCGTAAAATCCAAGTGCGGGATTCGTTGTTGTTGTACGGACTCGACGCATAATGTCTTCAGTCATATTGTCTTCGTATTTGCTCTTCAAATTAAGTGGGTAGGACGGAAAATGGTGATTGGCAAAATGTGATCGAAAATGATGCGGAGTAGACGAAGTAATACCATCAGCGTGGGTCTTATCCCAATTAATGTCATCCTCGAGCACATGTAAACGCTGACAGGCTTTTCGACTTACGCACACATCTCGCCATTGGCAACTCGTAAAATTTCAAATGAAGTTGTTCCGGGAACAATAACCAATAACAAACGCTGGTAAAAGTATTTGTCATTGCTCAGATAAAGTGTGTAAGTGCGTCGCAATGCATCGGTTGAATATAGGCCAGAACCGCATAACCAGGAACAGGTTTTCCGCGTAACCTACGTTGGAATTTTTGGGTGATGCGTTGCGTGTGAAATATGCCGGAATTTCTCAGTAAAGCAGTGCTCTTGCAAGTCGATCACTTGCGCATGTCGCAAGAAAGCTTGTCAGCGTTGTCGCTGGTAGTCGTTAGGTCTCTGCGCTGCGTTAGCTGCCGTGAAATAAACTCTTTGTCCATTATCCAGCTGCACAGCTAAATGGACCACAGTGCGATAACGTTGGTGTATGGAGAAATGAAAAGAGTCCCCAGACTGCCTCCTTGCTGCAGACGTATCTTCCCTCCCATGTTGGGAAATGTCATCGTTGGCATCAGGAACTGCAATACGAAATACAGCCATGTCGCTTGCTTCCGTGACGTACTAGCAACCGTATTTGATGGACCTGACGCAATTGTAGACTCAACATTTCAATGCACTTTGAATGATTTGGAAAGCAGTGGCACATGCGGAACAGCCGGCCGGTGTGGCCGTGCGGTTAAAGGCGCTTCAGTCTAGAACCGCGTGACCGCTACGGTCGCAGGTTCGAATCCTGCCTCGGGCATGGATGTGTGTGATGTCGTTAGGTTAGTTAGGTTTAATTAGTTCTAAGTTCTAGGCGACTGATGACCACAGAAGTTAAGTCGCATAGTACTCAGAGCCATTTGAACCATGCGGAACAATCCAGCTGTTGTTGAAAACAATGTCTTTATTTTTGGCTTTCAGGGTTATCGTTATACCGTTATCCTATGCAGAGCGACGACAATACAGGGGGTAACCATCATTGCCTGTGACTGTGTAACCCAAGAAAGCACAGGAGAATAATGGGTATCAGGCAGTCCTCTCTTCTCCACAGAGTATATTCAACATCGAAATTGCCGAAATCATTATTCTTGGTAATGAAGTCCATGAGCGCTTTGAGTTTCTTCTTGAATACTTGTGCTGTACTGTTATGGCGATCGTCGGATGACTGACCAGGTAGTACAAGCTGCGTGATTTCGATGAATTTTGGTTTTCAAGTGAAAGTGATAAATTAGTCTTTTCGAACATATTAGCGCACATACCGCATCTTGCGCGTATTCGTATATGTGCCTAGGGCTTCCAACATACGTTGCTGGCAAAATGCCAAGTCGGCCGACATTTGTTGCATTTCCATTTACATTCATGGCATCTTACGTATTTTTTGATGATTTCAGCGTATATGTATCTTCAATGTTTCGTTTCGATTTTGATTTACATATCATGCTACCTGCCAAAAAAAAAAAAAAAGAAGTTACTAATCTGTGGTGATTTCAATGTAAACTTTCTAAGCAATTCTGATAGGAAAGGCGAACTCGAAGTATTATTAATGACATATAACTTAGAATTAGTGATCAATTTCCCTACATGTATAGCTGAAAACAGTAGACTCTAATAGATAATGTATTTGTGCAACAACAGGATGTAAAAGTAACACATGCTTTCCCTGTGATAAATGGATTATCACACCATGATGAAAAACTGATGAACTTACAAAACTTCAGAGACCCTTAAGTAAAAGTGTAAGGCTGGTGAACCTGGTATCTATAGAACGCTTCAGAGAAAATTTAAGAAATTCTAATTCGGGAGATGTACATAATGAGCCAAATGTCAATGATAAATGGAACATATTTCTTGATAAATTTATATCCCTTTTTTAACACTATTGCCCCCAGAAAAATTTCTAAATGTAACACCTAAAAGTTTTCAAAGAAACCTTGAATCATAAAAGCTATTAAAGTGTCTTCAGAAAGAAAAAGAAAATGGTATGAAGCAGCAAAAATTAGTAAAGATCCAGTATTAATTTACCACTATAAAATTTATTGTAACATACTGAGGAAAGTTTTCAGAAAATCAGAAAATTTGTATATTAGAGATGAAATTAACAACTCACGTAATAAAATCAATTCATTATGGACTGTTGATAGAAGAGAGACAGGAAAAGTAAACACTGTGGTAGGTAGTATTACTATTAAAGAGAGAGACTATCTTAACCAACAGCACACAAGTAGCTAATCTATTTAACAATCATGTCTTAAATGTAGGTTGTAAGGTGGCATGGTCTCCTGACCTTCATTTCTTACATATTGCGACCTCACCATCGTATTCTGTGTATCAAGAAGTCGATAGAGTAGAGTAAAATTTACATATTACCATTTAATCGATATGCAAATCTAATAAATAAATCGCAAGTGCACACCGAGATTAAGAAGTCGAGGCTGGTGTACACAAACATTCAAGACGCGACGGCCACAGGAGTTTTTGCTCAGCGGAGGCAACCAGCCCGCTGGAAAGTCCATAGGAGGGTGAGTGAACATGCAGCTGTGCCAGCCGGCCGACCGCTCTGGGACCAAAACAGTTTTTGCCAGAGAAAAGGGATAATGTCCTGCATGTTCACCTTAAAAGCAAAACCCGCTGGATGGTTTGGGAGAACCCCAGCATACGCATTTCTTGACGGACCTAGTGCACAGTTTCAGAGTTCTCACAGGTGGACAATAAACGCCTAACGTAGATGCTATATATTTCCGGATTGGTCGGCTCAAATGGAGCGCTGTTCTCCCGTTTGTAAGAGTAACACTAACTGGCAGACTACTTCTGACACAATGAGCCAGAGGAGTGAGGGAAAGACAGCGGATGATATACCCTTCGCTTTTTTCGTGGACAGGAGTCATTCCGGTGATGCTCTTGAAGTGGCAACACGTAGCGGGAGTGAGTGAGCTCGTGTGTGTACGCAGAGAGCGAAAAATAAGTCTCTACTCAGTACTGCACTGAGAGAGCACCTCTGTCGCTAGAGAATCGGAGTGATACTCTATACTGAGTCGCTTGCGATTAAGCGTTTGTTCACTGTGTTGGCCGCGACACTTAAAGTGCAGTGTGAACACAGACAGAGTATTAGTTAGCGTCTGCGAGCAAACATTGAGTGGCATCGTGGTGGACTGGTTATCTGACCAGCGTACCATGCCAATATTTAGACTTGGGGCAGACAGGAGTCCTTGACTTCATCAAGGCGTAGTGAGAGCTCGATTGGTGAAGGTCAATCCAGATATAAAGAGATAGTTTCGTTATTTTTCAGCGGCGAACGATGCAGGAAGCAGCTGTCGCAGCTCATGGTATTGTGCACTACACTTTAGGTAAGCCCCACCTTTCCTCCATTAGAAATAACATACTTCGTTCACATCATTCCATTACATTTCTCAAGTGACAGCCTTGACCATACTTAGAAAAATTCAATCAGATAATTATTCAAGTTGAGTAGGCGTGGCTCTCAGCCAATCTGCCAAGTAAATAACATTCTTAAAGAAAAGGGATAAAAAAGCTTTCCCACACTTTGTACATAAATTTCATTAACAGGATTCCTATCCATAAGAGGTATCCTATTCCGTAAAGAACCTGGAAATTTGTGTATCAGATTATAAATAAATGTTTCACTTGATTTTCTCAGATTTTGCAATAAACAATATTTTCCGTTCGTTTAATGTTTTTATCACACTAACTAGCAATACTCCATTACCCAAGTATCCCACTAGTTACGTAAAAGAAAATATTTTTGTGTCTTTTCCTTACAGCAGACGACCGCAGAAGATATTTATTACTGAAAGTTTTTCAGGCATTTTTGGTATGTTAGGAGCATCTGTCTGACTTCTGTAGTAGTCTGAGGTGGGAATTGCTTCTTGCAGGAGCCAAAGGGTACACGTCAGATCAATCCGTCGTGCAACTCGTCACCATAATACCCACATACTGACAAAGTGAAAAAATTGGTGATTATAGTTCAAAAGAAAAAGGAAAGCAGTACAGGGAAGGGTCAGTTTTGAGAAATGCTAGTCAGATTAATTTTCATCCAACAACTTCTTGTGAAATAAGGAAAATCATTAAATCATTGAAAAATAAATATTCTGTTGGAGTAGATGACATCTGGAACAATATATTAAAACAATGTAGAGCAGTTGTAGCTGATATTCTGAGCCGCATCTGTAATGCATTACTAACTCAAGGTATTTTTCCAGACAGGTTAAAATAGGACATTGTCAAGCCTAGCTACAAAAAAAAAAAAAAAAAAAAAAAAATAAAATAAAAAAAAATAAAATAAAATAAAAGAAAAATTGGTACACCACAAATGTTAAATACCAGCCAGTGTCCTTGCTCACAGCATTTTCAAAAATTGACGAGAAGTAATGTACTCAAGAGTGTGAAACACGTCCCCTTTGAACAATTATACATGAATGTGCTTAAACTGACACACAATATTTTGTTAGCGCAACGCGATCTGACTTTCAAAATTCCCTACAAAAGAATGGCCCTGACTAACATTAAACTATACCTTTCACAAATCACTTACCTCACAAAAATCTTCGCTACTCAAGCTACTGCAATACTGCGAGCGCCACTACTGCCAGCTAAGTAAAAGATTCAAACTATGGAAGGCACTAACTACTGATAGGGATAGTTAGCAAATGAAAGATATTAATAGAGAACAAACAATGTATTTACCTTGATATAATCATATATAAATATAGCAGTTCATGACAAATTTCAAAACTCCGCCATCTCTCTCCCCACATCCACCACTGCTGGCGGCTCACCTCCAACTGCGCAACGCTACGCGCTGTTCACAGCCAGCTGCCTAACACTACAATGGCGAGTATTACAACAATACAAAGCAGCCACAGACTGCACACAGCACAGCCAGTGATTTTCATACAGAGGTGGCGTTACCAATAAAAAACCTAAACAGCCTACTTACAAGTGGTTAGCCATCTCAGCAGCAATGCGATACTTAGAAAATCACAGTTTCGATTTCAAAAATGATTTTCTACTGAGGCATCAATATACAGTTTCATAGCCCACATAATAGAGTCTTTAAATAGTAAAATGTCACCAAAAGGAATTTTCTGTGACTTATACAATGCATTTGATTGTGCGAATAACGACATTATGTTACAGAAATTACAATTCTATGGTATCAACAGAACAGCATACGAGTGGTTTAAGTAGTACCTACAGAACAGGAAGCGAAAAGTTTCTTTATGTGGTTTAAGGGGTGTTAGAACACAAAGAAAATTTTCACATTTTCAGATCTTTATCTCATTATAAAATTTGCATGAGATAAAAATCCGATATATAAATATATATATATATATATATATATATATATATATATAAATCGTTAATCAGATTATATATATATATATATATATATATATATTATAAACTCACATGAGAAGTATTTTATTATATATTTTAAATATAATCTACACCAGTTGAAAATGTTAAAATTTTTACCTGCATTATTTCAAGGTCTAATAAAATCGGTACATTTTTAGATAGAAGGCTGTGGATGGCTGTGTTACAACGGCTAAATTACGTGTTTGTATGGTCATGTCTAGAAGAGATGGGCACCAGGCTGAGGAAATTGAAACCAAGTTTGAGAGACAAAAAGTTTCTGACGGCAAAACCATAAAAGGCAGGCTGACAGACAAAATGACTTGATGAACTGTAGCAGTATTATGGTATGGCCATTAGGAATAAACCTGAGGAAATGTTGAAAACGAAGCAGGTAGTATGGGCTAGCTTCTTCCACAGACTGTCAACTGGTGAAAAACCAGTACACCACCTTTGCCCCCCTGGACCTGATTCATGGTGCAGTTACTGTAATGACCAGTACTCAAACAGTTCATACAGCCATAAACATTCTATCCCAGCCGAAGTCATGGATATCATAAAACCTATTTACAGAGACCTGGTAAAGGGACTTGAAAATCTGGTATGGTAGGCTGGAATGCAGTTGTAGGAGCAGGAGAGAAGAAAAGGTTACAGGAGAATACGTTGCATGACGACCACTTTGGCTTTAGGAACGATAGAGGCACCAGAGAGGCAATTCTGACTTTGCGGATGATACTGGAAGCAAGACAAAAGGAAAATCAAGATACGTTCAGTGGATTTTTCGATCTGCAAAAAGCGTTCGAAAATGTAACATGGTGCAAGATGTTCGAAATTCTGAGAAAAAGAAGGGTACGTCGTAGAGAGAGACAGATAATATACAACATGTACAAGAGCCAAGAGGGAATATTAAGAGTGGACGACCATTAACGAAGTGCTCGGATTAAAAATGGTGTAACACAAGGATGTAAACTTTGGCCCTTACTGTTCAATCTGTGCATCAAATGGAAATGAAAGAAAGGTTCAGGAGTGAAATTAAAATTCAAGATAAAAGGATATCAATGATACGATTCGCTGATGACGTTGCTATCCTCAGTGAAAATGAAGAAGAATTACACGATCTGCTGAATGGAATAAACAGTCTAATGAGTACAGAATACTGGTTGAGAGTAAATCGAAGAAAGACGAAAGTAATGAGAAATAACAGAATGAGAACAGCGGGAAACTTAACATTACGGTTTATGGTCACGAAGTTGATGAAGTTACGGAATTCCGCATCCTGGGCAGCAAAATAACCAATGACAGACTGTAAACAGACATAATACGAGTTCTCTCTTATTGATAAATGTATAGATAATTATTCGACTCTCATACCAAAGATTCATTTGAAAAGTATTTAACACTGACGGACAAAAGAAGATTTACGCTCTTCGTTTATTAGTTTTACTAATAGTTTCGTTGTTCTCGTGTCCCGGTGATAAGACGTATAAACGAAGTGCTCTGTAATTTCAAGTGAAATTGTGCTAAATAATGAAAGCAACAACTGAAACAATACGATTTTCTCATTGACGATACCATGTATCCCACCTCCTGTAACTGGAAGAGTATTATTACTTTAATTTTGTACGGAGAATTTAGATGGAGGCAACGATCTTCACGACGGCACTGCTCAAAAATGGAGATGGCCGCCCATGTCAGTTTCAATATTTAGGTCATATTTGCTGCGACATTCACAATCTGCAATCTTTCTTTTCATTTAATTACGAAGTCCGATAAATTTCTTTCTCAGATGAATAAATAGATTTTAGCCAAAATTCTTTTTACTCAGATCACGGGCAATGGTTGTACTTAGAACGTACGTGCTTCTATCCCGATCGTACGTTCGCATACAGCTGTGTACCGACGTAACTATACTCATGATCCATTTTCCTTACAGTATTAATTCTTATTTCGAACGACTCATTTGCTAATGTACGTGCTCTCTTATTTTGTGTAGTCAGTCGGATGTATTTCTTAATAACGTTACCTTTAATATTCGGTGCCTTAGTATCCACAACTGACCTTTGCCTGTGTTGCAACGGCGCTTCACGCGAAGTATTTGCTACCGGACATTCATACTAACTTTCGTTTCAAAATTACGACACCGGCTGACCAAGTTTAGCAGGAGGGCTACAGGATGGAGTACGAAGGTCATCAAAAGCAAACTGGCACTGACAGAAAGGGCGTTCTTGGCAAAGTGAAGTGTACTACTATCAAACATAGGCCCTAATTAGAGCACGAAATTTCTGAGAATGTGTTTTTGGAGCACAGCTATGTATGGTAGCGAAACATTGACTGTGGGAAACCCAGAACAGAGCAGAATCGGAGCACCTGAGATGTGGTGCTACAGACGAATGTTGAAAGTTAGGTGTACAGGTAAGGTAAGGATTGAGGAGGTTCTGTTCAGAATCGTAGAGGAAAAGAATATGCGGAAAACATTGACAAGAAGACGGGACAGATTAATGGGACATCCGTCAAGACATGGGGCAATGACTTCCACGGGAACTAGAGGGAGCTGTAGAGGGCGAAAACTGTAGAGGAAGACAGAGATTGGAATACATCTAGAGGCGCGCGGGATTAGCCGAGGGCGCTGCAGTCATGGACTGTGCGGCTGGTCCCGGCGGAGGTTCGAGTCCTCCCTCGGGAATGGGTATGTGTGTTTATCCTTAGGATAATTTAGGTGTGTAAGCTTAGGGACTGATGACCTTAGCAGTTAACTCCCATAAGATTTCACATACATTTGAACATTTTTGAATACATCTAGCAAATAACTGATAACATAGTTTTTAAGAGCTACTCTTAGATGAAGAGGTTGGCACAGGAGAGGATTTCGTGGCGGGCTGCATCAAACCAGCCAGATCACAGATAACTCAAAAAAAATTGTAGTGCATCATAGGCACAAAGGATTTCACAAATACGCTGAGATTATCACCATCACGTAGTCGAGCCACCAAATTCTCGCCAGCAACCACAATGGCAACTTTAGTCAACGTCGGTGCATTGAAGCGTCTTTTATCTTCGCTTGCTGGTCTTTTTCCTGCTCTGATTACTATTTTATGATCATCCGAAGGCAAAATTTCTGGTCCAGTCTTGAACGACTTAACCAATTGATTGCGTTGATGTAAGGATTGTTGTAGTTGCGCAATTAACTCTCGCATAAGCGCACAGAAGAAATAATTCTAAAGAAATTTGTGATCAGCATTCAACAATGCTCCAGCATGATAGAAAGTTGTCCTTAAATCTGTAAAAATTGTTCCGGCGAAACCACAAGCGCCGGCACGAAAATGAAGAATACAAGAGAAGAGAGGGCTGTGAGACGACGCCCATTGACAAGGTCCGCGCCACAATAGGAACGGGCTCTACAAGAAGCGGATATAAGCGCCGCTAGTGCCAGGCTCGGCCGCATAGTATTCGCACAGTACTAGACGGGCACTCGCAGACCAGCTCAGCACTAGACCGGCACTATGATAGCAGTTGTCAGTGATCCATATCAATTGCTTAGGTCTTTGTTTGCATGTCGCCCGCCGCTTAAGACACCGTTGTAAATTCAAAGTTAAGTATTGTCAATTTTCTTTATTGTAATAAAAACTCTTAATGTGATTTTCTTGTATTCTTTTATAACATTCTGAGAACGCAGCATCTTTTAGGCACCCTTTAGGGGACTAGTGGGCAGGACCACACAAAAATGAAGAAAAATTATTGATTTCTGAGGCTTGTTGAAACTTTGAGAATCGTTGATGTTTGTTTGTTTCGTGTGTTTACGTATATGAAGCGTGATACAGTCGAAAAAGAGTTTACCGTAAAAGTTAGATTAAAACCTTGTTCTTCGATAATATTCGCCGAAAATCATGTCATTTGGAAGGAACTGTTCTACTGTTGTATATTCTACAAGAAATGCATGGATCGAGGTTCTTGGCCAGAAAGCAAAGATGCCAGTGGCTCTGGTGATGTGTCAATTGTGGTAATTTGACCTATCCGCTCGCTCAATTTACTCCTGGCGATTCGAGTCGAAACTTCAAAACTTTTCAATGCTGAGAAACCGTTCATTATTCCGCAGTCGACCAAGCGGCCGTCTGTTTTGTCGACGGTCTAAATTATGTTGTGTATATGCTCCAACTGAGGCAGTCGAATTCGACTGTATCCGTTGTTCCGGAGTTATAATGAATCGTGCTTGAGAAATTCATATTCGTCGTGAGTCTCATTGAGTTGATAATCATGTAGTTAGCTTGCGCTGGGCGTTGGCGATCGATACTTCAGGACCTCACTAGAGGCATTTTTTCCAGAAAAATAAACCTCGAAAAATAAAAGTGAAATGACTACGAAGTAGCATCAATTCAATGTTTGCAACACACCAAAGATATGATCACCACCTATAACATAATGAAAAATCACATTTAGTTGTATTAATTTTCGCAAAAATGCCACTCTTCAGTGCTGGATTTGTTGTCGTTATGAAAATATGCGAAAGCAGAACTGATGAAATGAACGTCACATTTTTTTGTTTTGAAAAAATGTAACAGCTGTACTTTCATACCAACCGTCACTTGTCTTTCATTGAGATTTTCATACAAAAATAACATCCAAACATCCAATTTTTCCTGAGGATTTTCCAAAAAATTTCTTTCATAATACTTTTACCTACTGTTATGAACACATAAAAATAATAGCCGAATCGGCCGAACCTTTCTCAAGTGATGACCTTTCATGCACGGGGAAATTGGTTTTTATTTTCACAGATGCGATAGCAAATAAAAATTAAAAACAGGTATACATTCGGACAGACTGGGACCAGTGAAAGTATAGCTCAGTCACACACTACGTTAATGATTATTACATTTCAACAATAATCCTTACTATAAACTGTTGTAGCACGTATCTTGTGGTGGCCATTTTCGCAGCAGCTGTATATAAATTACGGCAGTTCAAGAGAAAAACGCCTTCTGCATGCTGCACATTAAGTTTTTTTCATTTATCTTGTGTAGCCAGATGCGTTACACCTTGGTTGCAAAGCATCTTCAGTCGGTGTCCTGAAATATTACACGAATTTTTCGTTTCACATACATTTTATCGTTTGCACTTATAGATTTAAATCAGTTCGTTAAGGTTTTTTATAGCAAAATGGAAAAGTACTTAAAGATCACCGTCTAAATCATTATTTTCAAGTGAAACAGCTTTCTCTCAGATGGCATACTGTTTAAAAGTTTGCATTTTTCCTTCTGGTTTTTTCAACATATATCAATTTAACTGCAATTTTCTATGTTAATTCGTTCCTGTAAGAGTTATCAAATTTCCCAAATTTTGCTTTCAGCTGCTTTTTTTTTGTGACCTGTGGCTTTCCTATTATATGATAAGTCGGTCTCAAGAGTGAGTAATTAGTCGTATTCACTTGGTCAATTTGTAGCGTCTCAATTTCAGCCTCTGTTTTGAATATGTTGTAGTTCTCTTGTTAAGTGTAGGAGGTGACTTCCATTATTCTTTCTATTTTCTCGCATTCCTCTGTTGTACTAGGTTTGTGATTATTTGCTCTTAAATAAAAATATTTCCATGTTATGGTATGTTCTTTGTACTGGGTGTCGAATGTTCTGTTGGATTCTTCCTACATATCTTCATTCCATGTGCCGCATTATAGTTGGGAGATATCTGTCTCTTTTGTTATCTTTGGCATGAACTTTTGAACTGATCTGTCTGGTTTGAATGATATGTGTACGTCTTTTGCTTCGAATATGTTTTACATTTTATGTGTGAATTTGTGATTGTAGGTCAATGTGTATCATCTTGAATCTTCTTTGTAGTTTTCGTTCATTCTTCGTGTGACTGCTGTTCTGTTGCTGTGTGCGCTTATGTGGTGTGTCATTGTGTTGTTTTTGGCTGAGTACGTGTTATGTTTATTGACCGTATTTGTTGCTCAATTTCTTTTTTATTTCTCTGACTATATTACTATTGTACCCATTGTTTGTTGCTATTTATGTGATAAGATCTAGTTCTTTCAGTTGTTCCTGTGGTGAATGGTACCGTTTTGAATCTACGAAGCGTGTATTTGAATTCTGATTGCTTCTGTGTGTGTGAGTGTTATGATGCCTGATACATGATATTGGTTGTTGTTGTTTGTTTATGGTAAATTTCAAAGCTATGCTGGTTGTTTTCTTTTTTGATGGTTATATCTAAGATGTGTATTTGGTTGTCATGTTCTTCATCCATCGTGAATCTCATCTTTCTGTGTATTGTGTTTATATCTGCATGCAGCTGATCAAATTTTGCTGGAGGTTGATCACTTAAACAGTGGATATCATCCAAGTATCTGATCCAAAAAGTATGTCGTAATTCTCTGCGATATTTTTTTAAATCAATTTTTCTACACAGTTTATGAAAATGTTGGGTAGAGCACCTGACACTACCCTGGAAGAAGTAGAAGAAAACCGCAAGAAAAGCTTATGAGACAACAAAAACAACACACAAACTTGAACCATAAACAACCTTAGCACACACCAATTTTACCCAAGACTAGTGAATCTGACAGCCACACAACTAAACAATGAAGAAAAACAAGTATTAGAAAAGGATTGAAATATAATTTGAACGCAAAAGTAGATGAAGAATACAAATAAAACCTCATAATGAGGTCAGCAGATAGTTTAAAACGGGAAGACAAATGTGGAAACAGCAAATTGAACACTGGGCTGACAAGAGAACTGATAAAAAAAGAAATTCATACAATTATAATAGACAGTAATCGCAATAGACGATCACAAATCCGATTCCTCTCTCGCGATTACAAATACGTGCAGAAAAATAAATAAACGAATGAAATTAAAAATAAAATATAAGAAATAAATAAGTACGGACACACACGCAGAAGTTGCCTCAATCCACATGTAGTCACACAAGAAAAAATTGCAAGCAAAATCTAAGTAAGCTGGCAATACTCACAGAAAAGAATGACACTATACACATAGAAAATGGTAGTTGAATTGCTGTTTGTTGACAACCGTGACTAAAAGGAGAACTGCAAACTTTCAACCAGTTTGGCACCTGAGAGAAAACTGTTTGGCTTAAAAATAATGAGTTAGACGCTGATCTTTAAGTACTTTCCCACTATATTACAAATACCTCAAGAAACTGTTTTAAATCTATAACTTATATGTGCATTTCACAAGCCTTAAACTGTATAATTTACTGAATTATACACATACTACCTCATTAAACATCATCGCTTAATTTATTTTGTTCATTGTGCACTGCGGCACTTAACAGCTCATGGACGTGGACATAAAATTCACGTCTAAACCGTAAGTCTCTAGTGTTACGGGCAAATGCATCGCGTCAAATATCCATGTAAAGGAAATTCGGAGTGGCGTCTTTCTCGATATAAAAGTATCATGGAGGAAATACTGTATAGTTCTAGTCTTCTGTATCAGTTTGGGGTAACAAATTACCCTCGGGAGACAGTTCCGTACGATATCAAAAACTTCCTCCACTTGAAAACAGAGGAATTTCTTATTTTTTTCTGAATCTTTAGGGGAGTGAACGCCTATGTATTCACTTCTGTCATATCTGTGACTACCAACAGAAATAACTACAGATGCAAATGGAGGAAACTGAAGTACTGGGAATATGTGTGGTTAACAGCTTCGTTGAGTTAGCCTGTATATTTAGCTGAAAAAGCTGTTTGTGTCATGCACAGCTGGAGAATATTTTTGTTTGGTTCTGTGTACGGAGAGAAAAATTTCTAGCGTGGTTAATTTACGTACATCCAACACGCTACGAAAGATTTTTCAACTAACAAAAATGAAAAGAAGAATGTAAGTATAGAATTCAGACACTGAGAGCAGAATCACTCTTGAACTTAACCATGTTATTGGCACAAATATACTTGTTACATACAGAATGGCTCTGAGCACTATGGGACTTAACATCGGAGGTCATCAGTCCCCTAGAACTTCGAACTACTTAAACCTAACCAACCTAAGGACATCACAAAGATCCATGCCCGAGGAGGGATTTGAACCTGCGACCGTAGCGGTGGCGCGGTTCCAGACCGAAGCGCCTAAAACCGCTCGGCCACAATGGCCGGCTGTTACATTACAGCTATTAAAAAAATTTAATGCCATATCCGGTGCCACATGTTACAGAAGTAATAATTTCATGTAATACTGATAACGGTGAAGGATACAGAGACTGATTTTCGTGTTTAAAATCAAAAGATAGCACATTACTAGTGGGACAAATTATTACATGCCTCCATATCTCTAATGTTCTACACTCAAAAAGAGTTTAATCATCTCTGTGTAAAGTTATCATTTGTGGGTCAAGAACTAAATTTGGTTAACCATTTTCATGAAGTGTGTGAACACACTGCAACAGTGGCTGGTCGCTAAAAAAGCAGAAGCCGGAGCTTACAAGGGTTTCAAGATTTTTTTCCTTTTTTTTACGTACAGGAAAATACTATTCAGAACGGTGTCCACAACTATAACCTGCAGGCAAACGTACGGCGTGTGTATATCAGTTACAGTTTGGAAGCACTTCCTGTATCATTGACAATACTTCTACCATTAACTTTTTAGAGTTATCAGTCTTCTCAGAGGTTTAATACTGCCCGTCACGAATTCCTCTCAAGTGCCAAACTCACTTTTCATCTCAGATTCGCACTTGCTCCTACGTCCTCAATTGTTTGCTGGGACGCCCGTGGTGGAAGTGCGGTTTGAGGCGCCTTGTCACTGACTGCACGGCCCCTCCCGCCGCAGGTTCAAGTCCTCCTCGGGCATGGGTGCGTGTGTTGTTCTTCGCATAAGTTAGTTTAAGTAGTGTGTAAGTCTAGGGACCGATGACCTTAAGAGTTCTGTCCCTTAGAAATACAAAAATATCTGAACATTTTGTTTGCTGGATGTATTCCAATCTTTGTCGTTCTCCAAAGATTTTTCACTCCATAGCTCCACCCAGTATCATGGAAGGTATTCCCTTACATATTAAACAGCGGTTCTGTCATTCTGTCCTTGTCAGTGTTTTCCATATATTCCTTTCCTCGCTGGTTCTACAGAGAACCTCCTCATTCCTTACCCTATCGGTCCAATTCATTTTCTACATTCCTCTGAAGCACAACATCTCAAATGCTTTGATTCTTTTGTGTTCTGGTTTTCCCATAGTCCATGTTCAATACCATACGGTGTTACACTCCATACGCATACTCTCAGAAAATTCTCACTCAAATTAAGACGTATGTTTTATACCAGTAGACTTCTGTTGGCTAGAAATGCTCTTTTTGCATGCTCTAGTGTGCTTTTCATGTCCTCCTTGCTCCGTCCATTTTGGCCTATTTGCTGAATTTCTTAATTTTATCAACTTTGTGATAATCAGTTTTGATATTAAGCCTCAGACTGTCATCAGTTCTGCTACTTACCAATACCTTCGTCTTCCTTCGATGTTTTCAAGCCATATTCTGTACTCATTAGACTGTTGATTCCATCCAATAGGTTCTGTAATTTTTCTTCACTTTCAGTGAGGACAGGAATGTCATCAGTGAATCGTATTATTGATATTCTTTCACATTGAATTTTAATTCCAGTCTTGAACCTTTCCCTCATTTCCGCCATTGCTTATTTGATAGATCGATTGAACACTAGGGGCGAAGGACTACATCCATGTCTTATGAATTTTTTTAATCCGAGCAATTCGTCGTCGGTCCTCCACTCGTATTGTTTCCTTTTCGTTCTTATACATATAATATTACGCGTCTTTCTCTACAGCTTAGCCCTCCTTTTCTCAGAATTTCGAACATTTTCAACATTTGACATTTTCGAAGGCTTTTCCAGGTTGACAAATGCTGTGAACGTCTCTTGACATTTCTTCTTTCTTGTTTGCATTGTCATCAGCTACATCAGAACTTTCTCGGTGATGTCTTTATCTTTCCTAATGTAACGTCATTTGTAAACAATTTGAAGATGCAATACGTAGTGTTTGTCTTAAGGAAATTTACTGTGTAATGTGTTGTTGAGCAGTTGGTGCGCTTAATCAGTTTTACTGAAATCCAAAGAAAAATTAAACAACTTAATGTGGAAAACCAGTATGTAATGCCTGTAATGAAATCAATCCCTCTGAAATTTAATAAGTCTCATGAGCACCGAGTTTTATGGCCCTGTGCAATAAACTGATAGTTCATTAGCTCTTGAATCGCAACGGATGCAATCTTGGTATTCTGTTCTCTCCACTATAGGCATACAAAATATTCAGTCTTGGCACAGCGAAGTGCACTGCCGGCCGTAAAATAGCTTCATACAAATAATGTGAGTAGATTGGTTGATAAATGAATAACCTTGCAAATGTTCAGTGATAGTTTTGGATATTGGTTCAGCGCTGTCATCAGTGAATCGTATCATTGATATCCTTTCACGCTGAATTTTAATCGCAGTCTTTAACCTTTCCTTTATTTCCGCCATTGCTTCTTTGATAAATCGATTGAAATTGTTACAAACATTAGTAAATTTCTGATTCTGGCACAGTAATGTTTTTCTGAATCTGATTGAAAAATCATTTCTTTTAAAAATATTCATTGGGTTAAAATAAACACGACAAGGAAGAAGACGAAGTACTGCTTGGGGGATATGCTAAGACCGAATGCTTCAGTTTCAAAATTGTATTCAAATCAAAGTTTCCCTTTCACGAAATTTAATATGAAGCATTTTACTTTAACTTCAAAATCAGTGAACGTCTCAGCTGTTCTACAGTTCTCGCTTACTGTCGTAATTAAAAACAATTGAATTGTCACATGACAAAAAATCTGACATCGTTTGACAAAATAGATCCCAAAATTTAACTTCTCTGTATCAGGATTACAATACACACAAAACGTCACCAGTCGGGTATACCTAATCAACCTATACATTAAACCTGATGAAGATACTTGGTTCCCACATTCGAGGGTCGGTACTGTTAGAATTAGCAAAACCCACATTGCCTTGCTCCATACCTAAAACTAAATATACAAAATTCCATTACCTTATAAAACTGTATTATGCTGCGTCCATAGGCCAACAGCTAAATTCTCACAGCTAGCCACTAGCTTTAAGTCTTACGTCCTACCTTTAACGGCGTGCAACGGCAACAGCTACTGCGCTCCGCGCGCCCCTACATACAATCGATTCTGCCACTCAGGCAACATCTTTGGTTCAGTGTTGTCAAAGATACAGTCTCTTCTACACGTGATAACTATTTCATCAAATTTTTCAGTAATTACATTACAAAATCGGGCTCCACGTACAAGTGGCCCCTCACACTAAAGCAAAACTGATCGTCATCTAACATACCCTCAATTTTCAAATGGCTCTGAGCACTATGGGACTTAACATCTATGGCCATCAGTCCCCTAGAACTTAGAACTACTTAAACCTAACTAACCTAAGGACATCACACAACACCCAGTCATCACGAGGCAGAGAAAATCCCTGACCCCACCGGGAATCGAACCCGGGAACCCGGGCGCGGGAAGCGAGAACGCTACCACACGACCACGAGCTGCGGACTCCTCAATTTTCTTTCCCATTCTTCTGTATATTATTCTTGTAAGCAACTTGGATGCGTAACCTGTTAAGCTCATTGTGCGAAAATTCTCGTATTTGTGGCTCTTGCTATCTTCGGTATTTTTCCGAAAATCTCACGTTATGTCACCAGTCTCATACATCGTATACACTGAGCAGTTGCAGCTGATTTCACCTTCCCACTATCGACGGTTTCTAGCGGGCGTCTTACCAGGTGACGCGAACTACTCCCTTGTGCGGTTATCGCTGCCCTCGCTAGACTTCAAAAGCGGCCGCTAGAGTGGCGTCGAGAGAGGCCTTCGAAAAGCGCATTGCAGGTAGTTTGTATGTAGTCTTCGCGCAGTGTATAGCTGGCGCCTGCGCCAGTGCTTACAAGGGAACCTCCCCATCGCACCCCCCTCAGATTTAGTTATAAGTTGGCACAGTGGATAGGCCTTGAAAAAACTGAACCCAGATCAATCGAGAAAACAGGAAGAAGTTGTGTGGAACTATGAAAAAAATAAGCAAAATATACAAACTGAGTAGTCTATGTGCAACATATGCAACATCAAGGAGAGTGTGCGATCAGGAGCGCCGTGGTCCCGTGGTTAGCGTGAGCAGCAGTGGAACGAGAGATCCTTGGTTCAAGTCCTCGCTCGAGTGAAAAATTTAATTTCTTTATTTTCGCAGTTATGATCTGTCCGTTCGTTCATTGACGTCTTTGTTCACTGTAATAAGTTTAGTGTCTGTGTTTTGCGACCGCACCGCAAAACCGTGCGATTAGTAGACGAAAGGATGTGCCTCTCCAATGGGAACCGAAAACATTTGATCGCAAGGTCATAAGTCAACCGATTCCTCCACAGGAAAACACGTCTGATATATTCTATACGACATGGTGACGGCATGTGCGTCACATGACAGGAATATGTTATCGACCCACCTAACTTGCACACTTGGCGAATAGGTAAAAAGATTCTTCTACCTTGCCCGATTTAGGTTTTCTTGTGGATGTGATAATCACTCCCAAAAAAGTGATGAAAACTTAAGAGTTTGTCACATAATCTGCAACAAATGACTGCAACAGTCGCACAGTTTTCCCTGTGCTCTGTCAAAGCATATGTTTTTAACGGTTTCTAACGTTTTCTAATTTTTCCTTGTGTGAACCGTCAAATCCTGCATATGTCCAAGCAAATCTGAACATGTCCTGGAATTTTGGAGACAGAAGTTGATTATGTGTGAGTGCCTGAACTTTGATAATTGTCTGAAAATAAAAAATTAAACGTGTTGCTCGAGGGAAGGCTTGAACCAAGGACCTCTCACTCTGCAGCTCCTGACGCTAACCACGGGACCAGGGCGCTCCTTAGCTCAGCCGTGTCCTTGATGTTGCATATCTTGCACGTGGACTACTCAGTTTGTATATTTTGCTTATTTTTTTCATAGTTCCACACAACTTCTTCCTGTTTTCTCGATTGACCTGTGTTCAGTTTTTCAAGGCCTATCCACTGTGCCAACTTATAACTAAATCTGAGGGGGGTGCGATGGGGAGGTTCCCTTGTTAGAGCCCGGTGCGGATCGGCACGACGTCTTCTCCGGGTCGCTGCTCACTCTTCTTCGACAGGACGAGGTAGGATGTAAAAGGTCTGGTTCGCCTACGCCGTGCGTATCTGGTTGTTCAGATTTGTGCACTCATTTCGCGTTCCGCAGGCCGTTTGCGCAGATGTTAGCATTTATGTTCATCGAGTCCTCATGCACTATATTTGACTCTGTGTGATTCTAGGACAAATTCAGTATCCTGTCTGCTGTGTGCGTTTTTTGAAGTGACTTGTATTAGTCTGCTGGCCACCCTTCTCTCAAAAAATTTGTCATGGTTACTGTTGTAGGCGATTTGTGTATTGTGCCCAGTTTTCATGTATATTTGTATCAGGGTCTATGAATTACCTAGTTGCTTTTTTTTTTAATCTTTGCGTTTGACTTTAAATTGTTTTAAGCGAGACAACAAACGGTTTCTGAATTTTAATATTTGTTAGCAATATGTTTTAGAAGCTGGAGTGCTCTAGGGTATTATTATTATCTAGCCCTTTAAGTTTTGTGTGTTATGACCTCCAGCTATTGGTAAGACCTTAGCTACTTCTTATTTACATTCCTTCCTGGAAGAATTTACTGCTGCTTTTGAGTACTCTTTTACACCTTAAATTTTTAGCAAGGTTTTGTTTCCTATGTCGTACGACCTTAGTGGAACGGTTCTATAAGTGTAATCATTGTAATTCAGTGAGACATTTACGTTCGGTGTTTGTTGACAGCACCTACTAAGTTGTCGGGAGAGCATTTCATGACAGCCGTTTCTTGCCGCATGGGCCTGGCTTGCTTCTGACCGTTTGGACAGCTCTCGACCATTTCGTAGTGCATCTTGCTGTTTGCAGTCGCGTGTCGTTATTGTCTGTCCTCAAGCTGAGTACCGTATGTTATCTGACTTGCACTGTGAATGAAATTTTGCTGTTGGTCAAGACGCCTTTCTGATTCACTGGCTTAGCACAGGGAATTTTTCCCTGTAATGTTATTGTACTGTTTCATACATATTATAACCTTGCTTTAAATTTTATTTTAAATTTTTTGGTGTAAGCCCTTCGGACAAGCCGTAAAGGCGAACTGTTATCTCTTATTAACTACTTCATATTCATCCTTTGGGGGTCTGCCTAACGTCTTTGTTTGAAGATCACTTGCACAAATGTATTTAGAACTTAGTTTTAATTATTTTTAGTTCCTGGTTTACTTAAATTTTTTAAAGCTCAATATTGTTAAAGTGTTATCTTCTTCCATCTTCTTTAAGGCCATTATTATTGTAATTCAGTGATTGTGTTATTCAACATTTTAAACAATTTCGTGTGTTTAAATGTAACATGGAAAATTAACTTCGAATTTTCCTACCTGTTTTTCTTGGGGGGGACCGGTTGCTACTTTAAAAAAAATGTTGGGTGTCAAAAGCACAAATGATTTAGTTAAACGTTCCTACTCCTTCCATGTCATTTCCCTGATCCTGGTAATTTCCGATTTCACACAGCAGTGTGAGTAGTTGTTTTGTTGCCGCTTCTCCCAATGATTTTAGAACTTTCGATGGAGTGTTATCCCTCCCTTCTGCCTTATTTGATCTTAAATCGTCTAAAGATCTTTTAAATCTTGATGCTAATAGTAGATCACCTCTCTCTTCCCTGTCCACTCCTATTCCTTCTTCTAGCATGTCATGAGACAACTTCTCCCCACTCATAGAGGCCTCGTTCCTCCTACTTGTTCTCTCCTCTGCATTTAACAGTGGAATTCCTATTCAACTCTTAATGTTATCGCCCTGGCATTTAATACCGCAGAAAGTTTTGACTTTTCCGTATGCTCAGTAAGTCCTTCCGATAATCATATCTTTCGATTTCTTCACATTTTTCATTGAATCATTCCACCTCAGCTTTGGTACACTGCCTGTTCATTTCATTCATAGATGAACTTTATTCCCTTTTCTTGAATTTCCCTGAATATTTTTCTACTCCCTTCTTTTGCCGATCACCTGAAGTCTTTATGGTAGTCAGTGTTTCTTCACAGTAATCTTCCTTGTTGCATGCAATTTTGTCATATCATGACATGGTTGGAAACCGTGGCTGTTACTTGAAAACAAATGTTGATGGTGTTGAGACATCAACCAGAAATAAATTTGTGGGTGGTTGCTGTCTCAACACCATCACCGTTTGTGATCTACCTTGTATCTATGTTTTTCTCTCCATATTCTGTGATTTTTCATTCCTCTTCAACTGAACTCCCCAATGAACTATTAATTACCTCATTATCTATATCCTCAGAGAACTTCAATTACATCTCTTGGTTCCTCAGTACTTCCGAATTCTACTTCTTGTCTAGTATCCTAAACTTCAGCCTACTCTTCATCATCGCTAAAGTGTGATCCGGGTGTATATCTGCTGCTCGTATGCCTTACAATCCAAAATCTGATTTCGCAGTCTCTGCTGGACTATGATGTAATCTGACTGAAATCCTTCCTCATCTCCAGGCCTTTTACAAGTATACCTCCTTCTCTTGTGGTTCTTGAAGTACGTATTCGCTATTACTAGCTGAAATTTACTGTAGAACTCAATTAGTCTTTCTCCTCTTACATTCGTAGTACCTAGGCCATATTCACCTTTATCCCTTACTTCCACTTCTTCTGCTTCAACTGCATTCCAATCCCTCATAACTATTATGTTTTCATCTCACTTTACGTGCTGAATTAGCAGTTCAGTATGATCGGATGTTTTCGTTTCTCTTCATCTGTTGCTCGCAACGTCAGCATGTATACCTGAACTGTTCTTGTCGGTGTTGGTTTGTTGTTGATTCTCATGAGAACAACCTTATCACTGCACTATTAACAGTAACTCAATCTTTATCCTACCTTCCTAATCATAATGAATCCTACTCCCGTCATATAATTTTCTGCTGCTGTTGATACTACCATACACTCGCCTGGCCAGAAATCCTTGCTTCCTTTTCATTTCACTTCACTGATCAGAATTACATCTAAACTTTACCTTTCTGTCTCCCGTTTCAGATTTTGTAGCTTTCCTACTACGCCCGTGTTGTGACATTAAGCGCCCAGATTTGTATAGCGTTATCCTTTTGCTGGTTATTCAGTGTTCTCCGCGTGGTTACTGCCTCCTTGGCAGTCACCCCGCGGAGATCCGAATGGGAGAGTAGCCAAGCCTTCTGTATTCTCTTGCCTTTAACCACTGCTGATTCTTCCGCCTTCAGGGGCAGCTTCCCACTCCAAGGAAATAGAGTGGCCTGAACCTCTGTCCACTCCTCCACCATCTTTGACAAGGCCGAGGCAGAATGAAGGCGACTTCTTATGGCGAAAGACTTCGGCTGCCACTGCTGATGTTTTTATTCAAAATTTAAGCAGTGGCGAGGTTCGAATTCGGGACCAATGATATTTTGATTACTAGTCAAAGACGTTACCCCTCTTTTTCTCGTCTTTGTTATCTGTTTGGATCGACGTCATATGACATTCCTTCAAGTTCATTGTTGAATACTTCATTACAGAAGGCAGTCATTTCTCTGACCAAACATGCTGAGGTATCGTGTTGGCTCCCCAAGACCACGGCTGGTTGTGCACATCACGTATCACAGAGAAATAGCTAAGGTTTTACTCCTAAGGAAAGAAAAATTGGCTTTAACATCCAGACAACGATAACATCATTACAGTCAGAGCACGTATTCCGACTGGAGGAAGGTAGATCTCGACACGCCGTGATCTAATCAAAAGAATTTTCTGTTACGTAAAAATGTTCGTTGACTTCGTTCTCCGTCACGCGTTCTTCTCTCGCCAAGTCTCTACGTCCACGGCGGGATTCCACCAACTACTAGGGATGTGTGGCGTAGAAGATAAATATTACATGATGTATGACGTCACTGGTTCTTAGGGAAACGGTTATCGTCGGACGCAGACCCGGAATTGCCACAGTTTTAACAGAGGACGACAGCCTTAATGTATGCCATGACAAAGGGAGAGAACAGTCACAATCCCTGCAGTGATCTGGAAGATACCAAGGGGCGAGCGCTGAACTGGAAACTGCACATCGCTAACTTCGATACCACTGGTATCCCTACAACATCCAGTGGGTCGCATATTGTTGCGCTTAGGTCGCGATAATTTTTATGCCCCAATTTATGTCGTCAGTGATAGCATTGTTTTTTAGGAACGCTCAATATGTTGTTACTGTAACATCAATATTGTTGCTGTAACAGTTAATTGCCTGCTTCAATGAAAGCGCGCACACTACTTTCACTCTTGAGCCGTTCTTTTACAAAAATTGTTTTCTAACAGGAGTAATACATTCCGTGATCTTAGAAGACATTATGATAGTATTTGTATTGAAATTTAGTATTGTGACAGTAAAATCAACTTTGAATCGGGTATTAACATATCAGTGTGAAACTGAAGTGACACTATTTTTTTTTCCTTAGTAACCTATGTGCCAAAAAATGGAATGTATAGTCAGTCGATACATAAGTAACAAGTCATTTCAATTAATATGTGCCACACTGAAGTAAAAGCCAAATGATGGATTGTAAGGCACTGTAAATTTCTCTGACCTCACCCGACAGCAACCAAAATGTCATACTTGTGGCATATGAAGTCATACAAAATACTGTTGTGCAGCAGAATAATTTTACTGTAGATGTTTAAATTTTTTTAATGCTCTATCAGGTGAGCTCATAACAGAGAGTGTTAGCCCACGGACAGTGTGCCTGTAGGAATGTCAGAAAGTCGTACCGCCAATGTAGCTAACGTTGGGGCAAGAAGAGAGGCTTCCACAGCCTCAGAGCGAGTCAGGCAGTAATGCGAATGTTGCCGTGCTACATATTGTAACAAGGCACTTCCTTAATTCAACGCTTGAGCGCCACTGCAAAATCGAACGTACGCAGAAAGACCTGAACTCGGCAACCGAGGATAATTGAGTACCACAGCGAGACAAGGAGCGCTGACGGGTATGATAAAAGAGGGAAAATTACCTCATGTAGGCAGAGCCACCGCGCCATAGGCGCGGTATTAGCCTTTTAAATGATAATGTTTTTGGAGGTCAAAGACACATTTAGTCATGTTGCCATTCTGACAGTGTCAGGAGAACCACAGGGTTCAAAAATGGTTCAAATGGCTCTGAGCACTATGGGACTTAACATCTATGGTCATCAGTCCCCTAGAACTTAGAACTACTTAAACCTAACTAACCTAAGGACAGCACACAACACCCAGCCATCACGAGGCAGAGTAAATCCCTGACCCCGCCGGGAATCGAACCCGGGAACCCGGGCGTGGGAAGCGAGAACGCTACCGCACGACCACGAGATGCGGGCAGAACCACAGGGTTTCGGTGATGATTGCCTGCCTATCACCTGCTTGCTGACTTCCATACCGAGATGCATCCAACCTCGTTGCTATCTGCTGGGCAACCGTGGATTAGAAGACTGGGATGTGGTCAGTCCACCTCCACTGTGGGTCATCATGATGGGTGAACTGCAATCTGCCATCTCGATAACGAGGCATGGTGTGTTAGCGCAGCCTCCTGGCTGACGCATGTTCAGTCCATGGCGGGATGACCAGGACTCGTAACATTTCACAGTTTCGAGAAACAGGGATTCACTACAGCATGGTATGATAACGGACTCCTGTGTAGAGTATTGTACCGTACGGAACAAGAGAGAGGATGTTATGGGTAGCCTGTATCCTCTTTCTATGACAAAAATTCACACGGTTCTTTATTTACATGAGCAAATAGCTCCTACGTAACTTTAATACAGTCCATGTGCTGTGGTGCAAGCTCATCTGTAACAGTCCTCTTGCAGACAATATCAGTGACCATGCGACAATCTGACGCTATTAATTGTCGTAGCCTGAGCCTACTCTGGAAATGAATGACTGACGCCAAACTAGATTGAGTCTGTGAGAGCGACTGAGCTAGTGACTGAGTAACTCCAGTTAGTGGCGGCGATCTAAATAGTTGCGGTCGAGAGGACGTTGGAGGGGTGTTGCTTGCTGGTCTGTCTCTTGTCTATCTAGTGATAGGCGCACTTGATCGTGCGCCTGCTATCGATCTTCGCGCTACATCTTTATCGACCAGTGTGCTGTTGACAGCTTACGCCAGCACATACTGGACCACAGTCGGCTGTCTTCAACGGAACACGTGACAGTCTGTCTTCGAGAGCGCTCAGGTGGGAGTCATACTCTATCACAGGGCGTTGGACGATCAAGGTCTCCTCGTCCTTATGTTGCCACAAGCACAACACGAGTCTGTAGCACTCCTGTGGGTCGCCATCATGACTCACTGACATCTGTACTTGTTTCGCTTGCCCGCGGTTACACCTGGCCGCCGACCAACGCTCTTACATGATAAATATACTGAAGAGCCAAAGAAGCAGGTACAGCTGCCTAATATCGCGTAGGGGCCCCGCGAGCATGGCGAAGAGCCGCAACACGACGTGACATGGACTCGACCAATGTCTGAAGCAGTGCTGGAGAGAACTGACACCGTGAATCCTGCATGTCTGTCCATAAATCCGTAAGGTTACGAGGGGTTAGAGGTTTCTGAACAGCACGTTACAAGGCACCCCAAATACGCTCAATAATGTTCATGTCTGGAGAGTTTGGTGGCCAGCGGAAGTGTTTAAACTCAGAAGAGTGTTCGTGGATCCACCCTGTAACAATTCTTCACGTGTGGGGTGTCACATTGTCCTAGTGGAATGCACAATGGACATGAATGGATGCAGGTGATTAGACAGGACGCTTACGTACCTGGCACCTGTCAGAGTCGTATAGAGACGTATCAGGTGTCCCATTATCATTCCAACTGCACCCGCCAAACACCATTACAGAGCTTCCACCAGCTTAAGCATTCCCCTGCTGACATGCAGGCTCCATGGATTCATGAGATTTTCTCCTTACCCGTACACGTCCATCTGCTCGACACAATTTGAAACGAGACTCGCCTGAGCAGGCAACATGTTTCCAGTCATCAACAGTCCGATGTCGATGTTGACAGGCCCAGGCAAGGGTTAAAGTTTTGTGTAGTGCAGTCATCAAGGATACACAAGGGGGCCTTCGGCTTCAAAAGCCCATATCAATGATTTTTCGTTGAATGGTTCACACGCTGACACTTGTTGATGACCCAGCATTGAAATTGTGGCAATTTGCGGAAGGCTTGCACTTCTGTCACGTAGAACGATTCTCTTCAGTTGTAGTTGGTCTCGTTCTTGCAAGATATTATCCGGCCGCAGCGATGTCAGAGATCTGATGTCTTACCGGATACCTGATACTCACGGTACTCTCGTGAAATGGTCTTACTGGAAATTCCCCACTTCATCGCTACCTCGGAGATGCTGTGTCCCATCGCTCGTGCACCGTCTATAACACCATGTTCAAATTGACTCAGATCTTGATAACCAGCCATTGTAGCAGCAGTAACCAATCTAACAGCTGCACAATAACTTAATGTCTTATATAGGCTTTGCCGATCGCAGCGCCGTGTTCTGCCTCTTTTCATATCCCTGTAGTTGATAACCTTTGCCTTTACTAATTTCTTTGGCGCTTCAGTGTAAATCGTGCTGCAGATATCACTGTGTCAATTGCGACTCTGAGAGTGAAATGGACCATTCACCCACACTCCATGCTCGGCTTCCAGAACACGATCCCAGTTCCCAGCTTGTGCACTTGCTGCCAAAACACTACATGCCAAAGTTAATATTTCTATTAATCGCGACTGAAGCTGCAACATAAATTATAGTAGTACTTACCGCAAAATAATATAATTAAAACTAGATTATAGATGGTGTCAGGTGACTAGAAACCATGCTTACAGGATAAGTGCTACGTACTTACAGCGTTAACCACAACTTAGTAAGCGTTATTTGTCATTATTGGAAGGATGGTGAAAGCGTGACTGTACAAAAACAATAGCAGATTAATCGGCGCACGTGCTTCCCCGCTGACGAGACAGAGCGTTAGGGTTCCAGCCGTGGGACAGCTGCGCCGGCGGACAGCTGACGGGCGACACAGCCCAAACACTTGTTCCGCGCGGCCGTGGACCCGTCAAGGGCTATGCGCCTTCGGACGGACAGCCAGACTGCTTCCCACGATATGACAGCCGCCGCGCCCCCCTCCTCCCTGCTCCGACGCAGTGGGACTAATGCTCTTAGCGTGCGCAATCTGTAATTGAATTAGGGCCACCTCATTCA
This sequence comes from Schistocerca piceifrons, assembly GCF_021461385.2. Classification (NCBI taxonomy): domain Eukaryota; kingdom Metazoa; phylum Arthropoda; class Insecta; order Orthoptera; family Acrididae; genus Schistocerca; species Schistocerca piceifrons. The sequence continues at coordinate 588,833,468 of NC_060141.1, forward strand.
GCGCGGCCGCCGTCCGGCGACAAACTTGCCGCCGCGGAATCTTGTTAGGGGCGGCGAGGTCCACAGGCGGGCCCGGTGGCGCAACTTGGCGCTCCCAGGCTCCCAGTGTACTTTACCGTACCGGCCGCTTGTTTCGATGCAAATGAGAGCGGCCCGCGCTGAGGAGCTGCCGCGTCTTCAAGCACTCGACCAATAAATTACTCCACTGGTATTACGGCTTGTCCAATATAGCGCCTCCTTCCTTTCTACGAGTAGCATCTACTGCCTCTAAGGTCGACGGATGGCTCCAGATTTACGTGATGTTATCACCGCTCATTAGTATGGATGACGACACAAGTGTAACTATAAAAATTCTTTTTCCATGTTACGATTTCATACAAAATTATGCTTATTTCTCGCGTTATAGTTTCCAGCCTCTCGTATCGTGCCAATATTCAGCCTGAAAATTCCTCTCTGACATAGGTCTTCCCCCTTCCCATGTAGTTTTCGTCCGTCTTCCTCTTTTCCCGCTTCTTCTATTTGTTGGAATACAGTCCATCAGGGAGTAAAGTATCTTAAGAAAGGAAAAGAGAACAAATAAAGATCCTGCAGTAGTTGCACACTACAAAAACTACTCAAAATTTCTAAGACAAGTTATTACAAATCAAGGAACATGCATATAATGTCAGAAATCAGTAATTCTTGCAACAAACTTAAGGCTGTATGGAACGTAGCAAAACGAGGGACAGAACAACCAGCCACAAAAAAATGGTTCAAATGGCTCTGAGCACTATGGGACTTCACAGCAGAGGTCTTCAGTTCCCTAGAACTTAGAACTACTTAAACCTAACTAACCTAAGGACATCAAACACATCCATGCCCAAGGCAGGATTCGAACCCTCGACCGTAGCGGTTGCACGGTTCCAGACTGTAGCGCCTAGAACCGCTCGGCCACTCCGGCTGGCAACCAGCCACAGAACAGGTTAACACCATTACTGGACTGAACAGTGGGGATATAAATGATTCGCCAAAGGAAGATAATGTATTTCATTATTGTTCCTTAAATATTCTAGAAACCTTACAGACAAACATATCAAGAGAAAATCACAACTGTATCTTTAAAAAGTGACTTTCATAGAAATCAATCATATGACTGTCTCCAACTTACACGTCTTAAATCAGGAAAATCCTATCAAAAATAAAAGTTCATCTGGTTTTAATACTGTTTCTAATAGAAAACTAATTATGGTTCCCACATAATCACCCCAGACTTATCTGAAATATCTAACGAATCACTAACTCAAAGCTTATTTCCAGAAAGACCCCTCTATAAGAAAGGTGATACGAGAGATGTCAGTAACTACCGACCTGTTCCACTGTTGACATCAATATCCAAAATTTTTCAGATGATGATATGTGCAAGAACAGTTCTCAGCTGAGCAACAGTAATATCCTCAACAAATCAGTTTGTCTTTCAGAAGAATTACTCTACTGAGAATGTCGTTTACGTGTTCACTCACTAATGGCATCTGACTGTGTGAATCACAGTATTCTACTAGATAAATTAATGTTCTATAGGACTGATGGTATAGCCAATAAATGGACAATGCCATACCTAACATAAAGAATGTGGAATGTTGTGTTTAGTAACTCAACCAATGTAGTCCAGGGACAAAGCGCACATGAGGTTATCAAGGCTCAATCTTAGGTCCATTATTGTTCCTCATATATTCGTATGCAAACGATCTTCCGTCTAATAAACATGCAGAATTATTTCTTTTTTGCACATGACACAACTATTGTAATCAGCTCAAGCATAGACACAGAAACAGAAGAAACGGTAAAAAATTATCTTAAAAGTATTATTGACTGTTTTTCTGCAAATGGACTCACCTTTACGTAATATATTATATACATATATATATATATATATATATATATATATATATATATATATATATATATATATATATATATTCAGTCATGCACATCTAGGGTTAGCACATCAATGATAAATGTAACACATGATGAGAAATAAATAAATAGGGTGGAAACTTAAAACTATTAGGGGATAAAACTGAAACTGGAAAAAGTAAATTTTGGAACTTCTAAATCAACAAACTTCAGTCACATTTGCATTTCGAATCACTGCAAATTTTGGAGACAAGCAAACAGGTAAGTTGACATATTTTTCTTATTTTCTTCCAATAATGTCATATGAAATGTTCTAGATTAACTCATATTTGTGAAAGAAAGTCTTCATTACTCAAGAACGAGATGTGTTTCTCACCCAAGATTATCTTGTAGTCGTCTGTTTAAGGAGTTGGGCATTCTGACTACTGCTTTACAGTATACTTACTCCCTCGTGAAGTTTGTTGTAAATAATCTATTGCAACTCAGAAGGAACAATGATGTACATAATTACAATACCAGAAGGAAAACAGCATTCATTGCTCCAAACTAACGTTGTCTTTAGTACAGAAAAGGGAGCACAAGGCTTCAGCTAAAATATTTTATAATTTATGCAGTTATAGAAAATGCTGACAGACAGCAAAGTAATATTTGCAAACAAACTGAAAAAGTTTCTCCTTGACAACTCCTTCTGTTCTGTAGAAGAAGTATTACCCTTGTAGTGTGAAAAAGGTAGTGGGTAGAAATTACTAATTTACATCTGTATATTTTAAAAAAATTTGTAAATGTTCAATGTGTAGCAAAAATTACAAATTAATTTGCGACATAAATGTAAAATGACTCATTCCACATCATTACCCACATGCCCATACCATATCATTCGGTTTGCTTTGGTTGCAGCCATTACAGTGGTGCCTATGTTCAGTCCCTTACGTACATATTTATTTTTGTCAGTTGATGACACAATGCCTGTAAACAAATCTGTTACCACGTTCTTGCACTTTATTCATGACAGTCCAGCTTTACCACATAGGTCTATACCACGAGCTTTTAATTTATAATGACCAGTTTCAGCTTACCATCATTACCAGATCAGTTACAAAATACAAAAAACACTAATGTGACAGCTATGTAACGAAAAGATACTACCTTCCATAAAGGTGACATGTGTCATCTTCATGGTAAGTATCAATCTACCGTTACCTTACATTGTTGATATTACAACCTCGAGTTTCCATTGTTTAATGTAACAGACAATTGTTCAGTTGTTTGAGAGATAAATACACAGTCAGTCAAAGAACGTAAAAAGAAGATAATATTGACGACAGCCATATAAACCATTAAAAGTATTCTGATACAAATATCAAAGTCAAACAATCTGCACAGTGCTTATGATGGCCTGTAGGCATCCTATACTTACACAAACATAGATACAGCTAGTATAGGGCACTAGAAATGAGGTAGAGAAGCGATCAGCATCACAGATTCACTATCTTAACGTAAAATATACGTAGTCGTTAATTCAAATGATTTCATGTCCAAAACATGTGTCTAACAATGAAACCTAAAATGAAATACAATATGTAGAAGTAGTATCCAGACTTAAAACCCGAATAAAACACGTAAAGGGTAAAAAGAGACTACTAACACAAAAAACCATTCAGCATGTCGAAGTCAATAGAACAACACTGTGTGAAAAATAATGCAGAATCTACGAGCTGAAAACCTTTAGCACAAATAAGTAAGGAGCACATGACATCATATGAATGATGCAACAATACTGATTTTATAGAAAGCCTCAATGGTTGAAAGCATGTTTAGAAGAGAATTTGGCTGGTGCCTCCTCGAGGCCGCTAAGTAGAACATCTTTGTTTACCTGTGGTGGTGCTTGAAGTAGAAGGCCCACTCTTCGTACAGCCAGTAGTCAGTGTGTAGATCTGCATACTGTGCCACTGTGATGTGTGGTGCTGTTTGGACTAGAAAGTTTATGAATACAACAAAATAGGCATTTAAGTTAAACTCATTCTGTTTGTTAAGCAGTAACCAAAGTTTCTGACACGATCATAAATGCAAAATCCTGTCAGTCTAAAGGTTATAAATGGGCATATTTTACAGCCATGATAAGCAGAGTGTTAAGACTGTCACATGACCATAACGAAAATGTGGAAGAATTGAACGTTCTTGAAAGTAGCCAGAGAAAATGGATGTAAGGACCGTGATCTAACGAACGTATGGGTCAATAATATATGCCAAGAAGATGACAGTAGATCCAGGCAACAAGAAGTTAGTTACTTTATCATACATTAGTGCACTTTTTGATAGAGCTGCAAATGTAACTTCAGTTAAAACGGAATTCCAGGTAAAAGGTTCTAATTCTAGACTATGTCACTAACTTGGGAACAACAATAATAAATATTTCGAATCTGGGGTCTTTTAGATCAACTGCCAGGACTGTGAAAGATTTTATATTGGTCAGATGGGGAGGAATTTGAAGAGTCACTTCGACAAACGGATGTATAGCCCACAGTATGGCGCAGACAGTACATATTTGGATATGGAAATACTTGTGGCAGGATATATGCAGGATGATTTGGAAGGACAGTTATTTAACTCATTAGTGAAAATGGAGATCTACATAAAAGGACAATAGCAGTCCGGCTTATCTGTTAATGATCAGAATGAGTTTAACATGAATGCCTACTTCAAGATACTCTGGAACCTACTAGTCTGAACAGCAGCATGTGTACCTGTACACAGTGGCTACTTATGGCATGATCTGAATAGTGGATGTTCTTCCGGTGGCACCATCACAGGAGAATAAAATATTCTACACATAGGCAGCATTGTCTTCTGAAAGTACTATCGGTCATTGAGAATTGTAGTTAAATACTCGTCATTATTATTTCATTAACCATATTTCACATCACCTTGTGTATCATTTCAACTAATAAATTCTGCATTACATTTACACCTTTTATTTTCACTTTCACAAAAATTATTTTATTTTTTCATCATGCTAAAAGATTTTTGTAATAATAAAACATTTATCACATTCAGTTCAGCGTGATGAATTGTTAATCCTCTGGGCCCGAGTTCGATTCCTGGCTGGATCTGGGAATTTTCTCTACACAGGAAGTGGGTGTTGTGCTGTCCTCATCTTCATTTACGATGCAGATCACTTACATAACTCAGCACTAGTGCCTTCGACTGGCTGTAGCTATACCTTTATGAGTTTATCATGCCTCTAGGCCGTCACAGTATTTATTATGTGCCTCTGTGTACACATTGTTTGATTTGTTTGAGTAGTTTCATGTATCAGAATATTTTTAACGGTTCGTATGGCTGTCAGTCACATTACCCTTTTTATGACCGGCTAGATTATCTTTAAATTTAGTCCTCAGACAACTGAACTTACTTTCATCACATTAGTATTTTTGGTATGTTTTGTAACAGGTATGATGCGGCAGTAAGCTGAAGCTGATCATTCTAAATTCCACAGTGTATGTGATCAAGATTTGCATGTATGAATAAATTCTTCCTTTTTAATTTTATCCCACAGTGTCAACCAACAGCAACACCTGCATTGATAATAAGTTGCGCTTAATTCTTTCAGTTATTTCCCATGTTTGTCCTTCATATGTTAATACGCTATGTAAAATAATTCTGAATATCTTAATCCTCATTCCCGTTCTGGTTTGTGTGCTCCACAATATCTATATTCAATTTTTTAGTTCCTTCTCTACCTCGGCCAAGTGGAGCATTAAGTTCGACTGTACTGGGACCATCTTCGATAGTAATGACTCCCAAATAAATGTAGGGCTCTACAGATCTTACTACCTGAAAATCTAACGTCACGTCCTGACTTCCTCCAGCAACCAAATATTCGGTATTCTCCAAATTAATGGTTAAACCTAATTCTGAATATTCTCTGTGCAGCTTTCTAACAATGAAGTTTGTTATTCTCATGCGCTGCAAAATTACCACTATCAAATAAAAATAGTTATCAAAAAACTCCACTTGTATGTTGATGTCCCCATATCCGACCTCAAAAACTTTCGAGTACGTTTTCACACCATCTGTGATGAAATGAGTGTATTTTTGTGTTTCCTCGGGTTTAGTTGGCGGATCTGATTAACAGTGAGCCTCCATATGTTCAGCATTTATTCTTTACATTTTCTGTTCAGGAAGCTCACTTTTACTTGTGTATATTTTTAACTGAACATACCTTAATCCTCCACAACGTTTCATGGGTGTTGTTTAAGAGTGCATGTTTGAAACTACGTCTGATAATTAACTTTATTAAGACTGAAATAATGTACAAGCAGCACATCAGATAAGAAATAGGGCAAATTAACGCTGAAGTTATAAAATCATGTTTGTCTTTAGGACAGTTGAAGACAATAACTGCATAGGCAGCAAAATAAATTAGCAAAACAGCAAAAAATGTCTGAAGTCTTCCAAGTAAGCTGAACAGTTTTCAAAACTTGGTACCAGTGTTCCTCAAACGCAATGTTGTCAAAGATAGGTTATTTCACCAGTTTCGAGGTTATAAATGTTTCACCTGGACATTATGTGCGAAAATCATTCAAAACTGAAGGTTTCTCAGCGAACAATTTAGAAGAGCATGTTATGAATTACAGTGAGAGACATGAAACCTAACAAATCGACTAGTAAATACACTGAATATGCAGCTATGAGTATACGTAAAATGAAAAGAGGGGAAATTTATCCAGGCAAATAGATGAAGGATATAGCAAGAAGCCTTCGCTGAATTCTCGAGTTAAGAAGCAAACAATACGTCGACCTAATTGTAGAAGGTGGATGAGTGTGGCCATAGACTGTAACGCATGAAAGAAGTCTGGAGGAGGTCTTTGTCGCACATTAGACGTCACCGCACGATGAGGATCAAAACGACGGAAGACAGGTGATACACCAGTTACGTTTCCACGTAAGGACGAAGTACAAGGCGCTAAACATTTTTAGCGACGGAAAAGAACCTGGAAACTATGCTGAGACTAGCAACTCGTCCTGACTCCCCACAGGGAGCACTATCTACGGATGGGCGACATGTCCTACGTCCTAGTATTAAAATATATACACCAACCTTCCTCATGAAATTCGTTAGCGAAAATTATCAAAACCCGTACAGCTGTTCCTCAGATTAGCCTTCACGTTCAGAAGGAAATAAGTGGTGAAGATCTCTGAGTTATATAAAGGTCATATACAAGAAGTCCACCTCCCTAGCTCAGTGGTCAACGTCACTGACAACTATGCAATGGCCCCTTGTTGGATTCCCGATACTACCAGGGAGCTTTTCTTGATGAGAGGACTGGAAACAGGTGCACTCTGCCTCATTATGACAACTGAGGAGCTACATACCTTCTTCATCGAGTAATGGCGGCACCAGGCATACTGAACCGACAACGGCCAGTGCGGTGTCCTGGCGAATATCGCATCTAAATGGCGCCATTGACAGAGGATAACACGCTGGGCCTCTCGTTGGTGATTAGTCCGTCTGTGCTCAGCATGGTGGCGGTGATACGCACCAACCTTCCTCGTGAATCTATCTATCACTAAAATCCCTGTCAACATTCCTACCGTATCAACATCCCTGCAGTAGTGCAGAGGGTAGCTTTCACGTACTGACAATAATCCTGGAGAGCAACTAATAGAGGATTGGTGGTAGAAGATACGTACATCGAGAAAGAGTAACGTAAAGCGTTTTTAAATGGAAAGAACCATGGAACAATGAAATAATCTAACGATCACTAGATTGTTGGTTGCCCAGCATTGAAATCTGCAGCAGTTTGCGGAAGGGTTGCACTTCTGGGAAATGGTTGTACGGGTAAATACCCACTTCATCTCTACTTCGGAGATGCTGTGTCCCATCTCTCGGGCGCCGACTACAACACCACGTTGAAACTCACCTAAGTTTTGATAAGCTGCCATTGTAGCAGCAGTAACGGATCTAACAACTGCGCCAGACACTTGCTGGCCCTTCTGACTACAGCACCGTTTTCTGCCTGTATACATATCTCTGTATTTGAATACGCGTGTCTATAGTAGTTTCTTTGGCGCTTTAGTCTTCAGATCTAAAGGGAAAACTAATTATGTACTGTCTAATATTTTACAATCAATGGAAAAGTGTTGTACATAAATGTATAATTTATCTAGGTAATTGCGCCAACAACCAGTCTTGTCTATTAAGTACCTTATGTGAGAGTACTGCGTTTTCCGACTGCGGTCAATGTTTTAAATAAATACCTGGTGGAGATAGGGGAGAGGACAAGGAAAAAGGTGAAGAAGAGGGTAAAGCGAGAAATGGAGTAAAGTTGATTGAGGGAGAAGCATGGAGGGGAAGTAGTACGGAAGTAATCAGTTTAAGAAGGGATATCTTGCAAAAAATTGTTCAAATGGCTCTAAGCACTATGGGACTTAAAATCTGAGGCCATCAGTCTCCTAGACTTGGAACTACTTAAACCTAACTAACCGAAGGACAACACACACATCCATGCCCGAGGCAGGATTACAACATGCGACCGTGAAGCGCCTAGAACGGCGGAGATCTTGCTAAAGTTATAGAAAGTATAATTGAGCAAAAATTTTCATTAAAATATGAATAAAGTAGAAAAATATGTCCGTAAACTGTAAACGGAATAAAATAGTAAAATTATAAAATGAAGTGAGGGGGACTGAGAGCGGGGAAAGAAAGCAAGGAGGGAGAGGAATGGCTAATGGCAAGGAAGCTATCGGTTATCTACCGAGGCCCATTTACTATAACTGCAAATCCGTCTCCATGTGTCCAGATTCATTAACTCAAACCAAACTGTAGTAGGCAGGCGAACTATTAGGCTCACTCCCCTGACAACTGGATAATACATCGGCTGGAGAAGGCTTGGCAGAAAGGTTTTGCCAGGTATTTGCACTCCGAACCGCTGGTACCTCTGTTACCTAGCGTTAATTATTGTAGCGTGCACTCAAACAATATCCGATCTTTGCCCTTTCATCATATTTTCAGCGTCATTTTGTTACAAACGACATGGAAATTACTAGCAAGAAAGTTGTTAAAAACTTTAACAATGTAATTTGAAGCAGTGCTTATGATTTCATCATTCCTACTATAAGTATCTGATCATAAAGTTGTGCACCGAATGTAAATCAAACATTTTCATAACGAAATTAAGTCGACCTATTATGTCATGATTATGGCTGTCAACATAAATCCAAAACAAAGGTCAATAACTTAGGTAAGGGACATTTATGAGGCAGGGATACTTAAGTACACTTACTATACATCCTTCCACAATTTATGTTCGAATTGTAATCTCCTGTCACCTTTCTCACTGAGACAGATTACTTCTTACTGTACACACATCTTTTTAGAAATGGTTGCTGGATTCGGCTGTGCGATACAGGATGTCAAACACCTTCCAGCCGTCTAGTTTCCTACCTTATTTTATTTGACAGTCAGTTTCAGAGTTTTACTATGGGATCTTCATGTCCCTGACCCACGTGTAGGTAGGTTCTACCTCGCAGTCGGCAGATGAGGGGGAAGTTATCGCTATAGCGAAAATCTACTAATACTAGTATTGGTGACCCCTGTTTTGATCACAACAGAGGTAGAATCTTGCTACACGTCGGTCAGGGACCTGAAGATGACGTAGTAAAACGGTGAAACTGGCTGCCAAATAAAATAAGGTTGGAAACTAGATGGCTGAAAGGTGTTTAATTTGACATCTTGATTACTTTTAAGTTCAAGCTCATGCCTCTTTCCTAAACCTCAAAGCATAAATTTTCGGATAACATTGTTTAGTCTGAGTAGATACGTGAAGTGATATAAGTGTTAATCAATTTCATAGCCCACATTTAACAGTCACGCACAAGATCTGATCAGCATAGTCAGAGTGTCATGTAGTTCACTATTTTATATGTATTGGGCGTATGGTATCCGAAACTGTTACTAATGAGTTCAAAGTTTGGTTAGATGGATCTCTTTCCTTCGCAAATCTCTCCATCTCGTCATCATTACTTCAGGCTTCATCCACATGATCCTACTTACTACTCTCTGCAATTTTCATCCCCCATTTCTCTCCATTACCAACTCAACCATTGCTTGATGCCTCGAGATGTTATGGCCAATAGACGTTTGGTGGACACAGACAGCCCGTAGCGAAGCCACGCAGGGCTGCCATCGATACTATCAGGAAATGAAGAGAGAATGAATTAATATTGATCCACAAAATCCGATAACAAATTCACAATAGTGGCAAGATAACTAATTTATTGGTATTAAGCACGGACTGCATAAATAAAAACTTCCCTAATTAAATCAGTTAATTTGAATATCAAAATTAATTTTCTCCGTTCAGCAAACACAATGGATGACATGCCTGCGTGCCAGACTGTCGGGGGAAGAAGACTAAACATTTTTCCTGTCACATTTAAATCAATAATAAAATAGCTCAAGATGTCGATTCTTAAAATTGGAGCTGTTGCTTTCAGACTTCGTCAGAGAGCACACAGTAGTGAAGGGTTGTCTCCGCGTTTTGAGAACTGGCGTCCAGACAGGCCATAAACCAAAATTTTTAACGGTTGAGCCTCAGTGGCGCACTGAGGTCACAGGAACTCTTGCGGCCTCGTCCTCTGGTTATTTTGGCTACGGATACCTCTTCGCATCTCACGGAAGCATGGTGTCGGATGGCACTAGGGATGGCGGGTTATCGCTGATGTTTCAGCGCCAGATTAACCAGAGTGATAAAACAGCTCAATATAACCGGTTCCTGAAATAACAGATGTTCGGTTTTTTATTCCTATTATTTCCTGCAGTAAACGTAGAAATCGAACAAAGTTTGAAAAATTTTTACCTTCTCGGATTCAAGGAACATAAAATCAAAATATTAAATTACGTATACAAATAAAAGAAAACTTAATCCGTTCACTGTTCGCTGCTTTTATCGAAAAGTGATCCGTGGTTGAAAACTACAAAACATCACCAGTTTTCTCCTACTGATCCTAATTTTTTGAAACTCAGCTCAAATATTATGCCGTTTTGAAAAGCTAGAAGCAGATAAACGCGTATTATGTAGACACAGCAACAGATCAGTTAAACAAAGAATCAATTGTTAAGGTTAACGTTTTATCTTCATACGATGTCGCAAGTTTGTTGCCTCTCCCCCCGTTCTCAATCTTTTAAAGCAAATGGGGCACTGTACTTTACTGACACCACGCTTCGTAAAATGCATCAAGACTATGGATGGTGTCATTCTATAATTCAACTAATGTCCGACGACAACAGTGAGATCTCTAGATATGGACCAGATGGGGTAAGTATCGCACATTGCTCGTACACTTGCACCATCCAGTAGCCACGCCACATGGTAACAGGTAAATTATTGTCTCAGCTATGCCAATTATCACGCAATGTGTTTGTTATTCGTTTCTATCAGCATTGTTATTAAAATAGCTCTGCCAGCTTTTCTGATTTTCTATAATAACGCAATATTCCAAATCAATGGAAATCTTAAGAATAAAAATCATTCATTTTCTGAAAAAAGTTTTATTTAAAAACCAAAAATATTTGCATTGCTGCTATGGGTGATTGATATTCCGGTTTTACCCGGTTATCCAAGGACAGTGGGGAATAGGTCTCTGGCTCTCAGCCACATGCAGTCGCTTGTTGATGTTAGACTGGTTTCCTGAGCGGCCGCAGTGAGCAAGTTACCGCCACCTCTCCATCACTTTGGTACCAACATCCTGGCCGGCCGCTGTAGCCTAGCGGTTCTAGGCGCTTCAGTCCGGAACCGCGCTGCTGCTACTGTCGCAGGTTCGAATCCTGCCTCCGAAATGGATGTGTGTGATGTCCTTAGGTTAGTTAGGTTTGAGTAGTTCTAAGTCTAGTGGATTGATGACCTCAGATGTTAAGTCTCATAGTGGTTAGCGCTATTTGAACCATTTTGATGAACATCCTGTGTGGGCCAGATAGCGCTCAAGTAGCTTGATGGACGTCGGGGGATTGCAGCAGCTACGATAGCTGCTCTCGTGCACTCACACGACACGCTTCGCTTACCTTCAGCACAAAGAGTCTGTCAGCAATAATACAGTGGCCGTGCGGTTAAAGGCGCTGCAGTCTGGAACCGCAAGACCGCTACGGTCGCAGGTTCGAATCCTGCCTCGGGCATGGATGTTTGTGATGTCCTTAGGTTAGTTAGGTTTAACTAGTTCTAAGTTCTAGGGGACTAATGACCTCAGCAGTTGAGTCCCATAGTGCTCAGAGCCATTTGAACCAATAATACAGTGAACTACAATTCGCCGCCGCTGTTTACCCTTATAAGTCTCGATTTGGCGTGGCCTGGATTTTTCATTTTCGAGGTTCAAATGTCGCCGTTAGCTCTCGTCCTCTTTCTCATTAGGTACTGGTTTTCGATTTAATTGCATTTATTGATTTTCGCGATGTGTTTGTCATGTGTAGTAACTGGCTTACGGCAGGTAGAAAGCTCGCCAAATTCTTTGAAATTGTGAGTTGGCAAAAGTAACTGTGTGACAGGACTACCTCACTTTCATGTTTATTTCACTGAAGGTCTGTCACTGAATCTTTCCCCTGTCCCTCTTTCTCTTAATTATATCACTGACTTGGCAACAAACCGCTGCAAATAGGTAAAGAAGACGGATGCCTTCGCTGTCCAGGAGCAGAAGGTCAGCAAGTGAGTTACTCTCTCTGATAGAGAAAAGGTGTTCGGTTATCCATTTTCTTTTTAAAAATCTTTTTAAAAATCTTACCCACGGAAATGGATGGCTGACAGTCGCTGTTGTACGTGGTGGAACAGGTGTACCCAATGTATCTGGACTGGAAAGCTTCGTTGATCGTGACATCATAGCATACCGAACATATCATGTTACTGAAAATGCTAATAAAGACTTTGGCAAATCAACATATATGTCACCCTCACCCTTTTCCTTCTATACACGTAATAGTAACAATACTACGTTACGACCAGGGGATAAAATTCCTATCGCTACGAGAGGCATTCAATAAGCAATGCAACACTTTTTTTTTCTCGACAGTTTAGGTTGACAAAAATGCTGAACTTGTTGTGGGACATAATGGAAGTATCCCGCTTCAGTCTCTGTATTTTCATGAAATTCCCATAGGCGGCGGTGCAATATGTAGCCTTCAAAATGGCGTCTGTAACGTGTTTTCCAAGCAGAGAGCTGTCTCTGAGTGTATTTTAGCGGAAAAGCAGAGCATCGCAGATATTCATAGAAACTTGGCAGTGAACAAAAGCACGGTGAGTCGTTCGGCGAGGCGTCTCCACCAAGGTCGGGCAAAGCTGTCTGATCTTCCGCGTGCCGCCGGCCTCGCACAGTTGACTCCTGGAATGCCGGAGAGCGCGGATACTCCTATTCGAGGTGATCGACGGATCACAATCAAACAACTCGCTGATCAGCTGGACGTCGTCAGTAGCGCTGACACACTCTTCCATCAGATGGGGTACTCAAAGGAGTGTGTCCACTGGGTTCTTCGCCACCTAACGGAAGACCATAAAGACCAACGAAGGCCCATCTGTGCGGAATTGCTAGCGCGTCACAGGTGATAAAACATGGGTTTATCGCTTCGTACCGGAAACGAAACGGCAGTCCATTGAGTGGCGCCACACGACCTCACCTCCAAAGAAAAAGTGCAAATCCGCACCTTTGGCCGTTACCATCAAGGCGACGGTCTTCTGGGACTCTGAAGGGGTTATTCTCTTTTATTTACTCCCTCATGCTGCAGCGATCAACTCTGAAGTATTTTTGAGCTACCCTCGGGAAACTACTCCAGGAAATTCGTCGCCAAGAAATGTGAAAGAACTTCTTCTTCTCCATGATAACGCAAGGCACCAGACAAGTCTGCGCACCCGATAGAAGCTCACGAAACTTCCCTGGACTGCTCTTCCTCTTCCACATTGCAGCGTGGATCTCAGGCCTTCCACTTCCATTTGTTTGGCCCAATGAAGGATGTACTCCGCGGCGCGGAAGCAGTAGGTGGATGGTGCAGCAAGACGTTGGTTCCGACGCTGACCAGTAGAGTGGTACCATGTGGGCATAGAGGCCCTCCCAGTAAGGTGGCGGAAGGCCGTCGCATTAAACGAAGGCGATCTTATAAAATACGGTTCTGTTGCCAAAAGAGTGGGGAATAATATGGTGTAATGGAATCCTGAATGAAACCAACCTGCTTTCAAAAAAATGTGTTCTATTACTTACTAAACCCCACTAGTACAATGTGTTCTATCAGTCTAACCATTAATTAACTTGTTTTATAAGTCTCCTTTCTCTTCATTTCGACTCAGTACCATGTTTTTCAGTTCAATAAAACTTACCAACATCTGTTCATTTTAAGATATTTTGAGCCGTGCACGGCTTGTGTTCATCCCATTGTTTGTCGTCTTCTGTTACGGTAGTGCCTCCTCGTTTTCTTATTCCATTTACTGGCGTCACTAACTTCCTGCCTTACTTGCCCGTGAGTGGTGGAAGCAGCGCGTATCAATAAGCACACTGTCGTACCATCTCTGGAGCGACCGATAGCATTTCTGGGTCGTCGTGTGTCGGGCAGTCAGTGAGTGGGAGACGCACCAGTAGTGCAGTCGTGATGGAGCAGCAGTCGCGGACGGACCAGCAGTCCAGTCAGTCGGTTGGCGTGGAGTAGCATGCAAGCTGGAGTCTCGGGGAGTCGGCCTGGAGCCGCTGGTGGCATGCACGCGCGGTTGGAGTGTGAGGCGCTGCTTGCGAGTGCTACGAAGTTCGTCGCCCACCGATCTTCGACATGAAAGTTGAGTGCTCACTTAACGTACTATTGAGCCTCAACTGATTACATTTCTTCGTTTGATCCTGGTTGTCGCTTTTGGGACATTTCCACAAGCAACAACGTGTGTATATTTAAGTCGGCTAAGGTTCCAGCCGTCTTCCTGTGAAATTTAACTTAATTTATTCCCTGTGGCCGTTGACGTTCCGGTTACCTGTCCTGGTAGTTGACGTAATTTTAGGCAGTGTATTTTCCTCGTCGTATTGTTGCTGTTCAGTGGGGCATGTAATTCGACAGCTGAGGTGTCGTTGGTCGGAGTGGGTGCCAATATTCTGAGTGTCGTGTATTGAAATCTTGTGGTCGTTTGCTGGTTGCGTGGAACGGAACTGATTTGGTTGATTGGTCAGTCGGCTGTCTATCGGTTGGGCTGCCTACTGATTAAGAAGTCGTTGGACAGGTTGCCTGTCTCACCTAATCGGGCGTTAGCATTACAATCCCAGGCTGACCTTTGGAAACTTATGAGCGCTGTTCCGTGTGTGTTATGTAGTAATTTCCCTGTTTGGATTTTAGTTATTTGGTTGATGTGTGGCCTTCAGCCGAGTTTTAATGTCTCTTAAATTAATATCCCTGTCTTGCCCTTAAGGCATAAGATTGTTATGCTTTTGTTTTAAGATAAGGCCTTCTGCCTTTTAATTGAAACTCTTTTTATTGCTTAATACGCGGTTTTCAGCCAAGTTCCATTAAAATTAAATTTGAAGGCCTTCAGCCTGTTTAGACTGAATATTTAGAAAATATTCTTGGGTGAAACCTCAAGAAGAACCTTGTATTTCAATTTCTTGCTTAGGCTTTGTGTCTTGGATTTTGAGTGTGGCCTTCAGCCGATCTAAAGTTAATCGAAGGAGGTCGATTATAGGTTTGAGTGTTTTGCATTATTCTTGTAATACTGTGTGTTGGTGAACAAAGTTTGTATGTTTAGTGAAACTGACAGCAACATATTTTGGCTCCTTTCCACAACCTAATCCGCTCTGTTCCTGCTAGCGCGTGAAGCAACTTGTTTCGGCAATTCATTTTGCCATCTTCAGGCCCCATACGCTTTTTTCGAATCAACGAACTTATCGTATAGCTTCACAAAACTGGATATCGTGAATCCCAGTCGTTGTACAGCTGACTCATACCAAAGTGTGACAGTAAAATGAATTGCCGAAACTGGTTGCTTACGAAATAAAATAAAATATCTTAAAGTGTACGGCTAAAGCTTACTTAATTGAAAAGTACGTACCAGCCGATGTCCCTTGACCATAACGGACCAACAGAGATGTGAGTATCTTGTAACAGATCTATCCATCTAACCTTTAGCGCGCTACAATCTGGAACCGAGCGACCAGGTTCGAATCCTGCCTCGGGCATGGATGTGTGTGATGTCCTTAGGTTAGTTAGGTTTAATTAGTTCTAAGTTCTAGGCGACTGATGACCTCAGAAGTTAAGTCGCATAGTGCTCAGAGCCATTTGAACCATTTTAACCTTTAGCATGACGTCTCAGAAGCTTCCGCTCGCTTTCTGCCTATATTGTTCACCGATAACGTTTCGCTATCATATAAGGCTACACCTCAGACATGTATTTTACAAAAGTCTTTCTAATACCTATATTTAATTCCATGCTAACATATTTCCCTCTTTCAGAAAACGTTTTCTCACTGTTGTCAGTATGTAATCCACATCATCTCTGCTTCTGGCATCATCAATTACTTTGCTCTGTAAACAGCAAAACTCTTCCGATGCCTTCAGTGTCACTTTTCCTTATCTAACTCCTCTCAGCGACTATACTTCTAATTCTTCTACACTGAGTCAGCCTTGTTCACTTTTGTTGATGTTCGTTTCAAAATATCTTTTCAAAACACTATCCATTTCGTTAAAGTGATATGTCAAATCCTTTGCCGTCTCTGCCAGAATTAGAATGCTGCGGCAGAACTTAATCTTTTGAAACGTGTCCGCAAAAATTTCGGGCCGGTTCGTTAGGTAAGTTAGAAAGATTAAAAATCTCCTAGGAGATTACAGAGCAGAGATATCAGGAGGTTTTAGTGAAAGAGCAGAGTTTGGCAGTGGTTACGTGGTTTATGGAGAGAACTGCCAACTTGTCACGCTGTAAGCGAAGGGAACCGTTAAGCGAAAAAACGGTTATTCTCTATTGACGTCAGCCCAGAGGCGGACCGACCCGGCCTAGTTCACTGCAGGTCTTTGAGTGTCCACTAATATTCAGAGTGTTGCAATGTGAGGCTAGAGAGCTGTAGTTAGACTTTCTAGTCTCTTTCAAGTTAAATTTGTTCTTTTTCCGTCATTTTTGTCATTTCGCGAATTCTTTAGATTAGTCGATGAAAATCTGTGATTGCGATCAGTTAGGTATTTCTAAATATTTAACGAGTTTCTGTTGTTAATCGACACCCATGGTAGGAGACAGACTGTTGAATGTTGCCCGATTTGCGAATAAGGCAGCAGTGTGCTCCTTTCATTTCTCACGTTTTGCGACTCTGCTACAAGGCCGTTCGTGGTCATTTGCAACAGAGTGACATGGCATTTGTGGCGCTCCTTCTTGTACGGCCAGCGATGACAGGCATTCGTGCAGGCCGCTCCCACATGTTACCACTATCCACTACGTATAATCAGAGCAGTCAATTCTTAATAAATAGGAGAAGCAGTTGCGTCATGCAACGATCCTTTTATAATCTGTAATGTCTAGTCGTATATGTGAAATATTAGTTGAAGCGTTGTACTGAGTGAGAAGTTTCCTTTTGCACTGTATACAGAGTTTAGAAATTGTAATCGTATTAATTAGCTTGTGTTTTAATCATCTGAATAAATGTTGAGTTACTTGGACTCCAAATCCTTTATTACGAAGTTAAACATAACGTTCCTTCTTCCATTGTTATTAATAGTGATTCAATTGCATGTATATAGGGATTTACCCGTTACACCGATACGGCAGGGAGTATAATTTATAGAAAATCTTCTCGATCACGTACTTCAGAAATGGTGAAGCAGACATATTTAAGTGGAACTTAGCCTCGAACCATGCAGCTTTCATTTCTTCCCGACGAACTTTAATTTTCTTTCTGAATTTCTCCTTACTTTCATTTACTACTTGCTATATGCACTGTTTTAATAAAATTTGGGATAGACTACAATCGCGTTTATCAACTACTGTCATACTTTTACGCACATGTCAGCTTATAATGTCAGTGTTGTTTTTGTACAAAATGTAGAAAATTTTGCGGATTTTCTGATTATGGATTGTAAATCATTCTGATCTCGTTGAAGAACGAACTTCACGTCTGTGTAGAATTGCACGCAACTAATGTTTGCAGGCTGAAGAAAACAATGGTCAGTATGGCGCTTAGCATAGTACGTGTATAAGTGAACACCTAAGCTTGAATCGCTTGCGGATACGTGTGTGTGTGTGTGTGTGTGTGTGTGTGTGTGTGTGTGTGTGTGTGTGTTTGTTTGTTTGAGAGAGAGAAGAGAGAAACAGTAATTTCAGCAGGAGTGGTCATATGCAGAGCGAATCATAGTATGAAGAAACTTTCAGGCCTGTTATGTGTTTAGTGCTTCTGGCCAGTTAGAATAATAACATGTTGTGTACTTTCTGCAATTACGG
The DNA here is from genome assembly GCF_021461385.2 of Schistocerca piceifrons. NCBI lineage: Eukaryota > Metazoa > Arthropoda > Insecta > Orthoptera > Acrididae > Schistocerca > Schistocerca piceifrons. The sequence goes on from NC_060141.1 coordinate 588,851,785, forward strand.
TACCTGATTACGAGCATTTCGAGAGTATGTGGGCTCGGCTCGGTGTGGCTCTGCTACTTGGAACCGTTTATTGTGTCTCGCTCCTGTATCTGAACTTTTTACGAATTCCCGTGGAAGAGCCATAAACTTTTCGTGTGTTCCATGATGCGGCTGCAGGGCGGAAAATTCCATTTATAGGGATACCCTCCTTATTATTCACTTCCTGTAAAGTGTAATGTAACCAATATGATACAAAATCACTGACATGAGAAGTTACTTACAACTGATGAACTAACTGCAGAAACATACATTTCTTTTGACTTATTAAGCTTGCACAGATTTATCTGTTGCTCATCCTGGAACATTAGAGTTCACGCAACATATTATTTTCCACTAGCGTGTACATCTTGAGGCCAAAGAGTCTTAACGGCTTATAAAAGAGCGAAATAACAACTGAAATTTTTTCTCTGGTCCATATGGTAGTAACAGCCCATAAGAATACTCCATTAAAACGTTGCGCATGTTTTTATACACAGGCAGCACAGGTGAGGACATTCAGCAAGAAACCAGAACGAGTGGGCGAAGGAAGAAGATTCAACTCCAAAACCCCGTCGAAACTGATTCAAATAAGACAAGGCTAAGTAATCACATCCCTGTGATCAGTACAATGAAGGTACTCTGGTGTTCGCATTCATAGACTTCAATGAAACCTAAATCAGAACCAGTGAACAGGTATTTGATGCAACAAACGTTAAACAGATGTTTAAATGACTTCTGTTAGATTTAAAAAGCCTGTACTCCTTTAACTTAAAGACAATCATTTCCTTATCTGTCTTGTGCTACAGTATGTCGTTGAATATTCAAGCCACTTTATTCCTTCTTAGTTCATAACAAGTTCTTACACGCTATTAAAACTGCCAAAACACACAACTGGCAGCAATAGTGAGTGATGTGAGTTTCACAGTATTGGACATGGGCAATTGTTTACTTAAGACAGGAAATCAGATACTACAAATGGTAACAACTGCAATACAAGGCTTAGTATTTAATAAATATTTCTAGGAAGTATTGTATGTTTGTATGAAGTACAAATGTGATATAAAGCCATATACTTTTGAAAAAAACCACGAACTGTACATGTAAGTCGTAATTTATAACTTTATTTCCGCTTTACTCTACATGTACGCTCCTGTACTTGAGTAGTCAGCGTAGATGACTGCCCTGCGGGGAAACAGGGTTCGATTCCCGACATTGCCAACAATTTGGAGGGCTGGTGCGGTATGCACTCAGCCTCGTAGTGCAAATTGAGTTGCTGCCTGAACGAGAAGCAGCGACCTCACGGTCTGGAACGGTGACAAAATGGCCAGGAGAATGGTATGCTGGCCACACGCCCTCAACATCGCATCCGCATGACACCGCAAAGCATAGGATGCTCTCTGGTGGCCTGGAAAAGAAGCTTGTTTCCTCTAAATCTTATTTGCAATTTCCGCTTCTGCTGTGTCAACAGTGTTGTAATCGCCCCAGGTTTGTTCTTGCACGACCATATAAACGAGTACTGCTGGCCGATGTAGCCGAGCTGTTCTAGGCGCTTCAGTCCGGAACCGTGCGACCGCTACGGTCGCAGGTTCGAATCCTCCCTCGGCCATGGATGTGTGTGATGTCCTTAGCTTAATTAGGTTTCAGTAGTTCTAACACTAGGGGTCTGATGACCTCACATGTGAAGTCCCATAGTGCTCAGAGCCATTTGAAAGAACAGGACACTGTCTACAAAAAGGGTAACAGAGATCATGTAACGGTTGATTCAAAAAGAACGAACGGGATTTAATTATTTATTACAGGCGAACTACGAAAGAATAAAACACACTGTGCATGTCACTGGATAGAGGAAGTTTCAGAGTTTTCACACAGCTGTGCTATTGTTTATTTGTGACAATATGCCGTCTACATCAAAAGAGAATCAGTCTGGTGTCCGAGTGCTATGTGCATTCCACCGTTGATTCAGCAAGAAGGCATATAGAATCGTTTGGAACTGGTTGCATATGCTAAGGAAAAATCACTGGGCGGCCACGCACGTCTGATGAAAATGTCGAGCGTATCTGAGATGCGTTCACATGGAGCTCTCAGCTGTCCACAAGAGGGGAAGGCCGACAACTTCAACAACGGTGTGGCGTTTTTCTACAAGATTCCTGCTTATGAAGACTTAAAAATTGCAGATACTGCTGAAATTGCGTCCCGGCAACCACAACAGAAGGTACGATATTTGCGTTTCAATTCTCCCGAATGTGGCAGAGGACACTTTCTCTGGGCGACTCATCTTTTCGGGCGAATCGACGTTTCATCCATCGGAGAAAATAGACAGCTATAATGTAAAAATTGGGTGGTGACAAAATCCTGGCGGCGTCATCGAATACGAATGAGACTCACCGAAACTAAATGACTTTAATGGGACTTCCTCTTTTCCCGAGCAAACTGTGGCAGGACTCTCAAACCTGGACTTGCTGAACATCTGTTGCTTTCTTAACTTCACGAAGATTCCAGTGGTTTCATTTTCATGCACTTCTACCTTGAGGTGCGGCTTTGTTTTAACAACACCAACCCACAACGTTGGATTGGAAGAGGTGGACAACAAGTTCTTATCAGGTTTGACTCCGTAAATACACTGTCTTCAAAAGTATCCGTACACCTGGCTGAATATGACTTACAAGTTCGTTGCGCCTTTCACTGGATATGCTGGAATTCACTATGGTTTTGACCCACCTTTAGACTTGATGACAGATTCCACTCTCGCTGGCATACGTTCAGTCAGGTGCTGGAAGGTTTCTTAGGGAATGGCAGCCCATTCTTTACGGAGTGCTGCACTCAGGAGAGGTAACGATGTTGGCCGGTGAAGCCTGGCACGAAGTCGGGATTCCAATACATCGCAAAGGTGTTCTATCGGATTCAAGTCAGAGCCCTGTGCAGGCCAGTGTATTACAGGGATGTTATTGTCCTGTAACTACTCCGACACAGGCCGTGCGTTATGAACAGGTGCTCAATCGTGTTGAAACATGCAATCAACAAATGTTCTTCAACAGTGAGAAGCCAGAAGGTGCTTCAAACATCAATATTAGGCCCGTGCTGTGATAGTGCCATGCAAAACAACAAGGGGTGCAAGCCCCTCTATGAAAAACACGACCACACCGTAACACCACTCCCTCCGAATTTTACTGTTGGCACTACACACGCTGGCAGATGACGTTGACCGGGCATTCGCCATATCCACACCCAGCCATCGGATCACCAGATTGTGTGCCGTGATCCCTCACTCCACACAATGTTTCTCCATTGTTCAATTGTCCAATGTTTACGCTCCTTACACCAAACGAGGCATCGTTTGGCATTTACCGGCGTGATGTGTGGCTTATGAGCAGCCGCTCGACCATGAAATCAAAGTTTTCTCACCTCCTGCCTAACTGTCATAGTACTTGCAGTGGATCATGATGTAGTTTGGAATTCCTGCGTTGGTCTGGATAGATGTCTGCCTATCACATTACGACCCTCTTCAACTGTCGGCAGTCTCTGTCAGTCAACAGACGAGGCCGGCCTGTACGCTTTTGTGCTGTACGTGTCCTTTCACGTTCCCACAGTGGACCTAAGGATGTTTAGGAGTGTGGAAATCTCGCGTACAGACGTATGACAGAAGTGACAGCCAATCACCTGACCACTTCCGAAGCCTGTGAGTTCCGCGGAGGGCCCCATTCTGCTCTCTCACGATGTCTAATGACTACTGAGGTCGCTGATATGGAGCACCTACCAGTAGGTGGCGGCAGAATGCACGTAATATGAAAAGCGTATGTTTTTGGGAGTGTCCGGGTACTTTTGATCACATAGTGAATGATTCCTATATCGCAATAAATATCGTTTGCGACTGACTGCTGTATCGTTTACTACTTGCAACAAAACCTTGTTCATTGCTTTTAGACTCTCATGTCACCTGACCTCACACCTCGTGTCTTTTCTCCGGGAAGATACATAAAAGACAGAGCCTTTCTTCCACCTATGGCGACTACTGTTCAGAAGCCGAGAAACCAAATTGTTGAAGCTGTCAATAACCAGGAACTTGTTGGTTCGTCTGTGGAATGAAATGGACTAGTGTTTCTATGTTTCTCGAGCAACGCATAGTGTTCATGCTGTGTGTATGATACAGTATCCGTGCGGACATAAACATGCACGAAGTGTTTCTATCTTTCATGGTTTGTAACAAACAATTGAAATCCATTGTTTCTTTTTCAGTCACCGTATATGAAATTGCTGTCTACTGTCGTTGACACCCATCTATTTTAGAATCTTACGGGCGCGAGCTGAAAAGTAACGCCTCCGGACTCTTTAGTCCCTTCTCAGTATCGAAGGAGCTATTATGTCCCATGCATCTTACCAAGTCGACTTTCCTTCTGCGATGACGGAAACTATCAACCTCTGTGGCTAGAAGGCTCGAAACTGTAGCGTGTAATATAGCAGTGTAAAACATAACTAAGAAGCTGCAAGAGGAACAGCGTGCTGTAATCGAGTTTCTAACAGCACACATGGAGCACCCTCTTCTTCAGCGTGAAAATGCACACGAGCTCTGCGAAATCTGCAACAATCGGACGCCTTGTGTTCACTGTCATCGATCATCCGCCGTACAGTTTCGACCTGGCCCCATCAGATTATCATTTGTTTTGTAAAACAGGTACCTTTACCTTTACCAGTTTCATTAACAGATATTTTACGTCTACTACGTGTGTACAAGGAGAAGGGTGAGGGTGACATATATGATGATTTGCCAAAGACTTTATTTGCCTTTTCAGTCACATGATACGTTCGATAGGCTATGACGTCCCAATCGACGAAGCTCTCCAATCCTGATACATTTGGTACGCCTGTACCTCCTCGTACGATTGCAACCGTTAACCAGCCATTACCATGTGAGAAGGTATCATTCAGATCAATACTAAAGTTTAATCTGCAACCACAGAATACGGCGGGTCCATCCAGTAGAGAGTGCACGGCGACAGACTTGATAGTATTCTTTTTCTTTGATGGTGATGAACCGGTGCAAGCAGAGGTGAGGCTGTGGCTCCGTCAACAAAATCGAACGTTCTACAGCGACAGTCTCTCGTTGGGAGAAATGTTTCCGTCGCCATGGTGACTATCTTAGGAAATAGATACTAGACATCAAGAATAAAACTGTATAATGTTTTATTTTAAAAATTTTAAGAGTTTTCGTATAAAGACTTCAGAAACATTACTTTCAGCACATCCCGTAGAACGTATTCTGAACAGGAACGTAATGAGCTATCCCGGAAAGAATGAACGTCTATATGTGAACCAATGGATAAAATAAATATCGGTCACATAGAGATCAATTCGCATTTTATTCATATCACACCCTGAAAGCCGTGGATGAAGGCAATGAGGTGATCGCTGTATTTTTTGACTTCCGAAAAGCACCTGAATCTGTACCAGACGAAAGCGTATTAACGAAAGTACGATTATCGGGGGTATAAAACGCCACAGTTTATGAACAACAGTATAATTAAGCTGGTTATCAAATGAAATTTGTGGCTGTTGAGGATTTCTTGGTAGGAAAGACTAAGCATGTTATCTAGGATGGAGACTCATCGATAAACGTAGAGCCGGCCGAGGTGGCCGAGCGGTTCTAGACGCTTTAGTCTGGAACCGCGCGACCGCTACGGTCGCAGGTTCGAATCCTGCCTCGGGCATGGATGTGTGTGATGTCCTTAGGTTAGTTAGGTTTAAGTAGTTCTGAGTTCTAGGGGCCTGATGACCTTAAAAGTTAAGTCCCATAGTGCTCAGAGCCAATTGAACCATTTTTGATAAACGTAGAAGTAAGTCCAGGTGTGCCCCAGTGAAATGTGTAAGGACCCTTGCTTTTCATGCTGTATATAAACGACCTCCGACTTTTTGCAGGTGACATATACTGGAATCATATTCCCAAATGACTTTAGAAATTCCGATGGAATGTTATCTATACCTTATTCGATCTTGAGTCTTCTAAAGCACTTTTAAACTCCGACTGTAATACTGGATCCCCTCTCTCTCCCCTATAGACTCTTGTTTCTTCTTCTGTCACGTCATCAGAAGTCCTCCTCCTCATAGAGAGCCACAATGAACTCTTTCTACCTATCTGTTCACTTCTCTGCATTTCACAGTGCTCCGATTAACAAACGTAAACGACAGGTTACTAACACGTAGCACAAAGCTTCAAAAGACACAGTGGTGTTACAGTCACTTCTACTCAGTAATAATGTACATACTGAGAATGTGTGCATACATACATTAAAAATAAGCAGTTTATGTAGCAGTTATTTCTGATCTAAAAAGAGGAGGGGAGCAAAGGAGGGGAGTATGTGAAAGTGGGGATATGAGAGGGGCGGTAAGTTTTCTCAGAATCGTGGGAAAGTTTGTTGACATGCTGAAGAACTAGAGATGACCCTATTGAAAACTGGAACACGCTGTCTCTCGAAAGACTCCCTACTAAATATCGATAGCTACTATTAAGTGAAGAATGTAGTACAGCACAGCCATAAATTGGCCTAATTACGGTGCACACAGAGGCATTCGAGCACTCATTGTTCTCGCACCTCCTACGCGTATGGGTGGAAAGAAACCCCAACCCGCGGTGCACAGGAAAGGAACGCAGTGGCTGGCAGAGTATGGAAGTAGAGGCCCACATAGAACTCATATTGTAATCAGCGTTATTATTACATGCTATTAGTCTGATGACAAAACTAGCTTATAAAGGATTACCGTGGTGAATACTTACTTATTTCACTTATAAGGTTTGATTCGGAAAACCTTCTTATGATTGTTTCGGATGAAGAATAGGAATTAATGAGGCAACTGTGGCCATTGACATGTCATTTAAAAGTCGAAAATTTTCAAACAAAATGGTTTTAGCTGGTATAGTCGAATGCCTAAATTTAAGGGTGATCTTGTCTTGTTAACAATCTACGATTTTCTGTCTGTTGTTTTTCATACGACTGCTACGGTCGCAGGTTCGAATCCTGTCTCGGGCATGGATGTGTGTGATGTCTTTAGGTTAGTTCGGTTTAAGTAGTTCTAAGTTCTAGGGGACTGATGACCACAGTAGTTAAGTCCCATAGTGCTCAGAGCCATTTTTTTGCATTTCATATTAAAAATAATATTCAAAACATCATCGATGAAATATCATATCGAGTCTCATATTGAAACTGTTATATTACTTTCCACAATCATAGTGACATGACTTAGCGAAAGTCGTGGTGTCGTCTTCCAGTATAGCTGGTTGCCGTCACGTTATAAACTTACACTGTAAACCAAGGCATCCGCAGAGGTACACAGAACCGCTTACGAAGCGGAAAATTCCACGGACAGTTGGGAAGTTCAGCAGAGCAATTCCGAGTGACGTTGGCAGTTTGGAGCTGAAAGACACGGACCTCGACCTACGAACGTGGGGCCACGACATTAGACGAGAGACGGCTCGGTGGGAAGCAGGTTGACAGGGAATGGTTGGGGATCCATTAGATGAAGTTGCGGCCCGGATCATCTTGGAAACAAAAGCGCTACGTCGCCAGGAAGCCCCTGGAAAGGACTCTGACCTCGAAGGCCAACTCGCGACCAAGTTGGCGGTGGGACGCTGGGGCAAACAAGCGGCCGCCGCTTCTGCACGAACCTCCTTTTTTTTTCCTTCTATGGTTTCCTTTTTTTCTCTTTTCCGTCGCGAATACAAAACTAGGGCAGGCTACGCAAACTTTTGTAGCATTTTCGCGGAGAACCTTCAGATAACTAAGAGTTCTAGTAGACAACACGAGGACTGGAGTTTATCTCACAGACTGCTCGTTATTACGCAGCACAAAAGTAGAAAATTACCGTTGTACTGATCGTCGTTATGGGTGCTGGGAAGAAAAGAAGTGTAGGGGGTAAAAAAAAAATAGTGGGTGTGTTCGCGTACGTCTTCGCCAGTGCACATGTCGACACTAGGAAACATTGTATAGCAGCCGCCAAAGTAGACGCGCCTATGACAAGAGAAGACCAAGACACGCCCCCAGGCTAGGCGCCGATAACGCCCCATCGGCAGGTGCATATAAGCCGCCGCCGCCGCCGACCGAGCTGTCTCAGTCTATCTCAGTACGTCGCATCAGAACTCATTCGCACTGCACCTCAATACGTCAAACTTTGCTCTAGTCTTCCACAGTGATTGTCGTCACTTTGCACCTTAGCTAGCTGTGAGTATATAGTTGTGATATGGACACATACATCATTGAAGTTAAGTACTCAATTGGTTCTTTTCATAAATAGTATTTTAATCACGTGTGCATTTTATGTTGTAGTGAGAGGAAACCGGCCACCCACCTAGCGTACCACCCTATCCTCATACAGCCAGGAACCACAAAACATTACAAGAGGGCACAGCCGTAACGGAGGGTGACCGAGAGACGAACACAGTAAGCAGTTTCAAGTGGATCATTCGGAGATGAAGAGACAAGCACAGAATAGAGTAGTATGGAAAGTTGTATCAAACAAGTCTTTGACTGAAGGCCATAACAGCAAAAGTAGGATGAGGGAAAATCAATCGATCACCGTTGGTTACTATTACAACTTTACCAAGTGAAATGGCACGATGATTCGCTCTTGCAATCACTGGATGTAAATCCTTGTCTTGCCATGCTCATTTATGTTTTCCGTGGTTCTGTAAACTGATTAATTCGAGTGCCTCGATGGTTTTTTTGAACTGGTAGAAGCCGATTTCCTTCCACCTCCTTGTCCCATCTGATATTGTACTCATACATCTTGAATGACCTCAAGTTCCTACCTTTCTCCATTTCTATCTATACGACGGAAAAAAATATCATTTCACAGAGAAAAATGGAGCAGAAGTTAATTTGTTAATATATACATATTTTTTGGTTAAAATAAAAAAAATTGTCGCTAGTAATGAAGTATCGTGGAGCGAACAAGGTAATATCTAAAATATTTTGTACCTGAGTGGTATAACTGGCTGCGTCGCATATATGCAAGAACAAGCATTTGAGAAATTGAACACTGAGAATACTCCAGTTAGTAAAAGGTCTTTATACAGGGTGAATCACCTAACATTACCGCTGGATATATTTCGTAAACCACATCAAATACTGACGAATCGATTTCACAGACCGAACGTGAGGAGAGGAGCTAGTATAATTGGTTAATACAAACCATAAAAAAATGCACGGAAGTATGTTTTTTAACACAAACCTACGTTTTTTTAAATGGATCCCCGTGAGTTTTGTTAGCACATCTGAACATATAAACAAATACGTAATCAGTGCCGTTTGTTGCATTGTAAAATGTTAATTACATCCGGAGATATTGTAACCTAAAGTTGACGCTTGAGTACCACTCCTCCGCTGTTCGATCGTGTGTATCGGAGAGCACCGAATTTCGTAGGGATCCAAAGGGAACGGTAATGGACCTTAGGTACAGAAGAGACTGGAACAGCACATTACGTCCACATGCTAACACCTTTTTATTGGTCTTTTTCACTGACGCACATGTACATTACCATGAGGGGTGAGGTACACGTACACACGTGGTTTCCGTTTTCAATTACGGAGTGGAATAGAGTGTGTCCCGACATGTCAGGCCAATAGATGTTCAATGTGGTGGCCATCATTTCCTGCACACAATTGTAATCTCTGGCGTAGTGAATGTCGTACACGCCACAGTACATCTGGTGTAATGTCGCCGCAGGCTGCCACAATGCATTGTTTCATATCCTCTGGGGTTGTAGGCACATCACGGTACACATTCTCCTTTAACGTACCCCACAGAAAGAAGTTCAGAGGTGTAAGATCAGGAGAACTGGCTGGCCAATTTATGCGTCCTTCACGTCCTATGAAACGCCCGTCGAACATCCTGTCAAGGGTCGGCCTAGTGTTAATTGCGAAATGTGCAGGTGCACCATCACGCTGATACCACATACGTCGACGCGTTTCCAGTGGGACATTTTCGAGCAACGTTGGCAGATCATTCTGTAGAAACGCGATGTATGTTTGGGCCCCTGCAACGAAGTTAGGGCCAATGAGGTGGTCGCCAGTGATTCAGCACCATACATTTACAGTCCACGGTCGCTGTCGCTCTACCTGTCTGAGCCAGCGAGGATTGTCCACGTACCAGTAACGCATGTTCCGTAGATTCACTGCCCCGTGGTTTGTGAAATCCGCTTCATCGGTAAACAGGTAGAACTACAACGCATTCTCTGTTCATGCCCATTGACAGAATTGCACTCGATGATTCAAGTCATCACCATGTAATTGCTGATGTAGCGACACATGAAACGGGTGAAAGCGGTGACGATGTAGTATGCGCATGACACTACTTTGACTCAGTCCACCGGCTCTCGCAATGTCCCGTGTACTCATGTGTGGGTTCATGGCAACAGCAGCTAACAAACCAACTGCACCTGCTTCTCCTGTGACGGGCCTGTTACGGACCCGTTTGCATGCTACGACCATACCTGTTGCATACAGTTGGCGGTAGATGTTTTGCAATGTGCGGCACGTTGGATGCTCTCTGTCCGGGTACCGTTCTGAAAACACCCTGCAGGCTTCAGCTGCATTTCGTCGACACTCGCCATATATGAGTATCATCTCCGCCTTTTCAGAGTTCGAATACACCATGGTCACAGTTCCTACAACACTACACTATCACAGACGTCTGGTAATACGGTGTACTACAGTTGGTCTGCGTGCGGAGACGAATGTAGAATAACAATAGCAGCAAGCGCTACATGCGGACACTGAGACAGCTAGACCAAACCACAACAGTGCACTACAGCCACACTCGTAAACACGGTCGTCAAACACGTCTCTGCAGATGCTGCTCGCCGACCGTGGCCCGTGTTTCTTACAACACGCAACTGAACGTCGGAGGTTTTAAGCGTCAACTTTAGGTTACAATATCTCCGGATGTAATTAACATTTTACAATGTAACAAACGGCACTGATTACGTATTTGTTTATATGTTCAGATGTGCTAACAAAAGTAACGTGGTTCCATTTAAAAAAACGTAGGTTTGCGTTAAAAAACATACTTCCGTGCATTTTTGTACGGTTTGTATTAAACAATTACACTAGCCCCTCTCCTCACGTTCGGTCTGTGGAATCGGTTCGTCAGTATTTGATGTGGTTTACGAGGGTGAGTTTACTGTACTCTCCTGCCCACCAAACTCCCCAGGTTTAAACCCAACCTGTTGGATTACTTCAGTCGGGCTGTTCGTGCTATGTATCGCCAATCAAGAAACCCAGCGCATCTGGCCACGACACTGGAGTCCCCATGGCTCCACATCTCTGTCGGTACCTTCCAGCACCAAGAACATCACTGCCTCTCTTCCCACACGTCCGCGCTGTCAAAGGTTGTTATCCAGGCTTTTGGCTGGTGGCCACATTAAAGCCAGTGGACCTGATTCGTGAAAAGCTTGGAAACAGTTTATTCTGTTGCTTCGACACTGATTTTCTTTTATTTAATCATATGGATAGAACTCCCCGTCGGGAAGACCGTTCGCCGGGTGCCAGTCTTTCAATTTGATGCCACTTCGGCGACCTGCAGTCGATGAGGATGATACGATGATGATGACACCACAAAACCCAGTCTCTCAGCGGAAAAAATTCTCCGACCCAGCCGGGAATCGAACCCGGGCCCAGAGGAGTGACAATCTGTGACGCTGACATTCAGCTATTGGGGGCGGACAACGACACTCCTGAATGTTAAGTTTTCTACAAATGAATACTGTCTAGCTTTGTAATTTGCTCTTGTGCCTGAAAGCTGAGGCCAGTGACCCAATGAATAAGTTCGAACGGACTTAACTGGAACGGGTTTTATTGGTCCTCATGCTTCTTAAGTAATAGGTTTACTTCAAAACTAACAGAAGGCTTATCTCTCTTTTCATTTGTCAAGGTTGGTTGGTTGGTTCGGGGGAGGGGGGACCAAACAGCGAGGTCATCGGCCCCATCAGATTAGGGAAGGATGGGGAGGAAAGTCGGCCGTGCCCTTTCAAAGGAACCATCCTGGCATTTCGCATCAAGTGTTTTAGGGAAATCACGGAAATCCTAGATCTGAATGGCCGGACGCAGGTTTGAACCGTCGTCCTCTCGAATGCGAGTCCAGTGTGCTAATCACTGCGCCACATCGCTCGGTTATTTGTCATGCTTTTTACGTGCTTACAGAGTGGCTCTGCTGTTCTGCAACTGAATTCTGGTAGGACTTTGAAACTGTCACAGTCCCTCTCTGCAGGTGGAAGACGAGCTTTGAAACTTCCATTTGCATTTCATCTACATCTACGTGGATACTCTGCAAATCATATTTAAGTGCCTGGCAGAGGGTTCATCGAACCACCTTCATAATTCTCTATTATTTCAATCTCGTATAGGGCACGGAAAGAATGAACACCTATATCTTTCCGAACAAGCTCTGCTTTCCCTTATTTTATCGTGGCGATCATTCCTCCCTATGAAGGTCGGTGTAAAAAAAAAAAAAAAATTATTTTCGCATTCTGAGGAGAAAGTTGGTGAAATTTCGTGAGAAGATTCCGTCGCAACGAGAAACGCCTTTTAATGATGTCCAGCCCAAATCCTGTATCATTTCTGTGGCATTCTCACTCGTATTTCGCGATAATACAAAACGTTCTGCCTTTCTTTGAACTTATTCGATGTACTCCATCAGTCCTAGCTGGTAAGGATCCCACATCTCGCAGCAGAATTCTAAAAGAGGACGGACAAGCGTAGTGTAGGCACTCTCCTTAGTAGGTCTGTTACATTTTCTAAGTGTCCTGCCAATAAAACGCAGTCTTTGGCTAGCTTCGCCACAACATTTTCTGCGTGTTCCTTCCAATTTAAGTTGTTCATAATTGTAATATCTAGGTATTTAGTTAAATGTATGGCTTTTAGATTACACTGATATATCGTGTAACCGAAGTTTAACGAGTTGCTTCTAGCACTCATGTGGATGACCTCACACTTTTCGTTATTTAGGGCCAACTGCCACTTTTAGCACCATTCGCGGAGGATGAAACCTCTGAGAACCTTCACTAATAAAATAAAAGCTTCAGAGTATTAGCAGTTCATTAGGATTTCCTCATCGTAATGAACGCGAACTGTAATCAGTGGAAAAAGTGTTGCGGTCGGACGTTGATATGAATTTTAACTTGTAATGGGTTAAAGTATACACATTTAATGAAGACAATAATTGTCACAATTATTGATCACTGAAATACTGTGCAAAACAAGGGTAATATTTGCTTTCACTTCAGTTGATTTCAGCTCTTTGACACTCCAGCAAAGATTCACAAATGCCTAATGATGCGTGCTTTGCACTTGCACTTTGCACTTTGCACTTGCAACTAAACTGTTAAATCAGAATGTGACTTACGTTATATCACAGATACTATAGAACGAAAGAATAATTTTCAGAACTGAGCTGACCTCTGTATCTAGGTGTAGTTGTCCAAACAATGCAGATGATTTCTTGTGTGTGTGTGTGTGTGTGTGTGTGTGTGTGTGTGTGTGTGTGTGTAGCATGAACACAGATACGAACAGCGAGTCGCTTTAGAAGTACCCAAAACACTCAGAAACACGGTATCACACGTCAGAGACGTTGGAAGCCTTGTGTAGAATCTACACTTACCGTCACTGGCGGTCAAAAGCAAGTAACCTTCAATTTATTAGCGTCACTTTAGTATGACGTGAAATCGCGATTCTTGCATTCCAGAGGACGGCAACTTAAATCTCAGTCGGGCTCTCTAGTTTTCTCGGTTTTCCCTGAGTTTTCTAAATCACTTCAGACGAAAGGGCACTTGCCCAATCTGAGCTTGTGTCGCGTCTGTAATGTCGTTATTAACGGGATATTAAATCCTTATCTTCCTACCATCCTCTTCAATTAGCAAATTTTCGCAAGGAAATTCTTCAAATAATAATAAGTGAAATCAGAAAGTTATGTTAAAATAATTTACCATCATACATTGTGTAACAGCAGATACCTGCAGCTCTTGAAAAATCTATAAAGCTCTTGTCCATAAACATCCTTATAAAACAGCGTACATTAGAAAATAATAACAGTTTTGCAAAGAGCCTTGCCACTCGGAAATTTCCGGTTGCCACACACTGCTGTATCTCTTCTCGTGCTATACAGCGTATGAGTCTTGAGCTCATTGGGGTACAACTGCCTTAAGGACCAAATTCTGTAGTCTGTCATCGGTTGTACCTCTTTGGTCTGTTACTTCATCTGTTGCATTTCCTCGATTCGGTGGCGCTACATGAGGAACCCTTCTGTCCTTTACCAGACGAGCTTGATACACATCTTCTGCGACTCCTTTCATTAAATGTAAGATTTTGTCGGCTTCTGTCGTATTCGTATTCACAATGCAGCAAACGGCCAGAAGAATGTGTCTGTAAGACTGTGTTGTTTCGCGATGATGTTGGATCCTATTTTTCAGTTGTACTTCCGCTAAGCCGTCTGGCCATTGATTATCGATAAACGTTTTCTTCAACACGTCTTGCAGTTTCTCCAGGTTGTTGAGCTTGTCTTCTTTGCTTCCGAACCGCTGCTGGGCTATGTCTTCCATGTAAAACTACACGTTTTTCTAATACATGATGTCATCTCACCTTCTATATTTGGTATCTAGATCGATTCCTGTCAGACCTTTTGAAGAGTCTTCGCCAACATCTCCGAAAGCTCTGGTGGGTGCCTGATGTGCAGCTGACTTACTTCTGTTTTTGAATCCATCAGTCTCCTCAACGTATGGATATTAGGAACGATGCAGAGCTTGTATTCTTGATCGTGTCCGAGTGGGCGACGGTTTTTACTTTGCCTAATCTGAGATTTGGTGACGTGTATGCTTTGAAGTATCAAAACTGAACTCTTGGACAGATAGAACAGACATCGAAGCTGTTAACGCATATGTTGGAATTCCAGAACATACAAGCACTTCTAACATATTTCAAGAACATTCCGAAAACGATAAATTCTGAATAATTTTTCTTGGTAAGTATGAATTGGCAACCCGCAAGACACAAGAGCTTGAGGCAATATTATGGTGTTCTATACTAAATGAGCATAAAAGAATGAAAGTAAAAGGAAAAAAAACAGGAGAGATGAAATGGTGTCTACTGCACATACACTTATTATGATAAATTTCACGCAGTAACTGACAAACTAGGATGTGATATGTTCTGGTAGAAGGAAACGATCTGTTCACGAGTTCTTGCTATCGAACTGAAAGAGACTCAGTGTTTTCTGTATGTTCTCTCGATTAACAAGCAATTTGACTTGAAATGGATGCCTCGAATAACAGTTACATTGCCATCAATCAGTTTACAGAAATTAACACTGTTGGTTTTGTTACGATGGAAAGTCAAGTGCCGCACGCCAGTCGGAAACGAGAGAGCAGAAAGGGCTGTGAAGAAGACGTCAGTTAATTGCACGCTGACCGACCCCTCTCCAGGACGACAATGCGACGGCAGCGGCCACTATGCGAAGAGGACCTAAGCGCCGTGCCAACTGGCCGTGGCCCACTTCTACAGCAGTATCAGGATTAGGCACTTCAGGACCAGCGACTTAGGAATTCTATAAAATGAAGAGATTTCTTATTTGCATGTCGCCCTTTTCTTGTGACACCTTTGTATTTCTCAAAGTTAGATGTTGTCATTTATTTTCTGTAGTAAGACTCGTTAAAAAGATTTGCTTGAATTATCAAGCGATCCGAGAAAGCAGCGTTCCTTGCCACCACATACTTGACGGGTAGACAGGATTCAACAGTTTTTCTCAATTAAAGGAGTATTTTGTGGAATTTATTATTTAAGGAATCAAATTGTAAAGACAG
Organism: Schistocerca piceifrons; assembly: GCF_021461385.2. Lineage (NCBI taxonomy): Eukaryota > Metazoa > Arthropoda > Insecta > Orthoptera > Acrididae > Schistocerca > Schistocerca piceifrons. The sequence goes on from NC_060141.1 coordinate 588,867,638, forward strand.
AAGTTCAAAAACTGGTTCAAATGGCTCTGAGCACTATGGGACTTAACATCTGAGGTCATCAGTCCCATGGAACTCAGAACTACTTAAACCTAACTAACCTAAGGACATCACACAAATCCATGCCCGAGGCAGGATTCGAACCTGCGAACGTAGCGGTCGCGCGGTTCCAGACTGAAGCGCCTAGAACCGCTCGGCCACACTGGCCGGCCGACAAGTTTACAAAAGCAACTCTTATACATCTATTATCATCAGAAAAGTGCACTTTGTTTTTAATTACCCAATATACAAATCTTATTACACTATATTGTTCCCTGTGCTTGTGACTAAAACTCCTAGACCCTCCTAATTCAACATCCATTAGGCTAAATACGGTTTGTTACTTTCATTTATCTAAGGATTGCTTCATTTCAATCAACAAATCTCACCTCGGCAGGAACAATGAAACAACTGAGAAACGCACTACTTGATAAATCCGGACTTAAAGAAAAAAAATCTGTAAAACTGATATTGAAATAATATAACCTCCGTTTAAATTTCAAGGAAGTATTTTTGGTAGTAAATTCCTTTATTTGAAGCGCACGTTGGCGAACTTCACGTGTATTTTTCAGTGACTAAATTAAAAATTGCCGTTTGATGACTTATATAGATTTTCTTGCGGGGATGCGAATTGATGAATTCGAACCCTTTTTCTTGGTTTCTAAGTAAGACCTACGTCCACAGTTAAAAATCAAAGCGTAACATTCAGGTCACCAATTGGTTACAGTGACGTATTTCTTTATCTTACAAATTAACTTCAATGCCAAATAGTAACTACACGTTGTTCTCACCAGGTCGACGGTACTGAAACGGAAACCCTTTATTTCAAGAATGTTTTCTCTTCTTGACAGCAGCTGCATCATGAACTAATACATGGTATACAAGTTTTTTTCTTTCTTCTTTAACAATCTAAGGAGTCTCTCTGTCGATTTTCTCATAGGTGGTGTAAACAGTTATTTTCTTTTCCTCTGTCTTCCTGAAGCTTTCGGAACTTATTTGTCATATGTCTCCTACACAAAAAATATTTTACCTAAAGGTTCGAAATTATTATTAGTTGAAATCATTGCCTCAAATCTGAGACATTTGTTTTCAGATATTGAGGCAGTAGTTATTTTGAAGTTGCATATAGTTCCTTGTTTCTCGTCCTCATTTTCTTGTAACACTAGTAAAGACATACACGGTATCAACGCTTAAAAAGCTATTGTTGTCAACATATACTATGTTGTCTACATGAGAACTGCTGCTGGCGCGAGGTAAAACAACAAGGGACAGATATGAACAAAATAACATTCACTGTTTGGGCAGAATGCTTCATGCGATATGTCTCCTGGAAAATATAGTATCATATGTCTTTCAATGCATATATTTATCGGAGACATAATCGTACCTTCGCAGTTCTTTTCATTATTATAATTTACACTGCACATTTGCAAAAAAAGTGAAAGAAGAAAGCCTCATGTGGCCTAATATATGTTCACAAGTAATGCTTCGCGCGTAGCCCTTAGCCCACATTTAATGAAGTATTGTGATTTATAGATCACACTCAAATTTTTCTTCTCATTATCTTCGCAATTGGTATTCTACATCAGATGGCCCTTTAGTGGTTTATGTGCTCCAGCGAGACGAGAAATGTAAACGAATGCTTGCAGCAGATTTAAGTCCCCTGTGATTTTTTTCTTTGAGGAGGAGCGAAGCAATGCGTCTCATTCCGCCGACAAAGATTTCTCAGTTCAGCTTAACTTTTTTCGCAGTCCTCCCCCCCTCCCCCCAATCTCTAAATGCTAGAAAGTTAGCAGACAGAATACCGTAATCTAATTGTTGAAAACTTCCGAAATTTGTTCACGACGGCCGCGAATGCGCGATCGGAGGGAAATGAACAGCTAACTCGTGCCAGATACGGAACTGCTTCGAAATATTTTCGTTTCGCACTGTGCGCTGCCGAAAACTTCGCCGGCGCGGGAGAGACATAAAAAGGTGGCGGAACTTGAAGAATTCCTTCCACTTTGCGGCTTGTTTGGACGGCGACCAGCGCGGCACGCCAACTTCGCCTGCGAATAAATGGCGTCACTAATCTTCGCCGTCCGAGTGTTGTAAGAACTCCTCGTTCACTTCGGGGGCGAATTCATCAGGCGCTTCCGCGAGACACGCTGCTGCGACAACACCGACCGGCCAAGTATTTTTCTTTGTCAAAGTGACGCACGTCATGTGCGGAAGTCGTTGACTGATCGAGGTAACAGTGTCTTACACGTTGGACTGGTATTCGGGAAGACCACAGTTCATGCCCCGTCAGTCCCATCATGAAATTGATTCAGAGTTTCTGCCCGATCGAGACTCGAACCCGGTACCTTAACTTTTCCGGGAAATGATACAAACCACTGCGCTATCCTGTCATGCACTAAGAAATTTACTGCTATAAGTATCTGACTTCTAGTTTCCTAAACTTTACAGAAAATCTCCTGCATAGCCCACTCGACTATATAACACCCCAACGACCCCTTTTAAGTCAATTAAGACAGAATATCATAATATGAAGTAGGGAAGCGTTATCTAGGCAAATACGTCATCTATGCCGATAAGCTAACACTAAGAAGTTTTGATAGCAACAACATTATACATCACTGAGAGCTTTCGTTATGAAAAGAGGAGGAAGAAACCTCAGATTTAATAATGGACAAATATCCAAGTGATAATTGCAATTAATATCTTGAAAGCTAAGTCCAAGGTGATTTTAGTCAGAGATTTACGTGGAAGAGAGTTGTAAGTGCAACGAAGAAATACAAATGCGCCTACGATACTCTTTCTCAGAAGAAGTCGCTTGCTGGCTCTCGTCCTGTAAAGACCTGCGAGAACAATTCTTGTCTTAGTTATTGAGAGTACGGAACGCGACGAGATTGTTTTTCGTTCAGAAGTGTTTCTTGCGTGACGTGATTCACGAACTTCGGAAACTGATTTTCTAAGCAGAGACAGGAACTGATAGACGCGTTTAACCGCGCGTAACGGGTTAATTGAACTTTATTGACGAAACTAGTGAATATTGGACTTGCCTTTCAAATACTTGGAACTAAAAGAAGAGTGGATAGTATATCAAAGGACTACACTCAATTAGTCTCGAGTAGGACACAATTACACGACTTCACGAAGATAATACAATTACGCTGAAATGTCAAGTTGTCGTAATTGTCAAGAAACTTAATTTAATAGAACTGACTTTACCAACCAACTGCGTGTGCGTGTGGTGCGAAAGTTCTAAAGTATGTAGTGGCCAAGGAACAATAAACTGTACGAGTTTTCATTTCTGTCTCCCGTTCACCAACGGGGACCTACGTCATCGCGCATCGTGTCTCAACTCCACTGCGAGAGCTGTGGCAGTAGCAGCTCTACGGCGTCGACAATATCAGCACGCGGCTGGCGTGCGGGGACGCCACAACTACCATTACTGGAAGAAAGAATATGGCTTAGCCATGACCTAGGGGGAAAGTTCGTCGATCTCAATCTTTCTGGCTCGTTATAACTGTCTACCGGAGAGGGTAAAAAAACCCAGAATTTTCCTCTCTCCTCTGCGTTTAAAAATAAACTGTTTTTAAGTTCTTAATACTGTGTGCTACCATACATAAACTGTCTGGCACAGTACGACGGCGTAAATGAAAAGTACTAGCCACAGTTTGCAAGCGATATGCCGGGTGATTATAATTAAACTTCACCGATTTAACTCGTTATAACACGGAAACATGGGGAAGAGAGATAATGCAGAATCAGTTCGGTTGAAACACTTTTAATGTGCTGCTACGGTACATCATAACATTACATACCTGTACCATTACCGCTACGAAAGGGGCTCGCTACGACACCCATCACTGTGATCATACGATATGGATTTTGTACGGACACCATTTGAGAATGGTTCGAAGCATCTTCCATACAGCGGACCACAACTGTCGTGTCACACACGCACACTGCTTGACGATCGGGAATTGCGCGGAGCCTTGTTTACCATACCAACAGCGAGTTCATCAACCACCTGTGCTGCAACCGGTCGTCGGCCTCTTCCCTGAGCGACACCCAGTTCTCCAGTTGATTCGAACCTCTTCGTCATGCTCCGCACAGCAGATGGAGAAAGAGGACCGTTCCGTATCCTTTCAGCCGGCGATTATTCTTGAAGTGCAGCTACAGCATTACTGTTGTTTTGACGATAGAGCTTCACCAATAATGCCCTGCTCTTTTGGCCAAGCTCCTGCTGACACGTCAACAAGTGCACTGCAACTGGTCAAGTGTATGAGACTATGAATCACGATGACTTATCACGGCACCTGGTAGACGTAGCTGGAACTGGACGATGGCGCTGTGACGCATGGAAATCATGTTGCCTATTCTCTGGACATTAATGCTACCAAGTTTGGTACTCGTACGTTGATTAGTTTCCTTGTTGTAACGTGTGAAATAGGGGTAGTTTAGTTATAACCACCCGGTAAATATCAATACACCGTCGGGATCTCAGATTAGTTTCCGATCCAGTATCAGACTGTGGGAAAGCATTGACTACGCCCCAAATGCAGGGGCCATTGATTTGTATGGATAGTGGAACAAAGTGGTAGGAATCGCAAAACTAATAAATAAAGAGGCTTAGAAAATGTAACATCTGAGATGTAATCTGAAATCATAACAGAACATGACACCGTAAAATGTGGTTACCTTAGTGCTTAGAGATAAAATTGTTACAGCGTTTTTGTACATTTAGCATTTGATAATTTGTCATAGTTAAAATATTTGACAAGAGATGTCAGTTTCGCCGTGTAAGTTAAGTTTCTTTGAGTTAGCTATACTGGTCAACAACAGATTCTTTCCATTTTGATTTCTCAAGAAAAGGAGATAATGTCCAAACCAGTTTTGGGAGTGAGTTGTTACCAACACGATTTTAACTATGTCCCAACAAAAGGTACATTTGAATTATGGTAACAATGTAGCCCTGCTTAATTTGCGATAGCTTTTGTTTTTCTGTCGGCATTCACTATTGTAGTAATTTGTTAAAATGTAAATATAAAGCCGGCCGCGGTGGTCTCGCGGTTCTAGGAGCGCAGTCCGGAACCGCGCGACTGCTGCGGTCGCAGGTTCGAATCCTGCCTCGGGCATGGATGTGTGTGATGTCCTTAGGTTAGTTAGGTTTAATTAGTTCTAAGTTCTAGGGGACTGATGACCACAGCTGTTAAGTCCCATAGTGCTCAGAGCCATTTGAACCATTTTTGTAAATATAAAGACTAAAAATGATAAAATGTGGCAAGTTCTGGAAATGGTCCAGTGCCGTGATTTGTACAAACTGTCACAGGTAACTCGCAAACTTACTTCAATTTAAAAATAATTCTAGGTTTTTATTTTTTTATTTTTTTATTTTATTTTTTTTATTTATTTTTTTCCTTGACGCGAGGAAGTGAAAAAGTACGCACGTGTGCTGAATTTCCCTCGTTTTACGAGGTAACGTTAGTACATTTTTTTAATTGCATTTTTCTCTTTTAACGATTCTAGTGCGCAGAGAACCCTAAACAACAGGTGAATTTGGTCATCAGGTTTGAAGCTTTCACATGGAAATTAAAATTTGGAAATACATAACTTGCTGTAGGTTCAAAAATATTTCAAAACTGCAGTACACACTCGTTACCGAGAGCACATCGGAGAGAGAGTGCTGAACTACGAGAACCAGATTAAGGCAACAGAGGGGGAGGGATTTCGATGGTTCTCACCGCATGGTTGTCGCTGCAGCTGTCCCCTTGTGTCGAGAAAAATTCACGATAGCCAAGCGAGCGAAATGGCAATCAGAATCTGGCGATAGTACTAAACGTAGTTCCATGTAATGAACTGCTGAACTTTGCCACAGCATGAGGAAAAACTCCTACATCGAAGACCGGTCGTGGAAGAGGCAGCTGCTCCGACAAGATCCCACCGAATGGGGCGGTGCGGCGGCTGTCAGGTTTTTTGTTAGCTGGCTGGAGCTTCACACTAGCTGGTGCCAACCTGCTGGGCGGGCCGTAGAAACTGGCCGCTTCCTTTTTGCCCAAGAATTTCCGTGCTCTGATGGCGTTACAAGCGTCAGGATGGCAGCCTTCTTTACATCTCTGCACGTCTCACTGCCAGGAAGGCGCTCCGTTCGTAACTGAATTTTGCGGCGGTTGCCTTCTTGAATAAATTATTAACTGCTTCCAAAATGACGACAGCCGAAATCTGTTTACAGATTCCGATACAATGAGCCGGCCGTTGTCGCCGAGCGGTTCTAGGCGCTTCAGTCCGGAACCGCGCTGCTGCTACGGTCGCAGGCTCGAATCCTGCCTCGGGCACGGATGTGTGTGATGTCCTTAGGTTAGTTTGGTTTAAGTAGTTCTAAGTGTAGGGCACTAATGATCTCGGATGTTAAGTCCCATAGTGCATAGAGCCATTTCAACCGATCCAATGTGTGTGAGGCATTATTGTTATAAGGGTTTCGTCTCTGAAATTACTTTAATGCTTCATTTCCTGGTTGAATTCAGTTGGTACTTCGAAATACGATTGATGCGCAAATCATGAATACAGGAACAGTTTGTTCACCATCATAACGTTTAGAATCTGTCCCCCCGACTTAACATTTAATGGTTACGTGCTGTGTGGTGCTGCCCTCAGCTGGTTTTGAAATCCCGCCACCCGACGCATACGGCACTGCTGTCGAAGTGATGCTCTCTCGCAACTGTTTTCGCGACCTGAAGCGCGCAGCGGCCATTGACGCTGAAAGGCAGCTCATTGGATAACTTAAAAAACAATTACTATGTAGAGCGTTGGCCTGCTGTTTCTTTCTTTAAAAAATACCTCATTAGCCAAAGCTTAGCTGAGCCTTCTCATTAGCCGGCCGTTGTGGCCGAGCGGTTCTAGGCGCTTCAGTCCGGAACCACATGACCGCTACGGTCGCAGGTTCGAATCCTGCCTCGGGCATGGATGTGTGTGATGGCCGTAGGTTCGTTAGGTTAAAGTAGTTTGAAGTTCTAGGGGACTGATGACCTCAGATGTTAAGTCCCATAGCGCTCAGAGCCATTTGAACTATTTGAACTTTCTCATTTCCGGAATACCCTTTTGTGCGAATTTTGGACACACTGGAAAATGAAGCGGAAGCTCGGGACTTGAAGATTTGAAAAAGCAGACATTTTACGTCTGCATCATATTCCAGAAGTGTCGTTCTGACACCACTAAGTGCTTCCCCGTTCACAATTCCACTCGCGAACGGCACACGGGAAGAATGATTAGCTCTGATCTCTCAAATACTCTCGTCGCGGGAGGAAGAGATATCTTGTCCGACTCTTTCCTAAAGTACTCTTTCAAAATTTCTGGAGTAAACCTCTTCTTGATGCCTCTGGAGTTCGTTGAACATATCTGTAACGCTTTCGTGCTGACTAGATGATACCATGACGATACACACCGCTTTTCATTGGATCTTCTCTTTTTCTTCTGTCAGTCCTACTTGATAAGAATCCAAAATTGATGAGCAATACTCAAGAATCGGTCGAATAGTCGCCTTGTGAGACAATCCTTTCGTGGACGTGTTCCATTTCCTTACGGTTCTTGGATGTCAGCCTGACAACTGCTTTTCCTACTATTTGGTTTATGTGCCCAGGCCACTTAAGGTCATTCTGTAAGTTACTCCTGGATATTTTACGGCAGGTAATGTTTCCAGAGTTTGTCATAAACAGTGTACTTGTATAGTAGTGGATTTCTTTTCCAATGTATGCGCACTGTGTTACATTCGTTGCCGTCTGTGGTCAACTACAAGAGCCGGCAACATTCATCGATCCTCTTTAGGTCATTGTGCAAATCGACACTGCCTTCTGGCGTTTCTACTTTCTTATAGACAACCGCTTCAGTTGCGAACAGTCATAAAGAGCTTCAGATGCGTTCTACTAGATCTTTTATATACATTGTATACAGCAAAGGTCCTATTACACTTTCTTGAAATACGCCAGGAATTATCACTAAATCTGTCGATTTTGTTCCGTTAGGGGCGACGTGTTCTGTCTGCAAGGAAGCCTGGGCTCTACGCACAAATCTGGCCCCATAGTCGGTAGCTCGTTTTTTCTTCACTGAACGGGAAAACTGGACGGTGTCAAAAGTCTTGCTGAAGTCAACACAGCATCAACCTGAGCTCCTTTGTCTACAGCGCTACGATTCTCATGGAGGAACAGAGCGAAGCTGATTTCCGCAAGATCTATATTTGCAGAATCCATATTAATTTTTATAGAGGAGATTTTCGTTCTCCAGAAACGTAATGATTCTTGAGCATAAAAAAATGTTCCATAATTCTACGTTCATCTGTCCTACGACTTTTCTTCAAAACGGGAATGATCTGTGCTTTTCTTTCAGTCGCTAGGCACCCTTCGCTGTTCCAGCAATCTACGATAAACTACTGCTACGAAGGAAGATCTTTGGCATAATATTTTTAGAATTTTACAGGTATCTCTTTTGGTCATAATACCTTTCCTCTACTAAGTGATGGTAATTGCTCTTCTGTTCCGCGATCGGTTATCTGAACATCTGTCATGTCGACAATCGAACAATGGTTAAAAAGAGGGACGTATTGCGATCTTCCGTCGTGAAACAGTTTCTGACTTCGGAGAAGCAGAAGAAGTCAGACTTGCATTTATGAGGGCCAGTTCATCACAATGTGTTTAAGGACTATTGGCCGACAGCAGACCCCGTCGTATGCAGGACTTGAGCCTCCGGCTCACCTGACTATGGTGAGATTACCTTGCAGCACAGGCTACCTGGGAATGAAAGCAGTTAAGCTTTTTCGGTTCTTTACTTCTAAACTCAATTAGGTCACTTGATTTAAAACATGCTCTGGGTTTCTAAGGCTCATCGATGACCGAAAAGACTTTGTCATTGAAAACAGATTTCGTAAATCTTTCTCGCATGATGCAGTCAGTTAGTGCATATTCATCCACGATCATGATTTTTCGAGAATGTCACGCTGAGTCGACGTTAACTCCCGTCGCACTTATTATTACGAGCTTTGTTAAACCAACCTAGCTCTGCTTTTTAAGTTCTACTCAATGTTCATAATTAAATGGTTCAAATGGCTCTAAGCACTATGAGACCTAACTGCTGTGGGCATCGGTCAGGGAACTTAGAGCTACTTAAACCTAACTAACCTAAGGACATCACACACATCCATGCCCGAGGCAGGATTCGAACCTGCGACCGTAGCGGTCGCGCGGTTCCAGACTGTAGCGCCTAGAACCGCTCGGCCACTTCGGCCGACGTTCATAATCAGCAGTTTCTTTCACTTTACAATTTATTGCTCATGTGAACTGGTATTATTGTTTCCTTGTTTATGTGTGTGCTTTCAAGCAGCAATTACAATAAACATGTGTTAGATTGGGCCAAGGTTTTTCATTAGTTAGATAAACCCTCTTCTATTTGATTAAAACCTTAAGTGCTTTTTGTAAGAAGCAACACCCGGAACTCATTTATGAGGGCCACTTCTTTCATATCATTAAATCCTCTGTGCGAAAGCTTCATTTTTCATATCTGAGTTCATGTGGAACGACCTGTCTCTGTCAGCTCAACTAGAGCTGACCACTATAAAAGCTAAAAGGCTCGTCAGCCCAATTGGTGCCTTACAGTTGGTGTAAATTTAAGGTAAACCTCATAATAATCAACAGAAAAAGTGCTACTTCCTCTGAGAAACATAGCTTTTTGTTTGCGCTCAGCCAGTGCATCCGTCGAAAATTCTTGTTCTATGTGTTGTGACGAAGACAATCTCTATTCTAAAGACTTTTTTTGATAAAAATGGAAATAGGCAAACAGCCTTTTGTCAAAATGTGACCAGTACTTATCCATAGCAACGCGTTTTCGGTGTGGTGACGCTACAGAGTTTTGGAGCAGAAGTTACAAGCCTATAGCAAAAGTAATAAGAAGTAGTGAAAAAGCCGTCACTGAGTGTTGCTTTAGCAGCCGTGAGCCAGTAACTGTCAGTTTGACAACATGTGGATCACAGTAACATAAAAAAAACACTACAGCTCCCAGGAAAATTTCTGCAACCAAAAAGACATATATACACCATAAGAAATTGCATTTTTGTTGAAATCGCTTTACAACCATTCCTCTCCTTTCGACAACCCCTTGAGCTTGCTCAATACCTTTTCCTTCTATGTCTACCTGTTCTGATTCTTTGCCCATTTTTAAACCCTCCATGCTAACATCTGCTTCTGCATGCACAAGCGCTGTTACAGACCTCAAAGCTACCGCACTTCATCTCTGGCTCCTAGTCAACATTCATGCTAAATCTAATAATTAGCCACCGAAGCCTGCCTATCATTTTGAAGTCTCGTGTATGAAAACTCTTACGCAGAAATTAACAACAGTGGTCCAATTACAAGTGCTGAAAACAGAAACCAATTTAGCACAAGTGCAGCAACGTAATGCTAAACAACCAAATTATTTCTTAACGCTGCTCCTGGTTTACTTAAATGAGCATCTTGTCGAACATTTCACCACTATGATCTGAAAATAATTTTCTTACTGTATCAACGTTATAACCTAAATTAAACTTCGACTACTTATCCTGGCAGGGTCACCACTTATGCAAGAAGTCAGTGATTTGGAAAAAAAACCATTGGCTCTTAGAGAGCTTCCTGGTTTGACAAGGCAAAACTTGATCTTTTCTCTGACGCTCCAGGTCAAGTGCTAAAGGGAGCCTCCATGGAACTAGCAATCATCTTTCTTGGCCGACTGTGTGCGTAAAGGAAATGCTTGTTACCCTATTAAACACAATGGTGCCTTAATCGCTGGTTTGTGGCGAAAGAGCCCATTGCAGCCAATGTAAGAAGGTCCCCATTCAAACTACCAAATGAAATTTACAGATCTGGAAAGACATAATTTATTTTATAAGTCATTAAATTAATTAATAATTTGACTGTGAAACAAAAATGAATTAATACACAATAATGCAGTTTAACAACCAGAGGAAGTGGATGGACGATTAACATCCATTTGCCAGTCACTAAACAATTGCACTACATTAATTTTTTTTTTGTTTGTTTTTTGAGACATTAGCCATCTGACTGGTTTGATGTGGCCCACCACAAATTCCTCTCCTGTGCCAAACTTTTTATCTCGTGTAGCACTTGCAACCTACGACCTCAGTTATTTGATGTATCCCTGTATCTGTCATCCTCTTAAGATTTTTCCCTCTACATCTCCCTCTAGTTCCAAGGAGATCATTCCTCAATGTTTTAACAATGTCCTATCATCCTGTCCCTTCTTCTTGTCAGTGTTTTCCATGTATTCTTCCACTTCCAGATTTTGCGGAGGCTTCCTCATCCCTTACCTTATGAGTCCACTTAATTTTCAACATTCTTCTGTAGCACCACATGTCAAATTCTTCGATTCTCTTCCAGTATACCCGCAGTTCTGTTTCACTACCATATTAAGCTGGGCTCCAAACGTACATTCCCAGAGATTTCTTCCTCAAGTTAAGACTAATTTTTGATACTACTAGACCTCTTGGGCAGGTATACCATTTTTGCCAGTGCTGTTCTGCTTTTGATGTCCTCCTTGCTCTGTCAGTCATGGATCATTTTGCTGCTTAGTAAGCAGAATTCCTTAATTCACCTACTTCGTGATCACAAATTATGACATTAAGTTTCTCGCTGTTCTCATTTCTGCTCCATCTCATGACTTTCGTCATTCTTCGATTTATTCTCAAACCATATTCTCTACTTTTTATACAAGTCCTGTGATTCCTCTTCAGTTTCATTGAGGGTAGCAATGTCATCACCGAATCTTAATATTGATATCCATTCACTCTGAATTTTAATCCCACTCTTCAACCTTTCTTTTATTTCCGTCATTGCTTCTTCGACGTATAGATTGAGCAGTAGCGGCGAAAGACTATATCCCTGTCTTACATCCTTTTTAATCCATAACTTCGTTCTTGTTCTTCCAGTCAAATTTTTCCTCTTCATTCTTGTACACATTGTACGTGTATACTTGTCTTTCCCTGCAGATTCTCCTTATTTTTCTCGTAGATCTTTCACCATTTTACAACGTCGAACGCTTCTCCAGGTCAGCAGATCCTATGAAGGTGCGCTGATTTTTCTTCAGTCTTGCATCCTTCAGCAGCTGCGTCAGAACTGCCTCTCTGGTGCCTTTACCTATCCTAAAGTCAAATTGGTCGTCACCTAACACAACTTTACTTTTCTTTTCCATTCTTCTATTGAGTATTCCTATCAGCAACGTGCTGTTCGCCGTTGTAGGGCACTGACATGTTCACATGAAACATTATTGGCTATGAAAACTTTCGCATTGGATCCTCTGTACTTTTTTATGCAGCTTTATGATAAAGTGTCACCGCTAACAACAAATTGTATCTTGAAACAACAGGTATGAACCACTTCGTAATCTTTTAACGTTATAACGGGCGTTAGAGGGCGTTACTACAGCGTATATGCAACGTAGTGCTACTCTGATGCGGGTATATAAGCACCGACATGTAAGCAAGGGATCGGTGTGGCATCCGTGTCATTCCGGCGTACGTGTGGTAAATGGAGAAACGTGAACTATGGCAACGTTGTTGCCAAACGTATCGAAACAGGACCAACGTGCTCTTATTTTCTTGGATGCGAAAGAACAAAGACTGGTAGATATCCACTGGAGAATGAAGAATGTGTATGGGGCAACATGTCTGCTGAAAATCATCACCTTGGAATTGTGCGCCAAGTTTCGTGCTGGTGGAAATTCGACGCAAGATGCCAGTCGATCCGTGAGGCCAGTCTCACCAAAGACGCCAAGTGGGAGACACACTAGCAGCCGCCCAGTAGTCCTGAACTCTCCCCATGTGACTATCAAGCCTTCGATCCCTTAAAAAAGATCTTGAAGTGTTGACGATTCTTTCGGACGCGGATATGCTGCAGGCAGTTACGGACTTCTTGACACATTGTTTTACCAAACACGTGTCTTCAACCTGGTGCGTTGGAGGGGTGATTGCCGGCCGCAGTGGCCGAGTGGTTCTAGGCGATACAGTCTGGAACCGAGCGACCGCTAAGGTCGCAGGTTCGAATCCTGCCTCGGGCATGGATGTGAGTGATGTCCTTAGGTTAGTTAGGTTTAAATAGTTCTAAGTTATAGGGGACTGATGACCTCAGATGTTAAGTCCCATAGTGCTCAGAGCCATTTGAACCATTTTTTTGGAGGGGTGATTAACTCAATGCTCACGGCAATTTTGGGTGGCTGACACACCGAGTCTGGACTGTAGGGCTGTCGAACTTTGATCGCCCCTTATATTTGTGGTATCATTGTCAGTATTGTGTATATTGCTACACTTAGACATTTTTTATATTATCATTCCTTAATTTTCCTTTTCCTGACTTAAAAATGAACCGGAGGTTATTAACATAAAAAACTTTGATCCAGACTGCTTTTTTCGATCATTGTACCATTAATTTTATCAACAGAGTTCACGGTTTTGTGAGACAAGCCATCAGTTATGATGAGAGGGAGGCGCTGTAGCTGTTGCCGCTTCTGCCTGCTGGGTGGTGCTGGTGTAGCGGGTGGACGACACACTCATGCTTGCATTTCTATCTCCTGCTACTGCTGGTGTTGCTGTTTTAGTCCATTTGTTGTTGTCAGATCAAAAAATTAGGATTCATGTTTCACCAGAGTAACGGTCCTGTCATCAGTTTACTGTCCTTCTTGGCGCAGGTAGCGAAAGTTCAGTATCAGTCGGCACCCAGAGGCCAATGGTACAAATGGCAGTTATGATGATTCATTAGGACCCAGTTCACGTAGTGAGTTCAAAACACAGCAAAGCCATCGAATGGGTTCAGGATCTGCCCAGAGTGAATACTGAAAGAAAGGAAACAGGTAACAGTGGTACGCTGCAACAGCTCGCGTAGTCTGAAGTGTTCAAGTGTTAACTGGCAGGCGAAAGTTGCGTATTCGAGCTCTGAAGTCCATCGGATGGTGCGCCCGTTCTATCCTCGTCGCCAGTGTCGTTAAGAAATGTGGCTGTTCGCTACCCGCATTGTCTCAGACTTCATATCGATACTGTGGTCTGGACAGGAATCCGACTCACTGTCAGACACTAGACAATCGTTCTACTTCCAACAGTTTCTGAACCGCGCCTTGTTAGTTGTCACGTTAATCTCTCTACATTTTTCCACCGAGGCCATCTATTATGGAACCTAATGCCTAACTTCATGAAACTTCGACAAATCTCACACTTTTCAATCATTTTCAAATTTTGTAATATTTATATATAATTGTAACGAATGAAGAGAAACTGTTATTCACGAGCAAATAATTACATTACAGAAAAAAATGTGTGTGAGATCTTATGGGACTTAACTGCTAAGGTCATCAGTCCCTAAGCTTACACACTACTTAACCTAAATTATCCTAAGGACAAACACACACACCTATGGCCGAGGGAGGACTCGAACCTCCGCCGGGACCAGCCGCACAGTCCATGACTGCAGCGCCTAAGACCGCTCGGCTAATCCCGCGCGGCTTCATTACAGACTTCTAGTCAGTTATAACATGTAGTTAACGTACTAAATTCACTATCAGCTACACCTGCTGTGCTATTTCGTAATCAACAGAAAACTGTGGTGCTTTTCAGTGTGTATGAAATAATGCCTTATCTAATAAAACGTTCATTGCCTACTTGATATACCGGTCACCCTCTCTGAGTGCTGAAGTAACAGTTCTATATGTTCGAGAAGAGAATGGCTGGAAACGAGCTCTTCCGGCCTCTTGGGGTGAATTAGAAAGTTGACACATGAAAAGTTCCTCTAACAATGTAGCTACAGAAGTGCTGTCAAATCGAAAGCTTCTGGGAACCATAAAAACACAGTATCTTCAATCGATGAAGCTTACGTTAGAAGATAAAATAACGTACAAATGAAAGCATATTTTACACAACTGTCGAGAAAATAATCCTGTTGGAAGATCTTACCAGAAGAGTCAAACTTGTGGAAACGTTCGGAAAAAAGTAAAACTGACAGTGAAAGAAAAATAGGTTGAAAAAACTAGAACAGACTAATCTTGGAACACGTACACAATATTTGACGTCGTTCGATGTAGTATATGGACTAAGATACTAATTCTACACAGCAAATACACAAAATAAATGTTAAAAACACAAAAAGACCGAAGACTGTTAGAAAATTAAGACAACCTTCCAGCGACAAAAATCGCAGTAACTTTCGAAGGTTCAGTGCAGTTCTTATGATTAATCGAGAACTGGAGTTTTGTACTGTAATCATGGATTGCAGATTTTGTTCTCTTTTCTTTGTGTTAATATTTTGTAATTGAAGAACATATTCAACTGGGTTTCTAATTTCATCGGTTTCTTTCGTAACAATTTTTTTATAAGTGTCGTGTGCTAGTACAACAGAATGCTCAAGTTTTCCAGTTTGGTTTTATTAGCCGAGTAAATGAGTTAACTTTGAAGCTCAAACACACAGAAGAAGAAATGACAATTTGCGTTCACAAAAGGGCAACTTCCAGTCGTCCGTAAGAGCAGATGTGTCGGCCATTTTTCACTGGGTGTGCGGTGCAAAGCGGTGTGAGAGTTGCGTGCAATACTATTTGTGTTATTCCCACCTTACGGCCTCCCAAGAAGGCTTATTAAGGCGTCTCTGGCGCCACAATAATTACACGAATTTCACTGTCAGAAAGTCTGATATTTGTACAAACTTTGGCGTGTTTCACAGGCGTAATTAGGACGGAGTTTAATTACGAGTCTGAAACTTACAGTATATTTAGGAAGCTATCGCAAACATGACTTCGGCTTAGGTTCTGTTAATTATTATCCCGGTGAGGCTGTTAAGTCCTCAGGCACGCTTCGAAACGTTCGGCGAATGACGGAAGTTAATTCCGTTCTTCCCACAGCACACCAAAGATGCGCTAAGCTCTTGAGCATCGCCCTCTGGATATCGAAAACTGAACTAAACGTTTCTTTAATACCCGCAGAGGTATAAGACTCGTCTATGATAGTGCGTGTTTACATTCGTTCGACACACTGATACACAATGGATATCACGCAAGCAGCTTTATGAACTACTTAATCACTTGAATTCATGAACTTATTTATGAAAACCACTATCAGATTTAAGGGGTAATGCGGTATTCTAAAATGCGTAAGTAACTTTATAAAAATAGTACAGTAATTTAGGAGAAGTTTTTGAAAACGTGTTACTATATTTAAAAATTATATCCCGCCTCAGTGTTATTTATTTAATGCTATGGAAACTCCATTAGTTTCTAGTAGTTATTGTTTTCTGTTGTTTGTCTGTTGTGGTCTTCAGTCCGAACACTGGTTTGATGTAGCTCTCCATGCTACCGTATCCTGTGCGAGCCTCTTCATATTCGAATAACTATTGCAACCTACATCCTCCTGAATCTGCTTCTGTATTTATCTCTTGGTCTCCATCTACGATTTTTACCCCCCATTCTTCCCTCCAATTCTAATTGTGTGATCCCTTGATGTCTCAGAATGTGCTGTGTCAACTGGTCCCTTCTTTTGGTCAAGATATGTCACAAATTTCTTGTATCCCCAATTCTGTGCAGTACCTCCTCATTAGTTACGTGATCTAGCCACCTAATCTTCAGCATTCTTCTGCAGCACTATTTTTCGAAAGCTTCTACTTTATTTTTGTCGAAACTGTTTACCATCAACGTTTCACCTCCATACATGACTACACTTCAGAGAAATACTTTCAGAAAAGACTTCCTAACACCTAAATCTACATTCAATCTTAACAAAATTCTCTAATTCAGATATTCTTTTCTTGCCATTGGCAGTCTAAATTGTTAATACTCTGTACTAGGGCCATCATCTGTTATTTTGCTGCCCAAATAGGAAATCTCATCTACTACTATGAGTGTCTTGTTTCCTAATCTAATTCCCTTAGCATCGCTTGATTCAATCCGACTTCGTTCCATTGTCATTGTTTTGCTTTAGTTGATGTTCTTCTTACAGCCTCCTTTCAAGAGCCTGCCCATTCCGTTCAATTGCTTTTCCAAGTAATTTCCTGTCGCTGGCAGAATTATAATGTCATCGGCAAAACTCATAGCTTTTATTTCTTTTCCCTGAACTTTTTCCCCACTTAAAGTTTTTATTTAGTTTTTAGTTTCGTTTACTGCTTCTTCAACGTGCAGATGAATAACATCGCGGATAGACTACAACATTGTCTCATTCCCTTCTCAAACACTGCTGCCCGATTATGTCCCTCGACTCTTATTACCGCCGTCTGGTTTCTGCTCAAGTCATAAATAGCCTTTCGCTCCTTGTATTTTGCCCCCGCTTTCTTCAGAATTTCAAAGAGAGCTTTCTCTATGTCTACAAATTCTATAAACGGAGGTTTGCGTTTCCTTAAACAATTTTCTAAGATAAGTCGTAGCCTTGCCAAGCGTCTTCCCACATTTCTCCAAATTGATCTTCTTCGGGTTGCTTTCTATCAGTTTTTCCATTCTTTCGTAAACAATTCGTGTTAGTATTTTTAACCATAACTTATTAAACTGATAATTAGATAATTGTCACACCTGTCAACAACTGCTTTCTTTGAAAATGGAACTGTTTTCATCCCATGTGATATTTTGCGCCCCATTATTTACTTAGTTCTCCATTATTTATTTTAGTATCATCTGCTATCCCTGTTCAGTTTTTTAAATGACTAGACCAACTGTGTAGAGATATTCATCCATGGTGTCGTCTGCTCTTTGTATTTAGCGGGAAATTGCTGTACGCATACACTATGTTATCAAAAGTATCTGGACACCGCCAAAAACATAAGGTTTTCATAGTAGGTGCATTGTGCTGCCACCTACTGCCAGGTACTCAATATAAGCGACCTCCGTAGTCATTAGACATTGTTAGAGAGAAGAATGTGGCGCTCAACGGAACTCAAGAACTTCAAACGTGGTCACGTGATTGGGTGTCACTTGTGTCACACGACTGTACGCGAGATTTCCACACTCGTAAACGTCCAAAGGTCCACAGTTTCTAAGGTGATAGTAAAGTGCAAACCTGAAGGTACGCGTACAGCACAAAAACGTGCAGGCCGACCTCGTCTGATGACCGACAGAGACCGCCGACTGTTGAAGAGGGTCGTAATGAGTATTGGGCAGACATCTATACAGACCATCACACAGGAATTCCAAACTGCATCAGGATCCACTGCAAGTACTATGACATTTAGGCTGGAGGTGAGGAAACTGGGATTTCATGGTCGAGCGGCTGCTCATACGCAATCCATCACGTCGGTATATGCCAAAAGACGCCTCGCTTAATGTAAGGAGCGTAAACATTGGACGATTGAACAGTGGAAACACGTTGTATGGAGTGACGAATCACACATGGTACATGATGTGGCGACCCGATGGCAGGGTGTGGGTATGGTGAATGACCGGTAAACGTCATCTGCCAGCTTGTGTAGTGCCAACAGTAAAATTCGGAGGCGCTGGTGTTATGGTGTGGTCGCGTTTTTCATGGAGGCGGCTTGCGCCCCTTGTTGTTATGCGTGGCACTATTACAGCACAGTTCTACACTGATGTTTTAAGTACCTTCTTGCTTCCCACTGGTGAAGAGCACTTCGGGGATGGCGATTGCATATTTCGACACGATCGAGCACCTGTTCATAATGCGTGGCCTGTGGAGGAGTGGTTACACGACAATAACATCCCTCTAATGGACTCGCCTGCACATAGTCTGACCTATATCTTATAGAACACGTTTGGGATGTTTTGGAACGGCGATTTCGTGCCAGGCCTCACCGACCGACATCGATACTTCTCCTCAATGCAGCACTCCGTGAAGAATGGGCTGCTATTTCCCGAGAAACCTTCCAGCAGCTGATTGAACGTATGCCTGCGAGAGTGGAAGCTGTCATCAAGGCTAAGGGTGAGCCAACACGATATTGAATTCCAGCATTACAGATAGAGGGCGCCACGAACTTGTAAGTCATTTTCAGCCAGGTGTCCGGATACTTTTGATCATATAGTATATATCGAAGTCCTCTCTAGTATAATACTGTTTTTAAATTCTCCATTTACAGTCCGCCTAGTTGTCACGGACCGTCAGAAAACTAGATGTTGGAATAAAGTATGAAGATAGAAGAGTTATTTGGAGCCTGTTTGCAGGAAAGAGTGCAGTTGGGTGAATATGATTATACATTTAAAGTGCAGGCAGCAGGACAACAAGAAAAGTGGGCAAAAATCGAAAGATGGGAGTGAGGATATACTCTGTCAGATTAAAGAAGATACGTTTCACAGACGATATAACAGTCTCGGTAGACAGTGAGATCAGTATATGTTCACTTACTTGACAGCAGAATTTCTGAAAGTTAGAACTGAATGACGCCAGCAGGAATATGTTTGAGTAAAACGTTTCTGGAAAGGTAGAATGCTTAAATAATTGAATCGCAGATGAGAATACAATAGGAAAACTGGCTTCCAACATGAAAAAAAATTTACTTGACAATATTATTTCAAGTTAAATAAGGATAGACGTTGTAAAAACGTTTCTGTTGGGCATAATTCTGAAAAGAAGAGAAACATGCACATCAGGAGCAGTAACAAGGAAAGAATTTTAGCTTCTGAGATGTGTTGTCCTCGAAGATTGCTAAAACCGTCGTGAATAGGCAGAGTAATCAGTGGATAAATCTTGGCATGATTGAGTGTGAAAGCTGCTCTAAGGAAGGCATCAAAGAGGAGAAAGGATGCAGCGACTGACCGCACACCTATTCATGAAAGACCAATAAAGCCTTTTTGGAACAGACATTAAAACGAAGGTATAAAAGATGCTGATATGGACTAAAGCACAGTATACTGACACTGTATACTGACCAGCCAAGAAAAGAAAAACGCAGCAGATGTTACACTGAGCCCAAGTGGATAGCGGAAGATCGAGTAAGTTACAAATGGGATACCGCAAACAGACCTACGAGGCAGGGAAGGAAAAATAAGTTCCCGAAATTAGTATCACTATTAGTCACATCTTTGCACATATATCAGTTAAATTCTTTTTTATCCTGAAAAGGAGTACACGCTACGATGAATATTTGTAGTATATTAGAAGTCGGTGCCACACAGTATAGTTTCATATCCGTATTGTTGAGGGCCGTGAGCTTCAGCCTTATGATTTCGCACCATGCTTGCGAAGATCCACATCAACAACTATACTACCCATCCACCTTTCCGCGTGTTGCGGAAATACGAAATGGACTACAGCTTTTTTTCTCCCCCCACCTCATTTTCCCTAATTTACTAATGTACACTAAGACACGTAACGGAAAGCAATATGTTTTTATCGCATCGCCGCTCTTGTACCGTCTGCAATTTGAGTTTGTTGAGCACGGCCGGAACGCTCTTACGGTCACTAAACGATACCGTAACAAAATTTTCTGCTGTTGCATGTATCTCTTGTATTAATTCTCTTCTACGAGGGTTGCCTCAGAAAGTAATGCTCGGCATTTTTTTTTTCAACAATTCCTTATTGAACATAATAAGAATTACAGACACGGAAGAATGCTGTTTTGTCCATACACCCTGTTTTCCCACGTAATCTCCTTTCCGTTCTACGGCCTTCCTCCAGCGCAAACAAGGGCATGTATGCACTGTCGGTACCAATCCTTGTCCTGGTGGTGGAGCCAGTGCTTCGCTGTGTGAACTTCCTTTGTTGACTGACAGATACAGCGCCAACTGCCGAGTCGTAATGCCTCTGTCCACGTGAATGACAACATCAGCTCGCTGCAGCCTAGGTGCACGCGTGAGAGCCGTTGATGGTCTCCCCGACCGCTGCAAACCGTGGAGCTCCGACGAACCACCTTCTGATGATCACACACTCCGTGCCCAGCGACTAACTGTACTTCTGTCAAAGCAGATGCTCCATAGACTTTGCACAAGCGTTTGCGAATATTCCCCACAGTTTCTTTCTCTGCAGTGAGAAGTTCTACGACGGCACGTTGCTTGTAACGTGCATGACCTACAGACACGATTTGCTTACTGTCCTGCATCTACGCTATCTGTTGGAAGTAACTGCTCCCTCTGAAGACTTCAGATGATACATACATAACGTTTCGCATTCATAGCATTGTTTTAGGCTGAGTAGAAAATGCGGTGCATTACTTTCTGGGCAATCCTCGTATTAATCCTGAAACGGGAATGCCTTACCTCGACATCTGGAATCCCAAATAGACTCATTAGGCGAAAGCGGGGGGGGGGCGGCGGTCTTAATTTTGACCTTAGTTATCACTGATGTCAAAGTCAGTCTCTTTGTACCATATTATCTGATAAGTTGGCCAATCATATCCGTTGTTGTCACGATAACAGGCAAGAAATCTCTTTTAAGTTAGCACACAGGGCAAAGTTTCACATGCCGTACCTCGCCTCGTGCGCGAAGAAATCGTTCACTGAATGTGCAAGGATCTTACATAGGGATGCCACCTTTCAAGAAATCCTGGGCTCCACTATCATACAGAATGAAGTAAATGCTAATAGTGGACTACAAGTATCATAAGCAATATAACGGATGTTTTGTGGCTGTAAGTTCTAATATATATCTAAGTTTAGTTTTATATTGTGTTACGGGTAACAGAAAAATAAAAAGGGAAGTCTTCTCCTTTTCATGCTTATTCGTAATGTAAGGATTTCCCACTTAAATATGAAATGGATTTTTAAATTAAGATTTAGAGATAGTAAAATAAATCCAGTTCAAAGTTCAGATGGTAAAAGAGGGATAAGAATGTCGACGACAAATCCAACAGTAACGTGATCAATGTTTTATAATTTTGAATGATAATTTCGTGTTTCTCTTAGCTGCTTTCAGTAGTCCTTCACTGCACCCCTTCTCTTTTAGAAAATTCAAGAATTGGGAATTTCAGATTACTTCAGTTTTCAAAAAATGGTTGGTTCAACTGGCTCTGAGCACTATGCGACTTCTGAGGTCATCAGTCGCCTAGAACTTAGAACTAATTAAACCTAACTAACCTAAGGACATCACACACATCCATGCCCGAGACAGGATTCGAACCTGCGACCGTAGCGGTCGCTCGGTTCCAGACTGTAGCGCCTAGAACCGCACGGCCACTCCGGCCATGACTTCAGTTTTATTTGACGTTCTTTTTTCACTAATGCCAAGGGAATCCTATTTCTTTCTTCTGATCACTCGGTCTTCATCGTAACGAAGATTCTTTCAGAGCATGAGTTATTGTTAAGATCTGAAAATATGTGCTAGTGTGATATAAGCCTAAGAAATTGGGAATAGGTGACGTAAATTGCAGTCTACTGCGTAAAGAAATATACCTAAATCTGGAATTCTGCTTTACTTTCATGAAATCTATACCGGAATTCACAGAATTTATTGTGGAACTGATCTTCACTCATGTTGAGACTCAGTTTGCTGGTAATCTTTAAAAAAATACTGCCATCGCAGACGAAAATCTTTTTTTTTTAAGCCAAAAACTTGTAAGCAGATTGAACACACTGTTCTCAGAAAAGTAATAGTTTTGGATAATAACATCACTGTAACGTGACAAGAAACACTGCCTATCATTTTCAAAACTCAACGTCTGCGATTTTGGAATTTCTTCCAGGATTTCATGAAGTTCCTTTCCTAAGAATTTATCTTGTTTCCATCTCTCTGAATCTCTCTTAAGATCCCTTACTATTATGTCCAATTCAACAGAAGTAACTGAGTTGTTTTCCAGTTTTCTGACAGCAATTTCAGACAGGGTCTAAAAATGATGCAGAAAACTTAAATACCATTCAGAAAGTGAATGCCCAGTTCGTTCGGCATCCTTCTCCCAAACTGCCATATCAATTCAAATGGCTTTAAGCACTATGGGACTTAACATCTGAGATCATCAGTCCCCTAGACTTAGAACTAACTAAACCTAACTATCCTAAGGACATCCTGCCCGAGGCAGGATACGAACCTGCGACCGTAGCAGCAGCGCGGTTCCGGGCTGAAGTGCTTAGAACCGCATGACCACAGCGGCTGGCGCAATATCAATTCTGATCAGTCTTCCTTGAAATAAAATATAACTTGATGGCAGACCAACAGTATACAATGCTGTCAATTGTGGAAAGTAGCGAGAGTCATCTTATACGGCCATGTCATAATATTTCCTTAAACTCTATGCCCACAAACTCTGAATTTCTCCCAGTCACTAAACGTTTAAGGCAGATGACCCAAATTTACTGCATATTTTCAAAACTAACGGCTGTAAAGAACAATTAATTGTTTTAAGACCATGTTTTACGATATTATGTATGAAATGACAGTTTGAAAACGGATGGATTTTCGTTTTTCAATAAAACTAAAACAGATTTCTTTTGCCATAGTTGTTAGTTGATTGACATGAGAGGCATTACATTCTTTATCGCATGTGAACGATGAGAAAGAATGCTGTGTAAATTTCCTTCCTCAATCAGTCTACGCAATTCAAAATACATATTGCTCTGTTAAGCTAGGGACTATGGGGTAGTTAAGTCGCCTCGCGTTCCGTTCAGTTTGACCATTTTTAGAATTAGAAATTATTGGCGTTCGGAAAAGGTGTTTTGTCCTTCCTATGATAACGAACATATTTCGACAAGCTCGTCTCTTCCAAAGAAGGAAAATAAAAGACAGAAGCCTTTAAACGTTCTCTGATTAGAAAACAAACATATTTCCACATGACTGATGAAAGTAAACGACTTCACAGTCAAGTGTGTGATTTTCCACTCCACGTGTTCGATCAAATTTGAAGGAAAAAAAGCTGCATAGGATCATTAGAAGACACAAAAATACATTCTGGCACAACAGCAGTGTCGTGAAAATAAAACAGTGTTTTAGTGGGTTTCCTTGGAGTCTTAGTAAAAAACTAGTCACCTCTGGCATAGCCCGTTGTTAACATCAAAGTACAAAACTGTGTAAAGAAAAGTTTTTATGTTTCCTCTGTCTGAAATATCTAAGGCCAAAGGAAAAATAAAAAACTTAACAAAGCTCGCTTATTTTCCCCAATGTGGAAATATCTTTGCACTTTTTTTTGACAGACTGCTCATGTCGTACCACCTCTGATACATTGCTGATGTAACATACACTCAGAAGGAAAAGGGAGGCGGGATAATTTTAATGGCAATTAAGTTCCGTTCAGAAATCTGGTTATTTATTATCAAGCATGGTACCGGGCTGGAAATATGCAAAGCTTAAACAATCTTATGTTACTTTAGTCTCTTATGTTCCCATAAAACAGTGGTTGATTTTATTGTTTTAGCATGGGGATTCAGTGCAAGAAACCTCTTCAAACGTTCGGGATAGTGACCGACTTTAGAATGAACCTAAGCCCTTGACTTACATAGGAAATCTAGAGAGGGAGAGAGGGAAGGGGGGAGATCTCACGGTCTCAACTACAATAAACTGCAGGGAGCTGTGTATTATTCATTTGATACAATGACGACTGGTGTTCGATAGGCTCCTAGATCCGAGGTTTTTCCAGCTGAGGAAGTTTCAAAGCTGGAATGTCTGATGATCACATGGCGTCCGGTACCGTTTTAAGAAAAATTGTGAGACTCACATCACACTTAATTTACAACAAACAGAGTTAACGCTTTGGCCACTAAGTTGCAACAGAAAGTCGCGAAGGAGAACTAGTAGAAAATTAAATACCGATTCCATAGCGCACCCACCCAATTCATTCGTAGATCAAGTCAATGCAACAAACTGATTTCACGATTTTAAGTTCCACATGAGATGATTAAACATTAAAAGCAGAAATAAGTAAAGTGAATCACGACCTACTCCCAATGGATCTGGTCCAGGAAGTTTGAATGAGGTCTAACTTATAAAAAACCTCAACCACGCTTAATACCTAATTCCATGTTACATCAGAAAGTGTGGTCTCTCCAGCTGCTCGGGTTAGAGTGTCTCTTCAAGCAAAACTCACAAACCTTGCCAAGAGGCTGTGTCCAGAAACAGTTCTTTATGGGCGGAAGGAATGGGGGATGGGGGACGTCAACTGACCAATTCCCGCAGCCCGAAAAATGCGAAGCCTGGAAAAGCTCGGGCACCCTTTACCGTTATGTACTTTATGAAAAGAGAATTCCAGAAAGTCATATTAAGTTCTGCTCCTATTTCTACATGGACAATCAAAGACCTTGATTTTAAATGCGGCGATAAGCCTCGCTTCTGCTGCAGAGACTTATTGCCACTAGGCAGGCATAAAGAAAAAACCAACTAACTCTCCCTCAGCTCCCACAGATGGAAAGAAAGGAAGAGGCTTGATCTAACTTAAAACTATGTACCATATTATGATTTCAAGCACGTGACTACTCTGGGAGTTGGTATATGGAAAGGAATGAAGCTGCTGATTCCAATAACTGAATGGAAAATAAACTCAAATATCTAGCATAAAAATTCTCCACTAAGCGTCGGCATGTGAGAGAGGAAAACGTACCTGACAGAAATACAGAATAAAACAACAGACTCGTTTCAGTCCGACCTAGTAAAGGTCCTAGGCTCAAGAAGGTTCTCATGATATGCTGCTGGCCTGCCGTCTGTGTAAAAGAATGCAGGAGAGGATTCCACATAGACACAGACTTTGTAGAGCTTGGGAAACGTGTAGAGAAACAAACGAAGCTTTTATTTGTATAGACTGAATCTTCGAGTGAAAATCTGTATCAAGGCTAGGAATCGAAA
Organism: Schistocerca piceifrons; assembly: GCF_021461385.2. NCBI lineage: Eukaryota > Metazoa > Arthropoda > Insecta > Orthoptera > Acrididae > Schistocerca > Schistocerca piceifrons. The sequence goes on from NC_060141.1 coordinate 588,893,358, forward strand.
CCGCGTCCGTTGTTAACAAGGCAGGTGCGTTAGCCATTGAGCCACCTACGCACAGCGGTTCACACAACTACACGGATTACCATGGCACATCTGTCTCCTCGATCTATATTCTCACCGCAGGTCCAATATACAGGGTGATTCAAAAAGAATACCACAACTTTAAAAATGTGTATTTAATGAAAGAAACATAATATAACCTTCTGTTGTACATCATTACAAAGAGTATTTAAAAAGGTTTTTCTTCACTCAAAAACAAGTTCAGAGATGTTCAATATGGCCCCCTCCAGACACACGAGCAATATCAACCCGATACTCCAACTCGTTCCACACTCTCTGTAGCATATCAGGCGTAACAGTTTGGATAGCTGCTGTTATTTCTCGTTTCAAATCATCAATGGTGGCTGGGAGAGGTGGCCGAAACACCATATCCTTAACATACCCCCATAAGAAAAAATCGCAGGGGGTAAGATCAGGACTTCTTGGAGGCCAGTGATGAAGTGCTCTGTCACGGGCTGCCTGGCGGCCGATCCATCCAATTTCAGACGATAAAGTTTCATAACTAACGTTTTTCGTAGGACTCTCCATACAGTTGATTGTGAAATTTGCAGCTCTCTGCTAGCTCTGCGAGTCGATTTTCCTGGGCTGCGAACAAATGCTTGCTGGATGCGTGCTACATTTTCATCACTCGTTCTCGGCCGTCCAGAACTTTTCCCTTTGCACAAACACCCATTCTCTGTAAACTGTTTATACCAACGTTTAATACACCACCTATCAGGAGGTTTAACACCATACTTCGTTCGAAATGCACGCTGAACAACTGTCGTCGATTCACTTCTGCCGTACTCAATAACACAAAAAGCTTTCTGTTGAGCGGTCGCCATCTTAGCATCAACTGACGCTGACGCCTAGTCAACAGCGCCTCAAGCGAACAAATGTACAACTAAATGAAACTTTATAGCGCCCTTAATTCGCCGACAGATAGTGCTTAGCTCTGCCTTTTGTCGTTGCAGAGTTTTAAATTCCTAAAGTTGTGGTATTCTTTTTGAATCACCCTGTACTTTAGATTCCCTCTTACACACAAACAGAATTGCCGAGGCTCTCCATATTTCTGGATAGCACCTCAGCGTCGAGCGTATATGAATGATTCCGCCTGAAACCCATGTGCAGGTACTTACGAAAATGAAGTGATTCAAGGTGGCTTAGTGGCTAACACACCTGTCAAGTAAACAGGAGACCCGCGTTCGATTCTCGGCCTTGGAACAAGTTTTCACACGCTCCTTCAGTCTATATAAATAAAATCATATCTGTGCGAGACCAGTGAAGTCTCTGAAATGGTGTCTTTCATTTGTAAATGAAGCTTCGCGTAGGTCTGTGAACTGTACTCTGGTAGCGCACCGCACCCAAACAATTTTACATTTCTTAGCATTCATACAGATATTTTTCTACATGTGAACATATCAAACTATAACTGGTATTACCCAGCGAAGCGAACTGGTTACCTGGCCATGATGGCAGCGCCATCGTGGCTATGCTCGAGTAGTACCGAGGGTGGGCAGCGACAGCACACTACGATATCTGACGCGTCGGTAGTGGAGGTGGCTAATAAAGACAGCCAGTCATTTCAAAAAGATAACACACTGAGAAATTTATCTGCAGTACGTGCCCATGCTATTGGATGTATCGATAACTTTGGAGTGCTGTAGATTCTTCTGTGGTACTGAGTTATATAAAGTTCTTGGTAGAAAAAAATAGTCTTGAATGCTGATACACTTAGTCTCTGAATGTTAGTAATGTTCAGTAGCATCGTGCTGGGGTGATGTAATGCCTTGATTGCTGTTTTGAGTACTAATGTTGATAAGTTTTTGGATTCCCCGAATCTGGAGGAAACTCTGAGCTGCGGCTGCTTAAAAAGAGTGGCAAGCAATGAGATCATGTGAATTTAGCGTCCTCCGGTGGCACGCATGCGTATGAGGTTAGTTTATCTACACCACAAACAGCATTAACGATGGCGAAGCGGTTGAGTGTGTATATCGGCGGATCGACGCTCTATTGGTCACAGGTTCGACGTTTATCTGTTTTGTTGTTGTAAATATGCGTTGGTATATATGAGCGAATAAAGGGATGAAGACTGCTGTGTATAAAGTAGTCGCTGATTTATGGCGGAACAATTAATATATGACAGACCAATACTACAGAATGTCCGCCCCGATAGCTGAGTGGTCAGCGTGACGGATTCCCCTCCTACTGGCCCAGGTTCGATTCCCGGCTGGGTCGGGGATTTTCTCCGCTCAGGAACTGGGTGTTGTGTTGTCTTCATCATTATTTCATCCCCATCCGGGGCGCAGGTCGCCAATGTGGCGTCGAATGTAATTAGAGCTGCACCAAGGCGGCCGGACCTGCCCCGCAAGGGGCCTCCCGGCCAATGACGCCCAGCGCTCATTCCATTTTGATGCAGAATATTCATTTCCCCTTGAACGTAATTAGAATTAAATGCCACTGCGGCAATTTGTCTTTCACACAGTGTTAGTGATGCAAGACCGATTTAGGTCAATGAATCTACGGCTTCGCGGATTAGCCGCGTGGTCTTGGGCGCCATGCAACGGTTCGCGCGGCTCCGCCCCCCCCCCTCCCCCCCCCCCGTCCCCCTGACCATCCGTGGTAGGTTCGAGTCCTCCCTCGGGCGTGGGTGTGCGTGTTGTCCTTAGCGTAATTTAGTTTAAGTTAGATTAAGTAGTTTGTAACTCTAGGGACCGATGACCTCAGAAATTTGGTCTCATAGGAACTTACCACCGAACCGAACCAGTGAATCTTCTATGACGACTAGCACGCTGAAAATTAGAAAACGTAACATAAAAGAAATTTGCGTCTGCTGTATATTGAATAAGAAATCAGTCGTATTTTATGTCTTTGTAATCTATTTTTTAACCAAGACCATATAGGTGATAATCTGTTTTCATCAAAAGTAAAGGTAGAGGACGAATAAAGAATGAGAGAGAAGAAAAAGAAATAATTTTCTGTACACTACGCTAAGCATTATTTCGCAGGCTACGTTCATTTGAATACGTCTCTGGTAGATTCACCTCGTATACACGTTTTGAAGAAAAGCCCATTAGGATGAGCGTTGTTAAGGTAAGATACTGAGCACTTCGAACTGCATCAGCTTTCAGTAAGTTCTTCGACCCCTTTGCCAACCTCGCGTCCTCCCCTCGTCACACTCAGTTCGCTAACTTTTGAAGTCCGGATCTGTTCGTCATAAGCCGTGAAGTTTCTCAGAGTTGTCATTCCCATGTGCTGTTCATAATATCGCTGAAACTACTTCTGAATATTACATTTACCCAAATCGTCAAGGTATATATATTGAGTACAGTTTTTCTAGATTTTCTTTGACGTAAACATCCAATTTCACCTGAGTATCACGTCCTGTCTGCCGTAATTTGCGAACCACCAACTTACCCAGCCCTAACATTTTGCTTGCTAGTTTCGTCACCTTTTTAGTCTGCACTGCCGTTGCTTTCTCCTTATTCTTGGAAAGAAATATAATTTTAATAGCAGAAAGCTTCCACTATCTGGTAGAAAGGTGTGCTAATTTAACTAAAACTGGCCGTACCTAGTTACGTGACCAAGTCAGTACCACTACTGCTGGGTTTATAGTCGCTTATACGAGTAACAGGCGTCATTCAGAGGTCAAACCAACAAACCCCACTGCAACAGAAACTGAGGAAACTAAGATTAAAGTTAAGCGCATATTGAAAATTCAGCTTAAATTATAATGCAAATTTCTCTCTCTCATAATGCTACTGTGGTACTTACAATCTTGTGTGATGTACAAATTTGATCAAAACACAACACAAGAAATCACTGAAACAGAGAAAAACGTAAAATTAGTGTTTTTTAAGCAGTTAGTGACATTGCCAAATGAAATATTTCATTATTTGTAAGAGCTTCTGCGACTCTTCATGGGTTTGTCTGCATTTTAAGCGACGGTTTTAGTAAGTACACCGTTGCTAAGATTTGGAGTCCATCGCTAGTTCTGAAAGTGTTGCTTTGATTATTTTTAGAAGTAACCGGAAGTGGGGCGGTCTCTGGGTCGTCGGAGGGGCGAGCACCGTCGAGTTGTAGACGACTCAGTCCAAAGCGGTACGCGCTCGACGACTTCGCTTGCTCGAATGACGTCACGAAGCAACGTAGCCCGACTGCTTGTACAGGGTGTTTTAGGTAGAATATCACACATTTTATGAGATAGCTTTATAGACCAATTCGAATAAAACATTCGGTGTAATGTGTCCAATTTTTATTGGTTATCGAGATGAAGATGTTAGGCTGTACCCCAAGTAAGTACACACAGAAGGTGTTAAGGAAAGGCAAATGACTGAACTTAATGATGAGTCATATAAATTCTACCTAGACATCAACACACTTTCCAGTTTTCTCGACGAAAGCCGAGTGATGTTCTTCTGAGGTCTTATGGTGTCCTCTTGGAAGGGCAGCGGTATTCACAATCCAAGCACTTCGTTTCTTGTGTTTACTATTTTTTGTAGACTTCTCCTTCCAACCATTCCCAAAGGCCAAAATCTGAGTGGTTAAGGTGTGTGGAGTTGCTAGCCCAGAAACGTTACCATTCCCGGCGATCCATCTTCCGGGAAATGCTAGATTTAGATGTTCTGTCATCTGATGAATGGATAGGGGCGTCGTCATGATGGGAAAACTTGCCCATTACTTGTAGCCAAAGGAACCTCTTCGAATATGTTGGAAACCCCTTTCTCAAGGAAGTCTAGGTAACATTTAGAGAGAGTCGCTCTTCGAAATGTCTCTTCACAACAGCATGTGGATTTTCGTAGGTCATTAGATGTGAGTTATTTGTATCATTGATACCTTCAGGACTGAAAGAGGCTTCATCGATAAACAGTATCAGTGAGACTATTTGGCAATTTGCTATTAACGAAAGAGAAAATCCCATCGTCTATCTCTGACCCGAAGACGTTGAGTGTGGTATGACGTATGCCTACCAACCCTAGGGCGTTAAGTTGCCAACGGAATTTCAAGTTTCTGTCAAATGCTGACAGGGGTCACGCAGGATCCGGAGGACAAAATGGAGCACGCCCGCTGACCCACGCCGCTAGCTCCGTACCGCGAGCGCCCTCTGCAGTTGCGACATACAACTACCGGTGGCTGCCAAACAGCCCGCTCGTACTTCCAGCTTCTTCGCTACGTGACACTATGGAGACGCCGCCTAGTTGCTGCTCCGACACCTTCGCCTTCGTGCTTTAGTCGAGAGAACCTCATGTTTGTTGTCGTTGACAGCTGGACTTTATTTCTTCCTGCATTATTTGTAATGAGTCGTCGTACGCTTGGGGAAATACTTGTTGGTAGATCATTCTGTTCCTGTCCAGCTTTCCTATGATGACAGTGGCTGCACCACCTCCTTACCGATGTGCAAGAAGTTGTACACATCACTGAATCCACTGTAAACGGCAAGGACAGAGCTGGAGCATACGCAGTTTTCGCCATACTCTGCTGTATGGAACACCCGTACATGTCTGAATTCTGAATGCGCTTGTGAAAGACATACTTCTACCAGCTCAATATTGTCTTCCACTTCATCCAGACTCTGTTGCTCAAAACGTTTAGATGAAAGTGCCGGGCACTGCACCAGTCTCAAACAGTCTAATGAAATCTTTTGAATCTGGTACTCTGCGATTAGGGTATCGTTTACCGTATTCTCTACAAGCAGCAGCAGTATTTCCATTAAAAAAAAAGCACGTGCAGTCACAATATATTCTTATTTATTTAAAGCATTATTATTTAAAGGGGTTTTGTTTGGTTTTGTAGTTTGTGTTTAGAACTGGAAGTTATTTACGTCTCTCGGTACATATTAGTTACACAGCATCAATTTAATTAATGAACTACGGTATCTGTAGGTAGTTCACTAATAGTTCAGAACTCCCTAAGTCGTAGAACTACTTCCAGTCGAGTCGCGTGGTTCCAGTGTGACGATGACAGACAAATTTAATGCCTCTCTAACACAAAATGTCAGTTTTATCTGTCCTCAAAAAGTGACCGAAGTCTGCGTAAGAGCAAGTCAGCTCGTCGATATATTTGGATGAGAGCCTCCGGCAGGCGGAGGATTTCAATACCAGAAACGGTATAATAGTGATTCCCGAAGTATTACTGATGCGTGTGCTGGTTAGACCATTCTATGCATCCAGAAATCATACATCTGCTCATCTATGTGCATATTCAATGTCCACAACGATGAATCTGCATTTAGTTATAGAAAACTATATCGTACCTCCTCAAATTCACAATTATATGCTGCAACGCTTTTTACGTTGGCTTGTAGGTGGAAAATAAAAATATGGCACCATTTGCTTCTTTGCGACTTATTCAACTTCCGATAGCTCGAAAAATGCTTTTCTTACATAAAATGAGACTAATCGCGATACATGCACTCTTTGCTCCAAGCTCCAGAAGAAAATGTTTCCTTTTACGTTATATTTGCATGGTAAATAATAATAATCTGCACAAAAATTAGCACCACAACTCAAGAATGTCTAACTCTCTCGCAGTAAAGTTAACAATCTAATGTTACAATAGATAAGTTTTTATATATAGTCTCTTAGCTGGAGGCATTTTTAACGTGTACTACTGATCAGCTAGAATATATAATCAATACCCACTGAGATGTAGGACAACGCCTGGTGGCGTTGCCAGCACGTGACGCGGTAACAAAAATATGTAAGCGGAACACACACGGACGAGCACCACCCTAGCGAAGATATGGGCTGCAAATGGGGGAAATCCAATGACATAAGCTAATCTGATAAAGGACATATATCTATTACGCAGAAGCGACTTTGACAAAGGGCGGTTTAATATTACAAGTAGCTCGAAAACGGGAGAGCTGGTACAATCTTCACATTTTACCGCCGTAAGCATCTACGGAGAGAAGTGGGACAGTGGAACTACAACTAGGCACTAAATGGTTGGACATCCACGACTCTTCACAGAATGTGGGGTTCGGAAGCTCGTCTGCTCTGTAATGTAGGACAGATGGCGATTTGTGGCACCTCTGCCTAAAGAGCACATTGCTGGTGCACGCACAAGAATTTTTGAGCACACCATTCATCGTAAGTTGTTGAAAATGGAGCTCCGCAGCAGACAACACCTAATCGCCCACATGTTCACCCAACGACATCGTCAATTACGATTGCGTTGGGCACGGGACCATCGGCATTCGATCGTCGATCAATGGCAACGTGTCGGTTCTTCGGGTGAATCACATATTTGCTACACTAGGTCGGTGGTCGTCTCCTTAAATGCCGTCATTGAGGTGAACGGTGGCTTGAAACTTGCAGCGCGACAAGGTCGCAGGCTGGTGGGAGCAGTATTATGCTACTGGAAACATTCTCCGGCTCTTCCATAGGACCTGTGGTACTAATCGAAGACACTCTGACAGCTGCAAACCACCTGCATCCCTTCATACATGATGTCTTCCCCGTTGGCGATGTCATCTTTAAGTAGTATAACTATCCATGTTTAGGAGCCAGAACCGTGCTACAGTGGTCTGAGTCTTATAGTGAACACACGCTGATGACTTGGCGACCAAATTCGCCTGACGTAAGTACTCGTATTATAGAACTCATCTGGATCGCTATCGGGCATCATCACCGAGTTCGCACATCAGCGGCCGATTACATGATCTGTGAATAGCATCTAATGCCATATACCTTCACAAACCTACCAACAACTGTTGGATCCCTGATACGCAGAATTAGTCATGTATTTTGTTCCAGAGATGCACAAACAAGCTATTGAACAGATGGTCATAATGTTTCGGATTATCAGTTTACTGTAACGTATACCATTCTGGCCGGAGCAGCATGTTTTACAGTTACCAACAAAAAAATAACAGGAACTATTCTTGACATATTACAACGTATAGCATACTGGCCTCCACACCATTTGTACGAGGACTATTCGGAAAGTTAAGACCAATAGGTCGCGAAATGGAAACGACAGTAAAAATCCGGCAAGGCTTTGCATGTATATGTTGGGCAGCGTCCCTAGTATGTCAGTCGATCGCGCCGCGTCGCTCTTTTCAGTTCTGAGCACACAGTGAGCATGTAGAGACGCCTAGAACAATATACTGAGGTGCAAAAAATCATGTGATACCGATATGCCGATATACAGATGGCGGTAGTATCGCGTAGACAAGATATTATAGGGCAGTGCAATGGCAAAGCTGTTATTTCTAATGATTATAAAGAATCCGCCTCGATTGTAAATTGAAACCAGATGTTGACTTAGGATTCGTCGCGGATAAACACGCCTTCTCCGGAACACACTAAAACTACAAACTGCCTAAAGAGGCATGGTCCAACAGTAATACAGAGCGCACAAAAGAGTAAAAGACTCGCATAAAAATGTAAAATAAACGGTACCTGTGTACCATGTCAATAGCTCAAACGTCAGAAGCGTGCTTCCTCACCCCAGCAAACGTTCGGTGGGCCGCGGGCTCTCCGTTTACCTGCTTCTCGCGTTTGAGCTAAATACAGCTATTGACATGGTACACAGGTACCGTTTATTTTACATTTTGTGCGAGTCTTTTGCTCTTTTGGGCGTTCTGTATTAATGTTGGACCATGCCTCTTTAGGCAGTTTGTAGTTTTAGTGTGTTCCGAAGAAGGCGTGGTTATCCGCGCCGAAACCTAGGTCAACATCTGGTTTCAATTTGCAAACGAGAAGGAATCTTTATAATCATTAAATTATTCACGATTGCTGACGCGCTGCAATGTTAAAAGTTCTCAAGCTTTTATTTGTACTCAAGTGACTCATGTGAAAAGGTTTCCAACGTGATTATAGCACGCACGACCTGAAGTAATAGACTTTGAACGCGACATCTTCTATCGATCCAGACGCATTGGATATTCCATTTCTGAAATCGTTAGGGGATTCTTTATCCCGCGATCCACAGTATCAACAGTGTGCCGAGGATACCAAAGTTCGGGCATTGCCTCTCACCAGGGACAACGCAGGGACACTTAACGACCAGTGCCTGCGTACACTTATAGTGCTAACAGACATGCAACATTACGTGAAATAACCGCAGATATAAATGTGGGACATACGACGAACGTACTCTTTAGGACAGTGTGGGGAAATTGGCGTTAATGGGCAATGGCAGCAGATCGACGCGAGTGAATTTTCCAACAACACGACGTCGTCTGCAGTGCTTTTCCTGAACTCGTGACCATATCAGTCGGACCCTAGACTATTAGAAAACCATAGCCTGGTCGGATGTCCCCATTTCAGTTGGTAAGAGCTGATGGCAGGGTTAGAATATGGCGCAGATCCCACTAAGCCAAGACGCAAAATCCCCAAGATTGGCGATCTCTTACAGAAGCTCGATATTTAGCTCGTACTTCAATGCGAGATGCTTATAACAGTTTTCACAACGAAACTTTGTCTGGAAACCTGGCAGAAAATCCAAAGAGATTCTGGTCGTATGTGAAGTATGTTAGCGGCAAGAAACAATCAATGCCTTCTCGGCGCGGTAGCAATGGCGATACTATCGAATACAGTGCTGCCAAAGCAGAGTTACTTCACAGTCTTCCGAAAAGCCTTCACAAAAGAAGACGAACTAAATACTCCAGAATTCGATGAAGAACAGCTGTCAACATGATTAACGTAGAAGTAAATATCCTCGGAATAGTGAAGCAACTTAAATCACTTATTAAAAGCAAGTCTTCTGGTCCAGGCTGAACACCAATTAGGTTCCTTTCGGAGTATGCTGGTGCATTAGCTCCATACTTAACAATCATATGCAACCATTCGCTCGACGAAAGATCCGTACCCAAAGACTGGAAAGTTGCACAGGTCACACCAATATTCAAGAAAGGTAGTAGCACTAATCCACTATATTACAGGCCCATATCGTTAACGTCGATATGCAGCAGGATTTTGGAACATACATTGTGTTCGAACATTATGAATTACCTCGAAGAAAACGATCTATTAACACACAGTCAACATGAATTTAGAAAACATCGTTCCTGTTAAACACAACTATCTTTTTATTCACATGAAGTGTTGAGTGCTATTGACAAGGGATTTCGGATCGATTCCGTGTTTCTGGATTTCCGAAAGGCTTTTGACGCTGTACCACACAAGCGGCTCGTAGTGAAATTGCGTGCTTATGGAATATCGTCTCAGTTACGTGACTGGATATGTGATTTCCTGTCAGAGAGGTCACAGTTCGTAGTAATTGACGGAAAGTCATCGCGTAAAACAGAAGTGATTTCTGGCGTTCACCAAGGTAGTGTTACAGGCCCTTTGCTGTTCCTTATCTATATAAACAATTTTGGAGACAATCTGAGCAAGCGTCTTCGGTTGTTTGCAGCTGACGCTGTCGTTTATCGACTAATAAAGTCATCAGAAGATCAAAACAAACTGCAAAACGATACAGAAAAGATATCTGAATGGTGCGAAAAGTGTCAGTTGACCCTAAATAACGAAAAGTGTGAGGTCATCCACATGAGTGCTAACAGGAACTCGTTAAACTTCGGTTGCACGATAAATCAGTCTAATCTAAAAGCCGTAAATTCAACTAAATACATCATCATCTTCATCATCATTTAAGACTGATTATGCCTTTCAGCGTTCAGTCTGGAGCATAGTCCCCCTTATACAGTTCCTCCATGATCCCCTATTCAGTGCTAACATTGGTGCCTCTTCTGATGTTAAACCTATTACTTCAAAGTCATTCTTAACCGAATCCAGGTACCTTCTCCTCGGTCTGCCCCGACTCCTCCTACCCTCTACTGCTGAATCCATGAGTCTCTTGGGTAACCTTGCTTCTCCCATGCGAGTAACATGACCCCACCATCTAAGCCTGTTCGCCCTGACTGCTACATCTATAGAGTTGATTCCCAGTTTTTCTTTGATTTCCTCACTGTGGACACCCTCCTGCCATTGTTCCCATCTACTGGTACCTGCAATGATCCTAGCTACTTTCATATCCGTGACCTCAACCTTGTTGATAAGGTAACCTGAATCCACCCAGCTTTCGCTCCCATACAACAGAGTTGGTCGAAAGATTGAACGGTGCACAGATAACTTAGTCTTGGTACTGACTTCCTTCTTGCAGAAGAGAGTAGACCGTAGCTGAGCTCTCACTGCATTAGCTTTGCTACACCTCGCTTCCAGTTCTTTCACTATGTTGCCATCCTGTGAGAATATGCATCCTAAGTACTTGAAACCGTCCACCTGTTCTAACTTTGTTCCTCCTATTTGGCACTCAATCCGTTTATATTTCTTTCTCACTGACATTACTTTCGTTTTGGAGATGCTAATCTTCATACCATAATCTGATCTAGCTCTGAAATATTACTTTGCAAACTTTCAATCGAATCTGCCATCACAACTAAGTTATCCGCATATGCAAGACTACTTATTTTGTGTTCACATATCTTAATCTCACCCAGCCAGTCTATTGTTTTCAACATATGATCCATAAATAATATGAACAAGAGGGGAGACAGGTTGCAGCCTTGTCTTACCCCTGAAACTACTCTGAACCATGAACTCAATTTACCGTCAACTCTAACTGCTGCCTGACTATCCATGTAAAGACCTTTAATTGCTTGCAAAAGTTTGCCTCCTATTCCATAATCTTGTAGAACAGACAATAACTTCCTCCTAGGAACCCGGTCATATACCTTTTCTAGATCTATAAAGCATAGATACAATTCCCTGTTCCACTCATAACACTTCTCCATTATTTGCCGTAAGCTAAAGATCTGGTCCTGACAACCTCTAAGAGGCCTAAACCCACACTGATTTTCATCCAATTTGTCCTCAACTAATACTCGCACTTTCCTTTCAACAATACCTGAGAAGATTTTACCCACAACACTGATTAAAGAGATACCTCTGTAGTTGTTACAAACTTTTCTGTTTCCATGTTTAAAGATTGGTGTGATTACTGCTTTTGCCCAGTCTGATGGAACCTGTCCCGACTCCCAGGCCATTTCAATTATCCTGTGTAGACATTTAAGACCTGACATTCCACTGTATTTGGTGAGTTCCGACTTAATTTCATCCACCCCAGCCACTTTATTGCACTGCAATCTATTGACCATTTTTTCCACTTCCTCAAATGTGATCCTATTTCCATCACCATTCCTATCCCATTCTACCTCGAAATCCTAAACATTACTGATCGCATTTTCACCTACATTGAGCAACTCTTCAAAATATTCCCTCCATCTGCCCAAGGCATCCACAGGATTCACCAGCAGTTTTCCTGACCTGTCCAAAATACTTGTCATTTCCTTCTTACCTCCCTTTCGAAGACTGCTAATTACACTCCAGAATGGTTTTCCAGCAGCTTGACCCATAGTCTCCAACCTGTTTCCAAAGTCTTCCCAAGATTTCTTCTTGGATGCTGCAATTATCTGTTTGGCTTTGTTTCTTTCTTCAACATAACTTTCTCTGTCTACCTGGGTTCTGGTATGTAGCCATTTTTGATACGCCTTCTTTTTCCTTTTACAGGCTGCCTTGACTGTATCATTCCACCAAGCTGTTTGCTTCATCCTACTTTTACACACTACTGTTCCAAGACATTCTTTAGCCACTTCTAGTACTGTGTCCCTGTACCTTGTCCATTCCTTTTCCAATGACTGTACTTGACTACATTCAACTAACTGGTACCTTTCTGAGATCGCTGTTATGTCCTTGTGCCTGATTTCCTTATCCTGAAGTTTCTCCACTCTTATCCTCCTACATATGGACCTGACCTCCTGCACTTTCGGCCTCACAATCCCAATTTCACTGCAGATTAAATAATGATCAGTGTCATCAAAGAATCCCCTGAATACACGTGTGTCTCTCACAGCCTTCCTGAATTCCTGATCTGTTATTATATACAGGGTGATTCAAAAAGAATATCACAATTTTAGGAATTTAAAACTCTGCAACGACAAAAGGCAGAGCTAAGCACTATCTGTCGGCGAATTAAGGGAGCTATAACGTTTCATTTAGTTGTACATTTGTTCGCTTGAGGCGCTGTTGACCGCTCAACAGAAAGCTTTTTGTGTTATTGAGTACGGCAGAAGTGAATCGACGACAGTTGTTCAGCGTGCATTTCGAACGAAGTATGGTGTTAAACCTCCTGATAGGTGGTGTATTAAACGTTGGTATAAACAGTTTACAGAGAACGTCAACTACCCGCGGCGATGGATCGGCCGCCAGGCAGCCCGTGACAGAGCACTTCATCACTGGCCTCCAAGAAGCCCTGATCTTACCCCCTGCGATTTTTTCTTATGGGGGTATGTTAAGGATATGGTGTTTCGGCCACCTCTCCCAGCCACCATTGATGATTTGAAACGAGAAATAACAGCAGCTATCCAAACTGTTACGCCTGATATGCTACAGAGAGTGTGGAACGAGTTGGAGTATCGGGTTGCTATTGCTCGCGTGTCTGGAGGGGGCCATATTGAACATCTCTGAACTTGTTTTTGAGTGAAAAAAAACCTTTTTAAATACTCTTTGTAATGATGTATAACAGAAGGTTATATTATGTTTCTTTCATTAAATACACATTTTTAAAGTTGTGGTATTCTTTTTGAATCACCCTGTAGACAATGACAGATCTGGTTCCCCTGCCTTCCCAGGTATACCGATGAATGTTCTTATGTTTAAAAAAGGAGTTTGTGATTACTAAGCCCATACTGGCACAGAAATCCAAGAGTTGTTTCCCGTTCCTGTTGGCCTCCATATCCTCTCCAAATTTACCCATAACCTTTTCATACCCTTCTGTTCGATTTCCAATCCTGGCGTTAAAATCACCCATGAGCAGAACACTGTCCTTGTCCTTTACTCTAACAACTAAATCACTGAGTGCCTCATAAAACTATCCATCTTATCTTGATCTGTCCCTTCACAATGCGAATATACTGACACAATCCTAATTTTCTTACTAGACACTGTCAAATCTATCCACATCAGTCGTTCGTTTACATGCCTTATTGCAACTACGCTGGGTTCCATTTCTTTTCTGATGTAAAGCCCTACACCCCATTGTGCTATTCCTGCTTTGACTCCTGACTGGTAGACCTTGTATTCTCCCACTACCTCTTCTTTCTCACCCCTTACCCGAATGTCACTAACAGCTAAAACGTCCAGCCCCATCTTACTTGCAGCCTCTGCCAGTTCTACCTTCTTCCCAGAGTAGCCCCCATTGATATTAATAGATCCCCATCTCATTACTATTTGTTTGCCAAGTCGTATCTTAGGAGTCCCTGGTTTGTCAGTTAGAGGTGGGACTCCGTCACCTCCAAAGGTCCGAGGCCTTTTTCTCTGATTGTTGCCAGCATCATATTTAAAGTACCAGGGAAGCAGGTTGCTAGCCTTACTTGCACCGAGTCCCATTAGGTTTTACCCCTAACGGCTGAGGGACTAACCGGTGGATTTGGTAGTCTTTGCCGTATGAGCACAAAGGTGACCACGACTCAGAATATGTCCGAGATGCCCAGCCTTATTCCAAAGTAACTGGTATCCCGACTGTCGGGACCACTTACTTGGCCACTCATACGTTGCCCGTGGTTCATGACCTAGGACATGACTACAGGAACCCTAGGTATTACAATTCCGAACACCTTAAATTGGAAGGAACACATAGAAAATGTTGTGAAGAAGGCTAACCCAAAACTACATTTTATTGGCAGGACACTTATAAAATGTAACAGACCTACTAAGCAGACTGCCTACACCACGCTTGTCCCTCCTCTTTTAGAATACTGCTGTTCCGTGTGGGATCCTTCCAGATAGGACTGACTGAGTACATCGAAAAAGTTCAAAGAAAGGCAGCACGTTTTGTACTATCCCAAAATATGGGAGAGACTATCACAGAAATGATACAGGATTTGGTCTGGAGATCATTAAAAGACAGACGTTTTTCATTCTGACGGAATCTTCTCACGAAATTCCAATCACCAACTTGCTTCTCCGATTGCGAAAATATTTTGTTGACACCAACCTACATAGGGAGGAACGATCACAACGATAAAAGAAGGGAAATCAGAGCTCGTACGGAAAAATATAGGTGTTCATTCTTTCCGCACGCTGTACGAGACTGGAATAATAGAGAATTGTGAGGATGGTTCGATGAACCCTCTGTCAAGCACTTAAATGTGATTTACAGAGTATCCATGTAGATGTAGACCCACGTTGTCAGTAAGACGCCGTTCGAGCTAATGCTGACTTTGTAATAGTGTGGGCTGTGTTTAAATGGAATTGACTGTGTCCTGTTGTTCAATTGGACTTACCATTGACTGGAAACGGTCACGTTGGGCTACTCTGAAACTATTTTCAGCCGTTCGTGGACTTCACGCTGCGAAACAAGTACGAAATTTTTATGGACGGCAATGCACCATGTTCCCAGGCCACAATTATTCGCGATTCGTTTGAAGAACATTGTGGAGCGAATGAACTGGCCACCCATCGAACATTTATGGTACATAATCGAGAGATAAATTCGTGTACAAAGTCCTGTACCGGCAACGCTTTCGCCATTATGGATGGCTATGGAGACAGTATGGCTCAGTAGTTCTGTAGGGGACTTCCTGCGATTTGTTGAGTCCATGCCACGTCGAGGTGCTGCACTCCCCGGGTATAGGTGGTCCGACACGACATATCACCTTAATGTAATGCCTTCCACCAAGTATGGGTGCCCGTTACGGTTCCGCCGGATTTCATGCAACCCAACAGATCGTACGTGTCATGAAAGTCCTTGTTCACGACATTTGTCGGACGTACATCGCAGAGGCAATGAGGACGCCCCTAGAACTTTTCGATAATTGTTGAACACCTACCATACATCCCGGATCTCGTTCCCTGTGATGTTCAACTCTGCTCACGTGAATTCCTGGTAAATAAGACAACATTTTGGCACAGAAAACCGACTGGAGACCAGCGTAGAATAAGTGGTGGAAAGGACGGGCAGCTGCCTTCTGTGACGAATGCAACGGAAAGTTGGTACAACACTACGACAAGTATCTAAATCGGAGCGGCGACTATGTAGAGAAGTAGCTGAGATACGTTGTAAACTGCTGAAAATGAAACATCTTTGATTTTCTATGTGGTTTCCATTTCACGTCCAATCGGACCTTACTTACTAAACATCCCTCGTATATACGCCGGCATAACTTCAGAACTTTAATTTAAAATCTAAAATGACACTCGATAAATAAACAAAGAGCAACTGGAGAAAATTTATTTCTATATGTAGCTGCATCTTTGCGCCAAAAAAGTTGGACACGTCTTATATGGAATATTTTTCTCAAATTAATCTATTTTACCACTCCCAAAAATATTTTGTATTCCTTCTACAGTCAGTGACAGCGGCGGACATTTAAATTCTTGCAACAGCCACACGTTAGCAATTTAACAGCCGCCTGCACCGTTGACTATGGAGGTGCAGAATGTTGTCGCTCTCGTCTTACAGTTGACGCAAGTGTGTCAAGCGGCAGTGAGTTCGTACGTACTGCAGCGCTAAAAAAAATGCAACTTAGGACTTGAACAGGAAGGAAAATCAGCATTTGCTGAGCACACTTAACGGAAGATCAAATTTAGATTTAGAATGTTTTGTTTGACAGTGTAATTAAGAAGATACTTTAAATACTAGTTACTCCGGACCTCGTTAATCGGGAACGTGTCTTTGCTCTCATTGTTGCTTAGCAGCCAAAAGATTCGAGAAGAGAGCATGCCTTGCGAAAGGTCGCAGACTCACTGCTGATCACCTACGCAAGAAATCGGACAGGATTTTATTGCACTGAACAGTAAAGGAGGTGCATTCCAGAAGCTAAGGCCTATGTCCAAACAAATGTTACGCAGAACTAAGTTACAGCTAGCGATTCAACAAATGGTCATACAAACAAGTAATTCGACACATATAGTCAAAGTTAATACTACGTGTCTATAGTACCGAAAAAAGAGTATCGCGTAATCAAACAAAAAAAAAATTATGAACAGAGCTATGGTCAAGCGATGGGAAACTGTCTTTGAGATTTGTCATCAGAAATTTTTATCACAAAGCTGAAAAAAAAATTTCGCTGACTACCCGCATATCGGAGGCAGAATTGTATATTATGAAAGATATATCGAAAATATTCTATCGGCTATGTAAAGAAGGGAAGCAGGTTTTAGAACACCCAGTAATTCAGCGAACAACATTCAGAATTCAGCATCACAGTTGAACTTGGAGCTGAAAACTTTTAAGACCTAACCATCCGCAAAGGTGATTGAGGACACATGTTAAACATATGCAGGGAAATGACTTGTTCAGATATAATTACCGATAAATCGTGACACCCCACACGGGTATGTATGAAAAACAGACTTTTAAAACGTTAAGCAAGTGTGGGTCCCCATTGAGAGATTTCGCCTCATTTCATGCAACCCCACATAACGTAAAAGTTATGCGTTTCCCTCTTCATGACAATTCTTAGCCGCACTTTGCAGGGAAAATGAAGACGCCCCTGCAGCGTTTTCTATGGGAAGTGTTTAGTCACCCACCACACAGCCTGGACGTGGCTCCCTCTGTTTCATCTCTGCTCACATGCACCGCGGGCTACGAAGACAACGTTTTGGCACAGAGCACGAGCTGAAGACCAATGTAGAGAAACAGCTAGAAGCACAGGTGGCTGCCATCTTTGAGCAGGGTATTGGGAAATTGCTACAATATTACGATAAATGTCTAGCTCGGAACAGCAACTATGTAGAGAAGTAACTGGAAAGTGTAGCTAACTGCTGTAAATAATATATATATATTTTTTTTTTTTTTTTTATTTTTACTGTGGTTTCAGTTCCGTGACTGATAGGACCGCAATAAACGAAAGCCCTTGTATATCCCCTGCGCCTCAATGCAAGCAATAGGTCACGCCACACAGCTGTACAGTGTTGCGTGCTACAAGGCGCTACTCTGATTGTGAGATTCGGTCAGGTCGCTTTCAGAAAACAGTTTTCTCTACATGCAGTTTTATCAGAAGAGTCGTAATACACTAGGGTTAGGTTACAAATGGGGGTGCGGGAGAAAGTCTATTCTGACATGTGAAGCACCATTCTCGAATTTCCCGTGAAAGGCCTTGAGGAATTCAGAGGGTTAATGCAACACTGATCCTGGGTTCGGCACTACGTTAAAAATGTAAGCTAGAGCTGCATTAGAGAAAGTGTTCGCCACCTTAATAAAAATCCACCAAGAAGTACGAAACAAATTGACTTCTCGTAAAAGTAAACATTGTCCGTTGTAGACTGTAACTGAGCCATGCTCGCTTACAATATCTAATCCGAATCAAAATGTAGCATCTCTGGCGGACACCAAGCAACATTCTGCTCAGCATCCAACCACAGGGCACACGTGCGGCCTTAAGGGGACCACACCGTGGTTCAGGTCGAAAAATATCGATTTTTGGTTTTCATCATATTTCGATAGAGTAAGGTTTTATTTAAGTATTCTGAAAAGGATTTTGCTGAAAACTTTTTTTTTCGAGCATTTAAATAGCATTTTCCTACCACGTGTGTTTATGTGCCACGCCCACTTTTCTGTCACCCACTTTTCTGAATATATTTTTTAGAGCTTTATATCCCCTACATTACACATTAGGGATTTTTTGTTTTACTCCCGAGTGTGTTGATTATCCGTGGAATGCAACGGTCGGTATTCTTTTGTTTCTGCTGTTTGTATACAACACGCTTTCTAAAACGCGGTTAGTTTTGTTCAAGTGTGATTGCCAGTAGTTGTTATAGAAAACTTGCAGGTATACTATGGGCAGACAATTTGGAGAAATAAAGAAATCTGGAGGGAATGAAGAGAGATATTTGGGGCATATTCTTCCATAAGTCCCCTACTGATGACAAACCATGTCATGGGTTATGTCCATCAGCAGAAAATTCGTGTTGCAAATACAATAGGGCTCAGGCAACTGGAGAATCTTATTCTCACCAGCATTCTCTTCCTGCTGCTGTTATTACAGCAATTAAACCTATTTTCAGAGACTTGGCTCCTCCTGAACTTCTAAGGAAATGTCTGCATGGGCAGACACAGAATCCAAATGAATGTTTCAACAGCATAATTTGGAACAGCCTTCCTAAAACTGTATTTGTAGGCATGCATACAATGAAACTAGGAGTTCAAGAGCTGTTATTACATTCAGTTGTGGTAATATTAGAAAGTGTTGGGTACTGAAAAAACTGGGAATTAATCACGGTAAAAATATGATCACTGGGCTGCAACGTTGCGATAAAATGAGGATACCGATGCAGACAGGTCTGCATCTAATATGGCCAAGAAAGCAAGACAAACATCCAGGAAGGTGAAAAAGAAGCTGGAAGACCTGCTAGAGGCCAAAGAAGGGCCATCATATGCAGCAGGACAGGTTTAAGTAACAAATCTCAAAAGTTTTTTCTTTAAAGTCTATTTCCCGCAACCTAAAATTTACAGTACATATGCTCCATTATAGATAAATGAATGAAATTTTCAGAGACCCTGCATAACATAAAAATCCACCTCTGGTACTACATTCATTAATATTACCCCATTAGGAAGATCACAAGAAAATATTTTCTGCAGAAAAAATTTAAAAAAGTATTTCTTAAAAACTGTAAAATGGATAAAGTAAATTTTAGTTCAGTTGACTCTATTAGCATCACGCAACATACAGTAAAAATGTTAAGGTCCTACATAAAATAGTTTTTTTCAGAAATGGGTCAAATACTTGCCTAAATTAACATGGGTTAGATAGGCGGGATGTGGTCCCCTTAACACGTTAACTTAACGCCTCTCCGGATCGGCTCGATCTGGATCGTTGCTTACCGCTAGCAGGAGGAACGCCATCCCGCGTTTCCGACCGGCAGTTATGTGGGACCTGATGATTGGAAGCACCTGACGGTATCGGGACATAAGTTTATTGTGCAAGGAAGTAGGGATATCTTAATTCACTTGACTGAGAAACTCGGTGCTTTAATTGCAAGGCGGCTTTGGTTTCACTGTGCTGCAAATACACAGGTAGAGTGGTGCGGTGGAAGCAAATGCTTTAGTTTGCTGAGCATCCTATTCTGTGCTGTAGAGCGTTAACTGTCCTTTCTTTCATCAACGAAATGTAAGAGAAAGATGTGAAACTTCCTTGATACTAAGTATTACATACAAAAAATTTCGGACAAATTAAATACAGCTCAGGAATAATCAAGACTACCAGAGAAAGGAAGAAGTTCAAATTCGGGAGGCTACACTTTTAAATTCATAGCATTTTATTACATTTTTTTACATCAATAAATAGCTGTAACCAAAAAATCATTGTTCATTACAAAAGCTGTTACAAACGGGCACAACACGCTCCCAGCCCCCACACTATGGCAACAGCTGCCGTATCATGGACACCCTGGTCACAGGTTGGAACAGGAAACTTTGAAAACAAGAAGGGAGCATCCATGCGACAACAAACATAATGATTTCACAAGCGCCGGCCGGAGTAGCCGTGCGGTTCTAGGCGCTGCAGTCTGGAGCCGAGCGACCGCTACGGTCGCAGGTTCGAATCCTGCCTCGGGCATGGATGTGTGTGATGTCCTTAGGTTAGTTAGGTTTAATTAGTTCTAAGTTCTAGGCGACTGATGACCTCAGAAATTAAGTCGCATAGTGCTCAGAGCCATTTGATTTCACAAGCCCACAACCCGCCTCGAGCTTGGTATTGTACAAAACAACGGTAGCAACTGTAATTAATAAAATCTTTTCATAAATAACAAAACTTTAATATCCAACTTAAAATAAAATATACACAGTGTCAGATAATACCGGCGCAAAATTACTCAGCAGTTATTTTACTTGAAAGGGCAACGCACTCCAGCAATAACCGTCCATCAGCAAATAATTAGTGAACGGTTCCTGTGATAAGCTAAACTCGGCTCTCTTAGGATAATTCGATAAAATGTAAGTCAGACAAAAGCTTTAAAGGAACTTTACACATACATGAAAACAAAACACGTTTTGGAAAAACATCTAGCACATCGACATACCAGATTAACATCAGGCTAACAGACCTCAGTACTGTTAGGAGCAGAGAGAAGCACACAAAAAAAAATTAATTCACGGGCAACTAACAAAGTTTTACAGCCTTTCGGGTGCTCATCAATATCATGCCGGAGTGAAGCTGAATTCTGTTCAACCACGCAACATACCTTCCATCAGCGCACAACACCTTCCCATTCTGACGGCAACTAAAGGCGCTTAGCGTTGGTCGTTTCACATCTCTAGCGAGCCACAAAGTGCCGCCCCCCCCCCCCCCCCCAGTGCGGCTACAACGGCCAATTGGACCTGCTGCAAGGAGGAACTTCTTTCGCGCCGAGCGCCCTATCTCCATGTAATCCCGTAGACGAGGGCTTAATAACACGTCACCACATTTCACGCCTTCCATTACTGTGTACTACGAGTTTTAAAGTATACTTCGGCACCACACCACATCGTGCCCGCCGTAAACTCAACTTCGACGAAGCAGTGCAATATGCTCAGTGGTGAAGCACCGCATTCACGTGCCCGTCCACAGCTGTCTCCAGCGGTCCGCACTTCCCTCCTTTAAGCTTCGGCGTTGTACACTTGCCGCTTCGCGGCGAACAATACGTCGCTGGACGATAGTATGACTCTCTGCAAAAGAGTACGGACCGTCTGAGCCGCTTGTACCCAGTGCTTGAGTTGAACCACTCTATGGCATGTTATTTACCATAATTTAACCCACTGGGCGGTTCTGATTCTAGTTGTGTTTACATATCTTTGTTAAATTGCTAAGAGCTCATATGGTTATGCCTAACTAAGGGCTTTACCTCTTTATGTTAGAAATATTCCTTTAATGGAATCCGGCTGGGCGTTGCATTTATTTATTTATTTATTTTTATCGTTGCCTAAGCCGGCCGGGGTGGCCTAGCGGTTCTAGGCGCAACAGTCGGGAACCGGGCGACCACTACGGTCGCAGGTTCGAATCCTGCCTCGGGCATGGATGTGTGTGGTGTCCTTAGGTTAGTTAGTTTTAAGTAGTTCTAAGTCCTAGGGGACTGATGACCTTAGAAGTTAAGTCCCATAGTGCTCAGAACCATTTGAACCATTTCGTTGCCTAATTTACTTAATATTTGTGTTTTTTTAATTAGAACTGTCTGTTTGGCTTCAAACTAATTATGAATGCTTTCTACTTCCTGGTGATAGCAGTTGCGCGTTAGCGTGGGTGTTATTAGTGCCCACGACTTGTTATGGAAATCAGTTGGGTGTTGTGTCGTAAATTTTACTTGTACATGTTCTAATCATTGCCCACTGTTCTTGTAGCGTACTGTAACTGTGGCTCATTGTCTGGCCTGAGCTGATGACCAAACGTCCATTTTTTTTTTTTTTTTTTTTTGCTAATGAAGATGTTTTTTCTTCGTTTTAGTTCACATGTACTTGCCCATTGTAGGTGGAAACAGAACCACTGGCGACATTAAATTGTGAAATTTCAAATTGAAAAACTTTATTACCTGTTTAATCCTATATGTTGAAGCTCTCGTACTTGCTAAAGAGGTTTAACAGAGTAAAATACATAAATGGTGGTTCAGCTGCCCCTGTCTATGAGTTTTATGCAACACGCAATCCCTTCAAAAACTTCGTACGAGGTTTTAATGCTCTCTCGTTCGTTACATGCAAACTGCTAGGCTTACGGAAGAAATACGAAGTACCTACTTGTGGGAAATTTAATGTAATTAAATTTTATATTGTAATGTTCTCTCACTGGAGCACACAGTTTTCGAGTTATTCAGGAGAAATCTATTTGAGGGTCACTTTTATAGGTTTTTCTTGAATAGTGCGAAAGCTATAGCCTCCAGTGAAAACTTATCCCAGTGTAGAATTTAACAACATTGAATTTCTTGTACATTTTTTTCTGTAGGACTAATAGTTGCACGTAGCGTGCGAGGTAATATGAAAATCGTGAGTGTAGTATTTGAAGGTGTTGTAGGTTGCGTAAAACATTTACGTAGGGACAGCTGTATCACCCTGTATATGGTGAAACTTCCTAGCAGATTAAGACTTTGTGCCAGACCGAAACTCGAACTGAGTACCGTTGCCTTTTGCAGACAAATACTCTATCAACTGAGCTACCCAAGCACGACCCACAAACAATTCTTAAAATCTTTGCTTCTCCCAGTGCCTCGTGTCCTATCTTCCAAACTTCACAGATGTCTTCATTCAAAACTTGCGGGCCTGACGATACTGAAGAAAGAGTATTGCGAATACAAATCTCTGAGCACGGGCCACGAGTCGTCCTTGAGTAGGTGAGTTGGTAGATCACTCGCCCGGTAAAGGCAAAGTTGTCGAGTTCAGGTTTCGGTTTGGCAAATAGTTTTAATCTGCCGGGAAGTTCTGTATCAGGACGCATTTGGCTGCAGAGCGAGAAATCATCCTGGATGCTTTCATGATATTTATGAATAGATGTCATTTCTTATACAAATGTTGTTTGATTATTTATACAGCACATTACTACTTCCAGCTCCTCGTTAGCTACAATATTTCACTGGCAGAAGAGTCTGATTCTAAGGAGGTTTCTGAGTTGTAAAACCAGAAAGACGCAAAAAGTTTAAGTTTATAGTTGAAACGCTGTTTTCTTGCACATGTATACTGTTAAAATGTTTTCTGTTCCCCGATGATTCCATCTTTAGTCGTGGAGGCCAGGGACATGCTGGGGATAGGCGTCTTAAGAAGGAGCACCTAGTCTAACAAGGGGAGGCCGCCAATTGTGAAATTCAGATTCGATTCATACTGCGCATAATAAAAGCTCATGGCCAGAGGTGTAATGTGGCAAAGCACCAAGATGCACTTCTCAGCCGTTGTCGAGAAAATCGACAGTTAAAAGAAACCGTTGCGGCGAAATACTGTCTACGATTAATGATTTTTCTACAGCGTCATAGCGCAGCGGTAAGCGATGGGGTTCGTAACCCGAAGGTCGCCGGATCGAATCCCACGCCATGCAATATTTTTTTATTATTAGTTTTTGCAATTCAAATATATATAAAAAACTATTAATGAATTGCTTATGCATGTTGCTGAAGGCGGATGGCTCTCCAATTGTACCGCCTCCATTTTTCCGTTTGTTTAACAGGGTGTACCAAAGCTGTCCCGTCCGCATTGATTTTCGACGATGTTATAAGTTGCGCTAGGGACCGCATCTACCTTCTTTCGAAGTTAGCAGGCAACTACGCTGTTATGGGGCGGCTCGTTTCGGCCCATTCAACATCTGTCCTTCAAGTGTAACGAGCGAGTAACGGAGTTTATATTTCATACCTGCCACAGCAAGTTTGTGTTCGTGGGGTCTCTATTCTAATTCGAACGTTTGACTTACGCTATACGTATTCGTTTCTACGTCTTCCGTTAACTATACGTGGTTAACATTATGAAGACAATTAATAACATTTGTGAAATACAACTTTGTTTGCGGAAAACATAATGATGTTCGAAGTCGCCAGTTTTTCCACGACAAACGACTTTCAACAACTTATTATATGTATAATTGTTGCAACTGATTGCCGGGAATTTTATATATATATATATATATATATATATATATATATATATATATATTACAAAAAACAAATACTAAAAAAAAAAGTAGCATGGAGCGAGATTCGATCCGGCGACCTTCGGATTACGAACCCCAGCGCTTACCGCTGCACCACCACGCTGTAGAAAATCACTAATCGTAGAGAGTATTTCACCGCAACGGTTTCTTTTAACCGTCGATTTTTTCGAGAACGGCTGAGAAGTGCATCTTGGTGCTTTGCCACATTACACCTCTGGCCATGAGCATTTATTATGCGCAGTATGAATCGGATCTGAATTTCACAATTGACGGCCTCCCCTTGTAAGAGTTAAAGATCTGCCGCCAACCGGCTGAAGACAGCATTAAGGAGTTGACACAGCGTCTACATGACGCAGTGGACTGCCTTCTGCAGCTGAGTCCCGCTACCCTCAGAGAATTAGGTCAAGCTATGTTTGTTTGTCGTGAGTCGTGCCGGTGTGCAGAACAACATCCATTTGCTTCAGGATAGTTGTCCTTCACGATTGCAGTTATTTCGGGGGTGCAATCCCATTTTGATCACTTAGGTAATCGAGTACAGGATTTACATAAAGTTGATACGGAAGTTAAGCAAGGAGGAGAAATCGAAGAGCTCTTAGAAAAGGTTAGGGAACTTTAACACCATGCTAATCTGTTGCAGTGAAAAGAAAATTCTGACAATCAGACGATGGCAGAGGATAATCAGGAGTGTAAGCTTTTTTAACGAAATGTTGCTGGTATGAAGTTATGGAGACATTTCAGTCACTTCCCTAATCGCAGTGTGGCTGTTACACAAGTCGTCTGTAGCGACCAGTGACCAAATTGTAGAATTTTTTTGTTTGTCGGTTACAACAGCAGGCTACAGCCACTTCAGATTCCTCACCTTGTAGTTCTTCAGTTTATCTATTTTCCAGCGGCAGGTTGGATACTATACTTGCTCAGGTTATTCGAGACGTGGTTATCTTGAGTGGGAAAATTGTTAACCAGGGTTTCTTATACTGAGTAATGAGTTACTTAACAAACACTATTTTTGAGCAAAGACCAACAAGAAACCTTCGTGAATTACATAGACAGTATTAGACGTACAAAATTAGTATTCTGCGAGATTCAGATTGTTAAAATATAATTGAAGGAATGCGGGCAGAAGACCATAGGCAAGTGGTTTTAAGTATCACACCTAGTAGTTTCATGTACCTTGATTAGTTGGTGCGAGAAATACAGAATGTCAGTTCTGCTGATCAGAAAAGGCGGTTTGGTTCCCAAGCAAGCAGCTTGCCCGGGACCTTTTCTTTTCATTTGCATATAGGTAGCCAATCTGTACGAGTCAGTGGAAGTTGATTCAGGTCTAATAAATCAGGACATTTTGGTCGGCAATGTCCGGTAGTTTGCGGAGAAAATATGATAGATGAGGTTTTCGGAAACGTGGTTGAAGAAGACAAGCAGGTTAGCCAGATGCGGAAAACAACAAGTTAAGTGGAGTTTTCTGTTTTAACCTTAGCCATGAACCAGTCTGTGGGCTGCTGGATTCTGACAGTAATATTTCTTTGATTAATTGATCTTGGTATCTCAAGAACAGAAGTATTTGTAAATTTCCCATTTTAGAGCCACTGGAGAAACAGGTTCGACCATTAATGGCTAGTCGTTACTCTTGCTAGGTGAGGTACGAGCTAGTTTGAGATTTCAGCAGTTCTCATGGCCTATTCAGATCCTCGTGGCTCAGCATCTGTCTGTCAATTCATTATTGTGTTGTGATTTCACAGACTAACTTAATCTGGAAATGTTTCTTTAACTATCATCCGCCGGAGTACTAGCCTTGGAACATAACTTGTCAGTTTCCAGATTTCAGACAGAATAGTTGGATGTAACCAATAAAAGTGTAAAGGCCCTTAGTAATAAGGACTGCTTATGCTCAATTATCTGATACATGTCTCTAAAATGGTAGTACAGCATATTCAGCTTTTTGGTTTGGTTGCTTCGTCTTTCGCTGTCAGATGTCAAGACTAAATTAATAACGAAATAATTTAATATATTAACCACATCTCTTTCACTTGATGAGTTCGCGTGACAAAATTTGTATATGCATTGGGGGCCGGTTACACAACACTTACAGTGATCGCGATTTCCATCTTACGCATCTGAAAAATATTCTTCTCCTATAAGATGACTCCATTAGGTGCATGAAGGCTGAATTTATCCACTAATGCTGTATTTATACAGACCTCTTGCATTTTACACAACTAGTATCTGCTGTTTAACTCTTTACCGACACGCCACACCACATCAACACCACGGAACATGAATACAGTATTGTGAACGTAACTTGAGGGAAAGATGGTTACCTCGAACAACGTGCTACACTCATCAGTGTGACAACATATTACAGGATTCAATACCGTTCGTGTTAGTTTACAAATTGTATGGTTCTTGCTGCTTTGAGATATATTATATTCACTGAATGTCGGAAAAAATGTGTAGAGATATAAAACTGACCAAGAGTAGAGATGACGAGGGTCTAAAACTTACACTATTAAAAATATATGAAGACACATGGTCTGTTTGACATATGAGTGGTATAGTTTATTCGCCTATATATTGAAGGAATTTTTATAAATTTCGGGTATTCCCATTTTGGAACTCCATTTGTCCTCAGCTTTATTCTTCATTCAACTTTATATCTCCTCATATTTCTGCCGTCTACACTGCATCGAATATCCTAAAACCATCAACAACCGTAAAAGTTAACCCAACAGAACGGTAACGTATCAGACAAATATGAATACGCTGTCACTTTCAAGCAGACGATGCATTATTCGTCCTAGCTACCTTTCCGTTTACTTACGTTGGCAGTACTGTGTTCCTCTTTCGTGCTGGTAATGTGGTATGGTTTTAACGCAGCTAAAACCTCGACAATGTTTTAAAAAGCCAAAACACTCCGGGTAATGAGTAAAGGATCTAAATTAATACAGACCAAGTAGAAATACGCTGTATTCATTTAACTAATTTGTGATTATGGAATCGACTGTGGAGGAGATTTCATTAAACTGATGTGAGTAAGAAATATTTATAGCCGAGAAGAAATAATGAATTCAGCAACAGAAATTCTGTCATTACACGCATAGATCACCCTAGTGACTTTTCTGCGTTTTACAATTAGTGGTATTTTTGATTTTATAAAATGTTCTTTGTACTTCACAGGGAATGGTAATCAGCACATTACAACAAGGAGGCACTAATATAGCGTTACTCAATTCTAAATGTTTTGCATATGCGATGTCCCACAGATTAATGTAACTTTACATGTACAGTGCTACGCAAGCACAAGCTCGAAATGCTAATATATTGCTATCTAGAGGGAAATAATTGCATTCATTACAAATTAACGATAAATTATATGGGTTATGTTTTATTAATTGCTTCTTTTATTTCTGTATGGATTTAATTTAATGGAAAACCGCACACAAAAGCAAATAACGTAATTTGTTAATTTAATAACAAACTTGTTATGCAAAAACTGGTTTCGGATTAATTTTCGATATTTCAGTATTTTACGGAACTCATCCATCTTTAAAAATGGTTGCTCTTAATTTTGATTTAATGGCCGCTTCTCGTTTTCTAGCGAAACCATATTTACTAATGATTATGTTGCGAAATCAGTGATACTATATGACTATACCGTCACTTGCGCTGACAAACTCTAAGACTGAGCTCTTAGTCGGGCTGTCAGTCGCAAACAGTCAACAGTAAAGGCAACGTCTGAAGCATTTATCTTCCAGTTATAAATTACAAGAAATTCTGCATGACTCATATTAAAAAATCATGATGTAGAGCTACGGAAGTGGCCTGCGTTGAAGCAAAAAGGCTGACGGCAAATACATTATGCGCACCATTGCTAGTAAGATTTCTTCAAGCGTTTTTCAGCAGACGGCAAAGTAGGTGAATGAATATTCTATACGATTACTGCAAAGTATGTGACATTAATATAGAGTGGAAGACAATTCTGACTTTTCTCACTTTTAAAACTGTAGCGGTACAATTTTGAAAAAAACGAATTTTAAGATTAATTGTCAATTGATGCCAGAGTGAGAATCATATACTTTCTGTAAGCGCAGAGGAGAAATGGAGTGACTGTACGGGTGATACCTGTAGTGTTGAACAGCATGTAAAATACTTACTAAACATGAAGTCTGTATGTGAAAGGAAAGTACTGGACGGCGCTTTCAGATGAAAAGCACGATGACGATGAAAGTGAAGGATATCCTCGACCTGGATTTTTCGTGCCTAGAGATACTCACAATTTAGCCAACGAATCGGTGATTTTAATTGTCCCTTTACCCAACTTTACAGAAAAAATCAAATTGTTGAATTGCATCTAACGACTGATCGTCCATAATACTCAGTGTACAAAATAATTTAGCACCAAATGCAGCAGTTAAATAGACGCTTTCTAAAAGAAAACAAATCAGGTTTTAGCTTAGAAAACGAAGAGAGACGTTCAGGCTCATGAAATGGGTGTTGTAAAGAGCGATGTTGAAAGGAGTAGCGTAGGTGGTGTTGGTGCTGGTGGTGGTTGTGCTACATGTACGGCGCTCTACAGCGAGGTTATCAGCACCAGTATTGTGTTGGTGGGAGACTAAAGTGGTTTCGTCGTGTGAAAAGTATGAAACAGATGGTGAAATACATAAAATGTAATCCTCGCCCATCCTGGGACCATCTACCAGTCATACTCTCACTTCCACAAAGAGCACCAAAGAATAGTGTAGCAAGGAATTGTACCTGGTTCAGTAATTGAAAGATAAAAAACAACCATCCTGGAAACACATTAAAATCTCCTACGTGAGATACGAAATTTTAATGCGTTTTCAGAGTAATATAAAATAAAAAAATACTGAGAACTTCATTCTAATGTGAACATCAGTTGGTTTATTGTATTACTTTGTGCAGTGGTAATTGGAAATAATTAATAGCAGATACGAATATATAATGTGTTCCAAAACTATTAGTTCAGATTAATACTGTAGGTAGAGAACAACAAAACAAATATATTTAGTTATGCTACTATGGTCCCTGACGGCAAATTCTGTCGTCAGGGACGAATCACACAGAACGTAGTTTAGTATGCAAACTACAGCAATGGCATTCATAGGAACTGTTCGAATGCGCGGCCAGTGGCGTGTATTCAAGCGTTAATGGAAATGAGCGTTTGGCGTCATTGGCCGGGAGGCCCCTTACGGGGCAGGTCCGTCAGCCTTGGTGCAGATCTTACTACTCGTACATTCGACGCCACATTCGGCGACCTGTGCGCCGGATGGGGATGAAATGATGATGAAGACAACGCAACACCCAGTCCCTGAGCGGAGAAAATCTCCCACCCACCCGGAAATCGAACCCGGCACCCTTAGGACGGCAGTCCTTCACGCTGACCATTTCTTTCTTCTTTATCATTTGTTCGTTACGGTTCGTTGTATTTCGTCGTAGCGGACGTCACATGTCATCCGTCGAAGCTCGTTGTTGATCTTTTGACTCAGTTTATTTTACACTCCTGGAAATTGAAATAAGAACACCGTGAATTCATTGTCCCAGGAAGGGGAAACTTTATTGACACATTCCTGGGGTCAGATACATCACATGATCACACTGACAGAACCACAGGCACATAGACACAGGCAACAGAGCATGCACAATGTCGGCACTAGTACAGTGTATATCCACCTTTCGCAGCAATGCAGGCTGCTATTCTCCCATGGAGACGATCGTAGAGATGCTGGATGTAGTCCTGTGGAACGGCTTGCCATGCCATTTCCACCTGGCGCCTCAGTTGGACCAGCGTTCGTGCTGGACGTGCAGACCGCGTGAGACGACGCTTCATCCAGTCCCAAACATGCTCAATGGGGGACAGATCCGGAGATCTTGCTGGCCAGGGTAGTTGACTTACACCTTCTAGAGCACGTTGGGTGGCACGGGATACATGCGGACGTGCATTTTCCTGTTGGAACAGCAAGTTCCCTTGCCGGTCTAGGAGTGGTAGAACGATGGGTTCGATGACGGTTTGGATGTACCGTGCACTATTCAGTGTCCCCTCGACGATCACCAGTGGTGTACGACCAGTGTAGGAGATCGCTCCCCACACCATGATGCCGGGTGTTGGCCCTGTGTGCCTCGGTCGTATGCAGTCCTGATTGTGGCGCTCACCTGCACGGCGCCAAACACGCATACGACCATCATTGGCACCAAGGCAGAAGCGACTCTCATCGCTGAAGACGACACGTCTCCATTCGTCCCTCCATTCACGCCTGTCGCGACACCACTGGAGGCGGGCTGCACGATGTTGGGGCGTGAGCGGAAGACGGCCTAACGGTGTGCGGGACCGTAGCCCAGCTTCATGGAGACGGTTGCGAATGGTCCTCGCCGATACCCCAGGAGCAACAGTGTCCCTAATTTGCTGGGAAGTGGCGGTGCGGTCCCCTACGGCACTGCGTAGGATCCTACGGTCTTGGCGTGCATCCGTGCGTCGCTGCGGTCCGGTCCCAGGTCGACGGGCACGTGCACCTTCCGCCGACCACTGGCGACAACATCGATGTACTGTGGAGACCTCACGCCCCACGTGTTGAGCAATTCGGCGGTACGTCCACCCGGCCTCCCGCCTGCCCACTATACGCCCTCGCTCAAAGTCCGTCAACTGCACATACGGTTCACGTCCACGCTGTCGCGGCATGCTACCAGTGTTAAAGACTGCGATGGAGCTCCGTATGCCACGGCAAACTGGTTGACACTGACGGCGGCGGTGCACAAATGCTGCGCAGCTAGCGCCATTCGACGGCCAACACCGCGGTTCCTGGTGTGTCCGCTGTGCCGTGCGTGTGATCATTGCTCGTACAGCCCTCTCGCAGTGTCCGGAGCAAGTATGGTGGGTCTGACACACCGGTGTCAATGTGTTCTTTTTTCCATTTCCAGGAGTGTATTACAGAGGGCAGCCAGCTCTCTGACCGAACACGCTGAGCTAACGTGCCGGCATACATTCAGCTGTCAGGCGGTGCATCGTCAGACGTTTGAACGTTCTGTTCGAAAATTCCTGGCATGTCCGCAATCGTACCAGCCGCGACGGCAATTCTAGCGACGAGTTCTTCTTCTGTGTCCACAACGATTTCAAACATCAGCTGCCCCACACGCCCCCAGAGGAAGAAGTCCTGATACGTGAAGTCACGTTACCTGGCACGCCAGGCAACTGGGCCACCTCGGCTGATCCACTTATTCACGAAGGTGGTTCTCACAGCAATGCTGAAGTGGCCAGGTGGCCCAGCGTGCTCGAAGTACGTCCTTTTTCTAACATTCAGGTGTACATCTTCCATCAGTTCTGGCAACACCTGCCTCAGAACATGCTGTACCTCCTCCCGTTGAGGCGGAATGGGAGAACGTTCGGTCCAAACAACCTGTCACTGGGAACGCCGGCCAACACGTTAACACCGAACAGCTGTCGATGAACGCGATATCGACTATCTCGTGAATCGACAATATGCCCAAACTTGCAAATTGTGTATATTTGAATGTCAGTACACACTTCAGTCAACAAAACCGACACAACAAAATGTTCCCTAACATTACAAGTTGACTTCAGAGACAGTAAGTTAGTTATCGAAATATATTTGGTTTCATCTTCCCAGCCTCCTTTAGTACACCTTGTAGAACACGTGTTGAATACTTTATCTTTTTTTATCAAAGGATGCACTCATACTTAGCTATAATACTCAAGTTATACTGTGCACCTATTTCTACACTATTGGCCATTAAGATTGTTACACCACGAAGATGACGTGCTACAGACGCGAAATTTAACCGAAAGGAAGAAGAAGCTGTGATATGCAAATGATTAGCTTTTCAGACCATTCACATAAGGCTGGAGCTAGTGGCGACACCTACAACGTGCTGACATGAGGAAAGTTTCCAACCGATTTCTCATACACAAACAGCAGTTGATCGGCGTTGCCTGGTGAAACGTTGTGATGCCTCGTGTCAGGAGGAGAAATGCTTACAATCACGTTTCCGACTTTCATAAAGGTCGGATTGTGGCCTATCGCGATTGCGGTTTATCGTATCGCGACGTTGCTACTCGCGTTGGTCGAGATCCAATGACTGTTAGCAGAATATGGAATCGCTGGGTTCAGGAGGGTAATACAGAACGCCGTACTGGATCCCAACGGCCTCGTATCATTAGCAGTCAAGATGACGGGTATCTTATCCGCATGGCTGTAACGGATCGTGCAGCCACGTCTCGATCCCTGAGTCAACAGATGGGGACGTTTGCTAGACAATAACCATCTGCACAAACAGTTCGACGACGTTTGCAGCAGCATGGACTATCAGCTCGGAGACCATGGCTGCGGTTACCCTCGACGCTGCATCACAGACAGGAGCGCTGGCGATGGTGTACTCAACGACGAACCTGGGTGCACGAATGACAAAACGTCATTTTTTCGGATGACTTCAGGTTCTGTTTACAGCATCATGATGGTCACATCAGTGTTTGGCGGCATCACGGTGAATGCACATTGGAAGCGTTTATTCGTCATCGCCATACTGGCGTATCACCAGACGTGATGGTATGGGGTGCCATTGATTACACGTCTCGATCACCTCTTGTTCGCATTGACGGCAATTTGAACAGTGGACGTTACATTTCAGATGTGTTACGACCCGTGGCTCTACCCTTCATTCGATTCCTGTGAAACACTGCATTTCAGCAGGATAAAGTACGACCGCACGTTGCAGGTCCTGTACGGGCCTTTCTGGACACAGAAATTGTTCGACTGCTGCTCTGGCCAGCACATTCTCCAGATCTCTCACCCATTAAAAACGTCTGGTCAACGGTGGCCGAGCAACTGGCTGGTCACAATACGCCAGTCACTACCCTTGATGTATTGAAGCTGAATGGACCGCTGTACCTGTACACGCCATCCAAGCTCTCTTTGACTCAATGCACAGGCATATCAAGGCCTTTATTACGGCAATAGGTGGTTGTTCTGGGTACTGACTTCTATGCACCCAAACTTCGTGAAAATGTAATCACATGTCAGTTCTAGTGTAATATATTTGTCCAATGAATACCCGTTTATCATCTGCATTTGTTCTTGGTGTAGCAATTTTAATGGCCAGTAGTGTATATCAATACTCCGCAAGCCCGGCTCATGGCGTTTGGAGAAGGAGACCTTGTACCACTGTCACATTCTTCCTTTCCGGTGCCAGTAGCAAATAGTGCGCAGTAAGATCGATTCGTTAAGCCCCTACAAGAGCTCAAATCTCAAACTTTTTCGCGAGGTATACATTGGAAGCAGAATTATCTTGACTCTTCTAAGAGAGTACGCTTTCGGAATGTTTACAACAAACTACTTCGTGACACACCCACGGCTGGAGTTAGAGAAAGGGGAATGGATTTTTCACACTGCAGTGGAGTTTACACTGATCTGAAACACAAAAATGGTTCAAATGGCTCTGAGCACTATGGGACTTATCATCTGAGGTCATCAATCCCTTAGTCTTAGAACTACTTAAACCCAACTAACCTAAGGACATGACACACTTCCATGCCCGAGGCAGGATTCTAACCTGCGACCGTAGCGGTCGTGCGGTTCCAGACTGAAGCGCCTAGAACCGCTCGGCCACAACTGGCCGGCTCTGAAACACACCAAAAGCTTTTAATTGTGTACCTGGTAGTTCGCAAAATTTGGAATTTGCAGTTTTTATGCAAGTGATTCTGCAAATACAAAAACGTGCCGTGCCCAGGAACTAATTTAACAGTAATTACTCAAAATTTATTGTAGCTCAAACGATTGGTAGTCATGCAATTAGTATTTTAGAGATACCTTACTTCGATTTTTAAATGGTACGCACATTCGATTATATATGAATATTTCATATTTTCATCGTCATTTAGGGCCTCAGCAGAAGACAAAATTATACTAAAACAAAATCATAAAACATAACGAAATGGTCTACACGTCCAGTCCACGAATCATGGTTAAATAGAACTGTAGCGTCACGAAAATTGATTACATATGTTTGGCCATTTACTTCTGTCTCGGGCACCCTCAGTGCTAGCTATTAGATCGGCTTCTTGCAGGGTCGTTGAAGTTCCATCTCTCTACTTTGTTCGTGGACGACCTCTTTGGACGTCTACCAGTTGGCTAATATGCTAAAGTTTGGCTAAGAAGAGTACCCTCTGCTCCGATAACATATTTTATGTTATTAATGTGTATATACCACTTTTTTGCTCCAACGATCTAAACTTTCATCTTCTTATGAATAAGTCCAACGAGTTACGAAACAAATCTAGAAAATTTTTACAGGAAAAGTATTTATAGCTACATACTGCGACATGAAACAAAAATTAAAAATATGAATCAGAAAAATGCGAGAACGATTGAGAAAATTCTGTTAAATATCATCAAAAGTAGCCGACATTAACTCTCCTAGAACTGGATTAACAGCCTGTAAATTTTGAAAAATAGCTTATTAGATTTGATAATACACCAGATCACGTTAATGGACGTATTTCATCTCTTTCATGCTTTCCTTTCTTTTATTAATTGTGATTACTAAAACCGAAGAATATATATTTGGAAAACTTCTCTTTTTGGTTTGTTGATGTGAAATGTAGCATCTATAACTGACTAGAGGAACTTGAGAAATCTTCCAAAACACATTCAGATTCGCCAGTAGATCACTGTCTGTCCAGGTTTTCACACGATTGAGCAGTCATTTCAAATGGACAGCACAATTCGTAGGTCTATGACACCAGGTGGGTACTCTTACACCTCGCAGAACTGAGGAAGTTCCAATTTCAGAAGAGGACATCCTTTTGACCTTGAAATGTTAAATTAGTTTCCTCTTTTCCAGCGCATAACATGGGAATTCCTGTTTCGACTGAAGCGTTGGGACTCATAAATTAAGTGCAACTGGCAGTGTTTTTCAAAGTCTACTGAAATAGCACTGCGGAGTAAAACTGGACGTAGAATTAGCAAACCATCAAGGATCTTGTTTGTCTACAGACAAATGATAAACTTCTATTGAGATCCCGCTACCCACCAGTGGGATGGTCGCTCATGGACTAGTTGAGGATGGTTGATGAGCATGTGTCTATTGGTGACATGTATATCTTGTTCTAGGAATCCGCACATTAGGATGCTGGACTATTCCCTTCCTTCTTCTCGGTGAGAGCCGTGCGAGGAAGAGGAAAGACTGGGGTCGTTATTTCAGCACTGTTCTGTGAAAGTTCGTATCTATCTTGACTACAAAATGGCGCCTAAACAGGTCCGCGCCAAGGAAACACCGTAATTTCTCGCGAACGGCGTGAAAACCGGAAGTATCTCAAGACAGGTGACGACTACTAAAGTCAATGCATTTCATTTCACACCAGGCATTGTTAGTCTGCAGTTTAGTAACATCGAAGATTATCATTGGGAGGAGTTAGAACGCTACCATGAAAAGCAGAGACTAAAATTGCAGGAGGGAACAAGTGCACCCACAACCCCCTACCCCCCCCCCCCCCGCCCACACACACACCCTCCCTTGCTGACATGCAGGGTCCATGGATTCATGAGTTTGTCTCCATACCCGTACACGTCCATGCGCTCGATACAATTTGAGACGACACTGGTCCCACCAGGCAACATGTTTCCATTCATCAAGAGCCCAATGTCGGAGTTGCCGGGCCCAGGTGAGGCGTAAAGCTTTGTGTCGTGCAGTCATCAAGGGTACACGAGTGGGCCCTCTGCTCCGAAAGCCCATATCGATGATAATTTGTTGAACTGTTCGCACGCTGGCACTTGCTGAGCGCCTAGCATTGAAATCTACAGAAATTTGCGGAAGAGTTGCACTTCTCCCATTCTTGCAGGATCTTTTTCCGGCCGCTGGAATGTCGGAGATTTGATGTTTTACCGGATTCCTGATATCCACGGTACACTCGTGAAATGGTCGTACTGGAAAATCCCCACGTCATCACTGCCTCGGAGAAGATGTGGTCCATCGCTCGAGCTCCGACTATAACACCACGTTTAAACTTACTTAAATCTCGATAAACTGTCAATGTAGCAGCAGTAACCGATCTAACAACTGCGTCAGACACTTATTGTCTTATATAGGCGTTGCCGACCGCAGTGCCATATTCTGTTGTTACATATCTCTCTATTTGAATACGCTCGCCTATACTAGTTTGTTTGGCGTTTCAGTGTATTATTTCTACGAATACCTTCCCTTACTTGCTGAACTTCACGTAAGTTTTCCTGCATACTATGAGTGGTAACACTCCCGGCAGATAGAACATTGCGAGAATTACCTTGGCCAAAGCCTAGGGCATTGTTTCCACAGCGAATTGTCACTCTGTAGCGTAGTGAGTACTGATCTGAAACTTCCTTGCAGAGTAAATCGTGTGCATTTTAAAACCCCTCGAACCATATCTGGTCTTTTTTTAAACCAAAATTTATTCTAAGTCACAGTGAAACAGTTCCCATATTTCATATAAAATCACAAATTCCCGTTTAAAAACAGAAAAAGTAAATAAAAGAATAATAAGAGCTAATGAAAGTTAGCAGCAAGGGGCTTTATTCAAACAGTTTCTAACGAAAATCCCTTTTGTTTCATAACTATTATATAGACCCAACGCACGTATTGTTAACGTCTTTCGCGTCTCTAGCGTCTGTGAGTCTTTAGCGTCTGGCAGTCTTTGTGTTCGAGGTTTCTTTAGTGTTATAGTTCTGAATATTCGCGTCTCTTAAGTTCATGCGCCATTGCGTGAAATAGTTAACCTCATTGACAGCCGAGTTCATTAAGAGTAAATTTCTTTGACTTTCGGTTAAAAACCCTGTTGGACATTTATTATCAGGCTTAAGTCTGACTAGCCATCAGTGAATCTTATGAAATAAACTGTGATAAATGAACCCTGTGACTTTTGAAGGAATTTATTCGGTGTACTTGTGCTACGCAAAACCAAAGATATCAATTCATTCTGAAGCACGAATCGGCCTCCTAATAACTATCAGCGAGCATCTTTGGCGTCAACCGCTAAAAAACGCAGCTAGCTAATGGTAATAATTTGAATTTTAAACTTATTGATCAACAAATATTGACTACAGTGACAGATAATGTTGTGTCGTCTCGCTTTCACGTATCTCGACGAGGTGAGGAATACTGGCTGGGTGTTGGAAAAGGACATCACGCCTTCGGTGATCTTGTAAGCGCCAGTAGGCACAATAAGAGGCATCAGTATTTGCCCGTGAAAGGGAAATACCCCGGGTTAGAGCCCTGCCCTAGCACCTAGTATTAATCTAAGTTTCAAATTAGCTCGCACTTCACTGCACAGTGTCTGGAATCAGTTCCATAGACTGTGGCTAAGCCATTTCTCCACAGTACCCTCTCTTCCATTATTCCGTGGGAGTGCTGCTAGTCAAGCACTGTGAGGCATTTTTGAATAGGTCTTTGGGAGAGGAAATGAATTACCGAATAACAAATACAGAGTACCATTTGAAAAAGTCATACCACTATTAATATCTTCGTAATAAAACAAAACTACAACGAAGGAAATCATACTGGCCGGTGTCCCCCTGCCGGCTAAAGAACATTTGCTTGAAACATTTTGTAATTTGCATGTGGACAAACAGTTATTTAGGGTGGTCAAGATAAATGGGACACCCTGTGTAGGGCAAACGATGCGCATTGTTCACGATCGCATCGTGGAACACCAGTGGCATACACGTCTTCCCGTAGTCAGCAAGTTCACTATCATCGAATACTTTACTTATGCTGGTTTTTCGATGAAACAAAATATGTGGCCCCTACGTCAAGCTTTCTGAACTCTGATCATCAATCAATCAGTGGAAACAGGTCTGAGTTCGTTATCAATCACGACAGCGGCTTCCAGTTCAAAATGGTTCAAATGGCTCTGAGCACTATGGGACTCAGCTGCTGAGGTCATAAGTCCCCTAGAACTTAGAACTACTTAAACCTAACTAACCTAAGGGCATCACACACATCCATGCCCGAGGCAGGATTCGAACCTGCGACCGTAGCGGTCGCGCGGTTCCAAACTGTAGCGCCTAGAACCGCTCGGCCGCTCCAGCCGGCGCTTCCAGTTGGATACGGCATTAAAACTTGTCACAAAAGAATTTGGTGCCCTGCGCAGCCGGCGTCATTCTGCGATTTTACGGTGTGAAAACGATCTATCTGCCATCGAAGAGGTGAGCTTTCACTACGGAGGGCGCGTTGTGCAACGCAGTGACTTGTAGCGGAAGCGCGTGGACTCTTGCAGCACATTCACAGTGACAACTGCGTACTACACTCATGAACTGACGGGGTCTTCGATAGAGAAGCTTAGTGTATTTCCGGTATTATTCACCTGAAGATGACCAGAAACATTGCGGCAAAAATTTACAAACACACCCGAAATTTCATGGAACCAAATGGTAGTATACGACCTTTTCTGGTGGAATCCCTATTGATTCTTACAGAGAACGTTTTCGGTTCCACCAAGGTCATAATACGAGAGTTTAAAACGTGTTCTAATATTCTACAACAGACTGACTTATGTGAAAATGGCGGCATCAATAATAATAACAGATTGAAATGAAATTCATACCACCGATGAGATGTAATTGCTTACACTAATTATTATGTTTAAAGGACTGTGCGTCATTTCTGCCTTTGAAAATTCACTGTGATTCAAGGCTCTCACGGGCTGCAATCAGAAATTCCAAATCATGCCTGGAATGAAAAACTTCATGGGCATATTGTAGGGTAAATTCGATGTTTGCAGTTTGTATACAGTTTGCGAAGCTGCACCACCACAAGGGGACTGTGATGGACATGTGACAGGCCATCCATGTCAGCGACACAGTCTACAAGCGAGACGTCACGGAAACGTGCCGGTCTGAAAGCTCTGAAACTCTTGGTTTCCCGAAAAATATTTATGCACTCATCTCCACATGTATCCAGACCTTGTCTTGATGACATATAGAATGTGTAGCTGATTGACTCTAAACTCTTCCCGTATAGCTTTCCAAAATACCATTTACCGGCAGCCTTCGAAATCAAATGATCCCTTCAACTTTGTTCTTGAAATGAGCAGTTGGATCGAATGGACAGTGTCTTGAATGGAGAATATAAGATGAGCATCAAAAAAAGCAAAACGAGGATAATTGGATTTAGTCGAGTTAAATCAGGTGATTCTGAGGGAATTAGATTAAGAAATGGGATACTGATAGCAGTAGATGGTAATAGTAGATGAAACTACGTTAGCAACTGTTTGACCGAACAAGACGCGGCGTGAATCTTGATCAACCAGGCAGGGAACATACTTCTTCGCGATTGGACCGATTACGCTCGAAGCTCCGAAGATACATTCGTTTGATTTTTCAAAGACAATAAGGATAACTTCATAAATAATCCGAAAAAACCTGTGGTTCAAAATTCTCAGTATAGCCAGAAAACTGAAATGGCATTTCACCGTTCCTTCGTCTACGCGTCATACTAATAAACTAACTATTCCTCAATGAATGTCTTAATTACACATACCTCAACAACTTCGATGAAATATTTGAATGTAGACATTATTTTCTTATTAGTAAAATTGTTCAGTTTCTATTAGGTCATTCACAAGCAAGCACTGCATAATGCGTTCATGTTTTGTGCAATGTTTCATTGATAATGAGTCTATGTTCTTTTTCTGAAAGGAAAAGCAATTGCGAGAAAGCTGGGTAATTTTCCGCAGCGGGTAATAGTACGCATTCCGTATTTGAAGCTTGTGATAGACACGACGGCTTCCGATTACCGGTTCCTCTACTGATTCCTGTAAGTAATAAGTGCAAACAACAAGACAGGCACCATTTGAAATGTGGAAAACATAACAGACCAATTTATTGTTATTCCCAGCAGACACAGAATCAGAAGGTAAGCTTAAGGTTTTATGATATACGTTTGTGTGAATAAGTCATTAAAACTTGTTATTCACTGTCAAACT
Source organism: Schistocerca piceifrons (assembly GCF_021461385.2). Classification (NCBI taxonomy): domain Eukaryota; kingdom Metazoa; phylum Arthropoda; class Insecta; order Orthoptera; family Acrididae; genus Schistocerca; species Schistocerca piceifrons. Next base: position 588,933,974 of record NC_060141.1, read on the forward strand.
GCATCGATTAACTTTTTAAATACGACATGTTGACACAAAATTTGATGGCACTAGTCTGTAATGGCACACGGGAGTAACAGGTGTACTGAAAGAGAACAGGTCTGCCCTCCGCCGACGCAGCTCTCTCCCCCCCCCCCCCCCCCCGTTGTAAAAATGAATCTGGAGATGAATATTAATTGAAAAATAATGTGCAATGAATGAAAAAGAAACAACAAATTACGCTGAAGAAGAATGATGGGAAATGTGTACGTGGTTGCTAAGCTGAGCAGCCTGGAAAGAAGGAAAAGTACATAAATAAGGAGCAAATGCCAGAGTAATTAGAGGTATCGAACGTTTCCAGCATTTGTGAAACTGTTGAACTATTATTACGATCACCAATTTGCAGGTAGTAAAGAATTTAGTGAGTTATCCTGCATTTGAGGAGGATTCGACAAAGACTAAAATTTGTAGTAGTGATGTGTTCGGTGCTCTGCTTGGAATTACGCCGCATGTACTGGAAAAGACGTGCCAACACAACGGTTGTGTTAACTGCTTACGCCGCAATGAACATCATAAAAACCGTTAAATAATCAAAATGAAAATGGTCACAGATTCCATTTCACTGTTTAAATAATTTCAGTGTTCTCATTTTGTAACCCAAATTGGCGGATGACATAAGCGGCAAGTACTTTAGCTCGTGTAAATTTAGTATAAGTTTCCGTTCTCGAGGTCACAGTACCCTAAACTCTGAAGATGGTTACCGGATGGGATGGAGAACGTGTACAAATGCATCTTTGTACGTCGAGAGAACCTTAATTGTACTGATTTTTACATTCAGATTGATTTACTGTGGTAAATGAAACCACAGCAATGTTACATACAATTGGCTTTAGGTGAGAACTTGTTTCTTTTATTCTAGTCCATGAACACAAAAAATGTGTCCTCAGATTATCGATTTCGGTCACTGGTGACCTTCTTCAGATCTCTTTGAAATATATCCTAATATAATAAAGCCAGCACAGCATCCTCAAGAGGTTTAAACAAATATAGGTACAAAACGTCGAAGTAGAAATATGGCACGAACTAAGCCACAGCGGCACCCTACTTTTAGTTATGTTCGACAATGACTAGCTGATTTTGTTTGTATCTGTTGACGAGTCACCCTGGATTTATTCTATTAGGATAAGTAATAAACAAATCTAAAGACTGTTGCCGTTGACGAAAATCGATAGTCTGAGGGAAACTTTTTTTGAGATCGTAGAGTGGAACGAAAGAAATAAATTCTTAACTTCCGGGCCACTACTTTTATTCGCGACTTCGTCGCAGCTTGTGGTTTAGATTATTTATTATGATTGTGTCAAAATAGATATTTTTCCTTAACTGCCTGCTGTTTCTCCTCTTCCCCTTAGTGTAAACCGTAAGCCTTGAAACGGTCCACAGTCGATTCTAAAGAATGTTGCTATCCGCCTGCGATGCATGGCTCGCCGCGAGGTGGCGAATGAGCAGCGCCGAAATCTAAGTAGGCAGAAACAGAACGGCAGAGGATCAGCTGTGGCACGGGCAAGTGAATATGACGTTCACACACTGAGCAGCTTGCTGTGCTTTGCTCAAATTTGAGTTCACTCCAGGCACTAAATGGTGTGGTCTCGAACCGTATTTTAATGGTTTGTGCAGACAGCAGTGGAGATCGAGCAGTGTCGTGAAGTGTTATCAACGCGTCGCGCGCGGAATTGCATGGAGATACGGCGCTCGGCATGAAGAAAGCTCTGCCTTGCTGTGGATGGCGTCAGCCGGTGTAACCGCACTTGGCGGCCGCATTGTGTGGCTAGCGAAAGTGGTATATGGTGGATGCTAATCGCCTTTAGTTGGTGTTACACTGCAAGGCACTTGACATTGAAAAAAGATGAACTACATTTGAGCGTGATACGGGTGAGCATCAGCGCTGCCTGTGCTTCAGTTTTTGTAGTGGGTTTCGTCCTGTATCCAACAATTAGCTTTTTGTGAATTATGCTATGTTTATCAGCCGCTGTGCTGGCTGCACTTAAAAGACAGGCCTTTATTGCTATATGTCCTTTTAAATATTTCCTAAAGTTTTTTTTTTTTGTGATTTAGATTTTACTGGGCTGTCTTAAGCTGCGCTGAGCTTACTGAAAGAGACTCTTACTTCATCGATTTTCTATCTTTAACCCATTAGCTTAGGGCAGAAGCCATTTAAAAACTGTCTTGCTACTGGACGGCTACTGCTAGAGTTTCATTTCTAACAAGCAAATTAATTACTGAGTAATTTTTGCTCCGCCATTACCTGACGCTGTGTATCTTCTACTAAATGCTGTCTTCCGAAGGTTCTACTATTTTTTTTTTTTGAGTCATCAGTCTTCTGACTGTTTTGATGCGGCCCGCCACGAATTCCTCACCTGTGCCAACGCCTTCATCTCAGAGTAGCAGTTGCAACCTACGATCATTAATTATTTTCTGGGTGTTTTCCAGTCTTCCTGTACAGCTTTTGCCCTCTACAGCTCCGCCGGCCGAAGTGGCCGTGCGGTTAAAGGCGCTGCAGTCTGGAACCGCAAGACCGCTACGGTCGCAGGTTCGAATCCTGCCTCGGGCATGGATGTTTGTGATGTCCTTAGGTTAGTTAGGTTTAACTAGTTCTTAGGGGACTAATGACCTCAGCAGTTGAGTCCCATAGTGCTCAGAGCCATTTTGAGCCTCTACTGCTCCTTCTAGTACCATTGATATCGTAACAGATGTCCTGGTCTCCCTGTCCCTTCTCCTTGTCAGTGTTTCCCACATACACCTTTCCCATTCTGCGCAGAACCACCTCATTCCCTATCTTACCAGTCCATCTAATTTAAACATTAGTCAGTAGCAGTACATCTCAAACGCTTCAATTCCCTTCTGTTCCTGTTTTCTAACAATTCATATTTCACTACGGTACAATGCTGTGCTCCAAACGCATATTCTCAGAAATTTATTCCTCAATTTAAGGCCTATGTTTGATACTAGTAGATTCTTCTTGGTCAAGAATGCCCTTTTTGCCAGTGCTAGTCTGTTTTTGATACCCTCCTTGCTCTGTCCATCATTGGTTATTTTGCTGCCTAGGTAGCAGAATTCCTTCATCTACTTCATGACCATCCATCCTGATGTTAAATTTCTCGCTGTACTCATTTCTGGTACTTGTCATTACTTTCGTATTCCTTCGATTTACTCTCAATCCATATTCTGTACTCTTCAGACTCTCCATTCCATTCAGCAGATCTTGTAATAATTATTCAGGTTCACTCAGGATAGCAATGTCATCAGCAAATCATGTCATTTATATTCTTTCACCTTCAATTTTAATTGCACTCCTAAATCTTTCTTTCTTTCGTTTCCATCATTACTTCTTCGATGTACAGATTGAACAGTAGGGGATAAAAACTACATCCCTATCTTATACCCTTTTTAATCCGAGCACTTCGTTCTTGGCCGTCCACTTGGCACTTGCATATATTGTACATGACCCGTCTCTCCCTGTAGCTTACCCGTATTTTTCTCAGAATTTCAGACATAATGCACCATTTTACATCGCCGAACGCTTTTTCCGGATCGACAAATCCTTTGAACGTGTCTTGATTTTTCTGTAGTCTTGTTTCAATTATCAACCGCAACGTCGGCTCAAAATGGCTCTGAGCACTATGGGACTTAACATCTATGGTCATCAGTCCCCTAGAACTTAGAACTACTTAAACCTAACTAACCTAAGGACATCACACAACACCCAGTCATCACGAGGCAGAGAAAATCCCTGACCCCGCCGGGAATCGAACCCGGGAACCCGGGCGTGGGAAGCGAGAACGCTACCGCACGACCACGAGCTGCGGACCGCAACGTCGGAATTGCCTCTATCGTGCCTTTACCTTTTCTAAAGCCTAACTGATCGTCCTCAATTTTCTTTTCCATTTTACTGTATATTATTCTTGTTAGAAACTTGGATGCGCGCGCTATTATCTGATTGTGCTATAATTCTCGCACTTGTCAGCTCTTACCGTCTTCGGAATTGTGTAGGTGATATTTTTCCGAAAGTCAGATGGTATGTCACCAGACTCATACATTCTACCCCCCAGCTTCAGTGGTCGTTTTGTTCCCACTTGCACTAAGGATTTTAGAAATTTTGATGGAATGTTATCTATCCCTTCTGCTTTAATTGACCTTAAGTTCTCCAAAGCTCTTTTAAATTCTAATACTCGATCCCCTATCTCTTCTAAATCGACTCCTGTTTCTTCTTCTATCACATCAGACCAATCTTCGCTCTCATAGAGGTTTTCAATGTACTCTTTCCACCTATCCGCTCTTTCCTCTGCATTTAACAGTGGAATTCCCGTTGCACTCTTACCCTTGCTTTTAGTGTCACCGAAGGTTGTTTTGACTTTCTTGTATGCTGAGTCTGTCCTTCCGACAATCAGTTCTTTTTCTATTTCTTCACATTTTTCATGCAGCCATTTCGTCTTAGCTTCCGCGGACTTCCTATTTATTTCATTCCTCGACGAGCTGAGTTTCCCGGATCATTTTTGTACTTCCTCCTTTAATCTATCAACTGAAGTATTTCTTCTGTTACCCATGGTCTCTTCGCAGTTACCTTCTATGTACCTATGTTTTTCTTTCCAACTTCGGTGATGGCCCTTTTTAGAGATGTCGATTTCTCTTCAACTGTACTGCCTACTGAGCAATTCCTTACTGCTACATCTAGAGCCTTAGAGAATTTCAAGCGTATCTCGTCATTCCTTAGTACTTCTGTATTCATCTTCTACGCGTATTGATTCTTCCTGACCTATGTCTCGAACTTGAGCCTACTCTTCATCACTGCTACATTATGATCTGAGTCTATATCTGCTCCTGGGTACGCCTTTCAATACAGAATCTGATTTTTTTTTGAAATTTGTGGTAAGTTCCTGTGGGACCAAACTGATGTCATCGGCCCCTAGGCTTACTCGCTAATTAATCTAACTTAAACTATCTTACGCTAAGGACAACACATATACCCATGCTCGAGGGAGGACTCGAACATCCGACGGAGCAGCCGAGCGAACCGTACAAGGCGCCTAGACCGCGTAGCTGCCCCACGCGTCGGAATCTGTGTCTGACCATGATGTAATCTAACTGAAATCTTCCCGTATCACCGGGCCGTTTCCAAGTATACCTCCTCGTCTTGTGATGCTTGCACAGATATTCGCTATTGCTACCTGGAATTTATTACAGAACTCAACTAGTCTTTATCCCTTCTCATCCCTTGTCACAAGCCCATATTGTCCTGTAACCTTTTCTTCTACCCCCTCCTCTGCACCTGCATTCCGGAACCCCATGACTATTAGATTTTCATCTCCTTTTACGTACTCTGTTATTCTTTCAATATCATAATATACATTATCTCTTCAGCTTGTGACGTCAGTATGCATACCTTAACTATCATAACGAATCCTGTCCCCGTTGTACCACTTTCTGCTGCTCTTGATATTACCGTATACTCATCTCACCAGAAATCCTTGTCTTCTTTCCATTTCACTTCTCCTACCGTATCTACATTGAGCCTTTGCATTTCCCATTTCAGATTTTCTAGTTTCCGTACCACGCTCAAGCTGCTAACATTCTACGCCCCGACTCCTAGAACATTATCGTTTCGTTGATTATTCAGTGTTTTTCTGATGGTCACCTTCCCCTTGGGAGTTCCTTCCCAGAGATCCGAATGGGGACTATTCCGGAATCTTTTGCCAGTGGAGAGATCATCATGACAGTTTTTCAATTACGGGTTCTACTTATCCATGAAAATATTATTTAATAACATTGAAGTGACAAAAGTCATGGGATACCTCCAAATATTGTGTCGGATCTCCTTTTGCCCACCGTAGTGCAGCAACTCGGCGTGGACTCAACAAGTCTTCGGAAATCCCCTGCAGAAATATTGAGCCGTGATGCCTCTGTAGTCGTCTGTAATTACCAAATTATTGCCTGTTCAGGATTTTGTCCTCGGACTGACATCTCGATTACGTCCAATAAATGTTCTATGGGATTGATGACAGGCGATGTGGGTGTTCAGATCATTCGCTCGCATTGTGCAGAATGTTCTTCAAACAAGTTGCGAACAATTGTGGCCCGGTGACATGACACATTGTCATCTATAAAAATTCAATCGCTGTTTGGGAACATGAGGTCAATGAACGACTGCAAATGGTCTCCAGGTAGCCGAACATAAGGATTTTCAGTGAGTGATCGGTTCAGTTGGACCAGGGCGCCAAGTTCATTCTGTGTAATCACAGCCCACACCATTATGGAGTCACCACCATCTTGTACAGTGCCTTCTTTACAACTTGGGTCCATGGCTTCGTGGTGTCTCCGCCACACTCGCACCCGCCTGTCGTCTCTTACCAACTGAAATCGAAAACTGTCTGACCAGGCCACGGTTTCACAGTCGTCTAGGGTCCAACCGATATGGTCACCAGCCAGTCGTGCATGCTGAAATAGCCCATTAACGTCAAATTTCGCCGCACTGTCCTAACGGATACTTCGTAATAAGTCCCACACGATTTTCGCAGTTATTTCACACAATGTTGCTTGTCTGTTAGCACTGACAACTCTATGCAAGTGTCGCTGCATTTGGTCGTTACTTGAGGACTGTCTGCCACTGTGTTGTCCGTGGTGATAGGTAACATGTGGAATTTGGTATTCTCGACATACTCTTGACACTACAGATCTCAGAATACTGAATTCATTAACGATTTCCGAAATTGAATGTCTAATGCGTCTAGCTCCAAGTACCATTCCGCGCTCAGAGTCTGTTAATTCACGTCGTGCGACCATAATGTCGTCGGAAAGCTTTTCGTATGAATCGCCTGAATACAATATGGCATCTCTCTCCATGTACTTCTTTATTATACCTTGTGTGTGCGATTCTACCAGCGTCTGTATATATATGTATACTGCTGTCTCATGACTTTTGTCACCTCAATCTAATTTCTGTTATTGTGTATTATAATTCCCGACATCGTGGCGGGTTGTGGATTTTTAAAGTATTTGCGTTTGTTGTTACATGTATGTTAGTTTCTTGTTTTAGGAGTTACCTGTGCCAGCCTGTAACCAGACTGTTCATGATCCTGCAGAGGGTCGCAGTCGGCGTTATATAGGACCTGTGGCGTGTTGTGGTCCTTTTCCAAGAGTGTTTAATTAACTTAAAGTACTGTAATGAAGTGCTGTGAATTTAAAAGTTTGTTGGCTCTGAATTACGTTCCTAGTACTCCCGATATTGAACGGGATTCTGTCCTATCCCTTGCGTTTATGATTCCTGTATTTTACTTGCTTTAAGGTCAATGCTAAATTAATAGATGTACACAGTTTAGTCTTAAGGAGGTCTTACATTTTCTTGTTTTTATTTTGTTGATGGAAAGAGAGAGATATCCCAGTTTCCAGCTTTGTGCGATAGTAACGGCGGAGGTATTACAACGGCCGTCGGTCTTGTTTCCTCGTGGAGGTGGGGAAGTTACGGACAAACGCCGGGGATGAAAGCCAGCCAGCTCGGCGGTGCTTCGGACAGTGCGTGCGCCGGCCGGCAGGGCGGCTGACCGACAGAGGGTGCGCTGCTTATCGACTGGAAGTTCGTGATTAGCTGGAAGCCGCGGAAGTAGCCACACAAACTCGGCCGGCGTCGGTGGCAGATTGGGCCGGCGCGGCCCTCGCAGTCGCCAAGTTTCCGGCGGCAGATTGCGTGTGTAGGCTGCGAGCGGCGGCCGGCGCCAACTAATTGCTTATCGTGGCCGGGTCCGGGCAAACAGAGCCGCAGCTCCGCCGCGGCGGCGCGCGGCCACACTGATGCAGACGCCGACGCCGCGCGCCTCGGACGCGAGCGCCAGGCGCCGCCTAATTATTAATCACCGCCGCTATTGTCTGAGTCGGGCCGCGCGAGTCAGCACAATTTCCGCGGCATTCACGGCCGGCTCCAATCAGCGCCGGCGGCGCAGCCGTTTAGCCGCACGTCAGCAGGGCCGGTCGGCGCCGTCAATCGGCTGACTTGACACTCGTCCCATACAGTCGCCGGCGTACCAGGCCAGCTGCCGAAAGTGAACATTACGCGAGCTCACTTTCTATCAGCGCTTTGTGAAGTACGTGTAACGTGCCAAGCAGGAGCTTTCCCTGCCACCAGTCCTCCAGTCTCTCAACGCTGCGCTTGTACAGCCAAAATGTTGAAGTAGAAAACCACATATTATTCAGAGCCCAACAAAATCTTCTGGATCTCCTTGCCGTATAATTTAGAATAAAATACTCTGAACCGTCATTTTTACTTTCAAAATCTTTTCTTAAAGAATTTACTTTATTTACTAGCAATTCATCAAGAAGATTAACACATTTAATCACAATACTAATGAGAAGGTATTGAATAGGATTGGGGAGAAGTTTGTGGCACAACTTGACTAGAAGAAGTGATCGGTTGGTAGGACATGTTCCGAGGCATCAAGGGATCACCAATTTAGTACTGGAGGCCAGCGTGGAGGGTAAAAATCGTAGAGGGAGACCAAGAGATGAATACACTAAACAGATTCAGAAGGATGTAGGTTGCAGTAGGTACTGCGAGATGAAGAAGCTTGCACAGGATAGAGTAGCGTGGAGAGCTGCATCAAACCAGTCTCAGGACTGAAGACCACAACAACAACAACAGGTGAGCGTGGAAGTAGATGCCAGGAAGTAACTCATGGAAAATGAAATTACTTTTAACAAATGTGAATTTTATTCCTAAAAGCTTTTTCAAAAACAGATTTAAAATTATAAGCAGAAAAGCACCCTCGAAATATCAAGTTACAATTTTATTAGAGGCAGAAAGAACAATATTAACAGTATGAGCCTTCGGGCTAAGAAGCTTGCCTGCTCCCTTTCAACACGGCCGTAGTCATGACCGCTCACAACAACCTCTGAAAGAGTACACTGGTACAAATCTGCAACACACCAGATTACTTTAAACTAAAAAATTTTAACAACTCACACAAACACGTAAACTATGCACCGTGTAAGAGGGATGGAAATGGTACAACATTCATATTATTTGCTACCGAAAGTGCAATTTCATTTTTATTTTTTAAATTTTTTAAGACTCTTACGGAGGAAGGGTGGCAACCTTACAACCTAAAATGACTACTTAAAAAAAACCATAAAATGTAGACTTACATAAAATGTACAACATGCCCTACATTACAAATATACCACCTCGCAAGATGATAGCCAAGGTAAAAACATATTTCAAGAATTCGGCCTTTAAGCAATAAATTCGTTAACACCGAATCCGACAAGCATGACAGAGGCAGAAATTAACGTATGGCAGAGTGACAGGGGGGGGGGGGGGGGTTACTAAACAACCCGAACCGCAGATTGCTCTAAACCTCCCCAATTCCACAAGGGAAAAATGGACCACCCAATTCATTAATAACCACCTTCCCGCGGGTGGGCAAACGGAGCGGCTGGTGACCTCACCAAGAAAACAAGTACAATTTAACAAGTAAATGAAACAACATATCTCCAATCACTTAAGTTCTAATAAACTGCGATTTCCTGCAAAGACGTGGCGCAGCACCTCCAACGCTCTCCCGACCCGTCCGCTGCCAGCCGCTTCAACGGACGCAGGAAGGCGCGCCGATCTCCCGTCTCACGGCGTTGCAGCTCGCACCGGCCAGCCCGATGTCGTGGTGTCGCCCCCGTTGCTCTGGTGTGAAACACGAAGCCACTACCCCTTTTTATACGGCGCGGTCCGCTGGACTCACGTGGGGACCCACATGCGCCGACGCTCAAGGCGGACGAGTTATCTCGTGTCTCATTGCGCGACCGACCAACCGACCGATCCAACCGCCAATGACCGTTGCCCGAGCAACTCGAGCAGACTGGCGGCCTACGCGCAGACTCAGATGCAGGAACTCAGCCCCGACCGGGCGACCATTAGCTGAGTTCTGTTACTGGCGGAGTGGCAAGACTCTCATTTTCTGGCTTTAAAGTTTGATCCAAACGACAGACATACTAGCACTCCGACGACAGACAGACCCTAACTGCCGCACAAATGCGAACGAGAGACAGACCAGCAACTGGTGACGCGAGACTGACCTAGCCTCACTCAGACTGACACTGCCGAGCTCATAGCGCCCCTTAAATTGCACCGTGAACAGGCAACCTTTCCGCTTTCCCACCAGAGGGAGACTCCAAAGCTGCGATTACCACAGCAGCGCCACCGCCAGAAACAGAAGGTGACTGCTTTACACTGCGCGCTACGGCGCGCTCTTCAAAACAGCAAATTTTACCACGGCTCATACTCGAGCTTTGGATAGCTGTTTCCGCCATCGTCATCAGGAATAAAACATATTCAATCTGTCTTCAGTGTTGTGCTGAACACTCGTGACACACCAGACAAAGGTAATTAGGGAAGTCAGCCGTTTGTGAACTTTGCCTGGAGAATGGACACAAGGTGTAACTTGACGTGGGTCTTGGTTCATGCTTTGGGGCTCCGCTATAAAGCAGGTAGCCGAGATGAGAATAAAGTGAAACAGTAAATGATCCGTTAGGCTGGACCAGAAGACCCAATCAATTCCATGTAAATTCAGCCCACATCATTATGGAGTCACCACCAGCTTGCACAGTGCCTTCTTGACAATTTGGGTCCATGGCTTCGTGGTGTCTGTGCCCACACTCGAATCCGCCCGTCAGGTCTTACCAACTGAAATCGGGAGTCGTCTGAACAGGCCACGGTTTCACAGTCATCTGTGGTCCAACCGATATGGTCTCCAGCCAGTCCAGCAGAGGCGTTGCAGGCGCTGCTACGCATTGAACGGGACATGATGGCGGCCTTTGGATATGATGTGGAAGCAATGACGGCTCTTTGGCGCTTCCAGGAAGGCGGGAGCGAGAATCTCTGACGTGGCTACGGTCTCTCGTGCCACCCGACAACTCTCGGTCCTGCGGCGCGCCGGAGCTGCCACGTGCTGCCAGAGTCGCCATCCCATGCTGGCGTCAGTTTGGCACTCTCTGGAAGGTTCCAGGCGCTGCTGTTTTAATGGAATGTCGTGTCAGCCTACACAGTTTCCTAACGACGATGACAGAAACAGATATCTAGAACTCGGGGATTTTATTCAGTATGAAGCGGCTTGAAAGATGAGAGGATTTTATTGAGGAAATCCACCGTAAACACACCAAGGACACTTACTCAGCTTTTATTTCCAGCTCGAGGTCGCTATGTCCCGCTCTCAACCAAGTCGAATATTTCGCTGAAACGAACCAAGAATGCGCTACATGCAACTCATCCCCTCTGCCCCCCCCCCCCAAATCCGGCCTATCAACGCCCCCCTCTCCCACACAGACAGTAATAAGGGATAAGGGCGGGTAGGAGTACGCGTCTGGAAAGAGTTCGCAGTGGCATTTTCTCAACACTGGCAACACTGACCGACAACGAAAAACGACATCCAGTTGTCACTTCTACAGCGACACCATTACACCCAATCTCGAAGAGGACCGCCACATTTATAGATTATAGCACGTAAACATAAGTTTTTGTTTCAAATTATGTAAGTTGCGTAGCGTAAGAAATAAGCATGATCTAGGTATGCACTAGGAGATAAAATTATTTGCCAAAAGAATCACCATTGTGTGACACACACACCACGGCACGACAAACAGAGGAACCAAGCAGTGACTGTATTTGTGACATATATACTACTGGCCATTAAAATTGCTACACTAAAACGAAAGGCAGGTGATAAACGGGTATTCATTGGAGAAATATATTATACTAGAATTGACATGCGATTACATTTAACGCAGTTTGGGTGCATAGATCCTGAGAAATCAGGCCTTGATGCGCCTGGGCATTGAGTCAAACAGAGCTTGGATGGCGTGTACAGGTACAGCTGCCCATGCAGCTTCAACACGATACCACAGTTCATCAAGACTAGTGACTGGCGTATTGTGACGAGCCAGTTGCTCGTCCACCATTGACCAGACGTTTTCAATTGGTGAGAGACCCGGAGAATGTGCTGGCCAGGGCAGCAGTCGAACATTTTCTTTATCCAGAAAGGACCGTACGGGACCTGCAACTTGCGGTCGTGCATTATTCTGCTGAAATGTAGGGTTTCGCAGGGATCGAATGAAGGATAGAGCCACGGGTCCTCACACATCTGAAACATAGTTCAAAGTGCCGTCACAATGCGAACAAGAAGTGACAGAGACGTGTAACCAATGGTACCCCATACCATCACGCCGGGTGATACGCCAGTATGGCGATGACGAATACACGCTTCCAATGTGCATTCACCACGATGTCGCCAAACACGGATGTGACCATCATAATGCCGTAAACAGAACCTGGATTCATCCGAAAAAATTACGTTCTGCCATTCGTGCACCCAGGTTCGTCGTTGAGTAAACCATCGCAGGCGCTCCTGTCTGTGATGCAGCGTCAAGGGTAACCACAACCATGGTCTCCGAGCTGATAGGCCATGCTGCTGCAAACGTCGTCGAACTGTTCGTGCAGATGATTGTTGTCTTGCAAATGTCCCCATCTGCTGGCTCAGGGATCGAGACGTGGCTGCACGATCCGTTACAACCATGCGGATAAGATGCCTGTCATCTCGACTGCTAGTGATACGAGGCCATTAGGATCTAGCACGGCGCTCCGTATTACCTTCCTGAACGCACCGATTCCATATTCTGCTAACAGTCATTAGATCTCGACCAACCCGAGCAGCAGTGTTGCGATACGATAAACCGCAATCGCGATAGGCTACAATCCGACCTTTATCAAAATCGGAAACGTGATGGTACACATTTCTCCTGCTTACATGAGGCATCACAACGTTTCACCCGGCAATGCCGGTCAACTGCTATTTGTGTATGAGAAATCGGTTGGAAACTTTCTTCATGTCAGCACATTGTAGGTGTCGCCACCGGCGCCAACCTTGTGTGAATGCTCTGTAAAGCTAATCATTTGCATATCACAGCATCTTCTTCTGGTAGGTTAAATTTTGCGTCTGTAGCACGTCATCTTCGTGGTTTAGCAATTTTAATGGCCATTAGTATATATATTTTAACTGCGTGGGGCATCGTTTAAGAGTATGCTGTAAGATGGCGTAATCTTAACCCTATTCCTCCTTTCTCTTTGTTTCTAGCGGTTACTAAATTAGAAAGACCCATTAGGCCGACAGGTTTGAGTGATTTGTTTCGAGCTGCATATTCTAGAGTAGCTGCAATCCAAACAGCTGAGAAATCCTTCGAGTCAACGGGAATATTCTGGTTCAGTCCGGATGTCTTCACAGGAGAAGTTTTTGTTATATAAGGAGTCACTCAGAGGGACGAATTACCGACAACTGTAGAAGGCAAAGGCGACCAACAGGAGCCCGCGGACAAACGCTGCTCCTCAGTGATAGGTGCTTTGTCCTTGCGGTCACCAGGAATAAAACCAAGAACGTGACACAAATGAAGTTCAGAGCTCTGATGTACGAACAGGACATGGTGAATTTTATTCTGATTTATGTTAGTGCGTACATGACTGTGGGTCGCGTACTTTTACCAGGCGATGCGGCTAAGAGTACGAACGAGCAGAGGCATGCATAAGCTTGCATTTAGTGTTTGTTTTAAAAGTTAGTCATCTGTAACTCGCATGTGTTGTTCCTAAATAAAGCAGCAATAATTTTTTGTAAGAAAAATTTGTGTTAACCTTCTCATCATTTATCCTCTGCCAAAATGTGATCGACCCACAACAAAGATCAAAATGGGAAAAAATCCGAGATTTTGTCTTGGTCTCCGTAAAATAAGAATGCATCGATAGAAAAGCAAGCTAAACCAAACCACACAAAGAAGAGACAATATAAGAGTAACGAACAACGCGGAATCTCTATGGCTAATCTGGATTTTACCGTGTCATTAACTTCAGGAACAACAAGGCCCAAATCCAAGGAGGAATTTGATGTTTTGAATTTTACAGGTTGTGGTGAAGTGTATTAGGAGCCTATCACGGAAGACTGGATTGTGTGATAATTGTTCCGAATAGTGCCATGCAGGATGCACAGTTCATGAAGGACATGGTGAATTTTATTCTGATTTATGTTAGTGCGTACATGACTGTGGGTCGCGTACTTTTACCAGGCGATGCGGCTAAGAGTACGAACGAGCAGAGGCATGCATAAGCTGGCATTTAGTGTTTGTTTTAAAAGTTAGTCATCCGTAACTCGCATGTGTTGTTCCTAAATAAAGCAGCAATAATTTTTTGTAAGAAAAATTTGTGTTAACCTTCTCATCTACCATATATGAGCAGTTAAATACTAAGTGCGTACTCTTTCTCGACTTTGCCCTACTTATATATGAGGTATTCCATAAATGAACTAAAGATAGCTCTAAGATACTTTTAAGACAAAGGTTTTCGGTAGATTTTACTGCCAACAAAGGACTTGATGTTGTGAACATCCTCAGCTGACTAACGTGTTCCTAATGTAATTATCTCCTGCAGTGCTAGTGACACTTTATTTATTAACCGTACGACCGGTTTCAGAGCATTACTACTCCATCCTGAGGTACTAACAACTAACGAAAAACAATTATACATGCATTGTGGTCGGGCCAGTCAGTACGGAAAGTAAACCTCACACCTCCGACATGTAAGGGAGATAGGAGCAGCAAGTGGAGAACGTCACTGGTGAATTAATTCTTTACTGCCAACAAAGGACTTGATGTTGTGAACATCCTCAGCTGACTAACGTGTTCCTAATGTAATTATCTCCTGCAGTGCTAGTGACACTTTATTTATTAACCGTACGACCGGTTTCAGAGCATTACTACTCCATCCTGAGGTACTAACAACTAACGAAAAACAATTATACATGCATTGTGGTCGGGCCAGTCAGTACGGAAAGTAAACCTCACACCTCCGACATGTAAGGGAGATAGGAGCAGCAAGTGGAGAACGTCACTGGTGAAGTAATTCTTATCACCTCAGGATGGAATTCTCTGAAACAGGTCGAGCAGTTCATAAAGAAAATCCCATTACAACTTAAGCGGATTCTTACCTTATGAATAGGTTTTAGTTGATGTAAGACAATCCCTGAGGTAGGATGTACTCTGATTAGGAACCCTTCCACTCCCAGCAGATTGGCTTCAGTCCGAAAAAAAAAAAAAAAATACTAAGAGCTCTAATTGCTGTGGTCCAAAGTAACCCCTTCCGCCCAAGCATCACACGCAGATTCACAATAGCAAATACACATACGCATACTAGGGTCTCTCTCTTGCTTGCGTTGACGCAGAAACAACTTAAAGGCAGTTCCAGTCTCGTGGTTCTGAAAAGCGTTGTTTGTCTATAATGTAAATATCGGCACTGGAAACTCTCTCCAAAACATTCACGTTTGGGAAATCATGTCCGTATTCCAGTTTTCGCTGACATAGTTGATGGATAGAGACCCCAAGCAACCTGCCTAGACCAAAACGAAATGAAGTGACCAGCGGAAGACGCGGTTGTACGCCACTGTGCGAGATGCGGGACAGTACCAGCAGCCAGCAAGGAGTCTTCCATGCGATGCGGCGAGTAAGACGTGGCACCTGGTCTCCCTTGACGGTGCCATTCCAGGTTGCACAGTGTTCTCCAAAAATTACGGGATAGTTCAGCAAGTAGATCCTAGCTTGCAAGGAATAAAAAGATGGATGCTGTTACGCTCTTCAGTCTGAACGCTGGTCTCATGCTACTCTATCCTGTGCTAGCCTCTTTCTCTCCGAATAACTACAGCAACCGAGTCTGTTTCAACCAGCTTACTAGGCCTATATTCATCTGTTGGTCTCCCTCTACAATATTTACCAACCAACTTTCTGCAACGCTAAATTTAAGATTCCTTCAAGTGTAAAAGTTTATCATATCGACCTATCCCTTCATTTATTGAAGTTATGTCACAAATTTATTTTATCCTAGTTCTCTTCAGTACGTTCCTGTTAGTTACGTTACCTGCTTATCTAATTTTCAGCATTCTTCTGAAGTAACACGTTTCAAAATCTTTTCTCTTTTTGTCTGACCTGATTATCATACATGATTCACTTCCGCAGAAGGCCACACTCCAAACAAATACCTTCAGAAATGAATTCCTAACACTTAAAATTATGTTAGATGTTAGCAAATTCCTTTTTTCAGAAGCGCATTTTTTTCTGTAGCAAGTATGCCTTTAACATCATCTCTCCTTTGACCGCCGTCAGTTATTTTGCAACCCAAACAGCAAGATTCATCTACTAGTTTTAATGTCAGATATACTCGTTTAATTCCCTCTGCATCATCTGATCTATTCGACTACATTCCATTACCGTTTCTCTTTTGTTGGTGTTCATCTTATTTCTTCCTTTGAAGAAACTGCCCTTTCCGTTCAACTCCTCCTGGAAGTTCTTTGCTGTCTCTGACAGAATGACTGTCACCGGCAAACATTAACGTTTTTATTTCGTCACCCTGAACTTGGATTCCTTCTTCAAAGTTTTCTTTGGCTCCCTTACTGCTTGCTCAGTCTACAAACCGAATATAATCGCGGATAGGCTACAACCCTGTCCCACTTTCTCAAACACTGCCTCTCTTTCATGCCCTTCTTTTCTTATAACTGCCTTATGGCTTCTATACAAGTTGTAAATAAACTTTCTCTCCTTTTATTTTAGCCCTGCTGCCGCCAGAAATTTAAAGATTATTCTTTCTCTAAGTCTACAATCCCTATAAACGTAGGTTTCTTTTTCGTTGACCTAGCTTCTAGGAGAAGTTGTAAGATCAGTATTGTCCCGCATGTTCCTACATTTATTTGAAACCCAAATTGATATTCCCTGAGATCGGATTCTAGCAGTTTGTCCATTCTTCCGTAAATAATTAATGTCAGTATTCTGCAACCATGACTTATTCAGCCGACAGTTTCGTAATATTCATACTTGCCAGCGGCCATTTTCTGTGGAATTGTAATTATTATTCTATTCTCGAAGTCTGAAGATACTTCACCCGTCTCATACATCTTGCACACCGTGTGGAATAGTTTTGTTGTGACTGGCTCTCCTAAAGATCTAAATATTTCTGAGGGAACGTCGTCGTATCATATCTCCCATCATCATCTACTTCTTCCCTTTGCATAATACTGCCTTCCAGTTCATTCCCTTTGTGTAGCTCACCTAAAGAGAGTAATTTTTTCCTCCGTGTACAAACTCTAGTGGTTGATCGATGGGAGGATACGGAACAAGAAAAGTCTAATGAACGTATGTCCAGAAATGCATGGTTTCCATGGTAGAGAGCATTTATTGAATCATTCTTTTTTACAGAGTCAGCAGTCTAATACACTAGAGGGTGGTACTGTTACAGTAATTGGTAAAGTTGTTTCCGATTCACTTCTCTTTGTGATTCACCTTGCAGTGCGTGTGAGACAACGTTGTACACAATGGTTCCGCATTCGGAAATGGTTCAAAGGGCACCGAGCACTATGGGACTTAACTTCTGAGGTCATCAGTCCCCTAGAACTTAGAACTACTTAAACCTAACTAACCTAAGGACATCACACACATCCATGCCCGAGGCAGGATTCGAACCTACGAGCGTAGCGGTCGCGTGGTTCCAGACTGTAGCGTCTAGAACCGCTCGGCCACCCCGGCCGGCTCCGTATTCGAATCGCGAGCATTCCGACATGGTGTTTACTTCCTGAAAGGCAAATGGCAATGGGCGGCGGGCAGCAAGGTTGTATCAGTAGACCTGTTCCCGCCGACAACAACCACAACATTCAATGTTCGCAATAGTGTTTCGGTGTTTTTCTGAGACAGAGTCGCTTCAGGGAACATGAAATCAAGGAGGAAGTACCCGAAATGTTCGGACGCCAGATTTGGAGGAAAATGTGATTACCGCTGTGGAAGGCGACCGCTGTGTCAGTACCAGAGACAGTACCCCCCCCCCCCCCCCCCAGTACAGAGTAAGCCAGACGACCATGTGGAAATTCTCCTTGACGACTGTTACTATCCTTATCACTTACAGCGTGTGCAGGGCTGACTAGCAACAGGCTTTCCACACCGGAAGCAGTGTTGTCGCTGGTTTCTTCTCCAGGGAACCAGGATTCCGGGATTTATGTCATCCCTCCTATTAACAAATGTGGCCACCTTTACGCGGAGTGGTATCTTCAAGTTTCATAACAGTCATCTGTGAGACAATATGCAGAACCCCCATCGGTGCAGCCGGTTGTGTGGGCCGGAAAATTTTGTGATAGTATTTTGGGGACAGTCATTCTTCCACGTCTAACAGACCGGAACTATCGGCGTTTCTTGAGGGTGACGTTGCCTTCCCTGTTGGAAGAAGTGTCGTTGATGATTATGTGGCTGCTACATAATGGGGCTCCAACCCAATTTCCCGTTAATATCCGTACGCTTCTCACTTGTCTTCCCTGGTCGATGGATCGGACGAAGGAGTCAAGTTGCATGGCCTGCCGTTCAACGGATCTCAATGCGTGCGATTTCTGGTTGTGGGATCATCTCAAAAGTATCGGGTATGTAGAGCCCATTCCACATGTGGAGACACTGGATCAGCGTATTCACGCTGCCTCGACACTGTTCGGATGCAGCCTGACCGATGTGAACATGTGAGACAGAACATGCTCTGGCGCGTACACGCATGAGTTCAGTCACGTGGAAACTATTTTCAACATACACGGTAACCGTGGCTGCATGGTACGACGCGTATTAGACCGCAATCTCTGTAACAATGTATGACTGAATAAATTTTCTCGAGCGTGGAATGGGTAGTGATGACCGCGCAGTTGAGCGCCCCACAAACCAACCATTATCAGTATCTGGCGTGGAAATCATGCACTAATGGACATAAGGTCATTAGAACCTATCCTCTCATGGATCAATCAAAATGTTGAAATGTGTGTGAATCCCTAAGGGGCCAAACTGCGGAGGTCATTGGTCCCTAGACTTACACACTACTTAAACTAAACTTATGCTAAGAACAACACACACACCCATGTCCGAGGGAGGACTCGATCCTCCGGCGGGAGGGTCCGAGCAATCCGTGACGTGGTGCCTCAAACCGCACGGTCACTCCGAGCGGCCATGGATCAATCCCTAGAGTTTGTACACGGTGGAAAAAGTCACCCAGTATATTCCTTCGACCTTTTTTCTCTTCTTTGCTTAGTACGGAGCACTTGATAATCATACAGCTCCAAAAGTCTCTTTAATTTTCCTATAGGCTGTATCTATCTCTCTCCTGGTTATCAAGTTTGTGAGTGCTATACTTAAAAACTAAAGTATGTACAGATAGTAAAAAGCCATTATCTGTGACATTTAACAGAAAGAAAATTAAAAAAATCCTCATGAATCTGTAACTTCAGTGAAACATGCCCGGGTAGGAAAGAAGAAAAATTGTTTACTATTAAATAAAGTCTTCATCACTATTTATTTATGAAGGTGATCGGTTTCGACCACTGCTGTGGTCATCTTCAGACCATTGAGTAGGAACCTCTTTCTGTTGGAGAAACACTAGTAGTGATTCTCCAACAGAAAGAGGCTCCTACTCAATTGTCTGAAGATGACCACAGCAGTGGTCGAAACCGGTCACCTTCATAAATAAATCGTGATCAAGACTGTCTTTAATAGTAAATATTTGTAACACATTGATCACTGCCACTCCCATAATGTATTCAAAAGTAAGAAAAATTGTGTTTGCTCAAAGCGTAACCTGTCCGAAAAACAACTTTATTTGAAAGCAAACACGGACGTAAAAATGAACTTCAACGTTAAGAAAACGGTTGGCACATGTTAAGAAATTTTTTAGCACTGGCATTAATTCTGTTTCAGCAGATGCGACAAACCTATGTGGCTAACATACTCCGCTTGCTGCATTTATTGTTTTGAAGTAGCATTATATTCCAGTAGATTATAAATTAGTTTTCGGGAAATTTCTTGTTTTGTTTTAATGTATGGGCCAGTGAAAAGTATTGCAGAGCCCCAAGAAAAGTGTTTTCCGTCTCTTTCGGTGATTATTTATTCATTCATTGCTAGTACTCCCTTTATATTAGTCACTTAAAGCGCCGTGTTGCTCTGTAATATCGTATCATTTACGAAAGTTTAGGTGACATTGTGTTCTTACGATTCTCACTTTCTTACCAGTTAGTGATTGATTCAGTATACACAGAGATCATACTGCCTCTATCGTTTCCCCCAAGTTGCTGTATCCTTCCTCGTAAATAGCCGTTAGCGATTACGTTTGGAGCTAATACCGTGAGTATTTGATCACTGCATTTGGGCAGTCGTCCGTGTTCGTGCAGCAAAGGTGTGATTCATACTGGAGACCTCTGCGTGGTAATCTGAGTAGCATGGCATGAGTTACGTGTCAACCGTGATGGATGACGTCGCAGAACCAGCCAGCGGAGGGTGGAAGGGATCTCGTTTGGGCGCAATCACACACTCTCCAGGACGTCACGCCACGTCACTGCCAGGGCCGCGGTTGGGCCCTGCGGTTACGACGACGCTGCAGGGTTCCTTCTGTCGATATTGACCGGGGCCTGCCCTGATTATTGTGCCGGCTACTGAGACTCTGCGGTCCGAGGCTAATTACAGGGGTAGACAGTCAGTCGCGCCGATGAGTCGTCACCTTTTAATTAGCTCACAACCAACAGCGATGTCAAATCCCAGACAGTCAGTCAATAGCAATGAATCAGAAAATTTCACGCTGTCAATCCCATAATCAGACAGACGAGTTTTCTCTGTTTAGTTATCAGTAGTTGAAAGCACTAACATAGACGTTAGTTCTATTTATCGGCTATTTACAAAAAGCGAATTAGAGATTTTCTTTGTTCTTAACAACTTGCCTAGTCGACAAACAACAGCATGTACAAATTTTACAAAGTGCATAACGCTGTACTGTCTGTGATAGTGATATTTATTCTGCTACCGGTTTCGGTTCTAAACCATCATCAAGGGACAGAAAAACTATCGGCAATATTTTACATAAACCTAAACCGACAGCACAATAAATGCCGGCCGTTGTGGCCGAGTCGTTCTAGGCGCTTCAGTCCGGAACCGCGCTGCTGCTACGGTCGCAGGTTCGAATCTTGCATCGGGCATGGATGTGTGTGAAGTCCTTAGGTTGGTTAGGTTTAAGTAGTTCTATGTCTAGAGACTGATGAACTCAGATGTTAAGTCCAATAGTGCTCAGAGCCACTTGAACCATTTGAACCACTTTATGAGTCCTGCTTCTGCATGTTAAAGAAAGAGTCGCTATTTAATTATACGAGGGCCATTTGAAAATTTCGATCCACTGTAAGACAGAACTGAAGAACATAATTTATTTTACGAAATACTTTTACAGGCCCACAATACAATCTCAGTTCTTGCTTATGACAGTTTGGCAACTTCTGTGTTCGCTAATGGGCACCTTCATTGTCGATCTATCTGATTACTCGGGTGACCTCACCGGAAGCTTCATCAGCTGTATCTAAACGTGTTCCATGGAGTTGCTCCTTCATCTTGAGAAAGAAATCGATGTGTGATGGGCTCATATAGGCCTGTATGGTGGGCGGGGAATAATCTCCAATCTATGTTCGAACGTTTCTCTTACTGGTCCTGCATTATTGTGCAAAATGAGAACACCTTTTGCAAGCATGTAAGGCGTTCTGTGACGAATTTCCAGGTCCCAAAAAAAAAAAAAAAATTGCAGAGACGGCTTGTAGTGTGTTGCAGAAGTTCCTTGGGGCACTCCAATTGTAGCTGTGACTCCGATCATGTCATACGCAAGGAACGTCATCAGTTTTCCTCTTGATTGTTGGCGGCGGGATTTTCTCGGGCAGGAATAGTCAGAATTTTTCTTTTGTGCCGAGTGACACTTCAGATCTATTTCAAAAACTCGTATCCAGTTTTCATCAAGTGAAACAATCCTTTTCAGAAACTGCTCTCCTGTTCGATAATGCTACTGCAACTCATCTGTGATTCTTTTGCGACCTGCTTTCAGCGCTTCACTCAGATCACGCGGAACCCATCTGGCATCAACTTTTCTCATCTTTAACATTTCGCTTATGTTTTTATAAACTTTAGTGACAGACATTCTGGCCTCTTAAGTAATTTCCTCACTTGTTTTTCTTCGATCCTCTCTAAGAGTGTCATTACCAATAACTTGAGTGATGTCGTCTGCTGCAGTTGATGGCCTTCTACTTCTTCGGTTCTCTTCAGTCCTTGCTCCACCTTCGCGGAAACGAGCAGACTACCCTGAGACTGTACTACGATCCGCTACACTATTCCCACACATCTCTGTCAAAGCGTTGTATATTACCCTTCGGTCCTTCCCATGTAGGGATTCGATACGTAGGGACGCTGGTCACTACATGTAGCCCGATCTAACTCGGTTTCAGTTTCCCTTTTAAAACTGAATTACTCACGACACAGCCAAACGAACCTGCAAATAAATATAGGACCGTCACGCCTAATGTCTCGCTCACAACCGATATGAATTTCAAATTGATCACACCTACATATCGGTCGCCCACACGCAATGTGCAGGACTTTTAAAATGACCATCGTGGAACAAGAGTAAACTACAGAAGAATGTATTTCAGATTCGAGCAGAGCGTTTCAGTAACTTCTGAAACGGAATTCCGTCTTCCGAAACTGTTTCACTGCGGAAAGTCGTGATACGGTTCCTCCTTACTGTTATCGGATTAATACCGAAATAGCAGGTATGGTTCTATGGACCAACGTAAGGTACGAAGCGAATGCTAAAAGGTGCAGGACAGTTTCATTTTCAAGAAGGATTGTCGGACAAGTGCACGTAATTATAGTCCTGAGAAGTTGACGTCAGCCTCGTGTAGGACTGGGTCGGTAGTTTGAAGAAGGGAGAAAATCCAAAACCTCTTTTGTAGGGAAACTCAAAAGAGTTACTCCATTTTTTAATTTTTTTAACCAAACATTTGTATGAGATACTTTACATTTACCTCCTATCTCAATACACTGGAAAGATGAATTGGATTTCCCATGAAGGACGCATCGCAATAATAAAAACCAAGAATTTGTTCCCTTTTTCAAACTGATCAATTAAGTATCAATCCTTCTCGTTAAAACATCGGAAATAATTATATTTTCACAAAACTTACGCAGTAGAACATTTACAGGAAATGTCTGTACTACTCACAGGTCTTAAAGAAATTGTCTATGAAATTTACCCTGAAAATCGTTATTGTCCATTTTTATCGTCCTCTATAGTAGCTGTTGCTGGTCCCATCAGCTTCTCTTCGTAAAATGATCTCTACTCATATGGAATGAATCTATCTCGCGTACATCCTTACTCGTCTTATACTGGAATTTTCCCTTTGTACGCCACTTCTGTTGGATTCTGATGCACTCTCGCTCTTTTGGAACAAGAAAGTGTTTTTCACCACACCACCAATGAACTAAGATGTGGTTAAAGAACCCGTAGGTGAGAAGTATTCTGACTGCCTCTATATGGAAATCGAAAATGAGGACAATTCCAGAGACTTCGTTGTTCTGCCCGTTGCCAAGATAACATGCTTTTAAGACACCTAGAATATTTCCTATATGAATGACTATCATTCATCTACCATTAACGAAGAATATCTAAACTCGGATGTCAGACATTAAACACGAAACAACACTTCGATGCACTGAAAACACGAAGTTCTACAAATGTAGACAGCAAATACGAACACTAGCTTTCAGAGCAACCACAGCATTGAGGGTGTACGAACTCGAAAGATGAATATGTTCCCTTCTTCAACATAAAGAATATTTCAAGACTGATTATGCCGGCACAAGAGTGGTTTTAGTTCTCTTTTCATACTACGAAATATACATCGGCATGCCACGATACGTTTGATGAAAAAAACAGAAATCGATTTTTGATGCTTGTTCCCTTTTTCAAATTACCAATTCTGTTATGGAACACATTATATAATCGCGTATAATGAACGTTTTGGCCAACATAAATATCCTGTCTTTTAAATGTAAATGTCTTACGACTAGGTCCTCCCGTCGGGTAGACCATTCGCGGGGTGCAAGTCATTCAATTTGACGTCACTTCGGCGACTTGTGCGTTGATGGGGATGAAATGATGATGATTAGGACAACACAACACACAGTACCTGAGCGGAGAAAATCTCCGACCCAGCCGGGAATCGAATCCGTGCACTTAGGATTGACATTCTGTCGCCCTGACCACATTTTTTTTCTTTTTTTTCATTTTGTTAGGTACTGTTCGTTGCGTTTGGTCTGGGCGGACGTAACAAACCATCCGTTCAAGTTGATCGTTGATTCCTTTACTCAGTTTTTTTATTACAGAGGGCGATCGGCCCTCTGACCGAACACGCTGAGCTACCGTGCCGGCACTACTCAGCTACCGGGGGTGGACAGCCTGTCTGGTAATAATATAGAGTTTCCACGAGCAGAAAACTTATGATAGCTCACTAAGCTCGTGAATGACGCGTAGACAAAAATGTCCCCTTTGCTGCTACTTTGCGTGACTTCTCGAAGTTATGAACTATAGGTCCGAAAAACTTGTAAGGATGTTGAAGGGTAGGTCGCGCTGAGAAATTCAGTAGTTGCGTCGTTTCCGAGTTAATCAGCATTTAAGATAGCGAATCAGACTGTTGCACGCTCAAATCCAAGTGGCCCTTCAGAGACGGTGTCACCAAACGTGTTCTTCGCTTGGTTTCCTATAACCGAACAAGAGAGTGATACAAAATTTGGAAATGGGACGGCAGTAACGATAGAACCCTAGGTTATGACTTGTATTGTGGTATCGATAGCAACGATGCCATGGCATAGGTACAAGTTCATAAGTTGTCACTACCAGACACCGACGACAGCGCCCTCTAGCAGGCGCTGTTGAGATCTACCAGCTCCGCTGCATATTCTGCCTATTTGATCAAGAACAGACGGCTCGGACACTTCGCTTCAGCTTCGCTTCACCTGAAAGGCATTATTGACTAAAATTCACCACATCCAATATCAAACGCAACTAACACTCACGACCGTTGCACCTTGTGTTTAAAGAAAACATGATTTTTGTCCTCATCGTGCCGCTACTAGGGCCACTCGAACGCGACTGACGTGAAATCTGAATAGACATCATCCTTCAGATGTAGAAACACATCTACCAACTATCGTTTATGTCGCACAACTCCTTCCTGATGTTGCGATTCTTTTACCGTCTGTGTATCTTGCATAACAGTGCAATTTCGGCCTCAATGGCCATTTTCAAGAGTAGTAGCTGACGACGTGTTGTGCAGTTATCTTATTATGAAACGGCGGGTATAGCAGATCAGAAAGAGAGCACATGACGTGCATGAAGCTGCCTGTTACTGCACGCAGTAAGTGTGGTGTCACCGCCAGACACCACACTTGCTAGGTGGTAGCCTTTAAATCGGCCGCGGTCCGTTAGTATACGTCGGACCCGCGTGTTGCCACTATCAGTGATTGCAGACCGAGCGCCGCCACACGGCAGGTCTAGTCTAGAGAGACTCCCTGCCACTCGCTCCAGTTGTACAGCCGACTTTGCTAGCGATGGTTCACTGTCTACATACGCTCTCATCTGCAGAGACGACAGTTTAGCATAGCCTTCAGCTACGTCATTTGCTACGACCTAGCAAGGCGCCATATTCAGTAATGAGAATGAATTCTGAACAGACAATATTGTGAATCATGTACCGTCAACAGCGACGTTCATCATTAATGGATTAAAGTTAAGTATCAAACTAATTACGTCCGCTTTCTGAATTCTAATTCCTTGTCATGTTCCAGACCTCACGTCAGTTTAGTTCTTCCCTCCCCACGCCAGCCTGCGTGAGCTAAAACGCGTGCATTTCGGCGTCCACTAGTAACACGGTGTTGGCTCTTCTGCCAACACAACAGTAAGATTTCCGGTTTTCATTTTGACGCTTGCACGTTGTGTACTCGCTTTCTGGTCGGCTATATTCATCATTTTGCCCAGCGAGGTGGCGCAGTGACCAACACACTGGACTCGCACCCGGGAGGACGACTGTTCAAACCCGCGTCCGGCCATCTCCATTTAGGTTTTCAATGATTTCCCAAAATCTCTTCAGACAAATGCCGGGTTGGTTCGTTTGAAAAGGTCCGCATCTCGTGGTTGTGCGGTAGCGTTCTCGCTTCCCACGCCCGGGTTCCCGGGTTCGATTCCCGGCGGGGTCAGAGATTTTCTCTGCCTCGTGATGACTGGGTGTTGTGTGATGTCCTTAGGTTTAAGTAGTTCTAAGTTCTAGGGGACTGATGACCATAGATGTTAAGTCCCATAGTGCTCAGAGCCATTTGAACCAATCCTTTGAGAGGATATGGCCGATTTCCTTCCCTAATCCGTTAGGACGACGACTTCGCTGTTTGGTCCCTCCCCAAATCAGCCAACCAACCAACCATCGTTTTGTAATAAAGCGAGAACTTGTCAAAAACAGCCGAGTTTTATTGAGATATATATGTAGGTGATTTGGTACAGAGTTGATTCTAATTTATTGTGGTAGCTACTTGGCGATGGAGAGCAGACGTGCTGTAGTAGCGTGGTATTTAGAGGATGGCCAGAAATAGTCTGAAAAG
Source organism: Schistocerca piceifrons (assembly GCF_021461385.2). NCBI lineage: Eukaryota > Metazoa > Arthropoda > Insecta > Orthoptera > Acrididae > Schistocerca > Schistocerca piceifrons. The sequence goes on from NC_060141.1 coordinate 588,960,530, forward strand.
TTTTTAAGGGTGTTGCAGGGTAGGTTGTGCTGAGAAATAATTATTAAGAAAAGAAAGTTGATACGCTGCACCTTGCCGAGTTAATTGCCATTTAAGTTAGCGAATCAGACCGTTTCAAACGTAAATTAAAGCGACACTTCGGAGACGATGTCATCAAAGGCGTTCTTCATTTGGTTTCCTATAATCGAACGAGAGAGGGATACCAAACTTCGAAATGGGCTGTAGTAAGGATCGAACTCGAGCCAAAGGCTGAGCAGTCTTGTGTGCTGTCATCTACGCTATAACAACTGACACTAATTATATCTGGTGGGCCACTTGAATTTAGGCGCGTGAAGTCTGATTGGCTAACTTGAGTACTAATTGACGCAGGAACGGTGCTCCTTATCGAGTTTTTCTGAGCACCACCTACACTACAGTATCCTTACAACCTTTCAGATAGTTTATGACCACCCTGTATATGATTCTAATTAATTCTGAGCTGTTTTTGTTGCTTAATTATCTGTTATATTACCTGTCTACAGCTGAGGGCCATTCATTGTAACGGTTCCTGTTGTTGGCCAGTTATGTATCCTGGGCTATAGGTTTGATGTCAACGCTCCTTTTTTGTGGAAGATATTTTACTTGTATTTTGTTCTTCGAGTCCTGGTTAAGGAACTATACGAGCTGCATAATTCTGTTCTGTTTTACTGTTATTGTATTATTGTTTTTTATACAGGACTATTTGATGTTCAATAAATTAATTGTTAAATTGAACCCAATGTTTGCACAACAATCAGCCCTATCCACACTCCACCTAAATCCTATGCTACAGTAGTTACTTGGCAATTCACAGACGATGTCTAATCGAGGGTGAGGAAGTAATCAGAGAAGCTACTTTCTAAAGTGAACCAACGCTGGAAACGACATTGTTGGAATAAATTAAAACCAAGACGTGGGCTGAAAGGAGTAAAGGACTCCATTTCGTGGACAAGTACACAACACCGTCGTTTAAAAAATTTACAATCCAGCGAGGAAAATTGTACAAGAGAGCGAAACCAAGCAGGAGTTCTTTGCATAAGAACGGTATCCATACTTAAACCGTAACTTCAGTGCGTTTGCTCTGTTACAAATACAATACGAGAAGCTATCAGAAAAGCCAAAAGCGTCTATTCAGTGACCTAAAGCCTAATGGACAGTGTAAAGTATCAGCAGTATTACTGCAGACGAGTTTGAATTGTCTAGACACTCCGAGTGTTTTAAACTGAAAACAAAGAACGATGCTTAGCCCACGTGTAGGTTTGCTTCTGATACCGCAATAAGATAACAAAGGATACATGTCTTCCATGTGGCAGCAGATCTCAAGAACAATTGTACATTAATAAGAATAAAGGATAACTGAATGACGAGGGGGATGTGAGTGCTACAGAAAAATTGAACTGACAAGTGTAAAAGAAACGTAAATGTTGTAGTTACTTGGTAAACGTCGAAAACAAACCTAGAAAGACTAGAGTTTATCGTCCGTCGTAACGACCTGAAAAGTGACTACTACAACATAGTTAATAAGGCTCTCCAACATGATATCATCGTTATTCTGTACCATCAAACAGAGAAAAATTACGAACTATAAAGGATCCACTAGAGAACTCGATAAGATTTTTACAGCGTCTCTCTCCTTCCATTCTCTGGATACCACAATAAGGTAACGAAGGAGATAAGTCTTCGACGTGGCAACAGATCTCAAGAACAATCGTACATTAGTAAGAATAAAGGATTCCTGAATGAGGAGGTGGATTTGGGTGCTACAGAATATTTGAACCACTAAGTGTTCCTCTTTTTCAGTCAGTATAGGACTCTAAAAATGGAGCAGGACGATGTTTACCGGAAAGCAATTGTAATGATCTTGTGAATAGGGACTGGTCTACAACTGCCAAGTTACATCAATGCAGCGGACTATGTGCAGATCAGAGAAATTAAGAAACTTCAACCACCAACTGTCCTCCATGGTGCAATGGGTCTATTTGCTGATGAAACAACGATGAAGATTACAATATATGAACGACCAGTCGTTTGCTGTCCTGACCCCATCACAATTTGGTAGTAGATACAATTTGACGTACATATATGCAGGTTCATCTTATTTGAGGAAGAATGTGGAGAACGTAGTGGGACTATACGTTTCGTATAGGAATGTGCATGTGGTGGGGATGGCGTAATAAAATACAATCTATCTCATCAACTCGCCGAATATCAAAGCTCTAAATAGTTCACAAGTTCTGTATCAGCTTGGAGCCAAACCTGCTACTGCACGAAAAAATTTACCCACACATTACACAATACAAACATTTCAATGGGCACCCCCAAATGTGGCTCGACTTAGAAGTTTGCCTACGTTTCTTCTATGGGGCACCAGCTCACATTCGTCGCAACGTACGTAGTGTTCCACAAAATTATTTAATATAAATGAAGGCAGGATTAATTATGCAAAAATCATGTACTCACGTATTCTTTAATGTTTCACAAATGCGATTTTATTTCCAAAAATATAGAAAACATAGAAAAATCGAAAGGCATTGTTCATAAAAAAATTTATTTTAGATCCTGGCCGTGTTTCTTAAGATTATGCAGGTGGTTAAATAAACCACGATTAATTGTGTGAGTTATCCTTAGAAAACAATTAAAGTTTCACAGAGCCTCAAACTATATATTCCACAACGACTACGTACTGAAGCTTTCTAAGTGCGGCTTCTATCACACGTAACTCAAAAAATTACAAGCCCATCAGATCTTCACCACTCATCAGATAAAATTTTCTCGAAACACAGACTAACACAGCCTGGTAGCCTTCAACAGCATCTGAACATAGACTCCACTTCTAGATCCACTGTTCACCCAGGAAAACTCTGTCAAACACCACTGAAGTCAGTTAAACTACTGAATACGAAAATTGCTGAGATTCTCAATCTTAACCATTTATACAAATGTTATACATAAAATCAGCGGACATTTTTCGAGAAATGTTTTGCTGTTGTCAGTTTTCTTTATCTGCCGTAGGTTATTTATGAACAACTAATCTATGGTTTTCCTCCGTTTTCATAATGAGAAGTGCACACATTTACAAACAATTACAGATACATATTAAATAATTTTCCTATATATTTAAAGTTGACATTACTGCCGCTATTTTTAATGTTTCTCTATTTTAGTACGAAAAGCTATTTTTAACTGTGCGAAATTTACTTTACGGGCTATCATTTAAATATGTGAATAATTTCAGTAAATCTACTATCACATACCGATACAGTTCTATGAGATTTACCCGTAGACACCTCGTTTGTTGCAGTCGCATTATGCATTGCAGAGATATTCACCTTTACAATTCAGGAGTTATCTATAACGTTTAACTTACGATCTTAGCCTCATGTTTATGTCTGAATAAAGTGCCTCTTCCCTGTACAGGAGGCTGTCGTTTTACAAAAGGAAACTTATTTTATATCGTTACTCTTGGAAACCGTCGTAAAATTCAGTTTACGATTTTCTTCAGTTTTCCTGACAACCAGCAATATTTCTTTAAAGAGGCTACCAACAAACTTATCGAATGTTTGGTTTCTGCGCTATCAGTTATGCTTTAAATCAATATTTTCCAACATTAATAAAGCCTAGGATTATTTCCCGGGTATTCGGCAGCGTACTTTTCATCAAAAAACAGCCTCTATCTCTTTCTTGTCCTAGTAATGCCAAAATATTCTTTTTATAAATAGACATCATAGAAGTATTATAAAACAATGACATACTTCCGAGATTTAGCACTTCTCAAAATTAAATAACTATTTTATGTGCATCTAACCAGTTATTCAGTAATCCGTAATGAGCACAGCCGAACTGAGTACATCATTCAGAAATATTAGCTACCTTTCATAAAACATTTCTACATGACTTATTGCTATCACGATGTACAACAATTGTTCACATGATGAAATACCAGCGGGAAAAAACTCCTACGGGAGCACAAATAGGTGAATATGCTCCTCTTTAAAAGACTCTGAAAAGTGGACTATCAGCTGCTTCGTTCTACCTTCCTCAGCACGTATAAAAACTTTCTTAAAATATTGGCATCCGAACATTTTAGCGCTCTTTTTACATGCAACTCACCTCTCATTCCCGGAAGCTCCCCTAACTGCACCTCGCTCACACCGTCTAGTCCATCGCTGTAGGTCGCTCGTAGCCATCCACTCCCACTTGCACATTCCCACTCTCAATGGCATACAATTGAACCGCATACTTCAACTGAGGTATATCCAGGACGTAAACAACATGTCATGTAAAACCAAACATTTGTATAACTGTGCATTAGTAGTGTATATCGTGAGTTTTAAGAACTAAAAAGATTCACTGGAGTGCTACGCATGTGAACATGCCATTTACGCGAGGTGCTTTTTATCTATATATGGTTTTACATTTGACAAAGCTATGTATAATGTGTTGTACATTCCCCATCATAATGACGATATGGAATGAGTGATTAACATGCTTTATAACCAAAAAAATTTTTGAAGATCATTAGATGACAGTTTCAACTGTCGAAAACACTCGTCAATAATAAGTATTAATTAATGTGATATTGTCGATAAAAAGGTTTTTAAGTAAGATACAAATGGCTCCTTTAATTTTCTCAATATGAGAAACTTCAATTATTCTCGCTCACTCACGAGCCCAACTCATTGTCAGTGTCTCTTCGTGTCTTTCAGTCAATGTCTCCTGTTTCACAGCGACCGTCTCCTGGGTTCTGTTCCACTACTGCTGTCTCCTTTCATTGTCACTGTCTACCTACTGGTCTCTCTCTCACTGCTACAATCTCGTTCATTACTTCGCATTGCCGCTCCCTCTTATCATTGTCAATATCTCTCTTTTCCTCGTTGTCTCTCATTATCACTGCCTCTCACCAACTTCCACTCTATCCTTTTCTTTATTTCTCTCCCGTAGCACTGTCTCCATCACTCTCTTCCTAGTACTGCTTTGTCAGTGTCAGCTATGTTCCATTGCGACTGTGTTCCTCTCTTTCTGTCACACTGCCATTACCTTCCCTCTTTTTGTACCACAGCCACTGTTTACTGTTTGACAGTATTTATTACTTTTCTGTCTCTTTCACACTACCACTGTCTCTTTCTCTCTCACCATAAAAAAGAGCGAATATGTTCACATGCCAAAATTTTTGAAAATTTTTGAAGGTGCTGAGGAAGGTAAATGAGACAGCTGATATTGAACTTTTCAGTTAGAATCTTATAAACAGGAATATATTCGCCTTTCTTGTACTCCGATGACAGCATTTTTCCGCCGGTTCCTTTCTTTCCCTCGTTTTTCAGATGTACATGTCACTCTTATGAGAACTTTATTGGTCACTAAAATTTTGGTAATTTACTAAAGTGAAACTGAAATAACGTAAAACCAATTTTACAACCCAGAACGGATTTTAAGTGAACAAAAATTTTTGCTTGTTCTTCAGTACTACAACATGGGGTACCCAGAATCATCCTGATGATAACGGAGACGCTTTACACCCAATTTCTCCATGCTACGTCACTTTGTAAACTTCGTTTTCGCCTCACCCCGGATTATACGTACGTATTTTACGTGTACAAGTAGGGTAAATTTGAATCTCTGTAGTTCGGAAATTGATGAAGACTGTGGTGTCACCGCCAGACACCACACTTGCTAGGTGGTAGCTTAAATCGGCCGCGGTCCATTTAGTACATGTCGGACCCGCGTGTCGCCACTGTGTAATCGCAGACCTAGCGCCACCACCAAGGCAGGTCTCGTGATACGAGAGAGCACTCGCCCAGTTGTACGAGAACCTAGCTACCGACCAGATGTACGAAGCCTTTCTCTCTCCTTAGCCGAGAGACAGAATAGCCATCAGCTAAGTTAATGGCTACGAACTAGCAAGGCGCCATTAGCCATACAGTGATTGTACTTAAAGTCTCCTGTGTATCGTCAAGATCGATGTACCACAATGATATTAAAGATAAGTATTAATACAGCTACGTACTTTTCTTAATAACATTAATTACGTAGCCTGTTCCAGTACTTCACGCCCGTCTGCGTTAGTCTAGCGTGCATTTTCAGCCATCTCAACTTCACGGTGTCGGCCCAGCTACCGACACAACATTGGCGACGAGGGAAAAGAGTTCTTTCTGATTGCTTACATTTAATTGTGTCATGGCTTCGCCACATTCTCCAGATGTACTGTCCGAATTTTATCGCTTGCAGAATCAGCAGACGCAGGCGTTACTGGATGCCCTTGGACAGCTCGTCCAGGGTCAACGTACCATTCAAACCGATGCGGCCGCCGCCGCTTCTTCGCTACCGCTGCCACTAAACGCTGTTGCACCTCCCTTTCGACCATACGTGGCAGCCGATGAGACCTGGCACGAGTGGTCTCGCCAGTTCAACTTTCATCTAGCAGCCTACAGAATTCAAGGTAAAGAGCGGCAGCCGTTTTTGCTTTCTTGTGTCGGTGTGTCCACATACCGTGTGATAGTGAAATTGTTTCCCCGACGCGACGTAGCAACTCTGTCCTACGAGGAAATTTTGTCTGCATTAGATGCCTATTTCAAAGAAACAGTTAATGTGGTTGCAACACGGTATACGTTCTTTCGTACAAAACGTACGGCCGGTCAAACTAATAGGGAGTGGGTAGCAACATTGCAAGGACTTACTAGGGACTGTGCCTTTGAATGTGACTGTGGTCTTTCTTATTCAGATACAATGGTGCGTGATGCAATTGCACAGAACGTTTCTGATGTTCGCATACGGGAGCAAATTTTGAAACTAGTTAATCCCTCCCTTCAACAAGTGATAGACATCTTGGATAGACAGGACACACTTGACTGTGCTCAGGAATCTTTTGACACTTCGCCAGCCGTGTGTAACGTTAACCGGCCCGCTGGACGCGCTGCGCGGCCCGGTAACCGGGCCTCGCGCACGTCCGTACAGCTGCCGCCGCGCGCTAAGCCACGTGTGCCGCGCCAGCCCACAAATGTAGTGAAATCGTGCCCGCGGTGTGCTACTAGACATTCGCGTGAACATTGCCCGTCACGCCGAGCTATTTGCTTTTTCTGCAATAAGAAAGGACATGTTCAAAGTGTTTGCCAGAAAAAGCTCAGATCAGACAATCACAATCATTCCAGGCCCTTTGCTTCGCGCCGGAATCGAACCAAGGACACTCAGGCTCGTGGACCCTCGCCTATGGACATTCATGTCGTTAATTCCGCTTCGTCCAGTGACACTTTCTCTAACAGTGACTGTGATCATCCCACAAAAACTGTGCGTCGACGTCGCCGGAAATCACGTCAATTAGCAAGTGATTCTGTACCAGTGTCTGTTCCAATTGCACAAAACAGTCGCTCTTGTCGTCAGCAGGACAATAAACTTTTTGTGGACTTAGACTTTGAAGGCAAAGTGATACCATTCCAGCTCGATACCGGAGCTGCAGTTTCATTGCTCAATCACGACACGTACAAACAACTGGGCAAACCTCCGTTGCGTTCCGCAAATGTTAAGCTAACTACATATTCCGGACAGAAAATTCCTGTGTTAGGACAGTGCAGCCTTCTTGCAACATACAAGGGACAAACAAAACTTGTGTCATTTTACGTTCTTCGTTCTTCTTCTGCAGTGAACTTGTTTGGTCTAGATTTATTTCAGTTGTTTAACATGTCTATTGTAAATCAGGTCCTATCAGTGAATCAGACTGTGCCTACAGACAGTGTTTCTCGGCTGTGTGACGAATTTGCAGACATTTTTGCACCGGGCTTAGGTTGCGCTAAAAACTATGAAGCACATTTAGAACTGAAGGTAAACGCGCAACCGAAATTTTTCAGGGCGCGCAATGTTCCCCACGCATTGCGTGATGAGGTCGCCAGAACGTTACACGATCTCGAATCACAGGGTGTAATTGAACGTGTGCAAGCTTCTCTCTGGGCCTCACCCTTAGTAATTTTGCCAAAACCTTCCGGAAAATTGAGACTTTGCGTGGACTTCAAGGCCACAGTGAATCCACAGCTAGTGACTGCTACTTTTCCTTTGCCCCGCCCGGAAGATCTTTTTGCTAAACTGTGCCCGGGAAAATATTTTTCAAAGTTGGACCTAGCCGATGCGTACTTGCAAATACCGGTGGACGACGAATCCCAGCGCGTATTGGTGGTTAACACGCATCTTGGATTGTACCGCTTCAAAAGACTGCCATTCGGGTGTGCATCCGCCCCTGCCTTGTTTCAGCAATATTTACAAACTATTTGTGCGTCGGTCCCTACTGCAGCAAACTATCTGGACGATATAGTGATCTCCGGACAGACAGAAGAAGATCATCTTGCGAACCTACGAACGTTATTTCAGGTCTTGCGACAAAATGGTCTTCGCTTGAGGAAGGACAAATGTGTGTTTTTTGCTCGTGACTTACCATACCTGGGACATGTCATTAATGCCCAAGGCATACATCCGAGTCCAGAGCACCTCCGTGCCATACACGAATTGCCTTCCCCTCAAAATGTGAAACAGCTACAGAGTGTGTTGGGTAAAATTAATTATTACAATAAATATGTGCGCAATGCCTCTTCCATTTCAGCTCCGCTTCATCGCTTACGCCGTAAAGGTGTTCCGTTCGTCTGGACGACGGAATGTGAACGCGCCTTTCGCCGGTTGAAATCGGCGTTGCTTTCTAATACTTGCCTTACGCCATTCGATCCCCAGAAACCCCTTTTGTTGATGGTAGATGCATCGGATTTCGGGATCGGTGCTGTGCTTGCGCACAAAGTTGGCTCCCATGATCGCCCTATTGCCTTTGCGTCCAAATTGCTCTCGTCTGCGCAAAGAAATTATTCACAGATAGAGAAAGAAGCTTTGGCTCTCGTGTTTGGTGTTACTAAGTTCCATGATTTCTTGTATGGTCGTCACTTTACCATCATCACAGACCACAAACCTTTGACATCGCTTTTTCATCCGTCCAAGCCTGTACCTCCAATTACAGCGCAGAAATTCATTCGCTGGTCTATTTTCCTCTCGCAGTACCGCTACGATATCTTGTATCGGTCCACTGCTAAGCACGGAAACGCCGATGCGTTGTCCCGTTTGCCTGTTGCTGAGGATAAAGCATTCGATTCTTCCGCACTTGCTTGCATGTTCATTGATTCGGAAACCGATGAAGTGGTCGAATCGTTTCCGATTGATTTTCGTCGTGTCGCTACAGCCACAGCTGCTGACCCTGTCCTTGCTACTGTTTTCCGTTTTGTTGCTACGCAATGGCCTTTGTCAAAGTCTCGGATCGAGGATCCGTTGGTTCGCCGATTTTTTGCTCACAAGGAGAGACTTTTTGTTCGACGTGGTGTTTTGTTGTTGCGTTCTGATAATGATCAGTCCAGAGTAATGGTCCCACGTTCGTTACAGTCCTCCGTTTTACGGCTTCTTCACCAAGGACATTGGGGTATAGTGCGAACGAAACAACTTGCTCGTCAGCAGTGTACTTGGTTCGGAATCGATGCTGCGATTACGAATATGTGTTCTTCGTGCCCGGCGTGTGCCGAACAACAGTCCGCACCGCCGCGGAACGTCTTTGCGTGGCCAAAAGCCACTTCCCCTTGGCAACGCTTGCACATTGATTTTGCTGGTCCATTCTGGAATGCTCGATGGTTGGTTCTGGTCGACGCCTTCAGTAATTTTCCTTTTGTTGTCCGGATGTCTTCCACGACGTCCTCCGCCACCATCCAAGCGTTGTCTGCTATCTTTTGCATTGAAGGTCTTCCGCAGACTATTGTTTCCGACAATGGCCCACAATTCATGTCCGCCGAATTTCAGTCATTCTGCCAGGCCAATGGTATTCAACATCTGACATCCGCGCCGTTTTCGCCTCAGTCCAACGGTGCCGCTGAACGATTGGTCCGGACTTTCAAGTCACAGATGTTGAAATTGAAAGAGTCGCATTCTCGGGAGGACGCATTGTTGCTCTTTTTGTCTTCGTATCGCTCTCAGCCCCGAGATGGTCGCTCGCCGGCTGAGTTGCTCCACGGTCGTCCTCATCGCACCTTGATGTCTTTGCTGCATCCGCCGCATCAGGTTCCTGTGCAGCGGCAGACTCCTGCTTTTGCTCCAGGCGACGTTGTATTTTATCGCAACTATCGAGGTTCACGGCGTTGGCTCGCAGGGCGCATTCTTCGCTGCCTCGGCCGCGCGATGTATTTGGTTTTGGGGGCCTCTGGTGAGGTGCGTCGGCATCTCAATCAGCTGCGCCTCTGTCGTCGCTCGGGTTCTGCGGCTCCCCGTCTGCTTTCAGCGACGGTGCCGTCCGGTCAGCGCCCTGGGGACCCATCTACTGGCTCGCCTCATCCCCAGGTGTTACCGACGATGCCTTCCATTTTGCCCCATGGCGACGCGCCGCCGCCGCTGCAGCGGCAGCAGCCGCCGCCGCCGCCGCTTGTTCTCCCGCCGGCGCCGCCCGCATTCGACGCTTCGTTGCAGCCGCCAAGCGCCTCCCAGGGTCACGCGCCGCCGATCGCTTCCCGTGACCAGCTGTCCTCCGCCATGGAACTCCCGCCCGCTCCGGACCACATGACGTCATCGCGCGTCGGCTATCCCGACGCAATGGAGGTTGATCCTTCGGTCCCTCCTGTCTCTTTACGGGCGCATATACCGCATGTTGACGTGCACCCTGGACTAGTTTTTCAGGCGTTTCCTAGCTCCCCTCGGACCGAATGGCCGGGTGCGGGTGGCACAGCCTCGCCTGTTGTTCGGCTCCCCACCTCATCGCATACGTCAACATGTGGTCCTCCCCACGGCGGGCGGAAGCCTTATCACACGACCGTTCGCCGATTTGCGGGGGAGGAATGTGGTGTCACCGCCAGACACCACACTTGCTAGGTGGTAGCTTAAATCGGCCGCGGTCCATTTAGTACATGTCGGACCCGCGTGTCGCCACTGTGTAATCGCAGACCTAGCGCCACCACCAAGGCAGGTCTCGTGATACGAGAGAGCACTCGCCCAGTTGTACGAGAACCTAGCTACCGACCAGATGTACGAAGCCTTTCTCTCTCCTTAGCCGAGAGACAGAATAGCCATCAGCTAAGTTAATGGCTACGAACTAGCAAGGCGCCATTAGCCATACAGTGATTGTACTTAAAGTCTCCTGTGTATCGTCAAGATCGATGTACCACAATGATATTAAAGATAAGTATTAATACAGCTACGTACTTTTCTTAATAACATTAATTACGTAGCCTGTTCCAGTACTTCACGCCCGTCTGCGTTAGTCTAGCGTGCATTTTCAGCCATCTCAACTTCACGGTGTCGGCCCAGCTACCGACACAACAAAGACATCAATAAAATTTTCTAGTTTGTTCGAAATTGGGAACCTAGAAATATAACCTAAAAATTTCAGCCATTTGCTGTGCATAGCAGTCTTTGAATCAGCTGCTCCGTTTTGGTACCCAAAAAACCATGTTTTCGTCGTGTTTCTCGATAACGGGTAAAGATTTTTGAAAACGAGTAGCTGCACTTCTAAACAAATGCCTAGCGAATATACCGTTAAAATTTGAGAAATTTGCTGCAGTTATGTATACAGATATCAGTTGCTGACGGCGGAAAAATGAAGAAAAAATTTTTTCCGGTTTTGTTTGAATCGCCCATGAACTAAATGATACGTTCACAAGCCCTTTATGACCCACCGTAGACCACATTAATGCAAAAACAACTAACCAGTTCAATCCATTTGCCTACACTGGAGGAAGTGTGCAATATTCAATCTTTGACCGTAGAAGGTAGGTACACTGTACTATATTGTAGTATAGTTGCAGTAGAAAGATCCTTCTGTTGGGTATAAATGTTGGGTTTACCTGTAAAACTCGATGTATGATCCCCGGGAAAAACCCGTTTTTGTGCACGGCGGTTTGGAACATATACATATTTGTGTGCTGTCTGTGCCGTCGGACTCAAATATGTACCGGGTTGTTATAATTAAACTTTCCCTGTTTACCACATTATAACACGGAAACTAACTGCCGTACGAGTACCAGACTTGGTAACCTTAATGCCCAGAGTATGGGGTGCATGATTTCCATGTGTCACAGCGCCACCGTCCTTCCAGATACCGTGATCAGTCAAGTTGATACATCGTCTCGCACACCTGATCAGTCACAGTGCACTAGTTGATGTGAGCTTGGATAAATGGAGGAGGGCTTTACTGGTGAAGCTCTGTTACCAAAACAACAGTAATGCTGCAGCTGCACTTCGAGAATATCGCCGGCTGAAAGGATTACGGAAGGGTCCTCTTTCTCTGCTTTGCGGGCCATGCTGAAGAAGTTCTACTCAACTGGAGAACTGGGCGTTGCTCCGGGAGTCGGGCGACGACGGGTTGCACAGCAGGCAGCTGTTGAAACAGCTGTTGCTATGGCAGACAATGCTGCACGCAATTTCCGATTGCCAAGCAGTGCGCATGCTGTGGCACAAGACTTGAATATCCGGTGGTCCACTGTATGGAAGGTGCTTCGAACCATTCTCCATCCGTACAAGATCCATATCGTGCAGCAGATTGCACCACAGGATGCACGAGGACGTGTTGACTACGCTCTCCACTTTCTCGCAAGGATTGAAGTTGACAAGGGCTAGCCCTGGACCATCCCATGGACAGATGAAGCTCATTTTTCTCTGACGGGTTGAACACACAGAAGTGCAGAGTGTGGGATCTTCATCTCCAGTCATTGTGCATCAAGTTCCTCTATATGGTGAACGTATCACCGTATGCTATGGCTTCATGGGTACTTTCATCATTGGTCCATTCTTTTTTTAACAGGTTAGCGCTCAAGGACCAAAGACGTGCAGTCTGCCTAGCCTGCGCTGCTGCGATACGCTTCACCTGCCGTACAGGAGGGAGACGCATTGAGCTCAGCAGTTCTGCAATATGGGGCACCACCGCACATCGATCGTGAAGTACGTCTGCTTCTCCGAAACATCTCGAAACGATCGAATTATCAGCCGATCGTTTCCAAATGCTTGACCACCATGATCACCTCATCTCACTCCTTGTGATTTCTGGTCGTGGGGCTACCAGGGGAACATTGACACATGTGCTGATCTGAACCGCAACATAAGACACGAAGCCGGCATACCTACTGATATGCTTTGCTCTGCTGTGCAGAATGCAATCCTACGCTTTCAGGCTCTTCTGGACAATATTGGGCGCCATACTGACCCCCTTTTGTAGCAGTAATGGTACCGGCATGTAACGGTATGATGTACTGGAGCAGCACATTAAAAGTGTTTCACCTGAATTGACTCTGCATTATTTGTCTTCCCATGTCCTTGACATTAATGCTACCAAGTTTGGTACTCGTACGGTAGTTAGTTTCCTTGTTATAACGTGTTATAAGGGAAAAGTTTAATTATAACCACCCGTGACATTACTGTAAGAGCACGAGCGGTTGTTGAACTGATATCGTCCGAACACCTACAGGAATCAAAAATTTGCGAATGGGGGGGGGGGGAGAGGGGGGAGGGAGTTAACGGGCGAGGGACGCTGCATTGCAGCGTGCGGTAAGTTGAAATTTTAGCCGGTCAGGGGCCGTGTTCGGATGACCGAAGCGGACAACCCATCCCTTGCCGGCACTGTTGCTCAGCGTGTTTGGATACAGAGATGGCTGCTCTCTGTAAGGAAAAACGTCAGAGTGAAGTATTCAACGATGAAGGGGTGTCATGTGATGTCCACCGAGACCAAATGACGAGAACAACGGAAAGAAAGGCGTTTAACGCACTCGCTCGTGAGAAGCGGTGAATCCGTGTTAGTCCGGTCCGGAACAAATTTTGAACTTTCGCCACTCCATTACCAGAATGCCCTATGCGGCTGCAGTCACAGGTTTCCACCTGTCCCTTCCATTTTTTTACTCATTCTGCATTTCATATAAAAGTTTTGGTACGTATTGGTAGCTTATTTGTCGCATGCTACCGACCTTAATCAGACCCACATAATGGATGTGGTTCGAGAAAGGACAACGTTACATCATCTACGTCACATTCATTACGTTGTGCATTCATTTATTTATTTCATTATAAAACATTAATCGATGCAATGGACGTTCTAGAGCTTCACAAATGGTTCAAATGGCTTTGAGCACTATGGGACTTAACATCTTAGGTCATCAGTCCCCTAGAACTTAGAACTACTTAAACCTAACTAACCTAAGGACATCTCACACATCCATGCCGGAGGCAGGATTCGAACCTGCGACCGTAGCGGTCGAGCGATTCCAGACTGACGCGCCTAGAACCGCTTGGCCACACCGGCCGGCTCTAGAGCTTCAAGCTTTTGTTACAATAGACCACCGTCGATCAGTTGGTTATTGTGTCCGGCGACGTGTTAACACGTGCCGGCCGAGGTTCGTCTTTCAGCGCTCTCCAGTGTAAGTAGGCTGTTTATGTTTTCTCTATGTAAGTAGGCTGTTTATGTTTTCTCTATGTAAGTAGGCTGTTTATGTTTTCTCTATGTAAGTAGGCTGTTTATGTTTTCTCTATGTAAGTAGGCTGTTTATGTTTTCTCTATGTAAGTAGGCTGTTTAGGTTTTTTATCTCTGTATGACAGTCACTGGCTGTGCTGTGTGCAGTCTGTGGCTGCTTTGCATTGTTGTAATACTCGCCATTGTAGTGTTAGGCAGCTGGCTGTGAACAGCGCGTAGCGTTGCGCAGTTGGAGGTGAGCCGCCAGCAGTGGTGGATGTGGGGAGAGAGATGGCGGAGGTTTGCAATTTGTCATGAACTGATATATATATTATGACTTGTGATGATATTAAGGTAAATACATTGTTTGTTCTCTATTAATATCTTTCATTTGCTAACTATCCCTATCAGTAGTTAGTGCCTTTAGTAGTTTGAATCTTTTATTTAGCTGGCAGTAGTGGCGCTCGCTGTACTGCAGTAGCTTGAGCAGCGAAGATTTTTGTGAGGTAAGTGATTTGTGAAAGGTATAGTTAAATGTTAGTCAGGGCCATTGTTTTGTAGGGAATTTTGAAAGTCAGATTGCGTTGCGCTAAAAATATTGTGTGTCAGGTTAAGGTCAGTCGTGTATAAATTGTTCAAAGGGGACGTTTCATATGGCGACCCTGCCAGGATACCTCACTGGAATCTTCTGATTTTTCTTGTAGTTTGTGTATTTAGTGTAGCTTTTGTTTATTGCTAGCGCGTAATTGTAGAGAGAATCTCCTTTGTAGTTGTAGCCTTTCATTGTTGTACAGTAAAACAGTTGTGGCATGCATATAGATTTGCACCAAGTATTTCGCAGCTGTAATTAACAAGATATTATTTTCAGTGTTATGTTAATGTGTTCTCTTATTTTTGCTCTTCAAATTGTGTTTTTCTGTGTTGTCGTGTGAAATACTGTGACAATAATGGCGTGTGAAAAACGTAATACTAGGCTCCAAAGTAAACTGAGAAATGACAGTGAAAATGAGAGCAGTGTGTTAGCGCCACCGAGTTATGAATTAACTGATGTTCAAAGTAGTAATTTGGTAATTGTGCATAGGGAAATGGAGCGGGCGGCAAACAATGGCGTGGACAGTGAAACAATTAGTGAAGAGGGAAGCATTATCGATCGATCGGTCGGCAACAGCTCGCCTCAGGAATCCGAAATGACAGGACACAATTCCGCAAATACTGTAGATTCAGGTTTTGGGTCATCACCGTTTTCTCAAATAAGTCAAGACACATTTTCTGCTTGTCAAAATGTGAATGTTGTCGGTGCAAATGCACTGCCAAAAAGCGTAGAGAAACAGATTCCAGACACTAATACATTATTATTGCAATTAATGCAACAAATGGAACAAAATCAGAGACAAACACAGCAAAAGTTAGACACAGTGGAACAAAATCTCAAAAAGTTAGACACAATGGAACAAAATCTTCAAAAGTTAGACACCACACTTGAACAAACACGTGAAGATTTAACTAGTGAGTTACATAACATTGAATCGAAATGTCAAAAAGTCTGTAATGACGTAAAATCACAAATTTGTGAGCATTTCCAACCTATTTTTTCGCGGCATGAAAATGCATTACAGAATCATGAAGCAGCCATAAAAGAACTGCAAACTATTTTTCATGAAAATCACAACACCTTGCAAGCTAAAATTGACTCAGTTGCATCTACCGATTCGGTTACGCAACTTGCAAAAACTCAGGAAAACTTAAAGGTCACAGTAGAGACGATTGCAACACAAATGGATACTCTGAAACTTGGTTCAGAAAAACATACAGAGGAAATGATTTCACTATCGGATAAAGTAGCCGAACTTTCAGATCAGTTCACTAACTTATCTACAAAGGTAGATGATGATCTGAATGACACAACACCTGTAGCCTTCACTGACACAGAAGAGTATGAACAAATTAGAAAATTCAAACAAAATCAAAATCAAATCAATACACAGTACAAAAGAGAAATCCGGGAAGTGCAAGATCAGTTGGCACAAGTAGTACAAGAATTACGTATTTTAGAGGACACTCGCGCCCCAATACGGGAAGAGGGACATACAAATACGGAACAGACACAAAATAACAACACAGGGCACTTCGGAAATTGTGAAAGAAATTGGCAAGGCGCATTGGATTTTGAGATGGAACCGCCGAAACGAAGTAACAATGACCGACATGCGACTCGCCGACATGACGATTTTGACTATAAGCTGTTCATTACTACACGTAAATTCAAAACATTTAAGAATTCTGGCAACGACATTCATCCACAAGCATGGCTCCATCAATTCTCTCATTGTTTTCCTCCCAACTGGTCGTTAGAACACAGATTAGAATTTATGTGTGGCTACTTGGAGAATGAACCAGCTGTAAGAATGCGATCGGTAATTCACGATTGCCACAGTGAAGGAGAGTTTTACCATGCCTTCCTCTCAGCATATTGGTCTCAAGCCACACAAGACCGTGTAAAACATAGCATCATAATGATGAAACGTTTCGAACAATCTGAATTTTCCAGTCTTATGAAATATTTTGAAGACATGTTGCATAAGAATCAGTATCTTTCAAACCCATACAGCCCCTCAGAACTCATCCGCATTTGCTTAATCAAACTGCCTGAACATTTACGACATATTATTTTGGCAGGACGTTGCAAAGACGACATTGAAGCTTTTCAGGGACTGTTACAAGAATTAGAAATTGACACTGACAATCGCGGAACGCGAAACCAGGAACACAGCAATTACAGGTCACATCCGTCGCAATTCCGCGATGAAAGAAGTAATAACTTTACACGACAAGGCTATTCTCACAACACAAATCGTGACCAAAACAGACACCACCCGTATGACAACCGTTGGCAGAGTAGTAATAATTACAGGGAAAGATCACCTCTCCGCAGCAATGACTATGACAGAGATAACCACAGAAACAGACAATATGGGAACCAAAACAATTATTACCAGGGGAGACAGAATAACTTCAGACGCAACAGTTCAGCGCGGAGTTACGATTCAGGGAGAAATTCTCCACCACGTGACCGACAAGGAAGAAACTACGGATTCTACCGAAATGACGACAGACGATATGATCATAACGACAGACGTCAATTGCATCAGAACTGGCGGGATTCAAACAGAGCAGGGCCCTCTCGGCAAGGCGAATTTGTAGAAGTTAGGTCTCCTAATCCCAATAACGACGCGCGCCAACAAAGACACAGACAATGACTCACACCGCAGGCAGCCGCGTGCGCCGGCTGGCTCAGAGAAAAATAACATTGACGCTAACCTTGAGCAAGATTCCAGTATTCTGTACGGGCGAATACCGCATGATAATTGCATTCAAGTTGAAATTCTGCGTACTAGGAAGAGTAAAGGTTTACACCATATTTCTCATGTAAAACCATTTATTGACAGATAATCTGCCTTTTAACTTTGTCTTTGCCATAAAACGTTTCACTTCACGTTACTAGTATGCTTTAGAAACTGTTACCATGCAACAATGTTTGAAGTTCAATATCCAGCCAAGAACCAAGAGAAATTATTTAAACAGAAATTACGAATGCATTGTTATTGCGAACAGACGACACAGTGTAATTGTGTGTGTACATTCTTGCTTGTTAGTTGTACGATTAGAACATTTACCAGTACTGCTAATGAAATTTTCATGCAACATTTTGGTTTGCTTGAGAGTGGATTCTGGATTTGAGGTGCTTTCTGTGAAATGCCAGATGACACAGAGGTTAGTTTATGTGACAGCTACACGATTTTTATCACGACGCTACTAATGAGTGACAATTTACAATGTTGCTTTTGCAGTGTATCTGTTTTATATCTGCACAGTTTTCTGAATTCTTCTAGGAAGAAAAACATGTTTTAGTAGTAACTTTTGTGGTATAGCAACAATGAGACAGCCTTTTTCGTGGCATAACAATACGTTACTGTACAGTACTTTCCTCATCACGGCAATAAGCGTAATAACTAAGATATCTATACGTAAAGCATTTCACTTTTGTGTATCATGAGGTAAGTACATTGACTTTAGCAGAACTTTGCTTACAGAGGACGATAACTACGATAGTTCCACAGAATTATCTTACAGCAAGACGCGCATTTAGCGCTACAGCACACGCATTTGAGTGATTAATCTTATACTTAAAACACTTATTTTCAAAGATTTTTTAATTACAAAGAAAGTTTTCCGTGATACATTTCATTCCATTGCTGTAATTTGTAACACCTGAGGGTATAATTACGTTTATCCTCAGGGGGGTGCATGCCTACTTTGTGTACCATGTGTGTGGCAACCACAAGGAACCCTAGCTAATATGGTATTTGCTTATACAACTTTACACATCGGTACCATATTTCTCTAACACACAAATTACACAGCTATCTGATCATTTAACTGAGAGAGACAAACATTTATTTTACTATATCAGTGACAGATGTTTACGTAATTACACAGTTGGATAACTTCACACTTATGAAACTGTATTTTGTCTGTACTTTGTAAACTGTTCATATTTTTTCGGAACCATTGTGATACTATGAGAGATTTGAATGATATATTTGGTAAGGGAGCATGATTTTAAAGTACGTTTGAGGTAGATGACACTATTGAAATGAGCAGAGAATTTTTTTTAAGTTTTGAAATTATTGGAGGAAGTTACGACGATTTTGAGATTTGACTGAAGTGTTATGATGTTATTATTACGACGACGATGTGTACTATGCTGTTGAGGTATGTTTATGATAAATAAGCTGATGCTATATGAGGAATCTGATTATGCTATGTAGCTATTATGATGAAATATTGAAGACGTGTTGATGAATATGAATATGTATATGTGTAATAAGGTAAGGAATAAGGAGTAGGGGTTAGGGACTCTGATTTATGAAAAGGTTGTTGGAAACCAAGAATCGTACTTTAAGAGTTATGAAATGTGTGTGTATATTCGTGAATGTATTACAATGCAGACGAAAATTTTTTTTGGACACTGTTATATCAATAGCATTTTGTTTCTACAGATTTGTAACGCAAATTCTTGACCTGTGAAATATCTTTATATGCGACTGTCTCTGTAGCGGAAACGGCTGTCGTAAATATTTCCGTAAGAAAGTTAACGGACCACCTACACATAATGCGTCGTGGGCACCCAGCTGTGTCAGACGCCTGGAGAAAAAGCCATTAGCGCGTGCCTTTCAGAGCACAGGAAAACACCTGGAGAACAAGCCATTAGGGTGTGCCTTTCATCGCTAATGCGACACCCTCGTTACTTGAAAACATATGATTACTCGCACTTTGTGCTAATTGCTGAAATGCTTATGAATTGATGGGAAATATTCGTACATCTGCAAACCTGATAATGACAAGTGTCTTTCTATGAGAGTTGAGAGCTACTGACTTACGAAATGCCACATGACTATTGAATGATGTTTTTATGCTTTGGTTTGCGTAATTGCTTATTTCACTTGATATCTGGTTTCCAGCTGTGTTGCAGCATTGCTTTTATAAAATGAAATGCATTTGCTAATGTGAACACTTTCTGTCAACAGATCTATTAAATAATTATTTTATGATCCACATTCTTTAAAAAAGGAGCACTTGGAAAGGAAAGAACAATAAGAAGGAACTAGTAACTGCATTCATAATTTTCTTTTCAAGTAATTGGTAACTTTTTGGTAGAATAACTTCTTGTGGTGCACCACTTTAATTACATAGACATTAAGATGTGAATATACATTTCCCTTATCTGCATTGTTGTTTTTACTGTAATATTTTTTCTTCTTGAGCTATGTCATGTTTAGATATAAGTTGCTGTTTGCCAGGCATAGTGCTACTGAACTTTAATTTGTGTTACTCTGCTAAGCCAATTTTACTACTCATTGATTTTTCATGTTGCTGCACATTGGCTCATATTAGTTGTAATTTTGCATTTTATCTGTTAACTTAGATTTACGGCAGCTTGCTTTGCAATTTTCCAATTTTTTGGTAATTGCTGTTTATATTAATTGTTATGTGATGCTGCATTGCCTCGTCCCTTAGTTTAGCATCTGAGCTCAGTAGATTTAAGTTAGCTTAAGAGGGGGTAGCCTCTAAGAGAATGAGTTGCGATGAATTGGAAGAAATGCATTGAGAAAACAGGTTTAGGTAGGATTTTCTTGGAAATAAATGTTGAGGTAAGAAATGTGTGAACATATAAATACAGAAAGCATGCTTAGATAGAATTTTTTTTGGTGGAAACAAAGGATGAAATAAGAGGAAAGATAGAATGAAGTTTTGGGTTGGACTGCAGTACCAAATGTTACACTGAAAACGAACCCTGTCCTTTCCTATTGGTGTTATCCCACTATGTGTTTGTGTACCCTTGTGTAGTTGTTTTCTTCCTGTCTCTGTGTAGTTTCATAGAATTTTTCCCTCTTTTAATATTAAGCTACATTCACTATGATGAGGAATACTGTTATCCTCAAATATAATTGGCATTAATAATATGTTATTTACTTTGTAAAGATATTAGACATTATTCATTCTGTTTAAATGCTCATGTGTGAAGTTGATGTTTCGCAAGTTATTCTGATCTTCTATGTATGTACTCATGTCATAATTCCACTGATGTATATGTTTATTTCTATTCTTTTGTAAAGCCCCTATTACTACAAATGTTATCTGTATTATTATGTTTTTAATGATGTATTTTGTACCTTTGTTATTGTATTCTTATGTTATAAAATTGTAATTGTCACCAGTTCATGATATTATTAACTTGTTAGTTACATTTCACTGCACACGTTTCTGTTGGTCATAGTATATGGATAATATGTGAGAAGTTGGGACTGTGAGTGTTTGCACGTGTGTTAATAACTCAGCAAGGGACTGGATAACAGCATTGCTGGATCTAAGGACAATTCCAGAAACTTTGTGAGTGCACAAGTGGTGGTTTATGGACTTGCTATATTCTCCGCAAGACTCTTCGATGGTGAATGTGCACCTGCACAATCGCAACAGATGGCTGCTGGCCATTTCTACAAGGACTGCAGTGGGTCTGCACCTCTGGTGGCCCACCAATACCACAATCTCTACCAGGACTACAGTGGGTCTGCTCTGTGATGACCTACCTACCAATATTCTTCCAAACTACGACTGACTCTGCTGTGGGTTTGCTCTGTTGTGGCCCATTACCTGCATGCATGTCGAGAGTCAGCACTGTCTTTCCATTGGAAGGACAACACTACTTCTTCAAGACTGCATGGAAATCCACTACTTCTGTGTGCATTTTCTTTTACTGCTCAGACTTTGAGAAAAACACTGCTATTCTCCTGTTATGTACGATTAGGACTGTCTTTATGGACTGTGAGACAATTTTAGCTTTTGACCAAGATTGTATCAATAAGTGTGTGCATTTGATTTCTTTGTTATTGTAATTATGAAAAGAAAAATTTTTGTCAAATCTGTATTGGCCAGTGCCCAACACCATTTGTAAAAATTTTTTGTGGGGAGCATGGGGGCTATGTAAGTAGGCTGTTTATGTTTTCTCTATGTAAGTAGGCTGTTTATGTTTTCTCTATGTAAGTAGGCTGTTTAGGTTTTTTATCTCTGTATGACAGTCACTGGCTGTGCTGTGTGCAGTCTGTGGCTGCTTTGCATTGTTGTAATACTCGCCATTGTAGTGTTAGGCAGCTGGCTGTGAACAGCGCGTAGCGTTGCGCAGTTGGAGGTGAGCCGCCAGCAGTGGTGGATGTGGGGAGAGAGATGGCGGAGGTTTGCAATTTGTCATGAACTGATATATATATTATGACTTGTGATGATATTAAGGTAAATACATTGTTTGTTCTCTATTAATATCTTTCATTTGCTAACTATCCCTATCAGTAGTTAGTGCCTTTAGTAGTTTGAATCTTTTATTTAGCTGGCAGTAGTGGCGCTCGCTGTATTGCAGTAGCTTGAGCAGCGAAGATTTTTGTGAGGTAAGTGATTTGTGAAAGGTATAGTTAAATGTTAGTCAGGGCCATTGTTTTGTAGGGAATTTTGAAAGTCAGATTGCGTTGCGCTAAAAATATTGTGTGTCAGGTTAAGGTCAGTCGTGTATAAATTGTTCAAAGGGGACGTTTCACCAGATCTTCGTCTGACATATATGTAACAAGTAAATGATGAAGTCCTATACTCCGAGGAGCGTAGGCAACGATGCGGGAGACTCGCACCGCCGACTACGTAAGGTCCTAGCGGAGGTGGTTTGCAGTTTGCCTTCCGCCGACCGTAATGGGGATGAATGATGATGATGAAGACAACACAACACCCAGTCATCTCGAGGCAGGAAAATCCGTGACTCCGCCGGGAATCGAGAACGGAACCCCGTGCGCAGGAAGCGAAAACGCTACCTCAAGAACACGAGCTGCGGACTAACAAGTAAGAGCTAAGAAAATAATTGGTAGTTGCATTAAATAAAAAAATACTATTCTAATAAACTCATTACATCATTTTTACAGAGGAATATTCATGGTACAAACAGCATAGATCTTGCTACGACATCGTGCTACTTCTTTACCACTACTCCCCTCAAAATAGTATAAACCCATTTAGAAACTTCGCGATTGCTAGTTATAAAGAACGTGGGGTCTTTATGACGCGAAGCGGAAGAAGAAAGACAATTTTTATTTCATTTACGGAGGCCTCCTCTCTGTTGCAGAGAGAAAGGCACACCGACAGCGACAGACCAAGTGGAGGGCTGGCTGCTACAGAACGAAATGAGAAATATCTCTTGACAGAATCGGGAGGTCAAAAATATAAGCTGTCTCCTTCGGGAGGCAAAGGAAAAGCGGATTATTGAAAAACTGTAATATTGGTGTGGCGTTCCAATATACCTGTCACAGGGCAAGGGTTGGCAACCGGAGGCGCTCATTCTAAATGAAATGGGCGAGCGACGGCGGCGGCGGCGGCATCGGCGGCGTGTGCCCGCTGCGGGATATGAAACGACGCCGGCAGACGAGGCGACGGAGGCGGCAACGACGGCGGGGGCGCTGGAGGCTGGAGGCGCAGCCCCTGGAAATGAATCTCCTCCCCCCTCCTACCCTCTTTCGGCTCCCGTACTCGCGGCCTGTCTCCGCCGCAGCGTTCCTTGCTTAATGAAAGCGCCATTTAGGCGGGTTCCGCGGAAACTGCTGAAATTTCTGAATGGCCCGCCCGCGCCGTGCGCCGAGAGTCTGAGTGCGGGGCTCGCAGCCGGGCCGAGACAAGAGTGGAAGGAAGCAAAGAGCGGAACGCTTCCCGCGGCGCGCCGTGGCCATTTTAAAAGGAAACGTTTCGTAATCCGTAAAAGGGTCTCCTCCAGTGTGTCTAGAGCGCTCCGTCGCAATGACAAGTGCAGCTGAATGCTCAGAAGACGCTTCGCCAGCAGGAGGACTTTGGAGGTTTCCACTCCGGTGAGGCCCGTTGCTCCCAATGGGCCGTTGAACCAGGTAATCCGGAGCCAGGTTCGCACGGCTATGGGCCTCTGCTCCAGCGGACGCACATGCCGTCATGCTATCACTTTCAGTGAAAGTCTACCAACAGTTGACATCGATATACACTCAAGCGGCAAAGAAACTGGTATAGACATGCGTATTGAAATACAGAGATATGTAAACAGGCAGAATACGGCGATGCGATCGGCAATGCCTTTATAACACAAGTCTCTGGCGACCATTGTTAGATCGGTTACTGCTGCTACAATGGCAGGCTATCAAGATGGGGACACAGGATCTCCGAGGTAGAGATGAAGTGGGACTCTTCCCGTACGACTATTTCACGAGTGCGCCATTAATATCAGAAAACATCAAATCTCCGACATCGCGCCGCGGGGTAGCCGAGCGGTCTAGGGCATCTTGCACGGCCCGGGCGGCTGCCCCCGTCGGATGTTAGAGTCCTCCGTCGGGCATGGGTATGTGTGTGTCGTTCACAGCATAAGTTAGTTTAAGTTAGATTAAGTTGTGTGTAGGCTTTTAGTCCCATAAGACCTTACCACAAATTTCCAAAAATTTTTCCGACATCGCTTTGGCAGGAAAAAGATCCTGCAAGAAGGGGACCAACAACAACTGAGGAGGGTCGTTCAGCGTGACAAAACTGCAACCGTTCCTCAAACTGCTGCAGATTCCTATGCTGGGCATCAACAAGTGTCAGGGTGCGAACCATTCAACGAAACGTCATCCATATGGGCATTCGGGGCCGAAGGCTCATCCGTGTACCCTTGATGACTGCATGACACCAATCTTTTTGCCTCTTCTAGACCGGTCAACACCGACATTGGACTGTTCATGACTGATCAGACGAGCCTCGTTTCAAATTGTATCGAGCGGATGGGAGTGTACGGGTATGGAGTCAACATGAATCCATCGACCCTGTATATCGGCAGAGGAGTGTTAAAGCTGATGGAGGCTCTGTAATGGTGTGGGGAGAGTGCAGTTGGAGTGATATGGGACTCCTGAGACTTCTAGATACCACTCTGACAGGTGACACGTACATAAGCATCCTGTCTGAAAACATGCGTCCATTCATGTCCATTGTGCATTCCTACGGACTTGGGCAATTCCAACAGGACAATGCGACACCCCACACGTCCAGAATTGCTACAGAGTGGCTCCAGGAACACTCTCATGGGTTTAAACCCTTCCGATGGCCACCAAACTCCCCAGACATGAACATTAATGAGCGTATCTGGGATGCCTTGCAACGTGCTGTTTAGAAGAGATCTCCACACCCTCGTACTCTTACGGATTTATGGACACCCCTGCAGGATTCACGATGTCAGTTACCTCCAGCACTACCTAGACATTAGTCGGGTCCATGACACGTCGTGTTGTGGCATTTCGGCGTGCTCACGGGGGCGCTACATAATATTACGGGGGCGTAGCAGTTTCGTTGGCTCTTCATTGTAGTAGATAAGTAAACGTAAATGGTTGGCAAAAAGTAGAATGTGGCAGGCGTCATACAAACTGAGAAATGAACGAACCAAAAAGAAACTTTCAGGATGAGGAAAGAACTCAGACAATGGAATATACTATCTCCATTCCTTCCCAATTTTCATGATGGCTACACGAGGAGAACTGCAGTTCTAACTGCTATAGAAACTCTAATTAAATTCGTGGAGGGGAGGGGAAGCAGAAATCGCATTTAATCTATGTGAGCTACTTGTATGATACTACACCTTTAACGGGCAGTGTAGAAGACATTGCAAGTATGCTGGAAACAATACGAACAGAAAGTGGGAAACGTTGGCCTGAAGCTAAATTTGAAGAAATACAAAGATTTTGTCAACAGGAATGAAAATTAAAGTGGTGACAGTGAAGAAATGATTGTGTAAGTCGATAAACATATATTTTATGGTCTACCATTACAGAAAGCAGTTCCTGCACTGAGGAAATAATAATATGGGGCAACTTGGAAAGCCACTACATTTAAATTAAGCATGTTGCTATAAGAAAGAAAGTTGTAACTACCGACTGATAGAAATCTGAGCATAGAAAATCTCTTCATTTCAAACGTTTGATATTGAGATTGATACTGCAGACATCATTAAATGCATAAGTAAAATAATTGGCCAGGTGCGAGAGGGCCTCACGCTCTGAGAATTCCGTAAAAACTTTGTTACGAATATAGGCAGTTCAACCACCCCGGGAAACGAGAATCTCCACTATTTTTGACTGTTTTTTGTCACTGATACTGGCAAAACATTGGTCTCGGGAATACCAAGTCTTTCGAGAACGTTTTAATTTTAATTTTGACAGCGGATAACTAATAACAAAAGAAACAGTTTTTTCGTGTGATTAAAGAACAAATTAACAAGTTTCCGATTTTTTTTTCTTTAGATGTACTGTGAAACCTTTCTTCTTCCCAAATTTCCTGATACTTGGTCAACAGAAGTAACCTGCAGGTTTTAATGAATGAATTTGCATCAAAATACTTGACATCAATTTGGTACACAACCAAGGAATTGCAGATCTTAGTGTGCGACATAAATTTTAACTCGATACAACTACAGGATCCTGGAAAATAGGAGTCTTAACAGACATACAAACAGTGGACAATAAACGACAAATTTTTTCTCCATGTCATATAATTACAAACTCACAACTTTCAATTTTTTCCATTTTAACCATATTGTGAATCCTTCCTTCTTGCCCAGTTTCATGACTGTACGTCAACGGGAAGTACCCTACAGGTTTTGATGTGTAGGTTTGAGAGTGTCAAAATATGTGACATAAATTGCCGTGTATATTGATTGCTTTGACTTAGAAGATTTAATGTTTTACAACGCTAAGTGACCACCCCCCCCCCCCCCCTCCCCACCGGATTTAGTGGTAAGAAGGCCCAGTTGACAGCCCGTCGAATACCGAACACAGATCAAGCATCAAATCAGGAAGCAGGTGTCCTGGAGTATGACAATAAAAGCAAATTAGAAACAGTGGATGATCTAAGCACAAGAAGTGCAATATAGAGCACGCGTAAAGAGAATTGGCGTTGTGGTTAAGTGGTCACTGATTGGGACTGAAAAAAATAAAGTAAAATAAAATAAAAAATGAAAACGTCTCGCGTGTGCCAATTTTATTTCCGCTGTTCCATTAATTCAGATTTGTGTCCGTGTCGTGGTGTAACGTCCGTTGCAACAGCGAGGTGTAGGGTAGAGACCAACTCATTTTGCACAACTATTCCGTTAGCAGGCGAAAGAAAGTGGCTTTCGAATGGGAACCCAGACGTTTGATGACAAGGCGACGAGTCAACCGAATCCACTACCGGAAAACACGTCTGATGTGTCATACGTGGCATTAGTGACAGTAGTTGTGTCATGTGACAGGAAACTCTTAACGGTGCACCTAATTTCTACGACTGATTGAGTGAGTGAGGTATGCCTCCTTGTTCGGCATAGGTTTTCGTATGAATGTGAATTGATCACTCCCAAGGAAATGATTAAAACATAATAAAACTTCCTGGCAGATTAAAACTGTGTGCCGGATCGAGACTCGAACTCGGGACCTTTGCCTATCGCGGGCAAGTGCTCTACCAACTGAGCTACCCAAGCACGACTCACGCGCCGTCCTCACAGCTTTACTTCTGCCAGTACCTCGTCTCCTACCTTCCAAACATAATAGTTTGTCACACAAGCTGTAACAAATGAACGCAACAGTTTCACAATCACACGGTCTCTCTGTGCTCTGTCAAAACATATGCTTAATTTCTTTTGAACTTGCGTTTCGTTTTGGTAGTTTTGACTCTTGAATTTCATTGTTGGTACGTAGTTCACATCCGTTTACTTGTTGTTTCCATTTCTGTGAGACGGTAACGTATTCTTACCACTCATATTCTACAACCACTGTATAGTATGACAACTGACAAGACTACAGAAAGAGAACAAACACTTCAGTGACCGGACGGACAATTCATAATGTGGTGAAAAAGTAAGCAACTGGTACTAGAGTATTTCAAATACGGCTTGCCCGCTTCACTGTCCAACACCATGACCACTTGCCCATGCTGTTTCTAATTGTTCTTTCTTACACTTCTTGTTATTGGACCGTTCACTGTTTCTATGTGGTTTTTTTCTTCACAGTTCAGTACAGCTTCTTCCTGTTTGCATGCTTGATCTGTGCTCAGCTTTTGACGGGCTATCCATTGGGTCATCTTATCACTAAATCTGAGTGGGGTACGGTGGGGAGTTTCCCTTGTTAGAATGAAACATCAGTTTCATCTTGATACGTCTACCCGTTCCTGAGGAAATGGTTTTCATTTGTCGGGCAGACAGACAGACGGACAGTTAAGTAATGCTGTAAGGGTTCCCTTCTTACCTGTTGAGCGAGGTACGGAACGCTAAAAATAGGATATATGAAGATCGTATCTGCTCTTTCGTACATGTCCGAAAGAACGGACACTATCTTTATATGGGTAAGCTTACCGACCAATGATAGTCTTCAGTGTGGATGCACTCACACTGCTCAAACTCTTACAGGAATCGGTAGATTGCCGCGAGTAATGAGTATAGTGGGCAAGCGCACTACAAATGTAGCGTGTGGGCAGTAAGTTGGGAATGTGAGTCTCACGGGGAGCGTGCCAGAGGTAAGTCCTTGCAGTCGCACTATCCTCTCTGTCCTCGATGGCTCAGTCGGATAGCGCGTGTGCCATGTAAGCAGAAGATTCCGGGTTCGAGTCCCCGTCGAGGAACACATTTTCAACTTTACCTTTGATATTTATTAACGACTGTAAGCAGCTAATGATCTGTATTTCATTGCAATTTCATTCTAAAAATATGACGTCCGTGGAAAAATAAAAACAAAAAATTGATGTCTAAAGATCAAAATGCTCTGGATGAAACTAAAGTACTTTGGGCACATCCTGAAAGAGATGATGACACATTGTGCTTGTAAGAATACAAGGTCAATGAGGTAATGAACACAAGGTCTGTGACGTAGAGGGTAGAGAACATCAACGAAACCACCAGAATGACTCTAAAAGAACTGAGGACGAAGACAATGCCCATCTCTCACTGTCTGTCTATCTATCTTTCTATACTACATAACGGAGGATGCTTCCTACCAATAAAATTGATTCTCTGTCCCATTCCATTCGGTCCTGAACGATCGAAAAATGACTGCTGATGTTCCTCTATACGTTCTCTAATCTACCTTACTTTATTCTCACAATCCTCAAGTGCAATATACGATACACGCAGAGTACTGGTCACAAGGTTTTCTTCGAGTAAACGTTCCAAACATGCAATGAACAATTTAACATGTTATTAATTTGGTCAGTATGCCTTAACTCAGTGAGGACGTTCAACTCCCACTCATCTTTTCGTAACCACTGAATAAACAGATAACGACGATGTGCGAGGGGCGCTGGACAAGTAATGCAACATATTTTTCCCGGCCAGTTTTGGTCGAAGATATGCAGAATTTGTTGGGTGACATTCTCGCGTCTGCCCCTGTAGTGTCATGAAGTGCCAATAGGTGGCGACGCTATACGTTGGCTTCAAAGTGACGTCTGTAACGGAGGTGCGTTCCAAGCAGAGAGCTGGCACTGAGTTCCTTTTGACGGAAAGCCCCAGCATCGCAGATGTTCATAAGCGCGTGCAGAGTGTCTACGGAGGTGTGGCAGTGAACAATAGCAGGGTGACTCGTTGGGTGAGCCGTATGTCATCATCGCTACAAGGTCACGCACGGCTGTAACTCATGCAATGTTGGAACGTGCGGACACACTCATGCCAGGTGATCAACAGACCACACTCAAGCAGCACAACTGGACGTCCTTGTTGGTAGTGCTGACGCACTCGTCTACTAGTTGGGTTACTCCGAGTTGTATGCCTGGTGCGTTCCTCACAACCTAACAGAAGGCCATAAACAGCAACAAAGGACCACCTGCGCGGAGTTTCTTACGCTGATCATGACAATTTTTTGTCGAACTTCCTCACAGGGTTTCAGCTCTTCGAACGAGAAGATAACGGCAACCCATGGAGAGGCGCCACACCACCTCTCCTCTGAAAAAAGAAATTCAAAGCCTCACCATCAGTCGATAAAGCCCTTATTCTGTTTTACGTCTCTCTTATGGGGCCATCCTGAAGAAGCGTACTGTGCTACCCTCAGTATGCTGAAGAAGCAACTTCAGCGTGTTCGCTGCCAAGAAAAATGCAAACGAGCTTGTCTTCTCCATGCCAACGCAAGGTTTGTGTAAGACCTACGAACCTGAGAGGATCTCACAAAACGTCACTACAGCGCGGACCATACACCTTCCGGATTTCATCTGTTTGCCCCAATGAAGGATGCACTCCGCGGGAAGCAGTACGTGAATTATGAGGAAGTTATTGATAGAGGAAGAGTTGGGCTCCGACGTCGACTAATAAAGTGGTACCATGACGGCACAAAGGTCCTCACAGTAAGGTGGTGTAAGGCTATATCACTCAACGGAGATTATGTTGAAAAATAAGGTTTCATAGCCAAAAGAGTAGGGAATAGTACGGTGTGTTTGACTCCTGAATAAAAACAACCTGCTTTCGGAAAAAAACGTGAAGTTATAACAAACTTATTGACCATCCCCCTATTACATATTTACACAGCAAAAATGGTTCAAATGGCTCTGAGCACTACCGGACTTAACATCTGAGGTCATCAGTCCCCTAGAACTTAGAACTACTTAAACCTAAACCTAAGGACATCACACACATCCATGCCCGAGGCAGGATTCGATCCTGCGATTTTAGCGGTCGCGCGGTTCCAGGCTTACTTACACAGCACATTTAGGTTAAGGGTCAGGTGCACGACGAAGCATTGACCGTGTATTGGCTTTCGGAACGTGCGTATACAGCCATCTCAGTAGTGGAATGTCAATTATGATGATATGAAATTGAAGACAACACAATTGTGTTACTTATTGTACGTCGCTCGTATATGGTCAAAGAATGTATGTGAAACGCCCTGCTAAACCCGCAGGACAGGACGGGTGGTTGGAACTGTGGAAAGGGGCCAAAATGAGCTGCTGTCAGTTACACTCGAACACATATAACTTTATTTATTTGACTAAACATTACAGTACCAATTCATGAACTTAGTTATCGGCTGAATACGCCATACTATCTTATGCATTAATGGCGCAACCACTTTAATTTTAAAAAAAACGGCTAAAAGCCATTAACTCAAAGTTCAGACGCCAAAGATAATATTTAGAAGGCAGAAGGCCTCACGTTATCTAAGTTCTAAAATTTGGCTGAAGGCCCAGAAATCTAACACTTGAGAAGCAACAACCTTAATTTAAAGACGGCTGAAGGCCCATTGTTTAATACTCAAGGTAAAATTAAATACAAAAACACAAGGTAGAAGGCCTTATCCTCAATTAGGATGAAGGCCGTAACAGTCTTATGCTCGAAAGACAAAGATCCTTAATTTAGAAACGGCTGAAGGCCCCATGGCTTAGAACTCAAGGTAAAACAAATTTAAACAACAAGCTTTATCTGAAATTAGGCTGAAGGCCCCAAACAATATAACACTCGATAAGCAAGGAACTTTAATTTTAAAACGGCTGAAGGCCCATGACTTAAAACAGCACTAAAATAATTTTTAGTAGGCAGAAGGCCCAAGGCTTTACCTTTAAACAATACATTAATCAGGCTGAAGGCCCGAACAATCTAACACCTGACAAGCCAGAAACTTTTAATTTTAAAACGGCTGAAATCCCATGATTCAAAACACAACTAAAATAATTTTTAGTAGGCAGAAGGCTTTAGAAAAAAATATTTTAATCAGGCTGAAGGTCCAGTCAATCTAAGACTTGAAAAGCAAGGAACTTTAATTTTAAAGCCGCTGAAGGCCTATGACTTAAAACACCACTAAAAACAATTCACCTTCAATTCAAAACCATCGGCTATGAGCCATACAAATACACACAACAGAAAATAAGAAAAGGCAGTGCAGCTAACGGCGCTCAGAAGTTTCGGGAGTCGGCCAGCACTTGAAAGACTAACGAACACTTAGGTGAGACAGGCAGTCGGCCTAACCATTCTCGATCCGACGACAACCCAAACAACAGACAGTCAACGGACCCACCGACCAGGTAACTTGTGCTCCACTCCAGCAGCACACAACTGGGAATTCAATGCAAAACGTAAAGGCATGGATGCCCACAACTAAACATACATTAAGCTGTCAAACAACACACCATACTGGACAGCGACAACACGGTGAGGAAAGGACACTGCCTGAATTTAAGTCAACAGCCAGGGCAGGTAACCGGAACGTTAACGGCCAAAAGGAAGAAAATTCCGCTGGTGCACTTCAATTACAAATAACCAAATACAGTTAGACTCCACTGGACGGTGGCTAAACCTTCGCTAACTCGAACACACACATTGCTGCTCGCGGAAATGTCCCAACAGCCAACAACGAGAACCAGACGGCACAATGTGAACAGTCTTGACTTACTGATAAATTAAATCTAAACTCAACTTTCGTGTCCAGGGTCGGTGAGTCACGGACCTCGTAGCAATGGGGACAGCCCCGCACACTCCGACACTGCGTAGTGACCACCAGTGGGCCCAGCCAAACTACGCACCGTAGAGATTTCCTCGCTGCTCCACGCCAACCGACCGACTTCCACACATCAGCACGGAGACAGCACTAAAACAACTGAGCAGTCGACATCACAAGCTACACACAGTTTCACGAACACTTGCTCGAAGGACTAGACAATACTAATGACAGTGACCGTGCAATAACCAGAACGAATCACGAGTCGGCACAGGCAGGCAACCCATAAGCGATAACTGGCCAACATACACGTCGTCCGACAAGACGACCGATTGACGACCAACCAAGGTGGTCCGCACTCAAGTGGTATGTCTCGACAACTGTCGGGCTAGTCATGGCTGTCTGGACCTCACTGCAGCCGCACCCCGACTGCTGCGTCCTAAGGAAAAACACTGCCAGGTCCGAACTGCGCTGCTAACGCCTCCCAACTCCCTGCAGATCCGAACTAACTCTCAACACACGACAACGGGAAGTAATAGCAGTCAGCAAAGATAATATGCCAGGGCTTCTATCGATAAGCGCCGCTGCTGCCGCTTACGGGCAGCCAAGGCGGCAACTCAGTGACACCAGTAATTGAAATTAACATAACGAGGTGGTAGTACAGTAAAAACAGGATGTCAAATGAGATATGGCCGAACACGAGCCACGCACGGCTCAGTATCCTTGAGCAGAAAACATATCGCGACGTGGCAATATGATTGTTCACCGATATATGTGGAAAGATTGCTACCACAGTCGGTAACAGCGCATATTGTACACTTTTTTAGGTTGCATGTGATGTATTAGAAACAATAAATGTAGGTATTAAAAATCTGTTCAATAAGCCGTCTAAGAAGTTTTGAGCTTTAGAAGGGAAAAATGTAATATAGTAAATGTCATGTTCTTCACAGTGTAGGGACCCTCTTTTCATACACTAACTAGATAATCCACAGCTGTGCCGTGCTTGCGGCATCTTTGATACTCTCGCAGATTGTATCTATCCTGTGTTTGTCCCTGGCCTTTGGCGGCCCACCAGCGGACGCCTGCCCGCACGAGGGCGCATAAACAGCGGCAGACGGGGATATAATGGCGTGCTCGGCTTGCGTTGAGGAGGTGACGCGCTAGTGGCGGTGTGCAGTTGGAGGGCCGGGGTTACTGAGGACGGGTGAGAGTTCTGTTGGGACGAAATTATCTGGAAGGTCGCCACTACACTATAGAGTGCCACTAACGCCGCCACGTCGGTGAGAGTTTAGCGGTTAGCTGCTCGACCGTTGGAGGAAGCGATCCTGCTCGGTGACGCTCTATGAGCTCATATTGTGGAACGAGGCTTCTTGTAATGGGCAGTAATTTTGTTCGCAATCGGTAATTGAGTCACTGCATCTTGGTTCCTTACCGATCAGCATGGTATCTGTGTCGTTCCTCCTGTTCGCTATAGTGAGCCAAAGGCCATTGTTGTGTTTCGCTACAAGGCTGTATCTGGCCTAGTTTCCGGACACATTTTCGTGATTTCCACAGAAGTGACACACGTGGAACAGCGAGATGCGCATTTACAATTGGCCGTAGTATCGCGTCTTCGAGGTCTAAAAGGGCAGTGCATTGGCGGAGCTGTCATTTGTACTCAGGAGATCCATGTCAACGAGTTTCCGACGTGATTACCGCTGCACGACGGGAGTTAGCAGACTTCGAAAGCGAAATGGTAGTTGGATCTAAACGCAGGGGACATTCCATTCCGGAAATCGTTAGAGGATTCGATATTTCGAGATCCACACTGTCAAGAGTGTGCCGAAAGTATCTGAGTTCAGGCATTACCTCTCACCACGGACAACGCAGTGGCCAACGGCGTTCACTTAACGATCGAGAGCAGCGGCGTTTGCTTAGAGTTGTCAGTGCTAACAGACGAACAACACTGCGTCAAATAACCACGGCATCAATGTGTGACATACGGCGACCGTATCCACCAAGACAGTGCGGCGAACCTTTGGCGTTAATAGGCTGTGGCAGCAGACGACCGACGCGAGTGCCTTTTGCTAGCAGCACTACATGGCCCGCAGCGCCTCTCCCCTGCTCGTGACCATATCTGTTGCACTCTAGACTACTGGAAAGCCGCGGCCTGGTGACACGAGTCGCGATATCTGTTGGTAAGAGCTGATGGTAGGGATCGAGAGTGACGCAAGCCCCACCAAGCCAAGGACCCCAAGTCGTCAACAAGGCACTGTACAAACTGGTGATGGGTCAATAATGGTGTGGGCTCTGTTTACATGGAATGGTCTGGGTCCTCTGGCCCAAACCGATCATTGACTGGAAATGGCTATGTTTTGCTTCTTGGAGACCATTTACAGCCACGGATTTCACGTTACCAAACAACGATGTCATGTCACTGGGCCACAATTGTTCGCAATTGGTTTGAAGAACTTTCTGGACAGTTCGAGCGAAAGATTTGTTTACCCAGATTTCCTGACATGAATGCCATCGAACATTCATGGGACATAATCGAGAGATCAGTTCGCGCACATCATTCACCCATTCACAGGCAACACTTCTGCAGTTATGGACGACTATAGAGGCGCCATGCCTTAGATTTCTGCGGGGGATTTCCAATGTCTTTGATTCCATGCCACGTCGAGTTGCTGCTCTACACCCGCGGAAAGGAGGTATGACACAATTTTAGGAGGTATCGCATGACTTTTAGCATCTCGGTGTATGGTGAATGTTTATTATATTTTGGTTTTGATGCCTACTCCCCACCTTAATGAGCAGCGTGGCGGGCTTGTTTGTGCGCGAAAGCCGCAATTTCTGTCATTTTGTAAGTTGCCTTCCTTGCATGTTACTTATTCCATACTCACCATCCTTCTATAATTCACTAAGCGTCCTTTATTTTATTAAAGTATAATTTAGCGTACTTACAGTTAAGATTAACTGTAAGCTACCTGAAAGACATACTATCTGTTTAGCGACCCTCAGCCTTGCTTAATTCTCTGATATTTTGTAGTTTATTAAAATAGTGTTTAAAGCATTTACTGCTAAGGTTAACCGTAAGCTACCGGCCTGGCATATCATCAGTTCATTCTTTACCACCCTTTACATTCATTGACGGTTTTGACATTTTATTAGAATGGTGTGTAACACTTAGTACTTCCCCAATACATTGGAGTTCTGTATTAAATTGGAATAATGTTTATCGCTTTCAGTGCCTGTCAAACTTGTCTTATGCATTGGTGTTTTGTATTAGTTACAACAGCGTTTAATTCTGCCTAATCATGCGTGTTACCGGACAGATCAACCATTATTTAACGTCTTGTTTATCAGAGGCAATCGCGGAAATAGGCTCCATAGTATGCGTTGGTCCGTCTGGTGGTAACAACGAAATCATTTTGTAAATTCCTCATACATCTGTGCAAAAGGAATCTATTTTGATGAGACTGCTAAGCCAACTGATTGTGGAGAGTCCGCAGTACTTGTCATTTACTGTTTTCCGACCTAGCCACCGGTGTAAAAAGTACGAGTATCTTGCCGTCTGTTGTATCGTCATCTCTGCCCACCGGGCTTAGCTGATTCCGTCTGTTTATTTAGTCGGCTATTGCCGCTGTTTTCTTTCCTTTAAAATCTGAAATTAAGCGTTTGTTTTGCTTGGTGACTTATATTTTAGTTGTTTAATATAACTGATTTCTTCTGAAACGCGCTTAAGCAAATCTGAGCGAGACCGTCCAGAGGCAGTCTTTAGAATAAGTTTGATCTGACGATTTTGGCAGCCATTGTGTCATAAATTTCTTTGTGTTTGAGCTTAAGAGTCTTTGAAGTAGTTACTAATTTCATGTAATTTACGTAAATCCTGAAGAACCTTCATCAACCGTAAAGAAAGTTGCATGCTCGCTGGCCGTTAATTGTTACCCCGTATCTGCAGTATATGCTACTCGTATTAAGACTATTTTTTATTTAAGATTTGTCTGTGTTGTCGTAAACTGTCCCGTATGGCCGAGGCGTCACGTTCCTCAATGAAAACTGTATTTCTGGAAATGGCTTCACCCTGGTAGATGTTTCTTTTTGGTGCTTAAGCAGTTTGTGCACTTGCTGAGAGTAGTTACTTGCTTGATCTTGATCTGCACTTCTCTGTTAACCACTTACACTATAACTGCCTAATACTTAATTGTCATTTCTATTTTTATTTTAATTTTTTCCTTCACTGCGGGAGACATTCATTATTCGGCCTTCAGGCGGTTACACGGTTGCTTAGAATAACTATTTGCTTGATCTTGACCTGTAATTCTCCATTATTCACTTTAACTGTAGTTGTTTAATAGTTTATCAGTTAGTATTCTTGGATTGTCTGTTAACGAGAAACGCCGTAGGGCGGTCAATAATGTTGTTGCAACTGTATTGAATTATTTGATAATTTCATTTTGGCTCCCTAACGTGAGGCTATCTTTTGTCGTTTTCTTAATTATCATCTTACCCCTTGCATTTCAAGAATTATATTTAACTTCCTGTTTTCTCATGTAAAATGTTAAAGTTTTTATTAATAAATTGCTCATACCTTCTTTTGTGGGCCCCATGCCATTCCACACCCCAACCAACTACCTACCGCTTCAACAGCATTGCTACATGCCCTATAAATGAAGCTGATTCAGAGGAACTGTCTTCGTATGGTATTTAGGAGTCCCTCTGGTGACAAACCAGGGACTTCCATAAATATACTGACTTATTGTTTTATGTGGAACGGTCTTCAGAAGAAGATAAAGTTAATGACGAAATATTTTCCCGTGTTAATCGCTTCGCTATATTGGAATCTACGTGCGCATATGTAAATTTCCATGAATTCGTGGCCCTGGTCACAGAAAGTAAAGTCTTCTCGGTTGTGACCGCATCGTATTTCTTCTATACCATCAACATTTCGACTCCTCATCTGGAATCTTCTTCACTACCTTGTGGTGTTCGTGTCTGACTGAACACACAGTGTGCTGTAGACATTTCCCAGCTGAGGGCTTGAAACGTTGATCGTGTAGGAAATATATGACGCCGCCTAACAACTCAGAAGACTTCGCCTTCCATGAAAGAGTACGGCTAGCAGCGAAAAAAAAGTTTAATTTTATTGCGTGAAGCAATGCTTCATATTTGAGCGTGTGCCAATGACACGAATGAAGCTTTTCAAAGGTTATTAGGATGGCTATTCGAAAATTCAGGTCCGATCGATCGCGAAATGGAAATCGCAATGAAAATGCCATGAATTTCGCATGCATGTGTTGGACAGTGTCAATATGCCTATCGATTGCGCCACTTTCCTCTTTTCAGTTCCGAGCACACAGTGAGCACTTCAGTATGCTCAGAGAATAGTATCTCCCGCCAAGTATGAGCATCTGTGAGATATTTCGCCTGATTTTATGCAGCCCACACAATGTAACTGTCATGCATTTCCATCTTCGTGACAATTCTTGGTCGCACACTGCAGGGGTAGTGTCGATGCTCCTGCGGCGTTCTCGATTTAATCACCCAGCATACAACCCGGACTTGACTCCCTCTGATTTTTATCTCTGCTTGTATGAACCATAGACTATTAAGACAATATTGTGGCACAAACAATAAGTCCCTAATCGGCGTCGAGAATTGTCAGAAAGTACAGGTGGCTGCCTTCTATGAGGAGGGCATTGGAAAGTGGGTACCACGCCACGACAAATGCAAATATCTCAGTTGGAGCGGTGTCTGTGTAGACAAGTAGCTGGAGGGTGTAGTTAACTGTAGCAAGTAAAACATTTTTGATTTTCGCTGTGGTTCCATTTAGCGAGCAATCGGGCGTTACTTTCTGAATAACCCTCGTAAATTTATTTCCTGGCATTAAGGTGAGAGCCATGTTTTGCTTTCTTCTTCTGAAAAACAGTTAACAGATTTTCCACACTGAGAGACAATACTTTTTTGTACTTGCTTAGAAGAAAGTATTAAGATTTACTAAACAGAAATTGCATCTCCATTACTAAAAAGCAAAAACAAAAAAAAATAAAAAATGCCATAATGCCTGTTGTGAAAACTGCTTGAGTCAACACACTCGTAAATATTGAAGAATGTACTACATATTCTGTATTGAGAGAGGACAAGTTACTTTCTCACCTATTTTTCGTATATGGAAAATTATTAAAGATTTTGTTACAACTTTACGCACCTTGAGCGAGAATCTAGAAATTTAACAGTCTGAGCAGACGTTAATGGAGCCTGATAGGGCGCTAAAAGCATGAGGTACTTTTATGGTTCTTATCTCGCAGAAATGGCATGTTGGAAGTTGAAAGCAACTGGTGAAACATGGCAGACAGTACAGCACCTAGTTGAGACAGGTCTCCAGCAGAACAATGCTAAGCTACCTGCTGTGGCGCCAGTGGAAGGCTGGGCTGGGGTCGACAGACTGAAGGGATGTGTCAACACAGTGGAGTCGTAAACTGGGCATTGTGTGCAGAACCATGCATAATAAAAATTCACAAGTTTTCCTGTTTGCTGATACTGCAAATAGGTCTGTAACCCATTTCCATCGGCCGCCTCGGTTGTATAAGAAACTCCAGCATCAGAGAAATGTTTAGAAATAGAATACTTATTACACCTCATAGCTAGGACTAACATGCACCAAGGTACAGTCGATTTAGATAAAGATCTTTAAGATTGTATCTGTTTGCTTGTTGCTGTGGGAAGTGACATGTCAAGAGACGCTGGTTTCTTAACTCTTGCACTGGTTGACAAGAGTTTGTGCTGTCATGTAGGAGGGCAGATTTAGTGCCTCTAAAGCCCAGTGATTGGCTCAAGATGACGTGAAGGCAGTGTCGTTTGTGCACTTTGTGGGAAAACAGAATTTTTTATCTTGAGAGGTGCGAAGCACTCGGATTCTGGACTTTAGTCGAACCTCTGGCATGCGTGGTTGGTGCTTTGGACCTTATAACACTACCTTCATTATACGTCATTCTTACCCTAACTACTGGACATTAAGTCCTGTCACAGGAAAAGCCACATATAACACTAGCCTTGGTTACACAAGCTAATGTTACCCTCTGAGAGGATTTTCGAAATTTTGAACGCGTGTTTGCTAATGAATGAAGGTATCAGACTCTAATTTTGAATATATTGCAGTTAACAGAGAAAAACAAAACAGGCTTTAACTTCGAGGTTTCATGAAAGAAGAAAAATTCACACGAATGAAACAATACACAGTCGTCAGCCCAGTTAGGCACATTAATTTGGAAATATATGCTTAATAAAATTAAATGTTAGTTATTGAAGTTAATTTCAGCAATATTTCTGTTTTGCATAGCACACAGGATACAAACAGACACAGGGTACTCTGAGCTGTGGGTGGCAGCAGTTATCAATAATGCACAAACTAGTAATCATAGAAAGCAAAATTATAACCAACTCATAATAATAATAACAGCTACAATCACGATCATTATGTGACTCAGTACTGAGATGTTACTGCAGAAAACACCGAACTAAAGATGAACATGGAGGGACTTCTAACTTAACTAACACATAAATACCACAAGTAAATAACACTGTTAACACTCCCATTTATAGAAATATATCAAATTTCCTTAGTAGTAATAATACTCCATTTATCTTTCTAATATGAGGAGAATATGGTGGGGACCCATAAAGGGATAATGATCACTAGTCAAACTAGCAAAATTCAATTCAACTAAATTTAATTCTTATCTTCACATGTAGCAGTTCATGGTTTTACTCCTTTCAAGGCATATTATTCAACACTGATGCTCAATGAACTTCAAAAATTCGTTCATAGTAGTAATCAAAACTAAACTGAGTTTCAAATGAGTATAATTTATTTGCCTTTTTTCATCACTTGTGAAGCAGATGTTTTAAACAGTAACATTTACACAGTCTCGCACTGAAGTTTTGCAAAACGATACTTTGCAATAAACTGAGATCACTTTAGCAACATTCTAACTAGCTTCAATTCTTGCTAATCATTGCACATTTGACAAATATAAATAAATCACTAGTTTATTTCAAAAAGGACACTCGGTTTTCTAAACACTTAGGAGGGGATCCTGCGTAGGTTCATGATCAGGATAAAAGTTAGGGTTCTAAACACAGGTTTATCTGTATGCATGAAGCTGGTGGAGCAGTTTCTAAGTTGTGGTGGCAAGCGACGTGGCGGCTAGCTGTACTCAAGGCTGTTGATGTTTGAATGCTCTATACAATTTCTTCTTGGCGACGGATATTTAATGTGTTAGAGCCATTCTTTATTGCCGAGAGTACCATGCAACATCCAAATCCACATACGAGGCAAAATTCCTTACAAAGCGGTTTCTAATTGCCTCCATTGGCACCGTTAGTGTGTGCCGTGCAACGTCTAGCCACTGACTGCGTATGGTTCCCACGAAGTAGCCGCCCAGTTCGAACGCCAAAACCACCTTTTACATCATGCCAAGCCACTTCCGTTGCGGAGGGACTTCACTACATCTTTTACATTTTACAACACAAGTGTCCTAAGCACGAACCAGTTTCCAATAACATTGTTTTTCTTTTAAATATACAAATATTATAAAATTTCATTTTAAACGTCATTTGGCTTTTTCTACATATATATTAAAACTTTAAATTTCCTGTCACAAATCAACTAACTTAACTGACAAAGAATAAACACTTCATAATTACAGACACAAAATCACATAATATAAACCTACTTCTAATCGATATAAGTGTTACAACCTGTCCTGAGACTGACTTCACTTGCAGTTAGTTAGACTGGAGGGCCATTGGTGAAGTTCTTACTGTACCGACGGTGTGACTTCAAACGTCTGGGACTAATCGTCTGATGAGGGCACACTTATTCGTTTTTGGTTTACCAGTCTCGACGTTTGCCGCGCAGAATTAGCCGAGCGGTCTAAGGCGCAGCAGTCATGGACTGTGCGGCTGGTCCTGGCTCTGAGCACTATGTGACTTAACATCTATAGTCATCAGTCCCCTAGAACTTAGAACTACTTAAACCTAACTAACCTAAGCTGGTCCTGGCGGAGGTTCGAGTCCTCCCTAAGGCATGGATGTGTGTGTTTGTCCTTAGGATAATTTAGGTTGAGTAGTGTGTAAGCATAGGGACTGATGACCTTAGCAGTTAAGTCCCATAAGATTTCACACACATTTGAACAAGTTTCGACGTTTGGTCTCGTAGTTCCTTGGTACGGCCACGGAACAGGTATGTCACACACTGATATCTACCGTGATTTCAGGGCTCTGGTAGAGAGTAAATTGCGATCCGTCTGCCTGATCTCTAGACCATGAGATTTTTGCATCTCTTTCATGGCCGCGATCGATTCACAGGTGCCGCCTCACACCTCACCTCCGCCACACACATCTCGCCAGCTGCGAGTTACATACATCGCTGCACGAAACAAACAGAGTAAAGGACTGCTGCTCTGGCCTTGTCAGAGCGTACAGATCTCAATCGCCACTTGCTCTCAGTTGTACCTATATTGAGAAACTTCTATAGACTATCAGTCAAAGTCTGCTCAGCGTCAGATCAATTCAGATTGCGTTATCCACACTTTTAGGGCCAGGGTGCTTACTACGGCCACCCAGGATCCTTGTCCATTGTTCCCTTAACCCAACTATTAGTTGTTTACAGTATTCAGTCAGTAACTGTAATTAATGTCTGTTTTTTGTTTTGAAACATAAATATTGTTAGTTAATTTTACTACATTCTCAATCATTTTTTCAACAGTCACACCACAGATTAACCTTCATTGTGGCGTCCCATGCCTGGATACCTTTCAGCATCCATACAAGTTATAGAAATGGCTGTAAATATGTATGTATGCTCCACATCTCCTGCGTCACTGGAACGATTTCAACCAAACGTGGTACATATTCAGTTACTGTCCGGAAAGAATCACTGTGGAGATAAGAACCACCCACATATCAAAGGGTTGGGGATGGGGTGTGAAAAACTAGTGTAGCCTAAGATGATAGAATACCCATACTTTACTCACATAGTCCTTGAGAATGAGAGCACTTAGGATGTTGCAATGTACTTTACACGTAATTTCAAACCTTTACTAAACTTTTTCTCGCTGACGAACCTTTAAAATGATTAAAGGGATTCGCTGTTCACGCAGTAAAACTGTTACACTTTAATTACTAACTGCATTCTTGACACATTTTGCAGGCAGTATTCACATATATCAGTGAATGTACCAGGAAAACTACATCATTGTACAACTCTTAGTTCAGGAGACGTACCATCATAAATACTGACAAGCGTGAAAAACAACACGTTTAAATTTATTGATTCGCTGTTACTAACACTACTCGTAACACTTTTTGCAGACGGTATTAAAATATGCCACTGAATGTACTTACAAAAATAAATCATTTTACGACAAATAATTGAGAAGCTATGACGTCATAAACACTGAGATGTTTGATAATCTGTTCCATTACGCATGACGTTTCAATTTATCACCGTTTATCTACTAACGCTATTCACAACACTTTTTGCTGGCAATATCCGCATCTGCCGCTGAATGTACACTACTGGCCATTAAAATTGCTACACCAACAATAAATGCAGATGATAAACGGGTATTTATTGTAGAACTGACATGTGATTACATTTTCACGCAATTTGGGTGCATAGATCCTGAGAAATCAGTTCCAAGAACAACCACCTCTGGCCTCTGCCCATGCAGCTCCAACACGATACCACAGTTCATCAAGAGTAGTGACTGGCGTATTGTGACGAGCCATTTGCGCGGCCACCATTAACAAGACGTATTCAGTTGGTGAGAGATCTGGAGAAAGTGGTGGCCAGAGCAGCAGTCGAACATTTTCAGTATCCAGAAAGGCCCGTACAGGACTTGCAACATGTGGTCGTGCATTATCCTGCTGAAATGTAGGGTTTCGCAGGTATCGAATGAAGGGTAACGTCCACTGTTCAAAGTGCCGTCAATGCGAACAAGAGGTGACCGAGATGTGTAACCAATGGCACCCCATACCATCATGCCGGGTGATA
Organism: Schistocerca piceifrons; assembly: GCF_021461385.2. NCBI lineage: Eukaryota > Metazoa > Arthropoda > Insecta > Orthoptera > Acrididae > Schistocerca > Schistocerca piceifrons. Next base: position 589,004,023 of record NC_060141.1, read on the forward strand.
CGCCAGTATGGCGATGACGAATACACGCTTCCAATGTGCATTCACCGCGATGTCGCCAAACACGGATGCGACCATCATGATGCTGTAAACGGAACCTGGATTCATCCGAAAAAATGACGTTTTGCCATTCGTGCACCCAGTTTCGTCATTCAGCACACCATCGCAGGCGCTCCAGTCTGTGATGCAGCGTCAAGGGTAACCGCAGCCATGGCCTCCGAGCTGATAGTCAATGCTGCTGCAAATGTTGTCGAACTGTTCGTGCAGATGGTTGTTGTCTTGCAAACGTCCCCATCTGTTGACTGAAGTATCGAGACGTGGCTGCACGATCCGCTACAGCCATGCGGATAAGATGACTGTCATCTCGACTGCTAGCGATACGAGGCCATAGAAATCCAGCGCAGCGTTCCGTATTACCCTCCTGAACCCACCGATTCCATATTCTGCTAACAGTCATTGGATCTCGACTAACGCGAGCAGCAATGTCGCAATACGATAAACCGCAATCGCGATAGGCTACAATCCGACCTTTATCAAAGTCGGAAACGTGATGGTACGCATTTCTTCTCCTTACGCGAGGCATCACAACAACGTTTTACCAGGCAACGCTGGTCAACTGCTGTTTTTGTATGAGAAATCGGTCGGAAACTTTCCTCATGTCAGTACTTTGTAGGTGTCACCACCGGCGCCAACCTTGTGTGAATGCTCTGAAAAGCTAATCATTTGCGTATCACAGCTTCTTCTTCCTGTAGGTTGAATTTCGCGTCTGTAGCACGTCATCTTCGTTTTGTAGCAATTTTAATTGCCAGTAGTGTATCTACAAAAACAAATCATTGTACGACAAATAGTTCAGGAGTTATGACATCATAAACACTGAGATGCTTGGGAAACTGCCTCAACGTGCATGAAGTTTTAAATTATTACTGCTCTACTAATAACTCCATTCAGAAAACATTTCGTAGATAGTGGGCATATATAGCACTAGACGTACCTGCACAATTAAATGATTATCCAGCATGTAGTTCAGGAGGTAGTGCAACATTGAGCATGAAACTTCAGAGCAAAATTGGCTAGACTTAGAGGTGAAATACATGTAAAAATACGGTTTAAATCTGGTAAGTATGTTTGAAATATATTTGACATAAACGTTTACGGGCAAAGAAATGGGTAAAACCTTCACCTAAATCCCTGGAACGATTTCAGTCAAATTTGGTACACCTGTTAATTACAATGTGGAAAGAAACATTGCAGATGTAAGAGCAACCAGCTCCCTGTTGGGGGTGAGTGTCATAACGTGGAGAGAGGAAGGACGATGGGGAGATTGACAGCGAGGGGGAAGGAGAAGATAGGCGCAGGTTGGGAGAGGATGTGATAGACAGACATGGGGGATGGGGGAAACGAACAGAGAGAGGGGCGAAGATGAGATGGGCAGAGAAACGACAGCGAAAGGTGAAGGAAGAGAGAAGCACAGAGATATGGGAGGAGGAGATGAAAAGACAGAGTGAGCGAAGTAAACGGACAGAAAAGAAAAGAGGGGGAGATGGACAGAGTACGTGGTGGAGAAGAACAGAGAGAGGGAGAAGAAGGAGATAGACTAATAGAAGAGTGGAATAAATATATACTCAGAACGCTCGGTACTCAGCTAGTATCTATACAAACGCTCAGGTTTAAAACATTACAGAAAACGGGAAGTAAATGTTTTCAATATCAAGACGGGATACCTTTTTGTCTTAGTTTGCTAATAACTAACTTTAAACACAGATTTGATAGAGTTTTTTTTTCTTCGCCCTGAAGTTTCAAATAACTCTTCTACACGAATAGGAGTGTTTATTATCAGTGTGAAAAGCCATCTTTAATTTAGTAACACAAGGATCATTAACACACTGATTGTCAGGAGCCGCCGCCGGCCACAGCGGAGCCTCACGCCTAACGCCTTGGCTCGTCTTGGCGTGGAGGGCAAAAGGTCCATCACTATGGGCGTGGCCGTCGGCCTGTTAATATGCTCGTTAGGCAACTTTTGGGAACTTCAATTAACAGCTTCCCGAAATCAGTGGTCAAGAAACACGACGTGCATCTGGGGATTGCTATCTACTATTTGACGAACCTGTCACAAACATACATGTTGATTCCTACTAAGGAAAAATATGAAAAATCCCAAGTATAAAACTTATCCCATAGTCTTACAAAAGATGTTATGTTTTGATGATGAATTCCCAATGCTGTGAAGTTTGAAAACTCAAACGGCAATTATCAGATGAATAATAGCCGTAACAAAGAACAAGAACACACTGGACAGCATCCACGCAATCTGCCATTGAAGATGCCTTGCAGAGAATAAAGGCAAAACGCCTACGGCACAAAAATTGTGTTTTATTTTGTTGTGGTTATACGGTGCAGTGCAGTGTGAGGTTGCCACTATTAACGTGCTAGCGAACTGTCGAAGGCTGACTAAGACTCAAGACTGCGACTGAGACAAGCCATGTAGCTACCTCCACCCATCCTACATCACGGCAACAGAGAGCTATCGTAGTCGGCTCAGTGGTCGCGCATCTTTGCATCCGCCTGGTACCCGCGCGACCGCTATCGGCGTCTGCTAGAAATGTGTTTTCTCGGTGCAACCTTTGAGACCCCGGTGGGGGTTGTATCGATTTATGGCACCACAGTAACCAATGTAAAATAAAAATCAACGCAAACGTTTGCTGAGAAGTGAGCCTGTGAACATTATTAACAAATGGTTCAAATGGCTCTAAGCACTATGGGACTTAACATCTAAGGTCATCAGTTCCCTAGAGTTAGAACTACTGAAACCTAACTAACCTAAGGACATCACACACATCTATGACCGAGGCAGGATTCGAACCTGCGACCGTAGCAGCAGCGCGGTTCCGGACTGAAGCGCCTAGAACCGCTTGGCCACAGCGGCTGTCCATTATTAACAAGATATACTTGAATCAGCATTGAAAGCGCTAATTGCAGTAACAACGAGACCGTTTGCACCAGTGACCGATTACCTCGTCCAAGAAAGAACGTCATTTTATCGAAATGAGAAGCGAAACGGATGGCAAATGTGAAAGCGAATCAGACGAGTCGCTACGAACGCCTAGCGCATGCGCAGATTTCAGTCGCCCATGCGACAGTCACGGAAACGCCGCCCGCGGATTCCTCCAGTGGGTGTTCCCCCCTCCCCCCCCCCCTACCGGCACCTTCCACCGCCTCCCTCCTGCCTCCGCGCGGCTGAAACCGTTCCTGGCACACTTCTGCCGCAAGCGCCAGGCCGCTCCGGAGCTATGGTGAAAATGCGGTTTAATTAATTCCGAGAAACGTGTATCCACTTTGTGGGTGAAGCCGCCAGACGTCGGTTCTGAGCATTCTGTGCCGAGAAATTGGGTTGGTGGGTGGAAAGGCGGCGAGCGAGTAGGAGAGGGGAGAGCGATGAGGAGGAGGAGGGGTTGAGGGGGGGGGGGGGGGAGCTGCTGCGGTGAGGGGCGCGCTCAAACATCTGCGGCCTCGGCGCGTCTCGCCTGAGCCGGCAAATTGCGGACAAGTTGTTTGTCGTCGAGAAACCATTTGCGTAAACCGACAGCGCCGGAGGCTCGCCGAATAACCGCCGCTCTCGCCGGGTTTGCGGGGTAGGAAAGACGCGGCTCTGCGGGGGTGGGTGGTCGCCCGCAGGCTCACGGAGATCCGGGATACGACATTATTCGCGGCGTCTGAGGCGGAGGGTGCTCTGCAGAGTATATTACCTGCAGCGATAAGTACATCCCCATCTACGTACGCAAACCACTGTCACGTGGCGTATATCTTCATATTTGCTCGGCTTACTGAATACTCAATGCACTTCGGGAGTGCAGTTGCCGTTTATTTACACGCACGACATTTCATCTTGGCATCTGTCAGACATATTCGTTTAGTTCATCTGCAGATTCCTGCCAGGAGTCAGGTGAAATATTTATTTCTCTTGTTAAGGTATTTATTTAATCTGGCGTAATTCGTGCCATAGGGCGCTCTCTTACATCTAAATAGGTATTCCAAGTATGTTGCAATAATTCAAGGGATAAGTTACTTCTCACGTACATTACGGGGTAAATGTACCTAACTTCTTGATATTAAGGATTTTAAATGAAAAAGTAAAATGTGTTCTCAGTGAAGAAATTGTATATTTTACATGTAAGAGACCAGTACATGGCTCTACTAACCTATGTTAAAGAGATTTTAAGGAATGAAAAACTATTGAAGTTATAAAATGTAGTAAACAAAGTCGGCATGCCCCCTAATTTCGTTATAGCATACCTAATTCTGTGACACTATATACTTAGCTTCGTGATAGTGTGCTTAATTCTGTCATAATCTTCTTTCGAATTCTTAAAGTTCACTCAAGGAACTTTCAATCGATTTTCAGCATCGGTACCAGGATCACAAACATTTGCACAAATATTACCCATAAATACCGAAGCTTCAGGTGAAGCGATGGACTGAAAACTTTCATGGAAACGTCGCAGACATAAACACTGAATCAAAGCACTTTTATTCTTTTCACAACTGTAGCACTCTCCACATGTGGCGCAGGTATCACGATTTCTTTTTTTCTTTAACTTCTCTCTTCCTTTAGACACTGATTTCACTGCGCTACATTAGTTAGTGTATTATCCGGTTAACGTTCAGGCCTTACACTGTTTTCTGGATTTGAATTATGAAATTAACTTCCAGGTCACTCTTAAGGGCAAACGGTTTGTCCATTTTATCAAAGATCAAATTCTCTTTGTTTTCTTCATTGCAGTCTACATAGTATTTTAAAACACTCATGGAATGGAGAAATGTTTAGCAGCTTTGTATATCGACCAATTTTCTTCCAAAAACCTTCTGAATAGCTCCACGCAAGTCATCAGTTGAATAGGATTGTCTTCTCTTGCTCACATAACCTTTTTTTGGCTTGTGTTTGTTCGCATGCTTGCCTGGGACGGATTCATTTCTGAAAGGGACAAGAAACTTAAGAGTTTTTATAGTTTTCGAAGCAATGGTTCTGCAATAAAGCATTTAAATCGAACTATGGTGACTAAGATTATGTAAGTATGCTCAACTTGTAATGCAACGGCTTATAAGTGTATCACTAATTACTTGAGCTTATCTTAATAAACTTGTATAACTTGTATTAAACCAGGATCACCACAGTAAACGACGTGTTTCCCTCCACAAGACAAACAATAAAGTTGCTGTTCCAGACACAGCGTTTATTTATTTATTTATTTATATTTGCGAGCGGTTGGAATTGTGTGTAGAAGACCTACCTGCAAGATGAAGTTAGCACAGGAGAAGATGGAGAGGAATTCGTGGCGGGACGCATCAAACCAGTGAGAAAACTGGTGACCCCAAAAAAGAAAAAGTATGTCATGGATTACTATGTCTACGTACACCGTAAAATTACGATCCGAGACTCAGGAAACATTATCATCGGCTACTGAAGAATCTATCCCCATAAATTACTGATCTAACTCGTACAAAAAACACAGGATGAAAAACTGTCCAATGTCGCTGAACTAACCAGGAAAGCAACTCTCAGCTTCATATTCTGACAGTTAGGAATAACAAATAGGTACATCTTCGTTCATCTTTTACTCGGTCATAAATCCTGCGGTAGTGCAATGTAGGTTAAAAATCTTCGAAATCTGGAGAAGAACGAGGATTGTGTATACAGGCATGGAGCAGTTTTCCATATCTCAGTAAGTTAGTAGCAGTAAACACTGTAAAAGTGAAGGAAATACGTAATCGTGTAACTCAAGGGTGTATCTCGTGCATACATTATTTCTGCCATTGATTTTTTAGTAAGCTGCAAAAAATTAAGAAACTAAAAAAAAATTTCGCAACAGATACGAAGAGTAATTTACAGACGACAGTAAGAGAGTACGGCAACAAGAATACTGATTTGAGCAGAGACCTTACCAGCAACACAAGAAAAGGAGAAACAAAGCTAAGACCAACATTAATAAGAAAAACAAAATAGAGAGAAGGAAGCTGCTAAAAATCTATCATGACGTATACAGAGGTTTAAGTAAAACAATAAAGTAATTCCGCTATTTGTAATTCAAGATAAGATTGCTACAGCGAGCTAGACCTCACTGCCACTGTAAACGCAGCTACATATGTATTTGGCTCTTTTCAGTTAAATATGAGAAAGCACAATATTTCCTGTTAATTATGATAATGAGAGTAGGTGTTTCTCATACGTATCGTAGCATTTTAAATTACTCCAAAGGGAAATTATTTATAGGGGAAAATGAAGGATTTGAATGAGGATGCACAGGACACGTGATACGTCGTTAAGTGATGAATTCTAACAGTTAAAATACATCAAATAAATTAGGTTTTTAAAAACCTTTCGAAAAACATGACACAGTAACTAAAAGTCACGTGTTTATCGAAATAATAGTTTTCTACGAACTTCGAGAAAGTTGTGTTAATCTGTATCACGGAAAAACAGCCAAAGCTGCCACTTTTACTTTCATTTCCTTGATAACTTGTTTCGAGTTGGGACCCATTTTCAAATGGTATTTCAAAACATATAATAACCATTTCCAGAGTGAAATTTTCACTCTGCAGCAGAGAGTACGCTGATATGAAACTTCCTGTCAGATTAAAACTGCGATGGAAGGTAGGAGACTAGGTACTGACGGAAGTAAAGCTGCGAGGACGGAGCGTCAGTCGTGCTTTTGTAGCTCAGTTGGTAGAGCACTTGCCTGCGAAAGGCAAAGATCCCGAGTTCGAGTCTCGATCCGGCGCACAGTTTTAATCTGCCAGGAAGTTTCATACAATAGCCATGTCAAGGTAACAAACACGTATAACAACCTGGAAATGAAGAGTTAAGGAACGTACAGATGAATGTAAGAAACACACACGTATAGCACTGTAAATGTTATACGCTTATGTTTGTTACATTGGCATGGTTTTCATATATTTGAGATAACTTTTTGACTTGGTGGATGATCTGAAAATGGGACCCGAACCTAAACTACTCGTGAAGTAAATAAAAATGAATTTTGTTCTACTATCAGTTGTGGTTAAAGAGCGAACTGTTCCCACATATTCAGAACGATATTAATTACATATCATCCAGAACTTTGTGGTTCACTTTAGCGATATATTGCCTCGTGTATAACTGTTTTGCTATCCAATTCTGCTAAGTATTGGCATACCAGATGGATAACGGTGATTAGAATGCAAATGGTTAAGTTAAAACACATGACATCTAAATAACGAAATTCTTAATATCAGAGGACGTTCTGTTGTTTGACAGACCTGGGATTTCTTCGGGCGGCGTACTGCTATTACGCCAGCTACTGTCTTTTGAAATGTATTTGAAAGATAAATTTCCACATCCTCAAAACAATCTTGTTAGAAACTTCTATTTTAATTTTGGTTTTAATAATTATCTTAATCGAAACTAAAGCAAAGGGAGTACGTTACAGCATTAAACGGTATTACAGCATAGTTCGAAGACCAGCCAAGCGTGAACAATACAGCACTGCCCAAAAGAAACTCCACGAGAGGTTATTTTCTCATCAAAAGAATGAGCTTCGTTACATTTACTGGACTAGAATTATGAAAACTTTTCGGTTAAGTCTGCTGTACCAGTTCCGAAATTACGTGAGTAATATCCTCGAACAATAGGGATGGAGGTAAGTCGTAGAAATATACACACGAGAGGCACTCGGCGGGAACGGAAAAAGGTGCAACCGTCACCTTATCTTTCCCAGCTTTAATAGAAATTGCGGCGATTGCTCGTGGGGCTGTGAACCGTAACAATTGCCGGCGAGACGCTGGATTTAATTAAACACAGTTCCGGCGGCGGTAGCTTTTCTTTTATATTCGCGAGTTGCACAGTGCGGGGGCATTCATTTCTTTTAAGCGGCGGCGCTCCTGTGCTATTTTGGGATAACAGAGACGCCTCGAGGAGGAAGAGGGGCGCAGCGGAGGCAGGCAGCCTCGCACGTCGTGCTGTGCGCCGTCGCCCAACACGCGCCGGCTTTCATTACGCCAGCGCTAGCGTTCCGCAGGTGGTGCGCTCCGGGTTGCAGCACTGCCAGGCGCCAGCAGGGTGTTAATTGCGCCCTGCATTTGCGCCGAGCGCGAACGACGCAGAGAGCAAAGAATACAACCACGGGAGGCACGTGAACGCAGGTACGAGAGCAGGCATTTATGTCAAACCACAGTGGCCAACAGTGGCACAACTGCTACCTTGAATTTTCTGCCTTCGATGTCTTCCGAATTTGTTTTCCTTACCTATATTCACCGTTGAGCCAAAACATTATAACTATCTACTTGCTGTCGCATTGGTAAACGTTTGGAACGCAACGTAGAAGCGCAATTCAACAGCGAACTGCTTGGCATGATCTCGACAAGTCTTTGCTGGGTTCCCGGTGGTATATGGAACCACACGTGTAAATACAGGTCACGAACTTATCGCAAATTACAGGTCAGTGGTGTGTGGGATTGGATCAGGTGCTGGGTTAGGTTTCAGATCAGGAAAATTTGGCGACCAATGTATGTTCACTTTCACCTCCTCTAACCACTGTAGCACGATTGTGCCCAGTTATACTGCTGAAAGATCCCATAGGTGTCGGAGGACACATCAGGTATGAAGGTCATCCATAATACTGTTCACGTAGTTCACAGCTAAGAAGGTGCCTTCGATTACTGCCACAGGTCCTATGGGAATCCCGGTGATTGTTTCTCATAGCATGCGAATTATACAAGGACTTACCTTCAGTGTCAGAAGGAGGAACTAAATTTTAAAAGAACATTAAATAACAAAGAAAAATATGCTTTATACTATAGAAATCTTAAAGAGTGTCCAAATCACAGATTAAAACTAACAAAAGATGATATAATTTTAAGATTTGACATATGTGATTGGTTAACACAGAATGATGATGATGTTAACACAGAAATGGAAAAAAATGATTTTGAGAAAGACTTTTGTAAATTGACAAATAACTCTGTTTTCAGGAAAACGGTACAAAATATTAGAAACAGGCAAAATATTAAAATAATAACAGGTCCATATAAATGTAAAAAATATAATCCAAAGACAAATTATGAATTCAAACAGTATTTTCAGTAAATTTAGTAGCAATACATATAAAAAAATAATAAATTTGATGAACCTATTTATGCTGAAATGAGTGTTTTAGATATTTCTAAAATAAAAATGTGCAATTTTCATTATAATCTCGTGAAACCAAAATACAGAAAAATATATCGAATTGTGTTATGCAGATACCAGTTCATTTATTTATGATACAAGAACTGAAGATTTTTATGATGATATGAAATCGATGATAATGGAATTTGATAAAAAGATAACATTTATGGACTACCACAAGTAAACAAAAAGGTTTTAACAGAAATTAAAGATGAAAATCATGAAAAATTATGTGACAACATGTTATTTTAAGATAAAAAATGTAAGCCTATAGAGTAGAGGAAAGACAGTATAAAAGATCTAAGGGAGTTAAAAAATTTGTTGTATGAAGTGAAATTACTCTTAGCGATTATTAAATTGGTTTAAATCGCAAAATAAAACAATGCATAAAATTGAATTTGATTAGATCTTTTAAACACAAATTATATACTATTGAATGCAATAAAATTGTTTTAAGTTCTACTGATGATAAAAGGCTTACATTAGAAATTTTAAATAAATACTTTACCACATGTTTATTATAAAATTAAAGAATTAACATCCAAACAGTTAAAAAATTAATTACTTTAATGAAATAAATTTACTTTGTTAAATTAATAAATTTTAACCAATTGTTTTTTATGTTGGAAAAACATTGAATACCTGTTTGTAGTTTACAAAAGTGTGTCTTGGTCCAGAACTCTTATTTGAACTGTCTGAAAACAGAATGACAATGTATAAAGGTCTGGGTAATCTATGGAACATTTTTGATCTACGTAGTTATCCTCCAGTCTGTTACTTGAGAATTAACAGGATTTAGAGCTAAAATGAAATTAACAATGTTTAATTCGAGTTTTTTCCAAAATAGTTGATCTGTAATGTGAAAAATATGGAAAATGCAATAAAAGATAAAGAAAACAATCCAAATTTATCACATAGCGCTGGAAAACGCTGTTTCCTCAACATAGAGATTAAACAAGAAATCAAAGTACATCAAACACCACTTCAATAGTTTTAGAATTTATATAAAACGTGGTTTGATTATCAATAAACAACAATCGCATTTATCAGCAATAACACGGAAAAATTACTGACACTGGGTAATGTACAGCTGTAATGATGTGCACAGCAAACAAAAAAAAAAAAACCAAGAGAAGTCAATGTCTCCCATTTCGTCTCTTACACGTTCATTTAGCATTCTTTCCCTACAAATGCTGCCAATACTTCCAGTAACTCTACTACTTACTATGTCAATTATGTTGTGTACCAAAACTATCGAACTGTAACTTTGGTACAGCACAACTCTACTGTAATTCCATCTCATTAAACATGACAGTACTAAAATGAGAGGATTTAAGCTCTTAGGATTTATCCTCTTTCATAGTTAAACTGTATTTTTCATATAAAACTGTGATATACGCAGTAATGGCATTGCTAATGGTCCTCTATGAGCCATGCTGTGGCTGCCGTTGGTGCTGTTTGTAGGTTTCCGCCCTCTGTTGGAGGCTAGATGGTATCGTTTAGTTGGCATGATTGCGGCTGTTTGTCTTCTTCTTGTGTTGACTGGTGCCACTCAGTCTCGCAAGCGTTGTCTGTTCGCTAGTGGCAGCAGCGGCGGTTATCGACATGTAGTAACTGTTGCCCTATCTTTGGGGCGACGTCGTTGTTTTGCCGGGTCGTGAGAGTGTACAAGTTGGGTTGGGGTCTCAGGAGGAGCCAGGTCCGCGCAGTGAGACAACACACCGCGACCGCGGGCGGCACGCATAGACTGCCGGATAGAATGGCTGTGGTCACGAAGGTGCACGACCTCGTCGTAAACCGGATCCAGCAAGCCTTAATATGTGTGCATTTCAGTCCAAGTAGAGAAACCTCCACCATTGTGATATCTCGCGATTCTCCAGTGACTTGGGTTCGTGTTGCTGCTCGTAGTGTCGCCGAGGCAAAGAGCAGCGAGTGGAGTGCTTTCTATTATGGTGGTAGTGGTTCCTTTCTCGTTCCGGACGCTCTAAACACAGTATACTGGGGACTTAGTGCAGACCGCCGGTTCCGGGTTTGGCGCATTGTTCGATCGTTGCATTTGGTTTATCGGACGTCAGGTAGCTTCAGGAAGATTATCAATAGTCATTCGTTAGAGTGACACTAGTCTGAGTTACCATCTTGTGAAGTGAATGCAACTTTTGGCTGCCTATCTCATCGCTCGGGAAAGTGTTTGTTGCCGAACCTTCTCAGAGGTCGATTCCTGGAGCACCGTCTGTGGCCCCTTGTGTTACAAAGTTTACCATTACCTTTATTTCATCTGTTTGGTGATCAGTTGCTTGTTTTTTTAATTAACCTTTGCGGTTGTATTTGGTGTTTTACAGCAGGTTTCTAAATTTTTTATATTATTGCCGTTCCTGGAGTGTAAGGCCATCAGCTGTGATTGTTGCCATTTGCCTTAAAATTCTAATTTGGCATTTGTATTTTAGCAGTGAGCCTTAAAACATTATTTACTGTCATTCCTGGCGTCTGATGCTTTCTGCTGTGTTTGTGGCAACTTGCCTTTAATATTTCAATACCTGTAATTTGTAAGTTGTAGCGAGTTTTAAGCAATTCTTAATTTATTGACATTCCTGGAGTGTAAGGCCTTCTTCCCAGATCACAGTGGCTTGTTTTTAAAACATTATCTGTTGTATCTGTATTTAATGGTGATTTGCTACATTGTAGTTCACTGAAAACACTGCTATTTGCACAGTTGTTTCTTCCACGATTAATAACGTGTGGTATTTTATTTATTGTTGAGTCTGGAATTACTAGTTTAAAATAAATTGTGTATAACTGTAAAAGGCAACCAATAGTAACTGAATACGTCGCCGTCCGCAGTCGTAACCGAATCCTGCCTTCCCTTGACTATCAGGTCTCAGTGTAACCAGAAGACATTTCAGCTGAGTGAAAGATGGGTTACAAACATAATGAAGCTATTTGGTGGTAGTGCTGATCTATTCTGGATTAGCTCTGACCACCATTACCTCAATGCGTCTTCTTCAGTACTACACAACTACATAGACCTTATTAAGATACTTCTAATTGGCAACATGTTGTGCGTAATTCAGAGGATACCTCTCGAATGAGAATGGGGGATCAGGCGCTTGTGGGAATTTCAAGCAAGAGAGGCGCTTCTGGAAGCCGCCAGAACGCTTAAGGAGAAGGAGGTGGGCATTGTTAAATACCGAGGACAGGGCAATTAAAACGTGATGTCCGCAAAGGTTAATTGGTCGCCGCGGCTGCCGTTGCTGCTGCTGCTACAGCCGAACGGAGACTAAGTAGCGGCCTTAACGACCGTCGGAAGCTGCGCGCTCTTTCGCGGGGCCAGATGGAACAATGGGCGGTGTTGTCGAGAGACCCTTTGTTGTTCGGGCACAGACGGGGAGTGCGCGTGCGATGGCGGTTTGTTAATGCCGTGCGCTCTATCTCGCTGGCCATCTACACCTCTATTCTTCCACTGTACGGTGTACTGCCGAACGTGTATAAGGTGCGGCGTAATGAACCCGATTTCGAGGATACACGGCTAAGCTTCGAGAGACCGTTGAACATGAGGGAAGGGGTGTAGAGTAACATTTGGCGTATTTATGACGTGTTTTCACAGTCAGCCACACCTTGTTCGGTTCAGAGCAAAGCTGTATCGAGGTGAACCTGCACCCTGTCAAAGCTGTGCCCCACATCCAGAAAAAAAACTTTCTGCATCTTTTTCTACGAAGATATGCGCACATTTTGTAATGGTTTCGAAAGGTTTAATAGAAATGAAGTGTTACTGGAAAATATTGCTTAAATGAGCTACACAGAGGAAAATTCTGCGCACTACAAATTATAAATGTCATTGTAGCAAATAAATTGCAAAATGCATAAACTTTCTAAAAGGATTGAAAGTAAATCAAAATCTGTGTGTTACTTTTTGTGGTAGGTACTGTACGGTGATTTTATGGAAGTGTATAATAAAGGGCAGATTTTACGATATGTTGATAATTTTTACTTTAGGACCGTGTAATTACAACCGACCGAAACACAATTTTTGGAGCCATACGCGTTTCGCCGTAATTTTTGCAAGGCATCTTCAGTGGCACATTTCGTGGATGTAATTCTACATGTTTGTTTTTTTTTGTTCCTTTGTTAGCGCTGTTCTTCTTCTTATAACTGTCATTTGAAATTATTGTTCCAGACTTCTTTGAGTGTTATGTTTTCCATCTGAAAACAAAATTTCATATGACAGTTATGAGAAAAAGAACAGCGCTGACAAAGGAATAGAAACACAACATGTAGAATAACATCCATGAAATCTGCCACTGAAGTCGCCGTGCAAGAAATAAAGGTAACACTTACAGGACAAGAATAGAGTTATTTGTAATTAGACTGTCCAAAAGTAAAAATTATTAACACGTCGTAATATCATACGCAACTGAAGACGACAGGCTTACAAATGTTGAAAGAACATTTTGTTTGCTCCTGTCAAATTATTAACAGGGTATGGCTGTAATTAAGTATTGAGAACATACTCCACATTTAGTAACGTTTATGATCTTTAATTTACTAAAACTGTTTTTGAAATTGTCGTAAATATCCTCAAAGACATTTCGCTATCGGATGAGCAACTCGTACGATGTAACTCGAAAAAAATTCAAGATATTCAAATGGGAATCTATGTTATTGCTCTTCATCAGTTCTTTGTACTGAAATCTGAAAGCAGCTATTTCGTTTACTTGCTCTGCATACGGAAAGTGCTACCATATTTGTCTCGCAAATCTGCTGCATAATTCTCAAAATAAGATACAGAGCTCTCTTATAATTTTTTCCTCAAAGGAAAGTGAGATTAAATGGTATATTATGTGTGAGGACTGTATCCCATTTCACTTCCGATGCTATAAACATTTTGAAGCAGTCTAACTTCAACAGTTTCACTCCAGTCCTTAGTTCACAGAAATCGGCAAAAACCTGGAACCCTACTGTTAAACAGCACACTACTTGTTTCTAGATCTGATAGCCAGCCTTTAACATACTACAACACTGTGGCGAAGTAGCAGCAAGACTTCTATTGTTAAATATTACCTAGCCGTGTAGGCTGCAGCGGTGTGGACTAAGCGCACTGTTGACATATAACGCAAATGTGAATGCACATCTTTTTAGAGATAGTTACGTGACGCCGCTCTTCGATAGAGGATGTGAAATTAAATACCTTTCAGCCGTCAATTTTCGACCTTATTTTATTTGGCAATCAGTTTCAGCGTTTTACTATGCCTTCTTCAGGCCCTTGACCGACGCCTAGGAAGAATCTACCTCGGTTGTGGTCAGGAGCCTCAAGATGGCGTAGTATAAGGCTGAAACTGGTTGCGAAATAAAATAAGGTTGAAAATTGACTGCTGAAAGGTATTTAATTTCACATCCTTGAACCCAAGGGACGTCAATACCTGTCATTTCTTTATGTGCTACTTGGATGAAATTACGCTGTGATAACGGCATGCATTCACGGTGGTCGGCCGAGGGAAATGATTCTTCTCACACTTGGAGCAGGAGTACTCACAAGCCTCTATCATTTTTTTTAAATTCTGAACTTGCCTGTCTCACGATGACATCGTTACGGCCCTGCCCCATCTCTAATGACATCGTTGTCGATGGGACATTAGACACTAGTCTCCTAAATTCTCTTCAGTCCCCTGGTTGAGAGTCGTAGTGACACTGTCGAGAAGTTTATTAAAAAAGATTTGACTTTCGAAACTTGTCACTGTTAAGAAATTGGACACAACTGCGACAGAAACCCGAGTAAACAAGATTTCTAAAATTCATCTCCAGTTAATTGATTCAGTCAAGACAATAGAACTCGGTATCAAAAAAATTGTTGTCTTGTTATAACAGAATACTGGTCGCTTTGGAGCGATGTGTATGGTGCAGATCTGGTACCAGGCTGTCATGCGACTTGCTCATTTGACATGGTTATTTATTTATTACGTGAGAATCAGAATCTGCCGAACTTGGTACAAACACTGAATGAATGGAGCTATGAGTGACTACTATTTTACCGAATAGTGTAGACAGGCCGAAGAGTGTGATCCATACGGGGGGCAGGTGAAGTTGACTGTGATATGCCAGGATATATGGCAGTTCATCACCCAGGGCTTGAGTGCAGAGGAATGCTGGAAGGTGTTGGACAGCAGACCATCTTGGAAACGTTTCGTACAGCGTTCTCACTTCAAAGTTGGCAATGCGAATCGATACCACATACATTAGAGAGGGCTCGCTGTAATCTGCAACAACTAATGGGAGACGCTGCTGAAGACCACGTCACCCCTCTCAGCGCAGCAGCGCCCTCACACTGAGGTCCATGTAACGTATAGCTAGCAAGGGCTCTGGCCATTTTCGAGACTTCAGCTACAGCATTCAGTATCGTCGATTAGGATAATGACAATTTTTCGGATGAAATGTCGTAAATTTTGCTTTTTGTACTGCAAAAGAAGAGTTTGTTAATCTGTGCATTAAGCGAGGCTTCGCTAATCAATGACAGTTGTAATTTACCCAGTAATCCTGTGGCAGAACACATAGAAAATGTAACAGGTCCACTGAAGATACTGCTTGCTCGCCCTCATCTGGAATGTTGCTGTGAGGTGTGGTACGTACATCAGGTAGGATGGACGGAGGACACAGAAAAAGTTCACACAGGGTAGCTCGTTTTGTACCACAGCGAAGTAAGGTAGAGATTTCGATGAACATGATACACAAATTGGGCTGGCAGTCATTAAAATATGGCGTTTTTCGCTGCAGCAAGACCTTCTCACGAAATTTTAATCATCAACTTTCCCTTCAGAGTGTGAAAATATTTTTTGAGGGCCCATGTACATAGTGAGAAAGGATCATCGTCATAAAATAAGAGAAATCAGAGTTCACACAAAAAGGTTTAAGTATTCGTTTTCTCGTTCGCTATTCGAGAATGGAACAGTAGAGAAGGTGGTTCGATGAACCCTCTTCCAGTTATGTAATTGTGAATTGTAGAGAAATCATGTAGACAGAGTAGATAGATAAAGAAGCGTGTCAAAATTACGTAAATCTTTTATTCAATTAGGTAATAAAGTGAATGAATATTTCATGTGTTCTAGTATTGTGTGACTCCTCCAAGAGCAATTAAAAAACCCACAGTTGTGATCAGTCGAAATTAGTTCCACCTGGTCACTACAGAACAAATGCTGGTAGAATTAGTCCTTCATTCGATAACAAGTACAGATGTGGGGATGGAGATGGAGAGGTTGTAAATGGACTTCGTGACGTAGGTAGCCGCAACCGTCCAAGCGTACCGCAGTCAGCAGTGACACACCACAAGGAGGACGCGCTGCATGTTCCCTCAGGCGATGGTGGCTGCCGGCAACCTGCTGCAGTCAGTACAGTATCAGAAGTGTTGTTGTGGAACGTTGGCGGCCGACCGTGGTAGACAGCAGGAAGCAGCCACAGAGGCACGCTTGCTCTGAAGCTCGGTAGAAAGAAAACTGGGGCTGGCGGGGTCAAACTTGCAGCCTCTATCGCGTTTCATGGTGATGGCGCATGACCCCAATCAGCTATGAACGCCGACAGTATATGCCCACTCAGTTTGATGAAGGCTGGCATATACGTGGCCCAGGTTTGAATAGCACGGTCTACCAGGAAGGTGGTCAGTGGCAGGGTGACAGTGTGACAGTCACCCAGTAAGTGACCGTCCAATCGAGAAGCACCAAGTTAGCACCATACTATCTTAGCACAAGCAGTGGTCTCGCCTCAGCTGTTGAGGACAGAGAGGAATCTGCAGATTCATCTCGGTGTGTGGACTGGCATGGCCCTCTCCCCTTGACTAACAGCTGCAAATGACTGAAAACAAGTAGGTATGGTTCAAAAATGGTTCAAATGGCTCTGAGCACTATGGGACTTAACTTCTGTGGTCATCAGTCCCACAGAACTTAGAACTACTTAAACCTAACTAACCTAAGGACATCACACACATCCATGCCCGAAGCAGGATTCGAACCTGCGACCGTAGCGGTCACGCGGTTCCAGACTGAAGCGCCTTTAACCGCACGGCCACACCGGCCGGCTAAGTAGGTATGCTGGACAGTACATATGCTAGACAAGTCTGTTTTCATTTCTGTAATATTATCGATTTCACCCTCTAATACAAAGTGCAAGACTTGGCTGTTAAGGAACCTTGAGATCCAGTTTTTCTGTCATATCAGCAGCCTTAGAGCAAGTGCTATCCGCACATCAGTCACAAGTCTGATAAAAGAAAAATATCTCGATGGTTGCGCAAGGGTTTTAACCAAATTCTTCCTGAAAACGACTCAAAATAGTCTGAGGAAGAAACTATATTGAGATGCTATATGGAAAAAATCAGCAGGATGTATAGGGACTGAGCCGTGGCGCGGCTCTCGGGCGCAAGACACGATCGATGACTCCTCTGGTTGAGGTTGGCACTATGTGCGATCGCGAGCGCCTCCTGTCGGAGCGGCTCCTAACGGGGGAGTGAGTACGAGAAAGGTGGAGTCTGGGGCGGACAGGAGGAGAGAACGGACATTGCGGCCGCACTCTAAGGCGACAAGAGAAGAGTTGTTGTGCACGGCCGAGAAGGGGCGTTGAGCAAGGCGGCAGTCAGCATCGCTTTCCGGGGAACAGAGAGTTGCGGCAGTCCAGTGAGCATACACCAGCTCCGGCAGCAGTGCTCCGGGTTGTGGACGTAACGTGGGTCGTATTTTGGCGCTGTATAGTTTGCTTGGTACGCATCTGCTGCTCCCTTATGCCCACGTGTGTTGTTCTGTCCGTATGTGCATTGAAAAGGTTACGCTCCGGCTGTAACAGTGGCTTGTGCTTTACGTTCATGCACCCTGACTCATTTGTTTTGCTGCAGGCAGCTGTAATTTCAAAGATTTTTTTTTTTTTTTTTTTTTTTTTTTTGTGAACAACGCGGCTAACGTGTGACCTGTTTTGGGTTTTGGAGTCCTATTTGGGCAACCTAGTTATCATGCACACAAATGTATTGCTGCCGAGTGAGCTTAGCCCTAAGCTTGTGAAACTGAGCTTTCAGTGACAGGCTCGTCTGCAAATTAATTTAACTTTGTGGTGTGTTTTGCTTTCAGTGGTGAATTTCTTGTCATTCATTGCTGTATGTTTCGCCGTTAATGATAACTGTAAGATAGCAAGGTCTTGAAGGGCTTGCGTATCGTGGCTGTATTTTGGCTACACTTTAATTTGATTTCTTTTTTATCGGTCTGGTGAAGACTTATGCCAAGTTTGCTAATTTCCGCCTGTGGTTCGGAAGTTGGTTTGAAGGTACATCCGCGGGTAAATCTTTACTGCACCTAACTGTTAACTGATCTTGCGTTGAACTAATGCCATTATTAAATCGTTTCTTGTGTGCTATTCATTGTATTACCCTAGACAAGGAGACAGGGCACATTCTGTGGTCGAGGGGTAGGCACGGTTGCTGCTTTGCGCGTGGCGTCTTGTCTCTCGCTATCATTTCCCGCGTTAGTACGGGCGGCGTGAGATTTGTTTGCTTGCTGTTGTATGGCCGCTAGTCAGCTGTGCCTGCTCCCGCTTCAGGGTGTGCCGTGTTTCGTAAGGCGTACGCCGACTTTGTCACTGTCACTCCTGTGTTGCGCCGTTCACTTACCGAAACGTTAGTCTGTTTTAGCAAGGCGGCCATTGGGCCGTGACGATGTCGGTTGATGACCAGCGTTGGGGCGGTCGTCCGCTCTGAGTGGCTTCGGTCGCTTGGACTTGCCAGTAACCTTCTGATTAAAGAGGTCAAATTTGTTTATTTGTAGTAAATTCCTAAGCAGTTTGTGAGAAAGGTTGTAACTGAGCTTTCCATGATTTTACACAATTCAGGCATTTTGGTAAGGCATTTTCCTATTTATGTTTTATTTAAATGAGAATTATTTATTAGGGTTATTCACCTGTTGAAGCTTAACATAAAAAATTGTAACTTAGCTTTCATGATTTTATTTAATTTAAGCATCCTTTATCTACGTTTTATTGATTGGTAATTCTTGATTGGTGTTATTCGCTGGTTGAAGGTTAACATATGTTTGTAACCAAGTTTATGTCCTTGCTTAATTGAGATTTGTTAAAAACCTTTATTGCTGGAAGATCATTAAAGCTTAGGTGCTTGTAATTGTGAATACTGTTTATGTTGTGGGCTACCCTTCCACTTCCACAGCCAAGCTGTCCTACCAACCAGTACAGGGACTTCATTAAAAAATTTTCCTTGATGTTCTCCCACAGATGTCTGTTTACGCCGCAGGGCATCTCAATGAAAGTATATCCCTTGCAAGCTCATATCCTGATAATGATGATGCGTTTAGAAATAAGCTTTGGATTGTGAAAGGTGGCATGGTAAGTCACTAGGTGAATTTTATCACTGAATTTTCATCAGATGGCTTTAATTGTGTACATGCGCTGCCAGACACAGGACTATGTCGCACTCTCATCTGCAGAAACGTCTTTCATAATTTAAATTTGCATCAAATACCACATATGATATATAATATTATACTATGTACGCATGTACCTTCTCGGATCACGCATTACATTTATGATTCGCCTTTCCAATAGCCCATATAGCTTTCATTCTTTCGCTATGTGGTTTCTTCCTTTCTTCTGACCACTTGGTCCCTGATCTCTTAGGGACTTCAGTTTCTGGCTTTAATACCCATCTATTTATCTTCTGACGGTAAATTTTCCTTTTCAATATGTCCGATGTTCCTATCCGTGACTTCTCCAAGCCATATTTGATTTATTCTATCCATCGAATGTTCTTCAGTTTTGCAGTGTATGTCAAAATCTTGTGAGTTAGTCTTGAAGATGGGAGTCTATGAACGTGTCCATAGAATTTCAGCCTTAGTTTCCTGAAATCTGCGGCAAGGTTGGATAGTTCTTCTGTTGCTTTGCGCGATTTGAGTCTATACCCCTCTTCTGTTTTATTTGGTCCCAGCATGTTCCTCATGATCTTTTTTCCTCCTTCAAGATGTTCTCCAGATCGTCATTTCTATTAAGTACCAAGGTTTCGCTCGCGTATAGAACTTCATGTTTAATCACTGCATTATAATGTTCGATCTTTGTATGAATAGGTATACATTTCTTGTTGCAGATTTCACGCGCTCTCCCATATGCTCGTTTGAGCTTTTTTAAGCGAACTTCCTGTGCTTTCTTTTCTAACCCTGTTGGTTCTATGACCTCACCGTGATATCTGAAGTGTGTAACTCGTTTGATCTGCCTTATTTTGTGTTCAGTTCCTGAATGTCGAGTTTACTGCAAATGAACTTGGTCTTCGCGAACTTCCTTTCCACAGTCATGTCATGAAGTATCTACGCGTAACGTTGCGAAGCAGTATGAAATGGAATGAGGATGTGAAGATTGTAGAAGGGAAAGCGAACAAACAACTTCGGTTTATTGGGAGAATTCAATCAGTTCACTACTAATGCTGTATTATGGATTTGTTTTTCCTACTCTTCTGCATTAACTTACATTCTTCTACATTTAGAGCTTGGTGTCATACATCACACCAACTAGGTATTTTGCTAACCCATCTCGTGCTGTCCTACAGTCACTCTACGACGACGCCTTCCCATACACCACAACATCAGCAGCAAACAGTCGCAGACAGCTGTTTACCCAGATCATTTATCTATGTAGAAAACAACAGTGGTCCTGTCACATTTCCCCGGTGCACTTCTGACGCAACCCTTGTCTCTGATGACTACTAGCCGTCGACGTTAACACATTGAGTTCTATTACTGAAGAAGTCTTCGGAATATTCACATATCTGGGAACCTATTCCGTATGCCTGTATCTTAGCTGACAGTTGACAACCAAGGCAGCGTGTCAGATATTTTACGGAAATCTAGGAATAGGGAATCCGCATGTTGCCCTTCATTCATAGTTCACAGGGTATTATATGAGCAAAGGGTAAGCTGATTTTCTCACGAGCGATGCATTCTAAAACCGTTCTGATTTGTGGACAGAATCTTTTCGCTCTCAGCCTCTGAGAATTTTTTCCTTTCCCATCTGATACAAAATGACTGTGAATTTCACTTTATCCTCCACTTTTTGTTTTAGTACGGTTGTTCAACACCTATAGACGAGCCTGTATACTTTGTTGTTATTAGTATTGGTTAAAAACAGTTTTCGTAGCAACTTTAGTTTTTTTATTTTTCAACTACGCGTTTCGCCTTATTCAGGCATCTTCAGGTTATCTTAATTTGGTATTTCTTAGAAGGATCCTTTAGTCAGTGTAGCCAAAAGGCATTGTCGAATATATCAGGTCAACATCGCCTTCGTTAAACTTAGTAAAAACCTGTTGTTATTGTTGTTGGTGTTGTGGTCTTCAGTCCAAAGACTGGTTTCATGCACCTCTCCATGCTCCCTGAGCGGATCACTTCATCCCCGAGTAACTACTACATCTTTCATCCATCTGAACCTGCTTAATGTAGTGATGTCTTGGTTTCCCTCTATGATTTCTACCCCCCACACTGCGCTCGAATACTAAATTGGTGATCCCTTGATGTCTCAGAATGTGTTCTATCAACCGATCCCTTCTTTTGGTCAAGTTGTGCCGCAGATGTCTTGCCTGTTCAGTACTTCCTCACCAGTTAGGTGATCGACCCATCTAATCTTCAGCATTCTTCTTTAGCATCACATTTCGAAACCTTCTGTTCTCTTTTTATCTAAACTGTTTATCGTCCATGTTTCAGTTCCATATATGGTTACACCGTAGACAAATACCTTCAGAAAACACTTCCTAACAAATCTGTATTCGATGTTAATAAATTTCCCTTCTTCATAAATGTTTTTCTTGCAATTGCCAGTCTACATTTTATGTCCTCTCGACTTCGGCCATCGTCTGTTACTTTGCTGCCCAAACAGCAAAACTCACTACTTTAAGTGTCTCGTTTCCTAATCCGAGTCCTGTAGCATCATCTGATTTAATTCTACTACATTCCATTATCCTTGATTTGCTTTTACTTTGTTGATGTTCATCTTGTATCTTCTTTTCAAGACACTGTCCATTCCGTTCAACTGCTCTTCCAGGTTCTTTGCTGCCTCTGACAGAACTACAATGACGTCGGCAACACTCAGAGTTTTCATTTCTTCTCCCTGAACTTTAATTCCTACTCCAAATTTTTCCTTCCTTTCCTTTACTGATTGTTCAGTGTACATACGACTGCCTATATATATATAACTGACACAGTCTCCAAGGTTAAATTTATGGGGGATATCTCGGAACCATTTGAAATCCAAACTGGAGTGCGACAGGGTGACGGACTTTCACCATTACTCTTTAATATCATTCTTGAAAAAATTATCAGGACATGGGAAAAAGAAGTCAAAGGAATCCAAATTGGCATTAGAAAAGATAATAGATTCAATGTGAAGTGTTTAGCTTTTGCGGATGACCTTGCAAGCCTCACAAATAATAGAAAAGAAGCCACTAACGCCATAGAGAAGTTACACGAAATTGCACAAAGAACTAGCCTGCAAATCTCATATGACAAAACCCAGTACATAGAAAGAGTGCCACAAGACAAATTGCCTATTGTGACAACCCATGGGAAAATCGTACAAGTACCACATTTTAAGTACCTGGAAGAAATCATCCAGCCATCAGGGGTCAACCTAAAGGCCAATGAGGAAAGAATAAAAAAACTACAGAAAGCATATAAACTCACGTGGAACTATTATAACAAAAAGTCCATATCCATTAACTCAAAATTGAGGCACTACAACACCGTCGTACTTCCGGAGGCACTGTATGCATCTGAAACAACACAAATAGGTGGGCAAACTAAAATCAAACAAATAGAGAAACAGGAAAGGAAAATTCTCAGGAAAATTTTTGGCCCGATACAAGAGCAAGGAATCTGGAAGAAGAGACAAACATCAGAATTATGTAAATACACAGACAAGATTACGGATACAATAAGGAAAAGAAGAATGCAGTTCTACGGACATATCCACAGGATGAATGAAAATAGAATTTCAAAGCGAATTCTTAAAGTCATCAACTCAGGCAGGGGAAAAACAAAATGGATAAAAGAAGTCGAAGAGGACCTCAGACAAGCACACATAACAGTAAACGATGCAGAAAATAGAACTGAATTCAGGAAAATCATCAAAAAACATAAATTTGACACCACAACACAGAAGAGACCAGGATGCAAATGGACAGCGGAGCGAAAGAAACAACACAGTGAACACATGAAGAAAATTTGGGCTCTGAAAAACACAAACAATCATCATAAAGGAATTCAAGTTCAAACGCTCTCTTAATTGGGAATAATCGAAAATAATATATATATATATATATATATATATATATATATATATATATATATATATATATGGAAAATAAAAGAAGGTTAATGAGAGATACTAAAATAAACTATAATAAGTTGAAAAGTGATAAATTTTGTGTCGACTGTCTGCGTGGATTTCAGTGTCAGCTTTAGCAGTAAACTTCGCAGAGCCCTTCTGGAGGGGCATCTGGGCTTCTCATGAGGACGGTACGCGGGGGACTGACGGGCGGAACAGGCGATAGCCTCAGAAACGTGTAAATGCGGAGAGGAACCAGCCCCAGGGGCCAGCCACGAACAAAGATGACTGCTGCTCTTCGCCGGAGACCAGAAAGACGACAGGCAAAACCGGCTTGTTCGCTCCTCAATTTATCGCCTCATAAACCGCTGCATCGTCATAAAATGTGCTCGCACGAATCCGACATGGCAACCGAGCTCCGTAAAGTGTCGTCCTACTAGATTGGAAACGTATTTCACGACCGATTCGGTTTTATTCGGATCTCAGGTCTCTGATTGAGTGCTAGCTTGTTCAATAAACAATACTTTTTTACGACTGATGTTTTGCATCGCGTGGAAAGCTGCCAGGATGGGGAAGCGCTGTGGGGGAGGGGAGGAGATTGCGGCCTTTCTGCGCGAGGTGGGAGTTCCGAGAGCCAACGAAGAGAGGCGGTCGCCCAGAGCGTCGGCACGCTTCCTTCATTCGCCTGCTGGACCGGCGAAACGTACGACATACATCGTCTTAATGAAGTCTTCCTTTGTGGAATGGAATGGTGTGCTCCAGGCAGCATCGCTGATAAGGTTTCAAGAACACTGCATGACGTCTACAGACAAGAACATCCATGCGGCAGATCTCGAACAGATACACAACAAAAATGTGTGTGAAATCTTCTGGGACTTAACTGCTAAGGTCATCAGTCCCTAAGTTTACACACTACTTAACCTAAATTATCCTAAGGACAAACACACACACCCATGCCCGAGGGAGGACTCGAACCTCCACCGGGACCAGATACACAACAAACCCGACGACAGGACCCAGACACTGATGTAGAAGCTGATGCAGAAAATAACACAAACGTAACAACAACAACATCAACAAAGTCAGACGTCGACTCATAATATATGAAATATAACACATAAAACATTAAGATAATTATAAGAAAACCAGACAAGTACCTAAACTCCACTTTGAATGTGATAAGTGAATAATGTAACGGAAAATGGCTAATGTAAGCAACGGGACAATCATCACAGCTTAGGAATACGCTGTACGTGGAGGCAAGGCTGGAAGCTTAAGTTCAGAAGCTCCCCTACCTCCTATGGGACTGACAAGGGGAAGCAGAATCATGCACACTGACAGACAACATTGCGGCACAGGTACGACTATCCCTAGTCTTATTGCTCAAAACGAACTTTGCTAGTAATGTGGAATAATGTACTGTTACATGTTAAGCTGAATAATGTACGACCTGATTTTTAACATATCTGTCAGCAGGTGTTTAAATATCCAATAAATGAATTGAAATGTCTTCTGTGTAGCTTAAGAAGTGGGGATGAGGGGTACACGTAGGATGGAAGGTCAAGGACCCTGTAATGTAATTCCTTAAACGACAAATACCAAATTCATCGTTTATTCAAAACAGGTAAGAGACGGTAAACTTGGTCATCTTTTATAAGATATTACAGATATCTTGCTTCTCAAGCAAGACAGCAGATAACAATTACCAACCGACTTAAAGAGATGACCCACAGAGATTTCAAATAAATTACAGCCTGAAGCTGATTTAAAGAAATGGCATAAAATTAAAAAAAATAGTTTACAATATGAAGCTGGTTTACGAAAAGCATCAGTTCGTTTAGAACCCCCAAAAGTCCAACCAGCACAACATGTGACTAGAATTACAATTCATACTCAATCAATTTAAAAACTTTTTTAAAGAAAAAACAGTACATGAAACAGGTTACGTTTATCAAACGGGCAGCGACCCCAGGCTGCGCTGGGCAAAGGTGACTTAACTGAAATGCCGGAAGCAGCAGACCAGCCGTCCAAACAACACCAAAACGCCGAGGCCCAACCGGGAGTCACTTCCCTTTAGGCGGCACGTCACAGCTTCTTGTGCACCGAAGCGGGACAAGGCGCCGCACCCACTCACCCCAACTCGCAGAAACTGGAACACAAACAGATCGCAGAAGACAAGGCAAACACCTACCAAATATCAATCAATATACGCTGAGAAATCGATAAACAATAAAACACACAAACCAATTACTGTTCAAAAAATGGCTCTGAGCAGTATGGGACTTAACTCCTAAGGTCATCAGTCCCCTAGAACTTAGAACTACTTAAACCTAACTAACTTAAGGACATCACACACATCCATGCCCGAGGCAGGATTCGAACCTGCGACCGTAGCGGTCGCGCGGTTCCAGACCGTAGCGCCTAGAACCGCTCGGCTACCCCGGCCGGCAATTACTGTTGAGTGAGTGCATTCAATAAGTGCACTTATATAAGGAAGCACATATAAATGACTAGCTTTACAAATACCAGTTATACTAATAACAGAATAACTGGTTGCAATTTTTTTTTCTTTTACAGCAATATACAAGGGACGTCGTTTGATGGCAATAACCCTAAATCACACGCACGCCTTCGTGCTAATCGGCCTTTTAATAGTCATCCAACCATCGGGTGTTAAAGCAAATAGTAACTGCTAGTCTGCATACAGTCACACAGACTCTGGCGGCTGCTCTTACTTCGACAACACGTACATTAGAACCAACCAACCAACAAGTACACTCACTACAACGCAAATCGTTTGAGGAAACGAAGGCAGCAAAACCACTTACACGTACGATAGAGAGTGCTGTTCGACATGGTCTCGAGGGATGGGTGTATCCGAGGAAACAGGCCGCAAAGCAATGTGACGAGCAGCGCCCGAAGCTGACTTCAGACAGGTCCACCACAGACTCACGACCGTCTTGCAGGGTAGACCGGCCGCGCCACCGCTGGACGAGCCCACGTGTTTGCTCCGTCGTCCCCTCAAGCACGTCCTAGCGCCTCGTAGCGAGTACAACGAACAACTCCCCTACAACAGATACCCGCCGGCAGATCTCAACAGGGACAAAGATCGTAGTACAGCCGGGTAGTCGATAGTCGTGCCAAAGAGCTGGTGTGCCAGAAAAGGCGCACCACGCCTCGTTCTGTAGTACACATTCTCTGTGAAGATAAGTACAACAGATTTCTATTGGTTTCTTTTGTTCGATATATTGTGCCATGAGAGCTAAAAAACCTTAGAACACCTATCCCAATCATGATCTCCCTTCGCATTACTGACGAACGTCTAGTTTGAAGCAGATATAAAAAGAGAGGAATTGTGCAGCCCGCGGTTGTCAGCCGTATTTCATAACAATATGCGTGTAGTAACTAACAGTCGAATCCAAAAATTTCAAGTATGATTAAGAGCTTCTTAAGAGTGCAGTTTTCCCGCTCAGTAACAAACTACTTAATTTTAATATATGCGTACTTTAAGTTGACGTTGGTAAGTTCGGCTGTCAGCTGAGTGATGTTGGCCGCTTACCTCAGGGGCAGAGGAGTAAAAGTGAAGGAAACACTGTCTGGGTGGAGGAAGTGAGAGGGGGCAAGTTTTATTGTCTGCGTCCCAGCATTGACAAGTCATGGACGTGCGCAGCTCCTAGCGATCAAATGTTATGGTATAAATTTTGACACGGAAATAATATGGCACCAGAAGGTGCATTACAGAGACGGTATTATCTTCAAAAGCGGTATATACATGTAGCGAGGAGTATGGAATTAAATTGAGGGTGTTGTACTACAACGCAATGAGTAGAAGAGAAATGAGATTCAAAAACATTTATCATACATTTATGGCGTATTTGATCTTGCATAATGATCTAAATTCCACTACAATTACTGTATCCGAGGCTGTTTGTGAGTTTGCCAGTAATTATATAATCCTGTGGCTGCGTTAAGAACTTTGAGCTGATTTTCTGTCGGGGTTGTCTCCCTTAGGGAAGCTGGCTTCAAAGCGCCTCTAGAGCCCTCCTTGCCCTATGTTGCGGTACACTCTTCGTCTGACTCCTCAGTCGAGAGCACTCTGACTAGGGTGAACCTGCCAGTTGCTACGCTGTCTCTGGCTCGGCTGTCAACATCATGGAAACACGCAAACCCTCCCGCCTGGCATTGGAGTTGCCTTCGATAAGGCAGCGTCTCCTGGAAGGAGTCAAGACAAAGAAATAAAAACCAAATGTGGAGATGAGGTTCCTAAGAAAGACGAAAGGCTGTACAAGAAGAGATATGATTAGAAACTAACATATTAGAAAAGAATTAGAAATTCAAAAATATTGTGAAGATTAGAAACAACACCTTATGGGAATGGCAGGTGACAGAATTCCTCAGAAGATCCTGAACTACAAGTAGAATGCAAAAAAAGATATTGGAAGACCTAGAAAAAGATGGGAATGATTTTGTTTGTGATTGTTGAACAGGCAATAGCCTCATCCTTGAAAGAAAGATGATAATGGTGGTGATATAATTACTGTTATTCATCAGTTAATTTGAGAGGTGGCATGAGCCCCCTCTCATATTTCTATCTTACGATTTTCCTCTCTAATTGCATGCAGTGAAAAGTCGCTATTCCTTCACACGCGGACTTCCCACGAAGCGTCTCTCGTCACCCGGGTGGTCCGGTGACAGGCGGGCTCTGCTGATCTGGAAAGGGCTAAGCCGACGAGTGTGAGGAAGTCGAGTGAATGCTTTGCAGACGCCGACATTGTCAAAAGACAAGCCCGGAGGGGTCTGAAGTAGCGGCTGGGCTAGAGGTTCCGTTACTTTGCAGAAACTTAGCGAAAACACTTTCTGGCGGGCTACCAGCGAGGCGTGGGAATGACTTGTGTACCCAGGCAGTTGTGGCGGGACAATTCCTGTGCTTTCTGCAAAATAGTAACTGTGATTGGCTTGCTCAGGGCATAGCTCCGTGACGTAGCAAAATCAGCGCAGAAACTGGCGCCAAGAATCTCCATTGGTGGAATGGTAGTGCTGCGGCAATAGAGTGGAATTTTCCTCCGGTTTTCGAGTTGCTGATTGGAACGTTTAACCACGGCCACTGTCGTGGGGGCGGGAATGTTGTGTGTTCGGCCTGTACGGGTGCTCTAGGTAGTCGGCTCTCGCTTTTCAGTCGAGGACGTCGAAGCAACCAGCCATCGCCTCCGGTACGCCAAATCGCGTTCTTGCAGTTAAGAAGACAGATTGGTAAGGTATGTCCGCAGCACCGGCAGACAGAGACTTTCCTAGGTGATAATCAGAGCTCAGCAGAGCGCGCCTGTTCGTCTTTTTCTAACTTTGTTCTGTCTTGGGTAGCAGCAATTAATGTTGGGTTGGCTATGTGTTTTCGCTTAAGATTTGAGTTGCAAGGAATTGGCTCCACATTCCACTTCGTCATAATCCTCACAATCTAGTTTAGGGACAACTTCACCCTCACAGCGTTTGTTTGAGTATCCAATTTGAGCCAATTTGATGTATTGTAAATGTTTCATGTGTTTTTGTTTATTATTTTGTGTTTAGTCTTAATAAATCATATTGCTATTTTGGACAGAACTTTCATTCTGTTAATCGGTAGAGCAACCCTATCATTCCTCACTATGTTAGTGAAACATTCATTTATTCAACTTGTTTATCAAATTAAATTATGGCAGGTGCCAAACTCTCTTCTACTCTACTGGCAGGGTTGATTAGAGTCAGTTCGCGTATTTTTTTAAATCCTTGTACAACCGCAAAAGTCGGAGTTAGAATAGGTGGGGCTTAGAGCATCATTTACATATGCAGACTCTAGAAGAATTTAGTGTTAAATACACTGCTAGCCCCGGCACCTCGCAAATTGGCTGCCCACACAGGCAAGAAAAAGACACAGTGTGAGGCAATTACAGTGTCACAACTTTGGGTCGTTCGGGATGGCAGCAGTCTAAAACAGAGAACGGTCGGCATGGGGTGAACCGAACGCACAGAAATTGGAGGCTGGCGGCCAACTTTCCTCGCCCTTACTGTAGCTAGTCTACTGGGGGCTCTTAACGTACTAATTTATGATGGCTAGCAGTTAATAAGATCGTGTTGATTGAGGCTTTCCCGACGGACTAGTCGTGCATATGGTTCTCAGGCAAGACTTCGTATGTCGTCGTGAAAACTCCACACTATTTTGTCTGTGCAACTGACCGACCTCTTCAGGGGCGCGAACAACACTGCTCAGGCAATTTTCTTGTCTTTTTTTCTTTCTCATTCCGCTGCCACAGTTTGTCGGTCGTCAGCTAAGAGATTACGTAGAATACCATAGGGGAACATTACATGTAGAAATGTGGGGATAAAAGATGAAGTGTACACATGAAAAGGGGGGAGCAATTGGAGTTAAAGTATACAAAAAAATGGGGTAGTTGAACGAGACACGTTTAAATAAAAGCCACCTACAGTTCAAATGTCGCTCGATAAAGACGTAGCAGGGAGACACTGGCAGCACGAATAGCACAATTAAAACCGGCGTTCGCAGTATGGGACGACGACACTGAACACACACTGCACTGATGTTACATACATGGCGAGCACCAAAATACGACAAAGTAACTGTAGTAAAATTTGAAGGGCCTGCCAAGGGAGGGGAGGTCGGAGAGGAGAGAGAGAAGAAAGAGAGATGGGGTTGATGGATGAGAGCGGGAGGGGCAGGAATGGGGGAAGGAGTGGAGTCAGTAGCACACCAAGGGGCAGAAGATGGGGAGGGATCGCAAGGATGGAGAAAGGAGAAGTGAGTAGGGCATAGGGGAGGAAAGAGGAAACAGCAGAGGGGCGAGAGGAAGGAGGGGAAGGAGTTAGAAGGAAGGATAAATATCAGGGCAAAGCACTCCATCCAGAACGGGGAGACGTTGAAAGTTCCTTTGGGAGGTGAGGTGGAGGGTGTGGAGATGGAGAGACAGGAGCACACATCGGTAATGGCGCGGCGGCAGCAGGGAGTGGAGAGGAATGGAAATACCAAAGGGTGGGGATCGAGGCGGCGGCTGGTATAGAGGATACGGAGGTGTTCAAGGAAAAGGAGGAGATTTGGGAAGGGGATGAGGTCATAGAGGACACAGGCTGTGACCGAAGCCTCCTATTTATGACAATGAGAGAAGAAACTGCGCAGGCTTGAATGTGCCCAATTTCGGTGACCAATAGAGCAGATATGCTGATCGTTAGCGAGAGACAGCTACGCCACCTTTCGGACGATGAACGCACTTGCAGGAGCCGACAGTCGGCCGCCCCGGCGCCCTCTGTCGGGAACCGCCTGCCGAAATACTGCCTGTATCCGCGATGGCTTGTGCGCGTCCTCGCCGTTGTCAACCAAATATCTATATAGCCACCGCAGCGTCATCCATCGTACGATCAACAGTTCATTATTTGTGTTCGCTGGATCCCATGACGTGTTGAGTTGGTATCCTGTGTCCCTGTTAAGCAAATTAGTCGAGATGCGAATTTCCACTGCTTCTTTAATAATGCTGTCCCAGTAAGAAGACATCGACAGCTAAATTTCGGTGTCTTTGTATTCCATACAATGTCCTGTACTGAGGCGGTGCACGACCGTTGCAGATTTTTCCGGCTGGTACAGACGTGTGTCGTCGATGTTCGATACATATATCCTCTATGGTGCGACAGGTTCATCCATTGCATTAAATCCCGGAGCTTCAGGGTATGTTGTAGACACCAGGCCTTTATTCACCAAGATCATCTTAATAAGACTGATATATATGCTGCCCAAGGTGCCACGGCACAGTGTCAGTATTGGCTCTTCAGCAAAAAGTTTGTCGATCGCTGCTCAAACTTAACTCCAAGGTAAACGTAGCTCTGGAAGAAAGCACTGGGCAATAAGAGATCAGTCACCATTGGTAACATATTTTATTAAACTCACAAGTATTACAATTAATTAAAAGAAGACAAGGTTCAGATGTTTATTTTTGAGACTTTCAAAATAACAGAAAAGAAAATCAAACTAAATAAAATTCTGCAATTAAATAGAGTGTTAATTAAAACTTTCATGATTCACATATTTAATCAAGCCTAATGAAATTAACCATTAGAAAAGAGACTTCAACAACTCTAGCCAAAATTTGAAAATAAATTCCTAAGGTTCTCCCAAGGGAGATAATACCAAATAACAGAAAGTAACTGCCTACTGTCTCGCAGTTGTATAGTGTGGCTTCAATCGTACAAGCGTGAGAGCATCAGTAGGAGCAGCGTCGCTCCGGCGTCACATATCCAACAAGACAGATAAAAAACTCGGGACGCCTAACTACACCTTGGAGAGTAACGAGATCTCTGCCTTCTGTAACAAACGGGTAATAGTTTTAAAAGTAGGCAACACCATATTAAAACAGCTTAAGTAAAATTTCACTCGGAAATGGAGCGAATGGTACAGAGGCTATGAAACTTAGACCGTCCAGGACGGAATACCCCCATAACAGTAACTTAAGCTTCCCCTGCGTGATGACAAGAGGACTAAGATGCTGCCTCACGGTACCAAAGTTAAATTACACTGTAATATGCTCTCATCGTGTAGCTGGCAAAGGGGAATTCACAGTGCCTCAATAAAAGCGAGATATACAAAATACCTCCTCCCGTAAAACATGTCACTTTGGATGAAACACACTTCAGTACAAAATATAATCATTGGCACCTTTTAATTAAAAAGAAAAAGGTCTTAAAAGACCACGGCATACACAGTAATTAGGCTGAACTGTGCAGACACTCCAGTGAGAGGCTTTGCAGAGCACTACGCTAAACAGTCAATGTCTTAAACAAAACAAACTACCACCAGCTTCACTCCAAGCGATAACAAACTGGCCGGCAGTGTTAAGCGGCCTACAAATCTCCAAGCAGTACTTAAAAACCCGCTCACCGTATAATAAGTCTTGGAGCGATGTTCGGGCACACAAATGCCAGCGTAGATACGAGCGGCGGCCGTGGCGTGTTCGATCCAAGGACGCGGCACAATTGACAAGAGAACGCGTCAGCAAACGGCTGAAAACTCCACTAGGAAGACGCGAGTATCCCGAGCTCCATCGAGGAACTTCTCCTTGCATACATGAGAACACGGCCCGCATGTCTCACATCAGTAATGACCTCTCTACATGCCACTACCGGCGCCTCACAACTCGACACAGCAGTTACACCGTAGCACGCCCTGCCGCGGCACCTCTGCCTTGAAACTCCGCTACCCACACGCTGAGCGCCACCACACGTCCTGGCAGCCCGACCACAATCCTACTAACTTGGGCTCAGATAAGATTTAAAGACGTGACGCCACTACCTACCATGGCATCGCTCACTGATCAGCTGGGCTACTTGTTTCTGAACAATGACTAAGGATGTAACTCTACTACCCTAAAAAACAAAAACGTGTAGTAAAGAGACGGAATCAAAGAGTGTGTGTGTGTGTGTGTGTGTGTGTGTGTGTGTGTCTTATTTATAACTTTTGACACACGTTGCACCCGAGAATCCGGAATTCCGACAGCATAGTGAGCAAAGAACGTAATACCGTTTGACGAAATTGGAAATGAAAAAATACTTTCCAGGCCTAATTAATACTGGATGCTACCGAACTGAAACTCCCGTATATCAAGTCTGCTAAAATTTTAGTACAAAAGGAAAAGCCATCCGTAGAGATAAAGAGTTCAGGGAGGCCAGTCTGAAGCTACTTGAACATATCACTGGAAATCGCAATACAGCATATCCAGAGATCGGCCATGTGCAACGTACCACCGTCTTTCGGACTTCAAGGAAGGTCGAATCATTGATTTGAAGAGCAACGGAGCATCATACCGCCATATCGCATAGACAATGGATGAGGTGTAATAACTGGGGAACATGTAGTGAGGAAATGGGCTCAGGAGAACAATATGGTGAGAAGGAGAGGCACAGGATATTGCGGACGGGCTACATTGCGAGAAGATCTTAGGAATACTTGTAAGACCTGACATCGTCGGTTGAGAAAGCCACAACGATGTGTATTATGAACTGTAAATTTCAATTGTCTGTTCGACTGGGTCTGACGAATAGACGGATGACATCTGCAGAAACCTGGGCAGAAGTTACAAGCAGAGCATCACCACGTACCATCGTCAGTGGACTCCGTAAAGCTGAGTTGAGACCTCAAGTACCTTATGCGTCGGTTACTGGTAACACTGTAACCCGGAGGACAAGACCTGTGTAGTGAGGTGCCAGAGTTAACTGGAGCAGTGGGTTGTATTTCGTATTATTCAGCAAAGACTTTCGCTTCTCGTTGTGGTAGTTATATAGATGACCCGGTAAAAGTAGTGATCCCCAAGTTCTTCTGGAGTCACAGTATGGAAGGCTATTGGATACGACAACAGGACTGATTTTGTAACCACGTAGCCGGCCGGAGTGGCCATGCGCTTCTGGGCGCTACAGTTTGGAACCGAGCGACCGCAACGGTCGCAGGTTCGAATCCTGCCTCGGGCATGGATGTGTGTGATGTCCTTAGGTTTTTTTTTGGTCATCAGTCTACTGACTGGTTTGATGCGGCCCGCCACGAATTCCTTTCCTCTTCATCTCAGAGTAGCACTTGCAACCTACGTCGTCAATTATTTGCTTTACTTATTCCAATCTCTATCTTCCTCTACAGTTTTTGCCCTATACAGCTCCCTCTAGTACCATGGAAGTCATTCCCTCATGTCTTAGCAGATATCATCCTGTCCCTTCTCCTTATCAGTGTTTTCCACATATTCCTTTCCGATTCTGCGTAGAACCTCCTCATTCCTTACCTTATCAGTCCACCTAATTTTCAACATTCGTCTATAGCACCACATCCCAAATGCTTCGATTCTCTTCTGTTCCGGTTTTCCCACAGTCCATGTTTCACTACCATACAATGCTGTACTCCAGACGTACATCCTCAGAAATTTCTTCCTCAAATTAAGGCCGGTATTTGATATTGGTAGACTTCTCTTGGCCAGAAATGCCTTTTTTTGCCATAGCGAGTCTGCTTTTGATGTCCTCCTTGCTCCGTCCGTCATTGGTTATTTTACTGCCTAGGTAGCAGAATTCCTTAACTTCATTGACTTCCT
The DNA here is from genome assembly GCF_021461385.2 of Schistocerca piceifrons. NCBI lineage: Eukaryota > Metazoa > Arthropoda > Insecta > Orthoptera > Acrididae > Schistocerca > Schistocerca piceifrons. The sequence goes on from NC_060141.1 coordinate 589,038,643, forward strand.
GACCATCAATCCTGATGTTAAGTTTCTCGCTGTTCTCATTTCTACTACTTCTCATTACCTTCGTCTTTCTCCGATTCACTCTCAAACCATACTGTGTACTCATTAGACTGTTCATTCCGTTCAGCAGATCATTTAATTCTTCTTCACTTTCACTCAGGATAGCAATGTCATCAGTGAATCGTATCATTGACATCCTTTCACCTTGTATTTTAATTCCACTCCTGAACCTTTCTTTTATTTTCATCATTGCTTCCTCGATGTACAGATTGAAGAGTAGGGGCGAAAGGCTACAGCCTTGTCTTACACCCTTCTTAATACGAGCACTTCGTTCTTGATCGTCCACTCTTATTATTCCCTCTTGGTTGTTGTACATATTGTATATGACCCGTCTCTCCCTATAGCTTACGCCTACTTTTTTCAGAATCTCGAACAGCTTGCACCATTTTATATTGTCGAACGCTTTTTCCAGGTCGACAAATCCTATGAAAGTGTCTTGATTTTTCTTTAGCCTTGCTTCCATTATTAGCCGTAACGTCAGAATTGCCTCTCTCGTCCCTTTACTTTTCCTAAAGCCAAACTGATCGTCACCTAGCGCATTCTCAATTTTCTTTTCCATTCTTCTGTATATTATTCTTGTAAGCAGCTTCGATGCATGAGCTGTTAAGCTGATTGTGCGATAATTCTCGCACTTGTCAGCTCTTGCCGTCTTCGGAATTGTGTGGATGATGCTTTTCCGAAAGTTCAATGGTATGTCGCCAGACTCATATATTCTACACACCAACGTGAATAGTCGTTTTGTTGCCACTTCCCCCAATGATTTTAGAAATTCTGATGGAATGTTATCTATCCCTTCTGCCTTATTTGACCGTAAGTCCTCCAAAGCTCTTTTAAATTCCGATTCTAATAGTGGGTCCCCTATTTCTTCTAAACCGACTCCTGTTTCTTCTTCTATCACATCAGAAAAATCTTCACACTCATAGAGGCTTTCAATGTATTCTTTCCACCTATCTGCTCTCTCCTCGGCATTTAACAGTGGAATTCCCGTTGCACTCTTAATGTTACCACCGTTGCTTTTAATGTCACCAAAGGTTGTTTTGACTTTCCTGTATGCTGAGTCTGTCCTTCCGACAATCATATCTTTTTCGATGTCTTCACATTTTTCCTGCAGCCATTTCGTCTTAGCTTCCCTGCACTTCCTATTTATTTCATTCCTCAGCGACTTGTATTTCTGTATTCCTGATTTTCCCTGAACATGTTTGTACTTCCTCCTTTCATCAGTCAACTGAAGTACTTCTTCTGTTACCCATGGTTTCTTCGCAGCTACCTTCTTTGTACCTATGCTTTCCTTCCCAACTTCTGTGATGGCCCTTTTTAGAGACGTCCATTTCTCTTCAACTGTACTGCCTACTGCGCTATTCCTTATTGCTGTATCAATAGCGTTAGAGAACTTCAAACGTATCTCGTCATTCCTTAGTACTTCCGTATCCCACTTCTTAGCGTATTGATTCTTCCTGACTAATGTCTTGAACTTCAGCCTACTCTTCATCACTACTATATTGTGATCTGAGTCTATATCTGCTCCTGGGTACGCCTTACAATCCAGTATCCGATTTCGGAATCTCTGTCTGACCATGATGTAATCTAATTGAAATCTTCCCGTATCTCCCGGCCTTTTCCAAGTATACCTCCTCCTCTTGTGATTCTTGAACAGGGTATTCGCTATTACTAGCTGAAACTTGTTACAGAACTCAATTAGTCTTTCTCCTCTTGCATTCCTTGTCCCAAGCCCATATTCTCCTGTAACATTTTCTTCTACTCCTTCCCCTACAACTGCATTCCAGTCACCCATGACTATTAGATTTTCGTCCCCCTTTACATACTGCATACCCTTTCAATATCCTCATACACTTTCTCTGTCTGTTCATCTTCAGCTTGTGACGTCGGCATGTATACCTGAACTATCGTTGTCGGTGTTGGTCTGCTGTCGATTCTGATTAGAACAACACGGTCACTGAACTGTTCACAGTAACACACCCTCTGCCGTACCTTAATATTCATAACGAATCCTACACCTGTTATACCATTTTCTGCTGCTGTTGATATTACCCGATACTCATCTGACCAGAAATCCTTGTCTTCCTTCCACTTCACTTCACTGACACCTATTATATCTAGATTGAGCCTTTGCATTTCCCTTTTCAGATTTTCTAGTTTCCCTATCACGTTCAAGCTTCTGACATTACTTACGTTAGTTAGGTTTAATTAGTTCTAAGTTCTAGGCGACTGATGACCTCAGAAGTTAAGTCGCATAGTGCTCAGAGCCATTTGAACCATTTTTGTAACCACGTGTTGTCAGAACCTTCATGACCGGTGTACCGAAAGGCATTTGCGACGGGGTAATGCACTTCACACACCAAACGCCTTGAAGAACATATCGATCCTTGACTGGTCTACCATGTCCTCTTACCTTAGCGAAGCACCCTGCACATGAAGTCGGCCAAAGCGCATTAAGTTTGGCAGACGATATTGAAGACTATGACTCCCTTACTCCAGCACGATCATAGAAGAATAATTATTCGGTGAGAATTTTAAGTTAAACTTGTTTCGGATCCTACCTGAAAAGTGACGCTGAATATTCAGCTTTTCTGCCGGTCATGGTTACAACTTTACTTGTGCGTTCATCTTACTCTGTGTCGGCTGCTAACTTTAGAAAACAGTGTTTACTGTTTTAATTTACCCCTCAGCTATGGGGCATCTTATAACATCTCCCCTGCTGTTTTGTAGCCAAATCTTACTGATGCGTATACTAGTGTTTTAACGACCTAGATTTTAATTGTGTTTCTGTCTTTGCTATAGTTCTGCATCATTTGGTATCCTGACTAATTGTTATATGTCAACGTCTCAGAATTATACTGAAGTAACAGTCATTTAATTACTTCGTCACTCAAAGCCTTCATTGTTTATCAAAAACTGTCCTTTCATTAAATGTTAATTTTTTTGGAGAAATTCTATGTTGTTAAATTTTACTTCTGGAGAAAGCCAAGCTAACAAAATTGTTTGTGTCAACTGTGTTTTTCATGGGCTGGTACCTTACCACTTAATAATATATTTTCCTGCTCACTATCATTTTCCCTAGTATTAGAATAGTATTTGGCTCTGCTATATGAAATATGCTAGTGTTCGTGGGAACCTGTAAGACACTTACTTGTAACGAATCAGTGGAGATGGAAATCATTGAAATAACAGTGCTGCAACTAAGAGAATGTCTGATCAGTATAGCAGGACTTATGTAAAATTTAAATTGTATTCGTTACCCTATCCAAGAAATTATACTTTGCTGATTAGGTAAAATATTGAAACCTCGCTGTTTATTCAACAAACAATATGCATTCATGTTTTCGTTAAGATTAAAGATCAGCCAAATTTGAAAGACGTCTCTACCAACAACCTACATTGACTTCTGCTGAAACTAAATGATTGGTTAATTCCTACACACATCCTTGGCTGGCTGTGGCCAGGTATACGCTCATGAGCCAGAAACTATGACCAACCCGTACATCCACCTTTGGCGCGGATAACACAGCCGATGCATCGTGACAAGGAAAATTAAGGCCTTGATATGTGGTCGGAGGAAGTTGGCACCACATCAGCACACACAAGACTCCCAATTCCTGTAAATCGCGGGGATGGGAGCGATGAGCTCTGACGCCGCGTTCAATCACATCCCATATGTGTTCGATCGGGTTCAAATCTGGCAAGTTGGAGAAACAGTACATCAATCGGAACTCGCTGCTGTCTTCCTCGAACCACTCCATCACACTCCTAGCCTTTTGACATGAAGCATTGTCTTGCTGAAATATGGCACTACCGTCGGGAAACATGGTCATCATGAAGCGGTGTACGAGTTTTGCAACCAGTGTATGGTACTCATTGGCCTTCATGGGTCCTTGCCCGAGCTGCACTGTACCCATGGATGTCCAAGTGTATGTTTCAGATGTAAATGGTTCAAATGGCTCTGAGCACTATGGGACTTAACATCTGAGGTCATCAGTCCCCTAGACTTAGAACTACTTAAACCTAACTAAGCTAAGGACATCAGACACATCCATGCCCAAGGCAGGATTCGAACCTGAGACAGTAGCGGCCGCGCGGTTCCGGACTGAAACGCCTAGAACCGCTCGGCCACAACGGCTGGCCCAAGTGTATGTTTCCCAGAGCATAATGGAGCCGTTGCCGCTTGTTTCATCCCGCAGTACAGGTGGCAAGGAACTGTTCCCCTGGAAGATGATGGATTCGTACCCTCCCATCGGTGACTATGCAGCGCTCTGTTACTGCGCCAATCTCCAGCGGCGATGCTCACATGCCCATTTCAGTCGTAGTCGCCAATGTCGTAGTGTTAAGATTGACACATGCGTGGGTTGTAGACTGTGGATGCCCACCATTGAGAGTGTTCGGTGCACTGTGTGTGTAGACACACTTGTACTCTTCTCAGCATTAAAGTCTGATGTTAGTTCCGCAACAGTTCGCAGCCTATACTGCCAATCTATGACGTCCGTTATCTGTAATGAGGGGTGACTGCCAATTCACGACGTCTGGATGTTGTTTCGCCAAGTGTTGAAACATTCACCACAGCACTCCTCGAACAACCGGCAAGTCCTGCAGTTCCAGAAATGATCGTGCAGAGCCTCCAGACTATCAAAATCTGCCTCGCTCAAACTTAGATATCTCGTAGATCGCACGCCTTCCCCATTCCACACACAGAGAGAACGCTCACTGACAGTATATGTATCGTGCGTGTGTCTGACTAGCAATCATTCCTCGCCAGGTGACGCAGCTACCGCCTGGACGGGCTTATGTCGTTAGTAAGTCTGTGGTCATAATATTCTGGCTGATCAATGTATATATTTATGGATTCCCATGATACAGTTGTATCGGTTTATCTGTCCTTTGTGCCATTCTCGTTTACGACTCAGACATAAACGTACCGGTACTGACTTCCTCAAGACTGAGAAAAAACTGCACCTGCTGTCAAGTTGGGCAAGTACTTGCTGCAAGATACAAGCAAATGTCTCCACTTAATTACGGAATCTGCTTCGGCAAGTAGACGGAACTTAAAGAAGTCGACTTGCTCGGGATATTTCCACTTCAAATAACTTGCAGAAGGACCTTCTGCAAGCGACCTACATCAGTTCACCTGCTGGTGGACGTGAGACTTTATATATGCTGAGGCTTTCCGTTACTTCTCTGGTGAATGCGGTGTAATTAGTCCCATCCCAAACATTCTCAATTGGGATTCCACATGCCTTAGTCCGAGCTTGTAGGGGATATTAAATGAAAAGAACGAAGTTCTGCAGCAGGCGGACCTACTCTCAGGAGCTGGGAATAAAAAATAAGAAAAAAGAAAAAGAAAACAAACAGAAGAAACCATGATCTTGTAAGTCATAACGAGAAATAAATTCGGTAGAACATAGACGTTCGGGTTTTTCAGTGGTAAATGTAACAAGCAGAGAATGTTCAGTGATTCCAATCACCACTGGGGAATGAATCATTTGTATCACGTACGCTTCAAGAGTACACGGGTAAAACGACCGATGGGTGCTGGTGTCTAAGAGGAACAAATAATCGAAAGAGAGAGTGCTGATAAGACAGGCCAATTGTACTAAGCAGGGACGAGCCATTAATGTGGAGGCATCTGAAGGTGCTAATAAGTCTCTGAACAAACATTTGAATCTTTTCCAAAGACACATTTCTCGGAGAGGGCGCCTCGACAACGCAAATCAGCAACACCGCTGCTTAAGGGGAGGGGCTCAGAGCGCTGACAGCTCCCTAAGCCAGTGCGCGGCTGCCCCTCGGCAGCTCGTTCGAATATTTCGCAGAGCCAGTTTCTGCCTAATTTCCCCCGGTCGCAGCGTCGCGAGGAAGGAGTCTTAAAGCCAGGCGGCGGAGAAGCCCGAGCAGTCTTCGCGTTTAGGGCCCGGGCGTCGGGGAACAGATTAAGCATTCATCTCCGAGATTAGCAGCGGGTTTATCGCGCACCCAGCAATAAACGTCCAGTTAAAAACTTGCGCCCCGCTCCGCGCTCAGATAAAGCGCTAACAAATACAAAGTGCTAATCCCTTGAAGCCGGTGTTATCTGTAGAAAAACAAAACACCTTGCCGAGCGGCATCTCCTCAGGAGGTGTGCCGGGATCAGAGTGACTGGTCGGATTTTAAAAGCGGCTGTGTCTCACCGTAGTTTCCCTTGATTATTTCTGTGTGATCCGACGGGCGGATTCTTCAGTATTCTACATAAACAGGATTAGCACATTTGTACAGACGCTGAATCAGGTTTTTAACACTCAAAGATGTGAAGCAGACATGACACACTGTTCGTAATATAACTGAACTGTTAAGCTCTTAACTTTAAAATTTTTTTAGCAACTGCAATTTAGTAATACATTTAGGTTATCGTTATCCAACATCGCTTCCATTTTGCACTAATTATTATTTATGTAGCATGATATCTATGTATAGGCAAAGAGTGCTTGATATCTTACAGAAAATAAAATAGAACTACCTGTTGTACATCAACACCAACATCTATACAGATACTCCGCAAGTCACCACAAGGTGCGTGGTGGAGGGTACCCTATACCACTACTTGTCATTTTCTTTCCCGTTCCACTCGCAAATAGACGGAGGGAAAAGCGACTGTCTGTATGCCTCCGTAAGAGCCCTAATTTTACGTAGCTTGTCTTCGTGGTTCTTACGCGCAATGTGTGTTGGCGTCAGTAGAATCGTTCGGCAGTCAGCTTCAAATGCCGGTTCTCTAAATTTTCTCAATACTTCTTCTCGAAAAGAACGTCGCTTTCCCTCCAGGGACTCCCATCTGAGTTCCCTAAGCATCTCCGTAACACTTACGTGTTGTTCGAACCTGCAATTAATGAATCTAGCAACCCGCATCTGAATTGCTTCGATGTCTTCCATCAATTCGACCTGGTATGCATCCGAGACACTCGAGCAGTATTCAAGAATAGGTCGCACCAGCGTCCTATATGCTGTCTTCTTTACAGGTGAATACTGTATCCGAGCATTACAAGTTTGATCCTCCAACTTATCCGCATTTACTTACATTTTTTGCACATCCAGGGTGAGACCTCGTACCAAGGAAGGCAAGATTGGATTACGATCGTGGACAGGGCCGTAATCAACTGCTGTTGGTTAGTTTATTTTTCAATCACGTACACGTTATTTGGAAACTACAGCAGATAAAATCTGGCAATAAATTAGGAAGTGTTCCACGGCTGAAGGCTTTAATGACAATATATTCAAACTGTTTCTCGGATGAAGGCCCCAATAATAATAATTTCAAACTGTTTCACGACTGAAGGCCTGAATAACAATCCTTTAAGAACCAGTTAAGCATCTTCAAACTTGAAATTACAGTTATTAAATTATAAAAAATCATCAAATCTGACCAAACCAAGGTGTGGGGGTGGGGGGGGGGGCGAGGGGGCCGCAGACGTTACTCCAAGGACCGACCTGGGAAAGTCCCTCAAAACTTCACAAGCAATGAGAGAGGCAGCCTAGAGTTGCATTCACTTCAGGAGATGGTAACTCAGACTAGTGGCAGTATAAACGCATGACCAGTAATCATTTGCCGAATCTACCTAACGTCCGATGACCAATGCAACGATGGAATAACACACCCGAGGGGGAACCGGCGGTCAGCACTACGTTTTCAGACTCTGGTGTTTAGAGCATCCGGAAGCAGAAACGAGCCGCTACTACCAGAGTAGGAAGAAAAAAAAAGAAAAAACCACCCGGCCCACAAATCAAGAGAGCCGTCGAACAACACGCCTTACCAGACAGCAGCGGCAAGGCGAGGAAAGGTACACTGCCTTAACATACACTAAGCTCCAGGGCAGGTAACTGGGGCGTTAGCGGCCACTAGGCAGGAAAAATACCGCTGGTTGACCTTCACAGCCGGCTGGGGTGGCCGAACGGTTCTAGGCGCTACAATCTGGAACCGCGCGACCGCTACGGTCGCAGGTTCGAATCCTGCCTCGGGCATGGATGTGTGTGATGTCCTTATGTTAGTTAGGTTTAAGTAGTTCTAAGTTCGGGGGGAATGATGACCTCAGAAGTTAAGTCCCGTAGTGCTCATCAGAGCCATTTGAACCATTTTTGACCTTCACAAATAATAACATATAGAATGCAACAACTAATAATAAGATGTGTAGGAAGGCTAATTAGGTTCGCCCTCCCCAAACGCTCCACTCGCTGCTCTTCGCCTCGGCGACACTGCGAGCAGCAACACACAAGCAAATGGCGAGTTCTCACAATGGTGGAGGTTTCACTACTTGAGTTAAGGTCCACTCAAACTTCCTGGGTCTGGTTGACAACGAAGTTGTACCCCTCGCGACTACTGTCCTTCCATCCGGCACTGCATGCGTGCCGCCAGTGGTGTTCTGGCAGTGCCTGGACCTAGCTGCTCATCCTTCCCCAACCGAACTACCGACTCACACCACCCGGAAACACCACAACGTCGCCCATAAGATAGTACCACCTTTACTAGATATCGATAACCTCCACTGCTGCCATTAGCGTACTGACAACGCTTTCAAACGGAGTGGCGCCAATGAACGCAATAAGATGACGACAACTGTAACCATACCAACTAAACGATGCCAGTCTAGCAACGGCACCAACGCGAGCCGTAGCGCGTCTCATAGAGCTAGCTGCCATTCATCACACCAATAGAAAATTTTGTCATAGTCTTCTGTATCTTCCTTCTGTCTATCAACCTCGACCCCTTACCGTACACCACGCTAACATCAGCAAACAACTGTAGATTGCTGCCCACCCTGTCAGCCAAATCAATTATGTATATAGAGAACAAAAGCGGTCCTATTACACTTCCTTGGGGCACTCCTGACTCTCTGATGAAAACTTGCCATCGAGGACAACATTTTGGGTTCTATTATTGAAGAAGTCTTCGAGCCACTCACATATTTCCATATGATCGTACCTTCGTTAACAGCCTGCAATGGGGCACCGTGTCAAATGCTTTCCGGATATATGGAAATATGGACTCTGCCTGATGGATTTCATCCGTAGTTCTCAGCATACCATGCGAGAAAAGGACAAGCTGAGTTCCACCCAGGCGATGCTTTCTAAAACCATGCTGACTTGAGCACATAAGATTCGCGGTCTCAAGGAAGTTTATTGTATTCCATCTGAGAATATGTTCAAGAATTCTGCAGCAAACAGAAGTTACGGATATTGGTCTGTAACTTTGCGGGTCGGTTTTTTATCTTTCTTATATACTGGACTCACCTGGTTTTTTTTTTTTAGTTGTTTGGAATTTTGCGCTGGGCGAGATATTCACGATAAATGGAAGCCAGTTAAGGGGCCAATGCCGTAGAGTACCCTTTGTAAAATCGAACTGAGGTTCCATCCGGACCTGCTGATTTATTTGTTTTCAAATCTTTCAGTTGTTTCTCTAAGGCAGGTATGCTTATTACTATATCGTCCATACGGGTGTCTGTCCGATGGTCAAATCAGGGCATGTTTGTATCTCCTGTGTGTCCGATTTCTTGAACGTGAAATTTAAAACTTCAGCTTGCGTGTTGCTATCTTCAATTGCCACACCAGACTGGTCAAGGGACTGAATGGAAACCTTAGACTTGCTTAGCGATTTTAATATGACCACAATTTTCTCGGGTTCTGTGCCAGATCTTTTGCTAAGGTGTGACAGTGATATTTTTTGCATGCTTCGCGCACAGATCTTTTCACAGACGCACGAATCTCTGATAACCTTCGCTTGTCATCAGATATGCGTTACCTTTTGAATCTAGACTCGAACTTTCTTTGCTTCCTTGGCATCCACCGAATTTCGTTATCAAACCATGGTGGTTCTTTTCCATTCTTTATCCACTTAGTAGGCACTTAACTCGCCAGCCCACGATTTACAGTCTACTTAAACTTTGCCCATAATTCCTTACATCCATCTTACTGGAACTAAGTGATCCCAGTTCACTGTCTAATTGAAATGTTAATAACTTCTTACCTGCTCTATCTAGCAGAAACACACTCCTTGCCGCAGTGACGGGTTTATAAACTTTCGCAATCATAGTTGCTATAATGGCATGATGATCGCTAATCCCCCTTTCTATACTGACACTGTCGATATGGTCCCGCCTATTTGTAGCAACAAGGTCCAAGATATTTCCATTCCGTGTGAGCTGCCTAACTAGCTGCTAAAGACAATTTTCAGAAAACATACTCAGAAGTATTTCTCATGACTATCTGTCTGTACGTACCACAGTGAATCCATAGACATCCCAGTCCATACTCGGCAGGTTAAAGTCGCTCCAACCACTACTGCATAGTCTTCATATTTACGCGCTATTGACCGTAGACGTCCTTTGAATGAATCAGAACAGACTCGGATGGCCGGTAAAAACATCCAGCAATTAACTTAGTTTCACCTACACCTGTTATACGGGACCAGGTGACTTCACACAGCTTCGACCTCACTAGAGACAATATTTTTGTCAACTGCAATGAACACTCACCTTCCTATGGCCTCTAATCTGTCTTTCTGACATACTCGTTAAATATCTCAGAGCTTCCCACTTCGGGTTTCAGCCAGTTCTCAGCCCCAAGAATAATTTGAGCACCACAACTTTCCTGGACGGCAGTAAATTCGGGAACTTTATTACGAATGCTTCGACAGTTTATTGATAAAATTGTGACAGTCGACGTGTCTTTATTCTGAATGCCGTTTGACTTAGCTTGCTGCCTAGTGACTGGCGAGTGTCCATCAGAGCACCACAAACTACTGTCTAGCATAATAAATATTGTACTAAAATAGAGAGGGGCCGCCTTCTACAGGGCTGTAAACAGCTACTAATTAGTTAGGAAGCAGAGTGAGGACCTGTGCGGCGTCTTTAGATGCAATAACACAATATTCAAAATTATTTCATTTATTAATGAAATTGCAAGTCGTTGCGGCTTCTCCACCGACTGACGGCTGCGTAATCCGGAGAATAATCTGTTCAATCCAATAGCGGGCTCGGGGCTGCCGAGCACGTTGGGTGGACACCCCGATGCGGCGGTTTTGCCGCCCTCTGTCCAGACAGGCACGGCCCATCTGTAGCTCAGCTTGGAGACAACGATGGCCACGAAGCGTGTGGATTCACGCACCGTTTTGGTGAATACTAAATCCCTCCCAGGTTACTACCCGCACTGTCCTCTCAAATGGACTGCGATGTCAGATGTCGTGTAGTCGTGCTGAATGCGGAACCTGGCCTCCAGACCCCTGCGACGATGGAGTGTGGGGCAGCTTCTGCCCTGCACCGGAGTCGTGATCCATTTGGATCGCTGATCGTCTCTCATGGCAGCAAGTGCTAGGCCAACACTGCCAGAGCGATCTCACACGTAAGATGTTACCGTACCATAACCGGAGAATCGAATGAGAACGACACGAACGCCATCGGTCCTACTGATCGAGTGCCAAAAACTAGTGGGGTGGAGCATTTACGTTGCCAAGGAGAGGCTCCGCTATACGACGTCATTCGTAATGACCGAATTGATTCTTCTCTTCCCAAGTAGCCAGTGGTCTTCAGTCCCACTACATTTGCGTAACGAATTTGTTTCAGCGCCATAACGCTCAGTCAAACTCCTGCTAGATGTTGTTACGTATTACCTAGTGTAATCCTACGGGAGTATCGAAGGCGGTTCGGGGTACTGGTGTAACCATTTTCTGCTGAGTTGCCTGCTGCCTCTCTTTGTCGATGTGGCTGTCTGCTAGTCCCGTAACGGTTCTGAAATGTTTATGCTTCCTGGCTGGCGGCTGTGAGGCACTTACACGAGGTTGAGTAATGCCATCTGTCCGAACTTAGGAAAAATTTTACTCTCACCTTCCCTTACTGATTTTGTCACACATAGATATTTAAGTTTTTCCTTATTACTCATAGCCGGACGGTGTGACCGAGTGGTTCTAGGCGCTTCAGTCTCGAACCGCGCGACCGCTACGGTCGCAGGTTCGAATCCTGGAATCCTGCCTCGGGCATGGATGTGTATGATGTCTTTAGGTTAGTTAGGTTTAAGTAGTTCTAAGTTCTAGGGGACTGATGACCACAGAAGTTAAGTCCCATAGTGCTCAGAGCCATTTGAACCATTTATTACTCATAAAATAAGTGTTATATATAAGTCGTCTTGTCGGGCGGCGGATGGATATCTATGTCTGTTGTATAAATGTTTGGTTTGTAGAATGTAAAACCAGTTCCTATTATTTAGAATGTTATTTATGCTGTCTTTCGCCGTTCTCAACACTGGCTCTCTAACTACAATATTGGCAACCAGAAAGTGATTAGCAAAACGTAAAGCCTGTAATTAGAATTCCTAGTGCCCACTTCATCTGAGAATACACTTATAGTTACAGCTTATAGCTCTGAGGAATTAGGAGATTGCCTGGGATCTATAATCAAAAACAGTCGTGAAAAAACGTCCTGTATTCTGAAAGTCACAGATGAAAACAAAAGAATCCACACAATTTAACTAACAGAGCAGTTCAGAGTCTAATGCGCTGATGCCACTATAACTGTCCAAATTAAATATTTAAATGAATGCTCGCCATAATTGGATGATTAGGTTCATCAAACGCAACGCTAAATAATGATGGAATGTTTGTCCCGCGGCGGCACGTGAAAATACGACATACGCAAACTGAAGATAGATAATTAAAGTCAACCCAGAATTAACACATCACTCGAAAATGATTTCATGGTTACGCGTATCTCGAGTAACTTAATACGGCATCCGAGGCTGTTTGTAGCAATGATACCGACGCGACGCGACTCCCGACACAGATGGCGTGCTATTCAGCGTCTGGAGAGAACTGGGGCCTTCCTCTCTCGCGCAGCGTTCTTATATATAAAGCCGCGGTGCGGACGGCTAAGGGAACACCTGATCAAATCGGCTCTCCCGACTAGCCGCTGGGCTAGTAATGCACCACATTAAGTTACTGAATAAATCATCGCTTCCTTTGATGATGGCCGATGAAGCCCTCAATTTAAATGTGCAATCAGCACACAGGTAAGTAATCATAATAAAAGTCTGACGTGGGTAAGTAAAATACTTTGGGCGAGAGAATTAATTTAATTACACTACAAGCAGTAGACGAGCTCTGAACTTGCCCTTTGGAGATAAGCTATTGCTATAGTTCAATAGTTATTCAATTCAAACTTCTCAAATCTTTATGGTTATAGCGGATCTCCATTCTGCTTAAATATAAACATCCTAGCCTTATTTATTAGCCTACTTAATCTACCTTGCTTCCTTAATTTTTGAGACAACACCCAGAAAATCATGAATTTCAACTAAAATTTTAATTTGTGAAATCCAAAGTACTGTTTTTATTAAATTATTATGAAAGAGGAATCTAAATATAAATTTTTAACTCTCTAGCTCTTTTCTGTTGCGCCAATGAATTTTACAGAAAAACGTCCAAATTTCGAAAATGGTTAAAGTTATCGAACTGATATTCAACACATGTTGATTTAGTATTACTGCTGCCATGCTAGAAATGTTTTAGGTTATTTGCTTGATTTTTAAAGTATTGCGCAACATTTATGACGTCAGAGCTAGTTACAGCGGACTGGGTGGCACACAGTGGAAAGACTGATGTGAATTTACTACAGCGTGAGTAGGCTGCTTCCCTACCTCACCCTCTACTTAATTTTTTTGTTTTTGAATATTAATGAACAAAAAAAATTAATTACAAAAAGGGAAGCAAGAGTACAGCGTAACTTCCTACGAAAAATTAAAATTGAAATTTAAACATGTAGAAACATTAAAAGAAAACTGATTACCTACATTAATTATTTAAAATGTGGGCATGTTCACTGCCTCTTAAGCAATATCACTACTAAAAATTTAAACAAAGTCAATGAAACACTTTGGCATATGTAACACCTCCGATTTATGTATCCCGCTCGATCGGGATCTGAATAGCAGCCCAAATAATAATTAATTAATGTGACCGTGTACCTAATGGGGCTGGCAATCGGAATGGACTGCTACAGAGTTGTTACATTCCATTTTGTCCTTCTCAAATGCTGTAATAATGAAATGTCTGGTGACAAGAAGAACGCCAACACGGCTTCACTAATCAAGACGTATATTCGTTTCAAAAACACAAGAAAAAGGAGACAGCCACTGCCTTCGTCATACATAATTAATTATGGCTAATCTCAGCACAGGCCTCTTCGTTATTCATTATTGTCACACGCAAATTCAATCACTGCAATCCAACACTGCAATCCAACACTGCAATCCAACACTGCAATCCAAATGATGCCGGCGCGGTAGACGCGAAACCAAATAAATATCGGCACAAAAATATCACTGATCACTCTCGTAATTAAACTTCTTCACTTTCGCGTATTATTCTAACACAAAGGGGTTAAACCGCGGTGATGGCCACTCCCTTTGTTGGTAAGCCTTGCCTTACATCAACGGGCCTCCACACGGCTCGGCCTGCAACCTGAGAACTACTGACTCAACTCACATTCGCTCTCGCAACCCGACACTATCGATTGTTTGCCCTGTCGACCTGCGCCGAGTGCAAACTTATAGTAAGGGCCTACGGACCCATCACATCCTCGCCCTCGAAAACTTCTTTGGAGCCACTGGCGTAAAAGAATCGGCAAGGGAATTAGACATTGCTACATCTGAACAGAACACGTAGTGTAAATAATTAATGAAATTACAATTCACCAAATAATCCCTCGACTCCGGTAGTGGGCTGCCTCCACAATAATATTGTACAAAAGGTTATTACATCTCATAAACATGGCATTGTCCAAATTACAATTTTTTTATCAAGCAGCAATAATCCTCTATAGTCCATATTGAATGAAACACACAACTTACAATCAAAAATTATTACTTGAACACATGACATATGAATTATTACATTACAAATTAGTTGCTACAGGTTTTATACCCATTCTCAGGTAATTGTCGATATGAAATATGCAATTCTAATTATAATACATCAGAAAACACAATGTAAATAAACATTCCCCTTTTTCAAATGTCCGTTCAACAACTAAATGTCCTAAATATATCGTAGAAGGTTTGTTCGGGTCCTTGTATCTCTCACTCTTGACCGGACCTCACCTGGAGTGTCATTCAGTTTTCCGGTTCCTCTACCTCTTCCTCTATAATCAGACGAATGATTAAAATGATTCCTTGGGTCATTACTTCCCTCTCTGTTTTGATCATTAGATTGATTGTGTTCCTGTGATCGAAGAGATTCCAACTGTTCCAGTATCTGCATCCAGGCCTCCCTATCTTTAATTAGGCTTCCGGATACAGTTTTTTGCATTCTCTGATTCAATCTTCTTTTTATCGCAGATATCATTACGTCATCACTCAGGGGTTGTTCCAAGGTCTCGTTCAATTCCCACAAATGTTCGACAAACTCTTTCGACGTTCCTCTCCATGTATTAAGTGACTTGCGGTGTAGTAGGTCCTCAAGTGCTGCACACTGATGACTTTTGGACCAGTATTTCTTCAAGAATTCTCCTTCAAACTGATCAGAACTAGTAGTCCCTTCCTTCTTCTTGACTCCCCAAGTGAAGGCCTCACCTTCCATTAAAACCCTCTGGTTATCCTCTTCTCGTTGCACGGCTATAGCATTTCTCAGATCGTCAGCCAATTGGTTTTTGCCTATCTCCTATTCCCTTTACCGCATCATTACATTGTTTCTGCATCTGCGTCACCTCGGCGATTCCATGATCGCAATTTGTTTCCACTTCGGTGATCCTTTCTCCCAATTCGGCTTTAGTTCCTCCAATATCATCTTCTATCTTTTTTGTTAACTTTCCTTCCATCTTCTCCACGTCTCCCTGGACTTGGTCTATGCTCTTCTGTAGCTTATTCTCTCTCTCGTTGATGTCCATTTTCAACTGTTCTTGTAGCTCCTGCATTTCCTTCTTCATATTGTATTCTATCTTCATTTGGGATGTTTTGATCTCTTGTGCTATAGTTTCCTTAAATGACTCCAAACTTTCTTGTAAACCCTTTTCTAATGATTCTCGGGCTATTCTTCCCTCTTCTCTAGTTTCTTGTAAACCTTTCTCTAATGATGCGTTAGTTTCTTGTAAACCTTTCTCTAACGATTTGCAGAATCTTTCTTCCCTCTCTCTAGTTTCTTTTAGCAAGGCTGCCAACATCGACCGCGTATCTGCCACGTCTGAAACTGGCTTATCTCTTGTCATTTGCCCTGGTGTCTTGGGATAACTGGTTGAATGTGCTAATGGGCTATCTAATGACACTCCATAATCACTGATTGCCGAATCATCTCTGTCTTCCTGTCCTATCCCTTTCCTTTCAACTACTGCTTCACAAACCTGCTTATCTTCAGTAGACATGTTTGGTTTATTTTTAATGCACAGGCAAGTAATACAAAATAACCTCTAGTAACCCAAAACACTCCTAACTACCATGAAACTAATCAAACAGTACCTGCAGTATTTTCAGTTAATCCCAAATTGATACACTACGTATGAATACCAAACATAACAACTCTCAAAACCTAATAACTTCAAATATCAATTCTCACATACACAGCTTATGTAAAATGTTCTAAATAAGATAAATCACACTGCTCGTAAAATCTATAAATGTAAAATCCCCAAAAACAATAAGCATATCTGTATAATCACCATTTAGACTGCGCAGTATGCATAAATAAGTATGCTATATTTCAGAGTATGTTTCGCAAACTTTCGGAAATTACTGTAATTGGGCACTTTTCCTAATGTGAACTTCCGTTTACAATTGTTTATTTACCGCAAAGACTGCACACTACAATTAAATGTTATGTTAACCAGTCGTCTTCACTCACCAACTGACGTTACCACGAGTCACGATGTTTTGACGTTTGATGTGGGCGTGGCGCTGTACTGCCGCCGGAGCCACATGAAGTCGCGCTGAAGATCTGTGGCGAGTCGTCGTAGTTCTCCGTCGGCCACTCTGTGGCGCTGCAGGTGGGCGTAGTTTGTAGTTCGGCCGCTAGATGCCGGGTCGACACTCGGCGTCTCGAAGTCGCGCTGCTCGCTGTGGCGGGACGACGTAGTTCTCAGCCGGCCGCTCCGTGGTGCTGAAGGCGGGCGTAGTTTGTAGTTTGGCCGCTAGATGCCGGGTCGGCGCCCGATGTCTCGGAGTCGCGCTGAGGACCGTCGGTGTAGTGTGTCTGTGCTTGACCTACTCCTTGCACGGGAAGTTGGGATGACGTGTGAAATCACCTTGCGGATCGAAGCTCTTTGGCGCAACTGCTACACGGGTCTGCGTGACGTCACTCAACAATTGCGTCGCCACCTATATTGTCATCCGCATAACAGTTTATAGGTCCACCTGAAGCTGTCCGATTTTCACTATTCAAAAAGCAATTTCGGTCAGAATATTACCACTAAACACTTCTTTAAAAGCTTCCATGACAAATTCTTAGTTCGTTTGCTATAGTAATGTTCACACGTGTCTTTCTTTAGGGTTCATTTTTCACAGTTTTTCGCGCGGATTTACGCATTTGCACATTATACCACAGTTTATCGACACTATTATTCTTATCTAATATGGCAAGAAAATAAAGTTCAGTCACAATCGTAAGATATTACTACTTCGTATTGTTCAAAACGCACTGTTTCTTGTCGAGATTTAAAGTTTATACTCTGTCTCGATCCAAAATTGAAAAAAATATTTTCTCACGTTAAGCAAGATAAAATTACCTATTGTTCTTTACGATTCGTCCGAAAATTGCACTAGTCGTTTCACGGTAAGCCAAGGGTGTAACACCGCCGATTTATGTATCCCGCTTGATTGGGATCTGAATAGCAGCCCAAATAATAATTAATTAATGTGACCGTGTACCTAATGGGGCTGGCAATCGGAATGGACTGCTACGGAGTTGTTACATTCCATTTTGTCCTTCTCAAATGCTGTAATAATGAAATGTCTGGTGACAAGAAGAACGCCAACACAGCTTCACTAATCAAGACCTATATTCGTCTCAAAAACACAAGAAAAAGGAGACAGCCACTGCCTTCGTCATACACAATTAATTACGGCTAATCTCAGCACAGGCCTCTTCGTTATTCATTATTGTCACACGCAAATTCAATCACTGCAATCCAACACTGCAATTCAACACTGCAATCCAAATGATGCCGGCGCGGTAGACGCGAAACCAAATAAATATCGGCACAGAAATATCACTGATCACTCTCGTAATTAAACTTCTTCACTTTCGCTTATTATTCTAACACAAAGGGGTTAAACCGCGGCGATGGCCACTCCCTTTGTCGGTAAGCCTTGCCTTACATCAACAGGCCTCCACACGACTCGGCCCGCAACCTGAGAACTACTGACTCAACTCACACTCGCTCTCGCAACCCGACACTATCGATTGTTGGCCCTGTCGACCTGCGCCGAGTGCAAACTTATAGTAAGGGCCTACGGACCCCTTACACATACATATTGCCTTAGACAAACAAACACATAAAAATATGTAAAATTATGAAAATCTTAAATCCATTAAATACATTTTTATATACACAAATTCAAAGAAAATAAGTTATTCATGCTACATAAACAGATGATTATCTTTTAACAGTCTTTTCTAAACCTGAAAGAAAATTTCACAAATAATTTTTTACACATGTGCTTGTAGCCGCTTTGGCTGGCGTCCTACACTTCCATTCACAAGGGTAGAGGAGGGGAAGTTGCTATGGTGTGCGTCCTTCACGTTCACTCTAAATTACATGGGGAAAGGGGAGGGGTCACTGTGAGTTGTGTCCAAGTCACTCCACGCTTTCACGCAGCTACCAGGCTGCCATTATCTGGTTTGCCGTGTAGAACAAACAAAAGAGTGCCTCAGACTCTGTTCACTTAACATCTAAGGGTGGGCCACAATGAAATGGGGATATACATTTTATCTTTCAATATTTTGCTGGAACAAAGTTAACAGAATTTTTTCAATTTTATTCTCGTGGTTACTTAATTGTCATAAAATCGGTAAACAAATGGCTCAAAACGCCGTTAGTCACGTACTAGAGAAAATTTATGCTCAAGGCATACAATCATGAATCCTATTTAATTTCAATTTATTATTTCTGGACCGGAACACTGAAACAATGCTCGGTGCATTCCTGATACATTTGTATTTTATTCACTTAGCTGACTCATCTTCAATTACTTTATTCTTAGAGATAGTATGAGTATATTTGATTAGTAGTTGTATTCTCAGCTTCTTTGTACATGTGAGTAACTTGTGGTAATAGTACAGTTCTGAGTGTTCAAAACACACTACGTTTATTTGACAACTAAATCCCCTTATTGGTCCTCTGCTGCTGTACCAGTTCCACATTTGCAATTATGTACTTACTTACTTTGAAGTGTATTTATGCTGAGCTATCAATAATGTTTCACGTCTGTCATTATGTTACTTATTTACTTTGCTAGTGTATGAACTTATTTAACACTCACTGTATTAACATTTAAAACATAGGACAGCACATTTATTTCATATCTTTAGTGTATTGCAGCTGATCAGCTTGCTCACGTGGCAATCCATTTCCACTCGATCGGACGCTGAAACCACAGGTAGTCTCTTTCGACCTACCACTAAAGTGCATTAAGTATTTATGGATGAGCGAAATGCTAAATTCCTTAAACCTATAGGACACCATGAGCTGCTCTGTTTCATCTAACATAAGGGTACCTATGGTCGCATTCACGCCTCCAACTCATAACCTCAATACTTGTAAGTGTGTCCTGTCACACACTACACCAAATAACGGCCAGCTCCAACCTTACAAATACTTCAGGGACGTGTCCTTCACGTCTCAACCACAAACACTGCTCAATTCTATTACACTGCCATTCCTTGCTACAGAAGGTGAGTTTATTCTTACAAATTATCTGCATATTTTTCGTAACACTAAGCAATCTCTTTTACTATTAGTTAGTTAGCTCTACAGCATACAATAGGTTTCACTGCCCCTTCAGATCCTGCTTGAACACGAATTTGTACATCATTTTAAAATATTATTGTGGGACCATTTCCAATAAAACAACACTTTGTACTTACAATATTACCAGGGTTATATACATAATTGTTACTCAAATACATTTGTATCTTAATTATGTCATACTCCTCTGTTGTTTATGTCATAGTTAGATTTGTCACAGTAGGTATTTTTTTTCACTAATCGGTGGACAGATTGGTTACAGAACTCATGGCTTGATAACCATGACGGAAAATTTTTGTATTGCAAAGAAGGAGTCGACACTTTTGTAGATAGGAAAGATGAAGAATGAGTGAGATCTGAAATGGGAAAGAATATCTCACACAGCTGGGACTGCACAGCTGCCACACTGTGTAGAGGTTACAGAACAACCTCCTCCCTACAGCATTCAGTCATAACCTTTGACCACGCCACGTCGATCTGAAAATACCTTACGATGCCTTTTTAAAACCTGTCTCAGTTCTTCCTTCTGATTAGCTGAAATTTTATCGATTTCCTGTAATTTAGTTTCTACTTTGTCCAAAATAATTGCTTCTTCTTCTTCTGTGTTTAGCTTACTGTTACTAAGATTAACACTTTCGTCCCAATATCTCCTATTTTTCAGAACTCGTATAGGCAGCTCCCAATTGTCATCATTAGTTACTACATGTTTATCAATAAAAGGTACCGTAATTACTCCAGTTATCGACAAGACCATTTTTAACTGGCTTCTTTCAAAGTCAACAACACTCTGATATTTTGACAAGAAATCGATGCCAATTAAAACTTCAATACTGAGATTGTTTACAATTAAACATGGATGGTCAATTAAATTGCCATTGATGTTAAAGGGCAGCAAAGCTTCTTGCTTTACCGTTTTTGACACCTTGCCAGTAGCACCAATTATTCTTAGTCCTGATACCCTCATTACTGTAAGCTAGTCTTTACCAGGTAATGCAGCAAAGAAGGACTGAGATATCGCGGTCACCTCACTTCCACTGTCTAAGAGACAACGTACATTGATACCCAACATATTCACTATTATTATAGGGTGGCTTATTCTATGTTGTACAGGTGGTTCGTCAAACTCATCCAATAGCTGCTTTTGGATTTGTCTCCAACTAAAGTGATCGACATCTGACTTCATTACATTTAGGTCAAAGTGTGTAGGGGTTTCCTGAATTACATTTTCAGCTGCCTTTCCCAGTCGGTCTATTAATTTCAAATCGAAACACCGCACGACTTCATTACATTTAGTTTGCTGAACATAACCCAAATTACTGTAGTCTGGGCGATTCTGCGCCTCCAGACCGGGCATAACACTAGTTACAGCTAAACCACTTTCACCATTATCGTCGGTTTCCTTCTCAAGTGACAACTGGTCACAGCTACTGGGTTCATCGACCCCCAACAGGCTACCCTCTACATTCTCACTTATCTCCTGTCCTAAATCTATTAGTACATTATCAACATCCTGCACAGGCACTTTAGACAAGAGCACATCATCCTCATCGTAAATATAAGCATGAATTTCTTCTGCTTCTTCACCTGACAATTCAGTATTTTGTAGCACCTCCCTATCGTTACACTGCTGCGCCTTCTCTTTCTCTTCCCACTTAGAAAGCGTCTCTAACACGGTATCTATCAAATACTGTGAGTGATCTAATATTTCTGCTGTATTCTTAGGTGCTACCGACTCTTCATCCACATGTTCAGTCTGAGTATTCTGATCTGTCTTACCAATTTCCGTAACTATTGGCTTAGGAAAAGTAACCGCCTGGTGAGCGCCAGTATCCTCATAGATGGGAACTAGTTTTCCTGCCTCGGCCTACTACTGTTTCCTTTATTTTCATTATAGTTAACTGGCATAGCATTGCTTTCAGTACTGTTGTTTACCTGCATAATTTTGTTTGGAACAAAATTATTATCATTTGGATGCCATTGTTGGTTCTCATAATTGTTTCTCCAATTCCTACCTCTCTTAGGATGGCGAACACCTACTGTTCTGATGTTTACGTTGCCATTCTGCTCGTTCTTAAAATTACTACTATTGTTATTAGCATTTCTGTTATTACGTGCTTGCTCCTCATTGGCAGCCACACGTTCTACACGTTACAAATACTCAATGAAACGATCCAGATTGTCTCTAGGGGCAAATATAATTTTAGTTTGCCAATACCATGGCAGTTTGGCTTCAAGACCTAGTATTATCATTTCAGGTTTTAGCTTTTCCGCCAAATGAGACAAACGTGAGATCCATGACCTGGCAAACTCTTTAATAGATTCCTTTCCTGCATTGAAGCGTTTTCAACTCCAAAATTCTCTCAACACTTCATTTTGCTTATTACTAGACCAATACTCATTAATGAAAGCTGTTTTAAACTCCGCTAATGTTTTACACCTCAACATAACATCAGCTGACCAACGCATGGCGTCACCTGCTAAATGGCTTCTAATAAATGAGATTTTCTCTCGTTCAGACCAAGTTGGTGGAATCACATCTTCAAAATCGTTCCAGAAATCTAGCGTGTGGATATTTTTATCTGGATCGAACCGCAAGAACTGCCAACACCCGATAAAAGCGGCGTTTGCAGCTACAACTTGTTGTATACTACCATTACCAGAAGTTACTGAAGCTACTTTACTCTCAATGTTAGCAATGTTAGTACTGATATTTTCTACTCTCATTTCAACATTATCTACTCTTTGCACAATATGAGTAGTATCAGTTTTGATTGCGTCTACTTCTGCATGACATATGTTTACTTTTATATTAACATCTTTAAACCTATCTGAGCACAGTTCAGATTCCGCTTCGATCTTTTCTGTTAACTTGTGCTCCAGCTTCGCATCTTCCATTTGGAAGTCTCTGCAAACCTCAGCAACTTCGGATTTTACTGTTTTATACATTTCAGAAAACTGTTGAGCAACATTTTTCTTAATATCCTCGTGCTTGTAATCAATTTTATAATTTAAACTGTCCAGATCCTCTTTCAACTTATTGCAACCAGCCTTGAAGAAAGTTTCTAATTCAGCTTTATTGGATTCTAATTTATTGTCCATTACCTCAAACCGTTTATTACAATTGGTTTGACTGGCCACAATCCTGTTATTTACCTCAATTATATTAGATTCTAATTCAGCATTACTGGTAGCTATTGCTTGTAATATAACGTTCAAATCAATAGCCCCAGCATCTTTGGGTTGCTCACTAGCTGGCTTTTTATCACACTCAGCTCCAACACCAGAATCATCAAAACTAAATGAAACTTCTGATTGATCAGTTATATCTAACTTATCCCTTTTAAACTCTACAACCTCTGATGGCTGTTTTGTTTTTAATTCATCAGATAAACTATCATCCAATAAATTAACAATTTCTGATTTCTGCTTTACTACAGGGGTCTCTATTATTGAATCATTGCCCCTTTTCACACTACTGTCAGGAGACAATACTTCATATTTTACTTTAATATTACTACTTTCATGCATATTTACATCTGAACCGTTGTCTGGATTTACAGTCCCCTCAACAGACAAAGGTTCTGATTTAAGTTTAACCTCAGTGTCTTTTGGCGGTTCCATCGCCGACAGTCTTTTAGTGCAGGTTAGTAAAATTTTTAACAGCTTTCCACTTAACTTAGTTCCTTCTGCACGACGTATGGCGTTGCCGGCGTGGTGTACCAGGATTACTGATGCGACGCAGCTCGCTGAATTGCAGACGGCACTTCGATGGCTGTTGTGTGTTTGCGTGGCCCGCAACTGCAGGCGCGGCTCCGGCTGCACCGGCGGATGACTGTGGTGCGGCGAAACTGGCTTCTCGCAATGCCGGCAGCGCCGCTCGACTCAGTGCCAGATGCGTCGTTAATCCAATTGCGTCGTCCACATGCACACGTAACATTTTCACTGTTCTATTACTCAGTTGCGTGTCGCATTTCACTTGCGGATCCGAATATTTAAAAATCACTTTCACTTTTACTCAGTCGTATTTCCCGGCCAATGCACCATGTGTGGGGCGGCTGGTTGGAAAATTTACTGTTTTATAAATGTTTGGTTTGTAGAATGTAAAACCAGTTCCTATTATTTAGAATGTTATTTATGCTGTCTTTCGCCGTTCTCAACACTGGCTCTCTAACTACAATATTGGCGACCAGAAAGTGATTAGCAAATCGTGAAGCCTGTAATTAGAATTCCTAGTGCCCACTTCATCTGAGAATACACTTATAGTTACAGCTAATAGCTCTGAGGAATTAGGAGATTGCCTGGGATTTATAATCAAAAACAGTCGTGAAAAAACGTCCTGTATTCTGAAAGTCACAGATGAAAACAAAAGAATCCACACAATCTAACTAACAGAGCAGTTCAGAGTCTAATGCGCTGATGCCACTATAACTGTCCAAATTAAATATTTAAATGAATGCTCGCCATAATTTGATGATTAGGTTCATCAAACGCCACGCTAAATAATGATGGAATGTTTGTCCCGCGGCGGCACGTGAAAATACGACATACGCAAACTGAAGATAGATAATTAAAGTCAACCCAGAATTAACACATCACACGAAAATGATTTCATGGTTACGCGTATCTCGAGTAACTTAATACGGCATCCGAGGCTGTTTGTAGCAATGATACCGACGCGACGCGACTCCCGACACAGATGGCGTGCTATTCAGCGTCTGGAGAGAACTGGGGCCTTCCTCTCTCGCGCAGCGTTCTTATATATAAAGCCGCGGTGCGGACGGCTAAGGGAACGCCTAATCAAATCGGCTCTCCTGACTAGCCGCTGGGCTACTAATGCACCACATTAAGTTATTGAATAAATCATCCCTTCCTTTGATGATGGCCGATGAAGCTCTCAATTTAAATGTGCAATCAGCACACAGGTAAGTAATCATAATAAAAGTCTGACGTGGGTAAGTAAAATACTTTGGGCGAGAGAATTAATTTAATTACACTACAAGCAGTAGACGAGCTCTGAACTTGCCCTTTGGAGATAAGCTATTGCTATAGTTTTATAGTTATTCAATTGAAACTTCTCAAATCTTTATGGTTATAGCGTATCTCCATTCTACTTAAATATAAACATCCTAGCCTTATGTATTAGCCTACTTAATCTACCTTGCTTCCTTAATTTTTAAGACAAAAACCAGAAAATCATGAATTTCAACTAAAATTTTAATTTGTGAAGTCCAAAGTACTGTTTTTATTAAATTATTATGAAAGAGGAATCTAAATATAAATTTTTAACTCTCTAGCTCTTTTCTGTTGCGCCAATGAATTTTACAGAAAAACGTCCAAATTTCGAAAATGGTTAAAGTTATCGAACTGATATTCAACACATGTTGATTTAGTATTACTGCTGCCATGCTAGAAATGTTTTAGGTTATTTGCTTGATTTTTAAAGTATTGCGCAACATTTATGACGTCAGAGCTAGTTACAGCGGACTGGGTGGCACACAGTGGAAAGACTGATGTGAATTTACTACAGCGTGAGTAGGCTGCTTCCCTACAGTATGTGTTTCATGTTCGTGCCATCTTTATTTAACATCTTGTTTTTACCGTACGGCCGCCTCGCCAATTTAATTTCAATTACTGGTGTCACTGAATTGCTGTCTTCTCAGCTCGTGAGCAGCAGCAGCAGCGCGTATCGATAACTGCACTGTCGTACTATCTCTGGGCAACCGATAATACTTCCGGGTCGTCGTGTGTCTGGAAGTCAGTTGGAGTCGGAGACGCACCAACAGTGCAGTCACGACGGAGCGACAGTCGCAGACGGACCTGTAGTCCAGTCGGCCGGTTGGCGTGGATCAGCAAGCAATCCCCTGTCGCGCGGAGTCGGCCCGGAGCCGCTGGCGGCATGCACGCGCGGTTGGAGAGTGAGGTGCTGCTTGCGAGTGCTACGAAGTTAGTTGCCCACCGATCTTGGACGTGAAAGTTGAGTCCTCACTTAACTTACTGTTAAGCTCCAACTGTTTACATTTCTTCGTTTGAACCTGGTTGTCGTTTTTGGGGCATTCTCACGAGCAACAACGTGTGTGTAGTTAAGTCAGCTAAGGTTCCAGCCATCTTGCTGTGAAATTTAACTTAATTTATTCCATGTTATTGAAGTTCACCAGCGGTATCTTCTGCCTTGTGGCCGCTGACGTTCCGGTTACCTGTCCTGGTCGTTGATTTAATCTTAGGTAGTATATTTTCCTCGTCATGTTGTTGCTTTCCAGTGCGGCCTGTAGTTCGAGAGCTGAGGTGTTGTTGGTCGTTGTGGGCGCCAGTATTCTGTATGCCGTATATTGAAATCTTGTGGTCGTTTTGCTGGTGCGTGGAGTGAAACTGATTTTGGTGATTGGTCAGTCAGCTGTCTGTCGGTTGGGTTGCCTCCAGATTAAGAAGTTGGACAGGCTGCCTGTCTCACCTAAACGGGCGTCAGTGTTAGAATCGCAGACCGCCCCTTGGAAACTTCTGAGCGCCGTTCCTTGTATGTTATGTAGTAATTTCCTTGTTTGGATTTTAGTTATTTGGTTGATGTGTGGCTTTCAGCTGAGTATCAATATATCTTAAATTAATGGTTTTGTCTTGCCCTTAAGGCATCAGATGGTTATATTTTTATATGGGGCCTTCAGCTGAATTTTAATGGAGAGGTTTTAAGATAAGGCCTTCTGCCTTTTAGATTGAAACTCTTTCTTGGCCTTAAGCTGTTAAATGTATTTTGTTGATGTGTGGGCTTCAGCCGAGTATTAATATCTCTTAAATTAATGTCCTTGTCTTGCGCTTAAGGCATGAGATCGTTATTCTTTATTTTACATGAAATGTTTTAAGATACAGCCTTCTGCCCTTTGAAATTGAAACTATTCGTTCTAGGGCTTAAGCCGTTAAATTATTTGTTGCTGAGCGGCGTTCAGCCGAGTTTTAATATCTCTTAAATTAATGTTCTTGTCTTGCCCTGAAGGCATAAGATTGTGATGCTTCTGTGTGGGCCTTCAGCCTAATTTTGCATTCAATGTTTTAAGATACGGCCTTCTGTCTTTTGATTGAAACTCTTCTTATTGCTTAATATGCGACCTCAAGCCAAGTTCCATTAAAATTAAATTGCTAAGGCCTTCAGCCGATTAGACTGAAGATTTAGAAAATATTCTCGGATGAGCCACCAGAAGAACCTTACATTTCAATTTTTGCTTAGGCCTTGTGTCTTCCATTTTAAATGTGGCCGTCAGTCGATCTAAGGTTAATCAAGGAGGTCGATTAAAGTTTTGAGTGTTTTGCATTCTTGTTGTAATATTGTGTGTTGATAATAAAGTTTGTGTGTTGAGTGCAACTGACAGGAACTCATTTTGGCCCCCACAACCTAACCCGCCCTGGCCTGATAGCAAAGGTATTTCCATATTTCATTATTCTTATTGTATGATATTCAACAAACGAGGGGATGTGGAATGTTAAGAATATTGACGTATTTTGGGAAATAACGATAACCACCACTAACATTTAATTTTGGTAAATATATTTATCAAATGTGTGTATGTCGTTTCTTATCTTCTTTCTCTGGAAATAATCGTTACGTACGTGGGACAAAATCTGCTCCAAATTTATTTACTTCATCTATTTCCCAGCCACATTAGGCACACAGGCCAAACAATTTATATTTTAAAATCCATACTTTCACACAACAGGTAATAATAATAATACCATTTGAGAATGTAATCGATTGGATGTTCCTTATTATTAATAATTAGAAAACAAAATTGAAACTTCTGAGGAGCAAAGGTAAAACAAGGATTAAAGAACAGATAAAAACGTTACAAGAAATTGGTGGAAGCAGTTAAAATGTTTCTATTGCGAATACTCGTAACACTGTAGTGATGTTTTATAGGACTCGGTAAAATCTGAAGCCAAAGATACTACAGTTCAAAGGCCCCAGTCACCGTTTGGTGGTACTTTCAAAATTCGTAAGTTCTTTGATGTCCCATTGCAAATTATTCTATAGTCGATTGTTCCAGCAGCGAAGGGCTTCAAATAAGGACCGTAATTAAAAAAGCAAGGATCTCATGACTTTTTAATTTTGTATATGTGCCATTTTTACACTTGAGCAAAAAAAAAAAACGTGTAGTGATTACTGAGCATCCGATAGCGCTCGTGCTAATTTCGCCTTCGAACTTAGGTAAGAAGAATAGTTGCCTGCAGGGAACTGTGCAGTTGTCTGTCCGTATCATATTTCACGCTGCAATGTATGTCGAAGTCTACAGAAGCACACATGGTGGGTAGGTCGGCCACTGGGAGCTACAACCATAGGCGAGTGATTGAGTCTCTCATGGCAATAACAGGCAGGTCGAAGGCCAGTGCGAACTCGGAATACCTCATGGGAAGTCTTGTCCAATATGCGGAGGAACACTAAGAAAACATCGAGGACACCCGGCTGCAGACCTTAGCTAACACCAGCTCGTCGTTGGTTTCAGACGGCTGTCAGGATACGTGATCGTAGCTCGCGTTGCTCGCGGGTAAGAAAACTAATCACTATTTGCAGCATTTTACGCAGAACTACAGTTAAAAGTGTCGAAGGACATGAAAGTGATCAGTTAAAGAGAAGGTTGTCAGACGGGTTTGTAGCGTATTCGCAGTGTTAATCTATACAGTGGGTGTGCAGAAAATTAGACCGAGGAGAAATTTTGATGCTGAATTCAGGGACAAGAAATAAAACTTAAAGCTTTTCGGACGACGCAGTTCTATCGAAGACAGTAAAGGACGTCAAAATCAGCTGAACAGAATGAACACTGTCTTGTAAAGGCGTTGCAAGATGAACACCAACAAAAGTAATTAAAGAGCAGCGGAATGTAATCTAATTAAATAAGATGATCTTCAGGATATCAAATTAGGAAATGATGCTACAGTAAACGAGTTTTGCGTTTCGCCAGCAAAATGGCTGACGATGGCTGAATCACAGAGAATGTAAAATCCATACTGGCAATAGAACGTAAATTTCTGAAAAAAAATAAACTTATTCCCATCCAATACAAATTTAAGTGTAATGTAATATTTTCTCAAGGTATTTATCTGAAGTGCAGACTTTACAGAATTGGAACTTAAACGATAAACTGTGTAAGCTGTCTGTCCCAGTACTGAAACCGAATTACAGGCAAAAAGTAAACGTAAAATTTGCCCGGAATTGAAATGCTCTCTCGCATGCAACCATTAGATCTATGGATTTTTTTAACAATTAAGAAAATATGACCTGGAAGAGGACTGATTTGTTTAGTGCAACTTATTTATAATGGGCACAGTAATTAATTAACTGATATGCATCAACCAAACTAGTTACAGTAAGCACCTGGTTTTACATGAGTGGTGTGTAGGACTAAGCGACTGTGCTTGCATCTCAGTTGTGTGCAAGGGACATGCTGTGGCGAGTTTGTTGGCATAGCTTTGAAATGCAAGCGTTGGAATGTTCACGCTTTCTGTAAAAAGATGAACTCCAGATCCGTCAGTAACGGCAGTGACCGACTGACTTTCTGTTGTGCAAAGACATGGGTAGAACGACAGAGAGTATTCCTCACTTTATTTACTGAATAAAGTGTTGTTGATCGTTGAAATATCTGAGGAATATAACTACATTTGCTGAAGGCAATATAGACTTTACGTGGAATGCTTTAGTTCCGATTGCAAAGTGCAACTCGTCGTCAAATGTCATTATTAGAGGAATAATGGCAAGGAAATTCGAATTACTTTGAAAACTATTACTAGAAAAAGTATAATTGCTCCCAAAATATAATTAAGTCACGATGGTGCACACAACACTTATGTACAAGAATGTGGTCAATAGGCTATAGCACGTATAATATTGGAACTGAAGAAAACTTGCATAACTCGAAAAATATTGAAAGAAACTCATTGAAGAGAGCTGTAATAAGCCTAAAGGTCCTGCTAGTGGTATGTATTAATGAAATACCGACTGCGTTGCATGGAAGATCGTCCACTTCCTGGAGCAACGAGCGGAACATCTCAGCATGGAAAAGACACATTAAAGTTCAGGAAATACAGAGAAAGTCACCTTTCCAAGCCTTGAAACACGAGCATGAAAACAGGCGCACATTATCCGCAGAATATCTACGAATGATCAGTAGCTCCCGATTTTAATTTTCCTCATATTTTGCAGAACATTGTTGTGTCTTAACGCACCATGGCGCGCTACGGGCGTCACCAATCAGTTCTACCAGACTGACCACTGTACATGTAACGCACGGGAACGAAAAAGAAATTTCTGCGGCATAAGGTAAAGGAGTCTATCTAGATACATATTTCGATGAAGTACTTAGCTTATAAACTATTTTCTTTTGAATAGACTTTGGTTTTCATGATAAACTGTTCTATAAAAATACACGTTTTTTACTAATTATCCTCATTAACGTGCCATTTTCGAAGTAAGGTAACCGTACCCGATATGGCGTGTGACTCAGCGTGGCCTAGTGCCTTTGGCTTGGTTACTATTTCAGAAATCCGACAGATGGACCTCATGCGCATTTTGCAAACTACGTTAACTACCTCTGCTTGTTACAGAGAGCGCCGTGACTGTCAGCCATTTCACAGGTGAGCATTTGTTGTATGCCATTCAGTCGTTATTACTTTGTGCAGGTAGGCTTCTTGCGTTACTCACTCGTTATAGTTTTTCTACAAACGTGATAATGGGTCAGTTACTTTATGCCACTATCATGTTTGGGCGTTTTTATTACAGACAGTATGAGTACTTTACGGAAGTCTTGTACTAATAACCCCGACCATTTCTACTACATGTGGTAAATATTGTCAAGAAAAGCAACGATGGACTATAAATGATTTTGTAAAACAAAGATATCGGCCATATTTTGGAAAACAACTTGGACAACAACATAATTGTTGTGCCTTATACAACGTTTGTAAAACTTGCGTCACTTGAGTCACTTCGATACAGGAGTCATGGAGGACGAAAAGGAGTTCCTCTTGGAATACCGAGGACATGAACAGAGCTACGAAACCACCTTGATGATTGCTACTTTTCTGCTGTGAGTGTAAAAGGTATGAATCGATACAAAAGCGTTCTTTGGCTTACCTAAACTTACAATTCGCTAAGCCATCAATTTTGCATAGCGAAGATTTTCGGATACTGGTATTTACTTCATTATTAGATGATTACTATGATGATGTCGAAATGTTAGACAGCCAGAGTAAAGGTACCAGTGAAAGTGAATTCGATTAATGCAGTCATACAGTGCAAGGCTTTTCTCAGGACAAGCTAAACGACTGGATTGGACGTTTAAATTTATCTAAGAAATCAGCTGAGCTTCTTGCACCAAGACTAAAGAAAAAACATTGCCGTCAGCCTGGAAAATCAATAACATCCTATCAAACTACATAGGGCAATATTCTTCCATATTTTAACGAGATGAATGATGTATATTGTAGTGATATTTCTGGACTTTTAAATATAATGGATGTGCCAGTATACCAACCAAAACACTGGCGACTTTACCTAGATAGCTCAAAAGAGTTTTAAATGTAAGTTAATGCATAACGGAAGTAAATTAGCTTCGATCCCGATAGCTCATTGAGCTACTCCTAAAACGAATATAAAAACGTTAAACTTTTTTAGTGACATTTTCATTTCATCAGTATCAATGGTGAGTGGGTGTAGATTTAAAGATGATGAATTTTTTTATATGTTGAGAAAGTGGATGCACTGAATACCCCCATTTTCATTGTCTGTAGAACAGCACTGCGAAAAATGAAATTGGTGCAGGAAAGACTGGCCGCCGAGAACAAACCTGACTATAGGAAACTATGACTCGTTCATGAAGCGCTGGTCAGACGGGAAAAATTCTTCCAACGCTACATATTAAACTTGGGCTTATACAATAGTTTTTTAAAGCTTTAGATAGGAATGGTGATTGCTTCAAATATATTTGTCAATCATTTCGTTCTCTTAGTATCGAAAAGTTAAAAGCAGGATTTTTTCATGAGCTACAAATCTTATAAACAACGTGATTCCACAAACCACATGACTCAGGCTGGATTGGAAGTGTGGACAAGCTTTGTATCGGTTGTCAAAAATTTTTTGGGCAATCACAAAACTGAAGAATATTCCGAAATAGGAAAGAAAATATCCTGAATATCCAAAAACTAGGAGCTAATATGAGTGACAAATTGCATTTTTAGCACAGTCATTTACATAAATTTCCCAAGAGATTGGTCAATCTCAGCGAAGAACAAGTGGGACGGTTCCACCAGGAAATAAAGATTATGGAGGAATGATATCAAGGCTATTGGAATCATCATTTGATGGCAGACTACTGCTGGAACTTGCAGAAAGACTGTCTGGACCAAAAACAACGAAAAAAAACCCCTACGAACTTTTTTCTTAAATCTTATTAATATGTTTTTGTTGTTATGGATAATGTTATTATGATTAATGTTTGTTTGATATCATCTGATACCTTTAAAATAAAAGTTTTAAAAACTTTCTGCTCCCTCTTATAATCAATTTCCGGTAAAAATATTGCCTTTATCTGAAAAAGTAGAGTCAGTTCAACGAAAATATTATAACTTTTGTATTCAGCACACCAAAATTATCTGAAATTGTTTTATGAGTCCCATCCCGCAGAATCAATGTTACCCAGTGCAGTGTAATTATTTAAATTAAGAAGTTTTCAATATAACAGGTTTTTAAAACATACTAAATGGTACAAAATAATTTTCCTAACCCCATTTAGATTCCTAACCCCATGTAGATAGTCCTGAAAATTTGTGCTTGCAAATTTTTAATACTTATGACCGTAGTCGTAAAATTTAAATCGAAAAATGTGGAGCACATGCAATAAATAGGTGACAGATTAATAGTTCACTTATGTCACTAACAAACAAAATAATTGTGTAGATCGCGTAAGTCACAAACAATTTCATGGCACTGCAAATGATAGGAAATACTGTGCGATTTTTCCCAATAGCTGCTCTCTACTTTGCTCACTATTTTCTGTTTTATGATGCATGTGACCCACGTTTTTCGTATTAAATTTTACTAGTATTATTACTGCAGTTAAAAGTTCGCTAACACTAATTTTAAGGACTGTCCTTATTAGGTAAGAAATCTATATGGAGCGAGGAGAAATTATTTTATACTTTTTAGTCTGTTTTAAAAACATTTCATACAAAAAGCTTTTCATTTAAATAATTATAGTCTGCTTTTTAGTCCTGAGTGTGTGATATTTTTCTATCGATTTAAAACATTTTGATGAGATTGCAAAAGACACTTTTGGTAAATTTTAGGTTTATCTCATTTTTCTCTGCACCTGAGTCTACCGATATGTTGTTCACTTCTACGTACACCTCTTAAAAAATGAAAGGGAATAGAGCACACGTAGAGTCTTACGTAGCAGTTGCTCTTACAATGAAACATTTGTGGCTCAAACAGCAAAAGAGGGAAACAGAAGAGCTATACAAAGTAGGCTCCGTCACAAACTAGACAAGAAAGTGAGTTAGTACAGCACCGTAATTCAGTTCAGAACTATGTCGAAATTTTATAGTTTCTAGCTGATTGGTAAGTTAGTTTAAAATCAGTTGCAAAACTAGAACCTAACAGAAATAAAGAGAGTAAAATAAATAGCCTTGGCCACACACCATACACGAAAGTGAGTTGATTTAAATTGCTATCCAATTGAGAGCTACGCTGAAAGTTCCAAGTCATCGAGAAGTTAGTCTACACTATATTGCAAAACTTAAAGCGAAAAGACAAACAGGCAGAAAAACAGTGTGTCCTCCGCCACACACCAGAAACAAAAGTGAGTTAATATTGCGTTTGAGCCGTGCGTGGCTCTGTTCGTGCCATCTATTATGTACCATCTCCTTTTACCGAACGGCCGCCTCGTCATTTTACATTTCAATTAGTGGCGTCACTGAATTACTGTCTTGCCTGCCCGTGAGTGACAGCAGCAGCACGCATCGATATATGCCCTGCCGTATTATCTTTGCTGGGCGGCTATTACTTCCCGGTCGTGGTGTGTCCTGGGGGGAGATCGGACCTGGAGTTGTTGCACGCGAGCAGAAGTGCAGTCGGGATGTAGCAGCAGCCGGGGACGGGGAGCTAGGGAGGCGTGGACAGCCAGTACTCGCCGACCGCTCGCGACACGGGCTGAACTGTCCGACGGACGAAGATGGCAGCGGGATCGACCGTTCATCGGTCGTTCATCTGATCGCCTTTTTGGGCGACGTGTGTTTGGTCTTTTGACCGTTTCTTGGCCTCGTCGCTGGGTCATCTTGCTGGACGTGCCTCGGTTCCTTCTTGTGCGGAGACGTCGTGGCCAACGGGCAAGAGTTACATGATTGGGTCCGAGCCAGTGTGCCCGGATCGCCGTCTCTCCCAGTTCCCAATGAACAGCGCTTGCTCATGGTTTGAGTGTCAACTACCTTGGTTGGTTGTTGGTGGGTCGTCTGGTCAGACGACGTGTGTTTCGTCACCGACCGTCCTTCGGGTTTGTGTGTGTGTCTGCCGGTGATTTGTTCTAGCTGTTCGTCAGTGATTCGTTTTACGAGTGTTCGAGTTTCTTGTGGCAGTGTTTCGTGCAACACTGTGTACCCTGTGTCAGTTCGACTGAGCAATGCTTTAAATGCTGTATTGCTGTCTGCGTACTGCAGTAGCCAGTTGCTCGGCTGCGACAGAGCAGTGAGTGAGTGTTTTCTTATAGTGTTGATGCTGTCCACTACGGGGTGTAGTTCCACAGCCGTTGCGATGTTCATGTATGTCAGTACGTATTGTGCCTTGCCTTATTAACAAACCAATATTTCAAGACCAGTGTTCCTGGTCTCTTCGTCTCGCTGGCATTTTGGTTGTTGTGTTTTTAGGCTGGTGACCGAAATCAGGGAGTTGGTTGGTTCATCAGCTGTCTGTCGGTTGGGTTGCCTTCCGATTTAGAGAATGTTGGTCAGGCTGCCTGTCTCACCTAATCGGGCGTTAGTGTTACAATTCCAGGCCGGCCCTTAGAAACTTCTGAGCGTCGTTCAGTGCCTGTTACATAGTAACGTCCCTGTTTGAGTTTTAGTTATTTGGTTGGTGAGTGGCCTTCAGCCGAGCTTTAATATATCCTGCATTAATGTTCTCGTCTTGCCTTTAAGGCGTAAGATTATTACTCCTTATATGGAGCTTTCTCCCGAGTCTTGCATGAAATCTTGTAAGGCTTTAAGCTTTTAATTTATTGTGTTGATGTAGGGCCTTCAGCCGAGTTTAATATCTCTTAAATTGATGTTCCTTAGATTGGGATGTTTTGCTATGGGGCCTTCATCAGAATTTGCTTGAAATGTTTTAAGATAAGGCCTTCTGTCGTTTGATTGAAACACTTCTCACTGCTTCACATGCGGCCTCCAGCCGAGTTACGTTTAAATGAAAGTGCTAAGGCCTTCAGCCTGTTTAGATTAAAGATTTAGAAAATATTTTGGGTCAAACGTCCAGAAGAATCTTGTATTTTAATTTTTTTCTTAGGCCTTGCGTCTTGCATTTTGAGTGTGACCTTCAGCCAATCTAAAGTTAGTTAAAGGAGGTCGGTTAAGGTTTTGGCTGTTTTGCATTCTTGTTTAATATGGTGTGTGGACAAATAAAGTTTATATGTTGAGTTCAACTGACAGCAACCTATTTTGGCCCCTTTCCACAACCTAACCCTCTCTGTCCTCCTAGCCCTGGCATTTCAGCGTTGTCATCCATTCTGAGCTGTGTTGAAACATTCACGTCTGTAGCTCATTGGGAATCTGCAAAATTTTTACCGAACAGACAGACAAGAAAGCGCTCTATTAAACACAGGGTAAAAGTAGGATCAGTCGACACGGTACATCGTGAGGAATAAAAGAATCGTTAATTTGGTAATGAGGGGAGTTTGGAGGGTAAAAATTGGAAAGGACACGATGGCTTGAATACAGTAAGAAGGTTCAAGTTCTTGTAGGTTGCAGTAGTTACGAAGAGACGAAAGAAGATGCACAGGTTAAAATCCTGTGGAGACCTTCGAATTGATGACAACCCCCAGAACCAATTGTGGTACTCTGCTTTGGATGCGACTGAAAAATCTAAAGCAAGGGCTCACACGATTCTACAACTATCTCGTTCGAGTGCAGAACTATTGGTCACTGTCAACAGGCCAGGCTTCCATTACACGCGGGAAGCGGCTTCCCGAATAGCGGTTGCACATGGGGGCTCCAAGTTAGACAACACCTCTATAGGCCCGAGTATATGCCATAAGCAGACAAAGAACTACATCTGACACATAAATCACTATTCGTTCCTGAAGGCCTTTAAAAAATTATGTGGTATTAGTTAACAGCAGTTCTGACAGTTACTCTAGCTAATTACGGATATACCCACCAAGAAATGTGAACATGTTAGCTGGTTGAAATCTGAAGTGAACTGCAGCGACGTGTCCTTAAAATGCGAATGTAGTGATATAGTGATAAGCCAGAGCATTATGACCTCCTACCTAATAGCCGGTATGGCTACGCGTCGTGAGATGAGACCTTGGTATGTCACTGGAGAGAGATGGCACCACATCTGCACACACAAGTCGCACGGGAATGGGGACGATGAGCTCTGACGCCACGTTCAACCTCATCTCTGATATTTGCGATCGGGTTCAGATCTGGCGAGTAGCGGTCCAGCACATCAACTAGAACTCTAACCACTCCATCACACTCCTGGACTTGTGACATGGCACAGTATCTTGTTAAAAAATGCTACTGCCGTCGGGAAAAACAATCGTCATGATGGGGTGTACGTTGTCTGCAACCAGTATACAATACTCCTTGGCCATCGTGATGCCTTGCACGAGCTCCACTGCATCCATGGATGGCCGCGTGAATGTTCCCAGAGCACAACGGAGCCGCCACCAGCTTCTCTCCGCCCCGCGGCACAGGTGTCAAGGAGCTGTTCCCCTGGAAGAAGACGAATTTGCACACTCCCTTTGGCATGACGAAAAGGTATCGGGATTAATCAGACCATGCAATGCTCTGCCACTGCGCCAACTTCCAGTGCCGGTGATCTTGTGTCCATTTCAGTCTTAGTTGCCGATGTCGTGTTGTTGACATTGGCACTTGCATGGGTTGTCGGCTGCGGAGGTCCTTCGTTAGGAGTGTTCGGTGCACTGTGTTCAGGCACACTTTTACTCTGCCTGGCATTAAATTATGATGTTGCTTCCGGCACAGTTCGCCGCCTGTCCTGTATTACCAGACTGCCCTGCCTACGAGGTCCGACATCTGTAATGAAGGGTGGCCGCCCGACCCTACAACGTCTGGACGTGTTTTCACCTTGACTTCGTCACTTCTTGAAGACGCTCACCACAGCACTCCTCGAACACTCGACAAGTCATGCAGTTTCCGAAATGCTCCTGCCTGCCGAGAATCTAGGCCATCACAATCTGCCCTCGGTCAAACTCAGATAGATCGCGCGCCTTCCCCATTCTACTTACTGACAGCACGCTCACTGATGTTAAATGCGCCGAACGCGGGTCTGACTAGTAGTCACTCCTGCCTTGGACTGCTGGACTGTACGAGATACCTCCGAAGTTCCCCAGAGATCATGCGAAAGAACTTGCTCTCGTGCAAGGGGTAGTTTATTGATGCTGGTCGCTCAACGACAGGTACCTAGCGACTGCAAAACAAAAAAGTCTAAGTCACTCCAATTTTCAGGAAAGGTAGTTGGAGAAATTCAAATAATTATAGAACTACCTCACTGACTTCTAGTTGTTACTGAATTCTAAAATATGTTTCATGTTCAAGTGTTAAGATATTATTGAAGGACGAAAGTCTCCTCTATTAAAATCAGCTACGAATATGAAAAAAAGAGAACTTGGAAAACTCAGCTCATTATATCCGTTCATGACTTCCAGATCGCCTTAGACATTTTACTGCCAGGTAGATGCCGCATTCCATGACTTCAGGAAGTCTCATACTATCGATTATCGACAAAGTAGGAGTATACCGAGTACCGCGCCAGATGCGTGACTTAATTCAGGCTTTTCTTTCAGATAGAACTCAATACGTCGCTCTTAAAGGGGGAAAATCAACAGACTTACCTTTGATTTCAGGATTACTACATGAAGTGTGAAAGGACTGTTACTGCACACGGTATGCAGGGTGGTCCATTGGTCCTGAACGAGCCAAATATCTCACGAAATAAGCGTCAAACGAAAAAACTACAAAGAACGAAACGTGTCTAGCTTGAAGGGGGAGGCCGGCCGCGGTGGTCTAGCGGTTCTAGGCGCTCAGTCCGGAACCGCGCGACTGCTACGGTCTCAGGTTCGAATCCTGCCTCGGGCATGGATGTATGTGATGTCCGTAGGTTAGTTAGGTTTAAGTAGTTCTAAGTTCTAGGGGACTGATGACCACGGATGTTGAGTCCCATAGTGCTCAGAGCCATTTGAATTTTTTTGAAGGGGGAAACCAGATGGTGCTATGGTTGGCCCGCTAGATGGCGCTGCCTTAGGTCAGACGGATACCATCTGCGTCTTTTTTAAATAGGAACGCCCATTTTTTTTTTTTTTTTTTTTTTTTTTTTAGGAGACCAGACAGCGAGGTCACCGGTCTCATCGGATTAGGGAAGGACGGGGAAGGAAGTCGGCCGTGCTCTTTGAAAGGAACCATCCCGGCATTTGCCTGGAGCGATTTAGGGAAATCACGGAAAACCTGAGTCAAGATGACCGAGAGCAGGTTCGAACCATCGTCCTCCCGAATGCGAGTCCTGTGCGCTAACCGCTGCGCTACTCCGCTCGGTTCGACAGAAAAGACATAGGGTATCCAGTACTCGAATCACAATTTAAAAGAGTTTTGGAGAACTTAAGATCAATAAGGCAGAAACGATAGATAACATTTCACGGTAATTTCTAAAATCATTAAGGAAAGTGACAACGAAATGACTATTAGCTTTGTTGTGTATAATGTACGAGATTTGCAATATACCATCAGGCTTCGGAGAAACATCGTCCACACAATTACGAAAATTGCAAGAGCTGTGAGATTTACCACACAATCAGCTTAACAGCTCATACATCCACGCTGCTGACAAGAATAATATACAAAATAATGGAAAAATAATTGAGGGTCTGTAAGCTGACGATCGGTTTAGCTTTAGGAAGGGTAAAGTTCCGACGTTCCAGTCGATAATGGTGCAATACTAAAGAAAACTCCAGACACGTTACAGGATTTATCGACCTAAAAAGAAGTAAATAAAGAGAGAGAGAGAGAGAGAGAGAGAGAGAGAGAGAGAGAGAGAAAGACCAAGAAAGAAATGCTGGGATTAGAAGAAGGTACAGGGACGTAGTCTTTCACCCCTATTATTCGATCTGCACGTCGAAGAAGAAATGAAAGGAAGGTTCAAGAGTGGGACTAAAATTCAGGGTGAAAGGGTATCAATGATAAGATTCACTGATGACAAAGGAATGAAAAGTAGCAGAAATGAAAGCGGTGAGAAACTTAACATGAGGATTACTGATGACGAAGTAGGAGAAATTGAGGAATTATGTTACCTAGGCAGCAGAATAACCCATAACGGACGGACGAAGGAGGACATAAAAAGCAGATTAGCACTGGCAAAAGGGGAATTCCTGGCCAAGAGAAGGCTACGACTCTCAAACTTCTGTAATACTATAAGGAATTTCAGATGGTAAACCTGTACAGAAATACGTAGATTGGAATAGATCCAACATGTAATTGAGGACGTTGCAAGTTCTACTCTGAGATGAAATCGTGCCACAGGAGAGAAATTCGTTTTGGGCCGCATCATACCAGTCATAAGTCTGCTGAAAGAGCAGTAGAGAACTGATGACTGATGCGAGAACTTAACGTAGCTCATATCAAAATGCTAATAAATGCACTATACTATTGGCAACAAATCGCCAGAAACAGTAATTACCGCCAAATGCCTTAGAGTACCATGCGTAGCCACCTGAATAAGGTGTTCGGAAAAAGAGGTATCTATTAACATGGATGGTGGAAAAATGATGTCTGGATACGTACAGGGTGTTACAAAAATGTACGGCCAAA
This sequence comes from Schistocerca piceifrons, assembly GCF_021461385.2. Classification (NCBI taxonomy): domain Eukaryota; kingdom Metazoa; phylum Arthropoda; class Insecta; order Orthoptera; family Acrididae; genus Schistocerca; species Schistocerca piceifrons. The sequence continues at coordinate 589,078,728 of NC_060141.1, forward strand.
CTTTCGGGAAACATTCCTCAAACACAAATAAAGAAAAGATGTTATGTGGACATGTGTCCGGAAACGCTTAGTTTCCATGTTGGAGCTCATTTTAGTTTCGTCAGTATACACTGTAAATTTTCACAGTCAACATGTTTGTGCTGACGAGAATCCGCACGCAATTGTGCAATCACGTCATCAACACAGATTTTCTGTGAACGTTTGGGCAGGCATTGTTGGTGATGTCTTGATTGGGCCCCATGTTCTTCCACCTACGCTCAATGGTGCACGTTATCATGATTTCATACGGGATACTCTACCTGTGCTGCTAGAACATGTGCCTTTACAAGTACGACACAACATGTGGTTCATGCACGATGGAGCTCCTGCACATTTCAGTCGAAGTGTTCGTACGCTTCTCAACAACAGATCGGTGACTGATGGATTGGTAGAGGCGGACCAATTCCATGGTCTCCACGCTCTCCTGCCCTCAACCCTCTTGACTTTCATTTATGGGGGCATTTGAAAGCTCTTGTCTACGCAACCCCGGTACCAAATGTAGAGACTCTTCGCGCTCGTATTGTGGACGGCTGTGATACAATACGCCATTCTCCAGGGCTGCATCAGCGCATCAGGGATTCCATGCGACGGAGGGTGGATGCATGTATCCTCGCTAACGGAGGACATTTTGAACATTTCCTGTAACAAAGTGTTTGAAGTCACACTGGTACGTTCTGTTGCTGTGTGTTTCCATTCCATGATTAATGTGATTTGAAGAGAAGTAATAAAATGAGCTCGAACACGGAAAGTAAGCGTTTCCGGACACATGTCCACATACCATATTTTCTTTCTTTGTGTGTGATGAATGTTTCCTGAAAGTTTGGCCGTACCTTTTTGTAACACCCTGTATATGGAAGAAGAACCTTTGATGTTTAAATGAACTGTGTTGCCGGATCTGCACATTTATGGTAGGTGAATAAATATTAAATAAATAACTCGGCCATATTTATCTGTTGCACAAGGATATCAGTAGGAAGTTTGCGAGGGTATACGTAAGCACGTGCTCTGGTAAAAATTTCACGTTTATTGAAGGCACAAGTGAACAAACTAATGAACTAAACAACTTATAAATGAGTGATGGATGCTGTTCTTCATAAACTCTCTCGGCTGAGTTACAAAATTACATTTTTAGCTGCGTGTTGGTGACTCTAGCACGATTTGTCATTAGTTATTAATTATGGAAGGGTCAGAGGAATCTTTCAATGTCGACATTCACGCACATATACACATATATTAGAGATTCAGGACAAATATAAGAACAAAAAGAAAACTTCATCAGTATGTACGCGGTTGGAAAACGATCGTTCCCTTGGCTCGAGTGCCCGAAACAAGTGAACAAGAATGCACCGATAAGGAGAATTTGTTAACAGTTGCATCATAGAAGAAACTCTGAAAGTAATTTTGAAGTTTTACCCCGAGAGTCGGTAACTGTGACACGTAACGATTCTCAGAATCTGTGAACACGTGGTCGTCACAAACAAAAATTCTGCATAACATGAGGGGTAAAATTCAGAACGGCTAAGCAAATTGGACAAGACACATTACTGTGGGACACGATCTGCGAACTAAAGGCTCTTAGATCCGTACTTCACACGTGCTGAGACAACAAAGACATGTGGAAACTAGATTGCGAACTGAAATCGAAATTAGCGACGTTTCAGAAATCTGTTCAATTAAACTACACTCGTGATATCACCAACGAACTAAATCACACTGAACTGAGAAGATACATCACGAAATCACGAATCCACTTGTCTGAACAGAGGTAGAGCATGTGTGGCTATGTGCAACTGATTTAAATGTTCGGAAAGCAAAAAAAAAAAAAAAAACAAAACAAAAAAAAAAACATATACCTCTCGATGAGCAATGAGAGCAAGACGAAATATGAACAGGCACGTTCACACTTAGTCGGTGTCGCCCGTCTTGGGTCTCCCTGAAAACTGTCGAGTAAACTCTTTTGAAACCCACGTGACCCGTTCTTTCGAAGGTGCCCAGAGAACTTTCAATTACTTGGTGCCAACCTATAAAGGAGCTTCGTCTAAAGCGGACAGAAACATCTTTGACATCTGGTACGTGCTTTATAGGGTTGGCCATTCTGCCACAGTAGCAGACTACTTTTTACTCCCTCAGACCTACATACTGAAATTTATCTTGTACACTGTCATTCATGCTTTACATTCATCAGATGAGGGAAGGAATGGATGTACATACTTACATAGTGCTCATAAATATATTGAATATGCGTGCGGGGCTCCGACAATTACCAAAACTCTGAGTGAAATGTGAAGTGAAATACATAAAGATAATATACATTGTGGCTATTACAGACACACCCAGTTGCCCAGTTTTTTTTTATGTTGTTCACAGTTTGTGCCCAGAACTGAGGTGCCAGAGGTGGGGATATGTCAACATGTGAAATGTTAAGCAAAAGCATGAAGAGCCTCGTGTAGGAACCCTTTAATGTTTTAGAGTCGGTATTCTTTTCAGCCAATAGCAGAAGCGCAGATAAGTGGGAGAACTGTCGTTCAATCAGCTTAACGGCCCATGCACCCAAGCTGCTAACAGGATCAGTTTGGCTGCAACAAACGTTGCCGTTGATAATGAAAGCAAGACTGCAAAAAAACTAAGAAAAAACAGCGTTCGGCAATGTACCTACTCAGAGATGATGAGGTTTACATAGCGCAAAAGAAGAATCTGTGGTCGGCCGCATCAAACGTGTCAGAATACTGATGACTCAAAAAAGAAAAAAAAATTGGCAGAAGAGTTGATAGTGGCATAAGAGCGGTTCCCAATTTTGTGATGAAATGGGAGGAGCATACCAGTTCAGAGACTTACCTGACAAAAAAAAAAAGAAAAAGAAAAAGAGACGTTCCTGAAAAAGTTCTGCCAGAACTGGAGGATTGGAGGTTTTTTTGTTTAGTTCTGGGACGATGTCAGTCATTGTCTCATACAAAACAAAAACTTTGTGTATATGTTTCGTTTATGTGGTTGTATGCTACTGTATATACTGATGTGTTGGCTACCATGTGGTGGCTTCCGGAGTATATGAGTAGATGTAGATGTTGACGTAGGTGCAGCGCATCATCTGCGTAAGTTGCTGGTCCACCTGTAGTATTCTGCCCCTCCTGTGTACACTCCAAAATGAAAGGTAACTTATATGGTCTACGAAGGTATTTCATGTGATACAGTGATACTAAAACTGAGTCAGTGGTCAGTATGCGATATCAATTTGGGCGACGTATCCTCGAATAATACCTTTCAATCAACTGGGCCGATGTTTCCGCAAGGCTTAGCGTCAATTCGCACAGACAGCCGCTGAGGGCTCTCTTGAAGGCACTATTCTGTTTTAGTCAGCAAAAACCGTTTTTGATGTGTTCCGTATCACTGTGTAACCCCTTGCACCTGGCGGACCCTCCTTTATATTGTCTCCCTGGCTACGTTCGCACCACTGCGTGACGCAGGCGTACCTGTGGCGGGGCGGCAATCGCAGCCCGCAGCCACGGCCAAACCCCTGCCTGGGTATGCAGTGAGCGCGCGCGTGCGCCTCTTTTCCGCCCACTTTTGTTTTTCGCGAGGGCGGCCGGTAATCCAATACGGCCGCCCTGGGTATGGAGGCTGCGCGCCGCGGGATGACGGATCGGCCTCCCGCCGCCATCAAAGGCATCCCCGAAATGAAGTCTTGCCCGCCCGCCGTCTCCTCCGCGGCCCTCTTTGTTCTCCTTCCAGCCTTTATCCAATATTCCAGCTTTTTCCCCACCCTGCCTCCTTCCCTCTGACATCTCGGTACAGGGGCCTCTGCGAAAGGAATAAACACACCACCACCACCTCCTCCTCCTCCTCCTCCGCCAGACCTCTTTCACCCGTCTCGCCAACGGGCCGCAGTTACTACGTCAATCTGTTTCTACCGCGTACGCGAACCTCGCTTACGAAACTAGAACTAGGCGGAGGGACGACTATCAGCCCTGCCAGAGCTGGCTATAAACAGGATATATAATAAGAAAAGTACAGGCGAACCCGATTACGCTGACGATGTTCATCGTACCGTCTCCTCCCTTTTGCTCATGCTGCGACGTCGGCGTACCTATTTTTCTCCTCAGAGCAACGCTTTTGTGAGTTTGAGTTGTCCCACAAGGTAAGCTAGCATTTTATCCCCATTTGAGGTGGAATGGAGGGCTGCCACAGCTAGGTTCCTGCTCTTCAGTTCAGTTCAGAGTATTCATCATGTGGTACAGAAAATGACCCCTTGTGTGGTGTAGCTCTCCGTCGACTTACAATTCATGTCGACAATTTCATGGTCGATCTTGGATCGTCATTTTAAGGGAATTCTTGTAAGTTATAGCCTAATGCGACGTGAACTAGACGTTATCTAAATGCACTGGCCTTACATCATGATAGCCAACGACCTTGCCGCAATGGTAACACCGGTTCCCGTCAGATCACCGACGTTAAGCGCTGTTGGGCTGGGCTAGCACTTGGGTGGGTGACCATACGGTCTGCTGAGTGCTGTTGGCAAGCGGGATGCACTCAGCCCTTGCGAGGCAGACTGAGGAGTTACTTGATTGAGTAGTAGTGGCTTCAGTTTCGTAAACTGACATACAGCTAGGAGAGCGGTGTGATGACCACACGCCCCTCAGTATCCGCATCCACTGACGCCTTCGGGCTGAGGATGACATGGCGGCCGGTCGATGCCGTTGGGCATCCATGGCCCGTTGGGGCTGAGTTTAGTTTTGTTTTACTTCATGGTAAAAACTGAACACTAGAATTAATATAAAATTACTGACAGATTTATGCCCCTAAACTGCGACTTTTTAATTGTGATTTTTGACTATGCGCAACGAATATTCTGTGATCTAGTCCCTCATCTCGTGGCCACGTACAGCGACTAAATTACCTTATACGCTACTTTTGGCACGCTAAGAGTTAATTTTCGTCTACACTCATAATTACGAGCATACGGAACCATGGAAGGATAGGTGCGAAACTTTTTGTCTTTACTTGACGAAATTGACAGTCTTATGTAAATCAATATACTATAAGCAAAGCCAGTACGATTAGAGTTTCCATTAACAGGTATCAGTTTAAATCTACATAGCCAATTGCTGAAACCAAACAATGTTTAACCACGTGTTACTGAGGAACATCCCAAAAAACGTTATACATGAATCTCGACAACAAAATCACCACGAAACGACGTGGAGAGAATCTATCGCAAGTTACGTTGAAGCAAGGCTGCCCATAAAGAGGTTGGACAAAAATATGGAAAATCCGCGAGAAATGCTTGCTTGGACGTAAATGCAAATGCTGTATTTGACCACAAACGGCTTCTGTGCTATGTCCTCAATACGTTGCAGTTGTCAATCGTGGTCAGAGAAATGTTCTGTGAAGTTCGGAGTGCATTGTGTCGCAGCTAAGTTAAGTCAGACATGGACAAATCGTTGATTCTCTTATGGTGGGGGCTTCCGGAACCAAGGCAGCAGTAGTATTTGGTGTTTCAAGAGGCACTTTATCAAACATTAACACCGTACACGGAGAAAGGAAAAACAAATAATCATCTTGAAAGACACAATGTGGGTGATCGTGACAGACGGTCACTGAAGAGGACTGTGACGGAAAACAAGATGACGAGAGCTGCAAAAGCAGCTGCAGAACTGAATGTCGCATTCGCGAACCCTTTCAGCAGCAAAACAATACAAAGGAGCTCCATGAGTAGGGAACTGCAGAGCGAATTCCAAAATAATTCATCCGCGAAGCAAATGTTCTTAACCGAAAACTGTGGTGCCGAAGCCATGGAGTGCAGAGTAACGGAAACAAGTCATTTACTCGGATGAGTCTCGTTTCACATTTTTCCAACTTGTGGCCGAGTTTACGACCGGAAACTGTAATACAGCTGGGATTCGGTGATGATTTGGGCAGCCATATTGTGGTATTCCATGTACCCCATGGTTACTCTGCAAGGCTTCATTACGCCCAAGGACTCTGTGACTCTTTTGCTGACTAGGTCCATCCCATGGCAAAATGTTTGTTCTCCACCGGCTATCCTGTGTTCCAGGTACCCCTGTTCACACAGTTCACACGTCCAGGACTGGTTCTGTGAGCACGAGGATGAATTACCATATCTTCCTCGGTCACTGCAGTCACCTGATCACATTATTACTGAGCCTTTGTGGTCTACTTTGGAGGAAAGGATGAGTGAGAAATGTCCTCCATCATCGTTACCTGAACTGGGCACTATTTTTCAGGAAGAACGGTATAAGGTACCCTTGAAAACCATTCGGAACCCGTATTTCTCCGTTCTGAGACGACGGGAAGCCATTTTGAATGCCAACGGTTTTCATATGGTGTATTAGTTACAATAATGTCTTTTTGATGGTTCCATATATTCGTTTGTCGTCTGTGAGGGACTGAATGCTGACTAAATATTTAGAAGTCCATTAAATGAATTACGACTCTACTGCACGAATCGCGGACGCCAACTACAGTGAAGAGCCCAAGAAACTGGTACACCTGCCTAATATCGTGTAGTGCCCCCGCGAGCATGCAGAAGTGCTGCAACAGGACGTGGCATGGACTCTACTAATGTCTGAAGTAGTGCTGAAGGGAACTGACACCATGAATCCTGAAGGGCTGGCCATAAATTCGTAAGAATACGAAGGGGTGGAGATCTCTCATGATCAGCACGTTGCAAGGCATCCCAGATATGCCGAATAATGTTCATGTCTGGGTAGTTTGGTGCCCAGCGGAAGCGTTTAAACTCAGGAGAGTGTTCCTGGAGCCACTCTGTAGTAATTCTGGACGTGTCGGCCGTCGCATCGTCCTGCTTACATTGCCCACGTCCGTCGGAATAAACAATGGACATGAATTTATGCAGGAGATCAGACAGGATGCTTCCGGACGTGTCACCAGTCAGAGTCGTATCTACACGTATCAGGGGTCTCATATCATTCCAACTGCACAAGACCCATACCAATACAGAATCTCCACCAGCCTGAACAGTTCCCTGCTGGCATGCAGGGTCCATGGATTCACGAGGTTGTCTCCATACCCGTACACGTCCATCCGCTTGATACAGTTTGAACATGTTGCCAGCCATCAAAGTCCAATGGTGGTGTTGACGGCCTAGGCGAGGCGTAAAGCTTTGAATCAGGCAGTCATCAAGGGTACACGAGTGGGCCTTTGGCTCCGAAAGCCCATATGGATTATGTTTCGTTGAATGGTTGGCACGCTGACACTAGTTGATGACCCAGCATTGAAATCTGCAGCAATTTGTGGAAGGGTTGAACTTCTGTTACGTTGAACGATTCTCTCCGTTCGATGTTGGTCCCGTTCTTGCAGGATCTTTTTCCGGCCGCAGCGATGTCCGAGATTTGAAGTTTCATCGGATTCGTGATATTCTCGGTACACTAGTGAAATGGTCGTGCAGGAAAATCCCCACTTCATCCCTACCACGGAGATGCTCTGTCCCATCGCTGGTGCGCCGACTATAACGCCCCGTTCAAACTCACTTAAATCTTCATAACCTACCATTGTAGCAGCAGTAACCGATCTAACAACTGCGCAAGACATTTGTTGTCTTATACAGGCGTTGCCGATCGCAGCACCGTATTCTGCCTGTTTGCATACATCTGTACTTGAATATACGTGTCTGTAAAATTTTCATTGGCGCTTCAGTGTAACTGCAATTCTTCGAGCTTAATCTGCCATAGTCTGGTTTTATTTTATCGCATGATTACGACAAAGAAAACGGTTAGGTACCAAATATATTGACCCACGATATATTTAATATTTCGGAAACGTAGCCTCACGTACTTCTTGTGGAAAAAAAAAAATGGTTCAAATGGCTCTGAGCACTAGGTCATCAGTCCCCTAGAACTTAGACCTATTTAAACCTAACTAACCTAAGAACATCACAGACTTCCATTCTCGAGGCAGGATTCAAACCTGCGACCGTACGGTCGCGCGATTCCAGACTGAAGCGTCTAGAACCGCTCGCCCACTCCAGCCGGCTTCCTGTTCAACCACTAGAATAAACCTATAGCGTCTGTGCATCGATACCACATGAAAATCCAACATTTACATCCTCCTGTTATACAGTAGGGGCGATTAAAGGGCTTTCACAATATAATTCGTAATGAAGGTTTTCGTTATCAACTACGTAGCCCACCGCCCGGGCAATACGAAGCGCTCGGAAACCACTGTTTCTCTGCCGCAGCTTCCAAGAGTGAAAGCCTGAGACATTACATAATGGTACACATCTCAATCTAGCGATGGGTGAGCCTGAGCGAAGTTGGCCCGCCTAACTGGTGCAATGACAGCAGACGTAAGTGTGGCTGACCAGAGACTGTGCGTGCGAGGCAGCAGTGACAAAGCTTGCGCCAGTCTGTTCGTCCGGTGGATTTCACGGAAGTTCGCCGTTTAACATTACCCGGTGCCTACCGCTGGGTGCTGCCGGAGAATACCATCATTTCAGTATCCAGACACCACCACATGTAGCAGATAGCGCTGTACGTTAGAACGGTTTTTAGATTTTCGCCTCTAGCCAGCTCTGTAATACGTTTTTATTATATTTTGTTATTCCACTTTTAAATTATAGCATTCACCTAAAATCTGCTGTAGTCTTTCTCGGAAATTAGAAAAATTGGTCAAGAAAAATAAAATTTTCCAGGTGTGAAAAAGTGGGCCAAAGTACCTAGGAACAAATATTCTGCTCAAATGTAAAAATGTTGCAACCACGAAAGTCTTTTCAATATTGCTTTTAATAGACTTTATGTTAATTTATTACTTAACTATAAATCAGTAATCAGTTATCAGTGAAATGAAATTAAAAGTGTTTTGAAATGGAACCTACTGGCAACCAACACATATTTCCAACAGAGAGAAAATTGTTAAGACATTAAAGAAACTCAATTCATTTCCAAATTTGACGTGTTCCAGGGTAAAAGACCTTCCACTTTAAGGTGAAAGATGGTGCACGACCGACAAAGTATGGTTAAACAGTCCACAAGTAATATGATTAGTTTTAAAAAGATACAGAATTTTACTCACCGCAAGACTCTGTAACTCAAGAACAAACAATATCATCGAACTAGTATTAATATATTATACAGCACTTAAATAAGCAGAGCTCGTAACATTTACAAACTCTATACGAAACACAAACTCATGTCTCACAACAACAAAAACACTAGATAATACCGGAAACTGCTGAAGCTGGTTTCTAGTGTGCATTCCTACACGCGATTCTTATATCGGTCACTTGACTGAAACACCGACCATGGAATATCATGTGTTCCTAGCCACAGTATCCGTAGTATCCAGTAGCAGAAGACACTTTCGACTCGGAAAAGAACATGCAAATGGTTTAAAACAGGGGAATGTTCTACTGGATAATAAATAACCAACACAAAGTGAAACTAAATGTTTAACATTTGCTTTGAGAATTAATAACCATCATTGAAAAAAATGTCACAACTGTAGTCAAGATGGGATTTGATGACATTCTTCATGTGGCAGCGAATGATATATGAAAAATTTCATCAGTATACAAAACTCAAGCAATTGTTTGACAGAACTGAATTTCAAATAACTGGTTTTAGAGTAAATTAACAACAAATCAATTCGGTAATTTGTAAGTTTAAAAGAACAGAGGCTGCTGCAATGGCACAAACGCTCAAAGAGAGGTTGACAAGGGACATATTGTCACTAGCATTTAAATATGAATGGGAATAACAGTACTTTTTCGAAGAGAAGGTTGAAACTTCTCAGTGTGCTATGCAGTCGCATAACAGCCGGGCACCGCAAATATACTACGCAAAGGCATTACACTAGAGTGCTAAAGGAATTTAAAGATTTAGTTAAAGATGAAAGAGAAAAGGTGTTGGCGGACATCAAAAGGCCTAGTGCTGCCAAGCGAGCCGGTCTCAAAGTGAGTAACCTGTGAAAAACAGTGTGTTTGTGCTGTTTGTATGTATTTCCCTGTAGAAATCCAATGTGTTCAAAGTCCATTCTATAGTTTATTGTTTTTATCCGGCAACCAACTGTAGATATCGAGTATATATTTAAGTGTCAGGAAGACTTTTCTGCCTGCCGGAGTGGCCAAGAGGTTCTAGGCTCTGCAGTCTGGAACCGCGCGACCGCTGCGGTCGCACGTTCGAATCCTGCCTCGGGCATGGATGTGTGTGATGTCCTTAGGCTAGTTAGGTTTAAGTAGTTCTAAGTTCTAGGGGAATGATGACCTCAGAAGTTAAGTCCCATAGTGCTCAGACCCATTTGAACCAGTTGAATTTTGAAGTCTTTTCTGAAAGTATTTGTATGGAGTGTAGCCATATATGGAAGTGAAAGGTGAACGGTAAATAGTTTAGACAAGAAGAAAAATGGTTCAAATGGCTCTGAGCACTATGGGACTTTACTACTGAGGTCATCAGTCCCCTAGAACTTAGAACTACTTAAACCTAACTAACCTAAGGACATCACACACATCCACGCCCGAGGCAGGATTCGAACCTGCGACCGTAGCGGTCGCGCGGTTCCAGACTGTAGCGCCTAGAACCCCTCGGCCAGACAAGAAGAGAATAGAAGCTTTCGAAATATGGTGCTACAGAAGATAGCTGAAGATTATGTGGGTAGATCACGTAACTAATGAGGAGGTACTGAAAAAAAGTGGGGAGAAGAGGAAATTGTGGCACAACCTGACTAAAAGAAGGAATCGGTTGGTAGGACACGTTCTGAGGCACCAAGGGATCACCAATTTAGTACTGGAGAGAATCGTGGAGGATAAAACTCGTAGAGGTAGACCAAGAGATGAATACACTAAGCAAATTCAGAAGGATGTCGATTGTAGTAGTTACTCGGAGATGAAGGAGCATGCACAGGATAGAGTAGCATGGAGAGCTGCATCAAACCAGTCTCTGGACTGAAGACCACAACACAACCAACTGTAGCAGCCCGTCATTAAAAGCAAGCTATAACACTAACAGTGCTCAAAATTACCAGATCTAGTAAATGTTTCAGCGAGTTCATTAAAGAGTGCATTGCTGAGACAATAGGAGCTCGTGATGCCATTAGAGACACAGTAGTTTTCCGACGGACAGACAGACAGTTTTCGTGACAGACAATAGCTCGCCTCACAGCTGCCATGACAGCAAATATGTACAAGCAGTTAACTAAAAATGCCAGCAAGTTCACTGTATTGTCGATTGCTTTAGACGGCTCGATCGACATTACGGACACGGCACAACTTGTGATTTATGTTCGTAGGGTCGACAGGAATTTGCAAGTAACAGAAGAACTGTTAGATTTGATTCCAAAGAAAGGCATAAGGACAGGGTTCGACTTGCTGAAAACAGTTGAAGAGCCAACTGAAGCCGTTGGTCTTAACTCAAACATTTGGTTCTGAGGTATGCCGATGGATCGCCAGCGATGCTAGAGGGACAAGATGGGCTGACAGTATTGTTCCGCAACAAACTATAGGAATCAACAGACGATGTTACAGAATTCACTATTTCGTACATCAAGAAGCACTTTGTGCTAAATTTGCAGGGGTGGAGCACGTCATTAAAATGGTGGTCCGAATAATAAATTACCTTACGTCACTTACCTCATTAGCGTATTAAATCGTCAGTTTCAACAGTTTTTGTTGGAATTGCAAGAAGAGAATAGAAGCTTGATTTCCTACTTTGAAGTACATTGGTTAACTGGCTTAGCAAGCCTGGAACGGTTATTCGAATGAAGCCCTGCTAGTGTTCAATTTATGAAGGAAAAAGGAAAGCAGGAATCGACATTAGAATATCCGGAATGTATTGCAGATTTCATATTTTTGTTTACTTGACTACACGCTTGAACGCCCTCAGTAAGAGAGTGCGAAAAGCAATAAATATCTGGTTTAATGGGAACGCTGGATACATTTAAAACGAAAATCAATTTGGGGGATAGACAACTCCTGAAAAAGAATACCTTCCATTTCCCTAATCTCTACAGCGTTAAGGGAAATGCGAATTTTGAACAATTTATTCCGATATTGGAAGAAATAGAGTAACAGTTTTCAAATCGTTTTCAGGAATCTGCTAATCTCGCATCTGTTTCTGAGACGTTTTCAAACCCATTTCTCTTCTCAGTTGAAAGCTCATGTCACCTGGAACTGATCGATCTGCAGACTAATTCTTTTACGTTAAAACTGTCCATGAGTTCTACGAAGGTCTTCCTCGGGAAGAGGTTCCACGTCTCTATAATGAGGCTCCAAAAGTGATATCCACGATTGTGTCATTTGGATCAACTTATGAGTGAGAAAAATATTCTTTTCGATAACAATACTAAGTAGGTCACGATTACCCCGTGGCAGCCTGAGTGGCAACAAACTGACAAACTGACCGAGCCTCTCAGTGTGCCGACAGTTTATACCAGAAGTCACTTTTATTATGTATTATGCGAACCTAAATGTTGTTTTATCTGTGATATATTTTGTTGTGAACTGTAGCCATGCCATAGCCCAATCAGTAGTGAAGTGTTAGGTAATATCATTTTTTTTCCTTCATATTTAGTTATGATACGTTATTCAACCCCTAACAGCATGCTATAGAGACTATTTGTTTTTGCCTCTCTTTCTGTATCTCACATGAAATGTTACAAGAATTTTACATGGAAAAACGTTGCTCACACAACATTACTCATACACTTCTGTAACAAATCCCAGTTTATTTTTATTTCCTATTTTTGCAGTTATATTTTCTTGTACAATCGATCAGCAAGAGTAGAATACAACTCCTCATCATACATAGTATCAGTTTTCGAATTTCGTAATATAGCATAATATGTAAACAAGCCAGTAACAAGTCAGTCTGTGTTGTGTGCATGACTGTTGTGCCATCTAAGTGGTGCGTTCCACCACCGTTGCTGCTCAGTATAGAGGGATAGTGGGGGATGTGTGCAGCCAGACGACAGAGAGAGCGGCCTGCGTGCCAAACTGCTGCCCGCATGCAGAGTTTCTGGACGCCCTTGTCATAGAGAATAGTAGCATTTAACATTGTGTATCGATAAAAACACAGGTTGATGCCTATTTCACAGAAATGATTAGACGTTAAGTCTTAAGTATAAATAGTTTGAGTATTCAGTTCAAATGGCTCTGAGCACTATGGGACTTAACTGCTGTGGTCATCAGTCCCCTAGAACTAAGAACTACTTAAACCTAACTAACCTAAGGACATCACACACATCCATGCCCAAGGCAGGATTCGAACCTGCGACCGTAGCGGTCGCGCGGTTCCAGACTGTAGCGCCTAGAACCGCTCGGCCACTTCGGCCGGCGAGTATTCAGTAAGAACTACTGAAGTCAGGAACAAAGGTTATCATCTACATCTGCGTGATTACCCTGCAATTCACAATTAGTGCCAGACAGAGGGTTCATCAGTGGAAAGAGCAGTAAAAATCGTTTTGAAACTAATGGCCTCATGCGTTGTTTTTATCATATTTCATAACTGAACGAATGTATAATAATGAAAAGATCTCTATTTAGTAAATGATTACAGACATTACAGGAGCAAACTCCACAGCATTTGGTATCAGTAGATGCGGCTTTAAAAGCGGCACATCATGGTGACAATAGTTTTGACGTTGGTTATTAAACGTAGCTTTTATCTTCACTTTCAATATTTGAACAGTAGAAGTATGGTATTTGGAACCAGAGTGGCGCTGTAGTTATATCGGAACTAGGCGGACTTATTGATACACAGTAAGCAAACCAGGGGTTACCTGAGACGGATTCGCACGTTATTTGAGAGTGAAAGGTTAGTGGTAGTTACAGATTCCGGATAGGTGAGATGCTGCAGTGTTAAATTTTGAACAGTTTTGTGCAGGAGTGCAGGTTTGAGACTTTGTAAAGATCAATGTGTGTTGGCACGAGCCTGCGAATTATCCACGAGGCATATCCCCTCAAAAAGAGAAAGAATGAAATATATTTTGCATGAAAGAAAGCATAGAACATGGAATCATAAAAGGAAGAAGTATATTAATAGAACGTCAGTATAAACGGTAGTGAGACATGTAGCAGTCAATAAACCTAAAACAGAGAGAGAGTTAAATGAAAACCACGGGAAAGGTGGCTATATGCCTACTGCTTCAACTGGAAATGAAGAACAAGAAGAAGATCACGTCGTACTTCACCAAGTATTCGTGCAGTGGCAAAGAAATTTTGCGATTTATTTTTTGGAAGTAAGTTCTATGAGACGAAACTGCTGAGGTCATCGGTCCCTAGGCTTACACACTACTTAATCTGACTTAAACTAAGTTACACTAACGACAACGCACGCACCCATGCCCAGGGGAAGACTCGAACCTCCGACGGGGGGAGCCGCGCGAACCGTGGCAAAGCGTCTAAGATCGCACGGCTACCCCGCGTGGCTTAGCGATAAAGTGCGAACTGTCGGAGCACTGAATTTTACTGGTGATGGTCTTCATCTTATAAGTGCTAAAATCTGCTGAATTACAGAGAGTCCTGAAAAATGTAGATATTCTTTGATAGTCAATATTAATGGAGTAAAATGACATACCGTTACAATTATTCCAAGGGGAAGGTTATATTATGTGTTCAAAGTGTCCCCTATTAGCAGCCAAACAACGTCGATGCCACTGAAGGGTAGACTGAACTACGGCTGTCAGTGTTGCCGGTGTGATAACCGCACAGGACGCCTCGGTGGTTTTTCTTAGTTTTTTTCTGTTTGGCTGGCTTCTGTTGATAAATTTCATTTTTCATGATTCCCCGTTGGTAGAAGTGGTGTGTGAGGTCTGGAGACTGTAGGAGTACTCAGCAGTTCCTCTTCGACCCATCCATCGTCCAGGTATATTTTCATTCGAGTAGGCTCTGACACCTCTGTAGTAGTGAGGCGGAGCGCCATCTTGTTGTAGGTAAAATCTTTCATTTACAAACTCCTCTCGTATTTCAGGTAAAATCGACGTTTGTAGCGTATGAAGATACACCTCATCATTTACGGCACCTCCAAAGAAGATTGGGGCAACGGCCTTGCCGCAGTGGATACACCGGTTCCTGTCAGATCATCGAAGTTAAGCGCTGTCGGGCGTTGCCGGCACTTCGATGGGTAACAATCCGGGCCGCCACGCTGTTGCCACTTTTCGGGGTGCACTCAGCCTCGTGATGCCAATTGAGGAGCTACTCGACCGAACAGTAACGGCTCCGGTCAAATAAAACGATTATAACGACCGGGAGAGCGGTGTGCTGACCACACGCCCCTCCTATCCGCATCCTAAGCTGAGGATGACACGGCTGTCGGATGGTCCCGATGGGCCACTTGTGACCTGAAGAAGGAGTGCTTTATTTTGCTTTTTCAAAGAAGATTGGGCCAATCAAACCGAGTGATGACAGTCCACTCCATACATTAACACCCGGTTGATTAACATGTTAGTCCAAATTATGAGGATTTTCAGAAGTTGTGGCATTTTACACTACCATTCAGTTTTAATTGCGTCTCGTCAGACCAGATAACCATCCCTGCAAACTGATCATCCTCAGAAAGCATGCCATCAAACCGCTCGCTGTACTCTATTATTCAACTCGCGTCTTTCTCGTTCTTAGGGTAGAGTGATCTTGGACTGTACACTTGCCACTTTGCAACCTTCAGGATTCGTCGTACGCCTGATCGGCCTAGCCCGTTTTCATATGCATTCCGTATTACGGACTTGTGAGATGACATAGTAAAATGCTGGAACACAGCAGCGCTGGAAGATGGACTTGTTGATGATTTTGGTCGGCCAGGCCTTTCCTGATGCACATCCTGAATGGTACCGTCAGCTTCATGTTTATCCGGAATACGAAAAATTGTTGTACGGGCTCATGACTGAGTTCAGTACACATTACGCCATTCCCGTAGTACTTCCATCATCTTTTCGTACTTCCAGTATCACTTCAATAGGACCTTGCGTTGATCAAACGACAATCTTAGTTCATTCATTACTGCACTTTCTTATGCTGGAAATTGCTCGCCATGACCTGTTGAGAAAATAGAGGAATAGGCAAAATGGCAACGATATGTCATTTTGTTTCTAATATATTAACAATCAAAGAGTACATTTTTCCGGACCCTTCTGTATTTGTGACAGCTCACAGCTTCGATTTGGAAGGTAACATCACTGCCGATATTAAGTGCTGCATTTTGTTAATCAAACAGAATATCAAACAAAGTAACACGTGTCAGCTACAGTTGTTGATCACTGACTGCCTATCACAGATGTTAGGAGTAGAGACTTTAAATTTGAATTTAATAGAAAAAAATGGCTCTGAGCACTATGGGACTTAACATGTGAGGTCATCAGTTCCCTAGAACTTAGAACTACTTAAATCTAACTAAGCTAAGGACACCACACACATCCATGCCCGAGGCACGATTCGAACCTGCGACCGTAGCGGTCATGCAGTGCCAGACTGAAGTGCCTAGAACCGCTCGGCCACGCTGGCCGGCTGAATGTAATAGAGTGCATCCATGTGTGATCATTCCTCTGGACAAACAAGAGCTATACAATTTAACGGCCATACATCGTTCCAGCAGCCTTGGTGCTGAAATAAAATGTGTATTACCTCTTAGGCAAACGCCCGTTCAGTAAAATTGTAATCTTAAATCTCGATTTTCCGCAACGAGGTTCGCGCCATGTTTAGTCACCATCATCACAGGAGAAAAGCCGAAACTCTAACTTACCTGCTGCAGGTGTATCGACGGTACAAGAACATTTCTTCTTTATCTCATTCTTCCACTGCTAAAGTAGTGAGAATAGAGTGACGAAAGTTTACAGTGGTATATGCAGCCGCTTATCGTTGCTACCAATGGTATTCCAGAATAATACAAATCATGTCTGTAGGTGACAGCTAGAAGAACAAATGGACCAGACAACGTGTATAAAGCACTACAGGTATTGCCCAATGGTACTTGACCCAAGGGTGGTATGGTTGAATGGCGTGTGGGAGGATTCATACAGTGGTCGGCCACAACATTGTGATCACCGTCTATCAGTGTAAACTCGTCCAGGCGATAGGAATCATCTGGCGGGGAATGACCGCTAGTGAGATACACGCACAATGCATGTAGTACCAGTGTGCGTGCTGTCTGTGTGTAGGATGGGAGTCTGACCGAAGACAGATTGTGATGGCCCGGAAGCTCGACACGTATGTTTCGCAAACTGCACTACGTGTCGGGTGTTCGAGGAGAGCTGAGTGTCTTCAACACGTGGCAAAGCCAACGTGAAACCACGTCCAGACGAGACTTAAATGCTGTGCAGAGCGTAACTGTGTTTGAACATACAGTGCACCGAACACTCTTAAAGATGGGCCTCCGCAGCTGACTACCCATGAGTGTGCCAAATGTTAACACCATGACATCGGCGACTACAATTGAAATGGGCACATGAACATCGGCACTGGACGTTGGCGCAGTGGCAGAGCGTTGCATGGTCTGATGAATCCCGATACCTTCTTCATCATGGGTATCCGTTTTCTTCCAGAGGAACAGGTGTTTCATACCTGTACTGCGGGGTGGAGACAATCTGGCAAACTGGCAGCGGCTCGGTTATGCTCTGAGAACATCCACGTGGGCACCATGAATTTCAAGGAGTATCGTATACTGGTTGCAAACCACGTCACCCCGTCATGATGATCATGTTTCCCGATGGCATTAGCAGTTTTTAACAATATAGTGCGCGAAGTCACAAGGGCAGGAGTGTGATGGAGTGGCTCGAGGAACACAGTGGCGAGTTCCAATTGATGTGATGAACCCCATGTCGCCAGATCTGAAAACAATCGAATGCGTCTGTGATGTGACTGACGGTGGTATGAGAGCTCATTGCCTCCTCCCTGGAATGTACCGTAATTAGGTGACATGTGTGTGCAGACGTGGTGCCATGTAGGGAAGCAGCCTACTCACGCCGTAATAAATTCACATCAGTCTTTCCATTGTGTGCCAGCCTAGCTCTGACGTCATAAATATTACGCAACACTTTAAAAATCAAGCAAATAACCTGAAATGTTTCTAGCACGTCAGGAGTAATACTAAATTAATATGTGTTGAATATCAGTTCGATAACTTTAACCATTTTCGAAATTTGGACGTTTTTCTGTAAAAATCATTGGCGCAACAGGAAAGAGCTAGAGACTTAAAGATTTATATTTAGATTCCTTTTTCATAATAATTTAATAGAGACAGTACTTTGGATCTCACAAATTAAGATTTTAGTTGAAAATCAATATTTTCTGGTTTTTGTCTTAAAAATTAAGGAAGCAAGATAGATTAAGTAGGCTAATAAATAAGGCTAGGATGTTTAAATTTAAGTAGAGTGGAGATCCGCTATAACCATAAAGATGTGAGAAGTTTCATTTGAATAACTATAAAACTATAGCGATAGCGTATCTCCAAAGGGCAGGTTCAGAGCTCGTCTACTGCGTGTAGTGCAATTAAATTAATTCTCTCGCCCAAAATAATTCACTTAGCCACATCAGCCTTTTATTATGATTACTTACGTGTGTGTTGATTGCGCATTTAAATTGAGAGCTTCATCTACCATCAGCAAAGGAAGCGATGATTTATTCAATAACTTAAAGTGGTGCATTACTAGCCCAGCGGCTAGTCGGGAGAGCCGATTTGATCAGGCGTTCCCTTAGCCGTCCGCACCGCGGCTTTATATATAAGAACGCTGCGCGAGGAAGCAAGCCCCCATTTCACTCCAGACGCTGAATAGCACACCATCTGTGTCGGGAGTCGCGTCGCGTCGGTATCATTGCTATAAACAGCCTCGGATGCCGTATTAAGTTACTCGGAATACGCGTAACCATGAAATCATTTCGAATGAAGTGTTAATTCTGGGTTGACTTTAATTATCTATCTTCAGTTTGCGTATGTCGTATTTTCACGTGCCGTCGCGGGACAGACATTATACCATTATTTAGCGTGGCGTTTGATGAACCTAATCATCAAATTATGGCGAGCATTCACTTAAACATTTAGTTTGGACAGTTATAGTTGCATCAGCGCATTAGACTCTGAACTGCTCTGTTAGTTAGATTGTGTGGATTCTTTTTTTTTTATCTGTGACTTTCAGAATATACTGAACTATTTTTAGAAAATCGTTTTTGATTATGAATCCCAGAAGATCTCCTAATTTCTCAGAGCTATAAACTGTAGCTATAAGTGTATTTCTCAGATGAAGTGGGCACTAGGAATTCTAATTACAGGCTTCACGTTTTGCTAATCACTTTCTGGTTGCCAATATTGTAGTTAGAGAGCCAGTGTCGAGAACGGCAAAACAACAGCATAAATAATAGGAACATTTATAATAACAATATTTTTCCACCCGCCGCCCCACATATGATTAAAACGGCAGGGAATTGCATCTTTTCTACATTACAAAACATTTTATATTTCATTTTAAACAAACAATATTTTCCACCCGCCGCCCCACAGCCAGCTCGCTCCAGCGACTTACCAAGACATCGTTGCTCCAAGGCCACAACGCGTCGCAGCTGTTATCCGTGCAACGGATGAACATACCGGCTATTAGATAGGTGGTCAGAATGTTCTGGTTGATCAGTGAGTGTCGTATGGAGTTAACTCTGGACACAGTTTCCGACGAAGTGAACCACAAGACAGTCACTCGAATCGTGAATGCAGTGGTAAGAGAAGTAAGAATACATTAGAACAGATGCAGCAGCAGCCAAAAGTTTATGAGGAGCGGGTAGCTAGTGAAGCTGTCTGTAAATTACGTTAAGAAAAACAAATAACAGCAAAGAACATGCGACCGAGTACGAAAAAACACGGTCAAAATGGAAAAGTGCAATAAGGCGTTTACATAAGCCTAAAGAACTGCTACAGAAAAAGAAACGTAATGAAAACAGGAAATAAATAAATGTCCACTGTGGATGAAAACTCTTTTATGAAACATGTTAGGATCAGAAACATGTGTACCTAAAAGATGAACCCAGTGAGTTACATTTTACAGAAAGAATAGGAAAGAAGATTAGGATTTAACGTCCCGCCGACGTCGAGGTCATTGGAGACGGAACATAACCTCAGTTCCGTCCAAGGAGTGGAGAGGACATAGATCACGCCCTTTCAAGGAAACTACCCCAGAACTAGGTTGGAACGATTTACAGAAATCACGGAAAATCTAAATCGGATGGCCGGACACGAATTTGAACCGCCATCGTCGCAAATGGGACACCAGTGCGGTAACCACCACGCCATATATCTATGTGGCAATAACGGGCACTACGCATCGCGAGCTATATTCACACATAAAGTCCACAGATATCTTTCTATTGATTTTAGCGATATCTTTCTATTGATTTTAGGGTAAATATGATGACGATGATGATGATAAGACATAGGGTCACTTATACGATTAGCGTCTTAGTCTAAACCGTGGAAAGTTCCTGAACCATTGTGTGCCCTAATAGAAGCAGCACGGTTCCAGTGGTACCGCCGAACAGCAGCGGATCTGAATTTCCTGGTGGCCGTGTTTAGCAACATCAGCAGGCCGTATGCAGGGCGCGGCTGTTCCTGCACTGCCGAAGGCAGGACACACGTCTCGGTCGCGTCGGAGGGAACAGCAGCTAGCAAGTCGGGGCGTCCATCTTTGCAGTTAGGCGATGGGCCTCAGTGTTTTACGTGGAAGACAAGTTGGAAGTGTGGGTGAATACGATGGGGCCCCATAGTGACAGTCAGGTACGTTCTATGTCAGGTGTTTTCGCCAGTTACATCTACAAGGAGATGTGTTTCACATTGGCGAAGGTGAACAAATGCTCGTATCTGTTGATGTATACAATTTAGAGCTCATGTTTACTGGACTTTTTTTTTCCTTCTTTGGTTCTTACTATCACCTATCAAAATATGGAAAGCAACAAGCTTGCAGTAGAATAGATTTGTTTCACACAATTGACGGTGAAAAAGTGCTCACAGTTCTTAAGGAGTGCATTTTAGCGTCCACGTTTACGAAACTTTTTTATTTCGAATGATCGTTCGTGTCATATCCTTTAATACTGACCTACCTCCTGTGATACGCTATGCATTCCGGTGTAATTTGTGTGCAACTCTCGCTGCCCCCTTCCCCCCCCCCCCCCCCCCCCCACACTCATTTCCTTTCCCACTCGCGAATGGTTCGCTGGCCTAATGATTGCCGCTAAGCCTCCGTGTCGGCTAGAAATTTCCACAATTTTATCTTCTTGGTCTTTTCGCGAGATATACGTGGAAGGAAGTAATAAATTGTTGACTCCTCTAGGAACGTGCTGTCTATGAACTTCTACAATAAATCACATCGTGATACAGAGCACCTCTCTTGCAGTGTGTGCCACTTAGGAGTTGGTTGACCATTTCCTGCTTACACTGCAGTTACTAGCATTGCTTTTTACGAGTAAGGTTTAGGGCAATTAAGGCGTGTACCGTTATACATTATCATTTGTTATTTGAAGTGTGTTCCAAGTTCGACTGTTAATATTAGGAAGAGGATCTTTATTTTATGAGGGCTCATTACTTGTTGAACGGAATTTTATTAATTTTTGGTTTATTTTGATTCAGTATTAATCATACCCATCAATACTGTATAATAAGCTGTATATCGTAAAATTATTATGCTGTTCAAGAGTTTTGTCTCTGAAAAGGCTTTCATGCCTATTGCCATTGAAGGCTTTTATAGTTATGTGGCTGCTAGTTTAATTTTATACTGTGTACCGGCTTTCATAATTGTTGTAAAACGTAGGTCACATAACCAACCCAGTCCTACCACTTCCAATCCCTCCGTAAAGCATTCAGTCAACGACTTAACGCGAAAGCTATTTTCGTAGTATCACTTTTACAAGTTTTCAGTAATTTCTTCTCAAAATATAGACCTGTTAAGATAAAGTAATTCCAAAAAATTACTTAGCGTGGTACTTTTCAGCCTTGCATTCTCATCTGCGCTTAAATGAGGTGATTTATATATTGCAAATAAGGAGCAATAACTGCTCCATTGAATTTCGTGCGTGCAGCCGCATAAATTTCGCTTCTTCTACTAATGTTTCGGCTTTATATCTTCCGAGTGAGCCTAGACTGACGCTCCAGTTTCTTTTTTTTTCTTTTTTTGGTTATTTCATCCCGCCTCTCACCATGTAGGCGTTCGGGAAGGGGGGGGGCGGCTGGCAGCGGTACAAGAGCCCGCTCGTGAGCTAGTAAAACTTAACACTAACTTAGATGCTAAAACAAAAAACAAATGATACACGTACTATGAATTTAAAATAATTTAAAAAGGCGACGTGAATGGGAGAAATATAAATAATATAATAATGCCTTCATGAATTAAAAACAGAGATAAAAATTAGACAGGCAACGCAATTAAAAACACTTGTAAAACACTTGAAGAATACTAGCGACTAAACACACTGAACATGACAGAAGATACACTGACCGTTAAAACAGGAACAGCAATCACTTTCACTAGAAGCGGAAAAGGACCTGTCCTAGGACGGTGGAATGTAGATGAAAAGAAGTGTGAGTATGGGTGGAGGTAGGGAAATGGTGGGGATGGGGATGGAGAACTGGTAAGTGGTGGTGAAAAGATAGGGGTGGCTGTGGGGACCAAGGAGTGAGGGGCAACTGATATTGGAAGCAACATACTGCAGTATAGAAGGGGCTGGGGGTGACATGTATGGAGGACAGGCTGAGGCGTGTCAAATGAAGAGGAGAGAGAAGGAGAAGAGAGTGGGCAGGGTAAGAGAAATTCAGAGTTGACAGGATTGGTATATGTCAGGGTGGAGTCTCTGATCCAGGAGAGGGAGACGGTTGACTTTTTTTTGGAGAGGACATGGAGGATGTGCAGGTGAAGCATTAATCGGACATGTAGACAGAGGCGCGGCAGCATGTTACGACCGGAATGGAGAGGGGACACTATAGGTTATTTGGAGGAGTTCAATGCGAATGTGGAGAGGTGGGAATTTGATGAATTGGCAAAGGATCCTTGTGAGGGAGGTAAGCAGATTCAGAAAGTGAGATGGAGAGAATGGCATTCGAGGCTCTGGAGGGTTCAAATGGCTCAAATGGCTCTGAGCACTATGGGACTTAATATCTGTGGTCATCAGTCCCCTAGAACTTAGAACTACTTAAACCTAACTCACCTAAGAACATCACACACATCCATGCCCGAGGCAGGATTCGAACCTGCGACCTTAGCAGTCGCGCAGTTCCGGACTGAGCGCCTGAACCGCTAGGCCCTGGAGGGGCTTAAAGGACTTAGGGGAGGCAGAGACCCATGCAACATTTGCATACGAAAGGATGAGGCTGATCAGTGATTTGTATGTGTGAAGGACAGTGCAGGAGTGTAGCCCCATATTCAGCTGTTTAGTGGTTTTAGTAGATTTAATATTTTGGACTTTCTGTTGAATGGTAGCTGAGGTTTCCAAGTTAGTTGTCGGTCGAAAGTTAGTCCACGGTATTTTAGCATATTAGTGAACTGGATAGGATGGCCGTTATGGTGCGCTAGAAGTCACTGAGACAGAAGCTGTGGGTGGTGTGTCCTGTAACTATTGCCTGGGTTTTTGAGGGGTTCATCTTAAGGGACCATTGGTTACACGAGGAGATAAACTGATTGAGATGGATTTGTAGGGGTTTCTGGAATGTAGGTTAGAGAGTGAGGAAATTGATGGCGTCAGCATCCTGAAGGAGGTGGGTGAGGGGAGGTCTGTACATATCACCAGTGTATAAGAGGTACAGGAGAATGGGAAGGAACGAAACCTTAAGGTACTTCGGCAGTGGGTTGGAAGTTATGTGAATTGGTATTGTTAATAATAACATAGTTTGGGTGATTGGAGAGGAAGGATGCAATAAGGAGGACATAGTTGATTGGAAGTGCATAAGTCTCGCGTTTGGAAAGGAGATCGGAGCAACAAAAACGGTTGTAAGCTTTCTCTAGGTCAAGGGAGACGAAGATGACGGATTTACAGTTGTTGAGCCATTGGGGTAGGAGATGGATGAGGTTCAGGAGTTGATCATCGACGGAGAAAGAGTGACAGAAGCCACAATGTGTAATACAGAACAGGTGATGTTCGAACAAACGGCAGCAGGTGCTTTGAGTAAGAATGGATTTAAAGACGTTGCTAAATATTGAGGTGATGGGACAGTGTGGGGAGATATCAGTGGAGGGTTTGATTTGTTTGAGAAAAAGTCGGATTTTGGAGATTTCCCACATGTCTCGATAGTAGCTTGTGGACAGTATAGTGGTGTACACGGTTGCAAGAGTGATGCAAAAGGAGATATGGCTTTCTTTGAGGTGGCAATAGGTAGTTTGGTCATGACCTGGGCATGTGTTGCATTTTCTGTGAAGTACTAGTTTTATGTCCTGTGCTGTGATGGGGTATTTAATTCTGATTCTGGTATGTCGTCCAAGTACCAGAGGCTGAGAGCGCGCGCGGGGTGGGACTGTGGTATCTGTGTGTTCATGGAAAGTAGGAAATTGAGAGTAGTAAAAGTGAGGGTTGTCAGGGATGGAGAAGATGTCGGAGAGCTATGATGCAAAGTGATTGGCCTTACTCAGGTCGTCAAGTAAGGTAACGTTGTTGTGAAGGAAAATCATCAGCAATGGCGACCGAAGAATCAGGATATAAGACGTCACCCTCGTTCTGTCAACGGCCTTGTAAAAAGGGCGGGCGGGCGGACAGTTTAAGGGGAAACTCGTGCCCTTAGGGTGCCAAACTTCCCCTACAAGACTGAAGAATCAGCAGTGACTAACGGCATGAGGATGCAGAAGGCAATGTAAAGCACTTCATAAAAACGCACAATTTGTATTCACAGAACATGTCGTCACTAATTGAAAAAGTGTCATGATGATCTCTACAGTGAAAAATGATTTCGGACTAATTCTCTAGTTGGATATCCTGGAGGGGACGGCAAAGAGGGAGGTAACCATAAAAGAGAGTGTATAATCATCGGAGGGCTAACATGCTAGTTACCTACTAGTCGGAGCGTGTAATTTCAGAAGCCTGAACGTGGTAGGGATGTTTTTTTTTTTTTAAGTTTTTGACTGGTTCGATGCAGCCGATCACGAATTATTCTTCATCTCAGAGTAGCACTGCAAATTTCTAATTATGTCTTAACAGATATACTATCATCCTGCCCTTTCTTCTTGTCAGAGTTTTCCAAATATTCCTTTCCCCTCCGATTCTGCGGAGAACCTCCTCATTCCTTACCTTATCGGCCCACCTAATTTTCAACATTCTTCTGTAGCATCACATTGCAAATGCTTCCATTCTCTTCTATTCCTGTTTTCCCACAGTCAATGTTCCACTGCCATTCAATGCTGCCGGCCGCCTTGGCCGAGCGTTTCTAGGCACTTCAGTTCAGAACCACGCGACTGCTACGGTCGCAGGTTCGAATCCTGCCTCGGGCATGGATGTGTGTGATGTCCTTAGGTTAGTCAGGTGTAAGTAGTTCTAAGTACTAGGCGACTGATGACCTCACATGTTAAGTCCCGTAGTGCTCAGAGCCATTTGAACCATACAATGCTGTACTCCAAATACACTTCCTCGAACAAAATGGTTGAAATGGCTCTGACAAGGAACCTCCCCATCGCACCCCCCTCAGATTTAGTTATAAGTTGGCACAGTGGATAGGCCTTGAAAAACTGAACACAGATCAATCGAGAAAACGGGATGAAGTTGTGGGGAACTATAAAAAAAAATACGCAAAATATGCAAACTGAATTCTCCAAGGCAAGATAGGCAACATCAAGGATAGTGTGAGCTCAGGAGTGCCGTGGTCACGTGGTGAGCGTGAGCGGCTGCGGAACGAGACGTCCTTGGTTCAAGTCTTCCGTCAAGTGAAAAGTTTAATTTTTTATTTTCAGACAATTATTATATGACGTACTCTTATGTTTTCATCACTTTTTTGGGAGTGATTATCACATCCACAAGAAAACCTAAATCGGGCAAAGTAGAAGAATCTGTTTACCCTTTCGCCAAGTGTACGAGTTAGGTGGATCGACAACACATTCCTGTCATGTGACGCACATACCGTCACCATTGTCGTATAGAATATATCAGACGTGTTTTCCTGTGGAGGAATCGATTGACCTATGACCTTGCGATCAAATGTTTTCGGTTCCCATTGGAGAGGCACGTTCCTTCGTCTACTAATCGCACGGTTTTGCGGTGCGGTCGCAAAACACAGACACTAAACTTATTACAGTGAACAGAGACGTCATTGAACGAACGGACAGATCATAACTCTGCGAAAATAAAAAAAGTAAACTTTTCACTCGAGGGAAGACTTGAACAAAGCACTTCTCGTTTCGCAGCTGCACACGCTAACCACAGGACCACGGCACTCCTGAGCTCACACTACCCTTGATGTTGCCTATCTTGCCGTGGACTACTCAATTTGTATATTTTGCTTATTTTTTTCATAGTTCCACACAACTTCTTCCTGTTTTCTCGATTTATCTGTGTTCAGTTATTCAAGGTCTATCCACTGTGCCAAATTATAACTAAATCTGAGGGGGGGCGGGAGTGTTGCGATGGGGAGGTTTCCTTGTGAGCACTATGGCACTTAACTTCTGAGGTCATCAGTCCCCTAGAACTTAGAACTACTTAAACCTAACTAACCTAAGGACATCACACACACCCATACCCGAGGCAGGATTCGAACCTGCGACCGCTGCGGTCGTGCGGCTCCTGACTGTAGCGCCTAGAACCGCTCGGACACCCCGGCCGGCATTCCTCGAACATTTCTTCCTCGATGTTGAATAGTAGTAGTCATCTCTTGGCCAAGAATGCCATTTTTAGCCAGTGCTATTCTGCTTTTCCCAACCTAGTTGCTCCATCCGTCATGGGTTTCTTGGCGCCTAGGTAGCAGAATTCGTTAATTTCGTCTACGTCGTGATCACCAACCCTGATGTTAAATTTATCGCTGTTCTAATTTCTGCTACTTCTCATTACGTTCTTCTGTCTTTGCTTTACTCTCAATCCATATTCTGTACTCATTACACTGTTCATTCCTGTTCCGGGGTAAAGTCAAGCGCCGGTTCGCCAGTCAGGAACGTTAGAGCAGAGAGGGCTGTGAAGAAGACGTCAATCAATAGTACGCTGACCGACACCTCTCTAGGACGACAACGAGATAGCAGCGGCATCAAGGCGAAGAGAACATAAGCGCCGCGCAGCCTTGACGCGGCCAGTTCGCCGACTTCGACAGTGGCATCAAGATTAGGCATTTGTATAGCTCCGAATTAATAACTGCATTACTTCTCTTGTATTACAAATTGTATTTAGTGAAGAGATTGCTTATGTTGCTTGTCGCCCTTTGCTTGCAATACATCTTGTAAATTCTCGAAGTTAAGTCTTGTAATCATTTCCTTTTGTAATATACTTTATTAATACGATTTGCTTGAACTATTGTCTAGCGATCCCAGAAAGCAGGTTTCCTAGGCATCTCACTTTTGATGAGTAGGCAGGACACAACAATTCCATTGAACACATCCTGTAAACCTTCTTCACTTTCATTAAGGATAGCAATGTCATCATCAGATCTTAATATTTACATCCTTTTGCCTTGAATTTTAAACCCCCTCTTGACCCTTTCTTTTATTTCCGTCATTGCTTCTTCGACAGTGTGGTGTGTGTACTGTAGACCTTCAGTACACACACCATCAGATTATTTTACTTGTCGCTCTAACGAAGTAGGCGAGTGTCAGCAATATGTCTTGTGGTCTTATCGCGGCGAGTTTATCTTCTGCCGTTAGGTCAGACGATAGAAATGTCACTTGCACGCTTAGAGTAGCAGATTGATGGTGACCAACTTTAAACAGAACTTGATTAATTTTCACACACATTTATTAAAATAATAAAAAGCATAGACATTACGTAACTTGATTCTGGATGCTATTTACAATTGACAATGTGAAGTTCCTTTGGTCCTGGTACGTTAATCTTATTCTCACATATCTCTGATACTTGACAGTGTCTATGCATTTCTCATCATGGCTATGTACAGGAATATGATAATCTGATTAGGTGCAAACTGAAACTTGGCTATAGACTGGTACAGACAGGTGCAGATAAATGCAGACTGGTACAGACTGGTGCAGACAAATGCAGACTAATCAGAGGCCTGTACACTCGTTATAATACCTCGCGCGTCCATGTATCACTGCGCGAGTGTGATCTGCGAGGAGAAAAGGTTCTACATTAGCAGCAATCTCATTGGCTGCGTTATATATTAATACGAGGATCGGCGGAAGCAGAATTTGGTCCGTCTCTAGACAGCGCCATCTCGTAGTGCAGAGACGGACGAGCACTGCGCCTGCACTGTTGTGCTTAGCGTGGCGCGCTTTAGTGGGAAAGTTGTGTATGCGCTGCCTACGCGGAACTATGTACACAACAGACATATAGACTGAAAAGCCATAGCCAAAGACTACATCGCTGTCTAACTCCTTTTTTAATCCATGCACTTCGTTGTTGATCTTCCACTCTTATTGTTCCCTCTCGTTTCTTGTACACTTTGAATGAGTACATTACCCGTCTTTTTATGTACGAGGGTCATTCAATAAGTAATGCCCCACATATTTTAAGAACCCTTTAATATACATTGTCAAACGTCCTTGTTGGTGCTTCACATTTGATGTTTCTTCTCTGCGCCGGTGTACAGCGTCAAAATGGCGTCTACATACGACTCACGTTACAAGCAGCGTGCTGTTATTGAATTCTTGTGTGCAGAAGAAGAAAACGTGGTGAACATCCATAAACATTAGTGTGCAGTGTATGGCGATGCTGCAGTTTATAGGAGGAACCCAGGAACACATCGCCAGTTTGGGTTGGACATCATTGCCTAATCCACCATACAGTCGAGACCTGGCACCCTTTGAATTCCATCTCTTTGAGCCGCTTGAAGAGTCTCTACGAGGAACACACTTTGAAGATGACGAGAGAGTCAGTTAAGCAATGAAAACATGACTACTGCATGGGGGCTTAATTAAATATAATTGATTGAAAATATATTTTTTGTTTTTAGTATGTCCGATTACGCAAGTCTCGTAAACGGTTGGCCCTGACTAGAATTGTTACGCTATCTGACTGCAACAAACAATGAAAGAAAATTTTCGAAAACACAGTTAATTAATTAAGTCCCCAGCAACTATAAAACCAACAAAACCAATAAGCACAAGAGTCACTGTTCTGTATGTGGGAGTGTGACTCAACGTCCACATCTGGCACGGTTCTTTTCCAACAAGACAAGAATTTTTAAATACCAACTATACTGACGTGACAAAAGAAATTTAGAAAAACTATAATTACGCAAGAAAACCAGAATTCACTCTAATACAAGAACACAAGCCAGATGCTTTGTTGACTGAACCTGTAGTGACGCATTATTTCAGATACACAATTAATAAAAGAACATTGTAGTTTTTACCTTCATATATTGACGAAATGCACACAATAACATCTGCTATCTCTCCCATCAAATAACTGCATAACATGGAACAACACTCTTTACTACCACATCTCACATGTATTGCAGAACTCAATTAGTCTTTCTCCTCACTGATTCCTGCTACCAAACTACTCCGCTAACACTTTCTTCTGCTCCCTTCCCTACCACCGCAACCACCGCATTCGAATACCTCGTGATTAATTGATTTCATCTCCCTTTACGCACTCAATTTCCAGTTCAATATCCTCGTATATTTTCTCTACCTCTTCATCTTCTGTCTGCGACGTCGGCATATATACCTGTACTATTGTTGGCGGATTGGTTTGCTGCCGATTTTGATAAGAACCATGCTATCACTAAACTGTTCGCAGTAACACGCTACCTTCCTAGTCATAATGAATCCCTTTTCCTGCTACACCAATTTCTGATGCTGTTGATATTACCCTATATCCATCTGACCAAAAACCTTGTCTTGTTCTCATTTCACTTCACTGACACCAACTGTATTTAGATTGAGTCTTAACATTTCCCTTATCAGACTTTCTAGTTTCCCTACCACCTTCGGACTTTTGACATGCCAGGCCCTGACTCGTAAAACGTTATCCTTTCGTTGCTCATTCAATCTTTTTCTCATGGTCAGCTCTCCCTCGTCATTCCCCTCATGGAGTCGTGAATGGGGGACTAGCCCATAATCTTTTGCCTGTGGAGAGATTGTCATTACATTTTTTCAGTTACCGGCCACATGTCCTGTAGATGTACATTACGTGTCATTAATGCAGTGGTTCCCAATGCCGTCTGCAGCCTCATGCCGTTGATCATTGCTGTGTCTTCCAACCTTTCAGGGGTAGTTTCCCATCCCCAGGGCAAGAGAGTGCCCTAAACCTCTCTGTGCTTCTCAGCCCTTCTTCCCACACTGGTTCTTCCGCATGAGTCTCTTACACTACAACCTGCGAACATACAGTGATACCATTTTCACCACCATCATAGGCCCTGTATAAAAAGACCCCAACAGACTGAGGGTTCGAACCTGGGAGCGAGGACGTTTTGATTAGTAATCAAAGATGCTAACCCTAGCCCACGGACGCTAGAAAATCTAACAAGGGAATTACAGGGCTAAGTATTGTGGAGATCAGTGGAGTGGGGCGGAAAGAAGAGAGGATTTTTGGTCAGTTGTTATAGGGTAATATTAACAGCAGCAGAAAATAAGGATAGCAGGCTTCGTTATACAGAATAATGCAGGGTAGGCAGTGAGCTACTGCAAAGAATTCAGTGATAGGGTTGTTCTCTCATAATCTTCGGAAAAACAACGCCAACCGTAATAGGTCAGGTATACATGCCGACGTCTCAAAAAGAAGTATATGAGGATACTGAACGGGTAGTTAAGTATGTAAAAGGCATTGATAAACCAACAATCATGAGCCATTGGAATGTGATCGTATGGGAAGCAATAAAAGAGAGAGTTACGGGCTAATATTAGCTTGGTAGTAGGAATCAGATAGGCGTCACACATATCGAGTACTGCAATGAATTTCAGGTAGTAATAGTTGGTAAAATGTTTTAAAAAATGGTGAAGAGCAGGCCTAGCGGGACCATCCGACCGCCGTGTCATCCTCAGTTGAAGATGCGGATAGGAGGGACGTGTGGTCAGCACACCGCTCTCCCGGTCGTTATGATGGTTCTCTTTGACCGGAGCCGCTAATATTCGGTCGAGTAGCTCCTCAATTAGCATCACGAGGCTGAGTGTATCAGGAAAAACGGCAACAGCGCATGGCGGCTGGATGATCACCCATCCAAGTGCCGGCCACGCCCGACAGTGTTTAACTTCGGTGATCTCACGGGAACCGGTGTAACCACTGCGGCAAGGCCGTTGCCAAACATACTATGAGACATTCGGAAAAATACAGTCATCATCCTCTTCAAGATAGGAAAGGCAAATAAGTGCGAGAAGTATTACACAATTGGCCTAACGTCTCAGGTCCCCAAGTCGCGACAAGAATAATATACGGAAGAATGGGAGAGGAAACTGTTACGTGGTGATAGGTTTAGTTTTCGGAAAGGTAACGGCACCAGTGACGCAATTGTAAGTTTGTGGTTGATAATGGAAGCCAGGCTAAAGACAAATATTGACGCAGACCTAGGATTTGTCCACTTGGAAAATACGTTCCACCAAGTCAAATGGAGCAACATGCTCGAAATCACGAGGAAAGTCGGGCTTCGCTATAGGGAAAGACGAGCAATATACAATATGTACAAAAGCCAGGTGGAAGACTGGAAGACAAAGAAAGAACTGTTCTGATTAAAAAGAGAGCGAAGAAGCAGTGACCTATGTAAAAGATGGGTTCAATGTTGGGATCAAAATTCATGGTGAAACGATATCAATTGTACGATTCGCTGATGATATTGCCAACCAAAGTGAAAGTGAAGATGAATTGCAGGACGTGTTGACTGGAGTGAACTGTGTAAGAATACGAAATATGAACTGAGAGTAAACCGAAGAAAGAAAAAAGTAGTGATGAGTATCATAAATGAAATTACCATTTCATTTAACTTTATAATCGGGGAACACGAATTTGACAAAGTTAAGGAAACAAAGTAACACAGGAAGGGCCAAGCAAGGAGAACATAAAAGCAGATTAGCATAGACAAAAGGACATTCATTTGCAAGAAAGTCTGCGTGTATATAATATTGGCGGTAATTTGAGGAAGAAATTTCTGACAGTATTCCTTTGGAACACAACATTGTATGGTAATGAATCATGTATTGTGGGAAAACCGGAAAAGAAGAGAAATGCAGCGTTTGAGATGAGCTTCTATCGAATGATGTTGAAAATTTGGTGGACTGGTAAGGTAAGGAATGAGGAGGTTCTGCGCAGAACTGATGAAGAAAGAAACATGGAAAACACTGAAAACAAGAGGGCACAGGATGATAGGACACCTGTTAAATTACCGAGAAATAACTTCCATGGTACTAGGGGAGCAGTAGAGAGTAAAATCTGTCGAGAAATATATGCACCAAATCATTGAATCGAGTTCGTCATATTTTATGGGTGTCAAACTTCGTTCTTGCTTTATCCAGGGCACTGAGATACGAGGTCATTCGATAGAAGTGTTAGACGTTCTGCGTATCTAATTCGAGAAAGTCGCAGATCGCTTTTCTCTGTTGATAATGCGGTCGAAAGAGCATTAGCGGGCTTTAATGTAAACGAAAATAGTTTCGTAATAAGTGGCAAGGAAATATTCGAGAAATTGGAGGAACGTGGAAAATCATCAAAAGTAGAAACTACGAGGAAAGAAAGCATTTTTTGGATAACAGGATTATCGATTTAAATTCAAATGCTATGGATATTTTTATTTCATCATTTTTCCCTTTCTGTAGCTCTTCCATCCCTTCTCTCATGTCCACTGCTGAGGGCACCCGTAATTTATTTACCTGTCTTTTCGTCTTTAGTGTTGTAATTCTCATTAACTAGTGTAAACTATGTTTTTATCTGCACTATAGTAATTTTTAAACATTTGATTGTATCTTAAATATTAACTTATAACACTTTTTGTAGTGATGAATGTAATGTAAGTATGTGGGATTCCTCGGTAGATGTAAGGGAAAACTTGACAGCCCTTATTTTTCCAGGTTAAATAAATAAATTACTTGTCAATTTCTGCCCCCTGTTGCTTCGCACGTATCTAGATGCAATCTAACAGGCCTCAGACTGCTAAGACTTTCCCATAGTTCCCTTGCCACAACTATACGTCTGAAAGCGTCTTCATGTGATATTTGTAAACAAAAAAAAAAAGAAAGAAAGAAAAAATCGCACCTGCCTCTACCTAAGGTTTCATACTTATATCAGGTGTATCCGAAGAGAAACTGCCCACTCTGTTCCTTGTACGTAAATACTCCTTTACGATCCTACGTGATTCGGACTACTAGAGACGACGTTGACTGTTGGATCTCCTATAGTCTTCAGAATCGCATTAAACAGTTTCTAACAGGTGAAACATTTTACGGTCAGAATCACCTTACCTCCAGTAACAAGGGCAATGAATGCTATTGTCTCGTTCCTGCACTTCCAAGAACGTCGAATGTGCGAACAAGACTGCTAATGAATCTGAAATTAATTAGCTACACATCACTCTCATAAACAGGCGACGACCCCACTTGATTGCTTTCCGCAGAGCAGTCACTGCCCTCTGCATCCATCACCGCAACGCCAAAGAGACGTCAACACCGCTTCTATTGTTCCGTATTCATTGATATGTCGCTGATCACGTCCCTGGACATATCCGCAGGTGGTACTATGCAGCAACCAAATTGCAGTTAGTCATAGTGACGACTTCCGATTGTTGTCAAACTCCATCCCATGTCGTCGAAGAAATGTCACCAATATAAAAGCATCCTCCTGATCACAGACATTTATCTGTTCATCCAATTTATTACTCCGAGTGTGAATTATCTTTTAGCTTGTATATTCTTTATTTCCTCTCGGGCGTCACAAGGGATTTCTTCACTTTTATTGCCTTATAATTTTTATGTACTAAGTCGATGGACGATGGACTCTCATATCTCTAAACTTATAGCTGACATCCCTCTCCATATCAGGATTTTCTATCTCGTCTCATACTCCTCTAAAAAAATTAATCTAAAGACTGAAAAAACTCATCCGAATGATACGAGATACTTCAAATGACTTCATCTGGGTTTCTGAAAATAACGCTGGACAAACTTTTTCCGCTCTTCGCCACGTCGTGGAACGAGACTTATGGAATATCCGGTCTTGTTTTATGACGACTTTAATGCTTACTACAAAATGATTACTGAATAGAAGCTATTAAAGTAGAAAAATAACCTTCCCCAGTTATTTTCATAGAGGTTCAGAGCCAGCCTCTAGAACTGCTCAAAGACAGGCTGTCCTTAGCCGCCATTAGCACGTATTTATCGGCACACGTTGTAGAGGCAAGTATCCATACAAGGAGAAAACTACAGGGAGCGAAGCTGTCTCCCTCTCAAGGACGTCTGCCCGCGGCTGTACGTTTCCCAGCGTGTGTTACTCTTTGCAGTGGCATCGTGGTACCGCCAGGAGCACGGGTAATGCTAGTACAGTGAAGGTACATATTACGAAATGATACAGCTATTATTTCCATTTCCTTCATTGGTGTTTTCCTATGCAGCCCATTTCGCACTGCATGCACTGCTAGATCTGCATAAATATCACCACGTGCAGCGAGAAGTTTCAGTTCAAATTTACTAAATTAATTTTGTTGCGGACAGTCGTAATTGTCGTTACTGTAATACAAGTGCACCACACGTAGTGGGGTTGGGGACGTAAGTTGATTTCGATGAGGTGCCTTTGTCATACTAATGTGAGAAATAACTGCACGACTTCAAATGACAATCGAAATATTCATACCCTATAACAGATTAAATTTACGTGCTTAAAACCATGCTTCACTCTCTCTTACTACGAACATTGTCGCTACACATAAAAATGAAATTTGAATGTATGAAGTATGAGTAATCAGTATCCTAACGCAGTCGAAAAAAAAAGCACGTACTACGTCCTACTCAGTTTGCGATGTATCGAGGAATGTCCGTTTTACATGGCAGTATAGTTCGCCAAAACTGACATTATCCGCAAAGTCTTGCTTGAAGCCCACTATGGAACCTAAGAAGTGAGTTACTCAGGTACCCTAAGTTCAATTTTTCTTTCGGGAGATAGTCTTAAATTACGTTATTACTTCTTAACAAATATGTACGATGATTTACGAAGACTGGAAGATTCTCTATCAATAAATCCTTATAATTTGCCGGATAATGAATTTTATTTACAATGCCTTTCGGTAAATCTACTAACCTTGCAACGATCTGCCACCAGGGTGACAAATCACTTATGCACACTTCGCACTTCGTCCAAATTGAGCGAAGAAAAAAGAAATATGTATGTGACATGCAACGTGTCGTCAGCCTTGGAGTACTTAATTAATTACAGCCCTTGGGATATCGTGTCCGAGAGAGCTTAGTTTGATTTTTGTTTCCAAATTCCATATAGATTCCTACAGATCATTTTTTTCTTCCAGACAGATCATAACATGCAAGCATAAAAAGTGTGCCAGAATTCTGCAAACGATGTACGCCTTTAATTATGTGCATCCCACTCTTCTAAGCGCCGTACACATTAGGCACTATTGTTTAAGAGACGAATCTGGTTGCCCTACTGCTTATTTGCTAGTCGAACTGTTCTACTGTGGGACGTCGGCTCACGCATGCACCATCCTGGTCAACGTTCACCTCGTTAATTAACAGCGAGTGGAGTTCCGTAGTCTTCGCGATGGATATTCTCTGAGGTACCAGTAGTACACTTTCCACACATTGGGATACCAAGTGTTCGGTGACTTACTACTTACCTTTTAACTGGACAACCTAGAAGTCTCCCATTCTCTGCGATAATGTCGCTCTTAGTCCGAAGCACTGATGCCGTTGTTTCTGACATGGTCAAGTCATCAAAGCATTTCCCTTCGTCTTCGGATTTACAAAGAGTCTCGACACACTGATGTAGCCTGTCTATTTATCATCTCCAAATAAAAGCTCGCACTAAAAGATTTAAGTGTTCGTATCTCCCGCCCACTGTTCCAGTGTGGAACGGTACATAAATAGAGCGAAAATAGTTCGATGAACCATCTTCCAGGGCCTAAGTGTGAACTGCAGCGTAGTCATTTAGACGTAAAAGTAAGAAGAATGAACAACAAGTATGTGAAAACTCAGGTTACCATGATCATGCAGACTTTCGTCTGAAGCAGTGGATTGAGGTACTTGTAAGCTCCATTAGACTGTGAAAAAGTGCAGAAAATTCAGCAGAATTGTTTAGAATACTTTTAACCAGTCATTTCTAGGACGCCTCGGTTAACATCGCCGCTTAGTGACCCCAACAGGGGGACAGGAACCAACCTGCCGTCGAAAAGCCACAACCAGAATTGCACTCTACCGACAGAAATATATTTAAAAATCTATGTAATTATTGTTGTTATTATATACTCAATAGAACGTTCTTCATCATAATCAAAGGCAAGAGTTCCCTGTTTTTGCTTCTGTGAAAGTTGTTTATGAATGACAGAAACAGGTTTTAAGTAAGCTCGGCAAAGTAAAGATGTTAGATATGTTTTTATTTCGCGTTTTTTTTTCAAATTTACCTTTCTCATGCAGTTGCATTTTAAAGCACAGTACAAATGAACAATTTTCGAATAAAACTTGAATTAAACATCGACAGTTTCTATTTTTCTACGAATACTGTTAATTTTTATATAACAGACAATAGGCTAACTATGTAGAACAAAAATGTCCCATAAGGTTAAGCAGCCCTTTACATACCTTCACTCAGATTCTAAACGGTTCACCGCTACCGGTCCTTAATGGATTCTGGTACACTGGTTACATACAAATGGAAAAAGCGGTCGAAATGAGATAACGCCGAATGTGTATGCAACACACTTAACGTCCATGTAGCGCGGTTACGGTCCTAACTGAACAATACTACTAGGAAAATACCGTAGTCTACACTTAGTTACGACAGGCTATTCCAGCTTACAGTTGGTTTACAATTCCAGCTGCAGTACACTGTGAGTGAGGAAACAGCACCGTGGCTGCACTAGCTACTCACCAGCTCCGATGTCATGTAGATACAATGAGTTATAATTGGAAATCGGCGTGATTGTAAACTGTAGAAAATTAATATGTTTCTTAAAGGGGGTAGAAAAAATATAGACACACCAAAAACACAGAACATTACGAAGCCTAATACGGTGTTAGAAACCACCTGGCTTTCAAAAGAGATTCCACTTCTCTCGGAATGGATAAATATAGGTTTTGCTTAGTTTTCAACGTAATCCTATGCCATTATTTTTGCAAAATAGATGTAAGTTTAGTTAACGATGTTGAAGGAATAGCGATCACTCACCCTTCTCTCCAAAGTGCATCACAAATGCTGATTAATAATGAGATCTTGTGACCTTGGTGGCCAGGGGAGACGCGACAATTCACCCTCGGGCTCGTAAAACCAGTCCTGGACTATGCAGTCTCTGTGAACAGGATCTCTGTCATCTTGGAACACAGTCTTTGGAGAAGTAACATTGTGCTGTGGAATGGATCTGTTCAGCCAAAATGGTCAAGTGGTCCTTGGCCGTACTGCGACCTTGCAGAGTAAACATGTGGACCTTAGAATACCACGATTTGGCTGTCCAACTCATCCCCGCACCACTGCAATGTTTCACTCTTGGGAAGTTGGAAACAGTGTGAAACAATCCTCATCACATCCATCCACTGCTACTTAGTCCAGGTTCATGTCTTTGTCATGTTGTCTTGTTTGGGGCATTTGCATCAGCGATGAGTGATCTCAGAATTCCAGCTCTTTTTGGTGCTGCTCGAGTTCGCGAGTGCTACATTCATTTCTACAGTGACTTTTGCAGATGTATTCCTCTTATTTCTATTCACAATCCTCTTGAATGGCCGTCTGTCACCATCGTTTAAAACGTACTTGAGTCTGCGTTGTGACTTGGTGGATAGTGTTCTTCCGCTTTCTCTGTATGCATTATAAATGTTCGATACGGTGCTTCTTATGGCACAGAACACTTCAGCTGCCTTGGTTACAAAAGCACCCACTATGCTAGCATCAATAATTTATCCACGTTAGAGCTCGCCTAGCTCCGATATAATGCACGACAGCTACACAGAACACTGTTCTTACCGCGACTGACACCTGCTCATTGCACATATGCTGTTCGTGGTCAGATGCAAACCTGCAGCTGGGCTAGCATCTGCACTTACATTCAAGCATGAATTTCCCGTGGTATTTCCACATTTTTGTCTTACCCCTCTAAGTCACGTCGTAATTCTAACGCAGCTCTTTTTTTGAGAGCTTGGTAATGACGTCACAAGCCAGTATCGCAAGAAAAACAGCGCCAGATAATGGAGAGCATTTGTGTTGAGAGACTTGATATGATATCGGCGGATGTAGCAAACAGTCCCTTTGACATCTACACGAAGATGAAATTGTATTGTGTTTGTCTAATATGTACGTGGGAAGAATGATGTAGCGGAATACTTCAGTGGATCGCTCTCACATTATTGGCTTTGTATTGTACGATATGAAAAATCATTTCGCTAATTACGTATTGCTGTTGTGCCGCCTCTGTTGTTTGCTGGTAGTTGTTGACATTCTTCGCTCGCCGTGGCGGAATGTTTACTTTCATGGTAGCGGGTAGTCAAGAAGACGATAGCCTCCAGCCGCTATGGTTCAAATGGCTCTAAACACTACGGGACTTAACATGTGAGGTCATCAGCCCCCAAGACTTATAACTACTTAAACCTAGCTAACCTAAGGACATCACATACATCCATGCCCGCGACAGAATTCGAACCTGCGACCGTAGCAGCAGTGCGGTTCCGAACCAAAGGGCCTAAAACCGCTCGGCCACAGCGGTCGGCCGTAGCCGCTATCTCTATTAAAACTACTCAATCTTCGATATTTCCACCGCATCGCGGATCTTCCTTCTGTGTATTTTACCTTCTCAGGCTAGTGCCGTATGCTTTTAAGATCTATAACCTGGCCATATTCTTCTTGGTGCTCCGCCAAAAACGTTTGAAATAGAAAGTGCTATCAACGGTAGCAGAGCATCAAGAAAAACAGGACCAGGCCACGATTTTATGAAGATAATATTTATAGATGGAAGGTCGGTTAAATAGTGGAAATGTCCAAGATTGGATGAAGTTACAAAAGTCTCGGAAAAAAGATGTGGGGTTGTTCAGCTGTCCTGGGACACGCGTGGAATCCTGAAGATAATTTTAACATAGGGATCGAAACGTCCAACACGATAACTCTGTCTGACGGGTAACAAAATTTTCCCATCATTTACACAAACTTTTTCTTTTATTATCTATAAAGTTCACAACACCTCGATCAAAAGGTGAAGTGAGGGATCCGCAACCCTAGACAACAAACTGCCACATTGTACGTACAGGGAAATAA
Organism: Schistocerca piceifrons; assembly: GCF_021461385.2. Classification (NCBI taxonomy): domain Eukaryota; kingdom Metazoa; phylum Arthropoda; class Insecta; order Orthoptera; family Acrididae; genus Schistocerca; species Schistocerca piceifrons. The sequence goes on from NC_060141.1 coordinate 589,118,206, forward strand.
TAACGCCTATAAAACGTTTTAAAAAATCGGTAAAGGCTGATTCCAAAGAAATGTATGTGTTGTGCGCCTTGTCCAACCAGTATACACTGATGTGAAAGAACATCATGACCACCTACCTAATAGCCGGTACGTCAGCCTTTGGCATGGATAAAAACGACAACACGCCATTTGGTGTAAGCAATAAGCTCTTGGAGGGTCACAGGAGGGAGCTGGCACCACATCTACACACACAAGTCACCTAGTCCCCGTAAATTCCGAAGAGGGCGCCATGAGCTCTGACACCACATTCAATCACATCCCAGATTTGTTCAAAAAAATGTTCAAATGTGTATGAATTCTTATGGGACTTAATTGCTTGCTAAGGTCATCAGTCCCTAAGCGTACACACTATGTAACCTAAATTATCCTAAGGACAAACACACACACCCATGCCCGAGGGAGGACTCGAACCTCCGCCGGGACCAGCCGCTTAGTCCATGACTGCAGCCCCTTGGACCGCTCGGCTAATCCCGCGCGGCCCAGATGTGTTCGATAGGCTTCAGATCTGACGAGTTGCAGGGCCAGTACATCTATTGGAACTCGCCACTGTGTTGCTGGAACTAGTGTACTATCTTGATGAAAAATGCCACTACCGTCGGGAAACATGATCGTCATGAAGGGGCTTACGTGGACTGCAGGCAGTGTACCATACCCCTTGGTTGCCGTGGTGCCTTGCACGAGCTCCATTGGAACTCATGGAAGCCCACGTGTAACTTCCCCAGAGCATAATGGAGCCTCCGCCAGCTTGTCTTCAATCCGCAGTACAGGTGTCAAGGAGCTGTTCCCATGGAAGACGACGGATTCATGACCACCTATCGGCATGATAAAGAAGATGACAGGATTCGTCAGACTATGCAAAGCCCTGGCAATGCCCCAACGTCCAGTGCTGTTGTTCACGTGCCCATTTCAGTCTCAGTTGCCAACGTCGTGGTGTTTGTTAGCACTGGTACATTCATGGGTCGTCGGCTGCGAAGGCCCATCGTTAGTAGTGTTCGGGGCAGTGTGTGTTCAGACACACTTGTACCCTGCCCAGCATTAAAGTCTGGCGTTAGTTCCGCCACAGTTCGTCGCCTCTTCATTTTTTTACCAGTCTTAGCAGACTACGACGTCCGACATCTGTAATGAGGGGCGGCTGACCTACATCACGACATCTGGACACCGTTTCATTTTGGTTTCGCCACGTGTTGAAGACAAATCGTGCAGTTTCCGAAGTGCTCGTTCCGAGCCTCCAGTGCACCTCTACCTGCCCTCACTCAGATAGATGCGCGCCCTTCCCATTCTATATACAGACAGCACTCACTGACACTATACGCACCGTGCGTGTGTCCCACCAGCAGTCCTTCCTCCACAGGCGATGCTGCTATTACCTGGAGGGGTTTATATAGATAGTGAGTCGCTAGCCATAATGCTCTGGCTGATCAGTGAATAGAGCCTTCTTTTCCGCTAATACTCAGTGGTAGGCCTGTCACCTACCTCGACGTGCTACAGTTGTGGCTCACGCCACAACTTGAAACTGGTAGCAGGGATTTCTCAATTGTGTACGACATTACCTGAGTGAGACGTTGTCACGTCGCTGGGTAGGTGTGTCGCGGCCTCTGACCAGATACTACTCGTGTGTGGTGCCCACAGTCGCCGGAATTGAGGCCCTGTGATTTTACATGTCGGGTCACGTGAAGGATATTGTTTATGTTCCACCTCTACCATAGAATCTCAAACACTTGAAACACCGCATTGTAGCATGTCTTCTTACTGGCACTCACATGGTGGATTGAGTATGGACAGTAATGAGCAACCGACTCGATGCGTAGCGTTTGGCGAGGGTGGAAAAATAGAACAGTATTTTATAAACAATGTAAAAAGTTGTGAAGGTTATTCATGCACACACACTGCACCATTTGTTATATTGTTCTTAGTCACTTATCCATACCGAGTGTTTGGAATGTTCCATGCACATTAATAATGGGGTTGGACAAAAATATGGAAACACGACAAACACATTACCAAGCGTAATACGGTTGGCATTCGAAACAGCTTTCACTCATTTGGAAATCAATCAATATGGGTCTTTTGTGGTTTTCAAGAAAATCTAGTATCATTCTTCCATTCCATCGTGGAATACCACGATGTGAATCATCACCAAACCCCCACTATATTTCACTCTTCCGACATAAACTCGGCCAGAATTTGGAAACAGGATGAAACACGTCTCCTCCGACAGAACGATTTTGTTTCATTGCTCCATTGCCCAGGTTTTATGGCTTCTTCACCGAATTATCCTCTTACGGGAATTTGCATCACTGATAAGTGGTTTTGGAATTGTAGATCGCTTTGAAATTCCGAGCCTCCTTTCGTCTTGTTTTGATGCTGACAGTGTCCGCGAGTGCGACATTCAGGTCTACAGTGAGTTTTGCAGCTGTCGTCCTCTAATTTTTTCTTCGCGGTTCTCTTTAGGGACCGTCTGACCCGCCAGGTTAGCCGAGGGAGCTAATGCATTGCTTCCTGGACTCGGGTAGGCGCGGCGGCCTCGGATCGAATCCGCCCGGCGGATTAACGGCGACGTCCGGTGTGCCAGCCAGCCTGGATGTGGTTTTCAGGCGGTTTTCCACATCCCACTAGGTGAATACCGGGCTGGTCCCCAAGTCCCTCCTCAGTTACACGACTGGCAGACATTTGAAAATGTTTGCACTGTTTCATGGCTTACACTGGACACAGAGAGCTGGGGTACACGAATTCCATACCGGGGGGGGGGGGGGGGGGGGGGTCCGGGGTGGCGACAGGAAGGGCATTGGCCATCCCCTGACACTAACATAGCCAAATCCATAGTAACAAGACCGACCCCGTGTTGAAGTGGGACAAAGGCCCAAAGAAAATTATGACCCATCAGTGACTGTGTCCGGGTGCACTCAACCTTGTGATACCAGTTGAGGAGCTACTCGACCGATTAGTAGCGGCTTCGGTCAAGAATACCATCATAACGACCGGGAGAGCGGTGTGCTGACCCCACACCCCTCCTATCCACATCCTCCCCTGAGGATGACACGGCGGTCGGATGGTCCCAGTAGGCCACTAATGGCCTGAAGACGGAGTATCAGTGACTGTGTCACGGTCATTTAGCACACGCTTTCGTCCACATGGTGAGTTAGTGGATGGTGTTTTTCTGCTTTCCCTATACGTGGTATAACTCTTCGATACTCCGCCTCACGAGACACCAAACACGTTGGCTACATTGGCTTTGAAAATGGCCACCACACGAGCACCGACATTTGCGCATTTGACTTCACTTAGCTCCGACATAATATGCTCACAACTGCACAGCACATTACGGTATCCCACTGCCTGTGTTGTTAAGAAGTAGGACGCATTGTTCCTTCGGATCTGTGACATTATAGAGCTGATGCTTGTCCATATTTACAACTGCGAATATATTTGATGTACGCAATACACTGTTCTGACGACGACTGACACTTCCAAAGTACTGAGTATATTGTACAGGTACCATAAGTGGTCACATGCAGCCGCACGACCTGCAGGCTTGGCTGGCATCTGCATTTAGTTCAAACATGCGTTTCCCGCGGTGTTTCCGTATTTTTGCCCAATCTTTGACCGGAAGAAGATGCTGTAATATGCAAATGATTAGCTTTTCAGAGCATTCACACAAGGTTGGAGCCGGTGGCGACACGTACAACGTAATGCCATGAAGAAAGTTTCCTACCGGTTTCTCATACACAAACAGCAGTTGACCGGCGTTGTTGTGATGCCTCGTGTAAGGAGAAGAAATGCGTACCATCACGTTTCCGACTTTGATAAAGGTCGGATTGTAGTCTATCGCGATTTCGGTTTATCGTAACGCGACATTGCTGCTCGCTTTGGTCGAGATCCAATGACTGTTAGCAGAATATGGAATCGGTGGGATCAGGAGGGTAATACGGAACGCCTCGCTGGATCCCAACGGCCTCGTATCACTAGCAGTCGAGATGACAGGCATCTTATCCGTATGGCTGTAACGGATCGTGCAGCCACGTCTCGATCCCTGAGTCAACAGATGGGGACGTTTGCAAAACAACAACCATCCGCACGAACAGTTCGACGACGTTCGCAACAGCGTGGGCTATCAGTTTGGAGACCACGGCTGCGGTTACCCTTGACACTGCATCGCAGACAGGAGCGCCTGCGATGGTGTCAACGACGAACCTGGGTGCACGAATGACAAAACGTCATTTTTTCAGATGAGTCCAGGTTCTGTTTACAGTATCATCATGGTCGCACCCGTGTTTGCTGACATCGCGGTGAACGCACATTGGAAGCGTATATTCGTCATCGGCATACTGGCGTATCACCTGGCGTGATGGTATGGGGTGCCATTCGTTACACGTCTCGTACACGTCTTCTTCGCACTGACGGCACTTTGAATAGTTGACGTTATATTTCAGATGTGTTACGACCCGTTCGATCCCTGCGAAACCCTACATTTCAGCAGGATAATGCACGACCGCATGTTGCAGGTCCTGTATGGGCTTTTCTGGATACAGAAAATATTCGACTGCTGCCCTGGCCAGCACATTCTCCAGATCTCTCATCAACTGAAAACGTCTGGTCAATGGTGGCCGAGCAACTGGCTCGTCAGAATACGACAGTCACTACTCTTGATGAACTGTGGTATCGTGTTGAAGCTGCATGGGCAGCTGTATCTGTAGACGTCATCCAAGCTCTGTTTGACTCAATGCCCAGGCGTATCAAAGCCGTTATTACGGCCACAGGTGGTAATTCTGGGTACTGATTTCTCAGGATCTGTGCACCCAAACTGCGTGAAAATGTAATGACATGTCAGGTATAGTATAATATATTTGCCCCTTGAATACCCGTTTATCATCAGCATTTCTTCTTGGTGTAGCATTTTTAATGGCCAGTAGTGTGGATCTACGTTCCCATGAAGCGACTGCGGAGCAGCCAGTATCTGCACGAGGCAGGACTCAGGACTCCACAGTGCTCGAGAAATTCGTCGGCGAGCATGACCTGGAGGCGGCAGAAGCACGCTGCGGCGTGTCGCGCCGACACAGCAGCCGCAGCGGCGCTCGGCCGGGGAGCTGATCGTTCGTTTTTGCCAGCGGCGTGGCTGCCCGCGCCGGCGGACGGCCGCCGATGGCCGCCAGATAGCGCACGTCGCAGCGCGTCCCGCCACGTCCAGTCCAGCACCGGCCGATGGCGGACGGCGATCAGCGCCATCTGCGGCGCGCCCGCGGGCCGCCTATCTGCGCCATCGGCGACGCGTTAGCCGGCCGGTCGGCCACCCCACTGACAGACGCCGGCGTGTCCGCCGTTCCGCTGCGCCAGTCGCGATCAGCTATATGCTGCTACAGTCTACGGAGACTCCTCCAGCCCAGGTGTGGATCGTTCGGAGCCGCTGCAATCGCTCCACGGTACGAGTCCCCTCAACGAGATTTACATCGTAACGGAGTAGGTACACTGCAGTATCGTGCACGTTTCAGCTAGCAAAGTGCTGTGTTCAAGTGGAACTATCGGAAGGGGTCGTCTACTTCTAAGGAAGTCTATTTGGGACTGTAACTCTAATCTGCTCTAAGAGAAGGAAGGACTCCTGAGAACCGACCTCGCTCTTCTTTATCGCTCGTATGTCCACAGCGATGCTGCTGCCCTGTGACATTCCACACCTGGCGCTACTGACCCTGTGTGCAGCATGTGAAGAATACTGAAGCTCAAAAACCAAAGAGAATGAGGTGACATAAGTGGAAATAATGTCATGATAGGTAAATCGATCTCAGGTATAGGTAATTTTTGGTGTTCCGTACTTCAATCGTAGAAACTGAACCTTTATATGATCACTTTGTTGTCTCTTTAGACCCCTTTTTCTCACGAACGGTTAGAGGTATCAGCCTGTAGCTTACGTCACACGCTGACATCTTCGGTTGCTTGGTGATGTGTTCGGGAGCACGACGGCTCAAACCTGCGTCCGACCATACTCATTTATGTTTTCCTTCATTTGCCTAAATCGCTACAGGAAAATGCCGGGACTGTTCCTTTGAAAGGGCACGGCCAACTTCCTTCCCCGTCTTTGACGCCATCCAAGCTTGTACTCCGTCTCTAATAACCTCGATGTCGACGAGACATTAAGCCCAATCTTCCTTCTTCTTTCTTCGGATGTGAGAAAATGAAGCTTCGAAGTCAATATAATCAAAATATACGGCTATTTATGTCACATATTTCGATACTTGTAGTTTATCTCATCAAAATCTGTAGGTTACTTCCCGTTGACCTACAACCATGAAATTCGATTAGAAGCTAGGTTCCACAGTACAAGTAAAGGAAAAAACCCAAAAATTGTTAATTTCTAATAATGTCACATAAAATTATAATGCTTTGTCATTTGTTGTTCGCCTGTTTGTCCGTCCGTCCTTCCATCACGAAGGGGTATAGTTATCAAATTGAAATTTATGTCACATACTAAGGTCTAAAGTCCATGTAGGGTAAAAATGTAAGCTTCTAAGTCAAAACAATCAAAAGGTTCGGCCGTCTGTAAGTACCCCTTTTCCTCAGAAACAGGTAGAGGTATTAAGCTTCCATGGTTCTCTGGTGTACTGCCGGATGTAATCGTCCAAGTTCCACGCTGTTTCTGCGAACAACCATTCCGCCATCATCAGGTGGTACTGATGGAATGAGGTATTAGGTTGAAAATTTTGTCGAATATTCTCTATGTTCCTTTCACAGTGTAAACAGTTTAAGCAAAAGCAGTCAAAAGATATGGCAGTATATATCACATATTTTCATACTCGCAAACTCACTATAGATGAACTAATAATGTACGTATTACATGTTGGGCCTGGTGGTCTAGCAGTTAAGGGCATGACAGGAATCCAGAAGTAGTGCGATCGAAGTTCTGTGGGGCTATGATTTTTTAGTCTTCGTTTTATTCTGGCCTTCACCTCTCAACCATATGAGGAATCGCAAGAAACTGTAGGTGTCCTTTCCCCAGATGGAAAACTGGGAAAGGTTAGGGGCACGAGAGTTGCCGAAATGGCGTCCAGTTCAAAAGATTTCCACCTGGCCATTTAACTACACGAAATTATTATTATTAGCTGAGCCGTGGCAGCCTATTGGGCGATAACGACATTGGAAGTCTCATCTTTGACTGCAGGGCTTCGAAACAACAAGTGTAGTTCCTCGAGGGGGGGGGGGGAAGGGGGGGGAGGGGGGGGGGAGGGGGGGGGCGGTAAGTACGGTGAACCGGGCGTTCGGTTGTCTTTGATCATGGCAATATGAGCTGCGGAGTGGAATCAAAAGCTATTATTTCTGGCGGCGTCCGCTCCTGATGGTACAACAGAGGAAAAAGACTCTCAACATCGCGACCAGAAAGAACCTGGTATTCATAGCTTGGCGTCTTCGAGGAGCGTGGAGTTGGGTACGAGGGATGTAGTGGGCTGTCGGCGGTCGGGTGTTTTGCTGCTACGTTCGACTCGTGGCAATTTTAGTCTCCATGGTGGTAGACTGCAGTGGTTTTCCCGTGGTTAAAAGAGGTCTGTTGAATTTTGTTGCTATGATACTTTAAAGTTGTGTGCTGGAACTTTTTCTATGATATGCCGTGTGTATGAATTTTTATTATCTTACTGTATTATTTTGCTTGCCTGTAACTGATGTCAAGTGTTCTTGAAAGGAGGAGGCCACTATGCTAATCCGTCCTGCCTGTTATTGTGTTCTTACGTGCCACCTTTTTCCCTCATGGCAATCTGGTAGCTCAGCTTGGTGTTTAAAGGATCTTCAAATTATAATTCTCCTGCGTGTCTTAGACACGAGTCATGAATTAATACAAATTCTGGCCAGTGCCCAATTATTTTAGTGAGATTAATGTTCATATTTGTGTTGGCTTTAGTTTGCCGTGTCGGCGCTAAATTATGCAGTCCGACTGATGTGGCCTCATTCGTTAATGTATGTTTAATGGGTGGTTCATCACGATGTACTACTTCATTTAACCCTCGAATGGACGCGCCGCTTTTCGTAACACAAACGTGCATATGGCGTACTTTGTACACATGCAAAGAATAACTGTCTTTCTGTGATCTAGGTAAATCACTATGAGCTAAATAGTAGGGTAATTTGAGTTGAATTAAAGTAGAATTAACTCAAATGAGCTAAATCACTGTTTAGTTAAAAAGTAATAAAATGAAGTTTCATTATACCACTCCTTTGCCACGGCTGACTTCATTATCTATACCAGCAGGTTCCTAAAGCACGCACTGCACAACTACACTCTTTCATTGCATTGCAAAATGACTTAGGCTTTCTATATTGAGACAGTATCAGTTATCACAAATTTCTTTGGATCTGCGGATTTTTTGCGAGAACTGCTCTCCACATCCCATATGTACCGGTATGTGTTGCTTTCACGTGTCCTTTGGAAACAAAGCTACGGCATGGGTCACAGCTCATAGCAGGAGAGATGGTTTTCGCTCGCCCACGTGTCACGTACCGCCCTCTTTTCTTGGTGGCATACTTCTTAATTCTTTGAACTCGTGGTTTTTTGTATGTCTCGAGGAAGGTTGATATGTCGGTAGGAATTGAAAGATTCGCTCTTTCCATTAGCTGAGGCTTCGTAAGGGAAAATTATATGTTTCTGAAGAAAATCAATCTCTTCTATTTTGGATTTCCGTCATTTGCGTGAACAATGATTTGAACATTGACTCTAGTTATATCTATTAGCGCGTAGAATACCACCAGTGGCTATCTTTCTGTCACCCGTCCGACGGAATACGCACCTCCTAGGTGGTCGAATGTGTCGACTCCTCCTTTGTTACACTGTAATCCAAAACTGTCCCTGGTTTACCTGTAGCTTCGGCAAAAATTTCAAAATCGTGTATAGCTAAGAGTAGTAAACCTGTCTTGTTTTTTCGGAACGTGCGAACTCAAGCCATATCTTTCTGGAATCCAATAGAGAGGTGTGAACAGCCCTACATTGAAAGGTCTCTGTTGGATTCCTTTCATGTTAATTTTTTAAAACTGTTGTCATTTACGGCATACATTCCACTTCTAAATTTAATGTGGTGTTTCTGACTATCTGGGAGGAGACTGAGCAGTGGAACGTGTTACTTTTACACTTAATCAAGAACGATCTGTCACACTACTACACTTTAAAACACAATTTATATGTAATTCATGTCACACATTCTCTTACGGAACCTACATCCGCTTTCTTTTATATACTGTATACGATAAGATACTGTCATCCCCCTTCCCTTCTGTGTGAAAGGATGAATGAGCAAATGTATTTCTAGTTGTATGATTGATGGTAGCAGACAAGCCTGTCTGCTAGAGAACAGTAGGACCAACGTCGGAACAGGTAGCTACGCTTTCTAAAAGCAAAGAGATTTATATTCTTACTATGGTCCTGTCCGTCCCTTGTCATGTTGGTACAGGAATCTGCCTCTCTGGTCACTTCCATTTTGTATCTGGAAGCACCCTTGGTAGGGGCGCACGAGTCAGTCCGCGGCGAGCGTCTGAAGTGGTAAGATCTCCGGCTAAGGACGTCTCTGCTAAGTCCGTAGGACAATGTATTTCTTAAGTTCAGCCTAACTGAAAATTTAATCATCTTTATTTCAGGTTTAGATCTAAAATATCTTATGTTATCTTAAATTGCAACACAGTGTAGTTTGAGTGTGAAGTTTAGAATATCTTCCAGTAGTTGCTTTGTCACTACTTTGCGAGTAAAGTGGAACCACGTGTTGAGGATCCGTAACTCTAACTAAGATCATCTATCTTAAATGCGAATGTGTGTGAGATTATAACGTCTCGTCTTGACAATATTTTCCAATATAGCAACTTTTCTATATGTTCAACCCACGTGGGGTGTATTTTGTGAGACCAGTACCACGTGCTTATACAATTGTTTGACCCATCAGGTTAATAGTAAGACGATAGTAATCAGTTCGAGGTTTTTCTTTTGTAAATTGCGTTTCGATGTAATTTATTTTAATTATCAAAATTATTGTGGAGTTACCCTCTTTGTGTAAACGAAGTTGACCACGTGTAGCATGTGGTGTAATCATCAAAGCAGCCCTCAGCTATTTTTTCGTGAAGATTTCACAGAGAGTTAGTATGAATTTAGTATACCAGTGTGTGGTAATTTCATGACGGACTGGATTGCGCTACAAACTCACATTTTCACAATCCTAAATAAGGCACCAGTTTAGTTATGAAACAAGTGTAATATGCTGAAATTTTAACGGAACAATGATCAATGTTAAAATAAATGTCCAAATATAAACTGATTTATTTCCTTTTATTTAAATTCTCTTTTTATATATATATCACCGATTGTCGTAAGATGACTATTAAAAGATTATAATTAATGTTAGTCTGGTTGGAAATTTGGTAAGCTAGACTGGATACCTGGTGAAACAGTTACTCAGTAATGCAAGGTTAACTTCCCCAGATAGCTCACGGCTTTTAACGCTCTTTTTATTGTCTTGAATATCAGCACCGCAGTCAGAACAAATTAATGCATCCAAATTACAACCTTCCTCAAGCAAAAATTCTTGTGGGATCACGTATTTCTTTTCTCTTAATGTACCGATGCACGTCAGCCGCTTCTTTAACAAGGACGTGGCTAAGCAATTCTTGGTGTACCAATTATCCATTGTAAAGTTTCTTCCAGAGCCGTCAATGTGAGTAACAAGGCTCCCCCTACAACATCACAGGGAGAAATGGATGCATCGTTTGGTCCTGTATGTTGTTTCCCACAATACACGTCAATATTACTTGTGAAGAATGTTTTAACATCTGCTAAAACAAAAATTTTTATGCCGCATTTCTCCGGTTTCTACAGAATATACTGAACAAAAGGACAGCTACCCTGAAAATCTTGTAACTTGCCGTCCCAAAACTGCCTTCGCTGTAATTCTTCTTGCAGTTCATCATAAACTGATCTAACATCTGCCGTACTGCAACAGATTTATCAATTATTCTTGTTTCTTGCCTTGTGCCCTTGTTGACAAAACAGACACATTGTAAAAGGAACAGAAGTCTTCTGAAGCTCATCACAGCTCTCGTAACCTCTATATCTGTGCCATCTGCTGTCTTCAGTTCAGTGACATTAGTGCGGTTAGGATTCCTAGGTCCGAAGAACATCGGTGAGATAGGTCCGGCATTTGATCGTTGCAATGCATTATTTCACATTTAGTAATTTCCTTAGGACCCCTTTCTCCAGAATGTTGTACACTTTCTTTGTTAGACCTAATGTACAGCCGGCCGGCGTGGCCGAGCGGCTCTAGGCGCTTCAGTCTGGAACCGCGCTACCGCTACGGTCGCAGGTTCGAATCCTGCCTCGGGCATGGATGTGTGTGATGTCCTTAGGTTAGTTAGGTTTAAGTAGTTCTAAATTCTAGGGGACTGATGTCCTCAGATGTTTAGTCCCGTAGTGCTCAGAGCCATTTGAACCTGATGTACAAGTTCAAGTATCTTATTATTTCGTCAATCATTTCCAGTCTAATTATTGTCCATAAAGCCTGTATTTCACTTGTGATCCCTCGGTCAAGACGTTTAGGCTTAGGAAATGTATTTACAATATTCTTTCTTTTTCTTTTTTTGCTCACATTACCATTTTTTTCATTTATATGTGTTATCACTCCCAATAATAGTATTATCAGTGGGGAGTGACTTTCACAGTTATCATCTGAATCGTGTTCTTGTTTATAATCTGAATCGTGGTCACTTTCTGTGATAAGTTTCACTTCTTCATCAGAGTCGTCATCCGTCGTTTTCATTGCCTCGAACGGTGTTGAAACCTCAGCTTCGTTGAGTAGCCATTTAAGCTCGTTGTCGGTCAGTTTCGACCTCGTCCTGCTCAGAGTGGTATCAACCCTCCTGCTACGCGTTATATTTTACTGCACACAAACGAAATGAAAGTGAAGGAAATATTCATATGACCTGGGGTGTGGAGTATTCTGCACATTAAGACAATACACTCACTGTTTATTTTATATTACTGCTGCCCACTTGGACGTATGACAACACGACATCTCACTGTGTTAGCTGAAGCAATAATGAAGCAATAAGTACGGGCTCGCAGTTGTAAAACAGAACGGTACAAGACAATGTTATTTGTCACTGGCGCACTTTATTCACAGGTGCGAGCGCATGAGGGTTAAATAGCAGTTTTAAAATAAAACTAACCTAGGTCGTATTTTTGCTACAGTGGCTGAATGCTATATGCTAATTGTAATACAATGGCTCACATACTACCAATCTGTTTCAGCATATATTGTATATCGCTGTCTCAAGGTTTCTCCGCAGAGTTGCCTTGAGTATGAGGTTCTGAGCCGACAGGAGAAGCGTTTCTAGCCTCTACCAAATACAATGCGAGATAAAACTTCACTGTTTTAGTTGCAATTTTGTTTTAAGCCTACAATTTTTTTAAAGAAAATAATCTTTTAAAAGATTCCTTGCAATTTGAGGGCCCTGCTGAGGCCATTAGATTGTTATTTTCTATTTAAAGGAGACCATTCTCGATGTCTTAGAGTGTCTGCGTTAGCATATATATGGGAGAGTGTAATTTTGTAGTGTCTTTATAGTAGTCCACATCTCACGGTAACAGATGTGTTATCGGTAGTGCGACGAGCGAACAGTCATGTAGTACTGATCATAGGTCTCAAAACGGATGAAAGAGAAATTTTAAACACCTTGGCATGTCATTAGACCTTTCATGTGATGCGTGCAAGATGGAAGGTCCAACATTATCCGAGAGGTACAGAAAAGGCCTGCCCCGAATTAAAAGAGGAGAATGTTCTCAGCCTTGATCGCGATTGCAGTGACTTTACTCTTTGTTGATGTACAGGAAAGCCAGTCAGTCTGGGAATATTTTGGATTTTCGTGTAAAATATTTATTTGGACTTAACATCTAGCGAGTCTTTGGAGCAATTTTCCGATACAACTTTCCTGAGGCGTACAGACCGGGAACTGTGGTATCGCCATCACACCACCTTCACTTCCTTTGCTTCTCACCATTTGCCTCTTTCGCTGTTCTCCAGGATTGATCACTCGCCATTTGAACGTGAACTACTTCCTCTTAAAGCTTCCTATTTCGCTTATTTTTGTTCAAATCTCCCAGATATCACTCTGCCTCTTCCTGTAGAGTAGACTGATCTCGGAAAATAGAGCTGATTTATACGCGAGACTAGATTCTAGCTTATAGACTAGGGGCATTATGGAGCATGTATAGAAATCAGTCTGTTCTGTACACAGCAACGACAGTTCCGGGACACTGTCGTCCACCAATGGACATCAGTAGAAGCAATTAATCGTTGAAGTATGCTAACTATATACTGGCTGAGTTCCTATACTAAATGCTGTAGGATTTTCTGACGTAAACAACGAATTCTTTATGGTAGCCAGAATAAACTACAACTCGCACGTTTCTCTTCAATGATTGGAATAGATGGTGAAAGTCAGACACCTGCCCAGCTCTATGTGGTTCTTTGTTCAATAAATATTATGATTCATACATATGTACACAATTCATACCCGCAAAACTGATATTAGAATTCGAAGCAACTGCTTTTCCTTCTACCTTAAGATTTTGAACCGTCTTCCCTGTCATGATTTCAAGGAATTTCTATCTCTCGGTTTCGTGTGACACCCAGCATCGAGGTACAAACCCCCTGTTTTCCAAGTCCCTGATGCTAATAGTGAGGCGTTCGAAAATGGCTCAAATGGCTCTGAGCACCATGGGACTTAACTTCTAAGGTCATCAGTCCCCTAGAACTTAGTACTACTTAAACCTAACTAACCTAAGTCTGCAGCTCGTGGTCGCGCGATAGCATTCTCGCTTCCCGCGCCCGAGTTCCCGGGTTCGATTCCCGGCGGGGTCAGGGATTTTCCCTGCCTCGTGATGACTGGGTGTTGTCTGATGTTCTTAGGTTAGTTAGGTTTAAGTAGTTCTAAGTTCTAGGGGACTGATGACCATAGATGTTAAGTCCCATAGTGCTCAGAGTCATTTGAACCATTTGAACTAACCTAAGGACATCACACACATCCATGCCCGAGGCAGGATTCGAGCCTGCGACCGTAGCGGTCGTCCAGTTCCAGACTGTAGCGCCTAGAACCGCTCGGCCACTCTGGCCGGCAGTAGTGAGGCGTATCAACGTTCGTCCATTAGATGAACGGTCAAGGCATGGATAAACTTCTGTGTGTTCGGGTGAATAATGTAGCTAAAGCTGTTGGAAGAATATGAGAAGAGGAGTTAAACACAAAGAAAACTGAGTATAAGATAGTGAGTAGAGACACGAGTTCTCTTTTTACACATATAAACGTGACACGTCTCCGAATGGTAAGAGTGTAGAGGACCCTAAAAAAGAGACTGGACAAGGTAAGTGTGTGATTACACAATTAATTTGAGTCATTTGTAGTAACAAGGTCAAAAATAAGATCACGTACACAAAATTTGTAGGAAGCATCAGGGTAAGAAATTTTTGCGGAACAAGAAAAAGAACAACTGCTCTTCACGCAATTTGATTACCGGAGACGAAATTCGGGAGTGTGAAGATGGTATGAGAAATAAAAAATCATAAAAATTATAGAAATGGTAGGGAACACCGTGGAAGCTATTTGAAGGAAGGCGCCACTATGATATTGACATTTAGAGTTAAAATATGAGAACAAATGACAAAAGAAGGCTTGCAGGTTGATCCCAGAGGGGAAAAGTGAACTAAGTCACCTCCTAGAAGATGGGAACCAGATGTCAAGAAAGCTATGGACTCCAGGAATTTGAAGTGGGATTTTGGAAGACGGTGAGCTAAAGAGGTTGAGATGGAAGGAACGGCATTAGCTACAAACAACTAAGCTTCAAAGTAACTCGTACAGGCATGCGTATTCGAAAATGGCTCTGAGCACTATAGGACTTAACATCTGAGGTCATCAGTCCCCTAGAACTTAGAACTACTTAAACCTAACTAACCTAAGGACATCACACACATCCATACCCGAGGCAGGATTCGAACCTGCGACCGTATCAGTCTCGCGGTTCCGGACTGAAGCGCCTAGAACCGCACGGCCACCGCGGCCGGCTCATGCGTATTCAATTACAGAGATGTCGGACCGGGTAGAATACAGCACTGCGGTCGGCAATCCCTACATAAGACAACAAGTATCTGACGCATTTGTTACATCGGTTACTGCTGCTACAGTAGCAGGTTATCAAGATTTAAGTGAGTTCAGACGTGATGTTGTAGTCAGCGCACGAGTGATGGGACACAGCATCTCCTAGGTAGCGATGATGTGCGGATTCTCCCGTACGATCATTTCACGTGTGTCGTGTGAATATCAGGAATCCAGTAAAACATAAAATCTCCGACATCGCCACGCCCAGAAAAAGATCCTGCAAGAACGGGACTAACGACGACAGCAGAAAATCGTTCATCGTGGCCGAACCGCAGTCCATCCGTACTACACACAAGTCAGCCAATGGCACCCTGACTGACCTCCCTCCAGGACGACAACGCGACAGCAGCGGCCCCTACGTGAAGAGGTCGGAAGCGCCGTGGTCGACTGGTTGCGACCCACTTCGGTAACAGCATCAACGTCAGTCACTCCGTTAGGAATCTCTATGTAGTTATTCCCAAGAAGCCTCATTATTTTGTAAGTCGCCCTTTGCTTGCACCACATCTATCAGAGTCTTGCGTAATAAAACTCATTAATACTAGATGTTTGATTGATTGTCTAGCGAACCGAGTATGCAGGATTCCTAAACACAACAGATTTCGGTGTTGCATTTGTCTTTAGTATTCTATACTTGCCGGCCGGAGTGGCCGTGCCGTTCTAGGCGCTACAGTCTGGAGCCGAGCGACCGCTACGGTCGCAGGTTCGAATCCTGCCTCGGGCATGGATGTGTGTGATGTCCTTAGGTTAGTTAGGATTAATTAGTTCTAAGTTCTAGGCGACTAATGACCTCAGAAGTTAAGTCGCATAGTGCTCAGAGCCATTCTATACTTCAATGTTTTCCTTCTTTAGCTTTAGTATCTAGTTGTATCTACACTCCTGGAAATTGAAATAAGAACACCGTGAATTCATTGTCCCAGGAAGGGGAAACTTTATTGACACATTCCTTGGGTCAGATACATCACATGATCACACTGACAGAACTACAGGCACATAGACACAGGCAACAGAGCATGCACAATGGCGGCACTAGTACAGTGTATATCCACCTTTTGCAGCAATGCAGGCTGCTATTCTCCCATGGAGACGATCGTAGAGATGCTGGATGTAGTCCTGTGGAATGGCTTGCCATGCCATTTCCACCTGGCGCCTCAGTTGGACCAGCGTTCGTGCTGGACGTGCAGACCGCGTGAGACGACGCTTCATCCAGTCCCAAACATGCTCAATGGGGGACAGATCCGGAGATCTTGCTGGCCAGGGTAGTTGACCTACACCTTCTAGAGCACGTTGGGTGGCACGGGATACATGTGGACGTGCATTGTCCTGTTGGAACAGCAAGTTCCCTTGCCGGTCTAGGAATGGTAGAACGATGGGTTCGATGACGGTTTGGATGTACCGTGCACTATTCAGTGTCCCATCGACGATCACCAGTGGTGTACGGCCAGTGTAGGAGATCGCTCCCCACACCATGACGCCGGGTGTTGGCCCTGTGTGCCTCGGTCGTATGCAGACCTGATTGTGGCGCTCACCTGCACGGCGCCAAACACGCATACGACCATCATTGGCACCAAGGCAGAAGCGACTCTCATCGCTGAAGACGACACGTCTCCATTCGTCCCTCCATTCACGCCTGTCGCGACACCACTGGAGGCGGGCTGCACGATGTTGGGGCGTGAGCGGAAGATGGCCTAACGGTGTGCGGGACCGTAGCCCAGCTTCATGGAGACGGTTGCGAATGGTCCTCGCCGATACCCCAGGAGCAACAGTGTCCCTAATTTGCTGGGAAGTGGCGGTGCGGTCCCCTACGGCACTGCGTAGGATCCTACGGTCTTGGCGTGCATCCGTGCGTCGCTGCGGTCCGGTCCCAGGTCGACGGGCACGTGCACCTTCCGCCGACCACTGGCGACAACATCGATGTACTGTGGAGACCTCACGCCCCACGTGTTGAGCAATTCGGCGGTACGTCCACCCGGCCTCCCGCATGCCCACTATACGCCCTCGCTCAAAGGCCGTCAACTGCACATACGGTTCACGTCCACGCTGTCGCGGCATGCTACCAGTGTTAAAGACTGCGATGGAGCTCCGTATGCCACGGCAAACTGGCTGACACTGACGGCGGCGGTGCACAAATGCTGCGCAGCTAGCGCCATTCGACGGCCAACACCGCGGTTCCTGGTGTGTCCGCTGTGCCGTGCGTGTGATCATTGCTTGTACAGCCCTCTCGCAGTGTCCGGAGCAAGTATGGTGGGTCTGACACACCGGTGTCAATGTGTTCTTTTTTTCATTTCCAGGAGTGTATTTCTAAGTCTTAGCTCGCATGTTTTATGTAAGACGATCCGTAAAAAGTGTGGCATAATGAGTGCAACAGAGAGCATGAGGAACACCTGGCTATACGTAAGAGAAGCATCCTATGGCGTCAATGTTGCCAGGCTGAATAAACAGATAACAGATTACAACATCATAATAAAATCGGCCTATTACAGCGATTTTTGCTTCGCCGAAGCATACCTTATCAAAGGGCGCTTGATTATTGCAAAGGGATCTACCTTGTGATCTCATTACGCCAATATACTTGTAACTGAAGCCATGATGCTGAAATCGTGACTTAAAAATATAGCGGGTGATCAAAAAGTCAGTACAAATTTGCAAACTTAATAAACCACGGAATAATGTAGATAGAGAGGTAAAAATTGACACACATGCTTGGAAAGACAAGGGGTTTTATTAGAACAAAAAAAAGTTCACAAAATGTCAGATCTCTTGTGCGCGTCGTTTGGTGATGATCGTGTGCTCAGCCCCCACTTTCGTCATGCTTGGCTTCCCAGGTCCCCAGACCTCAGTCCGTGCGATTGTTTGCTTTGGGGTTACCTGAAGTGGCAAGTGTATCGTGATCGACCGACATCTCTAGGGATGCTGAAAGACGACATCCGACGCCAATGCCTCACCATAACTCCGGACATGCTTTACAGTGCTGTTCACAACATTCTTCCTCGACTACAGATATTGTTGAGGAATGATGGTGGACATATTGAGCATTTCCTGTAAAGAACATCGTCTTTGCTTTGTCTTACTTTGTTATGCTAATTATTGCTATAATGAACAGATGAAGCGCCATCTGTCGGACATTTTTTGAAGTTTTGTATTTTGTTGGTTCTAATAAAACCCCATGTCATTCCAAGCATGTGTGTCAATTTGTACCTCTCTGTCTACATTATTCCATGATTTATTCAGTTTTCAAATTTATACTGACTTTTTGATCGCCCGGTACATTGCCGAAGTAAAAACACCGTCTGAAATAAAGTATACGTATTTTAGTATTACATTTTCTATTCATTCCAATGTCTCGTTTTTTAGGATTAGCCAATGAGGATATGATTAAAAGGAGATAAATAAATTTTCTCTATTTTGAAAAACTCGCACACTACAATATCTGGTCACATCTACTCAACGGCGAGTTAAATCAGTATATCGTCTCTGTATAATACGATACGGTATATTATTTACCTAAAGATTTTACCTTGGGTCCTGTTGAGTCACACAGTGGATAAGAGACGTCCAGAGTTTCTACTCTTATTTCACTCTCTACCTCCGGCAACGAGGAAGTGATATATAGTAAGTCACGTAATGGGTACACGTATACAAAAGCCCTTTTCTCTAGAAAAAAAATAATCGCCATAGAATTTAGTATCACAGAATAGCTCAAGCCATGCGATACCGTCGGATGCATGCGTGGGAGGGAACAGATGAGCCCAGCCATCTACTGCGCTCCGAATGGGCGCCAGCCGCCGCTAAATCCCTGCACGGTCACCTGTTCGACCGTCGCCCCATTATTTCCCCGCCTCGACGACGCTTCATCACCCTAATAGGCAAATTCGTCTGGCGGACAGGAAGCGAAATTGTGTCGTTAGTACACCGCGTCAAGAGCATTTAGTGTGTGGCCGTTGAACTTCCACACCAGTGTAACATTTCTTATCCAAGCACGCAACTAGATTCTACAGCGGAGGAAGCTGTACAGTCTAACAAGTAGTGTGTGAAGCTACTAGCATGTACACAGTTCTGTCTCTATAGCTCCACTTGCAACAGTCAAAACTACTTATAAAATATGCCGAAGAACATATAGTATTCCAAAGCCAACAGCGCTCGTTTCCTATGCCTATTGCAAATGGCACAGTCATTAATTTCTCTAGTTTCCCTGTGCGTTTATTAAGATGTAAGTACGGTCCCAGAATTACCCTAGACGAATCTTTTCCACTCTATTGGCTGGCATGACAGTAACAATTACAATTTATTTCAATGTTACAGCGTGAAGTCAAGCGCCGGCAAGCTACTCGGGAACGACAAAGCAGAGAAGGCTTTTAGAAGAAGTCAGCCAATCGCACGCTCACAGGACCTCACTCCAAGATGACAACGCGACAGCAGCGGCCCCTATGTGAAGAGCACATAAGCGACTGGTGACGCCCCAGTTCTATAGCAGCTTCAAGATTAGTGACTTCGATAGCAGCGTCAACGCTAGAACACTTCGCTTATACTCTATTTAGCACAGACTTTGGATTGTCTATAATGAAGAATATTGATTATTTCGTATATCGCCCTTTGCTCGTGACACATATGTGTAATTGTCAAAGTATTGTAATTTTCTTATTGCAATAAATCTCTTTAATGCGACTTGTTTGATTGTTTCTCCAGCGGACCGAATACGCAAGTTTCCTAGCCACTACATTCAAAAGGAAAACACCCTTGCTTTCAAATTACATTGAGGGGACAAAAGTCATGGGATACCTCCGACCTCCTTTTTCCCGGTGTAGTGAAGCACCTGATCGTGGCATGGACTCCACAAGTCGCTCAAAGATCCCAGAAGAAATACTGAACCATGCTCTATAGCTCTCCCTAATTGCGGAAGGGTTGCCAGTTCAGGATTTTGTCCTCGCAGTGACATCTCGATTATATCCCATTGACCATGTCGGGCAATCTAGATGGCCAAATCATTCTTTCGAATTTTCCAAAATATTCTTCAAACCAACAGCGAGCAACTGTGGCCCGCTGACATGGAGCGTTGTTATCCATAAAAATTGTATCGTTGTTTCGTAACATGAAGCCCGTGAACGGCTGCAAATGGTCTCCAAGTAGCGGAACATAGCCATTTGCAGTCAATGATCGGCGCAGCTGGACCAGATGCTCGACTCTATTCCATGTAAACTCAGCCCACATTATTATGGAGTCACCACCATCCTGCACATTGCCGTGTTGACATCTTGGTTCCACTGCTGAGTGGTGCCTGCGCCACACTCGAACCCTGCCAACTGCAGTCGGAACTTATCTGACCAGCCCACGGTTTTCCAGTAGTCTAGGGTCAACCGATATGGTCAGGAGCCCAGGAGAGCCGCTGCAGGCTATCTTGTGCTATTAACGAAGACATTCGTGTCGATCGCCCGCTACCATGAAACATTAACCCAATATTTTGCCGCACTGCCCTAACGGATACGTTCGTCGTACGTCCCAGATTGATTTCTGCCGTTATTTCATGCAGTATTGCTTGTCTCTTAGCACTGACAACCAAGCACCGCTGCTCTCGTTCGTTAAGTGAAGGCCATCGGCTGTATGTCCGTGTGAGATGTAATGCCTAAAATTTGGTGTTCTTGGCACGCTCTTGACATTGTGGATGTCGGAATATTGAATTCAAATGGCTCTGAGCACTATGGGACTTAACATCTCTGGTCATCAGTCCCCTAGAACTTAGAACTACTTAAACCTAACTAACCTAAGGACATCACACACACCCATGCCCGAGGCAGGATTCGAACCTGCGACCGTAGCAGTCGCGCGGTTCCGGACAGAGCGCCTGAACCGCTAGACCACCGCGGCCGGCGGAATATTGAATTCCCTAGCGATTTACGAGATAGAATGTCCCATGCTTCTAGCACTAAGTACTGTTCCGCGGTGAAAATCTGTTAATTCTCGTCGGGCAGCCATAATCAACGTCGGGCAGCTTTTCATATGGATCACCTGAGAACAAATGGCCGCTCCGCCAATGCACTGCCCTTTTATGCCTCGTGTACACGATTCTGCCGCCATCTGTATATGTTCATGTCGCGATCCCATGACGTAGAAGCGCAGAAATTAGACCAAGTTTACAAATCTGCACGAATATGACCTCTGTCTAAACTGCAGTATTTTCCTCAAAATACAGATGTAAGCATGTACGTCGAACTGGAGGAAAACTCTACGCTGCGTGAAGTTCAGTAATGTAAGTGCTGGGACATACATTAACACAGAAATTGCATTTAAGATACGATGAACAGTTATAATAGACAACAAGAATAAAAACTACAAACGCTTAAAGGAATTACAAAGCAAGGTTGCTGGTGTGTTTTAGGTAAAGTTGCGGTTGCTTTTCTGGCTTCTCTGCGCTTTTTGTCCAGTTTTACCTATTACTTTCAAAATGTTCTTGCCGTTATCTTTGCCTTATGCGTCCATGCCCTATCTCGCATCATTTTTGACGAATGTTCGTTTGCAGGAAGACTACGTAACTTTTCACTTACGATGTTTTACTCTTTGCAGATGTGCATGAGAGGACGCAGCCCCTTTTCTTATTAATGTTTTACTTTTTTTCCTTTCTTTGTAAATAATCTCACTATGCTCCAAAAGGATAAAACGCGCCATGAAATAATCATTATTTTTCAACCAAGATTGTTTTCTTTTTAAAATTTCCTAGACGACGTTCTTCGAAAATCGTAAAATTGCTGCTTTTCAGCATCATCTGCTTGGTTTCTGTGTCAAATGTGAGCCGCTCATAACGCCAGAGCACAATCTGCAGAAGATTTTTCTATGAACTTCCGCTATTTATCAGGCTCGACAACACTCCGAAATAAACAGTTCTCAGTAAGGTGTCAAAAGAGCTTACTGAAAGTATTCTCCGATCTGGATGACTGACTTTCCCTGATAATTCTTTCAGGTAAGCCTAGCCTAAGATTTTCATCCCCCACACTTAACCTGATGTGGCCATATTGTCTTTGGTCGCTGCGTGTAACATTCTGGCATGATGGCTCAATAGGCTACAGACTGCAAATACTAAGGATCTAGGCACAATTAGTTGGTCCTAACATATTTTCTATCACTCACATGTTTTCGTAAAAAGCATGTTGTGATGAGGAAGACAGGAACTGAAAGCTAATTCAGTATGTAAAAGCTCCACCTTTCTGGCAACAGACGGTCCTGTCTAGGCCCACTGACTGCGTGTCATCCATCAGCCAACAGTCCCGCTTGGGTCCGTTATGGAGGGTCGTGTAGACAAGAAACAGCTCTCCCGGTCGTTGATGAGTTAGCAGACATGGATACGCTACTCCTCGGTCAAGCAGCTCCTTAGTAAATATCAATTGGGAATCGAGCTCGGGACCTCTGCATGACAGTTGCCTACAGTGAGCATTCGGCTACGGAGGCGGACAATTTATTCTTTAAACCGAGATGGAAAGCGAGTTTGCAGCGTTCTAGTGTGGGGATGTGAGAGCAAAGAGACACCTTCAGCTCTGCAATAAACTTTAGTTAGTAATAACAAACGCACTGTTTAAGAATCGTAAGAGGAGGAAGATTGCTTGGAAGAGGCTTTAAGAAATGTGGAGATTTTATTTGGATTACATCAGGGAGAGATGCAGATTCCGGTATCAGATACTGATTTGTAAGGTGTACACAGGCACAGAAATAGGCGTAAATCACAATTTAGTAATGATCAATAATAGGCAGAAGTGTAAGATAATCGTTAGGAACAATCACTATGTAAGGAAGCGGAATACTGATGATCATATGCATCTGAAGTAACCCGACGGTACAGATTTTGCGATAATGAATACCACAGCCACAGTAAACAGTTCGTATAGTGAGGAATTGAAGTCCTACACAAAGTAATCTGATAAACTGGCCAGACAAAGAAAAGCAGCTGCGAAGAACTTCGAGCAACAGAAAAATCACATAAAAACTGTTCGTGGCAGAAATGGCTGTGTCATTATTACCAGCTTAAAAATGAAATCAACAGGAAGTAGTCGGAAGGTAAAGCGAAATGACTGAAGGGCAACTGTGGAGAAATCGAAGAGCAAGTGCTTGTAGAAATTCAGAAACCCATAATTGTGGAAGAAAATAAAAGCTACGGCGTCAACATTAACAGAGCCATAGGAATTCTACTACGCAAGAGAGAGGAGGAACAGGTACGCAGAGTGCTGTGAGGGCATCTATCGAGAGGACAGAAGAAGAAGCGCGTGCCGCTATGCTTGGCATAGGGCATCCAATATTAATCAGAGTTTGTAATTCCTGAGATCAAGGGGGTAAGAGGCAACAGAATGGCTATTCAAGTAAGTGTATCGAGTTCATCAGACTGGAGACTTACCACCAGACGTTCGAAAGAATATCTACATAATCCACAAGATATCAAAGATAAATGCAGCTTCTGCATAAAATTTACTAATAAGAAATATGTGTAGCAGAATAGATAATAAAACTAAGTACCCGCTACATAATGTTCGTACAAACAGATTAACAGCTTCTGCATCCAGTTTACTAACAAATATGTGCAGAAGAATGGATACTGCCGCGCAATGTAGCCGCACGGTATGAAGCGCCTTGCCACAGTTCTCGCGGCTCCCCTCGTCGGAGGTTCGAGTTCTCCCTCGGGCATGGGTGTATGTATTGTCCTTAGCGTAAGATAGTTTAAGTTAGATTAAGTAGTGTGTAAGCTTATGGACCTATGACCTCAGCAGTTTGGTCCCATAGGAACTTACCACAAATCCCCCCCCCCCCAAAAAAAAAAAGAATGGGTAAGAAAACTGAGTACCTGTTAAATAATGAAAGGTTTGGCTACAGTAAAACTAAAGGCACCAAAGAAGCAGTGGTGACGCTGCGCTTGATAATGAAAACATGACTTAAGAAAAATCATGTCACTTTCATACGACACGTCGACCCAGAAAAAGCGTTCGACGACTTAAATCGGTACAAGGTATTTAAAAATCACATAACAGTAGATATACACTAAGGGAAAAGGTGGATAACATACAATATATAGAATAACTAAGTGGCAACAACAAAAATGGAAGACCAAGAGAGAAGCGTTTTTATAAATAGGGTGTAAGAGAGAAGTTGTCTTGCTTTTCTGCTGTTCCACATCGAAGAAGCAACGACGGAAATAAATTAAAAACTCAGAGATGGGAATAAATTTCAGGACGGAATGTCATTGCTGTCGTCTGTGAAAATGAGACAGATTTACATTATCTGTTCAATGGAAGGAACAGTCTATTGAGGAGAGAAAATGGATTTTGAGTGAACAGAAGAAACACGAAATTATTATCTTCTTCATACTGGACACCTCACAACATTTTTATCCTGAGGCTGTGCTTCTACAGACGTCTACATCTTCATCTACATGGATACTCTGCAAATCACATTTAAGTGCCTGGCAAAGGGTTCATCAAACCAACTTCACTATTTTCTATAACTGCAATCTCGTATAGTGCGCGGAAAGAACGAACACCTAAATCTTTCCGTACGAGCTCTGATTTCCCTTATTTTATCATGGTGATCGTTTCTCCCTATGTAGGTCGGTGTCAACAGAATATTTTCGCATTCGGAGGAGAAAGTTTGGAATTTCGTGAGAAGATTCCGCCACAACAAGAAACGCTTTTGTTTTAACTATGTCCACCCCAAATGATCATTCCAGTACACTCTCCTATTTCGAGATAATAGAAAACCTGCTGCCCTCCTTTGAACTTTTTCGATGTACTCCTTCAATCCTAACTGGTAAGGATTCCACACCGCGCAGCAGTATTCTAAAAGACGACGGACAAGCGTAGTGTAGGCAGTCTCCTCAGTAGATCTGTTAAATTTTCTAAGTTTCTTGCCAATAAAACACAGTCTTCTGCTAGCATTCCCCACAACATTTTCTATGAGTTCCTTTCAATTTAAGTTGTTCGTAATTGTAAATCCTAGGTGTTTAGTTGAATTTGCGACCTTTAGATTTGACAGATTTATCGTGTAACCGAAGTTTAACGGATTCCTTTTAGCACTCATGTGGATGACCTCACACTTTTCGTTATTTAGGGTCAACTGCCAATTTTCACACCATACAGATATCTTTTCTAAATCGTTTTGTAATTTGTTTGGATCTTCTGATGACTTCATTAGTCGATAAATGACAGTGTCGTCTGCAAAAAACCTACGACGGCTGCTCAGATTGTCTCCAAAATCGTTTATATAAATAAGGAAAAGCAAATGGCCTAGAAAACTACCTTGGGGAACGCCAGAAATCACTTCTGTTTAACTCAATGACCTTCCGTCAGTTACTAGGAACTGTTACCTCTTTGACGGGAAATCATGAATCCAGTCACATAACTGAGACGATATTCCATAAGCACGCGATTTCACTACAAGGCGCTTGTGTAGTACAGCGTCAAAAGCCTTCCGGAAATCAATAAATACGGAATCAATTTGAAATCCCTTGCCAATAGCACTCAACACTTCATGCGAGTTAGCCCTTATTTCATAATGTTCGAATACAATATATGTTCCAAAATCCTGTTGCATATCGACGTTAATGAAGTGCGCCTGTAACTATACAAGTGTGCAAAACCAAAGGGCGAAAGTAATACTCGCAAGATGTGACATTTGCAAGTAACATATGTCGATGAAATTTGGGCCATATACAGGTTGCCCCATTTATCTTGACCATCCTAAATAACTGTTTGTCCCAATGAAAATTACAAAATATTTCAAGCAAATGTTCTTTAGCCGTCAGGGGGACATCAATCAGCATGATTGCCTTCGTTGTAGATTTTTTTTTACAAAGTTATGAAAAGCGGTACGTCTCTTTTAAATGGCACCTCGTATTTTTTATTCGGTAATTCATTTCCTCTCCTAAAAACCTATTCAGAATTGTATCACAGTGCACCATTCACTGAAACACAACGTTATTGATTACACAACACAACACTGACGTTGACGCTCCCAGTGCTTAGTGCAGACACTCGGGGTAATGGAACACATCCACGTGCTGAAGTTGACAGAGAACAAATGTAAACATAAGTAGAATGCACACCCGTCATCCCTCCAACCGTCGTCAATTGAAGAGTTGTTTGAATAGAACGCACACCAACGAAGAGAAGGTAGAAATGTTACTCATCTATGGGGAACGTAAATTGGCAGAATAGTAATTGCAATACTGTTTTCTTACGTATGGGCGCATTTAGTGGATTAGTTTAGTCCTTTTAAATACTGTTGTGTAGAGTAAGCATACATCAAAGGCTGTCCTTCCTACAAACTACATCAACATAACGTTTCCTTTATTGTTGTGGTTGAAGGTAGACGAAATGCTACGCAGCCAGCGGAACTGTACAGAGAGTGATATCCTGACAAGGACCCATCTTCCTGACGGATGTTTTCTCGTCTTGTTGCGACGCTTCAGGAAACGGGAAGTTTCAAACCACTACAACGCAATCGTAGCACTCGCAGAGACGAAGCTGCTGAAGTTGCTGTTCTCGCTTCCGTTGCTATGAATCCACATGTGGGCACACGACAGCTTGAACACGAGATTGGCATTCCTAAAACCAGTGTACTTCGTATTCTTACACGCCACCGGTTCCATCCTTACCATGTACACCTACACCAAGAATTGCATGGAATGATTTCCAGAATCGGGTACAATTCTGTCAGTGGGCACAGCAGCAAATCCTCGGCAACCCGAACTTGTTCTTCAATATTCTATTTACCGCTAAATGTTCCTTCTCAAACGAAGGACAGGTAAATACAAGGAGCACGCATTATTGGTCCAGAGACAACCCACGATGGCTTAGACAGGTGGAACATCAGCGTCAATGAAGAGTTAGCATCTGGTGTGGGATGCTTGGTACTACAATTATTAGCCCTCATTTCATCAATTGTAGTCTAAACGGCACAGCGTAAGCCAACTTCCTAAGATGATTTCTTCCTCTTCTTCTGGATGAAGTGCCGCTAAGAACCCGAATGCTTATGTGGTTTCAACACGATGGATGTGCAGCACATAATGCATTGCGTGCACCTCATGTTCTGAACTGAAGGTATCCCGCCAGATGTTTTGATCGAGGAGGAACAGCTACTTGGCATGCTAGGTCTCCTGATTTAAATCCTCTGGACTTTTTTCTTTGGGGATCCTTTAAAGACGTTGTCTATCACGATATTCCAACAGTTTCAGAGGACATGCGGGAACGTACCGTGCTTGCTTGTAATTCTCTTCAGCAGGCAACACTGGAAGCAGTAAATAATTCTTTCATTCAACGAGTGCACCAGTGTATCGGTGTCCAGCGTCACCACTCTGAGCTCCTTTGAATGTTCTACTCCTGGGCAATGGTACAGGAGGATCAAAGGCAATTTTGTGCTATGTTTTTACTTGGTTCTCATTTGTTTTCTGACAACTCCAGCAAGTGGACGAGTTTGTGATCTTGGAAGTCAGTGTTGTGTTTTGTGTATTTCAGTGAATGGTACAGTGTGATAAATTTTTGAATAGGTCTTCAGGAGAGGAAATAAATTACCGAATAAAAAATATAGGGTGCATTTAGAAAAGTCATAGTGCTGTTCATATCTTTGTAAAAAACAAATCTACAATGAAGGCAATCATGCTGATTGATGTCCTCCTCACGCTAAAGAACATTTGCTTGAAGCATTTAGTAATTTGCATTTGGACAAACAGTTATTTAGGGTGGTCAAGATAAATGGGACACCCTGTACAGAAAGAACTGTTACATTATAGTACAGAAGGTAATTTACAGAAATACTCTGTGAGGCGAACAGAAACGTCGCTTTCACCCGAAGACAAAAAGTACACTGAAGGCACCGAAAATGCAGGACAAGGTTTCTGATCACCATGGACGGCAATGCATGCTCTGTAACGTGTTCCCATGCTGGCAAAAACTTTGATAAGAAGTTCGACTCTTCCTCCAGCGTGCTGGACAACTGCTGGATGATCGTTGGTGCATATGAACGTGGTGCAATACGTCTTGTCAAATCAACCCATAAGTGCTCACCTTCCAAGAGCACCTCCACCTGTGGTGTTCGGAGAGGCCACGCATTGTCATCTATAAAAATGAACTCAGGACGAACGCACCCGTGGAAAGACGTACACGGAGAAGGGGCGCAGTGTCAGAATGTAGCCGACCGATGAATGTACCGTATTGAAAGATCTCAAGGTCAATATGTCCAAGCAACGTTACGCCTTCCCACACCGTAACACCCGGACCACCAAAACCATCATGTTAGATAACGTTCCTGCGTGCATCAAGTGTCCGCAACTCTCGCCATATGAGGGTACGCACACGAAATGAGCTGTTCTTAATTTTTTTCATAGATGTTGGTTCACGTAAGCCCAAGTGGGAAAATGCCACCTTCAGTTTTTAAGGTGTAGCTGAAATGAAATTACCTCAACTTAACATCAAAACAGCACATCACGTAACAGACGAAACGAAAGCAAACTTTTCAACGCATGACAACGAAGCAAGGACGACAAGAAGCAGAGTAGCACACGCAAAAGATCATCCCTCGCCAGTAGATGTCAAACATAAGCCTTAACCTGAGAAATAAAATTCTGAGAATGTAGATCTGCGGGGCTCATTGTACGAAAGTGTATCACGGAAAACCAAGAATAAATTAAACAAAGAGTTTCGCAAAAGAGCGCAGAAAATTAAGTAAAGGCTATTAATAATGAGCCAAGTTTGGTGGACCTCTGCAGAATCTGAGAAGAAAGGACATCTGGAGAACACACAGAGTAGGTGGAAGTAAATGTAACATTTACGTCAAGTAGCTATACTTTGATATCCGCATTATGTAATTCGTTTGATTTGAAATAAAAAATTCTTTTTCTTATTCTATAATCTGATGTACTCTGAAAATGTTGTGTAAATGTCTTTTATGAAAAAATGTCGTTTTATGTACCGAATTGTGATACACAAGTGGTTCGTGCTTTGTGAAGTTAGAACTGTAGCTGGCGTAAGTTTGTGGGAAGTGCCTCCACAGCGAAAAGGTTGGCGAGAATGTAAGAGGTAGAAGGGCGTGAACTGACGCGGGAAATCCTTGTAGCACATACAGTCAGGTGCTAGATCTCGACGAGTCAGCATTCAGAGTGATCAATGAGGCAAGGTTTTCTGGAAAAGAACAGTAATCGTGCCTCGAATGTAGACTGTTATTACTGGTGTCTCATGCTCTTCATTGGATTGCTCTAGAACCTACGTTTACGACGCCAAGGAGATATCCTGAAGGGCACATGGCATCAAGAACCATGAACACATCTTACAGCTTTGTTCTATCGTCACAGAAGACCACCATTGCTTCCAGAATAAAACAAATTATGTATTTGTAACTATTAATTTTGTAAAAGCTTGTATGGACTAGTGTTTGCTGAAGACATAAAATAATAAGTACTAAAATCTATCTTTGCATCACGAATGGTGTTTTGTCCCACATTACTTACATTCATAGCATCGCGTACCTGCTACAACAATTTTCGGTGTTTTCCTTTTATGAGAAAGAAAAAGTAGTTAAACGATTAATCACAATCATTAAAAAAATTGATAACCCTGTCAATAAGTTTTGATTTTTCAAGTAGTCTTTTGATTGAAGTACTCCATGTAACAGCCAAAATTCTTAAGTTCAGCTTAGAGAAAAAGAATGTTTAATTACAATTACAATTTGAAACGAAATTAGCATGGTTAATAAAAATTTATTTCTCTGGATATATAATTTACTAGAGAATAGTGATGATAGAAACAAAGTCTAGACCACAGTAGTTTCAAAGCCTACGACGGTCATATTGATGTATTACGTTTGTAACCATTGTCTTTGTATGTATATTCCTTCTTTGTGTCTCTTGTTACTATGATTTCTAGTGAAAAAGTTATTCTGAAAATATGTTGTGGCATACATAACAGTTTCAGGGTCCCACCATGTTTTAATCATTCTGCCAGAAAAACTAATTGTGAAAATTAGTGTCAAGCTTAGTTAATTGTTTCTGAAATGTTTCTGCTTTCAAGATTATGAGTGGTAATATTTTCTCTAAGCCTTATCAGATTTAGGGTCCTCATACGCTCTGTGCAGTGCAGAAGCTTATGTACGGTTTACCCAAACAATTAGTGTTCCTGTTAGTTAACGTAACATCTTGGTACCTATTTCAAAATTACTGTTTCTCAGTAGTGCAGTATTACGAGTCACCCCATGACTAAATCTTCAGTACTTTTCTTCTGTTGAATGATACATTGAAATTAGCACTATCCTCTAAGCATCAAAGTAGACTGTGTAGGTCAGTATGAAATAACTTGTTGCCACTGATCTTAAACAGATAGAAGCTCTGCTCACAATTAGTCATTTTGATAATACATGGTATGGTGTGCTGTTCTTTTCTTGTCCAATTTAGAAGGCAAATTTCTGATTGAAATAAGTTTAATACAGCAGTTAGTATACTGAGTTAGCTGTACATTTACTTTCTCCTAGTTAGGCCGTCAACCTACCTGTTTCTCATGATCACACCTTTTTTTTCCATTATAGTACCGTCAGTTCGACTCCCCCTACAATCACTGTTGCCTTCTTTCAATACTTTACCCTTCTGGTAACGAATTATAGTCCGATTACTTTCCATTGGCATGCATGATCATGATAAATATTAAATTCTGGAAAAGGGTAACATCGTTGGGTGGAAAAGCTTTTATAGGAAACCTCTTGAGTATTGTGTAAGTGGTCGGCCGCTGTGGCCGAGCGGTTCTGGACGCTTCAGTCCGAAACCGCGCTACTGCTGTGGTCGCAGGTTCGAATCCTGCCTCGGGCATGGCTGTGCGTGATATCCTCAGGTTAGTTAAATTGCAGTAGTTCTAGGTCTAGGGGACTGATGACCTCAGATGTTGTCCCATAGTGCTTAGAGCCATTTGAACCATTTTTAATGTGGAAGTATGTGTGTTAAGACATCATGAAAAAAATTCTATGGTACTAGAGTGAGTAATAGAGAGCAAATATTGTAGAGGAAGACTGATATTGGAATAAATAGTGCAAATAATTGAGGACATTCGTGGCAGATGCTGCTCTGAGATGAAGAAAATGACCCAGGTAAGAAACCACGGCGGGGTGCAGGAAAGCAATTTTGATGACCCTCCGCTGACAACGAATTTTTGGAAAAATTGAAATTACAATGTAGTTATGCCTCTGTTTTAAACTGCCGGCCCCTCTACAACTACTTTTATTAGTCACTTTAAAAGACCGATAGATCGCTACAACATGCGAGGGTTGCCCAGAAAGTAATGCACCGCATTTTTTGTTTATCAGCCGAAAACAACGCTGCAAATGCGAAACGTTACGTATGTATTATTTGATGTCTGCTGAGTGAGCGCGCGAAGTTTCCATCACTTCCGACAAATATCGTAGCTGCAGGACAGTTTCAAAATGGCGTCTGTAGGCGATGTAACATGCTGGCATTGAGTTTCTCATTACAGAGGAAGAAACTGTGGGGAATATTCACAAACGTTTGTGCAAAGTCTATGGAGCATCTGGTGTCGACAAAAGCACAGTTAGTCGCTGGGCAAAGAGGGTGAGATCATCAGAAGTCGGTTCGGCGGAGCTCCACGATTTGCAGCGGTCGGGGAGACCATCCATGGCTGCCCCATCTGACAGCCCTGTCCTAGCCCTCTCGGACTTCCACTTGTTTGGGCCATAAAAGGAAGCCATTTGTGGAGGACATTTTGAGGAGGATGAAGAGGTGATTCACTCAGTGAAGCACTGGCTCCACCGCCAGGACAAGGATAGGTACGGACAGGGCATTCATGCCCTTGGTTTGCACTGGAAGAAGGCCATAGAACGGGATGGAGAGTATGTGGAAAATTAGGTGTGTAGTTAAAACATCATTATTTCGTGTATGTAATTCTCATTATGTTCAATAAACAATTCTTGAAGAAAAAAATATCGGTGCATTACTTTCTGGGCAACCGTCGTACTACCTCCAATAGGACTACGCCTAGTAAAGCATGACGTTCTGCATACCAACCTCTGAATGGATAGCAACTAAACATTTGCTTTACAGTTATCTCATTTACGTTTCATTCTTGTGTTATTGCTAATTCGACCTATCTAGTCTTTCGTTCCTACTACAATGCTAGTCTAGTGAGAGAACTTCAGTGAGGTAGAAATAAAAGAGGTTAGTTAGTAATAAATAGGAACTTCGAGTCGGAAGGCAAGGTAAAGTAAGATAACAATTTATTGCACTGAGCCAGGGAAACGTAGAAAATTTTAATATCACAAGCGTTTATTGGTAATGATCTTACCTGGATGAGAAATGTTCCTGTCATAGCACAATGTTGTTGTTCTTGTTGTTGTGGTCTTCAGTCCTGAGACTGGTTTGATGCAGCTCTACATGCTACTCTATCCTGTGCAAGCTTCTTCATCTCCCAGTACCTACTGCAAAAACGCTGCCCTCCAGTACCAAATTGGTGATCCCTTGATGCCTCAGAACATGTCCTACCAACCGATCCCTTCTTCTAGTCAAATTGTGCCACAAACGTCTCTTCTCCCCAATCCTAATCAATACCTCCTCATTACTTATGTGATCTACCCATCTAATCTTCAGCATTCTTCTGTAGCACCACATTTCGAAAGCTTCTATTCTCTTCTTGTCTAAACTATTTATCGTCCATGTTTCACTTCCATACATGGCTACACTCCATACAAATACTTTCAGAAACGACTTCCTCACATTTAAATCTGTACTCGATGTTAACAAATTTCTCTTCTTCAGAAACGCTTTCCTTGCCATTGCCAGTCTACATTTTATATCCTCTCTACTTCGTCCATCATCAGTTATTTTGCTCCCCAAATAGCCAAACTCCTTTAGTACTTTAAGTGTCTCATTTCCTAATCTAATCCCTCAGCATCACCCGACTTAATTCGACTACATGCCACTATCCTCGTTTTGCTTTTGTTGACG
Organism: Schistocerca piceifrons; assembly: GCF_021461385.2. NCBI lineage: Eukaryota > Metazoa > Arthropoda > Insecta > Orthoptera > Acrididae > Schistocerca > Schistocerca piceifrons. The sequence continues at coordinate 589,151,357 of NC_060141.1, forward strand.
TTCATCTTATATCCTCCTTTCTAGACACTACCCATTCCGTTCAACTGCTCTTCCAAGTCCTTTGCTGTCTCTCACAGAATTACAATGTCATCGGCGAACCTCAAAGTTTTAATTTCTTCTCCATTGATTTTAATTCCTACTCCAAATTTTTCTTTTGTTTCCTTCACTGCTTGCTCGGTATACAGATTGAATAACATCGGCGAGAGGCTACAACCCTGTCTCACTCCCTTCCCAACCACTGCTTCCCTTTCATGCCCCTCAACTCTTATAACTGCCATTTGGTTCCTATATAAATTGTAAATAGCCTTTCGCTCCCTATATTTTACCCCTGCCACCTTCAGAATTTGAAGGAGAGTATTCCAGTCAACATTGTCAAAAGCTTTCTCTAAGTCTACAAATGCTAGAAACGTAGGTTTGCCTTTCCTTAATCTTTCTTCTAAGATAAGTAGTAAGGTCAGTATTGCCTCACGTGTTCCAGTGTTTCTACGGAATCCAAACTGATCTTCCCCGAGGTTGGCTTCTACTAGTTTTCCATTCGTCTGTAAAGAATTCGTGTTAGTATTTTGCAGCTGTGACTTATTAAACTGATAGTTCGGTAATTTTCACATCTGTCAACACCTGCTTTCTTTGGTATTGGAATTATTATATTCTTCTTGAAGTCTGAGGGTATTTCGCCTGTTTCATACATCTTGCTCACCAGATGGTAGAGTTTTGTCAGGACTGGCTCTCCCAAGGCCGTCAGTAGTTCCAATGGAATATTGTCTACTCTGGGGGCCTTATTTCGACTCAGGTCTTTCAGTGCTCTGTGAAACTCTTCACGCAGTATCATATCTCCCATTTCATCTTCATCTACATCCTCTTCCATTTCCATAATATTGTCCTCAAGTACATCGCCCTTGTATAGACCCTCTATATACTCCTTCCACCTTTCTGCTTTCCCTTCTTTGCTTAGAAATTGGTTTCCATCAAAGCTCTTGATATTCATGCAAGTGGTTCTCCTTTCTCCAAAGGTCTCTTTAATTTTCCTGTAGGCAGTATCTATCTTACCCCTAGTGAGATAAGCCTCTACATCCTTACATTTGTCCTCTAGCCATCCCTGCTTAGCCATTTTGCACTTCCTGTCGATATCATTTTTGAGACGTTTGTATTCCTTTTTGCCTGCTTCATTTACTGCATTTTTATATTTTCTCCTTTCATCGATTAAATTCAGTATTTCTTCTGTTACCCAATCATTTCTACTAGCCCTCGTCTTTTTACTTACTTGATCCTCTGCTTCCCTCAAAGCTACCCATTCTTCTTCTACTGTATTTCTTTCCCCCATTCCTGTTAATTGTTCCATTATACTCTGTACAACCTCTGGTTCTTTCAGTTTATCCAGGTCCCATCTCCTTGAATTCCCACCTTTTTGCAGTTTCTTCAGTTTTAGTCTACAGTTGATAACCAATAGATTGTGGTCAGAGTCCACATCTGCCCCTGGAAATGTCTTACAGTTTAAAACCTGGTTCCTAAATCTCTGTCTTACCATTATATAATCTGTCTTATACCTTTTAGTATCTCCAAGGTTCTTACATGTATATAACCTTATTTCATGATTCTTGAATCAAGTGTTAGCTATGATTAAGTTATGCTCTGCGCAAAATTCTACCAGGCGGCTTCCTCTTTCATTTGTTAGCCCCAATCCATATTCACCTACTATGTTTCCTTCTCTCCCTTTTCCTACTCTCGCATTCCAGTCTCCCATGACTATTAAATTTTCGTCTCCCTTCACTACCTGAATAATTTCTTTTATCTCATCATACATTTCATCAATTTCTTCGTCATCTGCAGAGCTAGTTGGCATATAAGCTTGTACTACTGTAGCAGGCGTGGGCTTGGTGTTTATCTTGGCTACAATAATGCGTTCACTATGCTGTCTGTAGCAGCTTACCCGCATTCCTATTTTTTTTATTCATTATTAAACCTACTCCTGCATTACCCCTATTTGACTTTGTATTTATAACCCTATATTCGCCTGACCAAAAGTCTTGTTCCTCCTGCCACCGAACTTCACTAATTCCCACTATATCTAACTTCAACCTATCCATTTCCCTTTTTAAATTTTCTAACCTACCTGCCCGATTAAGGGATCTGACATTCCACGCTCCGATCCGTAGAACGCCAGTTTTGTTTCTCCTGATAATGACGTCCTCTTGAGTAGTCCCCGCCCGGAGATCCGAATGGGGGACTATTTTACCCAAGAGGACGCCATCATCATTAACCATACAGTAAAGCTGCATGCCCTCGGGAAAAATTACGGCTGTAGTTTCCCCTTGCTTTCAACCGTTCGCAGTACCAGCACAGCAAGGCCGTTTTGGTTAGTGTTACAAGGCCAGATCAGTCAATCATCCAGACTGTTGCCCCTGCAACTACTGAAAAGGCTGCTGCCCCTCTTCAGGAACCACGCGTTTGTCTGGCCTCTCAACAGATACCCCTCCGTTGTGGTTGCACCTACGGTACGGCTATCTGTATCGCTGAGGCACGCAAGCCTCCCCACCAACGGCAAGGTCCATGGTTCATGGGGGCCATAGCACAATAAGGCGAGTATTTCCTAGCCATAGTTAGGGATGTAAAAGAAGGGAATTAGCTTTTTACTTTTCAGGCAGCTTCAAAGACATTTCAATCAAAACAGCTTGACATGTTCGAGATTTCTTACGCGTCAGTATTAATACTCATGTCATGTAATATAACGCATCGTTTCAACTAAAGTATCATAATGTGTGATGTCTTCCCACAGAAACAATGCATCCCCAGAAATTTTTCGGCTGTTACACCTATGCTCTTCAGCCATGTGATGATACGTATATTTACTGTGGCTGGTGAATCTTCTGGATTTTGAGCGCAGGATCGGGGACTTCAGCCTACACATAGCAAGATGCACGTGTTCCTGCACCGCGCAGCTAAAAGAGTTCACTGCTCTGTAGAAGTAGTGTTAATTCGTAAAAAGGCGCGAATATGTCAAGATGTTTTGATTTATACGTCTTTGAGGGTAGTAGATAAATCTAAAAACAAGTTCCCTGCTTTTACATACCTAACTCTGCCCAGGACATATTCGCCTTTTTTGTGCTGTGATAGGAAAATTTTTCGTTTTGGCTCCCAACTCTTACTCTAATTCTGACATTAGACCGCCATAGCTTGTGAATCGACGTAGATTTTTGTTACTAAGAAACGACTTATCCAGTATGGGTTTTTGTGTTGTTGCTCGTATCGTGACAAGGGATGAAGCTTTCACAAAATAACACCACGACCATTAATTACATGTATTTGTTTACCTTCTTACAAAATTAGAACTGACTCGCACATGTCTGAAACACAATAGAGGCGCGTGCAAAAGAAACTCTCACAAAAAACGTGTTTTTTGCACGTAAAATCAAAATGAAGCTAAATTTTGGAGAGCGAGTTCACAATTTTTTCGTAAGAATATATTATCTGTTTATCTGATTCACTTTAAACTGTTTGTACTCATTCAGTTGACGTAATAATTAATTTTGCGTGCTACATTTAGCTCGAGTTGAAACCTTAGTAGATCGACTGCACTGAAATATTATTTCTGAGTTCATTCATTTATTTACCATAGGGCAATGTTTGAACCGATCCATTCAAGTTTGAAGAACAGAAGATGCGCGCTTCAAAAACCTCTCAGAAAAAATTGTTTCTTGCACGTAGTTGTACGTGAAACCTGAACGCTGCATATACAAATGGTACCATTAGGTCAGCATAATTAATATCTTTGAAAAAGAAATTAATCGATTCGCACAAATTGTCCCGGTTTAAGCTCCGGTTCGCCGTTCGAAACTTGTTTCATATACTGTAACATAGTGGCCGTAAGACAGATGTTCGAATGGCTGTACAAATAGCCATCTGGCCTAAATAAGAACTTTTACACCATTTCCTAGCTCAACTAGGAACCGAGCACCAAGATACTGCACACGGCCTTCTCATACATATTTTTTCGGTGTTGGTTCAAAAAGCCCTAAAAGTACTCATCAGTGTATGGTGAATTCAGCACATCGCATTGCTCCCATTATGTGATCAACTTGAAGGTCCGCATAAATACTATCGTTTCTCATACGCTAATGAACAAGTTTACGCAAACTGTCCAATGGAGAAGTTAATTTTTAACGGAGAAAAATCAAACCACCGAGAAGTTTTGCATGTCCGATAAACAAGGCGCTATTTCAAAAGTAAAGGTAATCATAAAAATGCTGAAACCAATCGAGAGCTGGCTTTAAAATATTTTATTTGTTAATCTGACTTTTCAAGCAGTGACCATTAAGTTTAACACAAATATCCAAATTAAGGATCTACTACTTCGTAGTGGATCCAGACGTTTTAACAGTCTTAAACAGATTTAATGCAAGTTTATGTCACCTAAACGACCGAAAATAACTCTCCTCTCAACGTGTTTATGCCCATTAAGCTAACTGCTGTCGAAATGTGACAGCAGCCGCTATTTCCCTCCGTCCTCCAATATTCCCCTATCATCTCCCAGCCTTATCGCCCACCCCCTCCAACCTCCACCCCCAAATCACATATCTCATGTCAAATGGAATGACAACTCATTTATTTCCGATGAGATATACACCGATGAACGCCTGTCGGAATATTTCGGCAACCTATCAAACATCCATGATATACCGTTGACATGTGAACTTATCGACAGCGATAGGGTATTTATCTATCTTGCTGTAAATTAATTCACCCATACATCACACACGAATTTTGAGGAACAACATTGTTCTGAAAGAATATGTGGTTTATCTCTGAGACGTGAAATTTTCACGGAAGCAGAGTTCAATCTGAGTACTTAAACGTAGTACTAGGCACTATATTCCATTGTAGCTAGCAACGCTAATTCCAGAAAACTAGTCCAAAAAAGTTCGATATAGCAACGACATATCAGACAGTATATATGACTAATACAGCGACTGTCAACAAATCAACTTATTTCATATCAGTAGGTGAAGCTCTCTTTTTTGGTGCAGAATCATATCTCGCATGAAACCCATATTTAAAGAAAATAAATGAGAAAAAAAGAAACGACATGATACTGAGATTTGAACGAAACTGGCATTGAAAGTTAAGTCGAAATGAATGTACGAGGATGTATGATTTGTCCATAGTACTGTACCTAAGTATCCCGCAAGACTGCTTCATACAAAAAGGAATATTACTGATTGTAACAGGTAACTCATGTAACTGCAAAAAAAGTATTCATATAAATTATACTCCTTCTCACTTTTATTTTTTATCGCAGTAATTAACCAGTGATCAATTTTACAACTCTTAATTTACTGCTTTATTAATTGTAATAATCTCCTTTGCTACATTTGCATCTAAACGTTTCTCCAAAAGTACCCGCGTGGAAGGTTCACTAACACTTTACAAATTCTTTTATTCTTTATGACACTATGAGCATTTTAGTGAGCTTTGACGTGGTGTATGCCTATAACACTTGCCTGAAGATTGCAAAAGTAGTTACGCAATAGTCAATATGTGGAAATATATATGAGAACGCCATATAATATCGATAAAAAACATTACATTCAGAACTTGCAGCTATAATTTCTAATGAAAAAAACACCTATAGTTTATCTTCCTACGTAAATTAGCTACAAACCTACGCAGTAATGACGAAAATGAATATATTCAACTGAAAAAATTAAATTGCCTTGATTTTCCCTTTGGCCATTACACATTCTAACCAGATGATTCAGCTGATATTCAAGATGTTCAGACACTATAAATAGTGCACCAACTCATAACATAAATAAATACGTGTATAAAAAAAGATTTTCGCTATTCGAAGAATTATTTCCAATTAAAAGGCACATGCAGTAACCCGAGAGCCACAAACTACTGGTACATTTTAGGCATATACAAATTAAAATAAAAGCAATACCAAATAGAGTTCTTATCAAGTATGAAATATTCTAAGGGCACGTAAGCGAAACAGATAGCTACTGTGGAAATAAAAACATCAAATAAACCGATTTACTTACTTTCAGAAGCATGGCATCAGTACTCAGTACATGCCGATTTTACTCAGTGATAAGATAACAAGTAATTTGCTAACAAAATACGTCAGAAGATCTCATTGGGATCGAAACTTCTCTTATTGCCTAGCAATGTTTTTTTAAGATAAAGGCCTATTTTCTGTGGTATTGGAATCACTAGTCATCGATAAAATAGTGAAAATACTGTGACAGGAATCCAGAAAACCGTTAAGGGATGTCTGTGAGTGGTCATGGTAAATGGTCATCAAGCACAAAGTACGATTCGGAATACGAGTATGTTTGGTTACAACACAATTTTGCATGGCTCAACAGCGTAGTTGCAATAACGTCAAGTGTTTGATTTTCATATTTTACTGTTTCTCGTAACGGTTGGGTTGTTTGGGGGAAGAGACCAAACTGCGAGGTCATCGGCCTCATTGGATGAGGAAAGGACGGGGAAGGAAGTCGGCCGTGCCCTTTCAAAGAACCATTCCGGCATTTGACTGGAGCGATTTAGGGAAATCATGGAAAATCTAAATCAGGATGGCCGGACGCGTGATTGAACCGTCGTCCTCCCGAATGCGAGTCCAGTGTAGTTAACCTCTGCGCCACCTCGCTCAGTCTCTCGTAAGGATGTTTAATTTTTAGAAGAAGTAGGTGGACAGTAATAACATTCTGTTGCAGCCGATTCAAGCTTCTTGGTAGAGTAAAATTACATTAAAGAAAACAAAAGCGGTATGTACTCGAAGGTGCCTCACTGCAGACTCCTTACTAAGGTACGAGCATATGGGATTGGTTCCCATATATGTGAGTGGCTCGAAGACTTCTTAAGTAATAGAAACCAGTACGTTGTCCTCGATGGTGAGTGTTCATCGGAGGTGAGGGTATCATCTGGAGTGCCCCAGGGAAGCGTGGTAGGTCCGCTGTTGTTTTCTATCTACATAAATGATCTTTTGGATAGGGTGGATAGCAAGGTGTGGCTGTTTGCTGATGATGCTGTGGTGTACGGGAAGGTGTCGTCGTTGAGTGACTGTAGGAGGATACAAGATGACTTGGACAGGATTTGTGATTGGTGTAAAGAATGGCAACTAACTCTAAATATAGATAAATGTAAATTAATGCAGATGAATAGGAAAAAGAATCCTGTAATATTTGAATACTCCATTAGTAGTGTAGCGCTTGACACAGTCACTTCGATTAAATATTTGGGCGTAACATTGCAGAGCGATATGAAGTGGGAGAAGCATGTAATGGCAGTTGTGGGGAAGGCGGATAGTCGTCTTCGGTTCATTGGTAGAATTTTGGGAAGATGTGGTTCATCTGTAAAGGAGACCGCTTATAAAACACTAATACGACCTATTCTTGAGTACTGCTCGAGCCTTTGGGATCCCTATCAGGTCGAATTGAGGGAGGATATAGAAGCAATTCAGAGGCGGACTGCTAGATTTGTTACTGGTAGGTTTGATCATCACGAGAGTGTTACGGAAATGCTTCAGGAACTCGGGTGGGATTCTCTGGAGGAAAGGAGGCGTTCTTTTCGTGAATTGCTACTGAGGAAATTTAGAGAACCAGCATTTGAGGCAGACAGCAGTACAGTTTTAGTGCCGCCAACTTATATTTCGCGGAAAGACCACAAAGATAAGATAAGAGCGATTAGGGCTCGTACAGAGGCATATAGGCAGTCATTTTTCCCTCATTCTGTTTGGGAGTGGAACAGGGAGAGAAGATGATAGTTGTGGTACGAGGTACCCTCCGCCACGCACGGTATGGTGGATTGCGGAGTATGTATGTAGATGTAGATGTATCAAAATTGATGAGTTGGAAAGCAACAGGCGACTGGAGTACGGCTGGGAGGAGATTGCTTAGGAGGTGGGACGGGTTCACGGCGTGAAGAGTACAGAACATGGAGAGGGCCGGCTGGCTGGTGAGAGCAGTGGGGCGGTGCCGGCGACGCGAGGTGGGATGGAGGCAAGGAACTCGGCGCGATGAAAAACGAGCGGCCAGGCCAGTATCAAGAGGCCGCAGCGGGGGCGTCAGAGCGGGGACTGCCGCCGGCTGCAGCATTGCAGCGGCTGGTCACACCACCGCTCGAGGTTCCTGGTTAGGCTCGTACACATTAGACCAGTGATCGTCATACATTTTTGCTCAAGAGCCAGTATTGACACTGCGGGGCAGCACCTCGGGCCACATACACTGATCAGCCACAACATTATGACCACCTACGTAATAGTCGCTATGTCCACCTTTGGCACGGATAACAGCGGCGACGCGTCGTAGCACGGAGGCAACGAGGCCCTGGTAGGTCGCTGGAGAGAACAGGCGCCACATCTGTACTCACAGGTCACCTAATTCCCGTAAATTCCGGGAAGGGGAGCAAGGTGCTCTGACACCGCGCTCAGTCACATCCCACATGTGTTCGATCGGTTTCAGATCTGGCGAGTTGGGGTGCCAGTACATCAACGGTATCTCACCACAATGTTCCTCGAAGCACTCTATCACACTGCTGGCCTTGTGAAAGGCCCATTATCTTCTTGAAAAAGTGCCACTGGTGTCTGGACACATGACCGTCATGAAGGGGTGTACGTGGTCTGCAGCCAGCGTACGATACTCCTTAGCCGTCATCGTGCCATGCACGAGCTCCACTGGACCCGTGGATTCACACGTAAATGTTCCTCAATCCGTAATGGAGTAGCTGCCAGCTTGTCTCCGTACCGCAGAACTGTGTCAAAGGGCTGTTCTCCTCGAAGACGAGGATTCGCACCGACCCCTCCACATAATGAAGAAAGTATCGGGACTCATCAGACCATGCAGCGCTCTGCCACTATGCCAATGCCCATTGCCGATGCGTCCAATTCAGACGTAGTTGTCAGTGTCTGTGGTATTAGCATGTTCACATGTATGTGTTGTCGGCTGCGGAGGTACATCGTTATGAGTGTTCCGGTGAGGTGTGTGATCAGACACACCTGTACCCAGCCCAGCTATAAATTCTGATGTTAGTTCCGCTACAGTTCGCCGTCTGTCCCGGTTTACTAGTCTGCCCAGCTTACGATGTCCGGCGTCTGTAATGAAGGTTAGTCGCCCAACCCCACGGCTACTGGACGTGGTTTCATTTTGGTTTAGTCACGTCTTGAAGGCTCTGACCACAGCGCTCCTCGAGCACCTGATAGGTCGTGCCATCACAATCTTTCCCTCTGTCAAACATAGACAGATCACACGCTTTCTCCATTCTACACATGGGCAGCATGCTCACCGATACTACATGCATCCTGTGTGTGTCTGAATAGCAGTCATTCCTTGCCAGGTGACTCTGCTATCTTATGGACGGCCTTATATCGATAGCAGGTCAATGATTACAATGTTCGGGTTGTGTAGATTAGTATGTTATGTTCAACCATTAGAATAGCTATACTAGAGGGACGGTAAATTGGCCTCCAGGCCCCAAGTCCTGATCGTTAAAAGCGTCACCATGCGGAACACTCCTCTCAGTGAACCCAGAGTCTGGAGAAATTTATTTCTTGTGTTAAATTGCCCGTTTCCTAGGGCTAATACCAGTTACAAACGTAAGATATAGACACAGGGAGCAGATAAGCTACTTCATGTTTTCATTGTAAACAATAAGTGAATTTTTAAGTTTTTAGATTGTTAATGTTGTTATAATTTCCTTTCTGTTCTACTGTTTCATGCACTCAGCGACCTCACAGTTCTGATGCTGTGTATAGCTGACGAAGTGTTGTTGTGTTGTCTGTAAAAGTGGATGTTTAATTGATTAATGGCAGAAATTCTATTCAAATTTAAATGAATTATCAAAAGGAAGGTAGACAACATTTGACATACTGTCCACAGTGAGATCAGACAGAGCAGAAGCTAGTATTGTGGAAGAATAGGGACGGAAGTCGACCGTGCCCTTTCAAGGGAGTCATCCCAGCGCTTGTCTTAAATGATTTAGGGAAATCAGGGAAAAGTATTTGTGAATGACCGGATGGAGATTTCAACCGTCGTTCTCCCCATGCGAGTCCAGTGTGCTAACCACAGCGCCACTTCACTTTGTTCATTATGCAGCCTCCAGCTCTCGACTGTGATATGAGTACGTCTACAGAGCGGCAAGTTAAGTTTTTTTTCCGTGTTTTCCACGTAGTATATTTATAATTTTCGTGGGTGTTTATCGGTTTAAGAGGGCTAATCTCGCGTTTTTGTAAGTTTAAATTCACTCAGTCTTCAGCGCTATAGTTTCTCACTGAACAGCCAGCTACGTAGCTTTTTAAATCATCAGCGTCCATCGGTGACACATCAGGAGGATAGCAAGTCGCGTACCTAGAAATGTCTGCTATTATAGTCCACTTCTTCAGTTAGTCTTTTAGCATGGGCAGGATGTGTGCACACTGGGTGCGGGTGCAGGAGGAGCTGACTACAGTTCGCGAACAGCTGAATGTGCTGTTGGTTCCGGTCAGTCACTTTAAGGCTGCTGCCTAGGGGTGTAGCTGTGGCGGAGAATCTGGCGCGTCGGATGGGACACCTCAGGTATCACGTGTTTTGCCCACATGCTCTGCTTCCGTGGCATCTCCTACTGCACACGACGAGGTGGATCCGCTGTTACAAGAGGGTGAGTGGCGGGTGGTAACGCGTTCGCGTGGCTCGAGGCGGAGAGCCAATGTATAAACTGACCGCCTGTCTTCGCCCATTCACCCCTGTGAGTGGACACGCGGCCGCTCCTTCAGACGGCTCCGAGCAGGCACATGGGGGGATGGGTTAATGGTTATTGGGAGCTCCAATGTTAGGCGCGCTGTGGAGCCCCTTAGGAGATAGCGTTCACACCTGGAAAGAAAGCCAATGTGCACTCGGTATGTCTGCCGGGACGCCACATTCGAGTTGTGTAGGTGGCCTTGCCGGTGGCTGTCGAGCGTGCAGGGCGAAGTTGTCTGCAAGTTGTGGCTCACATCCTCACCACCGCCGCCTGTCGCATGGGTTCTGAGGTGATCCTCAGTGAGTAAAGGAGGCTGGCCGAGGTGTTGTCTGCTGGCCTCACCCGTGGGGTGAAGCAGAGCTCGCAATTTGTAGCATCGTTACCAGAGTTGATCGGGACTCATTGGTTTGGAGTCGAGTAGAGTCTGAAGCAAAGGCTTTGTCGACTCTGTGACTGTCTTGGCGGCAGATTTCTGGAGCTACGTTACCGTGTGGGGATTTGTAGGGCTCCCCTTGATAGGTCAGGGGTGCACGACACAAAGGAAGCAGCTACTCGGGTAGCAGAGCATCGGTGGAGCGCACATGAGGGTTTTGTAGACTGGGCGGTAGTTTAAGGTGCTCTGATGAACACTTGAAAGTCGATTCACAGCAAGGGAAGTCGAACGGTGTTCAGAATAATGACACTTCAACTGTCACAATTTCACCAGTAAACTGTCGAAGTATTCGTAGTAAGGTTCCCGAATTTAAAGCCCTCCAGGAAAGTTCTCGCGCTCAAATTATTCTTAGAATTGAGAGCTGGCTGAAACTGAAAGTGGAAAGCTCTGAGATATTTAGCGACTCGTGAACCGTATATTGGAAAGACAGATAAGAGGCCATAGGAGGGGGAGTGTTAATTGCAGTCGACAAAAATATTGCCTCTATTTAGGTCGAAGTTGAGGGTGACAGTGAAGTCGTCCCGTCGCATATAACAGGTGTAGGTGAAACTAAGTTAATTGTTGGATGTTTTTACCGGCCACCCGATTCCGCTGTGGCATTTGTAGAGTCATTCAAAGCAATTGTACGGTCAATAGCGCTTAAATGCTGAGATCATTGAAGTTGGAGGCGACTTTGACCTACCGGGTATAGACTGAGATGTCAATAGATTCATTGCGGGTGATGCAGACAGACAGTTAGGCGAAGTAATTTTGAACAAGTTTTTTTCTGAAATTTGTCTTGAGCAGCTAGCTCTGCAGCCCACAAGTGATTGAAATATTTTTTAGCTACAAAAAGGCCGGAACTTATCGACAACGTCAGTACAGAAATGGGGATTAACCATCATGATGTAATTATAGCAACTATGATTAAGATAGTTAATAAATCAGTCAAGAAGGCTATGAGAATGTTTCTGCTAGTTAGAGCAGATAAACTGTAGTTAACGTCTTACTTAGTGAGTTAGCATCACTTAGTATCAGTAAAATGGATCTTGAGGAAATACGGGCAAAGTATAAGCAGGTTGTAAATCGTGGTCTTGAGAGTACGTGCCTGGTGGTATGTGGATAAAGGATGGAAAGGACCCCCATGGTTTAATAACATAATTCGTAAGATACTGAAGAAGAAGAGGCTGTTGCACTCTAGGTTCTAACCGGGACGCACAGACGACGACAAGTGAAGGCCAGTAGAGATTCGTGCGTATGTGGAAAGATCTGTTCCCGACCATCGTCAAATCTTAACAAAAAGTCTGGAAGAGAACCCTAGAAAATTCTGGTCACATGTAAAACCATTAAGCGGGTCTGAGGCTTCCATTCGGTTCCTTGTTGACCAGTCTGGTATGGCAGCTGAAGACAGCAAAAAGAAAGCCGAAGTTTTAAATTTCTCGTTCAAGAAATCGTCTCGCAGGAGAATCGTACAAACATACGTGTCATTTGACCATCGGACAGACCCCCGTATTGACGACATAAGCATACCTGGCGTACAGAAGCAACTTACAGATCTGAAAACAAATAAATCACCAGGTCCGGAGGGAATCCGAGTTTGATTTTACAATGACTACTCTACGGCATTGGCCCCTTACCTAGCTTGCATTTATCGTGAATCTCTCACCCAGCAAAAAGTTCCAAGCGACTGGAAAAAGCGCAGGTGATTCCAGTATAGAAGAAAGACCAAAGAACGGACCTGAGAAAATTTCAAACCAATGTCCCTAACTTCTGTTTGCTGCAGAATCGTTGAAAATATTCTCGGTCGTGCGAAACTCAGCTTGCCCTTTGCTCACATGATATACTGAGATCTATGGATGAAGGGCAGCTGGCAGATTCCGTATTTATAGGTTTCCGGAAAGCACTTGACAGAGTGCTCCATTGCAGGCTGTTAACGAAGGTACGAGAATATGGAATAAGTTCACAGATATGGCGCTGGCCCAAAGACTTCTTAAATAATAGAAGCCTCGGAAGCAACTGTTCATCAGAGACAAGGGTAACGTCAGGAGGGCTCCATGGAAGTGTGATAGGACCGCTGTTGTACTCCATAGCCTATACGTAAATGATTTGGCGGACAGGGTGGGCAGCAGTCTGCTGATGATTCCGTAGTGTACGGTAAAGTGTCGAGGCTGAGTGACTACAGAAAGACACCAGACAACTTAGACAAAATTTCCAGTTGGTGTGATGAATGACAGCTAGTCCTAAATGTGGAGAAAGTTAAGTTAATCCGGATGAGTAGGAAGAACAAACCTGTAATTATCGGATACAATATTACTAGAGTCCAGCGTGACATAGTGAAATCGTTGAAAAGCGATATGAGGTGGAACGAGCATGTGAAAACTGTGGTACGGAAGGCAAATGGTCGACTTCGGTTTATTGGGAGAATTTTAGTACAGAGTGGTTCATTTGTAAAGGATGCGGCATAAAGGACGCTAGTGCGACCTATTCTTGAGTACTGCTTGAGTGTTTGTGATCCGTACTCATCTAAGAGTATAAGAGGAGTGGAAGGGCTATAGTTTTAGATAATCCATCAAATTTTGCTTAAAGATATTTATTAATATCAACTCAAACATGAGAAGCCACATAGCTAATTGATAAGACTACGTTAATATCAGCCGGTGCAAAACAATTTTACCTCGGACTGTATATTCTGCCACAGAAATTTTGTTTTGTATTTAGAAACTGCAGTATCATATTCCTTGCAAAAATTTATTTGAGCGATAGAGTTCGTACTGTAAACCACCTTCTGGTTCTTGTAATACGTATTAAGCCATCGTCCGGATTTAGTAGTATGTCTACAACTTTGCTTCCACCGTTTTCGTTTAAAGTTCGAGTCTTTACTGCGAAAAACTTACAAAACGTATGGGATTCAAAGTATTAGGCATCGCTGGCCAATACTTTCTCCCATCTTTTGGACAGCTTACGAATCCCGTGGCGGAAGGACGGGGCGACATTCGAGGATATCCATGAATCAATCAAAGTGTGCACTTTTTCATAAGGTCGAAAGTGCTAGTCAACCATCCCGTGTGTCGCTGATCGAAGAGGTGGTAGTCAGAGGAAGCAATGTCTGGAAAATACGGCTGGTTGTTTAGCACTTCCCACTCCAATGTTTCCGAGTTAACGGCTTTTCTGACATCGGGTCGAGTATTATCGTGTTACAAAATCACCGTTTCATGTCTGTCACTGTATAGTGGCCGTTTGCCTTTCAGTACTGGAGCGCAGTTGCTACAGTAACTGCAATTTGTAAGACAGGCGTCTTTTCAGAACACGCTACACCGTAATTCGAGGAAATTGAGGTTGCTGACCTGTCTGTCTTGTGAACTTCACTCGACATTTTCGTCAGACTTTCGCGGTCAACCAGTGCAAATGCATATGCAACCAACTTCCAAGAACTTTCTAGCTGTCCCAGTCATAAATCTGCTTGTGCAGAGGCATCTTCATGCTGAATCGACGGCGATACGTACGTTGCATTTGAGCAGTGGATAGACTTCGCGCAAATTCCAACACACAAGAGGGGTGAACCATGGCCGAACACAGCGCCATGAAGGAAGCTGTCGACTTAGGGAGACGGCAGAACTAACGACCGACCAATCTTCAGAGTGGTACTCAGAGACCCGGATTCATCATCATTGTCACCGACGCAACGTGGTGCTTCGTTGGACCAATAACAGACGTTACGCAAAGGGGGCTGAGCTAACAGCTTCCGATGCGCCGACTACAATCGACCGACGTACTCCAACAAGCCCAACAAGCCCGATGTCGGGCACATTCGACCTGTAATCGCTTTTACTGGAGTAGAATTGCTTTCAGTGATGAGTCCTACTTCGAACTGAGCCCCAATGATCAGCGAAGTCGTGTGTGTGGAGACGCCACACACAGTGCTGGGATACCAGTCTGACTATCTCGCGCCATTCGGCGTTGGTCTGTCATGCCGTTTCATAACACCACAGAACTCCTTTGATTGTCATCCGCGGCACTCTTACAGCACAGTGAGACGTCGAATATATTATGCGCCCCGTTGTGTTGCCCTTCATGGCAAACCATCCTCGGCTTACATTTCGGGAAGATAATGCCCGCCCGCACATGGCGAGGCCAACAAGGTCGCCTGACTTTTCCCCAACTGAGAACGTTTGGAGCTTTAGGTCAGCGCCCTCCAACCATTTCGGGATTTTGAAGCTCTAAAGCTCCAATCGGACAGAATATGGTACGATATCCCTTAGGAGGAGATCCTACAATATCAGTCAATGCCAAACCGAGTAACTGCTTGCGTAACTGCCATGGATAGACCAACGCGTTATTGACTTGCGGAATATGTGAAGCTCTTTCTCTTGAATAAGTCACGCATATTTTCTGAAATTGCAGCTATTTATTTGTACATGTACAACACAACTACCGATTTCCATCCCATTCCAATAATTCCTCTGTGATTTTTTTAAACTATGCCGGATGATTCAAAAGTAACTGTATACACTTCATAGATGTAATTTAAGCATTGAAATAAGAGTAAAACTTCAAATAAATTGCTTTATTTCAGAGTTCGACAGTAGATTAGAAATCAAAAGCGCAACATAAGCAATGACACAAGGGACTCGAAATGCACCTTAACTACGTACCACATTTTTACACTAGGACGTATTCAAAATGACGTCCGTGTAGACGAAGACAGTGGCCTGCTCGGCGTCCCACCTCTCTCGGAATGTTGCAGGCTCCGTTCATTTCATTCTGCGCCTATTTTCAGTTCGCTGCTGCAGTTGTGCTACATTCTCAGTTCCAACAGCATACAAGAGCCCGAACAACAGGGAACTGACGTGAATCGAGAATAGAAAATAGTGCATTGATAATGGCTAGGCACTAGCCGAAATCTGGATTTTCCAAATAAAACCTTTAAGAAAAGGGCGACTGATTTCTGCGCTCTATAATTTACAAATAATATCACCATTTCTGAGTGAGCCACTTTCCTTATGCAAGGGCTACTTGAGACTGCCACAAAGGTAGAAGTACAGGGCTTAGGATCCGGAAATCTGGCGGACAAAGCAACTGGTCTTGCTTCACCTGTCCACGTATCGGGATAAGCAACGTTGCTCTCCGATTGAAATATGCAGGGGCACTGTTGACAAAGCAACATCAGTCGATATGCAGGCGAACATGACACACAAAAAACATGTATTGGCCAATACTGTAATGCCTACCGCAAATGATATTATGCATCATGCACTGAGGAGCCAAAGAAACTGTTAACACCTGCCTAATATCGTGTAGGGGCCCCGCGAACACACAGAAGTGACGCAACGCGACGTGTCTTGGATTAGACTAATGTCTGAAGTAGTACTGGAGGGAAGTGACACCATGAATCCTGCAGGGCTGTACATAAATATGTAAAAGTTCGAGGCGGTGGAGATCCCTTCTGAAAAGCACGGCGCAAGGCATCCCACGAGCGCTCAATAATGTTGATTTCTGGGGAGTTTGGTGGCCAGCGGAAGTGTTTAAACACAGAAGAGTGTTCCTGGGGCCACTCAGTAGCAATTCTGGATTTATGGAGTGTCGCTTTGTCCTGCTGGAATTGCCCAATTCCATCGGAATGTAAAATGGACATAAATGGATGCAGGTGATCAGACAGGATGCTTACGTACGTGTCACTTGTCAGAGTCGTATCTAGACGCATCGCATACCACTCCACACGCGCCCCACAAGGTTACAGAGCCTCCACCAGCTTGAACAGTCACCTGCTGACATGCAGGGTCCATGGATTCATGAGTTTGTCTCTATACCCGTACACGTCCATCCACTCTACACAATTTGAAACGAGACTCGTCCGACCAGGAAACATGTTTCCTGTCGCCAACAGTCCAATGTAGCTGCTGCAGGGCCCAGGCGTAAAACTTTGTGTCGTGAAGTCATCAAGCGTACACGAGTGGGCCTTCGGCTCCGATAGCCCATATCCATGATGTTTCTTTGAATGGTTCGCACCCTGACACTTTTTGATGGAGCAGTATTGAAATCTGCAGCAATTTTTGGGAAGGTTGAACGTTTCTCTTCAGTCGTCGTTGGTCCCATTCTTGCAGGATCTTTTTCTGGCCGCAACTATGTCGGAGATTTGATGTTTTACCGGATTCCTGATCTTCACGGTACACTCGTGGAATGGTCGTACGGGAGAATCCCCGCTTCACCGCTACCTCGGAGATGCTGTGTCCCATTTCTCGTGCGCCGTCTATAACACTCAAATTCACTTAAATCTTGATAACTGGCCATTTTAGCAGCAGTAGCCGATCCATCAACCGCGGCAGGCGCTTATTGTCCTATATAGGCGTTTACATATCTGTGTATTTGAGTACGCATGCCTATACCAGGTTCATTGGCGCTTCAGTGTAACTCGGAAATAAAGAAGTTTGAAACGAAACTTAATTTAACACTTTACTCTTATTGTGATCCATACATTATGCCCACGAAGAGAGTGCAGTTACTTCTGAATCACCCCGTATATGAGGTCCCATATTTATATTCTCTTTCAATGTTACTGTATTATTATGCTGTTACTCGGAAGTAATTTACGTTTAGTAAATTAACTGTTATACTGAGCCCAACGTACGCAGAACTCCCAGCCTGAACATCTCTCCACCTAAATCCTACGCTACAGTTTAAACATTATTGGCACGTTTTCACGTAGGTCAGTGAAAGCTACTCTCAGCTCAATGTTTTCAGCTCTGTTCTCAAAATATAGCTCTTTGTTAATCTTTAATCTGTTTTCATAATCGAGTTGTAACCACCCACAGCAGTCTCCTAATTAATCAGCGACTGCCAACAAGTACGGATGCAAAATGCTGATGCTTTCCACGGTCTAGACTGGACGTGGTGTTAACTTAAAGCACAGCAGCATGTTATTTCACCTGCACTCTAGGCTAGGGCAAGCTAGTTAGAATCTGCCGACCTGGGGTGGCCGTTAACAATGGGTAGGTGATTCAAACTGTAACCAGTCAGTATTTTTACGGTACGAAAATTCACACCAACATCAAATTTTTGATAACTGTTTCTATTGGTACACAAATCTTTATGTAACAGTGGCAGAATTTCTTTGTCATTCTTCTGGCTTATGACTGTGAAAGCTATCGATCAATCACCAATTGTGCACACTGATCTCTGAAGACAAACATTGTAAGTGATCAAATGCAATCAAGAATCATTTATGTAATGCACCTTGTAACACTACCGTCCGCTGCTGTTGTACCATAACCTCAAAGCTGGAAGCAAATTGTATCACGTAATTTTTAGTCAAAGCAATTATAGTATAAAGAAGCAGAGCAGTGTTACCCTCTGGATGGAATTTTGTTTTGTTGACCGTGATGTACCTAACGAAAGTAGCTTATCGGAAAGGAAAGTCAGAATTGCGTAAATGTTTAAGCGTAACAAGTTTACCTATCCACACTGCACAAATGATAAAGGAAACGGTCGCCAGCCTAATTAGGCATAAGAATGAGTAACGTTCCTATTCAAGAAAATGGATATGAGTAACTTTAATGGACAAACACAACCTATACTTTGCCACAAGGGAGTGCAATGAACTCTAGCACAAGCATATGTTAACGTTAAGGTTGGAGCTGATAGTGAGAGCAGAAAAAACTATTTGCCTAAGTACAACAGATATTGACACACACTATTGTCTTCAGTGCTTAGTCAAACAACCTGATCTCAAAAATTTTACTATTAATATTCACCATAGAATCATAAATTGGACATAGGTTCTGTCTTACTTTTCAAACATTTTCCTATCTAACAGAGAAATGTAAACGTAGTTCACTACAAAATTATGAATTGGGCATAGATTAAGTCACTCTCAGCTAAATACCTTTCTACTTAGAATAAAATGCACTGACAAACACTTTCTCACTGATCTATGACTGAAAGCAGTTACTGTAATCATAACAAATGGTCTATCAAATGTTTCCTACTACTGAGCACAATAAACAAACTGTAGGTCATATTACACTAATGATATGCACTTTCCTATACAAATGGGATCCTTATTTTAGCAAACATAGCCATGAATCTTTCATCAGTAATTTGACCTGTTACTGCAGTAAGACACAAGTTAACATAAAACATCAGGCACTGACTCACCTGTTACAGTGGACACTGTATTATTCATTTACTGAAAAAAATTTCTAGCCTCAGTATGAGTAAGCTTTGAAATAACAGCAAATTGTTTTAAGACCTAGTTGAATTTATCTGCTTCTATATTTTCGATATTTCTTTGAAAACCCATAGATTTTTAAGCACCAACTTTGATTGCAAAATTTACTTCAACAAACAGTTACCATGCCAAATTCTTTAGCCACATTAATTTTAATCAAAACTTTTAATTCTCTAAAAAGATATTTTAATATAACACATTGGGCTTTGATATTCTTTCAATTAGGATACTCGGTAAGCACTTTAACATGGGAAGGACCCTGATTGGATAAGTGACTGAGGATAAAATATCAGGATAGGTACAAGAATTCAGGTATAATTTACCTTATATTTGAGCACACTGAAAAATCCAAGGAGCTGATCCTTCACTGTATAGTTCTACTATTTCCTGGTCCATTGTCAGTGATTGCGCAATGAGGTGGCGAGTGATTGTTGTTGGATGGAGATGCAGAGAGACAAGCTGGACTCTGTCATTTCTTCGTGGCGAAGATAGATGTTAATTTCAGAGTATTGCCAGCATATTACTCCATTCACCAGAGGCTTTGACGCGTATTAAAACGGCACTAAAAGCCCCTCTCGGCACCCGAACAAATCATAATCTTTACATGAGCTGTTAGCGGTTCAGTGGCTCGTCTCCGACTGTCTCTTTGTTCCACCTTTCTATCCCAGCCAACCACATTTTGCGCGGGCACTACACAGTTCCGTTCCCGAGGGGAACCACACCACCTTTTATATACAAAATAACTAAGAACCCTGTGACTATCAGCAGTTACATAACGGCAACCAAACATATTAAATAAAATAGATCAGTTACACTTATTGGTATTTCTACAAAAAATTATTCACACAGAAATTACAATTGTCCACAGTAAGTTTCGTCCCCTCCACTTACATATGATTAAACCAGGACATCAAAGTTTCTACAAAGAAAAAAGTACGCATTTTTATGCAGTACCGAATTAATCATAGAATGATTACAGAAGCTCAACGATGGAATGTTGAACAAAACAGAAAGCAAAATGAATCAACAAAAGGTATGTAGTGTCTAAGCTGTGTAAGTCTGTAAAATTAAACTTCTCACAACACTTAAAATGCTCTAGAGCCTCCGTAAAACTAAGTTATGACAAAGCAGTAGCTGAATATGAGACCACTGTGTTCACAACGTAATACTCAAAAATAAAGCTTTATTTTATGCATAGAAGTGTTTGGACACAAATTATGGGAGACGAAAAACCAATTTCGAAAACCGTTGCTCGCTGTCATGTTTACATGTTACATCCGGAAGCGATTTTTCTAGATCTGTTTCACGACAGCGATTTGCTTTACACAATTGGCCTCTGGAAATCAGCTGTTCCAACTTCTGATATAGTCACTCCAATGTCAGTTTCTCTTCAGTTAAATACTTGTGGTAGAGAACTTCATGCTCAGTCTAGTATCTCTATTCTCCTTCACTGCACGAAACGTCACACCGTCCAGATTAGATGACAATTTTTAAAAGCAAGATTGAACATGACAGCCTAAGCACATCTCAAAAATATTTGTGCGTTTACATGGGAACGAAAAATTGATTCTGGAAGAGGATATCTGGCAGCTGGAACCGCATTTCCAGAGCTGATATCGTAATCGTGTAGTGTGAAGCGGTATATTTGTTCTTCCTACCGCCGTTGCCGAGATCTCTGGGGATTCGTGGTGGCGCGCTCTATGAGGAGGCACTCGCTATACGCAGGCATCGATGCTATCACCCCTCGGGCCGAGCTCTGTCGATGTGGCGGAGCGAGAGACAGTTCGTTGACGGCCAGGAAACAAACAAGAGAGAGACTGGGACGTTGAGGGCCGTGGAGCTAGGCAGCGTGTTTGCAGAGTTACAACTGTCCATGCATGGTGTCGCCAAGAAGTACGTGGACAGTTTCTGCTTGAAGAACGGACGGTGAATGTTCCCTGTCAGCCAGAGACGAGAACTGGCCGAGAGTTTGTTGCTACAGAATCATGCAGAGTGACAATTGTACTTTCGTCGCCCACATCTATTAGTGAGGAGCTGATAGGTTTTGCCGGAGTGAATTACCGTGCAGCGAGTGCCGAATATGGTGAAGTCAGCTGGTTGCGTTTTCAAAGAAGGGGAGACTTTTACAAATACTGTAAGGAGGGAATTTTTGTACTGCGCGGTATAAGATATATTTTTTACATTACGATTATTGTAATGTGTGGTTATAATTAAAGTGCAGCTACTCACGGAACTCCGTTGTCGGATGTAATTATCGTATAGCAGCGAAATTTAGCAGATTTTCTAATGCAGAAGAGAATTATACTGGAAAAAAAGTCAGTTCTTATTTTGGCCACCAATTGCAAATATGGCGCTGTGAACGCAAGGAAGACTTATACAAATGTTTCCGCGTGTAATGAAACCGGAATGTGGCGTGGGCAGGAAAGGTCAAGCAAATGACAAAGGCATAATGTTGATTTTACTATTAACCACCGCTTCCACAATTAGTTCCATATGAGCACCTCAGACGTCGACGAGATGCTGTACAGCACCAGATTTGCATCTGGTGGCCAAAATTTGAGCTAATTTTTTTCCAGAGTAAATCGGTTCCACATTAATGCATCAGCATACCCACCAACTTTCGCTGGCATACTATTATTACAGCCCGCACTGGCCCTCTTTGAGTAACTGCACTTTAGTTACAACCATGCGGTACTTAGCAGAAAGTACAGGGTTATTACAAATGATTGAAGCGATTTCATAAATACACTGTAGCTCCATTCATTGACATATGGTTACGACACACTACAGATACGTAGAAAAACTCATACAGTTTTGTTCGGCTGAAGCCGCACTTCAGGTTTCTGCCGCCAGAGCGCTCGAGAGCGCAGTGAGACAAAATGGCGACAGGAGCCGAGAAAGCGTATGTCGTGCTTGAAATGCACTCACATCAGTCAGTCATAGCAGTGCAACGACACTTCAGGACGAAGTTCACCAAAGATCCACCAACTGCTAACTCCATTCGGCGATGGGATGCGCAGTTTAAAGCTTCTGGATGCCTCTGTAAGGGAAAATCAGCGGGTCGGCCTGCAGTGAGCGAAGAAACGGTTGAACGCGTGCGGGCAAGTTTCACGTGTAGCCCGCGGAAGTCGACGAATAAAGCAAGCAGGGAGCTAAATGTACCACAGCCGACGGTTTGGAAAATCTTACGGAAAAGGCTAAAGCAGAAGCCTTACCGTTTACAATTGCTACAAGCCCCGACACCCGATGACAAAGTCAAACGCTTTGAATTTTCGGCGCGGTTGCAACAGCTCATGGAAGAGGATGCGTTCAGTGCGAAACTTGTTTTCAGTGATGAAGCAACATTGTTTCTTAATGGTGAAGTGAACAGACACAATGTGCGAATCTGGGTGGTAGAGAATCCTCACGCATTCTTGCAGCAAATTCGCAATTCACCAAAAGTTAACGTGTTTTGTGCAATCTCACGGTTTAAAGTTTACGGCCGCTTTTTCTTCTGCGAAAAAAACGTTACAGAACACGTGTATCTGGACATGCTGGAAAATTGGCTCATGCCACAACTGGAGACCGACAGCGCCGACTTCATCTTTCAACAGGATGGTGCTCCACCGCACTTCCATCATGATGTTCGGCATTTCTTAAACAGGAGATTGGAAAACCGATGGATCGGTCGTGGTGGAGATCATGATCAGCAATTCATGTCATGGCCTTCACGCGCTCCCGACTTAACCCCATGCGATTTCTTTCTGTGGGGTTATGTGAAAGAATCAGTGTTTAAACCTCCTCTACCAAGAAACGTGCCAGAACTGCGAGCTCGCATCAACGATGCTTTCGAACTCATTGATGGGGACATGCTGCGCCGAGTGTGGGAGGAACTTGATTATCGGCTTGATGTCTGCCGAATCACTAAAGGGGCACATATCGAACATTTGTGAAAGCCTAAAAAAACTTTTTGAGTTTTTGTATGTGTGTGCAAAGCGTTGTGAAAATATCTCAAATAATAAAGGTATTGTAGAGCTGTGAAATCGCTTCAATCATTTGTAATAACCCTGTACGGTGCAGGTGTTGTATTTAGCCACAAGCTATTTTCTGCGTTCTGCTGTTTTATTCTGTCAGTATAATAGATAGTTCTGTGTTGTGTTATCCGTTAGCATCGGTTGGGTACTTGGCGGAGGTTGATTCTGTTAGAATGTATGTCTTTTTTTGACAGCTGCTCGTCTTACTTAAGCAGCATTATTTTAGGAGCATGCCTGTAAAGCTTGTGCGGGTTGGTAATGCGATTTTCGTTTCTCCATTGTTGCCAACTTCTAATGTCACCTGAGATGACTTAGAACATTGTTTATAAATATTTTGATCTGTTTAGATAAGTTTTTCTGTTAATATTTTAATGTATCCATTTTAAGTAAGAATTATTCCTAGGTAGATTTTAACTGCTGAAGATATTTCTGATGAAGCTGTTTGAGCTTCCATGTTGTAATATATCGGTTTTTGATTGTTTGTTTGTTTGATTACAACATGCTCCATTTTAATTTTAATAATTAACAGCCTCAGTTGCAACGTTTAGCTAGATTTACCTAGGTTTCAGAAGGGATAACCCAACCTTCTTCAGAATAACAGTAACTACCGTTTGTCCGTAGTGGACATCGTCAAGCTAAACGTACAACTCCATAAATTATCGTCAGACTGTAAAATCTTATCTGGAACTACCTCGGCCCTCCTTCGCGACCGCGATGCGGCAGCCACGAGTGCTGTACTGGAACTCCACTATGGACAAACGGTACCTACTTTTATTCTGAAGAAGGTTGGGTTATCAAGACTGAAACCTAGGTAAATGTAGGTAAAGGTTGCAACTGAGGCCGTTGGTTATTAAAATTAAAATTAATATTTATACAGTTGGTGACAGGGCCGCGAAATGTTGAAACTATTGAATACATGTATATATTCTGTGTGTGTGTGTGTGTGTGTGCGTGTGTGTGTGTGTGTGTGTGTGTGTGTGAGTGGTGTAATGTTTGTGCTGATGATGATGATGTTTATGATGATGATGATTATGGTGATGAAAAAACGGAGGGAGTCAAACCCATGCCGACCCTTAGCCTACTCCTCGCGAGTAGCACCATGAGGACCGCCAAGCTCAACGTCTCCATTCGACGGACTGATCACTGTCAACAGTGCCACATGCCCTCACTTCATGAGACACTGCGAAGAGATTTGGTATTATTTAAACCGATACACTGGCGCAAAGTCTGGTGGCCGAGAACTTTTTGCCCCCATACTTCCTCCCCCTGTCGACAACTACAGGAATTGAACATTTCCTCCACCACAAGGAATCGAACCACCTTATCTGCAGGTTGAGCGCCACCGCAGGAGCGTGCGTTAGCAACCTCGGCCACGGAGACAGGATCTCATGTGAGGGTGTAAATAAAATTTTCTTTAAAAATCAAACCATGCTCATACTACTGCCAACCCACACCGCACTCCACCCAAATCGTCCGCTACAGAGTGATCATACGAGGGCGAGTCAAATGAAAACCTTAAATTCCTAATAACAAATCGAAATTTCGCACCGTTATCCTGTAAGTTGGTAAGCGTGCTACTAAGAGCATGCAGAATGGCATGTAGGTGGCAGCATAGTGTAGATGCACACATACCGTCGCAGCATCAGTATAAAAATGGCCACCCCAGTTGCGACATGCACCAGGGAAGAACAGCGTTCTATTATTCGGTTTTTGCGCAGTGAAGGTGTGAAACGTACTGAAATTCATCGACGAATGAAGTTTCAGTACGGTGATGCATGTTTGTCACAGTAGCAAGTCTACGAATGGAGTAGGAAGTTCGCAAATGGTGTGACTTCACTGGAAGATGCTCCTCGTCCAGGTCAGGCACAACGAGTTGTGACTCCACAGAACATTGCAGCAGTTGAAGCCATAGTGAAGGAAAACCGCCGAGTGACACTGAATGACATTGCAGCATGTTTACAGATTAGTCATGGGTCAACACACCACACCGTGCATAATCTGCTCCAGTTTCACAAACTGTCTGCAAGATGGGTGCCACGGCAGCTGACTCCTGGACTCCTGAAATGAGACAACGGCGTGTTGATGTTTGTGAAGAACTTCTTCGGCACTTTGAAGGAGAAGGTGATGGCTTCCTTGCAAGAATTGTTACTGGGGACGAAACCTGGGTTCACTTTCACCAACCGGAAACGAAGAGAGCGAGCAAGCAATGGCGCCATTCCTCATCACCAAAACCAAAGAAGTTTCGAACAGAACCATCAGCAGGGAAGGTTATGCCGACTCTCTTTTGGGACGAAAAAGGCGTCATTTTGGATCATTACATGCCTAGAGGGACCACTGTCACCAGTGCATCATATACAGGTCTCCTAAAAAGTCATCTGCAGCCTGCAGTCAAATCAAAGCAACGTGGTTTGCTGTCAGCAGGTGTCCTTTGGCAACATAACAATGCAAGGCCCCACACTGCCCGTACAACAGTTGCAACAATCACAGACCTGCATTTTGAGTGTCTTCCTCATCCTCAAACACCTTTCCCCAAGCGATTTCCACATGTTTGGACCACTCAAAGACCCAATGGGAGAAGTTCCGTTCTGATGAAGAGGTACGCCATGCGGTGCATGAGTGGTTGCGCGGACTACCAAAATAATTTTTTTTTCTAAAGGAATTTATGCACTTTGTAAGAGCTGCAGGACTTGCATTGAGCGTGGGGGAGATTATGTTGAAAAGTGATACAGCTCTGTACCACTTCTGCACAATAAATAATATTTAAAAAAATATTTAATGTTTTCATTTGACTCACCCTCGTACTACCAATCGGAAGCGGTGCTGGGAGTGGGTTTACGAAATACTGTTTTCGGACCCTCACATAAAGGTAGTGACCGTCATAGTAACGAGCCGACTTTGGCAGTGAAGGGCGGACTGCAGCAGTAGCCTCTTCACACGAATGCCGAACATTTGCCACACTTGCCCCTTCGCCGCGTAGCGATCCTTCAGGTAAGGGACGCCCTTCCTCGTACTTCTTCTGTCCGCTTTCAAACCACCGTCACCACATCTTACTCGGTACAACCAGTACGTAAGGGACCTTCTTCTTCGACATCTTGGCGAAATACAGAGCTTCTTTTCCGAAATCGAAATATTTATATCTTTTGGGAAACGAAAGCAATGTCGACGATTATGTCAGTATGTAATTAATTCTACCAAGTATAAATATAGATCCCTCTGTCTGTACGGTAGCTTCCTTTCACGCTTACTGATTGTGATAGAAACAGTTCATCGCCATGGGAGCAACAAGAAAGGAACGCTGTAAACAGAATGCGAGTGTACGTTAATCTTTTTTTCTTTCTTTCTTTCTTTTTGATCGCTGCATTTGTGCCTACTTTAATTACTACAACCGCATGCCCGAAAGACAATAAGGAAAGAAGAAATGGGTATGTGAATGTTTGAAAAGAAGAACGAAATACTCCATATTAATTTACTCTCTAATATCCGATATCCCTTGCGGAGAAACATTACTTAATAAAGTGTAGCGGGACAATGTTCAAAACATGACTGAAAGTACGTTCATAAACAGAGATAAGAACATCTATGATTGACATGTCATCTAAAGTCGACGTACAATTTTAAAATGTTAGAAATAAAGAAATGAAGTAATACAGAATGCTATGCTCGTACCGTACGTTGTTGTTCTACATTGTTTAGCTCTGGTATTTACAGGGTCACAGAGAAAGCATCCTAGATTTTGGAGGGAAAAGCCGTAATTGTATTGATCTCCACCACAAAAGAAACAAGAAGCACAACTTAAGGAAAAATAACGTGATTTGTGTTCCAGCTCACAAGCGACATTGAAGCAGGTAGTTCCCGTGACTTACGTTAGTATGAACAGAGGTTATATTCGACAACCGGAATAAATGAATAACTGGCTCCTTTTACCAACCCGCGGTCTCAGATGAAACAGTTGCTGAACATTTCAAAGGAAACTCGAGTCTCATCGCAAATAGGTACACTACTCATAACAATTATAGTTGGCAGTGACTTCAATCTACCTTCCGTATGTTGACAAAAATACGTTTTCAGACCCTACTGTAGATAGAAAACAACTTCCATAATTGTTCTAAATGCTTTTTATAAAATTATTTTGAATAATTAGTTCACGAGGCCATTCAAATTGTAAATGGTTACGAAAACACACTTGACCTCTTAGCCACAAGTAATCCTGAGCATCACGACGGGTACAGGAATTAGTGAACACGCAGTCGTAGCGAGGCTCAATTCCGTAACAAAGAAATTCACCAAAACTAAACGCGAAATATATCTATTTACAAAAGCAGCTAAAAATTCGGTTGACGTCTTTCTAAGAGACAGTCTCCAATCTTTCCACACAATGTAAGTGAAGACCATACGTGGCTTAAGTTCAGAGAAATAGTATCAACAGCACTCGATAGATTCATACCAAATAAATTGATATCAGACGGAACTGATCCCCCACGGTATACAAAACAGGACAGAAAGCTGCTGCAGGAGCACCGAAAAAGGCACGTATAATTTAGACGAGCGCAAAATCTCCGAGATTGGCGAAGTTTTTACTGTGGCTCGAAATTTGGTGCGGATTTCAATGCGAGATGCATTTAATAGTTTCCACAATGAAACTCTGTCTAGAAACGTGGTGAAAAATCCAAAGAGATTCCGGTGCTATGTTAAGAAAACCAGAGGAAAGACTCAGTAAGTACCTTTACTGCGCGACAGCGATGAGGAGGTGGAGGGGGAGACAAGGGACCCAACCCTTCGAAGCAGGTAAAGTCGTGGCAAATGTCCGGAGTGGCTAATGTCCGCACACTCTTCGCACAGGTCTGCAGCGGTGACGCGACCTTTCCCAAAGGTGCGTTCGCATCGGAGACAAACAGGTCGGCGCGGTAGGTGCGTGCCGTGGGCGCGTAAGGGCCGGTAATGGCGCCGCTATCTGCAGGCCATCGGCGTGGCGAAGTCGTCTGAGGGAACCGGTCCCAGTCCCCGTGCCTGCCGGCCGGCCAGTCCTAGTGGGTAAACAAGCGGGGCCCGCGGAGGCGACGCCGGGACCTCGCGGCCGGGTGGAGGCGGCGAGCTGCGCCTCTCATTAGCACGGCCGTAAAGCACGGCGCTCTTAATTAGCAGGTAGCGCACTAGGCATTCCTGCGGCGAGGCTTAATCCAGCGCTGACTCACGCTGCGCTCTCTGATGCCTTGTTCGGCAACAATCGCCCGCGGGTCACCGAGCGGTCGCCGCGGCGACGCTGCCGCCGTCGATCCAGACAGTTCCGCGATCGTGACATCTCGCACAGAACGCGAAACTGCCGTTTCTTTTTGTCATCGGAATGCACATTCGCAAGCCTAGTTTTATTTCATTTTGGTTTCTGGTGCTTGCGGAGTTTTGTATCACTAAATACAGATGGCAGTTATAAGAGTCGAGGGACATGAAAGGAAAGCAGTGGTTGGGAAGAGAGTTAGACAGGGTTGTAGCCTCTACCCGATGTTATTCAATCTGTAAATTGAGCAAGTTGTACAGAGTTTCAGGGAGACCATAAGGGAACAATTGACAGGAATGGGGGAAAGAAATACAGTAGAAGGAGAATGGGCAGCTTTGATGGATGAAATAGTGAAGGCAGCAGAGGATCAAATAGGTAAAAAGACGAGGGCTAGTAGAAACCCTTGGGTAACAGAAGAGATATTGAATTTAACTGATGAAAGGAGAAAATATAAAAATGCAGTAAATGTAGCAGGCAAAAAGGAATACAAAAGTCTCAAAAATGATATCGACAGGAAGTGCAAAATGGCTAAGCAGGGACAAATGTAAGGATGTAGAGGCTAATATCACTAGGGGTAAGATAGATACTGTCGACAGGAAAATTAAAGAGACCTTTGGAGAAAAGAGAATCACTTGTATGAATATCAAGAGCTCAGATGGAAACCCAGTTCTAAGCAAAGAAGGGAAAGCAGAAAGGTGGAAGGAGTATACAGAGGGTCTATACAAGGGCGATGTACTTGAGGACAACATTATGGAAACGGAAGTGGATGTAAATGAAGATGAAATGGGAGATACGGTACTGCGTGAAGAGTTTGACAGAGCACTGAAAGACCTGAGTCGAAACAAGGCCCCCAGAGTAGACAACATTCCATTAGAACTACTGACAGCCTTGGGAGAGCCAGTCCTGACAAACCTCTACCGTCTGGTGAGCAAGATGTATGAGACAGGCGAAATATCCTCAGACTTCAAGAAGAATAAAATAATTCCAATCCCAAAGAAAGCAGGTGTTGACAGATGTGAAAATTACCGAACTATCAGTTTAATAAGTCACATCTGCAACATACTAACGCGAATTCTTTACAGACGAATGGAAAAACTGGTAGAAGCCGACCTCGGGGAAGATCAGTTTGGATTCCGTAGAAATGTTGGAACACGTGAAGCAATACTGACCCTACGACCTATCTTGGAAGAAAGATTAAGGAAAGGCAAACCTACGTTTCTAGCATTTCTAGACTTAGAGAAAGCTTTTGACAATGTTGATAGGAATACTCTCTTTCAAATTCCGAAGGCGGCAGGGCTAAAATACAGGGAGAGAAAGGCTACTTACAATTTGTACAGAAACCAGATGGCAGTTATAAGAGTCGAGGGGTATGAAAGAGAAGCAGTGGTTGGGAAGGGAGTGAGACAGGATTGTAGTCTAACCCCGATGTTATTCAATCTGTATATTGAGGAAGCAGTGAAGGAAACAAAAGGAAAATTTGAAGTAGGAATTAAAATCCATGGAGAAGAAATTAAAACTTTGAGGTTCGTCGATGACATTGCAATTCTGTCAGAGACAGCAAAGGACCTGGAAGAGCAGCTGAACGGAATGGACAGTGTCTTGAAAGGAGGATATAAGATGAACATCAACAAAAGCAAAACAAGGATAATGGAATGCAGTCGAATTAAATCGGGTGATGCTGCGGGAATTAGATTAGGATATGAGACGCTTAAAATAGTAAATGAGTATTGCTATTTAGGGAACAAAATAACTGATGATGGTCGAAGTAGAGAGGATATAAAATGTAGACTGGCAATGGCAAGGAAAGCGTTTCTGAAGAAGAGAAATTTGTTAACACCGAGTATAGATTTAAATGTCTGGAAGTTGTTTCTGAAAGTATTTGTATGGAGTGTAGCCATGTATGGAAGTAAAACATGGACGATAAATAGTTTAGACAAGAAGAGAATAGAAGCTTTCGAAATGTGGTGCTACAGAAGAATGCTGAAGATTAGATGGGTATATCACATAACTAATGAGGAAGTATTGAATAGAATTGGAGATAAGAGAAATTTGTGGCACAACTTGACTAGAAGAAGGGATCGGTTGGTAGGACACATTCTGAGGCATCAAGGCATCACCAATTTAATATTGGAGGGCAGCTTGGGGGGTAAAAATCGTAGAGGGAGACCAAGAGATCAATACACTAAACAGATTCCAAAGAATGTAGGTTGCAGTAGGTACTGGGAGATGAAGAAGCTTGCACAGGATAGAGTAGCACGGAGAGCTGCGTCAAACCAGTCTCTGGCCCGAAGACCACCACAACAACAACAACAACAATGCACTCCTGTTCAGTAAAAGCAGAACACGTTGAACTTCGGGAGACAGGACATTCATATTCACATGACATGTTAATTAGCATGTTCTGCAGAATGATTAGCATTTGAACCATCTAGGCCTGCGGGTTCGAGGTCAACATCGATATCACGGCGCCGTTCTGTCGCTACACATCAAAAGTAATGAATGTGCGTGACTTGAGATAACGTACAGCATGCCTCGCAGACATATGCGCCAACCGACCGTCAGGTCAGTGAGTTTGAAAACGGACGCGTTATTGGCATGAGAGAAAGTCATTCATCCATTCAGGAAAATGCTGCACGTTTGGGACGAAGTGTTTCGGCAGTGCAACGGATGCGTACAGAATGGTTCACGGATGGCCGTAGAACACGATGAGACGTTTCGGGTCGCACCACCCACACCACCCCCAAAGTAGATCTACACCTCATCCGAATGGCACAGCAGACACACCTGCGTCCTCCTCGGCTCTGGCATGAAAGTGGAACAGTGTAACACATCTACTCTATCCACTTTTCAGCCTTTATTTAACGAATGAACATAAACATTCTAGACGGCAGTGGTGTATGCAGCGACGTCACAGGGGACAGGAATGGCATCAGATAGTGTTTTTGGACGAATCCAGGTTTTGTCTGTTTGAAAATGATGGTTTTCCGCGAACAGGAAGAGCAGCATCACAAGTACTGCAGTCGCACAAGACATACAGCGCCAATTCAAGACGTTATGGTTTGGAGTGCTATTGGGTACAACCACAACTGACGGTACGTTGAATGGACGCAAACATCGAACACTTTTGAAACGTTAACTACCGGTACTACCGCAGGACGTTGTCCTGGACTTTCGACGACGTATGTAGTTTCAGCATGATGGTTGCCCAGCGCACAACGCAACTGAAGCACGGGAGGTATTAGCCCTGTTTAGACTGGTCGGTGAATTGGCAGAGGTGGCCCTATTAATTGGCCCGCTAGGTCGCTGACATTTTCTCCTGATGACTTTCTGTGCGCATATTTTTAAAAAAAAAAGGTGTACTACCAAGAATGAACTGGCCGTGAAGACATTGTCGATTGTATCAGAAACGCCTGTGCTGGCTTTCCCGCAGATGTGCTTCTGTCCTTTGTCGGTCATTTGAAAAGCGGTTGACTACTTTTGAACACTTACTGTAATTGGAACAGTAGAGTTGCGTTAGCTTCGAGCCACGGCTACAGTGGCGAATAGAGTAGTCCCCTGTTCGATATGTCAGAGGAATACAAAGTTGCGAATGGGGTTTCCAATTAGAAGTTATTAAATACGGGCCTGTCCTACCCCCGCAGCTGGGAGGTGGGATCCCACGTGCCATTGTATATACAAGGGCCATTGAGTAGCATGTCGTAAGTTACGACATTTCTATTCCTCCGATTACAGCGCCATCTGTGTCGAAACGAAGAAAATGTTTAAGAAAAAAGTATGTAGATTTTCCCGGAACTCGTAATCTGCAATAAAAAAACGGGGGTTCCTACTTATGATTTCGAAGTTGTCCCCCCCCCCAGGTACGGGGTGCGGTAGGCGTCGTGTGTAGCATCATTGCATCCCCCCTCTGAGACATTCCAAACGGAATTATAACACTTTTTTTGATCTGATGTGTGGTTTTCAAGATATTTCAATGTCTTCAGTTAAAATGAACATACTGTATACATTTGGAAAACGTGTAGCCTATGTCCGTCCGAACATTTATTAGAGTATCGTACAACACTGCATGCGAATTTTCCATTGGTGGAAATAGTTCGGGAAGACAACCTCTGTGAGCTCCTCGATGCTGCGTGTCGCTTTTCCATTCACCGCTTTACCCGACGGAAATTTTGTTCCTTTAATACAGATTTGACCTTAAGGTACAGATAAAAATCACATGGTGCTAGACAGGCCAATGAGGTGAGTCGTCTATCAGTGGGATGCCGTACTTTGCTAGAAACCTTTTAACAGACAATGCAGTATGAGTCAGTGCATTGTCCTGATGTGGAACCCATGACTAGTTCTTCCACAATTCGGGCCTTTCTTTACTTTCTCAAGGAGTTGAGCAAGGACCTCAAGATAGCAACGTTGATTAACAGTCTGACCTTCAGAACCCAGTGAAGATACACATTTCCATGAATACCGGAAACAGCAAGCATCATCGCTTTGAAACTTGATTTGCTCATTCGATGTTTTTCGCTCTCGGTGAAGTTGGGCCCTTCCAGTGCGTGAGCTGGCCCTTAGTTTCTGGATCATAAGTGAAAAAGCAATCTTCCTCACATTTTATAACTCTTTTCAAGAGAACTTTAAGTCATTTTCAATGGTATTCAATGTGTCAGTACAAATATTTTCACGAGATTCTTATTGTTTGGTCGTGTGGATTTTCGACAGTTGATTCGCACGCACTTTTCTCATGTAAAATTCGTTGTGTAAAATTCGTCTTACGCATTCATTGTCAGCTTTTAGCAATCGATCGAATTTTTAACCTACGGTCAAATGGAATAAGATTACCTACTTTTCCTATAGTTTTTCCTGTTTCTCGATGTTGAAGGTCGTCCCGGACGTGCGTCATCTTCAACGGTTCTTGGCCACCTTGCAAATGCTTGAACCACTCAAAAGCTCGGTTACGTAATCAACAGTCTTCGTCATATACTTGTTTTAATGAAAGATAATTTTCAGTAGCAGTATCTCCACGTTTCATGTATAACTTGACGACAGTTCGTTGCTGTATTATTACATCTTCCACTTTTTCGTCAAAACAAAATAACAGCTCTTACACAAACGAAGTGCACTACCCCATGATTTGTCTACAGACACTGCATTCGACTGAGGTGTCTCTCTTCACAGCTGTTCCTCGTTCAACTTTGGCGCATGCTTACTTACTCTGTAACAACTTCAGTCCCGTTATTTTATAGCCACACTTCGTGTACATTTTTATCGTGTGCACGGAACATTTGACTGTTCCTAAACTGATACATTTGTGTAAACATTATCATGATCAATATTCTCTGTTAAATTATTTAAACGTATGTATCAAAACGTCCATGAATGAAAAGCAATGCTACAGCTGTACTGCATCTAAGACTCTTGAATTAATCGTAGTTACTGTAATTAATGTCACTACATTCCACGACTATAGTCTCTTTGTATCTGTTGATAGCATGTTCTATGATATGTATGTTTAGTGCAATTTTGATTTAGCTTTGTGCGTGATTCTGAAATATGTGGGTGCTGATACAGTCTCGGAAAGTATGCGCCATTCCGGTTTTCATGAGTTGTGACTATAACGTAATGTTGAATTTGCGTCGTGATTAGAGCGTTATCTTTTTTGCTGTTATTATTTTGATTTATAAGTGTCACAGTATGTGTAATAAAAGTTCCGTGATTGATCATAATTGTTCAGAATTTAATTTATGGGAAATTTATTTGGAATTTTAATGTATTTCATTTTCATTGAGTACGTGGGGAACACACGCTGTTTGATTATTCCATTGTCGATCACGGCCGCGCGGAATCCGATTGCGGTCAGATTAAATTATTAGGCCTACTTAGCGGCCAGATGGGTGTATTTGCGTGTCTCTCCACAGTATTTTTTGGTTAAACTGTCTCGCATTTATTGAAAATAATGCACGGTAGAATGGCTTTAAACTACGAAGCACATACTGTGTTAAAATATTTTGACACTAGTTTTCTAAAATTAGAGAAACGCGTCTCGTTACGAGCATAACATTAGTTCCGATCCATCTGAGAACTTTTGCATTCGTACAAGAGTTTTCATTGTCAGAGTTACGTTGCATTAAAAATTATACTACTTATTTCACATTGTAATTATGTAAAAGAAAAGTAGAAAATTACTTCTTGTAGGCTTGATGGGATAGTCACTACTTTCTATGATGGGTGTGTCGATTTCTGGAAGGCTGGAGGAACGTAAATGTTAAGTAACTGTGGCACACATTTGCTACACATCGCCACAAGAAATATTAAATAATATGGCATATTTAGGTGGGGTATAACAACTCTATCTGCCCCCCCCCCCCTACCCCTTTCCTGTGAGTTGTTCGGCAGTAGAGTTGTAAAACTACCGCAGGCTACCGTAGACTATCGTAAGTAACCGTAGACTATGGCAGTTTTGGTAATAGCTTTGGACAGTTAAAATCGTTTCCGAGTTACCTTTACGTTAGATGTATTGCATAACTATTGGGCCTTATCTCATTTCGACAGCTTTGTTTGCGTATGCGATCAGTGTCTTATTAAGTTCCCTTTGAAATCGGAAGCGGTGAACCATATAGAAACTGTATGAGGACATATAAAGGGCTGCGTAATCTATGGAATACTTTTGTTCCACATAGTTATCCCCCTGACTGTTACTTAAAAATAAACAGTATGTATAACAAAACTGAAATGCTCACTATTTAATTAGGGTTTTGTTCACAAGGCTTTGATTTGTAACCTGAAACACAGGCATGTTGTAGTAAAAATAAAACAGAATAAAACAGATTTACCATACAGCACTAGAAAATGCAATTTCCTCAAAAAAAGGAAAAAATCCAGAACAAAAACGTATCAAACATCACTTCGGTACTTCGTCGAGCTTATATAAAACATGTTTATTTTATTCACAAACAGGAAACTTAACAGGAAACACTTGCCTTTCATCATAAAGAAGAATGTTCTATTGATATATATAATAACAACAATAATTACACGGATTTCTTTGTTTGAGAATGTAAGCTGCACTCGCATCAAATGTAATTATTTTGGATACATAAATGCACAGAAGTTAGACGATCAGCTAATTTTTATTACTTATAAAATGCATTTTGAAGAATATACGAAAGTTGAATGAAAAGTAATGCCTCCACCGTCGTTAATTGGGTTTGGATGGGAATATTTTAATAGATCAAATGCAGAAATAATCCTTATAATGTGATCTTTAATTACCAATATTGACTTTTCCACATAATCACCTGCCAATTGGATACATTTCTGCCAACGATGAACAAGTTTTCTGAAGCAGTCACGGAAGAAGTCGACACTCTGTCACCGCAACCATAGTCTCACAGTTTTCTCAACGTCTTCATCAGAAGCATAATGTTGTCCCTGCAGATCTACTTTCTTTATCTGGAACAGATGAAAGTCAGACGGTAATAAATCTGGACTGTATGGAGGATGCTGTACGGTGGTGAGTTTCAGTCTCTGAAGTTCTGCTGTGGTGGTTCGTGAAGTGTGTGGTTTGGCGTTGTCATGCTGCAAAAAACATTCCCCTTTCTTGTAAATTATAGATTGCAGCGATCAGTCGTCGTTTTTAAATTTTATCGTGCTGATCTAGATTTCAGATAGAGGCTAGCCGTTCTCAATGCACTATTATTTTCGCTCTATGCATGTAATGCCTGTTGGTCGGGCTTTATCCATAGTTCATTGAATGAGTGTTCAATGAACTGTGGATGAAGCCCGACCAACAGGCATTGCGTGCATTCCACTCGCCCAAGTTAGTCTTCTCTATATCTACAGAGGGCAAGATCTGTAGTAATGCCAATGACGGTAGGCGACACCTCCAATTAATGTATCCTGTTTGTTTATATTTTAAAATATCACTTTTTACACTGCCTTCTACAACACTCGACATAGCTTTCTTAAGAGTACGGTAACTTGACAACTCCCGATATAGAGTACGACATGTCGGTCTGAAGAACACCCGAAGCAGAGTGACTTATGCAGCTGAAGTACTTTGTCTTCCAGGCACGCCAAACCGACCTGAAGGTGTCCGGAGCACTTTGGTTGTAATGTCGTTACTCTTATGTTTCTCAAAACTAGTGAAATTTAATAAACAAAAATGGAAGACTCGTAGGGTAACCATTAGTGATTGTCATACTGAAAACTAGGTTAAATATAATGAGAAACTACAGGTTGTTTCAGAGGTGATGGTCAATATTCAAGGATATGACAGGAATAATCATTCAAAACAAAAACGTCAAGTAAACATGGGGTCTAAAACGCATACCTTCATAGCTATGAAGAATTCTTGATCTTAGATACTGTGAAACAAATCTCTTCTACTGTAAGCTCTTTGATTTCCATATTTTGGGAAGTGATAGTATGAACTAAAACAAGAAAAAAGTCCAGTAAACATGTGCCCTAAAACGCATAACTTAAGAGCTATGAGCACTTGTTCGTCTTCGCTCTTTTGAAAAACAACTCTTCTAATGAACAAGTGTCCATAACTTTTAAGGTATGCATTTTCGAAGAAAAATTGGAAATTTGTGGTAAGTTCCTATGGGACCAAACTGATAAGGTCATCGGTCCCTAGACTTATGCACTACTTAATCTAACTTAAACTAACCTATGCTAAGGACAACACACCCATGCCCCAGGGAAGACTCGAACCTTGGACGGGGGGAGCCGCGCGATCCGTGGCAAGGCGCCTTAGGCCGCACAGCTACCCCACGCGGCTGAATTTTCGAGCACATTTTTACTGGACAATTTTTTTTTCTTATTTTGGTCCACACAACCACTCCCCAAAATATGGAAAGCACAGAGCTTGCAGTAGAAGAGATTTGTTTCGCAATATCGGAGATCAAGAATTGTTCATAGCTCCTACAGTATGCGTTTTAGACCCCAGGCTTACTTGATTTTTTTGCTTCGAACGATCATTCCTTTTATATCCCTGAATATTGACCACCACTTTTAAAACTCCCGGTATAAATAAGAGAAGTTAGGCGTTTTGGCGCCTACACCCGAATGTACCTCATGTATCCCACGTGGAAGGAGGCGCGTGGGTCTGCTCTTTTTTTTTTTTTTCTTTATTGTGATTTTGATCACCTTACACAAGGCGGGCTGTCAGCAGCACAGTACGCCGTTCTTCAGCCTTGAGTTTTACAATAAGTAATACATATAGGTGGCACAGAGAATACAATCAAACCGGTGGGCAAAAAATGTAGACAATTAAAAAACAAAAAACATGGAGCCGTTCACGCTGGTTGAGAAAACATCACTAACACTAGTTGACACGGCGCACATAACAGGGATGATGGCGACGGTACACGTGAACAGTGGTGGCGTGATGGTGAACAAACACTAAACACAAACGATGTCACACACACGAGACACTGATGGCGGTGATCTCCGGCGCGCGAAAGTCCACGTAGCGTGTGCGAGTGCAGGGACCTGCCAAGAGAGGAGGAGTGGGGGGGGGGGGGGTGGGAGAGGGAGAGAGCAAAGATGCCATGGGCAGAGGAGATAAAGGAGGAAGGGGGAGGGGAAGCCCGGGGGAAGAGGGATGGAGGAAGAGGGATGGGGGGAAAAGGAGAGAGAAGGGAGGGAGGGTGCCTAAAGGAAAGGACACCGGAAGTGGGGGAGGACAGGATCAAAGTTGATAGGAGGGGTAGATGGAGGGGAGGAGGACATCATCAGGGAGGGGGAGCTGGCGGAAGCCACCGTGGGAGAGGGTAAGGAGAGTGGAGAGATGGAGACCGGATGGGACGTGGGGATACAGGCGCGGCAGCGGGCGGGGGTGCGACAGAATGAGCGAGACAAGCGGGTGAGGAGGATCGAGTTTGCGGGAGGTGTACAGGATCCGTATCCTCTCAAGGAAAAGGAGGAGGTGGCGGAACGGAATGAGATCGTACAGGATCCGCGTGGGGGAGGGGAGACGGATGCAATAGGCGAGGCGGAGAGCATGGCGTTCAAGGATATGAAGGGATTTATAAAAGGAAGGGGGGGCGGAGGCCCAGGCCGGATGGGCGTAACAGAGGATAGGGCGGATGAGGGATTTATAGGTGTGGAGGATAGTGGAGGGGTCCAGACCCCACGTACGGCTGGAAAGGAGCTTGAGGAGACAGAGGCGGGAGCGTGCCTTGGCTTGGATTGTCCGGAGGTGGGGAGTCCAGGAGAGGTGACAGTCGAGGGTGACGCCAAGGTACTTAAGGGTGGGAGTGAGGACGATTGGACGGCCATAGATGGTGAGATAGAAATCAAGGAGGCGGAAGGAAGAAGTGGTTTTGCCTACAATGATCGCCTGGGTTTTGGAGGGATTGGGTCTGCTACTGAAATCTGTAATATAGGCCGAATTTAGGAAGCGAATAGGAGCAGGTAAGGTGAAGCTTTCGGTACTGCAGGTAATGTAAAAGTGGTTTTAATATAGTCCAAAACAAAGTACACAACTAAATACGTAACTTGATACCGATGAGCACGTAGGTGCGAAGTCTTAGACCTGTCGTAACTGATACAAAGTCTCTACAGCAAGCTAAGTTGAAACAATGTTTCCCTGCCGTCTGCACTTGATGAAATGGGGAGAATGTAGAGCGGCGCTCGTTGAGCTGCACAGCGTCTGCTAGAGGGCGCTGTCGTCGGTATAGATCGTCCGCTCTCGTAGTGCCACCCTACTAGCTTGCACCTACACTGTGGCATCGTAGCTATCGATACTACAGTGCCGACCAATCAGAAGCAAGTTCAGTATAATTGGCTGACTCCCCCATGGGAATAGTACTTACTGTACCATCTGCTGCTTGTACCTCACTCCACTTTTGTACCATATGCTACTTCACGTTTATCAAGCTCCATCAAGGCGAGCTTCTAGCGTAATAGAATATTGGCGGCACAGCCAGGAATACCATAACGTTCTATAGAACTACATGGCGGTAAAAATATTTCAGCACTTTTGGCTAATTTTACGTACATCCCCGCTGAAATGTGGAGTCAGCTTCCCGGGTAAGAAATAGCCAACACTCAACAATCATGAGGCAAGACGAGAGTTACAAGTAACATTCTGCAATGAGCGATTGACGCACAACAGTTACCCAGAATATCTAGGAATCACTCTAGACCGATCACTAACCTATAAAAAACACCTAGAAATAACCAGTCAAAAGATAAAAAATTGAAATAAAATATTAAGAAAGCTGATTGGAGCCTTCTGGGGAGCTCAAGCTAACACCCTACGCACCGGAGCACAATGTCTTGTTTACTCGGTGGCAGAATACTGCGCCCCAGTCTGGTACAAGAGCACACACGCGAAGAAAATAAGACGTCCAGCTCAATACAACCATGAGGATTGTCTCAGGAACTCTGCAATCAACTCCACTTCCCTGGCTTCATGTCCTTTGCAATATAGCCTCTCCCTCCCTCAGAAGGCACAAGCAGCTATCCGAGAATGGAAGAAAATTAATGACCCTTCTGTCTCTGAAGATATGCATATCCGAAAAATATTCGACCATCTACTTACTGCCGGCCAGGCTGGCCGAGCGGTTCTAGGCGCTACAGGCTTGCAACCGCGCGACCACTACTGTCGCAGGTTCGAATCCTGCCTCAGGTATGGATGTGTGTGATGTCCTTAGGTCAGTTAGGTTTGAGTAATTCTAAGTTCTGGGGGACTGATAACCTTAGACGTTAAGTCCCATAGTGCTCAGAGTCATTTGAGACTTCTACCAACTACCGGCCTATGAAAACCTATATGGGAAAACGAAGTCCTCAAATTCCCAGAAAGGTACGACATAGCAAGGGAATGGAGGCAATACTGGACGCTGAATAATCACCATCCTCTCATCACTGATTTGGTCCATCGATACCGGTGGAAGGAATGCAAATGCTCAGAAGAACTTGGTGCAGACTTAATCGTGTGAGGACCAACCACGGGAGGTGTAAGGCCATTCTCCACAAATGGAAACTCACTGATGACCCACGATGCGACTGTGGTACAGAAGAACAAACAATCCCTCATCTGATCTTCGAACGTCCTGCGAGGAGGTTTGAAGGAGAGTGGAGGGGTATCATGAATGTTACTCCACGTGCTCTTCAGTGGGTGACCTGCTTAGATGTGGACTTGTAATAGCAGTGGCTGTCTCCCTAATCTTTCGCACATGGCTGTTTGCAATCATTCATTTAATCGTATGAAACTTCCTGGCAGATTAAAACTGTGTGCCGGACCGAGACTCGAAATCGGGACTTTTGCCTTTCGCGGGCAAGTGCTCTACCAACTGAGCTACCCAAGCACGACTCACGCCCCGTCCTCACAGCTTTACTTCCGCCAGTACCTCGCCTCCTACCTTCCAAACTTTACAGAAGCTCTCCTGCGAACCTTGCAGAACTAGCACTCCTGAAAGAAAGGATTCTGCGGAGACATGTCTTAGCCACAGCCTGGGGGATGTTTCCAGAATGAGATTTTCACTCTGCAGCGGAGTGTGCGCTGATATGAAACGTCCTGGCAGATTAAAACTGTGTGCCAGACCGAGCCCGAAATCGGGACCTTTGCCTTTCGCGGGCAAGAGCTCTACCAATTGAGCTACCCAAGCACGACACACGCCCCGTCCTCACAGCTTTACTTCTGCCAGTACCTCGCACTCCTACCTTCCAAACTTTACAGAACTCTCCTGCGAACCTTGCACAACTAGCACTCCTGAACGAAAGGATATTGCGGAGACATGACTTAGCCACAGCCTGGGGGTTGTTTCCAGAATAAGATTTTCATTATGCAGCGGAGTGTGCGCTCATATGAAACTTCCTGGCAGAATAAAACTGTGTGCCGGACCGAGACTCGAACTAGGGACCTTTGCCTTTCGTGGGAAAGAGCACTTGCCCACGAAAGGCAAAGGTCCCGAGTTCGAGTCTCGGTCCGGCACACAGTTTTAATCTGCCAGGAAGTTTCATATCAGCACACACTCTGCAGCAGAGTGAAAATCTCATTCTGGCATTTAATAATATATTTGTAATTCGTTTATTATATTAATTAATCGTATGTGTGCAATTTTACTCTGTAGACGCCATATGCAAAACAAAAATAAATAAATAAATTCAAGGGTACATGACTCCGCTCATAATTTCGGTTCAGCATTCTTCTCCATAATACAGGTATAAACTGCTGTAGCGTGTTAGTGGAAATGGTTATTCGTGATATACATCACAAGTTTTTTCACCATTAGAAGCGCATAGGATGTTGGAACAAAGTCGGCGTGCGTCTTTCAGCTCGTCTTCAGGAACAAGGCGCTCCTTCACCGATCGCTGTTCTCATCAGGCGGTGCACAATTAGCCGTGAGTGTTTCCACCTGCCCGCCGCGGCGCCCCACTTTCCCGGCATGACGCTGCAGCCGTCGCCGGACTATGATTAGTAGTGGTGCGCAAGGTGGCGCGGGCAGCCGATCGCCTGATTACGGCTAATCAGGAGACGGGCCTTTCACTTATCGGCGCCCTATTGACGAGCCGTGGCCCCTGAGTGCACTGTCACTCCGCGGACGGCGCTCAATGGCGCTCCAAATTGACGTCCAGCCTTGCCGAGAATGCACTGCGCCTGACCCCGGAGCTGTAATTGGGTAGCCTCTCAGAGGCATTGCGATTTTCCTCCCATGTTACAGACGGCATAGGCGTAAGTTTTCTCTGAATTCTAAATGGGTCTGTAGAAGTTCACATATTAGCCTTTGCAATAAGAGTACAATTCAGTTTATATTCGGAATAGAAAACTGGAGGGAAGAGAAATTCTTCAGGTAGACTATAGCCACATCTATCTTCCGCACCGAGCGAGGTGGCGCAGCGGTTAGCACACTGGACTCGCATTCGGGAGGACGACGGTTCAATCCCGTCTCCAGCCATCCTGATTTAGGTTTTCCGTGATTTCCCTAAATCGTTTCAGGCAAATGCCGGGATGGTTCCTTTGAAAGGGCACGGCCTATTTCCTTCCCCATCCTTCCCTAACCCGAGCTTGTGCTCCGTCTCTAATGACCTCG
Organism: Schistocerca piceifrons; assembly: GCF_021461385.2. Classification (NCBI taxonomy): domain Eukaryota; kingdom Metazoa; phylum Arthropoda; class Insecta; order Orthoptera; family Acrididae; genus Schistocerca; species Schistocerca piceifrons. The sequence goes on from NC_060141.1 coordinate 589,194,018, forward strand.
TTGTCGACGGGACGTTAAAAAACAACACTAACCTAACTAACCTATCTTCCGCAGGGCACCTTCTCTTACTTCTGAAATTTGTGTGACTTTCTTGTTTTTTTTTCTTTTGTTTTCTTTATTGTTATTTCCAGACCATATACAGGTAGGCCGGCAGCGCAACTTACGCCGCTTTTCAGCCACAGATATGACAGTCGGTACATAAAGAGACATCGAAAAACAAACATGGTGGATAAACAACTGTAGACAGACAAAATTAAAATACATGGAGCCGTTCACAGTCACAGTGTCCGAATAAAAAACGTACAGAACGGGCACACGAACAGAGATGACAGAAGTGACACACGTGAACGATGTAGCACAAACGATGAAACACTGAAACACTAACACGGAGGCATGCACAAACACTGGCAACGATCTCCGGCGCACGAATATTCACTGTTCATGTACGAATCCGGGGACCTGCCAAAGGGGAAAAGGTGGGAGAGGAGGGAGAGGGGGGAGGGTATAGATGACAGTGGCAGAGGAGAAAGGAGGGGGAGGAAGGAAGGTAGGGGGGGTAGGGGAAGCCCAGGGGGAGAGGAGGGAGGGAGGATGAGAGGAGGGAAAGAAGGGAGAGAGGGTGCCCTTGGGAAAAACACAGGGGGTGCAAGGGGATGATCAAAGTCAGTAGGAGGGGTAGATGGAGGGGATGAGGGTATCATCAGGGAGGGGGAGTTGGCGGGAGCCACCTTGGGCAAGGGTATGGAGAGTGGAGAGACAGAGAGCGGGCGGGATGTGGGAATACAGGCGCGGCAGCGGACGGGGGTGGGAAAGGATGCGAGAGACAAGCGGGTGAGGGGGATCAAGTTTGCGGGAGGTGCAGAGGATCCGTGTCCATTCGAGGAGATATTTGTGTGAGTAGATTGGCTGTATTTGTAAGCGGGTCGATTACAAAAGGCGATGTGCACGATGGAATTTCACACGAAGACTGGAAGTGGGAAAAATGGTTCAAATGGCTCTGAGCACTATGGGACTCAACTGGTGTGGCCATAAGTCCCCTAGAACTTAGAACTACTTAAACCTAACTAACCTAAGGACATCACACACATCCATGCCCGAGGCAGGATTCGAACCTGCGACCATAGCGGTCGTGCGAAGTGGGAAAACCTGACGTGTTAACATTGGATGTTTTCCCATTTCCTGTAAATGGTTGCGTACACCATGACTAATAAGCTGACATAGGCTGGAAGTACCAGAGAAGCCTTGCACTTCATAATACCTCGACTAGATTTAGCAGTGCGTAACTTCCATTGTTTGCGACGTGAAGAAAGCTAACTGTGCCAAGCGTTCGTGACTACGTTGGTAAACATGTTAGAGACTTTCTCTCTCTCCTTTTTTCTTACAACCAACAAGCAATGGTGCACTATACTTCTATTCATTTGTTTTATTTGTGCCTAGTGCTGTTTGACAGAAAGGAAAGGCACGATTAGAAACAACGATTTGCGGTTGGAATGGGGGAAGTGGGAGGTGAGTGTTGTGCACAAAGTACCCTCCGCCACTCACCGTAGGGTAGCCTCTGGTTTAGGAATGGGAAAAACCGATCGTTTAAAATCGATACCGGTGCTTTTCTATTGAATAAACGGTATTTTTCCGTATTTATTTGATCACGGCTTTAACAGTAACTTTTTTTTTTTATTTTTCACTAACAACCGAGAACAAAAGGATATAGTCATAGCAGCGATGGTAAAATTTTTCTCTTTCAAATAAATCTTTTCAAAAGAAAGAGTAGTTTTTATTCTGTGAGGTTTCGGGATTGCAGCTGGATCATGTTGACTTCTGGCCACAATATTTCGGCTGGAAACCGTTCAGGCATCTTCAGATATCTGCCAGGGAAGGTGTGGCAGCAGGCAAAGCCGCTCTTTACCCAAAGGTGACAGAACTGTACTTAAGCGTGGTTAAAACATATAAAAGGGTGATAATAAGAGATGAGTCTGTAAAAAATATCCGGCCGTTGTAGCCGAGCGGTTCTAGGCGCTACAGTCTGGAACCGCGCGACCACTACGTCGCAGGTTCGAAACCTGCCTCGGGCATGTATGTGTGTGATGTTCTTAGGTTAGTTAGGTTTAAGTAGTTCTAAGTTCTAGGGGACTAATGACCTCAGTAGTTAAGTCCCATAGTGCTCAGAGCTATTGGAACCATTTTTTGTAAAAAATCAATAGGAGAACTCTAGTGGCGATTTTTACGTAAAAACAGGTGACGATAAAGGAGGATATGTAAACCACACATATAAGAAAATTCTAAAGTTTTTTAAAAGTCATTTTACGGTTTTATGTCGGATTTGAAATACAGTCGCTCTTGAATGTGAGTGATGCCATGGTGTAATGGGATGCAAGGTGACACTCGAAAAATTATCATGATGAAGGTGCGATGGTGCTCTGTAGAACGGCAGGTAGCGAGTAGAAGTCAGCAAAGTGGATGAAGGGGGAAGGAGAAAATTGGAGCATATTGTGAGGCTGAGTCTCAGAATCAGGATTGGAAGGAGGGGTGACTGCTTTTTTTTTTGTGGGATGTTGAAATACAGTTTCACCTGTGGCTCATGGTCTTACTGTGTTGGTGGATAGTAAAACTGTCCCATTCGACAGTGATGCTATTCCAAAGGCATCACTGTAGCGCATTTTGAAGGTGTGGCTATGGGACTTGAAGTTCCACACCAGCCAACGACGGTGGAAGTTCAGGTTGCAGGTAAGAGGTAACATAACGGCGAACAACATTAAGTATCAACATTGGTGGTTTACGATGGTCCACATCCATCGAGTGGTCACATCAATACTAGCGCTACATGAGTGGACGTAAGAAGGCTAACGTTAACCGCGATCGGAATCGGCGTCCTCAAGGATGGTGAGAGGAACATGGTGTCGTAGCCAGTGCCGGGTGCCGTGGTGACAATGTTTTGTAAACCAGCGACCGTGTCGCGGGGAGCTTCTACTTTGGCATAGAGATGCCTTGCCTTCTCTCTCATGGACATCTTGAGGGTGGCCATGTCCGTTTCCTCGTGGAGGGTAACTACCCTCGTGAGGGGAGGGGCATGCAGACTCCACCAAAGCACCTTATTCTGTAGATGCTGGAGGGATTGCATCCGGGAGGCACTAATCGTAGCCCACGCAGTGGAGCCATAAGTGGGGGAAGGGTGGAATGAGACGGCTACTTCACGGTGTCGACTTTATAGGAAATTTAGCGCGGAGACGCATTTGCATCGGATGCCGTCACAGGAGCCTGCTCTATCGAAGTCCTCGTCCTCTGCAGATACTGTTCCATTTGTGACGCGCAGGAGAATCCATAAAAGTGAAGAAACTGCATGTCCACCCTCTGTCGGAAAGAGAGCTGGCGATGCTAAAAACAAACGTCAGATGTCGCCAGACGTGACATTGTGAATAAAATGTTTTCTCTCAGAAGGAATTAAAGAGATCAATGGGTCCCAGGCCTTGTTGGGTGGAGAGCCGTCGGACTTCGATAGAGGGCGCTCCTGTGTCGGCCGCCACTGTGCATGTGTCTCCGCGCCAATTTTGCTATAAAGCCGACACTGTGGACTAGCAGTCTCCAGTAGCGGACACTGGAAGTTGGTTGAACGGTTGCCAGCCGAAATATTGTGGCAAGAAGTCAGCATAATGCGACAACGATCCTGAAACTTCAAAGGATATTCAGTGCGCCAGGAAAACTTCAAGATTCACAGGAGTAATTTTTATTCGTAAAATCTTCATTGGTTTGAAATACTGCATCATTGTAGAAAATGGGGAAAAGCGATCAATGCTGTTTGGATATCATTAAACAGAAACAAACACATGACACAAGAATTAGTACAGCACTGCTGAGACAATAATGTCGTAGTTGACCTGTGTCGTGGCTTAAAGCACGCGTGTACCTGCGATGTCCAACACATGGCCCCGTCCAGTGTATACAGTAGTTTCTGGCTGTCGTTGCCGGATATCCGTTTTAATGCTGAACGACACCAATCATAGCCTGGAAATGTTCAAGTTAGATACCAACGAAGTACAATGCTACACTTGCTTTAACATTAGAGATTTGTCTGTCATTTCTATGAAATAAGGGAAGTGCAACGAAATTATGGTAACAGCAATAAATTAAGAGGATGTGTCTACAAAAATGCCATTATCTGCTTGAAGGCCTTGAAAACGAACAAATTAACACGAAAAACAAAGTTCTTTAACTTCATTTTTCACCTTTTAGCACTGACAATTCGTAATACCGAAATAGTGGTATCTTCTCCGACTACAAAATGATTTATGAGCAGAGTTTCAAAAAATTGTAATCAACAGGAGAAAATGGTGCTTTTTTTGGTAATATTCAGACACTTTTCACTTTTCGAGAAGAGCAGTGAACGGTGTACGGATTAAGTTTTCTTTTAAGTTAAAGTCTTCTATGTTGCTAGGCCGCATCAGATTTCCTCGAAAATAATTGACGTTCCGACCCGTCTGTTAGCATATTCTTCAGGATGTTTCAGTGTCCACTAATGCTAGAACACTGTCAGAGACCAGTGTCGCGTTCCCCTTTATATGAGAACGCCACACTGGTCTCTGACCCTTTATATGAGATCGTCACACTGGTCTCTGACAGTGTCCTAGCAATAATAGACCCCGAAACATCCTTAAGAAAATCCCTACAGAGGGGTCGAAACGTCGATGATTTTAGACGAAGTATGGCGCGGCCTAACAACCCAGAAGATTTTAACTTTAACGAAAGCCTGCAAACTTACATAAGTTTTCTGTTATTTGCGTACTTAATTTAATATTTGGACTCCATGTGTCTTGAAACTTAGTGAGTCAAAACTTTTTCAATCTTTCTCCGATTTCTGTGTTTATTATATGAAATAACAGGAATAAAAAACCGATACTCGATTATTTCAGAAACATGTTATTTTGAGCGGTTTTAACCGTGAGGTTAAACTGGAGTAGAAGAAAACGACGTAACAGAAAAACGATTGTTTCAGTGATAACCGCCATCCCCATTCTGGTGTATACAAGATCTACCTACAGTCCTTTTACAGATGTTATGGACTTGTAGTGCGGACCAAGATGGTCAAGGAGGAACTTATGTGGGAAACGTAACGTTTTAACGCTACACCACATCACACGTTCAAATCTCTTTCATTTTCGGAACCACTAACTAGGGTTTAACGTAGGTGCAGGCCCGATTGCTGGAGGACCAAGGACTGGTGTACGTGTGTAGTGGAACATGGCACGGATTTACTGTATCTGTGTTGACGTTGGTGGTCGTCACCTCGAACCCTCCTTGCAAGTGGACCCAAACGACAATCAGCGTGAGTCAGAGAGTAAAGTGTGTTTATTTTGTGTTTAGTGGAAAAATGGCATTCTTCCGGACCATCTTGGTCCTCACCTCATATCCTCAAAGTCCGTAAAGGGAATTTAGTTACGCCTTTTATATATTGATGTCAATGTAGCAAGATGACTACTGATCTAAGAATTCAAGTAAAACAGTAAGGAACAAATAAAAGGACTGTTATTGCTCAGAAAGAGCCGCCACAGTGTGATGTAGACGGAATCACTAGAGTTTAATTTCGAGCTGCGTAGCATAATGAAAGAAAACGTAAATGGAAGTTTCGGTTTCAAATAGCATGATGTTCCCATACTAAGAAATATTCCCCGTCTGCCATCGACCCACAAATTAAGTGTGAACGAAAAGCAGGACCAATTAGCTATGGTCGAGTTTACTGAAAATAAATACAGGGAATTTTGTTTCTCAATGTGTTAGCGATGTCAGTAATATTCCCTTTTTTACGCTTCACAGATCTGTGCGGTGCTGCTGCGTACATTCAGTCACTCATTGGAATTTCAGCAGGGCACTTAAATCCTACACTTTTTATGACATAAATTACAAATGACTTGAAACAATCATAATTTGTATTTTTCGAATAAAATATTTTGTATTGAGAACCTATCATAGATTTTCCAGTTTTCCTAAAGTCTACAATTCCTAACTTTCAGCATTTCCTACCTCCAATCAAAGATTGCCATTCTGTCATCACAGAGCAGAGAATATTTCTTCAGCGGTGCCAGTACGCACCTCCAAATATCAAAAATGTTCGCAGGTGGTATTTGTAGTTTCAAGAAACAGGATGGTTGTGGAAAGGGGAAAGTACTGACCGAACACTTTACCAGTACAAGACGTTCATGTGAACGTAGTCCACGGACTACTACAAAATCAGTAGTGAGCTAAAGATGCCTGACACAACTATTTAGCATACTCTTAAAAAGAAGCTGAAAAAGAAACCGTACGAAATAGAGATTGTACAGAAACTGAAAGTGGAAGACTACGTCAAACATACAGCTCTGGGAGGCATGCAGGAAGTAACATTTGCTGCACGTCATATGTAACGGAGTCAACCCTTCATATACACTACTGGCCATTAAAATTGCTACACCAAGAAGAAATGCAGATGATAAACGGGTAGTCATTGGACAAATATATTATACTAGAACTGATATGTGATTACATTTTCACGCAATTTGGGTGCATAGATCCTGAGACATCAGTATCCCGAACAACCACCTCTGGCCGTAATAAAGGCGTTAATACGCCTGGGCATTGAGTCAAACAGAGCTTGGATTGCGTGTACAGGTACAGCTGGCCATGCAGCTTCAACACGATACCACACTTTATCAAGAGTAGTGACTGGCGTATTGTGACGAACCAGTTGCTCGGCCACCATTGACCAGACCAATTGGTGAGAGATCTGGAGAATGTGCTGGCCAGGTCAGCAGTCGAACATTTTTTTTATCTAGAAAGGCCCGTACAGGACCTGCTACATGCGGTCGTGCATTATCCTACTGAAATGTAGGGTTTCTCAGGGGTCGAATGAAGGGTAGAGCCACGGGTCGTAACACATCTGAAATGTGTCCACTGTTCAAAGTACCATCAAGGCGAACAAGAGATGACCGAGTCGTGTAACCAATGGCACCCCATACCATCACGCCAGGTGATACGCCAGTATGGCGATGACGAATACATGCTTCCAATGCGTGTTCACCGCGATCTCGCCAAACACGGATGCGACCATCATGATGCTGTATACAGAACCTGGATTCATCCGAAAAAATGACGTTTTGCCATTCTTGCACCCAGGTTCGTCGTTGAGTACACCATCGCAGGCGCTCCTGCCTCTGATGCAGCGTCACGGGTAACCGCAGCCATGGTCTCCGAGCTGATAGTCCATGCCGCTGCAAACGTCGTCGAACTGTTCGTGCAGATGGTTGTTGTCTTGCATACGTCCCCATCTGTTGGCTCAGGGATCGAGACACTTGCTGCACGATCCGTTACAGCCATGCGGATAAGATGCCTGCCATCTCGACTGCTAGTGATACGAGGCCATTGGGATCCAGCACGGCGTTCCGTATTACCCTCCTGAACACACCGATTCCATGTTCTGCTAACAGTCATTGGATCTCGACCAACGCGAGCAGCAATATCGATAAACCGCAAACGCGATAGGCTACAATCCGACCTTTATCAAAGTCGGAAACGTGATGGTACGCATTTCTCCTCCTTACACGAAGCATCACAACAACGTTTCGCCAGGCAACGCCGGTCCCCTGCTGTTTGTGTATGAGAAATGTGTTGTAAACTTTCCTCATGTCAGCACGTTGTAGGTGTCGCCACCGGCGCCAACCTTGCGTGAATTCTCTGAAAAGCTAATCATTTGCGTATCACAGCATCTTCTTCCTGTCGGTACCATGTCATCTTCTTGGTGTAGCAATTTTAATGGCCAGCAGTGTAGGAAGACTACCTCAAACAGACGAATTGTACTTCGGCAATTCTGGAAGCCATGCAGGAAGAAACATTTGCTGCACGTCATATGTAGCGGAGTCAACCCTCCATATAAGCGCTCTGGTTAACGTCACAACATTCACCGAATATCCTCTCGATCCAGAAACTCTTGCATCTGTGTTGTTCGATGCGGTCGTGCTTTGCCACCTATAAAAATGAAGTCACGGCCGAATACAAGTCTGAAAAGACGCCCCCCCCCCCCCACACCATAACAACTGGGCCACCGAAACCATCCCGTGCGACACTACTGGACGTATCGTCATATGGCAGGAGGTGGGACCACATATAGCATCCAGGAACATGGTTCAACATGTGTTCAGGTATTATGGTTTAGGGAGGCACAATGATGCGTGAGTGTACTCAGCTCCAAATATCTGAACACTGTACACTCACCAGTAAGTGTTACTGTGACACTGTAACCCTTCCCCGGATGCGTATTGTCAAGGATGCATCCACCCAAGACTTCATTTTTGTGGATGATAATGCACAGCCACGTCGAATTGCGCAGGTGGAATACCTCATGTAACGAGAGGATAATTGGGTGGAAGTACTGGCTTGCCCGGCCGTGCGGTTCTAAGAGCGTCAGTTTGGAACCGCGTGACCGCTACGGTCGCAGGTTCGAATCCTGCCTCGGGCATGGATGTGTGTGATGTCCTTAGGTTAGTTAGGTTTAAGTAGTTCTAAGTTCTAGGGGACTGATGACCTCAGTAGTTAAGTCCCATAGTGCTCAGAGCCATTTTTTACTGGCTTGCCCGGTCCCCGGCTTAAATCGCATCGAGCACGTGTAAGATGCGTTGCGGTGGCGTTTTGCAGCACGTACAGTTGCACCAACGACAATCTGGCTGTTGTCGTTCGTGATGGTATCTGAATGGAACGCTCTACAACAAGAACGTCTCACCATTCTTGTGGCCAGGGTGGTAGCACTTGTATAGCATGCAGTGCCGTCCGCCGTGACCAGTCACACTATTAAAACCGTGTTTGCCTTTTGTAATGTCTAGGGAACCATCCTGAATCGCGGTGATTTCAATGTAATTTATGTCTTTGAATAACAGTGACATTTCTCTTCGACTCATTGAGTTCTTAGTTAAAATGTGTACTGTACTCTAGCAGTTCTCACTATGTGTGGTCCAGGTTTCGTCGAGATATGTTATTTGGCAGCGACACGTCACACGAAAGTTACTTTCGTTCATACTAGCTTTGTACATCAAGTTTACGTCATAACAGAGCGACGCGATGAAAGTTGCCATAACAATTTTGCGTTATCGGATGATTATCGTTCCGATCTAGATTGGTAGCAAAGAGAGGTTTGCTAGCGGCAGCTGGTCGTACGTAAACATGAATTTCTACAAATTTATTGTGTTCTTTGCCTTCACTGCGCACAGGTTTCAAATATAAAAAAGGCCATTAACGCAGTAACTGATGATCAGAAGCAGTACTCATCAACTTCCCCCCCTCTTTTCCGGGAAATACCGGTATTAAAAGTTGATTCCTCTACTTCAAGAATTTAAACAGGCTACGTCTGAGTTGTTGTTAGCCACTGTGGTTACCCACACGGACAACTGCAACACGCAAAAACTATACGCACTTTTTCTACGCAAAACCCAATAATTTAAACAGAGCGAAAACAGTTAGTTTGGTTATGAATGAGGAGGTACTGAATCAAACTAGTGTGAACAGAAATTTATGACACAACTTAATTAAAGACACATCCTAAGCCATCTAAGAATAATCAGTTTGGTAAGGGAAGAAAGTGTGAAGGGTGTGTATTGTAGAACGAGACCAAGGCTTGCCTACATAAGCAGGTTCCAGTAGATGTAGGTTGCAATAGTTGTAAGGATATGAAGTGACCTGCACAGGGTAACTAGCCTGGAGAACTGCACCAAACCAATCTTAGGGATTGAAGGCCACAACAATAACAGTGAGATACGAGCTCTATTAGATCTACGCCAGTGCAGTTATTGGATGACCGAGTATCACTAACATGCATGTGAGTAACGTTGTAAGAACCATAGATTTTCTAGTTACTTGATGGAAAGGTAGTGAGCGATGGTACCACATCCGTTCCAGGCCGCGCCCATTGGCATACATCGTCGCCATTGCGATCGACACCGTCCTTTTTCTGCTTTCCGGGAAATAGAAGGTTGAAGTTCCCTTAACACAGCTAAAAGGTGAACGTCTGACCCGACCCTGCTGTTTTTAAAGGAGTGATCACCACGGAGTGGTCAGTGTTTCCCTGACACCCACTGGAAATGAAACTCCTCAGAGGATAAATGGAGTGGCTTATTGAGAATGAAACACTCTATCCTGCGGCAGGACTGCCACGTAATAGGGGTAGCTTTCTGTGTTTATAACCACTTCTCTTCCTCGATAGGAAGTAATAATTTCTTTTCTCTATTTAAACCCTACCGATCCGATTCCGCAGTTAACAGTATGCAAAATCCCATTATACTGTGTGCAATGTCATGTGAGGTCTTGATGAAAATTTACTTATATTTGCCGGAATAAATTATTGAAAAAAGAAAATGTAACGGAAATTAATATTGAGACTTCGGCATGACGATCCAGGTAAAGGGTTTCAGCAAACATTCATATTACTTGTCTCAAGCACGGCTCTTTCCATCAGTAATTTCACAGGGGAGGAACGAATATTGCGGAAATCAAATAGAGGGAAGCCGAAAAGTGGAATATATATTCATGAGATAGTAATTTATTAACCAATAAGAATTTATACATCGTATGTGAAAACAAGACAAACTTATTAATGAAATGATAATTAAATGGACACCCTAGCTGCAAACAGGCGTTGATATACTTCATTGGGGAAATGCTGAAAATGTGTGCCCCGACAGGGTCTCGAACCCGTGATGTCCTGCTTACGTGGCAGACCTCTATCCACCTGATCCACCAAGTGCACAGAAATTAGAGCGCCTGCAGAGGCACTATCCTGTGTGGCCTCGGTGGCTCAGATGGATAGAGCGTCCGCCATGTAAGCAGGAGATCCCTGGTTCGAGTCCCGGTCGGGTACTCATTTTCAACATGTCTCCAATGAAATACATCAACGCCTGTTTGCAGCTAGGGTGTCCATTTAATTATCATTTCATTTCTAGCAAAACTGCATGGTCATCAACGGTAACTGTTCTTTCGGAAACAGATACTACCGTCATATATAGTTAAAAATATGGCTTCCCAGCCATTGACCTTCTTGTGCGAACGCACACGCTATGCCCGAACTCGTACAGGACTTGGTAGATTAATGTGCCACAAGTAATGAGTATGATGGGCAATGGGCAATGCAATGGTGTGGACACGTTGGGTGGGTCTCAAGGGAAGCGTGCAAGGGATAAGTCCCTGCAGGCGCGCTGTCCTTTGTGCCCTCGGTGGCTCAGGTGGATAGGGCGTCTGCCATGTAAGCAGGAGATCCTGGGTTCGAGTCCCGGTCGGGGCACACATTTTCAACATGTCCCCAATGAAGTACATCAACGCCTGTTTGCCGCTAGGGTGTCCATTTAACTATCATTTCATTTCTGGCAAAGCTGCATGGTCATTAACGGTAACTGTTCTTTCGGGAACAGATATTACCTTCATATATAGCAAACTTATTAATATCATTCCCTTAAGAGTGAGCTGGCTTCCCAGCAGGCCTTAGTAACATCTTTATATCAGCAAGGGATCCTTACATGAAGACGTCGGAATGCAGATACTCTTGGAAATGTAATAAGCTCCGAAACTTGCAGCACCGGACAGTCACACGAGCTAAGAGGAGGTAACACACGACTCACATAGCAGCATGCACAATTATTACTGATGGATCCCATGTTGACTAGATTTCTAATGATTCTGGTCAATTCCAGCCCGTTAACACTTTCTCTGGCTTGTAAGTATCCATCTTGTTCAGGAGCTTGAGCAGAATGCAGTGGTATAGTTCTACTTTGGTTGGACGCTGCAGTTCGTCAGAAATATGGTAAAGGCGATAAATTCGACACACATATACGTCTGGATATAGATATAAATATTCTTTCTACTTACGGAGAAACGCTCTTATTGATTATTTGACTGATTATTTGATCCAGAGATGGGCATGTCTCGAAAACAGGAAAACGACAGATATACGTTCCTATTCAGTAGGCAAGATGCCAAATGGCGGTTAGCTCTCTTGATGGCAAATTTAAGTAAAAGCGGTGGTCACCTTCACTGAAAAGTGAAATAACTACTGGATCCACTGTCCTCGACGGTCGAGGCCGCTAACGCACGCTTTTGACCCATTGGTATAGCTGGTTCGACTCCTGGTTGTGGAAAAAATTTTCATTGGCAGTATTTGGCCGGCAAGGGAAGGAGAGATGGCGGCCTAAAGTTCCCGATTAGCTAACTTTGTGCCGATGTACTGGGGTAGATATAAAAAACCTCTCCACAGTGTCTCATGAAAGGAAGGCATGGTATACTGTTGATGGTGATCCGTCCATCGGATGGCGACATTCAACTTGGAGGTCCCCTTGGTGGTATTAGCGAGGGGCCGGCTCTCACGTTCAAACGCGTGTGAAATGTTATGGGACTTAACTGCTAAGGTCATCACTCCCTAAGCGTACACACTACTTAACCTAAATTATCTTAAGAACAAACAACACAACCATGCCCGCGGGAGAACTCGAACCTCCGCCGGAACCAGCCGCACAGTCCAAGACTGCAGCGCCTAAGACGGCTCGGCTAATCCCGTGCGGCCCTGCTCTCAACCTCTCCCCTCTCTCATCATCGTCATCGTCATCATCATATAACAAAAACATTACACTACATTTCACACGTATGCATAAACACACACACACAGTGCATACAGGTAGTATTACAAACACTTGCAATGGAGCATGCTGCTTCTGTAAAGTTTGGAAGGTAGGAGACGAGGTACTGGCGGAAGTAAAGCTGTGAGGACGGGGCGTGAGTCGTGCTTTGGTAGCTCAGTTGGTAGAGCACTTGCCCTCGAAAGGCAAAGGTCCCTAGTTCGAGTCTCGGTCCGGCACACAGTTTTAATCTCCCAGAAAGTTTCATACCAGCGCACACTCCGCTGCAGAGTGAAAATCCCATTCTGGAAACAAACAAGTAGCCGCACGTTGTGGCCGTGCGGTTTGAGGTGCCAAGTCACGGACTGCGTGGCCCCTCGCGCCGGAGGTTCGAGTCCTCTCTCGAGTATGGGTGTGTGTGTTGTTCTTAGCATAAGTTAGTTTAAGTAGTGTGTAGGTCTAGGGACCGATGACCTCAGTAGTTTGGTCACTTAGGAATTCACATACAAACAAACAAGTAAACAACCTAATGGATCCCAACCAAAACTGAACTTGCATTACATGCATTCCAATGAGCACCCCCCACTCACCTCACTACCACTGGGAAGAGTGCCTCTGTAAAATTTTGCGGATACACTCGCTAGACGCCTTTGACTAGCGTGACTTGACTTCACACAGTGGATGTGGTAGCTGGCCAGTCGCTAAACTCCTTGGGAAGCGTCAGGCACTTACCAAATCGTGAGGATTTTAACACTAGGGCAGAAAGCCCTGCCTCCACACGAGTGAACCAGAAAAATTTTTGAACAGACTTCCGCGGGAAGTTCCATGACTTGGCACGTCGATTTGCTTTCCTAATCGCAAGGAGTCTTTTAAGAAAGAGCGGGACATATTTGTACTCAGCCACCTCAGACCACAAGCAAGGTTTGAAACATGATTCAACGGAAAGTTCTCAACACTCTACAAAGACAAGTGAGAAAAACCACCATGATCGTTAGTGGTTCATGTGCACATCCAATTTTACCCACACATCCACAGATTGCAGAGCGTATTCACTATGGGGATTATAGAAAAGGGACAAGACAGGTTGTTGACATAAAATACAAAATTAAAAGTCAATAAAGAGGTGGTTCCCTACGCAATCCTACCCTCAGCTAGGAAATATATAGGCATCCTATAAATTTTGTAGAAGTCTTCGAGGGACGGTTGTGGGTATCTCGAGGAACAAATTGAGAATAAGGAACCGTGTCTAGGAACGTCAGCCAACGACGCTACAGACAGTCGAAGTTACAGGTTCTGGTACCCGTCTCTGGGCCACTTATGCGGCAGCATACGTGACTTCGACACTGACGGACCATAGGTGGAATGCCTAGCAATGTTCTTAGCTGTTTGGTTATCGCGACTGGCCAATGGACAAGATGGAGTTAGCTGCTACGTAGACAAGCCTTGTCTCCTACGAAAGCTTTGCTCTGTTGCCTCGGTGGGTGGCGTTTCGGACCCAGGTTTCCATCCACAGTTTATTTTTCTGCGGCAATCCTCTAAAATCTACAATGTTTTTCGGTACAAAGGAGAAAAATTAACTGCAGCTGGAATCCAGGTTCCAAAACCATCATCTACCAAGTCAACAGGGCACCATATTCATAGGAGTCAACGCGATAGCTGGCGCCAGCTTTTCCACTGGCAATAGTGGCAATTAATCGCGATTGCTAACAATATTTCGAGTCGTTCCGCCTACTGTCCCTCAGCATAAAAAGTTGCTGCCGAAGGATGGTGTAGTGGCACGCGCCGGTGTAACTTCGACGCTCTGTAGTGTGCAGACACTGGTTCCTATACTCGATTTCTTCCTAAAGACATCTTCTTCAACCTATTGAAGCTTGTCATAACAGATTAACGTGACAGACTAACTGAAAGTAAGCTAGATGTTAGAGATAATTTACATGAAAGGGTGCTGAAACAGCCCACTTTACAGGGTTAACAGCATCTTACAGCAAGTACCATGAGACTTAGTAATAAATGGCTAGTTGAAGTGCCTACACTCAGCTGCGAAGGCGGCCTGGCCTACAGGTCTGGGACGATTTTGGTAACCCGTGAAGCACGCAGTGACCCGCCTTTTCTCGCAGCCGGTCGGAAGTCGTGGGCCCAGAGTAGCGGTGGTAAAGGTTTTTTGGTTGCTTGTGTCACGTGGGTAGTGGCTAATCCTAAATGACCATAAGTGTTCTTCTACTACGGAAAACTGAAAGAGCCGGCAAGTGCACTTCCTGTCGTGGGTATGAATGGCTAAGTGGTCTGCCGGTTTTTGTGAGAATGGGTGTGACGTAATATGCGAGCAGCAGCAAATTAGAACATAGAGACATCAGATAGCTAGAGGCAGCATTTGTTAACAATGAGACAAACTCAACGAGGTCTTAAAGAAGACCAATTCCATTTTTTCAAGTGGAAACGTGTGGAGATTTTGGGTGGGTTCTTCTTTTCTCTCTCTCTCTCTCTCTCTCTCTCTCTCTCTCTCTCTCTCTCTCTCTGTCTCTCTCCCTCCTCCGCTATTACGTTTATGGAGGATGGCAGAAATCTATTAGACAAGTGACTGTTTTCCAATGCTCGTTTTCCAATCCATCGGTCGGCTCTGTCTTTTGAAACGGTGTTGATTAGTAGCACTGAAGAGGTTAGTATTTTAACCCTGTCTTGTAGGTAAAAGCGAGTATGACGACCATTATTTAGCATGATAATATGGAGACAGGAAGTAAATCCAGGTATGCAGATTAATAGAAACAAATACACACATCAAAAACGGTTTTGCATCACCCCAGTTCCCAGAACTCCTGAAGATAGACGTTGACTGTGGATATTGTATCAAAGACAAAGTTTCTTTGACTGTTCAGAGATGTCACTAAACCTGCCCAGAGCTGTAAACAACCATGCATGAGCAGCGCCTATTAGACGGAGGAGGTCCGACAGCCGATCAGTTCCAGTCATTCCACTAGGAAGGAGGTACACGGCTTGTATTGTCTGCAGTTCTGCCATGCCTAGACGGTCAATACCGCGGTTCGATCGCGTCCGAATTGTTACTTTGTGCCAGGAAGGGCTCTCAACAATGGAAGTGTCCAGGCATCTCGGAGTGAACCAATGCGATTTTTTTCGTACGTGGAGAAGATACAGAGAGACGGGAACTGTCGATGACATGCCCCGCTAAGACTGACCAAGGGCTACTACTGTAGTGGGTGACTGCTACTATGGATTATGGCTCGGAGGAACCCTTACAGCAACGCCACGGGGTTGAATAGTGCTTTTCGTGCAGCCACAGAACGTCGTGGTACGACTGAAACTGTGCGCAATAGATTGCTTGATGCACAACTTCACTCCCGAAGTCCTTGGCGATGTCCACCTTTGCAACCACAACACGATGCAACGCAGTCCAGATGGGCCCAACAACATGGCGAATGGACCGCTCAGGTTTTGGCATCACGTTCTCTTCACCGATGGGTGTCGCATATGACTTCAACAAGACAATCATCGAAGACGTGTTTGGAGGAAACCCGGTCAGGCTGAACGCCTTAGACACACTTTCCAGCATCTGCATCAAGGTGGACTTTCCCTGCTGTTTTGGGGTGGCATTATATGGGGCCTACGTACGACGCTGCTGGTCATGGAAGGCGCCGTAACGGCTGTACGATATGTGAATTCCATCCTACGACCAATAGTAAAGCCATATCGGCAGCATATTGGCGAGGCATTCGTCTTCATGGACGACAATTCACGCCCGCATCGTGCACATCTAGTGAATAACTTCCTTCAGGATAACGACATCGTTCGACTAGAGTGGCTATCATGTTCTCCAGACATGAACCCTATTGAACATGCCTGGAATAGATTGAAATGGGCTGTTTATGGACGACGTGACCCACCAACCACTCTGAGAGATCTACACCTAATCGCCCTTTGAGGAGTGGGACAATATGGACCAACAGTGTCTTGATGAACGTGTGGACAGTATGTCACGAAGAATACATGCATTCACCAATGCAAGAGGACGTGCTACTGGCTATTAGATGTACCGGTGTCTACAGCAATCTGGGCCACCACCTCTGAAGGTCCGCTGTATGGTGGTACAACATGTAATGTGTGGTTTTCATGAACAATAAAAAGGACGGGAATAATATTTATGTTGAGCTCTATTCCAAATTTCTGTATAGGTTCCAGAACTCTCGGAACCGAGGTGATGAAAAACTTTTTATGATGTGTATATATTAACATCCTTATGCATGGAGATGACGTAACAGTTTTGGAAGATAGTGAAGATGAGCTACAAAAATTCAGTACAAACTACATCAGTTAGGGAAAAGAGAATTCAACCTTCGTATATCAATGAGGAAAACTAAAACCACGGCTGATCGTGAGGAATACCCCACCCACTAGAAAACAAAAGTAGATTTTACCCTACTGAGCAGGTATCCAGCTTCATTTTCTTGGCATATGACAGAAGGTATGATATGGATAACAACGTAGAAAATGAGCTTAACAGATATCAGTCAGTGTGCATAATGATAAAAATAACATTCGAAAACAATATTTGGATGAAAACATGGCTACACTTGTACTGATATACAGAAAGAGAGTCATGGGTCCCTTAAAAATGTAGAAATGTAAATTACAAGCAGCCAAAAAAATGTGACCTCGCAGTCTTTCCCGGCGTCTGGAAAGTCTCTTCGGGTTCCCTGCCGGATCCTAAAATCAACTCGATGCAGTATTTTGGCGATCCAACTGTCGGCCATCTTCTGCAGAACGCTGTTTCTGCTGATGAGTCTCGCGGAGAACTAATGCCAGGCTGCAGACCGACGTCCTACAAAGGCCTCAGTACTGCACACGGTGCATGCGCCGCCTCTCTGTTGCTACCCTCCAAGCCATGGCAGCCGTCGAACACTGGCGGCGACGATATATCGCACTCAGAGACAATTTTCGAACCCTAGGACTGGCCGCACCGAAGAACGTTCTGTCTTGATGCCGGTGGTACAGGTTTCCTCGTCCTGCTAAGAGGAAACACATTGTCTCTATTAATTAAATTATCCGCCAACTATAACACCCCAAGTATAGAACCCCTAATGATATCACTTTTGACAGCAAAAGATATAACAATTAGTTATCCCTACCTTCACGGTAACTACTTGCAACAAAATATTAACACTATTGAAAGTTTCTCCAACAGAAATACTAGGGAACTAGCAACATCTATTCAACGGAAAGAACTAAATGAAAGACTATCAGATGATCACTTAATCTACGACGCATGAAACTCTAAATAAAGAATACAAAATATATGCTTTACGAAGGTTAAAACCCAGACGAGATAAAGTGATCAGAGATAACATTTATTCGAGAAAAGAGTTGTAGCCCCATCGAGCTATAAGTTCGCTGCGACTACAATGAAAAACTTCAATGGAGATGTTAATTCGCTCTCTTATAGACGTCGCGATAGAAGCACACTTATTGACCGATATTAGATTGTTTCAGACCGATCTGGAATTTTAAAGTTTTTCAAGTATCGTCTTGACGTATTAGTCAAAATTCTGAAGAAATGTGATAGAACATTTACCATTTAGCGAGACAACGGAACATATATTATACGCGAGGGAAGAGTAACTCGTGTGATACTTAATCAATTCTGGGACTTAGTCGACGTGATCTGTGATTGTCACGAACACTGAAGGACACAACAATGTACTGGACGCCGACATAAACTCTAAAAATAGACCTGAGTAGGATGCGTATACAAGCAATCATGAAAAATTCACAGGTACGCCGTGTTGTCGGAAGCTGTAGTCAATGTCAGAATTGCTGATTTAAATAGTAGTTTCAGTTCCCTGAATGACAGATAAAGGGAGCTGTTGCGGTACCGAGTAGTGCAATTGCTGTGTGTAGCAGTAAAGAAGAGACATCCTTCGAACACCATTGCTTCAATTATAGGCGAGAGCCGCTTATACATTTCGGCGTGCTGCTACATCGATACGCGGATATCTGTTAAAGGGAGATAGTATCTGAAACCAACGAAACAAAGCGATTAGTTTATTTTAACAGTTACAGACCGGAGTTGTGGCGTTCGACGGACGCCGACCTGTGTCAACCTGACTTGAACATCGATTTCCATCGAGCCGACACACACACACACACGCACACGCACACACACACGCCACACAACCTAATTTCAACTGCCTCTTTATAGCCACTGTTGCAAAAAGCGGAAGTGTTGGCAACTATCACAGTGAAGATGAGCACAGATCAGTGGCCTTCATTCCTTATGCTGTTGGCATATTGTTTAAGATTGGAAGAATTTTAAACAGTTTTAAGATCAAGAGTGTGTTCCATCCACCTTCCAAGATCAGCGCACCACTCGGCTCTGTGAAAGATGACTGAGGTTAGGAACGCCCTTATATACAGATTTCCGTGTCAACGTGGGAAGGCTTACATCGGACTTTCGATTCGTACATTCATAACAGGTGCGTGAAACATCGCCGTCATATGAGGCTACAACAGCCGGAAAATTCGGCGGTAGCAGAACATTGATTAAACGAGGGACACGGATGAAAATTGACGAAACTGTGATAGTTGCCAACACTTCCGGTTTTTGTAACGGCGTCAATGAAGAGGCAATTGAAATTCGGTTGGCGGTTAGTTTAATTAATAGGGACAATGGGTTTCCTCTTAGCAGGACTTGGAATCCTGTACTTTCCCGCATCAAAACAGAACGTTCTTCGGCGCGATCACTCCGAGTGTTCCAAAATCGTCTCAGAGTACGATATATCGTAGCCGCCGATATTCTTCGAAGGCGGCAGTCTTGGAGGGCAGACACTGTGAGGGGCGGCTCATACGGAGGACTATATAGGACGTCGGTTTGCAGCCTGGTATCAGTTCTCAGCGTTACTCGTCAGCAGAAGCAGCGTTCTCCAGAAGATGGCGAACAGTTGGATCGCCGAAATACTGCATCGAGTTTAGGATCCGCCAGCAAACCCGAAGAGACGTTCAAGGTGAAATAATACTTCCCAGGAAAGTTAGAGGTGTTAGTGAGGAAGACCGTGTAAATATAAAGAACCAACTAGACATTTATAATATGAACGCAAAGACAGAAGAAAATAAAATGTTTCAGAAACATCACCTACAAATAATGAGTGTAGAGACAATCTCACGCCACATAATGCTTTGCCAGCCAACAGGAAGACCAATAACTAGGTGGCGCCGAAAGTGAAGATGGAACAGATATAAGAGCCTTTTTATCTTGAAGTTCAGAAGAAGAAGAAGGCATGTATGTGTGTGTGTGTGTGTGTGTGTGTGTGTGTGTGTGTGTGTAGCAGTGAACAGAATAATCCGCAACTTCTCCGAGGAAGTCTACGGAGTAATACGTCGTGTGATTTATCTCGTGCTCCGCGTGGCTCTGGCCCAGAACGCGAGTGTTTTCTTGCGACGCCCCGGAAGCTCCGAGGGGTAGATGAAACGATCGTTTCACAGTATCATAATTTTAACTGATAATTTGTAGCAGGTGGAAACGTTGCAACCTGCCGTGCGAGCGCTATGAAAAGTCCTGGCATATCTGAACTACGAGTTGGACCTCTAGAGTTAGGAACTTGCTTATTCTGTATAAGTAATAGTAGTAAATAATGACAGTGATGCTGCCACTGTTGGTTGCTGATACTTACTGGCAAAATGCAACCAGACACGAGATTGCGTACTTATGGCTATCCTGTGTGGCCGTTTTTCAGTACGATTTGAAAAGAGAGAGAGATTATTAATTGATCACCGATGCGTCGGTTCCCGTTTGTGTTCAGGAGACGTACGGATTGATTAATCCAAGGGGTTTTCTGAATTGACCTATTGACCCGGATTGCCTTCACGCAATCAGAATCTTCGATGAAAATACCTAAGAGACCTATTTGAATATAAAAATGGAAATGAAAGCAAATTAGTGGAATTTTGTAAGAGAAAGATTAACAGATCGGAAGTTGAACACATTAGTGGTCTCCCAAATACTATCGAGACACCGTGATAAAGAGCGAACCTGTAACAAAGCTCATATACAATTTGAGCACCATTTTTGGTTAGTGAAAGAAAAGAATATGAAGAAAATTACTGCATCGTAAAATATTAATATATTTTCAACAAACTGGCTTTTCACTTCTAAATCTTGACAATACACAATAAATACATGACTTACATATGATGTTTCTTTTGTGCATGGTGCAGTCCAATAATCGCTGCTCTGTCAGTCCGTTCCTTCCTAAAATTAAATGTCCTTGCGTGTGCGTAAGTACATTATATCTTCACCCGAGTTACCGAAACGTTTGTTCGTCGTTTCACATAATTTTTACACAAAATAAAAGTACAACTTGTAGCAATGCTATGTAGTACGTCTTAACATGTCGGCGACCAAAATTACAAGATATAGTGATGTCTCTAGAATATTTCTTAACAACAGATGGATTGTTCTTTCTTCTGTTTCGCAGCTTCTTGCTATCAAGCGCTGCGGCAATGATTTTAAATATCTGCACCCAGCGGGTTATACTGTTTATTTAGAGTATTTAAACGCTGGACGCCCGTCTTGGTATAGGTGCACGTTATAAAAATATTTTGTCTCTTTACTCTCGCGCTGTGATGCTTAGCATTTTTACGAACTACAGCTTGTTGACTGACGTTTTATTTTTTATTTATGTCATATGCAAAGTATCTGAAATCCAATAATATTACAGGCCGGAACTCTTATATGGAACTTTATTTCCTCTTACTTACATACATATCCATGCCCGGCTCCCGACCCACCCTCACATCCGCCATTTTCTATTTTTCGCTTTATGAACGTCCCAGAAGCTCTTCTCCTTACCTTACCATTCCTGGGAAAAGTGTATTTCAGAAGAATGGCTTAGCCACGGGATGAAGATTGTTAAGGAAGGCTTCGGTATCAAGGACAAAGGAACTGTCGACGCTCTAGCTAAGAGTGCCATAAATCATGGAACAAAGACGTATGTACATGTTCGTTAAACCGACCGTCCCCAATATGTGCGGAAGCAGATCGGAACATTGTGCAGTAACACAGGGTAAGACATTATGCATGTGTACAACCAGTAGTTCCTGTATGAACGTAGAACTCTTCTGTTATGTACTACAAAAAGTTCCTGGTCACCATATTCCGCATACGCTTTAATCATTATTTCATCATTCCCACATTTTAGTAAAGCCACAAGGTCAGCCTTACTTGATCACTGTTCCTACCCAGTAGCAGAATCTTTGCAACATGTGAATTACGAAACGTAAAAGAAAAAGGACCAAAATATCTATATACAAGTAGCGCAAGCTGTCGTGTAGGTTGAGCCCATCGAACAAAGTCACCCATCCAAATATATTATACTAGAACTGACATGTGATTACATTTTCACGCAATTTGGGTGCATAGATCTTGAGAAATCACTACCCAGAACGACCACCTCTGGCCGTAATAACGGCCTTGATACGTCTGGGCATTGAATAAAACAGAGCTTGGATGGCGTGTACAGCTACAGCTGCCCATGCAGCATCAACACGATACCACAGTTCATCAAGAGTAGTGACTGGCGTATTGTGAAGAGCCAGTTGCTAGGCCACCATTGACCAGACGATTTCAGCTGGTGAGAGATCTGGAGAATGTGCTGGCCAGGGCAGCAGTCGAACATTTTCTGTATCCAGAAAGGCCCGTTCAGGACCTGCAACATGCGGTCGTGCATTATCCTGCTGAACTGTAGGGTTTCGCAGGGATCTAATGAAGGGTAGAGCCACGGGTAGTAACACATCTGAAATGTAACGTCCACTGTTCAAAGTGCCATCAAGGCGAACAAGAGGTGCCCGAGAGATGTAACCAATGGCACCCCATACCATCACGCAGGGTGATACGCCAGTATGGCGATGACGAATACATTCTTCCAATGCGTGTTCACCGCGATCTCGCCGAACACGGATGCGACCATCATCATACTGTAAACAGAACCTGGATTCATCCGAAAAAATGACGTTTTGCCATTCTTGCTTCCAGGTTCGTCGTTGAGTACACCATCGCAGGCACTCCTGCGTCACGGGTAACCGCAGCCATGGTCTCCGAGCTGATAGTCCATGTCGCTGCAAACGTCGTCGAACTGTTCGTGCAGATGGTTGTTGTCTTGCATACGTCCCCATCTGTTGGCTCAGGGATCGAGACACTTGCTGCACGATCCGTTACAGCCATGCGGATTAGATGCCTGTCATCTCGACTGCTAGTGATACGAGGCCGTTGGGATCCAGCACGGCGTTCCGCAATATCCTCCTGAACCCACCGATTCCATTTTCTGCCAACAGTCATTGGATCTCTACTAACGCGAGCAGCAATGTCGCGATACGATAAACCGCAATCGCAATAGGGTACAATCCGACCTTTATTAAAGTCGGAAACGTGATGGTACGCATTTCTCAAAAATACGTTTCACCAGGCAACGCCGGTCAACTCTTGTTTGTGTACGAGAAATCGGTTGGAAACTTTCCTCATGTCAGCACGTTGTAGGTGTCGTCACCGGCGCCAACCTTGTGTGAATGTTCTGAAAAGCTAATCATTTGCACATCACAGCATCTTCTTCCTGTAGGTTAAATTTCGCGTCTGTAGCACGTCATCTTCGTGGTGTAGCAATTTTAATGGCCTGTAGTGTATCTAATGCAGACAGGTCATTGGTTACTGTTCAACCTTTATCTATCTGATCTACCTGACACTTCGTCCAGAAAATACTGCTATGCCGATGACCTGGCTCTAGACGTAAAACACCACTCCAGCAGTAATTTTAGAATAACTATTCGGTGTTACATACCCACACTTATGTTCATTTTCTGCTTTAGATCATCAGTTTTTAATGATCAGTTGGGATACAATATCAGTATACTCTGCTGAAAAAAAATTGGTAGGCCTAAACCCTTTCAGAGGTTTCTGATTCACTTAAGAGTTATTGTTGCAACCGAGCGTTGCAACCGAGCGTGTGGGGTGTATGAAATGATTACATTAACAGAACAATAGCACAAGCAATTCTGAAGTATCAGGTATCGACCCGTACTGAAACACCCATATTAGTACGTGATATAGCCTCCACTGGCGGAAATGCAGGCACTGAGATTCTGACATCCAGTCGATCACAGAGATGGCAAATACTGTCCTAGGATACGTTATGCCATGTCTGCTGTTAAGTGTTGTTGGCTGTCGAGTAGCATGAGTCACTTCTCCTCACATCACATCCCACACGTGTTCGATTGTAGACAAATCTGAAGATCGTCCTGGCCAGGGAAGTTGCTGCGCATTTTGCAGGGCACCGATGAGTTTCACGGGCAGTATGTGGGCGAGCTTTATCCTGTAGGAACAGCACATCACCTTCCTGTTGCAAGAACGGGAAAAGAACAACATTCTGCACATACCGAGTGCTGGTTAGCTCCCCGTCCAAAACACCAAAGGTGACAGTTATAAATTGCCTCATCCCAGACCGTAAGGCCTGGAGCGGGACGAGTACTTTTTGGACTATTGCATTCTACGGGACAGTGCCACCTCTTGCTTGCAACCAGAATATACTTTCATCGCTGAAGACCTGCTGCTCGCATCCCATCATCCAAGTGATTTTATGATGGCACCAGAAGCCGTGCACGCCGTCGCTGTGGCGTAAGTGGGAGACGGGCTAGAGGTGTGTGCGTGCACGCAGTCCCAATTGTAATAAGTGGTTCGCAATAGTTCGTGTTGTCACGTATTGTCTCAGAAGCCCTCATGTGCTGTAGCAGCTGTACGATGTGCCACTACTACCCTTACAATACGACGGTCATCTGTGCTGCATGGACGTCCAGAACTTCATCTATGGGTGTGAGAATATTCACATGGCCACTGATACCAACATCGTTCCACAACTGACTCAACACGTCCAACTTGTGAGGCAGTTCTCTGAAAGGTTCATCTCGCCACTAAGAAGGCCACAATTTGTCCCCTTTCAGACTCGCTCAGTTGGTTGTAAGGAGCACTAGTTGGTCTCCGTGGTACGATTGCCTGCTTGCCTCACACGTCTGCACCAAACTGAGACTTTTGGCTACATGCATTCTTTGTTTGGGGGAAGCATAGATGTTGCTCTGGCAGCTACGTCACTACACTGTATGTTGACGGACGACACTGACATTATTATCAGTACATCGACTACTCCCCACGCGGCATTTTCCGTCGTCGGATCAAAACTGACGTCGTCTTTCCAGATGTATTAGTTCTTTGCGGCAGTGTATTTCAAGCAGCATAAACGCTCTTCCAAATTTGTTAATAACAATTGTGCTACAAAAACTGGCAGAATAACATTTCTGTGTTGTACGATTGCCTCCACAAAAGGAACTGATAGTGTTATGAGCTTGCAAGCACACATGCCGTTGTGTGACAGCTGAAATACTCATAAGGCCATTTTTTCCTAT
This sequence comes from Schistocerca piceifrons, assembly GCF_021461385.2. Lineage (NCBI taxonomy): Eukaryota > Metazoa > Arthropoda > Insecta > Orthoptera > Acrididae > Schistocerca > Schistocerca piceifrons. Next base: position 589,219,076 of record NC_060141.1, read on the forward strand.
TCATAAATACATGTAACTGCTAAAGCAAAATTGTCCATTACATTTTCCATTCAGCCACATACTCTTCAAGAAGAGATGATTCATTTTCGAAAATTGTCAGTGACGCCAAGATACATGAGAAAGGCAAACCATGTTATTTCCTTCCCTTCAAAGTTCAGCATTAAAGAGAATTTCCTATACACAAGGATCCTCATCTGAAGAGTTCAAGTAAAGCATTGCTGCTAAGAAAGCTAACATCTGCTACAGGCTGATGCAGAGTAATGGTTCAAATGGCTCTAAGCACTAAGGGACTTAACATCTGAGGTCATCAGTCCCTTACACTTAGAACTACTTAAACCTAACTAACCTAAGGACATCACACACATCCATGCCCGAGGCAGGATTCGAACAGCGTCCGTAGCAGGACTGAAACGTTTAGAACCACTTGGCCACAGCGGCCGGCTCAGATTAGTGAAGTCGTGGCAAAAGTAGCAGCTACTGACGATAAAGTCACAGGTGATCCCCACGTCACATATCCCCAAAACAATTAAAAATTTTGTAGTAGGATCATTTGGACTACAGTTTTCAGTTTCCTTTTGTTTGCAAACCGTGAATTTTATGCTTTTCACGTTTGGCAAGTCATGCTTTCCTCAACCACCGGAAAACGTTTTTTCGCTGTTACCTTGGAGATGAAGTACTCCGCCGCACTCTCTACATTCAGTTACCGTGCCAATACAGGCAAACTTCTCTTTACACACTCGGACAATCTTGTTCGAGTCATACCCTGATGGAATTCATTGGACAGTAGTTAACGTTTTACGACCATTCCTTTGCTGAATTCTTACATACACGAGACTGTGTTAGACATCATCATCTGAACCCTTGATTGTGTCAGCAAATTGGTGGAGTGTGTTAAGATTCTCGATAGATATATGACAAACAAAGCCTACAGCTGTAAAATATGCACCTGAAAACTAAAACAATTCTATGTCTTTTGTGCAAGCACGACAATTTACACTTTTGTGTTAGCAGAAGAGCCAACACCGTGTTACGAGTGGAGGCCGAAATGCACACGTTTTAGCTCACGCAGGCTGGCGTGGAGAGGAAAGAACTATACTGACGTGACGTCTGGAACATGACAAGGAATGAGAATTCAGAAAGCGGACATAAGTAGTTTGATACTTAACTTTAATCCATTAATGATGAACGTCGCTCTTGGTACCTGATTCACAAGTAACTGAATATGGCGCCTTGCTAGGTCGTAGCAAATGACGTAGCTGAAGGCTATGCTAAACTGTCGTCTCTGAAAATGAGAGCGTATGTAGTCAGTGAACCATCGCTACCAAAGCCGGCTGCGCAACTGGGGCGAGTGCTAGGGAGTCTCTCTCGACTAGACCTGCCGTGTGGCGGCGCTCGGTCTGCAATCACTGATAGTGGCGATACGCTGGTCCGACGTATACTAACGGACGGCGGCCGATTTAAAGGCTACCACCTAGCAAGTGTGGTGTCTGGCGGTGACACCACATACACTACATACAAAACCTTCAACTCGCAATTCCTTAGAGAACTACCAACAGAGCTATCCACTCGCGTCTCGATATCCGCCCTCGTAGCTTCGATCTCTCCTAATTTCCAAACTTGACATTTCCCATGCTGGACAAGCACTCCTGGAGAAGAGTCTTGGGACAGTAGTGATTACCGGACACGCAGCCAGTGCAACTGCCTATCCTGTTCTGCAGGTTTGGAGAACTTGAGACGAGGGCGTCGGCTCAGCCGCAGCCGCCGCAGGCTCCGATCGCTTGCATAAAGCGGCGGCCGGCTATCCACGCGGGACACGCCTCTCCTCCGATACGGATCTGCACTATTGGTGGCACATCGTTCATTGAATCTAGAGGCCGCGGGCATATAAAATAAGCAGCCAAAGTAATGTTCGCACAGGCGTTGTCCAACACTTGGGGTGATAACTTGTACCGATATTTCGACTGAAGTGATCGAGGGGGCGTGTGAAAGTTAATGCTCAAGTACCACTCAGATGGTTCCAGTATTGTATCGGCGTTTGGGTGTAGCCCCGGACTTCGATTCTGCCTGTGTATTTCAAGTGTGAATACTGAAAGAATGTATTCTCATGTTGCTATATCCTTCGTATGACAAAATAAATATAAAGCAAAGTAAGAAATGTGTGGTCCACACCCACGCTACACTTTCTCTCTCTCTCTCTCTCTCTCTCTCTCTCTCTCTTCACACGCACACGCACACACCCACCCACCCACACACACACACACACACACACACACACACACACACACACACAGTGTAATTTTTTCTCTTTGTTTTAGATAAAGGACAACTTTGTTCCAGAAAGGAAACTAGTTCCCATCACTCATTTTCAATCAATGATGTTTCCGAGAGGTTATTCTCAATGGAAAATCATTGCATCCCGCTACCAGATCGCCTCTTAGTTGTCCGATAAGAACTGCGTCTCTGTAATGGACTGGATCTCAAGTAGCATGTTTTACATCTTTGTTAGAAATTAAAATACAAGAATATATAAATAAAAAAGGGTCCACTACAGTCCCAAACAGTTGTATGGAGATTGCAAAATATAATGATAACTATACATAAGCCTTAACATGAATTGTATGCTCGAAATTAGTATCCACCTTCGATCCCTTGGAAAGCAGGAGACGAGGAAAAGTAGTCTATAGAAACGAGAAAAAATCTGCTTACTCCTTTGCCAAAGGCCTTGCCACGTTCAATACACCTGTTCTTGTCAAATCACCGAATAGTATACCGAAGAATAACAGTTGGGTACTCCACGTGTAATTGGCTGCTTTCTCTTTGCCTTTAAGACAAAGGGGAAGGAGGGTGATAGCGAAAAGTCCCTCATCACCAGTCTTTGCACGATGCCCTGGATTAAGTTCCAAACCTCTCTGTTCCGTGATCTTTCTGTCCGATGGGGACGAGAAATTCACCTGCCCTCAGAGTGCAATTCGAGAGGAGTAAGTACGCTATCTACAAGCACCGTGTTTCTCCCTCTCTCTTCTCTCATCATCACGCAACACAAACATGAGACCACCCTAGAAACACACCCATTACAGTCGCCTGCAGTAACCAGGTATAGCTAAACACACAATTCTCAGACTTCGTGAGGCAAGGGTGCCATCATGCGCGTTGTCGGGTTTCTTGATCTTAGAACTCCACTGATCGCTCGAGTAGCTCCTCATTTGGCCTCACGAGGCTGAGCGCGTCCCCTAACAGTCCTCCCCCAAGGGATAATTTCTGCCAGTACCGGTAATCGAACCCGTTTTCTCCAGATAGCGCTCAGCCGCCCTGACCACTCAGCTACTAAGGAAGGAAGGCTCCAATTTAGCTAAACTGTCTACAACACTGAAGCCTAAACCATATATGTGGCGTAATGTTCATGAGCTAATATAAGATTTGATGAGTGCAGAGGCTGTGTGAATTGTGTCAACAATAGGATCAGGTAAGTGATGGCTGTTCAGCGCTTTTTGCGACAGAGTGTCCCAGCAGGAATGCTCAGTATTCAGGGATATGGCAAGAACGACTATTAGAAGCAAAACAGTCTAGTAAATATGAGCTCTAAGATCCATATAAGGTTGTTACTTTAATTTGCTATGAAAGCAGTGGTGATAGACAATAAAAGCGGTTTAAAAGCTGTGAGCTGTCTGGGGAAGTTAACCTTGCATTACTGCGCAACTGTTTCACCAGGTAACTAGTCTAGGTTTACCAAATTCCCAAACAGACTAACATTAATAATCTTACGGAACACATAAAATATGGAGCCAAGATTGGGAGATTGCATACAACACTGCATTCATAAAATAACACACGAAGAACGTTGAAAGATAAGCAAGAGGAAATTAACCACAACCAACCGATTCAGTTTTCACCCAAAGAAATTACGTTCGTAGCACAATCCTGTCCGTCATGTAGTTACCACACACTGGTATACTAAATTCAAACTAACTCTCTGTGAAATCTTCCCAAAAAGAATAGCTGAGGGCTACTTTGATGATTACACCACATGCTTCACGTGGTCAACATGGTTTACACAAAGCGTGTAACTCCCCAATAATTTTGATAGTTAAAATAAATTAGATCGAAAAGCAATTTACAAAAGAAAAACCTCGAACAGGTTTCTAACGTCTTACTATTAACCTGATGGGTCAAACAATTATATAAGCACGTGGTAGTGGTCTCACAAAGTACACCCCACGTGGCTTGAACATAAAGAAAAGTTGCTGTATTAAAAAATACTGTCAAGACGAGACGTTATAATCACACAAGCATTCGCATTTAAGATTGATCTTAGTTAGAGTTACTGATCAACACGTGGTTCCACTTTACTCACAAAGTAGTGACAAAGCAACTACCGGAAAATAATCTGAACTTCACACGAGAATTACACTGCGCTGCAACTTAAGATAACATTAGATATTTTAGAGCTAAACCTGAAATAAAGGTGATTAAATTTTCAGTTAGGCTGAACTTAAGAAATCCATTGTCCTACGGACTTAGCAGACACGCGCTTAGCCGGAGATCTTACCACTTCAGACGCTCGCCACGGACCCACTGACATGGTCCCTTTCTGAGGGTGGCTCACGAATACAAACGGAAGTGGCCAGAGGGGCAGCTTCCTATACCAACATGACAACGGACGGACCGGACCATACTAAGGATAGAAACCTCTTTGCTTTTAGAAAGCGTAGCTACCTGTTCCGACGTTGGTCCTACTGTTCTCTAGCAGACAGGCTTGTCTGCTACCCTCAAGCATGCAACTAGGAATACATTTGCTCATTCATCCTCTCACACAGAAGGGAAGGGGGATGACAGTATCTTATCATATACAGTATACAAAAGAAAGCGGATGTAGGTTCCGTATGAGACTGTGTGACATGAATTACATATAAACTGTGTTTTAAAGTGTAGAAGTGTGACAGATCGTTCTTGTTTATGTGTAAAAGCAACACGTTCCACTACTCAGTCTCCTCCCAGATAGTCAGAAACGCAACAGTAAATTTAGAAGAGGAATTTCTTCCATAAATGACAACAGATTTAAGAAATCAAACATGAAAAGAATCCAACAGAGACCTTTCATACATACCTTAAGAGCTGTCAGCGCCTCTTAAACTTCGATATGTTAAACAAATCTTCTACTGAGAGCTCTTTTCTTTCCATATTTTTGGGGAGGTAGTACGGATCAAAATAAGAAAAAAGTATCTAGGAAACAGGGCCTCAAAAATGCATGCTTTAAGAGCTATGAGGTCTTATTCATTAGAAGGGATGTGTTTCATAGCAGCTATGATAAGCAAATGCCTATACCTCTTAAGATATGCAACGGCCCATGTTTACTAGGCATTTTTGCATAATTTACACATGTTATTGGGGTGATCTAATGTTTGAGTTTATAATACTGAAAGTGAATATCGCTTGATGTGAAATAGTTCATTTCTCCCAGAAATGTTAGTATACTTCAGTCTCATCGACATACTGAGGACATGATCATGTGGGTTTATACTATAACTGGAGCATGTTGTATTTCGTCGAGACTTATGTATAATTATATTCCTGGGGGATCTGAGAATCTGAGGATGAAAGTTACTGTCGAAATAGGGTATGGAATAAACTATTTCACATCAAGTGATCTTGGCTCGTAATATTGTAAATTGGATACTTTTGCTTCGAATAATCCCTGACAATTAAGCATTCTTCTTGCTAAACCCTGTAGAGAGCATATAGCAATTTTGAATTATCTCATCCGGTACGATCGTCTAGAGAACCAAGGCACTCAACAACACTCTCTGTTTTAAGACTCTTGCCTTTTCAGATGATGTATTAAGGGTCAAAAATGGGGCTGCGATTGAGCGGCTGGAGAGTAAGTTCCTAGCAATTTGGACTTGAGGGAAGCGAGTTCAGTTTCATATGTTAGTCGATGGAACGTCCCTACAAACAAAGTAATAACAAGAACACCAGTTCAGTGATCTTGGTGGACAAACAATGGATACGTAAACAACTACAGAAATCACTAGTGGACTCTGGTGCAGTTTTATCCGATTTTATATACGAGGCCTGTTCGAAAAAAATTCCGGAACATTCATAATTTCGCGTCAACGGTTTGTTGGAGCGAAATGCGGTTGTCATTCCTGCACACGCCTGTGTTTAAAGTATAACCGTTGGAAGTTTCATTGTTGTATGTCTGTTAGTTATTGTTGAGTGCTATAGAGAGGAGAATGCTGTGTCCCACTGTTCGTGAATTTATATATGGCGGAATTTGAGGAACAACGAGTCTACACTAAATTGTATGTGAAATTTAAGAAAACCTTTACAGAGACACGACAAATGATGCAGGAAGCCGACGGTGATGAATGCTTAAGCGCTGCTCGGTGCTAGGAATGGTTAACAATGTTTAAAATTGGCCGGACGGAAGTTACAGACGACCCTCGTTCACGACGCCTTCCGACGCCTACCGACGACGCTCATGTCAGGAACGTCAACGAAATTGAGCGTGCCAACCGAAGACTGACTGTCCGGAAGATTGCACAAGAATGTAACATTTCAGATGGATCATGACATGAAATCCTGACACGCATCTTGGAATGCATCGTGTTGCCGTCAAGTTCGTCCCACGACTCATGAGTCAAGACCAGAAACACCCTCCCCCCGATGTCTGTTAATAGCTTTTGGATCGTGCAGATGAGAACGAGATGTTCCGTAAAAGAATCATATCTGACAATGAGACGTGGGCCTACGGTTTTGATGTTGAGGCCACGGTTCAGTCTTCACAATGGGTCGGCAGAGGTTCTCCAAGACCAAAAAAGCTTGTGATGTCAGTTTGATTATTAGTTCATCATGAATTCGTAGCATAGGGACAAACTTTTAATCGATGGTACTCTCGGGGCGTGCTACGACGCCTGCGAGAAAATGTGAGAAGGAAACGGTCTGAAATGTGGTGGGACAATTAAAGGCTCTTGCATCACAATTCCTGTTGGTGCGTGACTATTGCACAAAAACACTGTGCTGCTTCAACCTCTGTACTCTCCAGGCCTCGCTCCTGCGGACCTTTTTTTTATTTCCAAAGTTGCAAACCCCGTTGAAAGAATATACATTTGCAACGATAGATGAGATAAATTCGCAGACGGTGCTTTGCGCTATGTAGCAAGAGGCGTACCAAAACTGCTTCCGGAAGTGGAAAAGGCGTTGGCACCGGTGTATCAATTGTGGAGGAGAGTATTTCGAAGGAGACCGTGCACAACAAGTAAAAGGCAAGGGTAGAAAAATTTTGTGGACAAAGTTCCGAAATTTTTTGAACAAACCGTCTTTTGTGAACAGATTGACGGCGTCGCCATGGGTAGCGCCTTGTCTCCCTTGGTGGCCAACCTTGTCAGTCTTCGATGGCTCACCTGAGGATGGCTGGCAGGTGTCCAGTCGAAATATCGTGGATGGAATGATGTGTTGGTAAATGTGCCAACACCTTGTAGATAGAGGCGGCCTAAATGCACGCTATCTAAGGCAGACGGGCGTGAATTCTGGAACAGGATAAGTAGTGAATTCTCATAAGAAAAGTATGCAGGTCCTCGAATACTTATCTTTTATTCTTTGATGAATACAGCATTCTTGATGAGACATTTCATATGATAACTTTCAAACTATGTAAGGCTAATGGCGCCTTGCTAGGTCGTAGCCATGGACTTAGCTGAAGGCTATTCTAACTGTCTCTCGGCAAATGAGAGAAAGGCTTCGTCAGTATAGTCGCTAGCAATGTCGTCGTACAACTGGGGCGAGTGCTAGCTCGTATCTCGAGACCTGCCTTGTGGTGGCGCTCGGTCTGCGATCACACAGTGGCGACACGCGGGTCCGACATGTACTAAATGGTCCGCGGCCGATTTAAGCTACCACCTAGCAAGTGTGGTGTCTGGCGGTGACACCACATGGAAGCTAACGACGACCGGCTGCAGGCCCTACATCTTTTATCAGTCGACAATAAACTGCGATTCGTAACTTTTTAAACTTACATTTCGCCTATTTCTGTGCTTGCTGTATGTTCCCTGCCGCCGATTTCGACAGCGTTTCTAGGAAGGTGCTCAAAAATCGCTAAGGCAATTGAATAGTAGAGACGCAGGAGCGCTGCACAGGACTGAGCTGTTATTTACAGTGTAGCGGCAAGGGGCGTCTTCTCGCTTCTCGTATCAGCGAAAGCTGCTCACAGCCCGTAGCGCCAGCGTGCCTGAGTTTGTCCTGCAGGGGCGCGGCTCGCCGAATGACAAGCAGGGACTGCGACAGCGGCCAACTCGGCGAGTGAGCTATTTGACTTTGTCTGCAGTTATTGCCTGCTGCGCAGCGTGGGTGGTGCTGGAGAGGCAGAGGGACGCAGTGCGACGAAAGCACATCTCGGCTGCCGTCGCCGCATCCACGGAGATGACGACTGCGGCGAAGACACCGGCGTCGCCCCGAGGCGAACAATAATAATTACAGCGGCGGCGGGCGCGCACTGCCTGAGGCGCGCGCGGCGCTGCGCGGCGTAAACCACGCGCGCCGACTGTCACCGCCGTGTTTGTGTTTGTTTTGTTGCGGCTGAGTTACGGCGTCGTTAAGACGGCCGTTGTGTGTCGCTGTAGAACACCAGCGTGGGGCCACACATGGCGCTGACTGCCAGCTTCGATTATCTTCGGTTCAGCACTGTCATCACCAGAGGTTTTAAAGCAAGCGCTAGTACTTCCCTTCTCTGACTGTTTTGTGCCAGTTGTGCCTCTCTGCCGTCAAACACAATTCGCATATGGTGCGACAATAATTGCATCTTGACTAAAATGCCATTAACATACAGTAATTGAAAAAACTATTCATACGCCGATGTTCATGTAGGAGTAGAATAACTGTGTTTATCGAACTAAAGATCACAACCAGAGATGTTGTTTGGTAAACTAACGCTATGGGCTTTTCTTTCTAACTTGTAGATATAGAAGTGTTAAGGGGCTCCGGAACGCCCTATACTTGCAATGTTAAAATAACGCTTATAAATTACATCTTTCCTCACAAAGTATTTGAGGTAGGAAGTTGAACTTCTTACAGATTATTTATTGGAATATGGGCTACAACTTAACACAGGGATTTTACAAAATTTTAGTTCAGTTATTAAAGATGATTTTTTTCAATTGTAATGAAAATTCACAACATTTTTTTGCAATTTTTTATTTATATATTCAAAAATATACAGTTTTTTGTTTACTCTTGCTTGTATTTCCAGACTCTTTATAGCCCTGTCTGCAGCCCGAAGGCGTTCCTTGTCTAAAGCAAGCATCGCTCGTTGTTGTGTTCGTAGATTTTGCTACCATTTTCTTCAGTTGCAGTTACTGCAACACTGTTCCAAAAGGTGGTCATGTATGAACACTTATCACATTTCAGTTGTATTTCACTAGCAAGTCCTACGTGCTTTATTATGGAGAGTTCCAGACCAACTTCACTACAATGAATACATCTTACACGGTTTGAAAAAATTCCTTTGAGAACCGACATATCAAATATTTCATTCACATCCGATTCGCCCATAAAACATTCATAGTTTTCACTCATTGTGAAGTATTTTCTTTCCCACTTTGACTGCTATGGGCAGGTGTTCTTGAGAGGTTAGGTTCACTCACTTGGTTATCGTCTTTATTGTTTACAGTAATAACACATACCTTTGGCTTTCCAACATTTCTCCTTTTCTTAAAAGCCTTCAGAGGATTTCTAATAACTTTACTTTTACTCATTATTATACTTCAACAAAACAGAGACTCAAGAAACAGAATTAATTACGAATATTTTCGAGATAACGACAGAGTAAATAAACATGAAACAATCGACAATTGAACCATCACAGGTTAGCCACAACACATACTTTATCTCACATCACTAAAATGTACCTGATGAACACGGACGTTAATAATAACACCATTTGACAGCAGTTTAACAGCGCCACAGTGGGTCACGCCCATGTAGAACACATTTCAAAAAAAATTTAAAAATAGTTGTAGTCTTCGGAATTGAATAAATTATATATCTATTAAAAGGTAATAGTCTGCAGATTCAGAAAACGCAAAAAAGTAAAAATTGAACTTTTCATGATTTTGAGCCTTTCCGGAGCCCCTTAACTAAATTAGCCTTCTGCAAAAGTAATCAAATTTCTGTACCCGGTGGCGTCGCACAGTGGGGGAAAAAGTATTCATATATGCAAAGAAAATTACGATGTAAATAAATATAATGACAATGCTAGTAATTTGTAATTCTTCTTGTATTTATCACTTCCGTTGACCTCTTTGGTATACACTGAACCTGTTTTGGTAGTGTATGAGGTAATATTTTGCCATTTATGGTGCAGACATTGTTCCAGAGCAGTCTTACTTCGTATTTCACGTTCCTTGGCCATTCTTTCAAGCTTACAGCAAACATGTTTAAGTGGATTAAGATTTCTGCTCTATTATAGAAACGTGAAAACGTGGGGAGTATAGTACAACAACCAGAAACAAACGATTTCCACTTTATGCTTAGCGTCCGTGTGTTGTTGAAAGCAGTAATCTGTGCAACACATTTTTGCAGATTTTTCTTTAGGATATTTTAATACTGGCGTGTGTCCATGTTATCATCCACAAAAGCAAGTCGTCCTACGTAAGATGTAGTCATATATCCCAATATCACAATTCCTCCACCACCGCGTTTTACTGTGGGTCAATATGTCTGGGATCCAACTCAATATTTAGTCGCTCCACACCAAAAATCTGCCATCACCTATTAATACGTAGTAGTAAATGATTGCAGTCCTTTGGCGTGAAGGCGAGCATTTTATGAGTTTGATTCCACACACATTCACTCCACAGTAAAGCATGGTGCTGGAAGAATTATGGTATGTGGATCTATAGTTACATCTGATGTGGGGTGGAGTGCTTTAGTTGAAGATAACATCGACAGATGTCAGTATTTAAATAGCCTAGTGGCAAATCTGCAAAAAATTGTTGCTACCTTGGGTTCAGGAAAAGATTACTACTTTCAACAAGACACGGACCCGAAGCACAAAGAGGAAATTGTTTTGCTGTAGTTGTGTTCCATACACCCCACGTTTTCACCTTTCTATTAGCTGTACGCTTGGAAGAATGGTCAGAAAGCAAGAAACACGAAGTAAGACTGCTATGATGCAATTCCTACACCATTAATGGTAATATATTACCTCAGTGACTACCAAAATAGGTTCAGTCCACGCCAAAAGATACAACAGAAGTCATAAATACAAGAGAAACGCCTACGAAGTACTAACATTGTCATTACATTTATTTACACTGCAGTTTTCTTTGCATGTTGAAAACTCTTTCTTCCCACTGTGTGACGCCAACCGGTACAGAATATATAGTTACTTTTTACGGAATGGCAATTTAGTTAATCCTTTTGTATCTACAGATTAGGAAGGAAATCCCATGCTGTTAGTTTACCGAACAACTTCTCTGGCTATGATCTTTAATTCTGATAAACACAGTTATTTTACACGGACAACGGTGAATGGATATTTTTATATCTGACTGCATAACTCGCCTCCCAAGACAAAATAACAAGACTGTCAATGGTGCAAGACAAAAAAATTGCACTAAACGCTTCAAGAACAAGTGCAATGCATTTTACGAACAAGAGACCGATTTTGATACAACCCATATTTGCTTTGTCAAGGAATTAAGCTATAAACTAAAATTTAAAAAAAAATCTTGTACTCGATTTTCTATGGGTCTCCGGGACTAGCGTACACCGAAATCAGAGAACATTATATCATCTGTACAGCAGGAAGTTTGGTGAAGGTTAATTTTAAGTGTCCTAAAATTCCAGTAAATAGCCTTTCAGTTACCAAGATGGCAGTGACGGTTAGACAAGATCTTTGGTGTGACGTCAGTGGCTAAGGGATAAATTCGTGGCAGGTAATGGTAGAAATTCAAAGTAAGTCCAAGCTCAGTACCACGGAAATACTTAGATCATGTCAGTATTAGTTGGAAGCAACTTTAATTTATCCGATATAGACTGGGACTTCGGTGGATTCATTGCAGGGAGCATTGACAGGCAATCCAGTAAACAGCTTTTGAGCATATTTTCCAGAAACTGTATTCAACAGATAGTTAAACAACCAATACGCATTGAAAATATATTAGACATTTTAGCAACAAGCAGGTCGATATTACTGACAGAGTCAGTACAGGGACACGGGCTAGTGATCACGATTTCGTAACAGCAGCGATGGTTACTAAACTCAATAAATCAATCAAATAGGCGAGCAGAATATTTTAGTAAAAAAAGTAAATAGTTGTAGCATCGCACTTCGTTCCAATAAGACAGACGTAGAGGAATTACGGGTAAAGTTTAAACTGATTGTAAGTCATGCTCTGGAGAAGTATGTGCCGAGTAAGTAGATTAATGAGGAAAAGACCCAAAGCCGTTTCATAACAGAATTAGGAAATGCTGAGGTAGCAAACACGGTTGCACTCTAACTTCAAAAAAGAGCACGCAGACAACAAAAATCGAAGGGATTCGCGCGTCAGTAAAAAGAACGATGCGCGAAACGTACAACAACTTCCACCGTCGTACCTTAGCCACCGATGTTGCCGTGAACCCTAGGAAATCCTCGTCATGCGTAAAATCACTAAGCGGGTCAAAGGCTTCTTTCCAATCGCTCGATAAACAGTCTGGTGTGGCAATAGAAGATAGCGAAAGGAAAACTGTAGGTTTATATTTCGCGTTTAAGAAATCGTTCACGCAGGAGGATCGTACAAACATGCCGTCGTTTGACCATCCCACAGACTCCCGTAATAGAAGCATCTGTAGGAATCCCAGTTCTGTTTTACGAAGAGTACTTAATTAGCTTGCATTTACCCCATGTGAATGGAAAAAAGCGCAGGTGACTCCTACATTTAAGATCAATAAAATAACGGACCTTCAAATTCACAGACCAGCATCCTTAACATCGTTTCGCCGCAGAATTCTTGAAAATATTCTAAGTTCAAATATAATAAATTTCCTTGAGAGGGAAAAGTATCTGTCCACAAATCAACACGGATTTGGAAAGCATCGCTCATGCGAAACACAAATTACCCTTTCCTCACATGATATCCTGCGAACTATATGGATGAACAGCAACAGGCAGACTCCATAGTCCTCGATTCACGAGAAGCGTTTGACGCTATGCACAGCTGCAGACTTTTAACGCCGGTTCCGTGATATGTGAGTGGCTGCTCGAAGACTTCTTCAGTAATCGACGGCGAGTGTTAATGCCGGACAAGGATATCACCAGCCGTGCCCCAGCGAAGTGTGATAGGATCGCTACTATGGTCTATATACATAAATGGTGTCATGGACAGGGTTAGCACAGTCTGAGGCTGTCTGCTGATGATGCTGTGATGTATGGAGCGCTGTCGTTACTGAGTGACTGTAGAGGCTTACATGACGACTATAACGTATGTTAAAAGGTTGAGAAAACTGCAATCAGTTTCCTTTTTTATTATAATTTATTTTACCAACTATAGGTAAGTTTACCCATCTTCAGGCGAGGTTGGAATGTAACACTTTGGTTGTGGGATGGCAAAGCCAACGAATGTGAAAGCAAAAACCTGCATGTAGTGACAAACTGATCCCTTACATAGCTCGAGTTCTATGTTTGGTTGGAGGGAGATAGTTTGACTGTGAGTTGGAGAGGCCAACGAATCTGAAAGGAGAAAACTAAGTGCATTCGGGTCGACAGAAATGCCAAGAGATCTCCGCTTGACACTCCGCACATTATGTCACAAGTGTTCACTGATTTGGACAAGGCAATGGAAGGGCAGCCCTAACCCTAGTAAAAGACACTTGAAAACTGAACTGACATCCTTCCAAACACACAGAAGGTGTATCATTAAGGTAACAAAGGGACTGATGACTAGAAATTCGGGTGGGAAGATTTAGGATTGTGTCACCCTAATGAAAGGCCTGGGGTCCCCCAATAACTGCGTCAGCGTTCATCATTGAAAATACGTAACTTGGCTTTATTAAAGTAAAACGAATGTTAAAAATAATCAACAGGAAACTGACTGAGCAGACTTTATAAAAATAACTTTAAAATAGCTGCCACTAATTATGAGTCACCAGCCATTAACCATACAACAAACATACATAATTTTAAAAACAAACAACTACAATTAGCAAAATTCATTGTGTGGTTTCATTCAACTAAATGACCTTTAAATAGCTGCCGTTAATTATGAACCCACTGTCACTCAGTAGCCAGCAAAGGTCTATAAATTAAAAAAAAAAAAAAGAATCAGTCACTGAATAGTTAGCACACAGTTAACCGAATTCCCTGATCAGATTTTAAGAGTATAATTTCTGGACAGCTGTACTAATTATGAACCCAATATCATTCAATAACAGCAAAATTCATAATTTAATAAATCAATTAACACTCACTAATGAGCAGCTACAGTCAACCAAAATTCACTTATCAGATCTTAGGCAAATGACTAATAAAGAGCTTCCATTAACTATGAACCCACTGTCATTCAGGACACACACAAGGACCAGAATTTTAAAACAATTAACAGTCACTGAATAGGCAGCTGCGCTTAACCCAGATTCACTGACCAGTCTTTAACTAAATGACTTTTAAACAGTTGCTATTAATTAATGAGTGGAGGTTGCATAAGCCCAAGCGGCGATGAGAGGGGGGGGGGGGGGGGGGAAGGGAGCCAAATACAAATAATCTCCAAGTCCCTTGTGTGTTTTCCAAAATATCATGCCCACTTGCGGAAACCACTACGCAGGGCAGGCAACATCAGACCCGGCACTTTCACAGGAGCCGACCCTCTCATGTATCACCCAGAATTCCAATCCTCTCGTGCCCCCAGTTGACTCGGTCCGTACACCACACACTCACTCCCAAAACCTTCCTGATTCGCGGCTTTTATCCGCACCAATGGCGCCGCCAGCATACCAGATAAAGATCGTCAAAAGCGGGAATATCGATACAAGGCGAGTTTGTACAGCTCAACCTCCTCCATCGAACCTCAAACACGCCCTGTCAGTGTGCGACACAAGGGCACCAAGGGCTAGCTACCCTCCTTAAACTGAATAACATGTACTCTAGAGTTCTTCCCTTTCAGTTCATTACAGACCAAGATATTAAGCCGGCCGTGGTGGCCCAGCGGTTCTAGGCGCTACAGTCTGGAACCGCGCGATCGCAACGATCGCAGGTTCGAATCCTGCCTCGGGCATGGATGTGTGTGATGTCCTTAGGTTAGTGAGGTTTAAGTAATTCTAAGTTCTAGGGGACTGATGACCTCAGAAGTTAAGTCTCATAGTGCTCAGAGCCATTTGAACCAAGATATTAACTGAACACAGAAACCTAAAAATTTTACGTGGGCCTACAAAACGGTGAGCAAGTGGGCAGAAGGGGTTGCTCCAGCCTATGCTCCGACGTACGAATTCACAGTCTCCGACCTTCCCCTTCAACTCGCACCCCCCCACAGTTATATCTTCACGCCTCACGCCGAAGCACAAGCTCTATATTGCGCCTCGCTCTTTCCCAGTTAAGTTGGATGTTTAAGCGGTTACTCGCTCAGGGAGCAGCTCGTCATTGATCCAAAGATTACTTTACATCTACATCTACATCCATACTCTACAATCCACCTTACGGCGCCTGGCGGAGGATCCCCTGTAGTGCTACTAGCAATTTCCTTTCAGTTCCACTCGCAAATAGAACGAGGGAAAAACGACTATCTGTATGCCTCCATATGAGCTCTAATTTCTAGTATCTTATGTTCGTAGTCCTCATGTGCAATGTATGTTGGAGGAAACAGAATCGTTCTGCAGTCAGCTCAAATCCTGGTTCTCTAAATTTTCTTAATAAATCATCTCGACAGAGATTTAACCAGGTAGGCCAGGATTAATGAGGTCAATGACCTTTATGGCCTCATAGTGAGCAGTGTTACAAGCAAGATTTAACCATGGGCTAGAAAAGTCCCAGTGTTTTTTGGAATCTAGCAGAGGCAGTCTATGGCTCTGCTCTCACGAGTAGACTCGAGAAGGCCCTTTCGTGAGGTATAACTGACTTTACTTTGCTTGCAAACCTGACACCCCCGACAAACCGACGTATATCCTCACACATAGACAGGCAAACCACATGTTGTCCTAGATGACTTCCCACCATGGAACTATTAAAATACGTAAAACTAACAGGAACCAATATCTGAGGCAAACAAATTTTGGATGTGCGATCACTCTTCCCCTTTTAACACACAATGCCCTTATTAAGAACATACCCGTCTATGAGCTTTCCATTTACAAGCCTTTTTTATCTGTAAAATAGGGAAATCTTCTTCCTATCTCTCCTTGAGATCTCAAAAGAGTTCAGAAACTTCAACCGACACAGTGGTGCCCAAGGCAAGTTGGCCCCAATCAACTGCATACTGGGGGGAGTCGCATATATGCGACTTAAAGCATAGACCACACTGTTGTCTGGACCACTGATATGATGAATTTTAAAATGAAATGCGAAGATGCGGACTGCCCGGCAGCAACACTACCACTTTTCCTGGGGCCAATCCCAATTCCGATTATCAGTCTCGAGTACAAACTCCCTATGCTCTAGGTAGAACTTAAACTTATATATACCGTATACCTAATTGCTGCCCAATTTGTAACTCTCACAAAAGGTGGACTTTCTTGAGGAAGTCTATCCCTGTGCGCAGCCTGGCTTCCATGTTGACGATTATTACATCTACACCTACATCCACACTCCGCAAGCCACCTGACGGTGTATAGTGGAGGGTACCTTGAGTACCTCTATCTGTTCTCCCTTCTATTTCAGTCTCGTATTGTTCGTGGAAAGAAAGATTGTCGGTGTGCCTCTGTGTGGGCTCTAATCTCTCTGATTTTATCCTCATGGTCTCTTCGCGATATAAACGTAGGAGGGAGCAATATACTGCTGGACCCTTCGGTGAAGGTATGTTCTCGGAACTTTAACAAAAGCTCGTACCAAGCTACTGAGCGTCTCTCCTGCAGAGTCTTCCACTGGAGTTTATCGTCTCCGTAACATTTTCGTGATTACTGAATGATCCTGTAACGAAGTGCGCTGCTCTCCGTTGGATCTACTCTATCTCTTCTATCAACCCTATCTGGTACGGATCCCACACCGGTGAGCAATAGTCAAGCAGTGAGCGAACAAGAGTACTGTAACCTACTTCCTTTGTTTTCCGACTGCATCACCTTAGCATTCTTATAATGGATCTCAGTCTGGTATCTGCTTCACCGACAATTAATTTTATATGGTCATTACATTTAAAATCACTCCTAATGCCTACTCCCAGATAATTTATGTAATTAACTACTTCCAGATGTTGACCTGCTATATTGTAGCTAAATGATAAAGGATCTTTCTTTATATGTATTCGCAGCACATTACACTTGTCACTCCCTGCACCATGCGTCAATTCGTTGCAGATCATCCTGCATTTCAATACAATTTTCCATTGTTACAACCTCTCGATATACTACAGCATCATCCGCAAAAAGCCGCAGTGAACTTCCGATGTTATCCACAAGGTCATTTATATATATTGCGAATAGCAACGGTCCAACGACACTCCCCTGCGGCACACCTCAAATCACTCTTACTTCGGATGACCTCTCTCCATTGAGAATGACATGCTGCGTTCTGTTATCTAGGAACTCCTCAGTCCAATCACACAACTGGTCTGATAGCCCATATGCTCTTACATTGAGCATTAAACGACTGTGGGGAACTGTATTAAACGCCTTGCGGAAGTCAAGAAACACGGCATCTATCTGGGAACCCGTATCTATGGCCCTCTGAGTCTCGTGGACGAATAGCGCGAGCTGGGTTTCACACGATCGTCTTTTTCGAAACCTGATACCTACAGAGCAGATTTCTAGTCTCCAGAAAAGTCATTATACTCGAACATAATACGTGTTCCAAAATTCTACAACTGATCGACTTTAGAGATATAGGTCTATAGTTCTTCACATCTGTTCGACGTCCCTTCTTGAAAACGGGGATGACCTGTGCCCTTTTTCAATCTCTTAGAACGCTACGCTCTTCTAGAGACCTACGGTACACGGCTGCAAGAAGGGGGGCAAGTTCCTTCACGTACTCTGTGTAAAATCACACTGGTATTCCATCAGGTCCAGCAGCCTCTTTTGAGCGATTTTAATTGTTTTTCTATCAACCTTTTTGTTATTTGGGAGACAATCTAGAGAAGGAACTACAGTGCAGTCTTCCTCTGTGAAACAGCTTTGGAAAAAGACATTTAGTACTTCGGCCTTTAGTCTGTCATTTTCTGTTTCAGTACCATTTTGGTCACAAAGTGTCTGGATATTTTGTTCTGATCCACCTATTGCTTTGACGTAAGAGCAAAATTTCTTAGGATTTTCTACCAAGTCAGTAGATAGAACGGTTTCTGGAAAACAGTATGTTATTAATCATACACGAGGTAGTAATTGAGAATCCCGTTGCAAGAAGGGAATCGATGACCACGTCCCCCATCTGGGCCTTTCTAGAAAAGGAAAATAACCACATTCTGCTACCAGTTGATAACTAGGAATTCAGGTGGGAAGATCTTGGGTCGGGTCACCCTAATGGAAGGACTGCTTCAGAGTTCATCACCTTTAATAAGTAAGTGGCCTTTATTAAAGTCAATGAGTTTTAAAAACAGTCAACAGTAAAACTGACTGAGCAGACTTTAGAAAAATGATTCTACAACAGCTACCGCTAATTATGAGCCACTAGCCATTAGCTGTACCAAAAAAGTACATGAGGTTAAAAACTGTCGGCTAAAGTTAACAAAATCAAGTTAGCAGTTTTTTAACCAAATAAACTGCAAACAACTGGCATTAAATGGGAAGCCACTGTCACCCAGTGGGCAGCAAAGGTCAATAATCCTAAAACCAATTCACAGTCACTTAATAAGCAGCTACAGTTAGCCAAATTTAACAGCTCAGATTTTAAGCATATATACAAACGTATAAATACGTAGTATCACGTAACATTCTGCCAGTGGGGACGGTATTTGCTTCGTGATACATTACCTGTGTTAAAATGGACCATTTAACAATTGCGGAAAAAGTCGATATCGTGTTGATGTATGGCTATTGTGATCAAAATGCCCAACGGGCTTGTGCCGTGTACGCTGCTCGGTATCCTGGACGACACCATCCAAGTGTCCGGACCGTTCGCCGGATAGATACGTTATTTAAGGAAACAGGAAGTGTTCAGCCACATGTGAAACGTCAAAATTCAAATGGCTCTGAGCACTATGGGACTTAACATCTGTGGTCATCAGTCCCCTAGAACTTAGAACTACTTAAACCTAACTAACCTAAGGACATCACACACATCCATGCCCGAGGCAGGATTCGAACCTGCATCCGTAGCGGTCACGCGGGTCCAGACTGTAGCGCCTAGAACCGCACGGCCACACCGGCCGGCTGTGAAACGTCAACCACGACCTGCAACACATGATGAAGGCCAAGTAGGTGTTTTAGCTGCTGTCGCGGCTAATCCGCACATCAGTAGCAGACAAACTGCGCGAGAATCGGGAATCTCAAAAACGTCGGTGTTGAGAATGATACATCAACATCGATTGCACCCGTACCATATTTCTATGCGCCACAAAGTGCATGGCAACGACTTTGAACGTCGTGTACAGTTCTGCCACAGGGCACAAGAGAAATTACGGGACGATGACAGATTTTTTGCACGCGTTCTATTTAGCGAACGAAGCGCCATTCACCAACAGCGGTAACGAAAAACCGGCATAATATTCACTATTGGGCAACGGAAGATCCACGATGGCTGCGACAAGTGGAACATCGGCAACCTTGGCATGTTAATGTATGGTGCGGCATTATGGGAGGAAAGGTAATTGGCCCCCATTTTATCGATGGCAATCTAAATGGTGCAATGTATGCTGATTTCCTACGTAATGTTCTACCGATGTTACTACAAGATGTTTCACTGCATGACAGAATGGCGATGTACTTCCAACATGACGGATGTCCGGCGCATAGCTCGCGTGCGGTTGAAGCGGTATTGAATAGCATATTTCATGACAGGTGGATTGGTCGTCAAAGCACCACGCCATGGCCCGCACGTTCACCGGATCTGACGTCCCCGGATTTCTTTCTGTGGGGAAAGTTGAAGGATATTTGCTATCGTGATCCACCGACAACGCCTGACAACGTACGTCAGCGCATTGTCAATGCATGTGCGAACATTACGGAAGGCGAACTACTCGCTATTGAGAGGAATGTCGTTACACGTATTGCCAAATGCATTGAGGTTGACGGACGTCATTTTGAGCATTTATTGCATTAATGTGGTATTTACAGGTAATCACGCCGCAACAGCATGCATTCTCAGAAATAAGTTCACAAAGGTTGATGTATCACATTGGAACAACCGAAATAAAATGTTCAAACGTACCTACGTTATGTATTTTAATTATAAAACCTACCTGTTACCAACTATTCGTCTAAAATTGTGACTATTACAGCGCCATCTATCACAAAGCGAAAAACGTGGTCCAACTAAAACATTCATATTTATTTACGCACTACACGAATATGTGCTAAAAATGGGGGTACCTATTTTAAAAAAACGCAGTTGATATCGGTTTGACCTATGGCAGCGCCATCTAGCGGGCCTATCATGGCGCCATCTGGCTTCCCCCTTCAAGCTAGACAAGTTTCGTTATTTCGTGAGATATTTGGCCCGGTCACGATACTGAGAACATAATAATGTTTGAATGGATTGGAAAACTGTCAAAGAGTGTCCTCATTTGTTCAGGCAATGATATTATTCTTCCATGCTGCTTACTTTTATATTATTTCACTTTTTGATTTTGACATTATTCCTATTGTTTTGAACACTCAAAGAATTTTCTCCCGTTCCCTTACTTTGTAATCGTCTGCCACTGAAGATCAACATCCAACTGTGAACATCTCGAAACATAGCTCTACTCTTAATTTAGTGTACTTTCAACACTACGTTTGTGAAAGTCGACGTAAGAAAGTGAGCCGTTCAGTTTTTGAGTCCCTCGAGGCGGCTCCTTTGGGTTCCCTGCGACCACCACCAGCAGCAGCAGCGGCAGCGGCGGCGGCGGCAGCAGCAGCATACCTCACCAGGCCGGGGGTCACGTTCGGCGGAGCCTTCTTTTTGCAGCCGCCTCTCGAAGCGCAATTTCTGGCCGCGGCGGCGATTAATGAGTGATCTGGCGGCCGCGCCGCTCACGCCGGCGGTGAGTTATGGGCGAGCAGCATTCAAATGAAACGCCGCGCCGGCCGGCCAGCCGGCCAGCTGGCCTCTGCCACTACCACACCGATTGATTCGTCTGCGGACGTCTCAGCAGGCACCACTAATTACATCCGGGGCCCGCCGAAAGTTAATAGTTACAAGATTACGCCTGTCTCGCTCCCTGATTTGTAAACTTTAATCTAGGCAGCGAGTTTTATTGATAGGTTACAGATGGCTGTTTTATGCTCATAGCTCGACAGCGCCTTGGGTTATCAGCAAGAAAACAGACTCGAATTACTCCGCTGGTAAAAGTACACTGTCCTGTTTGTAGCTGTGTGAACCAAAATATTCTCCGAGATAAACTGAGGTTTAATGGAAACGATGGTACAGCCTACTAATGAATAAAGTCACACCTAACCAAAAAAAAAGTTTTACGTAACAATGAACCAATGTGAGCAGGAGAAATTCTTCAGACTGGGGAGAAATCACCTACATGGTTCCACAAGGCTCATCCTTGTTCTTATAATTCTTCTTCTTCTTCAGCACTTCAAGGTTAAGCACTTCTCCATGTTCTGTCTTCACTAAAACACTACCATCTCGTTTGGGGTCTTCCAACGTCCCTTATTCCTCTTAACAATAAAGTGTGGCCCGACGTGGATTTTACTCTACATTAATTCTTTGTAGGTGAGGCTTCCATAGTGCTTTATTTTCGTCAGACTCTTAATATTGTAAATGTATAATTGTGCTCTAACATACTCAGTTCTTATACGGTCTTCCCTATCTTTAATATTATAACTAGTTGATCCCCGCAATTTCTTATATGACTTTCCCTTGTAACACCACTGACTTGCCTGACAAATGTTATTTGTGCTGCTTGTATTTCATTTTTACCACTTTTTAGGGGCCCTTGCTTCACTTCCACACATCAATACAAAATGCAATCGCGGTTTTATAAAATTTTCATTTGGTTTCATTCCTGTATGTTTTAGAATCTTTTCTCATTCCACTTATCGTCCGCTAAGTCCTTGTCCATACCAAATAGTTTACAGGTGACTACTTTCTGTTCAGAGGTCGACATTGGCTTGAGTTATGTGGAAAGTAGCAGACACGGATTTCTCTGTTTACGTCATGAAATAAAAAAATTAAGTTGGTGACTAGTTCATGTAGAATGGTCTCTATTTTTGTTTTCGAGCAGGTGGGATACTGCCCATGATGAACCAGGATTTTACTTTTCGTTATCGCCATACGGAGATTGTATTCCATTTTCCCTAATGGATGTAGTTTATACATAGCTTTTTGTAACTCACCAACACATTTTTACAAAATTGCTATATAGGCTGCAGGCACAAGAATATTAATGCATATTTTGTTGAAAGAATGAAATTTTCACTCTACAGCGGAGTGTGCGCTGATATGAAACTTCCTGGCAGATTAAAACTGTGAGCCGGGCCGAGACTCGAACCCGGGACCTTTGCCTTTCGCGCGCAAGTGCTCTACCGACTGAGCTACCCAAGCACGACTCACGTCCCGTCCTCACAGCTTTTAATTCCGCCAGTACCTCGTCTCCTACCTTCCAAACTTCACAGAAGCTCTCCTTCGAATCTTGCAGAACTAGCACTCCTGGAAGAAAGGATATTGCGGAGACATGGCTTAGCCACAGCCTGGGGGATGTTTCTAGAATGAAATTTTCACTCTACGGCGGAGCGTGCGCTGATATGAAACTTCCTGGCAGATTAAAACTGTGTGCCGGGCCGAGACTCGAACTTTTCCATTGTGACCACTGACAATTCAGTTCCGGCTCAAAATCTCGTAACCAGGTGTCATCAAGTGCAATAAAACTTTTCAGAAACTGTTCTCTTTCTGTTCGATAACGTTGTAAGAAGCAATTCTTCAGTGAGTCTTTTTGCGACCTGCTTTCTGTTCTTCACTCAGATCTTACGAAACTCATCTGGCAGCAAATTTTCCCATCTTTAACTTTTCAGTTATGATTCTGTAAACTGAACTGACAGACTTTCTGACATCATGTGTAATTTCTTCACATGTTTTTTTTTTTTTCAATTCTCTCTCCAAATGTCCTTAACAATAACTGAGAAGTGTAGTTTGTTGCAGCTGATGGCCCCTTACATGTTGCGTTGTCCTCGCTGCTTACCCGACCTTCACGGAAACGAGCTGATCACTGCGAATCTGTGTTACGATCTATTCTTTTCATCTACTTCTACATTTACATCTATACTCCGCAAGCCACCCAACGGTGTGTGGCGGAGGGCACCTTACGTGCCACTGTCATTACCTCCCTTTTCGCCGGCCGCGGTGGTCTCGCGGTTCTAGACGCTCAGTCCGGAACCGCGCGACTACTACGGTCGCAGGTTCGAATCCTGCCTCGGGCATGATGTGTGTGATGTCCTTAGGTTAGTTAGGTTTAAGTAGTTCTAAGTTCTAGGGGACTGATGACCAGAGATGTTAAGTCCCATAGTGCTCAGAGCCATTTTGAACCTCCTTTTTCTGTTCCAGTCGCGTATGGTTCGCGGGAAGAACGACTGTCGGAAAGCCTCCGTGCGCGCTCGAATCTCTCTAGTTTTACATTCGTGATTTCCTCGGGAGGTATAAGTAGGGGGAAGCAATATATTCGATACCTCATCCAGAAACGCACCTTCTCGAAACCTGGCGAGCGAGCTACACCGCGATGCAGAGCGCCTCTCTTGCAGAGACTGCCACTTGAGTTTGCTAAACATCTCCGTAACGCTATCACGGTTACCAGATAACCCTGTGACGAAACGCGCCGCTCTTCTTTGGATCTTCTCTATCTCTTCCGTCAACCCGATCTGGTACGGATCCCACACTGATGAGCAATACTCAAGTATAGGTCGAAAGAGTGTTTTGTAAGCCACATCCTTTGTTGATGGACTACATTTTATAAGGACTCTCCCAATGAATCTCACCCTGGTACCCGCCTTACCAACAATTAATTTTATATGATCATTCCACTTCAAATCGTTACGCACGCATACTCCCAGATATTTTACAGAAGTAACTGCCACCAGTGTTTGTTCCGCTATCATGTAATCATACAATAAAGGATCCTTCTTTCTATGTATTCGCAATGCATTACATTTGTCTATGTTAAGGGTCAGTTGCCACTCCCTGCACCAAGTGCCTATCTGCTGCAGATCTTCCTGCATTTCGCTATAATTTTCTAATGCTGCAACTTCTCCGTATACTACAGCATCATCCGCGAAAAGCCGCATGGAACTTCCGACACTATCTACTAGGTCATTTATATATATTGTGAAAAGCAATGGTCCCATAACACTCCCCTGTGGCACGCCAGAAGTTACTTTAACGTATGTAGACGTCTCTCCATTGATAACAACATGCTGTGTTCCGTTTGCTAAAAACTCTTCAATCCAGCCACACAGCTGGTCTGATATTTCGTAGGCTCTTACTTTCTTTATCAGGCGACAGTGCGGAACTGTAACGAACGCCTTCCGGACGTCAAGGAAAATAGAATCTACCTGGGAGCCTGTATCTAATATTTTCTGGGTCTCATGAACAAATAAAGCGAGTTGGGTCTCACACGATTGCTGTTTCCGGAGTCCATGTTGACTCCGACAGAGTAGATTCTGGGTTTCCAAAAATGACATGACACGCGAGCAAAAAAACATGTTCTAAAACTCTACAACAGATCGACGTCAGATATATAGGTCTATAGTTTTGCACATCTGCTCGACGACCCTACTTGAAGACTGGAACTACCTGTGCTCTTTTCCAATCATTTGGAACCTTCCGTTCCTCTAGAGACTTACGGTACACGGCTGTTAGAAGGGGGGCAAGTTCTTTCACGTACTCTGTGTAGAATCGAATTGGTATCCCGTCAGGTCCAGTGGACTTTCCTCTGTTGCATGATTCCAGTTGCTTTTCTATTCCTTGGACACTTATTTCGATGTCAGCCATTTTTTCGTTTGTACGAGGATTTAGAGAAGGAACTGCAGTGCGGTCTTCCTCTGTGAAACAGCTTTGGAAAAAGGTGTTTAGTATTTCAGCTTTACGCTTGTCATCCTCTGTTTCAATGCCATCATCATCCCGGAGTGTCTGGATATGCTGTTTCGAGCCACTTACTGATTTAACGTAAGACCAGAACTTCCTAGGATTTTCTGTCAGGTCGGTACATAGAATTTTACTTTCGAATTCACTGAACGCTTCACGCATAGCCCTCCTTACGCTAACTTTGACATCGTTTAGCTTCTGTTTGTCTGAGAGGTTTTGGCTGCGTTTAGACTTGGAGTGAAGCTCCCTTTGCTTTCGTAGTAGTTTCCTAACTTTGTTGTTGAACCACGGTGGGTTTTTTCCGTCCCTCGCAGTTTTACTCGGCACGTACCTGTCTAAAACGCATTTTACGATTGCCTTGAACTTTTTCCATAAACACTCAACATTGTCAGTGTCGGAACAGAAATTTTCGTTTTGATATGTTAGGTAGTCTGAAATCTGCCTTCTATTACTCTTGCTAAACAGATAAACCTTCCTCCCTTTTTTTATATTCCTGTTAACTTCCATATTCAGGGATGCTGCAACGGCCTTATGATCACTGATTCCCTGTTCTGCACTTACAGAGTCGAAAAGTTTGGGTCTGTTTGTTATCAGTAGGTCCAAGATGTTATCTCCACGAGTCGGTTCTCTGTTTAATTGCTCGAGGTAATTTTCGGATAGTGCACTCAGTATAATGTCACTCGATGCTCTGTCCCTACCACCCGTCCTAAACATCTTTGAGTGTCCCAGTCTATATATGGTAAATTGAAATCTCCACCTAAGACTATAACATGCTGAGAAAATTTATGTGAAATGTATTCCAAATTTTCTCTCAGTTGTTCTGTCACTAATGCTGCTGAGTCGGGAGGTCGGTAAAAGGAGCCAATTATTAACCTAGCTCGGTTGTTGAGTGTAACCTCCACCCATAATAATTCACAGGAACTATCCACTTCTACTTCACTACAGAATAAACTACTACTAACAGCGACAAACACGCCACCACCGGTTGCATGCAATCTATTCTTTCTAAACACCGTCTGTGCTTTTGTAAAAATTTCGACAGAATTTATCTCTGGCTTCAGCCAGCTTTCTGTACCTATAACGATTTCAGCTTCGGTGCTTTCAATCAGCGCTTGAAGTTCCGGTACTTTACCAATGCAGCTTCGACAGTTTACAATTACAATACCGATTGCTGCTTGGTCCCCGCATATCCTGACTTTGCTCCGCACCCTTTGAGGCTGTTGGCCTTTCGGTACTTGCCCGAAGCCATCTAACCTAAAAAACCGCACAGTCCACGCCACACAACCCCTGCTACCCGTGTAGCCATTTGCTGCTTGCAGTGGACTCCTGACCTATCCAGCGGAACCCGAAACCCCACCACCCTATGGCGCAAGTCGAGGCATCTGCAGCCCAAACGGTCGCAGAGCCGTCTCAGCCTCTGATTCAGTCCGTCCAAGGTCCGCAGTGAGTCCTGTCGACGATGCTGCAGATGGTGAGCTCTGCTTTCATCCCGCTAGCGAGACTGGCAGTCTTCACTAAATCAGATAGCCGCCGGAAGCCAGAGAGGATTTCCTCCGATCCATAGCGACATACATCATTGGTGCCGACATGAGCGACCACCTGCAGATGGGTGCACCCTGTACCCTTCATGGCATCCGGAAGGACCCTTTCCACATCTGGAATGACTCCCCCCGGTATGCACACGGAGTGCACATTGGTTTTCTTCCACTCTCTTGCTGCCATATCCCTAAGGGGCCCCATTACGCGCCTGACGTTGGAGCTCCCAACTACCAGTAAGCCCACCCTCTGCAAACGCCCGGATCTTGCAGACTGAGGGGCCATGTCCGGCCGAAGATCAGTATCAGCCTGAGACAGAGCCTGAAACCGGTTCGTCAGACAAACTGGAGAGGTCTTCTTTTAGGTACTCTCGGAGGTGTATGTGGATATTTTCTGCGAAACGTGTTGCGAAAAGACTTATTACCATAGAAGTAATAAATTAAAACGTCATGCAGTTTTCCTTGCATTAGTATGTGATGTCTTATCTCCTAAACTATGAGTCGTACAGTGATTTGTTTTCGTAGGTATATTCAGCGGCAGATGCGGATACGCAACTCCAAAATTGTTTCGTTTACAATTAGTAGCAACGAAGTAATAAATTCAAAAGCCTGGCATGATACGGTAGTTTTTCTTCCATCTCAGTGTTTATGACGTCACATCTCCTGAACTAAGCGTCGTACAAAATATGTAATTTTTCTGGTACACTCAGTAGTATTTGTAAATACTATCTGCAAAACACTTTACGAATACAGTAGTAGGAATGAGGAAGTAAATTAAAATATTATGCTGCATGTGGCAATTTTACTGCATAAACAGTGAAAATATAGTAAGCAATAAACTTTTTTCCTTCCCTCATTCTGTGGAGTTCGTCAGCGAGAAGTTTCGTAAAGGTTTAAAATTATGTATAAGGTTTGTTGCAAGTTTCTAAGTGTTCTTATTCTGAAGTACTGAATGACTGAAATATGGGTGTTTAACGTCGTGGTCTATCTTCTTTTTCACTCCCATCCACACACCTTTGATAGGCGGGTGAATCTTATCCCCATAGTGATTCTTTCCAGACAGCAAATTTTATGTGTACCACGTTTCTTTGCAATCGGCCCATGTGTTTAGGAGTAGATGTGAAACACACATACATTCGTAGATACATACATGCATATCAAGATATGAACATCCATTTTAATAACTTGTATGGATTAAACAAGGTTTCTTACGAATAGGGCTGTTGCAGTTTGCAGTGCATGGTGACGACGAAGTCCCCACCAGGGAAGATAAATAACACATGATGGACGAAGCAAGAGGAAGGCAGACTTACACTTGGATTCCTGGTCAAAAGAACTACACGGGTTTCAAGCATTGGCCTTCATTAGATGAAGAATACGTGTGGAGCACAGTATTTTAAGGAGGTAAACCATGGACTGTGGAATAACCAGAGAAGAGGAAAATCTTAGCGTTTGAGAGATGGTGCCAGAGAAGGACGTTGAACATTAAGTGGACTTACAAGATAAGAAATAAACATGTTCTCCGCACAGCCTGCGACGAAGGGAACTTGCAGAAAACGTTTACAAGAGGAAGAACCAACATGATAGGACGTATATTGAGACGTCAGAAAATAATGTCCATGGTAGTTGTGGGAGCTACAAAGGTAAATTCTGTAGACCAGGACAGTAATTGGAATACATGCACGTCGGAGGTTCGAGTCATCCCTTGGGCATGGGTGTCTGTGTCGTCCTTAGTGTAAGTTACTTTAAGTTAGATTAAGTAGTGTGTAAGCCTAGGGACCGATGACCTCAGCAGTTTGACCCCATAGAACATACCACAAATTTCGAATTGGAATACACGGGATCCCGAGAGGAGTGGTGTGTATTCAGGGATGTAACAGGAAACATCATTCGAAGAAAAAAAAGTGGTAAGCAGGGGCTGTCAGCCCTTCTTCATCTTCGATACTGTAAAACAAATCTGTTCTACCTCAATTTAATCGCTTTTCATATTCTGATGGATGGTAGTATGGACCAAAACAAGATAGAAAAGTCCAGTAAAAATGGTCTCTTAAGGGGCTCCGGAAAGGCTCAAAATCATGAAAAGTTCAATTTTTACTTTTTTGCGTTTTCTGAATCTGCAGACTATTACCTTTTAATACATATATAATTTATTCAATTCCGAAGACTACAACTATTTTTAAATTTTTTTTGAAATGTGTTCTACATGGGCGTGACCCACTGTGGCGCTGTTAAACTGCTGTCAAATGGTGTTATTATTAACGTCCGTGTTCATCAGGTACATTTTAGTCTGCCTCATGCAATAATGGAGGTGATAAAACCTATTTTCAGAGACTTAGCAGCACCTGAACTGTTGAAAAAGTGTATTCATGGAAAAACTCAAAACCCCAATGAAAGTGTAAATAGTGTTATATGGTCGAGAATCCCCAAGACTGTATTTGTTGGAATAGAAACACTTCACTTTGGTGTGTATGATGCTGTTGCCACTTTCAATGATGGCAACATTGTAAGGTGCAAGGTATTTAGAAATATGGGAATGAAGATAGGTTCTAACATGGTACGAGCGATGCTTGCTTTAGACAAGGAACGCCTTCGGGCTGCAGACAGGGCTGTAAAGAGTCTAGAAATACAAGCAAGAGTAAACAGGAGGAGGAACAAGAGGAAGCTGGAGGAGGAGTTTGCAGAGGATGAAGATAATCCATCCTATGGACCTGGAATGCACTAAAAAGTTAATCCAATCTTTGTCGCTCGATTCCCAAAACTTTTATTTTCTCATACTAATTACATGTTTTCTAAGGATCTTCCAAACATATTTGTTTCAAACTTTCAGTAAATGTTACACAGTACCTTCTGCATAATTTAACACAGCCTTTTTCCAAAAAACTGTATATTTTTTAATATATAAATAAAAAATTGCAAAAAAATGTTGTGAATTTTCATTACAATTGAAAAAAAATCATCTTTAATAACTGAACTAAAATTTTGTAAAATCCCTGTGTTAAGTTGTAGCCCATATTCCAATAAATAATCTGTAAAAAGTTCAACTTCCTACCTCAAATACTTTGTGAGGAAAGATGTAATTTATAAGCGTTATTTTAACATTGCAAGTATAGGGCGTTCCGGAGCCCCTTAAGAGCCAGAGCACTTGTTCATCTTTGCTACCGTAAAACGCATCTCTTCTACGAGGAAATGTCCATAGTTCTTTAGTTATGCATTTTAGATCAAATGTTTAATAGACTTTTTTGCTTCGACTGGTCGTCCCTGTCGTATCCGTAAATATTCCCTATATATTGTCCATTCCTGCCGCTATACCCAGTATATCCATCAAGTAATTTAGGGTGCTCTATGCAAGTGATACTGTGAGACGAAAAGTTTGGCACGGGAGTTGAATTTGTGAAACACCGCATCAAACTATTAAGGAATTTAACAACTCATAAAAATATGTATAAGTAATATGTTTGGTAAGGGCTACATTCAGTGGCACCAATGATGTAATCAACCACGTTAGGTAACACCTGGTCTCAGAAAATGTTTACTTCTGTGAATATGGTCTTCACATCGAAGCTTACCATGAAGTCAATATATGGCATGGGTTTTTCTCTGTACGAGTGCAGAAAATTCGGCGATGTCCTTGACATACAACTATGTCTGCCAATAACAGCTTTTTTTTAAAAATACATATGTCGTTACTTCTGAGATTTTTTAGCAAGGCAATAAACGAATTACTAGATTAGGAACAATTTCCCTGTGTACCTTTGCCACTCCAATAAGCTATGGATGCCTTCGGAACCTGAGAGATGGATCTCCCTCAGAGATAAATCTCCTTACAGTGTCAAAGTGCAGTCCGGATTTCATTAACAGATAGTGTGTGTGTGGCGAAATAAATAAAAAAATTTAAATTTATTGATTCTTTGAAAGGAAAAAAATATGGACATGAAACTTTAACTTTAGAATTTTTGAAATGCTTTTAAGGACTGTAATGACTGGCTTTGAATGCGGACAAATTTAGTGCTGATTGAATTTTGCCTGAAATATAATGTACATTTCCGATCATCAATATTTTGGAATTTTACATTGTTGTCGATTTATTCAGAGTTCTCACCTAAAAAGTCTAATTAGTTCTTCTGCCACAATATTAATTCACTGGTCGCCATAAATGTTCTCTTCTTTGTTGACCGTGCGTATCTGCCTATGGCTGCGTCGGCTTCTTTAGCGAAGACGGTGGAACAAAGTACTACAATACTACAATGCTATGTCGATTGAAATAATTCTCGTAAGATTGGAATATTTTTCACAATTTTATTCACGAGACAATAAGACTTTTCTTACGCTCGTCGCACAAATCATTAATACTGATAATATGGCTGCCTGCAGCAAACTTAAAAAAAAAATAGACGAGTCTGTTACACACAAGGTAACTCCTTCTTGGAGTACGAAACAAAAGTGAATCAGATTTGGACAGTACAGAGATTATTTCCTACATTCCCCTCAATTTAATCTTTGGCGCAGAATTTAAAGTATTGTATCTCTCTGCGTCGTAATGTGTCATTACATGTGTCTCTCTGATTAAGATTACCAGTGTCTCAAAGCAATTGGAACTGAAATAACCAATCATCTTATTAAAGAGATGCTGTACCCATGAAATACAATATCTATTGTCATAATTGCGGAAGTATCCGATCAGAAGTATTCAGCCGCCTATTAGTGAACATTAATATGGGATGTATCCACCCTTCGCTTTTGTGATGACTCTACTAGGAACACTTGCATTACGCCTGAATTTCTGTGGAGGAATGGCAGCCCATACTACCACAAGAGATGAAACTAGTGAAGGTAGTAATATTGAACGCTAAGTTCTGGAGAGAAGTTGACGTTATAACTTACGCTACAGGTGTTTAATTTGTTTCAGACAAGGACTCAGGGCAGGCAAGTTCATCTCACGAATGTAATGGCACACGAACCATGGCATGACAGATGAAGCTTTATGAAATGGTGCGGTGGCAAGCTGAGACAATCGCCGTCTCCGAACTCTTCCTTTACTTTACGAAGTACACGATACTGTACAATGTGTTCATATCGTTTCGTATTTAGCATTTTCTCGAGCGAAATCAGGGAACCCCAGCTAAAGCAATAAAAACACGCCCCATACCGCAACACCACTTCCTCTGCACTTCACTATTGGCACTACGCATGATATTATCCAGGCATTTCCCAGGCCTTTACATCGGATTTCCACAGAGTATAGCGTGATTCATCACTTCATATCACCCGTTTCCAATTACCCACAGCCAACTGGCATTTCTCTTTATGCCGCCTCAAGCGTCGCTAAGCTCTGTGTACAGAAATGTATGTGTTTATGAGGAGCTGCTCGACCTCTTTATCCCATTTTTTTAAAAATCCTTACTCACTTATATTGTGCTAGCTGGACTTCTGTTTGCACTTAGTAGCTCACGAGTGATTCCATTCGCTGATTTAAAGCAATTTTTGGCAGATACCTCTGAAATGTTAAACGGTTCCTATCTGTCAGCGATTGCGGTCTACCTTCTCTTGGTTTATCTCTTGTGTTTCCTTCGTGTTTCCGCATTACAATCACATTAACATCAGTCGACTCTGGCTGCTTTATAAACGTTCATATATCCCCGATGGATTTGTTAGACCTAATCAGTGACTAGTCTACATCTGAAGTCACCTAAATCTCCTGACCGACGCAATCTGCCGTTACTGTTTCTCTAGTGACAGCATAATACTCCTCTCCGGTTTCATACTGGCGGGTCCATCTCTAGTAACGTCTAGCGGTCAATTAAGTCTTACGTGTGGCTGTCGAGATACGTTCGTACAGTGTACGCCAGAGCATGTACCAAGTAATGCCCCGTAGCAAAAGATAATATCTTAGCAAACTATGTAAATGGGCATTTTTCAAGAATTGCAGAGAAGTTACAGCAAAAGTTCTCCCAAACAAATATAACACCTGTAAACAATGTTGCACTAAATACAACGATGTTACTTCCAACTACAGAGAATTAAATCAATAAAACTGTCCAGAAACTAAAAATAAAAAGTCAGTGGGCTTAAATGAAGTACCAGGGTGTGTACTGAAATAATGCATAGGGATTATACAAGGCCCCTTAACAAATATAATAAATGAATCCTTCACATCAGGAACATTTCCAGAGCAGTTACAACAGGCAAGAGTTGTATCTTTGGTTAAGAAAGGAAATGCAGAAGACATAGAAAATTACCGGCCCATTCCTTTGCTGTCACCATTCTCAAAAATAATAGAAGCAATTATGAATGATAAATTAATGAATTACGTGAATAGATACAATCTTTTAAGCGAATCACAGTTTGGTTTCCAAAGTGTCAAAAATACGGAGTCTCCCATAGTAGAATTCACAAAAGTTGTACTTGATGCTCTTGATAAAGATGATGTGACACAGGCATATTTTTGGATCTTTCTATGGCGTTTGATACAGTCGACCCCAAAATTCTATTAAATATATTAGAAGCATTAGGAATAAGAGGGGTAGCTAATGACTGGTTTCGATCGTACCTAACAGATAATGTACAAAGAGTACAGATACTACATACTTCAAATAGATCTGAACACTAAGTAAAACACTTATCAGAACCAAAATACACTCCTGGAAATGGAAAAAAGAACACATTGACACCGGTGTGTCAGACCCACCATACTTGCTCCGGAAACTGCGAGAGGGCTGTACAAGCAATGATCACACGCACGGCACAGCGGACACACCAGGAACCGCGGTGTTGGCCGTCGAATGGCGCTAGCTGCGCAGCATTTGTGCACCGCCGCCGTCAGTGTCAGCCAGTTTGCCGTGGCATACGGAGCTCCATCGCAGTCTTTAACACCGGTAGCATGCCGCGACAGCGTGGACGTCAACCGTATGTGCAGTTGACGGACTTTGAGCGAGGGCGTATAGTGGGCATGCGGGAGGCCGGGTGGACGTACCGCCGAATTGCTCAACACGTGGGGCGTGAGGTCTCCACAGTACATCGATGTTGTCGCCAGTGGTCGGCGGAAGGTGCACGTGCCCGTCGACCTGGGACCGGACCGCAGCGACGCACGGATGCACGCCAAGACCGTAGGATCCTACGCAGTGCCGTAGGGGACCGCACCGCCACTTCCCAGCAAATTAGGGACACTGTTGCTCCTGGGGTATCGGCGAGGACCATTCGCAACCGTCTCCATGAAGCTGGGCTACGGTCCCGCACACCGTTAGGCCGTCTTCCGCTCACGCCCCAACATCGTGCAGCCTGCCTCCAGTGGTGT
Organism: Schistocerca piceifrons; assembly: GCF_021461385.2. Lineage (NCBI taxonomy): Eukaryota > Metazoa > Arthropoda > Insecta > Orthoptera > Acrididae > Schistocerca > Schistocerca piceifrons. Next base: position 589,253,229 of record NC_060141.1, read on the forward strand.
CGCGACAGGCGTGAATGGAGGGACGAATGGAGACGTGTCGTCTTCAGCGATGAGACTCGCTTCTGCCTTGGTGCCAATGATGGTCGTATGCGTGTTTGGCGCCGTGCAGGTGAGCGCCACAATCAGGGCTGCATATGACCGAGGCACACAGGGCCAACACCCGGCATCATGGTGTGGGGAGCGATCTCCTACACTGGCCGTACACCACTGGTGATCGTCGAGGGGACACTGAATAGTGCACGGTACATCCAAACCGTCATCGAACCCATCGTTCTACCATTCCTAGACCGGCAAGGGAACTTGCTGTTCCAACAGGACAATGCACGTCCGCATGTACCCCGTGCCACCCAACGTGCTCTAGAAGGTGTAAGTCAACTACCCTGGCCAGCAAGATCTCCGGATCTGTCCCCCATTGAGCATGTTTGGGACTGGATGAAGCGTCGTCTCACACGGTCTGCACGTCCAGCACGAACGCTGGTCCAACTGAGGCGCCAGGTGGAAATGGCATGGCAAGCCATTCCACAGGACTACATCCAGCATCTCTACGATCGTCTCCATGGGAGAATAGCAGCCTGCATTGCTGCGAAAGGTGGATATACACTGTACTAGTGCCGACATTGTGCATGCTCTGTTGCCTGTGTCTATGTGCCTGTGGTTCTGTCAGTGTCATCATGTGATGTATCTGACCCCTGGAATGTGTCAATAAAGTTTCCCCTTCCTGGGACAATGAATTCACGGTGTTCTTATTTCAATTTCCAGGAGTGTACATTAATAAGGTAGTATATTAGGGCCAATACTGTTCCTAATATACATCAATGACTTTCCCAGTAGCCTTACTCATTGTGAACAAAGTCTCTTCCCTGATGACAGCAGTATTGTAGTCACTGAGAAAACAAGAGAACTTCTTGCTGAGAAAGCAAAGAAACTCTCAAGAAAGTTTATGACTGGTCAATAAGCAATAAAGTGACACTGAACATAAAGAAAACTAATGTCATGAAATTGTTTGAAGAGGAAAAATGACAATGTTAAATTAAATGTAGATGGCACCTCTATAGACTGTGTAACAAATGCAAAATTTCTAGGAATGTATATTGATTCTCAGTTGAAGTGGTGTGAACACACAAAGGTACTTGCAAACAGAATGTCATTAGCATGTTATGCCCTTAGAATCCTGTCACCGGTGTATAACATGCAGTGTCTTTTAGTTACATATTATTCATATGTACACTCAACTGGGGAACAAATGCACAGAATATGAACACAATTTTCAAACTCCAGAAAAGAGCCTTAAGAATAATAGGCAAAAATAATAGTCGAGCTCCTTGTAAAGATCTGTTCAAAACGCTGGGGATTTTAACTGCTCCATATGAATATATATACCAGTCAAGTGTACGCATCAAAAATTACATTGGTAATTACTGCACAAACAGCTCTGTCCATGACCATGCAACAAGAGATAGACTCAACTTACATTTACTAAGAAAAAATAAACATAAAATTCAAAGCAGCATTTTCTACCAAGGAATAAACCTGTACAATACATTACCAAAATAGATTAAAGAAACTGCAAAAATACACTTATTTAAAAGGGCAGCTAAAAACTACCTGTTGTGCAATGCATTTTATACATTGAAGGATTACTTAGCTAAAACAGAGTAGGGGTTTGATAAAAAAATGTTATACAAATAAAAAATAATAATTATTATTATTACAAAATATACAATATTCCACAAAACTCTTTCATATTATGTTTCTTCATTCTTTTTTTGTTTTCTAGAAATACTTACCCCCCCAAGCTATGCATAGCACAATACTAACACCTGTTCCTTTTTCTGACCTCAACATCTCACTCAATATGGAGGGATGCTGACTCAGTTTTTCAGGATAGCAAATGGGAAGTTGAGGGAAAGAAAATGGCCCATAGATCACCAGTGTGTGTGTGTGTGTGTGTGTGTGTGTGTGTGTGTGTGTGTGTGTGTGTGTGTAGTGAGTGAAGTGTTATGAAACAATGTGTGTATAGTGTGTGCAGTGACTGACAGTGAGATATGAGCGAATAGTTGGCATTACATTATTTAATAAGTTACTTGTAAAAAAAGCATTGTGTACCAGAAGTAAATCTAATGATTGTCTCTAACTAGAAGTGTGTAAATATATGTGTATACGAATTAGCTTATTCTAAATTGATCTGAATTTGTAAATACTTGCTTGTCCTATATCCTTGTAAAAAGAGATTTAGGGATGAATATAGCTATTACTACTACTAATAGCAGCGCCGCTGGTGGTGTAGGAAAACAAAAATGTGATACCATTGCAATAAGTTTTTGTCAAATTCTACCGAGTGAAAAGATTATTTTTTTATGTCGGTTAGACTTGATTAACTGATAATCTTTTTATTGGGGGCAATGATTACCCTCTGAGCAGGTCGTGGAAGTCGATGCTGACCTGCATTAAAACACGAACTTCTCAAGCAGCGGATTTTGACGATTAGTCAAGTCAACGATACCTCCCTTTTGGTTTGTTTTCAGCAACAGCTGCTCTGCTAGTATGTTTTGTACTGGAGGAAACACTCACGGTATTTGGTGTATGCACTGATGTCCTATATAGAGGTGTCGGTTCTAGAGTAGCATCAGTTTGAAGAGACTCAGCAGAAGCTCTATGTCACCTGATGAAGACGGTCAGGTGACCCTCGAATTATTGTGCCAACTCGACTTCAAGATTCGGCTGCCAAAACGAAACAACGTCAAAGTAATGTAATTTTTTATAATAATTAACAGTACTTTACTTTCCGTGTTCATTATGCACTGAATCTTCTAATATCTGTATTCAGTGCTGTCCATGGGTAAAACTAAGTCTTGCAAATGCACTGCCTCGTCGAAGATAGTGCAGAGAAGAAGGTGTTTAGTCTTCCCCACATTCGCAGTAGTCCGTCGCTCCATATCCCCTTTTCTTTAGGTTGTGCTCGGATCTAGAGACTCGTGGCCTTAGACGATTGGGTGATCTCTAGATCAGGTATGTGAGCTTGTGAATCTCTTCCTTTGATTCGTAAATTGGAATGATTCCTGTCTCCTGCTATAAATTTAGTAGTCTGGTCTCAGGTGCAACTGTCAAGTAGGTACTTCTCTTGAGGAAACTCTTTCTGTAGCTCAAGTGTAGCTTAAAAGTAATGTGGTTATATAGCTTTTGTCTTGGGCTTTTGTTTGCATCTTCCACTCTTCTTTTGTTCTTCTAATTTGGGGTGGAACTATCCTCGCGAGGGGGTAAACAGCTATCAAAGGCGTAGGTTTCAAGCATCCAGTAACAATTCTTGCTGCCTCATTTGGTGGGGGGGGGGGGGGGGGCGACGTTCACTTGTGTTAGTGAGCTGACGCCTTCTTGCTGTATAAACATAGAGCTATAGCAGTCGTCTTCAGTACCTCGTGTTGAGGTCCCCTTATGTACCCTGTAGTTTCCTCAGTAGACAGTTTCTTGAGCTTCTTCTGTCTTTCCATTCACTGCAAGTTTTTATTTGTTTGAAAGAAAGAGTACGATCCAATCTGACTCCCAGATATTTGGGATAGGTTTCATGCTGCAGGGGCGCGTCCCCCCTTCCCCAATCCCCCCATCACAACTGATGTTGTTAAGGTTTCTCCTGATCTCATTACTGAGGAGATGGAAACTGCAGACATGGATCTTGTTAGGATTCAGTTTCAGAGAGTCTCATTATTGCGGAAATGGAAACTCCAGACTTGGATCTTGCTAGGATTCAGTTTCAGAGACTCTTCTGCGCAAAGTGTATTGTGAGGTTCTCCGAGGCTTTCGAGAGTTTTGCTTCTGCCTCTTCCAATGTTTTTCCCTTGATCTGTGATAGCCATGTCATCGACATAGATGAAGACCGGTGGGTCCTATGGTCGCGGTATATCGTTGTTGCAGATGTTGTATAACACAGGGACCAATAATAACTCCTCCTGGAGGTGCACCCATTTCTTTTTATTTCCTCTCTCGTTTTTTTTTCTGTTTCAGACATAGAATATCCTATCCTATGGGTTCGCTTTATCAGACTAGTGAGCCTGAAAACTTTGCTAACTTATACAATTTGCAGATCCAGCCGGATTACACGATTCGAAAACTGAAAACTTTCGCTCACATTTACATGAACAACACCACAGGCATACCTTTTGGGCACGAGAAGGGGGGGGGGGGGGGGGAAGGGGGAGAGAGAAGGTAACGGGGTGACAATCTGAAGGAATCCGGTCACCCCTTAAATTAAACATGCCAAATCCGTTCATAGCTATGCTGACCTGCGTAGATGCGGAACAAAGGCGAAAGGACAAGAAGAAGAAGAATTTATACAGTTTCCACAGTAATATTTTGAAGTTGACCGTCTAATGCCCTGCATTTAAATCAATGAAATCGGTTCGTGTCACAAATCCTTTTTCATAAAGGCCGACTGATGTGTTGCGTCATTGATGTTTTTGCCTAGTGCGTTCTGGTGGTAGAAAACCTAGTCGTGTATCACGGTTGCCTGACTGACCTTGTTTAACACAATCTTTGTGGAAGCTCCTTCTTTGTAGCCTGTTTAGATTGTACGAGAGAGCTAATTGCAGAGCTGAAGCTGTAAGGGTGTGCCATAAGAGGCTGGATAGCTCAGTGGGTTTACCTCTCAAGTGATGGTCAAGGTTCTGAATCGGAGTCCTTATCCAACATACAGTGTTAAACTGTGTGTTGACGAAAATTCTCAATTCTTGCTGCTTGTCACAGAACAATGTATATACTAAGATGGTATCTGTTTTTTCGGACATGTCCGAAAGAACAGATACCATCTTAGTATACACAGGGTGGTCGGAAAATGTGTGAAATGCTTGTAGGGATGTTACAGGGCAGGTTGTACTAAGACATAAATGCTAAGAAAGAAATTCGATACGTTGTGCCGTTTGCGAGTTATTTAGCATTGAAGTTAGCCAATCAGATCGTCGCGCGCGTAAATTCAAGTTTCAGCTAACGAGTCAAAGCACTCGTTGGGCAACACCGCCCCAGGCAGGCCGCTTGAAGGCGAACGCGCGACGCCCCGCTTGGCTAAATTCTATGCTAAATAACTCGGAAACGGAGCAACGTATCGAATTTCTTTCTTACCATTTATGTCTCACAACAACCCACCCTGTAACATCCCTGTATATAGTTGAGGCTCACCGGCCACTGGACCATCTTCTTCTTCTGTGCGAATGCACAAACACAGCCCGAACTTTTACGGGAATCGGCAACGCGCCGCGAGTACTGAGTATAATGGGCGGGGGCACTACGAATGCAGTGCGGGACAATACGTTGAGAATGTGGGTTTCGCGGGAGGCGTGCCAGAGATAAATCCCTGCAGTCGCGCTATCCTCTGTGTCCTCGGTGGCTCAGATGAATAGAGCGCCTGCCATGTAAGCAGGAGATCCCGGGTTCGAGTCCCGGTCGGGGCACACATTTTCATCTGTCCCCGTTCACGTACGTCAACGCCTGTAAGCAGCTAAGGGTGTTAATTTCATTGTAAATGCAGAACAATGTGTACTAAGAGTACCGTAAGATAATCGGCATATGGTGAAACTAACGTAAATCAACAGTAAATCTAGGTACACTGTTTGGTAGACGTCTGCTTCGTACAGTGGGCAAAGTTTACCTTATCCCGTGCACGTCTCTGCCCTCGAGACGTCCCTAAAGACTCTGCAGTAAGAAAGTACCTGCTTTGTGAAAACAGTCTGCCCCGGTACACTCTTTCCCGTATCATACGCTCGCGAGTCGGCGCAAGGAACTCGCGTTTTTCCTCTTTTCATCCTTCCACAGAAGGCGGTGCAGACCAGTAGACTCCGCCGAGTTACACAAAAGCAGATCGGAGCCGGGGAGCAGAATATCCCGCTTAGCCCCCAGAGGGGTTCGGCGAGCTCTCGCAATCGGTGCGGGACCTCATCGCGAATTCAGCGGCGTATTTCTTGCCGCCTCCGCGTCCTCCGTCCTGCGGGTTCCGCCGCCGCCGCCTTCTTTCGCGGTCTCCGTCTGCTCCCCTCGGTGCGTTCTTTAATCTCGGGATCCGCTTCTCTTTTTCTCGCTGAATACATACGGCCGGCGGCCCCTTTAGCATGCGTCGCTGGACGGCAAAGCGCGCCGGGCCGCCTCCTCGCGGCGCGTCACTCACACGGCTTCTGCTCTGCGCTGCACGACTGGAGGGAACCACTTGCCGCTGCCTCCGTCTGCGCCTGCGCCCTCAGGCCCGCGGGGTCGGGACCCGCCGTGCCACTGACGTCAGCGCCGTCAGGCTGTCCGCTGCGAGCAGATGCCGCCGCGATACAGGTACGCAGATTTATGTCAGGGACCCATCGTGATCGGGTAGGCAGCTGGAAGACATCCTCCATGTCGCATTGATCCGAACCTAACAAAGCTTCGTCTTGGGTTTTCGTAGTGATTTACACACAGTACGCGAAGGAACTTGCCCCCCTTCTTGCAGCGGTGTACCGTAGTTCTCTAGAAGAGCGTAGCGTTCCAAAGGATTGGAAAAAGGCACAGGTCATCCCCGTTTTCAAGAAGGGACGTCGAACACATGCGCAGAACTATAGACCTATAACTCTAACGTCGATTAGTTGTAGAATTTTGGAACACGCATTATGTTCGAGTATAATTACTTATCTGGAGACTGGGTGGTGGTGGTGGTTAGTGTTTAACGTCCCGTCGACAACGAGGTCATTAGAGACGGAGCGCAAGCTCGGCTTAGGGAAGGATTGGGAAGGAAATCGGCCGTGCCCTTTCAAAGGAACCATCCCGGCATTTGCCTGAAACGATTTAGGGAAATCACGGAAAACCTAAATCAGGATGGCTGGAGACGGGATTGAACCGTCGTCCTCCCGAATGCGAGTCCAGTGTGCTAACCACTGCGCCACGTCGCTCGGTCTGGAGACTAGAAATCTACTCTGTAGGAATCAGCATGGTCTCGAAAAGGACGATCGTGTGAAACCCAGCTCGCGCTATCCGACCCCGAGACTCAGAGGGCCATAGACACGGCTTCCCAGGTAGATGCCGTCTTTCTTGACTTCCGCAAGGCGTTCGATACAGTTCCCCACAGTCGTTTAATGAACAAGGTAAGAGCAAATGGACTATCAGACCAATCGTGTGACTGGATTAAAGAGTTCCTAGATAACAGAACACAGCATGTCATTCTCAATGGAGAGAAGTCTTCCGAAGTTAGAGTAATTTCAGGTGTACCGCAGGGGTGTGTCGTAGGACCGTTGCTATTCACAATATCCATAAATGACCTTGTGGATGACATCGGAAGTTCACTGAGGCTTTTTGCGGATGATGCTGTGGTATATCGAGAGGTTGTAACATTGGAAAATTGTACTGAAATGCAGGAGGATCTGCAACGAATTGACGCATGGTGCAGGGAATGGCAATTGAATCTCAATGTAGACAAGTGTAATGTGCTGCGAATACAAAGAAAGATAGATCCCTTATCATTTAGCTACAATATAGCAGGTCAGCAACTGGAAGCAGTTAATTCCATAAATTATCTGGGAGTATGCATTAGGAGTGATTTAGAATGGAATGATCACACAAAGTTGATCGTCGGTAAAGCAGATGCCAGACTGAGATTTATTGGAAGAATCCTAAGGAAATACAATCCGAAAACAAAGGAAGTAGGTTACAGTACGCTTGTTCGCCCACTGCCTGAATACTGCTCAGCAGTTTGGGATCCGTACCAGATAGGGTTGACAGAAGAGATAGAGAAGATCCAACGGAGAGCAGCGCGCTTCGTTACAGGATCATTTAGCAATCGCGAAAGCGTTACGGAGGTGATAGATAATCTTCAGTGGAAGACTCTTGTAACCTCCCCACCGAAATTTTAAATGATATTATTTTAAATGCTAATGCACATTGAGCTAAGTGTAAGCTCCCCAGAGAAATTTTACACAATAGTTGAATGTTAACAAGAATACAACCTAACGTAACCTCCCAGCAAATAAATTTAATGACAATGACAATTAAATAAAAATTAGCAATCTGTCGCTAGTGTAAGCTCCCCACAAAATAAAAGTCAATTCAGTGATAAGAAAATCTCAGTGATAATGATAACTCAATTAAACCGAAATATCGGTCTTTGGCCCTGTGCAAAAAAAAATCATAATTAATTTCTTACCTCATTCGAAACTGCATGCCAAAGTTTTGCTCTTATTGTTGGCTACGGCTTGGAGGAAATGCATTGCAAGTATTATTTTTTTTTATAATTTTTTTTTTTTGAAATTTAACTGAAACTTTTCTTTAAAGGAAATGGAAGGAAATCGTTCGTTCAATTAAATAGTTCTTTTGTTAAAAATATTGCTTTGAAATCAAAATTATTATTGGGGCACTTGTTGAAAATTAATTACAATAAATAAACCTTACATTATCTGATGGTTACCTACATTAACAATATACCTCATTGAGCATCTTGACCAGAGACCCATGTCGACGCCTGCGACTGCGTCCCGCTCGCGACCGTGACAGGACTAGACCACTACTGCACTGGGCTGCCACTACCGACAGACTGCGCTGGCCTACTGCTACTGACAGACTGCTCGCAACTGTACTGCACGACTACTACTGACAGAGTACCGCTCGCAACTCTCGCGCGGTCAAGCGCAGACTAGCCACGATAAATGGCTCTCTGGTCAGAGACTCTGCAATGCCTCGCCATTGCCGCCACACAACATACGTGTTTCATAACCCTCCACTGGGGGGGGGGGGGGGGGGGGGCAAAAATTTGGCAGCGATGGTGAGTCATTTGGACTTGCCAAGCGCGGCAAAATTTTTCTTTAATTAATAAACTTTTACAATTTACAGAATATTTAGATGTAGTACATGAATTAAATGATGTGCACATGCATCGAGTACAAAACATTTCAGACAAAGACAAAATGTGAGTACAAAACATAGTAGCAAATCAGAAAACTGTATATACAAATTATTTGACAGATAACAAAGTGCACACGCACAGAAAAAATTCTTTAGCATTTTCAGAACAAATAAACAGAATGGCAAAAAATCATGTTGACAATTGACATGAGTGCACATGCACTGCAGTTGAGAACATATCAGCAAATGACGAAATGTGTATACAATGAGTAACAAATGACATAAGTGCATACGCACTGAAGTATTGAACATACAGAATGAGTACAAATCATATTGAAAACTGAGAAAAGTGCACAGGCACTGAAGTTCAGTAGAAAACATATTAACACATAACATAAGTGCACATGCACTGTAGCTCAGAACATATCATCAAAATAAAAATGTATATACAATATAAAAGACAAGAGTGCACATATACTGTACTTCAGAACAAATCGAAAAAACAAATAAACACAATGGCAAAAAAATCATGTCGACAAGTGACATAAGTGTACTCGCACTGGAGTTCAGCAAATCGAAAAAAATGTATAGCCCATGAACATAAATGATGTTAGCAAAAAATGATTTTCACTATTAGGATAGGAAAGGGAAGGATTGCATCATGGTTGTAGCACTTTAGATTGCAAACAGCTGTTCTGAAAGTCCATATCTTTCCACAGAAGTACAACACCAAGTGAGACAATTTGCAGTTCTTTTCCCATCAGAATTTATCAGCGTAGCCAAGACACTGAACTGTCGTAGTAATATTCCATGTTTTCATTTTGGCAGTACATTAGGTACACCAAACAGTGGGACCATAATAACGTCTTCATCGCTCACGGTGGTGGACAGCATGTCGTGTCAACACCACGCTCTTACAAGGCACACCAAAGTAGAATTAGTGCAAAACCAAATATAGTGCTCCATGATCATGAGGATGGACAGGACAAATGGACAGAACAAATCGAAAAAATGTCTTTAGCATTTTCACAACAAATAAACACAATGGCAAAAAAATCATGTCGACAAGTGACATAAGTGTACTCGCACTGGAGTTCAGCAAATCGAGAAAAATGTATAGCCCATGAACATAAATGATGTTAGCAAAAAATGATTTTCACTATTAGGATAGGAAAGGGAAGGATTCCATCATGGTTGTAGCACTTTAGATTGCACACAGCTGTTCTGAAAGTCCATATCTTTCCACAGAAGTACAACACCAAGTGAGACAATTTGCAGTTCTTTTCCCATCAGAATTTATCAGCGTAGCCAAGACACTGAACTGTCGTAGTAATATTCCATGTTTTCATTTTGGCAGTACATTAGGTACACCAAACAGTGGGACCATAATAACGTCTTCATCGCTCACGGTGGTGGACAGCATGTCGTGTCAACACCACGCTCTTACAAGGCACACCAACGTAGAATTAGTGCAAAACCAAATATAGTGCTCCATGATCATGAGGATGGACAGGACAAATGGACATTGCAGTAATCCAGGGTAGTTAGGTCAGTAGTGGAAGGACATTAAGTGACATAATAGGCTTCAGTGAGAATTACAGTAGTAGTTTGCGGCATTCATAGCCCAGTTATTGAACATTTCTGTACCAAGTATGTAGTATTACAGAATAATGTTCATAAAATTAAATTATTGGCATCATGGGTAATCGTATTACAATAAACAGTGGCAGTCCTTGGCCAGTTACAAAGCATATTTAGTATGACAGAATGATGTTCATCAGAAGTCTTCATTGAAAAAAAAAGAGTCAATTATTGGCCTAGCATTAACATAATACATTGAGTTATACAAATTATTGACACTCATTGGCCAGGTACCAAAACATGAAAAAACGTCATTGAAAACAGGAGCTAATTAATGGCATAATTAATAACATAATTCTTTTAGTGACATTAATTATTGGCACTCAGTGGTCAGTTAGTATTGAATAGTATAAAACATTGTTCATCATTCAGTATTATTCAGATCATTAAGAAGTCATTATTAAAAATCAGTTAATTATAGTCACAGCATTAACAATCATGGGCATTATAAGTAGTCTCATTACAATAAACAGTGGCAGTTATTAGCCAGTTACAAAGCAATATTTTTTTTTTGTATCATTAAGAAGTCATTACTGAAGTGACATACTATTCAGAGCTGATCAGTATTATTCAGAATTCTCTTAAACTAGTAACATTATTTGGGACTGGTAATACATTTTGTTTTTGCGCTAGCAATGCATTGCGTCGAGTAATTATAAGGGAAAGCAAGAGGGAAAAAAAATTTGTTTCTGGTTTGTTGGTATAAATGAAAATGTGTAACGTCATCCGTCATAAGTCAGCTGCGGCAAGATTATGAAACAAGTAGAGTATATGTAACCACATTCATAGATTTAATGAACAAATGCTTATAGCACATTAATCTCATAAATAATTTCTCCTGCAAAAAATATATAAAAATGGATTATTAAGCTGAAAAGAGAAATGCATTTTATGCTGAAAAGTAGTGAACTTCGAATTAACAGGTAGTGAAATGTGTATAAAAAATTTGTTCCATAGCTGTCCTTTCCAAAACCTTCAGTCATTATACTGTGCAATATAACACCTGCTGTCAAAACGAACTGCACCAAATACTTAAATAACTACATAGCCTAAATATAACTTCAACATTATCCTCATCTGCAAAGAAAAACTTCATTATACATATTATCTTAACTTCATTATTATCATCACCTGTAAAGAAAAACTTCATTATTCATAGTAGCATATTCTTCGTCATTATTCATCAGTATTCATTATCATCTGCAAAAAATCACTTCATTACTCATTACACAACTATTCCTTATCTCTAGCATATTTCATCACTAAAACTAAGATGTGTAGTTCTGTCTGACAGCCTGCATCAATCACCTTGTATTCTGAAAGAAAAAATTAGTTAAAACTGCTATTCTGCGATGAGTATAGTATATTCTTGTTAATGCTTGTTAATCCTGATCCATTTACTCTTCCTCATAAAGTTATTGCATCTTCTTTCGTTTATTCCGTAGGTGAAATTCCCATTTCTGTTGAATTTATTTCTTTTACACGTTATTTTTTTCTGAAAATGATGAACAGAGATTAATATCGTGCATTTACATCATATACTCACTAAATAATGACTGGTTTAAGGTAACATAATTAAGCATACAGCATAACATGACAGAAAACGTAATATGTCAAAGACATTGACAGTGTTCAAATGCAAAAATGTACAGAGAATATCACAATGCAGCGGCAAAAAATGTAAAACAGTCACGAACTAGAGATGTCATAGGGCAACAAAATGTCAAAGTCAACTGGTGTGTTTTATATCTTAACTATTTCACAGTGCATACAAACAAAACTAGAATACAATCATACACACAAAAAAAATGGAAAATGTGCATGGTCTGATGTGTAACGACAAGAAGAGCGACCTGCTAACCTTACCTTGCCGGGCACTTGCCAAGAAAAAATACGATAATCATCAGTAATTAGTCATGTGAATATAATTGCATAAGTGGTCATAAAAAATTAGTAAATGGCATCATAGTGTGTGGAATCATAAAGTGTCTTCATTCAATAAAGGGTTTAATATTTGACCAATGGTGGTTGCCTTTCGATTTTCTGGTTCTCAAAGTTTCGACGTGTACAACATTGGGGTGAGGGATGCTGCGAATCCGATATGGGCCTGCGTATAGAAGTTCAAATTTGCTGCACCTACCTTTTAATTTGCTGGATAAATAGTGTGTACGTACTAATATCTTCTGTCCAATGTGAAAGTCTCGGCGTCTACAAACCTGTTTTTGCTGTCTTCTCCGGCGCTCTGCGGCACGTTTGATGTTGTTCAGCGCAATGTCAATTATTTCGTGGTGTCTTAGTCGACGACAGGTAGGGAAGTTTACTAATTCTTTAATTTTGTTTGGTGGTTCAACGTTTTTCAGTATAACAGACGGAGATAGCATAGTGGATTCATTTGGAATGGAATTAATTACACCTTGGAATGAGAGTATGTGTGTATCCCAATCAATATGTCTTTTGTGGCAGTATATTCGACACAGTTTACCAATTTCTTTCATTAATCGTTCACAGGGGTTCGAAGAAGCATGGTACTTGGATATACAGATCGGAGAAATGTTTCTAGCTCGTAACATACGTGTCCATGTAGCAGAACGAAATTGTGATCCATTGTCAGAAATTACTTTCATCACATGCCCTACATGAAATAGAAAATGTTTTACAAATGCTTTCGAAACAGTTTTAGCTGTAGCTTTGCGTAACGGAGTGAAAGTAACAAATTTTGAAGTGAGCTCAACAGCGACAAAGATGTAGCAAAAACCTCTGTTAGTTCTCGGAATAGGACCAAAAATGTCTACTGCGGCCATGTGTCTTAATTTAACAGGTACAATGGGATATAATGGAGGAATATGTGAAGTGGTGTCTGACTTAGCTTTCTGGCAAATTTTACAAGACGCTAAAACTCGTCGTATACGTTTCTCCATGTTGGTAAAATAACAGTTCTGCCTCAGTATAAGAAAACATTTTCGTGCTCCGTAATGTGCGTAACTTAAATGAGTGTACCAGATTAATTTATTAACAAGTTCATCAGGAATGCATAATAACCAATTGTTGCTGTCTGGATGAGAGCGGCGAAACAGAATGTCATTGCGTACAGTGTAATGGTTTCTAATCGTAACATTATTCCTATCTTGCCAAAGGTGTTTAATTTCTTTCCACACGTTGTCTTTATTTTGTTCTTGTGCTATGTCCCGTAATGACGACGAAATAAAATTTTCAAATGCAACTTGTTGAATGTACATGACACTGAAATTTGCTTTGCAGAAGTTGGTTGCTACGTCTTGCTGATTGTTGATCAGAGAACGCGATAGTGCGTCTGCTATAACATTTTGTGTGCCGGGAATGTGAACTATTGTAAAATTAAATTCCTGTAAATAAAGTTTCCATCTGCTTAATCTGTCGTGAGTGAATTTAGCCGAAAGTAAAAATTGTATCGCTCTGTGGTCTGTGTAGACGGTGGTATGTCTGCCATAAAGAAAGTGCCTAAATCTCGTAAAAGCCCATACAACACATAATGTTTCCAGTTCTGTAACGGAATAATTTCGTTCAGCGGGTGACAAAATGCGACTTGCAAATGCGATGTTTTTAATTACTGTTGAACCATCTTCTTCAACTTCCTGAAAAATATGTACGCCTAAAGCGGTGTTGGAACTGTCAGTGGCAATGGAAAAATTTCTAGTAAGATCTGGGTGCGACAAAAGTGGAGCATTCAACAAAGCATGTTTCAGGTTCACAAATTCAGAATGTGCTTGCTTATCCCAAGACCAAATACTGTTTTTACCTGTTAATTGGCATAATCTGGGTGTGTCTAAAGCAGAGTGATGAATAAATTTACAAAAAAAGTTAATTAAACCCAAAAAACTGCGTAGTTGTTTTTTTGTCGTAGGAATAGTAATGTCACGTAGAGCTTGAAGTTTTTCCGGATCAGGCGCAATGCCTTCTGCTGAAATTACTTGTCCAAGAAATTTTATAGAAGTTTTGCCAAAGTGCGATATACTAAGATTAACTGTGAGTCCTTGTGCATGGAAAGTTTGTAACAGACGTTCAAGAATCATATTATGTTCAGTCCAGTTAGCTTCTGCGATAAGAATGTCGTCTACGTACGTCGTAATTCTGTCTTTAAGTTCTGTCGGAAGTATTGTGTTCAAGCCGCGAATAAAAGCTGCAGAAGAAATAGTTAACCCGAATGGTAATTTACAAAATTGATAACAGTCGCCAAAACAAAGAAATGCTGTGTATTTTCTGCAATTCGGATGAAGTTTAATTTGCCAAAATCCCGATTTCAAATCTAGTGTAGAATAAATAGCAGTACCATTATATTTCTGTAAAAGTTCCTCTAGTGTCTGTGGTCGATCTGTTTCATTAATAATAATGTCATTAATGTGACGTGAATCAAGTACAAGGCGAAGTGAGCCATCTTTTTTTTTAACAATATGTAGCGGGTTTATGTACGGACTAACTGCCGGTTCTATAATTCCTTGGTCAAGCATATCCTGCAATTCGTTTTTAACTTGTTCTCTGTGAATATATGGAATGAGATAATGCTTTGCTTTAAATGTGTCGTGCTGTTTCACTTGAAATTCATACATAAAGCCGGACATAGTACCAGGAATGTTGTCGAAAACTGGAGCTTGCTGTAAAAGAATTTTGCGTAGTTGCGTGCGTTCGTCGTCTGTATTTGCACTGCTTTGTTTAACCTTATCGGAAATCATCTGCATTACGTCGTAGTCAGTTTCGTCTGGAGTATTATAGTTGTGTACATACGTATCCGTGAACAATGTGGGACTACAGTCTATGTTACGTGACACGGAAATGACCTCTGTGCGGTTAATTGTTTGCTCTTCCGCAGATAGTGAGTGCTGAAATTCTAAAGCAAGTTGTACATTTTCATCCTTTAACATTAAATAAGAATTCTGAAAATCAATGACTGCGTCGTGTTGTACCAAAAAATTCGTACCTAAAATAACGTCTGTTGTCAATAAAGGAACAATCCAAAAATTTGAGTGGAAAGTATGACCTGCAATACAAAATGATAAATGCGTCTGTAATTTAACGTCTACTCCTTTACTCGATACTGCTCCTTTCACTTTCGTTTTGCCTAATGGTAATGTGGGATAGGTACTCTCTTTGTTACACTCGTTAAAAGTTTCCTCATTTATAACTGACATAGGTGATCCGGAATCAATTACCGCTGAAAATTTCGATGAACCAATTTTAATTTCGATGACAGGATGTGAAATAGTTTTCTGAACAAATGGTCTTTCCTGTATAAGAGTGTCTCGTATGTCGTCAAAAGTAATTACATTTTCGCGAACAACATTTTGCGTGTCTAAAGTAGTGCTTGTATTATTGGAAGATGCGTCCTGTACAGTATCTAGTCAGATTCTATCTGACGTGTTATTATTATTATTAGGAGGATGTTGTGGCATTTCAACTATTTGAACTGTCCTATTACCTCTTCCAGACGTATTACGCTCTGGATGATACCTACTGTCGGGTTCATTCATGAGAATAGGTTCTTGTGTATAATTTTGCTGTTGGTATGTCCGACTGTTGTTAGATGTACGCTGAAAATTGTTCTCATTATTTTTACGTCTGTCGTAATAGTCATTCCTATACGGTGCATTACGATAGGAATTGAAATACTGCCTTCTTTGTACGTAGTTGTTTCCTTGCTGCCGTACGTTACTATTTGTTGTATCAGGGACTATTCGTGCACGCGGCGAAACATTAAAGCCTGGTTGACCCTGTGCATTACATTGTTGGTTAGGTATGCTAACCGGCTGGTTTTGATGTTGTTGTTGTGAAACACCTCTATTGTTACTAAAGTGTGGTTCCTGTTGCTGAAAATTTTGACGATATTGATAATTAGAATTTTGTCTGTTATTAAAGTTCTGGTAGTTATCGTTCCTAAAGCGTCTGTTACTTTTACTATTGAAATTACGTGGCTGTTCGTAATTGCTGTACGTTTGTTGGCCTTGGTTGTTATATGTGAAGTTTTTGTTTACAAAAGAATAATCAGATTGTTGTACTTCCAAGAGCTGTAAAAGATCTCTAAATGCTGAAATGTTTTCTTTTTGCTGGCCCGTTAGAAGAGACACTCGTAATGACCGTGGTAATTTGGAAATGCATAATTGTATAAGTGCAGATTCACTGTACGGTTCACTCAGGTATTGGTTTTGTTGAACCATGTGCTCAAAAAATTGCGTCACACTGGGAAAATTTGAGTTCTCGTAATTCGGCAAACTAATTAACTGACCTTTAATTCCGCGCTGCGTCGTTTTCGACCAATACGCAGACAGAAAAGCATTCTGAAATTCCTCTACTGAGTAGCATTGCCTCGCGATCGGTCTCATACGAGTTGCCGGTTCGCCTTCCAAAAAGCTGCAAATAAATTCAAGTTTATGCGTAACAGGCCAAGTCGGTGGAAAAGCAAAGCTAAATTGCTGTATCCAATCCAATGGGTGAATCTGTGTTCTGTCATTCCTAAACACTTTAAATTTCCTCACTGATAGAAAATGTTTGTAATCGAAACTATCATCTCTGTATGACGGAACAGGTTCATGATTGTAAGAGAATCTGTTGAACTGTGGTTGCTCGCAATCTAAGTCCCGTACTCTCTGAAGATTACCCAAGTTATACGCTCTGCGCGAGTCTGACAAATGTTCACTAACTGGCGTCTGCTGTGATGTGTTATTAACTGAAATATTTTTTATCTCTGTTACCTCATGCTGTAAATCTGACAAATTTCTCCGTAATGAGTTATTAGCTGAACCGATCTCATTGACTGTCTGTTGTAGATTTTGGAATTCCGGTGTTTGACTGAATGAAACCGGTGAAGTATCGTCTGATTTGTTGTCATTACCACTTTCTATAACATCAATACGACTGGCCAATTCATCATATTTTTCAGTCAGTATTTTAACCTGATCATCGGTTTTAGAATCAGACGCATTAATCTGTTTTTGCAACTTACGTGTAGTTTCATTCAGTTTTTTAACGTCAGTTTTGACGACATCTGAATCCTGTGTTAGTTCTAATTGTTCGAGTCTGTCGGTCACTGTTTGAAAATCGGTTGTGTATGTGTCTGTTTTCGATTTAAGGTCAGAAATTTCGTCACGTAATTCTGTGTTCGACTGTTTGATGGAATTAATTTCGTCGGACACTGTAGCAATATTGCTGTCTACATATGTCATCGCTTTCGCGAACATTTTACGTTTGTCTTCTTGTCTCTGAGCTGTGATTGTTTCCATTACTTGTCGTTGTACTTTGTCTTGATCCTGAATAAATTTACGGAAACGCGTATCACTGTTTTGTATATGGTGATTAAGACGTTCGTTAATTCGAGTGTTCTGTTGTTCGAACTTCGCGTCAATCTTTTCATCCATTGTGCGCGAAAGTTCTGCTGTCATTGCTTTAAACTCGTCGCGTAATTGTGTAGCTTTTTCAGAGCATTGTTTAGCGACTGTACTAATTTCCGCTCTAAGTGTTTCTGTTGCGGCTGTTTGCATTTCCCTTAATTCTTGAGCAACAGATTTAATTTCTTCGCTACTTTTTCTTGAACAAGCCTCAATTTCCTCACGTAACTGTTCCTTAGTGTCATGACATTGTGCGGCAACGTCTCTAATTTGTTCACTAAGCTGTCTGGAACTGTTGTCTAATTTATCATTTAGCTGTCTGGAACTGTTGTCTAATTTATCATTTAGCTGTTTGGAACTGTTGTCTAATTTATCATTTAGCTGTTTGGAACTGTTGTCTAATTTATCATTTAGCTGTTTGTTCTGTTCACTAAGTTGTTTGAGGTCTTCACTCTGTTGTTTGTTACCCTCACTAAGGTTGTCTTGTTTTTCAATAATTTGGTTAACTCGTTGCAGCAATAGTGCCATAATTTGATCCGAGCCAAAATTAGCATTTCTATTCTCAGTGCTGTTTAGTGGTGTACCTGCAATTGTCGCGCTTTGTATGACCATTTGGTCATTCTGCAATTTACAAAAAGGATTATCAGTCGGATGTACACTGTCAGACACTATTTCGGAATTAAATAAATCCGTCGTACTTTGTGTATCCTGTTCATTTTCATTAGACAAATTTGTGTGTTCATCACGTAAATTTAGTAAACCGGTTGTGTTAGGCTGGGCAGCGCTCATTACAATAGAGGTCCCGCGTCATCGATTGTCGTCAAATCAACAGAGGACATAACCGAGTTCGTTTGTTCATCATTAAGACAAAAGTCATCATTAGTGGTTGGAATGCATTGATTGTCAGTGAACGCAGGATTGTCATCATTACACTGCGTGTCACTAGTACTATTGGTGAAGTTGTTTAATTCGCTTATTTCGTTCATAATACCTCGTGATACACTATTCACAGTCTTTCGCGGCATTTTTACAACAGTCACAATTATTCACAAAAGAAATAAGCACAAATACAAAAGCAACACACAAATACAACAGAGCAACGAATTGCCGTTGACCTGTAGAAAGAAAGTCACAATATTAGTAAAAGCGTTGCGCCAAATCCTAATTATATCTAAGCAAATAAGAGCAGATATCTGACTGTCTTTCAAAAGACTCTCAACGAAATTCGATCCTGGCAGGGTCGCCAAGTGTAACCTCCCCACCGAAATTTTAAATGATATTATTTTAAATGCTAATGCACATTGAGCTAAGTGTAAGCTCCCCAGAGAAATTTTGAAGCACAATGGTTGAATGTTAACAAGAATACAACCTAACGTAACCTCCCAGCAAATAAATTTAATGACAATGACAATTAAATAAAAATTAGCAATCTGTCGCTAGTATAAGCTCCCCACAAAATGAAAGTCAATTCAGTGATAAGAAAATCTCAGTGATAATGATAACTCAATTAAACCGAAATATCGGTCTTTGGCCCTGTGCAAAAAAAAATCATAATTAATTTCTTACCTCATTCGAAACTGCATGCCAAAGTTCTGCTCTTATTGTTGGCTATGGCTTGGAGGAAATGCATTGCAAGTATTATTTTTTTTATAATTTTTTTTTTTTAATTTAACTGAAACTTTTCTTTAAAGGAGATGGAAGGAAATCGTTCGTTCAATTAAATAGTTCTTTTGTTAAAAATATTGCTTTGAAATCAAAATTATTATTGGGGCACTTGTTGAAAATTAATTACAATAAATAAACCTTACATTATCTGATGGTTACCTACATTAACAATATACCTCATTGAGCATCTTGACCAGAGACCCATGTCGACGCCTGCGACTGCGTCCCGCTCGCGACCGTGACAGGACTAGACCACTACTGCACTGGGCTGCCACTACCGACAGACTGCGCTGGCCTACTGCTACTGACAGACTGCTCGCAACTGTACTGCACGACTACTACTGACAGAGTACCGCTCGCAACTCTCGCGCGGTCAAGCGCAGACTAGCCACGATAAATGGCTCTCTGGTCAGAGACTCTGCAATGCCTCGCCATTGCCGCCACACAACATACGTGTTTCACTCTGCAGGAGAGACGCTCAGTAGCTCGGTACGGGCTTTTGTTGAAGTTTCGAGAACATACCTTCACCGAAGAGTCAAGCAGTATATTGCTCCCTCCAACGTATATCTCGCGAAGAGACCATGAGGATAAAATCAGAGAGATTAGAGCCCACACAGAAGCATACCGACAATCCTTCTTTCCACGAACAATACGAGACTGGAATAGAAGGGAGAACCGATAGAGGTACTCAAGGTACCCTCCGCCACACACCGTCAGGTGGCTTGCGGAGTATCGATATAGATGTAGAGATGCAGAAAGAGAAGTACAACTTCGAACAGTCAAGTTTGCTATTGGAAAGCTCATCACATCTCTGGTCACATTTTGTTTTTTGGTATTATTAAATTACAAAACATACAGAAATATTCAACATTACGACACAGCAATTTTTGGGACTGTGCTACTTGTTCCAATTGCCCCTTCAGTTTCTGTTCCATGCTATAGCTCGAGGTATGGGTTGATAGCTTAATATAGTGTGAATTGTGTACAGCAAGCTACGTGGCCCTATTTGTGTAGATTTGATGACCATGTGTAAGTAGGCTGTTTATGTTTTTGTATTGGTAACGCCAAGTAGCGCTCTGTATGAAAATCACTGGCTGTGCTGTGTACAGTCTGTGGCTGGTCCGCATTGTTGTAATAATCGCTATTGTAGTGTTGGGCAGTTGGATGTGAACAGTGCGTAGCGTTGTGCAGTTGGAGATGCGCCGCCAGCAGTGGTGGATGTGGGGAGAGAGATGGCGGAGTTTTGAGAGCGGATAATCTGGACGTGTGTCCATCAGAGACAGTAAATCTGTAAGACTGGATGTCATGAACTGATATATATATTATGACTTTTGAACACTATTAAGGTAAATACATTGTTTGTTCTCTATCGAAATCTTTCATTTGCTAACTATGCCTATCAGTAGTTAGTGCCTTCAGTAGTTAGAATTTTTTATTTAGCTGGCAGTATCGGCGTTCGCTATATTGCAGTAGTTCGAGTAACGAAGATTTTTGTGAGGTAAGTGCCTCATGAAAGTTATAGGTTATTGTTAGTCGGGGCCGTTCTTTTGTAGAGATTATTAAAAGTCAGATTGCGTTGCGCTAAAAATATTGTGTGTCAGTTTAGTGATGATCAGGATAAGTAAAGAGAGAAATGTCTGAGTACGTCCAGTTTTGCTCAGCTGTTTGAAACTCAAATAACGTAAGGGGTTTACCAGCACAGAAATTCATAAATTTTTCTAAGGGGAGGTTTCACATGTTATATAGCAAGTTTATTTTTATTATATATAAATAACAAGTTGCAGGACTGCGCTGTTTATTCTTGTGACCTTGTCGAGCACCATGCAACGTTGAGCTACAATTTGATAGCGTAAATATTGTGATTTGAAAGAAGCTAGCTAAGTGATTTCATTGTATGGTTTATGTACTTGTAATTATGTGTTTGTGATAGTTATGAGTGGAACACTTGATGCTTCCTTTGTAGTTCTTTCATGTGCGCTTCATGTGTGTTACCGAACAACAGTGTATGGTTGTCGAAACTTCATGCTGCCTGCATATTATGATATGTAGATTCTTATTGTATTTCTTTTTATAAGACAATGACGCAAATATGACTAGCTTCACATGTGAATTAAACGATATATTGAAGGTATAGTGCTTCCTGTTATGTTTTTTAAAGAGGTTTTAAATTTTGTATAATAATGATTTAAAATATTGTAATAAAACAATTTATTGAATGCCTGCAGTGAAACATCCTTAGATCTTTGGTTTGTTCTTATACTTTATATGACACCACGTATTTTTGTTTGTAACTATTACCACAGTGCCCGCAGCTGGCTGGCTGTAACGTCTATGACGTTACCTGAGAATCTCGGTCTTCATTCTGCTTATGTACGAACATGAGCTTGTATAATCAGTGCAGTATGCACGCTGTTTTATGTAACAGGTACTTTATGCTTGACTTGCTGATATAGTAATTTTCTCATGTTCATGAAATATCGTTCTATGGTATGATGCGATCAATATGCATTTGATCAAGATCCAGTGAAATTTACTGCAGAAGATATGTTATATTACATGGTATAGTCCATGTTTATGTAACATTGTATTACACCCCTTTACATACGTTCCCAGTGTGCTTCAAGATGTTGATCAGTGCTTTACTAGTTTGATGATGGCAACGTGGTTTGCTGAAACTGCTAATCACAATAGCGAACTCGACTGTTTCAAGTTATGCTTCTGATTCCGTGTTTACCTAGATCGCACCCTTACTTGACAACGTCAAGCATATATGGTTTGGGGCTGGTTGTAGTGCGGAGTGTCCCGAAAGTCTCTCTCTGATTACAAACATGCATAAGGCAGAAGTATGAGGCATAGGCACATATCTTTTATCTTGAACTGCAGGTAACATATTCAAGTTTTTGTGTATACACACACAGCACACATACATGAACAATAAATAAATTTCGACGTGCGTTCCTTTCGTTGCCCGAAGTATATCAAGGCAGATATTCCAGATCCACCCACATGTTGGTCAACATTTCGTGAGGGATGGATTTTATGACGCCAGTAATTCTGCGCCGTAATGCTGCGAGATCGTTCAGTGGTGTTTGGTTAACCTGGTGCTTGATATAATCCCAAAAGAAGAAATCCATTGGTCTTACCTCCGGTGATCAACGAGGCCAGCTGATGGGACTACCACGCCCATCCCATCTTCACGGAAATGTACACAAATAGGCACGAACATCTAACACCCAATGAAATGGCACCCCATCTTGTTGGAAAATTAGATTTGGAATGTTCCGAACGTGTGGCACAAAAATAAGTGCAACAAATCAAGACAGTTATTGGCTGCGATTGTCATTTCACTGAGGAAATAAGTCCAACGATTTTATTGTGCCTAAAACAGCAACACACATTCAGCTGTCAGTCTCAGACACAGTAAGTATGTATGCAAACAAAAATTGAAGTATGTCACATTGAATTTGAGATAAAAAGTATTTGTCTGAGTCTCATGTTTTAGGCCCTATGAATATTTGTAATAAGGGAAAGGCTTCTGGGACAAATCGTACAAATATCCACAACGCTCTCTCTCTCTCTCTCTCTCTCTCTCTCTCTCTCCCCAACCCCAAGTCGCCAGGCCTGCATCCGATGGATCACATCTGGTATGTGAGTGAACGTGGCGTAAGAGCTCATTACTCACCTCCCAGGAATTAACAGGAATTAGGTGACTTGTGTGTGCAGACGTGGTGCCAACTCCCCGCAGCGATCTACCAAGGCTCCAATGCTTTCATGCCACAAAAGGTCGCCGCCGTTATCCGTGCCGTAGGTGGAAATACCGGCTTATACGAAGGTAGCCAAAATGTTCTGGCTGATCAGTGTATCTAGCGTGGACCTTCAGAAATAATTTTTTGTGATCAGGGAAATTTTTTATGCTCACTCTTCGTATTTTTGATGTTGTTCTTATTCAGTAGTTACCTTCCCCAGTATGTTTCCAGTAATGGTACTCTCGTCAAGAAAAATATCTCAATACTGGTTTCGATAGGCTCTAAGCGATAGCGGTAAAGATGGTTTTAGTATTCCACACCCCTGTCGGTAAAGGCGAAATTCTTACAGCATCACTTTGTTGTCAGTATGTCAGTCTATCTGTTGGTGTGTCCGATTACTGTAAAAGCCCTTTTCTCAGGAACGGGTAGAAGTATCAAGTTGAAATTTATGCCACATACAGAGATGTACGGCCCCTTGGCGATGTACAAAACAGAAGCTTTCAAGTCAACGAAATCAAAAGGTACGGCCATTTATATCAAGTATTTCCGTATCGCATAGTCGTTCATCCAAGTCTATATGGCTCTTCCCGTTGACCTGGAATCATGAAATTTGGCAAGAAGCAAGTTTTCGCAGTAAACCTAAACGAAAATCCTATAATTTTTAATTTGTAATTACATCATACGAAAAAAAAAATCGTTTCTTATCCGACCGACTGTCCGCCCCTTCTTTCAGACCCTTTTTTCTCAGGAAAGGTTGGACCTATCAAGACGAAATTCACGTCATATACTAAAGTCTAAGGTAATAAATGAAAGCTTTTGTAATAAATGTAAGCTTTTAAGTCAATGCATTCTAAAGACACGGCCATTGGTGTCAAACATTTTGACACAGACAAAGTCACTCGTCAAAACCTATGAGGTACTTCCTATTGGCCTAGAGTCTTGAAATTTGTCAAGTAATGGAAAAATCAGTAAATTATTAATCTGTAATCATGCCACACTAAAATATTTATTTGGTAATTTGTTACACGACTTCAAAATTAAAATTAAAACGTTCCCTGAAGTTCAAAAATGGTTAAAATGGCTCTGAGCACTATGGGACTTAACATCTGTGGTCATCAGTCCCCTAGGACTTAGAACTACTTAAACCTAACTAACCTAAGGACATCACACACATCCATGCCCGAGGCAGGATTCGAACCTGCGACCGTAGCAGTCGCGAGGTTCCGGACTGAGTGCCTTAACCGCGAGACCACCGCGGCCGGTGTTCTCTGATGTCTTGGTATTAGCGGGGGCGATACCTTGGCAATAGCAGTATCAAAATGGTTCAAATGGCTCTGAGCACTACGCGACTTTACTTCTGAGGTCATCAGTCCCCTAGAACTTACAACTATTTAAACCTAACTAACCTAAGCACATCAGACACATCCATGCCCGAGGCAGGATTCGAACCTGCGACCGTAGCGGTCGCGCGGTTCCAGACTGTAGCGCCTAGAACCACTCGGCCATCCTGGCCGGCCAGTATCAGTATCGATAAAGGAAAAAATCGTCATGATTCTCAATTCCCGCGATCGATGAACTGTCTGTCTACGTAATTAAGTTTAAACGCGAGCCCTACTCGCACCTGGCCAATTGTTTTAAACAGTTACTAGTTAATTTTTAGTAGTGAGAATAATTATTTGATGTTGTGGATAGTAATAAAGATGGCCAACATTTTTTGGTTTGTAGTCCTCACCTCGACATACATTGAGCACAAGACCAGGAAGTGTTCCTTCTCCATCCTCCACCCCATCTCCTCTCCTCCTCATTCCGTTAATAGCGTCGCTTGCTGTCAAGAAGAACGCATTCTCCAACTGTCACAACGTCTTCTCTTCGCAGGCTGACTAAGTAGTGAGCACCGAAGCATACCGCGGCGTCCCGCAGAGAACAAGGGACCATAGAGGACGGGAAGGGCTGAATGAGCGCCTTGTAACGCGGAAGTATCGAGGGGTGGCCGGCGCCGCCCACTCTCGGGCTTTTGTCCGCCGCGCGTTGAAGGGCATCTGCCGAGCCGGTCACGTTCCGCCGGCCGGCCCCGGGCGGATGTCTACTGCGGCACTAGAGGTGGCGGTCGCCTGTCGCACCGCTCTCTGTCGTCCGCCGAGAAGTGTGCGCTTAATTTGAGGAACGATGGCTCCCCGCTGTCTGCAGTAACAAGGACGGGATTCATACAGACTCATTGTCAAAGATCTTACTCGCCAATGTCGTATTCGTTGCTACGTGCAGGAATTCTACTTGCCGTCATCATGTCCCACCTCCCTGTCCTGCTGTAGAATATCATTACTGGTTGTACACTGAGTGGCTCGTCCTCCAAGGTACCCTTTTCCATCTAGAGTGGCCGGGGAAGGAGGTGACGCTCTGCTGGATATCAGGGCACAAGGGAATTCAAGGAAATGAATCAGCAGATATGGCAACCAAGGAGGCTGAAACTTCCTGGCAGATTAATACTGTGTGCCGGACCGAGACTCGAACTAGGGACCTTTGCCTTTCGCGTGCAAGTGCTCTACCAACTGAGCTACCCAAGCACGACTCACGCCCCCATCCTCACAGCTTTACTTCTGCCAGTACCTCGTCTCCTACCTTCCAGTTTCAATCTGCCAGGAAGTTTCATATTAGCGCACACTCTGCTGCAGAGTGAATATCTCATTCTGGAACCAAGGAGGCTTTTCTTCTAAATTAGATGGCTCAATGTGCCGTACGCTTACATGCTATAACCTCGCTTTTGAGGTGATGCATCAGTGGGAAAAAGAGCTGTTTGACGTGACAAACAGTAAGTAGGGGTTAGTACACTGTCTAGTCACATTAATGTGATCACCTTAAAAAGCCTGAATAACCATCTTTTACAGCGCGAACCGCTGCAGGACGTGCAGGAAGGGATTCTGGAAGCTACCTATACGAATCTACATCCACACGGCTACTCTGCAGTTCACAATTAAGTGCCTGGCAGAGGGTTCATCGAACCATTTTCATACTACTTCTCTACCATTCCACCGCCCGAATGGCGTAAGTAGGCTGTTTAGGTTTATATGCTGGTAACGCCTCGTAGCGATCTATATGAAAATCACTGGCTGTGCTGTGTGCAGTCTGTGGCTGGTTGGCATAGTTGGAATATTCGCTGTTGTGGTGTTGGGCAGTTGGATGTGAACAGCGCGTAGCGTTGTGCAGTTGGAGGTGAGCCGCCAGCAGTGGTGGATGTGGGTAGAGAGATGGCAGAATTTTGAGAGCGGACGATCTGGACGTGTTTCCGTCAGAAAGAGTAAATTTGTAATACTGTATTTCGTGAACTAATATATATATATATATATATATATATATATATATATATATATATATATGATGACTTTTGAATATTAATAAGGCAAATACATTGTTTGTTCTCTATCAAAATCTTTCATTTGCTAACTATGCCTATCAGTAGTTAGTGCCTTCAGTAGTTATAATCTTTTATTTAGCTGGCAGTATTGGCGCTCGCTGTATTGCAGTAGTTAAAGTAACGAAGATTTTTGTGAGGTAAGTGATTCGTGAAAGGTATAGGTTAATGTTAGTCAGGGCCATTCTTTTGTAGAGATTATTGAAAGTGAGATTGCGTTGCGCTAAAAATATTGTGTCAGTTTTGTGTTGATAAAAAAAAGTAAAGAGCGAAATGTCTGAGTACGTTCAGTTCTGCTCGGCTGTTTGAAAATCAAATAATGTAAGAGGTTTATCAGCACAGTAATTCATAAATTTTTCTAAGGCGGCGTTTCAGGTTCATCGAACCATTTTCGTACCACTTCTCTACCAATCCATTCTCTAATGGCGCGTGGGAAAAAGGAACACTTTAATCTTTCCCTTCTAGTTCTGATTTCTCTTATTTTATAATGATGATGATGTCTCCCTACGTAGGTGGGTGTAAACAAAATATATTCGCCTTCAGAAGAGAATGATGGTGATTGAAATTTCGTAAATAGATCTCGCCGCAAAGAAAACCGCCTTTGTTTCAGTGACTGCCACACCAACTCGCGTATCATATCAGTGACACTCTCACCCCTATTGCGCGAGAACACGAAACGAGCTGCCCTTCTTTGCACTTTTTCGGTGTCCTCCGTCAATCCTACCTGGTAAGGGTCCTACACAGCGCAGCAAGTTTCCAGTAGAGGACGGACAAGTGTAATGTACGCTGTCCCTTTTGTGGGTTTGTCGCATCTTCTAAGTGTTCTGCCAACAAAACGCAGTCTTCGTTTCGCGTTCCCCACAATATTATCTATGTGGTCTTTCCAGTTTAAGTTGCTCGTAATTGTAATTCCTAGCTATTTAGTCGAATTGACAGCCCTTAGATTCGTGTGATTTATCATATACCCAAAATTTATCGGATTTCTTTTAGTACCCATGTGGACGACCTCTCACTTTTCTTTGTTTAGTGCTAATTGCCACTTTTCGCACGATACAGAAATTCTCTCTAGATCATTTTGAAATTGGAATTGATTCTCTGATGATTTTACTAAACGGTAAATTACAGTGTCATCTGCAAACAATCTAAGGGGGCAGCTCCGATTATCACCTAGATCATTTATATAAATCAGGAACAGCTGAGGGCCTATGACACTACCGTGCGGAACGCCAGATATCACTTTTGTTCTGCTCGATGATTTACCGTCTATCACTACGAGCTGTGACCTCTCTATGAGGAAATCACGAATCCAGTCACAAAACTGACACGTTACTCCACATGCAAGCAATTTGATTAATAAGAGCTTGTGAGGAACGGTATGAAAAGCCTTCTGGAAATCTAGGAATATAGAATCGACTTGAGATCCCTTGTCTACAGCACTCATTACTTCATGGGAATAAAGTGCTAGTTGTGTTGAACGACATTTTCTGAATCCGTGGTCGTTATGTATCAATAAGTCATTTTCTTCAAGGTGATTCATAATGTTGGAGTACAGTATATGCTCCAAAATCCTACTGCAAATTGAGGTCAGTGATATGGGTCTGTAATTCAATGGGATACTTCTGTTTCCTTTCTTGAATATTGTGCTACTTTCCAATCTTTAGGAACAGACCCTTCGTCAAGTGAACGGTTGTATATGATTGCTAAGAAAGGCACTATTATGTGTGCATACTCTGAAAGGAGCCTGATTGGTATACCATCTGGACCGGAAGACTTGCCTTTTTTCAGTGATTTGAGTTGTTTCGCAACAAAAAAAAATGGCACTGAGCACTATGGGACTTAACATCTGTGGTCATCAGTCCCCTAGAACTTAGAACTACTTAAACCTAACTAACCTAAGGACATCACACACATCCATGCCCGAGGCAGGATTCGAACCTGCGACCGTAGCAGTCCCGCGGTTCCGGACTGCAGCGCCTAGAACCGAATGGGTTTAAATCATGGGGTTTTGCTGGCGAGGGGTATACAGTAAACTCAGCCTAGTGTTCTTCAAACTACGCACCTACACTGCTGGTAGATACCATAGTGCTGAGATAAAGCAAACTACATGTGGACAACGACCCCAAGGATAGATACATACTGGTGTTGAACCATTTTGCCTTCCAGAATGACGGTGTCACCCAGGGAAGACACGAAAACATTCCGCGACCATAACACAGCCTCCTCCGTCCGGAACCAATCTGACGATTGTTCCAGAGTGCTTACTTTCAGACATTTCACAGCGCAAGAGCCTACGGCCGTCTGTCCGATGTACCATAAAACGTGATTCACCTGAAAATGCCACTTGTGACCACTCGGTAGACCTCCAGCTGCGGTATTAGCGTGCAAATCTAGCCTTTGTCACCTATGAACAGCAGGCAGCGTGGATGCACGAGCCATTCGCCACTACCGAGGCCCATACGCAACAACGTCTGCTCAGCGGACGTTGAGAGGATACTGAAGATAGTCTCCTCCTTCATTTGGCCAGTCAGTTGCTCAACAGTTGAACGTCTATTCTCCTCTGCACATGTCCGCAGCCGTCTTTCACCCTTGTCATCTCTCATCTATGGCCTGTGGAGTACAAAAGTTGCCTCGGCGCCGGTTTTGTACAGAGACAGTTTGCCATGCACGCTAGACTTGAAGCACGGCGCTGCGTGAACAATTTACATGCTTAGATGTTTCGGAAACGCCAGTGACTATACCTTTTTGATTGTCAGATAAATGGCTCCGTTTATGCATTACGACAACGACAGCACTGTTTTCCACAGCCACCCTCCACCCCTCCCCACCGACACGATTCATATGCCCTCCACTGCCAGTGCTGCCACCTTTCCTCTGCGAGTAGTTATTGCACGTTGACGTTGAACATAGGTGGTGGTCACATTAATCTCACTGTACCGTGTAAAACCAACTACTAGACGAAAATACTTTTGTAAAACAGTGTAGTAGACGCACTGGTGATGTTACGCATTCAGCATTGTAAGAGCGCCTCTTTTTATAAAGCTATGCGCAGATGTGTCGTGCATTGTCTCTACCATGCCAGTCGATCGCGTCAGGCCCCACTTTTGGATTCTGAGTGCGCAGTGAGAACGTAAATATGCCTAGAACAATAGTCTCAAAAAAATGGTTCAAATGGCTCTGAGCACTATGGGACTTAACATCTGAGGTCATAAGTCCCCTAGAACTTAGAACTGCTTAAACCTAACTAACCTAAGGACATCAGACACATCCTTGAACGAGGCAGGATTCGAACCTGCGACCGTACCAGTCACGTGATTCCGGACTGAAGCGCCTAGAACCGCTCGGCCACCGCGGTCGGCATAACAATAGTCTCCCAAAAAGCGTAAAGAGTGTGCTGTATTTCGATTTCTTCATGCTGAAGGGTTCTGCTTCATCTCGTGCAACCCACATAACGTAACTGTCAGGTAGAGGGACCTTCTTCCAGCCTGGTCGTGGTGATTTGGTCTTCCTGTAATCCTAGTTAATGAGTTCTGATAGGGCTGTACAATGTTTGCTTATGAGGGAGTGATTGTCCCATTTTGGCAGTTGTTTTTCAATATCTGTTGGAATGATCTTTGAGAAGCCCAGACAGGAAGCAGGAGTTAACAGGGGAGCCTTATCGTCGTGAGAAACGGCCAATGAAATTGTCTGCCTCTTCCTCCTGAATCGGAATGTCTGAAAGGCGTGGATGTAAAACTATTTCTTGGAACTGATTGGAACTCGCCAAATCGAGGAGTCGCTCGGTTACTTTTGTGGGTGTAGGAAATAAAAGTATTGTACTGCTGATCCATCAGCAATCACCTCCGAATAATGTAATTTGTCTCGCCCGGCTCGCATCGCTATAAGAGTACGTAGCTTCTGGCCGCAATCCCTAGTAGGACTTCGCTTGATGGCACGGAAGCTCCCAGAAAGAGAGGTAAGGAAATTTCGGTACGTGCGGACTCCTACGCTAAAGTTTGTTAAAATCTTCATCTCTCAGAATAAATCATTCGAGGGATTCCAAACTCAGAGGTTGTATAGAAGAGCGTATATTACACTGTAAAATGTAAACTTTCACGGCCGGAAATGTCACAGATAATAAAATGTTTTGGGCTATTAAGCCGCGTTCGAATGGATTTCACCTTAAAACCCAAAGTTTCATCAGTAGCGAGCCATACAAAGAAGCTACGATCCCACTTGAAAATGTCCTCCGCCGATGAGGACGAAACGTTGGGTTGTAACGTGAAATCCATTCGACCACGATATAATAGCCCGGAACATTTTATTCGTTGTCTTATATTACATTACACGACAGACCTGAAGATTTTACGGTACATAGAAGCCGGTGTATTATCCTACACCAGTGCTGTCATTAGGGTGCTTTAGGGAGGATGTGGGAACAGCAGAACTTTCTTTGGGTCATTCTCTGCACCCACTGTTTGGAACTGCCTCTTGTCACTCAAGCAGCTCCTCAATTGGCATCACGAGGATGAGTGCACCCGGTTTCGGTCATCTCTGGAAGTTCAGGGAAGTGTAAGCTTGCCCTCTGCATGGCATTCATGAAACTACTCAACTACGTAAGTGAACAGGGCTGTGTAACAACAATAAGGAATTAACATTTTTACACTGTGATGTAAACATAGGTCACAGAGTGGCCTCTATTATGTGACAAGTTCAGTATCACACTGGATGGGAAGAGCTGTGAAATGGATGCCGAAGGTGAAAATAAATGCCAACGTAGCTCGTCGATGTCACAGGACGAAACTTCAAGATGTTAGTTGGAATTGATCAGAATTAACGGTGGGGAAAATGACTTTGCCAAACGTGTAATATTTCTGACATTATAAGAAGTGTGGCTACGACACTGATGTTCCAACTAAACGGCAAATAGGTGTTAAATCACGGTAATGCGACCACAGCAGGGGATGAACCCCATCTTGCTTTCTTGGCATTAACAGACAATGGAGCTCCGTCCACCGTACTTTCACACAAAATGTTCTAAATCGCAATGTGTTTAGTGTTCTCCATGAGGTGTTACTACCATAACCATCATTTCAAAATAAAACTTTCAAAAAAAAGTGTCGCTTCAACAACTACATTACGGGAAATTCGTGTAGTATCGGCCAACTTACATTACCGGCTGCTACTGTGATTTCCCTTTCCGATTCCAAATGGCAACAGTGTACAGTAAGCAGAACCAAGCTTGTGTATCCATTCGCACTGGAGTCGGATGTCTTCTTCCACTTTTCAGTGCTGAGCTTGCTCCGCGTGTTTGATGGTGTTACTGTGTAACACTTTCATGCCGACGTGCTCTTTGACCATTTATTATTGTATATATACTTGCTTTTATCTTTATGTAAATTTATATGTACACGATGTATGAATAAATTTGTTTATTTTGCTGTATAATCAATCATGTAATCGCTGAGGGAATGTTAGGAAAACGTTAGGTTTTTTTGTCAACGAATAAGTATCGTTGGAATAGCGACGTCTCTGGACGCGGAAGGATGTTACGTCAGAGAGCGCGCTACACAGAGAGAGAACTCTGGTGTGAGATTTGGTGTAGTGCGGACGCATGGATGGAGTGCTCTGTACTGGAGGAGTGATTGTTTAGCGGCACGTGGCAAGCGATGAGCGTGGGCGGCGGAAATATTGGCTGCAGCAACATCAAGAACCCGCCACGCCAATATCATTGCCAATAACTCCCGTGCTCGCTAATTATCATAGAAAGGAGCCAGCAGGAGTATCGTCGTCAGCAACTTTGTCACGGCGAGAATGGACTGAAGTAAGGTTGCTGCACCACAGCTTATTGTCAACTCGTTTTGTAACGGCGTTACTCAGCTTTGTGGTGTTTTGCGAGTGAATAATTGCCACAGTTTAATCAAAACTGTTTACCTGTGGTTCTCCTAAAATCATTCACCAAGTAGGTTCCTGTCCTGTCCTATTGTTACAATAGTTGGAGTACCGCTTATGAAAAATGAAAATTGCACTGCCAGTTAATTTTGCTTATGAACTAAATGATTCGGTTAGATTAAAGATTTGAACTTTTGGCATCCCGTAATTTCAGTCTCACTAACTTTAAATTTAAACTTCAATCTGAGGCGATCTAGTTGTTGCAAATAGTAAATCAACTAATCAAATTAAAATGATTCCTGGCACTATTAACAAAAGCACTAACTAGAATTAATGAGTGAGTGCAAATATCAGTGATTATTGTAATTTTTTGCTAGTAAAGTTCTGGTTCACATTTTGACTTGCAGTAGTGCAAAAATATAATAATTACCTTTTGATACAGTAATTATCAATTTCTACTTCCCTGTTCAGAAGTCAATAGAGTTTCTTTTAATTATTTTTTGCCATTTTCCAAAATTCGTATGAAAATAGTAGACGATATTGTGAGGTAGCGCCATTGTCACTTACAGCAGTAAGTAACCATTAATCTAAGTGTTATCTTGTATGTTTTCAAAATTTCAGCTCTATTAGTTAATGATATTTCGAGTGCAAACTATTTTGTTTCTCGCTTTATTGCGTAAAGGTTTCATTTGTTTTTGCTAACGTGCGTGCAGCCCTCTGTTGCCGCGCGTGTTCGAGTAATTTTTGACATTGACTGTTCGGCTCATTAATTCACCTACCGAACAGAAATTTTGCCCAATTAGGCTGGCAACCGTATTTCTTTTAGTTCTGTTCCGATCCACGTGGTACCCCTTCTCATTGGCACAGCACGTGAATGATAGCACAAACCTTTCGAACAACCATACTAAATTTTACAGTAATTAAGTAGGCGGAATAATTATCCTAGAAGGTATCTTGTTATTAATCTCCCCCTCATTTACCGACTTTATATTGAATCTTCGGAACGATAGCCTTTTCAAAATTGTATTCCAATTGTTTGGGCACATGCTTACACGGTCATATATTTCTAACATTGTCGACAGAAGGGATGGGGGCGTTACAACTGTACCCAATCGCACGGAAGATACAAGTACTTTGAAGTCTGTTCTACGCGTTTTTGAGATAAGTGATTATTTTGGCCGCTATATTTCGCACGTCTATGTTATAAAAAAAAATTGACATCTAAGCAGGATTTCACAATTTCTATAAAAGAACGTACCGTATACTAGATGCATGTGGATCTCATAGCTTACGACATTCGTCCACAGTGTCAGGACAAAGATGGCGTGCGGTAGCAGGTGTGAGCTGTATGGGCACCAGCAAAAGGGAAGCAAATGGGGCCATTTACACCTCCTGGAATCAAGAACCTTTCTATACGTGAATGTCTGTGATCCTAACAAACCACAGACTTACTCTACACTGGTGTTACACTGCAGAGTGTGACCGGAAAGACAGTAATCTTTGCAGTCGCTGCTTTATTTAGACTGGCGATGCTGCTACTGGCAAATTATACCGTTTTCATTAACTCGGCCGTGATTTTGTCGTCGTTCTAGAGTTGAGACGTAAGCGATTCTACACATAACAGCGTCAAAATAAGGCTCCCAAGTATTTTACTGTCGCTTCACTGTGATCAGGCTTATCGAGTTCCAGACAAGCATAGGTGGACACGCGGCGTGCTGAGACAGTCGCCAATTCCCTGTTCAATCCTCGTTTCTCTCACCAGCACAAAAGACCTGTTGTACACCTGTCTGACATCAGTCGGTAGTTTCCACAAATGCGTCAATTAGATTCGCAGTATGCGAATGAACATGGTGACAATTATTGAATTGCATGAAATAAAATCGTCGTAGCTTCAGAACGATTTGCGTTAGGACGTTCAGACTGCAAAAACTGTCGGTAGAGGGCCATGATGAGAAATAGTATGCGCTTGGTATGGTTTGGTTTAGCGACGAAGCCCACTTTCATTTAGACCGGTTCGCCAATAATCAAAGCTGGCGCATTTGGAGGACTGAGAATCCCCATTTGACTATCGACCAGTCTCTTCAACATCTATGGGTGACTGTGTGGTGTGCAGTGTCCAGTCACGGAATAATCGGTGCGATATTCCTTGATGGCACGGTGACTACCGAACGCTGCGTGAAGGTTTTGGAAGATCATTTCAGCCCCATTATTCAAAGTGACCCTGATTTCGACAAAATGTGGTTCCTCGAAGACGAGATCGGCCGCATCGAAGCAGGAGAGTGTTTGACGAAATAAATCTCGGGTGAACAGCCTGGTATGAGTGTGCATAGGACACAATATTTCGGCAATCGACCACGTTGCCATCATCAGGTGCGCTGATGTACTGACCGGCGGTGGGCCGGCGCCATGTATATATAGGACAATCCCCTTCCCGCTCCTCCCTCAGGCGCTTCCTATCAGATACCTTGCCAATGCGGTAGTGTATACGTAGGGCAGACTATTCGTACCATTGAGGACCGGTGCCGAGAACATCAACGGCACACTAGTCTGCAATAGCCCAGTAAGTCGGCAATCACTGAGCATTGCCTGTTGGGACTCCACAGCATGGATTATGGCCAAACGAAAGTCCTGACACAGACTTCCAAATACTGGGACTGTGTCATCAAAGAAGCCATAGAGATCAGAATAAGGGAGCCACAACTAAATCGTGACGGCGGTTACATCCTTAGCATGGCGTGGTAACCCACGTACACCCGGATTAAGAAGAAAAAGGATATTTCCCAGAGTGTACCGACTTTGGGGGAGGAGGGAAGAATAACGAGAGCGGTGCCGGCAGACCCTCCTGAACGAGAAGACGAGAAGACCTAGGACGCAGCGCCCAGACGGCGGGAGAACGGACGCTGAACCTGGACCGCACCGACTCATAGGAAGCGCCTGAGGGTGGAGCGGGAGCGGGATTGTCCTATATATACATGGCGCCGGCCCACCGCCGGTCAGTACATC
This sequence comes from Schistocerca piceifrons, assembly GCF_021461385.2. NCBI lineage: Eukaryota > Metazoa > Arthropoda > Insecta > Orthoptera > Acrididae > Schistocerca > Schistocerca piceifrons. The sequence continues at coordinate 589,288,745 of NC_060141.1, forward strand.
AGCGCACCTGATGATGGCAACGTGGTCGATTGCCGAAATATTATGTCCTATGCACACTCATACCAGGCTGTTCACCCGAGATTTATTTCGTCATAAAATACGCCTGGAGAAATTGAAGAATCACAAGAGAGTGTTTGATGTCCTGGAGGAGCACTCTGGGGTACACAAAGGCCACTGGCATGGACATCGCTTGACCGCCATGTTCTCTGGATCTGAACATGTGCGACTCCCTCTTGTGGGCCTGTATTAAAGACAAGGTGCGCAGCAATACCCCCCCAAACCATTACTGAGCTGAAAACAGCCATTCAGGAGGTCATCGACAGCATCGATTTTCCGACATTTCAGCGGGTCGTGCAGAATTCCGCTATTCGTCTGCACCACATTATAACCCAAATCCGTATATCTGTAGTGGCATTTACATGTTGAAAAAAGTGTTTGCACGCCGTAGTTTGTAAATAATCTACGCTTCTTTTCATATAGTTCGATAATTGTCGCCCTGTATGTGCACAGCCTAGACCTGTGACGTCTTGCTGAAACTTTATTCAGTTTTACATGGCAGAGCGACTAGAGTACAACGTAAAAGACAAAACCATTTCGTGCAGTGGCTTGTTTCTCTAGTCTTCAGTTATGGAACTGAACACATCAGTCGGAAATAGAATATGCCCTTTCCTGCTCTTCAAATGAATAGCAAAACAGCGAGAAATTTTCGTGAAATTCGAAAAGTATTATTTCTGCAAATCCATTGCTTCCCCAACTCGACAATGTGGCAAAATCATTCGACATACAAAAATAGAATTAGAAAATTCTGCAAACACATTTGCAAGGCTTTTTAATAGCATCTCAACAAGCGAAAACGAGGACACGATTCGAGCCTAGTGGTTCTTAAAGAGTCTGTTTCACCAACGACTTAGGTGGTTTACTATATCTAGAAGACCGCTGGGCCTCGCTTATACTCTACATCACGGACTCACAACATGTAGCTTGCAGCTTATTCAATATCACTCAAAAGCAGAAAATAGGGAATAATATGATAAAATACGAATTATTGTATGCAAACAACGCTGTATACAATGTAAATGTGTAGAGAGAATATCGTTAAAATTTGAGCACTTTGCTGCCGTTCCTTATTATTTGCAATTCGCCTCATACATGATTTTACGTATATGTGTAGGATGGCTTTGAACCTCTGTATTTTGGTACGGATAAAGATATCAAGAAAATTTTCGAGGCTGCTCCAGATCCACAGCTTAGGAATACAACCTAAAAGTTTCAACCATTTACTGTCCATAGCCGTCTTGGAATCGTCGCCTAGGTTTTGGTCCGCTGGTGACAGAGAAAATATAGTAACAAAAAAATTCCTTGCTTGATGTTTTCCCAAGTCCTGCCCATGAACTAATGGTGCCTCCGTAAGTACCATTAAGCTCATCATGGAAAGAACCAACCCATTTGCTGCATTTGCCTATGCAGAAGGAAGTGTGTAATATTTCTACTTTGGCCTTGTACTGTGGGATAGTGACAATAAGACGATCCAGCAGTTGGGAATAAAATGGTCCCTAGCCCAAGGGCTATTCAAAACATTTGACCATACGCATACCCTTTTATCACCAATAGAATCTGAGGTATGTGCACCGGAAAATCATGTTATTATGCGCTGCGTTTTGGAACGTATTAGGAACGCATTCTGTCGCATCCATACCGAGAACCACGACTGACAGCCTGGATGTGTTGCGGTGCTATACAGGCTGTATCATAAATGACAGCGAATACTTACGGGAATGAATGCATACAACAACGCTTACAAAATCGCTTCACAACACACGGGTCCACAAAAAAGATGGCTGCTATAATTACAGGGTGTTTCAAAAATGACCGGTATATTTGAAACGGCAATAAAAACTAAACGAGCAGCGATAGAAATACACCGTTTGTTGCAATATGCTTGGGACAACAGTACATTTTCAGGCGGACAAACTTTCGAAATTACAGTAGTTACAATTTTCAACAACAGATGGCGCTGCAAGTGATGTGAAAGATATAGAAGACAACGCAGTCTGTGGGTGCGCCATTCTGTACGTCGTCTTTCTGCTGTAAGCGTGTGCTGTTCACAACGTGCAAGTGTGCTGTAGACAACATGGTTTATTCCTTAGAACAGAGGATTTTTCTGGTGTTGGAACTCCACCGCCTAGAACACAGTGTTGTTGCAACAAGACGAAGTTTTCAACGGAGGTTTAATGTAACCAAAGGACCGAAAAGCGATACAATAAAGGATCTTTTTGAAAAATTTCAACGGACTGGGAACGTGACGGATGAACGTGCTGGAAAGGTAGGGCGACCGAGTACGGCAACCACAGAGGGCAACGCGCAGCTAGTGCAGCAGGTGATCCAACAGCGGCCTCGGGTTTCCGTTCGCCGTGTTGCAGCTGCGGTCCAAATGACGCCAACGTCCACGTATCGTCTCATGCGCCAGAGTTTACACCTCTATCCATACAAAATTCAAACGCAGCAACCCCTCAGCGCCGCTACCATTGCTGCACGAGAGACATTCGCTAACGATATAGTGCACAGGATTGATGACGGCGATATGCATGTGGGCAGCATTTGGTTTACTGACGAAGCTTATTTTTACCTGGACGGCTTCGACAATAAACGGAACTGGCGCATATGGGGAACCGAAAAGCCCCATGTTGCAGTCCCATCGTCCCTGCATCCTCAAAAAGTATTGGTCTCGGCCGCCATTTCTTCCAAAGGAATCATTGGCCCATTTTGCAGATCCGAAACGATTACTGCATCACGCTATCTGGACATTCTTCGTGAATTTGTGGCGGTACAAACTGCCTTAGACGACACTGCGAACACCTCGTGGTTTATGCAAGATGGTGCCCGGCCACATCGCACGGCCGACGTCTTTAATTTCCTGAATTAATATTTCGATGATCGTGTGATTGCTTTGGGCTATCCGAAACATACAGGAGGCGGCGTGGATTGGCCTCCCTATTCGCCAGACATGAACCCCTGTGACTTCTTTCTGTGGGGACATTTGAAAGACCAGGTGTACCGCCAGAATCCAGAAACAATTGAACAGCTGAAGCAGTACATCTCATCTGCATGTGAAGCCATTCCGCCAGACACGTTGTCAAAGGTTTCGGGTAATTTCATTCAGAGACTACGCCATTTTATTGCTACGCATGGTGGATAAGTGGAAAATATCGTACTATAGAGTTTCCCAGACCGCAGCGCCATCTGTTGTTGAAAATTGTAACTACTGTAATTTCGAAAGTTTGTCTGCCTGAAAATATACTGTTGTCCCAAGCATATTGCAACAAACGGTGTATTTCTATCGCTGCTCGTTTAGTTTTTATTGCCGTTTCAAATAAACCGGTCATTTTTGGAACACCCTGTATGTGTGTGGTAAGGAGCTGCCACTGTCTCCAGTACGAAATATTCACCTAGTTAGTACAAGTATAGTTTTAAGTCCCCATCTAACTCACTTCACACTTCACTCATGTCCCATGGTTCGAGAACGTGGTACTTGCACGGTACTTGCGTGATGAGTAGAGATGGGTAGTTCGCGAACGAACGGGTGCAAAGAAACGGTTCACCAAGATGAACGTAAGGACCGGGGAACGAATTCCAAGGAACGATCGGTTCATAGTTCACTTCGTTCGCGGCGGTCTACTTATAGTTCCCGGGAACGAGGAACGATCGGTTCATAGTTCACTAGTTCACTTCGGTCGCCGTGGTCACTTCGGCAGCGCTCGTTCCAGCCGCACCCGTCGTTCTTCGCATGACCACCTGTCTCAGTTCCACTGCCGACTGCTCACACTTAGTTCATTACCCAGTTGTTCGTTTCGTTCACTGCGCCCGCCCATTTTACATGTGTTGCAAACTGTTCTTGCACATGGTTCTGGCTATTCAGCGTCCACGACCGGTAATCAAAAATCATTTTATAGTACGTGAATTACATAAAAATTACGTTGTATGTAATAGGTACATCTTTTCAGGTAACAAAAGGACATATCAGCTCACTTCATTATATCGATGAACAGCAGAAGACATAACACGGCAAGTTTTTTTCTTATTCATATATTTTTTGGTTTCATCGACTTGATTTAGCAGCTAACTTTAAATAATTTGCTTAATTTTTAGTGTAACAAAATTCATATAAAACGATTTTCGTGTAACTTTCATATACAAAACACTACATTTTAGAAGGATCTAATTATTTTTTAAGTTTGGTTGTTTCCAATTTGTATTACCTGCTAGTTTGGTTTCTTTGAAAAAAAAAAAAAAGAAAAAGTGGGTTGTGGGTCATTTTGGCTCAGTAGGAAAAGCGGCACCTCTCCATTTGAAAAGACATAGATTGACATAAAATCGTATTTACTTATTATCTCAAAAACATTTGTACAGCCGGCCGAAGTGGCCGTGCGGTTCTAGGCGCTGCAGTCTGGAACCGCGAGACCGCTACGGTCGCAGGTTCGAGTCCTGCCTCGGGCATTGATGTGTGTGATGTCCTTAGGTTAGTTAGGCTTAACTAGTTCTAAGTTCTAGGGGACTAATGACCTCAGCAGTTGAGTCCTATAGTGCTCAGAGCCATTTGAACCATTTGAACATTTGTTCAGAAGGAGCTTGCAAACCAAAAACTTTATTATTGCAAACTTAATTATTATTATTATTGCTGCATTAACTTTAATAATGCAACATAAAAACCTAATTTTTACTAAGCGTGTGACGCAAGTATGAGAAAAACACATTTTATTTTATGCTTCCATAAAGTCTCTACCTCTCCTACGAACTCAGAGACAACGTGAAGTATATATAGGGTGTAAACGATTATTGTTTACAACGTAGCATAGCTATGTAGTGGAAGTCGAAAAGAAGAATTTTATACAAGGCACTTGTGGTCTGTTAACTTGGGAAACAGCCACCAACAGGTTTACAAGACTACGTGAGCTATATAGCCCATGCGCGTCGCGTGAGATTTTCATGTTCTCCAGCTCTCTACACATCGTCATCGATTGTTTAGGAATTGTTGCTTGCATTAGCTTGTTATTTCTTCACTGCCTAATTACTACATGTTTGTCTGTTTGTTGTATCTGCTCGTAATGAGCAACACATCGTCCGTAATTGGCGAGCAGTCTGTGCTCGGGGCCGGTTTTCCGTGCGCCACCCTATATTATTTCCCTGCGATCAGCCACACAAGGCTACAGTTGGCTAAACGATATGTTCTGCAGAATCACAGAAATTACTTCTAAAAGTGTGTAAGAATTCTGTAATGAATAAAAACTCTATACTCCAGGGGGGAGGTAGGTTTTCATAAGAACGATATACCAAGCACAAATGAACGGTGAACGAATAAAAATGAACGGTTCCCAAAAAAGAACGATCAGCAGTGAACTAGTTCCCAAGGATGAACGAGTTTGCCCATCTCTAGTGATGAGGCGCCGGAAATTTTCTGCTGCTCAGATAAGGCAGGCAATGCGTCAATATGTTCTACGATGGATAGGTGGACCAGGGTATACGCCCTAGCCTCCAAGATCACTTGATCTCAGTACTCTAAATTTTTCTGTTTCGTGACATCTCAAAATCGTGCAGTTCACCCGGTAATACGGTTGACGTATTGGTGTAGCGAATTCTACAGTCTGGTCATTATTTACGAGATGACCAGTTCAATACTGCGTCCAATAGCTGCGACGACCACTGTAACGCCTTTAACTTGTAGGATGGTACAGTGAATTGTGGCGTGTGCAGAAGTACTTTTGTATTTATTTGTAAGATTGGCAATTGGTTAAATTTATGGCCGATTAGAAGGGGACTTAACCAAAGAGCTTTCATTTGAAATAAATTCGAAGAGAGAAAATGTCGCACGTTCAAAGTGCCAAATTTGACATTTGTCAGGAGGATCAAAAGACAATGTACTACTTTTTACACAACTTATTTGTATCCAAAAACGGAGAAGTTATTCTGATATTGAAATTACCTCATCACGGTAAATTGCAATGAGTCAAATTAAGAAACAAATACTTCATTAAAAACGCTCCATGTGCAGGGCAGAGAAATGACTGGTTTTGAGTGCCAATAAAGAAGTTTTAATACTGATGCCCTGCATTTTATTTGGGATAATAAAAGTACAGAAATAAAGCAGTAACATTTTAACTAGTAGGACTGTAGTCATGTCTTTTAATGTTTTTACAGGAGAATGACAAAACTAGATTCAGGAAAGAAATCTCTCAATATTGACTTCCGTTCCTTACACAACTCCATCCTTGCGATAGATGTTGCGAAGTTTAGGCTTTGTAGAACTTCCTCGGATGATGAGGAAGAAATGGCAGCATCGTCAACATGTCTATTTTGGAACTGATAATCATGGTTGGTCGTTCAGATGAAGCACACCATGGCACACATCAGCCAGTCAACCATGGTCTTTCCTATTTTGAATACACTGATATTTTTTCCATTCTTCTCTTACAAATTAAGAACATTTAATAGCTATTTGAGATGGATGATTATGAGAGATTTTGATCATACTGTATTTTGAGATCTGCCTGCATCGCGACATTTTTTCAACAGCATCTTTATTTCTCTATATTTTACATATATATTTCTCTGCCCACTCTCCTAAAATCTTGTTATGTGTACAAACCCTACCAATCTTAATGGAGGAGACGTAGACGCATGGCGCTTTGAACTCCATTGGGAAACACTGCTAGGTACAAAGAAAATGGCTAACTAGTAATGAACATTTAAAGCATTTTCTCCATCTTTGACATTTGGAACAAGTCTATAAACAAGCAACAGAGTACCGAGAATACAACAGCACTGAAAATGCATTTTGTGAGAAAATGGTGCCTAGAACGTCAGATATTTAGACTCTTTATTTGCTCTATTTAGGACACCGCTTCTCACTGAAATCATCAGTGGCTTCAAAGATTCGCAAATATCTCGCCAACGCATCATTTGCGGGGCCTTGTTAACTGAAAAATTTTGGTTTTATCATTTTAAATTTTCACCCGTGACTGTTTTCACCTTTAATTATGACAATGTACCATTGAAGACTGGAAGTTGAAAACGTTCAAAATGCCATTTTTTTATAAAACGTGTTTTTCAGCGCCATTGTGATATCGATACTCTTGTTACATGTTCGTAGACGTGATCCACATGTTAAACCGCGGAGAGTTTTAGAAGCCAATAAGTACACATACATGGCGCATGGTCTTTGCGCCAACCTGTCCTCTCTGGAATTCCAAAATTTAAAGGATATGTAAAGTGGTATTTGTTGGCTGTTGCTCTTCTAGTTAAAAATCTGATACTCTACTTTTGCACTGTTATTATCTCAACAACAACAAAAATTACCATAGTGCCTCAGTATCAATGGTACCTGAAATGGAAACATTCTTCGTACTATTTTGTCGAAATCCAAAATTTTTGAGACCGTAACTGTGTACTAAATACAAGTTTATTTAGCAAAGGAGATAAGAGCAATCATCAACAGTTAATATCGCTTTCTATTTACACAGACAGCATTAGGGGTTTCGAACTGACAAATTCATCTTCAGTAGGCAGTTGACGCTTTTATTGCATTTGTTTTGGTTTGCATTAGTTCTTCGACAAAAAAAGACCCAACAACTGATAAAAACAAAAATATAAGATGAACAGTCACCTGAAGGTCAGTTCGAAACTGGTAATGGCGCCATATACGTAAATAAACAGCATTATTAACAGTAGCTGCTTGCTGTTTTAGCGTTTCCAACAACCAGCTTGTAAAAACCTTCTTTTTGGCACTTAAAACAGTCAGTTTGCTGATATGGCACTTTAAACGATCTTAATAACGCATTTATTTTCTAATTTATCTCATTACTTTTGGCGATGACGTGGTGAGCAACACAGTTCTTTGGTATCACAACACGTTCTCAAGTTTTTGGATACAAATAGAGATACATTTTTTTCCCTGTTTCTCCTAACAAATCTCAGATTTCGCAGTCTTCAGTACTGACACAAAGGACCTTTTGTACAAGGTTATAAATTTATGTAATGATTTCTGTGGCCCAAATCGTGTTTCTGACGCTACGTAGAGGGGGGGGGGGGGGGGGGGATGAACGTCATTTGCGTATACACGCGGAAAATGTAATTGAAAAACGTCTTCTGCAACAGTCGAAACTGGTAGCAATTATAAGCGTTTTCATGGCAGCTGATGGTGGTACAAGACGACTTTCGATGATTACAGACAAACGTAGCGCCGCCCCTGCTGGGACGGGCGCCTAGCTTCCTGTTGAGGTGGGAACAAAGCACGGCGCACGCTCTGCCCCCCGCGCCCCACCACCGCTCCCGGCCAGGGCGGGTCCGCCAGCTCCGGAAGCGGTTCGGGCGCCGTGACGTCACCATCACAGGCACGCCACCGGATTTAATTGAAATTCTGCATGCAACTAGCAGATAAACACTTCCCGTGGCGGCCGGCGCTCCCCTCCCGCAGAGGTAATAGAAGGGTTTACTCGGCTGGGTGTGGCGCCCTTTTCAGTCACGTCTGCCGGCGAGTGGAGTGGTGAGGAGAGGATTAAACCCCGGCGCGGGGTCGAGCGGGACGTCGTCCGGCCCGGAGAAGCCAGGGGTCGCCAGAGGCGGAGAGGGGCGAGCGCTCGGATTTACCGCGTGTCAGCTGGCCGGCTGACAGAGTGCCACAGGCTACTCTCGCGACCCACCGTACGCCAGAATCCTGAAAACCAGGCCTGTTCCAGTATCTCCAAAAATTACTATAATGGGGCTGCTGACCATCTGATAACGATTTTCGTATCAAAACTGAAAAATTCAGAACGGCGGATCCAATATGGAGAAAAGAATCTGGAAAAGAGTTGTTGAAGTGGACAAATCTTTTCGGTGAACATTTATAATTTTAGTGGCAAACTTCGTCACAAATTGCTATTTTACGTCTTTATTACAGAAAGTGTGTATTACTAACAAAAACTTAAAGTTTTGTAAATCTTCTTAATCTTTTTCCTCTCGCACTTCTTCCTCACTATCTCCAGTTCCGTTTTTATCTTCTTCCTCAGCAACGTTTGTATGTTTTTTCGTCATCCTCAGCATATGATTTCTCGTAATCCTCTGCAGCAGGCGCCAAGAGGGCCATAGCTGTCGACGACAAAGTTTTCACTTCAACAAAGAGGAAATGTATAATAGAAAAATATATTTCAACCATATTAAATTTATGGAGGAAAAGCTTATGGATATGCAAAATAACAATTTTAGAAAGAGTATTTTTTATTTTTTTTATGTAATACATATATATATATATTGTTGTATATATGAATTATATTTTTATTTTGTAATAGCTTATTAGCAATGTTGTTGTTGTTGTTGTGGTCTTCAGTCCTGAGACTGGTTTGATGCAGCTCTCCATGCTACTCTATCCTGTGCAAGCTTCTTCATCTCCCAGTACCTACTGCAACCTACATCCTTCTGAATCTGCTTAGTGTATTCATCTCTTGGTCTCCCTCTACGATTTTTACCCTCCACACTGCCCTCCAATGCTAAATTTATGATCCCTTGATGCCTCAAAACATGTCCTACCAACCGATCCCTTCTTCTAGTCAAGTTGTGCCACAAACTTCTTTTCTCCCCAATCTTATTCAATACCTCCTCATTAGTTATGTGATCTACCCACCTTATCTTCAGCATTCTTCTGTAGCACCACATTTCGAAAGCTTCTATTCTCTTCTTGTCCATTCTAGTTATCGTCCATGTTTCACTTCCATACATGGCTACACTCCATACAAATACTTTCAGAAACCACTTCCTGACACTTAAATCTATACTCGATGTTAACAAATTTCTCTTCTTCAGAAACGATTTCCTTGCCATTGCCAGTCTACATTTTATATCCTCTCTACTTCAACCATCATCAGTTATTTTACTCCCTAAATATCAAAACTCCATTACTACTTTAAGTGTCTCATTTCCTAATCTAATTCACTCAGCATCACCCGATTTAATTTGACTACATTCCATTATCATCGTTTTGCTTTTGTTGATGTTCACCTTATATCCTCCTTTCAAGACACTGTCCATTCCGTTCAACTGCTCTTCCAAGTCTTTTGCTGTCTCTGACAGAATTACAATGTCATCGGCGAACCTCAACGTTTTTATTTCTTCTCCATGAATTTTAATACCTACTCCGAATTTTTCTTTTGTTTCTTCTTGCTCAATATACAGATTGAATAACATCGGGGAGAGGCTACAACCCTGTCTCACTCCTTTCCCAACCACTGCTTCCCTCTCATACCCCTCGACTCTTATAACTGCCATCTGGTTTCTGTACAAATTGTAAATAGCCTTTCGCTCCCTGTATTTTACCCCTGCCACCTTTAGAATGTGAAAAAGAGTATTCCAGTCAACATTGTCAAAAGCTTTCTCTAAGTCTACAAATGCTAGAAACGTAGGTTTGCCTTTTCTTAATCTTTCTTCTAAGATAAGTCGTATGGTTAGTATTGCCTCACGTGTTCCAACATTTCTACGGAATCCAAACTGATCTTCCCCGAGGTCCGCTTCTACCAGTTTTTCCATTCGTCTGTAAAGAATTCGCGTTAGTATTTTGCAGCTGTGACTTATTAAACTGATAGTTCGGTAATTTTCACATCTGTCAACACCTGCTTTCTTTGGGATTGGAATTATTATGTTCTTCTTTAAGTCTGAGGGAATTTCACCTGTCTCATACATCTTGCTCACCAGATGGTAGAGTTTTGTCAGGACTGGCTCTCCCAAGGCCGTCAGTAGTTCTAATGGAATGTTGTCTACTCCCGGGGCCTTGTTTCGACTCAGGTCTTTCAGTGCTCTGTCAAACTCTTCACGCAGTATCGTATCTCCCATTTCATCTTCATCTACATCCTCTTCCATTTCCATAATATTGTCCTCAAGTACATCGCCCTTGTATAAACCCTCTATATACTCCTTCCACCTTTCTGCCTTCCCTTCTTTGCTTAGAACTGGGTTTCCATCTGAGCTCTTGATATTCATACAAGTGGTTCTCTTCTCTCCAAAGGTCTCTTTAATTTTCCTGTAGGCAGTATCTATCTTACCCCTAGTGAGACAAGCCTCTACATCCTTACATTTGTCCTCTAGCCATCCCTGCTTAGCCATTTTGCACTTCCTGTCGATCTCATTTTTGAGACGTTTGTATTCCTTTTTGCCTGCTTCATTTACTGCATTTTTATATTTTCTCCGTTCATCAATTAAATTCAATATTTCTTCCGTTACCCAAGGATTTCTATTAGCCCTCGTCTTTTTACCTACTTGACCGTCTGCTGCCTTCACTACGTCATCCCTCAGAGCTACCCCCATTCTTCTTCTACTGTATTTCTTTCCCCCATTCCTGTCAATTGTTCCCTTATGCTCTCCCTGAAACTCTCTACAACCTCTCGTTCTTTCAGGTCCCATCTCCTTAAATTCCCACCTTTTTGCAGTTTCTTCAGTTTCAATCTGCAGTTCATAACCAAGAGATTGTGGTCAGAATCCATATCTGCCCCTGGAAATGTCTTACAATTTAAAACCTGGTTCCTAAATCTCTGTCTTACCATTATATAATCTATCTGATACCTTTTAGTATCTCCAGGATTCTTCCAGGTATACAACCTTCTTTTATGATTCTTGAACTAAGTGTTAGCTATGATTAAGTTATGCTCTGTGCAAAATTCTACAAGGCGGCTTCCTCTTTCATTTCTTCCCCCCAATCCATATTCACCTACTATGTTTCCTTCTCTCCCTTTTCCTACTGACGAATTCCAGTCACCCATGACTATTAAATTTTCATCTCCCTTCACTACCTGAATAATTTCTTTTATCTCGTCATACATTTCATCAATTTCTTCATCATCTGCAGAGCTAGTTGGCATATAAACTTGTACTACTGTAGTAGGCAGGGGCTTTGTGTCTATCTTGGCCACAATAATGCGTTCACTATGCTGTTTGTAGTAGCTAACCCGCACTCCTATTTTTTTATTCATTATTAAACCTACTCCTGCATTACCTCTATTTGATTTTGTATTTATAGCCCTGTAATCACCTGACCAAAAGTCTTCTTCCTTCTGCCACCGAACTTCACTAATTCCCACTATATCTAACTTTAACCTATCCATTTCCCTTTTTAAATTTTCTAACCTACCTGCCCGATTAAGGGATCTGACATTCCACGCTCCGATCCGTAGAACGCCAGTTTTCTTTCTCCTGATAACGACGTCCTCTTGAGTAGTCCCCGCCCGGAGATCCGAATGGGGGACTATTTTACCTCCGGAATATTTTACCCAAGAGGACGCCATCATCATTTAATCATACAGTAAAGCTGCATGTCCTCGGGAAAAATTACGGCTGTAGTTTCCCCTTGCTTTCAGCCGTTCGCAGTACCAGCACAGCAAGGCCGTTTTGGTTAATGTTACAAGGCCAGATCAGTCAATCATCCAGACTGTTGCCCCTGCAACTACTGAAAAGGCTGCTGCCCCTCTTCAGGAACCACATGTTTGTCTGGCCTCTCAACAGATACCCTTCCGTTGTGGTTGCACCTACGGTACGGCCATCTGTATCGCTGAGGCACGCAAGCCTCCCCACCAACGGCAAGGTCCATGGTTCATGGGGGAGATTAGCAATGTTATAGAAGTAATAATCGTATGACTTTTTGCATATATTTTTTATTTGTATTATAGTAAAATTTTCAATTCCCTCAGTGTAAATAGCAGCATTTTGCAACTGTTGCTTAAAAAATAGCTAAAAGCCGAAGATGTAATTGGTAGCTGGATTTTAAATCTGATTCGTGAAGATAATAGTACTTAAAGACGGAATGAAAAAGAACTAGGATTGTCGTGGAATCTAAAGTTTCTTCCGTTTGCATTTAACAAATTTTTGCTTGCATTCCTGTAATTAACAAAAGCCAGTTCGTAATTAATGATTAAATAATGAAATAAGTGATCGCAGCTAAGTACATAGCTTCTGGAATAGCTTCTGTTTAAGAAAACTCGGTCTGATTTCCTGAACAAAAATATTTCATCCGAACGAAATTCATACTTCGCAAGGAACAGGTGGCTGATCCTAAGACGGGAAGCAACAGTCGCAGCAACCTATTGGACGAAACTTTTAAACTCCAAACTTTTTTGTGGTTTCTCCGGATTCTGCTGACGTCCCGACTCTTGACTCGCGTTAGCTGGACGCTTAGATAGAAAAGTGGACCATGTTCAGTTTTCCAGTTCTTCAGTTTGGTCTTGCACACTGTAGCCAAAATGGAGATCTGTCATGTAAAAAATTGGACCTTGTTCTAAAATCTACAATGCCTCCTCATCTACCAACCGATTAGAGTACCTCTAAGGAGATATACATGTTCGATCAGTAACGTAGCGGGCCGTGTCAACCGACTGTTGATCATGGCAGACTCTGATATGATGTTTCATATTTACAATAACTCTGAAAAAGACAAAAAAGTAATTAAAAACCCGACTGTGGATAACAGAGGGTGTAAACAACAACTATTTACAGTTTACCGCATTGGTGTAAGGGAAACGGAATTGTAGTCCATCAAGGGGGGAGACAACTTTAAACAGGATGCAAAAGCCACCTAAGCGCAGAGCATGCGTGCCGCGAGAGATTTTCGGTATCCTCTCCTTGTCTTACGCCATCGGTTTAGCCATCGATTTCGTTAACATTATTAATTTCAGCTTTCTCGAGGGCGTAATAAAAGAAAAAAAAACACTTTCGCAAACTTGTTAATATTTGTACATATATTTACCTCAGGCGCTAACTTCAGTTATACTGTCCAGTCTCACTAATGTGACCACCCGCCAGAAGCCTGAATAACCACCTTTTGTAGAGTGGACTGCTGCGAACGTCCAGGAAGCAGTCAGGTTCTGGAAGGTACCGACAGGGACGCGGAGCCATGCCGACTCTACTACCATGGCCCGACGTGCTAGATTCCTCGGTTGAGGACCCATGACGTGAACAGCCCGAGCGACTTGGTTCCACAGTTCTTTGATTGGGTTTAAGTCGTGAGAGTTCGGTATCCACGGGAGTATGGGAAACTCATTCAGCAGCTCTTAAGCACGCACGTACACTGCGAGCTGTGGAATACGTTGCATTGTCCTACTGGAAAATACCATCGTGCCAAGGAAAACAAACTGCATGTTGGGGTGGACATGGTTCCCAAGGATAGATGCATACTTATGTTAATCCACTGTCCATACCAGGATAACGAGGTCATCCCGGAAATTTCTACAAATACATTCCCCAGACCAAAATGTTCCCTCCTTGTTTGTTTTCAGTCGTTTCACGCTGTACACGCCAAAGTTCATCTGCTCGATGGTGCACAAAGCGTGATTCATCCGAAAAGTGAACGTTCAGTTGCGGTATTGCCGTGTAAATTCCAGCCTTCGTCGCCGATGAAGTGAACCGGGCATCTGTTACGGAGGCCCATACACAGCTGGTAGCACCTTTGTTTATCTGGGCGGTCAGTTGCTCAACAGTTGCACGTTTATTTGCTTGCACACGTGTCCGCAGCAGTCGTTCACAGATGTCATCTATGGCCAGTGGTGCACCACAGTTAACAAGCGCTGGGATTTGGATAGCGTCACTTTGCCATGCACTGTGTACTTTAACCACGGTGGCTCACGAACGGCTTACAAACGTAGCCGTTTCGGAAATGCTTCCATCCTTGACCCGAAAGCCAATGATCAAGTCCTTTTGGAAGTTAGACAAATCGCTCCGCTTCCGCATTCCGCCAACAAGTGCCCTGTTATCCGCGTCCCCCCGACACACTTTGATACCCTCCTCTACCATTGCTACAACCTGCCATCTGGTGAGTTGTTACCGCACGTTGACATGGAACGTAGGCGGTGGTCACACTAATGTGACGTGTTCGTATACGTCTTATCGTATAAGTAACAGGAATTCCGTTTTTTGCAACAAATAAATTCAGTTACAAAAGACGGATCTTTTAAACTGTGTGTATGATAAAACACAACTTTTGTAAATACTACGAAGAAACTAATTTACGTTTACAATTCAATGTACGTATAACATTTACAAAAAAAGTAGTTTCGTAATCAGGACAGACAAGCAAAACGATCTAGTTGTTAATATTGTGTTTTAAATATCCTAAATATTTTCAGCTAAAATTTAATGTCAATGTTAGACTTTGTAATTACAAGAACAAGGGGTTGTCAATACTGAAAGGACGAGTTTAGCGAGAAAAAGTAATGAACTCACACGACTTGCACGCACTGTAGACAAATTTGAGTATGTTTCCCGACTTCATATACCGTAAGTGTTCTATATAAAATCTTTCGTCGCGATATCAACTACCCCATGTATGGGGTATGTTGTAACGTATTTCATTGTTCCTAGTTTTAAAATTTATGAGTAGTGGAAGTCGAGAGATAAGTGTAACAGTAGCGTATAGATTCACACTGAAGTAATCTGTTTACTTTTCCTGCTAAAGAATATTGGAGCCCTTGAAGGATGGGCCTACAGAGAATGACGACGTTAATTTATCTTTCCAAATACCAACAGAAGGCCGTAGAGAGAGGTGTAGTAGTGGAACTGCGTAAGAGAACGGACGCAACTATCTGTCGCTTTGATGCGTAGGAGACGAAAGCAGCAGTTACTTCAAGTTACGAGTTGTTCTGCTGGAGACAGAGGTCACAGTTTACTGGCTACAAATTATGCGTCTCTGAAATGTCTGGAAGGAAGAGTACTGTCAAATAACAGAAATCACAAGATCAAAGCAAATACAGAATTACTAGTATTAGGACGTGACGTTTATGTTGCCATATTGCGGAAGGATGGAACACGGTTGCCGCTGAGTTACTACTTCAAGTCTGCTACAGCGACAACTGTAAGATCAGATCATCATAGAGTTTTAGCTTTACAAAGGCTTGCCAGTTATTTGCGTGGTACGAATAACATAGTTTTTTTGTATGAAATTTAAGTATAGTCACTGGTAATCATTTTCCTAGTCATCGTTACCTGCTATATGTCCCAAGTTGTATTATCTTGCCGGCCGAAGTGGCCGTGCGGTTAAAGGCGCTGCAGTCTGGAACCGCAAGACCGCTACGGTCGCAGGTTCGAATCCTGCCTCGGGCATGGATGTTAGTGATGTCCTTAGGTTTAACTAGTTCTAAGTTCTAGGGGACTAATGACCTCAGCAGTTGAGTCCCATAGTGCTCAGAGCCATTTGAACCATTTTTGTATTATCTTGTAATGTCATTTTATAAATTATGATTTTGAAAATTAAGTAAATTTTTCAACTTTTCCAGGGAGCAAATGTGGAATCTCTTTGAATTTTAAATTGCAAACTTTCTCAAACAATTACACACATTAATTAAAATAGGAATTTTTAGGTTAATGAATGCATAAGGTATTCAAAGGGACACTATGAATTTGTGTTTTATTTAACTATATTAGCTAATTTTTGTACTTACCGTGATTATATTTGTGTTGGTATCTTGGCTGTTGTATTCCAGCGTTGCAGTAGTTGAGACGCCCCGCTAATCCCACAGGCCAGCATAGATAGTATAAATTGTGGAAAGGGGCCGAAATAAGGGGCTGTCAGTTACACTCGAACATACAACTTTATTATTTGATCAAACATTACAAGATCCCAAAAAAATTGTTTTTAAACACATGTCTTTAATCCGTGTGACTTAATTACTGGCTGAAAGCCAGTATAATTTAAAAATGGTTGAAGGCCAATAACTTAAAACGCAAGCATAATCAGAAATTTAAAAGGCAAGCCTTATCTTAAAACAGTTCTTTAGTTAGGCTAAAGTAACAAGTTACATTCAAATCAGTTTAAGGCCGAACACTTAAAACTCCATAACATTAATTTTTTTTAAATACCAAAGGCCTTAGGTGAAACAGTTCTTTAATTTAGACTGAAGGCCTTAAAAACAAATCAAACAGAAAATTGGCAGAAAGCCCAAGACATAAAATTCAACAACATGAAAAAAATTTTAAACGCCCAAGGTCTTACATGAAACAGTTCTTTAAACTAGGCTGAAGGCCGTAAGAGCAAAACAACGCTAATTTTTAAAAAACTCGGCTAGAAGCCATACAAGTACGAACATCAAGAAAAAATTTAAAAAAGGGGCAGTACATCCAAGGGCGTTCAGATGTTCGAGGGTCGGCCTAGAATTCAAAAACTAACGGTCGCTTAGATGAGACAGGCAGTCGGGCCAACCATTCACAATCCAACGACAACCCAACCGACCGATAGTCAACGGACCCACCGACAAGACAACTTCCACTTCACCCGACCAGGGCACAGTAGGGAGTTCAACTGAACAACATAGAAGTTATTGGCGCCCACAACCGATTATACATGGAGCTGTCAAACTACACACCATGCTGGACAGCAACAACATGATGAGGAAACTACACTGCCCGAAAATTACGTCAATGGACAGAGCTGGTAACCGGAATATTAACGGCCACAAGGCAGAAGATTCCGCTGGTGCACTTCAATTGAAATAACCAAATACAGTGAAACTCCACCGGAGGGTGCCTAGAATTTTCCAACTTGGAAACCACGTTGTTGCTCGCGGGAATATTCCAACAGCCGACAACGAACTCCAAACGACACAATGTGAACAGCCTTGACTTGCTCGTAGGTTAAATCAAAACTCAACTTTCGTGTCCAGGGTATGTGAGCCACGGACCTCGTAGCATGGGAACAGCGCCACACACTCCGACACCGCCTAGAGACCGCCAGCGGGCCCCGGCCAAACTACGCCCCGCCGAGAATTCCTCGCTGCTCCACGCCAACCGACCGACTGCCCAGGCCCGGAAACGGTGAAAGGAGCAAATATACGCCTGCCGATTAGACAACCAACTGAACGACCAACCACATCGGTAGTCCCGCTCCAATCTCCCTCGGACGGACAGTTCAAGTGCGTCACCAGCGGTCGGCGGGCACTGGCTGTCGGCGCCTCACCGGCGCTCCGTCCCCCGACTTCACTGCTGCTGCGTCCCGACTGCACTGCTGGTCCGTCTCGAACTGACTTCCAGACACACGACGACCCGGAAAAACTATCGGTCGCTTCAGAGATGGTACGACAGTGCACTTATTGATACATGCTGCTGCTGCCACTCACGGGCAAGTAAGGCAAGAAATTAGTGACGCCAGTAAATGGAATAAGAAAATGAGGCGGCAGTGCCGTAATAGAAGATGAGAAACAATAAATGGGATAAACGCGAGCCGTGCACGGCTCAGTAGTGTTTTGTTGCTTGCGTAAAGCTGTTATTATTTCAGTGAAGGAACGTTAATGTGGCCGGGAAGCATGGAATGCTGATGAATGGTGTCGCATTCTGCTCATAATTTTTTCTTGGTTCTAACGAACCACGGATGTTTATCGAAGGCGAGTGTGGTGACAACATGGGAAGATCTCTCATTCTTCCAATATTTTGAAGAGGCACAACGGTGTTACTCCAGACGTCATGGTGTGGGTACTGAGACCCATGAGGTATACGGGCCCTGCAACGAACTTGTGACTTCACACTAGTCGGTTTGTCCACCACATTTGGCGAACCCTCGGCTCTATGCAGGGCCCACTGGAAATCAGTGTTTAATCGGAAACGTACCCACTAAAGGTCTTAATTTTGTCGTGTGCTATCGAGAACTTGCAAGCATTTAAACAAGCAGGCAATAATTATTAAACTCGTCTGAAACAGTTATTTGCTCCCTGCCGGAGACAGTTGCCACCGCCGCGCGGGATTAACCGAGCGGTCTTAGGCGCTGCAGTCATGGACTGTGCGGCTGGTCCTCCCTCGGGGATTATCCTCCTTAGGATAATTTAGGTTAAGTAGTGTGTAAGCTTGGGGACTGATGACCTTAGTAGTTAAGTCCTATAAGATTTCACACACATTTGAACATTTTTTTGAACAGTTGCCACCACTAGTAAGATCTGCACTGTCACGTGCTGTGACGTACGCGCCACGGCCTGTGTTTCTCGTGGGCCCCACCTGCTGCCTCTAATACGACATGGTGTCATGTCACAGATTGTGCGTGTCTTTACTAAACTATGCGCGTGATACTGAGGCACTTCCGTGGCCCTCAGCGGCCCCAGGTGTATCCCCGACAGGACATCTGTGGGACTAGCGCCGACCCCAACCAGACCTTTGACCCCACACGCAGGACGTCAAGGACCACTTAGGAAAGATGGCATCCCTTTCGCAGGAAAGCCTACGACGGCTCTATGACACCCTTCCCAAAAGTGACCGCACACTGGCTAGTTCTTTGTAAATATACCTCGATTCTGTAATCACTCAAACAACATGACATAGTATCTCCACAGGACAAGAGTGTAATTTTATACACGAAAATTTAAGTGTTGACTTATTATCAAGGGACGAAATAAAAGAAGCACATAAACCTAACAGAAATGGGAAAGCTGTAGCTATAGATAAGATTAACACAGAACTTCTGTAGTGTGATGGAACATCCCTAGATCATCGCATTCGGGAGGACGATGGTTCACTCCCGCGTCCGACCATCCGGATTTAGGTTTTCCGTGACTTCTCTAAATCGCTCCAGGCAAATGCCGGGATGGTTCCTTTGAAAGAGCACGGCTGACTTCCTTCCCCGTCCTTCCCTAATACGATGAGACCGATGACCTCGCTGTCTGGTCTCCTCCCCCAAACAATCCAATCCCTAGAATCAATGGCGTTTCGCTTGTACAATTTGTGTTTGGTACAACAACAAATACCACAATACTAGACAATAATGAAACTGATTTCAGTTTTTAAGAAAGGAGACAAATGGATTCAATGTTATGACATCTGCCTATCATATCTATGCAAAATTGATAGATCAAAGAATGAAAGCAATTACAAGACTCTTCTGATTGAGAAACAATATGGCTTTATGTTTCTGAAATACACTCCTGGAAATTCAAATAAGAACACCGTGAATTCATTGTCCCAGGAAGGGGAAACTTTATTGACACATTCCTGGGGTCAAATACATCACATGATCACACTGACAGAACCACAGGCACATAGACACAGGCAACAGAGCATGCACAATGTCGGCACTAGTACAGTGTATATCCACCTTTCGCAGCAATGCAGGCTGCTATTCTCCCATGGAGACGATCGTAGAGATGCTGGATGTAGTCCTGTGGAACGGCTTGCCATGCCATTTCCACCTGGCGCCTCAGTTGGACCAGCGTTCGTGCTGGACGTGCAGACCGCGTGAGACGACGCTTCATCCAGTCCCAAACATGCTCAATGGGGGACAGATCTGGAGATCCTGCTGGCCAGGGTAGTTGACTTACACCTTCTAGAGCACGTTGGGTGGCACGGGATACATGCGGACGTGCATTGTCCTGTTGGAACAGCAAGTTCCCTTGCCGGTCTAGGAATGGTAGAACGATGGGTTCGATGACGGTTTGGATGTACCGTGCACTATTCAGTGTCCCCTCGACGATCACCAGTGGTGTACGGCCAGTGTAGGAGATCGCTCCCCACACCATGATGTCGGGTGTTGGCCCTGTGTGCCTCGGTCGTATGCAGTCCTGATTGCGGCGCTCACCTGCACGGCGCCAAACACGCATACGACCATCATTGGCACCAAGGCAGAAGCGACTCTCATCGCTGAAGACGACACGTCTCCATTCGTCCCTCCATTCACGCCTGTCGCGACACCACTGGAAGCGGGCTGCACGATGTTGGGGCGTGAGCGGAAGACGGCCTAACGGTGTGCGGGACCGTAGCCCAGCTTCATGGAGACGGTTGCGAATGGTCCTCGCCGATACCCCAGGAGCAACAGTGTCCCTAATTTGCTGGGAAGTGGCGGTGCGGTCCCCTACGGCACTGCATAGGATCCTACGGTCTTGGCGTGCATCCGTGCGTCGCTGCGATCCGGTCCCAGGTCGACGGGCACGTGCACCTTCCGCCGACCACTGGCGACAACATCGATGTACTGTGGAGACCTCACGCCCCACGTGTTGAGCAATTCGGCGGTACGTCCACCCGGCCTCCCGCATGCCCACCATACGCCCTCGCTCAATGTCCGTCAACTGCACATACGGTTCACGTCCACGCTGTCGCGGCATGCTACCAGTGTTAAAGACTGCGATGGAGCTCCGTATGCCACGGCAAACTGGCTGACACTGACGGCGGCGGTGCACAAATGCTGCGCAGCTAGCGCCATTCGACGGCCAACACCGCGGTTCCTGGTGTGTCCGCTGTGCCGTGCGTGTGATCATTGCTTGTACAGCCCTCTCGCAGTGTCCGGAGCAAGTATGGTGGGTCTGACACACCGGTGTCAATGTGTTCTTTTTTCCATTTCCAGGCGTGTAGAACGCTTTCAAATGTATACGAAGCTTTACAGGAACACGACCGGTTTCGTGACTTCAACACAGTAACAGTATTTTATTTTAGGAAAACTAAATTCCCGCCCTTCCTATATCAGTGCTTAAATGTTTTACTGACATGTGATTCCTGAAGATGCGATCTGAAATTACGTTACCTGTCGCGTTCCTGTAAAAGTTCATATACAGATGAAAGCAGTTGAATTCAGGAACATAAATTATTTTCGCTGGGGTTGCCCTCAACAGCAAACTGTTTGTTATGTGGCTTTACGTCAGGTCGCTCAAGCGTTGATAACGTGTTTGTAGTGAAACAAATGATTGATTACCATAGGTAATTCAAGATAGGAACACATCTAGCGTTTATGAGAAGGCCTCCGACGTGTTCAAATATTCGTTAATTCCTAAGGGACCAAACTGCTGGGGTATTCGAACCCTAGACTTACACCCTACTTAAACTAACTTACGCTAAGAACAACACGCACAGCCGTGCCCGAGGGGGGACTTGAACCTCGGGCGAGAGGGGCCGCGCAATCAGTGACATGGTGTCTCAAACCGCGCGGCCACTCTGCGCCGCCTCGACGTGCGAGAAGCAAAGATTTGTGAGGGATTCTAGGTAATAGGACCTACAGCAGGGAGTTAATTTATGTTCTTAGAAGTCTGTATAGTCGTACAAAAGTAGTCGCAGAAACCAATGAAAAACCAAGTGAGCCAATAAATGATAACGTGCCTACGGCAGGGCTGGAGTCTGTCAACTTTAATTTATAAATTTCATACTGAAACACCCTATAACAATAAATGGAAGAGCACTGTGATATTGAAATAGGACGTAAGAAAAGTCTAAGCACTCTTTTAATTAACTGCGGACGATCGAGTAATCTTCGGGAAAACATAAGATGAACTGCAGGTCCTGGTGTGCAGACCTGCCGAAATTGCCAATGAACAAAATTTTGAAATCACCACAAGCAAGACCAAAGTAATAGCATTCAATGAAGACAGCTACGAGAACCATAATCGTCATTGGCGAAAAAATAATAGAGCAAACATGTCATTTTAAGTATCTAGGTTGTGACACATGCTCAGTAAAAGCAGAGTAAGTTCAAACTAAAATAGAGGACAAAAAGAAAAACTTTGAAGAATAAAGTTCGTAATAGGACTGCAATGAAGCTGTAACACCATAGCTTACACACTACATACTCTTTGTTGATTCGCTTAGCTTTCTGTTTTGTTCAACATCCCATCCTTGAACTTCTGTAATTAGTGTATGATTAATTCGATACTTTAATGAAGTGTAATCTCTGTAATATGCACAATATGAGCAAATGATGTTTTGTCTTTCTCACATAATCTCTTTGGTTATCTCTCAGGTTGAATAATTTTATTTAAATAATTTTGTATAGAACTACCAATATATGCAAATGTTCTGTTTTATTTAAAATGTTTGTTTGCTGTATGTAAACTGCTGACCTTCACTTAAGGTTCTTAGTTATTTTCTATGTAGAAGGTGTTGCGGTTCCCCTCGGGAACGGACCTGTGTAGCGCGCGCAAATTGTGGTTCGCCTAGGTAGAAAAGGTGGAACAAAGAGTCAGTCGGGGACGAGCTACCAGACTATCAACTGCTCATGTAAATGTTGTGTATTGCGCTGGTGCCGAGAGAGGCCTCGAATGGATGGATAAAGAGCTGGAACTATTCTGGAATTGGTATCCATCATTGCCACCAAGAAATGACAGATTCCAGCAATTCTACCTGCAAATCCACCTACCAACAATCCATCGCCACCACATTGCGCAACCACTGTAATGGAACACTATAGTAATGTACAGTTTAGGATCAGCTCATAGGATGTTATAGTGTACTCAAATATAAGGTAATTTATAACTGAGTTTGTGTACCTGCCTCGATTTTTTCCTTATCATAATACCTCCCAAGTTCCTTTCCGTTTGAACTAAAGTGATTACCGAGTGTCCTTTATTGAAAGCATATTAAAATTAATATTTCAATAGAGTGTGCTAAGATTAATAATGTTTGTTGAAAGGATCTAACAAATATCTCAATTTTGTGTTTCACTGCTGTAAAAGTTCAGCACTGCAACTGTTGAGAGTTATATGTTCATGCTTGATAAGTGTTTCACTGATGTAATGAAAGTGTGTTTAGTTTGCTCTGCTACAGTGGTCAAGATTAATGCCCCCCCCCCCCCCTCCATTGAAAGTAGTTCAAAGGCACAAAGTTACTTAATTATAGAAAGTTTTAATTATTCTTGCTAATCAATTCAAATTCTGTGCAATATTGGGTTCCTCTTGTGTATTAAAAGTGCATATTAATGTTGTAACAGGATCCATAGTTTGTCTATTGTGCTCATGCTACATAACGATTAATAGAAAGAGAATCATCTATGAAAACAGTAACCTATTTATTCAAAAGACAGTGAGAAGTAATCTGTTAGTGAATTCCATTTAATTTTCATTCTAAGTAAAAAGGTGTTTAGTAGTGAGAGACTTAATCGATGCACAATAACTCATTTTGCTGTGCACCATATCCATATTTCATGTCAGATAGGAATATGTTTGAAAAGTAATATTGAACCTATGACCAAATTTGATTCTAAAGTGCACTGTAATAGTAATATTATTGAAAACACTCAGTTTGACAAAGCCTTCAAAGCAAATAAAGTGGATGTCAATATCTGTTGTACTTATGCTAATGCCCTTGTTTTTGTATAACTGTTAACACTTTCAATTTCTTTAACGGTAGCTTTTGCTAGTGACAGAGTTCATTGCACTCTCGTGTGACAAATTATAGGCTGTGTTTGCCTAATTATGCTGGCGACCGTTTTTATTATCATTTGGGCAGTGCGGATAAGGAAATTATTGTTTGTTACTGATTAAATATTTACGTAATTCTGACTTTCACTTCCGATAAGCCACCTCCGTTAGGTACAACACGGTCAACATAACAAAATTCCTCTCAGAGGGTAACACTGCTTCTTTATACTATAATTGCTTGAATAAAAATAATTTCGTTATACAAACTGCCTCCAGCTTTGAAGTTACAGTATAGCAGTAGCGGACAGTATTTCTACAACGCTTTATAAAAAATGGCAGTCCCTAGTTCAATATGGTGTACAGAAGCACGGATTCCGCGGAAAAAAGAACATCAATAAAAACAAGCAGCGGAAATGATATTTTTAAGACCAGTAAATGGAATGAATTATTGGCCAGGAGTTAAACATCTTTTCCCTGAACGACTACAGGAAAAAGTGGGAAAATCGTGTGGATAGTGTTGTGTCGGCTACTGTGGAAGTCAGCACCAACGCAAAAACGGAAGGAGAGAAGTTGCGATGGCTGGTGGCACAAATCAAAAATGATCTGTACATAATACTTACATATTAACAGAACACTTTATTTCTAAAAAGGAAAGAAACATAATTTAATTTTCTTTAGTAGCTTTCTGTGCCTCCTGCATGCAGTTACTACACACTGTAACTACTCGCAGAACGCAGGCTATGTATCGTCTTCCTACTATTCAGTACTGATGCTCTAGAAGTCTGAGACCGAACTGGACCCGACCAGCGATGTGCGACTGGTTAAGTCAGCGTTGACAGGGGGTCGCTTGACTCTGTCTTCCTGGAGGTGTTGCGCTGCTCGATCTTTCCACTCTCGTACGGGTCAGCGCCTGCTTGTTACCGTTTCGCGGCGCTGCGCTGGTTGGTGTGCAGTCGATGCTGTAGGACTGCACATATAGGATGGAGATGAATCGATTACCCGGACTGGTAAGATACTATGTACCAAGGGGTACGCGAGACGTCCGTCGACCGAGGAAAAGATGGAAAGAGGCTGGAACAGGTGTCAAGGAGCTGTTCCCCCGGAAGACGACGATTGGCACCCTCCCATCGGCGTGACAAGTAAGGTGTCGGGATTTATCAGACCTGCAAGGCTCTGCCACTGTGCCAACGTTCAGTGCCGATGGTCACGTGCCCATTTCAGTCGTAGTTGCCGATGCCATGCTATTAACATTGGCACGTGCACGATCGTCAGCTGCGAAGGCTCATCGTTGGGATTTTTCAGTGCACTGTGTGTTCAGACACCCTCCTTACTCTGCCCAGCCTTAAAGTCTGATGTCACAGTTCACCACCTATCCTTTTTACTAGCCTACGACATCCGACCTCCGTAATGAGGGGTGGCTGCCCAGTCCCATTACGCCTGGACGTGGTTTCAACTTGGTTAGCCACGTGTTAGCGACTCAGCACAGCACTCCTCGAATAGCCGACAAGTCGTTCAGTTTCCGAAATGCTCTTGCAGTGCCTCTGGGTCATCACAATCTGTCCTTGGTCAGACTCTGATAGATCGCGCTCCTTCCCCATTCTCTATACGGTTGGCACGCTCAGTGACACAACATGCACAGTGTGTGTGTGTCTGACTAGCAGTCATTCCTCACCAGGTGACACTGCTATCGCTTGGATAAGTGTATATCGATAGTAGGTCGGTGGTCCTAATGTTGTGGCTGATCAGTGAATAATCATGTAAACTTTGCACGATAAATCTTATCGCAGACTACTGTGCCACTGACATCTCCAGACATGAATTCGACCACTCACCCACAATCCCCACTCGACTTCCTGTTCACAGTGCGACTCCAGCTACCCGTCCATTTCTTTCCCTTTTACCGTAGCATGGAGGAGTGTGGAGTTAGTAGTGACTCGATATGGAAGTTGAGTGCACGATCTTACTGTTGTAACGTAGCAGTGATAGCACGAACATGATTAACTCTCGGGATCAGAGAGCCTTTATCGAAGCTGTGTTTTGTGAGACTGTGGAAGGTGTAAGACGAGGAGTAAGTGAAGCAGTGTATACAAATGCAAATGTATTCCATTAGAGGAAGGATAGCGTCTGGAATAATTTCGATGCTATATTCTGCGCTTCGGACGAAAAACATACAAATTTTCGATGCAGACTAAGTGACTGTATTCTTATTTATTCACCTCCACCATGAGAAAATGTATGTGCCCTGTGAAAAGAAAACTATGCGCAGAGCAAGGTCACTATTGTGTCATTGCGACAAGAAAGCACGTATATGATTTTCATCATGGCAACTTGCATTTAGGGACTGACAGCAAATTGTGTAGTTTATCAGTCATTTCTGTAAGTTTCCCGAAGGCTGCAGTAAAATTTATTTTAATAATTAATCATCATTAAGAATGCATATTATCATTACGTCACGTTTTCTTGTTTATAATTGTTAGATATTCTCTGAATGGTGATTAAATATTAAAATAAATTTAGAGTAACCTTCAACTAGGTTATAAATATGCATAAAAATTATTTACATATTCTTATGGTATTTAAGGCACTCGTGCGTCGATTGTTTAGAATTGTGTCTGCATGACCATTCTGAATGGTCATCTGCCCAAATCGTTTTAAAATATTTGTATGCTTAACTCTCGATTTATTTCTGTGGTCTAAGCAGGTAGATTTTCTCTTGCACTGCGGGCAGGATCCCGTGTATCATTTGTAATTTGTATCTGTTATATCCTATATTCTGTTCCAGCGTATGTTTTAGAGCCCAAACGAAACGAATCAACTGTTTGATGAGTGGCCTGAGTCACAGCAAGTATCCCCACCGTGGTTAACGCAATAAATTTCAGCTCTCTTTTAGTTTTGCTGTCGATCTATTAATCAAAGCATCCGTTTTTGCTTCGTGGTGATATAATCATATTTATCATATTTCCTACCGTAGTAACTTATGTTGCTTTTAAGAATCAAAAAACTGAGTTAAATATTCTTGGATTATAAAAGACTTTTCTTTAAATTTCGATATTCTAACGCCTATGGTAAATGATCCTCATAGTTGTCATTCAAAACTGTAAGCATATGACTCTGATTTTGGCCCTTTGTATTTTAAATGTTTGGTTCCTTAAATGTTTCAGATGTTAAAGTATTAGTCAAAAGCCGGCCGATGTCGCCCAGCGGTTCTAGGCGCTGCAGTCTAGAACCGCGCGACCGCTACGGTCGCAGGTTCGAATCCTGCCTCGGGCATTCATGTGTGTGATGTCCTTAGGTTAGTTAGGTTTAAGTAGTTCTAATTTCTAGGGGACTGATGACCTCAGAAGTTAAGTCCCATAGTGCTCAGAGCCATCTGAACCATTTTTATCAGTCAAAAGAAATTTTCTTTTCTAAATTATTGCTAATAGTCGTGAGTGCCTCTGGGGCAACCTCTAAAAACGTATTTCCTAGATTTCAAAAAACACATTTGCTAAAAACTGAAAATAGATAATAATAATAATAATAATAATAATAATAATAGAATTATAAAAGTCTAAGTGTTGCCACTCTCGCATCAAGGCCCCATACCATGTCAGTACTCAATAGCCGAGTGGGACAATGCAGCTATGCTTATGCACGTTTTGTGTTTGTCAATTAACTCTGAAGAATGCCGTTGATAGAAGACTTAGCAATGCGTTCAAACTTGTTTGTCCTTGTCGATTACTCAGTGACTTAACGATAGTATTAGTTGTTACCTTCACACTATTTTTAATTACTGTCAATATCAGCTAAGCTGCATTAAAACCAAGTATAACACTGGAAAGGACAGATTTCAAGGAAGAATGTCTTTTTTTAAGGGCTAAATAACCCGACAAAAATATAAAGAGATGTCCTTCTGTTAAATATATAATTATGTAACTTATTAGAAATTAATATCTACCAAATTAAATTTGGGCACTGTATTTGGTCACTGTATTGGGCACTGTATTTCGCTTCGGAAATGCTGTTGGATGATGTAGAGATATCGGCGATACACTTATTTAATTAGCTGTCAGATTCAGTAAAGCGCTAATGAAGCTTACTCATTAGTTTATAAGTAATTAAGAACGGAGACAAAACACATGCAGTGGGATGTGGTGGCATTAATACATACTAATAATAATACAGCTTTACATTTGTATATTTATGTGCGTTTGAAATAACTATACATTTCGCAAGTTATGATATTAATTATCTTAATTACTGGTAAACATTGTGGTCATTAAAATCTCCTTCAAAATTTCCTATTCCCCTGTCTCCTCTTAATTGTAATCCACAGCCTTTTATTGAACAGAAATCACAATGAGAATTCATTAGCACGTATTTACTAGAAAACCCCCAATGATAAAAATTTTGTCAAACATTCTGTTTCGACTTGCGCATCAGCTTGCTTATTTTGTCATATCTAGAAATCAGTAGTTTATGTTGTCTAAGTGAAACCGTTTACATGGTGTAAAGGGAAGAGTGTCGAAGTCCATGGTGGGCACAGTGCTTATGCAAGGTGCGGCAAATAAAAATATCCCGGAGAACAGTGTTCCAGGGGACAAAGAAGCACACCAGAGGAAAGGAAATATAGTACTACCTGACTATAGTAGATGTCAAAAGTGACAACTATTCATCTCTTGGCACTTTTGGGCCCTGTTCAGCAAGTTTCCGAAGGCGGATCTAAATTGGACTGCTGGAGTTACTGCAGTCTCATCTGAAATGTTCCGCTGCAACTGTTGAAGGCTATGAGGGTTGTTGCGATACTCCTTAGGCTTGAGGGCTCCCCACACAAAGTAATCGCACCTTGGCACATCAGGCAACCTGGGTGGCCAGCTATGGCCGCGACCGGACTGACCTCTGCTAATAACTCTGTCAGGCGCGAAGACTGCGTAAACGTGCTCGAAGGTTCGGCCGCCTGTATAGGCAGTTGCGGCATCCTGTTGTATGTAACTGTCTGTCTTTTCCTCCTCCGTTAATGCTGCCCCAAATGGCTTCAAAATCGTATCCGCCCGTCCGGGCCACTTTTACTTGTCCCCCCCCCCCCCCCCCTATACAAGATGTGTGAAGACAGGCTTGACAATGAGTCGTGTCAAGAGTATTAGGAAAAGGAAACTGTGCCACTTCGTTTGGAAATAAACTGCACCTATTAACTAGATCTAACAGGTAATCTGACGGCGATGAGTGAAGATGTAGGTACGTTCGTCATCTTTGATTACTTGATTTTACTCGTATTATTTTCTGGTTACAAGTCACATCATTGGAAGAATCTGGCGTAAGTTCCAGTTGGTGCACTCTCTGAGACTATAATGGCTTTGACCTTAGAATTCGAATCGAATGAAGTAACTTTGGATTTGGAGTTGTTCTAGAGAATCTTTTGTCGATACGGCAACTTAGCTGGACATCCTAAAATCGAACTTGTAATCAATAGTCTCTCAACACTCACCAGCGGAATTAACGGTTTTATTGTGTGTTCTCAAATTGTTCCACTGAAGATTAATTCACTATGTGTCACCTGAAGCCATTTCCGCAGCTATTCTACATTTATGTTAATTAAAATCTAGACAGCAACAAATATTAAATTGCAGGAATATTTTCCGGTGGTCAGTTATTGGCATATAATCACAGTGGCCATACGTTGTTTCTCCGATCAGTTGGCAAGCTTGCAAAATGTTGATCGATCACAAGATGTAAAAAAGGCACATCGCACAAAAAGCTGTTCACGCCCAAGAGGGATTAGCCGAGCTGTCTAGGGCGCTGCAGTCATGGACTGTGCGGCTGGTCCCGGCGGAAGTTCGAGTCCTCCCTCGGGCATGGGCGTGTGTGTTTGTCCTCAGGGTAATTTAGGTTAAGTAGTATGTAAGCTTAGGGACTAATGACCTTAGCAGTTCAGTCCCATAAGATTACACACACATCTGAACACATTTTGAACGCCCAAGAGACATCACGCTGATACCGCGTAATACCGTCTATAGCCTTGATAATGGTCTCAGTTCGGCGAGAAAGAGATTCCAGAAGTTTCTTCAAATGTACCACACCCAGCTGAAGCCACTCATTGATGACTGAAACCCATACAGCTACCGAATTGCAGGGATGTTGGCTGATACATTTCACCTTCTGCTCCAGATATTCCCCGACATTTCCCATGTGGTTACGACCCTGCACTTGACACTTCCACCATTTCAAATGAGCACAATTGGGGCTCTGCTACCAAACGCCTCCAGAAAACCAGTGTCCATTTTCTGTGCTGTTTTGTCAATTAAGACGTTGAGCTCGATGTCCACTGCGTATATTACTTCCGCTATGTTCGGTAGGAAGTTTATTGAGATGAACGTAAATTCACTGACAGCAGCATTTCCTGTCGAATTTTAAACAAAATTGTCATTGTTAAGGCATACCACTTGTTTCCACTCCCTGTCGATTGGGATGTTTTATTGCCAGACTTGTTATACCGTGTTGCGTAGCTGCGTGTGATACACCATTTCTTGTTGAAACGTGGCACGGTATGCGTTAAGAGACAAAAAAATGGGCCAGCTTCTTTCACAGTGTGGTCGTCAGCGCGTCCAAACACGACAGATCCTTTCTGGTATTCTGTCATATCTTCACGTCGACTCGTCTAAACAACTCGCATTCTATAGAAGCGACTGGCAGTTAAACACCTCTTCACTAACATGATTTACGTCGGCGGGAAAGCGTCACATTACTACATGGTAATAGTTCTACGCAGGGACACTATACAGAGAGTCCATAGGAATAGTTTGTGCGCTGAGTTTCTCTATGCCATATCAAACATTAACAATATGCTCATGAAGGTGCCTTTACTTTTTCTGTTTTATAAAATGTAGAAAGTAAGAGAGATTACTCAAAATATCTCGTAAAAGATATCTATGCTACTAAATGGTTAGCCCTGTTCATGGAAACAGGTCACATTCCAAAATTTGTCATGATCTACTCACTGCTAGATATAATCTTAGGTTAAAGAGATAAGCCAAGTATTACAGTTGGAAACTGTGTATACGTCTTCAGGCAGCGTAATTCATCGCTCGCAAATACGCAGATTATATTCATTCAGGATTTGAAAATGAGAGCACTTTGCGACTTGCAACAATGTTTACATATAATTTAAAACCTTTACGAAACCTTTCTCTTGCTAAAAGCCTCCGTAATACGACGGAAGGAAAACAGTTTTTCGTTTGCCACATATTCGCTGATTATGTAGTAAAACTGACGCATCAGAGATTACGTTTCAATTTATTACTTCCTTATTAATGAGTCGAACCTTATCTACACTTTTTCTCGCTTGTGTACTTAACGTTAAGCATTTCACACATTCATTCATGCGGAATACAATCAGAATGATAATAACCTCGCCGATGGGCGCCCTTAAACACCAAACCAACCAAACTAGTAATCACAAGATTCAAGTGGCATTATACGTGAGGGTTACAACCTTTAAACAACTGGCTGTTTACTGATATTTTTAAGTTGAAGAACACAGTAATATCGTATCATCTCAAAATTTTTGCCCATAATGTAATCATAACAATATTTACAGGAAATTGAGCAACATGAATAAAAACGTTACCAAAAATAAAATTATAGAGGCAGCATATTTAAAATAGCTCTGATGTTATATTTTATATAGCAATCATATAGGCCTTAACAGCCGCGCGGGGTAGCCGTGCGGTCTTAGGCGCCTCGCCACGGTTCGAGCGGCTCCCCCCGTCGGAGGTTCGAGTCAGAAAGGTTCAAATGGCTCTGAGCACTATGGGACTCAACTGCTGTGGTCGTAAGTCCCCTAGAACTTAGAACTGCTTAAACCTAACTAACCTAAGGACATCACACACATCCATGCCCGAGGCAGGATTCGAACCTGCGACCGTAGCGGTCGTGCGGTTCCAGACAGTAGCGCCTTTAACCGCTCGGTCACTCCGGCCGGCGGTTCGAGTCCTCCCTCGGGCATGAGTGTGTGTGTTGTCCTTAGCGTAAGTTAGTTTAAGTTAGGTTAAGTAGTGTGTAAGCCTAAGGAACGATGACGTCAGCAGTTTGGTCCCATAGGAACTTACCACAAAATTTGGCCCTAACAAGTAAGCCTCATCTGAAATATAAATGTGTGCAAGCGAAGGTGGAGTAGAAAAGGAAGAAGATTCGACTTCTGGCAGCTTGAATGGAATTTTGAAGAGGTGTGACTCGATGCACTTCGGATGTAGATAAATGAAAGGGTCGCCTTTTAGTCTTTTACGAAGAGGGCGTTTTTGTGATATGACATTATTGTTTTAAACTTTGTCATTTTGTAATAGTAAACAATGCCTGCTCAGAACATGGCAGAGTATTTTGTTTAGAGTGAGCTTTGAAAGAAACAGTGACGTAAAAAAATGGTGATTTCACGTGAACATATTGACTGGAGGCCCAGTTCAACGACGTCTCGAATCGCTTGGTTCAATACTTGAGAATCAGCGCCTTCAGAGTAGATTGTTTATAAGTGATTTACGGAGATTTTAGTGACAGTGCTTCCGTGAGCGATGAATTTCGTGAACATCGAACAGGATCAATTGTTACTAAACTACAATTGGAGAAGACTCCCAAATGATTTACTGTAAGATGAACGGCTCCTTATGGGTATCGAAGACACGAAGAAATTCGATTTTAATGAACATTTACCTATGAAAAAGACTGCTTTCCGACAGATATGATCGAAATTTAATTGCTGGCTCGTGTCAACTGCCGTACGGAAACTCTCAAAAAATTTGATTGAGGAAATATAAAATACGTATACAAAATTTTAACGGCAGATCAAATTTGGATGTTCTCATATGAGCCTGAATCAAGCAGCAATCAAATATTGAGTCTCCTAACGAGAAGCGAAACCCACAATGCAGGTTCGTTCGGGGAGCACTTCCAGGGAAATTGCCGCTTTGCGCCGTCGTCGTCTCCTTCACTGGTTTTGGTATATACCGTGTATCTACTAGATACATTTCTCCCATTGATTTACGTTGTATTTCAAGTGAAGTGTTCAAATGGTTCAAATGACTCTGAGCACTATGGGACTTAACATCTGAGGTCATCATTCCCCTAGAACTTAGAGCTACTTAAACCTAACTAACCTAAGGACATCACACAAACCCATGCCCGAGGCAGGGATCGTACCTGCGACCATAGCGGTCGCGCGGTTCCAGACTGAAGCGCCTAGAACCGCTCGGCCACACCGGCCGGCTAGTGAAGTGTCTTTCACTCATAAAAAACTGCACAAATAAACTGACCACTATTTATTCGTATATAACTCCACTGCCCATCTCACAAA
This sequence comes from Schistocerca piceifrons, assembly GCF_021461385.2. NCBI lineage: Eukaryota > Metazoa > Arthropoda > Insecta > Orthoptera > Acrididae > Schistocerca > Schistocerca piceifrons. The sequence goes on from NC_060141.1 coordinate 589,322,153, forward strand.
AATTTATAAATACGCATTTATATTCAGACTGTCTTCCACAAATTTAATCTGTAGCGCAAAATTGTGTTGGAATGCCAACTAGTCTGTGACTCGCACCGAAGCGGTGATATTTGTTTGCGCGTTGCCTGATTATTAATCGCTTAATTGACTTTTTCTGCAGTACATAACAGAATAACACAATAGTTAATTATAAAAACTTTCCTACAAAATAATCAGGCGGAAAAACGGTGAAATAACGCCTCACTGCAATGTTCGTCCGATTTCGAAAGAATTATTTTCGTTCCCCTATGTCAACCAGTATGCGTGATATTTCATTTTCATCGTTTCAAGACTCAGTTGTAACCTTCCAAATTAATGTTTTAGAGCAAGCGTGAACAGACTTGTTAGGACCACGGACTACAGCCACTGCCAAGTAACTTAGCTCAATGAAACTTGAACCGTACATAGAAGGAGCTGTTACAGTATAGCACAGAAGGTAACTTAAAAAAATAACAATGAGACGAACAGAAATGATGCTTTTATTCAAAGTCAGTAACTACACTCCAGTCACCGAAGTTTATGATGCTCCCCTGACACTGCCAAAGACAGGAGATGGTTCTTAATAGGGTGTAGGATCACCACGGATGGAAATGCATGCTCTGCAACGTGTTCCCATGCCGGCCACAAAGCTGATATGGAGTTCTTGTGTTAGGGCCATACGGTTCTCCACTAGTGTGGTTGACAGCTGCTGGAAAGTTGTTAGTCCATGTGGACGTGCTGCGATACGTCTCCCCAAAGCACCCCAGACGTTCTCGATGGGATTTAAGTCGAAGGAATAGACAGGCCACTACATTCGCCGAATATCCTTTCGTTCTCAAAGCTCATCCACCTGCGCTGTTCGATGCCGTTGTGCATTGCCATCCATAAAACCGAAGTCAGGCCCGAAGGCGCCTCTGAAAATACGCACAAGGGGAAAGAGTAGTATCACAATTAACTGTGACGTGTTCAGAGATTTGGGGTCAACAGCCTTATTCACCAGTCCGCAGCTTGTGGTCGTGCGGTAGCGTTCACGCTTCCCACGCGCGGGTTCCCGGGTTCGATTCCCGGCGGGGCCAGGGATTTTCTCTGCCTCGTGATGACTGGGTGTTGTGTGATGTCCTTAGGTTAGTTAGGTTTAAGTAGTTCTATGTTCTAGGGGACTGATGACCATAGATGTTGAGTCCCATAGTGCTAAGAGCCCTTTGAACCTTATTCACCATTATGGCTCCAGACATCATAACACCTGGACCACCAAATCAGTCACGTTCTAAAATGTTCCTGTGTGGATTACGTGTTTCAATCTCTCGCCATATAACTACGTCCAAAATTATCCTTAACTCTGATTCAACTTTCATACGAGAAGAGCACGCGACCCCACTCCTCGTTGCACCAGACAATATGCGCTTCGTACTATCGCAAACGTTGCCCCAAATGTGCGAGAGCCTGAGAAACATAACTGCATCCGCTGTGTGACGTGGATACCTTCTCACCTGTGGCACAATGCAGCGGTCATTTGTCGCTGGAGTTGATAGTGGCCGACCGACCGCCTCCTCTCTTCCAGGCAGCAGTGCCTGTGGTTCGGAACGCACCCCATACACGAGAAACAATGCCGTCTGCAATACCAAACTCCTGAGATAAACTCGCCATACTTATCTCAGTTTCCCGATGATTCTTCCCCATGTGAAGTCACGCAACAGCTGTTTTCGAGCCGCCGGCCAGAGTGGCCGAGCGGTTCTAGGCTCTAAAGTCTGGAACCGCGCGACCACTACGGTAGCAGGTTCGAATCCTGCCTCGGGCATGGATGTGTGTGATGTCCTTAAGTTAGTTAGGTTTAAGTAGTTCTAAGTTCTAGGGGACTGATGACCACAGCAGTTAAGTCCCATAGTGCTCAGAGCCATTTGAACTTTTTGTTTTCGAGCCACGTTGTAATGAAACACACCGCCAGTAACCGTAGCTGCTCGTTGATTGACACACGTTGTCTTTTCCGTTTCCTTCAACTGGCTCGTGTTGTCCCACTAGCAGCTACAGTCAGTTAGACCTCATTCCTTGTGACGTCTAACATACTGTGCGCGATTTGGAGACCTCTGGAAACATGCTCCAGCACTTAGATTCATTTGCACCGAATTTGTTAATATATTAAATTACTTTATCTGTCTCATCCTTAAGTTTTGCAGGACAATGTATACACTGCGTGTCCCACGTACTGTGTACACCAAAAATCGCTGTATGTTCAAATGAAAATATTTTAGAAAATATTGTTTAGTTAGCAGGGACACATTAGCCAGAATGATTGCCTTTCTTCTAGTTTTTTGGATACGAAGATATTAACAGCACTGTGCCTTTTTTAACCTCCACCTTATATTTTTTATTCTGTGTTCTACTCCCTCTACTCAAGACATGTTCAAAAACGTACCAGTGTACCATCCACGTAAGTAGTGCGTCAGTAAAAAGGTGACACAAATTTGACTTTAACTCCCCTTATTACCACAGAATGAAGCCGGGCTAACGTAAATCGTCCACTTCCAGTAGCTGACAGTAAACTGACGAAAGTGGACACCGGTAATTGAGTCCACCATCTTCAGTTGAAGACTTGTGTGAGTACAATTCATGCTAACGAAGAGAATATAGCAGTGCTACTCTTCTGTGGAGAATCAAAATTCTGCCCAAAACGACATGAACGTGTCACATGATGGGAAGGTCGTCACACCCCTTCTTACCCACACTTCACGCCATTCTTCTGATCCGACGTTGGAGGCAATAGCCGTTACAACTAGCGCTGAAACCACGCGGTTTTCTTAAGAGTGGCCAAGGAAAACATTTAACACATACCGCCACACAAAATCGACAAGGAAAGGCGTCAGGGAGTATCATAAAGGGCGTCAATGAAACCTCCTCTTCACTTGGGGCGTTCATGACCACGCATTTGGCGGTCGAAAACGACATGTCGCAGTGCGATGCCCAACAGGAAGGCGTTCTTCACAACGTTCGACACTAGTGCCATCCCTTAGGCGTTTCAACCTTACTCTAACAACATTCTGGAGCTCCAATCCCACCGACCGCTGTCGCCGAGTGGTTCTAGGCGCTTCAGTCCGGAACCGCGCCGCTGCTACGGTCGCAGGTTAATCCTGCTTCGGGCATAGATGTGTGTGATGTCCTTAGATTAGTTAGGTTTAAGTAGTTCTAAGTCTAGGGGAGTGATAACCTCAGAAGTCCCATAGTGCTTAGAGCCATTTGAACCATTTGAGCTCCAATCCCATTGAAAGTGATCTGACCCCCCTGGGGTGTAGAGCGACCGCAGTTTTTGCTCTGTCGTATGTTTCGGAGCTAGGGTCTGTTAAAACAATTAGACGAAATCTGAATGTGATCCGAAGCAGCGAATAGTTTATTTGCTTTTACACCCCTCCTTTCTCTCACCTTCTTGTGGCGTTATCATTCACAGGTTGGAGGGAGGGGGTCGGGGTGCAAGATTAAAATGTGCGTGAATGAAATGGCAAAAAACCCCAACTTCGGCGGCACGCCCTCACGCACACATTCAGCACCACGGATTCTCAGGCGCCTAAGGGCTAGGCAACCCCTTCCACTTCTCACATGTTTTTACTTGCCTTCAGGCGCTAAAACAGCCCCAAGGCATGCCCTACTGTTTAAGTTTCTGACAGGTACACGTATAACGTACTCAACTAAGGTGCGTGTGTATCACTGAGCGAGTTGCTGTACTGGCAGAAGTTGGGGGGGGGGGGGGGGGGTTAGGGGAGGGGGTGTTATACGGACCCTTTACCGTTCTATCGACACACATTTCAATGTTGATACTGGACTTCGCCACCCGCCGACTCATCCATCCCCCCCCCCCTCCCCAGCCCGCCACCCCCACGATAACGTAATAGTAAGCCGCAACAAAGGTAGATAAAAACATGTTTCTGCTTCGGATCCCTTTCAGGTTTCATCAAATGTTTTTCAACGGTGTCTAGTGGTTCCACACTGTATTCCGCAGAAAAAGTTGGAGTCACACTATATTCCAAAGCGATCAGATCACATTCAATGCTCCTGCACCCCCACGAAGTCCTTAGAGTAAGATTGAAACGCCTTGGGGGGTGGCAGCAGTGTCGAACATTGTCATAGCACTGTTGTTTATCGCGAACTGTTGTTTTCGACCGCGAAAGTATGGGAATCATTCCACCAGTCGAGGTGGTGGTTTCATTACGCCTTTTATGTCCTCTCCTGAGGCCTTTTCGTGTCGATCCTGAGAGGTGGTGTATGTAAAATGTTTCCCTCGGCCACCCATAAGAAATCTGCGTGATCTCAACGCTGGATGTCGCGGTTCTGACATCCGTCGCATAAGCATCAAAGGAAGGGGTGAAATCTGGGTAAGAGGAGGTGTGACTACCTTCGCATCGAGTGACCAGTGCATGACGGTACTGAGCAGAAGTGTGGTGAAATTTGGCGCCCAAGCGACATCGTTAACTAACCTTACAGTTTAAATGGACTCCTGAGCTGCGACCATCTTTTTCCCCTGTGTCGACATCTTGTTGTTTATTGTTTGAAGCGTCGCCAAGCCCGAGGGTAACGTCTCAGGATGCGACGCTTTTTCACTATTACAGAAGAAGATTGTATGCATCTTGCACCCAAATTTCAAACTTACGCGTCGGGGTGGGAAACAGTTACGGAGTTTCGAAAAGATGATCCTTTAATTTTGTTGCGCAGTGTAGGTTGGTGTTCCAACGGCCTTGCCGCAGTGGTAACACCGGTTCCCGTCAAATCACCGAAGTTAAGCGCTATCGGGCTGGACTAGCACTTGGATGGGTGACCATCCGGTCTGCCGAGCGCTGTCGGCAAGTGGAGTGCTCTCAGCCCTTGTGAGACAACCTGAGGACTACTTGATTGAAAAGTAGCGGCTCCGGTCTCGGAAACTGACATACGGCCGGAAGAGCGGCGTGCTGACCACATGCCCCTCCATATCTGCATCCAGTGTCGCCTGTGGGCTGAGGATGACACGGCGGCCGGTCAGTCCCCTAGGGCCTTCTTGGCCTTTTCGGGAGGAGTTTAGTTTAGTTCAGTAGGTTGGAGTACAAAAGAGAGGAAGGAGAACTTACCAGAAATCAATGTAGAAATAGCGGAAGAGGATATGAAAGCAGCGCTTTGTAAAGCGAAACTAAATAAAGCCGTGAGAGCAGGAGATATACGAATGTAGCTTCCGAAGTATGAAGGAATTATTGTGAAAAGTTATCTACACAAACGTTTTGAGAAAATAGATGCCAGAGACGGTCCACTTATGGAATGGAATTAGTGACATATCTCCTCGGTAGATAAATAAGGTGACAGCAGGATATGCACAAATTATAGAGGAATAAGTGTTATCCCATCAAGTCCTCCTGGGCTTTTCACCACTTTTAGTGAAGAGCAAAGCTGTTCTGCGCAAGAACGGCAACGTCTAGGTAACATGCACAGTATCAAAATGTTACTGGAAAAAGCAAATCACACAGTTCTTAGATTATAGGAAGCAATGAGATGCGTCAATGTGAGGAGACATAAATTAACGTGGTTAAAAAGGTATGCGAGAGACGAAATCAGATACTGGATTGTAAGGCGTACCCAGGAGCAGATATAGACTCAGATCACAATATAGTAGTGATGAGAAGTAGGCTGAAGTTCAAGACATTAGTCAGGAAGAATCAATGGACAAAGAAGTGGGATACGGAAGTACTAAGGAATGACGAGATACGTTTGAAGTTCTCTAACGCTATAGATACAGCAATAAGGAATAGCGCAGTAGGCAGTACAGTTGAGGAGGAATGGACATCTCTAAAAAGGGCCATCACAGAAGTTGGAAGGAAAACATAGGTACAAAGAAGGTAGCTGCGAAGAAACCATGGGTAACAGAAGAAATACTTCAGTTGATTGATGAAAAGAGAAAGTACAAACATGCTCCGGGAAAATCAGGAATACAGAAATACAAGTCGCTGAGGAATGAAATAAATAGGAAGTGCAGGGAAGCTGAGACGAAATGGCTGCAGGAAACATGTGAAGACATCGAAAAAGATATGATTATTGGAAGGACCGACTCAGCATACAGGAAAGTCAAAACAACCTTTGGTGACATTAAAAGCAACGGTGGTAACATTAAGAGTGCAACGGGAATTCCACTGTTAAATGCAGAGGAGAGAGCAGGTAGGTGGAAAGAATACATTGAAAGCCTCTATGATGGTGAAGATTTGTCTGATGTGATAGAAGAAGAAACAGGAGTCGATTTAGAAGAGATAGGGGATCCAGTATTAGAGTCGGAATTTAAAAGAGCTTTGGAGGACTTACGGTCAAATAAGGCAGAAGTGATGGATAACATTCCATCAGAATTTCTAAAATCATTGGGGGAAGTGGCAATAAAACGGCTATTCACGTTGGTGTGTAGAATATATGAGTGTGGCGATATACCATCTGACTTTCGGAAAAGCATCATCCACACAATTCCGAAGACGGCAAGAGCTGAAAAGTGCGAGAATTATCGCACAATCAGCTTAACAGCTCATGCATCGAAGCTGCTTACAAGAATAATATACAGAGGAATGGAAAAGAAAATTGAGAATGCGCTAGGTGAGGATCAGTTTGGCTTTAGGAAAAGTAAAGGGACAAGAGAGGCAATTCTGACGTTACGGCTAATAATGGAAGCAAGGCTAAAGAAAAATCAGGACACTTTCATAGGATTTGTCGACCTGGAAAAAGCGTTCGACAATATAAAATGGTACAAGCTTTTCGAGATTCTGAAAAAAGTAGGGGTAAGCTATAGGGAGAGACGGGTCATATACAATATGTACAACAACCAAGAGGGAATAATAAGAGTGGACGATCAAGAACGAAGTGCTCGTATTAATAAGGGTGTAAGACAAGGCTGTAGCCATTCGCCCCTACTCTTCAATCGTTACACCGAGGAAGCAATGATGGAAATAAAAGAAAGGTTCAGGAGTGGAATTAAAATACAAGGTGGAAGGATATCAATGATACGATTCGCTGATGACATTGCTATCCTGAGTGAAAGTGAAGAAGAATTAAATGATCTGCTGAACGGAATGAACAGTCTAATGAGTACACAGTATGGTTTGAGAGTAAATCGGAGAAAAACGAAGGTAATGAGAAGTAGTAGAAATGAGAACAGCGAGAAACTTAACATCAGGTTTGATGGTCACGAAGTCAATGAAGTTAAGGAATTCTGCTACCTAGGCAGTAAAATAACAAATGACGGACGGAGCAAGAAGGACATCAAAAGCAGACTCGCTATGGCAAAAAAGGCATTTCTGGCCAAGAGAAATTTACTAATATCAAATACCGGCCTTAATTTGAGGAAGAAATTTCTGAGGATGTACGTCTGGAGTACAGCATTGTATGGTAGTGAAACATGGACTGTGGGAAAACCGGAACAGAAGAGAATCGAAGCATTTGAGATGTGGTGCTATAGACGAATGTTGAAAATTAGGTGGACTGATAAGGTAAGGAACGAGGAGGTTCTACGCAGAATCGGAGAGGAAAGGAATATGTGGAAAACACTGATAAGGAGAAGGGACAGGATGATAGGACATCTGCTAAGACATGAGGGAATGACTTACATGGTACTAGAGGGAGCTGTAGAGAGCAAAAACTGTAGAGGAAGTCAGAGATTGTAATACGTCAAGCAAATAATTGATGACGTAGGTTGCAAGTGCTACTCTGAGATGAAGAGGTTAGCACAGGAAAGGTATTCGTGGCGGGCCGCATCAAACCAGTCAGTAGACTGATGACAAAGAAAAGGTATACAAGAAAACAAAAGTAATGATTTAAACGGGAAATGAGATTAATCGCGCTGTTTTCGTTGACAAAGGTGTAGAACAGGGTTGTGAAATGTCACCTACTCTGTTTTATTTGGAACATCCATTGAATGGCTGGTGTAGGGGAGATTCAGACAGGGAAATACAGATTGGTGGCTGTACTCCTCACTCTCACACGTAATATTCCCTCAAGATGAAGAACATTTGCAATACATGACGATAAATCTTAAAGAGGAGTGTAGCAAATGGGGTTTGGGAATAAATCTGCACAAGACGGAGTGCATGTGTATGGGGCAGGATTTGGTGAAAACTGACACAGAAGAAGAAGAAATAAAATCCTGCAGAAGCTACAAATATTTGGGAACGATAACAGATAGCTCTAGTGCTTGTGACAAGGATGTTAGTTCCAGAATGGCAGTGGGCAAAAGAGCTACTACGGCTATGCAAGAGATGATATGGAATAGTAATATTAGACAGAACATCTTGAAAAGAAAGTTTCACAATGTGGTGCACAACAAAGTTCTGTGTGGTGACGAGATGTGGCCTCGAACAAGGAAAGTTCAGGAGAAAAATGGCTCTGAGCACTATGGGACTCAACTGCTGAGGTCATTAGTCCCCCAGAACTTAGAACTAGTTAAACCTAACTATCCTAAGGACATCACAAACATCCATGCCCGAGGCAGGATTCGAGCCTGCGACCGTAGCGGTCTTGCGGTTCCAGACTGCAGCGCCTTTAACCGCATGGCCACTTCGGCCGGCAGTTCAGAAGAAAGATAGAACAGCTGGAATGAACTCTATAAGAGAGGAGGAGTAATACTTGGAAAAGGCCGGGAGATACGGGAAGATTTCAATTAGATTACATCATGGTCAGACAGAGATTCCGAAATCAGGTACTGGATTGTAAGGCGTACCCAGGAGCAGATATAGACTCAGATCACAATATAATAGTGATGAAGAGTAGGCTGAAGTTCAAGACATTAGTCAGGAAGAATCAATGCACAAAGAAGTGGGATACGGAAGTACTAAGGAATGACGAGATACGTTTGAAGTTCTCTAACGCTATAGATACAGCAATAAGGAATAGCGCAGTAGGCAGTACAGTTGAAGAGGAATGGACATCTCTAAAAAGGGCCATCACAGAAGTTGGGAAGGAAAACATAGGTACAAAGAAGGTAGCTGCGAAGAAACCATGGGTAACAGAAGAAATACTTCAGTTGATTGATGAAAAGAGAAAGTACAAACATGCTCCGGGAAAATCAGGAATACAGAAATACAAGTCGATGAGGAATGAAATAAATAGGAAGTGCAGGGAAGCTAAGACGAAATGGCTGCAGGAAACATGTGAAGACATCGAAAAAGATATGATTATTGGAAGGACCGACTCAGCACACAGGAAAGTCAAAACAACCTTTGGTGACATTAAAAGCAACGGTGGTAACATTAAGAGTGCAACGGGAATTCCACTGTTAAATGCAGAGGAGAGAGCATATAGGTGGAAAGAATACATTGAAAGCCTCTATGAGGGTGAAGATTTGCCTGATGTGATAGAAGAAGAAACAGGAGTCGATTTAGAAGAGATAGGGGATCCAGTATTAGAATCGGAATTTAAAAGATCTTTGGAGGACTTACGGTCAAATAAGGCAGAAGGGATAGATAATATTCCATCAGAATTTCTAAAATCATTGGGGGAAGTGGCAACAAAGTGGCTATTCACGTTGGTGTGTCGAATATATGTGTCTGGCGACATACCATCTAACTTTCGGAAAAGCATCATCCACACAATTCCGAAGACGGCAAGAGCTGACAAGTGCGAGAATTATCGCACAATCAGCTTAACAGCTCATGCATCGAAGCTGCTTACAAGAATAATATACAGAAGAATGGAAAAGAAAATTGAGAATGCGACGATCAGTTTGGCTTTAGGAAAAGTAAAGGGACAAGAGAGGCAATTCTGACGTTACGGCTAATAATGGAAGCAAGGCTAAAGAAAAATCAGGACACTTTCATAGGATTTGTCGACCTGGAAAAAGCGTTCGACAATATAAAATGGTACAAGCTTTTCGAGATTCTGAAAAAAGTAGGGGTAAGCTATAGGGAGAGACGGGTCATATACAATGTGTACAACAACCAAGAGGGAATAATAAAAGTGGACGATCAAGAAAGAAGTGCTCGTATTAAGAAGGGTGTAAGACAAGGCTGTAGTCGTTCGCCCCTACTCTTCAATCGTTACATCGAGGAAGCAATGATGGAAATAAAAGAAAGGTTCAGGAGTGGAATTAAAATACAAGGTGAAAGGATATCAATGATACGATTCGCTGATGACATTGCTATCCTGAGTGAAAGTGAAGAAGAATTAAATGATTTGCTGAACGGAATGAACAGTCTAATGAGTACACAGTATGGTTTGAGAGTAAATCGGAGAAAGACGAAGGTAATGAGAAGTAGTAGATGAGAACAGCGAGAAACTTAACATCAGGATTGATGGTCACGAAGTCAATGAAGTTAAGGAATTCTGCTACCTAGGCAGTAAAATAACAAATGACGGACGGAGCAAGAAGGACATCAAAAGCAGACTCGCTATGGCAAAAAAGGCATTTCTGGCCAAGAGAAGTTTACTAATATCAAATACCGGCCTTAATTTGAGGAAGAAATTTCTGAGGATGTACGTCTGGAGTACAGCATTGTATGGTAGTGAAACATGGACTGTGGGAAAACCGGAACAGAAGAAAATCGAAGCATTTGAGATGTGGTGCTATAGACGAATGTTGAAAATTAGGTGGACTGATAAGGTAAGGAATGAGGAGGTTCTACGCAGGATCGGAGAGGAAAGGAATATGTGGAAAACACTGATAAGGAGAAGGGACAGGATGATTGGACATCTGCTAAGACATGAGGGAATGACTTCCATGGTACTAGAGGGAGCTGTAGAGGGCATAAACTGTAGAGGTAGACAGAGATTGTAATACGTCACGCAAATAATTGATGACGTAGGTTGCAAGTGCTACTCTGAGATGAAGAGGTTAGCACAGGAAAGGAATTTGTGGCGGGCCGCATCAAACCAGTCAGTAGACTGATGACCAAAAAGCCGGCCGAAGTGGCCGTGCGGTTAAAGGCGCTGCACTCTGGAACCGCAAGACCGCTACGGTCGCAGGTTCGAATCCTGCCTCGGGCATGGATGTTTGTGATGTCCTTAGGTTAGTTAGGTTTAATTAGTTCTAAGTTCTAGGGGACTAATGACCTCCGCAGTTGAGTCCCATAGTGCTCAGAGCAATTTGAACCATATGATGACCAAAAAAAAAAAAAAAAAGAGAGAAGGATGTCTGCAATAAATGATGCAAGGAACTCCTATGATACGAAATGAGACTGTATGGAGGCGAATGGAGGTAACTTGCTCCGACTTCGGAGAATAGAGCGCTGTGTTAAGGGAACGAAACAGATGCATGACCATAGGTGGCCAAGGAAGGTTTAAAACCTCGAACCGCCCGGAAGAAGAAGGAGTGGATGGTCAGTGTTGAAACGAAAAAAATATTTACAGGAAGCAACAGGTCGAAAACACGTATCTCCTAGGAGGGAAACGACGAAGGTACAGGGCTGTACTTACGAAAATCAATTAAACGAGAACAGAAAGCTTATATCAGTTTACTTATATTTTTATCGTACGTTCTCTTGAAGTTGACATATAACTTTTGAAACGCTTTCTATTATCAGGAGTATTGGCATAACTATCCGACTTTAACTGAGTTTCATACAGATTTAAGTTACACTGGAAAGGCAGTACATGGACACAAAGTTGAGAATCCATTAGTCTTTGCTTTGAAGTCACGCATTTGACGTATTTAAACTGTTAGTAATGCCGGTGAGATATGCTAAGTTACATAAATTTCAGACATGTTTTACGAATGAAGGTCTGTCGACATGTAAAATAAACTTGTTTATTCCCACTATTTTCACCCTTCTGTTTGACACCGATGAGGTTTTGTAGTGAAAACAAGTCTTAGGGAAATCTCAACGTGGAGCGCCAGTCAAGCAGGTTCTGGCAATATGCAGGCGTTCCTGCATCGCCAGGTCACAGTCGATCTTCAAAAGTCTGGTAATGGAGTTTTCACTCTGAAATATGTCTCAGAAACACTAACTCGAACATCCTAAATACAGATAGTCGACGGACCTTTATTCATTAAACGTAAATATTTCACCGTCTAGGTCCATTATGGGACTGGTTTTAAAAAATGAAAATTTCAGTTCCATCAGTTACGGACCAATGCTTTACCGTGACATAGTCATCTTAATACTGCGTAAAAAAATCAGTTTAATTTATTCGCTGTAAATACTTTCAAGAAACGTTTCGAAACGTCTGCGACTAAGCCCATGAGATTTTATGGAAGTACCTGTTAATCCGACAACTTCCATGACGTGTTCAAAACCTGTTATCTTCTGCCAAAAGGTATCCTGATGAGTTATACAAGTCATCGCCTTGTGCAGCTAAATCGTGCTTCAGACATGCGCAGGGTAGCCGCGCGGTCTCAGGCGTCTTGTCACAGACTGCGCGGGCTCCGCCCGTCGGAGGTTCGAGTCTTCCCTCGGACATGGGTGTATGTGTTGTCCATAGCGTAGGTTAGTTTAAGTTAGATTAAGTAGTGTGTAAGCTTAGGGGACCGATGACATAAGCAGTATCGTCCCATAAGATCTTACCACAAATTTACAAATTTTTCTACCTGCTTCAGAAAAGGTACCAGTGCAGTATTAATTCGTAGCTTGGAAGGCGGGAGTCAGCAGATCAATGGCGGACAATGGTAGTTCGCAGATTCCTTCCTCCCTTTCGTCCACCTTTCGTTCGTTTCCGTCTTCGGAAGTTATAATGTTTTCATACATTTTGTTTGTTGCCGTACAAATTTAAGATACCATACTATACATTAATCAGTAATGGAATTAATGAAAAGAATCATATCTGGAGCTTGAATAGTGTCAATGTTTTTTTTTCGTTTAGTACGTCCTTTCCCATATTTTGGTCGACTAGGCTACTCCACACCACTAATGGGAGTCAACAGGCAATTTTTTTTAAGCGATTAATAGCTAATACACAAAGTGATAGCTTGTACATAAAGTGAAGTGAAGTACAACTATACAACAGCTGTGACCAGGAACGAGCTACCCTAAGTGCCTTTAGATGTGTATAGGCGCGCCGCTAGGGGTTTACCTTCACTGCTAAGAGCGTGTGTATGCGTCCTGAGCCGCCGACTTCTCACTGTTGCGGACAAGCTACTTCCACAGCTCGGTGAATAAAAAAGTTTCCAGTATTTATCATACAACATACGTGCCTCACTGCGTGCTGTCACTTGCAAGAAGCCACATGTCGATAATTTGGATCGTTTATGACATATGACGATTTGTTTGACCACAACATTCGCGATGCCATACGCGGGAATGGGCACGTCGAGCGCGACTGTCCAACGGATTCAGAACCCATAATTCGAATCCAGGTAATTATACAAGACGCAGAAGATAAATTCCAAGGGGCAGTACATAGAACGAGCCAAAACGCAACATTTCACAACTTAACTATAACCGCAAATAGGGCACATACGATGGCTTTCACAGGAAAGAAAATTTTAGAACAAGTATTCCACTTCACTTATCTAGTATGTGATATCAGTTTGAGCTATGAGAAAGATATTGAGAAGAAGGTTAATAAATATCAAGCTATCTGCAAAACAATTGGAAGAACTTTGGGAAGGAAAACAAGAAATGAAACATAAATGAAACTGAATAAAGTTAAGGCTGCGCCAGTTCTTGTGTGTGGTTTCGAATCACGGACAGTAACAAAAAGAGAAAAATCACGTATACGTGAAGCAGAGATAAAATACATGAGATACAAATAAGGAATGAAACAATAAGATCAGGTTTAGAAATCTTTTCAGTTAACGGCAACGTAGAAAGTAGACTGAAATGGATCTTTTTGACAAAATGACGGAAGACAGATTGCCAAAAAAGATAATGAACTGTTGGCCGACTTGAAATAGAGAACTAGGTAGACCTCGTAAGACATATATAGATAGATGATAGAGACCATAACAGTTGATCACAACAGCAAATGCTTGAAAAGAGATGATGATGAACTGGAGGACGAAATGAGATATCGTTCTGCTCTCAGTTTTAAATAAAATTTCTGCGTATTAACTACATTTCATTCCATGTAATGTAGAAGCTGAAATATTTACTTATTTTATGCAGCGTGTTTAGTCTGGTGGATAACGAAAATAAATTCGTTCCTTTATCGAGTGAAGATACCAGACGGTAAGATGTGCAAAAGTTAAACTCTTTTACCAACTAGTTTTCAAGGAAATGGATTATGAGAATTTCGTACCGGTCGGAACGCCATCTTTCAGCACAGCCACCAGCATTTGGCTACGAGTACAGCCACAAAAAAGTCGCCTCGGCACGGAATGCAGCGAGCACATCTGTAGCAGCGAAAGGCTTAATGGTGAAAGAAATGCCACACTAACGACGGTGGAGTTGGCTGCTGATTTGCCTTCCATGTTTCGAAATTACATGCAGATTCTGTATATGCGGATTACTGGGTGTATCAAAAATCCAACCACAGATCGTGAACTCCCGGTGCCCGCTTTCCTCTCCGCGCCTTAGGCTCTCAGCCTATCTTTATACGTAAAACTGGCGGTGATGGCATACCGTACGAGGCCTGCAGGCCGCGACAACTGCACCCCCTTTTTAAAGACCGACCTCAAATGATGTAGCACCGGCGCAGAAACGCGTTCTTGTCGTGGGCACCGTGCGACTCCGTCCTGTGGTTCCGAAGGGCCGGCCGTCGCAATTGACTGTCGCTTGCCAACTAACGTACTTTCGAACTTCTCGTTGCTGTCTCTTTGCTAGCGGTTGCTAAAGGGGGGGCGTTGATGAAAAACACATACTATTTCAAAAATGGAACAAATCCACAGTTTTGGAGATATGTCACTGAAATTTTGTACCACGCTTTACATCAAAGTAATACATTTACATATAAAATCCGTTGAGTATATATATATTCAACTTCTTTTGAATGAAATTTGAAGTTTAATTTTCAAAAAATAATGTATATTCCTTTTTCTAAAATTTCTCTGATTCATCTCTTTATATGTTGTAAGCTTCTCTCATGAGGTTTTTGGAATTGGTCAAATAGGAGAATTTTCATAATTTCTTAATTATAATTCAACAAGTACAATTTTAAATTCACGAAAAATTCCAAGCACTTTGCCCCATAACTCAGCTTGCAATCAGAATTTTAAATTTTGCTCTTGAAACACGGGTTTATTAGAAGTTTACAGAAATATGTGTACAAAATTTCGTAATTCTAGCATTCATATAATCTGAGGAAAAGGTACATAAACTTTAAAAAACAAACTTTTCAGGAAATGCAAATTAAAGCTCAAACTAACTTTTTTTCCTTTTGTCACTGAAACGTCCCCTTAGAAAACTTAATGAATTACTATGCAGATAAAGCTCTTACATTGTTTGATTTTCAAACAGATGAGCAGAGCTGAACGTACTCAGACATTTCTCTCTTTACTTATTCTGATCAACACTAAACTGACACACAATATTTTTGGTACAACGCAATCTGACTTTCAAAAATCCCTACAAAAGAATGGCCCTGACTAACATTAATCTATACGTTTCACAAATCACTTACCTCACAAAAATATTCGTTACTCGAACTACTGCAATACAGCGAGCGCCAATACTGCTAGCTAAATAAGAGATTCTAACTACTGAAGGCACTAACTACTGATAGGCATAGTTAGCAAATTGAAGATTTTGATAGAGAACAAGCAATGTGTTTACCTTAATAGTGTTCAAAAGTCACAACATATATATCAGTCCATGATATCCAGTATCACAAATTTACTCTTTCTGATGGACATAAGTCCAGATCGGCCACTCTCAAAATTCCGTCATCTCTCTCCCCACATCCGCCACTACTGGCGGCTCACCTCCAACTGCGCAACGCTACGCGCTGTTAACAGCCAATTGCCCAACACTACAATGGCGAATATTACTCCAACAATGCAAACCAACCACAGCCTTCACACTCAGTGATTTTCATATAGAGCGCTACATGGCGTTACCAACATAAAAACCTAAATAGCCTACTTACATAGCCCCCATGCTCCCCACAAAAAAATTTACAAAATGTTTTGGGCACTGGCCAATACATATTTGTTAAAATTTTTCTTAATTACAATAACAAAGATATCAAATGCACACACTTATTGATACAAAGTTGGTCAAAAGCTAAAATTTCCTCACAGTCCATAAAGACAGTCCTGATCATTCATCACAGTAAAATTGCAGTGTTTTTTTTTTCTAAAAGTCTGAGCAGTAAAAGAAAATACATACGGAAGTAGTGGATTTCCATGCAGTCTTGAAGAAGTAGTGTTGTCCTTCCAATGGGAAAACAGTGCTGACTCTTGACATCCAGACAGGTAATGGGCCACAAGAGACCAAACCCACAGCAGAGTCAGTCGAAGTTGAAGAATATTGGTAGGTAGTAGGTAGGACATCACACAGCAGACCCACTGTAGCCCTGGTACAGATTACGGTATTGGTGGGCCACCAGAGGTGCGGACCCACTGTAGTCCTTGTAGAGACGGCCAGCACCCATCTGTTGCGACTGTGCAGATGTACAATCACCATCGAAGAGTCTTGCGGAGAATATAGCAAGTCCATAAACCACCACTTCTGCACTCACAAAGTTTTTGGAATTGTCCTTAGAACCAGCAATGCTGTTAATCAGTCCCTTGCCGTATTATTAACACACGTGCAAACAATAACAGTACTCTTTTTTTTACATATTGTGCATATACTATGACCATCAGAAATGTGTGCAATGAAATGAATGCTTACAAGTTACTTAATTTGATGAACTGGTGTCCATTACAATTTTATAACATGACAGTACAATTACAAAGATACAGAAAACATCATTAAAACATAATAAAACAGATAACATTTGTAGTAATACAGGCTTCACAAAAGAATAGAAATAAACATGTACATCAGTGATACAGGAATTATGGCATAAATAAATACATAAAAGGCCAGAATAACTTTCGAAACATCAACTTCACACGTGAGCATTAAAACAAAACAGAATAAATAATGTCTAAACATCTTTACAAATTAAATAACATATTATAAATGCAAATTATATTTGAGGATAACAGTATTCCTCATAATAGCGAATGTAGCTGAGTATTAGAAAATTTCTACAACATAAGTCTTATCATATAAACACATAAAGAAAGGAAGAACACAAATACACAAGGGTACACACACACATATAACGGAATAACAGAAAAGGAAAGGACAGGGTTTTGTTTTCAGTGAGACATCAGGTACTGCAGTCCAACCCAAAACTTCATTTCATAGATGCTTCCTCTTATTTCACGTTTTTTATACCTTGTCAATGCCTTTCTTCCAATTCATCACAACTCATTCTCTCATATAGCCTACCCCCTCTTAAGCTAACTTAAATCTACTGAGCTCAGATGCTAAACTAAGGGACGAGGCAATGCAGCACAAAACAATTAACACAAACAGCAATGACAAAAAATGTAAATTAGCAAAGCAAGCAGCAGTAAATCTAAATTAGCAGAGCAAATGCAACATTACAACTAATATGAGCCAATGTGCAACAACAAGAAAAATAAATCAGTAGTAAAACTGGCTTAACAGAGTAATATAAAGTGAAATTTAGTAGCACTATGGCTGGCAAACAGCAGCAGCAAATGCTATAACTTATATCTAAACATGACAAAGCTTAAGCAGAAAAAATATCACAGTAAAGATTTTGAAATGTCTAACAACTACGTCAGATCTTAACACTAGAGTGATGCATCACCTTAACTTTCACTACTAAAAAGTTACCAGTCATTGACAAAAATAATGTATGCAATTCCTGTGAGGGAAAATGTCTTTTTGTGCTCCCTCGTTTTTTTTATGTAGATCATAAAGTTATTATTTACTGGATCTGTAGGCATAAAATATCTATATTAGTACATCTATAAAATTTTATTTTAACCAATGCTGCAGTGCAGCTAGAAACTAGATATTAAACAAAATGAGCAAATAAATACACAAGACAAGGAGTGATACGTCGTTCACTAGGCAAATGGCGTCTCCAAAGGCAGTAAAAAATCTCTCAACTAGAAAGACAATAGATATAAAATGTTCCTCATCATTTCATTAGGCATTTTAGTAAATATCATAAATTAAGAGCTCCACAGTGTAATCATATGTTTTCAAGTTTGAGCGTGTCGTAATTGTGATGCTTTCTACAAAGAAATGTGAACAGCAACGATAATGGCCTCTTTTTTTTTTTTCTCCACCTAATGGCTTTCTTTTTTCAGGTGGCTGGCACTGCTGGCCACTCACAACGCATTACGTCAAGGTCACTAGGCTTTCTTACTGAAATATTTACGACAGCAGTTTGCGCTACAGTGACAGTCTCATAAAAAAATTTCACAGGTCGAGAATTTGCATTACAAATGTGTAGAAACAAAATCCTATAAATATAACAGTGTCCAAAAAATTTTTGGTGGCATTGTGATACATTCACGCATGTACACACATTTCATAATTCTTAAAGTATGATTCTTGGTTTCCAACATACTTTTCCACAAATCAGAGTGCCTAACCACTACTCATTACTCCTTACCTTATTACACATATGCATATTCGACGACACTTCTTCAATATTTCATCGTAATAAATATGTAGCATAATCAAACTCCTCATATAGCATCATAAACATACCTCAACAGCATAATACACATCGTCGTCGTAATAACAACATCATAACAGATCAATCACATCTCAAAATCGTCACAGCTTCTTTCAATAATTTCAAGACCTTCAATAAAGTCATCTACCCCAAACATACTTTAAAAATCATGATCCCATACCAAATACGACATTCAAAGCTCTCATAGTATCACAATGGTTCCGAAAAAGTATGAACAGTTCACAAAGTGCAGACAAAATACAATTTCATAAGTGTGAAGTTATCGAACTGTGTAATTGCGTAAACATGTGTCACTGACGTAGTAAAAAGAATGTTTGTTTTTCTGTCAAATAATCAGATAGCTGTGTAATTCTGTGATAGAGAAATACGTTACCGATATGTAAAATTGTATAAGCAAATACCATACTAGTTAAGGCTCCTTGTGCTTGCCAAACACATGGTACACAAAATAAGTGTGTACCCCCCTGAGGATTAATGTATTTATATCCTCAGGTGTTACAGATTACATCAATGGAATGAAATGTATCACGGAAAACTTTCTTTATAAGTCAAAAATCTTTAAAAATAAATGTTTTAAGTACAAAATTAATAACTCAAATACGTGTACTGCCGCGCTAAATTGTGCGTCTTGTTGTAACATAATCTCTGTCATCACACAAGCGTAAAAAATGTGCCAAGTGTCGTAATTATCGTCGTCCGTAGGCAAAGTTCTGTGGAAGTCAATGTACTTACCTCGTAATAAACAAAAGCGAAATGCTATGCGTATAGATATCGTAGTTATAATTCCGTGATCAAGAAAGCACTACACTGTAACATATTGTTGTGCTTCAAAAAAGGCTGTCTCATTGTAACTATACCACAAAAGTTACTACTAAAACATGTTTCACTTTCCAGAAGAATTCTGAAAAACTGTGCAGATATAAAACACATACACCACAAAAGCAACCATGTAAATTGTGTCACACATTAGTAGCGTCATGATATAGTCGTGTAGCTGTTAAATAAACTAACCATGGTGTCATCTGGTATCTCTCAGAATGCACTTTAAATCCATAATGTATTTTCAAGTAAATCAAAATGTTGCAGTAATATCTCATTAGCAGTACTGGTATATGTTCTAAGTATGTAAGCCTTATAGTCGTTACGTAATCGTGCAACTAACAAGCAAGAATGCGCACACACAATAACACTGTGTCGTCTGTTCACTATAACAATGCATTCGTAATTACTGTCTATATATGTTCCCTAGGTTCTAGACTGGATAGTTAATTTTAAAACATAGTTGCATGTTAACAGTTTCTAAGTATGACAAAGAGT
Organism: Schistocerca piceifrons; assembly: GCF_021461385.2. Taxonomy (NCBI): domain Eukaryota; kingdom Metazoa; phylum Arthropoda; class Insecta; order Orthoptera; family Acrididae; genus Schistocerca; species Schistocerca piceifrons. The sequence goes on from NC_060141.1 coordinate 589,342,070, forward strand.
ACTAGTAACGTGAAGTGAAAAATTTTATATGAAAGACTAAGTTAAAAAGCACAGTATCATTCAATAAATGATTTTACATGTGAAATGTGGTGTAAACCTTTACTCTTCTAGTACACAGATTTTCAACTTGAACGCAATGATCATGCGGTATACGTCGGTAAAGAATACTGGAATTTTTCTCTAGGTTAAGTTATGTTATTCTTCTCAAGCCCATCCGGCGCACGTGGCTGCCTGCGGTGCGAATCATTGTCTGTCTCTTTGTTGGCGTGCGTCGTTCCTGGAATTTGGAGATCTAACTTCTACAAATTCCCCTTGACGAGAAGGCCCTGCCCTGTTTGAATCCCGCCAGTTCTGATGAAATTCAGGTCTGTCGTTATGATTATATCGTCTGTCGTCATGTCGGTAATTACTGTAATTAATTTCTTGTCGGTCACGTGGTGGAGAACTTCTCCCTGAGTAGTAACTGCGCGGCGGACCGTTGTGTCTGAAGTTATTCTGTCTCCCTTGATAATAATTGTTTTGGTTCCCATATTGTCTGTTTCTATGGTTGTCTCTGTCACATTCATTACTATGGAAATGCGATCTTTCTCTGTAATTATTACTACTCTGCCAACGGTTGTCATACGGGTGGTGTCTGTTTTGGTCACGATTTACGTTGTAAGAATAGCCTTGTCGTGTCCAGTTATTATTTCTGTTATCGCGGAATTGTGACGGATGTGACCTGTAATCGTTGGTTTTCTGTTTTCGCGTTCAGCGATTGTCAGTGTCAATTTCCAGTTCTTGTAACAGTCCCTAAAAAGCTTCAATGTCGTCTTTGCAACGTCCTGCCAAAATAATATGTCGTAAATGTTCAGGCAATTTGATTAAGCAAATGCGGATGAGTTTTGCGGGGCTTTTGAAAGATATTGACTCTTATGTAACATATCTTCGAAATATTTGACAAGACTGGAAAAATTCACATTGTTAGAAATGTTTCATCATTATGATGCTATGTTTTATTCGGTCTTGTGTAGCTTGAGACCAATATGCTGCCAGGAAGGCATGATAAAAGTCTCCCTCACTGTGACAATCGTGAATGACCGATCGCATTCTTACAGCTGGTTCATTCTCTAAGTAGCCACACATAAATTCTAACCTGTGCTCCAATGACCAGTTGGGAGGAAAACAATAAGAGAATTGATGAAGCCACGCTTGTGGATGAATGTCGTTGCCGGAATTCTTAAATGTTTTGAATTTACGTGTAGTAATAAACATCTTATAGTCAAAATCATCATGTCGGCGAGTCGCATGTCGATCATTGTTACGTCGTTTCGGCTGTTCCATCTCAAAATTCGGTGTACCTTGCCAATTTCTTTCATAATTTCCGAAGTGCCCTGTGTTATTATTTTGTGGCTTTTCCGTATTTCTATGTCACTCTTCCCGTATTGGAGCGCGAGTGTCCTCTGAAATATGTAATTCTTGTATTACCTGTGTCAACTGATCTTCTATTTCCCGGATTTCTCTTTGGTGTTGCGTATTAATTTGATTCTGATTTTGTTTGAATTTCTTAATTTGTTCATACTCTTCTGTATCATTAAAGACTACTGGTCTTGTGTCATTCAGATTATCATCTACATTCGTAGATAAATTATTTAGCTGATTCGAAAGTTCGACTACTTTCTCTGATAATGAGCTAATTTCCTCCATGTGCCTTTCTGAACCAATTTTCAGAGTATCTACTGTGTCCTTTAAGTTTTCCTGAGTTTTTGCAAGTAGCGTAACCGAATCGGTAGATGCAACTGAGTCAATTTTAGCCCGCAAGGTCTTGTGATTTTCATGAACAATAGTTTGCAGTTCTTTTACGGCTGCTTCGTGGTTCTGTAATGCATTTTCATGCCGCGAAAAAATAGGTTGAAAATGCTCCAAAATTTGAGTTTTTACGTCATTACAGACTTTTTGACGTTTCGATTCGATGTTATGTAACTCAGTAGTTAAATCGTCACGTGTTTGTTCAAGCGTGGTGTCTAACCTTTGAAGATTTTGTTCCAGTGTGTCTAACTTTTTAAGATTTTGTTCCATTGTGTCTAACTTTTGAAGATTTTGTTCCATTGTGTCTAACTGTTGCTGTGTTTGTCCCTGATTTTGTTTCATTTGTTGCATTAATTGCAATTATAATGTATTTGTGTCTGGAATCTGTTCCTGTATGCTTTTCGGCAGTGCATTTGCACCGCCAACATTCACATTTTGACAAGCAGAAAATGTGTCTTGACTTATTTGAGAAAACGGTGAGCACCCAAAACCTGAATCTGCAGTATTTGCAAGATTGTGTCCTGTTATTCCCGATTCCTGAGGCGAGCTGTTGCTGACCGATCGATCGATAATGCTTCCCTGTTCACTAATTGTTTCACTGTCTACGCCATTATTTGCCGCCCACTCCATTTCCCTATGCACAATTACCAAGTTACCACTTTGAATGTCTGTTAATTCATTACTCAGTGGTGCTGATAATCTACGCTCATTGTAACTATTATTTCTCAGTTTACTTTGGAGCCTAGTGTTATGTTTTTCACACGCCATTATTGTCACAATATTTCACATGATAACACAGAAAAGCACAATTTGAAGAGCAAAATAAGAAAACACATTAACATAGCACTGAAAATAATAACTAGTTAATTGCAAGTGCAGCTGCGAAATACTTGGTGCAAATCTACATGCATGCCACAACTGTATTACTGTACAACAATGAAAAACTACAACTACAAAGGGAATTCTCTCTATAATCATGTGCTAGCAATAAACAATAGCTACACTAATTACAGAAACTACAAGAAAAAAATCAGAATATTCCAGTAAGGTGTCCTGGCAGGGTCGCCATATGAAACATCCCCTTAGAAAACTTAATGAATTACTATGCAGATAAAGCTCTTACATTATTTTATTTTCAAACAGCAGAGCAGAACTGAACGTACTCAGACATTTCTCTCTTTACTTATTCTGATCAAAACTAAACTGACACACAATATTTTTGGCGCAACACAATCTGACTTTCAAAAATCCCTACAAAAGAATGGCCCTGACTAACATTAACCTATACCTTTCACAAATCACTTACCTCACAAAAATATTCGTTACTCGAACTACTGCAATACAGCGAGCGCCAATACTGCTAGCTAAATAAGAGATTCTAACTACTGAAGGCACTAACTACTGATAGGCATAGTTAGCAAATTAAAGATTTTGATAGAGAACAAGCAATGTATTTACCTTAATAGTGTTCAAAAGTCGTAATATATATATATATCAGTCCATGATATCCAATATTACAAATTTACTCTTTCTGATCATACGTCCAGATTGGCCGCTCTCAAAATTCCGCCATCTCTCTGCCCACATCCACCACTGCTGGCGGCTCACCTCCAACTGTGCAACGCTACGCGCTGTTAACAGCCAACTGCCCAACACAACAATGGCGAATATTACTCCAACAATGCAAACCAACCACAACCTTCACACTCAGTGATTTTCATATAGAGCGCTACATGGCGTTACCAACATAAAAACCTAAACAGCCTACTTACATCACTTCCTCAGAAGGCACCACATTTTTACTCTGGGTCGTCTTTCGCTTCAAGGCTTCTCTTCTGGTTTCTTTTTGTCTGTCTTCTTTCCTTTACAGGGTCTTCAACTGACTTTTCAGCTGCAGAGACGCGCTGTAGATCTATTTTTCTCAGGATGTCTTGAGTACAATTTCGTATCTTGAAGCCAATTCTTTCTAATAGCTTCAGTTTCCCGACGTTCCCATTATTAAATACAATAACTGCATCATAAGTTGCAATTCTGACAACTGTAGCAGATGCAGATGTGTTTTTTGGGCATCGTTTCCATATGAGTGAGTTTTGAGACGCATTTGGATTTTGGATTTTGCCATGAACACACTTTCTGAGAAGTTCAGTATCGGCCAAAGATGATCTATAAAACCCAAGAGTATGTATCACGGCCTTCTAGACGTATCCCGCACACGTTTGGTTGAAAGTAATACACAGAATCGTTGTTCACTGAGCGGGTATTGAAGTTCTGTTTGAATACGTGGGCTTCGCAGGGAGGCCGCGTCACACTTTTAATTAATTTTCAGGCACTTCGGATGCGATTTCAACATTGAAACTTTGGAAACATATTGTCCGTAAGTTGTACTAACAAATAAAAAATAAATCGAAAATTGACATTTTTGGTCAATTTCATCAACGTCCCCCCCTTAAAGTGATGCAACTCCCAACTGTAACGGTCGTATGGCAGCGAAACTCTGATGCGTTAATAAGAAACAGATTTACTCTGGAAAGAAATTAATTCCAATTTTGGACACCAGGTGCAAATCTGACACGGTAAATGCAATAGAGGCGCACAGAAATGTTTCCATATGTCATGGATTAGGAAAGGGACGTGGGAAGGAAATGTCAAAAAAGTGAGAAAGGCATAATGTTGATTTTATTATTAACCGCCGCCTACACAGTTTGTTCAGTATAAATACCGGAGACGTCGATTCGTGAAACGACGTGATCAGCAGTTGCTCGCAACAGTTCCAGCCTTCACATACGTAGAGGCCGAAGTCAGTGACTTACACAGAGCTGCGCTCTTCCAAGGCAGGAATCATATGATGTACAAGGAGAAGCCGACAACTGCAGACTCTCGGTACGCCTGAGAGGTCCTTTGGGTGTGTTCTCTTCAAAGAAGAATGGATCGAAAATAAAGATGCTTGTGAACCCACACCACACAGTCACATAGGTCGAGTACAATGGCTCTTCGTGCACAACATGCAAATTCGGTAGTTCTGTGTATTCACTAGATCCTCTGGTGTAAAATAAGCCTTGTCTCTCCACAGAATATTTCGCGGCCACATGTCATCAAATTCGATCTGTGCGAGAAACCCAAGAGCAAATTCAGAACGTTGCTGCGGATCATGAGGTGTCAGTTGCTGCACCGTCAGGACCTTGTAGGTGTATTAGTATGAAATAGGCCGCAAATCTTACCGTGCTGTTGATCATAGGATGGACAACTTTGACGACACTGCATGAACACTAGTACTACCCGGGACATGCACTGCACAGTCAGTAACAGCAACAGAAACTTCGTCAATAATTTCCGCTTGGATAGGACGCCTTGCTCTTCCGAATTTCGTTATCATCTTCTTCAAACCGCTTAGCGACATCGGGCCTCTCCTCAGACTTTTTGGTCTGCGATACTCTCTCAGTTCTGCACCGTAATAGCTGCCTTTCGCATGAAACAGTTTCATTAACAGTGCATGGTCTCTCTTCTCGTTAAATTTTTCGCTCATGTTATAGCTTGTCAAACGACAGAGTGGGTGTCATAACGGCGAAGAAACAGCGTAGAGCGCCGGATTTTCACCTGGTGGCCAAATTAGGAACAAATTTTTTCCGTCTTAAATCTGTTCCGTATTAATACCTTAGCGTATGTACAAAGTTTCTCTGCCATATGATAATTACAGCCCTCACAGGACCTCCTCGAGTAGCTGCATTTTAATTATAACCACCTGGCACACAGCGTGAAATTACAGTGTTTCCACAAAATCGGTGCAGGGAAACTGAGTTGCAGCTAGCTCTTTCAGTCGCTAAATAGTGAGAATACAGGAAGAGTAAACATAGCTACTAATATTTCGCAAGGTATCACTACTTCAGAAACACGTGCAAGAAGGAGAAGAAAATCAGTTATTATTAGTTTTCCCTCTAGGGCTGACTGCAAATTATTTAAAGAGAATTCCAACAAAAGTTTTATTTATAGAGCATCTTCCGTGGTTATTCAGCAAGATTCACACATGCACTAAGCAACTTTTGCCATTCTGCAATATTTCTTGCTCTGCATTATTTACACTTCACTTTTCTAATTTGAGTGTTGCCAAACTGTGGAACTACATTTTTAAATTTTCTTTTTAATCGTTTGTAAGTCTGTGTGTGTGTGTGTGTGTGTGTGTGTGTGTGTGTGTGTGTTTGTGTGTGTATGTGAGTTAGTGTAAATTAGTGACATTTCTTGTATGTTAAGCAGAAATGTGAGAGAAGATGGTGATGGGGGGGGGGGGGGTTGATTGCAAGATTTTTTTAATGTATGGCGGAGGCGGGGGAAGGATGGGCCTGGATGGTGATTATACCTGTTTTTAGGTAATACTAACAAACCTCCCTGGTATCATTAAGTATCTATAACTGGGTGACTTATCTGTCTTTCCTATAATTTCGTTTACAAATAGTTCAAATTGCACTGAGCACTATGGGACGTAACTTCTGAGGTCACCAGCCCCCTAGAACTTAGAACTACGTAAACCTAACTAACCTAAGGACATCACACACATCCATGTCCGAGGCAGAATTCGAACCTGCAACCGTAGCGGTGGCGCGGTTCCAGGCTGTAGCGCCTAGAACCACTCGGCCACTCCGGCCGGCTTTTCGTTTACAGGTCACCGCATAGAATAATGATTGAAATTCGAGGAGCAGCATAATCACTTTCATATAACTTAAACAGCACACACAAGGAAAATTTTCCGGAGGCACGAATGATATGTGTTCCACCTTTCATTGGTGTTTGGAGTGACGTCTCATGGCAAAGTCGTGAACCGCGCTGCTCGACGCCACCTACTCTGCCAGTTGAACACGCGATGCCGATGAGTGCGGACAACGGAACGCGCGCGTCCGAGACAGCCGGCTGGGTCGCGTCGGGGCCGGCCACTGGCCGGTCGGTGGGGCCTGCCCCGCTCCCCACAGGACGGATACAGTGGCGACGACCCCTGCAACGACAACGGATTCTGACAGGCAACATAATGAGGACAGGACCACGACGAGCGCTATGCGAATGCAGAGCAGAGGACAACATACGTCAAACCCCTGTGGCGAGAGAAATCAGCTAACACAGAACGATCAGCAACAACGGGAACTAAGACGTGAAATACAACACATGATTCTGCAAAGTCAGGAAGTATACGACAACCGCACTAGTACAGTTCCTACTTCACAGCCTGAAGAACAATTTTCTCCACCAGAAGACGACGACGAAACGGAGGGAGTCTCCTCTGAAGAAGTTTGGACCATGCAGCCCACCGACGGAGAGGGCGATTTTGCACTAGTTCGCCAAAGTAAACAACTCAACGCTTCTCCTAAGCAGAACAACTCTCGGAAGCGACAACGTCCAGAAGAACTGAAAACTTCCAACAGTTATGCGGCTATTGCGACGGAAGATACTACGGATGCTCCAGAACGTATGGACCAGACGAGTGACGTCAATCTCGAAGCAGATAAAGAGGGGACAGATGGCTCTGGTCGGAACTTACTACGCAAAGTCCCGCCCGTTACTATTTACCATACCAAGAACTACATGGAACTCAACAAGCCGCTGAAAGCGAATATCGACGGCAGTCTTAAGGCCATCTACCAACGAGACAAGATCAAATATCACTTTGACTCCTATGAAGATCAACGGCGGGCCATCAATTTCTTTGTGTCGAATGACATCCACTTTTTTACACATCAGGCCGCAGAGGACAAGGACCTCAAAGTGGTTGTCAAACGTCTACCTGCCGAAGTTACGGAGGAAGAACTGAAAGCCGCTCTGATAGAGAAGGGTTTCCCCGTCATCAACGTCCACCAGTTTAAAAATCGAGACGACCACGCGAAGGAATTACGACCTCAAGATGCTTACTGTGTCACGTTGCCAGCCCAAAAGGAAAACTACAAGATTTACGACATCAAATACCTTCTATATACTAAAGTCGTTAATGAAACCTACAACAGACAAGAAGGACCTGTCCAATGTCGCCACTCCCAGCGATTCGAACATACGGCTAATTATTGCAGCTTGCCTGCTGGCTGCGTTCGATGTGAAGGGCAACACCGATCTTCAGCATGTTCTCATCCCCGAGGGGCTCCGCCGAAATGCGCTAACTGTGAAAAGGACCATCTTGCCACATGGCGTGGTTGCCAGAAATACCAGGAACTTCTCAGGAAATACACACAACGGTCTTCCCCGCAGCCATCTCAACGGAGGACTCGTGTAATACGGAACTCCAACCTGACGCCACACCCTCCGCCCCACCGTCAGCAGACGCCACAAGAACAGCTGGCGGTGACACGGCAGCCAGTAACACAGCCTCCTCCTGAAGCACTTCCACCTCGACAGTACCGCCAGCATTATTCATATGCCCACGCAGCATGACCACGCCGACCGGAACCGGAAACCTACGTCTCACCAGCTCATTTGATGTATTCTATAGCTCCAGCCCTCTCTGATGTCGCCAAATTTCTCACCGCCGTGCAGCAACAACTAGTGGGGATACTTTCTTTAATCGAATGTGTATTGAAGGCCTTTGGAACACCTTAAGATGGATCGCCCTGGGACCACGAGAAACCTGAAAATCTGTATATGGAACGCCAACGGAATGAAACACAAGAAAACAGAATTCACTGAATTTTTACAACGTCACAAAATCGACATCGCACTTGTCTCTGAGACGCACCTTCGTCCAACAACTGAGCTCAGATTTCGTAACATGTACGTCTATAGAACGGACAGACAAGGCCAACTAGGTGGAGGGACCGCAGTTCTGCTTAAAGGGGAACTGCGGCACCATCATGAGACGTCACCACACCTCCAACATCTGGAGGCAACAGCAGTAACGGTTCTATCGGCGGCAGGCAACATCACTTTCATTTCCGCGTACAACAGCCCCGGTAAAAACCTGGTGCCAGACGACCTAAGGAGTATCTTCACCAATTTTGACAAAATCTTCCAAGGAGTTGACCTTAACAGCAAGCACGTCGCGTGGAATTCCCGGCGGACGAACCCTCATGGACGAACTTTGATTGCCATGGAAGAAGAACTGGGCATCACAGTCCATGGCCCACGAGAGCCCACACGGATTCCTTACGTCGATCGGCAAGAAGCAGACGTCCTAGATATTGCTATCATCAAAAATATCGAGACGAACCTCCAGCTCCGCACCGTCGACGATCTTTCGTCTGACCACCGACCTGTTATCAGCGTAGTGGAAAACGCAACGGCCAACCTTCCGCCCCCAACCTCACAAACTCTGAACTGGGGTCAATTTCGGACATATCTTGACAACAATATCTGCCCGACGCAGGACGTTTCAACACCGAAAACCATCGACATCGCGGTACAAACTTTGACGCAGAAGATAAAGGTAGCCAAACGGAGGGCAACTACTCACACGGCCTACCCTGTAGTAGCTTTCGACGAGTTCCCGCCTCTACTCCTAGAACTGAAGACACAGAGAAACAGGAGCAGGCGACGTTGGCTCCGCTATAGAAACCCGATCGATCGACGAGAAACACACGTCTTAACACGAGAACTGCACAGGAGAGTAGCCGAGTGGCGACAGCAGGTCTGGGAAGATAAGATGGATGAATTCTTACTTCGAACCAAGAACGAATGGCAGGTAGTCAAGAACATACGACACCAGCGGCCACCTAAACAAGCCATCCGAGGACCAGATGGCCTCCTCTATGACGAACTCGCCCAGGCAGAGCTGTGTGCTACGACTTACCAAGAACAGATGTCTACACCAGCGGCCCCCGTGAACGACGTCCGCCTGCAAGAACAGGAAGCCGTCGTTACAGCAGAATGGACTGCTTTTCGTACTGCGCCTGTGCAGAGCCGCCCACAACTCACCACACCAGCAGAGATCCGTAAAATTATCCGGAAGACTTGGAATAATGCAGCGGCTTGGAATAATGCCAACGACTCCATAAGCAACACCGATTTGAAACACTTGCCCAGGAAGCCAACTGTGCTCCTTACCCGAATTCTCAACAGCTGCCTTCTGCAGGGATATTTTCCTACGGCGTGGAAGACGGCTCGAGTAGTTCCAGTACCCAAGCCAGGTAAAGACCCAGCAGAACCCAACAGTTACCGGTCAATTAGCCTCTTGCCGACCCTTGGCAAGATGCTCGAGAGAGTGCTGTTGAAGAGGCTCCATGACACGCTTACAGCGCATAATGTTATACGACCCGAACAATTCGGTTTCAAGGACAAGTTATCTGCCGAACTTCAACTTCTGCGGGTCACCGAACGGATACAAGACGGATACAACAAGCAGCACTTCACGATTGGTGTCTTCCTTGACATCGAAAAAGCTTACGATAAGGTGTGGCGGCCCAACCTTATCGTCAAAATGCATCGCACTACCCCTATTGCGGATTGTTACATTAGACTCATAGACAGCGTTCTGCAGGACAGGAAACTATATGTCCGAGTCGACGACAAAAACTCCGAAATGAAACTGATCTCCGCAGGAATTCCGCAGGGCTCTGTCATTTCGCCTCTGCTTTTCAACTTATATATAAATGACATCCCAACAGTCCCCCTTGTTACGGCGAGTTTTTATGCGGACGATACGGCCTTTCTGGCAACTGAACGACACTTGGACCAGCTAATCGCTATGATGCAACGGCAACTAGCTGTAATGGAACGCTGGGCGCTGCAAAATAAGATAACTATCAACCCGACGGAGACGGCAGCCGTTCTATTTGATGTGGACTGCTAAGGCAGCCAGTCCACAGTGACGGGTAGCCGAAAGAAAGGCACACTCCGACTGGCGTGAAGTCTGGAACAGGATAAGTATTGACTTCTAATAAGAAAAGTATGCAGCTCCTCGAATACTTAACTTTATTCTTTGTTGGTTTACAACGTTCTTCTTGAGACATTTATACGATAATTTTCAAACTATGTATGGCTAATGGCGCCTTGCTAGGTCGTAGCTATGGACTTAGCTGAAGGCTATTCTAACTGTCTCTCGGCAAATGAGAGGAAGGCTTCGTCCGTATAGTCGCTAGCAATGTCGTCCGTACAACTGGGGCGAGTGCTATCCCGTATCGCGAGACCTGCCTTGTGGTGGCGCTCGGTCTGCGATCACACAGTGGCGACACGCGGGTCCGGCATGTACTAAATGGACCGCGGCCGATTTAAGCTACCACCTAGCAAGTGTGGTGTCTGGCGGTGACACCACATTCCTCCCCCGCAAATCGGCGAACGGTCGTGTGATAAGGCTTCCGCCCGCCGTGGGGAGGACCCCATGTTGACGTATGCGATGAGGTGGGGAGCCTAACAACAGGCGAGGCTGTGCCACCCGCACCCGGCCATTCGGTCCGAGGGGAGCTAGGAAACGCCTGAAAACCTAGTCCAGGGTGCACGTCAACATGCGGTGTATGCGCCCGTAAAGAGACAGGAGGGGCCGAAGGGTCGACCTCCATTGCGTCGGGGTACCCGACGCGCGATGACGTCATGTGGTCCGGAGCGGGCAAGAGTTCCTTGGCGGAGGACAGCTGGTCACGGGAAGCGATCGGCGGCGCGTGACCCAGGGAGGCGCATGGCGGCTGCAGCGAAGCGTCGAATGCGGGCGGCGGCGGCGGCGGCGGCTGCGGCGGCGGCTGCGGCGGCGCGTCGCCATGGGGCAAAATGGAAGGCATCGTTGGTAACACCTGGGGATGAGGCGAGCCAGTGGATGGGTCCCCAGGGCGCTGACCGGACGGCACCGTCGCTGAAAGCAGACGGGGAGCGGCAGAACCCGGGCGACGACAGAGGCGCAGCTGATTGAGATGCCGACGCACCTCACCAGAGGCCCCCAAAACCAAATACATCGCGCGGCCGAGGCAGCGAAGAATGCGCCCTGCGAGCCAACGCCGTGAACCTCGATAGTGGCGATAGAATACAACGTCGCCTGGAGCAAAAGCAGGAGTCTGCCGCTGCACAGGAACCTGATGCGGCGGATGCAGCAAAGACATCAAGGTTCGATGAGGACGACCGTGGAGCAACTCAGCCGGCGAGCGACCATCTCGGGGCTGAGAGCGATACGATGACAAAAAGAGCAACAACGCGTCCTCCCGAGAATGCGACTCTTTCAACTTCAACATCTGTGACTTGAAAGTCCGAACCAACCGATCAGCGGCACCGTTTGACTGAGGCGGAAACGGCGCGGATGTCAGATGATGAATACCATTAGCCTGGCAGAATGACTGAAATTCTGCGGACATGAATTGTGGGCCATTGTCGGAAACAATAGTCTGCGGAAGACCTTCAATGCAAAAGATAGCAGACAACGCTTGGATGGTGGCAGATGACGTCGTGGAAGACATCCGGACAACAAAAGGAAAATTACTGAAGGCATCTACGAGAACCAACCATCGAGCATTCCAGAACGGACCAGCAAAATCAATGTGCAAGCGTTGCCAAGGGGAAGTGGCTTTCGGCCATGCAAAGACTTTCTGCGGCGGTGCGGATTGTTGTTCGGCACACGCCAAGCAAGAAGAACACATATTCGTAATCGCAGCATCGATTCCGAACCAAGTACAGTGCTGACGAGCAAGTTGTTTCGTTCGCACTATACCCCAATGTCCTTGGTGAAGAAGCCGTAAAACAGAGGACTGTCACGAACGTGGGACCACGACTCTGGACTGATCATTATCAGAACGCAACAACAAAACACCACGTCGAACAAAAAGTCTCTCCTTGTGAGCAAAAAATCGGCGAACCAACGGATCCTCGATCCGAGACTTTGACAAAGGCCATTGCGTAGCAACAAAACGCAAAACGGTAGCAAGGACCGGGTCAGCAGCTGTGGCTGTAGCTACACGACGAAAATCAATTGGAAACGATTCGACCACTTCATCGGTTTCCGAATCAATGAACATGCAAGCAAGTTCGGAAGAATCGAATGCTTTATCCTCAGCAACAGGCAAACGGGACAACGCATCGGCGTTTCCGTGCTTAGCAGTGGACCGATACAAGATATCGTAGCGGTACTGCGAGAGGAAAATAGACCAGCGAATGAATTTCTGCGCTGTACGTGGAGGTACAGGCTTGTTCGGATGAAAAAGCGATGTTAAAGGTTTGTGGTCTGTGATGATGGTAAAGTGACGACCATACATGAAATCATGGAACTTAGTAACACCAAACACGAGAGCCAAAGCTTCTTTCTCTATCTGGGAATAATTTCTTTGCGCAGACGAGAGCAATTTGGACGCAAAGGCAATAGGGCGATCATGCGAGCCAACTTTGTGCGCAAGCACAGCACCGATCCCGAAATCCGATGCATCTACCATCAACAAAAGGGGTTTCTGGGGATCGAATGGCGTAAGGCAAGTATTTGAAAGCAACGCCGATTTCAACTGGCGAAAGGCGCGTTCGCATTCCGTCGTCCAGACGAACGGAACACCCTTACGGCGTATGCTACGAAGTGGAGCTGAAATGGAAGAGGCATTGCGCAGAAAGCAATGATAATAGTTAATTTTACCCAACACACTCTGTAGCTGCTTCACATTCTGTGGCAAAGGCAATTCTTGTATGGCACGGAGGTGCTCTGGACTCGGATGTATGCCTTGGGCATTAATGACATGTCCCAGGTATGGTAAGTCACGAGCAAAATACACACACTTGTCCTTCCTCAAGCGAAGACCATTTTGTCGCAAGACCTGAAATAATGTTCGTAGGTTCGCAAGATGATCTTCTTCTGTCTGTCCGGAGATCACTATATCGTCCAGATAGTTTGCTGCAGTAGGGACCGACGCACAAAAAGTTTGTAAATATTGCTGAAACAATGCAGGGGCGGATGCACACCCGAATGGGTGTACAATCCAAGATGCGTGTTAACCATCAATACGCGCTGGGATTCGTCGTCCACCGGTATTTGCAAGTACGCATCGGCGAGGTCCAACTTTGAAAAATATTTTCCCGGGCACAGTTTATCAAAAAGATCTTACGGGCGGGGCAAAGGAAAAGTAGCAGTCACTAGTTGTGGATTCACTGTGGCCTTGAAGTCCACGCAAAGTCTCAATTTTCCGGAAGGTTTTGGCAAAATTACTAAGGGTGAGGCCCAGAGAGAAGCTTGCACACGTGCAATTACACCTTGTGATTCTCAATCGTTTAATGTTCTTGCGACCTCATCACGCAATGCGTGGGGAACATTGCGCGCTCTGAAAAATTTCGGTTGTGCGTTGACTTTCAGTTCCAAATGTGCTTCATAGTTTTTAGCGCAACCTAAGCCCGGTGCAAAAATGTCTGCAAATTCGTCACATAGCCGAGAAACATTGTCTGAAGGCACAGTCTGATTCACTGATAGGACCTGATTTGCGATAGACATGTTAAACAATTGAAATAAATTTAAACCAAACAAGTTCACTGCAGTAGAAGAACGAAGAACGTAAAATGACACAAGTTTCGTTTGTCCCTTGTATGTTGCAAGAAGAGTGCACTGTCCTAACACAGGGATGAGCTGTCCTGAATAACTTTTTAACTGAACATTTCCGGCACGCAACAGAGGTTTGCCCAGTTGTTTGTACGTGTCATGATTGAGCAATGAAACTGCAGCTCCGGTATCGAGCTGGAATGGTATGACCTTGCCATTAAAGTCCAAATCTACAAAAAGTTTATTGTCCTGCTGACGACAAGAGCGACTGTTTTGTGCAATTTGAACAGACACTGGTACAGAATCACTTGCTAATTGACGTGATATCCGGCGACGTCGACGCACACTTTTTGTGGGACGAACACAGTCACTGTTATAGAAAGTGGCACTGGACGGGGTGGAAGTAACGACATGAATGTCCATGGGCGAAGGTCCACGAGCCTGAGTGTCCTTGGTTCGATTCCAGCGCGAAGCAAAGGGCCTGGAATGGTTGTGATTGTCTGATCTGAGCTTTTTCTGGCAAACACTTTGAACATGTCCTTTCCTATTGCAGAAAAAGCAAATTGCTTGGCGTGACGGGCAATGTTCATGCGAATGTCTAGTAGCACACCGCGGGCATGATTTCACTGCACTTGTGTGCTGGCGCGGCACACCTGGTTTAGAGCGCGGCGGCAGCTGCGTCGAAGTGCGCGAGGGCAGGTTACCGGGCTGCGCAGCGCGCCCAGCGGGCCGGTTAATGTTACACACTGCTGGCGAAGTGTCAAAAGATTCCTGAGCACAGTCAAGTGTGTCTTGCCTATCTAATATGTCTATCACTTGTTGAAGGGAGGGATTAACTAGTTTCAAAATTTGCTCCCGTATACGAACATCAGAAACGTTCTGTGCTATTGCATCATGTACCATTGTATCTGAATAAGGAAGTCCACAGTCACATTCAAAGGCATAGTCCCTAGTAAGTCCTTGCAAAGTTGCAACCCAATCCCTATTAGTTTGACCGGCCGTACGTTTTGTACGAAAAAACTTATACCTTTTTGCAACTACATTAACTGTTTCTTTGAAATAGGCATCTAAAGCAGACAAAATTTCTTCGTAGGACAGAGTTGCTACGTCGTGTCAGGGAAACAATTTCACTATCACACGGTAGGTGGACACACCTACACACGAAAGCAAAAACGGCTGCCGCTCATTACCTTGAATTCTGTAGACGGCGAGATGAAATCCAAACTGGCGGGACCATTCAGTCCAGATCTCGTGGGTTTGGTCAAACTGGCGAAACTGCGGTGCAACTGCATATTGTGGCGGCGGCAGCGATGAAGCGGCGGCTGCCGCATCGGTTTGAATGGCACGTTGACCCTGGACGAGCTGTCCAAGGGCATCCAATAACGCCTGCGTCTGCTGATTCTGCAAGCGATAAAATTCGGACAGTACATCTGGCGAAGCCATGACACAAGTAAATGTAAGCAATCAGAAAGAACACTTTTCCCTCGTCGCCAATGATGTGGACTGCTAAGGCAGCCAGTCCACAGTGACGGGTAGCCGAAAGAAAGGCACGCGTACACACACGCCGACTGGCGTGAAGTCTGGAACAGGATAAGTATTGACTTCTAATAAGAAAAGTATGCAGCTCCTCGAATACTTAACTTTATTCTTTGTTGGTTTACAACGTTCTTCTTGAGACATTTATACGATAATTTTCAAACTATGCAAGGCTAATGGCGCCTTGCTAGGTCGTAGCTATGGACTTAGCTGAAGGCTATTCTAACTGTCTCTCGGCAAATGAGAGGAAGGCTTCGTCCGTATAGTCGCTAGCAATGTCGTCCGTACAACTGGGGCGAGTGCTATCCCGTATCGCGAGACCTGCCTTGTGGTGGCGCTCGGTCTGCGATCACACAGTGGCGACACACGGGTCCGGCATGTACTAAATGGACCGCGGCCGATTTAAGCTACCACCTAGCAAGTGTGGTGTCTGGCGGTGACACCACACTTTTCACACGGAGGAAACCAGTTCTGAACGACAGACTCCAAATAACTGACCAATTTATCCCATGATCGCCGGGAGTGAAGTATCTCGGTGTCTGCCTTGACAAAAAATTACTCTTTACGCAGCATATTGACGACAAGAAGACGGCAGCCCAGAAGATGGCCAGGTAATTGATTCCGTTCCTGAAGAGTAAGGATCTCAACCCTAAGACTAAACTCCAATTGTATAAGGCAACGGTGGAACCCACACTGTTGTATGGCTCCACCTCGTGGGGAACTACGTGCGTCTCCAACTACAACAAACTCCAAACGCTGCAAAACATTTGCTATCGATGGATCACAGGAGAGCTCCATGGTGGACAAGAAACGTCGACATCCGCACCGCACTCCATGAGACCACTATACAAGAGAAGGTCCATGACAAGGCTCTACGAGTTTTTGACAAGATCAATGCCCTTAGGGACGAAGTTCGACAATTAGAATCTGTAGGAGCGGTAAACCCTGCAAGATGGCACAAGTATAGGGTACCGAAGTCAATAACGTTTCACCCCCCATAGGCAATCTGTCATAAGACGAGGAAGCAGTCACACATAACAGCCTTGACACATTTCACCCTCCACAAGAGATAGACATCACCAAAGACAGCAGGCTAAAGGACCCATTGCGTGTCCTAGCTTAACTGAATGTGTAATGAATAAAGTGTTTCCCTTTTATCCTTACATCCCATCCTAGAAGAAGAAGTCATCAAGGATGATCTCTTCAGTCCACACTACACACTAAAAAAAAAAAAAAAAATACTCTGCCGATTGCAGCGCCAGTTTACCGCGAGCTACGCCGACTTTCCATCCAACCGTCCGTCTACAGCGCCAGAACGGCGCAATCCACTACAACGCAACGAAGTTCATTGTGAGCTATGGCCACTTGCCAGCTACCCGATTCCAACACCAATCGGGACAAGTTACATTTTCTGTGAGACCATTTTCTGCATTTCCTTCCACACCTCGTAAACAATTAAATGTAACCGGAAATGTCTGTTCTTATCACCTTACTGTATGATACATCTTGCGTGACAGGTTATTTAGGATGTCGACCTAAGCTCGCGCCGGGCTGGCACTGCAGTTGAGCAGGCGCTAAGTCTGCCTGCTGTGCCCATAAACCTTCCTTATGAATCAGTCTGTCTGTTAGCGATAACCGCATGAAAAGTCCTACAGTAGTTCCTGAGATTAGCCTTCAAATACAGAAGGAAAAACGCGCTGGTGACTTTAATTTATAATGTGTACAGTTGATTCCAAGAAGTTCTGTCATCCACTGCTAGGTGGCAACAGCATCTTTTCACAGCGCTGGTGAACTTTAATTCATCGTAAATTACACAATTCGCACCAAATATTTACAGCTTACATACGAAAACTTTACTGCTGAATCAGTCTACAAGTGAAAACGGCATCAAAATACCCACAGTGTTTTCTGTCATTAGCCTGAACACATGCAGAAGAAATGGTGAGGAATTTATATACGAGTACTAGTTGACAAACCCGACATCGCCCGGGCCTTCATTTCGCCAATTTTCTATTCGAAACTTAAACAAACAATGAATTGTGTTTAGTAAAGTATCGAAAAAATTTAATTCCTTTTATTCGTGAAAACATCTTTCAAATTATAAAACTGTTGTACAAAGAAATGCATAACGTTCAAATATATAAGTGTAAAACCGGAATTAAATAACGTGGACATTTTCTGTACGCTGGGCGCAGCTGCTTGGGGTCACTTCGTCGAAATTTTGTAAATGTCTCTGTGGTGACGCCTCGTCACAGCTCTATAGACGGTTATTGTTTTCACCTACTGGCGTTCGCACTTCCCTGTTGAAACCTGTCAAATGCATTGCTAGGTTTCAGGGTTTTCCTTCAAAATGGTTCAAGTGGCTCTAAGCACTATGGGAACTACTTAAACCTAACTAACCTAAGGACTTCACATAAAGCCATGCCAGAGGCAGGATTCAAACCTGCGACCGTAGCAGCCGCGGGGTTCCGGACTGAGGCGGCCGGCAGGGTTTCCCTTAAGTTGACACGATTGTAGGACATTAAATAGCGAAGAATAAATGTATTGAAAGTTCATGCATGATCTGGCATCTTTTCAAGCATCTCAGTGATTATGACGTCATATCTCCTGTATTTATGTGTCGTTCAATAATACATGTAGGTGCATTCAGCGGCATACGTGGATACACTACACGAAATATGTTACGAATAGAAATAGTAACAAAGAAGTAGCAAATTTAAATGTCATTTTTGATGTGGCAGTTTTTCATGCAGTTCAGTGTTTACGACGTCATATCTCCTGATCTACGTGCCATGCAACGATGTAATTTTGTAGGTACCCTCAGCGACATGTATGGATACAGTAAACAAAATGACCTCCGAATAGATTTAGCAGAAAAAAAGTAATAAATGTAAACGGTATTAACAATGCGGCTGTTCTTCACGCCACTCATTGTTTATAACATCGTATGTCCTGAACTATATGTGGTACTAAGACATACTTTTGTAGGTGCATTAAGCGGCATATGTCGATACAACCTGCGAAATTTATTGCGAAAACAGTTAGTACCACCGAATAAATTCCTTCAAACTTCGTGCATGATGTAGCAGATTTTCAGGCATCTCGTTTTTTATGACCTCATATTTCCTAAATTATGATAGGTAGATGGGCACAGCGTTTGTTGCCTTATAGTAAGTGGTATGTGAACTAAGTTTAGTTGAAATCGGTCCAGTGTTTTAGGAGTAGATGTGGATCATACACACACACACACACACACACACACACACACACACACACACACACATACACACACACACACACGTACATTAATGGGTATTGCCAAACAGGTTGTCAGGGCATTCACATATCTTAGCAAGCAATATTGGCTACTGCGCTTCATTTTCACCCACCTTTTATTTCCTTTCTTTCTGTTTTGCTTTTTGGTATTCCCCTCTCGCAGCGCATGGTTGATGCTTCATTTGTAAGACTGTTTCTTTTCCAGTGTCGGAGTGAAAAACTATTGATTTTGTACATATATATTTGTCTAATTATTGATTATAGGGCCTATTGGTATATTCTATCATTATGGTTGCACACTTGCTAGCCATAATTTACATCTTATGACAGACACACATTTTTTCATGGGCGCTCATAGACAGCACTGTAACACCCCACCCGTCACTTATCTGGTTTTGGTGTGTGTTCTCCCCAGGTAATTGACTAACAGATCAACAGAGAGTGCAAAACTGCCGCAATGTAGGATAACGCAAAGAAAGTAATAAGGCCCTGTGACTCCTGATTGAACTGCAGTGGCAGTGTTGGCATTAATTGGTTCATAATTGATCCCTTTTAACTAAAAAGGGGTGCACGTTGATGTTATATTCAGCTATTGAACACCAGATGCCAATGTTGAACATAAAATTAATTAAGAAAGTGACTTGGGATTTCAACTACTTGATTGAAAACAGATGCAGTCGATTAGCACAAATTTATTTTTTAACTCCCGACCTTCAATCATCACATTACAAGACTCTCCTATCAGGCAGTGGTAATAAATTGCATTTGCGTGGAGTAAAGCGCGACAACTCAAAAGTAATTCCTATCGACTGACCCAGGTGTAATGCGAAGTGCGAGAAGAATTCTATGATACACGGCCCATCAAATCCTCGTGGAAACTTTGCCAACGTGATTCAACAAATTAATCAGTGGCCGGAGCAGGCGCAATATCACCGAATACAGCGTGGCGGAACGGCGTCATTGTATGGACGTTGGCCGACCTCGTGGTGCTGCAAGGCTGCGTTCGTCTATTCACTCCTAGCTATCTTGCTCAGTACATAGCTGAACCAACACTTTCTATCTCCAAGCTCAATCGTTCCATTTGCTAAGTCCTAAACTGCAGAGATACTCACTCTTTCTCAGGCAAGCTGAGTAAAGAATGCCACGTCCGCACTCTAGGCAAGCTGGGAACGGAAGACCTCTACGGAGACTTCTCACAGTCCGCTCTTCACCTCAGTTTCCCCTCCAGCAAAATCACTTATGCCAATTGCAGCGCAAGTCGCATTAATTATGCGTCACTTCCCAGTGCCGACCAATGCCTGCTCTGGGAAGTGAACAAATTCCCCTCCTCTCATTCTGTTATTTAGCTCCTCCCAGGCCACCCACCAAGGTTAGCATCTGCACAACACCAAGTTTTCCGGAATTCTGACTCCCAGGAGAGTACTTCAAATTCCTTGGTCCTACGTTCTCATCAGAGGCTGGCGTATTTCATTCTGTCGCTCTTCACCTGGTTTGCTTCAGACTCTGTGGGCCGTGAATTCCGCATGAAGTTGCTATAGTCATGATCATGCATATTTTGACCTCTGTTGACCGCTCCACCATAGCTTTGTGCGGCTTTCTCGCATGTTTCACAGAAAACGGGACGACAGACATTTGTCAACAGGTGTACAAGTTCTCCGTCTGTTTCCCGGTACACCAGCATGGAGTCAGGGTCAACCACCCACTCACTGTCACTATTCTTAAGGCGGCTGGATGCCGCGCCCCGTTACCGCTTTCTCAGAGTTTGAGCCACCCTAAGCTGCCTATTGTTACTTCCCTCAGCCGCTCCCCCGGTGGCCACGGTCAATTCTTAGTACTTCCCTGTGTTAATCGACGCATTTCCACAAAGTTTCCATGTCGTGCGAATTACTTTAAAACTATCACTCGACATTAATTATTCCAATATGTCCATACTATACCCTCTACAAGATGCATTGTGCCTTGTCAGTCATTTTTGTTCAGCCCTACTGTTCACTCAACGTGAGTTAGGTGATCTTTAATGACTTCATGTAAGGGGCATAGTTCTTGCCATCTTACAACAGACCGCGCCTGGTACACACGGTGCTCAGGGACCACAGCACAGCTACGACACCTGCAGATGGGCTTATAACGGTCTGAAACCAGTCGTGTGAAAATAAAGTAATCTACAACTGAAGTGGTATTTTCAACCTCTGCTCATGGGATTTAGTTTCTAAGCTGCACATTCCCTAAAGCACGTCAGCCATTCAAACAGAGCCCCCACCACTACCATCATCCTCTCCGTTACATAGCCATGCGCGCAGCTATAGGGCACACTACCCATCTTGTGAGCGCAGTGATAATGTAAGAATGGAAAAAATTCATGTTTCCAGAATTTATTCAAACATTTGCAAACATGCATAAATTTGAAAGGTGAATATTTTGAAACAGAAATTTGGAAATTTTTGTGGTAAATTCCCATGGGACTAAACTGCTGAGGTCAACGGTCCCTAGGCTTACACACTACTTAATCTAACTTTAATCAACTTACGGTAAGGACAACACACTCACCCATGCCCGAGGGAGGACGAACCTCCGACGGGACGAGCCGCGTGAACCGAGCAAGGCGCCTGAGACCGCGCGGCTAGAAAAAGAATAAAAATGGTGTAGTGGCTACGATACCTCCCTTTCTCTCATGAGTCTCTCATGAGTCCTGGATTCGATTTCCAGTATAAGTACTGGATTTTTGTGCACGTCACCAGCTGCACAGTCAGTGAGGCACATTGTTAACTGAAGGGACCCGGGTTGCATCCCCAGCTGGGTCGGAGATTTTCTCTGCTCGAGAATTGGATGTTGTGTTGTCCTGACATAAATCTCGCCTGTATGGCGTCAGATGGCAAGTCTATGCGTGTGTAACTTCATATCAGTATTGAGCTTGACCCTGATAAATATTTTGTATGTCCATCCTTTTAGCAGGAAGTCTCTGGGACCACGGCCGTTTACTATCGTGAAAAGTAAATAAAAACACCTATAGCCGTCGTTATGATTTTATTTCATTTTGTCGCTACCAGTTTCAACTCTTCATTGCGTCATCTTCAGGCTGTTTTTGATGCGATACTGGTTGATATGATCCCCATGCATACCACATCTGTTGCCAGCATTACTGGATGCACAGATAATGTATCAGCGCTTGGTTGGCAGTTGATAGTTGGAGTGCTTCAGGCTGTTTTTGATGCGATACTGGTTGATATGATCCCCATGCATACCACATCTGTTGCCAGCATTACTGGATGCACAGATAATGTATCAGCACTTGGTTGGCAGTTGATAGTTGGAGTGCTGACACATCTCTGCGTATCCGGTAATACTGGCAACAAATGTGGTATGCATGGTGTCATATCAACCTGTATTGCATCAAAAATAGCCTGAAGATACCGCAATCAAGTGTTGAGACTGGTAGCGACAGAATAAAATAAAATCATAAGGACGGCTGTAGATGTTTTTATTTACTTGTCACTGATGAATATTGTCGCATCTTCTAGTGCTGAGATGGCTATATGGGCGGAATTAAATTTATATGTACAGGGTGTCCCAGCTATCTTGTCCACCCAAAATATCTCTGGAACAATAACAGCTATTGGAAAACGACTTTCACCGGTATCAATGTAGGGCTGTGGCCCATGAATTTACATATTTGGAAACATTCTAAAACGAAAGCATATGTGTTTTTTAACACAAACTTATGTTTTTTTAAATGGACCTCCTATATTCATTTTCTTCAGCAATCCATAGCATGACAAAGCACATACACAATGGCGTTAATTGCATCGCAATATTCCCATTGCATCCCGAGATATTGAGACGCGAAGTTGACGCTTGAAACACCCGACATGCGCTGCTAGCGCACGTCCTGAGGCTCAGGCGTGAACCCCATGCTGCCCGTAATCGCGATGTGATTGACATGTGTAATCACATCTCCATACTTATCAAGAGGTCCGAAACGAATAATACGGTCTGCTGCCATCAACTCTCATAAGCACATAATGGTTTCCCTCTTGCACGTTTTACGTATCTACGTACACAATATGAACCAGTACCGATCGGTGTACACCCGTCAGGTTGTCTTATTTATCCTGCACACCCAAAATAAGGTTTATCTAATGCGTTATATGACCCATTGTGCCTGTCGCGCAGGGCCTGGCTCTACCTAGTCAAGTGTCCAACGTAGTTCCCACTACTGCCACAGTTACCACTTCGCCTTGTTTATGATTTGCGTCCCATGCAAACTCCTGTACTCCACCACCCTCCGAGCATCCCATTTGTTGTTGCTTTGGCGTGCAGTACACCGCTTGCCAGTGTAGTCGTGCATCAGAGTAATCTAGTGACGGCACGGAGGTAGTACACATTGTGAATAAACGTTGTGTTGTGGAACTTATACTGTACAGTATAATGTACACACATGAAGATATGGTAGAATTGCTGCTGATCTATGGAGAATGTACGTTGACGGGAAATACCTTATGAGATTGCTTGTTTGTTGATAGTACTGTTAGCGAACATTATGATTATTAAGTTAATATGTCTGTTTTCTACCCTACTCTACATACCTGTACTGTACCCTGTTGTAGGTGGACGAAATGCTGTTCAGGCAGAACGACTGTACAGAAGACGATTCCCTGACAAGCCATCGCCTTCGCGCCGGATGTTTGGTCGTCTCACATCTCGTCTACGTGAAACGGGAAGCTTAAATCCAAGACCTCGACATCGTCCTATAACACGCACAGATGAACGTGCTGAAGTTGCTGTGCTCGCTACCATAGCTGTGAATCCTCAAATCAGCACACGTCAAATTGAACATGAAGTTGGTGTGTCGAAATCAAGTGCACAGCTTATTCTTAAACGTCATAAATTTCATCCTTACCATGTTCATTTACACCAGGATCTTCATGGAAATGACTTCCGCAATAGGGTTACATTTTGTCGGTGGGCTCAGCAAAAACTTCTGACCAATCCAAATTTTTTTGCAGATGTTCTCTTTACCGACGAGCCATTATTCTCCAACAAAGGAATTGTCAATATGAGGAATATGCATTATTGGTCCGCAGACATTCCAAAATGGCTCCGTCAGGTGGAGCATCAAAGTCCGTGGAAAGTTAATGTTTGGTGTGGGATTATTGGAGATACCATTATCGGACCTTTCTTTATAAATGGCATCCAAAATGGCAGACAATACTCCAGATTTATACGACACAATCTTCTTGTTCTCTTGGACACCGTACCTCTGAACCGGAGAATGGTCATGTGGTATCAGCATGACGGATGCCCTGCACACAACGCCTTACGAGCACGACGACTTCTGAACCGTAAGTTCCCTGGTAGGTGGATTGGACGAGGTGGCCCAGTTAGGTGGCCTGCCCGATCTCCGGACCTTACACCGCTGGATTATTTTCTTTGGGGAGCAGTGAAGGATGCTGTTTACCAACATGAACCAACAACACCAGGGGACATGAAGCAACACATTATTGAGGCTTGTACAGCCATCAAAGAGGAAACAGTAGCACGAAGTAGGGCATTCTTCATCCGCAGAGTGACCCTATGTATGCAAGCCAATGGGCATCACTTTGAGCATGAGATGTGAACGCTATGTTTAGTATGTAGTGCTGGTATCACAGTGGAAGTTTCTACAAAGGGCCATTTTACCCAGTGATGTTAAGAAACATTTGTTGGCAACAATTTGTCATTTAACGCATTAGATAAACATAACATTGATAATTATGTGTAATAAAACTAATTGGTTAAACATGTTTACATTCATCTTCTATGTCCTACCTGAACTTCCCAAATCAAAACGTTTTTACCTAAACAACGGTATAACTTTAAGTCCACTTGCTCGTTTCACTAAAACCATCAACATGAATTTTACTATTACGAGTGAATGATTAACTGTCACTTGCGCTAGATCTACAGTAAAGTAAAGTTTTAACGTTGAACGGCATTACCTTTTTAGTAACGGATTAACGATAAGCGAAGTTAACTTTGTGACTAACGTTGCGGTACACAGATATGTTACAGAACCGCATCACCCCTAGCCGATGGGATAAATACCTGCTGGAATGTACGACGTTAATGCAGGATGGCAGCAGACCGTATTATTCGTTTCGGACCTCTTGATAAGTATGGAAGTGTGATTACACATGTCAATCACATCGCGATTACGGGCAGCATGGGGTTCACGCCTGAGCCTCAGGACGTGCGCTAGCAGCGCATGTCGGGTGTTTCAAGCGTCAACTTCGCGTCTCAATATCTCGGGATGTAATGGGAATATGCGATGCAATCAACGCCATTGTGTATGTGCTTTGTCATGCTATGGATTGCTGAAGAAAAAATATAGGAGGTCCATTTAAAAAAACATAAGTTTGTGTTAAAAAACACATATGCTTTCGTTTTAGAATGTTTCCACATATGTACATTCATGGGCCCCGGCCCTAAATTGATACCGATGAAAGTCGTTTTCCAATAGCTGTTATTGTTCCAGAGATATTTTGGGTGGACAAGATAGCTGAGACACCCTGTATAATTAACGTTAATTCCCTGTTAAAGAAAGCGTTAACGCACAATCAATTTTCATGGTACTTTTTTCTCTTCTTTTTCTCAAAACCTCTCATATATTCACTGTGTTTCTTCTTTCTCTCTTCTGTCCACTTCTTTCCAGTTTCCTTCTCTTTGGGTGCTTCGCTGAAATTTCAGATTTTTTTTTTCTCTGTATTCTTCCCTGTCTGTCATGTCTTCTGTGGAAATGTTGAGTTTCTTGAGGTTTCCCACGATTTCCTTCCCCTTGTCGGATTTTACTGTATTACCAGAATGAGATTTTCACTCTGTAGCGAAGTGTGCGCTGATATGAAACTTCCTGGCAGATTAAAACTGTGTACCCGACCGAGACTCGAACTCGGGACCTTTGCCTTTCGGGGGCAAGTGCTCTACCATCTGAGCTACCGAAGCACAACCCACGCCCAGTACCCACAGCCTTACTTCTGCCAGTATCTCGTCTCCTACCTTCCATACTTGACTGAAGAGCTTCTGTAAAGTTTGGAAGGTAGGAGACGAGATACTGGCAGAAGTAAGGCTGTGGGTACGGGCCGTGGGTCGTGCTTCGGTAGCTCAGATGGTAGAGCACTTGCCCCCGAAAGGCAAAGGTCTCGAGTTCGAGTCTCGGTCGGGTACACAGTTTTAATCTGCCAGGAAGTTTTACTGTATTAGTTGTCAGTGTATATATAGTGAAATGTCTGTATGGGTGAGATCCAATAAAATATATTGCTTTTATAAAAACTTAAAAGGCGGTCCTCAGACGGTCACGGGTTCGAATCCAGCCTCGGGCATGGATGTGTGTAATGTCCTTAGGTTAGTTAGGTATAAATAGTTCTAAGTTCTAAGGGACTGATGAGCTCAGAAGTCAAGTTCCAGAATGCTCAGAGCGATTTGAACCATCCTCGAAGGTTGTCACGATTTCCTCCTAGCAGCTAGCGTTCCGCTGATGACACGTGAAGCAAAGAGTGTAAAGAAAACGGGAAGAATTAGCTTCCCCTCACAGGCCGACATGCAGTATCTGCGAGCGTCTCCGCAGCCGCCGCTAAACCGTAGGGATAATGAAACTGCGCGGCTCACAATATTATCGCTGGCCGGCCCCGGCGGTTCCTTTGTCCGAGTCGGCGGATTTGTCTCCGATCCGGCGCGTCCATTGTAGACGCACGCACGTGCTGGCGCGCGCATGCGCAGACCGCCGCCCGCTGATTGCTCGGCCGGCTCGCTGCCTACGCTAATTAAATTGCCTCCGCCTAAGCTCGGCGTGACCCCCGCGAGGTTCTGAAGATTATTATTACATCCTTTGAAGGGATCGCATTAATAACGTTCGACGCACAGTTGTTGCCTACTCCGGCCGGCGACGGGCCGATCTCGGGAGTTATAATTAACCGATATGAAATTCTGGTCCCACGGCGCCTGCGGACAACGTTTTGCCCGCTCTTACGACACAGTCGGCAGCAGAGGCTTGGCCAGAATACCGTTTACGTCGTTGCCAACACGTTCTCGCGTTTAATTTCGTATTTCGAGCACTCGGCTATTGCGAGCAGGGCCACTGTTGGTAGTGACTCTCGCAGACATTCCAGTGGCATCGAGGTTTCTTTTTTTTATTTTAATTTTTTTTGTTATTTTGTAATCGATTACATGTGACGCGACTCAGTTTACGGGAGATGTACAGGTGATTAGTGTTAACATTAAGGAACCCACTTTTCTACTCCTACTCATGTAACTACACTCAAAAACAACATTTCTCTTACAGGCTACCAGTCAGATTAAAAATTTGCATTGCTGACTGTCAAACATTTTATGTTATTCGGCAACTCTAGTAATGGGTCATAAGGGTCAATTTTCCTTGTTGTAAGTATGGATCTCACTGTCATTCTCAAATCGTAATGGAATATTTATGACGAAATTTGATCGTGAATATTTAAAACGCCTAGCTCATTGAATAGGTCCGTGGGTTAAGGACATAGATTATTTTATTCTTATTGCTCGTTTTTATGCGATCTCTGCTTTCTTTCGGAGTGGTAATACTCCAGAAACTTAGTCCATCAGACGTTACTGAATGGAAATATGCAATATATGTCAGGAGGATGATTAGGTTGTTTCCAATGTATCAGTGACACCAAGACCAAAAGTAGCCAACTTAACTGTTTGAGAAAGTCAGTAATATACTTCATCCAGTTCAACTTTTCATCAATAGTACACTCGAAAACATAGCATTCTACTCTGTTTACTGACTTCGTGTTCTACATTAGTTGTTTTTTTTTTTTTTCTTCTTTCTTTTCAAAATATAGGAAGACTTTATGTTTGGACAACCATTCAATAATTCCTTTAAAAACATCATCAAAAATCTCTTATGTTGGTGTCTCTCCAACTCTTTTTTTTTTTATAACACTACTATTGTCTCTATAAGGCGCCAATTCTCGACTTTGAGTATTAGGTTGAAGGTCATTCAAATAGGCCTATATGAGGAATAGCAGTGGACCAAAAGCTGAGTCGTGAGCGACTCCCTGTGTGATTCTTTTTCCCCAGTCATTAAAGTTTTCCACCCTTCCAGAATTGTTTGAGTTACTGAACACAGGTTTTTGAAATTTGTTTGTTAAGTATGGTTCAAACAAGCTGTGTGTAAGCTGTCAGTTCCACAAAACTCAAGTTTTTCTTGGAGAATAACATGATTTGCAGAGTTAAACGCCTTGGAAAATCTCAGAAAATACCAACTAGTCGTATCTTATTACTTAAGTCTCGTACAGTATGATGAGTGAATGTATAAACAGGTTTCTCAGTCGAGCAACCGTTCTGGAATCCAACAGTAAGTAAATCCTTTCTAGGCATGTGTGTTTCTACTTTTGGGTACATTACTTTTTCGAATATATTGTAAAAAGATATCAGTAACGAAACTCGACGATAATTGCTCAAGTCATTCTTGTTACCCTTCCTATGAAGAAGTTTAACAACTGCACATTTTAACCTGCCTGGAAATATTCCAGCCGGCCTCAGTGGCCGAGCGGTTCTAGGCGCTACAGTCTGGAACCGCGCGACCGCTATGGTCGCAGGTTCGAATCCTGCCTCTGGCATGGATGTTTGTGATGTCCGTAGGTTAGTTAGGTTTAAGTAGTTCTAATTTCTAGGGCACTGATGAACTCAGAAGTTAAGTCCCATAATTCTCAGAGCAATTTGAACCATTTTTGAAATATTCGATTTGCGAGTGATGCTATACATATATCATTAAGGATATTGCTTATTAAATTGAAACAAGTTTCCACGATTCTGTTTGACATTAACACCACAGGGGCACTCTCGACTGGGGGAAAGTTAGTTGCAAGGCCCCAGGCGGCTGTTTGCTATTATTAATAACTTTCATTTTGTTGATATTGGTCAGAGACGTAAGTGGATCATCCTTCTGCTAAATAATAATAATGATAATGCCTATGGCCAACTGCCAGATGCCAGTCTTTCAATCGGACGCCACTTCGTGTCCCTGAGCCAACACCACCTGGCGTATGCAAACAATCGCCAAACGAACAAACAACTGGTCCTGAGAATCAAAAATAGCTCTGAGCACTATGGGACTTATGATCTTAGGTCATCGGTCCCCTAGATTAGAATTACTAAAACCTAACTAACCTAAGGACATCACACAAATCCATGTCCGAGGCAGGATTCTAACCTGCGACTGCAGTAGCAGCGCGGTTCCGGACTGAAGTGTCTAGAACCGCTCAGCCACGGTCCTGACATTCATCTGCATATGTGACATGGAGAGAAACGATGTTTCCAGTGTGGCAAGACCGTTGACAGCCTTCAGGCCTTCAGGTGGTACAATGATATTTTTCTAGAGACAAATCTCAGTTTGTTTAGGAACAAATGGAAAAATTTCAATTAAAATTTCATTTACTGCTGAAACTGAGGCAGACAGTGCAGACATTTAGCTGGTGGTTAAAATGTTCTCACACAAGGACGCCGATTTCGGGATTGCTCATGGTCGTTGTCTTACACCTCAGTGCTCAAGAGTTGGGTGACATCCAGGAGTGGTTCCCAGATGCCGCTCGATGTGTTATGAAATTTCTGTTGCTGCGAGTTAATACGTGAAGCTTGGTCGCAACTTTGACTTCGCCCTCAAGTACCCATTTGAGATGTATCGGATATCCATTCAACATGGATGTCAACAAGAGTCCTCCCGTTTCCGTGAAACTTGAGAAATTTAGTATCGGGTATCCATTCAACATGGATGTCAACAAGAGTCCTCCCTTTCCGTTTCCGTGAAACTTGAGAAATTTAGCACCCTCTCGTCAGTATCTCATGTTTAGTCAATGCTTAGTTTTGCCTCCTAGACACTGTGTATGCTTCGTCAAGGAGTAGTAAAAGACCTGTCAAACTCGATATCAAACACAGAAATCGTTGATGCTTATTAGTACACCATATCAGGGAAAATGTAACAGCTATTCCCACTCTTTTCATGCTTCTTTGTCACGTTGGCTACTAGCATGACGTCGCCCCTCCAACGGAGTTTGGGCTGAGAACAACTTGGTGTTTCTATCAGTCTATTCCGGGGGGTCGTCCCGTGCGATTGCGATTCGCTTCCTAGCTAGTGTTCCGTGCTGACTGATGTTTATGTCGCTTTTTGCTGTAGCATGAAGTGTTAGTTTCATGTCTCAGAGTCAGTGCTCTGAGTAACTCGCATTTATCTGGTTTCTTGTGCAGTTTGGATGAGGAGTTCATTGGGTTATTTTTCTAGTTTTTTTGAAAATGCGAGGTACGCAGTTGAGGAGCTCTGATTCGTTCTTCTTTCAGTCACCCTTACGATGTTGATCGAAGTCTCACGTGATTAGTTTCAGTTTTTCATGTTAATTTTCTTTGTTTTGATTTTCCAAGAGCATTATTGGAATAAGATTCCGTGTGGTTAATAAATTTGAATAAAAATTCAGTAATTTATGAAATCGACTTCCTTTGATGAAACCTACTTCCTGCAAATTCTTACAGGATATGGTGACCAAGCGTATATCCTCGTATAAACCAGATGTTAGTACAAAAGCTTATATCATTTACAATGAGCGTTATGAATCAAGTTCCCTAACGAATTTTTTTTCTCTTACTATCAGATCCGCTCCAGTTATATCCTGTTAAGGAGAATTACACAACGAGAATCCAGTGCAGACAAATTAGAAAGTTCAAGCCCATCTGAAATATCTCACATACGCTTATTTTTATTTTATACACAACCAAATAATATAACGATGATAACGGGTTCAGACACATGATGGCCTTCTCCTGTTTCTACTACAGACAAAGAAGAAAAAAACCTACATACAAAATTTGACTGAATTTACGACTTGTGAATCTGCAGGTGTTAACTGTCTGTTACACAGTATTCTTTCTTCAGTGACGTTTGCGTCTGTACACGCTATATTAATTGGCTTCCAAACATCTGTCGTGCAACACCTGCAGAGTATTCCACACACGTGACGTTGATGGCACTAAAACAGTGTTAGTGTTTCAATCCGCTCTTATTTGATTTGTATGTTTCAACATACAATTCTCTTCTATGACAGGCTAACGCTCAAGATAAATCTCTGAGCTACAACCTAGGAATATACAGGGTGGTCCATTGATAGTGACCGGGCCAAATATCTCACGAAATAAGAATCAAAGGAAAAAACTACAAAGAACGAAACTTCTCTAGCTTGAAGAGGGAAACCAGATCGCGCCCTGGTTGGCCCCCCAGTTGGCGCTACTATAGGTCAAACGGATATCAACTGCGTTTTTTAACATAGGAACCCCCATTTTGTTACATATTCATATAGTACGTAAAGAAATATAAATGTTTTGGTTGGACCACTTTTTTCGCTTTGTGATGGATGGCGCTGTAATAGTCACAAACGTATAAGTACGTGGTATCACGTAACATTCCGCCAGTGCGGACGGTGTTTGTTTCTTGATAGCTTACCCGTGTTAAAATGGACCGTTTACCAATTGCGGAAAATGTCGATACCGTGTTGATGTATGGCTATTGTGATCAAAATGCCCAACGGGCGTGTGCTATGTATGCTGCTCGGTATCCTGGACGACATCATCCAAGTGACCGGACCGTTCGCCGGATAGTTACGTTATTTAAGGAAACAGGAAATGTTCAGCCACATGTGAAGCGTCAACCACGACCAGCAACAAGTGATGAAGCCCAACTAGGTGTCTTAGCTGCTGTCGCGGCTAATCCGTACATCAGTAACAGACAAACTGCGGGAGAATCGGGAAGCTCAAAAACGTCGGTGTTGAGAATGTTACATCAACATCGATTGCACCCGTACAATATTTCTATGCACCAGGAATTGCATGGCGACGACTTTGAACGTCATGTACAGTTCTGCCACTGAGCACAAGAGAAATTACGGGACGATGACAGATTTTTTGGACGCGTTCTATTTAGCGACGAAGCGTCATTCACCAACAGCGGCTTAATATGCACTGTTGGGCAACGGAAAATCCACGATGGCTGCGACAAGTGGAACATCAGCGACCTTGGCGG
The DNA here is from genome assembly GCF_021461385.2 of Schistocerca piceifrons. Taxonomy (NCBI): domain Eukaryota; kingdom Metazoa; phylum Arthropoda; class Insecta; order Orthoptera; family Acrididae; genus Schistocerca; species Schistocerca piceifrons. Next base: position 589,374,130 of record NC_060141.1, read on the forward strand.
GTTAATGTATGCTGCGGCATTATGGGAGGAAGGATAATTGGCCCCCATTTTATCGATGGCAATCTAAATGGTGCAATGTATGCTGATTTCTTACGCATTGTTCTACCGATGTTACTACAAGATGTTTCACTGCATGACAGAATGGCGATGTACTTCCAACATGATGGATGTCCGGCAAATAGCTCGCGTGCGTTTGAATCGCTATTGAATATCATATTTCATGACAATTAAATTAGTCGTCGAAGCACCATACGTGGCCCACACGTTCACCGGATCTGATGTCCCCGGATTTTTTTCTGTGGGGAAAGTTGAAAGATATTTGCTATCGTGATCCAGCGACAACGCCTGACAACATGCGTCAGTGCATTGTCAATGCATGTGCGAACATTACGAAAGCCGAACTACTCGCTATTGAGAGTTGAAATGGTTCAAATGGCTCTGAGCACTATGGGACTTAAGTGCTGAGGTCATCAGTCCCCTAGAACTTAGAACTACTTAAACCTAACTAACATAAGGACATCACACACATCCATGCCCGAGGCAGGATTCGAACCTGGGACCGTAGCGGTCGCGCGGTTCCAGACTGTAGCGCCTAGAACCGCTCGGCCACTCCGGCCGGCCGCTATTGAGAGGAATGTCGTTACATTTATTGCCAAATGCATAGAGGTTGACGGACACCATTTTGAGCATTTATTGCCTTAATGTGGTATTTACAGGTAATCACGCTGTTACGGCATGCGTTCTCAAAAATGATAAGTTCACAAAGGTACTTGTATCACATTCGAACAACCGAAATAAAATGTTCAAACGTACCTATGTTCTGTATTTTAATTTAAATAACCTACCTGTTACCAACTGTTCGTCTAAAATTGTGAGCCATATGCTTTTGACTATTACAGTGCCATCTATCAGAAAGCGAAAAAAGTGGTCCAACTAAAACATCGATATTTCTTTACGTACTATACGAATATGTAATAAAAGTGATGGTTCCTATTTTTAAAAAACGCCGTTGATATCCATTTGACCTATAGTAGCGCCATCTGGGAGGCCAACCAGGGCGCCATCTGGTTTCCCCCTTCAAGCTAGACAAGTTTGGTTCTTTGCAGTTTTTTCGTTTGACGCTTATTTCGTGAGATATTTGGCCCGGGCGTGATCAATAGACCACTCTGTATACAAGGGGGCCTTCTTATAAGTCGCTCGTGTTTCGGCAGATACTTGTAATTTAGTTTTCAGAACGTGTAACTGAAGTCAACCCAAAGAAATACCGCTTATCAAGTCTGTCATGTAACGCCCAGCGTCGCTTGAAAGCGTTCGTTTGTTTCCCGTTGCAAACAAAGTGATTTTTAAAGTGGAATTTTACGTGTCCATTCGACAGAGAGGTTCCACATTAGTCCAGCACGATATTCGTTTTATCGATCTGTATTAAGAGGGACAGTAAAATGTGAATAATAACCAAAACTCCAGCAGCCACAGCTACCGACAAACGGAAGGGCTAAGAAGTTCCTCCTGGAGTGTTTTACTGCTCCTGTAAAATAAGTATAAAAATATAATTTTTCACTGTCAATATGAGATCTGAAACATGGAAATAGTTAAAAAATTTCGAGATCGAGTCTTGGTTTGCTCTCTGACTCCATTCCGTGGTTTCTCTCACTCTACAGTCTTTCCCAGTGCAGCCATGAAGAACCTGTGCCATTTCTCAGTAGTTTATGCTAATCGAATGTTTCGTATGTTAGCCTTCGTCAGAACTTTGTGTTCATATCTGATTTAGGGAATAGAATGAGCGTATATAGAGTGTCTCTCCTATGGATCGTCAGGCGCAATTCTTTTTTTTTTGTGTGTGTTTTGACAGGTATTTGAAATCTGGTTTTTGCAACGTTTATCTGGAATCAGCCCACAAAAACCACTCCTTCATACAACAGCCAACGTCCATCGAATGCGACGGTTTGTTTCCCATTTCAAAGAAAATTATTTTTAAATCGAAATTTTGTGTGCCCATTCGGTAAAGCGGACGAAAATCAGTTTAGTGCGTTATTTGCTTTATTTTTTTTTTTTTTGATTCATCAGTTTTCTGAGTGGTTTGATGTGGCCCGCCAAGAATTCCTCTCCTCACTCTACAGCTCCCTCTACTACCACGGAAGGCATCCCCTGATGTCTTAACAGATGTCCTATCATCCCGTCCCTTCTCATTGTCAATGTTTTCCCCATATTCCTTTCTTCTCCGATTCTACGCAGAACCGCCACATTCCTTACCTTATCAGTTCACCTAATTTTCAACATAATTCTGTAGAACCACATCTCAACTGCTTCGATTCTCTTTTTTTCCGATTTTCCCACAGTCCATGTTTCACTACCATACAATGATGCGCTCCAAACGTACGTTCTCAGAAATTTCTTCCTCAGATTAAGGCTTGTCTTTGATACTAGTAGACTTCTCTTGGCCAGAAGTTCCCTTTTTGCCAGTGCTAGTCTGCTATTGATGTCCTCCTTACTTGGTCCGCCATTGGTTATTTTGCTGCCTAGGCAGCAGAATTCCTTAACTTCATCTACTTCATGACCATCAACCCTGATGTTGTGTTTCTCTCTGTGCTTATTTCTGCCACTTATCATTACTTCTCTTTCTTCGATTTTCTATCAATCCGTATTCTCTACTTATTACCCTGTTATTCCATTCAGCAGATAATGTAATACTTCTTCACTTTCACTGAGGATAGCAGTTCATCAACAAATCGTATCATTAGTATCCTTCACCTTGAATTTTAATTCCGCTACTGAACCTTTCTTTTATTTCCACCATTGCTTTTTCGATGTACAAATTGAACAGTAGAGGCGAAAGACTACAGCCCTATCTTACACCATTTTTAATCCGAGCACTTCGTTCTTGGTCATCCACTCTTATTATGCCCTCTTGGTTCTTGTTACATATTGTATATAACCAGTCTCTACCTATAGCTTACTCCTATCTTTCTCAGGATTTCGAACATCTTGCACCATTTTACATTGTCGAACGCTTTTTCCAGGTCGACGAATCCTATTAACGTGTCTTGATTTTTCTTTAACCTTGGTTCCATTATCAACCGCAACTTTAGAATTGCCTCTCTGGTACCCTTACATTTCCTAAAGCCAATCTGATCATCACCCAACACAACCTCGATTTTCTTTTCCATTAGTCTGTATATCATTCTTGTCAGCACCTTCGATGCATGACCTGTTAAGCAGATTGGGCGATAATTCTCGCACCTGTCAGCTTTTGCAGTCTTCGGAATTGTGTGGATAATATTTTCCCGGAAGTCAGATGGTATGTAGCTAGACTTATAAATTCTACACACCAAAGTAAATAGTTGTTTTGTTGCCACTTCCCTCAATGTCTTTATAAATTGTTCAACCATTTTTTGTTATTAAGTCCCCCAAAGCTCTCTTCAATTCTGACTCTAATACTGGATCCACTGTCTCCTCTAAATCGATTCCTGTTTTTCTTTCATCACATCAGACAAATCATCCACCTGATAGAGGTCTTCAGTGTACTCTTTCCACCTATGTGCTCTTTTCTCTGCATTTAACAGTGCAATTCCCGTCGCACTCTTAATATTACCACCCTTGATTTTAATTTCACAGAAGGTTGTTTTCGCTTTCCTGTATCCATCCGACAGTCATTTCTTTTTCAATTTCTTCACATTTTTCCTGTAGCCATGTCGTCTTAGCTTCCCTGAACGTCCTGTTTATTTCATTCCTCAGCGACTTGTTCTTCTGTAGTCTTGAATTTCCCTGATCGCTTTTGTACTTCCTTTTTTCATCGATCAACTGAAGTATTTCTGCTGTTACCCACGGTTTCTTCGCAGTTACCTTCTGTGATTGCCCTTTTTAGAGACGTCCATTACTCTTCACCTGTACTGCCTACAGGACTATTCCTTATTGCTGTACCTATAGCGTTAGAGAACTTCAAACGTATCTCGTCATTCCTTAGTACTTCCTTATCCCACTTCTTTGCGTATTGATTCTTCCTGACAAGTCTCTCAAACTTCAGCCCACTCTTCATCACTACTACATCGCGATCTGAGTCTATATCTGCCCCTGGGTACGCCTTACAGTACAGTATCTCATTTAGGAATCTCTGTCTGACTGTGATGTAATCTAACTGAAATCTTCCCATATCACGCTACCCCTACCAAGTGTACCTCCTCCTCCCATGATTCTTGAACAAAGTATTCGCTATTACTGGCTGCAATTTATTACAGAACTCAATTAGTCTTTCTTGTCTCTCGCTCCTTGTCACCAGCTTATATTCCCATGTAGCCATTTCTTCTGTTCCTTCCCCTAGATCTGCATTCCAGTCTCACATGACTATTAGATTTTCATCTCCCTTAACGTACTATATTACCCTTTCAGTATCTTCTATACTTTCTCTATCTCTTCATCTTCAGCTCGCGACGTCGGCCTGTGTACCTGAACTATCGTTGTCGATGTTGGTTTGCTGTAGATACTGATAAAAGCAACCCCATCACTGAACTGTTCACAATAACACACTCTCTGTCCTACCTTCCTATTCATAACGAATCCTATTCCCGTTATACCATTTTCTGCTGCTATTGGTATTACCCTATATTAACTTGACCAGAAACCCTTGTCTTCTTTCCACCTCACCTCACTGACATTTACTGTATCTAGATTGAGCCTTGGCATTTCGCTTTTCTGATTTTGTAGCTTCCCTATCACGTTCAAGCTTCTGACATTCCGCACTCCGAGCCGCACAACGTTATCCTTCCGTTGATTATTAAATCTTTCTCTCACGGTCACTGCCTCCTTGGCAATCCTCTCCCGGAGATCCGAATGGGGGACTATTCTGGAATCTTTTGCCAAGGGAAAGATCATTATGACACTTTTTCACTGGCAGACCACATGTCCTGTGGATAAACGACATGTGTCTTTAATGCAGTGGATTCTTCCGGCTTTATGGGCAGTTTCCCTCGCGAAGGGCAAGACAGTGCCCTGAACATCTGTCCGCTCTTCCGCCCTCTTTGACAAGGCCGTTGCGAAATGAGGGTGACTTTTTATGCCGGAACCCTTTGGCCGCCGATGCTCATTATTAATCGAAGCTTTAGCTGTGGCAGGTTTCGAACTCGGGACCGAGGACGCTTTGATTACCAATCAAAGACGCTACCCCTACACATCGGGTGCATGTGTCGTTTCATCGAGACATCGAGACTATTAGTTACCGTTGATTGGATGTTGAAGTACTCAGTATTCTGTAAAAGATTCATTACGTTTTCTCAGAATACTGTGTACATCAACATCCAATCAACGGTTACTAATCAGTCTACATGACTCCCACACTGCTGCAGACAATTAATATATGTACCATCTGATGATGAATCGCTAGGCAGTTTGAAATCGGTAATGGAACAATAAAAAAATATAAGAACAAAACAAAAGGCGACTGGTTGCAGTAATTTTAAGACACCTTTATTCATCACAGTCAAAGTGGATGAGCCATAATGGACAAAAGATGTATTTACTGTTCTCCTGAGACATAGCAATAAAGTAAAATGTGATTTTTTTGTATGGCCAGGAGCAGTGACACTTTATCTACTGTACAGACAGTACACACACAGTAAAGAAAACAGTACAACTCACATACATTATGTTCAAAAAACAATGTAACTGCCACATATGGAGTGCAAAATAACAATATAACTCACACGCATGGTATGCAAAAAGCATACTCACCCACTTACATAAACATTATGCAATCTCACACACACACACACACACACACACACACACACACACACACACATGCACTCACCAATCTACATCTACATCTACATGATTACTCTGTAATTCACAAATAACTGCCTGGCAAAGAGTTCATCAAACCATCTGCGAAACTATTTTTCTGCTTTTCCACTCTCGACCAGTTCGTGGGGAAAACGAAAATTTAAATATTTCTGTGCGAGCTCTGATTTTTCCTATTTCTTCATATGTGGTTGGGCGCCAAAAATATATTTACGCACTACGAGGAGAAAGAGGATTCTGCCACACTGTAAAACACCTCTGTTTTAATGATTCCATCGTAATTCATGTATCATATTTGTGATACTAACTCCCGTACGAGCTGCCTTCTTTCAAACATTTTCGATGTCCTCCGTCAGCCCTGTGATGCAGATCCCACATTGCACCGCAGTACTCCAGAAGGGGACAGACAAGTGAAGTGTTGGGAGTCTCTCAGGTTTAGTAGACCATTTTCATCTTCCAAGAATTCTGCCAATAAGTCACAGTCTTTGGTTTGCGTCCGCCACAACATTACCTATGTGATCATTCCAATTTAAGTTACTCGTAACTGTAATATCTAAGTATTTAGTTGAATTCACGACCTTTAGACCTATGCGATTTATTGTGTAACCTAAATTTAATAGATTCCTTTTAGTGACTTCACACATTTCATTATTTAGAGTCAAATGGTTCAAATGGCTCTAAGCACTATGGGACTTAAAATCTGAGGTCATCATTCCCTATTTAGAGTCAACTTACACTTTTCGCGCTATACAGAAATCTTGCCTAAATCTTTTGCAATTGGATTTGACTATCTGATGACTTCACAGGATGGTAAATGACAGCATCATCTGCGAACACTGTAAGAAGGCTGCTCAGACTATCTCCTAAATCGTTTATATAGATCAGAAACAGCAGAAGGCCTATAACACTTCCATGGGGAATGCCGGATATCACAATGACCTTCCATCAGTTACTTTCTAACAGGAAATCATGAATCCAGTCACACAATACTGAGGTCTGTGCTATACAATCTATATCATCTGTTAACAACTGCTTTGTGATGCGCGAATAGAACATCAATCAGAACATAATTAAACTACATTGATAACTGAAGTTGTACGCAACACTAACCTAGTAATGACTCCAGGTAGCAACAAGATATACACCAATGGAAAGTGTTCCATTCAGTTACACACAAATCCTTTGTATAATTATTATAATTCGTTACCTGCACCCACGTCAGAGTCCTTTACAGTTCCCCCTTTTTGGACAATTACAATGATATACACTTAGAAGTGCTGTAAACAGAAGAAGTAATTGGAATTTCCAACAGTAGCTGTAGTCTTTTAATGTAAACTACAGATGTAAAATAGAGGTGAGACAATATACGAGGACTTCAATAGACGAATGATGAGACATTCCAAGTTATATAACAAATTACATAGTCCATAGTTCAAATAAATGATGTAAACGAAAGTTGCCAAATAAGATTACCTTACTTGGGAACCGGGATGGCCCCGCATACCAGTATTTTAAAAACGAATGATGAAACATTCTAAGTTATACATCAGATTACGTATTCCTTGGTTTGAATGAATGATGTAAGCATCGCCAAATAAAATTATGCTACAATGTAGAAGGGTGATGACAACACATATGTGAGTTTTAATAAATATACGACACTAAACAAATAACAAACTTTCTCTTATTTCATTATGATTGCTATTTTTTCCTATGAAGGAAAGGTTCATCAAAACACTTTTGCATTGTTTTAATGATTGTCATCCCTCGGTCCCTCGGTACTGTACCTCCTGTATACTCTACCTCCTGTACAGATACATCCAAAAGTTATTTACAAGCAACCAGATTTCTTATCGTAATATGCAAGATGGTTACAAATGTAGCATCTTGAACAAAAATATCATTTTTACCTTTCTACCAAAATAAAGAACATTATTTCCATGCCTAAATTGTCTGTATTAATCTGTCAAAAAACTTATCTCATTTTTGTTAAACCAATATCAGAGTCCACATGCTCGGGTAATCTGATGTCGACATGTGGCCAGTAATACCCTTCTTTTGGTCTATACAGTTACTGTGTGGGATGTAACGTTCACTTGAAATGACATCTTTCATTAAAATGAAATCAATACCGGCATTTTAATAAATATACAACACTGAATTTCAGCTTAAGTTACACTGTGAGTACAAGAAATACAAGCATGTTGCTTGTGTTTCCAATCTTGTAAAATGCCCTTATATATCTCTTCCTTACTAAAGAGTATAATATTAAGCTGCTGTTTATAACTTCATGGAGGTGCTAGGTATTTTTTGTACTAATATACAATATTTTTTGCAGTGTACCCCATTCCAGATGATTCTTCAGAGTTCTGTTGTTAGACTTGTGCCACATAGCTCCATTACAACTGTTAACGCGTGCTTTGTGCTGTTGGAATAGCAGTCCAGAGGCAACTTGTACACCCCATTAACCTAGTAATGACTCGAGGCCACAACTAATACAAAGCATGGAAAACATCTGATTTCACAAAAGTCTCCGCAACTTAACAATTACAATTCGTTGCCTACACCGATTATCATGATACTTTACAAAACTTTCCGTGTTAGTAGTATTACGCTGATTTATAGGTAGAGTAGGGAAAGTCAGTATACAGAGGAAGTAATCATATTTTGCAGCAGAAGCTGTAGAGCCTTACCTAATGTAAACACTACATAGACGGAGGAAATGGCACTATATATTTATACTTTAATAAATACCCAGTGCTAAAAATTTCCTCGATCTGCTGTGAAGTACACGCCAAAACTTAATCAGAGATGTATTAAGATTTCAGAATTATGTCCTAAAGAAAATGTTTCTTATCGGATCATCTCAAAATCCACGGCTATGTACCAAAGAAGCGGATCTTGTGTCTAAGTAGATTTATATAAACGATTTCTTTAGGATTTTCTGTAGTATTCTCAGTGACAGTAAATCAGACAGAATTGGGACAATTTACTCCATACAACGCTATGTTACAGCAAAATTTTAACAAATTATCTGCTGGTAGTAAAATCATGATGTGTAGTAGAATTCTACACCAGCTGCAAATTAGAATTGCATCGCTGTCTGTTGTACGGATACTGTGTGCCGATGGTAAATGCAAGGTTTTTAAGAATGAAAAACGGCACCATTGCCCTTTTTCTTAAAACTGAAGTCATTATCGCTTTTATAAGCAAAAGAATCAGTTGCAGTGTGACAATTCTCTATAAATAATTAAGTCGGGAACGGCTTACTTCGCTTCCTGTAAGGAAAAATCATTCTTTAGTGAAAGTTTTTAAAATATGCTACGTAGTCCAGAATATGATTCCGAGACCCGGAACTCACCACAAGTCTTTATAATTTATTCACCATCCGGGGTTACTCTGTCAGTCACTCAATGCAGCATGGATGTCTAGCTACCATATAAGTGTCACTTTAACATATATACATGGCTAAATTTCCTCCCTAAAACACACACAAGTTGCTTATCGCAGTATGCACGTATGATGACAGATCTCTGACCATGAACTAAAAAAATAATCGATGCTGTATCAGATAAAATTGTCTGTGTAATTATTAATCAAAATACATAATATTTCGAATGGAAGACGCATGTGGCGCTATTGTCATAAGTTATTTGTTTATAGAAGTAGAATAATACACATGTATCACATACACTCCTGGAAATGGAAAAAAGAACACATTGACACCGGTGTGTCAGACCCACCATACTTGCTCCGGACACTGCGACAGGGCTGTACAAGCAATGATCACACGCACGGCACAGCGGACACTCCAGGAACCGCGGTGTTGGCCGTCGAATGGCGCTAGCTGCGCAGCATTTGTGCACCGCCGCCGTCAGTGTCAGCCAGTTCGCCGTGGCATACGGAGCTCCATCGCAGTCTTTAACACTGGTAGCATGCCGCGACAGCGTGGACGTGAACCGTATGTGCAGTTGACGGACTTTGAGCGAGGGCGTATAGTGGGCATGCGGGAGGCCGGGTGGACGTACCGCCGAATTGCTCAACACGTGGGGCGTGAGGTCTCCACAGTACATCGATGTTGTCGCCAGTGGTCGGCGGAAGGTGCACGTGCCCATCGACCTGGGACCGGACCGCAGCGACGCACGGATGCACGCCAAGACCGTAGGATCCGACGCAGTGCCGTAGGGGACCGCACCGCCACTTCCCAGCAAATTAGGGACACTGTTGCTCCTGGGGTATCGGCGAGGACCATTCGCAACCGTCTCCATGAAGCTGGGCTACGGTCCCGCACACCGTTAGGCCGTCTTCCGCTCACGCCCCAACATCGTGCAGCCCGCCTCCAGTGGTGTCGCGACAGGCGTGAATGGAGGGACGAATGGAGACGTGTCGTCTTCAGCGATGAGAGTCGCTTCTGCCTTGGTGCCAATGATGGTCGTATGCGTGTTTGGCGCCGTGCAGGTGAGCGCCACAATCAGGACTGCATACGACCGAGGCACACAGGGCCAACACCCGCCATCATGGTGTGGGGAGCGATCTCCTACACTGGCCGTACACCACTGGTGATCGTCGAGGGGACACTGAATAGTGCACGGTACATCCAAACCGTCATCGAACCCATCGTTCTACCATTCCTAGACCGGCAAGGGAACTTTTTGTTCCAACAGGACAATACACGTCCGCATGTATCCCGTGCCACCCAATGTGCTCTAGAAGGTGTAAGTCAACTACCCTGGCCAGCAAGATCTCCGGATCTGTCCCCCATTGAGCATGTTTGGGACTGGATGAAGCGTCGTCTCACGCGGTCTGCACGTCCAGCACGAACGCTGGTCCAACTGAGGCGCCAGGTGGAAATGGCATGGCAAGCCGTTCCACAGGACTACATCCAGCATCTCTACGATCGTCTCCATGGGAGAATAGCAGCCTGCATTGCTGCGAAAGGTGGATATACACTGTACTAGTGCCGACATTGTGCATGCTCTGTTGCCTGTGTCTATGTGCCTGTGGTTCTGTCAGTGTGATCATGTGATGTATCTGACCCCAGGAATGTGTCAATAAAGTTTCCCCTTCCTGGGACAATGAATTCACGGTGTTCTTATTTCAATTTCCAGGAGTGTATTTGACACTACTGATGACGAATTGCATTATGTAATTGACTGATAGAAGCTTACCCTCGTCTAATCCATATAAATATAAATGATCCACTGGATGATGTCGGACGCTAAATGAAATAGGTCACAGATGATATAAGTCACCTATATGAAGATAGAGAAGCTGGAAGACTGTAGTGGAGTGCAGGAAGACCTGAAGAGGATCAGTAATTGGCAGTGGACCTAGAAGTCGGACTAGATGCAAGTAAATATAACGTACTCTGCATAACCAGTCAAAAACTACTGATCTGAACAGATACGGAAGCAACTGCATTCTACAGTCACAGCGAGATGTACAAGAGGGGAAGTCTTTTCAGAAATGTGGATTGACTATTACGGTCTCTTTTCTTAACCATGAGCTGAAGTATTTCTCAGCCAACCAGTCTCAGATGACAAGAAGAAGAAGACTGGTGAAATCAAGAGGACTTAACTTGCTACACACAGATCAAGACAATATTGCCATGTCGTTGAAGCCGTGTTGTTGAACACAGAGTAGAGGCGTGTGATTATTTTGAAGATGATTCTGTTTTATATATTTAAGTGTAAGACTTACATCAAAGAAACTTTCTAGTGATAGGTAATGCAATTGTTACACCATTGTATTCTGCCATGGCGCCTTAAAGTATTATAAATAATTGTGAAGCAATAATGAAATCAAAACTTTCGGTAAAATACAGGAACGGAATGTCATTGTTACAGTTGCCAATTTATAATTTTTGCCATGATATCACATGACTTTTTTTTACGATATTCGTATTATAGCAAGTATTACACAATAAGATGAATGGTTCTTTGAGAGAAATGAAAACAAGATATTTGCTTTTGAAAATCATTCAAAGCTAGCTGAACATGTCCGAATTATTCATGCAAATGAGAACATGTGAACATTTAAATGTATCTTTTAAAGAAATATTATCATTGTAGATCTGATTTACAGATGTAAGCTGCTTTTGTCAAAAAAAGCAAAAGTTTTTGTATTGTAATATGTTACTTTCATTCATATGTATGCTTTTAAGACGTTTAATCTTGATTGTGGAAAACTGCATTTAGCGAACACGTTCGTCTTTGCTTGTCACCTCCTCATACGTGGTCGTTATGAAGATGCTAAACAACATCCAGTGGTAGATGCACACAAGAGAAGCATTGTGCATCACGGGAAGGTTTAGTGTTGAAAAATAAATTCTAAGAGAGTTCGTTCCAGGCATCATATTACTTTTTCGAACTTGCAGTTCATGAAATTACCATAACAAGAAATTAGAGTTAATACAGTGTTTGCCGACAATAATTCCTTCCACATGAGTGGAGCAAGGTGGGACCTAGATGATGGAAGTACTCTCCACCATACTTCATGAGATGCTATGAATGTGTTACGCATCCGATTTTCGGCAGAGTCCTCTGACTGGGAGAAACTTTGTGGTGAGTAGAAGACCATCTATTGGAAACAGTAGAGAGAGCAAAACCGTGAATTGGGTGGGGATGCGGGGTAAATTGTTCATGTCATTCTCTAAGCCTAAGGGATTAGTGAATTTGGTATGTACTTTAGCGGTTTATTTTTCTAATTGTGATATCGGTCTGCACAGGCAGCGACAGATCGGTGGTCGAAACAGCTTCCTGTCTAAAGGAATGGTACTGCTGCATTGTGGTTTGATTCTAAGGGAATCACCAAGAATATTATGCCACATTACATCGAAACAGAACTCTTAAAATGCATAGAATACCATTTATAACCCTGAGATAGAAACCGAAACCTGTCCAGGAATTGAGTATTTGGATATCCAAACAACTCACTGGCTACGTACCAGAAAAATTGTCGAAAATTTCATGTGATTGCCTCAATCTTGCCAGCCATGATTTTCTTTTTCAGTGATCATCGGTAAGCTTGCTACTCCTTGACGTAAGACGAAAACCTACATCGTAGTCATCCATATAAAAGATTCCACTCTTGAATGGCCTGCAGGAAGAATTAACGGGCGTGTAACAAACCAAAAAAAGATCGTATCACACTCTTTCTTTAAAACCGGCATCATTATTGCCTTTCTAACCCACGAAATCATTTTCAGTGTGACAATGCTTCATAAATAACAACCTGAAAGACATGTTGAGCAGCTCATGATTGGTTGCTAATATGGTACTCTGTAAAACATAATTGTTGATGCGTATTGCACATTAGATATATTGAGAAAGCATGAATTTTAGGAGAATTACATATGACAGTGATCAAAGCCAGTACCTAACAACACTACCGTTTGTGGAAATTGTAACACCAAGAAGGAAACGCATGAATTCAATTAATTTAATACCACAGGTTGGGGTACATGGCAAGTAACAAATGATTACCTTTTCAAATCTCTACATGTCCTCTGAGCCCTACTATTCAGTATGTCGTGTGGCCACCACGCGTTGCAGTTAGAGCTGCTACACGCAGTGGCATTGAATCAATAATGTTCTGAATATGTTCCTGAGGGATTTTCCTCCATGCAGTTTGTATCCGAGCCCACAAATCCGTGACACCTATTACTAGAGGACCGTGACGCACCAGGTGCCGACCAACCATATCCCATACATGTTCGATGGGTGACATGTCTGGCGAACGTGCAGGCCAGGGAAGCAATAGTAATCGTCGCTCTTCGAAGAAGGCCTGTACATTCCTCGAAATATGTGGCCGGAAATTGTCCTGTTGAAATGTGGCCTGTGGAGATGCCTGAAGCAGGAGGAGTACCTTAGGCTCCACAACCCCGTTAGGTACCGGTTGCTGTTCAAAGTGCCCGCAATACATACGAGGTGAGATCGGTTGTTGTAATCAATGGCGCCCCAAACCATCACACCTGTTGTTTGTCTGCTTTGCCGCTTCACAATGCAGCCCCCCAGGTTGCGCTCACCACGGTACCGCCGGAAACGTATGCGGCCATCACTGTAGGGCACTTTGAAGCGGGACTCATCGAAAAAGATTGCAAGTTGCCACTCAGCACCCCAGTCACGGTGTTCACGTGCCCATTGAAGTCGGAGGAGCTTGTGGTTTCTGGTCAATGGAAGCCGATGTAATGGCATGCGTGCAACCAGTCCAACCTGCAGCAGACGGCGACGAACCGTCGATGCAGACAAGTTCACACCTGTATCAGTGCTCCAGCGACGAGTTAACACTGTGGATGACGCTGTACGGTCCATAATGGCCATGCGAACAAGATGACGGTCATCCCGTGCTGTGGTCATGTTCCGAGGTCCAGTTTCCCGTTCGTCGCTGCGTACGACCTTCATCTATCCACTGCTTCCCCACACGCATCACTGTCGTAGCAGCATGCCCTGTGCGAGACGAAATGTCACCCCGTTCGAACTCGCTCACATGCCGATATGGCTCCCTTCGACGTCGGCGAGGCATACTGGCATTCACTGTATTGTTTCCACCTTGTGTGACAGCTCTGCACCGACTACACTAGGCGCAACAACGACCCTGTCGGACCGTCGCAAGAGGGCTCTGCTCGGCCTTCGTGTACCGCATCTCGCTGCAAAACGTATCACGTATTGCTTACACACCCGTCGCCAGTTCCACCAAAGTGGCGCTGTTCGGGTAATTTCTTCTCGGTGTTGCACTTTTCCGAAACGGTAGTGTATTTCAGTGAAGTCCACGTCCTCGATGTCATCGTCAGAGTGAGAATTACCCACCAATAGTTTATTCCTACAAATCATGCAGAAGTATCTTGTAAGGCTTGACTGCAGGACCTGGCAGTGGCGATATGAGTGTCGGCGGTAGCTAACTTGAAGATATTTATCTGCTACTGGTGTCGAGTAGCTGAGCTACTATCAGCTCCTCCATTCTCACGTGGTGCAGCTGGGCCACGTGTCCCGGCAGTGCACTCTCGGCTCCAGTGACCTGCTCATGACGGTTTGGTAGCACAGCGATCGATTTTTTAAATTTTTTATTAATTTTTTGTTTTTCTTACAGTATTTAGCCAATTATAGTCTGTTCAGAACCTAACACACGGGTACAATCTTTCTCTTCTTATTTTACCAGAACGTTATATGTTGGCAGGTGGCATGCCTCTGTTCATCTGATTTACCCTCCTGGGTTGTGAATTTTGTTGTTGGACAGGACATTTTGCTATATTGATCAGTTGCCTGAAACGTTCCCTGTCCTTTATGGTGTCTTCTGTGACGTTAAGTCCCATCTTGTGTCTTCCAGTCACCCCATGGTGTTTTCAATTTGGAAATGAAATTAAAATATTTTCTTCGTTAGACTTTTGTCCATCATTCTGCAAATATGAGCCTAAAAATTTAAACTCCACTTTCTTATTGTGTCTGTGTTTGTTTCTACGTTTCTGTGTAGATACTCATTTCTCCTTTTCGTCCAGCTGTTATCTTCGTTCTTTTGTGGTTCTAAATTTTTTCTGAGTATTTTTCTTTTTTTCTTTTCAGTTCTTCTTGTTAAACCGTTCCATTCAGTGTTAGTTGTTCTATTGCGTAGTGTTTCAGTTTTGCCTGGAGTGATAGTAATCTTTTATTAGACCTGTTTTAGGTGAATTTGTACGCTAACTCAATTTTCTTGGATCTAACCCATTTGACTGTTTCCATTCTCCCACATACTTAAACTTGTCAACTCTTTTGATGTTTTCATGTTGTGTGTGTATATATTTTTATCTCTTCTGTTCGTGTTCGGTATATTACGTTTTCTCATATGATATTTGTAATCAGGTTTTACCTGCTATTTCGTGAAGTGCTACCGTCATTATTTTTGCCTCTGTTTTTTTTCTTTAGAAATTACTGCAATATTACCAGAAAAGCGAGATATTTCACCAAATATCTTCCTCTTCCTTGTCCTAGATGGATTTCTTCGATGTTTTCCTCTTGAAGTTCTTTATCCCCACTGTCTCATGACCTTGTCCAATACTAGACAAGAGAACTGCTGAGAGCCCATAGCTCTTCCAGGCATCTGTATTAATTCTGAAGAGTTCAGAAACTTCTAGAAATTTAACTTTATTGGTTGTTTCTGTGAGTTTCTGTTCGACCAGTTGCGTGGTGGTTTTGTCGATACCTGCTCCTTCCATTGTTAGCGGTACTGTTTGCCGGTCTACAGAATCGTAATCTTTTTTTTAAATGAATGAATGTCACAAGTGTGTTAATGTTCCGCATTGTTCTGATCCTCAGGATAGTTATCAGGCTAAAAATTTGCCCTGGGCACTATCTGTTTTTCCTGAAGACTTCTTGGTAGTCGACAGTTGTGTGTTCTGCATTATCTTCTGTCTTACTCATCAGTGCTTTGGATATAACTTCATAGTGACTTGAAGCAGAGATATGCCTCGGCAATTGTTGGTGTTTGTCCTGTCATCCTTCTTATTTAGAGGATGGATTACGGCTTTTTTCCACAACTCTGGTATTATATCTCTATCCCAGCAATCATTAATAACCTCATAAATTGTTTCAGCTGCACGCTTCCTTCCCAATTTGCACTTCTCAGCTAATACCCCGTATTCATCTGGCGTTTTATTGTTTTTCAGCTGGCCAATGTATTATTTAATATGATGCAATGATGGTGGACCGAAGGTGTGTTTTGTATTGAGGCTGGCTAAAAATTAGTCGTTGTGCTGGTTTCTTCAGTTTAGAAGTATTTTGAAGAATTTTGCTAGTGATGCTCAGTTATCTTTGCTGTTAGTAATCATTTTGCCTGTAGAATCTTTGAAGTGTAGGCTCATCTCCTTGTGTCCTGTTACTTCTTCTTTGAAAACTTTGTAGAAGTCGCTAGTGTTGTTCCATCTGTTGTTCTCGTTTTCTGTTGTATTTCCGTTTCTCTGTTCGAATAATTTTTTATGTCTGTTTTCTGATCTCACTGAATATGTTCCAGTCTCCGTTCTTTTTGAAGAGTTCTATTTCTCCGAAGCTGTTAGCCTATGCTCTATCGCTTCATCATATATGCTTATTCCACCACCTATGTTTCCTTCTTCTTCGTAGTTTTTCTAATTCTTTCACCGTTTCTATCATCATTTCTCTAATTTCATCGTAATTTGCCGTCTTGTTTGTGTGAAGCTTCTTAGTGGATTCACTCTTGTTGTCTGACAGAAAATTGGCATCAATTCTATGGACTTCTTAATTTTGGTGTTTGGTTTTTAGGTTGAAACATGGCTTTGATTTCTGTTAAAAAGTTCGAATCTTTGCCTACTCTTCTGGTCCATACATTCATGATTTCTCTATGGCTTTGTTCGGTTATTTCCCCATGATCCAGTAGATCTCCTTCGTAATTTTCTGAAAAAATTTGACATAAGTTTTAAGTCGAATTATCTGCAGAAGTTGATAAGCCTTTCTCCAGTCTTATTGATGTGTTTGTATCCAGGAAAATTTTTCACTGTTCCTTTGCATTTCTCTTTTCTGCCGATCTGTGCGCTGAAATCTCTTACGAGTAGTTTTATGTAGTGCTTTGGTATTTTTGATGTCTCATTTTTCTAGTGTTTCCTAAAAATTTTCTACTTCTTCTGGGTTCTTTTGTTGTCCTTGTTAGTAGAAAAAAAAAGTTTCAAATGGCTCTGAGCACTATGGGACTTAACATCTGAGGTCATCAATCCCCTAGAACTTAGAACTACTTAAACCTAACTAACCTAAGGACATCACACACATCCATCCCCGAGGCAGGATTGGAACCTGCGACCGTAGCTGTCGCGCGGTTCCAGACTGAAGCGCCTAGAACCTCTCGGCCACACCGGCCGGCTCTTGTTAGTCAGTGCATGGGCATTTTGATGGTATAGCCCTTGTCTGCTGACCTAAAAGAGATAAGTTATATTCGTTCAGATGGGGACGTAAAGTTTTTACGGATTACGTTCGATTTGATCATGAAAGCAGTTCCAAGCACATTCTTTCTGTTTATTCTTTATGGATGGTTTTCGTTTAAAATTCCTGAAGTCCTCTGATTCAAATTCGTTCTCATCACCGCATCTGATTTCCTTAAGTGCTAGTGCGAGTATTCTGCGTCTCTTTACCAGATCCGTCAATTGTTTAAGTTTCCCAGTCTTTGTTAAGGTGCTGAAGTTTAATGTTCCTAACAGATGTTTTCTCTTAGGCCATATGAGAGAAGTTCTAGAAAGCTCCGACTCTTCCTTACATGATGTTCTAAGTTCTCCAGAATCCGATGGCCTAGTTGCATCATTTTGTCCAGTGATGAAGGATTGTTCACATCCTGGACTAATTACCATCTTGTCTTGGTTGAAAGTAAAACAGGAACTGGATGTTACATCTGTGATCGAAACGCCAGATGTGCCTTAAACAGAGCATCCAATATGGAAACAGACTCCCTTCGTAACCGACCGCTTTGCCAACAGACACCGCAATCAACATGAAGACAGACACTGAGCACATAGTCGATTGTCGCATGTCAGACGTGACGTGGATTTTTGTTCTGCTTGATGAATTACCTCCTCTGCTAGATCCGAAGTACTGAGGTCCGGCCCCTCCCCTTTTACTACCGCTGAGGTATCGTTGTCAAGAGGAAATGACTAAACCGCCTTCTTTGACGTTGAGATTAATATCTTCATACGCCTCAGAAGCCATTGATCCTCTTCATCTTGTCTCCCACGTTGCTGACTAATTGGCTTCCTTTCACCTCTCACCAAGCTACCAGCTATTAGGAAATACTGTCCAGCACTCGTCGTCTGGATCATTCAGTGCTGAGCCCGCCTCCACGTCAGGGATTAGTCCTTATAGATAAAAAAGGCTTCATAATTCTTTGAATGATTCGTACGAAAATGGTGGAACTGCAAGTTAATTTTAAGCACAGTATCATGGGATATCAGTGTAGTTTGTTTATCCAGCTCCACACTGTAATAAAGAGATGCAATGTGAGGAAGCTGCACCTTGTTTTTAATGTAATACTACAACATACATGACTGGAGCGACCCAGAAACATTCCTACACATATAGGGCACGCTGTCTCACTTGGAATTCGTTTAATTTCATGACATTCTACACATTCAGTGTAATGTCATATTGAAAGACCTATCTCTGGCAACCTAATAGTGATGTCATGGTTTGGTGGCCATATGGGATCATAAATTATACTCATTTTAACACAAGACTATCTTGGAAAAACATCATGCAGCTAGAGTGAGTCGCAAAATATAGCGATAAAGTTTAAGGTGACATGAATTAGCAACAGCATACTTGGTAGCATTAACAATAATTAATTGGGTAATAAATTAATACCTAAATAAACACCATCACCTTCTTTCCAATCAAAAGGAAGCATCTCAGTGCCATAAATTAGATCCTAAACAAACAGAATAACAACACAGGTGGTCTGCTTTGAGATGGTGAGGAGAGGAGGGAGAGGGGGCTGACCCCAAAAATGACAGCTGCAGTTTGTTTGCATACGGGTCTCTCTTGGTCCTACTACTGAGGCGAAGTAGTTAAGTTACGAACATCTTAGGAAAATCTGGGAAGATGAAAGCAGTCTGTTCACCTACATCTGCTGTTGGCAAGAAGTCATGTATCAATAAAGAAGACCACTGTGTTTCGTTCCAGTGGTTTTTCTGAATCCATGCTAGTTCTTTGTGGGAAGCTAGGTGCGTCATACTTTTTGACTGTCGACTGCAGTGACATATTTCCGGTCCCTTTGTTAATCCAGCGATAATTAAGTTGCGCAGAATTTATCTTCGTGGACACTTTGCAAATACAGCGTCGTAAACTTCATTAGTCAATGGAGATATGTAACGATCATTCAGCACTAGCAGCATGTATTTCGCTACGAATACAAATATTTAGACATATCTGATGAGAGTAAAATTTTCTAAAAGCCTCAAAGATCATGCGACTCTCATTTCCCAGTATTCATTTAAGACTGCATTCTCGATGCCATTTCGCAGCAAAAGGAGTTATTTAGCCAGCCCTTTCAAATGCAGCTTTGAATCGTGCGTAATCTGTCCTAAGTCCCTCTAGACATTTGCTAAGACATTTCACGGAGAGATTGAAAGCTATCTAATGTCACCTCAACCTCGGAAGCAAATGTCACTCACGCTAATACCACGCAGCACACCCAGTAGCTGAGTTTCTGAACCTCACCTCAAGGAATGAAACTCACTGTTGTAAATATTCTACAGCATCTTTTGTAGGAACAGCAGCAGCTGTAAGCAGACATCTTGAATAATAGCCGCTTGGCGGCTCTTTTAAGTACCTCTTTGTGAGTTACGTCAAAGACGGGAGGGTCCCCTGTTTAGAACTCAACATTGGTTTAAATGTGGGCCAGATGAGCTTTGAGACTTATTGAAAGGCGACCACAACGGATATAGTCATTCACAGAAAATCATGTCACCCTATTCAACATAAGAAAGCCGCCTTTAGGTATCTGTTACATAAGACCCTTTCTCTACCCCTGTCTAAAAAAATCTTCGGGAAAGAGTAAAAGATTATTTTCTTCATTGCTCTTAGAAATGGCTATGATAGGAAGTTTGTTGATGACATTAGCCTTAGTACAGTTAAGATTACAAAAAAGAAGAAGGTCATTATTCCATACACTAACTTTGAGTGCGTATGACAAAAGAAATGAAAATATAAAAAAAAGTACGCGTCACAAGATCCCTTATTTGGTACTGCCTCAGGAAGAATAATTGGTCAGTAGTTGCGCGGAAAAATATCTAACTTTACTTTTTTCGCTAATAAAGTAGGTGACAGGTAGCTGCATTGAGAACACTCTACAAGTTATAAATTCAATGCAACAGGCTTGTACAGAATTGCGTGTAACGAGCGTCCAAAATGTTGCATAGGTTGCAGACAGGCACTAAGTGCCCACTTTCGGGAAAAATGCAAACAGCTATGGATCTGACCTCAAACTTGTACATTTTGCATTGAGAACGTAAGAGGAACATATTTAACGTCCTTGACGAGGTCAAAATTGTGAGGTCTATTATGCAATATCCTGAGCAGACACTAAACATACTACTGGAGCTACTTCAGCGTAACGTTCTGGAGAATTTGTTTGTCTTCCTTTTTTGCTAATAGAAGTGTCTGTTAAGGGTGACTATATCTGTACTTCGTAGTTTCCTTAGCTATGGATAAATGATTACATATTTTCATTGATTCAGTATACCTTACTTTATCGCTTTATGGTTTGGACTTCGGTATCACTGGTTTTACTACAAACTATTTTTAGCAAGGGCTGTACTGTTTAAGCAATATGTTTTCGTTGTCCACTAAAATGTTCAGTAATATTCCTGATTTAATTATCACTTATTTCTTATAATATGCTCTAGCAAGCACGCTTCAAATAATAATTTATACGTTTATATTCTGATAATGATCTTTCCCAGTATTATTTTCAGTAGGTGCTTCATTGACATACGACAAATAGTATTATTTTCTGTTCATGGTATTTGTCATTTGTACTTATTCTGGTATGTTATTCGTGGCAGGATCCTAACACGTTTTTCTACGAATGGGACCAGCCACGCAAATTTCTGTAGATCACATTGCTCCACTGCGCAAGCACAGAACCGACTTCCGCCACCGCCACGGATTATCACTCAGTCCATAGCTGGCCACTTCCCCGCCTCCGTCTCCATGCACTGCGGTCTGCTGGATTTATGGTATGTCGTTTTCACACAAATTTACCCACCACTTATAGTCTTCATAATGCTTTCATTTGTAACATGGGGAGAGCAAAACTTAGGAAATTCAGGTTGGAATGATGGTTGGTTGGCTCTTAGCTTGCTTAAACGGTGTTATCCTGTAGCAGCAGTAAAATGCAAATTCCCAGAAAAAAGGTATCAAAGTTTTACATACACTGCATAAACGGCAGAACTTTTGTAAAAACAGCTCATTGGCAAACTGCTTGGTTTTTAATGTGTTGATCCAGCTTCAATCCCAGCTTCCACCAAAAATTTTTTCTTTATTTGTAATGAGAAGGGTTTTTAGATCAAATTAATAACCAAAACAATCATAAATAAAGTCAATAATGATTTCATTTTATATATGATGCAACTGTTTGTTAGACCTAATGAAACGAGTTAAAACTAATATTTTATTTTAAAACCGTTAAATAAAATTTTATTCCAATTATAACAGATCATCTGATAGAAAAAACATCTTTACTTTACAACTCCTTTCCGTCTTTTTACATACCAGAACGTTAACGATAATTATCATAAAAACTATGCCGACATCTGGCATTATTTACAAAAGATGAATTTTTGCATGAACAAAGCTTTATAAATTATCTATGAGAAAGTACACTTCACTGACATTCGTAAAAATTCCTCTTTCATCAAAAAGCCATGCAGGATCATTTCATTAAAAGTTAGCGACGACAATTGATGTTATACTATTGACTGTATTTTTATACAGTCCTCACGAGAATTTATTTCTCTGTCATTTTCAGTGAGATAAGTACAATTTTGTGTATGTTTTATCAGATTTTTTACTTGCCGATAAAAGTAGACGTCACAAGGATGAAAAAGAGTACATTTAGGGTGGGGAATAACTTTAGTTGTGCCACTTGGTGACCTTTCCTCATCTCGAAAGACCTCATCATATGATTCAGGCTTTGTTTGTCCACTCCAGGAATCAATAACCAACATAAATTTTTCTTTCCCATATAAAGCATCAGACAACCGTTAAGGAAGTCGACGTACAATCCTGTTAGCTTTCCAGATTCTGACGACATTATTATAACGTCTGTATATTTTTGGCAATATTCGTTTACTGCTTGCTGAACTCAAGAGCCAAATTTAGCAATTGGTTCATGAAGTCAAACAAACACTATGGACAGATATTTCCCAAACGGAGTTAGAGAATACTGCACGGCGTAGCTATGTGTAACTTAATTCGTTTCATGCCTTTGTGTAATGACCATTTTCGTTCCTTTTTTCGCAAGAATTCTTTTGTAGACTGACTGGCACTGACTTCTCTAAAGGGAAATCGTAATAAATATATTTTATTGGGGCTGAAAAAATAGAGCAAAATTTTTAAAATAACCTGTGATAATTTATCTGTCTGGTCAGTCTTAATACCGAAATCTTTATTTAAAGTAGGTATTAATTTCAACGTCAGCGTTCGAAAAACTCCTGCAGATACCAAGATTTGTTCTATAGTTATGGTTTCGTTTTTTAAATAAATGTTGTCACTTTCCGTTGTGGAATCCCATGCTTACATTTGAACTTCTTGACCCATATTTCAGAGGCTTTAAATCCAAAATACGCAAATTGCCCTGCTGCTGTCAAGGCCCACTGTTGTAAATCCCATGTAGTCACTTGCTGATAATTTTCTCTAGCTTACAGAAAACGATTGTATATCCAAGAATGACTGCATGCTTATCAAAATGATTCCTACTTTTTTTAAAAATTCTCCTTCCTATTTGAATACAAATTCCTTCTTTTTTAAGAGGCTGCATAATTTTTTGGCAGTGTTAACAGATTGCGTGTAGGATGAGCTTTTACAATATTTAGAACTTTTTTATAATCTAGAGAGAGATATGCTGGCACTTTCCTTTTTTCCCTCCTGGTTCATATTTATCTGATGGTCTATTATGCCGAATTCCTTCGAAAGGTTCACCACAGTTCTCATTTTCGTGGATGAGTTCTTGGTCAGTAACAAACATTTTTCAGCCAATATGTCCATATATTTCCTCACCTACCAACACTGTTTAACGAGAAATCTAAGTTGAAGATTGTGGTGCAATGAAATTATCAGTCAAGAAGCCTATGTAACGAGCAACCGCATTCCTCGACGGTAACTTCGACTTTTCACTGTGTACTTAGTCTTGAGTAGTTTCATTTCCTATTCCTGGTTTCCTTATTAATAGACATATTCACATCTGTTCATCAACAACAGATCAACAGTTAAACACTTTCACGAATAAACTTTTTATAAAAGATCCAATGAACAAATTGCACCCATTCATATATAACAATAATTTAAAAAACGATAATAATTTTTTAATGGCAACAGTGCTGCATTAATGCTTACCTCTCCTCTTAAAATGGATTTACCATTACCTAACTATTTTAAAATACAGTATTAATTTTAAATCGTTTGATTAGGTCTAACAAACAGTTGCATCGTACATAAAACAAAATCATTAATGATTTCCTTTAACATAGTTTTCTTTATTAATGTTATTCAAAATTGCTTCTAATTACAACTAAAAAAAATTGTGGAAGCTGGGATTGAACCCAGATCAGCGGATTAAAATCAATACTTACAGCCAATGAGCTATTTTAACACAAGTGCCTGTGTTTATTAAATAGAAAATAAATGATGGGTAAAACTCTGAAACCTCTTTTCTGAGAATTGGCTTGTCAATGTGTTTTACTACTGCTACAAGATAACACCCTTTAGGTAAACTATAAGCCAACCAAGTTTCATTCCAATCTGAATTTTCCGAGACGTGCCCTGTCCTCGTAAGTAGATTCTTGTCGATGCCTCCCACATTTTCTTCAATTTTTAGGCACTCTGGATGGATTGTGCCCTCATATCTAATGGGTAACCGGTCATGTTCGGCCTACTGTCGTCCGTTTCAGATTCAAGGTAGATGTTTTTAATTTATGATGTTTGGGTGTTGTAGACTTTAACTGGTCTTTTCTCGAGGAACCGTGGACCAATACTTTCCGTGTACCCGACGATCCGCGAATTGCGTCATTTATTCGTAGAAAAGGAATGTTCGGTACTGTCCATCTTGCTACTTTAATGTCATGATTCATCATGTAAGAAATTTTCTCTATTTCCCACTACTGGTTGTAACTATGTTCGACCACAATTGGAGCTAACGCTTTTTTTAAATTTAACAGATATAACATAATGATCTGACTTCTAGGCTACGAAAGTGGTCTTTAAATAAATTATTTACAAGAGCAGCCAAGCGGTTTATTATTCAGGATTCTATAGTAGATAAAGCCGTTTCTAACAGTCTTTTAAATCCAGCTTCCCGTTCCACTGTATTTTTTTTTCTGTCTTCTCACTGGTTTGACGCGGTCCGCCACGAATTCCTCTACTGTGTGAACCTCTTCCTCTCAGAGTAATACATGCAACCAACGAGCTCAGTTATTTGCTGAATGAACTCCAATCTCTGTCTTCCCCTACAGTTTTTAGCTTCTACAGCTCTCTCTAGTAGGATTGAAGTTATTCCTTGACGTCTTAACAGATGTCCTAGCATCCTGTCCATCATTCTTGTAAGTGTTTTCCATATATTCCTTTCCTCGGAGATTCTGCAGAGACCTCCTCATTCCTTATCTTATCACTCCATCTAATTTTTAACATTATTCTGTGGCGCCACATCTCAAATGCTTTTCGATTCTCTTCTGTTGCAATTTTCCCACAATTCATGTTTCACTACCATCAGTGCTGTGCTCTAAACGTACATTCTCAGAATTTTCTTCCCCAAATTAAGACCTATGTTTGAAACCAGTAGACTTCTCTTGGCCAGGAATGCCCTTATTGCCAGTGCTAGTCTGTTTTTTATGTTTTCCTTGCTCTGCCCCTCATGCGTTACTTTGTTGCCTACAATAGTAGAATTTCTTGACTCGGTCTACTTCATGATACCCAATTCTGATGTTAAGTTTCTCCCTGTTCTCATTCCTACTGCTTCTCATTACTTTCGTCTTTCTTCGATTTACTCTCAGTCCATATTCTGTACCCATTTTACTGTTCGTTCCATTCAACAGATCTTGTATTTCTTCTTCATTTTCATCGAGGATAGCAATGTCATCAGCGAAATTTACGTCACCAGCGAATCTTATCATTATATCCTTGAACGTTTCCCTTATTTCCGTCATTTTTTCTTCGATGTATAGACTGAACAGAAGGGGCAAAGACTATATCACTGTCTTACACCGTTTTTAATACGAGTACTTTGTTCTTTGTCTCCCACTCTTATTTTTCCCTCTTAGTTCTTGTACTTGATGTACATTACACGCCTCTGCCTATAGTTACCCCTATTATCCCAGAATTTTGAACATTATCGAATGCTTTTTTCAGCCGAAAAAACATATGAACGTGTCTCGATTTTTCTTCAGTCTTGCTTCCATTAATAACCACAAAGTGACAATTGCCTCTTCGGTGGCTTTATCTTCCCTAAAGCCGAGGTGCTCGTCACCTAACAGATTCTCAATTTTCTTTTCCATTCTTCTGTATATTGCTCTTGTCAGCAACTTGAATGCATAATCTATTAAACTGATTGTGCGATAATTCTCTCACTTGTCGGCTCTTGCTATCTTCGGAATTGTGTGAATGATGTTTTTTCCGAAAATCATACGTTCTACACACCCACGTGAATAGTCATTTTGTTGTCACTTCCCACAATGATTTTAGAAATTCCGATGGAATATAACCTTCTGCCTTGTTTCACCTTAATCTTTCCAAAGCCCTTTCAAATTCTGTTCGCTAACAGCCTGTTTGTGATCACTTTCAAAAATTAAATTTTATGTGTTCATTTTCTGTTCAGTATATTCTATATGATCTACAATATAAAATCCTTTTTTCGCTATCTGTCATAAACGTGTCTGTCACGAACATTTGTTGTCGTGCGTGGCTTATCTAGCGGTTTCCAGTGGCAATATTTCGCGTAACAATTGACCGAATGTAAGATATCTTAATCTACACCTTAAGAGCAAAAATCTTACGTTGAGTTTAACACGACAACGCCGGAACTACAATCACAAACAGTGTATTTGTGTGAAACTGATGGCGCACAAACAGTGTATTTGTGTGAAGCTGATGGCGCTCAAATATTCCAACTTTGTTCATCCATTGTTCGAAAATGATAACACTTGGCGACTTCCAACAGAATTCACAAATAATTTCAAACGTTCGCGTAACTTTTTCTCCTCGACACTCCCCACAAAATGATGGAAGGAAAAAAGTTTACCGCTTAGTTCATTTTGGCTGTACATGCGGTCACACTTCCGCATCTGCCGTGACGTTTTTATTACTTCATTGTTACTAACTCTATTCGCAACGTATTTTCCATATAGTACGGTCATATATCACTGAATACACGTGAAAAATTATATCACCATACGGCACATAGTTCAGATGGAATGTCGTAATAGACACGTAGACGCATCAGAAACTAGCTTCTGCTTTCAGTGGCGTGCACTAGAACATCAGCATTTGTCATTTCATTTCAATTTATTACTTCTTTACTGCTAATGCTACTCCCAACACATTTTGTAAATATTATCTACATATCTCATTGAATGCACCTGTAACGGTATATCACTGTACAGCAAATAGTTCAGGAGATATGACGTCGTAGATAATGAGAATCGTCAAAAACGCAATTCTGCTTTAAAACGGAGCGCAAATTTCCCATTCTATAATCATCCAGTGTTTCATAATGAGAGCACTTAGCGATTCGCAACAAACTTAAGCATAATTACTTCAGCCCTTCTCCAAGCTTTTCCACACTTATCGTCAAGAACAACGGAATCAGAGCGCTATTACGTGTGTAATGAACATAAATCGTGAATGTACTCCACGTATTATGAATTTTATACAAGAAAACGTGAAATAGAAATTTAAGTAATATGATAAATGTCACTTCCGTACAAAAACAATATTACCATGTGTGTTTTCAAACCATGATGGAGAGAGCAAATTCTTACATATTGTTTCAGGGCATATGCCTCACGTTCTGCTTGATGAACGTCCCACTGTGATTTCTGCAGAACCTGCTGCCGTCACAGTATATACAGGGTGTTACAAAAAGGTAAGGCCAAACTTTCAGGAAAAATTCCTCACGCACAAATAAAGAAAAGATGTTTTGTGGACATGCGTCCGGAAACGCTTAATTTCCATGTTAGAGCTCATTTTAGTTCCGTCAGTATGTACTGTGCTTCCTCCATTCACCGCCAGTTGGCCCAAATGAAGGAAGGTAATGTTGACTTCGGTGCTTGTGTTGCCATGCGACTCATTGCTCTACACTACTAGCATCAAGCACATCAGTCCGTAGCATCACGAACGTGGTTTTGCAGTCAGTGCAATGTTTACAAATGCGGAGTTGGCAGATGCCCATTTGATGTATGGATTAGCACGGGACAATAGCCGTGGCGCGGTACGTTTGTATCGAGACAGATTTCCAGAACTAAGGTGTCCCGACAGGAAGACGTTCGAAGCAATTGATCGGCGTCTTAGGGAGCACGGAACATTCCAGTCTATGACTCGCGACTGGGAAAGACCTAGAACGACGAGGATACCTGCAATGGACGAGGCAATTCTTCGTGCAGTTGACGATAACCCTAACGTCAGCTTCAGAGAAGTTGCTGCTGTACAAGGTAACGTTGACCACGTCACTGTATGGAGAGTGCTACGGGAGAACCAGTTGTTCCCGTAACATGTACAGCGTGTGCAGGCAGCTGATTGGCCTCCACGGGTACACTTCTGCGAATGGTTCATCCAACAATGTGTCAATCCTCATTTCAGTGCAAATGTTCTCTTTACGGATGAGGCTTCATTCCAACGTGATCAAATTGTAAA
The DNA here is from genome assembly GCF_021461385.2 of Schistocerca piceifrons. Classification (NCBI taxonomy): domain Eukaryota; kingdom Metazoa; phylum Arthropoda; class Insecta; order Orthoptera; family Acrididae; genus Schistocerca; species Schistocerca piceifrons. The sequence goes on from NC_060141.1 coordinate 589,402,503, forward strand.
TTTTCACAATCAACATGTGTGGGCTGACGAGAATCCGCACGCAATTGTGCAATCACGTCATCAACACATATTTTCTGTGAACGTTTGGGCAGGCATTGTTGGTGATGTCTTGATTGGGCCCCATGTTCTTCCACCTACGCTCAATGCAGCACGTTATCATGATTTCATACGGAATACTCTACCTGTGCTGCTAGAACATGTGCCCTTGCAAGTACGACACAACATGTGGTTCATGCACGATGGAGCTCCTGCACATTTCAGTCGAAGTGTTCGTACGCTTCTCAACAACAGATTCGGTGACCGATGGATTGGTAGAGGCGGACCAATTCCATGGCCTCCACGCTCTCCTGACCTCAACCCTCTTGACTTTCATTTATGGGGGCATTTGAAAGCTCTTGTCTACGCAACCCCGGTACCAAATGTTGAGACTCTTCGTGCTCGTATTGTGGACGGCTGTGATACAATACGCCATTCTCCAGGGCTGCATCAGCGCATCAGGGATTCCATGCGACGGAGGGTGGATGCATGTATCCTCGCTAACGGAGGACATTTTGAACATTTAATGTAACAAAGTGTTTGAAATCACGCTGGTACGTTCTGTTGCTGTGTGTTTCCATTCCATGATTTGAAGAGAAGTAATAAAATGAGCTCTAACATGGAAAATAAGCGTTTTCGGACACATGTCCACATAACATATTTTCTTTCTTTGTGTGTGAGGAATGTTTCCTGAAAGTTTGGCCGTACCTTTTTGTAACACCCTGTGTATGAATGCCACTACGGACGCCGATGCTCACGTGTCACGTGCACCAGAACGGAAACAGTTCTACGTTGTTGGAATGCTGTCCGCAGCCCTGCTCCGGTTTCGGCTGCCTCGCCCCAAACGTCCGTTTCCTTCCCTCTCCGTACAAAAGTTGGAGGGTATATCCAGTACTGAATACGTGTATTTCCAGCATTCAGTTTACATACAGGAGGACCGAAATAAACATGTGAGTCACAGGTGTTTTGAAGCCTGAGAGTACAAATTAGCTGCGTAATCGGTCGTTCAGCATTCGACTCCCCCGTGAAGCCGGCGCCCGTGTGCGGTGCACCCCTTGGACCCCAGGGTAGGCAGCCTCTGCATCGAACTGTCTCACTTACGATTTTGTCCAGACTAACGTGGGCGCCTCACCAGTTTTGTACAGAATATGTTACCCTTTTCATCTATGAATCTATGAGCTTCAGACCAATGAATCACTCGGTCTGAACTCGATTTACACAATCTATCGTTGTACGAGAATTAAAACAGTATGTACATTTTCTCCAAAGTTACACAGTTGACTGCGATGTACTTATGTTCTCGTTGTTTCATCTGCATGACCTAGCAACTTATTCGCGATGCCGAAACGTAAAATAAAACAGTAAATCTGTCTTCCACATTAGTTATCTAGCACCATATAAATGTTTGAATATATGTATACTTCCGTGCTGAACAGTGTACAAAGGCCCCATCTACATCGCGCAAAATAGAGACGTTGAAACACCATTGCCATACTTCCACAGTTTAAAATTTTCCCATTTTATTGCGGAACGTCTGCCCCGATAGCTGAGTGGCAGTCTGCTTTCCGCAGCGCTGCGGCGAGGACGTCTTGTTTACGTCCCGTCCGCGCGGTCGCGAGTGCCCGTAGTTGTTTACTACTTCGTCGCCGCTAGTTTAGAGTCCATCACTACCGACGCAACATGGCACATTCATACAGACAAACCACCATCAAGATCAGTTTTCAAACCGATCATGCACGACCGCGAGCTTTTGAAGTGGAACGTTTTCTACGTGACGACGTTAAAATTGACCCGCGAGACATAATTGGTATCCATCTCTCTGTCACGAGCAGTGTTGTCAACGTCAAGCTAGTAAGTGACGAGGTGTGCAACAGAATCGTGAGCGCACATGCGAACGATCTTAAATTCAAACATTCTGATGGCCATATTGGGGCGGTCTCTATCGATCACGCGGGGCTTGGCCTCCGTACGATACGCGTCTTCGAACTCCCTTTCGAAGTACCACCGGACATAGTCACCGCGGCTTTCCAACCCTACGGCAGAGTGATCAGCCATATGGCCGAAAAATGGACCACCTTTACAACGTACCCCGTTCTTAACGGGGTACGACAGATTAAAATTGAACTGACCAAACATGTTCCGTCATATCTTGTCATCGGCGGATGTAGGGCGATCATTATGTATGACGGTCAGCCACGCACTTGTTCTGGTTGTGGCCAAGAAGGGCACGTCCGGTCGGATTGTCTCCGATGACGGCTTACTCAAATCCCGACAGGTGAATCTATGACTCCTTCTACGGTGACGACCCTTCCTCTCAATTACGCCGAAGTTACACGGGCAGCAACTCTTTACGATGCTGACGACAGTAGTCCGATAGCCGCCCCCGATGGAGAGACCAAAATGGCTTCTGCATTACAGGATCCGGCCTCTACAACGGCGCCCCTACCTGAAGATAATCACCGATCGACCTTGCAAGAAGGCGTGGATGCCAGAATGGACATTGACCCACGGGTTGTGCCGACAGCGGCTTTTCTTCCAGACACCGGAGCAGCTGACGAAATCCACCCACATTCAGATACTGAAACACACGTCCGTAAACAGCGTTCCCCGCGAAAACACAAGAGACGGCGGCGTGCTCCATCGGACGAGTGTTTGCAGCGATCGTCTGACATGGACTATGGAAATTCCGACGACGGTACCGGCGGTACAGAGGCCGCTGTAACTTCAAACTCAACAGATCGCCGTGGTGACGGCTTCAGCCCCTCAGACTCCACAGCACAACAGGATCACAAGCAGACATCCGCTGCCGATTCCCAGCCAGCAGAGCCGATGGAGTCAGCGCCGAGTGCAGCAGCAGCCACTAACAGCCACCAACAGCCGATGGTGTTTCATGGCGACTGGGCGGACGACTGTGAGGAACATTCCTTGCCCATCGTGTCGGACGACACGGGGGGAAATTTACCCCACCAGTGTTGATCCTTTCCCGCCGTCAGTTACAGTGACGAGACAGCCTTACCAGGGTATTGATGGCCAACACGGATGCTGTGGATAGACCTCAAACTTATCGCGTTGCAACTATAAACATTAACACTATACGGACGCGCGCTAAGTTATCCTTGCTTCAGGATATGTTGAACTCTGCTTCCATCGACATAGCCCTTCTCCAGGAAGTGTACGTCGACGACTTCCCAGGCATGTACGGTTACAATGCTTGCGTCTCTCCAGCTTCCCCAACAGGCAGCGGTGTCGCTGTACTTCTTCGGGAAGGGATAGTGGCGGACGATATCCTGTTTCTGCCTGGGGCAAGAGGAATGGCACTCACAGTACTGAGGGGGCCGTCTTATTAATATCTACGCACCTTCCGGGACGCACAAACGTCGCGAACGTTCACGATTCTTTGCGGAAAACGTCGCCCCGCTCTTCCAAGGCCGCCACGACCATCTGGTGTTTGGAGGTGACTACAATTGTGTACTGGCGCCCAGAGATCAACTCCCACGACATAATCCGTGCCCGGAACTCGGGACGCTAATTCGAGACCTGCAGATGGTGGACACTTGGGAACATCTTCACGGCCACCGACCGGGATTCACGCACTTCACAAGTCACTCTTCCAGTCGTATCGATCGGATTTATGTCGCACGCTCTCTCGCCGCTGGAACACAGGATGCGGAACTGTGGCCTGCAGCATTCTCGGACCACTCAGCTTACACTTGTGCCGTCACCCTGCGGCGGTAACAAGTGTGGAGAAGCCGCAGCCCGTGGAAATTAAACATCGCTCACCTGTCGTACCCGGATTGCCGCCAAGCCGTTGAGGATACGTGGCATTCGTGTGAAAATCGCCTCCGTGCATATCCCACAACGATCCGCTGGTGGTTGGACTGCGCCAAACCGGCACTGAGGCGAACGTTGATAACCTACGGTCGTGACCACGCTACCTGGTGAAGACATACACTCGACTTTTACTTCCGGGTCCTGCGCGACTGCGATGCTATGGCGCCGTCTCCGGAACGACAAACGGCGGTCCACCGTGCTAAGGCTCAGATCCTCGCTCATATGCGACGCCACCTAGAGGGGGTAGTCATCCGCTCGAGGACGCAGGATCGGATACCGAGCGAACGCCCGTCCATGTTCCACGTCCTTCGTGAACGTAAACGACGCCAACGAGCGCTGATACGCTTCATCGACACAGAGGACAGTCATCGCCTCACCACGCAACAAGACATAAACACAGCGTTCTACAATCATTATTCCCAACTTTATTCCGCTCAGACCCCTGATCCGACAGCACTGGAGGACGTCTCTCAGACGATTTACGGCACCGTCACCCCGGCAATGGAAGCGGCCTTGATGGAAGAAATTACAGAAGAAGAAGTGATCGACGCCTTTCGAAAAGGTGCTGTCAACAAGTCTCCGGGTCCTGATGGCCTCCCCTTGGAATTTTACCGGACTTTTCAATATTTATTAGCCTCCCGATCGACGGACATCTGTCGCGAACTCCTATCCCCGGACGTGCCGCTCCCTGCGGCCCTTGTGGAAGGGATGATTATTCCTATTCACAAACCGTCCGGTGGCTCACGACTGCAGGACTACCGCCCGTTGACGCTATTGAACTGCGACTTTAAGATCTTTTCTCGACTGTTGGCGGCGCGGATACGCCAGACCCTACGAAATGTTATCTCACCCGATCAAACGTCATTAGGAGGCGACAATAATATTCAAACAGCACTCAGTGAATATCGTGACTTGATCTCACTGGCGAGGGCATGTCGTCTGAAGGGTGCACTGGCGGCAATCGATTTTAGTCAAGCTTTCGACCGAGTGGACCACAACTATTTGGAAGCGGTCCTCCGACATATGCGGTACCCACAGCCATTCGTCACTGTCGTCATGCGACTACTCCGTGGCGCGACGTCCAAGGTGATCGTCAACGGCCGACCTTCGCAGCCCCTCACCATTTCTCGATCGTTACGCCAAGGGTGCCCTCTGTCCACTTTACTTTACGCTGTGGCCATGGAACCTCTCCTCTGCGGCCTGCGCCAACGACTAACGGGTATGACGTTACGAGGCCACACTTTCCGGTGTAAAGCGTACGCTGACGACCTGGTGATTGTCATCCGCCACGGTGACGACACCGCTAGCGCACTAAATTGGATAACGAAATATGGCATGGCCGCTGGTAGTCGTATCAACGTCGCAAAATCGGTGGCGATGAACATCGGGGTCGGATTGTCTGAGAACAGTGTCACCCCCTTACAGCTCAGAGATAGTTTGAAATGTCTCGGCATTGACTTTACAGACGATATACGACGGACCGCTGCTCACAACTTTCGACGGCTTTTACGGAATGTTCGGACTGGAATTGCCAACAACCGCCTACGAGCCCTGGACATCGTCCAACGGACCCAGTATGTTAACTCACATTTAGCGTAACGCATTCCGCACATCGCCCAGATATTACCTATACCGGTGATGTTAGCACGCCGTATACATGCGGCTTTTGGGTCCTTCGTGAGTTCAGGAATGCTTTTCAAGATCAAATATGAGACTCTCACCCTTCCCCCCCATCGGGGAGGGCTTGGCCTTTATCACGTTTATGACAGAGCGGTCGCCCTATTTGTGAGCACATTAGTCAAACTACGGCACCGCCGTCCGGACAGTCTGACCAGTTTGTTAATAGAAGAACTAGCACCGCCCTCCCTGTTGCCGCCTGTGCCGATACACCATGTCCCCTCCTCGCTCTTCTACATCGGTGTCTTTTACCTCGAACTCAGTTACGTTCGACTTGCCTTACCAGCGACTCAACTGGCGACGGCAAAGACGGTTTATAGGGTCCTGCAACGTGGACGACCCGGTAACGTCGTGGAGAGTAAGCACCCGAACGTCAACTGAGGACAATTCACCACGTAACACTGGACACTGACGTCACGGCGATGTGGTATATCACTGTCAACGGTAAGCAGGTGACCAGATCAAGGCTACATGCGATCCACATGGTGGACTCACCCACGTGCACGAACTGTGGTGTTCAAGACGACGATGAACACCGTCTTAGCTGTGGCGAGTCTACGGCAGTGTGGCACTTAGTGAGGCAAATGTCAGCATACTTCCTTCGGGTAACGCCGAATCATATCGACCCCAAGACTATCTTATTCCCGGATGAAACGTATTACCCACGCACTAAAACTAATGCAATGACGTGGCTTCGTGGACATGCAGTGCATTATTTGTTTCAAGACGGCACTAAGGACACTTTAGACTTTTGGAACTATTTGCAGGAACGACATTGCAAGATCCTCCGTAACCCTAAGTATCGACATATTTTTCCAATTTTTTGTGGAGTGCGTTCCACGACCCTCCACGTAGCTGGAACATCACGGGTACGAGAAGCTAAAATTACAATACGATGATAGAACACTACACGGTACGACGTGGGATCTACTTTCATCATTACGAGAAGTCATACCTGGATGATACAGCAGATGGAGAGTTTCGTTGTGAACCCTCACACTCTGTAGCAGTATCTGCCCCATTTCCTCTTTTTGTCCCCGGTGCGAAAAGATCTTCGCAGTTTTAGTTTCCCCATCCGGTGCAAGATGTAGCACTGGTTAATGGTGGTATGGATTCCACCCTTCAGTTTTGTTTCATGGTTTCCTTCGCCCCGCACTTTGCTCTCTTTCTTTATGCCTTTTTCTACAACTATTAGCATGGTTTTAGTTATGTGCGTCCCCAACTCGAAGCAAAGAGTGCACTTACTAGTTTTCAGTTCCTTACTGTTAAAAAAATTAAAAAAAAAAAAGAAATGAAAAAAAAATTTAAAAAAAATTCAAAATAAATAAATGAATAAATAAAATTAAAAAAAATCACAATAACACACCAACTGCATCCTTTGTACCACTACACATCCCCAGGATGGGAGGGGGGAGACATCGTGGACAGGCCTCGGGTCGCGACCCCTGCCCATCTTGCCTCCTCCAGCCCACTACCTGATCCAAAAAAAAAAAAAATAAAAATAAAAAATAAAAAAAGTGGTCAGCGTGGCTGTCTGTCGTGCCAAGGGGCCCGGGTTCGATTCCCGGCTGGGTCTGAGATTTTATCCGCTCAGGGTCTGGGTGTTGTGTTGTCCCCATTATCATTTCATAATCACCAGTGGAAGGCAACGGCTAACCACCACTGGAATCATTTCCCCAGACGACGAGGCTTTCGCCATGACAAGACCTGCCGTAAGGCAGAACTCAGACACACACACACACACAAAAATCTTGCAGAACGCTGTACCAAGAAAGAAGACGGTATGTAAGACTGAAGATGCGAAACTGTAGGAGTGGAACTGATTCCAGCGTGGAGGCTCGTGTACAGAAATCTGGAGTGAGCGTAATACTGAATTAAACTTTAGTATCAGACAAACTTAAAATCTACAGAAAGAGAAACACCGCACAATGCTTATTTTAGCTTGACTCGCATCTGCACATTCCCACTCTACATCTGTTTCTGGTACCAAGCGACAATGTGGAGGTGGTCAAGACAGTTCACCTACGCTGGTCAGCCAGAACATTATAACTACCGACCTACTATCGATGCAAACCAGCTCAGGCGACACCTGTCGAGGAAAATTGCTAGTCAGACACACGCAGGGTGATTGTAGTATCAGTGAGCGTGCTGTACGTGTATAGAATGGGGAAGGCGCGCTGCCTATCTGAGTTTACCGAGGGTAGATAGTGATGGCCCGGAGGCTCGGCACCAGCATTTAGGAAATTGGACGACTTGTCGGATGTTCGAGGAATGGCGTGGTGAATATCTTCAACACATGGCGAAACCAGGGTAAAACCACGCCCAAGCGTCACGTGGTTGAGCGGCCACCCTTCATTACACATGTAGGACTTTGCTGGACGGGCAGACTGGTAAAACAGGAATGCGGCGAACTGTTGCGGAATTAACATCAGACTTTGATGCAGGGCCACGTACGTGTCTGAACACACAGAACACCGGCCACTCCTATCATTGGGCTTCCGCAGCCGACACCAATGCCTGTGCCAATGTTAACGCCACGAGCCGGCCGATGTGACCGAGCGGTTCTAGGCGTTTCAGTCTGGAACCGCGTGACTGCTACGGTCGCAGGTTCGAATTCTGCCTCGGGCATGGGTGTGTGTGATGTCCTTAGGTTAGCTAGGTTTAAGTAGTTCTAAGTTCTAGGGGATTGACGACCGCAGATGTTAAGTCCCATAGTGCTGAGAGCCATTTGAACCATATTGTTAACGCCACGACACTGGCAACTGCGACTGGAATGAGCAAGTGACCATCGGCACTGGACTTTGACGCACTGACAGAGCGATGCAAGGTCTGATAAATCCAAACACCTTCTCCGTCATGCCGACGGGAGGGCGCAGATCCCTTGTCTTCCAAGGGAACAGCTCCTTGACATCTGTCGGTACAGCTGACAACGTGGCGAAGGCTCCATTATGCTCTGGGGAACATTCACGTGGGCATCCATTGGTCCACTGGAGCTCGTGCAAGGCACCATGACATCCAAGGCGTATCGTACACTGCTTACAAATCATGCGCGCTCTTCATGACGAACATGTTTTCCCGCGCCAGTGTCATTTATCAACTAGATAATGCGCCATATCAGAAGGCCAGTAGTGTAATGAAGTAGTTCGAGGAACACAGTCGTGAGTTCCAGTTTATGTGCAGGCTCCCCAACTAGAAAGATCTGAACCCGATCGAACACATCTGGGATGTAATTGAACGTGGCAGAACTTACGGGAATTAGGTGACTTGTGTGTGTGCAGATGTGGTACCAACTCCCTCCACCACTATTCATTGCTTCCACGCCACGAAGCGTCGCCGCTGTTATCAGTGGCAAAGGTGGACATACCGGCTGTTAGGTAGGTGGTGATAATGTTCTCGCTGATCAGTGAACACTTGCGAATGGTTGATCTACCCAGACTTCTAGCGTTAAAAGGTTTTTTGCTTTTCGTATTTAACCAAATATAACATTGATGATGATAATTTATGGCAATGTTTGCCGACAAGATAAAGAATGCAACCTTTTAACACTAGATTGCGTACTCACGGCAGTTCTCCTTGGCCGTTTTTTTCTGGTACGACTTGGAAAGAGAGAAAAATTAATGAATGATCGACGATGCGTCGGTTCTCGATTGTGTTCAGGAGACGTACGGATTGATTGCGTGAAAATAGTTTCTCAAATGACCTCTTAACCCGGATTGCTTTCACGCAATCAGACTCTTCAATGAAATTACCTAAGGGACCTATTTGAATAATAAAAAAAAATTCAAAACAGTGAAATTTTGTAAAAAAAGTTGTCAGATCGGAAACTGAACACATTAGTGGTCTCCCAAATACAATCGAGACACCGCGATAAAGAGCGAACCTGTAACAAAGTTCATTTAAACATTATTTCTGGTTAATTTAAAGAAAAGAATAAGCATAGATTTTCTGTACAGTGAAGCATCAATATATTCTCAAAGAACAAAGGCGTTAAACTATAAACATTAACAAATTTACAATGAATACAAAACTTACTTTTTTATGTTTTTCTCATACATGGAGCAGTCCAACAATCGCTGCTTTTGTATGTGTGATATTTTGTAAAAATTAAATGTCCTGGCGTGCGCGTAAGTATTTTTTATCGTCACAAGGTTTACAAAAGCGGTCTTTTTTCTTGATGATAACGTGGTTTTTCACACTAAATGAAATATAACTTGTAGCGCTGCTACACAACACGTCTTAACAAGTCGGCGACCAAACATCAAAGGTAATGAAGTACATGTTAACATATCGGCGACCAGAAGTACAATTAACTATAAAGACTCTAGAATTTTCCTAATAAATGATAAATTGTTCTTTCTTCTGTTTCGCAGCTTCTTGCTATCAAGCGCTGCGGCAATGATTTTATATATCTGCGCCCAGCAAGTCATAGTGTTTAAAAGTACCTTTTAAACGCCGGCCGCGCGTCTTGGTATAGGCGCACGTTATAAACAGATTTCGTTTCTTTACTCTCGCGTTGCCATGCTTAGTATCATTACAAACTACAGCTCGATGGCTGTCCTTTTCTCATATGCAAAATGTCAGAAATCCAATAATATCACATTGCTTCCCGCGTGAGGAGCGATGACTCCGTCAGGATCATCGCGACTCACGCGTAGTCGTGATATTATTGTTTTCGTGAAACAAGTTAGTATTACTTGCAAAAATTCTTTACAATAGATTTTACACACTACATCGGGCAAAGTGGTTAACATACAGAGTATCAGGTAAGTATAAATGTACGACTGAAATTGATAGTAATTTGTCCATAGGGTAACTACATGACAATTCAATTGTGCTCTTTCTAATTTATTGTACAAGGATAACAAATGTTCATTTCTCGGTAAAAGATAATGAAATTAAGACGAAGATACACATACATCGATACATTATACATGGCATAATAAATATTAAAAAATAACAAAGAAATAAATTACTTGACTTCGCAGGAAGTCTGGGTGCTGTGTGCACTCGTGGAAAAAATATGTTACAAAAAATTGACATTCTTGTTTTACACTGACATATTACAGAAATATTTTTGTCGTTGTTTCGTCGAAGATTTCTTGCAGTAAATACTTAGCACTTTACTTATTTGTGGCTTTCGTGACCTGCAAAACAAAATGTTTCACTACACTTGGGTAGGTATGAGTTGCACTGGGAGTGGTAGAACTTCGGGTATAAATGATAGCACTGTACTTGAGTGAGGAAATTGATTACACTTTCACAGTGGAGGAAAAGTAGGGCATCACTTTCACTGTGGAAGTTGGAGTAGTTGTCGGGGTGTGATGTTGCGTTGGAAATACGTCGTGGGTCAGGAACTGGAAGATTGGTTCTGCAACATGCTGAGCCGTATGGTGGCGGTCTCTATTTCACTTGGCACATGTCCGTGCTTCCATTTATGTTTTCGTACATGAAAAATACAGAAAAAAATCTGTATTAGAATGTGCTTACTTACTAATAACTTAGTCTAAAAGAAAATTGGATTAGGTAAGGATAACAATTGTTTATGTACATAAGGTCTCATTCTCTTAGGAATGCTTAGTTCTCATATTTATCTATTTTTCTGGTTTTATTTGGTTCAACACGTTTTCGTCATTACTCGGCCTGGTCAGTAAATTCGGTAGCAATTGTCAAAATCGAGCGTAAGACTCTTCCGATTAGTGTCTTTATAATTTCACAAGGTACATGAGTGCTTAATTCATTGCTTTATCATATTTTATGTTGAATGCATTTCAAACACATTTGGCATCCGCGCTCGTTGTGCAAGGAAAAATTGATTGTTGAGCGCTCAGCGTACACAGTGTTATGTCCGTTGGTCACAATCACGTGATAATAACTTGACAGTTCCACAACGCTAGCAGCAGTATTCTGCGAGAAGCAGAGCGTTTGGTGTCTACTAGCCGTGGTGTGAGTTTTTACACAGTTTTCATCAATTGTGGATTACGGAAGCAGCCAGATGCGGCGACTCCCGCAGATGTATCGAAGAATGTGTCCGTGGAAAGGCGTACAGTACCGTTTGTGGTAAGTACAACACTTATTCACTTTCACTCTTCGGCTTTCTACATCGTGGTACAAGTACATATAACACTACTTCACACGCGGTATTTCACACGTGTCCTTGGAGTTATCATCTTTCCATTTCACACGTTATTATTAATTCGTGTTCACATTTATTTGGTCGTCATGTTAAGGTTCACACGCACCACTTTTATACGTGTCCATTAATTACTTGTCTATAGTCGGTTCACACGCAGCAGCACATACGTGTCCATTTATTACTGACTGCATTATTACTACAAAGTACAGTTAACATTTAGTATATGTATCATGTCTAAAAATTATTTACAAAAAAATATTTAGTCTCTGTGACTACAAGGCCTGACGCAAAGCGTGTCTCTTGTTCGTAGTTTGTGCTTCCTAGGCACTTTAGGTTTACACTTTGTTCGAAATCTTGTTATTCTTTTCTTTTTAGAATAGTTACTCTTTTCTAAAGTTCAGCTCTTTTATTTTCTCTCTATTACGTCGTTAGTTTGAAGACACAGTCAATGTGGCTTCGTTTACGTGATGAACAGTTCGTGTTCAAACTACCACTAGGGAAATTAGGAAGCTTGGTGTTCCCTGTCGTGCAATTGCACATAACAAATCTTAACTGAACTCGCAATTTGCGGAGAATAAGCATAGCCCGTCGACAACCAATGTGTCACGACTATCCATTCGTATAGCCTGTATGTATCAATCATGCAACCAGCCCGTAAAATTCACTTCTCTACTGGATAAGATAGGATGGTAAGGATACTGGTTAGAGGAAAACACAAAAGACTTTTATGGAGTGAAGAGATTTGAAGACACAGTGTTAATGACGTACGATATGATGAGCTTAACATAAATTATTATCACCTTAGTTTTTCATGACAAATAGTATAATTAAATCCATACAGTAGTTTCAGTGTCGTCTGATCCAGCTCTCTAAGCAATTTTCTATGCATATCTAAAATTACTTAAACCATGCATTAGCAGTGAACTGTGTCTGTTAACTATCTTCTGTTCTATGTATCGTAAAATTGGTTTCCTAAAAAAAAAAAAAAAAAAAAAAAAAAAAAAAATCGTCGTATCTTGAGGACCTGAAATAGATATTTCTAGTACTAAATTAGTTTATTTATAAATGATCTTTGTAGGTATTTCAGCTGCACTGTGCCGTAAAATTGTTATGAGCGTATACGGTTTTCTCCGTGTTATAATAAAATAATTGAGTTGCGCACTTCTTTCCTGCTAAGCAGGGATGGCTAGAGGACAAATGTAAGTATGCAGAGGCTTGTCTCACTAGGGGTAAGATAGATACTGCCTACAGGAAAATTAAAGAGACCTTTGGAGAGAAGAGAACGTATGAATATCAAGAGCTCAGATGGCAACCCAGTTCTAAGCAAAGAAGGGAAGGCAGAAAGGTGGAAGGAGTATATAGAGGGTTTATACAAGGGCGATGTACTTGAGGACAATATTATGGAAATGGAAGAGGATGTAGATGAAGATGAAATGGGAGATAAGATACTGCGTGAAGAGTTTGACAAAGCACTGAAAGACCTGAGTCGAAACAAGGCCCCGGGAGTAGACAACATTCCATTAGAACTACTGATGGCCTTGGGAGAGCCAGTCATGACAAAACTCTACCATCTGGTGAGCAAGATGTATGAGACAGGCGAAATACCCACAGACTTCAAGAACAATATAATAATTCCAATCCCAAAGAAAGCAGGTGTTGACAGATGTGAAAATTACCGAACTATCAGTTTAATAAGTCACAGCTGTAAAATACTAACGCGAATTCTTTACAGACGAATGGAAAAACTGGTAGAAGCGGACCTCGGGGAAGATCAGTTTGGATTCCGTAGAAATGTTGGAACACGTGAGGCAATACTAACCTTACGACTTATCTTAGAAGAAAGATTAAGAAAAGGCAAACCTACGTTTCTAGCATTCGTAGACTTAGAGAAAGCTTTTGACAACGTTAACTGGAATACTCTCTTTCAAATTCTGAAGGTGGCAGGGGTGAAATACAGGGAGCGAAAGGCTATTTACAATTTGTATAGAAACCAGATGGCAGTTATAAGAGTCGAGGGGCATGAAAGGGAAGCAGTGGTTGGGAAAGGTGTGAGACAGGGTTGTAGCCTCTCCCCGATGTTATTCAATCTGTATATTGAGCAACCAGTAAAGGAAACAAAAGAAAAATTTGGAGTAGGTATTAAAATTCATGGAGAAAAAGTAAAAACTTTGAGGTTCGCCGATGACATTGTAATTCTGTCAGAGACAGCAAAGGACTTGGAAGAGCAGTTGAACGGAATGGACAGTGTCTTGAAAGGAGGATATAAGATGAACATCAACAAAAGCAAAACGAGGATAATGGAATGTAGTCAAATTAAATCGGGTGATGCTGAGGGAATTAGATTAGGAAATGAGACACTTAAAGTAGTAAAGGAGTTTTGCTATTTAGGGAGTAAAATAACTGATGATGGTCGAAGTAGAGAGGATATAAAATGTAGACTGGCAATGGCAAGGAAATCGTTTCTGAAGAAGAGAAATTTGTTAACATCGAGTATAGATTTAAGTGTCAGGAAGTCGTTTCTGAAAGTATTTGTATGGAGTGTAGCCATGTATGGAAGTGAAACATGGACGATAACCAGTTTGGACAAGAAGAGAATAGAAGCTTTCGAAATGTGGTGCTACAGAAGAATGCTGAAGATAAGGTGGGTAGATCACGTAACTAATGAGGAGGTATTGAATATGATTGGGGAGAAGAGAAGTTTGTGGCACAACTTGACTAGAAGAAGGGATCGGTTGGTAGGAAATGTTTTGAGGCATCAAGGGATCACAAATTTAGCATTGGCAGCGTGGAGGGTAAAAATCGTAGAGGGAGACCAAGAGATCAATACACTAAGCAGATTCAGAAGGATGTAGGTTGCAGTAGGTACTGGGAGATGAAGAAGCTTGCACAGGATAGAGTAGCATGGAGAGCTGCATCAAACCAGTCTCAGGACTGAAGACCACAACAACAACAACAACCTGGATCGTTATTGACTTACTTGATTCTTATATGCTAAGCTGCTGCTTTTTGCCTGCTGCGTTTCATAGGTGGTCTCATAAAATTTGTTGTCACACACTCCTTATGCATAACATAACATTTACCTCATTAGAGTAAAGGACCTTAATCAATTTTTTTTTCTTCCTACGAGCTATCATTCTGGTCTGAATGATCATTTTAATTTATTTCATTCAAAAGGAGAGAGCTTTGCTATACTTAAAACTAGTGATAGCAGGTGGCACTTAGCACGTCCCTACTATAATATTTGTCAGCTCTTTCGGCTGTGGCCGTTCATGGCTCAATTAACTTAAAACTAACTTACAACTAAGGCAAATCTTGCTCTCCTACAATAAATGTGTTTTACTTAAGGTGCTCATATAAATTACTTATCTTGCTGTGGCAGGTCAACAGGGTGTTAGTCCTGTGCATTACTCTTACATACGTTGGTACTTCACACATAGTATGACAACTTCTAGTGTGTGTATATTTTATTTTAGCAGCTTAACTTAACAGATATTTTCAGTGGTTGACTCTGTATTTCTTCAAGTCTGCGTGATGAAACAATCATTTTATTCGTCCAGATACAGGCTCAGCTAACAGATAGCAACCAATGTGCGGCTTTCTTAAGATAATATATGGTCCTTCATACAAGTGCTGCCACTTGCGATTTTTATGACGAATCAAAGATGGTTTGAAGTGGGTCTTTAATAGCACTCGTTCATTTATACGATACGACAAGACTTTGCTAATGTGTTTGTCATGCGCCTTTTTTCTTAGGTTGGCATGAGTGGTTAAAGATATGAGAGCTTGTCTTAACTTGTCGTCTAATGTTACTTCAGGGTGTTGTAATTTGGTCCGCATCTTCCCCGTGGAGGCATAAAGAAGCTACTAATGGTTTTCCGACTGGGGTGGAGTTGAAATGTTAGTTATTTTTACTTGACTAGTATGTTGTGACATACCAGCTCGAAAATTTGCGTTCGTATCCCATACGACTTGTGCATCTCTTGATTGCGTGTTATTTTACATCGCGTTTGGTGCTTGGTTCGCCTGTGTGTAGAACATGGTCGGATTTCCTTGGCTATTATAACCGGCGGTGTCAGGAAAAGCATGCGACAAATTGTCTTGGCTATTGTTCCTGAACTGTTGGTTGGGTTGGCGAGAAAATGTCGCATTTTTCGGCTGTGCAAAATTCATTTGGTGAGAGGGAGTGAAGTGACTCGGCTGACTGTACTGTTGTGGTCTGTTACAATTGTTCCATTTCTTTCCCTTGTGACGATTTCCATTATTCGTCTTGTTGTTCTGGTATTGGTAATTACCGTTGTGATTTATCGGTTAATTACCGTATTGTTGCTGTGTGTTTCGATAAATCGGATTGTATCTATTCTGGTGTGGATATTTGTTATATTGTTTTCCATTACAGCGGTTGAAGCTGTTATGATTGCCGTAAGGCTGAGCGTTTGGTTGTCCCGTGTTATGTTGGTACGACATTCCATTGAGGCAATTTGTTATGTGCTGCTGCGGAGCGGGCGGTCCATTATTATAATTATTCCGCGCACTCACACGCACATCCTCATAGATCATATCCAAATTGTCAAGAACAGAAAGAAAGGCTTCTAGGTCTTCTTCACTCACATTAACTAGTGTTTCTCTTATTGACACAGGAAGGTTTGAATTTAAGATCATGATTACATCTTTGGTTGAAATGGGCGTGTCCCAATACTGAATTTTACGTAGATATTTTTCAAAATAACGTCTCAAACCTCCTCCTTTGGTGTTGAAAGGTTCGGCGTTGTAAACCTCCTTTCGGAGTCTTTGTTGTATACCTGAACTCCAGAATTTATTCAAAAAATGCTTTTCAAAATCTGCATAGATGTGACATTTGTCTATTATTTCTGTACCCCAAATTGATCCTTCACCGTGTACATAGCCTAAGATGAACTGTATCCGCTGCTTGTCGTTCCATGATTCCGGAAAAGCACCTGTGAATGATTTTAGAAATACTATGGGATGTATATTTCGTTTTTCAGGTATAAAAGGCTGAAAAACTCTGTGTTTTAGCACACTCTCGTCTCGCATTAGTTCAACGAGAGTTAGTTGATCGGCATGGCTACGTGACGTAGAAGTTTCGTCACGCGTATTATTTACTGTTGGTGAGAATTGTACCTGACACGCGGGATACTGACGATTATCGTGTTCTGGCGGTAGCTAATACTCACTTTGATTGTCACCTTGCAATTCCGTAAATTGTCGTTTCAGTTGATCTATATCATTGCTTAGCTGACGTTTCCATTCCGGAAGATCGTGGCTAAATGCTCGTCTGATTTCACCTAATTCACCGGTTAAAGTGTCACCAGAAGTACCGGGAGCGGTTAAGATTTCACCTGTAGCAGATTTAACCGTACCCTTTAGTTCAGCGTGTACCTTGCTGATAATGTACTATTCTTTGGATTGCATCCACTCTTCAAATTCCCTATTAAGTGTATTGCTTATACCGGTGTTGACATCTGCGACCTTTTTGTCAATATTGACATCGGATATTTGTTGAGCAAGGTCTTCAACTCGCTCGCCAACGTGGTTGATACCTTCTGTCAGTTGGCTTACTCTCTTTGAAACATCACTGTAATGTTTCAAAGAGTCACTCGCAGTTGATTTACACACATCTATTTGGGCCTGCATATCTATGAACTTGCTACCAATATTGGTCTCGGCGGATTCCACCATCGAAGGAACACTATCAATTTTTACGTGTACGCTTGCGTTTAGCTCGCTTGCGTAAGCAGTGATAATGGCTTTAATTTTTTCCTCCATGGTGTCATTCGAATTTTTGATTTGTGCTTGGATGTCCTCTATCCTTGATTCTAAACTGTTGAACCTGCTGTCACTTTGATTTGCTAACTGACTGATTTGCGTTCCAAGATTGTCACTTTGGTTTGTAAGCTGTGCCATATTTGCTTCAAAACTGGTTTTCATATCAGCAAACAATTTTAGTATATCTGACAGCGAGCATTCACGTGACTGCGACGCGGTCTGTGGCGCCGACAGCTCACGTGTCGCTTCGTCGTCTGTTGTTCCCTCACTACGAGATTCAGGTTTGTTTACACCCGCGCGCGGTCTAAGTTGCCTTGGTTGCTCATCAGCCATCGTAAATTTAAAGTAGTTACACTGCACGAGCTAGAAAAGATAATTTTTTTTTTTAAATTATGATTTTCACTTGTCAGGTGCGCCAAGGATTTCGCGTCCTGAGTTCTCAGATATTGCTTGCGCGTTATAAACAATTGAAACTCTGACACACGAAAATGCCAATATGGCAACGGGAATGATAAAATAAATGAAAAACACTTATAGAGCACTGAAACTGGCACAGATAGCGCCCATTGTGATTTACTAAAATGCACAATAATGGAAATTCTTGCTAACTATTTCTAACTATTGTAAGCGAAAGGAAACAGAAATTTGGAAATTAAATTGCTTGAGGAAAAGGAAAAAAAGCGTAGAGAGTGAATGTCACGAGCCGACTGAATGTTCGGTGCGCAAAGCTTCAAACGTAATGAAAAATCGTACTCACATTAGTTGCCTTGCGCGCTGCTATTTATTGCTGTTGTAGATTCTTACTGCGATTTTCTGCATATGCGTCCCTTTTTTTTTAATCACTGGTTTTGGCTTCCAATTTTCTCCAGATGGTAGCATGAAAATAAAAGGAACAAATTAGTTTTTTAGTTAGGTCCCTGTTCGGGCGCCACATCTAGCGTTAAAAGGTTTTTGCTTTTCGTATTTAACCAAATATAACATTGATGGTGATAATTTATGGCAATGTTTGCCGACAAGATAAAGAATGCAACCTTTTAACACTAGATTGCGTACTCACGGCAGTTCTCCTTGGCCGTTTTTTTCTGGTACGACTTGGACAGAGAGAAAAATTAATGAATGATCGACGATGCGTCAGTTCTCAATTGTGTTCAGGAGACGTACGGATTGATTGCGTGAAAATAGTTTCTCAAATGACCTCTTAACCCGGATTGCTTTCACGCAATCAGACTCTTCAATGAAATTACCCAAGGGACCTATTTGAATAATAAAAAAAATGCAAAACAGTGAAATTTTGTAAAAAAAGTTGTCAGATCGGAAACTGAACACATTAGTGGTCTCCCAAATACAATCGAGACACCGCGATAAAGAGCGAACCTGTAACAAAGTTCATTTAAACATTATTTCTGGTTAATTTAAAGAAAAGAATAAGCATAGATTTTCTGTACAGTGAAGCATCACTATATTCTCAAAGAACAAAGGCGTTAAACTATAAACATTAACAAATTTACAATGAATACAAAACTTACTTTTTTATGTTTTTCTCATACATGGAGCAGTCCAACAATCGCTGCTTTTGTATGTGTGATATTTTGTAAAAAATTAAATGTCCTGGCGTGCGCGTAAGTATTTTTTATCGTCACAAGGTTTACAAAAGCGGTCTTTTTTCTTGATGATAACGTGGTTTTTCACACTAAATGAAATATAACTTATAGCGCTGCTACACAACACGTCTTAACAAGTCGGTGACCAAACATCAAAGGTAATGAAGTACATGTTAACATATCGGCGACCAGAAGTACAACTAACTATAAAGACTCTAGAATTTTCCTAATAAATGATAAATTGTTCTTTCTTCTGTTTCGCAGCTTCTTGCTATCAAGCGCTGCGGCAATGATTTTATATATCTGCGCCCAGCAAGTCATAGTGTTTAAAAGTACCTTTTAAACGCTGGCCGCGCGTCTTGGTATAGGCGCACGTTATAAACAGATTTCGTTTCTTTACTCTCGCGTTGTCATGCTTAGTATCATTACAAACTACAGCTCGATGGCTGTCCTTTTCTCATATGCAAAATGTCAGAAATCCAGTAATATCACAGACTGCATGCTGCAAGAGAGTGTATCAACTGTCCCTCTGGTTATACTGTATTAGTACTATTGTAGTTTCCCCCAAACCACTTACGGCGAAAGTTTGAATCGTTTCATGGTCAATATCTTACCCATTTGTGTTTTAGCCCGAGATTGTTTTCCGACTGTAACGATGTAGTCATAGACGACTCTTTTTCCCATCGTTCCTGGCAGAAGACGGAAGCAAATCACGGCTCCGATATGGTAAAATTTTCTATTCAAGACATTTCATGGGTATGGCTTCTTCGCAATGCTGCGGACGATATTCTTTCCCTTCCTTCACCCCATGCAAATATATGGCTGTTGATATCTAGCTACGTGGAGCAGAAGTTGGCACACGGGACTCGCATTCGCGGGGAACACTTCAAATCCTTGTTCGACCATACTGGTTTAGGTACTTCGCGATCTCCCTAAATCGGCCCAGGAAAATGTTGGAATTGTTCCTTTGAAAGGGCATGGTCGATTTACTCCGCAGTTCTTGAAACACTCCGAGCTTGTGCTCCGTCTCTAATGACTTCAATATCGACGGAATCTAAAACCATAATCTTCCTTCCTCGGGTGCTGGATGTGCAATAAATGTAACTTTTCATCCCAGATTATGTATATTTATAGCGCTCGCCGTTTCACAGATGTGTTATCTTTTTAACTCAAGAATTTCCTGATTACTTTACTGCACATGGCATTTCCACTTGTATTTCCCACGCGCTCATGTAATGCTTGCTTCGGCCGCAGGAAACACTCCCTCTAATAGGCTGCCGCAATGGTGCATTTGAGTCTGGTTGAAGTAAACAAGCGACCATTGTGCTCGTCATGACTCGCCATAGTTAATAAGGTAGAAGGGAGTGGGGTCCGTTACGTACGGAACGGATTGGCAAAAGGAAGGATGTAGTGGTAAATTGTGCGGCTGTCATTATCATAAACAAGACGCGCCGTAACAGCTGCAATTGCGTTTACTCGAAGTGTATGCAGATGAGAGGAAACGTCGGAAAACCAAGTTAATGAGCGTGTTTGCGCTTCCGGTCCTAATACTGATAGCCATCTATTCCGAAATCGGAATTTCAATTAATTTCCTCCCACTTCCCTCCCTCCCCACTGCCGATTCGCGCTCCGCCGCTGCTATGCAAATGGCCTCATTTCGTGAATCTTGTCGAGAGAGTTTCACAACAGCGGCGGACGCATTGTCCGTGGCTCATGTTCGCTTTAGTGCGCATTCGCAGAGTGCTCGGGGAAGAGGGTCGTTATTTCGGCCAACTTGTGCGCGCCTTTCGATACCGTGGACCATTAGCGAAGAGCGGCGTCTGATTTAAATGCATAAGATCCTCTCAAACGTCGAGTAAAAATGAAATTCGCCTCCTGGCTGTTGAAGTCGCTGGGAAGAGCACAAGACCGAATTACTTGGAAGGAATGAGGACAATCGATATTTACCGAGCGAGGTGGCTCAGTGGCTAAGCGCACTGTGCTTGCTTCGCTGATGGAGATAGATTAAAATACCCATTCGGTCACACTGTTGTAGATTTTCCATTGTTTCTCCACAATGACCTCTGACGGTTGAATACAGTTCACCTAAGAACGACACAGTAAATTTTTTCAGACATTTTAGATCAAATGAACTAGCTGCCACCTCTTGATCTCAGTTTCCACAGTATGCTACCCTCTAACATTCATTCCATTTCATTACTTGTATCTATAGCACTTAGAACAAGATTTATTTGTGAATATGGACTTAACAGCTTATACCAGCTTAGTCACTTGAATGGTGGTTGGGATTCGTGGCTCTGGATGAAGTTACTTGAAGAAATACAGCAACCAGCCAATCTGTAGATAGCATTATTTACGTCAAGACGAGTTTTTAGTTTCCAAATATCTTCAACTAGGATAATGCATTTATACCTTCAGCAATGTAATGTTTTCTTTCGACTGCATTTTCAATGTTGCATCTGCCTTACATTCTCTTTTCTCTTTCTCAATTTCTGCACATAGATATATTGCAGACACGCTTCTAGTTTTAGTGATCCATCAGTATTGATCAAGATATACAGAGTGACCCCCCCCCCCCTCCCCAAAAAAAGACGGACTTTACGGATACGTTCCTTATAAAAATGTGTGGTAAAATGGGTTCTAAAATCCATACCTTACGAGGTATGAGCACTTATTCATCTTCGATACTATGAAACAGATCTCTTCTCCGGCGAGGTCTTTTCTTTCTATATTTTTGGTGGAGGTAGTATTGATAAAAACAAGAAAAAGGTCTATTAAACATGGAGCCTAAAATGCATACTTAAGCTCTATGGGAATTTGTTCATCTTCGCCAGTGTGAAACACATCTCGTCCACTAATTATGTGCTCATTTCCTTTAAGGTATACGCTATAGAGCCATTGTTTACCAGACCCTTTTTCTTGTTTCGTGTAAGGAACCTGTCCCTAAAGTTTGACAGTGGTTTTGGGACACCCTGTAACTTAATTACGCCAAGTGGCGATGTGTAAAAACCTTAAGCTATATAAAAAGTGACAGATTACAGTATTTCTTCAAGTAACATCATTAACTCCCCCCCCCCCCCCCTCATAGTTACTCCTCGCCCCTAACCACGGTCATCCCTAAACGTTCATGATCCTAAAGGACAAGTTAGAGTATGAGATCTAATTTCAGATAAACTAGCTCAAATGTGAAGGAACACTATCGTAAAAAAGAATTATTTCATCATCGCCAATACATTAAGTAGAAGAATAATCATTCGTACAATTTTCCAGGATCTTGTGATCTTGCTTAGAGCGCGCACTATAATCGATTATAGTTCGCTGTCCTGGTGCGGGTGGCGCTCCGGTGGCGATTTGCTATGACGTCACTGCCGTGTGTTTGCGGTGGCCGGCAGAAAGCGAGAGGGTAGTTGGTTCCGGGTATTGCACGGAACGTGAAGCTCGCTCTAGTGACTAGTGCTAAGGTTGTTTTGCCTCGCAATATGAGCATAGTGGTCTGGGGAGGAGGCGACTCGCCGCTGTGCTGGCCATGCGGTGGTGATTAAGTGGAGTCGGCGTACTTGTTCTTCCTGCCTGTCTGATGTGGAGGTCAGGTGGGGTCCTGTGATACTCTGGCCCGGAGACAACTAGTTGCTGAATTTTGGAGTCGTCTGCCAGGTTAGGGTGTGGGCTCGGTTGGCTCGTCAGATTTTCCGCTGGAAGCTCCAGTAGCGGTTTCTGAACTTCATTCTGATATGTGACGGCGTTGTTGGAACGATTTGCTGTGTGTGTGTGTGTGGCACGTTACGACATTTGTTCGTACTAGTTTATTTGCTCAACTGGAGTATCTTTTGGTTATCCCGCTGAGTGGATCGTTGCCAACCCGGTTTGCTCAGTGTTACCTTAGGTGGTGCCTGTTTGTCCATTTTTGAAGGAATTCACGTAGGTGGTTCCTGTTACATGCCCGGAGTTGCGTTCATGTGTGGTATGTTTGGCATTTGATGTGTTAGGTAAAGTCTGACTAAGAAAGGCGGTTTTGGACAGTATATACATAGTGAATTACTTCTGCTTGGTATATGCGGTCTTCTGGGACCTGAACAACACGATCTCGTTAATTTGGTTGTGTAACAGCATTTGGTGGTATGTTCTGTATTTTTATCTCACTGTGTTATTATTAACCTGGTGGAATAGACGAGCTTGGTGTCGTTAAGGTACTTCTAAGACCGTGGTTTGACTATTCATGTGCGTTTGGCTTTTATTGTTGTGTTTTAAGAAGCGAGAATTGTTTATTAAGATCTGTGTGTGTTGGCTTCCGGCACTTATTAAGAGCGCCCGAGTTAACGGCGCCGTGGTTATCATGTGCTGTCGGGATGTTACAATGTATTTATGAATTTTATCTTGTGTTTATATTATCTGTCGTGCGTTACAGAACATAAACAAGGTGCGTAAGTGATGGGCAGTTGTGGGAGGTATCTCGGGGAGCTCTCAGCGGTTTATTTCGGGGACCGTTTCTAGTGGGAAGGCTCTGAAGTGTATAGAGCTCGCTCCTCTGTGATTGCGTTGGGAGCTGCCCTCGCCCTTTGGTTGTATCAAATTATTATTTTATTATGTTTATTGGTTGTGTGTTCTGCTTCTTTCATTTTATGGTGCCAAGCGCCATTATCTTTCTCAAAGTTTTTTTTTTATATAAATGATTTTAAATTGTAATGCCACGTTAACTTATTATTGGATTTTGTCTCTTGGGTGAACTCTAAAAGCACTATTGTAAAAGGTTCTTTGATTTTATGGTGGCAAGCCGCCGTTATTGTTTTTAAAGCTAATTCTTTTAACCATTTGTTATGTTCTGTAAGTTATATGAATTTGTTGTTATTTAAAAGAGTTTAGTATTGGCAATTTAATAAATTGTGTACGGAGTCTGCTGTTTGGATATTATTGGGTGGAACTCCTTGGATAGTTGTCCGATAACAATACACATTTCAGAAGGTACGTATTACTTCTTTTAGTTATTTCTTTGCAAGCTTTTTATTTGATGCTACTAAAGTATTTAAGTGTAGGAGCGTACGGCACCTGCTTTTCAGGATTTGGCAGACTTTTTTTGTAACTTTGCATTCGGATGCCCTTCCTGGCGCCACAGTCGTGAAGGCATAGCACGGGCTCCTGTCAGTGAATCGTGTAAATTGTGTTCTTTGTGATATCGTATTTTAACAGTTTGTGTGTCGTATTGTCTGAGACGGAATTTGCTGACCAGTCGAGTACTTGCTGAACAGGCATGAGAAACCGTATAAAACCCACACAGATGAGTATTCTGACATATTTTTTAACTGGACAGACGGAGGAAAGAGTGAATATTCATTTCTCTTAGTTACCACCAGGATTACCGCTTCACGTTCCCGTCCGACGGAGTATCACATTAACAGTGCACCATGCCCTCCATCCATACTTATTTGCAGATACGTTTGAAATTTACTTGAGATTATCATCTCTCCTCCTTTCAGTCAAATATTGGCTGTGAAAAATTCATCTACTACCAGGTTTCCACCCGACTTGCTATGGAACATGCAACACATCAGAAAAAGATTGTCAGCCACATTGATACGCGATGTATATAATGGTAAATAAATGTGTCACTTGGAAGACCACATGTCACTGTGCAATATTATATTACTGATAAACTGAAGATTTGAAATAGTGCTTTACAGAGGAAAATCGGTGCAAGTAGCACATATCAAAACACAGTACTTCATCAGACAGGAAAACGCATCTAACTACTGCACCGCTAGATCAATGTGTCAGATTGGTCACAGCGACAGAATATCTGTCTTACATACGTACGCTTCTTCTCCAAAGTAAGAGTGTAATTAGAGCTGCAACAAAGGCTCGAAAAAATTTTAGTGCAGGTTTCTATAGCAGAAATGAATGTTTCAATTCATACCTATATACGTACGCTACAACGCAATGTACATTGCATGTTGGATGATATTTTGTACCATTATGATCTGCTCCAATTTCGTCTTAGTTTCTGTATTAAACTATACGAAACTTAAGCTGTATTTCATCTAATGTGAAGTTCTAGAGAAATATAAGTTTCTCGCCCAAGCAGTGAAACATTGTGGTTCGTAAATCGCAGACATACTTTTCAGTATCGTACAGCTCGCGATTATCATAACATTATCACTGGTATCACACTCTGGTAGTCACATATTTTCCATTTTCCGCATATGTGGGAAGTGACGAAAGTAAGAGAACGACAGATCAGAGTCATCAGTATTCTGATTGGTTTGATGCGGCCCGCCACGAACGCCTCTCCTGTGTCAACCTCTTTATCTCAGAGTAGCACTTGAAATCTACGTCCTCGATTATTTGCTGGATGTATTCCAATCTCTGTCTTCCTTCACACTTTTTGCCTTCTACAGCTACCTGTAGTACCATGGAAGTCATTCCCTGATGTCTTGACAGATGTTCTATCATCCTGTCCCTTCTCCTTGTCACTGTTTTCTACATATTCCTTTCCTCTCTGATTCTGCTCCCAACCTTCTCATTCCTCACCTTATCAGTCCACCTAATTTTGAATATTCGTCTATAGCACCACATCTCAAATGCTACGATTCTCTTCTGTTCCGCTTTTCCCACAGTCCATGTTTCACTACCATACAATGCTATACTCCAAACGTACACTCTCAGAAATTTCTTCCCCAAATTAAGGCCTATGTTTGATACTAGTAGACTTCTGTTGGCCTGGAATGTTCTTTTTGCTAGTGCTAGGTTGCTTTTGATGCCCTCCTTGCTCCGTTCGCCACTGGTTACTTTGCTGCCTAGGTAGCAGCATTCCTTAACTTAATCTACTACGTGTCCATCAATCCTGATGTTAAGTTTCTCGCTCTTCTCATTTCTGCTACTTCTCATTAGTTTCGTCTTTCTTCAATTTACTTTTAATCCATATTCTGTATATAATAGACTGTTTATTCCATTCAGCAGATCACGTAAATCTTCTTCACGTTTACAGTGGCAATTGACCCTGAATAAAGAAAAGTGCGAAGTTATTCACATGAGCACTAAAAGAAATCAGCTAATTTTCGATTATGCGTTAAGTCACACAAATCTGCGGGCTGTAAATTCAGCTAAATACATAGGGATTACAATTACAAATAACCTAAATTGGAGCGATCACATAGATAATATTGTGGGTAGAGCGAACCAAAGACTGCGCGATTCATTGGCGGAACAATTAGAAGGTGCAACAGGTCTACCAAAGTGACTGCTTACACTACTCTTGTCCACCCTATTCTGGAGTACTGCTATGTGGTGTGGAATCCGCATCAGGTGGGACTGACGGATGACATCGAAAAAGGACAAGAAAGGGCAGCTCTCTTTGTATCATGGCGAAATAGGGGAGATAGTGTCACAGACATGACACGTGAATTGGAGTGGCAATCATTAAAACAAAGGAGTTTTTCGTTGCGACGGGATCTTGACATGAAATTTCAGTCATCAGTTTTCTCCTCCGCTTGCGAAAACATTTTATTGGCACCCACCTACATAGGGAGAAATGATCATCACGATAAAATAAGAGAAATCAGGGCTCGCAAAGAAAAATTTAAGTGCTCGTTTTTCCCGCTTGCCGTTCGAGAGTGGAACGGTAGAGAGACAGCATGAAGGTGATTCATTGAACCCTCTGCCAGGCACTTTATTGTGAATAGCAGAGTAATCACGTAGACGTAGATGTAGATGAATGTCATCAGCGAATCGTATCATTTCTATTCTTTCATCTTCAATTTTAATTCCACTCCTGAACCTTTCTTTTATTTCCTTCATTGCTTCTTCGATGTACAGATCGAACAGTATGGGCTGAAGACTATATCCCTGTCTTATTCCCTTTTTGATCAGAGTACTTCGTTATTGGTCGTATACTCTTATTATTCCTTCTTAGCTCTTCTACATATTTTATTACCTGTCTCTGTCTATAGCACACCCCTATTTTTCTCAGAATTTCGAACATGTTGCATCATTTTAAACTGTCGAACGTTTTCTCCATTTCGACAAAACTTATTAACGTGTCTTCATTTTTCTTTATCTTGCTTCCATTATCAATCACAACCTCACAATTGCCTCTTTGGTGCTTTTACCTTTAAGCGAAACTAATCGTCATGTAACACATCCTCAATTTTCTTTTCCATTCTTCTGTATATTATTCTTGTCAGCAACTTGGATGCAGGAGCTGTTAAGCTGATTGTGCGATAATTCTCGTGTTTGTCAGCTCTCGCAGTCTTCGGAATTGTTTGGATGATGTATTTCCAAAAGTCAGATGGTATGTCACCAGATGCATACGGTCTACACATCAACGAGAGTAGTAGTTTTGTTGCCACTTCACCCACGATTTCAGAAATTTTGACGGAATTTTATCGATCCCTTCTGCCTTATTTGATCTTAAGTCCTTCAAAGCTCTTTTAAATTCTGATTCTAATACTGGATCCCCTACCTCTTCATTATCGACTATCGACCACTATTTCTTCTTCTATTACGTCAGAAATATCTTCCCCCCCCCCCCCCCCCCCTCATAGAGGTCTTCATGTATTCTTTCCAACTATCCGCTCTCTCTTCTACATTTAACAACGGAATTCCCGTTGCACTCTTAATGTTACCACCCTTGCTTTTAATTTCACCAATGGTTGTTTAGACTTTCATATATGCGGAGTCAGTCCTTCCGACAATAATTTCTTTTTAGATTTCTTCAAATTTTTCATGCAGCCATTTTGTCTTAGCTTCCCTGCATTTTCTTTTTATTTCATTTCTCAGTTATTTGCGTTTCTGTACTCCTGTATTTCCCTGAACATTTTTGTAGATGTTCTAAAATTGACTTCATACCCCAAGTTTTCCCGTTGGAAAATCATCTTTGGTGGCCGATGCATTTCAATTTAAATATGACTTCCTTCCTTTCCAGTCCATGGCACTCATTTCTTCGTTCAGCTCTTCAAGAAGTGTCTGTGACTGGTCGATACTTTACAAGACAATCAACAAGAATAGCAGCTTTGCTCCCCAGGAAACTGGTCTTTTTTTTCTTCTCCGTTCTTTAACGTCTTCATCAATTTCCAAATCTTGCAGTGATTCATGTGTCTCTGGTGCACAGTGGTGCACCTTTATCTCACGTCTCAAAGACAGTAATAAATCAGCATCCAAAATCAGTTGAATTCTTTTCGAAATCATCTTTGCTGACATCTTACTTCTTTTCAATTAGCGTTCAACAATCCTGACATACATCCTGCACAAACGATGTCATAGTTACTGTACGTATAAAAGATGTTACCCTTTCTTCTGGTAAGTCTATAGTGTCGCTTGTTTCATGTACCTTTTGCAGTTTGTTGTCTAAGAAACAGAGCAAAAGAAAATTTCAAGACTCACATGATGCCTCACCTATAACGCAGCCGTCTTGACGGAAAGTAACAATAAAGAACTGCCCAATCGAATGAACAACTTACTTGCCATAGCATTTTAATTAAGGTGTAAATCGCAACTTGAGTTCTCCTCTCACATTGGCTATTTGAACGTAAGTATTCGATTGATAACTTAGCTATGCTTCCTTCATCCCTTTATCAATGCAGTAAAGCACTTTTTTTACCTTTGCCTTATCTCACTCCTTTAATTTCCTGTTAAAATTGGTCTGATAATCATCAAATGTGTTTATATTAAGTCTGTATAACCGGATGACGTGTTATTAGTTATTTCAGCATCTTTCGGTCTAGATCTTAACTAATTAACTTCGTTTGTCCCTGGGAAATGAGTCTTCAGCTACCCGACGTCAAGCTGTTAAGTTCGTCATAGGCGACAACTCAGGAATAGTTTAGACTACTCGTAATAGACAGTTCGGAAACTGTCCATGCAGACAAGATTCTACACTGAATTCTGGTAAGCATTATCTGTTCTTTTTTTTTTTTTTTTTTTTTTTTTTTTTTTTTTTTTTTTTTTTTTTTTTTTTTAAGTCATCAGTCTCCCGACTGATTTGATGCGGCCCGCCACGAATTCCTCTCCTGTGTCAATCTTTTCATGTCAGAGCAGTACTTGCAACTTACATTCTCAATTATTTGTTGGATATATTCCACTCTGTCTTCCTCTACAGTTTCTACCCTCCGCAACTACCTCTAGTAGCATAGGAGATATTCCCTGATGACTTAACAGATGTCCTACAAACCCTGCCTCTTCTTCTTATCAGTGTTTTTCATGTAAAGAATATCCCATAATGAATGCAATTTTAAATTAAGCGATTCTTTCTGTTTGTTAGGTTGCCGGATCTGAAATTTAAGCCACTGCCAACGTTGATGTTGCGGTTACCAACTGTCATTGTCATCTGGAGTCCATGCGTATTGTTATCAGTTAAAATGGAGCGATGCACGATCGATCAAGGTATCAAGATTTGGCAACTGCATTTCGAATACAGTGAACGCTATGCAGAGACCGTTCGCGGCCTAGGTGTAATTTTTGGTAGGCTTAATGCCCCTAATGTGTCAACAGCGTAGAGTTTAGTAAGAAAATTTGAAGATACAGGATCGACAGTCAACATTATATCAAATGAACGTCCTCGTTCTCGTCGATCGGTAGAGAACATCGTTCTCGTCAGTGAGAGCGTCGCTACGAATTCGATGAAGTCCATTTGCCACTCTTCCCAACAGTTAGCCATTCCGAGATGTAGTTCACATCGAATTTTAACAAAAGATCTGCATTTGCATCCTTTTACGACCCAACTAACACAAGGCCTGAAACCGATGGACTGTTTGAAGCGTCGAACGTCTGCCGATTGAGTATTCAGAAAACAAGAATTCGATAGTGATTTCCATGAGAAAAATTTTCAGTGATGAGGCTGACTTCCATAATAATGGTTAATCTGACTAAATAACTTCGCCGGATTTGTGGCACAGAAAACTGTCGCAAGGACCGTGAGAAGTGGTTTTATATAAAACGAGTCACAGTTTGGTGTGGGTTATGGGCTAGCGGACCAATTACGCCATAGTTTGTTGAAGACGAGACTGGAAAGGTAGTGATAGCCGGCCGGAGTGGCCGTGCGGTTCTAGGCGCTGCAGTCTGGAACCGCGTGACCGCTACGGTCGCGGGTTCGAATCCTGCCTCGGGCATGGATATGTGTGATGCCCTTAGGTTAGTTAGCTTTAAGTAGTTCTAAGTTCTAGGGGATTGATGACCACAGCAGTTAAGTCCCATAGTGCTCAGAGCCATTTTTGGAAACGTAGTGACATTGATTGCTGATCGTTATCATCTGTAATAAAACAGTTTTCATGGCATCAATTGCAAGCACTGTATGTGGAACACATGTGGTTCCAACAGGATGAGGCAACCTGCCACTCTGCCATTGAAACAAAAAGGTTACTGAGATTCCCTGTTCATCTCATCTCTCGCAATGGCGATCTGAACTGGCCATCGACATCAGGTGATTTGAAGCCAACTGAACTATTTTTGTAGTGGTGTGACAGATCCTGTGCTTATGTGAACAATCTACAAACTATCCTTCAACTCAAGGCAGACATTAGACGTATTAAGGATAAATTCAAGTGGAACTTTGCTCTAGAGTCGCCGAAAATTTTGTCCACATGTGTGCAGATGGAGCCGCGGAGGCCATTTGCCTGAGATTTTGTTTCGTGTTTAATCACAGTCTTTGTATCCCATACTGACATAACAATACCAGCAATTTTCAAAAAAGTTACGTGTTTCATTGCTAAATTAAGAATTCTGCACTGCATGCGACAATCTACTTTCCTTTCCTCGTCGATTCTGCGGAGAACCTCCCCAATTCTTTACCTAATCAGTATAAATAATTTTCAACATTCTTCTGTAGCACCACATCTCAGATGCTTCGATTCTCTTCTGGTTTTCTCACAGTCCACGTTTCACAACCATACAACGCTGTGCTCCGATGGTATATTATCAAAAAATGTCTTACTAAAATTAAGACCTTATCATCGATAATAGCACACTTCATTTGAGCATAAATGGCCTTTTATCCAGTGATAGTCTGCTTTTATATCAGCATTGCTCCGTTCATCATGGGATAATTTCCTTCGAAGGTAGCAGAATTCCGGAACGTCGTGTATTTCGTGATCCTCAATTCTGATAAGTTTCTCGCTGTCCTCATTTCTGCTACTTCTTCTTACCTTCGACTTTCTCCGATTTGCTTTCAGTCCATTTTTTGCACTCATTAGACCGCTCATCTCATTCAGGACATCCTGTAATTTATCTTCACCTTCACAGAGGTCAGCAATGTCATCAGCGAATCGTATGATTGATATTCTTAGACAATTAGTTTCAATTCCATTCTTTAACCTTTCCTTTATTTCCGTCACTTCTTTTTCGGTTTACAGATTGAATAGCAGAGTCTTACATTCTTTTTAATCCGACCACATAGTTCTTAGTCTTCCAGTCGTATTGTTCCCTCTTGGTTCTTGCACATGCGTATTACCCGTCGTTCCCTACGGTTTTTCCCTATTTTTCTCAGAATTTCGAGCATCTTTCACTATTTTACAGTATCAAACCCTTTATCCAAGTCGACAGATCCTATGAACGTGTCTCGATTTTTTTTCAATATTGCTTCCATTATCAAGCGCAACGTCAGAGCTGCCTCTGATGGCCTTACCTTTCCGAAAGTGAACTGATCATCGTCTAATAGATCCTCAATTTTTTCCCATTCTTCTGTATATTACATTTGCCAGCAACTTAGTTGCAATAGCTGTTAAGCTGATTGTGCGATATTTCACCGTTATCTCATCTGCATTTAACTGTGGAACTCCCATTGCTCTCTTAATGTTACCGCCTTTGCTTTTAATTGCCCCGAAGGTCCCCGAAGTTTGTTTTGACTTTTCTGTATGCTGAGTCAGCCCTTATCGACAATCATTTCTTTTTCGATTTATTCACAATTTCATGCAGCCATTTCGCCTTACGTTCTCTGCACTTCCTATTCGTTTCATTCCTAAGTGAGCTGTATTTTTGTATACCTGATTTTAGCTAAACATTTTGGTACTTCCTTCTTTCGTTGATCAGCTTAAGTATTTCTTCTCTTACCATTTGTTTCATCACAGTTACCTTCCTTGAACCTAAGTTCTTCATTCCCACTTTGACCTTTTTAAAAATTTCTGCTCCTCTTCCACAGAACTCGCTGCTGAACTATTCATTTCACTGTGTCTATAGACTCCGAGAAGTTAAAGTGTCTCTCTTCGCCGCTTAATTCATTCGTATCCTCCTTCTTTGCGCGTTGATTCTTCATGCCTGGTCTTTCAGACTTCAGCTTGCTGTCCATCATTACTAAATTGTGATCTGTGCATATATTTGCCGGGTACACCATTGCATCTAATGTCCGATTTCGAAATCTCTGCCTGACCATGTAACTGTCTTCCCGTATTTCACAGCCTTTCCCAGATATACCTACGCATCCTGCAATTATTGAACAGTGTCCCTATTACTAGCTGAAATTTACTGCACAACTCAATTAGCCTTTCTCCTCTCTCTTTCTTATTACCAAGCCCAAATTCTTCCGTAACGCTTTTTTCTACTTCTTCCCTCTACAGCTGCAGACGGGTCTCCCAATTTCTATTATATTTTCATCTGAATTACCCGCTCATTACCCTCATATACTTTCTCTATCTCTATATCTTCTGCTTGCGACGTCTGGATGTATACCTGAACTATTGTTGTCGGTGTTGATTTGCTGTCGATTCTGATACGAACAACCCTATCACTGAGCTGTTCACAGTAATGACTGTCTGCCCTACCTTCCAATTCATTACGAATCGTACTCCCGTTATACCATTTTATGCTGTTGTTGATATTACACTATAGTCGTCTGACCCGAAATCTCTTTCTTCTTTCCATTTCACTTTACTGACGCACAAATTGCAACTAGACTGAGCGTTAGCACTCACCTATCGGGTTTTGGAGCTTCCCTACCACGTTCAGACTTCTGACATTCCACGCTGTCGCCTCATTGGTTATTCAATCTTCTTACTGGCAATAGCCTCCTGGAGATCCGAAAGAGGGACTAGCCCTGAACATTTCCCAATGGAGAGATCATTATGACACTTTTTAATTACAGCCCACATGTGGTGTTGTACACATGTCTTAATGCATGGGTTTCCATCGCCTTCTAAATCCTCATGCCGTTGAACATTGCTGATTCTTCCGGCTTTACGGGCACTTTCTCACCCCAAGGACTAGACAGTGCCCTGAACCTGTCGCCAGTCTTCCGTGGTCTTTGACTGCCCTTTGGCAGAACGAGGCTGACTTCTTACGCCGGTATTCTTCGGCCGCCGTTGCTTGTGACTTTTATTCGAAATTTAAGCAGTGGCAAGGTTCGAAGGCGGGTACCAGGACATTTTAATTATTAGCCATAGGCCAAAGGTAGTCCATGATAGTAAAACCTTAAGAGGCCGGCCGGTGTGGCCGAGCGGTTCTAGGCGCTTCAGTCTGAAACCGTGTGACCGCTACGGTCGCAGGTTCGTATCCTGCGTCGGGCATGGGTGTGTGATGTTCTTAGGTTAGTTAGCTTTAAGTAGTTCGAAGTTCTAGGGGACTGATGACCTCAGATTAGTGCTCAGAGCCATTTGAACCAAAACCTTAAGAAGAAGGAGGAAAACACTTCTGTGGTGAATAAAATTCTTCCAGTAAAGATCTGACCGTGCTCAGGCTGTTGAATGGCTGCCAAAGTCCATCCGCCCGGAGGTTTATTCCGACGAGCAATACGTAGATTCGTATGCGCTGTATCACTTGAAATAAAATTAATAGTTACCTTTTCACTTCAAGAAATTGTGTATTTTCCTATATTCTTCTTATTCATCAATAAATCTCGAGCCGGCCGGTGTGACCGTGCGGTTCTAGGCGCTTCAGTCTGGAACGCGTGACCGCTACGGCCGCAGGTTCGAATCCTGCTTCGGGCATGAATGTGTGTGATCTCCTTTGGTTAGTTAGGTTTAAGTAGTTCTAAGTTCTAGGGGACTGATGACCTAAGATGTTAAGTCCCATAGTGCTCAGAGCCATTTTAACCAATAAATCTCGTTCATATTAGTCTTGTTACGACTTCAGAAACATAGTAAATTCCAAATTGACTTCCAACAGTGCATCAAATTAGCTTGATACCAGAACTCACACAGAGCGCATAATTTCTCTCTCGGTGTCAGATATCAGCGATTGTCCGTTATACAGAAATTTTATTTAATGTTTCCGAGAATTTCTCACTATAGTGCATATCTCACATTGTTCCGGCGTAACGCCAAGCGCCAGCACGTCGAACAGGAACGTTACAGCAGAAACGGCTGTGAGACGACGTCAGCCAGTAGCACGATAGCGGACACCTCTCTAGGACGACACCGAAACAGGAGCGGCCTCTACAAAGAAAATACCCAAGCGCCGCGCCGCCTGACCACGGCCTGAAGACGAGCAGTCCTCCAATCGCTATAGCAGTGACTTATGAACTGCATTGTTTTGCTTGCATTGGAACTGTATATACCAAAAGACAATGATTATTTGCATGTCGCCATTTGCTTGCGACACACCTTTGTGAATATGCAAAGTTAAGTATTTTCATTTATCTTACTGTAATAAATTCCATTAATACGATTTGCTTGAATTATTGTCCAGCAATCCTGGGAAAACAGCTTTCCTAGGCACCCTATAATTGAGGAGTGGGCAGAACACAACACAAATTGTTTCAAAAATAAGATCGTCGCATTTGAATTTCATTAATAGAAATGCAGATTCTATTGCTTTAAAAGCTGTAAATGAAGTTGCAATGTTGCAATGCATAACAGAAAAAAGGCGGAAGTGGTTAAAGACTGTAGTAAAAAGAAGAGTGAGATGGTGATCGTCGAAGCTAACGAATATCTATAAGTGAAGGATATGAATTATCGAGGAATATCATTTATGAAGATAAATGAAACAGTGGTCTTGTCATAAGCAAATAATTAACACTTTCTTTAACGAACAGAAATACTAGTAAGAAATTGATGAAGTTTTCCTATTGTTGAATCAAGATACTGCAACGAAGTACAGATAACCGCAAATTTGAGTAGAATGACTAAATCTGCGCCATATTAAGTCTATTTAAAATTAAGTGCGAAGTAAAGTAGTATTGCAAAAAGACTAGAAACGACGTATGTGGAAAATCCTTACCACATGAAAGGGCAGGGTACTGAGATGTCCAGGACATTGGAAGACGGGATGGAATACTGAATCGAACTGGATAGAAAATTGGTCGCGTTGTTTTCAAAGTAACCATCACCGCATTTGACTTTGGCGATTTAGAAAAACCACAAAAGACCTAAATCTGTATGCTCAAATGAAGATCTGAGCCGCCAGGCTTCGAAAGGAGAGTCCAGTATCCTATCATTTTGCCACATCGTACATTACCAAAAGAGAAACCGAATGATTAGACCAAGATTACAATACGGAAAACGTTGGAGGTAGACAAAAACACGAAACATCAGTAACACAACACATTTCCATGTCTAATAGGGTGTAGGAAAACACTTAGCGTTCAACACTCCTTATGGTCGTCTCAGAATGGATAAATACAGTTTCTGCACAGTTTTTAAAAGAATTCTACACCAGTCTTCCTGCAAAGTAGTTGTAAGTTAGGTCAACGATTGGAAGGTAGATAGATAAAATGCACCCTTCTCTCCAATGCAGACCACCAAGCCAAGAAAGATACGATACTTCGTTCTCGTGCTTGCCAATTTAGTCCTGAGCAATGCAATTTGTGCAAACAGGGGCCAGTCATCTTGGAACATCCCATAACCATTGCGGAAAATACATTGTACTATGGATGGGCGTGATCAGCCAAAATGGCCAGATAATCTTTGTCAGTAATGCGACCTTGCAAAACTTTGGGGCCCATGGAACATTACTACATACCTGCCATATCATCAACGAACCCACGCAATTTTTCGCTCTTGGGACGTAAACTCGACCAGAAGCTGAAAACAATATGCGAAAAGACTCATCCGACCAAGTGATTTTCTTCCATTCCTCTATAGTCCGAGTCTTAAAATATCGGCGTCACGTTTTCCCGTTACGGATATTTGCATTGTTTGTTTTTGAGTTTTGAATTTCAGCTCGCCTATCAGTTCCCTGCTTCTGGAGATTGTTTC
This sequence comes from Schistocerca piceifrons, assembly GCF_021461385.2. Classification (NCBI taxonomy): domain Eukaryota; kingdom Metazoa; phylum Arthropoda; class Insecta; order Orthoptera; family Acrididae; genus Schistocerca; species Schistocerca piceifrons. The sequence goes on from NC_060141.1 coordinate 589,438,673, forward strand.
ACGTTGTTTTGGTGCCGACAGGTTTCGCGAGTGCGACATTAAGTTTTGCAATGACTTTTGCACCTGCGTCCTTTTATCTTTCGTCACAATCCTCTTCAATGACCGTTCGGTATGATGACTCAACACGTCACAATCGTCTTGGATGACCGTCCATTATGATCACTCAACATACGCTTTCCTCCGTGATGTGACTCAGTGCATCAAGTTTTTCGATTTCCCTGCATGCGGTATGAATATCCTATACTGTCTCTCTCGGAACACCAAACACTTCGGCTGCCTTGGTTACGGAAGCATCCACCTTATAAACACCAAAATTTGCCCACGTCGGAATTCACTTATCTCCGACATATTGCAATAACAGTCACACAGATTACTGTTCTGGTCACGACCGAGACTTGTAACGTACTGAGGACGTTGCGTAAGTACTGTTCGTTGTCAAATACAACAGCGCCATCTGCAGGCTTAACTAGCATTTGCATTTATGTTCAACGTTTGTATTACAGCGTACGTTCTCAGTACACAGATACTAAAGATGTGGTACAAAAAAGAATGAGACGGAAAATTCAATTGAACAATTCCTAAGATTGGCTGTCTGAAAAAAACCGAAAGCAAGTTTTGTATAATAACCCTTCCAAGCAGGAAACAGGGTAGGACAGTGTTCCGAATTTCTACTCTGTGACTGTTTGCTACTATCCCGACAGCAAATCTACTCACATAATTACTCAACGGCGTTCCTTTACTTAAAAGGGGTATCTCTTAATATAACTTGTCTTAAACATTTACAGAATGTATGGGGTCGGCTAGTTGTTGGAGTGAACATGTGCTTAGTGACATTATACAATGAAAAACTCAAGTCGCATCAGACACTAATGAAGGGGCAAATATGAAGAGTCGTCTGCAGAAGTGGAGAGCCTTCTACTCTATCTAACAGCGACGAACACTTAGGCGAACGATACAGCGCATAAGAAATGCATTAAGTATCTACGACCTCTTTTTAGAAGCGAAGTGGCAGAGCACGTCTGTTCGGCAGACGCCGCGACGGTCGTGGGAGAGAGAGACAGCGAGAGAATGAGATAACTGTCCCATCAGGCGAGGGAAATGTCAGCACCAGCACACGGCCTTGTCCCACATAGTCACTCTGTACTCCTACAAGTCGCAGCGTTCACGAGAAATCACTAACTACCAACACGTTTTTTCACCTAATCGGTAGTCTTGTCACTGCTTTGCGGACACGTCAACAGGGCTTCCCACCAACATTAAACAGTGACGTGAAAATTTTTAACTAATGTATTTCTGTCGTCCACAGTGCGAACAGATCCTGTATTCTCGAACAAAACACATTCAGTAACGACCTCAGTTATTAGAGCTTAAAAAGATTATAACATACCACCTCCTCTTCTCTTCATTGTCCATGCGCCATCCGGTTAGCGTGAATACGCCATGGTATCTGGGTGAAAGACATATTTTATTGATAGACCCGGATTCATCTCTTACACTCCTAAGCTTGTAATTTTATTTTCATAAGCATTGTACGTCTCAAATTGATATATGAAACGTAATAAGTCGCAACTCTTACATCACTGCGTGCACCTCTGCATCTATCTGACCGTCTCAATTACTATATTATCTAGACCACACTTAAAGCTAGAGTTATTCTACTTTTATTCTATTCATTTTATGATTACAGGAACTTTGTAAAACAACGGAACGTCATGCTAATGTATGCCCCGTGTTACTGCGTGGGAAACAATGTAGTTGGTACCTATGGAAAATTTAAGGAAAAAGTAACGAGAAATGGGTAGTGAAAGCTGGTTCGAATGGATATGCTCCATCTGTGGTTTGCGATGGAGGACATGCACATTACATGACCAAACAGTGTTACTACAAAAATCACACACAGTTCTCGTAATATAAATACGAAGTTCTAACCAGAACATCAGTGAAACGTCTCGTGCCATTTAACTAGTGGAAAACGAAGATACAAACCAACAAACCACAAAAAGAAATATTGACGAGTATTGACCAGACGCCCTTTAAATTGTGAATCGATTAGAGGAAACGCAAATTTTGGCAGGGCAGACGAATTACTAAAATAGTTACTAAAGACATCTTTAACATAAAATCGCAAAAACCGGCTGGAAAGTAAATAAATCCAGAAACTTCCTGGAATATTAAAACTGTGTGCTGGACCGTAAATCGAACCTGGGAGCCTTCGCTTTTCGCGGGCAAGTGCTGTATCGACTGAGTGTCTTCTCTTTTACTGAGCAGAAATACAACGAACTGCAGCGTTTTAGAAATGTTGATGCGTAGCTAAACCATCATCAATACCTCCTTGAAGTCATTTACATTACCTAAGGATTTTGTACCCACAGGAACACTTTATTTATAAAAAAAAATATGAACTGTATTTAAGTTGTCCTTGCAGAATATTTTCTTTATACCTTATCAATATACCGTCTCAATCGCTTTTAGACGTAAATAAGAGAATTAAACAACAGAATAGCAACAAGTGCTGAAATATTTTGTTTATTCCTGAAACAACAAACTGACATGTACTTCAAGAAATTTATATATGTGATATTTATGTTAATGTACATATGATTGATTAAAATTTTCTGTAGGCGAAATTGTTTTGTCCAGTTTTTGTGAATTAAAGTTCATCCGCAACAAAATGAGATGTGACACAAAACAAATCATTTTCTTCTCAAAGACTTAAAGAAAAAATATTTTTAAAAAATTAAAAAAACAATACTAGAGAAATGCTTTGTCTTTGTTAGAGTCTCATATGTTGTTTCAAAGCAGTTTGCAACTTAAGCGTAATTTTTGATGATTCTCCTAGCTGTTTTGCTCCATCAAGCGATTGTCTTAGTGACTAGAATGTGTTACTTTCCGTTCTAAAGCTGCCTCGAGAATGACGATCAGATAATTGCGCACTGTCGATCCATATCTGTCTCTTAGATGAGATTTAAGAGGCCAACGTTCTAATGAAAAATACTTTACGAATTCCTGAATATCGTTATCCTTGATTTTGGAGAGAGAAAAAATGTCAGGTGACCGAGAAGCCAGCCAGGCAGGGTTGTTGTGATTAGCGTCAGGGAAAAATTTCCAGTCTGGTCGCAAAACTTGATCGACTGAGAGGATCACTCAGATTTTGTGTTTCTTACCAACAGTTGTGTCGGTTGGTTGATGACGTATGGCCACAAAGCTCTAATATTTGTGAGTAAAATCTTTGCCGAATGATTTCTCCGAGCTTGTGACCAACTGTACGAGTGTGTTTGATTCCTTTGGAGCGCGCTGAATTAATTGTTGATGGACTCTTGCAGATGATTGCTTCTATTTAGCCCTTTCTCCCCTCGCTATGCAACTCAATTCTATGTAATAGATTCAACCACATATGTAAATTTTGCATTCTGCATTGATATAAATCGACAGACTTATATCAAAGGATCGGATCATTTGGAACATCTTTTCTGTTACGCTTCTTGTGCCTTCCCTGAATATCTGGCTTCTGTGTTTTGGAAACGCATAGTGCTGATTTCTCAACCCCAAACCGGAGGTGATACTTGCGGTGGCTTGGAGTGCGGTGTGTTGAGAAAATCCGGTTTGAATAATTTGACCTTACATACATGGCACGCGGCCACTGAAAGTTCTTAGGGTCCCCTTGTGAGCTCTACAACTTCACAATCGTCTACGTTGGACAAAAATATGGAAACTCCAAACCCACAGCACATTACATTTCATTCAAAAAAACGCTCAGTCGTCTCCAAATGGGTCAATATAGCCCCTGTGTGGTTTTCAGGGGAATCTTATACCATTCTGCCTGCAAAATAGTGCCAAGTGCCGGTAACGTAGATGGAGGTCGATAGTAATCACGTAACGTTCTCTCGAAAGCAGACGATAAGGGCTCTATAGTACTCAGCAGTGGCCGCGCGAGAAGCGACAATTCATCCTCGTTTTCATGAAATGAATCGTGCAAGATGAAAACTGTGTGGACAGAGGCCCTGTCGCCTTGAAACACAGTGTCACCACTGGTGGATAAACATAGTACGATGGGATAAAGCTGATCAGTCGAAATGATCACATAATCAAAAAAAAAAAATTGGTTCAAATGGCTCTGAGCACTACGGGACAACATCTGAGGTCATCAGTCCCCTAGAACTTAGAACTACTTAAACCTAACTAACCTAAGGACATCACCTACATCCATGCCCGAGGCAGGATCCGAACCTGCGACCGTAGTAGTCACGCGGTTCCAGACTGTAACGCCTAGAACCGCTCGGCCACCCTGGCTGGCTGATCACATAATCCTTGGTAGTAAAGTGACCTTGCAGAAAAACCATAGGGCCCACGTAATACTACTATATGGCTGTCTGTATCATCACCGAAGCCCAGCCATGCTTCACTCTTTTGACGTAACCTCAGCCTCAAGTTAGAAACAGTGTCAAATAAAACTCATTAGACGAAATGACTTTCCTTCATTGCTCCACAGACCAGGTTCTATGGCTTCGGCGCCAATCTTCTAATTGTGAGTGTTTGTATCATTGATGTGTGGTTTTGGAATTATAGATTGCCTCGCAATTCCCTGCTTCTGGAGCATACTTCGTGATGTTATGTTGCTGGCAGTGTTCACCAGTACAACATTCAGTTCTGCAAAGTTTCGCAGCTGTTGTCCTCTTATTTGTCTCTACACTCCTTTTGAATGACCGTCTGTCACGATAACACAACACACACTTTAGTCCACGTTGTGACAGCGAATGAAGTGCTACCGCTTTCCCTTCATGCGGTGTAAATCATCGAAACGGTGCCTCTTGAAAACGAAAACATTTCGGCTACCTTGGTTACATAAGCATCCACCATATGAGCACCGACAATAATTCACACGTTCGAATTCACTTAGCTCCAACATAATCCACTCACGCCTACACAGAATACTGTTCTGACCGCGAATGACCCTTGCAACGCATTGACGTCATTGCACTGGTGCCGCTTGTGGTCATATGCAACAGCGCAACCTGCAGACATGGACAGCATCTGTGTTTATGTTCAAGCATGCTTTTCTCGCAGTGCTTCTGTATTTTCGTCCAACTCCTGTATTGCTTGTCCAGTCTCGATGCAGCGTTTGAGCACTTGTGCGTGGATGTTAAGCTTATCGACGAGTTCTTTTGCAATGACGACAGTTGTTACATCTCACAGGGTTCACAATTTAGGGTGTTACTCTTGGTATCCTTGGCTCGCATTACACATCCAAAATTGCTCAGAAGGGTCGGTAAGTTATGGGAGTTAATTCAACGATAAGTGTGAGTTTCATGTGAAAAAAGTTTGTGTAGTCGTTTTTGTTCAATCCGGACGGGGTATGCACATTTACGGGGTTAACATCGTTTAAGACTACTTTATTCACGCAGCCGCCAGGATTAAACTGAGGTTGACTCATTTCACGACCTCTCTTTGTTAAGACTGCACCACTATGTCCATTTTCTCCCACATTATTGTGGATATTATATGCGGACGTAAGATAAATTACATGGTATATTACTTCCTGTAAGAATGATACACTGACTTCATTAGTTTTAAGAATTCCCCAAAACTTCCCATCTGTACGAGGTAATAATACCAGAGGTATTGAGAGGATCGTAATAAACCGATCGACGTTCATATAGAAAATGATCTACACTATGTGAGCAAAAATTCCCAGACACCCCCAAAAACATACGTTTTCCATATTAGGTGCATTTTGCTGTCTACTACGGCCAGGTAATCCATATCAGCGTCCTCATAAGTCATTAGACAGCGTAAGGCAGCAGAATGGGGCGCTCCGCGGAACTCACGGACTTCGAACGTGGTCAGCTGATTGGGTGTCACTTGTGTCATACGAATGTGCGCGAGATTCCCACATTCCCAAACATCCATAGGTCTACTGCTTCCAATGTGATAGTGAAGTGGAAACGTGAAGGGAAACGTAGAGCACAAAAAGGTACAGGCCGACCTCGACTGTTGAAGATAGTTGTAATGTGTAACAGGCAGACATCTATCCAGACCATCATACAGGAATTCCAGACTGCCTCAGCATCCACTGCAAGTACTATGACAGTTAGGCGGGAGGTGAGAAAACTTGTATTTCATGATCGAGCGGCTGCTCATAAGCCACACATGACGCCGGTAAATACCAAAAGACGCCTCGCTTGGTGTAAGGAGCGTAAACATTGGTCTATTGAACAGTGGAAAAACGTTGTGTAGAGTGACGAGTCACGGTACACAACGTGGTGATCCGATGTCAGTGTGTGGGTTTGGCGAATGGGCGGTGAACGTCATTTACCAGCGGGTGTAGTGGCAACAGTAAAACTCGGAGGCGGTGGTGTTCTGGGGTGGTCGTGTTTTTCATGGAGGGGGCGTGCGCCCCTTGTTGTTTTGCGTGACTGCGCAGGCCTACATTGATGTTTTAAGCACCTTTCTTGCTTCCCACTGTTGAAGAGCAATTCGGAGATGGCGACTGCATCTTTTAACACGATCGAGCACCTGTTCGTAATGCACGGCCTGTGCCGGAATAGACACGACAATAACATCCCTGTAAGGGATTGGCCTGCACAGAGCCCTGACTTGAATAATATAGGACACCTTTGGGATATTTTGGAACGCCGACTTCGTGCCAGGCCTCACCGACTTACATCGATATCTCTCCTCAGTGCAGCACTCCGTAAAGAACGGGCTGCTACACTCCAAGAAACCTTCCAGCACCTGGCTGAATGTAGGCCTGCGAGAGTGGATGCTGGCATCAAGGCTAAGGTTGGGCCAACACCGTACTGAATTCCATCATTACCCATGGAGGGCGCCACGAACTTGTAAGTCATTTTCAGCCAGGTGTCCGCAAACTTCTGATCACATAGTATATCAGTCATGATCTAAATATCCAGTTCCACTTGCAGTTTTTATCAAGATCAGTTTAGCGCTTGTTTCTGACACCGGTCCACTTGCATCTTCTATATCATGCTGCGTCTGATCATCCTTCGTTTTGACCAGTTGGAGTTGCCTTCGTTTGGTGGGTACAGTGGGTCCTCTACTCAGGTTGCAATCTTTTCCTCACCAGCTGTTCTTTGCAGCTCATGGAACTGCTTGACATGCAACACAGGTTGGCCCGATTTCATCGACCTTTCCCTACCATTTACGTTTGTTGATATTCGAGGCATGCGTTTGCATTTCTTTCCTCATCTTCTTCGCTGCTTGCCGCACGTACTATTATTGTTTTGTACCTTCGAAATGAAGATTCTGAAGATAGTCGCGGTGTAGCAGAGGTTTTGTTATTATATCTACAATGCTCGTATACGGTTTTCCCGACGTGATGCTTTCTTCGATCTGAGACTCATCGTCGCATTTGTTCCCACTATTTTGAGTATATCTAGTTTCACTGTTTTCCAGATGTACGCTGTCTTCACTAACGCCATCTACACATTTCTTCCATTGCCTTTGGTGCATTCTGCATTGTACCTTATGGTATCCATATTTATGACACTGATAGCAACCTCGTAGGTTGACTCACTTTTATTGTCAGCTTTATCGCTCTTCATTCCGTTCCCTTCCTCTTCGGCCGTAGCTTCTGTAGCTTCCTCGTTTATATTTCTCCCGTTTCGAGCCCCTGATGTACCCATAGTCGAGTCAGCCCGCCCTGATAAATGGCTCAATATTTCATTATTCCTTACTGGCATTTTTCAGCAGGCAATAGTACACAGCCACATAAGAGCGAATGAGTTTTTGTAATTTTACTTTAGCGGTTCGATTGCTATTTAGTTTGCCATGCCAAATCTTCTCAGACCACACTTCTCTGATACCGTAAACTCTCCCGTACGAAATGGTTCAAATGGCTCTGAGCACTATGGGACTTAACATCTGAGGTCATCAGTCCCCTAGAGCTTAGAAATACTTACACCTAACTAACCTAAGGACATCACACACATCCATGCGCGAGGCAGGATTCGAACCTGTGACCGTAGCGGTCGCGCGATTCCAGACTGAAGCGCCTAGAACAGCTCGGCAACATCGGCCGTCTATACATACATAACTTGATTAAAAAACACACATTTGATAAAATGCGCCCAGCTGATAACATCCTCGTACCGTCCATGTATACCGACGTCGGACATGACCCTCCAGAGCTTGCTGCACAACACTACGCTAAAGGCGCAGAGTTCATATACAGGCGGCAGATGCGCTATGACGTTACCTGTCTCTCCAGTGGGTGGCATAAGCAGCCCACGTTAAATGACAAGCTGAAAATACAAGCAATGAATAGGTGGCGACCAGAAATAAAACTCGATGTTTCAAAATGCCCGATGTAACAATACGGAAAGCCGACTGACCATACATTTAAAATTACCATGGACTTAGCACCATATAAAATCTATTGCCATATTGTTTGCTTCTTGTACAGTGAGGAAATTACAGTAATAATCAAAAAAAATTTAAGAATTTAAAAATAACTTACATCTTCAATTAACCAAGCAAACATGACCAAATTTTGATTTATTTTTATAATTTTTTAAGATAGGAATATATGTGGAGCGGCTTTCCTGCTTCGACTTCATATAATGTAACGTAACACTTTTATAACATGTTCCATAAGGTACGTGAACGATTGTATTTTATATAACAAGTTAAATTACTTGTAGTTTGTGCCCACCTCCTCGCCCCCCGCCCCCCCCCCAGCCCCCCCCCCCCCCCCCCCACACACACACACACTCATCCTCTTCATTTTCTCCCATTACATTAGACAATGGCAGAGTAAGACTGTTGAAACCGGACGCCTTGGAATAATAAAAGATTCTATACTGCTATCGCGGCGTGCGAAGTGTGCTTTACATTTCCAGCCATATAGATCGCCCCACAGCACAACACGTGTACTTCGCCAAAACTGCGTGGAAAGTGGTGGGATTTTTTTCTTAAATTACATTTGTCATAGAAACATAGGTATAGTGGTGAGAAAATACGAAAGCAGATTATAAAGAAGAATATTTAACTGTACTCGGTTACTGCTCTTGCGGCAAGTGTGCTGTGATGGAATAAAAATAAATTATTATGCCATGTATTAAACGAGACTGTGATCGTAAAGTAGTTCGTTTACCGTTTTCGCACAGCATTTGAAATAGGACTGTTGATTTTTTTTTTTAAATATCGGTAGGCCGATATATCGATATTTTAAACACGTCATCATCGGCCCTCGGTATGTCGAAGTGGCGTATCGATATATCGATATGTCGGAGGAAGAGATATCAGCATACCGGCCTATAAAAATATCGGCTGCACATTGTAAATATGCTGCATGCTTTAGAGCTGTGAATTTAAGTATTGATTTATTATTAGATATTCTGGACACCAACAAGCTAGCAGCCTGCTTATCCCCTTTAGAGCAAGATATGAAAGGAAAACGATCGGATTTGTCTGGAATACTTCACGTCGGCTTCTCTGTTGTTTTTTTTTCCATTTCCTAGCAGTTGTTGTGTCAAAATTGCGTGGTGAAGTTAAACGTTGCAGTTTGTGGTGGTAGCGCCCAGCGACGATTACGTCAGCATTTTCCCTCAAACTTCTTCGCAGACCACAAAGACCAGTCTTGTCGCTTAGACCTTTGTTCATCATTTTCAGTAACTGTTTTTGAAGAATGCCGATGGCACGAAAAGCTCGCTAGTTGGGTTAAAAAATTGTTTTTTAACGCAACTGGTGTGCTGTTTCTTGACATCGGAAACCTTATTCCAGTCACACTGCCTCGCCCCAGTGCTGTCGGACTGCTTCTTTGTGACACCTGTATTTGCTTCACACAGTCAAAGAGAAAGACTTCACGTGACGTAAACTCAAAAACTGATAACACTACTTCACACAGTGGAAGTAAAATTACGTTTTACTAAAATTTCAAAAGGCCAATTTCAAATATTTACGGAAAACTGCGAAAAGAATACAATATAAAATAAAAATATCGGCTGTCAGTATTACCACTTCATATCGATATATCAGTGAAAAGTGCTGTCGATATATATCGATATGACTGGGAAGAAAGCAGGTTTATCGATATTTTATCAAAAGCCACAGTTTGAAGGATGAACGCTATGTCTGTAACTTGTCTGCTCGGTTTTGAAGGGTGACTACGAGGGGAGGGCACGATGACGAGGAATCTCAGTAGCTGTTTAGATTCCAGCTAAACAATGTTTGTTTGACACTAATAAGGAAGGGACAAGATTTCGCAGCTGTTCACGCCCCGTTGCGTAAATTACTCTCTGCTGTGACAGGAGAGAGCCGTGAGATGGCAGTTTGTTATCACAGGACACCCTCGAGAGGCGAGAACGCAACAGAGGGGTCCCCTGCCCTAAGGTTTCGCGCCCCGTTCGTCGTTACACAAAGCGACGCCAAATTTCTTTGAGCTGCGCAAGCAACGTTGGCGAACGGAAAGGGGGGGCTACGTTAAACTCGGTCAGCCGGCTGTGTTGTGGCGAGAAAATCCGAAAGCAGATTATAAAGAAGCATATTTCGTGTCTGTATACCCAATCAGTCAAAGTGGGCGACCCCGAGGGAAAAGCTGTTTATAGGGGTTGCGATAACAGCGTCGCGGTAGAGCAGTGGCCGCCATTGTCGTGAGTGAGGACCGCCGCTGGAGGAATCGTTCCCATTGAACTCGCAGTGGGGCAGCACGCTTGGATAATCCCTTATAAAGTAAATATTATCTCCGCCTGGAGGATTATATTTCTGAGGAGCCTCCAGCGTTCCGAAGAGGGAAGATACCGGCATTGTGCGTGTCTTATAAACGTCCAGAGCTTCGCGGGAAGCATTATGAAATGGGAGAGGCTTCTAGTTCCCATCATCAGTGATTACTCAGATAGGAAATATTAATATATTTGTGCACCTGGAGCGGTGAACAGGATTCTAATCAAGTCAGGAACGAGAAACGGTGGAGCAAGCATGGCATCCAGCGCGTCTCCGTTGCAAAGAAACAACTAATGCAGTTTCTTCTACTTCACAGCGTTTCGATAGAGGAACTTTAACCGAGAAGTAAGAAGTCAGTGAAGCGAAGCAGTAGTTTCTAAAGATCAATAGACATTCAAATGAAAAACATCAATGACTGAATCTCTAAAGTTATTACAATACTGAAGAGCACAGGAAACTAGCATACCTGCTAATACAGTGTAGGTTCCCCGTGAACACGCAAAAGTGCCGCAACACGATGTGGTATGGACTGGACCAATGCCTGAAATAGTGCTGGAGGAAAGTGACACCATGAATCCTGCAGGGCTGTCCATAAATCCGTAAGAGTACGATGGGGTCGAGAACTCTTCTGAACAGCAAGTTGCAATGCATCACAGATATGTTCAGTAATGTTCATATCAGGGGAATCTGGTGGCCAGCGGAATTTTTTAAACTCAGAAGAGTATTTCTGGAGCCACTCTGTAGCAATTTTCGGCGTGTACGGTGCCGCATTGCCCTGCTGGAATTGCCCAAATCTGTCGGAACGCTCCAATGTCGATGTTGAGGGGCCCAGGCGAGGAGTAAAACTTTGTGTCGTGCAGTCATCAAGGGTACAAGAGTGGGCCTTCGGCTCCGAAAGCCATCTACGGATATGGAAACAACCTCAGGAATCCATGGACCTTGCATGTCAGCAGGGGACTGTTCAAGCCGGCGGGGGGTCTGTAATGGTGTGAGGCGTGTGCAGTTGGAGTGATATGGGACGACTGATACGTCTAGATACAACTCTGACAGGTCACACGTACGTAAGCATCCTGCCCGATCACCTGCATCCATTCACGTTCACTGTTCTTTCTGACAGAAAATTCCAGCAGGACAGAGCGCCACCGTACACGTCCAGAATTGCTACAGGGTTGCTCCAAGAACTCTCTTCTGAGTTTAAATACTTTCGCTACCCACCAAACTCCCCAGACATGAACATTCTTGAGCATATCTGGGATGCCTTGCGACGTGCTGTTCAGATGAGATCTCCATCCCGTCATACTCTTACGAATTCATGGACAGTCCTGCAAGATTCCTGGTGTCAGTTCCTTCCAGCAGTTTTCAGAGATTACTCGAGTCCATGCCACATCGTGTTGCGGCACTTCTGCGTGCTCACGGGGGCCCTACACGATATTAAGCACGTGTAACAGTTTCGTTGGCTTTACGGTGTATGTCACCAAGAAAAAGCGCCAATTGTAATCGACACTAATCAAAATCTCGATTTTTTTTTTAAATTCCAAAATTGTTTTGTGTTTAATTTCATTATCTTCTGTTATCATGTAAATAATATCTATTTCATATAAATTCATGGAAATTGACGTCATGTCTCCGGAGGATGTTATATGTATTAAAATATATAGCTTAAGTCCGTCCGAATAGTCATTAGAGAATTGTGTAAAAATTTGAATCAAGTCGGTCAAGCAGTTTTCATGATTTTTGGTAATACCTTTCCCCTTTATGTACTACACATGTATTCGAAAGCAATGTTCTGTCGAAATTACGAAGCAGCTGGTGCAGAACATTCGTAGATGAACGATTTTGTGCATGCAAAACAAACACCATCCGAACACACCTTGAAGGCTCAAAGGTACCGACAGGCCGCCGTGTCATCCTCCGGCCGTAGGCGTCACCGGACGTGGATACAGAGGCTCATGTGTTCAGCCCACCACTCTCCAGGCCGTTATCAGTTTTCGTAACTGGAATCGCTACCTCTCAGTCAAATAGCTCCTCAATTGGTCTCACGACGGCTGAGTGCACTCCGCTTGCCAACAAATGGCTCTGAGCACTATGGGACTTAACTTCTGAGGTCATCAGTCCCCTAGAACTTAGAACTACTTAAACCTAACTAACCTAAGGACATTATACACATCCATGCCCGTGGCAGGATTCGAAACTGCGACCGTAGCGGTCTCGCGGTTCCAGACTGTAGCGCCTAGTACCGCTCGGCCACCCTGGCCGGCGCTTGACAATACCACTCGATTTTGTACATGCAAACATTTACATTTTTACTTATACAGATTACAGCGCAAGCTGCCAGTGAATAAAAAAGACTGGTAATGGCTTATCAGAATTAATCAGATAATCTACAGTGAATGCTCCATATCATGCACTACCGTAAACAAAAACAGCAACTAATTGTTGCATTGATTTGATTTCGAAGAGTGTCAAAATCTTCTGATTCTCTCCTGAGGCAAGTTGGTCCACAACTGTTCCAACTGGTCGTTGATGTCCTGGCTACTGCCGCTGTTACGGCGCTGGTCCCGCACATGATGCGTCAGGGACAGATCTGGAGATCTCGCTGGGCACGGGACTCCCTCAGTCTCTCTCAGACAGTTAATAGAGACACTTGCCACGTGTGGAGAATCAGTGCCGCGTTGAAAAATGGCATCATGATGCTGCCCCATGAGAAATCACTCATGAGAGCGCAGGGTGACTGTGACGTACCGCTGCGCCCTCAGTTCCGCCAATCACCATCAGGCGTGACCTCAAGTAACACCTGAACCTTACTCACACCATGTTCTTAGGAGTAACACCACTGTGCCTCTCCAAAACACTGGAAGAATGGGGTCTCTCCTGGGTCGCAACCAACTGGCCGACGATGGACGTCCAGGAAGTGGGGAACCGCGATTTCGATTCACCTCTTCACACATGAGACGTCATTCATCAGGAGTCCATGCTTCCAAGTCACGGCACCACTCCAAACTCAGGTGTTTACGCCGTACTGTTAACGGCAACCTATGCATGGGACGTTATTTCCCTAGTGCGCCTACTTCTAACCTACAAGCAACAGAACCAGATGACGCAGAATCTTATAGGGAGGACTTTACTTGTTCGCTGATGACAGGGACAGCCGGCCGGGGTGGTCGAGCGGTTCTAGGCACTACGGTCTGGAACCGCGCGACCGCTACGGTGGCAGGTTCGAATCCTGCCTCGGGCATGGATGTGTGTGATGTCCTCAGGTGAGTTAGGTTTAAGTAGTTCTAAGTTCTAGGGATCGGACGACCTCAGAAGTCGAGTCCCATAGTGCTCAGAACCATTTGAACCATTTTGACAGGGACAGATGAAGGGATTCTGATGTGCTTGGTGCACAGTATGACGATTCTCCCTTGTGGCGGGCAGACAAGGTCCACTGGAACCTATTCGACGAGTATGCCTGCTCTCACGTTCCCAATCAGTCCAACATCGGGCCACCTCTGTATAGCGCACGTGTCGACCAGCCGGCTAGTTGGAGAGCCGCTGTGATGCCCGTTTCAAACTGTGTCTAGTACTATCAACGCTCTCCCAGAAGAGTACGCAGTATCTTCGTGGTCCTCACATTGGTCATTCAACATCTGACGCTGTTCACGCCCATTTATACACTCTACGAGACCTGAAACTACAGTAAACATGAACCAACTAATGCACTTTAATGGCTGTTCCACCTTTCACAAGGAATTGCAGCTCTAGTGATTTACATTCCCACCAATGACGTGTACTTGTTTCATCTTACACTGATTCCGACCATGCCTTCTGTGTTCTTCATTTTCTTTGTCAATCAGTATATATCTAATACACAGAAATTTCTGAGATAGTGCTTTCAAAGCATGTACGTGAGGTATGGTGATAGGTGTCTTGTACACACATCAAACAGTTTTGCGTCATCTGTTCCCAGACGTCCTGAAGACAGACGTTACCTGTGTATATTGTATCAATATTGTATCACAGACATCAGAGAGATGTCACTAAACCCGCCCAAAGATGTAAACAACCATGGATGAGCAGCGCTTATTAGACGGAGGGGGTCCGACAGCCGATCAGTTCCAGTCATTCCACGAGGAAGGAGCAACCTGGCTCGTGTTGTCTGTAGTTCAGCCAAGCCTAGGCGGTCAATACCGCTGTTCGATCGCATCCGCATTGTTACTCTGTGCCAAGAAGGGCTCTCAGCAAGGGAAGTGTCCAGGCGTCTCGGAGTGAACCGAAGCGATGTTGTTCGGACATGCAGGGGATACAAAGAGACAGGAACAGTCGATGGCATGCCTTGCTCAGGCCGCCCAAGGGCTACTATTGCAGTGGATCACCGCTAGCTACGGATCACGGCTCGGAGAAATCCTGACAGCAACACCACCATGTTGAATAATGCTTTTCATGCAGCCACAGGACGCCGTGTTACGATTCAACCTGTGCGCAATAGGCTGCATGATGCGCAACTTCACTCCCAACGTCCATCGCGAGGTCCATCTTTACAACCACGACACCATGCAGCGCGGTACAGATGGGCCCAACAACATGCCAAATGCCCCGCTTAGGATTGGCATCACGTTGTCTTCACCGATGAGTGTCGCATATGCCTTCAACTAGACAATCGTCGGATACGTGTTTGGAGGCAACGCGGTCAGGCTGAACGCCTTAGACGCACTATCCAACGAGTGCGCCAAGATGGTTTCCCTGCTGTCTTGGGGTGGCATTGTGGGGCCGACGTACGCCGCTGGTGGTCATGAAAGGCGCCGTAACGGCTGTACGATACACGAATGTCATCCTCCCAACGATAGTGCAACTATATTGGCAGCATGTTGACGAGACATTCGTCTTCATGGACTACAATTCGCGCCTACATCGTGCACATCTTGTGAATGACTACCTTCAGGATAACGGCTTCGCTCGACCAGAGTGGTAAGCATGTTCTCCAGACATGAACCCTATCGAACATGCCTGGGATAGAATGAAAAGGGCGGTTTGTGGACGACGTGACCCATCAACATCTCTGAGGGATCTACGCCGAATAGCCGTTGAGGAGTGGGACAATCTGGGCCAACAGAGCCTTGATGAACTTGTGGTTAGTATGGCCTACGAGTACAGGCATGCATCATTGCAAGAGGACGTGCTTCTGGGTATTGGAGGACCTCTAAAGGTCTCGTTGTATGGTGGTACAACGTGCAGTGTACGGTTTTCATGTACAATAAAAAGGGCAGAAACGATGTTTATGTTAATCTCTATTCCAATTTTCTGTACTGGTTGCAGAACTCTCGGAACTGAGGTAACGCAAATCTTTTTTGAAGGGTGTATAATTTTGGTATTTAAATCGATTTTGAGAGCGAGCAGCGATGCTGTAAAGCTGTATCGCAGAAGTTAAGTTAGTATCTCTGATGTGCGTGAGGGTAGTGGACCAGACGATGTTTAGTTGTGTTAGAGTGTGGAGCAGACAATATTAAGCTGTGTTAGAGTGAAGAAGCAATGGCAATATTATGTTCCGAATTCAAAGTTTCAATTTATCAATTTCTTCAATCAGAATGATTATATCAAGATCGTAACGAATACTGGTTTTTCAAGGAAGGAGTCTAATGGAATGACAGGTAAATATTATAATGATGTTACTTTTTTTCACTACTGCTGCGTCATGCGACTAACTTGGCTTGTACAGAGAGTTCCTAGATTTGAGAGATAGGAAAGTGTATTGTTTGGATGTTGAGAAGTTCATTAAATTTAAAATCTTCCTCGAGCTCTTTTTCACAGTATACAATGAACTTAGTGTTGTCATTTATGCACATATTTCATTTTTTAACCAGCCTTTCTCTTACAGTTTTTAATGGATCATGGCACCAAGTGGGTTCGAAAGCCAGTACTATTTGCAATTAACAGAAAACTCGTTGAACTTCTCGAGTGTCTCTGTTTAGATACAGTAATTTGCAACTTTAGCATAGCGGCGCCAAAGACAGAGCAGTACTGCAGAGCGTTATCCAAATTTGTGCAGAATATAGGTAAGGACAAAATATTTTAATTTTTTTTATTTATTCAATCATGGCCGAGTTATGTTATTCAGAAATAGTTTTGTGATCACTTTCGCAAAACCAATTATTCTAGGTTTCATGTCAAAGTTCATTATTCAGGCAGTTTATACTGTTGAAAATTCTTGCAGTCAGATTAATAACTTTTACAGTATGAAATACTTCCCTTTACATTACGACAGTTAATTACTATTACAATGCAGCTTTGCTTTCTCATTACGACAGAACAAGTTTTATTACGACAGTTCATTTGTTATTTCAGCTCAGAGCTTATCAGAAACAGACCTACAGTTGTTTTTTTTATTATTTAAAAGAGAATTTTCACTAATATTTGTAATTATTTTAAAGAGAACTATCAACGGACTGAGGGAAAACCGAATAAGAAGAGATTTGAAGCGTTTGAGATGTGAGGCTATGGAAATATGTTAACCATTAGAAAATTGGATGGTCAGATGCGATATGAAGTGAGAAGGCTCTCTGCACAATCCGGGAGAAGAATATGTAAAGAACATCGACAAGAGGAAGAGACGGGATGATACATGTGCTAAAACATCGCGGAACACTTGCCATTGTTACAAGCTGGGACACTGTCTCGAATAAAACAGTGACCCGAATATAGAATAAATTACCTTTACTTTACGTCTATGGTCACAAACTTTTTGTCAACAGATTACAGGTTTCGGTCTATAATGACCATCTTCAGATCTGTTTTACAAAAACAATGTCCTAATGTACTGCAGCCATAGTGGAATCGTCAAATGTTAATCGCAAAATCAACACCAGCATCGTCAAATATGTATAAATAACAGCAGATGCAGGAGTCATCTTGTCAGCAGCACTAGTGCTAACCTGCCGCCTCCTGCATCACCTCACACCGCGGAGAATTAAGTAACCTTGTTTAAGGTTTCTTTCGCAACAATTGTAATATTTTTGTTTCGTTTCATATTAAAAAAAATTGTTGTATTTCGTGTTGTAATTAACGTGAGATTAAAGAGTCTCACTCTGCTTGGTCAATGTTTTGGATGGCCGTGGACGGCCATTGGCAGGGTTGTTATAGTTCCATAAATTTTATTATTTGGCACTGGCCAGTTTAAACTTTTGAAGAGCCGAGATTGGCTGTATCTTAATTTGTTAAATTTCTTAAGGTTTCATTATCCGACATTGTCCAAGTTTTCTTATTTAAAGGGGCTTTTAGATGTAGAGGCAATACTTCAATTGGATGCATTTATAAGTAATTGTCCTTACTACCCATCATATTCCTAGTTTTACTTTAGTCGGGATCCCATTCGTAGAATTCAGTTTTGGTATAAAAATCTGGAATGACAGCCGTCCTCTTTATCAGAATAATTACGACGCATGTTGACATTCATAGTTCTTTTCCTCTTCCTAAATGCTTAAACTAAAATTAGAGGAAATTTTGTATATTCAGAAAGTCTGCCTGTTGTGAAATTTCATGTTTGCACTTTATAATATTTTGTAATAAATTTCTTTCAAATGATGAGTGATGAATGGTTAGCTGACCCCGGTCCAGTCCTTCCACACAATTTATCCTCAGTACCTGGGTGTCATTTGAGAGTATAGAGCTCTTCAAAATTACTCATGCTCACAAATGAACTTGCATCATCATGTGCCATTTCCAAGGGTGCATTACCTAGCTGTAATGTTTGCCATTGGAACAATCTCTTATCCTGTTCTTTGTACACTGCTCCTATAACCCCAAACCAGTTATTTGCATTGCAAATGGAAGTAAAGTGCTCCGTAACCTGTCTGAAAGTTATTATATTTAGTAGCCGCAGCTTGGAACTTTTTTCCCAGCGCTGTGCCAAGCGCATTTAACAACAATGCGGAAGTGCCACACTATGAGAAATAGTTTAATTCAGAGGCAGGTCAGTTTTCAAAGCCTTCCATAAACAGAGAACATTACGTTAAGTAGGTTAGTAAGTCTGCTCCAACTTACAGGTACCCAAAATGAGATGTAAATTAAACCAATTTTTGTGGAATTTTGAATATTATTCGCTGGAATATTTAAAATTTGAATTGAAATAATTAAATAAATGGGAAATTGAAGAACTATACATTTGGTAACGTTTAAGATACAATATTTACCACTATAATCTACCTATCACCTTGATTTAACACTTCACTTATAAATTACAATTAAATGCCTGCCTCAATTTTCGATAAATGAAAATTATTTATTGTAACAAAAACATACGATGTAAAGAAATGCCAGATATGTCACTATACTGACTAAAAGAAATGTTATGGGGTCCGAATATTTCCTACTTATGTAGCTTATACGGCAGCTCGCTAAATTGCGAAACAAGGAGGTGATACAGACGCAGATTGAATCTGCGCGGCGTACAAACGACCGTTGATCTGATACTTCCGCTAACCTCAGTGTGTTTTTTCAGGTGGTTTTCCACACTCAGCAAAGTGAATGCATGGCTTGTACACTATTCCTGGCTTAGTAGATACAACATACGAACAAATAAAATACAGTAACGTACAGAAAAACGTTCTCACTATTTCCAGACAGCTGGTGCACACGACCTCCCTCCTCAGCTAACTGTGGCAACAGGTAGGGCATCCGCCCACGAAAAGTTGAAAGTGGACAACTTACGAAGGAATAAACTCTACTAAAGAGATATTTAGCTTACTTGGTTTAAAAATTGATTGCCTGAAAATGTTAGAAAACTCAGGATACCATTGGGTAGTGAATAAAGTGCTCATCGTAGCTGGTATGTTGTATTTACGTATATGCAAGTAAGATTTAAACACTTCATTCTGATTTTTATATAATTATTCATGAGCGAAAATCAACAATTATTTGTGTTTTGTATAGCGTGATGTCGAAATTAATTACGACATAAGCATAAGCCAGTTCTGTATATCACACAATGTGTTAACCGTAAATAGAAAAAGTTTTTATAATTTCATTTACGTAAATGACCTTTATGTAACAATCGGTGACCTCAGAAAGCCATGAACATTTAAGAACAAAGTTTCATCTCACATCGAAGCATATTATGGAGCGCCTTGAGTGAGATGATTCAGCTGGTTAAATTTCACGAGCGTGCAGAGATTTATGAAATTTTCTGACATTAAACTTAATGGTGTTATCCCATACACCGATGTTACTACAGTAATGTGTGTTCAAACTCTTTAGCTGAAGTCGTAGATGGACTTCTGATTTGTTGAAAAATAGAAGTAGTACTGCCTACAGGACTGTGATTTCAGGCTGAAGTAGGGACTAAAATTTGACCTAATATTTGATCGGAGGTGCTAGTCTGTGACATCAAGAGATGGGAGGGTTTAACGACAGAAATAAACTGCTATATATAGTCTGTTCGCAGCATCATGAGACAATTATTTAAAACAACTACACAAACAAATTTCTTAATGACTCTAGCACTAACCTCTTTCCGTATTAGTCTTTACCGGGACCAACCCTTTTACTCTCGTATTAGATTGATCAGCCGCTTTACGCTGCGTTGCTTCTTGCCTCAAATTGCCCCGTTACAATTAGCTTTATTCACACAGCCAGTCGTGTTCCACAGGCGAAATAGCATTTCCAGAATCAAGCAACGCAAGACTGGCTCATTACTAACAGTATAACAAATGAAAGGCAAATTCATCAGCTCGCCTTCCGTCAACGCTAAAATTACCTTTCCTTCACCCTCCTTTTGTTGCAGTAATTGTAAAATCTCCTGATTCAGTTACATACTATTATACACAGTCATATCGCCAATTATTTTACATTTCATGTCAACACCTTTACCACACACAAAAACACAAACATTATCATCACGACCAAGTTTACAAGACCTACTAGTTCTAACACACAACGGTTTATCAATAAAAAAATTTGCCGATGTTTCTTCAACACCACGAACTCGAGACAGAGTGATCATAAAAGTTCTATAAGCAAGAACATCACGTGGAGAAAGCTGCTCCAGTGACGTAGCTTATAGAACTTTTATGATCTCTCTCTGTCTCAAGTTCGTGGTGTTGGAGAAACATCGACAATATTTTTTAATTGATAAACCATTATGTGTTAGAACTCGTAGGTCTTGTAAACTTGGTCATGATGATAATGTTTGTGTTTTTGTGTGTCCCAGTTCACCAGACCCCAAAAAAAACTATTGCTTTCTCCTTTCTTCTGAGAATAAGACCCAACCTCTGATGTATGGGTACAGCCTCTACAGTGATGGCCTGTACTACCACAACTGAAACATTACAAGTTCTGACTGCTTTCATTTTCCTCATCTCGTTAACTGATTATCCAGCCCAAAACATGCATCCCCTAAACCCTTCTTAAATCTACATATTCCATTAGTTGAACATTTCGTACCAACTTCTCCAACTGTGCCAAGGCCTCAGGAATTTCCATGTTACAAAATACTGTTGATTGTCTGCCTACGAGCGTTAAACAGTGGAGGACGTGTTGGACATTTTTTTTTTCAGTATATAGCAATCACAACGCAATCACAGCGCCAATGCGTTTTTTCTGACTCTCTCCGCATATTTAACAACAGGTTCGTGAAAAGCTCCTTCTCATATTAATCGTAAATGAGTTCCTGCAAAACCCGAACTGATTTATTCCCGTCTTGTACTGCTACTAAAACACGTTCCAGCAAATACCCTTTTACTTAAACAGCTACTAACTTTAATACCTCTAGACGTTTGCGTGGGATGGCGAGTCGGGCAGCACGTGGCAGCTCCGGCGCGCTGCAGGAGCGAGAGACGTCGGGTGGCACGAGGGACCGTAACCACGTTTTAAACTGTCGCTTCTGCCCTCCTGGAAGTGCCTAGGATCCGTCATTGCTTCTACTTCATATCCAAAGATCGCCATCATGCCCTGTTTAGGGTGTACCCTTTGTCTCGGTTTGTTTCAGTTTATTCTCATCTCGGCCACCTGCTTTATAGCGGAGTCCCACCAGCAAATACCATTTACTTAAACAGCTGCTAACTTTAATACCTCTAGATCTTTGTCTACTGCCCGGATTTTCTGTTCCGAATACGCAGACACAAAGAACGAAAGATTATTTTAATGAAATTTAACGATAAAACAATGAAGTTCTTGCAACAGGTTCAAAAACTTCGCGAACAAATTATCTGGGATCGTTGACAACTCTCCTACTGACATCTTGGGTTGTCGGGTGTTCTGCCGGATATCAGCGTCGTACTTGCACGATATTTCGGTCACGTAGCTCGTAACCTTCATCAGGTGCGACCTGAGACTGCTCCTCGAGTGGACCTGGTCCAGTATTTATGCCTATGGCCTTCCCCCTCCACCAACGGCTGCAGGCGCTTCCTCTGTGGTCCGCGCCCATTCCCTGCGACCTACTGGAGCGCTGCTGCTCCGTTTTCGGTCCGCTGCGGTTCTAGGTGTTCCCTCTGCGGTCCGCGCCCACCAAACCCGCTCCTGGGGGTTTCATCTACGGTCTGGGGTACCAAGCGTTCCCCCTGCGGTCCGCGCCCGCTCACCACGACCTGTTGGAGCGTTGCCGCTCCGTTTTTCGTCTGCTGCGGCTCTGGATGTTCCCTCTGCGGTCCGCGCCCACCAGTCCCACTTCTGGGTGTTCCATCTTCGGTCTGGTGCGCCTGGCAGTCCGTCAGGGGCTCGTTTTCCATCTCCATGTCTCTGGTTCTTCTGTTTGTGTAGTTTTGCAGCTGGCCCCGTTGCTCCTTTAACAATTCCAGAGCCGGATCCCAGGCTCTGCTTAGCTGGTACCCTGTGTCACGGTTCATAAGATCGTCAGACCAAAATATCGTGCAAGTACGACGCTGATATCCGGCAGAACACCCGACAACCCAAGATGTCATTAGATCGCCGGGAAAGCCTGAAGAGTTACAACTCTCCTACTATCCCACTACACCAATAGGCTCGCTTATTGCTCTATCCGTGCAACGGACTCACTCACTCTCATTTTACGAACCCTTTCATATGTTCCTTCTCTCACAGGTCCACATACTACAAGTCCTCTAATCGATCTGTAGCCGACGTTTTGAATGGAGTATGGTCTTTGCTCGGGGCTGTGCAGGCGTGGGCATATTTTATAAAAGCATTCAGTAGCGATGTAATTATTGGTTCAAATGGCTCTGAGCACTATGAGACTCAACTTCTGAGGTCATTAGTCCCCTAGAACTTAGAACTAGTTAAACCTAACTAACCTAAGGACAGCACACACATCCATGCCCGAGGCAGGATTCGAACCTGCGACCGTAGCGGTCTCGCGGTTCCAGACTGCAGCGCCTAGAACCGCACGGCCACTTCGGCCGGCGATGTAATTATTCTCACACAAACTCAATGATATGAAATGAACAATATTCTGCCCATAATTAACGCTAGAGTAATAATGGGCATACATAAAAATGAAAAAAACAGAAATCTACCTAAGCAATACAGCACAACTGAAGACTGTTTCTGTCCTGTGACACAAAAGCTGGCACTAATCAACAACAACACAACAGAAGGCATAGTGCATAACAACCGGGCAATCGTATAAAACTAGTAATATAAACGAATTTAATCAGAATATGATATACCTCTACTACCAAGGTCCTTACCAGCGCTGTTTACTGCTACGTACCATTGGGTCACCAAATCCACATAGTCAAAGGACAGAAATCGCAACCTGAAATTTGGGAAACTTATAGCTATATATAACAACATATAAGCTTTCGGCGTGATTACTAACAGAACATGGAACTCCCTTGTACAGCAGTAGAACACGTCCTCAGAATGGCACACTCTTACACCCCGACGGCCGTGCTGTGTAATATTCAAACTTGCAATGGACACTTAATATTCAGAAGACATACTCCAGCCACTTGCTGTCCCCACTGTACACTCTATTCGCCGTACAATAATCCCAGCCTGACAACTTATCAGCTACCCACCAAACACAGCAGGCCACAGACACACATTTTCTAATGCTCTGTGTATCACAGCAGAAACAGAACCAATGTTCTCCATATTTGGCTGAGTTTTTCGTCTTCTTATCCACCGTGTAAAGACACACCCGACCTTCAGGTAGACGATGTCAGTGACAGCTATGCCGCACACTGATCCCCCCCCTGCGGGTCCAGGGGTTAGAATAGGCCCAAGGTATTCCTGCCTGTCGTAAGAGGCGACTAAAAGGAGTCTCTCACTTTACGGCCCAATAAATTCAGGTCCCATTTCATGGTTTGACCTGCCCTTTCCAAATTCTTCAGAAGTGCGGGCCGTTTGGGGAAGGACTCCTTACGTGGGGCATGAGTTATCCATAGTGCCCTTAGATTCGATCTCCTGAACCACTTGTCGTCATGGGTTTGCTCCTCCATCTGCCATTCAACTATTTTGGCGAGGACACTTTCTGGGGTATGACATCTTCTTGTGTGAAATCTTATGGGACTTAACTGCTAAGGTCATCAGTCCCTAAGCTTACACACTACTTAACCTAAATTATCCTAAGAACAAACACACACACACACCCATACCCGAAGGACGACTCGAACCTCCGCTGGGACCAGCCGCACAGTCCATGACTGCAGTGCCTAAGACCGCACGGCTAATCCCACGCGGCTATGACATTGAAACGTCCCCTTAGAAAAATTATAAATGACTGTGCTTAAACTGACACACAATATTTTTTAGCGGAACGCAATGTGACTTTCAATAATCCCTACAAAAGAATGGCCCTGACTAACATTAACCTATACCTTTCACAAATCACTTACCTCACAAAAATCTTCGTTACTCGAACTACTGCAATACAGCGAGCGTCACTACTGCCAGCTAAATAAAAGATTCAAACTACTGAAGGCACTAACTACTGATAGGCATAGTTAGTAAATGAAAGATTTTGATAGAGAACAAACAATGTATTTACCTTAAAAGTGTTCAAAAGTCATAATATATATCAGTTCATGACATCCATTCTTACAAATGTTCTGTTTCTGATGGACACACGTCCAGATCATCCGCTCTCAAAAATCCGCCATCTCACTTCTTCACATCCACCACTGCTGGCGGCTCACCTCCAACCGCGCAACGCTACCCGCTGTTAACAGCCAACAGCCCAACACTACAATGGTAGACAACAATGCAAACTAGCCACAGACTGCACACAGCACAGCCAGTGATTTTCTTACAGAGCGCTACGTGGCGTTACCAATAAGAAAACCTAAACACCCTACTTACAACATCTTCATCCGTTGTCTCCTGTCCCCTTTCGCCCCCATGAGAATACTGGATTTCTCTGCGCCCAGTATCCAACACAGAAGCCATCTTGTACCCATTTGGTGCTAGCCTCCTCACAACACAGGGATCGCACTGCTGATGCCTGAGCTGTAAACTCCCCACGTATGCCAAGGAGCAGATGCCTATCTTTCTGGGGCATCAGGACTCCCAGCAACAGCCATTATGCCAGTTGGCCTTTGCTGTGGCTGAGTGGCGCCCATGGGGAGAGTCCCTGATCGGAGTGGGTGGCATGAGGGCAGGTGTCCCGCAATGAAGCGGAGTAAGTCATCTCTTGCTGGTGACCGTACGGCGCCAGCAGTGTCTAAGAAGGGCAAGATCGAGTACATTGCTGACTGGTATGACCCTAAATCGCTTCCCTCGCTCGCTACACCATGGGAGGAACATAGGGCTACAGAAAGAAGAGAGCTATATTAGCCTCGGTATTTAGTATGTAGCAGAATGTACAGGGACTCCTTTCTATCTATGAAGCCTCAATTTTTTATTGAACATCTTGAAGATAAGTTTGTCCAAGCTGTCCAAGATGAGAAGCAGTGCAGTCTTGATTCAGACAGCATTCCCAGCTCAATCCCAGGCGTTACTCGCTTGTGACTGGCTGGGGGATATTCCTGTTTCCGTCACTCCCCACAAAAGCCTCAACATTGTGCAGGGGATTATTTTCCATCACGACCTCCTCTTTCAGTCTGATGACGAGCTCAGCGCCAATCTAGAACAGCAGGGTGTTCATTTCATCCGACTTGTTTGCAGGGGACGCAACGACAACAAGGTTGCCAGCAGTGCCTTCATCTTGGTCTTTGAGGGTGATTCATTGCCTGAAAAGGTCAAGGTGATGGTTTACCGCTGTGACGTTAATCCATGCGTCCTTCCCCCTGTGTGGTGCTTAAGTGCTGAAAACTTGGGCACATGTCTTCCCACTGCACTTCCAGCGCCACATGTCGAGACTAGGGACGTCCACTGCGTCGAGATACTCCATGTGCACCTCCACCCATTGTATCAACTGTGGAGAGCTGCACTCTCCCTGATCGCAAAACTGCACAGTACTACACAAGGAGAGGAAAATCATGGAGCACAAGACCCTGGATCAGTTGACTTACCAAGAGGCTACATGTAAATATGATCTATTACAACCTATTCAGTTGATATCCACATATGCTGTAGCTACGTTACCATTGCCATCAAAAGTACCAGTCATACCACACTTTGCACCATGAACAGTGGGCCGTCCAGGCCTCCAGAATACATGTGCCCCCTTGGTGGTATGGAGAAAATCTCCTTCTGTTCCTCCCAAAGTACTTAATTCGGGAGCAAGGCTCCCCCAGCTAGAGAAGCAACAGCCTCGTCCGGCTCCTCTCTTGTGAAAGGGGTCTGTTGGGACCCTCTCTCCCAAGGTCTCCACTAATGCCACAATGGACACTCACCAGCAAGCCCCTAAAGAGAAGCGAGAGGGCAAGCAAACAAAGAAGAAGTCTGCTAAGCACAAAGACCCTCTGGTGGTTCCAACACCACTACTCCCTACCAATTCTGCATCTGAGGATGAGGTGTGGATGTTAAGTGTCCCCTGAGGACCTGGATCTCACCGATGCCTCATCCACAATAGGAATGGATACACATATTTAATCGGTGGCAGCAGGTGATCCTGAGGCATAACCTGCCTTCTTGCAAGCTTCATGCCTTCCCAGCCTCACGATAACGTGATCTTCCAGTGAAATTGCTGCGGTTTTTCCACCACCTGGTTGAGCTATGGCAACTGTTGAAGCTCTACACATGCTTTCTGCATTGCTCTCCAGGAAACGTGGTTCCCAGCAATGTAGACCCCTACCCTCCGAGGCTATAGGGGATATTACAAGAACCGTAGTGACTATAATAGTGTGTCAGGTGGAGTTTGTGTCTATGTCCTGAACTCAGTATGCAGTGAACCTGTGCCCCTTCAAAACCCTCTTGAAGTTGTGGCTGTCAGAATAAGGACGACGCAGGAAATAACTGTCTGCAACATATATCTTCCTCCAGATGGTGCAGCATCCCAGCATGCATTGACTGCACTGATTCATCAACTCCATAAACCTTTCCTACATTTGGGAGAGTTTAACGCCAATAACCCCTTGTGGGGTGGCACTGTGCTTACTGGCTAAGGTAGAGATGTCGAAACTTTACTGTCTCAACTCGTCCCCTGCCTCTTAAATACTGGGGCTCCCACACATTTCAGTGTGGCTCATGGCACTTACTCGGCCATTAATCTATCCCTCTGCAGCTCAGGACTTCCCCCATCGGTCCACTGGAGAGCCCACAATGACTTGTGTGGTAGTGACGAATTTGTCACTTCCCCAACGCCATTCCTCCCAATGTCTACCCAGATGGTCTTCAAAACTAGGTACACTGGAAAGCTTCCACCTCTGCTGTCATCGTTGAATCTCTCCCACATGGTACCATCGATGTGGTAGTCCTGCGGGTCACTTGAACGATCGTTTCTGTCCCGGAAAAAAACGATCCCTTGTACTTGTACTTTGATAGTCGCCGGAAATCACTGACGCCATTAAAGAGCGTCTGCGAGCTCTACAGCGCCATAAGCGGCACTCTTCCCTAGAGCACCTAATAGCCTTTAAATGGCTGTTTTCCCGCGTTCGCCAGCTCATGGAAAGAGGAAACAGGAATGTTTCGAGAAGTACGTCTCGACCATTGGGCGCCATACGTCACCTTCCCAAGTCTGGACGAAGATCAGGCATGTTTGTGGGTACCAGACCCCGAGAGGTGTCACTGGCATTAACATCAATGGCGTGTTATCTACCGACGCAAACGTAATCGCTGCGTCGGGGAATTATCCCCCAGCCTTTCGCACCCTCAAACAGCGGATGCAAAGAAAAGCCCTCTCGTTCATTGAACGTCACAGTGAACCCTATAATGCTCCATTTACAGTGTGGGAGCTCCTCAGAATCCTTGCACATTGCCCCAACACAGCTCCTGGGCCAGATCGGATCCACAGTCAGATGATCAAACGTCTCTCGTCCGACTACAAGTGACATCTCCTCGTCGCCTTCAACGAGATCAGGTGCAGTGGCGTCTTTCCATCGCAATGGCGGGAGAAATGGTTCAAATGGCTCTGAGCACTATGGGACTCAACTGCTAAGGTCATTAGTCCCCTAGAACTTAGAACTAGTTAAACCTAACTAACCTAAGGACATCACAAACATCCATGCCCGAGGCAGGATTCGAACCTGCGATCGTAGCAGCAACGCGGTTCCAGACTGCAGCGCCTTTAACTGCACGGCCACTTCGGCCGGCAATGGCGGGAGAGCACCATCATTCCAGTGCTCAAACACGGCAAATACCCGCTTGATGTGGATAGCTATCGGCACATTAGCCTCACCAAAGTTCTTTGTAAGTTGTTAGAATGTATGGTAAGTCGGCGGTTGTGTTGGGTCCTGGAGTCACATGGCCTACTGGCTCCATACCAGGGCGGTTTACGAAAAGCTTACAAGACCTGGCGACATCATATCGTTGCCACATTATATGAGTGGGGTCTCCGGGGCCCGCTCTCGATTTTTATCCAAAACTTCCTATCGCTCCGTACTTCCCGTGTCCAAGTTGGTGCCTCCAGTACTTCCCCGCATATCCAGGAGAATGGGACCCAGCAGTGCTCTGTATTGAGTGTATGTCTGTTTTAGTAGCCATTAACGGTCTAGCAGCAGCTGTCGGGCCGTCCGTCTCAAGAAGACAACAAATGTGTGGAAGTCCTCGATGGTGCCTGTTGCAGGGACTCTGTGGTTCTCTGCTGGCTCCACATTGGCCATACGTAGCTAACATATGGTTACCTCCTCTCTCGCGAGGACTCACCTCGGTGTCACTGTGGCTCACATGTGATTGTCGTCCACATCTTGCTCGATTGCCCACTTTTAGCCCCTCTGCAGCGGATTTTTAACCTTCGCAGCACCCTACCTTCGGTGTTGGGCAACAATGACTCAACAGCAGATTTAGTTTTACGTTTTATTCGTGAGGGGGGTTTTATCGTACCATCAATGGGTGGGCATTTAGCCTTCTCTCAGAGGCCACCACCCTCCCTCCATTTTAACTCTGTCGCCCTGTCGCCCGTCGCTCTAGCCGCAGCATCTTCTGGCAGTGACTGAAGCTGTAGTCACCGGCCGCTGTGGCCGAGCGGTCCTAGGCGCTTCAGTCCGGAAGCGCGCTGCTGCTATGGTCGCAGGTTCGAGTCGTGCCTCGGGCATGGATGTGTGTGATGTCCTTAGGTAAGTTAGGTTTAAGTACTTCTAAGTCAACGGGACTGATGGCCTCAGTTGTTAAGTCCCATAGTGCTTAGAGCCATTTGGCCCATTTGAAGTTGTAGTCACCGCATCTCCATGTTCTGCTGACCGACACACATCCAGGCCACCTCAGCCACCACGCCAAGCCTAGGCCTCGACATGCCACACGCTTGACTGCTGCTTCCATAGTGGAGGTGGCCTTGGGGTCTATACAGTGTTGTCGTTACCACTCGCTGCAACTGTCTCTTCCTCACTGCAACGCTTCAGGCCCGTTCTGCCGTTACGTACGCCTTGAACGCCTCGTCAATCCGGCGTCTGGCGATGCGCAGCCGTCTCGTCCGCCGCTACCACTGCAGTGACGGCGCTGTCCTGCAGAAGACGTTGTCGGTTACACTTGCTGCAGCTGACCATCTTCTTCCGTCTGGCGCCGAACGCTGCTGTTGCAACTCAAGACACCACCAGCTGCCCCTCTGGCCAAACTATTGGCACTAGACTAGCCTCCGGCGGCCGGAGGGGGAAGGATGACAACTGCATCCCAAGAAATTCAGTCTGAGGGCACAAACTCCCTCCCCCCCCCCCCCCTCTCTCACACCCCAGCAGTGAAGGAAAGACAAAAACAGATGTCACAATAATTACAAACACCAAGCATAACAGTACAACCACGACAAGCCATGACAGTAATCTGTCACCCCGACAGACACACACTTAAAAAAATGCAACCAATGTGGTGACTATGAGATGAGGAGACTGATTGTGCTTTCCTAGTCCAGAGCAGGGAACAACATCCCGCACAGCACCCAAATGAGAACAACAAAAACCCAACAGGTAGAGAACCGAACTGCATACTGGCATGGATTCTGAGACCTCAACTATTTCACACTACCCCCCTTAATACAATATAACAAACCATCGTGGAAATCAGTGCAAATGACTCAAACAATGACAGTGCCTACCAGCACTTTAATTCATTTACAGCGTGCCTACTTTCTCCTTGCTTCATTGAAAGTAACTAATAACTACTACGAGAAGGTATGTGTCTTTCAGAAAACAGTAGGATCACTTCTATGAGTAATGATTTGCGTGAATTTTTTTCTTTATGGTGTTAACGAAAATGTGAAACCTTTTCTCAGAGAAGGAAATTTGTAACATTTGAACTTTCTATTGACCTTCAAAAACAAATTTGTTGAGGGCATGTTCACTAAGGCAGCTGAGAATGGGAAAGTAGAAAGTTCGTTAAAGCGTGAAGTTGTGTAGTATATAGGAAAGAATCTTGTACTTAGAAAAATCTGTTCCACATTCTGCAATCCACGGTCAGGTACACATATTATGGTTTCATCCCGTCCCATTTGCCTAAGGAAGGTGGAAAGAGTGACTGAATAAACGTCTATGTGCGTGCTGTAACTAGCTTTATCTTGTACTTGTGGATGCTACAGGAGTGATACGTGGGAGCTTCAATATATTCCTACATTTGTCACATAATGCTCGACCTCGAAACGTTGTATGCAGGCGTCCACAAGATAAATTGCAGTCTTCCTTCAAGTGTCGGCCAGCTCTGGTTTTGCAGAATCACTGTGCAGCTGTCCGGTGAGTGAAAGAAACATGTGACTATTCGCGACACTTGTCTTATCATGCGTTAAATATCCCCTCTTAGTCTTGATTGATATGGGTACTAAACATTTCAGAATTATTTAAAGATAGGTCACACGAGTAGTCTCATTTCAAAACAGATTTTTTCCAATATAAGAACGTGACAGGCAGGTGGAGACACCGTGCTAAGTGAACGGCAGCGTTATAGTTCCAGTGTGACGATGATCACACAAAGGCAGGAGGGAGCGATAGGTCGGAGAGGTGGCAATGACTGGAGTGTGCTCACTGCCGAAAGTGCGTGCGCGCAACTGATAAAAAGTAACAATTATAGAAATCACGTCGAGATGCGACAAAGGCGTGTCATGAATGGATAACTGGCTGAGAACTGTGATTACCTCAGTTTCCACCAGAATGTCTAACGTTATTGATGTTTTTCTATCTTCTTACATAATTATCGTAAGGAGTGTAACCAAAATGTAACAATAGTGAAGCCACAATCACAGTACATAAATCCTTTTCCTTAAAATGAAAGGATAACATAACCGGTTTCAGCAAACAGCGTTGTCATTTTCAAATGTAAACATCAGTTGGAGAATATACAGGGTGTTACAAAAAGGTACTGCCAAACTTTCAGGAAACATTCCTCACACACAAAGAAAGGAAATATGGTACGTGGACATGTGTCCGGAAACGCTTACTTTCCATGTTAGCAACAGAACGTACCAGCGTGACTTCAAACACTTTGTTACAGGAAATGTTCAAAATGTCCTCCGTTAGCGAGGATACATGCATGCACCCCTCGTCGCATGGAATCCCTGATGCGCTGATGCAGCCCTGGAGAATGGCGTATTGTATCACAGCCGTCCACAATACGAGCACGAAGAGTCTCTACATTTGGTACCGGGGTTGCGTAGACAAGAGCTTTCAAATGCCCCCATAAATGAAAGTCAAGAGGGTTGAGGTCAGGAGAGCGTGGAGGCCGTGGAATTGGTCCGCCTCTGCCAATCCATCGGTCACCGAATCTGTTGTTGAGAAGCGTAAGAACACATCGACTGAAATGCGCAGGAGCTCCATCGTGCATGAACCACATTTTGTGTCGTACTTGTAAAGGCACATGTTCTAGCAGCACAGGTAGAGTATCCCGTATGAAATCATGATAACGTGCTCCATTGAGCGTAGGTGGAAGAACATGGGGCCCAATCTAGACATCACCAACAATGCCTGCCCAAACGTTCACAGAAAATCTGTGTTGATGTCGTGATTGCACAACTGCGTGCGGATTCTCGTCAACCCACACATGTTGATTGAGAAAATTTACAATTTGATCACGTTGGAATGAAGCCTCATCCGTAAAGAGAACATTTGCACTGAAATGAGGATTGACACATTGTTGGATGAACCATTCGCAGAAGTGTACCCGAGGAGGCCAATCAGCTGCTGATAGTGCCTGCACATGCTGTACATGGTACGGAAACAACTGGTTCTCCCGTAGCACTCTCCATACAGTGACGTGGTCAACGTTACCTTGTACAGCAGCAACTTCCCTGACACTGACATTAGGGTTATCGTCAACTGCACGAAGAATTGCCTCGTCAATTGCAGGTGTCCTCGTCGTTCTAGGTCGTCCCCAGTCGCGAGTCATAGGCTGGAATGTTCCGTGCTCCCTAAGACGCCGATCAATTGCTTCGAACGTCTTCCTGTTGGGACACCTTCGTTCTGGAAATCTGTCTCGATACAAACGTACCGCGCCACGGCTATTGCCCCGTGCTAATCCATACATCAAATGGGCATCTGCCAACTCCGCATTTGTATGCATTGCACTGACTGCAAAACCACGTTCGTGATGAACACTAACCTGTTGATGCTGCGTACCGATGTGCTTGATGCTAGTACTGAAGAGCAATGAGTCGCGTGTCAACACAAGCACCGAAGACAACATTACCTTCCTTCAATTGGGCCAACTGGCGGTGAATCGAGGAAGTACAGTACATACTGACGAAACTAAAATGAGCTCTAAGATGGAAATTAAGCGTTTCCGGACACATGTCCACATAACATCTTTTCTTTATTTGTGTGTGAGGAATGTTTCCTGAAAGTTTGGCCGTACCTGTTTGTAACACCCTGTATAATGGGAATTATGACCATGCATCTGACAACAATTACGAGAAATAACGAGACCAGGCAACTGAGGCAATTGTGGCACAACCAGGTCACTACAGGCTATGCCCATGCTTGCCCAAACGTTCATTCGATGTTGTAATGTAGAGTAGGTAAGAACTACACCGTGGTGAAAGCTGCCAACAATTCTTGCAATGTGTCCTGTAGTGACACAACGATCGTGTGGCTGATATAAATTCACAAGTGGTAAGCGTATCAAGAAAAACGAAGATAATGAGAAGTAGCAGAAATGAGAACAGCGAGAAACTTATGATCAGGACTGATGGTCACGAAGTAAATGGAGTTAAGGAATTATACCACCTAGCCAGCAAAATAACCAATGACGGAGGAAGAGAGGAGGACATCAAAAGCGGACTATCACTGGCAAAAATGACATTCCTGGCCAAAAGAACTCTACTAATGTCAAATGTAAGCCTTAATTTGAGGAATAAATTTCTGAGAATGTGTGTTTGGAGCACATCATTGTATGGTAGTGAAACATAGACTATGGGAAAACCGGAGCAGAAGAGAATCTAAGCATTTGCGACGTATTGCTACTGATGAATGTTGAAAATTAGGTGGACTGATAAAGTAAGGAATTAGTAGTTTCTGGCAGTACCGGAGAGGAGAAGGGACAGGATGACAGGACATCTGTTAAGACAGCAGGGAATAATTTCCATGGTACTAGAAGGAGCTGTAGAGGGTAAAAGCTGTAGATAAAGACAGAGACTGAATACATCCAGCAGATAATTGAGGACGTAGATTGCAGGTGCTACTCTGAGATGAAGAGGTTGGCACAGGAGAGGTATTCGTGGAGGGCCGCATCAAACCAGTCAGAAGCCTGGTGACTCAAAAAAATTGCTGCAACAGGTGTGACACCAGCCCTGGCGCATACTAAAAACTAGGGCTCTGTTTCAACAAGACTCGAACTGTTCGAACAATTTATGTCAAAATTTAGGAAATCGTGGGTACTGTTCGATCTTTTGATCGGCCTGCGATCTAATGACTTTTGTAGGTACTATCACAACGATCTGTCTTGGCGTTTTTAATGCACTGTGGATTTTGGCAACAAAAATAACAGCGAAACACGGGCTGAAGTATCTTCTAGGCTGCATGTCACGCGTTACAACGGCAGCTAATAAACAAATAAAATATTACAATCATGACTGGGTGTAATTTTCGAGCTTTCGCTCGCCCTCGAGTCTAGTGAGGTCTGATGGTACTATTTCTAAGACGGGTCATCCCACTGTAATTTGTTCTCGTGATAAAAATTACAGTCACTTTATTACGATACATTTCGTTTGTTCGGCGTTTAATTCTTGATTACTTGTCCATTTCGCAAGCTCGAATCCTGCCTCGGGCATAGATGTGTGTGATGTCCTTAGGGTTAATTAGGTTTAAGTAGTTCTAAGTTCTAGGGGACTGATGACCTCAGATGTTAAGTCGCATAGTGCTCAGAGCCATTTGAACCATTTGGTTGTCCATTCTTTGATCTGAATGTTGCCGCCTTGTCTTCAAACTGATTAAAATCTAATAAAATTTTTATCTGTTATTTTTATGTGTAAACAGGGACTGAATAGGCTATTTTCCTGTGTAAAAATTTGGTTCTGATTGTTGTTATTCGGAGAGGATATAATATTCAAATCGCACTTACAGTCAATATTCTCACAAAAATCTCTCTTATTAAAGCTTAAAAACCATTAAGTATCGAGATTTGGTCAGGTGATCGAAGAGGGTCTATTATTGGCTGACGTCACGGAACAACAGAAAGACGAAGTTATATGCGTGTTACAGGAGTGTCAGCCGAGGTTACTAGTTTAAGCAATTTTTCTGCAAATAGTTCAACTATTTAGTGACGGAAAACGCATTTACACCTTTTAAGTAACAATAGAAAGGAATTTTATGAACGCTGATACTGGAAACCATACGAAAATTGATGCGCGTATGCACCACTCATTTACAGCAGCGATATGTGTAAGGACGGACTTTCTTTTCCCTGTTCCACGCAACATCATTAAACCTGCTCAGAACTAAGGAATTGTGAAACTTCCGTAAATCGGTGCGTATCTTATATCTAGATTGTCGATCATCAGTCATGAAATACCACCCAAAGCATAATAAAATTATTCTTGATAAATCGTAGTGCTGATTTCCGGTATGTAACCTATGCAGCAGCTGTACTACAAGAAGTAAGCGCTCTGTAGCGGATAGTGTCTTTGACTGCGTTTAGGAGGTGAGCAGGTTCGAATCCTAAAGGGGCGATGTTTGTACGAAGTTTTACACGAAATAAGACAATAGCCTTAGAAGAACCCATGGTAGCAGCTGTTTCGATGTTAGAATGTATTGTATGTAGCTTCAAATTAACCTTAGTCTGATAAACGGACACCTGATGATAAATGCATCTACTTTGCTTATAAACAATTACCTTTTTTGGAAAGCATTGGCACGTGCAATGTAAATCGGAGGATCTATCAGCAGCAAACACGCAAATATGTATACACGACCTCACGAAAAGCATAGACTGACCCAAACTGCAGAAGACAGTGATGGAATTAAAATAATAACGCTTCGCTGTGAATGTCCAGAACACGATCTGCTGCAATCAGGTCCAAGATTACTTCAAGCACAAAGACTCAGAACTTTGAAACACCATGCCTGAATATAAGTTTAGCTTCGCAATTTATAGCACGTTTAATACACATATAACTCTTATGTTCAAATGGATGTCGAATATTCGTGACATCGTGAAACATGTCACAATACCTACGGCGCCCGCATCTCGTGGTCGTGCGGTAGCGTTCTCGCTTCCCACGCCCGGGTTCCCGGGTTCGATTCCCGGCGGGGTCAGGGATTTTCTCTGCCTCGTGATGGCTGGGTGTTGTGTGATGTCCTTAGGTTAGTTAGGTTTAAGTAGTTCTAAGTTCTAGGGGACTGATGACCATAGATGTTAAGTCCCATAGTGCTCAGAGCCATTTGAACCATACCTACGGCCCGGGCAAAACGACAAGTGACGGTTCTAGTGTGACGTTTTACTGACATGGCACGCTTTAATCCACCTGGGAACAATGTCCTCGCTTGCTTTTGGCTAAGAACGGCTCTAATATATTTGAATATAGCACGAAAATTTCCTCTACGGTGATTAGCCGACAAGCTTGTGCCAGGAGCTCACTTGTGTCTGCAGGAACTCCGGTTTCTTTCGCTGTCAGAGTCAGTTTGGTAGCGGGAGCCACCGTGGACAGTCGTAGTGGTGGTGGCTTTCGCCAATTGTGTTAATGGTCATGGAAAATATTGTTGACTAAGAGTCTGGTGGAGGCAGCCACAGAGACCGATCGTTTGTGACTAGCCACAGTGTGTAAGTGGGCAATTGTTGTAAAATAGTATTAACTGCTCATTAATGCGAATATCGGGAAAAACGATAAAGTAAACGAGAGAGATTGTGTTGCCAATAGTCAACTGTTATGAAAAATCATGTTCTTAAACGCGACGTGATCCGACCCGAATGTTTCGGTCAGAGCTTATCGACGCCGCTAAGAATAAGTTTGACTAAAGAGTGGACTAGGACGGTCAAATTACTATACAGTGTGGTTAAGCATTATTGGGTTAATGAACAAACAAGTGACACGCGTGACTGTAATCACAGGAAGCAGATATAAACTTCTTTTGAACACGTTGCTGTGGCAAGACTTGTAGACCGTAATGAAGCACAGCAGGCCATAAATGAGATTACATGCTTTTTAATGCGGATTAGCTTCTACTTTCCTAACGACGTAACAGCGCTAAAACATCTCACGGAGGCCACCTATCTTTAGGTAACTTTCGGTATTTGCAGAAGACACCAGGTAGGCCTAGGTGTTTTCTAGGGAAAATTTGTGAGGTGCGCCGAATTTGCACACCTCCAACCACAGCTCTCACGTGTACGGTTTGTATGCTACAGCCAGCCACCGCGGAGTGTAACTCGTTAACACAGGAAAGCGTTGTACGCGAAATTAATGGAAATAAGATATAGCACATAAGCACCATACGGCTGAACTGATTGCAAAACCTTGCCTGTGAGCAACTCTTTCGAATAAGTGAAACATTATCGTCAGCAACTACAAACACTCCGTGCCGTATATGACCTCCGACCGTCCACGACAAGCCACTTGGAGCAAGTGTGTTTCAAAAGCTGTCGAGTAGCGTGCACATTTAAATGTCAGCTTGCTGATTGGCTGAATGCCCCCGTAAGTTGCTCCCACTTCAACATCTCAAACGGACGGTTAACACTTATCTCACAAGATCTCCTACAGATGCGACGTCATTTTGACGTAACAGGGAGTATCGGAAACCGCAAGAATTGTTATCGACTTCGTAACAAGCAAAATATTAATTTTATTGCTTCTCGTTCTGTTCGCAGCAATTAAAGCTGTCCTCTTAGGTTCCTGCTTAACCACACACTCGGAAATTGCCGCGTATTGGGACATAAACGGGGAAATATTTGGGAAAAGGGAGAATATGAACTTCATTGCAGCTCGTTTCAATCGCAGCAATTAAAGTTGTTCTCATGGTTCCTACCTAACCCAACTCGGAAATCGCCACATATTCGGAAACAAACAGCGAAATATTTGTGACAAGAAAGAACACGAATTTTGTTGCTGTTCGTCTGAGTCGCAGCTATAAAAGCTCTGCTCTTAGGTTCTTGACTAATCACACACGCGGAAATCGCCGAATACGTATTTCATATTTCGCCCTGTAATCACACGGAAACGTAAATAACATCGAATATTGCATTCATAAGAAAGTCTCAGAATGTGTCAATAACTCTAAGGCGAGAAAGAATTTTAGTATGAAGTAGGATGCGAACCTACATCCTTTGAATCCATGAGCACACATTATACATTACGCTAGCGCTTGGCGGTGCGGTAGTAGCATCTTGTCTTGCTTAACATCATGTAAAGGCTTATGTAGTTGATTCTACATATAGTGACAGTTTTTGTGTTAAATTGTTAATGCGCCATTGTCTTGAAACGGAATACTGCAAGTTATAACACAAAAAATGTAACTACGCCAAAATGAATATGGCGCCCGCCGAATCCATTGTCGATATTGCTTGTGACCTCAACATGAGGCCATGTTTGCAGAAAAGTTTGTGAAATGAGTACAGTTGCGCTCTACCAAAAGTGCGGTTCGGTAGTTTTGGCACAACATAAATTACGTAGTAAATAGTAGGTTTACCGGAAGTATTAGTAGGTAGGGGAACGACATAAATGAACAGAACGTAAACTTCATTTCGTAAGTAGTAAAAATTTGTTGATCGTGTACCTCCTGCGCATTTATGTAACCAAAGCAATTACTTTTAATGCAAGAACAGTTTACATGCACAAATTTATAATACATATGTAACTTTTCTTTTTATTTTATACTCAATAGAACGTTCCTTATCTTGATCAAAGGCAAGAATTTCCTGTTGTTATTGATAGATCCGAAAGTGGTTTATGAGTAACAGAAATATGTCATATACAGGGTGTCCCATCTATCTTGTCCACCCAAAATATATCTGGAACAATAACAGCTATTGGAAAACGACTTTCACCGGTATCAATGTAGGGCTGGGTGGGGCCCATGAACGTACATATTTGGAAACATTCTAAAACGAAAGCATATGTGTTTTTTAACACAAACTTATGTTTTTTTTAAATGAACCTCCTATATTTTTTCTTCAGCAATCCATAGCATGACAAAGCACATACACAACGGCGTTGACTGCATCGCAATATTCCCATTGCATCCCGAGATATTGAGACGCGAAGTTGGCGCTTGAATCACCCGACATGCGCTGCTAGCGCACGTCCTGAGGCTCAGGCGTGAAACCCATGCTGCCCGTAATCGCGATGTGATTGAAATGTGTAATCACACCTCCACACTTACCAAGAGGTCCGAAACGAATAATACGGTCTGCTGCCATCAACTCTCATAAGCACATAATGGTTTCCCTCTTGCACGTTTTACGTGTCTACGTACACAATATGAACCAGTACCGATCGGTGTACACCCGTCAGGTTGTCTTATTTATCCTGCACACCCAAAATAAGGTTTATCTAATGCGTTATATGACCCATTTTGCCTGTCGCGCAGGGCCTGGCTCTACCTAGTCTAGTGTCCAATGTAGTTCCCACTACTGCCTCAGTTACCACTTCGCCTTGTTTATGATTTGCGACCCATGCAAACTCCTGTACTCCACCACCCTCCGAGCATCCCATTTGTGTTGCTTTGGCGTGCAGTACACCACTTGCCAGTGTAGTCGTGCATCAGAGTAATCTAGTGAGGGCACGGAGGTAGTACACATTGTGAATAAACGTTGTGTTGTGGAACTTATACTATACAGTATGATGTACACACATAAAGATATGGTAGAAATGCTGCTGATCTATGGAGAATGTACGTTGAAGTTATGAGATTGCTTGTTTGTTGATAGTACTGTTAGCGAACATTATGAGTATTAAGTTAATATGTCTGTTTTCTACCCTACTCTACATACTTGTACTGTACCCTGTTGTAGGTGGACGAAATGCTGTTCAGGCAGAACGACTGTACAGAAGACGATTCCCTGACAAGCCATCGCCTTCGCGCCGGATGTTTGGTCGTCTCACATCTCGTCTACGTGAAACGGGAAGCTTAAATCCAAGACCTCGACATCGTCCTAGAACACGCACAGATGAACGTGCTGAAGTTGCTGTGCTCGCTACCATAGCTGTGAATCCTCAAATCAGCACACGTCAAATTGAACGTGAAGTTGGTGTGTCTAAATCAAGTGCACAGCGTATTCTTAAACGTCACAAATTTCATCCATACCATGTTCATTTACACCAGGATCATCATGGAAATGACTTCCGCAATAGGGTAACATTTTGTCGGTGGGCTCAGCAAAGACTTCTGACTAATTCAAATTTTTTTGTAGATGTTCTCTTTACCGACGAGGCATCATTCTCCAACAAAGGAATTGTCAATATGAGGAATATGCATTATTGGTCCGCAGACAATCCAAAATGGCTCCGTCAGGTAGAGGATCAAAGTCCGTGGAAAGTTAATGTTTGGTGTGGGATTATTGGAGATACCATTATCGGACCTTTCTTTATAAATGGCATCCAAAATGGCAGACAATACTCCAGATTTATTCGACACAATCTTCCTGCTCTCTTGGACACCGTACCTCTGAACCGGAGAATGGTCATGTGGTATCAGCATGACGGAAGCCCTGCACATAACGCCTTACGAGCACGACGACTTCTGAACCGTAAGTTCCCTGGTAGGTGGATTGGACGAGGTGGCCCAGTTAGGTGGCCTGCCCGATCTCCGGACCTTACACCGCTGGATTATTTTCTTTGGGGAGCAGTGAAGGATGCTGTTTACCAACATGAACCAACAAAACCAGAGGACAGGAAGCAACGCATTATTGATGCTTGTACAGCCATCAAAGAGGAAACCGTAGCACGAAGTAGGGCATCCTTCATCCGCAGAGTGACCCTATGTATGCAAGCCAATGGGCATCACTTTGAGCATGAGATGTGAACGCTATGTTTTGTATGTAGTGCTGGTATCACAGTAAAAGTTTCTACAAAGGGCCATTTTACCCTGTGATGTTAAGAAACATTTGTTTGCAACAATTTGTCATTTAACGCATTAGATAAACATAACATTGATAATTATGTGATAATAAAACTAATTGGTTAAACATGTTTACATTCATCTTCTATGTCCTACCTGAACTTCCCAAATCAAAACATTTTTAACTAAACAACGGTAAAACTTTTAGTCCACTTGCTCGTTTCACTAAAACCATCAACATGAATTTTACTATTACGAGTGAATGATTAACTGTCACTTGCGCTAGATCTACAGTAAAGTAAAGTTTTAACGTTGAACGGCATTACCTTTTTAGTAACGGATTAACAATAAGCGAAGTTAACTTTGTGACTAACGTTGCGGTACACAGATATGTTACAGAACCGCATCACCCCTAGCCTATGGGATAAATACCTGCTGGAATGTACGACGTTAATGCAGAATGGCAGCAGATCGTATTATTCGTTTCGGACCTCTTGATAAGTATGGAAGTGTGATTACGCATGTCAATCACATCGCGATTACGGGCAGCATGGGGTTCACGCCTGAGCCTCAGGACGTGCGCTAGCAGCGCATGTCGGGTGTTCCAAGCGTCAAATTCGCTTCTTAATATCTCGGGATGTAAGGGGAATATTGCGATGCAATCAACGCCATTGTGTATGTGCTTTGTCATTCTATGGATTCCTGAAGAAAAAATATATGAGGTTCATTTAAAAAAACATAAGTTTGTGTTAAAAACCACATATGCTTTCGTTTTAGAATGTTTCCAAATATGAACATTCATGGGCCCCAGCCTTACATTGATACCGGTGAAAGTCGTTTTCCAATATCTGTTATTGTTCCAGAGATATTTTGGGTGGACAAGATAGCTGGGACACCCTGTATAAGCTCGACGAGGTACTGAAGCGATGTTTGATATGTTTTTGTTTCGAGGTTTTTTATTTTACCTTTTGTTGAAAAAATTGTGTTTCCTTGAGTTATCTGTAACTCTGTACTGTTTTCTTTATTTCTACGTCTTCGTCACTCTGTTTCATATTACAGATCAACAGTTTTAGAAAAAAAGCTGAATTAATGTTTGACAATTTCAGGTTTGCTATAAATACTGTTTATTATTTCATAGCAGACAGGAGGATAACTATGTGAAACAAAAATGTTTCGTAGGTTACTGAGTCCTTTACATATGCTCACTGAGTTTCTAAGTGGTTCACCGCTTCCAGTTTTTAGCGGAATTTAGTAAGACACTGATCTCATGCGTAAAAAAAAGCGATTGTTGTGAGGTAACGTCCAATAAGTATGCAGCACACCCAACGTACAGGTAATGAAGTCACGACCTTACCTGATCTAAGCACTAGGAAATGGTTCAAATGGCTCTGAGCACTATGGGACTTAACATCTGAGGTCATCAGTCCCCTAGAACTTAGAACCACTTAAACCTAACTAACCTAAGGACATCACACAAGTCCATACCCGAGGCAGGATTCGATCCTGCGACCGTAGCAGTCGCGCGGTTTGCGGACTGAAGCGCCTAGAACCGCTCGGCCACCGCGGCCGGCGGACGCTGATTAAGGGGTTCTGAAGAGAGGTGAAAATTTTACGAAATAATCGTTGAAACTTGATCGTAAAGTGCCACAAAGTTGTCGCGATCGTGTGAAAAAATATTAACATGTGAAATTCCGATTTTAATATGTAAACTCCGACTTTTGAATAACGAATATCCGCGTGGTGTGCTGTGAAAGGCGCACCCGAGAGACTGAACATTCGTAGCGGTCACACTGTGTAATACTGGAGGGAGCATTCTGTCACAGACAAGTCGTTTGTTAATCCTTTTGGTAACGGGTTTGGTGGTTACCACAAGCTGACTATCACGAGTGTGTGTGATGTATGTGTGAAATCGTATGGGACTTAACTGCTAATGTCATCAGTCCATAAGCTTACACACTACTTAACCTCAATTATCCTAAGGACAAACACACACAACCATGCCCGAGGGAGGACTCGAACCTCCGCCGGGACCAGACACACAGTTCATGACTACAGCGCCTCAGACCGCTCGGCTAATCCCGCGCGGCTTATTACGAGTGAGTGTGATTGCGTGTGAATGACGAAACTGCACCTTAAGATTAGAACGGGCTTGGTGGTGTTTTGTATCAAACGAGTGCCAATATATCGAAGTTTTCATTCACACACTACTTTCAATGAAGTGCTCAGTTAACCTGATACTGAAAAACAATTGCCGCGCGAGATTAGCCGAGCGATCTAAGGCGCTGCAGTCGTGGACTGTGCGGCTGGTCCCGGCAGAGGTTCGAGTCCTCCCTCGGGCATGGGTGTGTGTGCTTGTCCTTAGGATAATTTATGTTAAGTAGTGTGTAAGCTTAGGGACTGATGACCTTAGCAGTTAATTCCCATAAGATTTCACACACATTTGAACATTTTTTTTAAACAATTATTGGACCCGTTGGATTTGTACATTGCTATTGGTTCTACTACAGCTTTTCCAGTACAGGAACGCTATT
This sequence comes from Schistocerca piceifrons, assembly GCF_021461385.2. Classification (NCBI taxonomy): domain Eukaryota; kingdom Metazoa; phylum Arthropoda; class Insecta; order Orthoptera; family Acrididae; genus Schistocerca; species Schistocerca piceifrons. The sequence continues at coordinate 589,481,763 of NC_060141.1, forward strand.
CGCTTTCAACAGGGAAGACGTGGGGACCGGACTGCAGAAGAAGACATTACCACAAGGTGAGTGAACATTATTTCTGTAGGACGGAACACAAATAAGCGCGACGTTACACAGGGTAAAACCAAGAATTTTGTTCCATGTGCTATTATGCATGGCTTTCCGTGCTAACTAGATAGTCTGTACCCGCCTGCTGCAGGGCTACGAACAGCTGCATGGAATCTGGAACACGGGGGACTGACTCCACAGAGCAACAGGTCCCCCCGCGCCCGCCAGGCCAGTTCGTCGCCGCCGTAATTATCGTCTGCGCCTCGGCTCGGGAGCCGGCGAGCCCGGAATGCCCACCCGCTGTCTTATTGATTGCTGGCCCGCGACCGGTAGCCTGGCCTACAACACTCCCCGCCGCGGACTTCTGTTCACCAACGCGCTCCTCTTATTGTATTGTGTTCCCTCTTCTTTTTAAAGTTTTTTTTTTTTTTTCAAGCGTCCTCCTCTGGCTCTTTCGGAGTCCCTTGTCCGATTGCTGCCGCCGCCACGAACGCTACAGGAGAAAATAGTCAGCCCGGGCGATCGTCTAGTCTGACAGTACAACGATTGGTTCGGGAAACGAGTGAAACGTTTACAATTAAATCGTCCACACGTCTGGAATTTCACTTGTCTGAAGTGCTAAGGACAGGACGTAAATTGAAATTTCCCTGGTACAAGATTTTATCTCGCCACTTCATTTCGATCGTGAATGTTACAATTCAGCAGCTGGCAACGCTTGAGTGTGGCAATGTTGCACTCGAAATAATGCTCTCTGCCTCTTTTCCTTTCTTTTTGGTAGTATTCGTTTATTTCTGCACAAGTTACTAGTGCCACTTATTGGAAGCTAATTTCGATTTTCAGTTTTACTTGACACGACAACTGCTTCATCTTCCCCTTGAAAAATGTGCTTTAGTGGACCTTTTATAGTAAGTTCCTAAATCTACGCTGCCGGGAAAAAAATTTAGCACTGTTAAGGACCAGGTCTTTCTATTGACAATCCGGGTGACAGGTAGTTCCTAATTGTACGAGCATATGTTGAAAGTTGGACGTTAACACTCCTTTGTAAAGTTGACCAGTGATTCTGTTGGTGTGCATACACATCAACTCTGAGTCTGAGATATCGCTATAGTAGCGATAGTAGTTGTGAGGAGTCGGAAGTGGTCGGACGCAGCCTGCGATGGAGAAAAACCGCGCTACATGAGACGTGGCAGCGTGCCGTGATCGTGCTAGTAGTGCCGGAGGAGACTTTGGTATTAACTGAGAATTCTTTGGTAATTTGATTTTTCGTTGCACGTAGGTGTTGCTTGCTTGCGCACAAGAAGGATTTTCTCAGATTTGTGTAAGTATACACTGAAAGTAATATTCGTACTATGAAACGTCCCCTTTGAAAAATTATAAATGACTGTGCTTAAACTGAGACACAATATTTTTAGCGCAACGCAATCTGACTTTCAAAAATCCCTATAAAAGAATGGCCCTGACTAACAATAACCTAGACGTTTCACAAATCACTTACCTCACAAAAATCTTCGTTACTCGAACTACTGCAATACAGCGTGCGCCAATGCTGCCAGCAGAATAAAAGATTCTAACTACTGAAGGTACTAATTACTGATAGGCATACTTAGCAAATGAAAGATTTTAATAGAGAACAAACAATGTATTTACCTTAATAGTGTTCAAAAGTCAATATATATATATATATATATATATATATATATATATATATATAAAATCAGTTCATGACATACAGTCTTACAAATTTACTCTCTCTGATGAACATACGTCCGTATCATCCGCTCTCAAAACTCCGCCATCTCACTCACCACATCCACCACTGCTGGTGGCTCACCTCCAACTGCGCAACGCTACGCGCTGTAACAGCCAACTGCCCAACACTACAATAGCGACTATTCCAACAATACCAACCAGTCACAGACTTTACACAGCACAGTCAGTGATTTTCATATACAGTAGAGCGCTGCGTGGCGTTACCTACATAAAAACCTAAACAGCCTACTTACAGTACCTTTGTTGTGGCCAGAGACGTGTTTATTGAGTATAGTCATTGTGGAATAATTAAGGTATGTGCAAAGTATGTCAGTGTTTAAATAATCTATTTTGAGGGTATAGTAAATTTAAGTCTTTATTGATTTCTTTCATTTCTTATACACCGTTGAAGGCTAGTTGACCAAACAGCTTCTGATCATTCAGTCTCTCTACACAAAAAAGAAATACTGAATGGCAGTGGTTGCTGCAATTACTATGACAATGCATTGCACTTTGCATCAATCGCAGTTTTACTTTGGAAATATTTCTAGCACGTTACAGATCACGCAGTTGCAGCGGGAAGACGAGGTAAGTAGTCCGTTGCGTACAGAAGCATTTCAGAACAGTTGTTAGAAATTGTTAGAGAACATTTTAACTTGATTCTTGAGAACTGATTTCCTTCTGGTTTGTAGGATGCAACCTTACAAAGTTCCGCACGTCTTTAGCAGAACAAACAATAATAAAAAATACGCACAAGTTTAGAAAAATAATTAGGAATCTGTTTCAGTGACAATAAATTCAGACCAAATGCAGCACAGATATCACAGTAAATTGCCCCCAAAGAGTCGCATCAATGCACATTCTACCCTACTCTGGCGGAAACGCCGGAATGTATTTTCGCATCTAAACGATCATAAAGGTGGAGAATAGCATCCTGCGATAGACTATCCCAAGCATCTTGCATTTTTAGTTGCAATTCGTCAATGGTTCTTGCAAGCCTTGGAGAACGAGTAAGATCCTAGTGATCTTGCTGAGCAGGGCAGCTGCTGGACACCACGAAGAGCTCGTTGCGTCGCAGCATGCGTGCGTAGTCGTGCATTGTTCTGCTGCAAAAGCATATCAGTTTTCTGACGAAGATATGGCCGTAGCACGTGGATAACAGCCCTTAGAATGCACTGGTTACTTTCCCTTGCAGAAACGCCAAACGTGACTTCGAGCTGTGATTGATGGACTCCCCAACCATGAGGCCTGCGAATGCATTCTGTAATAGCTTGTAAGTAGGCTGTTTAGGGTTTTATGTTGGTAACGACACGTAGCACTGACTGTGCTGTGTGCTGTCTGTGGCTGGTTGGCATTGTTGGAATATTCGCTATTGTAGTGTTGGGCAGTTGGATGTGAACAGTGCATATCGTTGGGTAGTCGGAGGTGAGCCGCCAGCAGTGGTGGATGTAGAGAGAGCTGCCAGAGTTTTGAGAGGTGGCTATAAGCTGACGAACTGGACCTCCACCAGAAAAAGGAATTTGTAAAGATGAATACGACGACTTTTGAACATTATTAAGGCAAATATATTGTTTGTTCTCTATCAAAATCATTCATTTAGCTGGCAGTATTGGTGCTCGCTGTATCGCAGTAATTCGAGTAACGAAGATTTTTGTGAGGTAAGTGATTCATGAAAGGTATAGGTTATTGTTAGTCAGGGCCATTCTTTTGTAGGGTTTATTGAAAGTCAGATCGCGTTGCGCCAAAAAAATATTGTGTCAGTTTAGTGATGACCAGAATAAGTAAAGAGAGAACTGTCTGAGTACGTTCAGTTTTACTCAGCTGTCTTTGTATCAAATAACGTAGAAGTTTACCAGCATTGTCATTTATTATTTTTCTAAGGTGTCGTTTCAAGCTCACCAGGTCTACGCTATACATGTGTTCGACCACCAGTCGCATACACACGGAAGTTACTCTCATGAGTGACGACAACAGAGAGCTATTCCACTCTTCAGCCAACTCTTTTACGACACAAGAGTAGACTTGCTCGGTAGTGTCATGATGTCAGTGATATCCTCGCCAGAGGCACAGGTGATCTTAACCCTACTGCAAGCAGACTGTCTCCAATAGTCCCTGACAATCCAGCAAGTGCAAACATGCCCGGATTTTATCCGGAGATGATGTTCGGTCAGCCACTGTTGTTCGCAAAGTGCATATCGATCTTGAAGTTCGTGTGTACTACGCGGAAGTCCAGAACCCAGTAAACAAGTGTGGTAATGCTCCACAGACCACTGTTGAAAGCAGCGAAATACCAGCATGTGCAGCAATCCGTCGATGCTTTTTGCAGGCACACAATGAGATCTCATTTAAACGCCTGAAGTTTTTCACAGGAGTATGTACTCGTCCATGGGCAGCGTTGTGTCCTAGATTGTATGTTGCAAGCAGTGTTTACGTCTAAACTCAATACAGTTACTGTCAAAACATAGGGTGCACAGACAGGTCTCCTGAGTGCCATGTAACCGCTGATGACAGTGACAAATGAATCACCAACATTACAACCCACCTACTTACAGTACAACACACTGAACAAAGTGTTATTTTTTTCTGACAGTATGCGTGTATGATGTTATGGGCCTTTGTGATGTCTTAAATACACCTTTCATACGCCCTTACATGTCCGTATACTGGCTCTGCAAAAACTGCGAAACTTGGAAGAATGTCGATTTTGTTTTTTATGGTATGGATTTTGTCTTTAAAAGTGAGATCCTGGCAGGTATATGACGCGTCGTTAACGTTCAGATTTTCGACAAGTGCGAACGTCGAACTGAAGCTGCCAGTCTCACACATACGAAATGTACCTGGTCTTCAACTAACAAGAAAGACGGAAACATAGGTGCTCCATCTCAGCGAACAATCACGTGACAGATTGGCCATCCACACTACCAGTTAAGAGATTATGTTCTACATTATTGTACTTTACGTTATGTCCCTATATTGTCATGAACGTAGTCTCGAAGTTAATTTTAATCACTTGTATCCTACATAATGAACTAATTTTCTCTAACGCATGCATAGATCACGTGAAGAAATACTACACCAAATTTCGTAAATGACAGTACTTGAACTAAGGTTGTCAAAACGTTAAAGACTTTTTTCAACTTGCCGCTCAAACACGTTACTGAATGCCGGCGTCACTAGGATCTCGCAGTGTCTTAATGATGTCGGTATGGGGAAAGTGTTGGTGGCATCCCTCGACAGCAAACTGCCGAGTAGTGAACTGTGTATAAATTACCATTTAGAGGCTGTATGTAATTCAGATGCTATTTGTCTTATATGATTTACTTGCAGGGTGGTTCTTACTGACGTTTAGAAACCTCTGAAGCACGAAGGTGACGCTGAGACAAGTAATTTGACGTAAGGCACAGGGGATTGCAAATGTTGGGAAATATCCCAAAAGAGGATGGCAAATGTTCAACACGTGACGTCACCAGATGAAGTACCTCGCCGCAAGTGCTGCGGTTCAGCACACCGGTCTGTCGCACCTTATCATTCCAACCAAAGTATTCACGTGGACCCACTTGAACGACTTGCGGGCGGCGGGGGGGGGGGGGGGGGGGGGGGGGGGCTATAGGTTGCATCCAGTTGCTTTCATTTTTTGCGTTAAACACTCATGTGTTCGCATTGAGGTAAGGTTTATTATTTTATTTGCTTGCCTCACAGTCTCCGCTGGTTTATTGTAAAGTACAACAAAAACCTACCGTACTGTGTCACAAGTAAACGAGTATAAGCTTCCGAACTGCATCTTACCAGTAAAAGAATTACGTTTTCTTTACTAAATAATGCCAGTAAACGAAAAAAGACGGGACAGAAGTACAAAAACACAAAATAAGAATAGTTTTTATTTAGCTAAAGCGAGGACAATAATTTTTACAACAGATCACATTTACAAAAGGTGTTCGAAATTTGCACCGTTTGCTCGAATGCAAGTATTGCTGCGCGCAATCATCCTTTCATGCCCAAGCTCAACCGCTGCACGTGCGGGAGGTACGTTATCTTGTGCACTCACATATTCAACATTTCTCATCCATTTTTGGGGTATTTCCCGACATTTGCGACCCCATGTGTCTCATACTAAATTACTTGCGTCAGTGTCATCTACGTCGCTTCAGGAGTTTTCAACGTTGATAAAATTTACCTATTATTATTGCTCTGTTTCATTTTTAAGCCAGTATTATAGTTTAAGACACACCTTCACGTACAGATTGGATAACGTTGGAAGAGGCTGCAACATAGTCTCCCTTCTCAACTATTACTTTCTTCGTGTCCTTCGACTCTTACATATACAGTCTGGTTCCTGTTTAAAAAAATACCGATGGCATTGCAGTTATATCTGAGGTTGCAAAACACTTGGCACGGCAAAGTAGTGGAATGGATGTTGTTTTCAAAATAGGTTACAAAAAAATGGTTAAAATGGCTCTGAGCACTATGCGACTTCTGAGGTCATCAGTCGCCTAGAACTTAGAACTAATTAAACCTAACTAACCTAAGGACATCACACATATCCATGTCCGAGGCAGGATTCGAACCTGCGACCGTAGCGGTCGCTCGGCTCCAGACTGTAGCGCCTAGAACCGCAAGGCCACTCCGGCCGGCAAATAGGTTACAAGAAGAAACATTAATAACAGTAAAATAAGGATAGTTTAATGTACTTGAATTAAATCAGGCATTGCTGATGGAATTATATTAGGAAATGAGACAGCGAAAGTAGTGGTTGATGTATACTATTTTGGCAGATAAATAACGGAATAGAGAATTGGTTCAAAAATGGTTCAGATGGCTCTGAGCGCTACGGGACTTAACTTCTGAGGTCATCAGTCCCCTAGAACTTAGAACTACTTAAACCTAACAAACCTCAGGACATCACACACATCCATGCCCGAGGCAGGATTCGAACCTGCGACGTAGCGGTCGCGCGTTTCCAGACTGTAGCGCCTAGAACCGCTCGGCCGCCCCGGCCGACAATAGACAATTAAAATGCAGGCTGCCAATAATAAGGAAAACATACCTGAAAAAGTGAAACGTTAACATCGAATACGAGGGTAAACCCTTGACTCACAAGATATGGTCTATCAGATTCCGTGAGAATTTTCTAACTCGGAGTGACTTCTATCGGAATGTTTCTACATCCTCCCTACGCTCCGTAAGTCGCCAACTCTACAGTGCGTTATTGTCAGCTGCATTATTGCCTTATTTGTTTGTTGTTGACGTGTGTTGGGTTCTACTAGACCGTGTCTCGTGTGCTCCGTCAGTACAGCACAAAAAGTGTTCAATGGGTTCACAAGAACGTTTCGCTTTTACGTAACCTAAGTTTGTCGAAACTGTTAGTTTATGGACAGGGGATGATATCAGTGATATAGTACAAGAAATGGACGAAGACGACAATGAATTTTCAGTAGGAAATGGTCAAAATTCTGATGTCGAGCAAGAGGATCTTTCAGAAGAAGAACTTCAGGACACTGACGATGATGACTTTTCTCCTTCTCTAATAATATACTTAACGTTTTAGTTAAAATCGAATGTGTTCTGAATGGTGGTAAAGAAAATGTAGGTTCCAGCCTTGAAAATAAATTTCGCAGACGTTGTTTATGTGATCAAAGAGTTCAGTTTTTATGTACAAGTATAAACCCCGGCATTTAGTGTTTTGCGAAAATCTACTTGTTACAAGTTTACTACACTATTTGAGAACGATAATTTCATTTCTCTAACAGTTCATTCATGTGTACTACTGAAAAAACCGCACCATAGTATGTGATTTTGCATGAAAAAAGTTAAAAACTGCGGGCTTTAATTAACGCAATTAAATCAAAAAGGATTATTGAAACAATACTTACATAATTATAAACATAAATGTTGTATAACATTTGTTGAAATTTTTAGATGATTTATGCTTAAATCTCGGTTTAAGAATGGCGCTCCCATAGGCTGCACTTCGTAGTGTCCATTACAGAAAAGTTATTTCGTGAGTTAGGGTAGTGTTAGAAAGCGTTTTCTGTGTGGGATGTGTTAGGGGAGAACGCTGGAGATCGGATACGTAGATCGAAGAACTAACGAGAGAATACTGAACCGAATTATGAACGAAAGAAATTAGCGGGATGTCTAAAAGGAGGCTGTCGGTTGACAGGGTTCTCTCTGAAATATAAAAGAATCTTCAGTTTGATAGTGGATGGAAGTAAGGTGGTGGGGGTGTAAAAACTGGGGCCGAAGGCATGATTACAGTACGTTGTTTCAAACGGATGTGTTTTGCATTAGTTATGCAGAGATGTTTGTGGAGCAAAGCTTGGCGAGACGGATCAAAATACACTGAGCTGACAAAATTCATGGGATACCTACTAATTTAAGTCGGACCTCCTTTTGCCCAGCGTATTGCAGCAAATTGAGATGGCATGTATTCAACTAATCGTTCGAAGACCGCTGCAGAAATATTGAGCCATGCTGCCTCTATAGCCGCCCACAACTGCGAAAGTGTTACCAGTTTTTTTGTGCTCGAACTGACCTCTCAATTAACTCCCATAAATGTTTGACGATATTCATGTCGGGTGGTGGATAATCTGGGTTGCCACACCGTTCACTCGAATTGTCCAGAACGTTCTTCAAACGAATTGCGAACAACTGTTGCCTGATGACATGGCACACTGCCATTCATTAAAATTCCATCGTTTTATGGGAACACAAAGCCAGCGAATGGGTGCAAATGGTCTCCAAGTAGCTGAACATAACCATTTATGTCAATGATCGGTTCACTTGGACCAGAGGTCCCAGTCTTTTCCAGGTAAACTCAGCCCAGACCATTATGGAGCAACCGCCAGCTTGTAAAGTACGTTGTCAACATTTTCGGTCCATTAATGTAGATTGATTATCACAAAGAATACGACAGAAACCATCCACTTAATACTGCTACACTACTGGCCATTAAAATTGCTACACCAAGAAGAAATGCAGATGACAAACGGATATTCATTGGACAAATATATGATACTAGAACTGACATGTCATTACATTTTCACTCAATTTGGGTGCATAGATCCGGAGAAATCAGTACCCATAACAACCACCTCTGGCCGTAATAACGGCCTTGATACTAAAATGGTTCAAATGGCTCTGAGCACTATGGGACTCAACTGCTGAGGTCATTAGTCCCCTAGAACTTAGAAATAGTTAAACCTAACTAACCTAAGGACATCACAAACATCCATGCCCGAGGCAGGATTCGAACCTGCGACCGTAGCGGTCCTGCGGTTCCAGACTGCAGCGCTTTTAACCGCACGGCCACTTCGGCCGGCGGCCTTGATACGCCTGGACGTTGAGTCAAACAGAGCTTGGAAGGCGTGTAGAGGTACAGCTGCCCATGCAGCTTCAACACGATACCACAGTTCATCAAGAGTAGTGACTGGCATATTGTGACGAGCCAGTTGCTCGGCCACCATTGACCAGACGTTTTCAGTTGGTGAGAGATCTGGAGAATGTGCTGATCAGGGCAGCAGTCGAACATTTTCTGTATCCAGAAAGGCCCGTACAGTACCTGCAACATGCGGTCGTGCATTATCCTGCTGAAATGTAGGGTTTCGCAGGGATCGAATGAAAGGTAGAGCCACGGGTCGTAACACTTCTGAAATGTAACGTCCACTGTTCAAAGTGCTGTCAATGCGTACAAGAGGTGACCGAGACGTGTAACCAACGGCACCCCATAACATCACGCTGGGTGATACGAATACACGATTCCAATGTGCGTTCACCGCGATGTCGCCAAACACGGATGCGACCATCATGACGCTGTAAACAGAACCTGGATTCGTCCGAAAAAATGACGTTTTGCCATTCGTGCACCCAAGTTCGTCGTTGAGTACACCATCGCAGGCGCTCCTGTCTGTGATGCAGCGTCAAGGGTAACCGCAGCCATTGAGCTTATAGTCCATGCTGCTGCTAACGTCGTCGAACTGTACGTGCATATGGTTGTTGTCTTGCAAACGTCCCCATCTGTTGCCTCAAGGATCGAGACGTGGCTGCACGATCCGCTACAGCTATGCGGATAAGATGCCTGTCATCTCGACTGCTAGTGATACGAGGCCGTTGGGATCCAGAACGGCGTTCCGTATTACCCTCCTGAACCCACCGATTCCATATTCCGCTAGCAGTTATCGGATCTCGACCAACGCGAGCAGCAATGTCGCGATACGATAAACCGCAATCGCGATAGGCTACAATCGGACCTTTATCAAAGTCGGAAACGTGATGGTACGCATTTCTCCTCCTTACACGAGGCATCACTACAACGTTTCACCAGGCAACGCCGGTCAACTGCTATTTGTGTACGAAAAATCGGTTGGAAACTTTCCTCATGTCAGCACGTTGTAGGTGCCGCCACCGGCGCCAACCTTGTGTGAATGCTCTGAACAGCTAATCATTTGCATATCACAGCATCTTCTTCCTGTCTGTTAAATTTCACGTCTGTAGCACGTCATCTTCATGGTGTAGCAATTTTAATGCCCAGTAGTGTATTTATTTAAGTAAATAGCGCCGTCACCGGTTTCGAACTGACAAGTTAATCATCAGACGGCTGTTCACAAGATTTACAAGATGCACTTCACATAATCGTCAGTTTTCGATTATGTAAATTGCATCTTGTAAATCTTGAGAACAGCGGTCTGATGATGAACTTGTCAGTTCGAAAGCAGTTACGGCGCTATTTACTTAAACAAAAAGCAGTATTAACAGTGGCTGGTTGCTGTATTCTTCTTCGTAAGGATCAACCTACATCAACTGTACACAGCCACGGTCTCACCATGTCAGTTTTACACAAAATAGCATCTTCGGTCCATGGTTTCTTGTCGTCTTCGCCGCACTCTAACCCTACCATCAGCTCTTACCAACTGGAATCTGGTCTCATCTGACCAGACCACGATCTCCCAGTCGTTCAGGTTGCATCCGACATGATCACAAGCCCAGGAGAAGCGCCGCAGGCGTTATCGTGCTGTTAGCAAAGGCACTCGCGTCGGTCGTCTGCTGCCATAGGCACTGTCCTAACGGATACATTCGTCGTACATCCCACATCCATTTCTGCGGTTATTTCGAGCAGTGTTGCTTGTCTGTTAGCACTGACAACTCCACGCAAACGCCGCTGCTCTCGGTCGCTACTTGAAGACAGTTCTCCACTGCGCCCTCTGCGGTAAGAGCTGATGTTACTATTCTCGACACACTCTTGACACTGTGGATCTCGGAATACTGAATTCTCCTGTTATTTCCGAAACGGAATGTCCCATGCATCTAGCACCAATTACCATTCCGCGATCAAAGTCTGTTAATTCCCGTTGTGTGGCCATAACGGTGTCGGAAATTTTTTCACATGAATTACTTGAGTACATATGATACCTCCGGCAATGCAGGGCCCTTTCATAGGTTGTGTAAGCGATACCACTGCCATCTGTATAAGTGCATATCGTCATCCCATGAGATTTGTCACCCCAGTGTAGTCTTCGGCCTGAAGGCCACAACAATAACGCGAATAATCAATTAATTTGTGAAAGAAATTTCTGAGAATGTAAGTCTCGAGCATAGCATTGTATGGTAGTGAAACAAGGACTGTGCGAATACCGGAACAGAACGGAATCGAAGCATCTGAGATGTGGTGCTACGGACAAATGTCGAAAATTAGGTGGACCGATAAGGTATAGCTATCACACCCGACAGACAAGAATTAACTGGTGAAATTGCAAACGATGTTTTTCACAAAATCATTAAGTGGTTTTCTGCAAATGGGCTCTCATTAAACTTTGACAAAACACAGTATATACAGTTCCACACAGTAAATGGAATGACCCCATTAATAAATATAGACGTCGATCAGAAATCGGTAGCTAAGGTAGAATATTCAAAATTTCTAGGTGTATGCATTGATGAGGGGTTGAAGTGGAAAAAACACACTGAGGATCTGCTGAAACGTTTGAGTTCAGCTACTTATGCTGCTAGGGTCATGGCAAATTTTGGCGATATACATCTGAGTAAATTAGCTTACCACGCCTATTTTCATTCTCTGCTTTCGTATGGCATCATATTCTGGAGTAACTCATCATTGAGTAAAAGAGTGTTCATTGCACAAAAGCGTGTAATCAGAACAATAGCTGGAGTTCATCCAAGATCATCCTGCAGACACTTATTTAAAAAGCTAGGAATCTTCACTGTAGCCTCACAATATATATATTCACTTATGAAATTTGTTATTAACAATCCGAACGAAATCAAAAGTAATAGCAGTGTACATGGCTACAACACTAGGAGAAAGGATGATCTTCACTACTCAAGGTTAAATCTAACTTTGGCTCAGAAGGGAGTAAATTATGCTGCCACAAAAGTCTTTGGTCACTTACCTAACAGCATCAAAAGTCTGACAGATAGCCATATAGCATTTGAAAGGAAATTAAAAGAATTTCTTAATGGCAACTCCTTCTACTCATTAGATGAATTTTTGGATACAGTAAATGGGTAATTTCCCAACCTCCACAAAAAAAAAAAAATAAATAAATAAATATTGAGTGTCATGTAATATTTTGTCTAAAGTAATATCTTCTATAGACACCTTTTATTAACCTGACACGATCCATATCATTACGAAGTGTCGTATTCGTGATCTATGGAACAAGTACTAATCTTATCTAATCTAATCTAGGTGGCTCTGCGCAGAATCGGAGTTGAAAGGAATATGTGGAAGACACTGACAAGGAAAAGGGACGGGATGATAGGCCATCTGTTAAGACATCAGGGAATGACTTCCATGGTACTAGAGGGAGCCGTAGAGGGCAAAAACTATAGAGGAAGACAGAGATTGGAGTACATTCAGTAAATAATTGTGGTCGTAGGTTGGAAGTGCTAGTCTGAGATGAAGAGAATGGAATAGAAGTGGGATTCGTGGTGGGTAGCATCAAAAAATAAATAAATAACATAAAAATAAAAAAATCATTGCAATGCTGATAGTCCCGAAAAGTTAGAGTTTGACTCAACGGCGGCGTTGTCGGTGACAATTCGAACACGACAATGCACCACCGGCGCTACACAGACACTTCCCGGAAGGGACGGCGCTGCCTCCTTCGGAAGCGCCCGGAAACTGGCTGAAGAGCAGACCGGCTGCAGCAGCGGGCCTTTGATGTGGGCGCACCGCCGCCCGCCTCTGCACGCTCCATCGGCGCCACAAAGGTGTCTGGAATCCCCGCATACCGCCGCGCCGCTAACACAGTACACACCCCGCGCGGGGTCGGCCGGTCTCGGCTACAGTCTTCCCGTTCGCGCCGCTGCGTCCTCGTCCCTCGTTATTTATCCCGTACCGCGCGACAATGGGAGCTCTGTATCGCTTTCAAAGTCCGATCGGGCGAGTCTCGACCTGTTTTTTGGGCCGATCTGCTTGTCAGAAAAAGTACCTCCGCACCAAATAAAGCCACACAAACTCGTTTCGAGAGGCTGCTCATTCAGGGTGTTTGAGTAAATTCGAGGATTCAGCTTCAAGTGCTCTATGCCGACACTTTGTGTTAAGAGAAATATCCTTTCTTCATCTCTGTTTATGTGTCAGTTTTTCAAAAATGGTTCAAATGGCTCTGAGCACTATGGGACTTAACTTCTGAGGTCATCAGTCCCCTAGAACTTAGAACTACTTAAACCAAACTAACCTATGGACATCACACACATCCATGCACGAGGCAGGATGCGAACCTGCGACTGTAGCGGTCGCGCGGTTCCATACTGTAGCGCCTAGAACCGTTCGGCCACTCCGGCCAGCTGTCAGTTTTTGAGAGCCATTCCGAACGCGTAGATCAATAAATAGCAGTTCCTTACTTTCTGAAAGAATTTCCTCTTGTTGCTGCCTTTTAATTGAATGTATCGTCTGGGATCAGTGAGGGCACAAGGATACGTTTTGAAAAATGTCTGGTGTTCACATGCTGTCCTTTAATGCGAACGTTAGCGTGTTACGCGCTAGTATTCTGTTTTCGTGCCAAAGTATCGTAGTTCCACGTTCTGTCGGGCAGCATTTCTCTGGGCAGCTTCCTGCAGATTCTCTGGGCAGTTGCACATGTCGCTCAGTTCAAAATATTTGCCTTGAGGGAGCCAGTCAGGGGTAATGCGGCAAAAATTCGGTTTGAGGCTGTGATGTAGTCAAAGAGGAAAGCACTCGTGGAGCGAGCGCTCTGGTAAGTAGTTTACGGACGTACAATGAATACCTGCAGTTTTAATACAGTGTTTCACATATTACGGCGCATGCTTTTGGCTTAATCTCTGCCTTTCACGCACATTGTAACTATACAATGTAGTAATCCAGTGGCTGCCATCACAGGATGTGTGCTCACTGCCGCATAGAGGCGTGAGTAATGCGCATAGAAGGCTCCTAAAATGTCTTGTTGCAGCTCTGAAACCTACACTGACGGATAAAGAGATGTAAGGAGTAAGGTAAGGGCCCATGTACCATCATGTGTCACTTCCTGTTACTATCTTATTGACATAAATAGCTCTGAAACATGTAGGTCTTCGGCAATCCCAGTTTCAGCTAATTACAACGCATATTATGATGTCAGATCTCAATAATAGGACAATGAAAATAGGTAGGCATTGATTAATAAGATTTTCTGCTAACCCAAATTATGAAACAGCTCTTAATGTAACAAAATGGCAATAGGCAGGCCTTCAATGATAACAGCTTCAGTTAAGTAAAATTACCAAATAGAAAACAGGCAGGCCTTCTTTAATAACAGCTTCAGTTAAATAACCAAGAGTTTGAATTGCCTCCTCACAAGGGGTTCACCACATCTCTTATACGCAAGGAGCACAAGACTACACCAAACAGGAAGGCCAAGAAAGGTTACAACGAGAAGACCAACCTTCAAAGGCCCTTTTCGTTTCGTATAGACAGGCAAAAGAAATATTAACACAACAAGGTTAGTTACGTGAAAGCAACAATAACTAACGAAACTGTATACCCGCGTCGCTGCAAGATACCGCCTCTACAACTACGGCGCAACGCCCTAAAGAAAACTAGGCTGCCAAATCCAATTACATAGCCTTTTGAGATCCAGGAATCTTCTAAGCCAAACTAATTAACAGAGCGATGACGTCTGCAATGCCCAAAGGTATCTTGAAACCAGCACCCGGCCATGTTACAAGAGAAAGGTACTTATCTGATGTTCGAAGACGTTTGGCAAGGAGGTCGGCTAAAACCTAATCATCTAGGTTAGGTACTGGTAACAGGAAAAGCAAACAACAGCTACAGTTCCTGGAATCAACTGGTGGTGAAACCGATCAGCTAAGAAATCGCAATGATCGCAGCGGACCTATAGATATCAATACGAAAATAATTGTTAAGATCCCACAATCCAAAACTTAACTGAAGTTCACGAATCGAAGCTGAAGCTTGCCAGTTCCAAAGGGTCCCTGAATTCAGCACAGCACTCTCACACCATCTCACATCGTCCTCGTCTCTCCGTTACTACTCCCCGCGCCACAACACGCCCTGTTCCCGTCAACAACGTTGAGCAAACATCTCAGTGGCCTCAAAGCTGGGACATCGCACGAGAGACGCCAAAAACTCTAAAGCCGACGCCAGCAATCTCAGCCCCACAAGTTGGCCATCATCAGTAAGCAAGTTACGCACCAGCGCTCTCGAGTGCTTTTTATGCTCTAAGTTAATATGTTGCATTAAAGGTTGTACCTCAATACGCAAACATGAGCTCGCAACCTTATAGTGGTATCGTGTTGCTGAAGGCTCACCTGGGCTGAAGTGTGATTCATCAGCATCTGGCGACCTGCTGAAGGTGGCATATTCATTCTCATAGGATGGTATATTAAAAGTCGACCTTATGTGCTCTCCACATTGCTTCGTCCATACCAAATGCCACCAAAGACTGCCAGAGAGCAGGCTTGGCACATTCAATCTAGCAAGTTAATGCTGATCTGAAGTGAGCACGCCGGTCGATGACTTGGTACCATGTTGTCTCCACCACTTCTCCACATACCTGTAAGATGACTCCTCCAAATGTGAAGAGGATGGAGGGCAATAGCATAGATATATGCCAGTACTAAAGAAACGGGGGTTCTGACCCAAAGTACCACTATCCAAGATGGCCGTTGTGACATCATCCAAGATTGCGAATTATAGGGAAGTTTGAATTTTGGCTGGAAGATAGGTCAATTGGGCAACCTCCACTAATCTAACCCCCTCCCCTGCGCAGAAAAATGGTGGAAAGTTCAAATTCCAACAGGATAATGCAACACACCACGGTTATCTCTACTAACCTAAGAAAATCGTAGGAAGATAGGTAACTTGGGTTACCTCCACTAACCTAAGTCGTCCAACTGCCACCTCATCCTAGGAACTGGCGCCAAGTTTGAATTTTGATGGTAAAGAAAGGTCAATTGGGCTATCTCTACTAACCTGAGAAACTGTCGGGAAAGAAAGGTCACTTCGACTACCTCCACTAAGTCATCCGACCACCACCTCTTCCTAGGGATTCGTGGGGAAAAAGACCCAGCCTGCACTGGGCTGCTAGAGAGAGGAAGGAGTGTATTTATTTTGGGACAGTTTATTTAGGGGCGGATTTTGAGAGATAGTATACTTATCACAGTGATACAGAACACATGCTCTGACATGCCACTCATCCTACAGACCTGTAAACCACTCATAAATAATGCAATACGTTTATGTCCAGAGAGCCAAACAACTCGTAAATTGTCAAAATAATAATCCATCTAAAAGTCTCTGCAAATGCTTATCGTCAAATGTCGAAATCATGCACCAGTTTTTATTTAAACGATTAGAGGCACTGCCGCAATACAGTGTGTTCGCCATGAGGTCTATAGCCCAACTGACCTAGTACACAGTACCACCACCAGAGGGCACTGTCGTCCATTCTGTGATGTAATGCAAGATGACAGTCATGACATCAGCTAATGACACAAGATGGCGGTAAACAGTGTGTTCACCACATGGTACAGAGTCCAACTGGTCCAGTACACAGTACTGATACCAGAGGGTGCCGTTATATATTCCGTGATGTAATCTAAGATGGTGGGAGAAATGGCAGGAAACAGTGTACTATTTAGGGATGGAGTATATTTATCACACTGTTACAAAATACACGCTCTGACATGCTTGGGGTCATGCCACACAGCCCACAGATCTGTAAACTACTCCTAAATAACACTCTGCAGACACGAAAGCAACTCGTAAACTGTTCAATTAGCACACAACACAGCCTGCAGGTTCTAGGCGCTACAGTCTGGAACAGCACGACCGCTACGGTCCCAGGTTCGAATCCTGCCTCGGGCATGGATGTGTGTGATGTCTTTAGGTTAGTTAGGTTTAAGTAGTTCTCAGTTCTAGGGGACTGATGACCTCAGAAGTTAAGTCCCATAGTGCTCAGAGCGATTTGAACAGCCTGCAGTCCTGCTCACATAATAATGTAACAGACACACTCAGGCACCACCTGCTGCCCCCTGCCCACTAGACCGCACAGGAGTCTGTCGGCAATCGAGATGCACCAATAGCCCCTGTGAAGTGAAGCGACCGTAAGCCGCTGAGTCTCGCACAGGTGCCCACAAGAATGAGGCAGTGACATCTCGTTCACACTTGGTACCTGAGAAATTCCCATCGAAATACATGTTCACCTAACCACTGTTGCTGGTGCGAGCAGATGGGAGGGAAGATCTATTTGCAGAGCATATCGACGCCAGATGCAAGCCAGAGCGACCCATCACTCTCACTCCACTGCCGATGGGATGTGAATGTTCTTCGAATGTTATACTGACTTCACATTTCTATCTAAATAACCATCAAGTCATCCCTGGGACTGCTTGCGCATGTGTTTACCATTGCTGGCACAATGATGCATAGCTGTGGGTCCAGTGGGAGCACCATTTGCCATTGTTTTCTGCAGATGAGACTTTTAGCTGTAAAATTATTTTGCACAGATTGCTAAAATGCACTGACAGTTAAACCCGCAAAGTTGTCTACAGATCATCAAATACGTATGAGACTCACAAGGATTTTGGAAGTCAGGAACATATTTACCAGTCTAACTACAATAAAATATTACGATTACTGCTACAGTCTGACACTGATCGTTGAACAGGTAATGTCTCCTCTTGACAGTTGTGCTTCTGGAATGAATCTCAGTATCTGTAGTGCACATAATTTTCCACATAAAAAATCTCTCTCACAGCTTCACGGTTATTGATGTGCTGAATCTATACACCCCACATTATAGGATACATGGTCATCTTCTCTATTCATGCCACAACATAAACCACAGTAACTTTACAATGCAATATACACACATTTTACACAACATAATCCACAGTAACTTTACAATGCAATGTATACATATTTTATTCAAATGGTGCAGTTATCTTTTATATCTGTACAGAACCTGAAAAAATTATGGTATGCCTACACTCACCAGCTCTGTCACTATTCTCCTCAGTCCTAGGGAAGCACCGTCTGCATTTTCTTTCTTTCTACAGACGTGACTTTCAGCAGCAAAAAAACTATTTTACACTGATTAACATATTGCACCGACAACTAAACCTCACAAAGTGCCATACATATTGTCAAATACGGAAAGACTCTTACTCAATTACACTGCTCTCCCACTGAGGACAGGAGCTTGAATATTAGAGCGTGAAACCGATCTCCAACCCAGCAATATATCGCCGCGTACTGTGTCAATGTAATAAGTATACAGTTCATATCCCTCACCATACAGAATTATTCCGTTTACATCATAAAGCTCTCAATGGGTCGAATCCATTCTCAGAACTGTTGTGCAAAGACTGGCTCGTTAACCCCCTCAGTACAAAACTGTTAATGTTTCTGGTCCAGACCTGCCTGCTTACTCGCATTTCTACACCCACCTCTAAACTCTGGGATTACAAGAACAAATGTATTTTTGCATGGGTTAGCATAATATTATACCATTTTTGCAGTACTTCTTGATATCGAGCACATAGCAATATAGCCTGCATATCAGTATTGTCCTAGTAACATAATTCCGAAGATACAGACTGGAAATCATTTCTATACAAACCCAAAACTTTAGCACTTATCCTGCCTGCGAAGACCTTTACGTGAGAACTCAAAACAAACAGACGAAAAATGATATGTCCACTCACGAATGCTGATCTCGGTGATGTAACAGATTCGAAATCATCCCTATAATTTACGAAGTCAACTAAGATGTTCCTGTTTGTAGAGAACCAGCAAACATGTCTTTCACCTGCTACATGCATACACCACAATCCATGGTCCCTCAACTAAATAAAGGCGCGAAATGTGTAGAAGCAATGAACTGAACAATTTACTTGGACAGGAATAATGGCCAATCGCAAACACAAGTCCATACTGAATCTTCTCCAATTTCTGTGTGATCACAAAAGCTATCCAACACATACTAAGTATTAGATCGCTGTTCTGTCGTCTAGAGGACGACACAGTTAGCTCAGCTACATTTCTGCATTCCAACAGACCTTTACATTCAGACGGCTCCTGTCGTTAGCTGGAAACGTGAATCACTCACACCACAGGCCCAACATAGACAGAATCATCCTAGAAAACCGATCACATACATGTTTTATCATTGTACTTACAATTAAATGTTACGATTGCGGTCTCAGTTGAATGACATTCGACAATGAGCTAAATACCAGAAATACACCATGCTGACGGCTGGTGCTCTGGAAATAAAAATACCACTACCTTTCTCATGACTTGACACTCTCTTCCCTCTGCTTTCACAGTATTCCACAGTCACCTCCTTTGCACATGTGAGAACACAAACACATACTTTATAAGCCTGATGTTCAAGGTGAACCTATCACACATCCTCTACTACTACTACTACTACTACTACTACTAAGTATAATACTAGTCGGTAACTGATTTGCTACAATACAAATTAATACTGAGAGAATCATCGATGGGTGGACATGTCTAATAAGTTTTTCTTGTGAGTGATACCACTGTGTCTTGGAAAGATAGTCATAATCGTCTCATATGTTAAACAAACCCGATCGCAACAACTACTGTATGTTACTACCACAGGCGGTCTTGGTTCTACAAGTGCACACAAGTACCTATATTAAAAGCTATACGGGCTTTATAAATCGAGGTATGGCATTACCTCCGAATAGTGTTTTTTTGTCCAGACAAATACTGAGACGATGACTGTAGGAGTGTATATTATCATACCAGCAGACCGGTTACAAGTAACCCATGATGCAACCTCCTGATAAAATTGCTGAATTTTGAAAGTGATTCGATTAAGAAACAGGGTAGGTAACCAGTATTTGCAACTCCCTCACGCCGCTAGATATTTCTGTAGTATTTGTAACGTTTTCTGTCTCGATACCACGTCAGAGATTCTACCATATATCCACTGAGCTATAGGTGATGGTTGATTGAGAAGGAACACAGACAGTAGTAGATGGTGTGCTGATTGAGGTCGTAAGAAATGTTTACCAGCTTTTCAGATCGCTAGTGTTACACTATCCATTCTAAATGATGTCTGTGATTTGGAAGCAAGTCTCCCATTCAACCATATACATGCATTGGATCCTACTGACAATTCCTTTAATGATTACAACCAGTACTCAATCATACAGGGTGAAAAGTATTTAAACTGACAAACTCTGGGAGGTGGTAGGGGACATCAAAACAAATATTTTTGCCTAATGTAATTGTTTTCCTATGCGGATTATTTAAACCGGAGGAGGCATTATTACGCTTTTCACTTGTTAGAGGCCGTATTACGATCTTAAGTTGTTAGAGGGCGTATTACGCTCTTCAGTTGTAGGCAACTGCTGTCCACCAGTGTAGTAGTGCATTGTCTCTGTTTGCTAATTGAGAGATACACGTGGAGTGATTACACTGATATGGATGGAGCGTACTACGTACCGCACAACGGACGAGCTGCACAGCGGGTTTATCAACAACAATATCCCAATCGCCGTATCCCGCATCACATGACCTTTTCTGCTGTGTACCAACGTCTGCGTGATACTGGGTCATTTAGCAGATTATCTGGACAGGGATGCCGTCGCACTGTAAGAACACTGCAATTTGAGGCAGCTGTCCTGCAGCATGTGGAGCAGGATCCTTCAATCAGCACTCGTGCAGTTCCACGTTAGCATGGGGACGAATCAGACGAATGTAAGAACAGTCCTTCGAGAGCAACTGTTACTTTCATTTCACTTACAGCGTGTCCACAACCAGGAACCAGTTGATTATCAACCCAGAGCACAGTTTTCGCAGTGGTACCTGGAACAGTGTGAATTGCATCCTACATTTCCATCCTCTGTGTTGTTTACCCATGAAGCGGTTCTTCTTTAATGTGTGGGTCGGTGTTGTTGGGGACTGTTTAATTGGGCCGTATCTGTTACCAAGGCCATTAAATGGCAGGCACTGTTACAATTTTCTCGCCAGAGCATTTCCAGAATTGCAGGAAGACGTCCCGCTCCCTGCAAGACAACGCATGTGGCTCCAGTATCACGTGGCGCCGGCACATTTCAGTCGTCGTGTGCGTCGATTCCTGGGCCGACGGTTCCCAGAAACGTGGACTGGCAGAGGTGGTCCTATACCATGGCCTGCTCGATCCCCAGATATGTCCCTTCTGGACTTTTTTGTGTGGGGAGAGAGGCGCAACCTTGTTTACGCAACTCCTGTTCAATCAGAAGAGGAACTGGTTGCCTGGATAGTAGCAGCAGCAGGAACAATTCACGATACTCCTGGGGTTTTTGCCCGCGTCAGACAGAACATGATCCGACGGTGTAACCTTTGTTTACGTGTCAATGGAGGTAATTTTGAAAATGTACTGTAATTGAAATTGGGTTGTGTTGATGTGTTATCTCTTGGTCATAAAAAAATGGAAAAGTGGTTGTTCGTTTAATTAATTTGCCGCCAGAGAAATCTTCCTCTACCGATTTAAATACTCCCAGAGTTTGTCGGTTTAAATACTTTTCACCCTGTATATCTGGCACTCCCATATGTCGAAACGAGTCACCTTTCTCGAACCTGTCTGCTGCAGTAAGATTCTAACCCGGTTTTAGTCAGCCCTACACATCTTGCAACTGCTCCCACTTCTACAGCTTTGCGCATGTGGTCGTTCCAGCTTAAGTCGGAACTGAGCAGAAGTCGGATAAAGACATATCCACCACCTTCTGCAGCCCATGTAGGAAGAGAACGACCTGACCTAGTGCAACAGGACCGCGTATTGACCATTCGGTGGAAATGCGTGCATTGTGGTGCGTCTCCAAACTAGATACAGATACTACAGTCCGAAGCAGATCCACGTCAATTCAAATCTATAGCCCAACATGCTGTCTTCGTTATTCTATACCCCCCAACAGAGAAAAATTAAGAACTATAGAAGTTCCACTAACTTCATTCAATATACAACTCACCTAGGCACCGTCTCTCGTGCGATGAGTCATAGCTGTGGTGCGGTCCAGCACGGAGAGAGAGAGATTTCGCAATGCTTGCCAGAATAGCACAGCATGCATCCCTCCTAGCTTTCCAAATGGAACACGCCATCCCTCACTGAATGTACACCTCGAACTGCTGCTGCTGGTGTCGAACGATCCTATTAAATACATAGGTATTGATCCATTGCAGAGGGCGGTTTAAAGATTCATCACCTGTACTGTAGGATAATGACCGTATCCCACAGACTATACTGTAAATCGCAAGAGATGCTCCCTGTTGCCCTGTCTCGTTGTTTGAAGCATTATTTTCTAACACACTTTGTACACTGCCATACATTTTGTTTTTCTCCCATGACTTCGAGATCTGTGTCAGGTCCTAAACTGACATTATGAAGCTCTTATCCTCGGCCTCTCACAGGAAACTAGACATCGCACAGTCTTAATCATTTTGTTACTGCAGCTACCATAACACGTGATGCATGGTGGATGATTTTTAATAAAAGACAGTTACAACATAAGGAAACGAGAAGAATTTATCTGCGTTGTGGAGAGTTTCCAAACTGATGCCCAAAAGTGATTCACGAGCTCTACATTTAAACTCATCTGTCACAGTGATGGAAAATACGATGGCTCTGCGTTCCCTTTGGACTGATTCCTCATATTGCGCTCATGCTCGTGATCACTGCTTCAGTGCTAGCAACCCCCAGAAGGTGTCACACATCCACAAAACTCATTCCCCAACTCAAACAAGCACTGTCAGTCAATCAGTATGTAGTAACCAACAGCACGTCAAAGCATGGATGGGATGGAAAAAGACACCACCGATGTACTGTAATAATAAGCATCACAGTTGATAGTGCAAACAATTTTAGTAATTTTACACTAATCTGAACACTGGCCAATGTTGCGACAGCATATTTCCACAATTTCAGTGTCATAGCTAAACCGCCCCTTCTCTACTTTGCGAGTATCATTGCGAATGTAGATAGAAGAGTGCACAGTATGTCCATTCAGCGTTAATTCTCGAAACATAAATCATCAAAGTATACCAGACGTAGCTCTACATATTTCTAACACCTCGAGCACAGTGCTTAATTTACGATCTATCTCTCTGCGTATAAGAGTCACAGAGCATTCTCATTGTCTTAGGGTAAAATTAGAGAGTGAAAGACCCTCATCACACTGTCATTGACCAACCAGCGCTGCAGCACCGTTACCGCATTAATCTGCAACCGATCAGAAGTAGACGGCTACACGCCACGTCTCATGAATGAATGGAGCTTTCCGAGTCCTCACCATCCAAGTGCACGAGATTTCTCGAAATGCGCCCACGTCGAGGAGCTTAGCACTTCTTATTGATGTAGTATCAGATATCAAAGTCTCGTGATGTAATAGCAGATGGTTAAGAAGAACAAGAAACGGATGATTTTTATGCAAGATGGAGCTCCAGACAGATGGAGTTGCACGCATTTTTACGTAAATCAATCAAGCTAACAAATATGAAGTATTGTTCTAGAATCT
This sequence comes from Schistocerca piceifrons, assembly GCF_021461385.2. NCBI lineage: Eukaryota > Metazoa > Arthropoda > Insecta > Orthoptera > Acrididae > Schistocerca > Schistocerca piceifrons. The sequence continues at coordinate 589,505,559 of NC_060141.1, forward strand.
AGGACCGGTACCTGGAAGGTATTGGTACGAGAGAACATAAACACACGGCTAAGTCTACAACGTTCCGCACTTAAAACGGGCTATAATGCTAGATCTCTTGCGTTTCCGCACTATCAGTCGTATGGAATGTAGCGCTGTTGATATTACAATGTAAGAAATATATTTCAAGCGGATGACATACATTCTTCTTCTTGGTTTCTCTACGATGTACAGTTTTGAATTAAACCTTGATTAAACATTAAGAGTTTCACTTTTCCTATGATAATTGGTTTTTTTAAGTAAAAGAAAGGAGTACAACTATATAGAAGAAAAGTGTTGAATATGTTACCAGACCCTTTATATAACCTCATTCAGTTTCTAGACGATTCACCACCCCGGGAATCTAACAAGACACTGATCACAAACGTAAAGAAAGTTATCGCTATGACGTAATCCCCGATAGGTGTGCAACACAACCAACACTCAGGTAACACAGGTACGATCTTAACTAACCGAAGCTACTGGGAAAAGTACCTTATTGTATGATACCTTAATCTATGATTGTTTTATAACTCTGATAGAGAATATGAGGGTGTGTCAAACGAAAACCTTAAATTTGTAATAACAAATCGAAATTTCGCGCCGTTATCCTGTAAGTTGGTAAGCGTGCTACAAACAGCGTGCAGAACGGCCTGTAGGTGGCAGCATAGTGCAGATGCACGCATACCATCGCAGTATCAGTATAAAGATGGCCGCCCCACTTGCGACTTGCACCAGGAAAGAACACCGTTCTGTTATTCGGTTTTTGCGTAGTGAAGGTGTGAAACCTATTGTAATTCATCGACGAATGAAGGGTCAGTACGGTGATGTACGTTTGTCACAGCAGCAAGTCTACGAATGGAGTAGGAAGTTCGCAAATGGTGTGACTTCTCCTCGTCCAAGTCAGGCACAACTAGTTGTGACTCCACAGAACATTGCAGCAGTTGAAGCCATAGTGAAGGAAAACAGCCGAGTGACACTGAATGACATTGCAGCATGTTTGCAGATTAGTCATGGGTCAGCACACCACATTGTGCATGATGTGCTCCAGTTTCACAAAGTGTCTGAAAGATGGGTGCCAAGGCAGCTGACTCCTGAAATGAGAGAACGACGTGTTGATGTTTGTGAAGAACTTCTTCGGCGCTTTGAACGAGAAGGTGATGGCTTCCTTGCAAGAATCGTTACTGGGGACGAAACCTGGGTTCACTTACACCAACTGGAAACGAAGAGAGCAAGCAAGGAATGGCGCCATTCCTCATCACCAAGTGATTTCCAAATGTTTGGACCACTCAAAGACGCAATGGGAGGAAAGAAGTTCCGTTCTGATGAAGAGGTACGCCACGCGGTGCATGAGTGGTTGCGCGGACTACCAAAAGAATTTTTTTCTAAAGGAATTTATGCACTTTGTAAGCGGTGAAGGACTTGCATTGAGCGTGGGGGAGATTATGTTGAAAAGTGATACAGCTTTGTACCATAATAATATTTAAAAAATATTTAAGGTTTTCATTTGAATCACCCTCGTATATTTACGGAAAACATACCCTGGTAACATTAAAGGAAGAAAGAAAGTTCGTTCTTTTACACTGTGAAAAATTGATATCCCTTGTTGTCATTTAAATTCTCAGAAAGTATAAACAGATGTTCCCGCAACAGTCTAATTTCTTAGGTGCTTCATCTTGCTACGATGTAGGGATGAGCGTAGAAGAAAACCCTAAAGATGGTCGGTGGAACTACTGCCTCGTTACCCCGGTTTCTGCGGGCCAGCGCCTTTTACAATCCTGAGACTGGAGTCGAACGGCCGCAGGCGGGTCACGCTCGCGGGGAACGACAATAAGAGCAGGAAATTAGCAAATAGTCTCCTCGTGAGGAGGCGACGACGGCGCGACCGGCGGTCGTTCGGCCGTCCTGCGAGAGCCTCTGCCGCCGCCGCCCGGCCTCCCCAGGGGCAAAAAGGCCGTAAAAGACGGCCGCTCCGTTTCGGCGGCGCGCGAAGTGGCGTCATCAGCGGGAATATAATAAAACGGGCGAGGGCCGCGCGCTCAAGTTATGCCCCTGGGGGGCGCTGCGGGCCCAGATGGCGCTACGGCGCTTCAGATGGGGGGTGGGAGTGGGGGGGGGGGAGGGGAATGCTCCTCCGCAGTCGGCAGACGTCCAGGATGTGCCACGTCCACCCACTCACCCGGTACACTTAAGGGGGCTGCAGTGAACACGTTGTGGCCCCGCATGCCACCAGTGCTCACCTAGCTGAAAAGTAAGTGCGGCCATCATCTAGATAGTGAAAGATGTGCGTGCATGTTGTAAGGTGGCGTGGTCTCCGACCTCACCATCGTATTCTGCGTATCAAGACGTTTCATTCGAGCCCAAACTCGATAGGTTAGAATCAATTTTACGTATTTCCATTTAATCGATATGCAAATCCAATAAATAAATCGCAAGTGCGCACCGAGATTAAAAACATTCAAGACACGACGGCCACAGTAATTTTTGTTCATTGGAGGCAACCAGCTGGCTGGAAAGTCCGTAGGTGGGTGAGTTAGCACGCAGCTGTGCCAGCCAGGCGACCGCCCATGGACCAAAACATTTTTTGCCAGAGAAAAGGGATAATGGCCTGCGTGTTCACCTCAAAAGCAAAACCCGCTGTATTGTTTGGGAGAGCCGCAACATACGCATTTTTTGATGGACCCAGTGCGCAGATTCAGAGTTCTCAGAAGTGGACAGTAAATGCCTAACACAGATGCTACATACTTCCGGATTGGTCGGCTTAGCCATTCTCCCATTTGTAAGAGAAAGGCTGATTGATGGACTGTTTCTGAAGCAATGAGCCGGAGGAGTGACGAAAAGACAGCCAATGATATACCCTTTCGCTTTTTGCGTGGAGGGAAGTCGATCCAGTGATGCTCTAGTACGCAGAGAGTGAGGAACAAAGTCTCTACTCAGTACTGCACTGAGAGAGCACCTCCGTCGCTAGCGAATCGGAGTGATACTCTATATTGAGTCGCTTGCGATTAAGCATTTATTCACTGTGTTGGACACGACACTCAATGTGCGATGTGAACATAGACAGAGTTAGTTAGCGCCTGCGGGCTAACATTGAGTGACATCGCGGTGGACTGGTTATCTGACCGGTGTACCACGCCATTAGTTAGACCAGTAGTGAGAGTTCGACTGGCGAAGATCAATCCAGATAGAAACAGATAGTTTTGTTATTTTTCAGCGGCGGACGATGCAGGCAGCAGTCGTCGCAGCTCACAATATTGTGCACTACAGTGTAGGTGAGCCCCATCTTTCCTCCATTAGAAATAACATACTTCATTCACGTCACTCCTTTACATTTTTCACGCGACACCCTTGACCATACTTAGAAAATTTCAATCGGATAATTATTCAAGTTGAGTAGGCGCGGCTCTCAGCCATTCTGCCGAGTAAATAACAATCTTAAAGAAAAGGGACAAAGGAGCTTTCCCAAACTTTGTATGTAAATGTCATTAACAGGATTCCTATCCATAAGAGGTAACCTCCTATTCCAAAAAGAACCCAGAAATTTGTGTATCAGTTTATAAATAAAAGTTTCGCTTTATTTTCTTAAATTTTGCAATAAATAATATTTTCTGTTCGTTTAATGTTTTTCTTACACTAACTAGCAATACTCCAGTACCCAAGTATCCCACTAGTTACGTAAGAAAATTGAATATTTTTGTGTCTTTTCCTTACAGTGGACGACTGAAGAAGATATTTATTGCTGAAAGTTTTTCAGGCATTTTTTTTAATTTTTTTTTTGGTACATTAGGAGCGTCTGTCTGACTTCTGTAGTAGTGTGGGATTGAAATTGCTTCATGCAGGAGCCAATGGGTACTTGTCAGATCAATCCGTTGCGTAACACGTCAACATAAGACCCACACACTGACAGTGTGTGTGTGTGTGTTTTAAAAACTTCAGTTACTATAAAATGTAAACTTTGACGGCCAGAACTGTCATAATTAATAAAATACGAATATTCTTGGCTATCAAGCTATTTTCGGATGGATTTCATACTAAAAGCCAACGTTTCGGCCCCATCTGCGGAGGATATTTTCAAGGGAGAGCACAGCTTCTTTTAGTGTCTGATTCATACCCCAGCTTGCTACTGACTGCAGCAAAATTCCGTTTATGAGTGCTCCCGCGCAGTGACTTCGGCGTCAGTGGCTTTGGATACCCGGGCACAATTGGCCGTGATCAGTTGCCGTCGTCCGCTGTTGCTATTTCCCCATGGTTGAAGACTCGTACACATCTTCTTCAGTAGCGGGATCCAGATGTCATTCGATTTCACACCCTCCTCCTTGCTGCTGAAATCCCTGGGGTTTTTTACGTGGTCTCCTGGTTGCAAAGTATGCTCCGCAACAGGAGATTTGGTCAGTGACTACCCCTTTTGCTGTTGCCCTGGTGCTCTTCTAGTCATTTTTTAATGTTCTTTTTGTAGAGTGCCACAACTGTTGGAGTCCTACAAATTCTTGCTTTTTCCAGTGGTTTGCGAGCATCCTTGGCCAACTTTAGGTGATCCTGTAACTTCCGGGTGGAGTTCTATATTACTGCCATGTTCCATTTTCTCAAGGTTTTTGCTATACGGTCAGTAACGTCCTTAACGAAGGGCAGGAATACTTTCGATTTCAGAAGTGCTTGTTCATCACTGTGATCTTTCTGCAGCGGTCTTAACGCTCTTTTTACCTCATCGGGCGAATAACCGTTCTTGAGTGATGCACTGGTGAGGTCTTTTAATTCCGCGTCAAACAGTTCCGGGCCACAAGTGTTCCCTGCTTTATACGCTAACGTCTTCCTGATTCCTTGCTTTTGTTATGGATGGTAGTTCGAATCCTGGTGTAGGTAACAGTTTGTATGGGTGGGTTTTTGCTATACTGATGGCTCTGAGCACTATGGGACTTAACTTCTGAGGTCATCAGTCCCCCAGAACTTAGAGCTACTTAAACCTAACTAACCTAAGACATCACACACATCCATGCCCGAGGCAGGATTCGAACCTGCGACCTTAGCGGTCGCGCAGTTCCAGACTGAAGCGCCTAGAACCGCTCGGCCACCCCGGCCGGCAGGTAAACTGATGTGCAGAACTGTTCCACAGCGGACAACGGCAACCGACAACGGCCAGTTGTGCATAGGTGTTCAAAGCATGTGACGACAAGCCACTGCGCGGAAGCACACATAAAAGGAAATTTTGTTGCAGTCAATAGCGTACCAGGGTGTGAATCTGACACTCCAAGAAGCTACGATCGCTCTCTAGAATGTCCCCCGATGATGGAGACGGAAACATTGGGTTTTAATGTGAAATACAGCCGACCACGGTATAATAGCCAGGAAAATTTTATTAATTGCTTAAGTCACTGTCATAGGTGGTGATCAGTAGCCCTGAAACTCTAGTGATGTAACACAGGGTGACTCCGTGATGATGACGCAAGCCTTCGGGGATGTTGGACGAGGGTAAATGTATCAGTTTGAGGTAAGTGACCCTCGTCTGGAACTGACCGAGTCGAAAGATGTACACAAAAATCGTTCTGATTCCTCTGACAGTGAATCTCTTTTACTGTAAGCTGTTTGCTTTCCAGATTCTGAAACGAGGTAGTATGGATTAGACGAAGCAAAAAATTGTCTTTTTAACATAGGTTCTAAAAGCTTAAGAGCTACGAGGACTTGTCCAGAAGAAGGAACGTATTTAACAGAGGCAAAGAACAACAAGTGCTCATAGCTCTTAAGGCCTGCACTTTAGAGCCCATGTTTAGTGTCTTTTCTTTTTTTTTTTGTTTTCTTCGTTTACGTCCATACCACCACCTATCACAATATGGGAAGACATTATCTTGCAGTAGAAGGGATCCAATATCAGAGGAATGAGAATGATTTTCTAAGACTTCCGCAGTAGGATTGATAGATTTACCCTTCTCCATCATCCTTGAAACCACCCTGCATGTAAAGACCATGAAAAAATTTCTAATTCTGATTCGATTAAACATCTCTAAAGTAGACACACACGAAATTACACTCCTCCAGTCATAACTGCGAGTCTTTGATGGCTCTGCCATACGGCTGATCAGTACTGCAACATATGAAACATTATTTCACTTTATTACAATAATGATGAAAAGATTTATTTAATTTTATACAATCCATTGCCACAAGAGTATGTCGAATATTTACAGCTGTCTTTGATGATGAGGACGATGTTTGTTTGTCGGGCCCTCAATTGCACGGTCATCAGCACCCGTACAAATTCCCAATTTTTACACAGTCCAAGCGAGCCACTGTCACGAATGATAGATGACGATTAAATGATGATGGCAACACAAACACCCAGTCTCCGGGCAGAGAAAATCCCCAACCCGGCCGGGAATCGAACGCGGGACCCCTGATCAAGAGGCAGCAACGCTAGCCGCTAGACCAAGAGTTCCGGACAATGCTGTCTTTGAACAGTCATGCTTCTCCTGATGCATGCAACTACAAACTTTTCTCTTAAAGCACGACTTCAGGCTTTACAAAAATACGGTTCCATCTGAGACTTGAATAGGACTGGTGTCCTAGCTAGGTTATGTTGACCGTTTCATCAGAGTTCACGAAATGAGGCACAGCGAATCAACGCTCGGCTCTATATCGACCTCCGTGCAATGATGGTTCAAATGGCTCTGAGCACTATGGGACTCAACTGCTGAGGTCATTAGTCCCCTAGAACTTAGAACTAGTTAAACCTAACTAACCTAAGGACATCACAAACATCCATGCCCGAGGCAGGATTCGAACCTGCGACCGTAGCGGTCTTGCGGTTCCAGACTGCAGCGCCTTTAACCGCACGGCCACTTCGGCCGGCTGTGCAATGATGCTGCGGCACTGAGAGAGTAGGCGTTTGCTCAGGAGCACCTCCCATTCGCCATTGGGGACATCCAAATGTCTGTGGTATCGATGAGCGTTGTCATCTTCGGTGTGGCACCGTGATCTTTGGACGATACCTCACATGCACACACTTTCATACAAATTAGGACAGAGCACGTAAGTGAATGGCTTTATGAAGGCAGCAAGTTGTACTGGCATCTGTTAGCTTCTCGATTATAGAGATCTGCCATGGGGTAGCCCAGAGTGACTGTAATAGCTGACGATCTGAAAAATCATTTAATAGTGCTTCAGCACCTCTCGTACGGGAATCGTGATATTCAGTGACACAGTGTTACCACATGTAACACACCAGTGACACAGCAACGTACATCGTCTTACCCAGCTCAGTTCCTGAAAAATTAGCCAGCATGCAAAGATATTCTACTTCATCTTATCGTTAGCCTCCAACCATGGCTCACTGTACGTAGACATAAGAAAAAGAATGACTTTCGCCTCAACCGCCACTTCGTCTAAATACATTATAACAAGATGGCGGCGCCCTATTTTAGACACATTCAAGAAAAGTGTGAATAAAAGGAATGATCCTTCTGGTAAATCACTATGCAATACGTGTGTTGTTGACAGCAAACGCCTTATTTCTCTTAAGCATGGGCAGAAATTACAATCCCGTGATTAGAATCCTATCTACATCAGGGCCTACTCTTTACGAATCTAAACTTCTACTTTAGAATAGTATATTAATACCTTCAGCTGCTGACGGGCGTTGATATATATCAACGGGGACAGATGAAAATGTGTGCCCCGACGGGGACTCGAACCCGGGCTCTCCCGCTTAGATGGCTGCCGCTCTATCCAGCAGAGCCACCAAGGGCACAGAGGATAGTGCGACTGCAGGGACTATCTCGCGCACGCCTCCCGCGAGACCCACATTCTCACCTTATATGTCCACACACTACATTCGTAGTGTCCCTACCCAACGCACTCACTACTCGTGGAAGACATCCTTACCAAGTCCCATAAGAGTTCGGGTAACATGTGTGCATCCGCATAGAAGAAGAAGATCAGGGCCGGTATTGGCTCAGATGGCTCTGAGCACTATGGGACTTAACTTCTGAGGTCATCAGTCCCCTAGAACTTAGAACAACTTAAACCTAACTAACCTAAGGACTTCACACACATCCATGCCCGAGGCAGGATTCGAACCTGCGACCGTAGCGGTTGTGCGGTTCCAGACTGAAGCGCCTAGAACCGCTCGGCCACTCCGGCCGGCATGGCCGGTATTGCCAGAACTATATACTTATAAGGACTGGCATGTGGACGTATAAGGTGAGAATGTGGGTCTCGCGGGAGGCGTGTGCGAGATAGTCCCTGCAGTCGCACTATCCTCTGTGCCCTCGGTGGCTCAGATGGACCGCCGGCACGGTAGCTCAGCGTGTTCGGTCGGAGGGATGTTCGCCCTCTGTAATAAAAAATAAAAATAAAAAGAAACTGAGTAAGAGAATCAACGATCAACTTGAACGAGTGTCCTGTGACGTCCGCCCAGACCAAACGCAACGAACTACATCTAACAAAAAGAAAGGGAAAAAAAAGATGGATAGAGCGTCTGCCATGTAAGCAGGAGACCCCGGTTTCGAGTCCCGGTCGGGTCACACATTTTCACCTGTCCCCGTTGGTATACAACAACGTCCGTCAGCAGATGAAGGTATTAATAAATAATTCTAATTTAGTTCAAGATGGCTGCAGATCATCAATGGACATGTCCGAAAGAACAGACACCGTGTCCATATAAGTATAAACTTCTACTTGTTGTAAAAGTAATTCAATATCATCATAGTTAACAGACCTCGCACATTTTGCATCTTTCATATGGGAGAATAGAAGATACAATAAAATGAAATTAAGTTCAAATGATACAGCAACCAATCTACAAATACTTAATAATCCTCAACCTCTTCGACCTTACTCTTCTGCATGTGACTATGTGGAAGTATGTCGGCATACGGCCTGAGACAAATGGACGAACTGACTAACCTCAACTACGGAAAATATTTCAGCACTAGATAAGTGAAAGTTAAAATTCCCCTTTTTAACAGCGAGTATAAGAAAGAGAGCAGTAAAAATGACGAACTGTGAAAGAAAAACAACTCATAAAACCATAGTATGTGGTAATATGACATAAAATTAAAAAAAAACACTGACGATGCTACAACTCCAGCGAAACGCGTCTGGGTAAGGAAAAAAATGTATTCTCAAGGCGTAACCCATCCAAAAACAGAGTAAAGAGAGTTAAAATGAATTCAGCATTTTTCTACTAAGGTGGTTAATGTGCACGCCACGGTGTCCGCTGCTCAACCGTTGTGTGTTGCTGTTGCTAATTCGTAATGGCAGATCAAAGATAACTGAATGGTAGTAAACAGCAAGAAATGAGAAGCGCTCAGTAGTATAATCTTGGCCCTCACAAATATCTGTTTTATCCGACATGTCACGATTTCCGAGGTTGTGGCTAGGTTACAACCTTTATAGTCTTGGTTGTTACAAATTTTTTATCGTCTTTGGAATAAATCGCAATTTTCGACGTGGTGGGGCTAATAGCTCGGCTTAATTCACGTCAGTAAAACAAAGTACCAGATAACGTCATTCACGAAGCATAGGAAATTGCGAACGAACACGTTTTCTCTTCCCTTTATTCATCAGGTGAATTGTTGCCAACAGAAGCATACAACGTAAAAGCGACAGAACTTTTACCGTATAGGGCGTATTTTTTAAAATTTTCACGGCTAGTTAAGGGTTTTTAAGCCATTAACGTTCAGCTAGAAGAAGGGGCAGTACATATCTACATAGGAGCTTATTCACATTATGTGCTTTCGTTCATTTTACCTGTAAGTTAAACTGTTCGTTATGGTATGATAGTTGGTAGCCACGGGGTAGGAAATGTTCACTTTTTCAAGCTAAATAGTGGATAATGGCTTAACAATCCGAAAATAGTAGTCTAAGTTTAAATACACTGCGCAGCAAAATTAAAGGACAACTTTTTGCAAATCTTGTAATTGTCTCTCATTGCAACGCATAAGGTTGAAAACTGACTCCAAGGTCCCTACTGCCTTCTTGTGTAGTGGTTGAAAAGTGTGACGCCTTGTGATGTCGCTCTAGATCCCGACGACACTTCAAACGCAAGACTACCGCTTAGAACTTCATATGAGAAGTAAGGTGAGTCAATGATGGCACCAAATTTCCACACAACTCTGCTTAATGCTATTGTGGACGTGTGAATCGATGGAGAGGTCGTCACAACCCCTCTTATCCATAAAATAACCCCTTATCTTGACACCTCTGCATTGGAGGTCAGAACTGCGACATCCATCATTGAAATCACACGGTTTTCCTCTGGGTGCCTGAGGAATACATTTCAAATACAAATGGTTCAAATGGCTCTGAGCACTATGGGACTTAACATCTGAGGTCATCAGTCCCCTAGAACTTAGAACTACTTAAACCTAACTAACCTAAGGACATCACACACTTCCATGCCCGAGGCAGGATTCGAACCTGCGACCGTAGCGGTCACGCGGTTCCAGACTGAAACGCCTAGAACCGCACGGCCACACCGGCCGGCATTTCAAACACACAGCCACTCAGAATTGACGGATAAAGCCCTCAGAAAGTGGCACTTTTAAAGTCCCAGCAAAAGTGCGTGAGTGTCACTGACGGTGTTCGCAAACTGGGAGATCTTAGACGGGCGCTTTGCCATTCTATTCACGCACATCTCAATGTTGCAGCTCCGCCCCCCTCACGCCCTTCCGCGTGATCGCAACACAGCAGAGCACGAAACAGAAAGGCTGAAAAATCATAAACACCCTTTGTTGCTTCGGATGACTTTCAAACATCGTCGAATGGTTCTGAACGGTCCCTAGTGGTTCCAAACTGTATAACAGAACAAAATTACGGTCACACTACACTTCAAAGGGGTCGTATCAATGATGTTGCAGCTCCTCGACGTGATTAGGGTAGGGATGAATCGTCTGTAGTCGGCGGAGCCGTGGGGGGGGGGGGGGGGGCGCAGTGTCGAACATTGTCAAGAACGTCGTCCTGTTGCTTACCGCACTCCGAACTGTCGTTTTCGACTGCGAAATGTGTGGGAATCAATGACTCAAGAGACGGGATGGTTTGATTGACGCCCTTTACACCATCTAATGAGGGTCTTTCATATCGATTCTGGTAGGCGGTGTATCTGAAATGTTTTCCTTCGTCATCTATAACCGCGTGATTTGAACGCTGTGTTCTTACCTCCATCGCAGAGGCCTCAAAAGGAGAGATGAAATTTGGTTAAGACGTTCCCATTGTGTGACACGTCCACGGTGGTGTTGGGAGCAACTGTGTTGAAGTTGGTGCAAATTTTATTTCATTCACGTTACTCCTCACATGAACTTCTGAGTTGTGGCGTGGCCTTTTACTCGCACGTCGACGCGTTGCTATTTGAAGCGTCACCGATGCTGATAGTGATGTCGCAGAGCGCCACGCTTTTGCACTATTACAGAGCAAAGCTGTAGAAAGCTTGGAGCCAAATTTCAAACTTATGGGTGGAGTGATAGACAGTTACAGGATTTCGAAAATGTTATCCTTTAACTGTGTTGCCGAGTGTAAGTACACTCTGGAAGTATAATGCTCAGATATGTGTGAATTTCTAAAGGACAAAACTTCTGAGGTCATCGGACCATAGACTTACACACCACTTAAACTAACTTACGCTAAGAACAACACACACAGCCGTGCCCGAGGGAGGACTCGAACCTCCGATGGGAGTGGCCGCGCTGTCAGTGACATGGCGCCTCTAACCGTGCGGCCACTCCGCACGGCTCTGGAAATACCCACAATGAAAAAGATAAGAAGGAGAAGCCAACAGTAATTGATCAAGAGGCTTTATTTGTAAAGCAGCGTCTGATACATTTACGAAAACATAAATGATTGTTAAACAATGCACGGTGAGTCTCAGGAATAATCAGATTGAAAAAGTGTTAACTGAACCTGTCGTTCTATCTGATACTGCTTCTCTGTCTCAAGTTAAAAGTTAGCTTACCCGAAGCTCTTCTGTCTCCTTGACTGTGGCAGAATCCCAGAGATCGAACCTACAACAGGTGTTTCCGAACCGAAAAATAGCAAATCAACATAATTTAGAATAAGAGGTAGCTTTTACAGCCTTGGACGATATAAGCGCACAATTCTGGATTACTAGTCGTACACCCTGTACTCCACCGAATTAGAAATTATGAGAGAAAAATTATCAAATGAGAAATTAATGTTCATGGAATAACGTGGGAGCCCAACTTGAAAGGAAGACGGACGATATTGTTGACCATGAGAGATACAACATTTGAATACAAAGGGTGGCAAGTATGGAAATTCTTACCCAAGCAGCATAGCTGTGAGGTGTGCAGTCAACTCACAGAGGATGCTGAGTGAGCGCACAATTACGGCAATCGCGGTAGGCGTGTCCACACTCTCCTGGTGCGACTGGAGTCTTACTCATGTGCTTCTACAGGCAACTAACTTAACATCATATAAAGCAGATGATAATTAGTTGAAACCCTCAGCTGCCGACAGGTGTTGTTGACATACCTCGATGGGGACAGCTGAAAATGTGTGCCCCGGCCAGGACTGGAGCCCGGGATCTCCTGCTTACATGGCAGACGCTCTATCGATCTGAGCCACCGAGGACACAGATGAACGCGACTGCAGGGACTTATCCCTTGCTCCCGTGAGACTCACATTCCCAACTGTCCACAATCTACATACGTAATGTACCTAATACATAATTGCCCATTCACTCATTACTCGCACCAGCTAAGGTGACGATTCCCGTAAGAGTTCGGGCAACCTGTGCGTCCTGGTCGGGGCACACATTTTCAGCTGTTCCAATCATGGTATATCAACAACACCTGTTGGCAGCGGAGGGTTCCATCTAATTACCATTTATTCTAGAGAAGCTGCACGGTCATCAATGGTATGTGTTCTTTCGAGAACAGTTACTATCTTCATATATATTAAGCAAAGATGGTGGAATCTTCCATTCTAATTCGCTCTATCAGTTTAAGATCCAAATAGCACCGTAAATAACCTGCATCAGAAGTGGCGCAAAGGTGGTGCGTCTATGTGTGCGCCTTCACGTGGTTGCCTGTCCCCCATGGAGAACGCTGGGACAGCATATTGTTTGCCTCAGTGGAAAAACAGTAAAGTGCCTACACTCCCTGCAGCCAAACCTAACGGGAAGGGTTTGCTGCATATTCTTAGGCAGAGTGGTTTGGAGACACCCTGACACTCAGGATAAATAATTCTGAAATGTTTTATTCAATGATTTATGCCATCTTGTGCCTTTCTGAAGCGATGTGTTTCGTGGTTGATCCCACCATCCGACTGCACTGTAGCCAAGCAGCACACCGCTGAGTTCAGATTACAGAGGAAAATCGACGTTTTGTGAAAAATTTGTACATGAAGTTTTCCGACCTTGTAAATATTAACAATCGACCCATGATTGCTGTCATGCCTCCTGCGTGTATCTGCGATCGACTGTTAGGTGCACTTTGTTTATAAGCGCTAGTCGAAACAATCGCTATAGGCTACCTATAGTAGATGCGCCTTCACGTGGTTGCCCCTGCCCCCTGGAGAAGCGCTAGGACAGCCTATTGTTTGCCACTATGAAAGATTTATAGCTACCAAAAACACTTGTCGTAACATGCAGGCTTTCGTGGCCGTTATCACTGAAGTTAAAGTCCTCTGGTTTGTTAGGCCGCGTCACGTTTCTTCAGTTGACTTTTCGATCCCTCCTGTAGAAAAAAGTACTCCGTCTTCAAGCCACAAGTGGCCCATCGGGACCATCCGACCGCCGTGTCATCGTCAGTGTGGATGCGGATAGGAGAGGCGTGTGGTCAGCATCCCGCTCTCCCGGTCGTTATGATGGTGTTCTTTGACCAGAGCAGCTACTATTAGGTCAAGTAGCTCCTCAGTTGGCATCACGAGGCTGAGTGCACCCCAAAAAATGGCAACAGCTCATAGCAGCCCAGATGGTCACCCATCCAAGTGCCGGTCACTCCCGACAGCGATTAACATCGGTGATCTGCCTGGAACGGTGTATCCGCTGCGGCAAAGCCATTGCCTTCCCTCCTGTACAAGATCGCAGCAAATCAGCAAATGGGTCGGAACGTCAGTTGTCTGAAGAAATATGATGCGACCTAGCAACCCAGAAAGCCGGCCGGGGTGGCCGAGCGCTATTTCGGCCGATTCTTGAATACTGTTCCTCAGTCGGGAATCCTTATCACATACGAATGACAGAAGAGATAGAGAAGATCCAACAAAGAGCTGTAGGTTTCGTGACGGGATCGTTTAGTCCGCGTGAGAGCGTAACAGAAATGCTCAACAAACTCCAGTGGTAGACGTTACAACAGAGGCGTTGTGTATTACAGAGATGCTTACTATTAAAATATCGAGAGAATGCTTTCTGGAAAGAGTCGGATAACGTATTACTTCCTGGCGCATACATCTCGCGAAAAGACCACTACGATAACATTTCAGAAATTTGCGCTGAATCAGAGGCTTACCGACAGTCATTCTAACCAAGTGCCATTCGCGAGTGGAAGAGGGGATAAGTTAGTGATACCAGAAGTACCCTCCACCACAAACAGTTAGGTGGCTTGGGAAGCGTGCTAAGGATTTAGATGAAAACAAAACACATAGGTTTAAGCAGATTGACTGTCAAACCAGGTGATAAACATACAACGCAACAAATATGAGTCATGCAAGTAACAAAGAGACTGCCAAATGAAAATGCCACATAGAACGACAACTGTTGAATAGTTTCAAATTAATATTAATGACGATATCACATACTAAAAACGAGTGTCTCACCTGCTGGTCCCACTGTCTTCTGCGTTGCGTTTTAGTCTTCACGAGCGGGTCCTCTGCCATTGTTTTGGAAATGTCAAAGATATGAAGCTTTACCATGGCTTGTAGTCAACATTAACCAGTAAATTCCCCTATAACATGACTGCAGAAGTCCATTCAAAAGTCAGAGAAAAACAAGGGTACCATCCCTCCAATAGGATCATGCCTAATACCTAAGTGTGGTGTTGAAATCAATCTTCTGACTAGCATTAAAAGTTCGTAAGTGTTGGAAGATAACATTTAAAAATCAGTGGAACCTCAGGAAGCTGTGCAATGAGAGACAGAAATGTTTCCAGACCAGATGTGTTTTTAAGATAACTGAGTATGTAATCCAACCAGAAAGACTGAGATACGTACACCATCATTCGTCCATAACTGTCAGAATGCTATCAGCCTGCAACCGATTCGCATATCCCATCGTTCCGTCGCCCCTTGTTATCCAGTAGCTTCCCTCCATATAAAAGAGCAACGCACCGGGGAGCACATTTTCCACTCAGCGATTGTGCATCGTATAATCAGCAATCCAATCAGCTTCAGTTGCTGATTTTCTTTACGCATGAGCACATTTAATTATAGTGGGGTATTAATTTTTTGTGCGCGACCGCCTGGCAATCTCGTTAATTGAAGTAAGAGTTTTAACTCCTGATTTTACACTGGGATGTAGCGGGGCGCATCCGACCCGTCGAGAGGGTGGCGCCGGATCGGCACAACTGCAATGCGTGTGTATGTGTGTGAGAGAGAGAGAGAGAGCCAGAGAGAGGAAGGAAGGGAGAGAGAGAAAGAATGAGAGAGAGGGTTGGGGGAGAGGGGCTGTGGGATTCGGAGGACGAGGACAGACAAGGGAAAGAGAGAAAGAGGAAAGCCAAAGGGCCAAAGTGAGGAAGGAAGCGGGAGGGGGAAAGTATGTCCAGGGTGGTAGCCGGAACAATGTTTTCGGATTCGTGCGGTGAAATGTGAGAGAGGAAGAAGGAATGGTTTTCCGCACCTTTGTTCGCGGCCGCAGCAGTAAAGTGCAGGACTTATGGAGGGGTGCACAAAGCTGGAATCAGGGCCACGGCAGCGACTCTACGGGCCGGTTTATTGGTTTCCATTAGGAAATTGGTGGGGCGCAAATTTGTCTTAATAGCCGCTAAATTATCCTGGGGCCAAACGGTCGAGGTCGAAGGAGCGGCAGACGATTTCTGTGTTCAGTGAGAATTAGGTTTATGTTACGTGTCAGCTCACACACCTACGAAAGAATAACGTAATTTTCGTTTTCATATTTGCCAAACCCAAGAGCACGAAGAGTCACAACATTCATTCGACAAATATCGAACTAGCAATTTCGAACCAATTTTGTTTTTTCGTTTTACCATCCACACAGTGTGATCGATCACAAAGTACTACTTAATGTATTTTTGTGTTAACGTTATTAGAGATGAATATAGAATAAAAACGACGACGAAAATAAATCTCTTTTAGCGACAGAAAGGGTGTGATAATTACATTGCAAAATCCAGATTAACGTGCCGGTCCCATATCACGAAGACTCATTGAAGAACTTGTTCTTCTGCTTTCATCTTTCTTCTTGGCTAAAGCCCTTTACTTCAGTACGCCTCAGTCTACTTCGAGCTTGTTATTCCACCTTGTCCTTGCATGGCCTACATTTCTTTTACCAGCCGGTGATTTATTTCTTACGATTTTCACAATCATCCCTTCATCCATACGGTCTATTTTTTTTCGTTCTATTCATGCTTTCTCGTATATACCAACTCGTAAATGGAGTCCAATTTACACTCTTTTCTAACACATCACTACTCTCTCTGTCAGTGTTTTCCCTGCAATTTTCCAAAAACTTTTCACGTCTGTGATTTCCAGAAATCTTCTAGGTTGTGATGTTTCAGCTCATGTATCAGCTGTGTATGTCATAAATAGTCCCACTATTGTTTTGAATATTCTTGCCTTTGCGTCTTTTCCTAGACGTTTGCTTTTCCAGATTGCATCATTTAAACACCCTGCTACGTTGTTTATTTTTGCCACTTATTCTGCAACATCCTTTTCGACATTTCCACTGATGGACGATTCAATACTAACGTATTTCAATGTCACTAACGTTCAAATAATTTTTCCATCTGTTTACAGTCTGTATCTAATTTATTTCACGAATATGGTCGTACATTCAGCTTTGTTTTGAGTGGGTTTAACCATATCTACTTTTCTGGCTGCCACATTAAATACAGAATATCCTAAAACTTCCACTCGCTATCTTCATTGTTCACTACATGAACAGCATCGTTAGTGTAACAAATGTTTTTCATTTCTTCGTCCCCTGTTCTTTAACCACTTCCAACAAATACCTTCTGTATCATATCGTCCACTGTGTTAAATAGTGACCTGCTCAAAGAGTCATCTTCTCTGACACCACTCTTAACTGGTACTCATCTAGTTGACTTGGAATAAATTTTCCCCTCGAATAAATGTCTTCAGTTGTTTCTATTAATTCGGAAGGAATGCACCGACTATAGAGCAAGTTTACCAAATCTGTTAACTGAATCCTTTCGACAGCCCTCTGAACGTCAATGAAACAAAGATAAGCAGGTTTGTTATATTCAATGGACTTCTCTATATCCTGTCTAGGAATAAATACTACCGGCTGTAAAACCATACTGCTCCGTTGCAATGCTTTTCATTTTATTTTACTTTCTGTTACTTTTGTTGTCATTTTACCATATGTCAAATATTGGCAACGTTGTTTTCCCAATTCACAAACAACCCATCATTGAAACAACCTATCCCAGACCATGATTATCCGACAGAGCAATCACCATAATCGAGATTTCGAGGCTGCAGTGGATTAGATGGAGAAACGATTGGGAGAGGGGGGGAGGGGGGATGAGGAATGTGGGTGGGGGGAAGAGTCAATATTAAAGCTGCTGTTCGACAACTAGGAAAAATACTGTGCATGGGGAGGTGCTGGGAGGGGGAATAACTTTACTCATACCTACTTTCCCGTCAACGCAGTAACTGACTAATTGGTATCCATCATTTGTACACTATTAGCTCTGTGTGACAGATGCAAGGAAGCTACGTTATTGTGAAGCAATGACGTATCTGTGTAATGATCCTAATAGACCCCCCAGACAAGTAGTCTGGTCTCCGCCTTACACATTAAGCTGCTATGGAATTCACTTATAAGGGAAAATCCTCCGCTTTTTGGATACAGGCCGCTTTCTGTGATTCAGCATCAGTTTATTTTCTAAAAATCATGAACTTGTAACTTGAACTGTGCTATTTGATACACTACATTCAATATCATTTAGTACTAATCTTCTGTTATCTGTGTCATCCGCAAACAGAAATATTTTACTACTTTAGAATAACCTGTCGTACCAGAAGCCGTATCATTCGTTCACACACACTGATATATATATATATATATATATATATATATATATATATATATATATATATATATATATAAACTGTTCACCTCACAGCAGATTATATGAACTGAAATGATCAATTATGCTTATATAAAAAGCCTGTCCTTTTACAAACACCGTTGGCATAGAAATAAGTATAAAAATGTCTGATTTACCCCTTTCTCCTTTTTATAAAACGAATTATTTACCGGTATTAAGTAATTTAATCGTTCAGGAAAGCGACCACTTTTAAAGGAAAAATTACAAATGTAGCTAAGTACTAACATATGCAGTACAGTGCTTTGGTATCCTGCTTAGACACATCGTTATATCCCTGAAAGTCCTTATGAAACGTCCCCTTTGCACAATTATACATGACTGTGCTTAAACTGACACACAATATTTTTAGCGGACCCAATCTGACTTTCAATAATCCCTACAAAAGAATGGCCCTGACTAGCAATAACCTATACCTTTCATGAATCACTTACCTCACAAAAATCTTCGTTACTCGAACTACTGCAATACAGCGAGCGCCACTACTGCCAGCTAAATAAAAGATTCTAACTACTGAAGGCACTAACTACTGATAGGCACAGTTACCAAAAGAAAGATTTTGATAGAGAACAAACAATGTATTTACCTTAGTATTGTTCAAAAGTCATATTATATATATCAGTTCATGACATCCAGTCTTACAAATGTACTGTCTCTGATGGACACACGTCCAGATCATCCGCTCTCAAAAATCCGCCATCTCACTTCCCCACATCCACCACTGCTGGCGGCTCACCTCCAACTGCGCAACGCTACGCGCTGTTAACATCCAGCACCAAACACTACAATAGCCAACAACAGTGCAAACCAGCCACAGACTGCACACAGCACAGCCAGTGATTTTCATACAGAGCGCTACGTGGCGTTACCAATATAAAAACCTAAACAGCCTACTTACATAGCCACCGTGCTCCCCACAAAAAATTTTACAAATTTTTTTGGGCACTGTCCAATACATATTTGTTAAATTTTTTTTACAATTACAATAACAAAGAAATCAAATGCACACACTTATTGATACAATGTTGGTCAAAAGATAAAATTTTCTCACAGTCCATAAAGACAGTCCTGATCATTCATCACAGTTAAATTGCAGTGTTTTTTTTTTTCTCGAAGTCTGAGCAGTAAAAGAAAATGCACACGGAAGTAATGGATTTCCGTGCAGTCTTGAAGAAGTAGTGTTGTCCATCCAACAGAAAGATAATGCTGACTCTTGACATGCAGACAGGTAATGGTCCACAACAGAGCAAACCCACAGCAGAGTCAGTCGAAGTTTTGAAGAATATTGGCAGCTAGGTCATCACAGAGCAGACCTACTGTGGTCCTGGTAGAGATTATGGTATTGGTGAGCCACCAGAGGTGCAGACCCACTGCAGTCCTTGTAGAAATAATGGTATTGGTGGGCCACTGTAGTCCTTGTAGAAATAATGGTATTGATGGCCATCAAAGATGCAGACCCACTATAGTCCTTGTAGAGACGGCCATCAGCCATCTAAGGCGACTGTGCAGGTGCACAATCACCATCGAAAGGTCTTGTGGACAATATAGCAGGTCCATGAACCACCACTTGTGCACTCACAAAATTCTTTTGAAATGTCCTTAGAACCAGCAATGCTGTTATCCAGTTCCTTGCTGAATTATTAACACACGTGCAAACACTAACAGTCCTAACTTCTCACATATTGTGCATTACTATGACCAACAGAAACGTGTGGAGTGAAATGTAACTTACAACATAAGAATACAATTACAAAGGTACAAAATACATCATTAAAGAACATAATAGTACAGATAACATTTGTAGTAATACAGTCTTTACAAAGGAATAGAAATATACATATACATCAGTGTTACAGGAATTATGACATAAGTAAATCTATAAAATAATGAGAATAGTTTTCGAAACATTAATTTCACATATGAACATTGAAACAGAACAGAATTAATAATGTCTTAACATTTTACAAAGTAAATAACATATTATTAGTGCAAATTATATTTGAGGATAACAGTATTCCTTATCATAGTGAATGTAGCTTAGTACTAGAAAAATTCTGCAACATAAATCTCAGTAGCTAAACACATAAAGACAGGAAAAACACAAATACACAAGAGTACACAAACACATACCAGAATAACACAGGAGGAAAGGACAGGGTTTGTTTTCAGTGTAACATTTGGTACTGCAGTCCAACCCAAAACTGCATTCCATAGATCTTTCATCTTATTTCAACATCTGTTTCCACCAAAAAAATCCTGTCCAAGCATGCTTTCTGTATTTATATGTTCACATATTTCTTACCTCATTATTTATTTTCCATTATCTTACCTCATCATTTATTTCCAAGTAAATCCTACCTATAACTGCTTTCTGTACTTTTTTCATATAACTTCTCAATGCATTTCTTCCAATTCATCGCATCTCATTCTCCTATACAGTTTACCCCCTCTTAAGCTAACTTAAATCTACTGAGCTCAGATGCTAAACTAAGGGACGGGGCAATGCAGCAGCACAAAACAATTAATACAAACAGCAATGAAAAAAAATGGAAATTGTCAAAGAAAGCAGCAGCAAGTCTAAATTAGCAGAGCAAGTTCAACATTACAACTAATATGAGGCAACGTGCAGCAACAAGAAAAATAAATCAGTAGTGAAACTGGCTTAACAGAGTAATACAAAGTGACATTCAGTAGCCCTATGCATGGCAAACAGCAGCAGCAAATGCTATAACTTATACCTAACCATGACAAAGCTCAAGCAGAAAAAATATTACACTAAAGACAACAATGCAGATAAGGGAAATATCTATTCACATCTTAATGTCTATGTAATTAAAGTGGTGCACCACAACTTATTCTACGAGAAATATTACCAAGTAGTTGAAAAGAAAATTATGTATGCAAGTTCTGTAAAGGGAAATGTCTTTTTGTGTCCCTTTGTCTTTTTTTTTTTTTTTTTTTAAGTAGATCATAAAGTTATTATTTACTGGATCTGTAGGCATAAAATATCCTTATTAGTATATCTATAATTTTTTTTACCAATGTTGCAGTGCAGCTAGAAATTAGATATTAAATAAAATGAGCAAGCTCTCATATGTTTTCAAGTTTGAGTGTGTCGTATTTGCGATGCTTTCTACAAAAAAATGTCAATAGCGAGGATAATGGCCTCCTTTTTACTCCATCTGTGCCTATGAAAGGCACACGCTAATGGTTTTTTTCCAGGCAACTGTCGCACAGCTGGGTGCTTACAGTGCATTATGTCAAGGTGACCTACCTTCCTTACTGAAATATTTACGAAATCAGTTTCCGCTACAGTGACAATTTGATACAAATAAAATTTCACAGGACGAAATATTTGCGTTACAAATCTGTAGAAACAAAATCCTATAAATATAACAGTGTCCAAAAAATTTTCACCGGCATTGTGATACATTCACGCATTTACACACATTTCATAACTCTTGAAGTGCGATTCTTGGTTTCCAACATCCTTTTTCACAAGTCAGAGTCCCTAACCACTACTCATTATTCCTTACCTTACTACACATATACATATTCGTCGACACTTCTTCAATATTTCATCATAATAAATATATAGCATAATTAAATTCCACACATAGCATCAGCTTATTGATCATAAACATGCCTCAACAGCATAGTACACATTGTCATCGTAATAATATCATAACATCTCAGTCAATTCTCCAAATAGTCGTAGCTTCCTCCAATAATTTCAAAACCTAAAGAAAATTCTCTGCTCGTTTCAATATTGTCATCTACCTCCAACGTACTTTAAAATCATGATCCGATACCAAATACATCATACAGAGCTCTCATAGTATCACAATGGTTCCGAAAAAATACGAACAGTTCACAAAGTACAGACAAAATACAATTTCATAAGTGTGAAGTTACCCAACTGTGTGATTTCGTAAACATGTGTCACTGATGTAGTAAAAAAAAAACATATTTGTCTCTGTCAGTTAAATAATCAGATAGCTGTGTAATTTATGTGTTAGAGAAATATGGTACCGATGTGTAAAGTTGTATAAGCAAATACCATATTAGCTAGGGCTCCTTGTGCTTGCCAAACACATGTTACACAAAGTAAGCGTGTACCCCCTGAGGATTAATGTAATTATACCCTCAGGTGTTACAGATTACAGCAATGGAATAAAATGTATCACGGAAAACCTTTGTATCATTGTAATTCAAAAATCTTTAAAAATAAATGTTTTAAGTACACAATTAATCACTCAAATACGTGTACTGTAGCGCTAAACTGTGCGTCTTGTTGTAAGATAATGTCTGTGGAAGTGTCGTAGTTATCGTCCTCCGAAAGCTAAGTTCTGCAGAAGACAATGTACTTACCTCATTATAAACAAAAGTGAAATGCTTTGCGTGTAGATATCTTACTTATTACGCTTATTGCCATGATGAAGAAAGTACTGTGCTGTAACGTATTGTTGTGCTACGGAAAAGGCTGTCTCATTGTAGCTATACCACAAAAGTTACTACTAAACATGTTTTCCTTTCTAGAAGAATTCAGAAAAACTATGCAGATATAAAACAGGAACACCGCAAAAGCAACATTGTAAATTGTCACTCATTAGTAGTGCCGTGATACAATCGTGTAGCTGTCACATAAACTAACCACTGTGTCATCTGGTATCTCGCAGAAAGTACTTTAAATCCAGAACGTATTTTCAAGTAAACCAAAATGTTGCATTAAAATCTCATTAGCAGTACCAGTATATGTTCTAAGTATGTAAGCCTGATAGTCGTTACGTAATCGTGCAACTAACAAGCAAGAATGTACAAATAACAACACTATGCTGTCTGTTCACTATAACAATGCATTCGTAATTTCTGTTTAAAAATGTTCCCTAGGTTCTAGACAGGATAGTTAACTTCAAAACATTGTTGCATGTTAACAGTTTCTCAGTGTGACAAATTGTACTAGTAGCGTGAAGTGAAAAGTTTTATGGCAAAGACTAAGTTAAAAAACAGATTATCTTTCAATAAACGGTTTTACATGTGAAATGTGGAGCAATCCTTTACTCTTCCTAGTACGCAGAGTTTCAAATTCAACGCAATTATCATGTGGTAAACGTCGGTAAAGAATGCTCAAATTTTTCTCAAGGTTAGCGTGTATGCTATTTTTCGTTGAGCCAGCCGGCGCACATGGCTGCCTGTGGTGCGAGTTATTGTCTGTCTCTTTGATGGCGCGCGTCGTTATTGGGATTTGGAGACCTAACTTCTACAAATTCACCTTGTCGAGAGGGCCCTGCCATGTTTGAATCCCGCCAGTTCTGATGCAATTCAGGTCTGTCGTTACGATCATATCGTCTGTCGTCATGTCGGTAGATTCCATAGTTTCTTTCTTGTCGGTCACGTGGTGGAGAATTTCTCCCTGAATCGTAACTGCGCTCTGGACCTTTGCGTCTAATCTGTCTCCCTTGATAATAATTATTTTGGTTCCCATATTGTCTGTTTCGCTGATTGTCTCTGTGATAGTCACTACCATGGAGAGGTGATCTTTCCCTGTAATTATTACTACTCTGCCAACGGTTGTCATATGGGTGGTGTCTGTTTTGGTCACGATTTGTGTTGTGAGAATAGCCTTGTCGTGTCCAGTTATTATTTCTTTCGTCGCGGAATTGCGACGGATGTGGCCTGTAATTGTTGTGTTCCTTGCTTTCGCGTTCTGCGATTGTCAGTGTCAATTTCTAATTCTTGTAAGAGTCCCTGAAAAGCTTCAATGTCGTCTTTGCAAAGTCCTGCCAAAATAATATGTCGTAAATGTTCAGGTAATTTGGTTAAGCAAATGCAGATGAAATTTGAGGGGCTGTATGGGTTTAACAGGTACTGATTCTTGTGCAACATGTCTTCAAAATATTTCACAAGACTGGAAAATTCAGATTGTTCGACATGTTTCATCATTATGATGCTATGTTTTACTCGGTCTTGTGTAGCTTGAGACCAATATGCTGAGAGGAAGGCATGATAAAATTCTCCTTCACTGTGGCAATCGTGAATGACCGATCGCATTCTCACAGCTGGTTCATTCTCTAAATAGCCACACATAAATTCTAATCTGTGCTCAAATGACCAGTTGGGAGGAAAACAACGAGAAAATTGATGAAGCCACACTTGTGGATGAATGTCGTTGCCAGAATTCTTAAACGTTTTGAATTTACGTGTAGTAATGAACAGCTTATATTCAAAATCATTGTGTCGGCGAGTAGCATATCGGTCATTGTTACGTCGTGTCGGCGGTTCCATCTCAAAATTCGGTGCACCTTGCCAATTTCTTTCATAATTTCCGAAATGCCCTGTGTTATTATTTTGTGGCTTTTCCGTATTTCTAAGTCCCTCTTCCCGTGTTGGACCACGAGTGTCCTCTGAAATATATAATTTTTGTATTACTTGTGCCAACTGATCTTGTACTTCCCGGATTTCTCTTTTGTGTTGCGTACTAATCTGATTCTGATTTTGTTTGAATTTCATACTCTTCTGTGTCAGTGATGGCCACAGGTCTTGTATCATTCAGATCATCATCTACCTTTGCAGATAAGTTAGTGAACTGATCCGAAAGTTCGGCTACTTTCTCCGATTGTGTACTTATTTCTTCAGTGTGTTTTTCTGAACCAAGTTTCAGAGTGTCCATTTGTGTTGAAATCGTATCTACTGTGTCCTTTAAGTTTTCCTGAGTTTTTGCAAGTTGCGTAACCGAATCGGTAGATGCAACTGAGTCAATTTTAGCTTGCAAGGTCTCATGATTTTCATGAACAATAGTTTGCAGTTCTTTTATGGCTGCTTCGTGATTCTGTAATGTATTTTCACGCCGCGAAAAAATAGGTTGGAAATGCTCACAAATTTGTGTTTTCACGTCATTACAGACTTTTTGACATTTTGATTAGATTTTATGTAACTCAGTAGTTAAATCTTCACGTGTTTGTTCAAGCGTATGTTCCAATGAGTCTAACTTTTGAAGCTTTTGTTCCATTGCGTCTAACTGTTGCTGTGTTTGCCTCTGGTGTTGTTCCATCGTGTCTAACTTTTGAAGATTTTGTTCCATTGTGTCTAACTTTTGAAGATTTTGTTCCATTGTGTCTAACTTTTGTAGCCTTTGTCCCATTTGTTGCATTAACTGTAATAACAATGCACTGGTGTCTGAAACATGTTCCTCAGTGCTTTTCGGCAGTGAAGTTGCACCGGCAACATTCACATTTTGACAAGCAGAAAATGTATCTTGACTTATTTGAGAAAACGGTGAGGACCCAAAACCTGAATCTGCAGTATTTGCAAGATTGAGTCCATTCATTTCGGATTCCTGAGGCGAGCTGCTGCCGACCGATCGATCGATACTGCTTCCCTGTTCACTAATAGTTTCACTGCCTACACCATTATTTGCAGCCTGCTCCATTTCCCTATGCACAATTACCAAATTACTACTTTTAACGTTAGTTAATTCATTACTCGGCGGGGCTAACACACTGCTTTCGTCTTCACTGTCATTTCTCAGTTTACTTTGGAGCCTAGTATTACGTTTTTCACACGCCATAATTGTCACAATATTTCACAGGATAACACAGAAAAGCACAATTTGAAGAGCAAAAATTAGAAAACACATTAGCATAGCACTGAAAATAATATCTAGTTAATCGCAAGCGCAGCTGCGAAATATTTGGTGCAAATCTACATGTATGCCACAACTGTTTTACTGTACAACAATGAAAGACTGCAACTACAAAGGAGATTCTCTCTACAATTACGCGATAGCAACAAACAAAAGCCACACTAATTACACAAAATACAAGAAAAAATCAGAAGATTCCAGTGAGGTATCCTCGGCTAAGGGTCGACATATGAAACGTCCACTTTGAACAATTATACATGACTGTACTTAAACTGACACACAATATGTTTAGCGCAACGCAATCTGCCTTCCAAAAATCCCTACAAAAGAATGGCCCTGACTAACATTAACCTATACGTTTCACAAATCACTTACCTCACAAAAATCTTCATTACTCGAACTACTGCAATACAGCGAGCGCCACTACTGCCAGCTAAATAAAAGATTCTAACTACTGAAGGCACTAACTACTGATAGGCACAGTTACCAAAAGAAAGATTTTGATAGAGAACAAACAATGTATTTACCTTAATATTGTTCAAAAGTCATATTATATATATCAGTTCATGACATCCAGTCTTACAAATGTACTGTCTCTGATGGACACACGTCCAGATCATCGGCTCTCAAAAATCCGCCATCTCACTTCCCCACATCCACCACTGCTGGCGGCTCACCTCCAACTGCGCACCGCTACGCGCTGTTAACATCCAGCGTCCAACACTACAATAGCCAACAACAATGCAAACCAGCCACAGACTGCACACAGCACAGCCAGTGATTTTCATACAGAGCGCTACGTGGCGTTACCAATATAAAAACCTAAACAGCCTACTTACAGACGTTGATACCAAAGCGAAGTTGACATCCACGGTCACAGGTGACGTACCGGTTAACCTCACATCAATGGCGGGCATTGTGCGTATTGAAGACACCCTCACGAGTGAATGCTGCTTCATCCGACCATATTACGGTGTTCACGAAGTCATCGTTGTCTTCCTGTTGTTACCGGAACCATTTACAGAATTGCATCCGCCATTGGCGATCTGCAGGATGCAGGTGTTGCGTGAAAGTATAATGATATAGGTGCAGCCCATACTCAGGCTGCACGTTAACAACCATGCGTTGCGAGACACGCAGTTGTCTTGCTACCCTATGCTATGTGTACCATCACGTGTATGACCTCCAGAATAACTTCCTCAATAGCTGGAGTACGGCGAGTCCTTGGATGACCTGTGTCAAATGATGGTGGAAGGAGAGAACCTGACTCCCGATGGTGCAGCTCCAGACGACAAAACATCTGGACGTCGTCGACGAGGATATCTAGCAGCATATTCACGTTCGGTAACACCAGCCCATGTATCAGATGCACCAAGGACCAGAGGCACATCCACATATTCATCGTCTGTGTATGCCATATATCTGCCACACTGGTTTAGAGGTTTACAATGAGAAAATTTGATACGTGTACGTATGTACATTGGAGTCTGTCACATGGTCGTTGCTCCGTTCGCAATTAGTTTCTGTCTGGTGGACAGTGCGTACAGTATAAACACGCCGTCAGTCCTGCGTGCTGTTCCACCTAACGCCCATTACCTCTCTGACAGATATTGTTCTGCATGATTCATTCCGACACTGCTAATTGTGAAATGTTCGGTTTCGAATTACGCTGTTTCCTTAACAGTAATAGACGTGATGTTTCCATAGGCCCATCGATAGAATAATAATAATTATTATTATTACTATTACACTCCTTTGAGGTATGCACTAAACAGCATGTGGTTACCAGACTCAGTGTTGAAAGGCATACTTAGTGGGACCATGGTGATAACACATACATATAGTAACCGTGTTTGGACATCATTCGCAAAGCACGTTGCTACTCCTGCTGGTAACTTAAGGCCCTAACGCAGTGTAATGGACCTGAACGAGGCAAGAATAATAGTTGGCACTAATATACGGAACAACTGAAGGAGGGTAGAAAGAAAACAGGTTTCGCATCCAGTAGATGAAGTGGTGCGAGAAATTCATGGCTACGACGTGTAAAGAGCTTTCTTCAAAGCTGACCAATGTTCCATTTCTACGATTGTGGCATGTAAGTGCAAATGTTTTCTAGAGGATCCGCTGCAATCGCTGTTGACAATTAAGATGCCAAATACCGTACCACCTGGACTACATTTAGCAAATAAAAAACATAGACCTCAACCCAAGATCAAACCATGGACCTCCTGCATGCTAACCCAAAACTCTATCCACTGCACCAACTGTACGGCTCGACTAGTATATGTTGACAGAGTTAGTTACCGTACATGTGATTACAATTTTGCCAGATTTCCACTCTTTAACGTTCTTTTTCCGCCGGACGTACTTGGCGGACGAAATTTTGTGCAAGACATTTTTTTTATCGCTGGCATGTGAGGAGTTGCGCTGTGAAGTTCTACTGCGCGAATTTCGCTTCAGCCTGTATATCTCTGGTGAACTTCGGTACACAACTCACTTACAGAGGCTGTAGATGGAACTCAATAGATAAAATCTGAGAAATTTTCGTTATCTTGTTACGACCATGAGCGTACCCCAAGAGAATGTCACAGGATCATTACTTTTCACAATGTTTATAAATGTACATGGCAATTCAACTGCCCCTACCACTGGATTTTATGCAACCTGCAATGCATTCAAAAACCACACACGCTTTTGTACATTTTTCTTGAATGATTCGAAGACTACAGCCTCCAGCGAAAATGTACCCAATGCAAAATTTAATTTTCTTACAAAAAGATCGGGTTAATTTTTCTGCAGGGTGCGCTATGTACACTGAGTTGATAAAAGTCATGGGTTACCCCATAATACATTGTCGGACCTCATGTTGCCCGTCATAGTGCAGCAACTCCATGTGGCATGGACTCAACAAGTCGTTGGAAGTCCCCTGTAGAAATATTGAGCTATGCTGTCTACATGGCTGTCAATAATTGCGAAAGTGTTGCCAGTGCAGGATTTTTTGCACGAACTGACCTCTCGATTATGTCCCATAATTAATCTGTGGAAAACATATCAACCATTCTGGGTGGCCAAACCATTCGCTCGAATTGTCCAGAATGACTTCAAACCAATCTCGGATGTTTGTAAAATGGTGACATGGTACATTGTCATCCATAAAAATTCCGTTGTTGTTTAGGGACATTATTTCCATAAAAGGCTGCAAATGGTCTTCAGGTAGCCAAACACAATCATTTCCAGTCAATAAACTCAGAGGACCCAGTTCCTTGAAAACATAGCCCACATCATTATGGAGTCACCATCAGCTTGCACAGTGCCTTGTTGATAACTTGGGTCCGTGGCTTCGTGGAGTCTGCACCACACTTGAACCCTACCACCAGGTCTTACTAACTGAAATCAGGTCTCATCTGACCAGGCCTCGGTTTTCCACTCTTGTAGGGTGGTCACGAACCCAAGTGAGGCACTGCAGGCGATGTCGTTCTCTTAGCAAAGACTCTCGCGTCGGTCGTCTCCTGCCATAGCCAATTAGCACTAAATTTCGCCGCACTGTTCTAAAGGGTATCTTTATCGTTAGTCCCAAACTGATTTCTGCGGTTACTTCACACAGTGTCGCTTGTCTGCTAGCTCTGACAACTCTACGCAACATCTGTAGGTACAGGGTGTTAGGCGTATAAGTACAGATATTTCTACTGATGACTGTGGACAGAGTACTGAACAACATTTCATCAGTAGTGACTTTATTTACAGACTAATAATTATAAGCCTTACAAGTAGTATGTTTTTAGATTGGTTAGTACCTCCAAGCACGTGCAGCACAAGCAGGACATAAATGTTTACTTTCCCCTGGGCAGTAGGTCAGATACTGAAGTGTGGATGCGTGGAAGCAACAATGATACTCGATAATGACAAGTGTAGTCCACTTCGCAGTGCAGTTATGACACTGCAGAAAACATAGAGCTGGAAATTATGTGATGTGTTCTTGCTAAGTCCTAGATGCAGAGAAAAAAAGGAACTAACACATAGAAATGCGTACGTATTAAAGTACCAATGATTACAATACCTCTCTCTTACCCCCTGTATACATACCATATAATTTATATAATATGCTATATATATATCACATAATTTACTGCCTGATGTTCTCTCCACAGTCGTAACCGTGCCGCGCCTTGGACTACCGCTGTCAGTAGAGACTGTCAGTTTCGCCTCAACGCGTCGACACTTCAGTACCTGTTGTTCGGTTGAAAATAAATACATATTAATGGCCTGTTTGTGCAACTCATATTTGGAGATAGTTACCAACCAAAAACACATTAAGCGTGGTAGCTGTAATTATTAGCCGGCCGGTGTGGCCGAGCGGTTCTAGGCGCTACAGTATGAAACCGCGCGACCGCTACGGTCGCAGGTTCGAATCCTGCCTCGGGCATGGATGTGCGTGACGTCCTTAGGTTAGTTAGGTTTAAGTAGTTATAAGTTCTAGGGGACTGATGACCTCAGAAGTTAAATCCCATAGTGTTCAGAGCCTTTTTTGTAATTATTAGTCTGCAAATGAAGTAAATAGTTATATAATGCTGTTCAGTACACTCTTTTCTGTCATCAATATAAATATCTGCTCTTATATCTCCTAACATCCTGTGTACATGACATGAGGCTTTTAGAGGATGATGCAGAGAAATGCAGGAAAACCTCCCATAAAGGATCTACTTTTGCTACAGGGACAGGCAACTGACCCTCAGATGTCACCTACAGCCCATAAATAGACAGAAATATCCGTGACTGTGTGATTAAACAATTGCAAAACAATCAATGGTCGCAGCCACATCCATTAAATACACTATGTGATCAAAATTATCCGGACACACCCAAAAACATACTTTTTCATATGAAGTGCATTGTGCTGCCACATAATGCCAGGTACTCCATATCAGCGACCTCAGTAGTCGTTGGACATCGTGAGAGACCAGAATGGGGCGCTCCACGGAACTCAAGCATTTCGGACGTGGTCAGGTGACTGGGTGTCACTTGTGTCATATGTCTGTACGCGAGATTT
Organism: Schistocerca piceifrons; assembly: GCF_021461385.2. Classification (NCBI taxonomy): domain Eukaryota; kingdom Metazoa; phylum Arthropoda; class Insecta; order Orthoptera; family Acrididae; genus Schistocerca; species Schistocerca piceifrons. The sequence goes on from NC_060141.1 coordinate 589,536,520, forward strand.
CCACACTCCTAAACATCCCTAGGTCCACTGTTTCCGATGTGATAGCAGGAACGTGAAGGGACATGTACAGCGCAAAAGCGTACAGGCCAACCTCGTCTGTTGACTGACCGCCGACAGTTGAAGAGAGAGTATCCAGACCATCACACAGGAATTCCAGACTGCATCAGGATCCAATGCAAGTACTATGGCAGCTAGGCAGGAGGTGAGAAAACTTGGATTTCATGGTCGAGTGGCTGCTCATAACCAACACATCACGCCGGTAAATGCCAAACGACGACTCGCTTGGTGTAAGAAACGTAAACATTGGACGACTGAACAGTGGAAAAACATTGCGTGAAGTGACGAATCACGGTACACAATGTGGGGATCCGGTGGCAGGGTGTGGGTATGGCGAATGCCCGGTGAACGTCATCTGTCAGAATGTGTAGTGCCAACAGTAAAATTCGGAGTGGACTTGCACCCCTTGTCGTTTTGCGTGGCACTAACACAACACACGCCTACACTGATGTTTTAAGCACCTTCGTGCTTCCCACTGTTGAAGTACAATTCGGGGGTGGCGGTCGCATCTTTCAACATGATCGAGCACCTATTCATAAAGCACGGCCTGTGGCGGAGTGGTTACACGACAATAACATCCCTGTAATGGATTGGCCTGCACAGAGTCCTGACCTGAATCCTGTAGAACACCTTTGGGATGTTTTGGAACGCCAACATCGTGCCAGGCCTCACCGACCGACATCGATACCTCTCCCTAGTGCAGCACTCCGTGAAGAATGGGCTGCCATTCCCCAAGAAACCCTCCAGCACCTCATTGAACGTATGCCTGCGAGAGTGGAAGCTGTCGTCAGTGCTAAAGGTGGACCAACAACATAATGAATTCTAGCATTACCGATGGAGGGCGCCACGAACTTGTAAGTCAGTTTCAGCCAAGTGGCCGGGTACTTTTGATCACATGTGTATCTAGGAGGATGCATACGAAGAAATTTAACGGGAGTAAAAACATAATTTAATCGAATGTGGATTCTACAATGACACGCTTCTGACAGTCGCAAACTAGACAGGAAGAGTATTCCAGCAACAAATCAAGTTGCTAAGGAAACTCCTGCTCGACCAATACTTGAATACTGCCATTCAGTCTGCGGCCCATACCGGATACGACTGATACAGGGAATAAAGAAGATCCACAGAAGAGCAACACGTTTCGTTATAGGTTCATTTACTAAGCGCGAAAGCGCCACAGCTAAGCTCAGCCAATTCCTGTGGCAGACACTGCAAGAGCGAATTCTGTATCTTGTAGTTTAGTGTTAAATTCCCGAGAGCATGCTTTGCTAGAAGGAGCAACCGATATGTTGCTTCCTCCTGCTTATAACCGCTGAAGTTCCATGACGGGAAAATTAAAGATATTCGACCGCAGAGGCTTACGAACATTCATTCTCCCCTTGGATCATTAGTGACTGGAACAGGAAAAATACCATAATGTTGCTTGCGGTGTACAGATGTAAATGTAGACTCGCGTTTTCAATTATCGTGGATAATCTCAAAGTTTTGTTATACCAGTTGGTTATAATTAAAATGAAGCTGCACACAGGCGCTTATTGTAAGACTGTAATAACTGTATAACAGCGAAACTTGGTATATACTCTAATGCATTTATGTGGAACCAATTTCGGTTGGAAAAAAATTACTTCCAGTTTTATTCACAACGGGTCAAACCTGGCGCTGTGAATTCAAGATAAACATGTAGAAATGTTTTCATTTATAATGGATTACGAACGGAATGTGTACAGAAAAGTTCAAGCAAGTGAGAACGGCATAATGTTGATTTTTTTATTAATTGTCAGTTACACATTTTGTATGATATAAACACCAGAGACGTCGACGAGATGCTGTACAACGCCAGATTTGAACCTGGCGGCCGAAATAGAAACTAATTTTTTTTTCTGCGTAGATCGGTTCCGCATTAACGCATTACCATGTCTACCAAGTTTTCGCTTTCATACGGTAATTACAGCCCACACTGGACCTGCTTGAACATCTACAATGTTGTAACGACCCAGTCCAATAAAGTGCAAAACTGCGAGATATTACGGTCGCTATATTCGCTGCACAAATTATATGTAGGCAAAAGTACCGATAAAACTGGTTAGTAACACCTGATATATTGAATTTTTTTTCTGCAGTACACATAAGGTGTGCAGCCACATCGTCGTTCAAGAGGTTATGGCCTCCTCCTGCAGCCGTACAGATCTTAGGATTTCGGGTGTCAAGTTGAGTTACACGTGACTTAAGCTACTTCTCTTCGAATGTTGTGCGGGGATGACGTTGGACAGCAACAGCGAAATGTAGTGGCATTGTACTGTTTGGAAACCACGTGCTTTGCCGCATGCTGAATGTAACATCTTCAAACGAGTATCAAAGCTTATGGCACTAGCTGTTATTCGCAGAGGAATCTGTAGGACTCAGTAAAGCCACCACGATACCTTCCCACCGGTCGATGACATCAGTTAATCGTATCGTGTAAGCATTTAGTGGGGGTTCCTCATCACAGTAACTTTGGGAGAACTTGCGCCAGTAACTGGTTTGAGAACACGAAGACTGCGACATTCCCTGCACTGGTAGCTGAAGAATAGAGGAAATAAATTTTTTCACGCAGGAATAAAGGACCTTGTTCAAATACGGCTGAAACCTGCTTATAACAACGCTAATAGTAATGAAAAACTTACAAAAACACATGACTACTATGACTGCACGTTTAAGATTAACTTGGTTTCCTCGTGAAAAAGTGTAAATTGGGAGGTGCACGCGTTTTTAAGAGTTGGTAAGTCGTTTCATAAAATTACGTGACAGCGGTGTTAGAACTTATACAGTAATGGTATGAAGACTTCTAGTCCGAGACTGCGAATTCTTATGGTGCTACAATAAAAAAATTACTACAGAATTTAGTGTTAAATTCGTATTTTGCAGCATTTTTTGAGGTCAAACAGTGCTAATTCTCAAAGAGAGTCGCTTTCTCGCACGCAGAGGCATTTGACAGCACATACTAAATCCACACAAACACCCGTGGAAAACCGATGACATTCAAAATCAAGTGGCTCTAAGCACTATGGGACTTAACATGTGAGGTCATCAGTCCCCTAGAATTAGAACTACTTAAACCTTCTAACCTAAGGACATCACACACATCCATTCCCGAGGCAGGATTCGAACCTGCGACCGTAGCAACAGTGCGGTTCCGGACTGAAGCGCATAGAACCGCTCGACCACAGCGGCCGGCCCGAAGATATTACTTCTGCTTATGTATGAATATAATGTACAATGCATTTCAAGAAAATTTACGTGCGATTTCCCTTCTGCTGACAACTGCTGTGAAATGGCGTAGAACCTCTTGGACTTTACGAGGGAAGAAACAACACGCCAACGTTTGTGACGGGTAATTGCAAGACGAATCTGGGATAATGTGAATAGGAACGTAGATGGTGGGGGAGAGGGACACGAGCAAGATGGCTGCGCCGTTTTACGGCCTGAGCGGCTGGTAGGGCCGGAGGAATTCTCAAGTGAACGGTAATACCCTCAGCGCTAATGAATTCTGCCGAGACTCCCCAGACGCTGCCCGCGCTGTGGGAAGTGTAAGCTCACCGACTGACGGGGTCCAGGCAGCGGAGCGGCGCAAACCGAAGTGGCTTAGTAGCAAATGCGCTTCAGGTTATTGCGTTTTCGCGATGATTTTGTCAAAGACCGGAAGAAATATGCACAAACCCGTACCGAGACACAGATCAGTTACTTGTACTGACAGAACCGTATTGTTGTTGTTGTTGTGGTCTTCAGTCCTGAGACTGGTTTGATGCAGCTCTCCATGCTACTCTATCCTGTGCAAGCTTTTTCATCTCCCAGTACCTACTGCAACCTACATCCTTCTGAATCTGCTTAGTGTATTCATCTCTTGGTCTCCCTCTACGATTTTTACCCTCCACGCTGCCCTCCAATACTAAATTGGTGATCCCTTCATGCCTCAGAACATGTCCTACCAACCGATCCCTTCTTCTGGTGAAGTTGTGCCACAAACTTCTCTTCTCCCCAATCCTATTCAATACTTCCTCATTAGTTATGTGATCTACCCATCTAATCTTCAGCATTCTTCTGTAGCACCACATTTCGAAAGCTTCTATTCTCTTCTTGTCCAAACTATTTATCGTCCATGTTTCACTTCCATACATGGCTACACTCCATATGAATACTTTCAGAAATGACTTCCTGACACTTAAATCTATACTCGATGTTAACAAATTTCTCTTCTTCAGAAACGCTTTCCTTGCCATTGCCAGCCTACATTTTATATCCTCTCTACTTCGACCATCATCAGTTATTTTGCTCCCCAAATAGCAAAACTCCTTTACTACTTTAAGTGCCTCATTTCCTAATCTAATACCCTCAGCATCACCCGACTTAATTAGACTACATTCCATTATCCTTGTTTTGGTTTTGTTGATGTTCATCTTATATCCTCCTTTCAAGACACTGTCCATTCCATTCAACTGCTCTTCCAAGTCCTTTGTTGTCTCTGACAGAATTACAATGTCATCGGCGAACCTCAAAGTTTTTATTTCTTCTCCATGAATTTTAATACCTACTCCGAATTTTTCTTTTGTTTCCTTTACTGCTTGCTCAATATACAGATTGAATAACATCGGGGAGAGGCTACAACCCTGTCTTACTCCCTTCCCAACCACTGCTTCCCTTTCATGTCCCTCGACTCTTATAACTGCCATCTGGTTTCTGTACAAATTGTAAATAGCCTTTCGCTCCCTGTATTTTACCCCTGCCACCTTTAGAATTTGAAAGAGAGTATTCCAGTCAACATTGTCAAAAGCTTTCTCTAAGTCTACAAATGCTAGAAACGTAGGTTTGCCTTTCCTTAATCTTTCTTCTAAGATAAGTCGTAAGGTCAGTATTGCCTCACGTGTTCCAGTGTTTCTACGGGATCCAAACTGATCTTCCCCGAGGTTGGCTTCTACTAGTTTTTCCATTCGTCTGTAAAGAATTCGTGTTAGTATTTTGCAGCTGTGACTTATTAAGCTGATAGTTCGGTAATTTTCACATCTGTCAACACCTGCTTTCTTTGGGATTGGAATTATTATATTCTTCTTGAAGTCTGAGGGTATTTCGCCTGTTTCATACATCTTGCTCACCAGATGGTAGAGTTTTGTCAGGACTGGCTCTCCCACGGCCGTCAGTAGTTCCAATGGAATATTGTCTACTCCGGGAGCCTTATTTCGACTCAGGTCTTTCAGTGCTCTGTCAAACTCTTCACGCAGTATCATATCTCCCATTTCATCTTCATCTACATCCTCTTCCATTTCCATAATATTGTCCTCAAGTACATCGCCCTTGTATAGACCCTCTATATACTCCTTCCACCTTTCTGCTTTCCCTTCTTTGCTTAGAACTGGGTTTCCATCTGAGCTCTTGATATTCATACAAGTCGTTCTCTTATCTCCAAAGGCCTCTTTAATTTTCCTGTAGGCGGTATCTCTTACCCCTAGTGAGATAGGCCTCTACATCCTTACATTTGTCCTCTAGCCATCCCTGCTTAGCCATTTTGCACTTCCTGTCGATCTCATTTTTGAGACGTTTGTATTCCTTTTTGCCTGTTTCACTTACTGCATTTTTATATTTTCTCCTTTCATCAATTAAATTCAATATTTCTTCTGTTACCCAAGGATTTCTACTAGCCCTAGTCTTTTTACCTACTTGATCCTCTGCTGCCTTCACTACTTCATCCCTCAAAGCTACCCATTCTTCTTCTACTGTATTTATTTCCCCCATTCCTGTCAATTGCTCCCTTATGCTCTCCCTGAATCTCTGTACAACCTCTGGTTCTTTTAGTTTATCCAGGTCCCATCTCCTTAAATTCCCACCTTTTTGCAGTTTCTTCAGTTTTAATCTACAGGTCATAACCAATAGATTGTGGTCAGAGTCCACATCTGCCCCTGGAAATGTCTTACAATTTAAAACCTGGTTCCAAAATCTCTGTCTTACCATTATATAATCTATCTGATACCTTTTAGTATCTCCAGGGTTCTTCCATGTATACAACCTTCTTTCATGATTCTTAAACCAAGTGTTAGTTATGATTATGTTGTGCTCTGTGCAAAATTCGACCAGGCGGCTTCCTCTTTCATTTCTGTCCCCCAATCCATATTCACCTACTACGTTTCCTTCTCTCCCTTTTCCTACACTCGAATTCCAGTCACCCAAGATTATTAAATTTTCGTCTCCCTTCACAATCTGAATAATTTCTTTTATTTCATCATACATTTCTTCAATTTCTTCGTCATCTGCAGAGCTAGTTGGCATATAAACTTGTACTACTGTAGTAGGCGTGGGCTTCGTATCTATCTTGGCCACAATAATGCGTTCACTATGGTGTTTGTAGTAGCTTACCCGCATTCCTATTTTCCTATTCATTATTAAACCAACTCCTGCATTACCCCTATTTGATTTTGTGTTTATAACCCTGTAGTCACCTGACCAGAAGTCTTGTTCCTCCTGCCACCGAACTTCACTAATTCCCACTATATCTAACTTCAACCTATCCATTTCCCTTTTCAAATTTTCTAACCTACCTGCCCGATTAAGGGATCTGACATTCCACGCTCCGATCCGTAGAACGCCAGTTTTCTTTCTCCTGATAACGACATCCTCTTTAGTAGTCCCCACCCGGAGATCCGTATGGGGGACTATTTTACCTCCGGAATATTTTACCCAAGAGGACGCCATCATCATGTAATCATACAGTAAAGCTGCATGCCCTCGGGAAAAATTACGGCTGTAGTTTCCCCTTGCTTTCAGCCGTTCGCAGTACCAGCACAGCAAGGCCGTTCTGGTTATTGTTCCAAGGCCAGATCAGTCAATCATCCAGACTGTTGCCCTTGCAACTACTGAAAAGGCTGCTGCCCCTCTTCAGGAACCACACGTTTGTCTGGCCTCTCAACAGATACCCCTCCGTTGTGGTTGCACCTACGGTACGGCTATCTGTATCGCTGAGGCACGCAAGCCGCCCCACCAACGGCAAGGTCCATGGTTCATGGGGGGGAGAACCGTCTTATTAAACGTATATGAAATATCGGGGATATTCTAAAATCAAACAGAACACATTTCTGACCTTGTGATTTGTAACTGGAAAACAGATTCACTGTTGTTATGATCATATGTCCGTTGTGAACTTCATTCCAAAGACAGGTTTGATACACTTGTTCACACTAGTCCGTCGTGTGCACTTCTGCATGACCTGCTCCCTGCCGTGACATGATCATCATTCTGGTGTCAAAATTTTGGTCTTTCTTCACTGTTTTCACCTCTCCTCCCCCCAAACTTCCTCCCATCCCCCCAAAGTTCTTCCCCTCCCCCCATTAACAAATTAACTGTTCCTTACTGACTCAGAAACTTCAAACTAGTAGATTCCTACTCAAGCTGTATACACTTTTATCTTGGTTTTTGTTCAGTGCTTCTCCACTCATTAACTCAACACTTCCTTTGATCGTCAACACTCTACTTTAGCACAACATTTCTAAATTTTCTATTCTCTTATTCTCTAATGTGTTTATCGTTTTTCCCCATCATCCTGTCCCTTCTCCTTGTCAATGTTTTCCACATATTCCTTTCCTACCCGATTCTGCGTAGAACCACTCATTCCTCACCTCATCAGTCCACCTAATTTTCAACATTTGTCAGTAGCGCCACATCTCAAATGCTTCGATTCTCTTCTCTCGCGGTTTTCCCACGATCCATGTTTCACTACCATACTTAACTACCGCACAATGCTGTGCTCCAAACGTACATTCTCTGAAATTTCTTCCTCACATCAAGGGCTATGTCTGATACTAGTAGACTTCTCTTGGCCAGGAATGCCCTTCTGCCAGTGCTATTCCGCTTTTGATGTCCTCCTTGCTCCGTCCGTCAATGGTTATGTTGCTGCTTAGGTAGTGTAATTCCTTAACTTCATCTACTTTGTCATCATCAATCCCGATTTTAAGTTTCTTGCTGTTCTCATTTCTGCTACTTCTCATTACTTTCGTCTTACTTCGATTTACTCTCAGTCCATACTCTTTACTCGTAAGATTGTTCGTTCATTTGGCAGATCATGTACTTCTTATTTACTTTCACTCAGTATAGGAACGTCATCAGCGAATCGTGTTACTGATATCCTTTCACCCTGAATTTTAATTCCACTCCTGAACCTTTCGTTTATTTCCATAATTGCTTCTTCGGTGTACTGACTGAACAGTCGTGGCGAAAGACTACATCCCTGTCATACACCCTTTTTAATCCGAGCACTTCGTTCTTGGTCGTCCACTCTTATTCTTCCCTCTTGGCGCTTGTACATATTGTATATTACCCTGTAACTTACCCATATTTTCCTCAGAATTTCGAATATCTTGCACCATTTTACGTTGTCGAACGCATTTTCTAGGCCGACAGACCCAATAAACGTGTCTTGATTTTTTTAGGTTTTCTGCCTTTATCAACCGCAACGTCAGAATTGTCTCCCTGGTGCTTCTACATTACCTGAAGCCAAAAATCATCTAACATATCCTCAACTTTCTTTTCCATTCTTCTGTATATTATGTTTTAAGCATCTTGGCTGCATGAGCTGTTAAGCTGATTGTGCGATAATTCTCGCACTTGTCGGCTCTTGAAGTCTTCGGAATGTGTGGAGTTGACGTAGAAAGGCAGAAAGTCCCGCGACATATTTTTGTATTAACGGAAGCTTCTTACTAAATATATCCGGCATTTCTGAAGAGTAGAGTACCAACCTACCTCGTTATTAAAATACGTGTATTCTAAAATCAGATATCACGTATTTCTAACTTCCCCATTAGTAAATAAAGAAGTAATTAAGAGAGAAAAACACAATAATTTGCCGCGCGTGGTATCCGCGAGGTCTATGAGCGCCGTGCCACTCTCGGGCATGGGTATGTGTGCTGTCCTTAGCGTAAGTTTGTTTTAGATTTTGTAGTGTCTAAGCTCAGAGATCGATGACGTCAGCAGTTTGGTCCTATAGGAACTAACCATAAACTTCCAAATTTCCAATAATTTCATGACATTTGTTCGTAAATGTATGCGAGATTACGTTGTCTGAAATTTGACGATGACTGAGAAGTACAAATTCATCTACATCTACATATCTACACATATACTCCGCTAGCCATCAAGCGGTGTATGGCGGAAGGCACTATTCGCACCAAATTCATATTTCCCCGCTCAGTTTCACTCGCGGATCGCGAGAGGGGAAAACGACTGTCTGAACGCCTCATTACGAGCTCTAATTTCCCTTATCTTTGAATGGTGATCATTGTGCGATCTGAAAGTTGGTGGTAATAATATATGCTCTACCTCCTCGGCGAAGATGGACTTTTGGAATGTAGTGAGCAGCCCCTTCCGTTTAGTGCGTCGTCTATCTGCAAGTGTGTCCCACATCAAACGTTGTATGAGATGAATCATTTACGGCACTGAAAGTTTAACAGGAATAAAAAATGTAGAAAATCATATAAAAGAAACTAAAGAAGGTACTAATGATAGCTGCAGTTTCTTCTTCTTCTTCTTAATTATCGTATTGACCTGGCAGATCACATGCGTCCTGTACATTTGTCCACCAATCATTTCCGTTCCTAAATTTCGTGGTCCATTCGCCTTTTATCACGCCCATCGCCCCCGTATCCCTGTTGATATTACCCTTCCGTTTTGACCATAGCCTTCCTCAACCTCCACAGATCCCGAGGAAGCTACTGGTGGTAGTCCCCCCTCTTCCGTCATAACTAGTTGTCCTGCCCACATCAATCTTTTTTTCCTTCATCCTTCGGACAATATCAACTTGTGAGTATAGATCTACCAGTTCCTTGTTTTTGATATCCTCCATTCCAGTGACTGGAGTCGCTCTTGGGTCCAAATAATTCGTTCATATTCTTACAAGCCCAGAGCTCAGGGGTTGTAATATGTCAGAATGACTGAGAGGTATGGTTTGGGAAAAACGGATGATTCACGCCGAAGCGTGCAAAGAAACACAGGCAAGTGTGTCATCGACTTTATTACATCGAAGATACACAGCCGGCCTCGTGCTGAACTCGGCGATGGCGCAGCACATCTTGCGTGTCGGGATCTGTAGCGTCTTCGTCCGGTTCCCAGCCTTGCGGGTGGAGCGATCCTACTAGCGCCACGGCTTAGTGGTGCCACATGCGTCAACTGTGCCCGTGGCTGGATTATGGCGGACTGCTCCCTCAAGCGTGACTAGTGGACCCCATGCAGAGCGGTGAAGCGAAGCATCCGACTGCCGTCATTGTAGTGAGCCTTAGCAGCTCCGGCCGTCCCCCAGTGCCCGCAGACAGCTCTGTACCCGGGAGGCCGCGAGATCGCGCCCCGCCGGCCTGAGTGGCCGAGCGGTTCTAGGCGCTACAGCCTGGAACCGCGCGACCGCTACGGTCGCAGGTTCGAATCCTGCCTCGGGCATGGATGTGTGTGATGTCCTTAGGTTACTTAGGTTTAAGTAGTTCTAAGTTCTAGGGGACTGATGACCTCAGAAGTTAAGTCGCATAGTGCTCAGAGCCATTTGAACCATTTAGTTCGCGCCCCGGGCCTGTCCCTGCGGACGGCAGCTTGCAGTCCGCCAGACGATTCTACTGAGAGAGCGGAGGCTAGCAGCCTTCTCTATCTCCGCGCTGGTGTGGCTCCAAGGTGTGACGTGCCCCGCCACAGCAATGATGGGTCCGTGGAGCGGAGGTTGGAGGTAGCTGCAATGGGGCGATTGGTCGCCAATACCCATCACCAAAACGTCGTCGTTGTTGGCCTGCAACTTAAACAATCGTCATTCCCTCCGGTTCAAGACACAGATAGAATGGCGATACGACAGCCTGATTTGAGCCTTCGGGCTCGCTTATTTATACTTTTCCCTACGCCTCTGGAGGGGACAAATAGAGTGCTCTTTGCTAATTACAACGTCAGCTCTCCTCAGCCGACTTCGGCGCCTGCGCACAGGTCACTAGGTACTGTAAGTGCTACGTATGGATTCTTCACAGCACGTCAGTGACCTGTGCTGTCTTCATTATTTCACATTTGTATATAGTAACCGCAGGGCCATGCCTCCAATCTGTGAGTGGTGTCGTAAACCTGCCTAGCAGATTCGTTTGCAAAATATAAACATCGCCCGCGTCTGCCATCCGATGTGCCAAACGGTCCCTGAACTACTGCCTTCCAGCCATAGCTGTGCGAGACTTATAAGAATTCCCCAAATCCACGCAAGTTCTCATTCGTGGTGCAGCAATATCTTTCTCTCGAAGACTACCAGTTTTTGTTCATCTATTTCTCTTAATGTAAATGTTTCAGAGTCATAGAAACTGCTCTGCTGCACAGCACGCTCCGTAAGCCAAAACATGATCTATCTCACGTTGCGATACTTCCATTCATCTCAATGTCCATTCTATTTAATATTTAAATATTTCTACTATTTTAAAAGTGAATTCATCAGCTATTACCGCGGTTTGATTGTGTGTGTGAAATCTTATGGGACTTAACTGCTAAGGTCATCAGTCCCTAAGCTTACACACTACTTAACCAAAATTATCCTAAGGACAAACACACACACCCACGCTCGAATCTCCGCGGTTTGATTATTGGGTGCCTTGTTCACGACCATATGCTCAGTTTTCTCCTTGCTATTTAGTGACTGTACTTCCCTTGTAATATTTCTGTCAGGACTTGTCAAGAGCTGCAATTTCTCGTTGCTGCCACTTATTAGAACATCATCTTCCGCCTATGCAAGCAGATTTATTGTGATATCATGCAGTTTCTCTCCAGCTTGGTTTACTTTTTGATGTCCTCCGTCTATTTTTTCCCAAAATTAAATTAAAAAGTTTCGGAGATAACGCTTCTCCTTGCCTAAGACGAGTTATGATTTCTTTCCGCTGCAATAGGTTTCCTCTCCGCCTAGATTTATTAAGTTTTGTGTAAAATGAAACACTTTCAGTACACTGGTGGCTGTTGGACTTTGTAGGTTGTCGTATGCGTTCGTAAAATCTACAAAAACCATGTGAATATCAACGTTATAATCCCAACATTTCTCAGTTACCTGTTTGAGTATAAAAAGATGATCCATAGTTGACCTGTTACTTGTGAAACCACACTAATAGTCCGCAGGCTTCCACAGCAGGTGTCGTTTTAGGTATAATTTTGGGTATTGGGCTGCGTCATTGTAACTACTGTCCTGATGAGAACCGCAGTAAGTCGGTCGGAACGTCAGCAATTTAGCTGCTTTTAGTAGTTACGTTGATGCGACCCAATAGCTAAAATTATTTTATTCACATTGATAGTGGCCTATAGCTCCTTCCGCAGTTGGGATCAATCTCTTAAGTAGAGACTGTAACAGAATTTTGTAACTTACATTAAGCAGCGCAATTCCTGTATAATTATCAGGTACCAAAGTGTCGTTTGTAGTACAGGGCATATTACTGCCATTCTCCAGTCTTAAGACAATGTTTCATATTCCCAAATACTCTTTAAAAGTATTATAAATATTTCGACCAGTAGCCGGCCGCGATGGCCGTGCGGTTCTAGGCGCTCCAGTCCGGAGCCGCGCTGTTGCTTCGGTCGCAGGTTCGACTCCTGCCTCGGGCATGGGTGTATGTGATGTCCTTAGGTTAGTTAGGTTTAAGTAGTTCTAAGTTCTAGGGGACTGATGACCACAGCAGTTGCGTCCCATAGTGCTCAGAGCCATTTGAACCATTTTTTTTCGGCCAGTACTGGTTCTCCAACCTTTATTACCTCTTGTGCAATTTGATCTTCACCGAAAGTTTAAATATATTTATGTTTGTCGTATTTCTTCTTCGTCGCTTGTCTCTTTTCTGCTGTCTAGGGTGTCGGGTACCTCAGATGGAAGACACTCAATGGAGTTATCACAATTTAGTAATACTGTGAAGTATTCTGCTCACTGCCTTTCTATTTCATTGTCGCTTGGAGGATGCTCCCCTGCGTGTATTTAACACCTGTTCCTTTTTCCTTATATTTCTGTCTTAATTTCTATACTTTCTGGCACATTTGTCTTGCTCTGTGAAGGATACAGTCATCTTCGGGTTCTCCTATTAGATCCTTGTATTATACGAGTATTCCGCTTCTCCTGCCTTAGTACAGTTGCCGTTTCCTTGTTCATTCTGGTATACCCGTCTTCTAACTCCTCATATCTCATATTTTCTACAACAGAGCGTAGCGCCATTTTTATAACAACTCCTGCAGGACAGTTCTTATGATAATTTTTCAGTAACGTATATTTTAGCAACAAACACTCCCTTGTTTATTCCCCATAGTCGTCACAATAAAACGAAGCGTCATTCGAATGACGAAAAGAAAAATTTTCCTTACACCACGCACACCAGATGAAAGAGAAATTATTACTTTCAGGCACTTCACAAAAATTACTATTTTTATTTAGACAGAACTGCGGTGGAGTAAGAAAATGGTCCTGACCATTCTTCTGCATACTGTGCTGAATGCAAAGCGTATTTAAAGCAATTGGTAAAATGTACCGATGAAAATGATAATGCACAATGATTCGGATTTAAGAAAACTGTTCTGCCGGATAAACCTCGAAGGACACCAATCTATCAGAAATTATATTCACGCATAGTTTACTTAAAGATACCTTCCACAGTAGAAAAAATTCTTTATCGAGAGTCGCATTGATTGTTCCTACTTTCTTTTGGGGAGGGGAGGGTTATCAGTCTAATGACTGATTTGATGCTGTCCGCCACGAATTCCACTCCTGTGCAAACCTTTTCATCTCAGATTAGCACTTGCGACCCACGCCCCCAACTATTTGCCGGGTGTATGCCAATCTCTGCCTTTCTCTACAGTTTTTTCGCTTTACAGCTCCCTCTAGCACCATGGAACTCCTTCCCTCATGTCTTAACAGATATCCCATCGTCCTGTCCCTTCTCCTTGTCAGCGTTTTCCACATAATCCTTTCCGATTCTGCACAGAACATCCTCATTACTTACCTTATCAGTCCACCTAATTTTCAACATTCGTCTGTAGCACCACGTCTGAAATGCTTCGATTCTCTTCTGAATCGATTTTCCCACAGCCCATGTTTCGATACCATGCAATGCTGTACTCCATACGTACATTCTCAGAAATTTCTTCCTCAATAAATAAAAAAAAAAGAAAGAAAAAAGAGGTTCAGATGGCTCCGAGCACAATGGGACTTAACTTCTGAGGTCATCAGTCCCCTATAACTCAGAACTACTTAAACCTAAATAACATAAGGAGATCACACACACACACCCATGCGTAGCGGTCGCGCGTTTCCAGACTGTAGCGCCTAGAACCGCTCGGCCACCCCGGCCAGCATTTCTTCCTCCTCAAATTAAGGCTTACTTTTGATACTAGTAGACTTCTCTTAGTGAGAAATGCTCTTTTTCCCAGTGATAGTCTGCTTTTGATGTCCTGGTTGCTCCGTCCGTCATTGGTTATTTTGCTACCCAGGTAGCAGAATTTCATAACTTCATCTACTTCGTCACCATCAATCCTGATGTTACGTTTCACGCTGTTCTCATTTTTGCTGCTTCCCATAACTCACGTCTTTCTTCGATTTACTCTCAATGCATGTTCCGTTCTCAATAGGTTGTTAATTCCATACAGCATATCATGTAATTCTTCTTCACTTTCATTCAGGATAGCTATGCCATCAGCGAACCGTATCACTGATATCTTTTCAACTTGAATTTTAATTGCACTCCTGAATCTTTCTTTTCTTTTCCATCGGTGCTTCTTCGATGTACAGATGGAACAGTAGGATGAAAGATTACATCCCCGGCTTGTACCCTTTTCAATCAGAGCACTTCGTTCTTCGTCGTCCACTCTTACAATTCCTTCTTGGCTCTTGTACATATTGTATACCACCCGTCTGTCCCTATAGCTTACCCCGATTTTTCTCAGAATTTCAAGCATTTTGTACCATTTTACTTCGTCGAACGCTTTTTCTAGGTCGACGAATTCTATGAAAGTGTCTTAATTTTTCTTTAGTCTTGCTTCCATTATCCCACCCAACGTCCAAATTGTCTGTCTGGTGCTTTTACCTGTCGTAAAGCCCCCCACCCCCCTCCCCTCCGCCCGGTAGCTGAGTGGTCAGCCCGACAGAATGTCAACCCTAAGGGCCCGGGTTCGATTCCCAGCTGGATCGGAGATTTTCTCCGCTCAGGAATTGGGTGTTGTGTTGTCCTAATCATCATAATTTCATCACCATCGACACGCAAGTAGCTGAAGTGGCGTCAAATCGAAAGACTTGCACCCGGCTAACGGTCTACCCGCCGGGACGCCCTAGTCACACGACATTTACATTTACCTGTCCTAAAGCCAAACTGATAGTCATCTAACACATGTTCCGTTCTCTTTTCCACTCTCCTGTATATTATTCTTGTCAGAAACTTGGATGCATGATCTGTTAAGCTGATTGTGCGATAATTGTCGCACTTATGAGCTCTAGCAGTCTTCAGAACTCTGTGGATAAAATTTTTCCGAAAGCCAAATGGTATGTCGCCCGACTCATTCATTCTAAACACCAATGGTTTTGTTAGACTCTTGGCTGGACATATCCATACCTCTGCCTTTCAGGAGGACGACGGACAGATTAGTGATATAATTTGGATTCACCTACAACAACCACCACCACGTTGGTGATTGTTGTAGGTGAATCCAAATTATATCAGTAATCTGATATACAAACGTCTCAAAAATGAGATCGACAGGAAGTGCTAAATGGCTAAGCAGGGATGGCTAGAGGACTAGGGGTAAGATAGATACTGTCTACAGGAAAATTAAAGAAACCTTTGCAGAAAAGAGAGCCACTTGTACGAATATCAAGAGCTCAGATGGAAACCCAGTTCTAAGCAAAGAAGGGAAAGCAGAAAGGTGGAAGGAGTATATAGAGGGTCTATACAAGGGCGATGTATATGAGCACTGTATTGTGGAAATGGATGTAGATGAAGATGAAATGGGAGATATGATACTGTGTGAAGCGTTTGACAGAGCACTGAAAGACCTAAGTCGAAACAAGGCCCCAGGAGTAGACAACATTCCATTAGAACTACTGACAGCCTTGGGAGAGCCAGTCCTGACAAAACTCTAGCATCTGGTGAACAAAATGTATGAGACAGGCGAAATACCCTCAGACTTCAAGAAGAATATAATAATTCCAATCCCAAAGAAAGCAGGCGTTGACAGATGTGAAAATTACCGAACTATCAGTTTAATAAGTCACGGCTGGAAAATACTATTGCGTATTATTTACAGACGAATGGAAAAACTAGTAGAAGCCGACCTCGGGGAAGATCAGTTTGGATTCCGTAGAAATATGGGAACACGTGAGGCAATACTGTCCCTACGACTTATCCCAGAAGCTAGATTAAGAAAAGGCAAACCTACGTTTGTAGCATTTGTAGACTTGGAGAAAGCTTTTGACAATGTTGACTGGAATACTCTCTTGCAAATTCTGAAGGTGGCAGGGGTAAACTACAGGGAGCGAAAAGCTATTTACAATTTGTACAGAAACCAGATGGCAGTTATAAGAGTCGAGGGACATGAAAGGGAAGCAGTGGTTGGGAAGGGAGTGAGACAGGGTTGTAGCCTATCCCTGATGTTATTCAATCTGTATATCGAGCAAGCAATAAAGGAAACAAAAGAAAAATTCGGAGTAGGTATTAAAATTCATGGAGAAGAAATAAAAACGTTGAGGTTCGCCGATGACATTGTAATTCTGTCAGAGACAACAAAGGACTTGGGAGAGCAGTTGAACGGAATGGATCGTGTCTTGAAGGGAGGATATAAGATGAACATCAACAAAAGCAAATGAGGATAATGGAATGTAGTCGAATTAAGTCGGGTGATGCTGAGGGAATTAGATCAGGAAATGAGACACTTAAAGTAGTAAAGGAGTTTTGCTATTTGGGGTGCAAAATAACTGATGATGGTCGAAGTAGAGAAGATATAAAATGTAGAGGGCAATGGCAAGGAAAGCGATTCTGAAGAAGAGAAATACGCATTGCATTGGTAACAAAACAACTTTCTTTACCTTCATTATTTGCAGAATGGTATCTTGCGAATAAAACTCATTACTGCCCGTAACGAGTAAGCATGTATCCAGCACACGTCAGATACAATACGTCTTTACACTTGAGAGTCCCCCATACACATCTCCATCTAAAATTACTCCAACACATTACCCATAACACCTTGAACCAGCGATCGCTGTTGAGCAGCGATACTACTACACTATCTATGTTACATTTGACCATCTCTGATTCAATATAAAATTTTCTTACAAAAGTTTATGCTGTCTATATACCTTTCAGGTATTACAAAGTTTCTGGATGAAAATTAAATAACTTCTTGCCACAGTGAACCGTCACACACCAACACGACAGTTTACACGAAATGCAATGAGCAGCTGCCTTCACTTCTTGGAAATGAAATGAACGTTGCTGCGCACCTTACAGTCAGTCATTTACGTATGGTTCTTGCTGAACCCACTTAAATACTATACACAGCTGACACTCAGCTCATCAATAATAGAGATCATGTTAGAATTTGGCCATGGTAGAAGTTCTGTCATGATCCCTACTATGCTCTCAGGCATGGGACAGTTAAATTCCTTCTACCCGCAAGTTTAAGACACCCTCCCCGCTTTAAGGTAAAATTTAAACAGCCATGCTAGTAAACAAGCTTAAAGTAACACGTCATAAAATTACTAACATGTCCAGCATCATATAAACCTTCAGAACCCCAACCACATATAACATCGAATTAATTACAAACAACAAAATTTTTGCTTAAAATAAATGCATCTATGAAGTATATTAAGACTTACTGCCCACCTCTGTGATTCAAAATTTTAAGTACTCGTACTTTTAACACATAAATCACAAGGGTTAACTCCTGTCCAGTGTACAACTGCCTAATAATGGGCAATGACCATTCACACATGACACCCACACTGACAACAGTTTCCATCGTACAACTGACTGTAACAAACCAAGAGTGGCACTATCTGAGATTTGTGCTCTAGGTTACTCGAGCAAGCAAACATCATTAATCAGTAAACAAATCAGATACCACCGTGACAGATCCAAGTCCGAAAGCTGTGAAGAGGTGATTCTTCACAAACACGTTCCACAATTAAGAAGAAATGGCTAGATCACATAACTAATGAGGAGGTACTGAACTGAACTGGGAAGAAAAGAAATTTGTGGCACAACCTGAAAAGAAGGGGTCGGTTGGCAGGACACATTCTCAGACATCAAGGGATCACCAATTTAGTATTGGAGGAAAAAGAGGGGGGGGGGGGGTTAAAAATCGGAGAGGGAGCTCAAGAGATGAAACAGTGATCAGACTCAGAAGGATGTAGGTTGCAGTAGCTACTCGGAGATCAAGAGGCCTGCACAAGATAGAGTAGAATGGAGAGCTGCATCAAGCCAGTCTAAGCACTGAAGACCACAACAACAGGCAGAGAACAATCAGGATGTACCACCTGCAATCCGTACATGATTGAGTGGATGGCATCTATTCACAATATATCCCACCCCTTCTCCTCTGTAAATTAGAATACTCTCAAATAGAAGCACCACGGTTTACGTTGATTTCGTACATCCACTGCACAGCGCCCTACGCTAATTTGCAGGGCAGATGAAAACAAACGGCGTGGTTCAGGTTGCTTTGCAATCAGTAACTGTAACGAGGATTCTCTTTGGCCCAAACGACAATATTTCTACCACGTTAGTTGTGACAAACGACTTGTTCACCTGAACACATAAACTTGGCATTGTTCATTGCATCTGGAAATTGAATTAACCCATTGCCGGCCGCTGTGGCCAAGCGGTTCTAGGCGCTTCAGTCCGGAACCGCGCTGCTGCTATGGTCGCAGGTTCGATCCTGCCTCGGGTATGGATGTGTGTGATGTCCTTAGGTTAATTAGGTTTAAGTAGGTCTGAGTCTAGGGGACTGATGACCTCAGATGTTAAGTCCCATAGTGCTCAGAGCCATTTGAACCATTAACTCATCACGGCATGCAAAAACGCGCTCATTCCGGTTTATATGTAATAAAACGAACGACGGTCGAAAAGCTGTGACCTTAAGGTCCTTTTTCATGTGATCTTGCATTTTTTTCCCTCGGCATACCGAGTTCCGAATTACGGTCACGTGTTGACTTCATAGATGATTGTTCAATCGAAGCAGAGTCCGACACATTTTTCTTCTCATATGTCCTCCTTCCACTTAACGGTCTGTCTTTAACATTGCCAATAGCAAAAGTACGTCTTTCCCAATCCAGAAATGTTGGATTTCCCGCTGGAGCCTTATTAAATATTACCTGGAATACTTCCATAATCTGTGTTATTGCCTGCTCTGTATTTTATCGTTCGTGCACTCATGCACTTGTCACTAAGCGCTCCTCAATAGCGCAACGACGACCGCTCAGATCTACCATGGATACAAATTAAAACTTGACCGCTACTGCGACTGCGAAAACAAGTAAATATGGATCTACCAATTGATTCCAACAACTGATAAGAAGTAACGTAGCTACTAACCTGTATAATGACATTTGATACTAAACAGGGGTCACAGCAGTAAGAGAACTTCTCAACCACCCCGTACACAGGGAGAAATTATCATCGTAATAAAATAACAGAAATCATAGCTCGCACAGAAAGACTTAAGCGTTCATTTTTCCGACGCGCTATTAGAGAATGGATCGGTAGGGAAATGGCCTGAAGGTTTCGAAGAACCCCTCCCAGACACTTTAAGTATGAAACGCAGAGTGATCACATAGATGTAGATGCAGATGTAGTACCCTCCGGGTCCAGTGGCTCGCTCGCGCAGCAGAACGACAAACGCACTCAAACAAGTGTCGATGGCGGGGGCGTCCGGAGCTGACACAGCACTGCAGATCGCGGCAGGGGCAAAGCAATTAGGCCGAAACAGCGGCCGTACAAAGGCCGGCGCCGGCTTTGTCTCCCGCTGCCCGCCATAATTGAAGCTGCGCGCGCCGATCGCCGATCGCTGGCGCACAATAACTCCACCCGCGCTGCATTGTGGACTGGCGCCACTGCGCCGCCAGTCCTTCCGGAATGCACACACTGGCACCCGCACCTTCCTTTCACTGACACCCCGCGGCAGATCGACGCTGGTCCGTTATCTCGCCGCACCAGCCAAATGATACCGTCCGAAAAACTTGCAAGTTTCTCAGCGGCATGGATTAAACTGAGGGAAAATAACAATATTGCAACATGGGCATCTTGACAGAACGCAATCAAATTGATACACTAGTACATCCGTGCCTGCGGGATGGGTTGACTAAAACTTCAACTTTACGTGAGATTATTTTCACATTTCTCAGTACAGAATAATTATAGATGGTTCAAATGGCTCTGAGCACTATGGGACTTAACTTCTGAGGTCATCAGTCTCCTAGAATTTAGAACTACTTAAACCTAACTAACGTAAGGACATCACACACATCCATGCCCGAGGCAGGATTCGAACCTGCGACCGTAGCGGTCACGCGGTTCCGCACTGTAGCGCCTAGAGCCGCTCTGCCAACCCGGCCGGCAATAATTACAGAAATAAAAACTAAATCGTATAGAGGGACTGTTGTTGTTGTTGTTGTGGTCTTCAGTCCTGAGACTGGTTTGATGCAGCTCTCCAGGCTACTCTATCCTGTGCAAGCCTCTTCATCTCCCAGTACTTACTGCAACCTACATCCTTCTGAATCTGCTTAGTGTATTCATCTCTTGGTCTCCCTCTACGATTTTTACCCTCCACGCTGCCCTCCAATACTAAATTGGTGATCCCTTGATGCCTCAGAACATGTCCTACCAACCGATCCCTTCTTCTGGTCAAGTTGTGCCACAAACTTCTCTTCTCCCCAATCCTATTCAATACTTCCTCATTAGTTATGTGATCTACCGATCTAATCTTCAGCATTCTTCTGTAGCACCACATTTCGAAAGCTTCTATTCTCTTCTTGTCCAAACTATTTATCGTCCATGTTTCACTTCCATACATGGCTACACTCCATACAAATACTTTCAGAAATGACTTCCTGACACTTAAATCTATACTCGATGTTAACAAATTTCTCTTCTTCAGATACACTTTCCTTGCCATTGCCAGTCTACATTTTATATCCTCTTTACTTCGACCGTCATCAGTTATTTTGCTCCCCAAATAGCAAAACTCCTTTATTACTTTAAGTGTCTCCTTTCCTAATCTAATTCCCTCAGCATCACCCGACTTAATTCGACTACATTCCATTATCCTCGTTTTGCTTTTGTTGATGTTCATCTTATATCCTCCTTTCAAGACACTGTCCATTCCATTCAACTGCTCTTCCAAGTCCTTTGCTGTCTCTGACAGAATTACTATGTCATCGGCGAACCTCAAAGTTTTTATTTCTTCTCCATGGATTTCAATACCTACTCCTAATTTTTCTTTTGTTTCCTTTACTGCTTGCTCAATATACAGATTGAATAACATCGGGGAGAGGCTACAACCCTGTCTTACTCCCTTCCCAACCACTGCTTCCCTTTCATGTCCCTCGACTCTTATAACTGCCATCTGGTTTCTGTACGGTCAAGTCTGATTTTCCTAAAAGAAATCATTTTTCAATCAGAATCACAAAAATATGAATGTGCCAGAATAGAGGGACTAAAAAGTATAAAACAATTTCTCCCAGCCCCGTACATGTTCCTAAGACCAAATAAAAATCCGCACGTATGTGGCCAGTTATTATCAAGGCTATAGGCGGTGTTGCACAGTTCTAGCGTGATGTTTCCTGGTGGGGGTTCCGAAACTAACTGCAGTGTCGCCCTGTCGCAGTGTTTTTAAGCACAAGGTGTGGTAGCGTACAGAGGTCCCGTTGTCACACCAAAATTAGTAATGTGAATGGATACGACAGACATTAGCGAGGGCTCGCCGCAAACCGCAGCGGCGAATGGGACGGGCTCCTAAAGTACACGGCTCCCCTCTCAGCATAACAGCAATGCCCAACGCTGAAGTCAATACAGTGTCGAGCCAGCAGGAGCTCTGCTGCAGTTCGAGACGCAGCTGCAGCAGTCAGTATTGTACTACAGCACCAACGAGTAGCTGAAGTTCTTTGTGAGGGGTCCACTTGTACGTGGAGGCCGATTTTGGAATATAATAACATTAAAAACGACCTGAAACGGTTTTCATAAGTAGAAAGGGGGCATCTTTGACACCACTGAACCAATTATGTTGCCTGAGTGGCAGAATCGAATGTAAGTAAGAGAACGCGGAGTGCAGTGGCAATTGCCGTTGCACTCTGTCATAGGTTGGATATAAGTCTTAAAGCAAGTGGCTAGCTGTGAGAATTCAACTGTTGGTCTACCGACGCAGAATAATACAGTTTTTATAAAAAGAAGTGATGAATGATACTGTTTATGCTCAGACGGAGCCAGTGAATATTAGGCCATAGTTATTTCTATAAAAGTGTAAAGTGTGTATTGTTAATTTGTGAGGCTATAAGATTATCAAGAACTGAAGTGATACTGATCGTTAACAAATATTGACCATTGTCCTTGGCAGTTATAGAAGAGTAATGAATTTATACTGTAACTCAAAGCGAAAGCAACTCGAACAAATTTGTAATGAAATTTTGTATATTTAGTTTTAAGTATGCAGCAATGCAATATGTAGATTTGGCTGAATTTCACAGTAGTGACCCTTGAATGTAGGAACCAAGTATTTTCTGTCAGCTTTGACGTATTGGTTGACTTATATCCGACTTGTAATATTTAGTGTGTTTTGTAATGCTGATATAGAGAAGCTAAATCTTGAAATCTGTTTTGTCAAACGATGTCAGACTCTTTCTCATGTAACAACCCAAGTGTTTCCAGTTTCGACAGTAAGTGAGAACTGTAGAACAGTTGAGAACTTCACTGATTTTGAAGTTAAAGTGAAATGCTTCGTATCAGATTTTGTGAAGGTGAAACTTTATTTTGAATACAGTTTTCAAACTGAAGCATTCAGTCTTAGCATATCCTCTTATCAGTATCTTATCTTCTTCAGTGTCATGTTTATTTAAATCCAATGAATATTTTCCTAAAAGAAATCATTTTTCAATCAGAATCACAAAAATATGAATGTGCCAGAATAGAAAAGTATTAATGTTTGTAACAGTTTCAATGCGGGCAGCATTGCACAGCGCTGAGCCAATATCCAGTATTTTCGCTGCACATTTGCAGGGTTCTTCAGTTATCAGCCAATCTACTGATATTATTTGAATGAAGGCATCTTACTGCCGGCATTGCACTTCGGTAAGTAGGCTGCTTAGGTTTTTATGTTGGTAACGCCACGTAGCGCTCTGTACGAAAATCGCTGACTGCACTATGTGCAGTCTGTGGCTGGTTGAACTCATTGTTGGAATATTCGCTTGTGCTGTGTTGGGCAGTTGGATGTGAAGAGCGCTGAGCGCGTAACGTTGGGCGGTTGGAGGTGAGCCGCCAGCAGTGGAGGCTGAGGGGAGAGAGGTGCCATAGTTTTGAGAGGTTACTATGAGCGGACGATCTGGACGTGTGTCCGTCAGAAAAAAGAAGTTTGTTTACATGGGTATCACAAAATTAAGGTAAATTGGCGCTCGCTGTATTGCAGTTGTTCGAGTAACGAAAATTTTTGTGAGGTAAGTGATTCACGAAAGGTATAAGTTGTTGTTAGCCAGGGCTGTTCTTTTGTAGGGATTATTGAAAGTCAGAATGCGTTGCACTAAAATATTGTATGTCAGTTTAGTAATGATCAGAATAAGTAAAGATAAAACTGTCTGAGTACGTTCAGTTTTACTCAGCTGTTTGTGTATCAAATAACGCAGAAGTTTACCAGCACAGTCATTCTTAATTTTCAAAGGGGACGTTTCAGACTCAATATTTTCTATGCCTACTATGATGAAAACAGAATACCAAGAGTATAGCCGGCCGGTGTGGCCGAGCGGTTCTAGGCGCTACAGTCTGGAACGCGCGACCGCTACGGTCGCAGGTTCGAATCCTGCCTCGGGCATGGATGTGTGTGATGTCATTAGGTTTAGGTAGTTCTAAGTTCTAGGGGACTGATGACCTCAGATGTTAAGTCCCATAGTGCTCAGAGCCATTTGAACCAACCAATTCCGTTGCAACTCTAGGGCTAAGGAAAATTTGTTTCATTGTTTATTTCCACAGGGAATTTTTTCGGTTTATTGTACAGGGCCACAGAACTCGGCGCTCACAAGACTGGTTACATTTCAAAGGGTCTGATTTCATTATGGACCTTGTGCATTGGGTTTTCAGATTAAGTTGTTTAATTTTTTTTTATTACAGTAAAACTGATTAAGCACATCATTTGCTCAACAATATATCACGCAGTAATTTGCATGACACCAACATTAAGTATTTCATATTCAATGGCAAACAAATCCATAAATGTTTTAAAGAACGTTACACTTTTGTAAAGAACGTTATAGTTTCAGATGAACTTGTAGTGTTGTTAATATTGAACATTATACCTCGTGAGAACAGTTCGTTAATTAGTTTCTTGTGTTCAGGCGTAACCACAAGCGCCGGAACGAACAACGCAAGAACAAAGAAACTAAAACTAAACTCCTTCCGAACAGGCCATGCAGGCCAAATGGTACCGACCGGCCGCCATGTCATCCTCAGCCCATAGGCGTCACTCGATGCGGATATGGAGGTCCATGTGGTCAGCACACCGCTCTCCCGGCCGTGTGTCAGTGTACGAGACCGGAGCCGCAACTTCTCAATCAAGTAGTGACTCAGTTTGCCTCACAAGGGCAGAGTGCACCCCACTTGCCAACAGCGCTCGGTAGACCGGATGGTCGCCCATCCAAGTACTAGCCCAGCCCGAGAGCGCTTAACTTTGGTGGTCTGACGGGAACTGGTGGTACCACTGCGGCAAGGCCATTGGCCGAGAACAGAGAAGCAGGTGAGGAAACGCCAGCCAGTAGCCCGCTGACAAGGAGCGCGCCGCGCCAGGAGCGCGCTCTGCAAGAAGTGAATATACGCCCCGCTCCAGCCAGCCTCGGCCGCACAGATAGGCTCCTTATACGGGCATCAGTGGACGGTTATAGACCAGCACTCGCAGAACAGATTGTAGTGATCCGTATCAAGTGCTTACTCTGAGTTTGTCTACAGCGAAGACTATTACTGTTTGCATGTCAATTTCGACACCGATGTAAATCCTAAGTTAAGTATTGTCAATCCTGCTTTATAGAAATAAAACTGCTAATGTTATTTGCTTGAATTGTTGCATAGCATTCCGAGAACGCTGCATCCCTTAGGCATCCTATAAGCGACGAGTGGGCAAGATCCAAGACTTTGCTAGTCCGTGACAGTTGTAAATTTCCAGTTCTCCTGTGGCAGATAGTTGTGTGAAAGTTAAGCAAATCGTTTGTTCATTTGTGTAATAAAGTGAACTAATATTTCATACATTGAAATGCTCATGAAAATCTACGAGAATTCTTCAGCTTATGTTAACATCGGCGAATCAGCTCAAGAAGTCCGCATCATGAGGGGTGTCAAGCAAGGCGATCCCATCTCCACAAAACTGTTCTCTGCTGTATTGGAAATGGCTATGTCAAAGCTGAGCTGGGAAGGTAAGGGAATTAGAATTAATGGAAGAAGGCCTACCAACTTGAGATTTGCTGACGATATTGCCTTACTGACCAAAGACTTCACTGAGCTCCAAAACTTAGTTACAGATCTTGTATCGGAATGTCAGCAGGTTGGCTTGAACATGAACCTTTCCAAAACAAAAGTAATGTCCAACAAATGGGTCCCAGCTGGAGATGTGAAAGTCAAGGACAGTCTATTAGAAGAGGTCAGTGAATATGTCTACCTTGGCCAGATTATAAATATGAAGGGAGACATAAGACCAGAAATCTATCGACGCATCAAGCTTGGCTGGCAAGCATTTGGGAAGGATTCAACAGTATTCAGATCAAAAATGTCAGTAAATCCGAAGAAAGCAGTATTTGATCAATGCATTCTTCCTGTGATGACGTATGGCTGCGAGACATGGACACTGAACTCATTTACAAAAGGGAAACTTAGGACAGCACAGAGAGCCATGGAGAGATCAATGCTGGGCTATACAAGAAAGGATAGGAAAAGGGCAGATGACATCCGGTCTGTGACGGAGGTTAATAACATCTTAGAGACAGTAGGTTCCTTGAAATGGCAGTGGGCTGGCCACGTCGCAAGAAGAAAAGAGAACCGATGGACGAAGCTAGTACTGGTGTGGAGTCCGAGAGAGCACCGGAGGCCTAGAGGAAGACCACCAGACAGATGGGACAAAGACATCAAGAAGAACGCTTGTAGCACCTGGCAGAGAACTGCCCAAGACCGTCCCACTTTGAGAAGACTGCTGAAAGCCTACTTGAATCCACGACTCGAAGAGGCCACATCATTTAATGATTGAATTGGCTGATGATGATGATGATGAATATTTCATATGTTCTTGTTTGATATGCCACCTCTCCAAGCAAAGAAGCCACAGTTATGGCCGGCCGAAAGTAGTTTCGCCTCGTCGCCAAACAAGGTTCTTGTCAAAGACAGAAAAACCCTGTAATTTATGATTTGATGCAGTAACTGATTCTGCAGGCCACCATACGGCTTGTTAGTTTCACGTACCACTTGAGATACAAGACTGACTACCTGTCGCGGACTTCCCAAAGTTCCAGTTCCCGGAGACCCAATTAGCAGCGGTGCACACGGTCTGTAAACACGTATTTCTCAAGCGGCCACAAGCCGGTACGCACGTGACGATCGGCAGGTCCGACGGAAGGAGCGATAACCCGCAGACCGTATCTGCGGGATCGCGCTGCGCTCGCCCGGGCGGAAGTTGATATGTATTTCTGTTTCGCCGCGGCGAGTCTCGGCGGGTCTCGCCCAAGTGGACACAGGTAATTGATACCGAGATGGGCTCGCCGCGATACGGGTGGAGGCGGCGCAGTCTGGGAAACGGGTCGCGCGCGCATTGCAGCGTGGTGGACCCGGCCGCGTTTGTTAGGCCGGTGAGCCGAGTGCTGTGCGCCCGCTCCCAGTCGTTAACTGTCTGTCGTCTGGGCGCAGGTATGGGCCCACATAAATCACTGTACGGCAGAGGAAAAAGCCGCCTTCCCAAACAGTATCAGCTATGAGTGGGCGCGAACACACGCGCTGTCAAGCGTATGTTTCGGCAAAGGCGTTATTTCTTTTTTTCTTTCAAGAATTCATATTGGCTTTAGCTGACGAACAGGACAGCGGAAGGCATAAATTTTATCAATAAAAGTCAGTCAACCTCCTGCGTTTCAGATACTTTTTTATGCAAATTTCTGAGTGGAAGGGTCCACCTTCATGGTTCAGCATATCATACCGAACTAACAACACTATACAGAACAGATTTAGAAGGCAAGCCTCCAACACTGATAAACAGAGGTAATGCGGCACATACAGATTAAATTGTAAGTGATGTCAGTCTGTATATGTGGGCAAAAAATACGGGTATTTTAGAACCACATGTGCAGAACATCTCAGAGCATTGCAAAGCTATAGCTCCCATTCAACATTTGCTCACCACCTACCAGTACAAAATCACTACCCAACGATCAAATAAACTGATTTAAAAGTTCTTCAAACTAGTAACAGCTTATATGAAAGATTAACAAAATAGAAGAACTGCATAAACCAGCCCCCCCCCCCCCCTTACAGCAAATGGTTATCTTCGAAATTAAATTCTCCCGCACATCCTCCTCTACACCATTTACTATCACTGTCACTCAATAACCTTATTCCTTCCCCCTCTCTCTCTCCCATTCTCCCTCTCCTCCATCTCTCCACTCTCTCGCTCACTCACTTTCTGTCACTCCTTCTCTCTCGCCGATCGAGGTGGCGCAGTGGTTAGCACAATGGACTCGCATTGGGGAGGACGACGGTTCAATCCCGCCTCCTGCCATTCGGCCTTATGTTTTCCGTGGTACGGCCGACTTTCTTCCCCGTCCTTCCCTAATCCGATGAGATCGATGACCCAAACAACCCAACCCAACTCTCTTTCTCTCCCTCTCCCTCTCCCTCCCTCTCTCCTCCACACACACACTCTCTCTCTCTCACACACACACACCAGTTAAGCATATCGAATATCAACAAAAATTTTGAAGTCGTACGTCACACCCCAAACCAACACGAAACGAAGCAAATTAATGCAACATACCTACAACAACACGTGAAATTTCGGAAGAAAGCTTATAATTCGCTGATAAATGATATAAAATGCCCATGCAACAGCAAGAATCTACAACCACGGAGAGAAATAAGGGCGTCGACACGTCATAAACAAGAAAAGCAATACCACAACTTCAAAAAATATCGCTTTTATAGCCTTTTCAGTCGGAAACAAACTATATTCTGATCAACAGAAAACACTTCAGTTGTTTTCTGATGACAAGCTGAAGAACGTATGGTAGGCATACACTGATCAGCCAGAACATTATGACCATCTACCTAATAGCCGATATGCACATATTCCGCACGGATAAGAGCGACGATGCGTTGTGGCATGGAAGCAATGAGGCCTTGATGGGTCTCTGGAGGGAGTTGGCACCACATCTGCACACACAAATCACCTGATTCCCGTAAATTCCAGGAACGGGGTGATGAGCACGGTGCCACATCAATCACATACCAGATGTGTTCCATCGGGTTCAGATTTGGCGAGTTGGTTGGCCAGCACATCAGCTGTAACTCGCCACTGTGTTCCTCCAACCACTCTATCACAATGCTGGTCTTTTTACATGGCGCACTTGTTGAAAAATGCCACTGCCATTGGGAAACATGATCGTCATGAAGGAGCGTACGTGGTATGAAAACCAGTGTACGATACCCCTTGGCCGTCATAGCGCCTTGCATGAGTTTCAGTAGACCCATGGATGCCTGTGCGTGTTTCTCAGGGCGTAATGGAGGAGCCGCCAGCTTGTCTCCATCCCGCAGTACTGGGGTCAAGCAGCTGCTCCCCTGGACGATGACGGATTCGCTCCATCGCATCATGATGATGAAGAAGGTATCGGGATTCATCAGACCATCCAACGCTCTGCCACTGCACCAACGTCCAATGCCGATGATCAGGAATTCGTTTTAGTCGTAGTTTCTGATATCGTGGTGTTAACATTGGCACATGCATGGATCGTCGGCTGCGAAAGCCCATCGTTGCACTGTGTGTTCGTACAACCCAGCATTAAAGTCAGATGTTAGTTTTGCCAGCCTGTCCTGTTTTTCCAGTCTGTCCAGCTTACGACGTCCAACATCTGCAATGAAGTGTGGCCGTCCACCCCCTACGACGTCTGGATGTGTATTCACCATTGTTTCGCCACTTTTTGAGGACACTCACCGCAGTACTCCTCGAACATCCTACAAGGTGTGTAGTTTCCGAAATGCCCATGCTGAGCCTCAGAGCTGACACAGTTTGCCCTCGCTCAAATTTAGATAGATCGCGCACCTTCCCCATTCTACACAGACAGCTCGCTCACTGATACTACAAATGGTTCAAATGGCTCTGAGCACTATGGGACTTAACATCTGTGGTCATCAGTCCCCTAGAACTTAGAACTACTTAAACCTAACTAACCTAAGGACATCACACACATCCATGCTCGAGGCAGGATTCGAACCTGCGACCGTAGCAGTCGCGCGGTTCCGGACTGAGCGCCCAGAACCGCGAGACCACCGCGGCCGGCACTGATACTACATGCACCGTGTATGTCCTATTAGCAGTCATTCTTTACCAGGTGACACTGCTATCGCCTGTGTGTGTTTGTATCGACATTAGGTCAATGGTCATAATGTAAAGCTACCAGCATAAAGATATAACAACGTCATTTGAGATATGCAAACAAATATACACACATAGTGTTACCAAATTTAATAGACGACCGAAACATTTAAGCAAATCTTAAATATAGAATATATAAAGCCTCAGTCAGTGACATATGCCTTAGCCGTATGTCATACTTAGTCTAATATGAAATATTTGACTCCTAATAATCTCTCCTCTTTGAAATGCAAATACTTTTGAGCTGAAAATTCGATTAATTTCCACTTGCAACAATAATTTTTCAGAAATAAAGCAAAGAAAAAACCCCACTGAACGTCGCACATAAAGTCCTGAAACATATTTGAATAATAACAAAACTATAAAATGCTGTCTTGAGACGGAATTCCTCTCCAGTTTTACATCGTTCAGATATTTTATATTTTCCACCATCGTTTACTTATACATTTACCCAAAACTCTGTAAGCTGCTGTAGGGCGCATAGCAGATAGTACATCGTAGCAACATTTCCACGTACCTTCCAGCTCCATTCGCGTATTGGGGGACGGAAAAATGGTCTGAATGCCACTGTAGATCCCCCAAACTCTCTTACCTTCTTCTGCTGACACCTGCGCGGGATATACGTTTGGCGCCACCACAATGGTCGCACTGTCTTCTTTGAATGCAGATTCTCAAAATTCACTCAGTAGGGTTTCTCGGGAACTACATGGTCTTCAAATTCTCCGAGTATTTCCGTTACACATTCTTACGGGTCATACCGAGGTGTTCGGATTCTAGCGGCTCCTCCTCGAATTCGTTTGACGTCTCTATTCATGCCTACTTGTTAAGGATTCCAAACACGGCAACACTATTCTAGATCTGATCGCTTCAGTTCCTTGTATACGATTTCCTGTACAGATGCACCGCACTTCTCCAGAACGCTTCCAACAAATAACATTCCTCTATACACGTTCGCTCATACTGATTTCCCGTGATTGTCCCATCCCCTACGGCTTCTTAGTGTTACTCCTAAAATTTATACGATGTGACGTCCTACAGATGATCGGCACTAATATTCTAATCAGAAACTACACCTGTCCTCCCCCGTGTTACAGACATTACCTCACGCTTATTCACTCTCAATTACAGCTGTCGTTCATTCACCAAGTGGAAATTTGCCCAAATTAAGCTGGTATTCCTTATGATCGTCAGATGATATTTTCCTGTAAACAGCTGCATCATTCGAGACTAGTCGTATAGCACTGCTGACCCTATCTGATGAGTTCGTCACACAGGGTATTTCAGAAATAATTGTACAAACTCAGGGGACAGGTTCCTTACACCAAAACAAGAAAAAACGTTCCTAAAAACACTTGTTGTAAAACCCTTTGTTTCTGTGTTATTAATAAAAGTTGACGTTCTAGGTGAAACGTCCCCTTTGAACAATTATACATGACTGTGCTTAACCTGACACACAATATTTTGTTAGCGCAACGCAATCTGACTTTCAAAAATCCCTACAAAAGAATGGCCCTGACTAACATTAAAGTATACCTTCCAGAAATCACTTACCTCACAAAAATCTTCATTACTCGAACTACTGCAATACAGCGAGCGCCACTACTGCCAGCTAAATAAAAGATTCAAACTACTGAAGGCACTAACTACTGATAGGGATAGTTAGCAAATGAAAGATATTAATAGAGAACAAACAATGTATTTACCTTGATATCATCATAAGTCATAATATATATATCAGTTCATGACAAATTACAAACCTCCGCCATCTCTCTCCCCACATCCACCACTGCTGGCGGCTCACCTCCAACTGCGCAACGCTACGCGCTGTTCACAGCCAGCTGCCTAACACTACAATGGCGAGTATTACAACAATGCAAAGCAGCCACAGACTGCACACAGCACAGCCAGTGATTTTCATATTGAGCGCTACGTAACGTTGCCAATAAGAAAACATAAACAGCCTACTTACATAGAGAAAACATAAACAGCCTACCTACATAGCCCCCATGCTCCCCACAAAAAATTTTACAAATTTTTTTTTTTTGGGCAGTGGCCAATAATGATTTGATAAAATTTTTCATAATTACAATAACAAAGAAATCAAATGCACACACTTATTGATACAATGTTGGTCAAAAGCTAAAATTTTCTCACAGTCCATAAAGACAGTCCTCATCATTCGTCACAGTAAAATTGCAGTGTTTTTCTCAAAGTCTGAGCAGTAAAAGAAAATGCACACAGAAGTAGTGGATTTCCATGCTGTCTTGAAGAAGTAGTGTTGTCCTTCCAACGGAAAGACAGTGCTGAGTCGACATGCAGACAGGTAATGGGCCACAACAGAGTAAACCCACAGCAGAGTCAGTCGATGTTTTGAAGAATATTGGTAGTTAGGTCATCACAGAGCAGACCCACTGTAGTCCTGGTAGAAATTACGGTATTGGTGGGCCACCAGAGGTGCAGACCCACTGCAGTCCTTGTAGAAATAATGGTATTGATGGATCATCAAAGATGTAGACCCACTGTAGTCCTTGTAGAGATAATGGTATTGGTGGGCCACCAGAGGTGCAGACCCACTGTAGTCCTTGTAGAGATGGCCAGCAGCCATCTGTTGTGACTGTGCAGGTGCACAATCACCATTGAAGAGTCTTGCGGACAATATAGCAAGTCCATAAACCACCACTTGTGCACTCACAAAGTTTCTGGAATTGTCCTTAGAACCAGCAATGCTGTTATCCAGTCCCTTGCTGAATTATTAACACACGTGCAAACACTAACAGTCCCAACTTCTCACATATTGTCCATATACTATGACCAACAGAAACGTGTGTAGTGAAATGTAACTAACAAGTTAATAATATCATGAACTGGTGACAATTACAATTTTATAACATAAGAATACAATAAAGGTACAAAATACATGATTAAAAACATAACAATACAGATAACATTTGTAGTAATATAGGCTCTACAAAACAATAGAAATAAACATATACGTCAGTGTTACAGGAATTATGACATGAGTACATACATAGAAGATCACAATAACTTTTGAAACATCAACTTCACACATGAGCATTAAACAGAACGGAATTAATGTCTAACATCTTTACAAAGTAAATAACATATTATTAATGCCAATTATATTTGAGGATAACAGTATTCCTCATCATAGTGAATGTAGCTCAATATTAAAAGAAGAAAAAATTCTGTGATACTACACAGAGACAGGAAGAAAACAAATACACAAGGGTACACAAACATATAGTGGGATAATACAAAAGGAAAGGACAGGGTTTGTTGTACTGCAGTATTTTGCAAACAAAACTTTCTTTACTTCTTGGAGATCTCCCTTCATTCAACATTATTCCCAAAAAGTCCTATCTATACCTGCTTTCTGTATTCTATTCATATTTTTTTCAATATAATTATTTCTCAGTGCACAATACTCATTTTGGCCCAAGTCTGTTTCATATAACTTCGCAACGCATTCTTCACCTACTCTCCATAGTCAGTTTCTTATATAGTCTACCCCTCTTAAGCTAACTTAAATCTACTGAGCTCAGATGCTAAACTAAGGGACGAGACAGTGCAGCAGCACATAAAACAATTAATATAAACAGCAATGAAAAAAAATGGAAAATCGCAAAGCAAGCTACAGTAAATCTAAATTACCAAGCAATTCAACATTACAACTAATATGAGGCAATGCGCAGCAAACAAAAAAATAAATCTGGCTTAGCAGAGTAACACAAATTAAAGTTCAGTAGCACTATGCCTGGCAAACAGCAGCTTATATCTAAACATGACATAGCTCAAGCAGAAAAAATAGTACACTAAAGATAACAATGCAGATAAGGGAAATGTATAATCACATCTTAATGTCTAAGTAATTAAAGTGGTGCATCACAACAACTTATTGTAAAAGAAATATTACCATGTACTTGAAAAGAATATTATGTATGCAGTTACTGTTACTAGTCCCTTCTTATTGTTCTTTCCTTTCCAAGTGCTCCTTTTTTGAAGAATGTGGATCACAAAATTATTATTTAATAGATCTGTTGACAGAAAGTGTTCACATTAGCAAATGCATTTAATTTTATTTTATGAAACCAATGCTGCAACACAGCTGAAAAACAGATGTCAAATGAAATAAGGAATTACGCAAACCAAAGCATAAAAACATCATTCAATAGTCATGTGGCATTTCGTAAGTCAGTAGCTCTCAACTCTCATAGAAAGACACTTGTCATTATCAGGTTTGCAGATGTAAGAATATTTCCCATCAATTCATAAGCATTGCAGTAATTAGCACAAAGTACGAGTAATCATATGTTTTCAGGTAATGAGCGTGTAATATTTGCGATGCTTTCTACAAAGGAATGTCAATAGCAAGGTTAATGGAAGTAATGAGGGTGTCGCACTTGCAATATTTTCTCTAAAGGAATGACAATGGCGAGGATAAAGGCCTGCCTTTTTTCCTTTTTTTTTCTACCTGTGCTTCCGGAAAGGCACACCCTAATGGCTTGTTCTCCAGGTGTTTGACGCAGCTGCGTGCCCACAACGCATTACGTGCAGGTGGTCACTTAACTTTCTTACCGAAATATTTACGACAGCAGTTTCCGCTACAGTGACAGTCTCACATAAAATATTTCACAGGTCAAGAATTAGCGTTGCAAATCTGTAGAAACAAAACCCTATAAATATAACAGTGTCCAAAAAATTTTCGCCAGCATTGTGATACATTCACTCATATACACACATTTCATAACTCTTAAAGTACGATTCTTGGTTTCCAACAACCTTTTTCACAAATCAGAGTCCCTAAACACTACTCATTATTCCTTACCTCATTATACATATACATATTCGTCGAGACTTCTTCAATATTTCATCATGAGAAATACGTAGCATAATAAACATTCCTCAACAACATAATACACATCGTCGTCGTAATAATAACATCATAACACCTCAGTCAAATCTCAAAATCGTCATAGCTTTCTGCAATAATTTCAAACCCTAAAAAATATTCTCTGCTCATTTCAATAGTGTCATCTACCTCAAACGTACTTTAAAAATCATGATCCCATACCAAATACATCATTCAAAGCTCTCATAGTATCACAATGGGTCCGAAAAAATATGAAGAGTTCACACAGTACAGACAAAATACAATTTCGTAAGTGTGAAGTTATCCAACGGTGTAATTACGTAAACATGTGTCACTGACGTAGTAAAAAGAAATGTTTATCTCTCAGTTAAATGATCAGATAGCTGTGTAATTTGTGTGTTAGAGAAACATGGTACCGATGTGTAAGGTTGTATAAGCAAATACCATATTAGCTAGGGTTCCTTGTGGTTGCCACACACATGATACACAAAGTAAGCGTGTACCCCCCTGAGGATTAATGTAAGTATACCCTCAGGTGTTACAGATTACAGCAATGAAATGAAATGTATCACTGAAAACCTTTGTATCATTGTACTTCAAATATCTTTAAAAATAAATGTTTTAAGTACAAAATTAATCACTCAAATGCGTGTCCTGTAGCGCTAAATGTGCATCTTGCTGTAAGATAATTCTGTGGAAGTGTCGTACTTATCGTCCTCCGAAAGCTAAGTTCTGCAGAAGTCAGTGTACTTACCTCATGATAAACAAAAGTGAAATGCTTTATGTATAG
The DNA here is from genome assembly GCF_021461385.2 of Schistocerca piceifrons. NCBI lineage: Eukaryota > Metazoa > Arthropoda > Insecta > Orthoptera > Acrididae > Schistocerca > Schistocerca piceifrons. The sequence goes on from NC_060141.1 coordinate 589,572,099, forward strand.
ATATCTTAGTTATTACGCTTATTGCCATGATGAAGAAAGTACTGTGCTGTAACGTATTGTTGTGCTACGGAAAAGGCAATCTCATTGTAGCTATACCACAAAAGTTACTACTAAAACATGTTTTACTTTGCAGAATAAAACAGAAAAACTGTGCAGAAATAAAACAGAAACACTACAAAAGCAACATTGTAAATTGTTACTCATTAGAAGCGTCGTGATAAAACCGTGTAGTTGTCACTTAAACTAACCACTGTGTCGTCTGGTATCTCACAGAAAGTACATTAAACCCAGAATGTATTTTCAAGTAAACCAAAATCTTGCATTAAAATCTCATTAGCAGTACCAGTATGTGTCCTAAGTATGTAAGCCTGATAGTCGTTACGTAATCGTGCAACTAACAAGCAAGAATGTACAAATACAACACTGTGTCGTCTGTTCACTATAACAATGCATTCGTAATTTCTGTTTAAAAATGTTCCCTAGGTTCTAGACTGGATATTTAACTTCAAACATTGTTGCATGTTAACAGTTTCTTAAGTCTGACAAAGCATACTAGAAATGTGAAGTGAAAAGTTTTATGGCAAAGACAAAGTTAAAAAGCAGATTATCTTTCAATAAACGGTTTTACATGTGAAATGTGGTGCAAGCCTTTACTCTTACTACTATGCAGAGCTCCAGCTTCAACGGAATCATCGTGTGATATATGTCGGTAAAGAATACTGGAATTTTTCTCAAGGTTAGCATCTATGTTATTTTTCTCGCAGCTAGCCGGCGCACGCGGCTGCCTGCTGTGCGAGTCATTGTCTGTCTCTTTGTTGGCGCGCGCCGTTATTGGGATTTGGAGACCTAACTTCTACAAATTCACCTTGCCCAGAGGGCCCTGCTCTGTTTGAATCCCGCCAGTTCTGATGCAATTCAGGTCTGTCGTTACGATCATATCGTCTGTCGTCATGTCGGTAGATTCCATAGTTTCTTTCTTGTCGGTCACATGGTGGAGAATTTCTCCCTGAATCGTAACTGCGCGCTGGTCCGTTGCGTCTAAAGTTATTCTGTCTCCCTTGATAGTATATATTTTGGTTACCATATTGTCTGTTTCTCTTATTGTCTCTGTGATAGTCACTACCGCGGAGAGGTGATCTTTCCCTGTAATTATTACTACTCTGCCAACGGTTGTCGTACGGGTGGTGTCTATTTTGGTCACGATTTGCGTTGTAAGAATAGACCAGTCGTGTCCGGTTATTGTTTCTGTCGTCACGGAATTGTGACGGATGTGACCTGTAATTGTTGTGTCCTTGTTTTCGCGTTCCGCGATTATCAGTGTCAATTTCTAGTTCTTGTAACAGTCCCTGAAAAGCTTCAATGTCGTCTTTGCAACGTCCTGCTAAAATAATATGCCGTAAATGTTCAGGTAATTTGATTAAGCAAATGCGGATGAGTTCTGAGGGGCTGTATGGGTTTGACAGGTACTGATTCTTGTGCAACATGTCTTCAAAATATTTCACAAGACTGGAGAATTCAAATTGTTCGAAATGTTTCATCATTATGATACCATGTTTTATCCGGTCTTGTGTGGCTTGAGACCAATATGCTGAGAGGAAGGCATGGTAAAATTCTCCTTCACTGTGGCAATCGTGAATGACCGATCGCATTCTTACAGCTGGTTCATTCTCTAAGTAGCCACACATAAATTCTAATCTGTGTTCCAACGACCAGTTGGGAGGAAAACAATGAGAGAATTGATGGAACCATGCTTGTGGATGAATGTCGTTGCCAGAATTCTTAAATGTTTTGAATTTACGTGTAGTAATGAACAGCTTATAGTCAAAATCATCATGTCGGCGAGTCGCATATCGGTCATTGTTAGGTTGTGTCGGCCGTTCCATCTCAAAATTCGTTGCACATTGCCAATTTCTTTCATAACTTCCGAAATGCCCTGTGTTATTATTTTGTGGCTGTTCCATATTTCTGTGTCCCTCTTCCCGTATTGCGGCGCGAGTATCCTCTGAAATACGTAATTCTTGTATTACCTGTGTCAGCTGATCTTGTACTTCCCGGATTTCTCTTTTGTACTGTGTATTGATTTGATTCTGATTTTGTTTGAATTTTCTTATTTGTTCATACTCTTCTGTGTCAGTGAAGGCTACGGCTCTTGTGTCATTCAGATCATCATCTACCTTTGTAGATAAGTTAGTGACCTGATCCGAAAGTTCGGCTACTTTCTCCGATAGTGTCCTTATTTCTTCAGTGTGTTTTTCTGAACCAAGTTTCAGAGTATCTACTGTGTCCTTAAAGTTTTCCTGAGTTTTTGCAAGTTGCGTAACTGAATCGGTAGATGCAACTGAGTCAGATTTAGCTTGCAAGGTCTCATGATTTTCATGAACAATAATTTGCAGTTCTTTTATGGCTGCTTCGTGATTCTGTAATGCATTTTCATGCCGCGATAAAATAGGTTGAAAATGCTCACAAATTTGTGTTTTTACGTCATTACAGACTTTTTGACATTTCGATTCAATGTTATGTAACTCAGTAGTTAAATCTTCACGTGTTTGTTCAAGTGTTTGTTCCAATGAGTCTAACTTTTTAAGATTTTGTTCCACTGTGTCTAACTTTTGAAGCTTTTGCTGTGTTTGTCTCTGATTTTGTTCCATTGTGTCTAACTGTTGCTGTGTTTGTCTCCGACGTTGTTCCATTGTGTCTAACTGTTGCTGTGTTTGTCTCTGATGTTGTTCCATTGTGTCTAACTTTTCAAGCTTTTGTCCCATTTGTTGCATTAATTGTAATAACAACGCACTGGTGTCTGAAACATGTTCCTCAGTGCTTTTCGGCAGTGAAGTTGCACCGGCAACATTCACATTTTGACAAGTGGAAAATGTGTCTTGACTCATTTGAGAAAACGGTGGGAACCCAAAACCTGAGTCTGCAGTATTTGCAATATTGTGTTCTGTCATTCCCGATTCCTGAGGCGAGCTGTTGCCGACCAATCGATCGATAACGCTTCCCTGCTCACTACCTGTTTCACTGTCTACACCATTGTTTGCCGCCCGCTCCATTTCCCTATGCGCAATTACCAAATTACTACTTTGAACATTAGTTAATTCATTACTCTGCGGCGCTAACACACTGCTTTCGTCTTCACTGTCATTTCTCAGTTTACTTTGGAGCCTAGTATTACGTTTTTCACACGCCATTATTGTCACAGTATTTCACACGATAACACAGAAAAGCGCAATTTGAAGAGCAAAATAAAATAACATAGCAATGGAAATAATGTCTACTTAATTGCCAGCGCAGCTGCGAAATACTTGGTGCAAATCTACATGCATGCCACAACTGTTTTACTGTACAACAATGAAAAACTACAACTACAAAGGAAATTCTCTCTATAATTATGCACTAGCAATAAACAATAGCTACACTAATTACACAAACTACAAGAAAAAAATCAGAAGATTCCAGTGAGGTATCCTAGGCTAAGGGTCGACATATGAAACGTCCCCTTTGAACAATTATACATGACTGTGCTTAACCTGACACACAATATTTTGTTAGCGCAACGCAATCTGACTTTCAAAAATCCCTACAAAAGAATGGCCCTGACTAACATTAAAGTATACCTTCCAGAAATCACTTACCTCACAAAAATCTTCATTACTCGAACTACTGCAATACAGCGAGCGCCACTACTGCCAGCTAAATAAAAGATTCAAACTACTGAAGGCACTAACTACTGATAGGGATAGTTAGCAAATGAAAGATATTAATAGAGAACAAACAATGTATTTACCTTGATATCATCATAAGTCATAATATATATATCAGTTCATGACAAATTACAAACCTCCGCCATCTCTCTCCCCACATCCACCACTGCTGGCGGCTCACCTCCAACTGCGCAACGCTACGCGCTGTTCACAGCCAGCTGCCTAACACTACAATGGCGAGTATTACAACAATGCAAAGCAGCCACAGACTGCACACAGCACAGCCAGTGATTTTCATATTGAGCGCTACGTAACGTTGCCAATAAGAAAACATAAACACCCTACTTACATAGAGAAAACATAAACAGCCTACTTACATAGGTGCAACCCGACAACTCACCTATGCACGCGTTTGACTCGTTGTATTCTAGATAGCGTTGTGTTGCCAGGGAGAGTAGTTTACATTTTTCCTTTCGTCTATTTTCAACGTGTCCATTGTGTACGGGCACTGTAGGTAGTGAGTTAACTGAAAACTATCCGTTCAAACGTAACAGGATATTCACTTAAAAAGTCAAATCAAAACATCTTCAGCCGTCTGAATTTCCAGGTTTATTTTAGTTTTGCCACCCGTTTCAGCGTTACATTACGCCATCTTCAGGCCCCCTAACCGACGTTTAAGAAGAATACCACATCTTGTACGATCAAAGTAGAGGTCAGCATACAATCATTGGTATCCGTAGACTTGTTCTATAAAAGCGATCCCTTCGATCGTCAGCTGCAAGCTCACTGCACAGGGGTACACAAAAGGTGGGACTCTACCCATAAGTCAGTCAGGGGGCTGATGATAGCGCAATGTAACGCTTAAACAGGTAACTAAAGTAAAATAAAACTGTAAATGTAAATGGATGAAGGTGTATTGGTACAATATGCGTGTGGTCTCCTTCTACCACATTTGGGAGCAAAGTTTATGACATGGAAGTCAATGTCATCATTGAGTGTTTCCTTGTAGAGCATTTTGAACGGCTTCTGCCTCTCCAAACGCATCCATTTTATTTTCATCCAATTTCATTGAACATACTCCTCATTTTGCTTCCTTCTTACCACTGCATTTTGTAACAGTTTCAGTGCTAAAATGTCAGAATGCTTCATTTCTGTGCATACAAATTTATTTTTTCTGTCAGTTTTCCTAATTGTTTCAAAAATATTATCTGGGAAAAACAGAAACTCTTTCTTATTTAATTGTTTCTCTATTTGGGCAAAATATCTGTCATTTAGCCGGTATGGGTGACCTGGGAGCAGGTAATATAAATTAATAATGTTGGCAAGAAATTAATGAGATTGTGTCGTTATCATTAGTATTAGGTCAATGTTAATGTTCCTGTTTTGCCCATCAAGCGTGCCACTGTACGCAACTACCTGTTTTTGAAAAGTGACACACTTTTCAATATGTTTCAATAAACGGGTACCAATTTCCTGTGAACCCCTCGATCCAGATGTTTCATCCCAAAAATACATATGAATTTTGTTGTCAATTAAATTGTGGCATCAAAAATTATACACGTACATGTTTCTCTTGTAGTACGATATCGATGTTGTCAGTTCAGGAAATGCAAGAGCTTTTTGCAAGTCAAAGATAAACACGAACATCTGGGAATCTGCCTCTTTACTACATGCTTCAGGCCTCCTAAGGTGAAGCTCCTTCTCAGTTTGAAGCTTTCTTTTTTCTTCTGCATTGGTAGCAGCGTCCATTTCAAAGCCCAATTTCTCACAAAAACAGCAAGTGTCTTTACGTGTCTCTCGAAATGACGGGTTGAAGCTTCAAAATGGTTCAAATGGCTCTGAGCACTATGGGACTTAACATCTGAGGTCATCAGTCCCCTAGAACTTAGAACTACTTAAACCTAACTAACCTAAGGACATCACACACATCCATGCCCGCGGCAGGATTCGAACCTGTGACCGTAGCAGTCGCACGGTTCCAGACTGAAGCGCCCACAACCGCTCGGCCACCACGGCCGGCCAGGTTGAAGCCTTTGTCAAAGATTTTTCGGTAGATGTGCTCCCCCACAATTTCTTTATTCTGAGATATGCATTTATCTTTGTACAAATCTTACATTTTGGCCAAACACTGCTCAGGATTTAAAAACCTTTTGTGAGGATGATCCTTCCTTGCATAATGGCTCACGGAAACTGGAAAGCTTTTGATGTGTTCTTTTACATCACTGATCAGACCTTCCGGTACAGAGAATTTGTTCTGATGTTTGCCCCTTCCATCAAGATGAGGTGTACCTTCTTCCTTGCTTTTTGTTAAAAGCCTAGAGAGTCGTCCATTAGAAATGTCAAAAGTATTCAAGAAACCTTTCTTGCATACTATTGCACAGTTTCCGTTCATATGTAATCGATATTCATAAATATAGATTTTATGAGAACTAGAGTCATCGCCGGCAGCGGCGGACGAGCGGTTCTAGGCGCTTCAGTCCGGAGCCGCGCGACTGCTATGGTCGCAGGTTCGAATCCTGTCTCTCGCATGGATGTGTGTGATGTCCTTAGGTTAGTTAGGTTTAAGTAGTTCTAATTCTAGGGGACCGATGACCTCAGATGTTAAGTCCCATAGTGCTCAGAGTGATTTTGAACCACAGCTATCTTTTGGTCGTCGGCGGTTAACTGAATGATATGTGAGTAAACAATTCAGATAACTATTTTGGCGATTAATATCACCCATAGCCCAGAAATTGTCAAATAACGTCTTCCTCGCAGCCTTTGAAATTTTATTGAAACATTTACGTGCACACCTCCAGTCCACAGTGTTCCTTTTTTTCTTTCGAATATGCTTTTCATATCAGTCCGTTTTCATGGCACCCTTCCTGCTTCGAGTACGCTTCCTTGTGTGCATATTTGCTGCTACACCGTTCGCACAGGCATCAGTAATAGTGGCTCTTGTTTCCTCATTTTTTGCACTTTCATTGGAAGTTTCATCGTCATTGCTACTGGTATCTAGATAGAAAATAACACTAGTTATGATTTAAACAGCACCAGATGACTGAAAACATATGTATATGTGAAATACATTAAGATAGACACCCTCATTTTCTATTGTTATTGTCAACATAACCTTCATTCTGGCATATTCCTTTTTTTGGAACTAAATGTCCATAATCCTGAGAGAAGAGTAAATAAATTCTTTTTACCTGCAATCGTTTGAGAACTTGGATCACGAATTGTATCACAGTCACTTTATAATGCTCCTGAATCCATCATCTTCTCAAAAATACCAATACGCTGCAATACACAAAAGCACACAGACTTGGATCACTACTGCTTGCTTTCTCTAATGCGTCAGCATTGAGGTGCTGACTGTTGGCAGCAGGACGAAGCTGGAGCTGTCCCACTACGCAAATTAATTAAAAACGACTTGTGTGAGTACGTACGTGAGGATATCTCCATTTTTTTGAAAAGTGGACTTGTACCACTATTGAAATAACCCCTACCGCAGCGCCATATTCTGCCTATTTACACATCTCTGTATTCGAATACGCATGCCAATACCATTTTCTTTGGAGCTTCAGTGTAGGCACACAATTAAATATGCAACATCACACTATGGGGAATATCTCTGATCAAACACAGATATTAAACAGGGCGGACGAGGGAGTTACTATAAGCTTGTTCCAGGAAACTGAAATTTTCAGAGGGATGCTTGTATGCACAGGAAGGATACTTAATAAATTGATAAACAATGTAGGCCGCCAGATTTATTAATAAATTTATTCATTTCACCTAGTCTGGTTGGGGCCATCAGACACTCTCCTATCTCGGACCAGCGCTTCACACACACACAAGCCTTTCTGACTATTCTCATATGGCAAAGAGTATTAAAATGATGTGTTTGTCTGAAGTGACAATGTGAGCAAATAATACTGAATATGAGCTAATAAAGTTAATACGGGCATTACTTGTACTACTGCGGCTACTGCCGCTAATAGTGACACCAATAATAATATTAATAATGAAAATAGTAGTAATAATGATAATTTCAGTTCTCAAAAGACTTTATAGGTGTACAAATTAAATGTTTTCTGATATAGCGAGTTCTGGGGAAAGGAAATCTAAGGAGACTGCACCAGCTAAGAATACTGAGCAATCAGGAAGATCTGGTTGGAAAGGAGCATGTCAAGAGTAACAAGTGCTTTCAGGGACAATGGTAATCTTCTGAAGCTGAATATGTTATACAGTTCTTTGATATAATGCGGAAGTTTATTTCAGATTCGGGTTCCTGATAGTGAAAAAGATTTCGAGAAAGTGGCTGAACGATGGAGTGGGACAAAGTATTTTGCTCTGATTGGGTCGGGTGTTTCTGCAGCGTTGTTCAGATTAGAGCGTTAAGGTCGAGGAGAGATGTGAGGGATAGTGTTCGTTGACGAGACAGTAGAGAAGAAAGAGGATATGGAAAGCTTTGCGCTTGTCTGCACGTAGCCATGATAGCTATACATATGAGTCGAACATCACAGATACAACGAACATTGTCATTCATAAATAGTTCCAGGTGCCCGAGCTTCCCTAAGAAAGGCCTTGCAGGATTACATCGCTGTAATCAATAATTGGAAGGGTAAGTGTTTGTACAAGTCTCTTTTTCAGGTAAAGAGGGACGAGCTCTTTATATTCTTGTAGAGCATAGAGAGATGCTGATGCCTTCTTGCACACTGCAGTTAAGTGCTCTGTCCAATTTAAATTTTCATCCCTCATTCTCCCAGCTGAAGGAGAGAAGTTTATGCTTGTCCTGTTCAGGGCTGATGATTGTACAGATTTACGATATTTCGGGCTAATGAGCCTAGAATGATCAACCGTGCCGCTTGGGAATTGGATATCCTCCATCCATTTTGATAGTGCACAGACTTCGGTATTGAGATTCTAAATAGCTGTCCTCAGGTTTATTGGTTGCAAATGGAAGTCATCGGCGTACGTGTGATACATCATTTATGTACAATGAAAAGACTATAGAACCTAATACAGAACCCTCAGAACGCCTGATACAACCTGCCTCCATTATGCCTTTTTGGTGCCGGACGTGGCACACCGCTGGCGAGACGTCAGATATGAGCGAAACCATTGCACTGCACGTGGTGAGAAATTTAGGCTGCTAATGTTGGCAAGTGAGATGTAGAAGTCAACAGCGTCAAAGACTTTGCTGAAGTCTAAGAAGCTGTCTCGTGTGCATCCATAGCCAGCTTCAGCGCATCTGTTACCTTTATTAAGGCAGATGTTTATGGAAACCTGTCTTGTATTCGTCTAGTAAGTTGTTTGTCAGCTGGTCGTAGACTAAATATTCTGAGGCACTGGACAGTGATGGAAGAACGGAAATAGATCGGTAATCAGTATGTGACGCAGCAACGTTAATTTTAGGTAGTGGTTTAACAAATCACTGTTTCCAAGCCTTGGCGAAGACACTTGTGGTTAAGGAGTTGTTGGAGATAGCTGTTGCAGTGGGGAGTGTTGGTTCAACAATAAGTTTCATCATTTGGACTGTGATGCCATCACGTCCATTAGTTGTTGATATGATACACATGATGGCTTTCGTGACGGTATTGCAAGTACCATGTGTTAGACAGAATGTCTCGCCTAGCTACAGTCGTTTACCCCCGTGAAGTAATCAGTTTGCGGTTCAATTGTTGTTGTAGGTAATGTAATACCAGTTCAGTTTTTCGGCTGGGACAATGTAATAATCTGTAGCTGGTCTATTTCTGTTGTCGGTTAGCATATCGGCATGCCTCAGTTTTGCATTTCTCTCAGCTTGACTGGATGCGCTTCTGCCTGTAAGCAATATGATTTCCAAGTGTGTGGAGCAGTCTGTATGCCAGATGTGCAGCATGTCTGAGATTCATGAGCTGCTTTTATTCTTGATTTAGCCAAGATGCAGGTTTCCTTCTTACTTTTCCGGTCTTTAGGGAAGCATATTTGTCATGTCGTTGAATGAGTCTCTCAGTAAATCCATGGAGTTTTTCGTTGATGACCCAGAAGGGAATAGAAGATGTTGCAAATTAATGTTTTTGAAGTCTGAGTATGTAATCATCTGCGGTTTCTTTCATAAAATTTATATCATGGGCGAGAACGCCAGGTGCAGGTATTCGAGAGGGACGGATTACCGTGGGGATTTGACAAGCTTGAAGAAGAAATCAACAGCTTAAATTTCTCACTGGAAGGACTATTGCATGTAGAATTTATGTTAGTGTTACCTGTTATAATTATATGCTTGTACGTCGAATCGGGATTTGAAAGAACAATTTCGAAGCGGGCAAACCTGCCTGCTTTAGGAGGTTTGTAGGGGGGACATATCAGGCTTTTTCCGTTGAGGGATTTTATCCCCAGGAACATATATTCCTCTTGTTTATCTTCATTACTGCTGGATATTTGTAGCACAATAGGTAATAAAAGCAAAACATATGCACGCTCATACTCGACACCTTTAACCTATTGGAGGCCCTGGGCACATTAGGATAATGGGGCCCCTATGACCCTAACAGAGCACTATTTTGTTAGAATAAATTAAATGAATAGATAATATAATATAATCCACAAAAGTAACTCTTTTAGCATTCACAGGATAATGCTTAAAAATGTATGTTAATTGAAGAGGTACCCTTCTAGATTTGAGATGGGAAAAATCATTAATCGCTTTTCCAAAATCTATATTTTTCGGCATATCGCATTTTATGGCCATCAGCGATAAACTGGTTAATCTCTCTTGAAGCACTGTACTTATTAATTCATTTTTTATTCTTTTAAATTTGGAGAAGGAGCGTTTCGCACTGCAGTTGGTTAGCACCATGCTTAAAAAGATTCTCAATGCGATTTCTACATTTGCAAACGCGCCTTGAACTTTGTTTTCTTTCAAAAGGTGGTACATTTCCAACGTACTAGTTCCCCCGTTTTTACTATGAACAATTTTCAAGTATTCTGTGAAATGCAGACATTCGGTTTCCAACTCTTACTCGTTACAGTCCTCATAATAAATTTCAGAAAATTCTTTGCAATTTCGACTCAGCTCCTCAGAATTCAGAGTTTTCAAGCGAAAAAATGAACCAAAACGTTGACTAGTGTTCTCATACGAACTTAATCGCTTTTTAGATGAACGCTCAGGGTATCAATTATAGGAAGAAAGGTTTCTACTTTGAGTTTCTCTCTACCATTCAGCTGGACTGTCGGTGCAGAGCCATCAAAAAAACTCTGGGGTGAGCTTCTACATTTTGTTCTTTGAGACAGATCCTTATAATAAGATTACGGGTTCCTTTCTTTGGAGGACCATTCGAAGTCATCAAATTTATCCCTGAGGTTATTGATAAAAATCATCAATTGAAGCGAACAAATTAGTTGCAACGTGCAGTGTTGTTGTTTCTTTCTGAACGTAATTACTTGTTTCGTCTATTCTTTCCTACATAGAGCTCCAAATTTCCATTAGTATAAGAAATTATGGCTTTCCCATTTTTCTGGGCAGACTGTGGGGCTCGTTTCTAGTTTCTCTTGCCTGTTCTGTGTCTTTTGCGATGGACTTCAAAGTTTCTACAATTTGTTTATGACCTTCATTCAAGGCGCTTCCTTCAGGAGCTCGGGCTGACCATCTGGTTTGTGGAAGATTTTTAACAACTTTTTTGGACCTGAATGTTCTGTCAGTATATTCCATCGGTGGGCAGAGCTCGACAGAAAGTTGTACACTTTCTGAACTATTTCAAAAAACTTCGTTGCCTCTGATATACATCCAGCTGCTTGGGCACCTACCAAGTTTAGTGAATGTCCCGCACATGGTACGAAGGTGGTAGATTCACATTTCTCCTTGATTCTTGTTTATACACCAGTATTCTTCCCGGTCATGTTTGAAGCATAGTCGTAGCTTTGTTCTCTGCAATCATTTATGGGACTATCATGTTCATATTAATTTCTCTAGTTTTCTTCAACCTTCAGATCATTTCTCAGAAAGGTACACTCAAAACAAACAGTGAAGCTTGTTTTCAAATAGCTCTTTGTTGCTTGTTAGTGTTGCCTCTCTTTTACATATCGAAAATGTACGTAACACGAAGTGTGTGGACATGAAAAATCTGAATACTCTCTGCTGTGAGTGCCTGAAACACTTTCTTCTCGACATTAAGGTCAATGAACAATATTCTTACTATAAATATATTTATCAAGAAATTTTATTGCGTCCTGCCCGTGCGGTAGCGTTCTCGCTTCCCGCGCCCGGGTTCCCGGGTTCGATTCCCGGCGGGGTCAGGGATTTTCTCTGCCTCGTGATGACTGGGTGTTGTGTGATGTCCTAAGGTTAGTTAGGTTTAAGTAGTTCTAAGTTCTAGGGGACTGATGACCATATATGTTAAGTCCCATAGTGCTCAGAACCATTTTTGCGCCCTGCCCAGTGCCTTCGTCAGAATAAATACACAATGTATAACGATAAACATAGCCCTATGCAATGGGACCATTTATGTGATTGTAAGATATCAGCTATATTACCACAATGTGTACAAATTGCTTACCATCATAACACAGTTTCCAAAAGCCAACATTTCTTTCCCTTCCTCTTGTAAAAACACCGAGACGAGTGTTGAGTATACGCATACTTCATATTTCTGCCAGCTTTTCGAAGTACCATTCTAAGTGCCCGTTTGTTCACTCACACATTTCTCTTTCTTACAATGAGAAGCAAAATAAAATTTTCAAATGTAAGTTAGTTTGCATCTCTACAAACAGCGAAGCGCACACGATATTCGTGGGGTTGGAAAGAACATACTATAGTCCTCAAACCAAATATCTCCGTGTTAGACGTTTAACGTCATGTGACTGGTTATGAGTGCAAAACAGAAAATTTATGTGTGACTTGAAAATTATGTAGCCATAATTACGTTTTTAAAAAATCATATTAAGTAAGTTACACATAGAACAATATACAGAGTATTAGGGTAATCGATACAGATATTGTGATCATTGGTACATTAATATGTACCAGCTTCAGTGTGTAAGTTTAGTTTTTTCTGCATCTAACAGCATTATCGCAAACACGTCACTTAATTTAGTACTTGATGTTTTCAGCACGCTCATAATTGCACCGTGAATTAGACTACTCCTTTTAATATAGACTATCTTTAGTCTCCAAACATCCGCACTTCAATACCTGACCCGCTGACCTGGGGAAAATAAACTTCATTGGCTTGCTTGTGCTAGGCGTACCTGGAGGTGCTAACCAACCTAGAAACATTCTGCTCGTAATATCTAAAATTATTAGTTGGCAGGTGAGGTAAGTACTGACGTAATGGGGTTCAGAGCAGTGTTCTCAGTCATTACCGGAAATATCTACAGTTATACACCTAATAACTTGTATTTGTAATTAGGCTCTTACATGTAACACGTGGCCCGATGTAAGTATGGGATATCCGTTTCCAGAAGTTGGTTATGTGTAGAATCTCAGTTTTTGCTAGGTTGTACTTCAAGAAATATGACCAGATTTGTGACTTCATATAACCTAATGGGATAAAACAGTACTAAACACATAAGGTGTTGTTCCAGTTGTTCCAGGAAGTAGCAGGAGTGAAAGCAATGTTGAAGAACACAGACGTAACAGTTATTTCGAATGTTGTTCCATGTCTATAACTGGGAGCGTAAAAGCCTCTCTAAGCACAAGTACTTAGGTACTAAAATTATGATTACATAGTTACTTCCTTCGAATTGTAATGTGTGATATTAGTTTGTAGAGATCATATTGGATACCTCGTGAGTATATACTGAAAGGGTCTTGTAGCCACCTTTCATTAGTCCGGTAGCCCAATTTCACTAGTATTTCTGTTTCTTTTCCTTGTTTCTCTTTTCTCATACTTATCATAGTAGTGTGATTGAATGAATGTGGTTGTGTGTCACGTTGCTAGACGGTGGCGTAGTCTGCTGCAGAAAGTCTGCGATAGTCGTACAGATTCAGCAGGAGTTGTACAGAATAGCCTACTCTCGTAGTGGTCAAGTAGGCAAAGAGGTTTTCGCTACTTGTGAGAAATCCACCTGCGTTAGGTTGGTGGCGGAAATGGCATCTATGGGTTTTCCGGGCCACGTGGAGCGTGGAAGAGGCTGGAGAAGAAGCGGGAAGGCAGTCTGCCGCCGGTACGGAAAGCGTCCACAGCTGTGCTCCAGTCGAAGAAGGGTGAGTTAGACTGACCGCGTGGCGCGCTGTTACTTGGCGAGGGGATGCTGGTCTTCCCCCAAGCCCAGGCTCACACCGGGGCCCGCAGGCGTGTCACCACGGCAGCACCATCTGATGGCCGGCGTTCCACTCCATGCGCTAGTCATTTGACAAGCGAAAGGGAAAGTACGACGCACGCCATACGAGGCCGCCGATCCCTGAGCGCCGCTGGTCCAGACGGCCGCTGCGGTGAGGTAACGCCCACTGCCCGGAGGGACACGGGTCCCACCACTGACGCATCAGCTGAGACGGTGCAAAGAGACGATAAGCGGGTCTCAAGCCCGACACCCGCACGAGTTTACGTCGACCTCGATGTGACGGAGAAGAGCACGTGTCGCTCCATTGACACGACAGGAGACAGGGGCGTGTGTCGTAAAACACATTCCTCCGCAACACACGGACGACGACCGCTAAGCCGCCTTCTCGATGATGAGGCAGGGCCCACAGGCGACGATGTCCTGCAAATCTGCAGCGTCGAACCATCCCACAGTATGGACGCAGAGGGTGGAAACGGGCACGAGGCAACGTCACGGGGTGCTGTCCAGGATGAACAACCTGGGTTACAACGGACGTTACAATCAACGCCGCTGCGAACTCCCCAGTTCAGTGTTGTGGTCCCCTAGTAGCTTATCCTCCAAGTCGCCTTTAGAAGAGACGCCCACCCCAGCACCTAAAGAGAATACCCAGTGAAACAACCATGTGGCGAAACTGAAAAATGACAGCGTGTCAACGAGTTGGTTTCTGGATGTGTTTTTGTACTCATGTCTTATTTTCCATAGGTGATTATTTACCAGCTGTCATTCCATTGGGTTCATTAATGATTTTGTATCACTGTATTTGTTGTGAATATTGTATTTTGCACTTTCACTTGCATGTTTTTATATATGTCAGCACCAGCTGATACTGCTTTGGGTCGTGATAATGATTTTGCATCATTGTAATTGTTTATATATTTATATATACTGTGCACCTGTTCATCTATGTCTCTACGTTAACTTTTGATAATTGGTTAAAGCAATTTTAAAATAATATCTCATGGTTGTGGTCGTAGTAGGTAAGATGACATGATGTTAGCGTAAAATGTAACGCTTAATTTAATTTGTTCTGTTTGCTTTGCGGACCGCATGAGGTCGCAATTATTGACTAAGGTCAGATAAAACTCACTTGGATATAAGAGATTAATCAATTCTTTTGTGCTGCTGTTTGTCTGTTGCAATTGTTACTCGTTAGGGCATGTTTGTTTCGAAGACTGTTGGCGAATCTCCTAGCATGGCGAAAAAATTCGCGGCACAGTCTTCTCCGGGACGTTTGGGGTGATGAAAGGGTCCTGTAGCCACCTTTCATTAGTCCGGTAGCCCAATTTCACTAGTATTTCTGTTTCTTTTCCTTGTTTCTCTTATCTCATAATTATCATAGTGGCGTGATTGAATGAATGTGGTTGTGTGTCACGTTGCTGTTACTTGGCGAGGGGAGACCTGTTAGCTTTTGGTCTTGCTTTTCAAATCTCGAAGATTGCTTTGCCTTGTCGCAGCAAGGAATGCAAAACTTTGGCAGATTTTTCTTTTAGCAAATTTCTGTAGCAGACTTGGATCCGCCGGAAGAGCGCCACACGAAGGTGTCAATAAGAAGTGAGCACTCGCATCTGTATGAATGTCTGTTTGCCTTCAGCTGTGCCTGAATAAGCTTTCATCTTTCTAGATATTTATAGCTTTGCCTTCTCGTAAATTTTCCTTGCTTTATGTGTCTTTCGTCCATGGGGAACCAACCACGTGGTAGAACATTATAGTTGTTGGGCTACCGGCATCACTAACTGTCCGATCGCATGTTTGTTTTAGATAATGCTAACATGATTGTGTGATGTGATATTGTTGGAATTTGGGCACTATACCTAGAAATTGTGTCTCCACAAACCACGTGTTATCAGGAATCGTGTACATGCCTCACATCCTTATCTTAGGAATAAATGATTTTATCTACAATTTTCTCTTGTGTTCCGAGATTACGTTTTTGCACCTAAGCCACTCACCTCGTAGCTTTCCCGTTAGCACATCCAATGCGTTTCCTTATGCACAGGTCCAGTGATTAGTCTCCCCTTGTATTTTATAACAAATGCTTTAGATAAGTCTTATTTTCAGGTGTGTTCCTGGGAGCTGATCTTCTGCACAGTGTTCTTGCATGTGCTATTTTATTTTAAATGTTTGATTGTCGTGAACAGTGCACGGGGAACACTATTAATTACATCGTATCCCCTATGAGCGACATCACAACGTATGCATTTTTGTGTGTTTTTGGTCTGTGATCAAATTAATTTATTTTCTGACTCGATCAAATCTTTGATTAGTTGTATGGTTAGAGTCGGTGGCGACCCTACTCTTCTCTCGTTAATTTCATAACCAATTAGTATTTCCATTCCCAATAATAAGGAATAACCCGTAGTAACAGGTTAGTTACAACACAGTTAATGAATCCGCATCTTCTTCTGCTTGTATCACCTGAATACCTCCATCTTCCAATTTCCGAGTGAGCATCTAAATCAAGCGGTTCTTGTCGCCCTCATTTGCGAGGAACTTCTCCTAAGCGACTGCAGCATTTTCATCTTCATCGAAAATAATATCTGATGAAGAACCTAGTGTCCTTAAACGGCGAGATCTTTTAGAAGACTTTGTTCCTCTTTGCGGGGCCTCACTTGGGTAGCCATCGAAAATAACAGTGGTTTCAGATACGTGGCATTTTCACAAATAGGTTACATATTTCATACAGCTGGTTCCAAACTTTCCTATGGTGCCGAGCAAAACAAAGCTTTTTACTTTGGGTACTTCATTCTGCTGGAGAGGTGTGAATGCATCATAGAGAGATGATTTCGTACGCTTATTGAGACCGTCTTCTGTGAACGACGAAGTGGGGTATGGGGAAATTTCAAATGAGAAACAGAACTTCAAGTCTTTATCAGACTGCTTGATAGCACACAGTCTGTGAAACAATGTTAATAGGTTTATGGTAGGAATCCTCTTCTTTCCTATCTTGAGAGCTGTAGTGCAGGTGCAAGTATTATAAATTTGGGGTTGCGTTGAAATGAGACGTTTTTAAAGTTTACTGTTTTAATTCTGGCGATCATTTTACTTCCTTCTACTGATGCATCATGGCAATTTACCGATTCGTCACAAAGTACTCCACTGCTTGTTGACATAAGCTTATTACATTTTGGAAAAAGTGGATGTTTTAACAGCCAGTCATTCAGTTTGTCAATGTCCGGCGCATTCAGTTTCGGTGTGAAGCTCTTAAATCCACATGTTGCTCGCTTTTTCATGATCATTTACCACAGAATTCTTCAATTCTTTGACATCTACTTTGTGAGTACAGAATCTGAAACCCACATCCATGAGTTAATCCGCCTTTCGCTTTCATTGTCTTCGTTGAAATTTGCTCTATTGTCATGTGAGACCGTATGCCACACCAATGTTTATCACTTGGTCTAATGGTGAAGCAGCAGTTGTAAACTTGTTGAATTCATGAGTATCCAGTAGGTCTTCCAATGTGAACGTCTCTTGTAAGTAACGGTGCAGGGATTTTTGTTTATTTGTATTGTCAAAGCCAATATAATCAATTTTGACTTATTGTACGTCATCTGACAAGCACTGTGTACTTCAGCTCCAGCCAGCTTCGAATCTTTGCTCATACAAGAAGGTATTGAATTTTAATAAACACTGCCAATTGATGCCAATGGGAAAAAACTTAGTAGATTTCTCTTTGAAAAGCGAAATGTTGTCCATGAAACGTGAATTAAGAGATCCTAGACTAGAAAGACTACACGCTGCTAGCATACCAAGGTGCCAGACGCACTTAAGCCTTATAAAACGGATGTTATTACTCCGTTCGATCCACAAGACGCTTAATAGTGTCTAAAATTGAAAAACTATATGCTTTTGTAACGTGGAATTTCGTGCTCTACAACTTTGACCATTTGACATTTTTAATCTGGAGTAGCTATTTTTGAGTTACAGGCGCTGGAGCCGACTCGTGAAGACAAGGTGGTAAAAATGATCGAAATTTGACGACTGATTGCGGCCTAACGGCTGCACCAATTTTGACATTTAATTCGATGCAAAATTTAATGCTCTTTCATTTTGGTAATAGTATCATTTTTTAGTAGGATACATAATTTCTTAGTAATAGGCAAAAATTAGAAAAAGAGCCAAAATTTCGCGGTTTTTTTGCCACAAAATGTTGTCCCGAGGGTTCTGAAGGTCGAAAACTTGGATTATACATACTCTCAACTATATATACAAAACAGAAAAACAAAATCTTCTACCTCATTTTCTGCAAGCAAAGGGCATTTTTTGTGAAGCCGTTAATGGACTAAAATATTTATAAGTGTGTGAGTGCGAGTGACTGACGTAGGTTACAAAACCAAAGTTAAATGAAACACAGGTAGTAAAGATAGTGACCGATATTTAACAGCGCTGCAACAGTATCAGACGGAATACTACTTTACGAAGTTCACCGTATGTCCGGTTCATCTTTTCTGTAAACGGCGTTCAATATTTCTTTCAAATCACTTATTATATTTAACAATGAATTACATCCTCCTCTATAAGGAACATATGGTTCACTACATGGATATAGACTTAAATCCGGTACCATTCACAGATAAAAATATCTTGGTACCAAAAACTGAGTATGGTTTCTGTCTGTTTTGATGGAGACATATTAGTAACCATAAGCAGTCTTATCTACAACCTAAGTAAAACTATTGGCATAATGTGAGAGCTACGGAGAAAAATGAGGATAGTAGTGCTCTACAAACTGGAAGATCTTCCAGACGTTTACTTTTATGCCCATGTTACATGACACGTTGTCGATTCACTATAACAAATTTGGATGTTACATCTTGTAAGCAGGCTGTTCAACCTGGGATGCCTACTGGACTCTAGGACAAAGATCAGTACCCAGCCTTCGCCCAGCCGTTTGTTCCTTCGTTTGTTCTTCTTGTAGTATACATGTTAGAATCGTTTGACAGTTTAAAATAGCGTAAACCACAACGTTAGAAATACGCTAATTGTGGTCCTAACGAAGTTGCTGTGTTATATTTATGAAACTTTTCATCCTGTGCTGATGGTATCATCGCCACATTTCCGACGCCTTTGAATGCCGCGCGCAGCCTTTCCACGCCGGTACTACAGTGTGGGGCGACCAGCGCCACTCAGGTGTCGCCCTCTGCCGGCTACCACGAGGGACGGCCGGAGCCAGCTACGGAGAGAGCGGTTGCAACCAGGAGCTAGACGGAAGAGCGGAGCCCCGGACTGCGTCAAACTGCTACATTACGTGTTACAGACAGAAGATGCCTTTGGCTGGTATCGATGACACCGTGGATAGTACTGATCATTAACCTTTTGGAGTTATAGTGAGCTGTCGTGATTGGAACGGTCGTCGCCCAGGGGTCTGAATACCGAACGGATTCTGTGTGGCTCAGCTGTGGCGTATATTTAACTAAGAGAACTCTGACGGAGGGGATTCCCAAAACTTGTCATGCTACCCATATGTACTGTATTTAGAGGTTATTTTCGGGTCCCTTTCACAGACAAATTCTCATATTTGTGTTTTCTTTTGTAACTGTTTACATTGAGCAAAGATAGATGAATGAGAAATTGCAGTAATTTTGATAGGATGAGCACAATGTGTAAGATTCATTTCTAGTTGCCAAGTTTTTCTTGGCCAAGGTATCAAAAAAATGGCTCTGAGCACTATGAGACTTAACATCTATGGTCATCAGTCCCCTAGAACTTAGAACTACTTAAACCTAACTATCCTAAGGACATCACACACATCCATGCCCAAGGCAGGATTCGAACCTGCGACCGTAACAGTCGCGCGGCTCCGGACTGAGCGCCTAGAACCGCTAGACCACCGCGGCCGGTACCCAAGGTATCACATTAAATTAAATTAAACGTTTCATTGTAAAGTTTTTTTGGCATATTGCTTTAAATCAATTACTTCGCGTTGTTTTTAAAATTTTGGTTTTAAGAATATCAGTGCTGTTGTATTACGGCTACCTCCTCATCCACAGCCCTTCCACTTAATGCTGTGTTACACATCCAATCACGTATGTCACAACATCGAAATTCCAAGTGAAGTATACGTTGGCACTGTTTTCATACACATGACTCTCTGCAGGAAGATAAAGTCACATTAAATTCTAAGAAGAAATCGTAAAGCCGATGGGTGATGTCCTCATATTTATTACTAATTTAGCAGTTAACTTCTGTTTAATTTATCTAGTCACGTTTACCACCCCAGTGTTATTTCCATTGTATAATATTGTTCATATCGCTGGTATTATAACATCAGCGTACTGTTGTATAGGGAAGTTTTCCGTCCGGAATATCATAACTAAATCCTGTACGACATTTTGCTCACAATCATTCAGTGAAACTTGCTTCACAGTGACCTTTTTATTTATTTATTTATTAAAACGACAGGCTGTGTAATACTTGGACAGATTATATTCACACATAAAGTGAATGCAGAGGGGACGTTCTTCAACGAGGAGAGTGTCTAGGTCTCAATTAACAGCTACGGGTAGAAACCTCTCTATCATAACTCAAGAGATCCGTTGTTTGAATTTCACTGAAGTTTATCCCATTCTTATTATTTACTGAATATAACATGTCTGCAAGATTTAGATCTTAATATTCCAACCATTACTGTTCGTATCTGTTCTATTACTTAGTACCAGAGTCCCTTTCGCTCTGTATTTGGACTGAAATCGTTGCAGTCTATTGCCTACATTATTAACACACACGATCTGTTGTAATATTTTCGGATGATAATACGACCATCTATAATTATTTTTGCGAGCACTCTCTGAAGTCCTACTAAGTACAACGCTGCAAAATTCGTCAGAACTTTTAAAAAGCTTTTCATATTGTATTTGTAGAAGCTCATGAGTCGTGCCCTTGTACTAGCGTGACTATTAATAACGTCGTCGTGCACATTGTTACTAAGAGAGAAGAGAAATTTTTTTTTTACAGTACGCAGAAAAAAGTGGTATTGTGTTGTTTTGTGCGATAAAGTTTTCGTAGAATTTCTTTCTAGCTCTGTGAGCAACAGCGATGAAGCCCTCCCTCTTTCCATCGTTTTGTCCTTTTATTCATCCCTCTCGGAAGCGGCAATGGTAGGAACTGCCTGTGGTAAAACAGAGGACAAACAGTTCTTCTTCTACATCTCGTTTTGTGTGAAAACAGAGTGCTGTGTAAAAATTGCATGCTCTCGCGCATCTACATCTGATTTCATGTCGTTTCGTCTTTTAATGTTCATGTTTGTCCACAACAGTAGGTAATTCTTCCTTTGTATCTGTAATGAGCAGCCAGTATTTCCTTTACCAGTGCATTTAATGACAGAGTCAGAACTTCCTTGTGTAGCCTCTCTGTTCTACCAAAGTCTAAAAGATAGCTTTCTTTCTAAGAACTGCGAGATATTCCCGTCAGATTATCTATCTGTAACCGCATATAAAGACAAATAAGTTTTGCTTCTGTTTGCGTAAAACTGCTACTGACTTTTTTTAGGTAACCTCATATGCGTTTCTGTTTTTACTTTCTATCCTGATGGCAAAGAAAAGATTGCCTTTCCATTACCACAAAACAGCTTCAAGAAGAGAATCATATAGATTTTTACTGAGACGTTTGTACAGGAATTTTGCGGTGAACTGATTATAAAGACTGATATTCGTCTTCCTAGTTGAAATACGGAAGAGACCCAAAAAATGTTCGATTAATGAAAATAAGGGGAGAATTTACAAACAGAATACCTTTACTCACCTTCAGACTAATCGGCAGTGCCCACAAAACACTTTGGTGATGTTTGTAACGCAATTGGAAACTATCAGCGATTACGTCTTGAGAGAATCGATCGAAACAATTTGATTAAACAACTGTGAATATGATATTTGTCTCTGACACATATTAAATCCTTTATGATTTCTTCGAAGTGGGAGAAGAAAATCCAGTCAGTAGGCTCCACATTAGGGAAATACGGTGGATACTGGAGAACAATTATACGTACTACAAACGGCGGGGACTATAGCGATCAAACTAGCTGGATGCTCAGTCACAACAATTTGAAAACCTTTAATCTTGACAGTTCGGCATTCAACAACAAATTCGCTACTGTTGAACGGGAACGTAAATGACATTACCGTCAAAAAATTTCAGTCTTTGTATGTTGTAGCAAAATAACATTTTCAATCCAATCTATTACTCGATTTATTTTTCACTATATTTGGTAGACTATAAGAAGGTCTATTAATATGGTGTATGATGTGCAGTTCCCTTTTTTTTTTTTGCTGCTTTTCACATGTCGTTTGTTCACTGTTGATGTTAATATTGGTGGATTTTGTGCAAATTAGTGTGATTTACAGGGTGTTACCATCTGTCGTCATAACAATATACAAACTGTCAGAAAAAAATATCCGTCAAGAATTTTTCAATTTTTAAAAAATGCATGACATACATATGTTAAACCGTCTTTTATTATAACAATTTGTTTCACGTTACACCATCATCACGATATAAAAAATCAAATATAAATCGAATGTCAAAACGTAACACATCGATAGTTATCTTTTTAACCACTCCTTTTGCAAATGTAAATACTTTTGAGCGTCATATAATCTACACAAGAGTTTAACATGTAATGCTAGTGCTTTTAAAAAGAAAAAAAAATCCCACTGAAGATAGCACATGAAGTACGGAGGCGAGTCTGTACAGTAAGAAAATGATAAACCGGTGTCTTGCATAAGGCAGAATTCCTCGCAGTTTACGGCATCCACACGCAAGGATACCTGTTTGATTCTATACATGTGTGTGAACGAGTATTCACTTGTCGACCCATCATGTGCCACGCGTGCTTGTTGGAGACGTACACGGAGAACATTCTGATCAGTTAAACTGCTTCATGTCTTTGCAGAGCACGTTGAGTTTCACGGGCAACGTGTCAGCAAGCAGTTTCCTGTTGGAACATCACATCAATTTGCCCTTGTTAGAACGGCAGAAGAACTGGTCGAACAATATTGCGCACCTATCGAGCGCTGTTCAGCGTACCTTCCATAAACACCAAAGTGGACGAGCGTTGTACGTTATCACACCCCAGACCGTAGGCTCTCCGTTGGGAAGAGTGTGTCTGCGACAAATTCACCGTCCAAGACAGCGCTCACCACATATACGTTGGACGCACGAACGACTGCCACTTGCTTGCAGACAAAGTGTGCTTTCATGTGAAACATGGACTATGGGAAAACAAAAACAGAAGAGAATCAAAGCTTTTGAGATGTGGTGCTACAGAAGAATTAGGTGGACCTATAAGGTAATAAGGTAAGGAATGAGGAAGTTCTACATCTGCGTCGTTACTGCGCAAGCTATCTTCCGGCACTGTACCACTACTGGTCATTTCCTTTCCTGTTCCATTCGTAAATAGAACGAGGGAAAAACGACTGTCTGTATGCCTCCGTAAGAGCCCAATCCGTCATACATGATCTTCGCGGTTCTTACGCGCATTGTTTCTTGGAGATAACAGAATCGTTCGGTAGTTAGCTTCAGTTACCGGTTCTCTGAATTTTCTCAATAGTGTTACTCGAAATGTACGTCGTCTTCCCTCCAGCGATTCACATTTGAGTTCCCGAAGCATCTCCTTAACACTGTGTTGCTGGAACCTACCAGTAACAAGTCTAGCATCTCGCCTCTGAACTGTTTCGATGTCTTCCTTTAATTCGAGGCGGTACGGGTCCCAGTCACTTGAGCGGTACTCAAGAAAAGGTCGCAGTAGCTTCCTATATGTGGTCTCCTTTAAAAATGACCCACACTTTTCTAGAATTCTCGAAAGTTGACCATTCGCCTTTCCTACCACAAACCTCCCATCCTCGTTCCATTTGTTCCGTTCTGCAACATTACGCCCAGATATTTAAATGACATGAATGTGCAAGGTAGGACACTACTAATGCTTATCCGAAAATTACGGTTTTCCCTCCCACTCATCCGCAGTAACTTCTATTTTTCTAGTTGACATTCGTCATTTTTTTTTCCTGTGCTAACCTCTTCATCTCAGAGTAGCACTTGCAACCTACGTCCTCAATTATTTTCTTGACGTATTCCAATCTCTGTCTTCCTCTACAGTTTTTGCCCTCTACAGCTCCCTCTAGTACCGTGGAAGTCGTTCCCTCATGTCTTAGCAGATGTCCTATCATCCTGTCCCTTCTCCTTATCAGTGTTTTCCACATATTCCTTTCCTCTCCGATTCTGCGTGGAACCTCCTCATTCCTTACCTTATCAGTCCACCTAATTTTCAACATTCGTCTATAGCACCACATCTCAAATGCTTCGATTCTCTTCTGTTCCGGTTTTCCCACAGTCCATGTTTCACTACCATACAATGCTGTACTCCAGACGTACATCCTCAGAAATTTCTTCCTCAAATTAAGGCCGGTATTTGATATTAGTAGACTTCTCTTGGCCAGAAATGCCTTTTTTGCCATAGCGAGTCTGCTTTTGATGTCCTCCTAGCTCCGTCCGTCATTGGTTATCTTACTGCCTAGGTAGCAGAATTCCTTAACTTCATTGACTTCGTGACCATCAATCCTGATGTTAAGTTTCTCGCTGTTCTCATTTCTACTACTTCTCATTACCTTCGTCTTTCTCCGATTTACTCTCAAACCATACTGTGTACTCATTAGACTGTTCATTCCGTTCAGCAGCACTCAGAATAGCAATGTCATCAGCGAATCGTATCATTGATATCCTTTCACCTTGTATTTTAATTCCACTCCTGAACCTTTCTTTTATTTCCAGCATTGCTTCCTCGATGTACAGATTGAAGAGTGGGGGCGAAAGGCTACAGCCTTGTCTTACACCCTTCTTAATACGAGCACTTCGTTCTTGATCGTCCACTCTTATTATTCCCTCTTGGTTGTTGTACATATTGTATATGACCCGTCTCTCCCTATAGCTTACCCCTACTTTTTTCAGAATCTCGAACAGCTTGCACCATTTTATATTGTCAACCGCTTTTTCCAGGTCGACAAATCCTATGAAAGTGTCTTGATTTTTCTTTAGCCTTGCTTCCATTATTAGCCGTAACGTCAGGATTGCCTCTCTCGTCCCTTTACTTTTCCTAAAGCCAAACTGATCGTCACCTAGCGCATTCTCAATTTTCTTTTCCATTCTTCTGTATATTATTCTTGTAAGCAGCTTCGATGCATGAGCTATCAAGCTGATTGTGCGATAATTCTCGCACTTGTCAGCTCTCGCCGTCTTCGGAATTGTGTGGATGATGCTTTTCCGAAAGTCAGATGGTATATCGCCAGACTCATATATTCTACACACCAACGTGAATAGTCGTTTTTTTGCCACTTCCCCCAATGATTTTAGAAATTCTGATGGAGTGTTATCTATCCCCTCTGCCTTATTTGACCGTAAGTCCTCCAAAGCTCTTTTAAATTCCGATTTTAATACCGGATCCTCTATCTCTTCTAAATCGACTCCTGTTTCTTCTTCTATCACATCAGACAAATCTTCACCCTCATAGAGGCTTTCAATGTATTCTTTCCACCTATCTGCTCTCTCCTCCGCATTTAACAGTGGAATTCCCCTTGCACTCTTAATGTTACCACCGTTGCTTTTAATGTCACCAAAGGTTGTTTTGACTTTCCTGTATGCTGAGTCTGCCATTACGACAATCATATCTTTTTCGATGTCTTCACATTTTTCCTGCAGCCATTTCATCTTAGCTTCCCTGCACTTCCTATTCATTTCATTCCTCAGCGACTTGTATTTCTGTATTCCTGATTTTCCCGAAACTTGTTTGTACTTCCTCCTTTCATCAATCAACTGAAGTATTTCTTCTGTTACCCATGGTTTCTTCGCAGTTACCTTCTTTGTACCTATGTTTTCCTTCCCAACTTCTGTGATGGCCCTTTTTAGAGAGGTCCATTCCTCTTCAACTGTACTGCCTACTGCGCTATTCCTTATTGCTGTATCTATAACGTTAGAGAATTTCAAACGTATCTCGTCATTCCTTAGTACTTCCGTATCCCACTTCTTTGCGTGTTGATTCTTCCTGACTAATGTCTTGAACATCAGCCTACTCTTCATCACTACTATATTGTGATCTTGCGAGGTGCCGGGGCTAGCTGTGTATTTAACACAAAATTCTTCTAGAACCTACATATGTAAATGATGCTCTAAGCCCCCCCTATTCTAACTCTGACTTTTGCTGTTGCACATGGATTAAAAAGAAACGCGAACTGACTGTAATCGACCCTGCAAGTGGAGTAGAAAAGAGTTTGTCACCTGCAATAATTTCATTTGATAAATAAGTTAAATAAAGGAATGTTTCATTAACGTAGTGAGAAATGATACGGTTGCTCTACCGATTAACAGAATGAAAGTTCTGTCCAAAATAACAATATAATTTATTATGACTCAAAATAATAAACAAAAACACATGAAACATTTACAATACATCACATTGGCTCAAATTAGATACTCAAATAAATGCTGTGAAGGTGAAGTTGTCCCTAAACTAGATTGTGACATTTATGACGAAGTGGTATGTGGAGCCAATTCCTTGCAACTCAAATCTTAAGAGAAACACACAGCCAACCCAACATTAATTGCTGCTACAGTAGTGAGAATTCAGACAATGAACACCCAAGACAGAACAAAGTTAGAAAAAGACGAACAGGCGCGCTCTGCTTAGCTCTGATTATCACCTAGGAAAATCCCTATCTGCTGGTGCTGCGGACATACATTACCAAACTGTCTTCTTAACTGCAAGAACACCATCTGACGTACCGGAGGCGATGGCTGGTTGCTTCGACGTCCCGTCGTGGTGATGATAATGTCGCGAGTATAGCCCAAAACTAATTATCCTGGTCTGGTTGTTCCAGACTAAAGACTTCCTACCAATACAAATGTGCCTCAGAGGGAGACGAAGAAGGCTCGACACACAATCACTGACGGTACAGTGATTGATTTTAACAAGCGAAGTCACACTGTAACTCCAATACAGTCAACTTTAGCCAAAACTGCTCAAGACAGACAACATAGGCCACTAGTACGCAGAACGCTCAATTGCCAACTGTACTCGGAAATATATGTTGAAGTCGAAACTTCAGCAACTTCGTCAATCAGTTACAATTAAATAAATGTATATTTGACAGCCAGCGGATGGCAGGCTGTCCAGAGCAGCGAGAGCTCAGTCTTGTAACCTACTCCGACCGAAAGGCAAGAGCCGACTCCCACAAGAGCACCCATACAGGCCAAACACAGAACATTCCCACCCCACGACAGTGGCCGTGGTTAAACGTTCCAATTAGCAACTCGAAAACCGGCGGAAAATTCCACTCTATTACCGGAGCACTACCATTCCACCAATGGAGATTCTTGGCGCCAGTTTCTGCGCTGATTTTGCTACGTCACGGAGCTATGCCCTGAGCAAGCCAATCACAGTACGATTTTGCAGAAAGCGCGGGAATTTTCCCGCCACAACTGCCTGGGTACACAATCATTCCCACGCCTCGCTGGTAGCCCGCCAGAAAGTGTTTTCGCTAAGTTTCTGCGAAGTAACGGAACCTCTAGTCCAGCCGCTACTTCAGGCCCCTGCGGGCGTGTCTTTTGACAATGTCTGCGTCGGGAAAGGATTCACTCGACTCCCTCACACCCGTCGGCTTAACCCTTTCAAGATCAGCAAAGCCTGCCTGTCACCGGACCACCCGGGTGATGAGAGACGCTACGTGGGAAGTCCGCGTGTGAAGGAATAGCGACTTTTCACCGCATGCAATTAGAGAGGAAAATCGTAAGATAGAAATATGAGAGGGGGCTCATGCCACCTCTCAATCTGAGTCTATATCTGCTCCTGGGTACGCCTTACAATCCAGTATCTGATTTCGGAATCTCTGTCTGACCATGATGTAATCTAATTGAAATCTTCCCGTATCTCCCGGCCTTTTCCAAGTATTCCTCCCCCTCTTGTGATTCTTGAACAGGGTATTCGCTATTAGTAGCTGAAACTTGTTACAGAACTCAATTAGTCTTTCTCCTCTTTCATTCCTTTTCCCAAGCCCATATTCTCCTGTAACCTTTTCTTCTACTCCTTCCCCTACACCTGCATTTCAGTCGCCCATGACTATTAGATTTTCGTCCCCCTTTACATACTGCATTACCATTTCAATATCCTTATACACTTTCTCTATTTGTTCATCTTCAGCTTGCGACGTCTGCATGTATACCTGAACTATCGTTGTCGGTGTTGGTCTGCTGTCGATTCTGATTAGAACAACCTGGTCACTGAACTGTTCACAGTAACACACCCTCTGCACTACCTTCCTATTCATAAAGAATCCTACACCTTTTATATCATTTTCTGCTGCTGTTGATATTACCTGATACTCATCTGACCAGAAATCCTTGTCTTCCTTCCACTTCACTTCACTGACCCCTACTATATCTAGATTGAGCCTTTGCATTTCCCTTTTCAGATTTTCTAGTTTCCCTACCACGTTCAAGCTTCTGACATTCCACGCCTAGACTCGTATAACGTTATCCTTTCGTTGATTATTCAATCTTTTTCTCATGGTAACCTCCCCCTTGGCAGTCCCCTCCCGGAGATCCGAATGGGGGACTATTCCGGAATCTTTTGCCAATGGAGAGATCATCATGATACTTCTTCAGTTACAGGCCACATGTCCTGTGGATACACGTTACGTGTCTTTAATGCAGTGGTTTCCATTGCCTTCTGCATCCTCATGTCGCTGATCATTGCTGATCCTTCCGCCTTTACATCTACATCTACATCTACATCTATACTCCGCGAGCCACCTTACGGTGTGTGGCGGAGGGTACTTATTGTACCACTATCTGATCCCCCCTTCCCTGTTCCATTCACGAATTGTGCGTGGGAAGAACGACTGCTTGTAAGTCTCCGTATTTGCTCTAATTTCTCGGATCTTTTCGTTGTGATCATTACGCGAGATATATGTGGGCGGTAGTAATATGTTGCCCATCTCTTCCCGGAATGTGCTCTCTCGTAATTTCGATAATAAACCTCTCCGTATTGCGTAACGCCTTTCTTGAAGTGTCCGCCACTGGAGCTTGTTCAGCATCTCCGTAACGCTCTCGCGCTGACTAAATGTCCCCATGACGAATCGCGCTGCTTTTCGCTGGATCATGTCTATCTCTTCTATTAATCCAACCTGGTAAGGGTCCCATACTGATGAGCAATACTCAAGAATCGGACGAACAAGCGTTTTGTAAGCTACTTCTTTCTTCGATGAGTCACATTTTCTTAGAATTCTTCCTATGAATCTCAACCTGGCGCCTGCTTTTCCCACTATTTGTTTTATGTGATCATTCCACTTCAGATCGCTCCGGATAGTAACTCCTAAGTATTTTACGGTCGTTACCGCTTCCAATGATTTACCACCTATGGCATAATCGTACTGGAATGGATTTCTGCCCCTATGTATGCGCATTATATTACATTTATCTACGTTTAGGGAAAGCTGCCAGCTGTCGCACCATGCATTAATCCTCTGCAGGTCCTCCTGGAGTACGTACGAGTCTTCTGATGTTGCTACTTTCTTGTAGACAACCGTGTCATCTGCAAATAGCCTCACGGAGCTACCGATGTTGTCAACTAAGTCATTTATGTATATTGTAAACAATAAAGGTCCTATCACGCTTCCCTGCGGTACTCCCGAAATTACCTCTACATCTGCAGATTTTGAACCGTTAAGAATGACATGTTGTGTTCTTTCTTCTAGGAAATCCTGAATCCAATCACAAACCTGGTCCGATATTCCGTAAGCTCGTATTTTTTTCACTAAACGTAAGTGCGGAACCGTATCAAATGCCTTCCTGAAGTCCAGGAATACGGCATCAATCTGCTCGCCAGTGTCTACGGCACTGTGAATTTCTTGGGCAAATAGGGCGAGCTGAGTTTCACATGATCTCTGTTTGCGGAATCCATGTTGGTTATGATGAAGGAGATTTGTATTATCTAAGAACGTCATAATACGAGAACACAAAACATGTTCCATTATTCTACAACAGATTGACGTAAGCGAAATAGGCCTATAATTATTCGCATCTGATTTATGACCCTTCTTGAAAATGGGAACGACCTGCGCTTTCTTCCAGTCGCTAGGTACTTTACGTTCTTCCAGCGATCTACGATAAATTGCTGATAGAAAGGGGGCAAGTTCTTTAGCATAATCACTGTAGAATCTTAAGGGTATCTCGTCTGGTCCGGATGCTTTTCCGCTACTAAGTGATAGCAGTTGTTTTTCAATTCCGATATCGTTTATTTCAATATTTTCCATTTTGGCGTCCGTGCGACGGCTGAAGTCAGGGACCGTGTTACGATTTTCCGCAGTGAAACAGTTTCGGAACACTGAATTCAGTATTTCTGCCTTTCTTCGGTCGTCCTCTGTTTCGGTGCCATCGTGGTCAACGAGTGACTGAATAGGGGATTTAGATCCGCTTACCGATTTTACATATGACCAAAACTTTTTAGGGTTCTTGTTTAGATTGTTTGCCAATGTTTTATGTTCGAATTCGTTGAATGCTTCTCTCATTGCTCTCTTTACGCTCTTTTTCGCTTCGTTCAGCTTTTCCTTATCAGCTATGATTCGACTACTCTTAAACTTATGATGAAGCTTTCTTTGTTTCCGTAGTACCTTTCGTACATGATTGTTATACCACGGTGGATCTTTCCCCTCGCTTTGGACCTTAGTCGGTACGAACTTATCTAAGGCGTACTGGACGATGTTTCTGAATTTTTCCCATTTTTGTCCCACATCCTCTTCCTCAGAAATGAACGTTTGATGGTGGTCACTCAGATATTCTGCGATTTGTGCCCTATCACTCTTGTTAAGCAAATATATTTTCCTTCCTTTCTTGGCATTTCTTATTACACTTGTAGTCATTGATGCAACCACTGACTTATGATCACTGATACCCTCTTCTACATTCACGGAGTCGAAAAGTTCCGGTCTATTTGTTGCTATGAGGTCTAAAACGTTAGCTTCACGAGTTGGTTCTCTAACTATCTGCTCGAAGTAATTCTCGGACAAGGCAGTCAGGATAATGTCACAAGAGTCTCTGTCCCTGGCTCCAGTTCTGATTGTGTGACTATCCCATTCTATACCTGGTAGATTCAAGTCTCCCCCTATTACAATAGTATGATCACGAAACTTCTTCACGACGTTCTGCAGGTTCTCTCTGAGGCGCTCAACTACTACGGTTGCTGATGCAGGTGGTCTATAGAAGCATCCGACTATCATATCTGACCCACCTTTGATACTTAACCCAGATTATTTCACATTCGCATTCGCTAATAACTTCACTGGATATTATTGAATTCTTTACTGCTATAAATACTCCTCCACCATTGGCGTTTATCCTATCCTTGCGGTATATATTCCATTCTGTGTCTAAGATTTCGTTACTGTTCACTTCCGGTTTTAACCAACTTTCCGTTCCTAATACTATATGCGCACTATTTCCTTCAATAAGAGATACTAATTCAGGAACCTTGCCCTGGATACTCCTGCAGTTTACCAATATTACGTTAACTTTTCCTGTTTTTGGTCTCTGAGGACGGACGTTCTTTATCAACGATGATAATGTCCTCTCTGGTAAGCCGTCAGGTATTTTATCGTTTCGCCCAAGGGGGGGTCCCTCTAACCTAAAAAACCCCCGTGTGCACGCCACACGTACTCTGCTACCCTAGTAGCTGCTTCCGGTGTGTAGTGCACGCCTGACCTGTCTAGGGGGGCCCTACAGTTCTCCACACAATAACGGAGGTCGATGAATTTGCAACCATTATAGTCGCATAGTCGTCTGAGCCTCTGGTTTAGACCCTCCACACGGCTCCAAACCAGAGGACCGCTATCGACTCTGGGCACTATGCTGCAGATATTAAGCTCAGCTTGCACTCCGCGTGCGATGCTGGTTGTCTTCACCAAATCAGCCAGCCGCCGGAAGGAACCAAGGATGGCCTCAGAACCCATTCGTTCCGACATGTGCTACTATCTGCAGCCGGTCACACCCAGTGCGTTCAATAGCTGCCGGAAGGGCCTCCTCCACATTACGGACGAGACCCCCCGGCAAGCACACCGAGTGCACACTGGCATTCTTCCCCGACCTACCCGCTATTTTCCTAAGGGGCTCCATAACCCGCCTAACGTTGGAGCTCCCTATAACCAATAGGCCCGCCCTCTGTGACTGTCGGGACCTTGCCGGAGAATCGGCCACTGGCCCAACAGGCGAGGCATCCTGTGGCGGGGTCAGGGATTTTCTCTGCCTCGTGATGACTTGGTGTTGTGGGATGTCCTTAGGTTAGTTAGGTTTAAGTAGTTCTAAGTTCTAGGGGACTGATGACCATGGATGTTAAGTCCCATAGTGCTCAGAGCCATTTGAACCATTTTTTTGAACTGGTATGCAACTTCATTACAATGGTCAATAATTTACCCCCCCCCCCCCCGCAACCACCCCCCCAACCCCAACTCCCCCGCCACCCAGATGACATCATGTGTTTTCCTCAGCTGGCACGTTGGTCCCCGAAGCCACCTCCCGATCCTCATTGCTCCCCCTCCCTATCCACAACCTGATTTATTGGCCGGAATTTCGAATTTTGGCGGAAATGGCATAAGTTTCGAATTTTGCTGGGAATTTCTTTATCCCAGGGGTATTCTGATATCCAACGCAACCCGCCACCCCCTCCCCCCCCCCCCCCCACACCCGGGAACTGGCGGGAAATTAAAAATGAAAAATGGCAGTGCCCTTTCCAAGGCTCAATCCCTGGTCCTTACGGATGGAAAGTCCAAGTGCACCTCCATCACATGGTAACTGCCCAGATGCCGGAGAGGAAGGTCAGGTTAAGGTACTTTAGTTATTTTGGTTGGGAAGATAAAGCAGAGATCAGTCCTAATTATGTAATTAATCATGAAGATCGGTCATAATTATGCAACTATATGTGTAGCGCTACACAAGGACTGCCTAAAATCGCAATCTGGCTCAAAAATTGACGAAGCTATGCAACTGGTGTTATCCTGCTGACAAAAAAAATTCACAGTTCTACTCAAAACTAGTGGCAGATGCTCAGAAACTTCACCTTCAAATAAAGCTGGTGGGAAAAAGCCTAGTGTGTACGGCCCTGTCTTTATTTATTTATTTATTTATTTTTGGCAGGAAATATATTTAACTAATGAGATGCTGGTGTTGGATAGAGAGGAGTTTAGTACGTGTATTACCTCTAAGCATAAAGCTGAGGGCTGTACCTACCGCAGTTTGATGTCACAGTTTGTTATAGAAGCCTGCTCGATAATTGCTATGTAACCCAGGTAATCGAAGCAAATACATGCTACCACATCTGATGAAAAATACATCATTGTTCTAATTACCCATCGAAATCGTCGTGAAAAAAACCAGCAGTCATAATCAATGGGTCATAATGCAACACATGTAGTGGGGATCCAGAAAAAGACATCGTAATAATATAACTACCATAAAAACAGACCCTTGAAGATTGGAGAGGGGTAGCAGTTGCAGCTGTGTCCTTCTCGATGGGTGCTCATGAACTAACCAATTTGGAGGTAGTCTAACCCCCCTCCTTTCCTCCCTTCATTCCTTCCTCTCCTCACCATTGTCAACGTATACTCACCGCTCATGCTACTTATTATTATTATTATTATTATCGTACGCATTAATTACAGTAATACACATTTAGCAAAACAAAGAAATATATACAAAAATGAACATGTGAAGCCGGCCGAAGTGGCCGTGCGGTTAAAGGCGCTGCAGTCTGGAACCGCAAGACCGCTACGGTCGCAGGTTCGAATCCTGCCTCGGGCGTGGATGTTTGTGATGTCCTTAGGTTAGTTAGGTTTAACTAGTTCTAAGTTCTAGGGGACTAATGACCTCAGCAGTTGAGTCCCATAGTGCTCAGAGCCATTTTTTTTTTTTGAACATGTGAAATTATATATAGTACACAAGTTTTAAAATGGCTCAGACTACACTCGGATGTTGATGGACTCGATCCAGAGGAGTGCCTCGTGGGATGCTTGATGGAGCTTCTCAATACCACCAGGGAAGCGTCTAATTGAACGGTCATTCACAATGTGGCTCATTGTTTGGGTGTCACCACAGTCACACACATTGTCACTTGAAATGCCCCACTTGTACATTTGTATTTGCACCTACCCTCTTTAGTCCGATATCTGTTTAACTGAACCCACACCTCGCTTGGTTGGTGGAAGCCTGGAACTGGAACTGTTGGATTGTCTACAAGTTCGTGGTTTCTGGTTCTTGTAGCTTGCCACTCACGTTTCCACTCTGCACCCTGGTCGAATCCTGTGGATAGCATTTGGACTCCCATTTCATATGCTGGTCTTCCAGATTTGAGGCGTTTCCTGGGCAGTGATACTAAATCGTCATGAAGAGGGATCGAGTTGTTTTTAGAAACTTGCTGATAGACGTTGTAAAGGGCAGCGTTTGGACGGAGGTCTTGTGGACAGATGGTTGAAAGCACTGGTAGCCAGCAAGTAGGTGTAGACCGGACTGTACCACTAATTACTCTCATAACTGAGTTCAGTTGGACGTCTACTTTCACTACGTGAGCGCTTCGGAGCCAAACTGGTGCACAGTATTCTGCTGCAGAGTATACCAGTGCAAGGGATGCTTCTCGGAGGACTGATGTGGTTGGTCCCCATGTACTGCCTGCCAGTTTTCTCCAAAGTTCACTCGTGCTTGTATCTTCTTGACTAAGTTTGAAAGGTGTTTTTTGTATGTTGAAGTTCTGTCCAGAGTGACTCCCAGGTATTTTGGGCTTTCGTTGTGTCTGACTGTGCCAAGACGGCCAAACTGTGGACTGATTTGTGCTGGTGAAAGGCGATTAGAGAGGTGGAATAGGCTTACCTCGATTTTAGAAACATTTGGTCTCAGTCGCCATGTCTCAAAATACTCATAAAGCTTAGCAAGACTGTTCGTTAGGTGTTCTTTACATTCAGAAAGGTCCTCACTCTGATATCAAATTGCCAGGTCATCTGCATTTTGAAATTTTCGGCAGGTCAAATTTGGCAGGTAAGCTGTGTAGAGGCTGAATAACCCTGGAGCAAGAACAGAGCCCTGAGGTAATCCGTTATTGAGTACATGCCACCTGCTTTTCTCTTATCTTTGGTGTACTTTAAACCGCCTGTTCCTTAACATGTTACTTAAGAGGATGCCTAGAGTTTTGCAAGATATTGCTCTCAAAAATTTCAATAATAGGCCCTCACGCCACACTGTGTCATAAGCTGCTGACAGGTCAATGAACACTACTCCAGTTTTAAGTTTCTTTCGGTATCCAGATTCTATGTGAGTATTCAATGAGAGCACTTGTTCACAGCAGCTTCTATAAGGTCTGAATCCGGCTTGTTCAAGTGGTATCATAGCATTAATTTGATCTTGGATTCGGTTTAGAATCATTCTTTCCAATAGCTTGTAAGCACAGCTAAGTAGAGATATTGGGCGGAAGTATTCTGCTACATCTTTTTATGTCGGAAACATGCATACTCTCAGTCACATTTCCCACGTTAATTGTGTATATCATTAACAGTAGCAGTATCGGTTTTGACTGATGCAGCTGTGTCTCACTAGGAAAGAGAGCGAAGAAATATTTACAATAGCTAATACACTGATGTACCACCCACACCCTGTTGCACAACAATGCACAACAATGAGGGAGTAAGCATCACGAGATGTAATAATCTTACTGCTGTTTACAGTAGCATCACCACAGCTCTGGTAGCATTCCTCTTGCACAAAGAAGTTCTGGTTTCATGTTAGGTAGTTTTTCTCATTTGTAGGATAATGTAGCAATTTCGTACTAACATCACACCTCACACTACTAAAGCTGATACATGTTACACTGGTCCAGTCGCCTCCAGAACACTCTAGGAAATGGTTTAAATCTGATAAACACATTCATACTTTTCCTTAATACTTAAGGAATGGCATTGTTTGCGAGAACCAGCCGTAATTCAGTAAAATACATAAATATTTGACTGCATGTGTGAGAAGACATTTATGGATCAGGATGCATATGTTTCGTCTGTTTTAATATGGCGCCGCTACGTAATACTTACGTCGCTTTTGTAGGGGTATGTGTTCCGAAAACCCATGTAGTTTACAGTGGGAGGGTTGCATTAAAAGTGAATGCAGCCAGAGCATAATTTTTAACGTTTTCTCGGTCTTGCGATCTTGAGTGTCTGGGTACCCCCCACCCCCCTCCCAACCCATCTCAATTTCCCCATTTCGTGGTACTTTTTCTCTAATTTTATGTGTTCTCTGTCAATTTAAGTAATTTTTCATGTTTTTTCGCGATTTTACGTATTTCCTCGTATTTCCCCCATATTTAAGTATTTCCAAGCAATTTGTCGTAAGTATACTACGTTTTCCTAGACTTTTTATTGATTTTATGTCATTTGTTCGTATTTTTTATTTTTCTTCCGTATGTATATGGTCATATTTGCGGCATAGCCATGCGCTCTTTGATCTTACACAAGAATATTTGTGTATCCTATACACCAGCCTACTAAAAAATCCTATGAATTCCACACTTCCTGATGATCTACATGCATGAATTTTGGATAGAAGATCATGAGAAGTATAGTTGCACTCGCCTTGTGCCTAGACGAGGGTAAAAGAGCTATGTAGATTGGAAACTCAGTCTGGAAACAAATCCATGCACCACTACCGCACATCAGAGAGCTTGTCTGCAGACTCATGTAGTGATGCACTTGATGGAAACTCAAAGTCTGACACAGTACTACACATTCATCAGTTTTCCACTCTGAGTTGACACGTGTGCAGAGTTGATTTCTGCTGATGCTCTTACAATTTTCCCCTTAAGTATATACTCTTATTGCCTGCCAGATCAGCTTCGCTAGTTTTGTTTACACCTTGCAACACTAATACGTCGCGCAACCGTGTCAGGACATCTACTAAATGTAGATTTCGGTTTTTTTTTGTATCCTAGTAATAAGTTGATCGTTGGTTGACAGTACTACGTTCCCCATTCTGGACCCGTGAGACTTCTCCCTCCCCGTACCTACAGAGTGCGCACCCCCGGCAACGTAATTAATAGACGAGCTGTTAGCAGGTTATGTACGCGAACCACAACCGTTCGCCACTGACAGCTCTACATACATACAACTATGGAACCATATTACCGATCGCAAAGTCTCGATTTCAGCGACTTGTACGTTATTTTCAACAGCGCTACAGCCCAGCAAAGAGCGAAAAACTCTTTGCAAAACGATTCTGTAGGGGATGCAACCACATTTAATTTCATCCTGCTAAAGAGCATAACATCTTCGATGCAAGTTATATTGCTGATAATTCGAAACAATATTGTCTAGATCATCAAGTAATAACAACGAACCATGGTATCCTACTGCGCCTAACACACCACCTTTTATACTCTTAAAGTTCCACGATGAAGGCACGTAATCATCCCAATTCCACTATTTTGTGTGCTAGATGTCTGTCGGATGGAGGGAGACAGTCTTCGTGGGTATTATTCTTATGAAAGGTACAGAACAACACGTTAGTTGGGCTTGGTTCAGGTGTTTGAGGAGAGGACTGAAGCTGTGGGGGAGAAAAAAAAGTTATGAAACAAACATCCTTTGTTTGCTGCTAAGTGACTATTCAACTGGACACATTTATCTTTAGAGAAACACACTTTGTTCATTCTGGGACAGACAGATAGCCTGGTTCGTGCAATGGCAGCTGCATCCCTCGAAATATGTTTTTGTTTTCGTTATTACACATCTGTGGGAGGAAGACACTAACCTTCGAAAACAAATCTATTGTTTGTGGTAGATGCCCAACAAAGCACGCCTTCAGAATGGCACTGTACATTACAATCATTTCTTGATTTCCAACAGCCAGCTGCCAACCCCCCCCCCCCCCCCCCTCTGGTATGGAAGCCAAGGAGACCGCAACTGAGGGTGGTCACCATGCAGGCTGCCGGACACCAAGCCAAGCAGCGCACGGTGTAAGTTACGCCGTCTAAGGCCGCCAGAGAGATGCCAGTGCACTTGGTGCAGCGCCCTTTCATCTCAAGCCACAAAGCAGGGCAAAGGCAGTGCGCGGGTCTGGTGAACCAATAAACCTGACCCTGCCCTCCTCCTGGTGGACCCACCATGCATTATATCAGGAGCGGTGGCTAGAGAATGATCCACAATGCAGTACATCCAGGATAGGGCCCTCCTGGTGGACCCACCATGCATTACATCAGGCACGGTGTCTAGAGAATGATCCACAATGCAGTACATCCTGGATAGGGTCCTCCTGGTGGAGCCACCATGCATTACATCAGGCACGGTGTGTAGAGAATGATCCACAATGCAGTACATCCTGGATAGGGTCCTCCTGGTGGACCCACCATGCATTACATCAGGTGTGGTGTGTACAGAATGATCCACAATGAAGTACATCCTGGATAGGGTTCTCCTGGTGGACCCACCATGCGTTACATCAGGTGCGGTGTGTAGAGAATGATCCACAATGTAGTACATCCAGGATAGGGTTCTCCAGGTGGACCCACCATGCATAATATCAGGCGCAATGGCTAGAGAATGATCAAAAATGCAGTACATCCAAGATAGGGTCCTCCTGGTGGACACACCATGCATTACATCAGGCACGGTGTCTAGTGAATGATCCACAATGCTGTACATCCAGGATAGGGTCCTCCTGGTGGACCCACCATGCATTACATCAGGTGCGGTGTGTAGAGAATGATCCACAATGCAGTACATCCAGGATAGGGTTCTCCTAGTGGACCCACCATGCATTACATCAGACGCAATGGCTAGAGAATGATCAAAAATGCAGTACATCCAAGATAGGGTCCTCCTGGTGGACCCACCATGCATTATATCAGGCACGGTGTCTAGAGAATGATCCACAATGCAGTACATCCAGGATAGGGTCCTCCTGGTGGACCCACCATGCATTACATCAGGCACGGTGTCTAGAGAATGATCCACAATGCAGTACATCCTGGATAGGGTCCTCCTGGTGGAGCCACCATGCATTACATCAGGCACGGTGTGTAGAGAATGATCCACAATGCAGTACATCCTGGATAGGGTCCTCCTGGTGGACCCACCATGCATTACATCAGGTGTGGTGTGTAGAGAATGATCCACAATGAAGTACATCCTGGATAGGGTCCTCCTGGTGGACCCACCATGCGTTACATCAGGTGCGGTGTGTAGAGAATGATCCACAATGCAGTACATCCAGGATAGGGTTCTCCTAGTGGACCCACCATGCATTACATCAGACTCAATGGCTAGAGAATGATCAAAAATGCAGTACATCCAAGATAGGGTCCTCCTGGTGGACACACCATGCATTACATCAGGCACGGTGTGTAGAGAATGATCCACAATGCAGTACATCCAGGATAGGGTCCTCCTGGTGGACCCACCATGCATTACATCAGGCACGGTGTCTAGAGAATAATCCACAATGCAGTACATCCTGGATAGGGTCCTCCTGGTGGAGCCACCATGCATTACATCAGGCACGGTGTGTAGAGAATGATCCACAATGCAGTACATCCTGGATAGGGTCCTCCTGGTGGACCCACCATGCATTACATCAGGTGTGGTGTGTAGAGAATGATCCACAATGAAGTACATCCTGGATAGGGTCCTCCTGGTGGACCCACCATGCGTTACATCAGGTGCGGTGTGTAGAGAATGATCCACAATGCAGTACATCCAGGATAGGGTTCTCCAGGTGGACCCACCATGCATAATATCAGGCGCAATGGCTAGAGAATGATCAAAAATGCAGTACATCCAAGATAGGGTCCTCCTGGTGGACACACCATGCATTACATCAGGCACGGTGTCTAGTGAATGATCCACAATGCTGTACATCCTGGATAGGGTCCTCCTGGTGGACCCACCATGCATTACATCAGGTGCGGTGTGTAGAGAATGATCCACAATGCAGTACATCCAGGATAGGGTTCTCCTAGTGGACCCACCATGCATTACATCAGACGCAATGGCTAGAGAATGATCAAAAATGCAGTACATCCAAGATAGGGTCCTCCTGGTGGACCCACCATGCATTATATCAGGCACGGTGTCTAGTGAATGATCCACAATGCTGTACATCCTGGATAGGGTCCTCCTGGTGGACCCACCATGCATTACATCAGGTGCGGTGTGTAGAGAATGATCCACAATGCAGTACATCCAGGATAGGGTTCTCCTAGTGGACCCACCATGCATTACATCAGACGCAATGGCTAGAGAATGATCAAAAATGCAGTACATCCAAGATAGGGTCCTCCTGGTGGACACACCATGCATTACATCAGGCACGGTGTCTAGAGAATGATCCACAATGCAGTACATCCAGGATAGGGTCCTCCTGGTGGACCCACCATGCATTACATCAGGCACGGTGTCTAGAGAATGATCCACAATGCAGTACATCCTGGATAGGGTCCTCCTGGTGGAGCCACCATGCATTACATCAGGCACGGTGTGTAGAGAATGATCCACAATGCAGTACATCCTGGATAGGGTCCTCCTGGTGGACCCACCATGCATTACATCAGGTGTGGTGTGTAGAGAATGATCCACAATGAAGTACATCCTGGATAGGGTCCTCCTGGTGGACCCACCATGCGTTACATCAGGTGCGGTGTGTAGAGAATGATCCACAATGCAGTACATCCAGGATAGGGTTCTCCAGGTGGACCCACCATGCATAATATCAGGCGCAATGGCTAGAGAATGATCAAAAATGCAGTACATCCAAGATAGGGTCCTCCTGGTGGACACACCATGCATTACATCAGGCACGGTGTCTAGTGAATGATCCACAATGCTGTACATCCTGGATAGGGTCCTCCTGGTGGACCCACCATGCATTACATCAGGTGCGGTGTGTAGAGAATGATCCACAATGCAGTACATCCAGGATAGGGTCCTCCTGGTGGACCCACCATGCATTACATTAGGTGCGGTGTCTAGCGAATGATCCACAATGCAGTACATCCAGGATAAGTTTCGAAGGTGGATCCCCCAGTGAGAGGGCTGGGTGAGATTCATGGCAGTCATCCGCAACACGCGCATGGTCATAAACACAAAAATGCAGAACAAATGCATTGCATCTGGTGATTATTTGGTTGTGAGTGTCTGGGCTCATTCAAGACAGTGCTATACTATCCGACTAATGTGCTGTTATGTACTGTACATAACAGTAATACCCATGAAGGACATAGAGCATAAAAAACCGCGGAATCGGAATGACTATGTGCCATCATCGTGGATCTCTATGAGTATAAAAGCATTTGTTGTGGGTGCAGCGGGATGCCGTGGTTTGTTTGTCATTACTAGAGAATTTAAACAATATTGTTACGAAATATGGGTAATGTAAGTTGCATCGAAGACGTTTTGCTTACATCCCTTACAGAATCGTTTTTCGAAGAGTTTTTCACTCTTCGCATGGCTTTAGTACTTTCAAATGGCTCTGAGCACTATGGGACTTAACATCTGTGGTCATCAGTCCCCTATTACTTAGAACTACTTAAACCTAATTAACCTAAGGACATCACACACACCCATGCCAGAGGCAGGATTCGAACCTGCGACCGTAGCAGTCGCTCGGTTCCGGACTGAGCGCCCAGAACCGCTAGACCACCGCGGCCGGCTTAGTACTGTCGAAAATAACGTAGAAGCAATTGAAATAGAGACTTCGCAATTGGTAATAGGCTTGCAAATTTTTAGGTGTTGTCAGCGGTGGACTCTTGCGGCTCACATGCATAACTTTCTGACTGTTCGTCTATAAATTA
Source organism: Schistocerca piceifrons (assembly GCF_021461385.2). Taxonomy (NCBI): domain Eukaryota; kingdom Metazoa; phylum Arthropoda; class Insecta; order Orthoptera; family Acrididae; genus Schistocerca; species Schistocerca piceifrons. The sequence continues at coordinate 589,613,922 of NC_060141.1, forward strand.
CATTGGCGGCAGTGTGTACTCTGTAGGTATGGGGAGGGGAAACTCTCACGGTGCAGGATGCTAAGTGCAGTCGAGACACTGTCAACTAACGGATAGCTTATCACCAGGATAAATAAATACCCGAAATCTACCGTTTGTAGATGTCCAGACATGGTTGTGGGGACGTATCAGAGTTGCAAGGTGTAAACAAAAATAGCGAAGCTAATCTGGTAGGCAATAAGAGTATATACACTCCTGGAAATTGAAATAAGAACACCGTGAATTCATTGTCCCAGGAAGGGGAAACTTTATTGACACATTCCTGGGGTCAGATACATCACATGATCACACTGACAGAACCACAGGCACATAGACACAGGCAACAGAGCATGCACAATGTCGGCACTAGTACAGTGTATATCCACCTTTCGCAGCAATGCAGGCTGCTATTCTCCCATGGAGACGATCGTAGAGATGCTGGATGTAGTCCTGTGGAACGGCTTGCCATGCCATTTCCACCTGGCGCCTCAGTTGGACCAGCGTTCGTGCTGGACGTGCAGACCGCGCGAGACGACGCTTCATCCAGTCCCAAACATGCTCAATGGGGGACAGATCCGGAGATCTTGCTGGCCAGGGTAGTTGACTTACACCTTCTAGAGCACGTTGGGTGGCACGGGATACATGCGGACGTGCATTGTCCTGTTGGAACAGCAAGTTCCCTTGCCGGTCTAGGAATGGTAGAACGATGGGTTCGATGACGGTTTGGATGTACCGTGCACTATTCAGTGTCCCCTCGATGATCACCAGTGGTGTACGGCCAGTGTAGGAGATCGCTCCCCACACCATGATGCCGGGTGTTGGCCCTGTGTGCCTCGGTCGTATGCAGTCCTGATTGTGGCGCTCACCTGCACGGCGCCAAACACGCATACGACCATCATTGGCACCAAGGCAGAAGCGACTCTCATCGCTGAAGACGACACGTCTCCATTCGTCCCTCCATTCACGCCTGTCGCGACACCACTGGAGGCGGGCTGCACGATGTTGGGGCATGAGCGGAAGACGGCCTAACGGTGTGCGGGACCGTAGCTCAGCTTCATGGAGACGGTTGCGAATGGTCCTCGCCGATACCCCAGGAGCAACAGGGTCCCTAATTTGCTGGGAAGTGGCGGTGCGGTCCCCTACGGCACTGCGTAGGATCCTACGGTCTTGGCGTGCATCCGTGCGTCGCTGCGGTCCGGTCCCAGGTCGACGGGCACGTGCACCTTCCGCCGACCACTGGCGACAACATCGATGTACTGTGGAGACCTCACGCCCCACGTGATGAGCAATTCGGCGGTACGTCCACCCGGCCTCCCGCATGCCCACTATACGCCCTCGCTCAAAGTCCGTCAACTGCACATACGGTTCACGTCCACGCTGTCGCGGCATGCTACCAGTGTTAAAGACTGCGGTGGAGCTCCGTATGCCACGGCAAACTGGCTGACACTGACGGCGGCGGTGCACAAATGCTGCGCAGCTAGCGCCATTCGACGGCCAACACCGCGGTTCCTGGTGTGTCCGCTGTGCCGTGCGTGTGATTATTGCTTGTACAGCCCTCTCGTAGTGTCCGGAGCAAGTATGGTGGGTCTGACACACCGGTGTCAATGTGTTCTTTTTTCCATTTCCAGGAGTGTAGTTACAGGAAAAGACAATCAGAGTATCACCAGAAATGTCAGCTCCCTGTAGCAGATCAGTACACGACAGAGTGGAAGTCTAACGAACGTGTGGAACTGTGCCAGACTTAGAGTTTCCCGCAAGGGCGTCACTACACGAGTCTGAAGACAAGCTCTCTGACGTGCCGCAGCAGTACACATATCTGTTTCCACACTACGAGTTTCCAATCCGACCTTCGTAGACGCAAGCGACCTCCCTTTAAACCCTTCTCTTTGCCGATGCATAGCGATTACATCACTTTTAGTGTAAATGAATTGCTTCATATGTGTTCCTCCAAGAGGTTTTTTCAGTAGAGTTCAGACTGTTTTCACACCAAACTAGTTAAATATGTACCAAGGAATTTCTGCAAAGAGGGGGAAACAAAGACGCTCTACTGTCAGCGTACGGCTACCGCCTTGTTTTCCCTTGCCTGTGCGCGGGCCTCTTTGCAGGCCGCTGGCTGGACAAAGCGTGCCTCCGCTTCCGCCCTTTTGTCACCGGCTCTCAGATCTCGCCCCACGCGTCGCGCGAGGGTCCCGCGTACGCACCTCTTACTAAAAGGTCTTTCACGAGACGGGCTAGCGTTAATAATTACGTACGCCTGCCCGGAATCGACGGAAAAACATTAAAACACTCCAACAAAGAGGGCCCCAACGTGAGAACAACGAAAGGGTAATTGAAAATATAATGAAGGAGAGAACAAAACAAAACTCACTGTATTCTCAGGCCCCTTTACGATCGGTCGCGGAGCCGGCCTCACGAAAGGGGAAAGTAATGCTAGAAAGGAATGAATGCGAGGATTTTATTGTCAATTAAAAGGGCCCATTCGCACCTGCAATTCCCGCGGTGCGCGGCTTAACGGCTCGCGAAGTGGCGGTCCGAGATGGTGGTTGCCTGCTGCCGTCGCAGCGCCGGCTAAGACGCGTTCAGACGCCCGCTATTGTTATCCCAGCGGGCCAAGTGCAACGGCAGCCGCCTTGCACGTGCGACATTCTACACTCCGTGCCGAAGTGTCAGCGGCCGGGGCAGGCGTCTCACCGAGCTGGAAAGCAGATTCCAAGTCTTATCTAGAGAGTATAGCTGAAATGGTGCATCACACGCTCCCGTCATTGTAGTGTAATCTGTACCTCACACACCGCCAAGAAAAGTGACACGAGTCAGAAAATAAAAGCGATTGTTAGTTTATGTCACTGAAAAATTCACGTATAGTGACCAAACGTGCACGAGAAACATCACATATCTATCTTGCAATCTGTCCGCTACATGGCAACGCTGTCATTTTTGTTGTTGGCTACTCCATGGTTCGTCACGACAACAACGGTGTAGTGTGAAAAAAAAAATGGTTCAAATGGCTCTGAGCACTATGGGACTTAACATCTTTGGTCATCAGTCCCCTAGAACTTAGTACTACCTAAATCTAACTAACCTAAGGACATCATACACATCCATGCCCGAGGCAGGATTCGAACCTGCGGTCGTAGCGGTCGCGCGGTTCCAGACTGAAGCGCCTAGAACCGCTGGGCCACACCGGTCGGCTGTTGTGTCAGCTAATGACGTACATGGTCCACTCAAGGAGGAGGGCACATTTTGAAGTGTGACACTCTTCATGTGTAAGTTGAATGTAGTTCATAACAGCATTGATTATTACAGTGTCTGTGTTTATACAGTGTCTGTATCTTACAACGTCCTGACATACTTCCATACCTGACGCCGGCCGGGCTGGCCGAGCGGTTCTAGGCGCCACAGTCTGGAACCGCGTGACCGCTACGGTTGCAGGTTCGAATCCTGCCTCGGGCATGATCGATAAAAAAAAGTGTAAATGTCGTGTGACTAGGGCCTCCCGTCGGGTACACCATTCGCTGGATTCAAGTCTTTCGATTTGACGCCACTTCGGTGACTTGCGCGTCGATGGGGATGAAATGAGGATGATTGGGACAACACCCCGTAACTGAGCAGAGAAAATCTCCGACCAAGCCGGCAATCGAACCCGTGCCCTTACGTTTGACATTCTGTCGCGCTGAACACTCAGCTACCGGGGGCGGACACATGATCGCTGTACCTTATTAAATTTTATTAATTTTCACGAATTATAATGTTGCATTTTGTGTTTGCTAATAAGAAAATGTCAACTTGTCTTTCATATTCTATTCAATTCTAACTTAAGAAGTAATGTCGTATCATATTATAGTAAGTATATATAACAAACCTGGTGCTGACAAGTGTGAATATTACCGAACTATTAGTTTAAAAAGTCACGGCTGCAAAATACTAACAGGAATTCCTTACAGAAGAATGGAAAAACTGGTAGAAGCCGACCTCGGGGAAGATCAGTTTGGATTTCGGAGAAATGTATGAACATGCGAGACAATATTGACCACACTACTTATAGAAGACAGATTAAGGAAAGACAAACCTACGTTTGAAGCATTTGTAGACGTAGAGAAAACTTTTGAAATTGTTGACTGGAATACTCTATTTCAAATTCCGAGGGTAACAGGGCTAAAATACAGGGGCGGAACGCAATGTACAACTTGTACAGAAACGAGACGGTAGTTATAAGAGTCGAGGGGCATGAAAGGGAAGCAGTGGTTGAGAACGGAGAGAGAAAAGATTGTAGCCTCTCCCCGATGTTATTCAATCCGTATACTGAGCAAGCAGTAAAGTAAACAAAAGAAAAGTTTGGAGTAAGAATTAAAGTCCAGCGAGAAGAAATAAATAGTTTGAGTTTGCCGAGGACATTTCACTTCTCTCAGAGATGGCATAGGACTTGAAAGAGCAGTTGAACGAAATGGACAGGTTCTTGAAAGGAAGACATAAGATGAGCATCAACAAAAGCAAAACAAGAATAATGGAATATAGTCGAATTAAGTCAGGTGGTACTGAGGGAGTTAGATTAGAAAACGAGACAAAAAAATGGCTCTAAGCACTATGGGACTTAACATCTTTGGTCATCAGTCCCCTAGAACTTAGAACTACTTAAACGTAACTAACCTAAGGACATCACCCACATCCATGTCCGAGGCAGGATTCGAACCTGCGACCGTAGCAGTCCCGCGGTTCCGGACTGAGCGCCTAGAACCGCTCGACCACCGCGGCCGGCAAAACGAGACACTTAAACTAGTCGGTGAGTTTTGCTATTTGGGCAGCAAAATAATTGATTATCGCCGAGATAGGATATAAAATGTAGACAGGCAATGGCAAGAAAAGGTCTCTGAAGAAGAAAATTTTGTTAACATCAAGCATAGATTTAAGCGCCGGGACGTCTTTTCTGAAAGTATTTGTACGGAGTGTAGCCATTTATGGAAGTGAAAGATGTGCGATAAACAGTTAAGAGAAGAAGAGAAAGAAGCTTTTAAAATGTGGTACTAAAGTAGAATGATGAAGATTAGATGGATAGATTACGTAACTAATAAGGAAATTCTGAATAGAATTGGGGAGCAAAGACATTTGTGGCACAACATGACTAGAAGACGAGATCGGTTGGTAGGACATATTTTGAGACAGTACTGGTGGAAAGTGGTGGTGGTGGGGGGAGGGCAAATCGTAGAAGGAGACCAAGAGATGAATACAGTGAGCAAATCCGGAAGGATGTGGGTTACAAAAGATACTCCGATGAAGAGGCTTGCACAGTATAGAGTAGCATGGAGAGCTGCATCAAGCCTGTCTTCGGACTGAAGACCACAACTATTGAAGTGGAAAAGCGGCAAAATATGACATTAGGGGTCATGACATATACGCAATTTTTTTTAGGAAAGCAAGAAAACTGACACAACTCAAAGAACTAATTAATAATTGCTTGATGATCCCAATATAAGTTTTATAGAATTCTTTACATTAGCACTTCTAGTCGTATCACTGTTCTTACCGAGGTGGGTCTGTACTAATAATAAACCTGTAAAACAGTGTGTTTGAAGGCGCTTCTGCAAAACTACTACATGAACTTCCATGTTGCTTTCGCAGGTGATTTGTGCATAGCTTGGAGCACTGTTCAGGATTTAGTTCATCAGAATAACATCCTGGAAAAAACATATCGTGATTTAAAATTTTACTAATGTCGTCTTGTCTGTCTGTCTATCTGTTTGAACATGCTAATCTCCAAAGATACTAGACGAATTTTCATTGTGTTTTCGATGGTAACTTGAGTATAGCATGGGGCACCATAAAAGCTTTCGATCAGCAAAATCGGATAACGGAGAAAAAGATATCGAGATTTAAACTCGTATCTAAAACGGTCGTATCTGTCGGTTTCTCTGTCTGAACACGCTAATCTCCAAAGCTACTAGACGCATTTTCATGGGATTTTCACGGGTAAATTAAGCATAGCTTGTGGCACCGAACAGGCTTTAGTTCATCAAAATCGTGTCACTAAGAAAATCATCATTGAAAGTTTTTATCTAAGATAGTCACATCCGTCTGTTTCTCTGTTTGAACACGCTAATCTCTTTCATGGGGTCTTCACAGGTAACTTGACAATAGCTTGGGTCACTGTACAGGCTTTACTTAAATAAAATTGGATCATGGAAAAAAATTCTGTAGTAAAATTTTTATCCATACTGATATAACTCTGTCTGTTATGTTTTCACGACTAACACGTTGAACTGATTTCTATGAAATTTGGCTTTGAGATAACTTGAACTATGAGGAAATACATAGTCGTCTTTAAAAAGTGTGTTGTACAAGTCACATATTGGTGTGAAGAATATTGCACTAATGAGATAAGAAAAAGTGGTGGTGGTGGTGGTTAGTGTTTAACGTCCCGTCGACAACGAGGTCATTAGAGACGGAGCGCAAGCTCGGGTTAGGGAAGGATTGGGAAGGAAATCGGCCGTGCCCTTTCAAAGGAACCATCCCGGCATTTGCCTGAAACGATTTAGGGAAATCACGGAAAACCTAAATCAAGATGGCCGGAGACGGGTTTGAACCGTCGTCCTCCCGAATGCGAGTCCAGTGTCCTAACCACTGCGCCACCTCGCTCGGTATAAGAAAAAGTCTTTGAAAAATACAGGGTGAGTCACCTAACATTACCGCTGGATATATTTCGTAAACCACATCAAATACTGACGAACCGATTCCACAGACCGAACGTGAGGAGAGGGGCTAGTGTAATTGGTTAATACAAACCATAAAAAAATGCACGGAGGTATGATTTTTAACACAAACCTACGTTTTTTTTAAATGGAACCCCGTTAGTTTTGTTAGCACATCTGAACATATAAACAAATACGTAATCAGTGCCGTTTTTTGCATTGTAAAATGTTAATTACATCCGGAGATATTGTAACCTAAAGTTGACGCTTGAGTACCACTCCTCCGCTGTTCGATCGTGTGTATCGGAGAGAACCGAATTACGTAGGGATCCAAATGGAACGGTGATGGACCTTAGGTACAGAAGAGACTGGAACAGCACATTACGTCCACATGCTAACACCTTTTTATTGGTCTTTTTCACTGACGCACATGTACATTACCATGAGGGGTGAGGTACACGTACACACGTGGTTTCTGTTTTCAATTACGAAGTGGAATAGAGTGTGTCCCGACATGTCAGGCCAATAGATGTTCAATGTGGTGGCCATCATTTGCTGCACACAATTGCAATCTCTGGCGTAATGAATATCGTGCACGCCGCAGTACATCTGGTGTAATGTCGCCGCAGGTTGACACAATACGTTGTTTCATATCCTCTGGGGTTGTAGGCACATCACGGTACACATTCCCCTTTAACGCACCCCACAGAAAGAAGTCCAGAGGTGTAAGATCAGTGCCGGCCGCGGTGGTCTAGCGGTTCTAGGCGCTCAGTCCGGAACCGCGGGACTGCTACGGTCGCAGGTTCGAATCCTGCCTCGGGCATGGATGTGTGTGATGTCCTTAGGTTAGTTAGGTTTAAGTAGTTCTAAGTTCTAGGGGACTGATGACCTCAGCAGTTAAGTCCCATAGTGCTCAGAGCCATTTGAACCATTTTTGTAAGATCAGTAGAACGGGCTAGTCAATTTATGCGTCCTCCACGTCATGGTAATGTACATGTGCGTCAGTGAAAAAGACCAATAAAAAAGTGTTAGCATGTGGACGTAATGTGCTGTTCCAGTCTCTTCTGTACCTAAGGTCCATCACCGTTCCCTTTGGATACCTACGTAATTCGGTGCTCTCCGATACACACGATCGAACAGCGGAGGAGTGGTACTCAAGCGTCAAATTTAGGTTACAGTATCTCCGGATGTAATTAACATTTTACAATGCAACAAACGGCACTGATTACGTATTTGTTTATATGTTCAGATCTGCTATCAAAACTAACGTGGTTCCATTTAAAAAAACGTAGGTTTGTGTTAAAAAACATACTTTTTTGTATGGTTTGTGTTAACCAATTACACTAGCCCCTCTCCTCACGTTCGGTCTGTGGAATCGGTTAGTCAGTATTTGATGTGGTTTACGAAATATATCCAGCGGTAACGTTAGGTGAATCACCCTGTATACTGACGCTTTGACTTTTCATCTTTATATTTTTAAAAATGTTATTATTGGTTATTATGTGCTAAATGATTCTTTTCCTCTAATAAACCCTCTAATAAACACAATATAAGTAAGTATGCTTCCACGACCGGTGTCATTCTGGATAAAGTAATTTTGGGTTTGGGCTACTTCATTGTAAACTACTAAAACCACTGCCGACGTTTCGACCGACTTGCTGCGGGCGTCTTGACTGCTGTATACTGGTGAATGTCTTCCTTTGTATACCAACGTTTTCGATTGTCTGGCGGCTACCAATGTCGCATATCTGAAGTGCCACTGGACAGTTTGAAGAAGCTGTTATGAAGGGATGGCTGTACGGTACGCTACTGCCTCTGCTGACCAGGTGACTGGATGACAAACCTAGTAGGTGATTTGTAAAACGTAGAATAACAGCTGTCTGTTGTCTGTGCCACACTGGTAAGTGATCTGATGGCGAACTCTCTTGATGATTAGAAGACAATAGCACATCAGCAGCTTCTATCCAGGGGGTGGTGTTTCCCTGTAGCGAGGTGTTAAGGCCGCAAGGCAGTCCCCTTGCGGAAGTTGTTTGTATTGTTAAACCCGCGTCAAGTGGTCCCGCTGGCTGGCGAACACACGAGATCCGTCGGGAAGAAATCGCCTGCTGCCAGACCGCAGGTAACTTGCAGCTATCCTCCCCGTTCATGTTGTTGGGGAATTTAATTATTTCAGTAGCCTCTTTTATTTTCCGTTGCTGCATCCACAGCTGCCGAGCAAAACCGCGAGGCACTTGAAAACTGATAGGACGGGCACGTTCCTGGTGGTGTTCTGCTACAGCTGACTTGTTGTTCCGTCGCAGTCGTACGTAACATTCGTGTTCCAAAACGCGGGTGCTAAAGCGTCTCCAGGTTTCACCAACACAGACTTCGCCGAATTCGCACCTAAGTTCGTAGACACCTGCAGTGTGGCAAGCATTCACGGGATTCTTAGTGGGCCTCAGCGAATATCAGATCTAGCTGCCACTCTGAAGTATAGGTCTGATCCCTAAGCGACACAGAACATTACCTACATGGTCGTTGATGCCTCTCACATAAGGTATGCCAGCAACAGAAGTATCATCTGTACGTTTGTCTGTCGGCCGGAGTGGCCGAGCGGTTCTAGGCGCCACAGTCTGGAACCGCGCGACCGCTACGGTCGCAGGTTCGAATCCTGCCTCGGGCATGGATGTGTGTGATGTCCTTACGTTAGTTAGGTTTAAGTAATTCTAAATTCTAGGGGACTGATGACCTCAGGAGTTAAGTCCCATAGTGCTCAGAGCCATTTGAACCATTTTTTTGTACGTTTGTCTGCTTTGTCTCCACTGTACCTCACAGTTCGCTGTACATCTTTGTTGTTGTTGTTTCCAATCGCACAGAATGTTACCTTGAGCTCATCCACTTCCTGTTGTATGCGGTTAGCTTCACTAAACAAGTGAGCTCGGCCTGTCAGCGTTGCGTCGGCTTTCTGTAGACGTTATGGCTTAGTTTGCCGCTAGATGTTCTGTAAATCTCCACAAATAAAAAAAGGAATCACTCCATTGTTGTCCGTTGTAAGCTGCTTCCCCACACGACCACATGACGAACGTGTAGTCCACGTACCTCATTCAGTAGTGAGTGCGTAATGGTGCACAATAGCGCGGTATCTTCGAAGGCTTTGATGAATATGTCATCTACTATATGTGTGAGTGGGGGAGCCCGAAGCCATTCCGTCTATCTGCTCATAAAATTTGCCTTGCCAACTAAAATACGTGGATGACAAGCGCACAACTGCACTACGTCGTAAACTTATGGAGCTATTTGCTTCTGTATGTTGATGTTTTAGACTATGGGAGCGACGGTAAACAAAGATTTTTCTGTCACAGTTGACTATAAGGTCCGTAGCTAATATTTGCTGTTTCCATATACGCTCGATGAAATGCATAGAATCCTTGGCACAGGCCTCTGCATGGTAACCAGGCTGCTTAATTTGTGGCTCTGATACTTCGCCAGGTAATTTGTGGGTGATTTGATTCCATTAACAACCAGTCTCAAAGACAGCCTTCCTCCTGAACCTTAGGTACTCCATACATTCTTGTTGGCCGTGGAACTTACGACGTGAGCCCCAACCTGTTCCGACCTCGATTCTAAAACTCTTAAGCAGCTCTTGCGTCTATTTCATCATCTTCGCTATGCGATTACTTTACATTTCCTTGTGTATAGGGTTACTCAGCAATTCGCTCGTTTTGGCTTCATATGGTGTGTTGTCCAATATTTCTGCGGCCTTGGTTTTGTCCGGGTGTAAAATTACAGTCTCTTTGCCATTCCTGGGTTCATTTAGGGCGTCTCTTTCTTCAAGTGATATACTCTACTACGAAAGCTTTGCATGCAGTAGGATTCTAACTGTTTCTTAACGAAACCTCTGCTTCTGCTTGAGGCAGTTTCCCGAGAAACACTTCAACGGCTTGTACAGTGTCCTCTAACGGAATGAGTCAGGGCGTAACAGAAAAGTTTATATCCTTAGACAGCATATCTGTAGCTGCCTTGCCTATCGTATGTGTTGATACATTCACCGGAGTGCGAGACATGTACCAGTTTCAGTGGAGCACTTCACGTCACCTGTGCGAACTCAACAATTCCCTCTTCTGGTGGCTTTTTACTATTTCTTTCGACGTGTAGGCTTTACATTATTTTGACGACACTGTCACAGTCAGTTGACGTTAACTTTGATGTCAGCTGTAGTTGGTTCTTGAATAGAACCTGACGCACTGACTGGACTGAGGAACAACAAAAGAGACTGTAATTCTACACTCGGACAAAGGCATTGCCATGGTAACATTGAACACTATACCACATGAAGCCAAAGTGAGCGAACTGATGAGTAATTCCATAAGCAAAGAACTGAATAGTGATCCGACAGCGAAGATAATGAGACAGACGCAAGACGAGCTTAAGAGTTCTAGAATCGGGGACGACACAGCTAGGGTTTCACGTCGAAAGATGCACTGCTACCAAGAATATATGGAGTACCTAAGCTTCAGGAGGAAGACTGTCCTTTGCGACCGGTTGTCAATGGAATCAAATAGCCCACACATTATCTTTCAGAATATCTGACCCTAAAGTTACGCAGTCTGGTTGGCGTTAAGGATTCTACGCATTTCATCCAACTTACATGGGAGCAGCAAATAGTAGCTACGGACATTATGGTCAGCTTTGATATAAAAATCTGTGTTTACTAGAGCTCCTGTAGACGAAACCATGAGCATCATACAGGAGCAAAGACCCTCAGACATTTGCGATCTAGTGGGTGGGTCCTTGTGTAAGACGTGTATATTTCTATTGTCTATTGTCAAACCACAATTTATGAAAGATGTTTATATTTTATTAATAGGATTAAGTAGGAATAATTAATATTTGTCATGTTGGAAATAATTGTGGTAGCAGGGAATGTCTGCACCAAAGTATTGTTGGCAAGAGAGACCGCACATTGATATAATTTTCAAAAGGGCGGGAGAGACAGTGTATGGATACATTTTAAGAAAAGAGAGGAAAAGACCGCGCATTGATGCATTTTGTGATGGTAGCAAGAACTGTCTGCACCAGAAAGCATTGTTGGCAGGAGAGACCACACTTTAGCGTTCGTGGGAAGTCAGTAGTAAGCGAGAAGTGAAGCAGGTCGGTAGCAGGTCTGAAGCGAGAGGTTGAAAGGAACGGTAAGCCTGCCAGCCTCTAGCTATGATTTACAAGAGATTATAAACGGATGCACAGAGACATCAGCTAACTATTATCATAAGAGGAACTAATATTATTGAATTAATTTTTTGAGAAACTCAAGACTACTGAAGGTATGTCTGCGCATTGCTAGTTGTAAGATTATTGTAAAAAGTAAGTCTCATTTGAACGTTTGTAAAATCATTTCATTCAGAATATAATTAATTTTTGTCAGCAATATTACATTACTGATTATAATCCATCTCAAAAACCATCAACGTAAAACTTCGCAAAATTTTATTGTTGTCGAGAAAAAGTTTATGAATTACGTAACTTCAGTCAAACTAATCAAAGAATAACGTCAGCTTTGCTATTAAATAATAACGTCAGCTTTGGTAATAAATACAGCCACTTATTATGACAGCCCACCAGCAGCTAATAGAGTATAGAAAAACAGAGTAAGTATATTCATGTCGCAGTTCGATGTAGCAGTCAGATGGCGATCCAGTAACAGTAAAAAAGGTAAGGAACAGTTTCGGGTTATTGCAGGTAACGACTGAGGGCCACGACGACGACACATTCTATATTTCGTCGAAATAATCAGAAAATAACTTTTAATAAGCAGCATTTAAATTTGTATGCGAAGATTGCGAAAGAGAATTAATTTCAAAGGGAAGATTCCATTTGTTATTGTTAAGCAAGAGGTAGATTTCATAGGTTATTGTAAAAGGGAAGGTTGCGTAACAAAAGAGATATAGAGGAGACGGGAAGGTTTCATTTGAAGAGACATAGAGGAGACGGGAAGGTTTCACTTGTCGGCCACATATTTTAGCTGGCATGGCAAATTTTATGAACAAATAGATCGAATGGCTACGGGCTGCCCCCCTCTCACGCGTATAGACGACACATTCATTAAAGTCTTCGAACAAACCGCACTAAATTTAGCTCCGTTGCTCCCATACTGCTAAATGAGGTACGTGTACGAGGTGCATTCAAGTTCTAAGGCCTCCGATTTTTTTTCTCCGGACTGGAAAGAGATAGAAACATGCGCATTGTTTTAAAATGAGGCCGCGTTCATTGTCAATACGTCCCAGAGATGGCAGCACCGTACGGCAGATGGAATTTTACCGCTAGCGGCGAGAATGAGAACTGTTTTACATACTTAAAATGGTGACGTTTTCCTTACTTGAACGGCGTGCAATCATTCGTTTTCTGAATTTGCGTGGTGTGAAACCAGTTGAAATTTATCGACAGTTGAAGGAGACATGTGGTGATGGAGTTATGGATGTGTCGAAAGTGCGTTCGTGGGTGCGACAGTTTAATGAAGGCAGAACATCGTGTGACAACAAACCGAAACAACCTCGGGCTCGCACAAGCCGGTCTGACGACATGATCGAGAAAGTGGAGAGAATTGTTTTGGGGGATCGCCGAATGACTGTTGAACAGATCGCCTCCAGAGTTGGCATTTCTGTGGGTTCTGTGCACACAGTCCTGCATGACGACCTGAAAATTCGAAAAGTGTCATCCAGGTGGGTGCCACGAATGCTGACGGATGACCACATGGCTGCCCGTGTGGCATGTTGCCAAGCAATGTTGACGCACAACGACAGCATGAATGGGACTTCCTTTTCGTCTGTTGTGACAGTGGATGAGACGTGGATGCCATTTTTCAATCCAGAAACAAAGCGCCAGTCAGCTCAATGGAAGCCAGTGCTGAAAAAATCATGGTGTCCATGTTCTGGGACAGCGAGGGCATAATCCTTACCCATTGCGTTCCAAAGGGCACTAAGGTAACAGGTGCATCCTACGAAAATGTTTTGAAGAACAAATTCCTTCTTGCACTGCAACAAAAACGTCCGGGAAGGGCTGCGCGTGTGCTGTTACACCAAGCAAACGCACCCGCACATCGAGCTAACGTTACGCAACAGTTTCTTCGTGATAACAACTTTGAAGTGATTCCTCATGCTCCCTACTCACCTCACCTGACTCCTAGTGACTTTTGGCTTTTTCCAACAATGAAAGACTCTCTCCGTGGCCGCACATTCACCAGCCGTGCTGCTGTTGCCTCAGCGATTTTCCAGTGGTTAAAACAGACTCCTGAAGAATCCTTCGTCGCTGCCATGGAATCATGGCGTCAGCGTTGTGAAAAATGTGTACGTCTGCAGGTCGATTACATCGAGAAGTAACACCAGTTTCATCGATTTCGGGGGAGTAGTTAATTAGAAAAAAAAAACGGAGGCCTTAGAACTTGAATGCACCTCGTACGAGACGCATGGGGAAACAGACTTACATAGATTTCATGAGCACTTCAAGAGCTTAACAAGAACATACAGTTCAGGCTACAAATGGAAAACAATGGAATTATTCCTTTTGCTGGATGTGGAGGTATACAGAACATCATGCGGCAAACTAGGCCATAACGTCTACAGGAAGCCGATGCAGCGCTGACAGGCCGAGCTCAACGGATTAGTGACGCCAGCCGCATACAGCAGGAACTGTTGGAACTCAAGACAACATTCCGTGCGAATTGATACAACAGGGACGTACAAAAAGCTATGAGGTATAGCTGAGACAAAACAGATCATGCTATGAAAGATGCTATTCCTGTTGCTCGTATACCTTACGTGAAGGGCGTCAGCAACCTTCCAGTTAAGTTTCTGCGTTGCGCAGGAACCAGACCCATATTGTAGAGAGGCCGCTGGATCCGAGATTTGCTGACGCCAACTAAGAATTCTATGAATGATCTCCAATCTGGTGGTTTCTACGAACTTCGGTGTGAATACGGCGAAGCCTATATTGGTGAAACTGGGACACGCTTTAGCACTCGCGTTTCGGATCGTGAACGTTACGTACGACTTAAGACGGAACAACAAGTCAGCTGTAGCAGAACACCACCAGGAATGCAGCCGCCCTATCAGTTTTCAAGAACCTCGCGTTTCTGTTCGCAGCTTTGGATACAGCAACGGAATGCAAGAGAGGTTACTGGAATAATTAAACGTCCTAACAATATCACCGTGGTCACGGGATCCCGGATTCGAAATTAGCCAACGCTTAAATTTTCATTAGTAATCAGCATTGTTGGCCGAAGATCTTCGGCATAAAAAGTCACCCTCATTCTGCCAACTGCCTTGTCAAAGAGGGTGCAGGAACGGACAGACATTCAGGGCACTCTCTTGTCCTTGGGGTGGGAAATTGTCCCTAAAGGCATAAGAATCAGCAATGATCAATGGCATGACTATGCAGAAGGCAATGGAAACCACTACATTAAGGGCACATAACGTGTATCCACAGAACTAGTGGCCTGTAATTGAAAAAGAGTCGTGATGATCTCTCCAGTGGCAAAAGATTCCAGAGTAGTCTCCCACTCGCATTTCCGGGACGGGACTGCCAATGGGGAGGTGACCATGAGAAAAAGCATGCATAACCAACGAAACGTTCTACGAATCGGGGTGTGGAATATCAGAACCCTGAACGTGGTAGGGAAGCTAGAAAAATCTGGTAAGGGAAATGCAAAGGCTCAATCTAGATGTGGTAGAGGTCCGTGAAGTAAAATGGAAAGAAGACAAGGATTTCTGGTCAGATGAGTATAGGGTAATATCAACAACAGCGGAAAATGGTATAACCGGATTACGATTCGTTATGTATAGGAAGTAGGTTAGAGAATGTGTTACTGTGAACAGTTCAGTGGTAGGGATTTTATTATCAGAATCGACAGCAAACCAACACCGACAACATTTCAGGGATAAATGCCGACGTCGCAAGGTGAAGATGAAGAGATAGAGAAGGTATATGAGGATATTGCAAGTGTGATACAGTCCGTAAAGGGAGATGAAAATCTAATAGTGATGGGGGACTGGAATGCAGCTGTAGGAGGAGTGGAAGAAAAGGTTACAGTAGACTATGGGCTTGCGACACGGAATGAGGGAAGACAAAGACTAATTTAGTTCTGTAATAGAGTTCAGCTAATAAAAGCGAATCCACCGTTCAAGAATCACAAGTGGGGGAAGTATACTTGGAAAATGCAAGGTGATACGAAAAGATTTCAGTTAGATTGCATCACGTCACACAGAGAATCCGGAATCAGGTACTGGATTGTAAGGTGTACCAAGGAGCGGATATAAACTCTGATCACAATGTAGTAGTGATGAAGAGGAGGCCGAAGTTTTAGATATTAGTCAGGAAGAATCAATACGCAAGGAAGTGGGATGCAGAAGTACTAAGGAATGACGAGATACGCTTGAAGTTCTCTAAGCTTATAGATACAGCAATAAAGAATAGCCAGCAGGCATTACACTTGAATATGAATGGCAATCACAGAAGTGGAAAGAAAACCATAGGCGCAAAGAACGTCACTGTGAAGAAGCCGTGGGTAACAGATGAAATACTTAAGTTTATCGACGAAAGAAGAAAGTTCACAAATATTCAGGAAAATTCAGGGATACAGAAATACAAGTCGCCGAGGAGTTAAATTAATAGGAAGTGCGGGAAAGCAAAGACGAAATGCTATATGAAAAATGCGAAGAAATCGAAAAAAAAGATTACCGTAAGGACTGATTCAGCACATTGGAAAGTCAAAACAACCTTCGGTGAATTTAAAAGCAAGGGTGGTAACATTTGCAACGGGAATTCTTCTGTTAAATGCAGAGGAGAGAGCGGATACCTGAAAAGAGAACATTGAAGGCCTCTATGAGGGGAAAGATCTGTCTGATATAAGAAGAAACAACAGTCGATTTAGAAGAGATAGGGGATCCAGTACTACCATCAGAATTTAAAAGAGCTTCGACTGACTCAAGGTCAAATAAAGCAGAATGGATAGTTAACATTCAATCAGAATTTCTGAGGTCATTGGGTGAAGTGGTAACAAAACGACTGACTATTCGCGTTAGTGTGTAGAATGTATGACACTGGCAACATACCATCTTACTTTCGGAACAATATCATCCACACAATTCCGATGAATACAAGATCCGACAAGTGAGAGAATTATCGCACAAACAGCTTAACAGCTCATGCATCCAAGTTGTTTACAATAATAATACAGAGAAGAATGGAAAAGAAAACCGAGAATTTGTTTGATGATGCTCCGTTTGGCTTTAGGAAAGGTAAAGACACCAGAGAAGCAAATCTGACGTTGCGATTGATAGTGGAGGCAAGACTGAAAACATGAAGACACGTTCATAGGATTCGACTATCTGGTTAAGCGTTCGATAATTTAAAATGGCGCAAGATGTTGGAAATTCTGAGAAAAATAAGCGTTAGCTATAGGGAGAGACACGTGATATACAATTTTTACAATAGCCAAGAGAGAATAATAAGATTGGACGACCAAGAACGAAGTGCTCGGATTAAAAAGGATGTAAGACAGGGCTGTAGTCTTTCGACCCTACTGTGCAATCTGTGCATCGAAGAAGCAATGAGGGGAAAAAAAAAGATCGGTTCAGGAATGGAATTAAAATTCAAGGTGAAAGGGTATCAATGATACGATTCGCTAATGACATTGTTATCCTGATTGAAAGTGAAGCAGCCGGCCGGTGTGACCGTGCGGTTCTAGGCGCTTCAGTCTCGAACCGCGTGACCGCTACGGTCGCAGGTTCGAATCCTGCCTCGGGCATGGATGTGTGTGATGTCCTTAGGTTAGTGAGGTTTAATTAGTTCTAAGTTCTAGGCGACTGATGACCTCAGAAGTTAAGTTGCATAGTGCTCAGAGCCATTTTTTGAAAGTGAAGCAGAATTACATGATTTGCTGTATGAAATGAATACCCTAGTGAGTACAGAATATGGATTCAGAGTAAATCGAGTAAAGACAAAAATAATGAGACGTTGCAGAAATAAGGACAGAGGAAACTTAACGTCAGAATTAATTGTGACGAAGTAGGTGAAGTTATGGAATTCTACTACCTAGGCAGCAAAACGAATGAATGACTGACGGAGCAATGAGGACATCAAAAGCAGACTAGCACTGGCGAAAAGGGCATTCCTGGCCAGGTGAAGTCTACTAGTATCAAACATAGATTTCAATTTGAGGAAGAAATTTTTGAGAATGTAAGTTTGGAGCACAGCAGTGTATGGTACTGTAACATGGACTGTGTTACATAAATAGCAACTACAAAGTGAATAATGGAATAGCGTCTTAGCTCTGAAAACTTTTGGTTCTAGTTTCACCGATATCGCTATGGGAACAATGCGCTACAAGACTGGTATCCTTTGCCATAGTAAATGAGTATTAAAATGTATGGAGCGTGCGTACCTTACTGCACATGCAGCCAACATCAAACCACAGTTGTCACATGATTTCAGCATAACAACCACTTTGTGCACCTTTTGCTGTAAGAAAAAGCAACATTACGCTTACGGGAAATATTTAAGGAAAATAGTAACAACTGACAAATGTAGCAAGCCATTTCGCCGAATACAGGTACACATATGCAGAAGACACCCGAGGTGGATGTCTGTAACTCAGAGACAAGAATAATTAGCCGGCCCCTGAATAGGCATAAAATGGATTTAGTCTTCGCGGCTCCAGCAAAACTTCAACAAATTACGATGCCTGTAGAAGATGATGTTGGAGTTAGAACACCGGAGATACACAAAATATCCTTCGGGTGTGCACAGGTTAATAACGCCTTATAGAACACGAACAGGTGTTCATGCCTATGGTATCTGAAGCAACCAGTAGTAGCAGCACATGCTCCCGAAAATGGTCACCGAAGCGCATTCGTCGAGACGTCTATCATTAGACGGATAAATGATTTGTGGGGTAGCGTAGCGGAAGAATCGACTGAGATAAATGTGACAGCTTGTTGCTATACATAGCTTGTGAGACGACCATTGGAAGGCTGAACTGGGCGCGCAATGAAAACATTGTCTGGTTTAGTAATTTTTGAGAATATTTCTCGTCGAAGAACAGCCGGTGTTGTAACTCCACGAACGTCAACCGCTCCATTCACCGGCACCGCCTCCCATCATGGTATGAGGGTCTGAGGATGGTCAAACACTGACCGATCCGGTTATCACCGAAGGAAATGTTTATGCGGTCGAGACTGTTTTTAATAGATTTTTAAAATGGTGCTCGACTCGGCAGTATTGACATCACGGTCGGCACCACGTCTGTGTAAGGACTGAAGTAGACACAGTGATTGACGAGCACTCTTCCGGAAACTCCTGAATATTTAACCATCTGACTTGACCAGAAGTTTATATAGCGGCCAGTCTGTTCGTTAGTCCATTATGCGTATTACCCTATTTTTGCACATTTATTTATTAGTAACAGCAATGCTGAATAGTTGTTGGTGATAAGGATGAAAATGGAAACAGGTCGAAGGAGGAAAAGTTACTTTTCGTAATTCAGTACCACAAATATCTAATTACAGATATCACACTAGCAAAAGAGACACTTTATGTGTTGATATTCGCGAAAGAAGTACTAGATGAATTCGGTGCAGTGGGAGTGTGCCACCAGTTTTTCGCTTTAATGTGTAGAAACTTCGAGGAATTTTGGTCTATTAGTAAGACAACTGTGTGTCATTCTGAGTCCTCTCACCCGTGAACTGTACAGATCTCGGAAACCACTGTGCTTATTTTGAAGTAGCAGCAACCACAAAGTGTAGTGCTCGTGGAGAACGGGTAAGTGCAATTAATAGTTTTCGTTTCCTTAACTATGGACCAAGGTTAAACACAAAGCACCTGAAAGTAAAAATGAAGGAATTTCTTCCCTGAAAATATTT
Organism: Schistocerca piceifrons; assembly: GCF_021461385.2. Lineage (NCBI taxonomy): Eukaryota > Metazoa > Arthropoda > Insecta > Orthoptera > Acrididae > Schistocerca > Schistocerca piceifrons. The sequence continues at coordinate 589,633,510 of NC_060141.1, forward strand.
CAGTATGTGATAAATAGGTAATTTGCTGTATGTCATAGCTCCGAATTCAGTATATTTCAGGTCGCTCTCACTCTGGCTTACAAAAAAGCCATTTCGTAACGCCTCCGCAACTAAATTTATTGCCTGTTATTATCTCTTCAGACCGATAGGACTTGTGACTCGTACTTCGGGCTTTCAGACTGAGTTTAAATGGTTCAAATGGCTCTGAGCACTATGGGACTTAACATCTGACGTCATCAGAACTACTTAAACCTTACTAACCTAAGGACATCACACACATCCATGCCCGAGGCAGGATTCGAACCTGCGACCGTAACGGACGTGCGATTCCAGACTGAAGAGCCTAGAACCGCTCGGTCACACCAGCCGGCTGAGTTTAAATCAGTTGCTATATTATATAATTTATAACTGCTATTGCTGCACTTTCGGTACTGATATGAGAATAACATATGATGAGAAAAGTAATACGGAAACATCGAAATTTTTATTTGCCCATGTTGATGACAGTTTAAACAAACAAAAAAAAATCACGTTTTGGGAGTCACAAGACAATCTCCTTCAGGCACAATTGCACTTCGACTAATCGCAAATCTCGAGCAGACATATATCTGTAAGATGATATATTTTGCGTATTTTCCTTCAACAGTGTCGCGTGGAATAGTGTTTTGCGTTAACTTCTCTTAGTCGCGCGATGTGGCCCCGCGGTTAGAGGCACTATGTCACGGATTGCGCAGCCCCTCCCACCGGAGGTTCGAGTCCTCCCTCGGGTATGAGCGAGTGTGTGTGTGTGTGTGTGTGTGTGTGTGTGTGTGTGTGTGTGTGTGTGAATAGTGTTTTGCGTTAACTTCTCTTAGTCGCGCGATGTGGCCCCGCGGTTAGAGGCACTATGTCACGGATTGCGCAGCCCCTCCCACCGGAGGTTCGAGTCCTCCCTCGGGCATGAGCGAGTGTGTGTGTGTGTGTGTGTGTGTGTGTGTGTGTGTGTGTGTGTGTGTGTGTGTGTGTGTGTGTGTGTGCGTGTGTGTTGTTCTTAGCATAACATAGTTTAAATTAGTTTACGTAATGTGTACGTCTAGGGACCGATGACCTCATCAGTTTGTTCCCTTAGAAATTAACACTCATTTAACTCATCTTTAAGAAAAAAAGTCTTCGTGGCTAGAAAACATGCTGTACAATTGTATGATTACATAAATAATGAATATGTAGGTTTGCAGTGCTGACGTCTAATGAACTTACGACACAAATACACTCCTGGAAATGGAAAAAAGAACACATTGACACCGGTGTGTCAGACCCACCATACTTGCTCCGGACACTGCGAGAGGGCTGTACAAGCAATGATCACACGCACGGCACAGCGGACACACCAGGAACCGCCGTGTTGGCCGTCGAATGGCGCTAGCTGCGTAGCATTTGTGCACCGCCGCCGTCAGTGTCAGCCAGTTTGCCGTGGCATACGGAGCTCCATCGCAGTCTTTAACACTGGTAGCATGCCGCGACAGCGTGGACGTGAACCGTATGTGCAGTTGACAGACTTTGAGCGAGGGCGTATAGTGGGCATGCGGGAGGCCAGGTGGACGTACCGCCGAATTGCTCAACACGTGGGGCGTGAGGTCTCCACAGTACATCGATGTTGTCGCCAGTGGTCGGCGGAAGGTGCACGTGCCCGTCGACCTGGGACCGGACCGCAGCGACGCACGGATGCACGCCAAGACCGTAGGATCCTACGCAGTGCCGTAGGGGACCGCACCGCCACTTCCCAGCAAATTAAGGACACTGTTGCTCCTGGGGTATCGGCGAGGTCCATTCGCAACCGTCTCCATGAAGCTGGGCTACGGTCCCGCACACCGTTAGGCCGTCTTCCGCTCACGCCCCAACATCGTGCAGCCCGCCTCCAGTGGTGTCGCGACAGGCGTGAATGGAGGGACGAATGGAGACGTGTCGTCTTCAGCGATGAGAGTCGCTTCTGCCTTGGTGCCAATGATGGTCGTATGCGTGTTTGGCGCCGTGCAGGTGAGCGCCACAATCAGGACTGCATACGACCGAGGCACACAGGGCCAACACCCAGCATCATGGTGTGGGGAGCGATCTCCTACACTGGCCGTACACCACTGGTGATCGTCGAGGGGACACTGAATAGTGCACGGTACATCCAAACCGTTATCGAACCCATCGTTCTACAATTCCTAGACCGGCAAGGGAACTTGCTGTTCCAACAGGACAATGCACGTCAGCATGTATCCCGTGCCACCCAACGTGCTCTAGAAGGTGTAAGTCAACTACCCTGGCCAGCAAGATCTCCGGATCTGTCCCCCATTGAGCATGTTTGGGACTGGATGAAGCGTCGTCTCACGCGGTCTGCACGTCCAGCACGAACGCTGGTCCAACTGTGGCGCCAGGTGGAAATGGCATGGCAAGCCGTTCCACAGGACTACATCCAGCATCTCTACGATCGTCTCCATGGGAGAATAGCAGCCTGCATTGCTGCGAAAGGTGGATATACACTGTACTAGTGCCGACATTGTGCATGCTCTGTTGCCTGTGTCTATGTGCCTGTGGTTCTGTCAGTGTGATCATGTGATGTATCTGACCCCAGGAATGTGTCAATAAAGTTTCCCCTTCCTGGGACAACGAATTCACTGTGTTCTTATTTCAATTTCCAGGAGTGTATATTTTGTGGCTGTTGTATCGCAGTAGCGCTGTTAACAGGATGGCTCCGTCGGCACTGTGGCCTATTTCATACCATATTTTAAAAATGTGTGACGATGTTAAGCTGATTTCGCTTGTATGTTTTGACGAAGCCACTATGGCTTAATTACGTCGGGACGTGATTTAAAACAGGTGTTCCTTGCCACATGTTAAGCACACTTTTTCCACACGCATGAAAGTAATACTTTTCATAATGGCTTATTGTTTGTAGCTGTACACTGTCCGGTAATTGTATTTGTTTTTCCCATGTTTTCCTGTAGAGCCGAAGACGGTCATCACTGACCGGAACCGGTAGTCTAAGGAGCAAACAATTTTGTGATCATATATGGAAATAAAAGAAACTTATGAGGGTATTTTCGTTCTGTCGTTGCAACTAAAAGAAAATTTTGTTGTAGGTGTAACGACGGAAAGATAATACCTACAGGAACCGTAAAGCAGCTACGGAGAATATGACCACACAAATGAAGAAATTAAAAGCAATTTATCTTGAAGTTATAGTTCTTTGTCACTGGAAGTACTCAGTTCCTCATAAGTTTCTACCCACAGTAATAAATTTCTTCCAATTTGGATGACGCTTTAACGACACTTTTCCCTTCTGTACAATAATTCAGCTTTCCAGAAACTACCGCGCTGCTGTACTTCGCTTCCAAATCTTTGGAAACGATTCATGAACAGTGAACTATGATAAAGTCTACTGTGGACACATCACTAACGGTTTTCCACCCTTATTCTCCCACAATCATCCATCTTCTCCCATGCTGCATTTGTCCGCTCGATAGCATGCAGTCGTCTTCAGTCGTTCGTGTACGCGAATAGTTGTCGCCTAAAAACGTAGTGACGGAATACGTTAGAAGTATATTAAAATATTTTAGCTGGGAGTGTAGTCTTGGAGAGATTCGCACTACAGCAGAAAAGTCATTATTGTAAAGTTATTTACATTTCAATGCAGTGATAGTAAGTATTTGGCTTAACCATTGAGTGGAAATATTACAACTAAATAAATAACTACGTTGATCATAACAGATTGTTGTGATACATAAATATTTTATACACATGTGCGTCACACACATAGCTCATTTAAAACGTGACACCATTTCAAATATCCATTTCGATCATTGGTAGCTAACCAATTAATCAGTTTACGGACCTCCACCATCTGTATAGTTTTCACCACAAAGGATCAATTTAACAGATCGCTCCAATAGGTGTTTAAATGAAACTGTATCTTGTAACAGGATCTTATAACATGACTGCAATTTATTTTTAAAAAAGCAGAGGCCACCCTTGGCACTGACGTGTAAAGCCGCGTTTCCAAAGGCAACAGAAACTTAAATATGCATCCTCGCATCATCGCCCCCCGCCGGAAGCCAGTAAGTATTTTCACAAGAGCAGTTTGATTCTCTAGTGACACTGTATTCAAGACGCAAAATGGCGTCAAGTGATATAAATAATACAGGTGCAAATGTAATTGCGCAGGGTTCCAGCTCACTAGCTTACAGAAATATTAAGGAAAAGGACAGGTTCTACTAATATTAGTTGTATTGTATTGTATTGTATGTGAACCGGGGACTTTGAAACGGCGGAGAGGCTCCGTCCCCGCCGCAGCCGCAGTGGTCCACAACCCCACGACAACTACCGCAGTCCACTTCACGCCTCCGCCGCCCCACACCGAACCCAGGGTTATTGTGCGGTTCGGTACCCGGTGGACCCCCCAGGGAACGTCTCACACCAGACGAGTGTAACCCCAATGTTTGCGTGGTAGAGTAACGGTGGTGTAGGCGTACATGAAGAACTTGTTTGTGCAGCAACTGCCGACAAAGTGTGACTGAGGAGGAATAAGGGGAACCAGCCCGCATTCGCCAAGGCAGATGGAAAACCGCCTAAAAACCATCCACAGACTGGCCAGTTCACCGGACTTCGACACAAATCCGCTGGGTGAATTCGTGCCGGGGATCAGGCGCTCCTTCCCACTCTGGAAAGCCATGCGTTAGACCACATGGCCAACTGGGTGGACCACTGATATTGCTTATTAAAATGGATTTCTCTTAGAAATAATTTGGGAAACTCAAACATGCTGATATAAGTTTGAGTGGTGGCATGAGCCCCGTCTCATATTTCTATCATTGAGTAATTCGATTTTCCTCTCCAATTGCATGTGGTAAAAAGTTGCTATTCCTTCACACGCGGACTTCCCACACAGCGTCTCTCATCACCTGGGTGGTCCGGTGGCAGGCCAATTCTGCTGAGCTTGAAACGGTTAAGCCAACGGGTGTGAGGGAGTCGAGTGGATGCTTTCTAGATACCGACATTGTCATAAGAGTGGTAGCGACACGCCGAAAGGGGCCAGAAGGAGCGGCTGGGCTAGAGATTCCGTTACTTCGCAGAAACTTAGTGAAAACACTTTCTGGCGGGCTACCAGCGAGGCGTGGGAATGACTTGTGTTCCCAGGCAGTCTTGGCGGGCAAATTCCCGCATTTTCTGCAAAATCGTAACTGTGATTGGCTTGCTCAGGGCATAGCTCCGTGACGTAGCAAAATCGGCGCAGAAATTGACGCCAAGAATCTCCATTGGTGGACTAGTAGTGCTTCGGCAATAGAGTGGAATTTTCCGTCGGTTTTCGAGTTGATGATTGGAACGTTTAACCACAGCCACTGTCATGGAGGCGGGAATGTTCTGTGTTTGGCTTGTATGGGTGCTCTTGAGAGAGTGGGCTCTCGCCTTTCGGTCAGAGTAGGTTACAAGACTGAGCTCTCGCTGCTCTGGACAGCGTGCCTTCCGTTGGCTGTCTAATATACTTTTATTTAATTGTAACTGTTTGACGAAGTTACTGAAGTTCCGACTTCAACGTAACTTTCCGAGTACAGTTGGCAATTGAGCGTTCTGCGTACAAGCGGCCTATGTTGTTTGTCTTGAGCAGTTTTGGCTAAACTTGACTGTATCGGAGTTACTGTGTGACTTCACTTGTTAAAATTAATCACTGTACCATCAGTGATTGTGTGGCGAGCCTTCTTCGTCTCCCTCAGAGGCGCATTTGTATTGGTAGGAAGTCTTTAGTCTGGAACAACCAGACCAGGATAATTTGTTTCGGGCTATACTCGTGACATTATCATCACCACGATGGGACGTCGAAGCAACCAGCCATCGCCTCCGGTACGCCAGATCGTGTTATTGCAGTTAAGAAGACAGCTTGGTAATGTATGTCTGCAGCACCGGCAGATCAGAGATTTTCCTAGGTGATAATCAGAGCTCAGCAGAGGGCGCCTTTTCGTCTTTTTCTAACTTTGTTCTGTCTTGGGTGTTCATTGTCTGAGTTCTCACTACTGTAGCAGCAATTAATGTTGGGTTGGCTGTGTATTTCTCTTAAGTTCTGAGTTGCAAGGAATTGACTCCACATACCACTTCGTCATAAATGTCACAATCTACACTCCTGGAAATGGAAAAAAGAACACATTGACACCGGTGTGTCAGACCCACCATACTTGCTCCGGACACTGCGAGAGGGCTGTACAAGCAATGATCACACGCACGGCACTGCGGACACACCAGGAACCGCGGTGTTGGCCGTCGAATGGCGCTAGCTGCGCAGCATTTGTGCATCGCCGCCGTCAGTGTCAGCCGGTTTGCCGTGGCATACGGAGCTCCATCGCAGTCTTTAACACTGGTAGCATGCCGCGACAGCGTGGACGTGAACCGTATGTGTAGTTGACGGACTTTGAGCGAGGGCGTATAGTGGGCATGCGGGAGGCCGGGTGGACGTACCGCCGAATTGCTCAACACGTGGGGCATTAGGTCTCCACAGTACATCGATGTTGTCGCCAGTGGTCGGCGGAAGGTGCACGTGCCCGTCGACCTGGGACCGGACCGCAGCGACGCACGGATGCACGCCAAGACCGTAGGATCCTACGCAGTGCCGTAGGGGACCGCACCGCCACTTCCCAGCAAAGTAGGGACACTGTTGCTCCTGGGGTATCGGCGAGGACCATTCGCAACCGTCTCCATGAAGCTGGGCTACGGTCCCGCACACCGTTAGGCCGTCTTCCGCTCACGCCCCAACATCGTGCAGCCCGCCTCCAGTGGTGTCGCGACAGGCGTGAATGGAGGGACGAATGGAGACGTGTCGTCTTCAGCGATGAGAGTCGCTTCTGCCTTGGTGCCAGTGATGGTCGTATGCGTGTTTGGCGCCGTGCAGGTGAGCGCCACAATCAGGACTGCATACGACCGAGGCACACAGGGCCAACACCCGGCATCATGGTGTGGGGAGCGATCTCCTACACTGGCCGTACACCACTGGTGATCGTCGAGGGGACACTGAATAGTGCACGGTACATCCAAACCGTCATCGAACCCATCGTTCTACCATTCCTAGACCGGCAAGGGAACTTGCTGTTCCAACAGGACAATGCACGTCCGCATGTATCCCGTGCCACCCAACGTGCTCTAGAAGGTGTAAGTCAACTACCCTGGCCAGCAAGATCTCCGGATCTGTCCCCCATTGAGCATGTTTGGGACTGGATGAAGCGTCGTCTCACGCGGTCTGCACGTCCAGCACGAACGCTGGTCCAACTGAGGCGCCAGGTGGAAATGGCATGGCAAGCCGTTCCACAGGACTACATCCAGCATCTCTACGATCGTCTCCATGGGAGAATAGCAGCCTGCATTGCTGCGAAAGGTGGATATACACTGTACTAGTGCCGACATTGTGCATGCTCTGTTGCCTGTGTCTATGTGCCTGTGGTTCTGTCAGTGTGATCATGTGATGTATCTGACCCCAGGGATGTTTCAATAAAGTTTCCCCTTCCTGGGACAATGAATTCACGGCTTTCTTATTTCAATTTCCAGGAGTGTAGTTTAGGGACAACTTCACCTACACAGCATTTATTTGAGTATCCTATTTGAGCCAATGTGATGTATTGTAAATGTTTTATGTGTTTTGTTTATTATTTTGAGTTTAGTCATAATAAATCATATTGTTATTTTGGACAGAACTGTCATTCCGTTAATTGGTAGAGCAACCCTTTCATTTCTCACTATGTTAATGTAACTTTCCTTTATTTAACTTATTTATCAAATTAAATTATTGCAGGTGCCAAACTCTTTTCTACTCCAGTTGCAGGGTCGATTACAGTCAGTTCGCGTTTCTTTTTAATCCATGTGCAACAGCAAAAGTCGGAGTTAGAATTGGGGGGGGGGGGGGGGGGATGGCTTAGAGCATCATTTATACATGGAGATTCTAGAAGAATTTAGTGTTAAATACACTGGTAGTCCCGGCACCTCGCATAAAATGTCGACCCTGCCAGGATCTTTCCTGTGAGTCACTGATAAGTAAACGGTATTCTTAATAGGAACATTGAAATTTTTTTCTCTACTTTTTTTTAATGATTAATACCCAAGTTCTTTTTTATGATTACTGTTTTTGTTTTCAGCGTATATATATATATATATATATATATATATATATATATATATATATATATATTATTATAACGATTGTTCCCCTTTAGGAGAGCGATTGAACTTGAATTCATAATTTCATCTTCGGATGTTTTTCTTCTTTGCTTCCCAAAACCTCCTCATCTTCTCAGAATGCTCCTTCTTCCGTTGCTCTGTCCATTTTTTACCAGGCTGACGCGATGTTCTTTCCCCAAACTTCACACTTGTGATTTTATGCCGGCACTCGGTGCGATCTTCGAGATTTTTTATGTTGATCTGCTGTAGATCCTTCTGGACTTCTTTCAGCCATTCCGTGCCACATTTACTCCTTGTTATAATATTGAATAATTTCTTTGCTGTTCTGGAGTCTTCCATCCGGGAGATGTGTGTATAAAATTTGGCTCGGCGCTTTCTGATTTCATTTGTTACTATGCTGATCTTTCTATAGACCTCGTTTTGTGGTCTCTTCATCCAAATGCCATTTTTGTTGATTGGACCGTAAATCTTCCTGAGAATTTTTCTTTCCTGCTTTTCTATTTCCTTAATTTTAGAATGACCATCAATCACCATTGTTTCAGCTGCATAGATTGCTTCTGGAAGAATCACAGTTGTATAGTGCCTTAATTTTGCGTCTGTCGAAATGCACTTCTTGTTGTAATGCGTGCATGTTAGCTTGTAGGCTTTCTGGAGCTTGGTGATTCTTTGTTCATTGGCAATTCGGTTTAATCCTGAGGACTGTATAGTTTCACCGAGGTATTTAAAATGGCAGACTTGTGCAATTTTACCATATTTTGTTATTAAAGGGGATTTATTTTCTGGCTGCCTTTCCATATATATCTGTAGTCCGGTTTTTTGTGAAATTTCATGTAGTTTTTCCACTGCGTGAATCGCTTCTGTTCTGTTATTGATGATAATTGCAATATCGTCAGCGAAAGTAAGGCACTTGACTTTAATTCGGTTCTATTTCTTGATACCAATTTGGATACCCTTTACGTGAGGTTCCCATTCCCTGATTATCTTTTCTATAACAATATTGAAAAGGATTGGGGATAGTCCGTCCCCCTGTCGGACTCCAGATTTGATTTCGAAGGGTTCTGACACTTCGCCCATGAGTTTCACTTTGGCCGTTGTTCCAGTAAGTGTCTGTTCTGTGATTTTTCGTGTCTTTCGGTCGATCCCAAATTCTTCCATGATTTTAAACAGGGCTCCACAGTCCACTGAATCATATGCTTTCCTGAAGTCGATAAATATAACTACTGTGTTTCTGCATTTCCTCATTTGTAATATTGTCTTTAAGCACCAGACCTGTTCCGCACATGACCGTCCTTTTCTGAATCCGGCCTGGTATTCACCAATTAGTGTATCTGCTTGAGATTCTATCCTGTTTATAAGCGCTTTGGAAAGGATTTTGTAAGCGACTGGGAGCAAGGAAATTCCTCTGTAATTGTTCATGTCTGTCTTGTCGCCCTTTTTGTGTAGCGGGTGAATTAGAGCGCATTTCCAGTCCTCTGGTATCTGCTTCGTTATCCATATGTCTGATATTATACGGTGTATTTTCTGCATAAGTATAGGATCGTTTAGTTTCCAGAACTCAGGAATGATCCCATCTTCTCCTGGTGCTTTGTTATTTTTCAACTGCTTGACTATCTCCATAATTTCTTCAAGATCCGGGGCATGTGAGTCTGGGTGTGTGAATACTGGAGAAGAGAAGACAAGTTTTTCTTGGGGTGGTTCGCAATTGAGGAGGGAACTGAAATATTGGGCTAAGATTTTGCAGTTATTTTTCGTGTTGGTTTCCAAAGAGCTAGGCGCTTGGTATCCCTGTAAGTTTTCTCTGAAAGTCTTATAAAAATTTCTTGTGGTATTTTTGATGAAATCCTGCTGGATTTCAGAGAGTCTGTTGTTGTCATATCCCCGTTTTTCTTTTCTAATTATTTTTGAGGTCTGTTTTTGGGTTTTAAGAAAGTTCTCCCAGTTTTCTTTAGTTTTGTGACTGCTAAATTTTTTCCGTGCAGTTATTCGGTTGTCAACTGCCTCATCACAGGTTGCATTCCACCAGCGATGTCTCCTGTTGCGAGGGGGTTGTCCTAATTTGAGGGCTTCCTGAATTTTCTCTGTTAGTTTTTTCCAGTCTGTTGATTTTTCCCGATTAATTTGCATGATGATTTTTTCTTTGTTCAGTTGTAGATATTCCGGATCTGGTTTGGTACTTTTGGGTGGCCTTTTTAGCATTCTGTTGGGTTGGAATTTTGTTTTTATTTGGAGAAGATGATGATCTGATTCAAAGACACCTTTGCGGGTTCTGATGTTTTGAATTCCTTTTATGTTTTCTTTGGAGATTGCGATATGGTCTATTTGGTATTCACCCTGTCTAAGACTGGATCATCTCCATGTGGTTAATTTATGTGCAGGTTTTTGAAACTGGGTACTCATTATTTTAAGTCCAAAGTTTCTGCAGAAGTCGATTAGTTTTTCACCATTCTTGTTGGTACGTTTGTGTTTGGTGTGGGGTCCAGTGGTATCTCTGATTTTTTTTTCCTTCCCTAATTGTGCATTAAAATCGCCTACTAAGATTTTCCCATGGTGCTTAGGTACATTATTTGTTGTTTCTTCTAGTGTTTCCCAGAAATTGTCCACTGTTTCAGGGTAGATTTTGTTGTGGTGATTTGTGGGGGCGTGCACATTGATCAGAGTGTACACTTTATTAGCTGATTTTACTGATAACAGGGAGACTCTTTCATTGGGAGACGTGAAGTCAATAACTGAGTCGAGTACGGAAGTGTGTACGGCGAATCCTGTTCCGAAAAGTGGTAGTTTGTCTCTTACTTTTATGGCAGGTTTGCCCTTGTAGATCCTGTAATTCTCTGTGTTAAAGTGTCCTTCATCTGTGAATCTTGTCTCTTGCAGTGCAGTGATTTTCAGGTTAAATTTTCCCATTGCGTTGGTGAGTTGCTTTAATTTGCCTGTTTTAGTGAGGGTGTTCACATTAATTGTACCAACAAAATTTTTACGTTTCGTTTTGAGAGTGTGACGAGTTTTTGAGAAGCTCCGATTCTTTTCCGCATGGTGTCCCTGATCCCCCAGAATCCGATGATCAGGTGAATCCAGTCTATCGACTGGTGCCTGGGGTAGTGACTCTATGGTCGTCTTTTCCATCATGCGTTCAAGTTGAATTTTAGTTTTTGTGGTAATCTCTGTTGAGACCACAGGTATACGACTCGATTTTTGAGTTCGAGAAGATTTTGTGCAGCCGCCTCAACTAGAGGAACAGACGCTGACCACTGGCCGCCAGATGCTGAACAGACACCACTGGGTTTATTGGTTTTTGGTCCGCCCTGGGTATTTCATTTCCCCAGTACCACCTATATCTAGGAAGCTTTCCCCTATCCGCCACCCGGGGAGGCGCCCGATGGGGGTACCAACAACCCCACACGGGATATATATATATATATATATATATATATATATATATATATATATATATATATATATATATATATATATATATTTGTCTTATGTTTTTCTTTGATGTGGTGTTCGTACCACACCACACTTTGTCGGGTTTGTGCGCAGTTTCTGTACCACAACAAATCGTGCATGTAATTATAGCGTTGGAACGGCGTTGTTGAAATTTTATGTTTATGTGTAAAAAAATATTGGGAGTAGATTATTTTTATTGTGCATTTTTAGATAAATTTATTTTTCATGATGATCACGAGAAGTAAGGCACGACTATTATCGAGTGAAGCTAAAACAAAAGAGGATAGCATAATGGATAAGTGGCAGGTTACTGACGGGAATAGGTTCGGAGATGACATGGGCACATTTTTAGCAGGACAGGGTGGCAGGTTCATTGATAAGGAAGGTGATTTGGACGCGATCTTAGAGCAACATCGTGGCCGTGATTATGATAGTGAGCTAGAGGATGAAACAGAGACAGGCACACAGGTCGAGACGGTAGCAGAAGTTTATAGTCAAACGAACGAGAGGAGACAGAGGCCAAATCGGTCACGTCAGAGCTCCAGCGCCCAGGTGTACAGAGTTACATCGCCCATGTGTGACGAGGATTAAATAGACGACATTAAGCCAATACTGAGCTTCCTACGATTAATGAAAGAAGAAGCTGACGAACAACGTAAGAAGGAGACTCAGACTATAATTTCATATATAGGGGAAATTCGTGGGGAATTACTAACTAAAGAATGTGGAGAAGTAAAACAAATGTCAATGGCTGCACAAAAAGTTGCAGGCCTGGCGAAAACGGCATCAACAGGGGCAATGATAGTCGCGGAAGCAACGTCTAAACTCACAGGGCGCTTGCGACGTACAACACAAGCCCACTCAAAATCCCTAGTGTTCCTAAAAACTCAAGGTAATATCGCGGTTGCGAACACCACGAAACGAATAGAAGAAGTAGAGTGTCGGATAGCAAAACTAGAGCAAAACGGGTACACGAGCACTGCGCGTTCGGATACCAATGATGGAGTACACAGAACTGTGTCTCCGAGGAAAAGCCCGCCGTGCTCTAGCCCAATGACCGAGTGCGGAACTAACAATGCACACGCAGAAACAGCGAGTAATAGCTCCAATAATTGTAGCCGCATTAGCAGGAGAATTCTGGGTGCCACTTCCACTGTGATACAGAGGTAGCACATCACAGTTATCAGCAATATAGATCAGGACACACAGCAAACGTGCAAGTATCGGAAACGAGCGACAACAACAGTGCGAGGATCGGACAGGATTTTGATCACAATCACTTCCTGTCGATACTAAAATTCCAGAGGTTCAAAGATAATGGAGGGTCGAAGCATCCGAAGAGCTGGGTGATGCAGTTTACAAATCCATTACCGTCATCATGGCCAACCCAGGCAAAATTAGAATTCATCTGTGGACACATCGAAGGCCAAGCCGCGGAATAGATGCGGGGTGTGGCAGCGACGTGTCGGATTTATCAGGAATTTGTTGGTGCATTCCTGCCGACCTACAGGTCAAAGGAAACGCAAGACAGGATTAAAGAGGAAATAATATTTTATGAACTGGAAGTGTCCGGGCTTAGGAGCGCAACCAAATTTCTTGATGATTTACTCAAGAAGAATCAATTTTTAGATGGTCCATATAGCAACGGAGAGAACATTAAATTTTGCTTTTCCAAATTGCCAGTTAGGTACCAACAGACACTTGTCGGGAAGTGTGGATCTGACATAAAAGCATTTAAGAGTCCATTGCACGAACTCGAAGTAGTCTTTGTTAAACAAGACGCAAAGGACAGGAAGAAGGGGCAAAGTAACAAATACCACGGCCCAGGAAGGGAAGACGGCAACAGATGGCATAATCGCACTGGTCAGTTAGGAAACCAGGGTTACGGAAGTCAAAGTTACGCTATTCAAGGTTATGGAAACCAAAGACACGGAAACCAGAACGTCAGGGAACAGGGTCAATCTAGACAAGGAATCTGGGATAGGAGGAATAACGAACAGCAAAGCGACCGTAATTGGAGAGAGCGAAACCAAAGACAAAATTGGAGCCAGGAGATTGAAACTAGACCCGCAAATCCTAATGCACGTCAGAGGAGGGGGAACTTAACAAGGGATTGACGCCAGACTAGTGCGAACACTAGTGCCGGAATTTCGGACGTAATCTCGGACCTGGCCAACTACGGATGATAAATTACGAAGATTTATCAGAAATCCTGGTCGAAAAACATAAAACAACTCCTCGACAGGATCGGCAGCCTTTTATCACAGTAGCAATAGCTGAAAAGAGTATGAACGCGATAATAAATAGTGGAAGCTACATAACAGTAATATCTGAGGCAGCATACAAGAGGTGCTCTCAGGAGGTGGACTGGCCTGTCCTATCGGTTAAGAAAACCAAAATAAAAGGGGCATTAGCGGGTAAATGTACGGAGGTCACCCAACAAACAAGACTGGAATTCTCCTGCCACGGACACAAAATAGAGTCTAACTTCTGGATCGTGCCAAATCTGGCGATCAACATGATAATAGGAACGGACTTCCTAAATGAGCATGAAGCGATAGTTGATCTAGGACGACGTGAAGTGGTTTTGAGGAAAGGGAATCCCGTCCACATTAAGTTCGACGACCAGCTTAACTACCGTCTAACTGTGTACGGATAAACTATGCGTGTCAGAAAGACGGAAAGGAAGAACAGGTCGTCGTTGCGGGTAAGGGAGAGGACACGGATGAGAGTGAAGTCTTAATAATGGGAGAAATAAAGGAGAAAATAGGAGAAAAAGTGGAAGCAATAAAGAATATAAGGTGCGACCACGGCAAAGAACTTCATAAATTACTAGTAGAATATGCGGAGGTTTTCATTCCCAAGACAGGATCAATAAAGAACTTCCAATATGAATTCCGTAAACGTCCGCACAACCAGTTTCGTGTGCCACCATAGCCAATCCGCTTGGCATATCGACAGAAAGTAGCAGCTGAAATTACGCGAATGCTGAGTGAAGGAATAATAGAACCTACGGCTTCAGCCTATAATAACCCGTTAAGAGTAGTCGAGAAGGCAGATGGTAGTATTCGTTTAGTCTTGGACTCGCGACAAATTAATACCATAATAGAACCCGAAACAGACAGACCGGAACGATTAGAGGAACTCTTACAAAACTTCCATGGAATATCAATCTTCTCATCAGTTGATCTAAAATCGAGTTTCTGGCAGATCGAGCTCCACCCAAATTGTAGACAGTACACAGCCTTTTTAGCATTTGGAAGATGTTACCAGTTTCGTCGTCTACCATTTGGTTTGGACATTTCGTCTGCCGCATTCATTCGGGGGCTGGACGGCATACTAAGCGATAATTTGAAACGTCATGTCACCAGCTATGTGGACGATTTGCTGATCGCGGAGAAATCTTGGGGAGAGCACAATGCGGTCCTCGGTGAACTCTTTGCGACATTCAAGGAATTCGGAGTGACTATCAATATCGAAAAATCGAATTTTGGGACGTCCTCTATCAAATTTCTAGGACATATCATCATGGGTGAGGGCATTGCGCCAAATCCCGAAAAGATCGAAGCGATTGAAAAGTTTCCCAATCCTACGACAAAGAAGCAGTTTAGGGGGTTCTTAGGGGTCATAAATTTTTACAACCGCTTCATACATGTCACAACTCAGAGCAGTCCTATGTTGCATCAACTTACAGGAAAGAAGATTCCTTGGGATGAGGCGGCCGAATCCGAATGGAAAGCATTAAAATTAGCATTATTACAAGCACCCATTCTCTCACACCCCAATTTAGCAGAAGAGCTTTGCATAGTAACGGACAGTTCATACTCAGGTCTGGGTGTCATGGTGTTCCAAGACTATGTACATGAAGGAAACAGGGTGTGGAAGACAATTGCGTTTGGTAGCAGAGTACTAGCCAAGAGTGAGAGGAATTACCCAGTAACCGAGTTAGAGGCGCTGGCTATTGTATGGGCGTTTGAAAAATTCAGATACCTTCTGTTTGGTCGCAAGACGAGGGTCTACACAGACCACAAGGCGCTCGAGTTCCTGATGACTGCAAAGCTTAATCACAGGTGGCTCATTAGGTGGGTATCATATCTGCAGCAGTACAATTTTTCGATAGAATATATCCCCAGCAGTCAGAACATTATTGCAGACGCCTTATCACGGTCACCGATCGGATTTGAGCACAACATCGAAGAAGATCTGGAGGAAAATCACTACTGCCTTTTCTATATGCAGGAAGTAGCCTTTGAAAACTTTATTACCTGTAGTATGCAGGACATCAAGAATGAGCAAGGCAAAACCCTGCCTAGTGTTATTGAAACACAAATGGATAGACAGAAGACACGCCACCGTCAGGCAGTTCTACCTCTTGCGGAAAGGCATAATCTTCCACCGAAATTATGCCAATGACACTGAATGGAGGTATGCATCCCTGAACACCTAATAATAATATGGCATACTCACCTCAGCTATGGACACTTCGGACCGCGAAAGTGCAATGTGTTACTTTCGAAACATGGAGCGTCGAATTCCGAGGGTACTATCGATGTGTAAAGACTGCCAAAAGGCTAAGCACGCCACTGTGAGCATGCAGGCACCATTATACCCAATCGTACCTTTGCCAAGAACAAGAAGAGGATATACTTACGTATTAGTGTTTGTTGAACTAACGTCCAAATACGTTACCTTTACGGCACTGAAGAGGGCGACAGGATGAACTGTATCACGAGCCCTAATCCGGGATTTCCTACCACAGGTTGGTCATGTGAGTAAAATTATTTCTGATAACGGGCCACAGTTTAAGTCAAAAACATGGAAGGAGACGTTGCGTCGATGTAACATTGATCCCATTTTTATATCTTCACACCATCCGAGCTCGAATGCTGCAGAACGGGTTATTAAGGAACTCGGAAACTTGTGCCGGTTGTACTGTAACAAACAGCACACGACATGGGACGTTTTCCTTAAAGACTTCCAAGAGGTGATCAATGAGGCACCCAATGGGATAATAAAATTGGCACCCATTACAGTACTGAAAAACCGGATTCCTAAGGACTTGATAACCGAAGTCGTAAACTTCCCACCAAGAGCTCGAACTCAGCATCGAGCCATAGTGAATTTGGGTCTCAAGAGGATACGGGCTGCAGCAGAGGTCAGGAAGAGACGTGCGACAGGGAAGCTCGTCTACGACACTTCCAAATCGGACAAAGGGTGCTCGTGAAGTCTTTCCGACTCTCGAACAAACAAAAAAATGAAATTCTTAAAAATTCTATTCTGTTTACAACGGCCCTTACCGTATAAGGAGAGCAGCTCACCACAATGCTTATGAATTGGAGACTCTGAAAGGAAAGAAGTCCATAGGACTCCACCACATCTCTCACATAAAGGAGTTCGTGGAATAGTAGTAGTGTAAGTGGTGTCCATGGTAGAATGGGCAAATACATGAACCTTGCTATAGTAGTAGTGTAAGTGGTGTACATAGTAGAATAGGCAAATATATGAACCTTTCTTCGGGGAACAAAATGGCTCTGAGCACTATGGGACTTAACATCTGTGGTCATCAGTCCCCTAGAACTTAGAACTAGTTGAACCTAACTAACCTAAGGACATCACACACATCCATGCCCGAGGCAGGATTCGAACCTGCTACCGTAGCAGTCGCGCGGTTCCGGACTGAGCGCCTAGAACCGCTAGACCACCGCGGCCGGCTCTTCGGGGAACAATAATCGTTGCATTAACAGATTAAGATTGCTAAAGTATTAACACGCTGCGTTGTTTCGCATAAGAATTTACTGCTGCTATTCTTTTTTGTTTATGTTCGCGACTTCCAATGTCGATGGAGTAGGAGACACTACCTTTCCATGAGCAATGTTTTTGTCCTTTTCTGTCTGGTGTCCATGTTGAGGGATAATGATGAGTGAGGAGATGTCGCACAAACGGGATCATACAAGAACGTGCTCTTAGAAGCGTTGTGAAAAGTCGTGATACGCTCCACAGCGGCCACAACCAGTTCTTGAGACGTTCATACCAATGCTTGCAGGCACGCGTCAGTGCACTGCAAGATTGTGGTATATTGCGTGATTTCGAGGATGAATATGGGCAGTATAATTTTTACAGTGATGCTCCAGCATCGTTGTCTTGCAAGTCGGGGTGAACCTGTGAGTATTTGACTCCAACGGTGCCCTAGACGGTAGAAATGCGGGCATAAAGCCTACCATGCCAATGTGCTGGTTGGGGATTTAGCGTGCTGCTCGTGACTGTCACAGCTGAATAACCAAAGAATTGTATTTGGAGATTCGTGACATACTGTGTAGCTGGTGTGTGGTGGGCAACGGAATCCTCAACAGGAACCAATCCTGGCTTGGTCATATTACATTGCCTCTGGAAAGATGCGCTTTGATCGCGAAAACCGCGTCACATAGAAAAAGAAGTTGCAACTATTTGTCTTGTATAGCCATGGCTAACCCATTCTCTGGAGTTTCAGTGAGGCGTAGTGAGAACTCGGAGGCCGTGTAGTACGGTGCGCACATCACTGTCGTCGTCAATAGCGGCGAGCAGCGAGACATCTCAGCGCAACAGGAATTATGTAAGGGTATTGAATAAGGAAAAAAAGGAAAGTACCATATACTAGAATAAGTTAAGCTTTAGGATTTAACAATAACTAGATCCTTAATATTGGGGGGTTTTCTACCACAAGTGTTTGGCGCGCGCCTGTTGGGATGCTATTTTTCAGATCATCAAACCACAGACCCCGAGATGGAGGGACGACGGGCGAGTGAACGTAGAATAGTTGCATGTTCTTTATAACTCAGTAAAACTTCCACCTGCATAATAACATAATTTATTCAAAAGACATAGAATGTAGATCGTTGGCAAATGGTAGTTAACTCTTGAGCATGTCGACTGTCGCTTTATATAAGTAATAGTAACATTAGTGCGGGCACGCACATTTAGTTGTCATCTAATACATACCATCACACACGATGTACAGTAGTGAGATCGGTCTCCACACAAATATCAAGATAAATCATTTCCATGTCAATGTTAGATACACCAAGATTTTGTTATAATGATAGCCATAGATTAATAACTATAGAATTAAAATAAGAGTGTCTGAAATGACAGACCATCAATGTGTCGTTATGTAAATTTATTATAACATAGAAGGTCATGGGAAAAAGTTAGGCATAAGATTTTTCTCTGGAAAGATGCGCTTTGATCGCGAAAACCGCGTCACATTATAGCCATGGCTAACCCATTCTCTGGAGTTTCAGTGAGGCGTAGTGAGAACTCGGAGGCCGTGTAGTACGGTGCGCACATCACTGTCGTCGTCAATAGCGGCGAGCAGCGAGACATCTCAGCGCAACAGGAATTATGTAAGGGTATTGAATAAGGAAAAAAAGGAAAGTACCATATACTAGAATAAGTTAAGCTTTAGGATTTAACAATAACTAGATCCTTAATATTGGGGGGTTTTCTACCACAAGTGTTTGGCGCGCGCCTGTTGGGATGCTATTTTTCAGATCATCAAACCACAGACCCCGAGATGGAGGGACGACGGGCGAGTGAACGTAGAATAGTTGCATGTTCTTTATAACTCAGTAAAACTTCCACCTGCATAATAACATAATTTATTCAAAAGACATAGAATGTAGATCGTTGGCAAATGGTAGTTAACTCTTGAGCATGTCGACTGTCGCTTTATATAAGTAATAGTAACATTAGTGCGGGCACGCACATTTAGTTGTCATCTAATACATACCATCACACACGATGTACAGTAGTGAGATCGGTCTCCACACAAATATCAAGATAAATCATTTCCATGTCAATGTTAGATACACCAAGATTTTGTTATAATGATAGCCATAGATTAATAACTATAGAATTAAAATAAGAGTGTCTGAAATGACAGACCATCAATGTGTCGTTATGTAAATTTATTATAACATAGAAGGTCATGGGAAAAAGTTAGGCATAAGATTTTTGTCAGAATTGTGCAGATGACGGGTATCCTGGCAGTGCATAGGCCAGCCGGAGCAGCAACAAGAAGTCATCGGCTACCTGCAGGAAGGGGAGCGTCAGCGCGCCACCTGACGAGAAGGGCTCGGGAGTGTCCGGTCCTACAAGCTGTCAGTCACCGGGCACAGAGCATGCTCTGTGTCACCGGGTTGTATACCTGAGGGATTAGGGGTAAGACAACCCTCGCCGGGCCACAAGAGAAAGTGAGGCTGGCCGTTGACACTGACACGCGACCAGGACGCAACAGCCAGCTAGCTCTCCGGTCGCGGCAGCCATTTGGAGGGATTCCCTGTGGCAGACCGCGTTGTCGTGAGTGCACGAAGAAGATCACGTACGGTGTCAGAACCTGCGCCTCATGTGCCGCAGGACAGAAAGGGACGCTCTATACTCACCTGTTTGAGTTTTTACAACTCACTAGCATTGCCCTATCTGCATACACAAAGCAGTATCGTGCCACAAACTCTAACAAATGAATTGTCTCATTTCTAACTTCTACTCTCACTTAGAGAGCAGTTGCAGCAATCGTCGCTCCTAGTTCGATCCTGTCTGGATGGCCTCACACACTTGTGGAGTCACTCCACGTGTCATCATCCCTCGTCGAACTGCAATATTGGGAAACGTAAAGTACTGTCCAGGGAGAAAAGAGATCTGGACTAGTGAGGTATCCCAACTAGTAGACCTCAGAGACAATTAATCGACGTGAGGAGAGCCTATCAACTATGTCTTCCTACCGTACTGCCGTGATCATATGCATGGGTCTTGCTGCAATCTCAACAGCGTACTGCAGATGCTCCAGCACACCCTATTGCTGTTGCAACAACGTAGCAACAACACCCAATGTTTAGCCCTATGTGATGTCAGTACCGTGGCCCCATCCAAAAAGCCCCCCTCCGATGCTCAAGACATGGAACCACGTGCATCAATGCATATGACTCAACATACCAACCCCCTCAGAGAAACTAACGAATTTGTGAAGTGCTTCGAATATTTCTAACAATGTCATTTAGTGCCGCATTCTCAGCACAGTCGTGAACATTGCGCAATGTGCAAGCATAACTTGACACCCCATGAACCTTGTTTTTTTTCTTAAATTTCTTTCTCTACTGTTGTTTTTGTAATGTATGTTATACCTCGTAAGTGTTGTGTTTTGCACTGTAATTCTTATGTAAGTGATAGAGTAAGGCGCACAAATTACAAATTACTGTATCGTTGAAACTTCCTGGCAGATTAAAACTGTGTGCCCGACCGAGACTCGAACTCGGGACCTTTGCCTTTCGCGGTCAAGTGCTCTACCATCTGAACTACCGAAGCACGACTCACGCCCGGTCTTCACAGCTTTACTTCTGCCAGTATCTCGTCTCCTACCTTCCAAACTTACTGTATTGTTCTCCACACCATGTCTTTTTTCTGTATTCTGTATTTATTGTTGTGTGTATGCAAACAGTGTACCTGAAGTCCCCATAAACTGAAGCAGATACCACCACTGTCATTGTGAAGGGACCATCAGTTCAGGGAACATTTTGTAAAGGTTCTTCTTGCTGCAGGGAGACAGAATGAATCGGGGGTTGTAATTAGATTCTGAAAGCTCACAAAGAGATTGTTAACTTAAATAGTATCATGTGTGATTGAGTTCAGGTTAGTTTAATGATTGAAATTGTTGTAATGTCTTGGGCATTTAATTGCGGAGCACTCCAACTCTGATTGTAAAGAATAAACTGCTCCATATTTGGCTCACATGCCCGGGACATATCTAGAGCGTGAATTTCTGTGTGAATCGGTGTTTGGAAGGGGCTCCCTGGGTATGGATTTGTGAGGTGAGTGTTGGAGTTCCATATTAAGAAGATGAAGTTAGCTGCATCATAAATAATCCTCCCTCTACGAGCTGCATTTTTCAGTTGCAGTGATTTTTTTTTATAGAGTGCGGCATGTGGAGTCAATTTGCAAGATTGTTCTTGGGCGACTGACTCACTACCTTGCTCCTAAGTGAGCCAACTGTTCACCAATTACAATCTAAAATGGCTTAGGGGCTATGAGGGGTGGCATGAGCCTTCGCTCATATTTCTATCTTTGAGTAATTCGATTTTCCTCTCTAATTGCATGTGGTGAAAAGTTGCTATTTCTTCACACGCGGACTTCCCACGCAGCGTCTCTCGTCACCCGGGTGGTCCAGTGACAGGCCAGTTCTGCTGGGCTTGAAATGGTTAAGCCAACGGGTGTGAGGGAGTCGAGTGGGTGCTTTCCAGACGCCGACATTGTCATAAGAGCGACACGCCGAAAGGGGCCAGAAGGAGCGGCTGGGCTAGAGACTCCGTTACTTCGCAGAAACTTAGTGGAAACACTTTCTGGCGGGCTACCAGCGAGGCGTGGGAATGACTTGTGTTCCCAGGCAGTCTTGGCGGGCAAATTCCCGCGTTTTCTGCAAAATCGTAATTGTGACTGGCTTACTCAGGGCATAGTTCCGTGACGTAGCAAAATCGGCGCAGAAATTGACGCCAAGAATCTCCATTGGTGGACTAGTAGTGCTTTGGCAATAGAGTGGAATTTTCCGTCGGTTTTCGAGTTGCTGATTGGAACGTTTAACCACAGCCACTGTCATGGAAGCGGGAATGTTCTGTGTTTGGCTTGTATGGGTGCTCTTGAGAGAGTGGGCTCTCGCCTTTCGGTCGGAGTAGGTTACAAGACTGAGCTCTCGCTGCTCTGGACAGCGTGCCTTCCGTTGGCTGTCTAATATACTTTTATTTAATTGTAACTGTTTGACGAAGTTGCTGAAGTTCCGACTTCAACGTAACTTTCCGAGTACAGTTGGCAATTGAGCGTTCTGCGTACAAGCGGCCTATGTTGTCTGTCTTGAGCAGTTCTGGCTAAAGTTGACTATATCGGAGTTACTGTGTGACTTCGCTTGTTAAAATTGATCACTGTATCGTCAGTGATTGTGTGGCGAGCCTTCTTCATCTCCCTAAGAGGCGCATTTGTATTGGTAGGAAGTCTTGAAGTTAAGAAGAAAGCTTGGTAATGTATGTCTGCAGCACCGGCAGATTAGGGATTTTCCTAGGTGATAATCAGAGCTCAGCGGAGCGCACCTGTTCGTCTTTTTCTAACTTTGTTCTGTCTTGGGTGTTCATTGTCTGAGTTCTCGCTACTGTAGCAGCAATTAATGTCGGGTTGGCTGTGTATTTCTCTTAAGATCTGAGTTGCAAGGAATTGACTCCACATACCACTTCGTCATAAATGTCACAATCTAGTTTAGGGACAACCTCACCTTCACAGCATTTATTTGAGTATCCTATTTGACAATCTGATGTATTGTAAATGTTTTATGTGTTTTGTTTATTATTTTGAGTTTAGTCATAATAAATTATATTGTTATTTTGGACAGAACTGTCATTCTGTTAATCGGTAGAGCAACCCTTTCATTTCTCACTATGTTAATGAAACTTTCCTTTATTTAACTTATTTATCAAATTAAATTATTGCAGGTGCCAAACTCTTTTCTACTCCACTTGCAGGGTCGGTTACAGTCAGTTCGCGTTTCTCTTTAATCCATGTGCAACAGCAAAAGTCGGGGGGGGGGGGGGGGCTTAGAGATTCTAGAAGAATTTCGTGTTAAATACACTGCTAGCCCCGACACCTAGCAAGTTTAGCCGACAGACAGTGAATGAGTAAGTAAAAGTGCTTTTGAATTCATTTTAAACTATATTTTTTGCTCCACAGACAAACGAGATTTACGTGTGCGAGATAGTATGGCAGCTTGCGTTGATTTAGAATTAACACCGAGATTTCGGAACTGGTCACCTCTTAAGCATCACTGTAGAATTTTTACTGAATTCCTAAAAGCACAACATCGTTTTTTGCTATGTGATATTCTGGCGATGTTTTACAATACATCGGAAGGCAAGGCTGTCATCACAGCAGTTTTGCTACGCTATTGTTTTATAGTGTAAGTGGGTTGCTTCTGTGTTGGCAGCGCTGTGTAGCGCTTTGCATTGGATCTCTGACTGCGCTTTCTTTGTAAGAGACTCTATGGCTGGTTGGACTCGTTGTTGAAAGTTAATCACCAGCAGTGATGGAAATACTGTTGGGCACTTGGAGGTGACCAGTCAGCAGTGATGGATGTTAGATGTGAGAAGTTATCATTGATGGAGGGTAGAGGTCTGAAGTGTTAGCGTAGGCTAGCGATCTGTACATGTTCGAGTTGGAGATGGAATATTATCCATGATTAATATACCTTTGTACTAGATGTCAATGACGATTTATATTCGTGTTCGAACTGGGTGTCACATTATTAAGGTAAAAAATACATTTTTTGTTTGCAACAAAATATTTCCTTTGCTAACCACTTGCCTGTTACTTGTTAGTGGCTGTAGTAATTACAATATTTTATTTAGTTGACAGTATTAACGCTCACTGTATTGCAGTAGTTCGCGTAATGAAGATTTTTGTGAGGTAAATGCTTAATGAAATGCACAGGTTATTGTTAAGATTTCTTTTTAGTCAGGGCCATTATTCTGAACTAATTATTTGAAGTAAGGTTGTAATTTTTTTGAGCAGTCAGATTGCGCTGCGCTAGAATATTGTGGGTCAGTGTTGACATGACAAGAAAAAGTAAAGAGAAAGTAGGCTCAGTACGTTCAGTTTTACTCAGCTGTTTCAGAATCAAATAACGTAGAAGATTCGTCTTCTCAGTCATTCTGCAATTTAAGTACAGTCACACTCATTTAAATAAAGAAGTTTCAACAGTTAGTCGGGGTTTTGGGATGTAGCAGATGCTGTTAATATAATTTTTCCTATACTTAATTTTGTCAATAAACCTTGCAATAATTTATAGAATCATTCTTCATACAGTGACTGCTCTAATAAGAACGAGTATTGTAATTACATTGGACTTTATTTTGTTGAAGAATAGCTTCACATCTGCGAAGACACTAATACATTATCAATTTTTATTTCATTGTAATTTTTCCACTCAGTGGTTAAGCCAAATACTATCACTGCACTGAAATGTAAATAGCTTTACAATATTAACTTTTCTGCTGTAGTGTGAATCTCTTCAAGACTACAATCTCAGTTAAAATATTTTAATATACTTCTAAAGTATTCTGTCACTATGTTTTTAGGCGCCAACTATTCACGTACACGAACGATTGAAGACGACATCGAGCGGACAAGTGCAGAATGGTAGCAGATGAACGATTGTGGGAGAACGTGCATGACGCCAATAAGTTAAACGGGTTTTAGCTTACCTGTCGGGCCTGTTGCCATGACGGTGAGCCATTTAGCCCAGTCAACGAAAATCAAGACATTGATGTAAGGGAGAAATACATGTAGTTCAATTTTTTGTGGAGTGGTAGGGGGAGTGATGTAACAAGATCTAAAAATTATAACCCGAGAGGTGATTTCCAAGGGGCTTGGCGGAGGCCTGACGAGGAGGAGGGGCGGGGGCGGGGGAGGACTTAAAACTTACTTTTTTACGTTTTTCTTGAATAACTCGTACATCGTAGGTGCTAGCGAAAATATCTCCCAGTACAAAAGTAAACTACTCATTTTTTTCTCTATAGCTTATTATTTCCACGTTGCAAGAAATGGAAAAAATTACTATTTTAATGGTATAAAATGATCAAAGTAATGGGTTAAGAGCAAATATTAAAGTGTTTACCGTTTATAAGTGCAGTAGAACGTATTACAGGGTAAACTGTGTTCCGAGGTTATTACAGGACGGAAGAAGGGGGCGGGTGGTGGACGCGTGAGATAAGACAGGTTGCCGGATTGCGTTCATGCACTGCCCTCCTTCGCATATCTGCAAACTCAAGCGGGAGCAGGCGGGAGGAAGAAGTAACTAGAGAGTGTTTCACAGCGTTACATCGACCTTTCCACTGCTTGTGAAACACTGGCGACGCAGTGTCCAGAACGTCCGCGGGTATTTGATTTCTACAAAGTGTGTTAAATCTGCGTGAAACACAGATATAAGTTATTAATAACAGTAACGCAATAAACGCATATGGAAAGATTGTGCGTACATTTCTGCACACTGTTCTACATACTGCTAGAGAAGAATTTATTCTTAGTCATACCGTATAGCAGATAAAGCGTTCTTCCGAGAAAGTGTACCTCCCCTTCCCCATGAGCGCTGTTAGATTTTCAGTTTACTGACATGCTGAAACCTCACCAGCATTTCTTGTCCAATTCCGTTACGTGAGTAAACAAAATAACTTCACTGTGCTAGCGTTTGAGTAAAGGAGTTGCACTGATCAGCCAGAACACTATGGCCTCTGACCTACTTTCGATATAAACCCGTCCAGGCGATAGCAGCGTCACCTGGCGAGGGAAGACTGCTAGTCAGACACAGGTACGGTGTATGTAGTAACAGTCAGGGTGCTGTCCGTGTGTAGAATGGGGAAGACGCGCGATCTGTCTGACTTTGACTGAGAGCAGATTGTGATGGCCCGGAGGGTCGGAACGAACATTTCCGAAACTGTACGACTTGTCGGATGTTCTAGGAGTGCTATGGTGAGTGTCTCCAACATGTGGTGAAACCACGTCCAGATGGCTCTGAGAACAATGGGACTTAACATCTGTGGTCATCAGTCCCCTAGAACTTAGAAATACGTAAACCTAACTAACCTAAGGACATCACACACATCCATGCCCGAGGCAGGATTCGAACCTGCGACCGTAGCGGTCACGCGATTCGAGACTGAAGCGCCTAGAACCGCACGGCCACACCGGCCGGCCACGTCCAGACATCGTGGGGTTGGACAGCCACCCCTTGTAGGTGTCGGACGTCGTAGGCTGGGCAGAAAGATAAACCTGGACAGATGGCGAACTGTGGCGGAACTGACATCAGACTTTAATGCTGGGCAGGGTACAAGTGTGTCTGAACACACAGTGCATCGAACACTCCTAACGATGGGCCTCCGCAGTCGACGACCCACGCATATGGTAATGTTAGCACTACGACGTCGGCAACCATGAATGAAATGGGTACGTGACCATTGACACAAGACGTTGGTGCAGTGGCAGAGGGTTGCATGATATGATAATTCCCGATACCATATTCATCATGGCGATGGGAGAGCACGCTCTGTCTTCTCCCGGGAGAGCAGCTCCTTAGCATCTGTACTGTTGGACGGTGACAAGCTGACGGCGGCTCCTTTACGCTCTGAGGAACATTAGCAGGCCATCCATGGGATCAATGAAGCTCATGCAAGGCTCCGTGACGGCCAAGCATCGTAAAGTGGTTGCAGGCCATGTACACTCCTTCATAACTATCATGTTTCCCAATGGCAGTGGCATTTTGCAACAACTGCGCCATGTCACAAGACCAGGAGTGTGATGGAGTAGTTCGAGGGACACAATGGCGAGTTTCAGTTGATATGCTGGCCTCCAGCTCGCCAGATCAGAGCCCGATCGAACACATCTCGTATGTGATTGAACGTGGCGTCAGAGCTCATCACCCCCCTCCCCGGAATGTACAGGAATCAGGTTACTTAATGCGTTCAGATGTGGCGCCAGTTCCCTGGACAGCGAACTATCAAGGCCTCATTTCTTCCATATCACTACACGTGGCCGCCGTTATCCGTGCCGAAGGTAGATATACCAGCTGTTAAATAGGTCGTTATTATGTTCTGGCTGATGAGTGTATTTTCAGTTTTGTAGCTTTTATGTAAGATATGTTCCTGTAAACATGGGATATTGTTATCACTGACCCACGTGGTGTTGGCGGGAAATAGATTAGGTTGATAAGGAGTCACCATGCGATTGTCTATCCTTGATAGCATATCGTAGCTTGTTAATCGTGTTGTAGTCACTTCATAGTGAATCAGTGAATCACCAGAAAGTTACTGCACTTAATTTTTATTTTTATTTACATGTCAAGTTCCGTAGGACCAAATTGAGGACCAAATCTCCAAGTTCATGGAAAGAGTCAGTACATGAAATTACAATGTAGAAGTAATAACAGATAAAATAAAATTTTTATGAAACCAAAAAAGGTCAAGTCATAAGTTTAAGTAAACGTAATCAACAATGTAACATAAAAATTAGCTTAATTTTTCAAGGAACTCCTCGACGGGCTAGAAGGAGTGACCCATGAGGAGACTCTTCAGTTTCGATTCTAAAGCGCGTGGATTACCGCCAAGATTTTTGGATTCTGTGGTAGGTTATTGAAAATGGACGCAGCAGTATACTGCACACCTTTCTGCACAAGAATTGAAGAAGTCCGATCCAAATCCAGTTTTGGTTTCTGCCGAGAATTAACTGAGTGAAAGCTGCTTATTCTTGGAAATAAGCTGATATTGTTAACAAGAAATGACAGTAAATAATATATTTATTGAGAGGCCAATGTCAGAATACCTAGACTCGTCAACAGGGGTCGACAAGAGGTTCGTGAACTTACGCCGCTCATTACACGGACCGCCTGTTTCTGAGCCAAAAATATCCTTTAGAGTTAACCCAAATATAATACCATAAGACATAAGAGAATGAAAATAAGTAAAGTAGACTAATTTTCGTGTCGAACAATCACTTACTTCAGATACCGTTCGAACAGTAAAACTGCCAGCATTAAGTCTTTGAACAAGATCCTGAATGTGTGCTTTCCACTTCAGTTTACTTTCTATCAAAACACCTAGAAATCTGAACTGTTCGGTTTCACTAATCATATGTCCATTCTGCGAAATTAAAACGTCGGGTTTTGTTGAATGTGTGTTAGAAACAGTAAAACTGAATCTACAAGCCATGAACTTAAGTCATGAACTGCACTGTTTGAAACAGAGCCAATGTTGCACGCAACATCCTTTACTACCAAGCTAGTGTCATCAGCAAATAGAAAAATTTTAGGTTTACCCATAATGCTAGAGAGCATGTCATTTACATAAATAAAGAACAGGAGTGGCCCCAACACTGATCGCTGGGGCACCCCCCATTTGAGCGTAGCCCACTCAGATCCCACATCACAGCCATTCTCAACACTTTGAATAGAATCTTTTGCTGTCTGTTGCTAAAGTAAGAGGTGAAACAATTGTGAGCTACTCCCCTTATTCCGTAATGGTCCAACTTCTGGAGTAATATTTTGTGATCAACACAATCTAACGCCTTAGGCAAATCAAAGAATATACATAGTGTTCGAAACCTTTTGTTTAACCCATCCAGTACCTCAAAGAGAAAAGAAAATTTAGCATTTTCAATTGTAAAACAACTTCTAAAGCCGAACTGTACATTTAATAGCAAATCTATGATATAAAATGATCAATTGTTCTTACATACACAGCATTTTCAGTAACTTTAGCAAACACTGATGGCATAGAAATAGGTCTTAAACTGTCTACATGATCCCTTTCTCCCATTTTATGAAGCGGCTTTCCTACTAAGTACTTTACTCGTTCCGGAAACTGACCATTTCTAAAGGAAAAGTTACAAGTATGGCTTAATACCGGGATAGCATGTGCAGCACAGTACTTTGATATTCTGATAGGCACTCCATCATATCCATGCGAGTCCTTATTTTTCAGTGGTTTCATTATTGGCTCACTCTCCCCCTTGTCTGTATCACTGAGGAATATTTCAGACATCAGTCTCGGAAAGGCATTTACCAAGAGAGTTATATGATTCTCTGTAGAAACTAAATTTTTGTTTAATTCACCAGCAATGCTTTGAAAATGATTGTTAAATACTGTACATATATCTGATTTATAAGTAACAGATATATTTTTACTACGAACTGACTTTATATCGTCGACCTTGTGCTGCTGACCAGACACTTCCTTCGCAACTGACCATATGGTTTTAATTTTATCTTGTGAATTAGCCATTATACTTGCGTACCACGTACTCTTTTCCCTCATAATAACATTTTTAAGCACCTTGCAATATTGTTTTCAATGAGCTACTGTAGCTTGATTGTGACTACTTCTAGCATTTTGATATAATTCCCTCTTTGTTCTACGTGATATCCTTATCCCACTAGTCAGCCACACAGGCCGCTTTTTACTGCTAGTATCCGGTTTAGAACGTTGTAATGGAAAGCAACTCTCAAAGAGCATGAGAAATGTGTTAAGGGAAGCATTACATTTGTCATCTATGTTATCGGCACTATAAACACTCTTGTTCCTTAACGAGTTTTAAAAATCTCTTTATTGCCTTTGGATTAACTTTCAAATACAGTTTGTAATTATATGTGACATTTGTTTGGGTACAAAAGCCTTTTAGTGTTAAAATTTGTGCGTCATGGTCTGAAAGGGCATTCACCCTTTCACTAACAGAATGCCCATCTAGTAATAAAGAATGAATAAAAATATTGTCTATGACTCTGCTGCTGTTCCCCTGCACCCTAGTTGGAATAAACAGTCTGCAACAGATCGTATTAATTTAGAAGATATACCGACATGCTTTTTCTTGCACAATCATATACAAAATTAATATTGAAGTCAACACATTTGACTAATTTCTGGTAATTCCTCTAAAGTGAATCAAGAACCCTCTCCAGCTTGAGCAGAAATGCTCTGAAGTCAGAGTTAGGGGACCTATAAACAACAAAAATCAGAGTTTGGTTTCACAAAATTCAACTGCCGCTGCGCAACATTCAAATATCTGCTCAGTGCAATGGCGTGATACGTCTATGGACTCAAATGGAATACTGTTTTTTACGTACATGGCCACTCCCTCACTCCGTAAGGACTCCTTGAAAAACAACGAGCTGATCTGTATCCTCACTGTCAATTGTCTTGTTCTTAGGCTGCTTAAATCTCTTTCACTCAGGAATCGTTGGCTCGTGTAGAATGGACTGCACTAACTGGCGCCACTTAACACACACCACACATCCGCAGTAGAGCGTGGTGAAAACAGTAGTAGGATACCTTCTAACACCGTGTCGGACCTTCTTTTGCCCAGCCTAGAGCCAGAACGTGAGATGGAATCAGAAAGTTGTTGGCAGTCCCCTGCAGAAACTCTGAACCATGCTCCATAATTGCGGAAGCGTTTCCCGGTGCAGTCTTTTGTGCAATTGTTGACCTCCCGATTATATCCTATAAATATTCCATAGGATTCATGTCGGCCTTTCTGGGTGGCCCAACCATTCGCTCGAATTGTCCAGTAAGATCTTCAAACCAAACACGAGCAATTCTGATCCCGGTGACATGGTACATTGTCATCCACAAAAATTCCGTTGTTGTTTGGGTACATTATGCCCATGACAGGCTACAGATGATCTCCAAGTAGCCAACGTAACTATCTCCAGTCAATAATCTGGTCAGCTCGACCGGAATTTCTTGTATACACAGTCCACATAATTATGAAGCCACCATCAGCCTGCACATTGCTTTGTTGACAACTTCGGTCCATGGCTTCGTGGGGGCTGCACCACACTCGAACACTACCTTCAGCTGTTACCAACTAAAATCGGGATTCATCTGACCAGGCCACGGTTTCCCCGTCGTTTAGAGTCCAACACAGGAGAGGCGCTGCAGGCGATGTGCTGTTACCACCGCGCGACCGCTACGGTCGCAGGTTCGAATCCTGCCTCGGGCATGGCTGTGTGTGATGTCCTTAGGTTAGTTAGGTTTAAGTAGTTCTACGCCTAGGGGACTGATGACCTAGATGTTATGTCCCATAGTGCTCAGAGCCATTTGAACCATTTTTTTGCTGTTACCAAAGTCACTCTCGTCGTTCGTCTGCTGCCATAGCCCAGTAACGCCAAATTTCACAGCACTGTCCTAGCGGATACGTACGTCGTACGTCCCTTACAGATTTCTTCAACTATTTCACGCAGTGTTGCTTATCTGTCAACTTTCGGCAAACGCCGCTGCTCTCGGTCGTTAAGTGAAGGTGGCTGGCCACTACGTTGTACGTGGTGAGAGATAGATATTCTCGACACACTATTGACCTTGTGGATCTCGGAATACTGAATTCGCTAACCATTCTGCTTTGAAAGTTTGTTAACACTCGTTGTGCGACCGTAATCAAGTCGGAAGCCTTTTCGCATGAATCACCTGAGTACAAATAACAGCTCTGCCAATGCACAGTCCTTTTATAGTTTGTGTACACTATACTACCGCCATCTGTATATGTGCATGTCACTATCCCATGACTTTTGTCACCTCTATGTACATAGGAGAAGGTGGGTGTGAATATGTCTGATGGAATGGGACTGATCATGTTCAAGTCCAGAACAATAGCTGCTGTAATGCACTACTTGACTTACGTTGAAATATCTGAAGTTTTATAGCACGTAGGTAATCTTGTCCTGTCGCAGAGAGAGCCAATTACAATGTAAGCGTCTGGGCCTCTTCATAAGTAAGGGGAGCTGAGGCTGAGGTGGTAATTCTGATACTTCTCGTGCTGTGAAAAGTTTTCCACCTATTGATACTGACGATAACGAAATCGTGATAGTCGATTACATATTGACAGCATGTTACAGTTGAGACAGTGTGGTAGACAGCTGCCAGCACCAGATGTTGAACTTCTTTGCACAACAGCTCACTTAACCATTACACGTAAGTACTAGCTTAGCAGACTGAAAACAACTCCACTAGATGAACACTAACACAATGAAGTCATTTTGTCTACTTAGATAAGAGAACTGGACAGGAAATATTGGGGAGGTATAGTCTGTCCGTAAACTGAAGAGCGAGCAGCGCTCACGGCGGAGGAAGTTGCTTTTCACAGAAAAATGTTACAGCTGTCATATAGGATGTCTGACAATCAGTTTCCCCTCTAGTAGTACAAAACAGCGTGCAGACAGCAAGGTAGATTCTGTCCACATGCGATTCTTGTGTTAGTATTATTAGTAACGCTTATCTGTATTCCACATAGTGTTAATGCACTATGCGGAAAATAAACATCCCAAGGAATGTCTGCGCACTGCGTTGCCTATGCTTCTGAAGGCGAGGTGCGTGAAGGTCGGTGTAACTTTGTGAAACAACCTGTAGTTGCTTCTCGTGCGGGGTAGAGAGAGTGGAAAACCGGTTGTTCGGTCTTCAGTGTGCAACTCTATGATTTACTGAAGTGTGTGACCACAATACAGAGAGCTACCTTCTCTCACCGTCTACATTTCATCCCCTTCCTGTCCATCCTGTTACATCCCAAGTCCACAACTTACCCCTTAATACGGTTCTACTACTCCGAGACGTGATACATAATTTAATATTCGTTCTAAACCAATTTCATTTAACCATAAATACTAATTTTGTACTATTAAAACAATAATTTTAATTATCTACGGGACCTTTTTGTAAGATATGTAATGCTTTTTTAGTTTGTACCGGGAAGCATTTTCGCTAGAAGCCGCAGTATTCCAGTTGTTCAATAAAAACACCTTGCAACGCCCGCGCAGGCCCACGCTCGTACCCCACCAGTCGGGATTCTTAGTACGTTGTTCATAGTTGTCCGTCATTCCACTGTACAAAAATCGACTACATGAATTTTTCCTCTAATTTGTCTCCGTTGACTGGTCTAAGTAGCATGTTAACAGGGGAGAGTTGCCGGCCCATACGGAGGCTGGAGGAGAGGGCGATGTATGTGCAACTTTTCATTGCCTGTGGAAACGAGCGTTATGTCGTCGGCACACGGGCCGTGCATCCGAACGTTGAGCGTTGAGCGTGCCGAGTTTCTGACGTCACAGCGTGGAATAGCACGTTCGGGAGTCTTTGCAGAGCAATATCTACCATGTCAGATATTCTGAGCGTGCGTCTGAGCGTTAACCAATGAGATGGCACAACGCCACCTACGTCACATGCACGACATCTCCCTTCAGCACAAAGTTGTGAGGCGCCATATTGGCATTCATTTCAAGCCTACACGGAAATATGCCGTTTCTGAGCACCAGCAAATTGAGAATCACTGGAAAACCCGTTGTTAACTGTGTGATCCATTGCAATAAAATAATGAGAAACATCAAATTCGTGGTAAACGAATTATTGTAACTTGCGTATTATGAGAGTATGCTATTTGAAGGCAGCAATGCACTGATGATGCACAGAAAACGCAATTTCTTATAATTAAATTTCAGTTAGTAATGTAGTTACGATTAAAGCTTTGAGCAAGTGCTAAGATACGTAACATCCTGGGAATAGCAACAAGCCAAAAAATTTTGGTTTAGAGTGGTGAATAGCGTCACTGAATTGTGAAGTTTTTATATTTGAACGGTGGCTCGCGACTTACCAGTACGTAAATTTTTTTCCTAACATTTGCGTTTTTATTAGTTCTGTTACTTTGTTATCAGTTTAATGTAAGTATATACTATAATTTTTGATGTTATGTAAATATAAGTTCACCTTTCTTTGGGTGTTCGATTGGCTTGATCTACAGGACAGCTTGCGCTACTTGTGTAAAGCTATTTTGCTCCTTTTCCTTTTACGCATCGTAATTAACGTGATGCAAAGATTCTGCTACTGGGTAGGAACAGTGATCAAGTAAGACTGACCTTAGAGTTTTACTAAAATGTGGGAATGATGAAATAATGTTTATCTTATGTGAAGAAGTAGTGCAAATTTGTATCGCACTGTTTGTAATGGAACTTTTATAAACCTGTGTCCTTATTGATTGGACATGGTACTTTCCTTTTCGTGGACAATGGAGGAAATGTGCGTTTTAATAGAGCTAACTTGGGAATTTTACGCGAGCCCGTTTAGTAAACAGGGTGATTTACGAACTAGAAACTTCCCGCAACTGCCGCCGGAGTGGGTTGCGATCGCGTGTACCACGTTGGGGCCCACGTACCGTATGCACAAGTCGCATCGTTTCTGGGCGTTCAGCAGCACGTTGAACTTAACACGCTCAACGTTGACGTTCGACAGCACCGTCCGTGTGCCGACGGCTTTAGTGCTTATGCCGCTAGGATTAACTTCGCAGCAACACTAAACGCCGTTCGAGGCACACTACGTGTCCAAGAAGTCTACGGAGGAGCAGCACTCAGCATAGAGCGTAGCGTAGGCCTTACGAAAGGCGGCGGAGAGTGGTACGCGGCGGTCCCAGCGGCTCGGCGCCGCCTGTGTCTGCCGTAAACAACTTTGCGGGCTGCCCGAGCGCCATCGCGCGGGACTCCCCCCGCATCGCGGGGGACTTTCTCGGGCATCGCGGGGGATTTCCCCAGCGGCCGCGCGCGACCCGCACGCATTCCGCGCACGTCGCCCGCCCGCGGCTCCAGCTGCCACCCCAGGGTATTTACAGGCGTGAAGGGCCGCTTGTCGGGGCGGCCGATACAAAAACTAGGCGCCGCCCGCACTACCCCCTGCAGCGCGGGCGCTGCCGGGGGTGCCGGAGCGCAATCATCAAGCTTTCAGGAGCCTCAGTCCGGGAGGGATTTGAAGTGCGAGGAGGGGGTGCTTGGTAAACGCTAACCACAGATGCCGTAGAAACAAGGCGGGGAGGGTTCAGCCCCAAAAAACAATATCAGGTGGCTTCATTTACAATTAGCATCCCTTCATAACAAACCTATTTATTGTACTCTAGAGGGCGACAATAAATTACATATTGTTTTCAGATAAACAAGCAATTTTTTCGTCTGATGAATCATTCATTACCAGTGGCAGCGGCCAAAACGAACTGTGCTGTTTGCGGCTGATGGAAGAAATGGTCAGAAAGGACATTACAGAAGGTATGATACGGTTCTTAGTAAGGAGTGTGATCACCTTCGACCATGTATGCCCTGCAACGTGCCCCAGTGCTGACCACAAGCTTGGTGAGGACTTCTTGTGGTAGGGCATTCCATTCCCCCACCAGTGAGGTTGACAACCTTCAGATGGTTGCTGGTGTATGTGGATGTGATAAGAGACACCTCACCAATGCATTCCACGTGTGCTCGATGAGATTTAAGTCAGAGTAACGAGCAAACCAGTCAATTTGCCGAATATTCTCTCGTTCTAACAGCTCCTCTACCTGCACAGTCGATTAGATCACTCATTCTTATCGATAAAAATGAAATCAGGGCCGAATGCACCCCTGAAAAGACACATTTGGGGAAGAAGTGCAGCACCACTACTCTGACGGGCGAGTGTCCCGTGTTCGAAGATTTCGAGGTCAGTACGCTCTTGCAACATTATGTCTCCCCACATCATAACACATGGTCCACCAAAGCAATCACGTCCGATAATTTTGAATGTACCCTCATATGGTGAAATCTGACAGATGCATTATGCGTCAGTGGGAGACTGAATGGTTGCAGGTGTCGGACAACAAACTGCGGTCGCTCAAACCGACCACAAAAGCTTGGCGGACTTCGTGTCAGCCTCGCCACTGGAAGGAGGTTTTGCTTACCAGACTGTGCATCGGGCATAGCCCTTTCACACATGGCTTCCTCCTCCGGGGGAGGATCCACCTTTCTGTGAAGTCTGTGGCGTGCCGCTTTCAGTTCAGCATATTGTGGCTACGGGTGTCCTGAATACTGAAAATAGGGCAGCCCTTGGTCTCGCTGGAGATCTGTCCACCGTCCTCGCAGATACCGCTACCAGTGTTAACAGAGTGGTCAAATTTTGTGAGCTATCAGGCCTCATCCCTAAGCTGGTGGGGAAGGGTGGCAGACTTTAGTACGTTATAAACTGCTCTGCATGTGGGGACAGCCTTCGTCCCCACCCATGAGATTTCATGCTGATTTTTCGTCAGGGCGCTAATGACCGTGATGTCCAGCGCCCCTCAATCCAAATCATCATCATCATATGGCGAAAGGTGGGGTCACGAAATGCATGCAGGTACACTGTTTAACATGACCACATTGTTCTAAGTGTTATGGTGTGAAGAGCCATAACTGAACCTCTCTTGCATCTCATTGATGAGGATACACACA
Source organism: Schistocerca piceifrons (assembly GCF_021461385.2). Classification (NCBI taxonomy): domain Eukaryota; kingdom Metazoa; phylum Arthropoda; class Insecta; order Orthoptera; family Acrididae; genus Schistocerca; species Schistocerca piceifrons. Next base: position 589,669,925 of record NC_060141.1, read on the forward strand.
CCAACAGGGTCGTGGCATATGCCAATGACCTGTTAGCAGTGGATTCCACAGACCACCGGTCGCCATTAGAGAGCAAAGACAGTGGTCCTAAACTCTATACAATATTTCTGCAACACAAACAAACTGAAAATCGCAGCACACAAGACAGCAAACATATTACTGAAAGGCACATTACAGCGATACCCATAGATCAAAATGCAGAACATCAACATTAAAAGAGAAGCAGCCACCTGATAACTGGGATACTCACTGATGAAAAACGCAGTTTCACCCAAGATATTATGGCATAACTACTGCTGAAGCAGAGAAAATACTCTGCTAACTCTCGCGCATAAGCACTATGCAACACACACTGCCAATCACGCAAATCAGAGCACAATAATGTGCACTCTCTATCAACGGGTGACGAGGTCTCCAGCAAGCGTATGAGCACATAGGCTTTCTCTAGTGACCAACAACACAGCATTGAAAGGTGGACAAAAATGCGTACTCTGGAGGCTGTTGGAAGCACTCCGCAACATCTCAACACAGGCGCTATTTGTGTTGCTGGGCGTCTTCCCTATCACCGTAACGATCAGATATTGGGCCTCATAGTTTAAGAGGGGGAGACATGATCATCTCCAGGAATTAAACCTGGAAATTGTAGAACACAAATGTGAACTAAAAGCTTAGCATTTGTATTCTGCCAACGTCAGTGGGACTAAAGTGACAAGGCTGTAGAAAGTACACCTTTTTACCGAGAGTCAGGGAACGGTTATTGATGAATCATGACAATACCGGTCATGCCGTGGATCATTTCCTGACTGGACGTGCCCCATATCCATCGCACCTTCAGAACTTCTCACTTTCTGCAAACGGCAGGCGCTAATGCGGTTAATACGGGTTCCCTGAACACATTATGTTGTACTGTACAGTACAGTACTAATGCACACGGCGAAACGTAACAGAAATCACAACAGAAACACTACGAGACACACTCAGTGACTCACACAAATGGGAACAACTAAAAGAACTAACAGACTACATCTCCAAGGCAGAACACGCCCCGCCGGCCGCGGTGGTCTAGCGGTTCAGGCGCTCAGTCCGGAACCGCGCGACTGCTACGGTCGCAGGTTCGAATCCTGCCTCGGGCATGGATGTGTGTGATGTCCTTAGGTTAGTTAGGTTTAACTAGTTCTAAGTTCTAGAGGACTGATGACCACAGATGTTAAGTCCCATAGTGCTCAGAGCCATTTGAACCATTTTGAACCAGAACACGCCCCCCATCTACAAATAAGACCTTAGATGAGTGCTCTGTTATTCAAACACCACCAACACGGACACACAGGTGATAACACACGAGGGAGAACACGTTGACATCCAACTACAGCTACATTAAAAAGAGATTATACCAGAGAGACATACACTACGTGATCAAAAGAATCCGGACACTTAGCTGAAAATGACTTAGAAGTTCGTGTGGCACCCTCCATCGGTAATGTTACGTTTCAGTATGGTGTTGGTCCACACTTAGCCTCCATGACAGCTTTCACTCTCGCAGGCATACGTTCAGTCAGGTCGTGGAAGGTTTCTTGGGGAATGGCAGCCTATTTTTCACGGAGTGCTGCACTGAGGAGACGTAGCGATGTCGGTCGGTGAGGCCTGGCACGAAGTCGTAGTTCCGAAACACCCTAAAGGTGTTCCATTGCATTCAGGTCCGGACTCTGTGCAGGCCAGTCCGTTACAGGGATCTTATTGTCGTGTAAGCACTCCGCCACAGGCCGTGCGTTATGAACAGGTACTCGATCGTGTTGAAAGATGCAATCGCCAGCCCCGAATTGCTCTTCAACAGTGGGAAGCAAGAAGGTGCTTAAAACACCAATGGAGGCCTGTGCTGTGACAGTGCCATGCAAGACAACAAGGGGTGCAAGCCCCTCCCATGAGAAACACGACCGCAACGTAACACCATCGCCTCCGAATTTTACTGTTGGTACTACACACGCGGGCTGATGACGTTCACAGGGCATTCACCATAACCACACCCTGCCATCGGATCGCCACATTGTGTACCGTGATTCGTCACTCCACAAACGTTTTTCCACTGTTCAATCGTCCAATGTTTGCGCTCCTTACACCGAGCGAGGTGTAGTTTGGCCATTACCTGCGTGATGTGTGGCTTATGAGCAGCCGCTCAACCATGAAATCCAAGTTTTCTAATTTCTCGCCTAATTGTCATAGTACTTCCAGCGGATGCTGCTGCAGTTTGGAATTCCTGTGTGATGTCATGGACAGAAGTCTGCCTGCTACACATTACGACCCTGTTCAACTGTCGGCGGTCTCTGTCACTCAACAGACGAGATCAGCCTGTTTCCACTTCACTGTCACATCGGAAAGAATGGACCTAGGGATGTTTATAAGTGCGGAAATCTCGTGTACAGACGTATGACACAAGTGACACCCAACCTAAAATTTTTGAAAACATTATCAGCGATCTTATTTTAATGTAATAATTAAAGAAGTTTTGATCGCAAATTTCTGTTAATCGGAATGACCGGTTTCAGTCCTTAAGGATCACCTTCAGACTCTGAAATAACATACATACGGATAGAGGGATCCTTACAGTATCGTATATACACTGAAATACAATTACAAACTACAAACTAAGTGTGCGAATAAATTCGGGAAAGGAAAGTATATTACCTTTCGTAGGAAAAGGAAACTATATACCTTTCCAGAGTACAGGGGATAGGCAACATAATTTGAGCACCTATACTTACATGGGAATGGTTTATTAATAAGGGGCTGGACCCTTACTTTCCCGTAATACAGCTGCGATTCTTCTTGGAATAGGACTGTGCTGACCAGGGAAATCACTGCAGTCCAGTTGCATGCTCCTCATACCATGATTGAACTGCCCTGGCTGTGTGAACGGGTGCATTATCGTCCTGAAATATGGCATCATTATTGGGGAAACAACAGTTGAATCATGGTGCGCACCTGATCACCTAATATGTTCACATAAATGTTGGCTGTAACACGGCCTTTGAGAGTAATGACGGGACCAGCAAAATACTATGACACCGTTGCCCACACCATCACACTTCTACCTCCATGCTTAACCGCTGGAATCAAGTAATCAGGAATACAGATCGTTGACTCGTCGGGCCATAGACGTATTTCCACTGATCAGCCGTCCTGGATATTGGCTTCTGACACCATGTTTTACGTTTCTTTGCGTTGGTTGCCGTCACTAATGGTTTCGTTAGAGAAGCTCGTCCGTGAATATTCGCTTTATGGAGTTATCGGCAGACAGTGTCGACAGATAGGGGGTCTCGAAGGTGGCTATTGAGCTCTGCAGTCACTTTAGCCGCTGTAGTTTTGTGTTGTTTTGACACAATTCGAGTTAGCGTACGACGTTCTCTGTCATTTAGTTTTGATTCGCGCCCACTACTACGTTTACACGGTGATGTCTTTCCGTATTTTGTGTAGGCTGTCACGAATACTGAAACAGTTGCTCTTGAAACATTCGATAAGTTGGCTGTCTTGCTTACTGATACTCCAGCTAATCGGGTCCCCACAATCTGCCCTATTTGAAACTCTGTTAGGTCTTTCATTGCATGTCGACCTTGGCATCTGAATGCAAATTCGAAATGTACACTATTCGTAAACAACCTGCACTGTTGCCTAATCCGTACCGAACACGCACAGTGCAGCGCGACACGTGCCTCAACTGCGTTGTTGACCGACAAACACAACCATCCCATTACTACCATTGTTCACATTACTTTACCTATCCCATGTCAGCGGATATATTTGGATGTTCTGTATTAGGGACGTTCAGTCATAGGGCTTATATTTTCAGAAGGAATACATCATTGACATTTTTAACGGTAACTGCCACTTTTCGGCCGCAGACCTTGAACGCTGAATGGGTCATTCCATTTTGGAATCACTAGGGAATTCAGTATTCCGAAATTCAGTATTCCGATATCCACAGTTCCAAGAGTGTGCCGATAATACGAAATTTCAGGCATTATCTCTGACCTCGGATGGACAGTGGCTGGCGTCCGAGAGCAATGGCGTTCGTGTCGAGTCGTCAGTACTAGCAGCCAATCAACATTGCGTGAAATTACCGCAGAAATCAACATGGGACGTACGACGAACGTATCCGTTAGGGCAGTAGAGCTAAATTTGGCGTTAATAGGCTACGGTGGCAGATGACCAACGCGAGTGCCTTTGCTAATAGCACATCGCCAACAGCGGCTCTCCTGTGCTAGTGACCACATACCGGTCGGACCCTCAACGACTGGAAAACAGTGACCTGTTGAGTCCCCATTTCGTTTGGCAAGAGTTGATGGTAGAGTTCGAGTGTAGCGCTGACCCCACGAAGCCACGGAGCCAACTTGTCAACAAGGCACTGTGCAAGCTGGTGATGGCTCCGTAATGGTGTGGGATGTCTTTGCATGGAATGGGCTGGGTTCTCTCATCCAATAGACTCGATCATTGACGAGAAATGGGGCAACGCCCTTGCCGCAGTGGATACACCGGTTCCTGTCATATCACCGTAGTTAAGCGCTGTCGGGCGTGGCCGGCACTTGGATGGGTGACCATCCAGCCGCCATGCGCTGTTGCCATTTTTCGGGGTGCACTCAGCCTCGTGATGCCAATTGAGGAGCTACTCGACCGAATAGTAGCGGCTCCGGTCAAAGAAAACCATCATAACGACTGGGAGAGCGGTGTGCTGACCACACGCCCCTCCTATTCGCATCCGCAATGAGGATGACACGGCGGTCGTATGGTCCCGATGGGCCACTTGTGGCCTGAAGACGGAGTGCTTTGCTTTTATTGACGAGAAATGGTTATGTTCGACTACTTGGGGACCATTTACAGCCGTTCATGGAATTCATGTTTCCAAGCGATGGATTTTTGTGAATGACAATGCGCCATGTCGCTGGGCCACAATTGTTGGCGATTGGTTCGAAGAACATTCTGGACATTTCGATCGAATGATCTGGCCATCCAGATCGCCCGATATGAATCACATCGAACATTTATGGGACGTATTCGAGAGGTCGGTGAAGGGGGGGGGGGAGATGGGGGGGGGGGGGGGACATCCAACGATACCACACTCGACCCGCCACCCCACCCATTGTTTGGTGGCGGGGGGCAACTTTGAAATCCTCAATGGGAACCCCCGTTTTTTTATTCGAGATAACGATTCTACGGCAAAATCTATACGTTTTGTCTGAAGCATTTTCTTCGTTTCGCCACAGATGGTGCTGTAATGGGAGGGATAAAAACGGGTACACAATCGTCATTTACGATAAGGCGCTCAAGGGCCCTTGAATATCGAATGGCACATGGGGCCCCACCTCCACACTGCAAAGGGAGGACAGGCCACTATTTCATAGCTTCTAATTGAAACCCGATTCACAACGTTGTATTCCTCCGTCATATCGAACAGGGGACTATTCTAGAGAGCCTATATCCCTCTATATAGGCTCTCTGCACTATTCGTACTCGATGCGCCACCGTGGCTGTGTAGTGAACTACGACGTATCATAACAGGCAGTACACTGCGACCGGAGCTCAAGTTTCGTGCAGAAAGCGGCTCTAAGCATTACAATACTTGCGCAGTGTTTATTGCTTAGAGCCCTATATATCATTTGAAGAAGACACATGCAAGTGGACGATTAATGTTGCAACCACAGAAGAAAAAACTGAAACGATCCTGATTTACGGAGGATGTAGAGCAAATGTAGAGGCTGCTGTTGCTTTGTATTCCGAGCGTTTTCCAGAGAAGGCTCGCTCTCGTTCGTTGTTTTGCAACGTCGTGAATGCCTTTATGTCTGATTGCAGCGTACAGACCGGTAAAAGGAAACGGAACACGTGCTACAATAGAAGCTAATGAAATAGCTGTAATAGTAGCGACAGCGCACCGCAACCCACGGAAAAGCGCCCGGCAATTACACCGCGATTCCTATGTGTCCGTGGGTGCTATTGTAGCACTGCTGCATCGTTGTCAGTATTATCCATACCACGTATCATTCCATCAAGAGCTTGACAGTGCCGATTTCCATAAATGAGAAGTGTTTTGTGACTGGACACGTCAACAAATGCAAAGGACCCTCACGTTCTTTGCCGACGCACTATTTTCCTATGAGTCTACATTCAGAAACCATGGTAGCGTTAACCAGCATAACATGCACTACTGAAGTGTGGACAATCCTCACTGGGTACGGCAAGCTGACGATCAGCGTTCTTGTTCGGTTAACGTATGGTGTGGCATAAAGTGGAACAAACTCATTGGCCCGTATTTTATCGGCCCACGTTGAATGGACGAAAATACCGAACGTTTTTGGAACAGGAACTAGAGGTACTACTGCAGGATGTTGGCATGGACGTTCGAGAACGTATGTGGTTTCAGCACGACGGTTGACCGCCGCATTATGCAGCTGAAGCACGTATGGTATTAGACCTTGTTTACGCTGGTCGGTGGATCGGCAGAGATGGCCCTCTTCATTGGGCCGCTAGGTCGCCGGATTTGACGTCGCTGAAGTTTTTTCTGGAGGATATTTAAATGATATGGTGTACCAGCAAGTGACAACAGGCCTTGAAGACATGGTCGACTGCATCAGAAACTCCTGTGCTGACATTCCCACTTACTTACTTCTGTCCTATGTACGGAAATATGAAAAGCGGATCAGCAGGTGTGTTGAAGTTGGCGGTTACGTTTAAACACTTACTCTAATTGGAAAACTACAGTACTTTTGACTGTAAACATATTTTGGTGAGCTCTGAAACCTTGTAATGACCCCAGAACACTTGCCATACGTTCATTACGTCAGTTAAAACTATGTTTACGCCTCAGACTGGATCTTACGTGCACATTTTAAGTAAAACTGATAATGATATAGAAAAAAGTATAAAGGTTTCGCGAAAACATCATCTAGAAACATACGGTAAAAATTTCGACGCCTTGCCATGAATATATATTACAGAAGTGGCCATCGCCACAACTAGTACCTTTGGTACCATGGTTTTTAGTGTTGTATCTTGAAAATGGAAAACGTTTTAAAAACGATGAAAATGATGTTTCTAGATAAATGTTTGAAGAAGTCTGTGGTTAGTGATTTTGATAAATGTGGCTCACGGTGCCAAAATCGGTTAAGAATCGATTTTTGGAGTTTTCTTAGGAACTCCATGAACAAATGATGCTTTTATAAACCACCTGGAGTCCACCCTGGACCACAAGTATTCCAAAAGAACCAACCAATTTGCTCACTTTGGCGGGGTAGGAGGAAGTAAGTGAAGTTTAACTTTTGATTCTGTACTGTAGGATAACTACAGTATGCCGATTCTTCCGAAGGGTATAGAAATGGTCGCTAAGCCAAGGCTTAGTGGAACCCGAGATATGACGCCATGAAATCAGCATTCCTTCGTGAGGGATTTTTTACTTTTTTGTTATAGTTTTAGGGCGCAAAACTACTACTGTCATAAGCGCCCATTCTGTGAAGGGTAAAAAACCGAATTTTAAATCAGCAGCAACGGGAGCGAAATTCAAGGAGGGAAACTAGAAACGGAAGGAAATCGTAGAAAATCTGCTATTGAAGGGGGTTGTTTTTACCGAAAAAGAACTTCAAATGACATGTCATCTCACTAACACTGATAAACTGAAGGACCGTGCACTATAGTGCACGGAACGATAATAAAGATACATATGTGCTTCTCATCTTTAACTAATTAATCAGGAAACAATTTAAAATATAAAACATCTGGACAATGTGATGAAAGCTTATGAAGTGGGTTTTTTTTATTTTTTATTTTTTTTTTTTTTACACCGAGCATGTGCAGTGAAGTGTAAGTATAAATATAGTAGTTTACCTCCCAACATAGATTAATGTCTCAGAAAATAATATAAAAGCTGCAATGTTCCAACAGGGCAGAGAGACGTTTATCAAGCACCGTGAAGTTGGTGGACAGTATGTATTTTGTGCAAAGTACGTTTCTTCTGCATTGCCGACTACTATTAGTTCAACCGAAAAGAAGGCTGTAATATCTATATTCTGTTGCACTATGATAGAAGAGGTTATTTCAAGAGGATAATCATGGTTTCAGGCACTAATGCGGATTACACTACCGGAATATTGTTCTCCGAACACAAGCGTGGGATGACTGCACTCGTTCCTGACAGGAAAGTTTTCCAACAAACATTCTGACTGTTAGGAAGTTATCCTCTCATGAGAAGTCTGAAATATGCTTTGAATAATAAATCTATAGTTCTTTGCTGAACGTATTTATACAGATTCTTGCTGTTGTTACTTCTCTCACTTAAATTGTTTGCCAGATTTTTTATAACCATCCCAGGTTATTTAACTAAATTTTTCCTCTTCACATTATATTTGTCTTTCAGTACACTTGATATGTGGCAGTTTTCTTCCGAAAGTGTCCCATAACCTGTTTAATAACTCTGCAGAGCTGACAAGTACATTAAATCTAATCACTAATGGTGCATGAGAGAATCAGGCAATAATAATAAATGCCAATGTTAGGAAATGTAATTAGCTCTGTCCAGTTCACTTTTGGTGTGGTGAAGGTCTCTTGAAATGTACTGCAGCCTGAGGCTCTTAGCTGGCTGGTGAAAGGGAAGAGGAAAATCGTAAGGACCATAAAAATATTTATGCTGAAAGCCATTTCCTGGCAAGGTACACGCTGAGAAGAGCACTCCGCCAACCGAATTTAGCGGGGGCGACAGGCAAAGAAGGCTCAACCCATTATGAAGTATTACTGTGCGCGAACCACAGTGGTTGCCTTTTAGCAAAGAAAAGATCTGAAGGAAAGAGAAAACACAACACTGCTAGTGTGGGATACATTCATTAGGCCCGAAGGAGACCAGATTGAATATTTGCTGAAAATTTAGTAAGCAATTCCATGGCTGGCTCTTAGCAGCCATTTTGGTAGAGGAGGAAAGAACTTGCACATGTGTATGTGAAGACTCTTCCATTAGCCATAAGTAGAAATCAGCCACAAAGTGTTGGAGACTTCCTGCCTTCCTATCTACTCCAAGGGAGAAGTGAACTTCTTTGGTTAACCACAACAGAATCCGTAAGAGTAGGGAATTTGTTAGCATGTTTATTAAATTATCATTGGTGTGAACTCACGATGTTTGTTGCAATTGGCCACTGTGTTGTGTAGAGGGGAATAAGACAGCACTTGCTCCAGTGCCATCATAGTGAACACTTCTTTATAGGACATCGTAGAGAACACTTCTTGGCAAGGACTGAGGCAGTACACTTCGGCTTAGAGCTGCACAGCAAGATGTCCCCAGCTTAGAGAAGAACTCAGATGCCGGTGCCATTACTGCAGCCATTCTCTGCACACGTGCACCACTAGAGTGGCAAGTGTGGCTCGTATTTGCTTCCATTAATGTGAGATGAACGCAAAGTCATTTATCTTGGGTCAAAGTTTCATTTTACTTATCTAATTTTCACCTCCAGCTAGTTGCACCTACGATGCACTTTGGTGTGTGTACTGGTGTTCAGGCAAGCTTTTCCAGGACTTCTCTGCAGCGCATTGAATTATTCACCCATCACTAAACATATTCGTGAACACGGTTTTTATATCATTTGTCTCACGTATCCATCCACCTGTGCCATGGCAACTTCACATGTTTTCAGTTCGTTCTTTCCTCGATAGTTAATTGTATTCTTGATTCAGTGAAGAAAAAATTTTGATGTCATTTAGCAATAAATCAGACTGTTATAATGACCATTAGTTTCTTTCCGTAGTTTAATAGATCCTGTTATCAATATGTCTTTATGAGATGTGGTACCCATATTTCTGATTCGGCCAACCCTGGTAATTTAATTAGACAAGATGTTTTCCGTTGTGCAACTCTGTTTGCTTTTAATTTTCATGGTGTTACTGGGAGCTGTCTATCACTGTATGTCACCGGGGATAGACTCTTTAGCATCTCAGGTGTATGCTAAGTGCTCAAACAACACCTCATGCATGTAAATACGAGTATCTGCGTTTTTTTAAGAGTGTTACTTCTTTGTTTCTGTGTTTACGCATAATTCAGATAAAAGTTTATGATACATGATGTAATGTGTTAATGAAATAGATGTAGAAGAAAATCCAGTATTAAGCCAGTTGGCTATAGACAGTTACAAAATTGTGGGTGGATTTTCATTAGTGAATCATTCAGCCACTGTGTAAACATTAAATCAGACAGTTTCATGTTGATTAGTTGGTTCACTTCTAAGAAACGGTCATTCCACAGTATTTCAAAGCTAGTGACGGACACTGTCTAACTCTTGTGGTGAATACCAGTAGTACTTCTTTCCAAATCTTTGTAACATTCTGTGAATTTTGTTAACTCTCTGATGTTGTCGAAAGTAAACGACTCTTGATTTCACGTTTCTACTTCGCGTGACACGACTTTTCTGCTTATTGAAGAGAGGGATCAGCTGGGCCTGCACATAAACTACATCTACAGTCTTAATTCCTTATTGTTCGTTTGTTATTCTAAAGATCCTCTGAATTTCGAATCATTTGGCTCAGTAGTTTGGGATTTGCTATAGCCCAAGCTACAAATACTGTATCGAAGGTGTCAATATTTGGGATGATTTTTACCAAAGCATTGAAAATAGAGTAGTTCAATTTTCTTCCCTCATATACAAAATAGAAGTGGGACTCTGAGTGCTGTAAGGATACAATTATTGTTCTAGAACAGGTAAATTAATATCACTCATGGAAATAGCTATAAAAAAAAGCAGAGCAGGATTTCACGATGAAATGCCATGATACAAATACAAACACGATTTTTTCTCGTTGAAGCATAAGAAAAGCTTATTGTGTGACCTATTTTACATGCTGTCACTCTCAGTCTTATTACTCGCACAGACTTTACATTGTCTTCTAGTTTTTACAAACATTGGTCAGTGCAGTTAAGGTCAGGGAGCTAAGGTCCTTGAGGTAAGGGAAATTTATCACTTTTCTTCTCTTTGTTTTCTTCAAGATGGCTCCACCATCTCTTGGTAATATGTATGAACTTCTTTTACCTGGTCTTCGATTATCAACCGTTGTGCCACCTGTCTTCTAAATGGTAGCAGAGATATTTTTAGAAATAAAAGACAATTTTGTTGATAAATGATTTATCAACACCGTTTTAGTGTTTTAGAATCAATATTGTAGAACGATCTAAGTGTATCTATATACTACTCATTATTTCTTTATTACAGACTATAACTGTGATGAGACAAGAGATATTTGCTTTTGTGCCCTCTTTTACTTTCCAGCAATACTATTCGTTTCGTTTTCTAGGTAATTAAATGAAAAGGTCACTATTCTATCTTTCCACTTCAACACTAATATGCCCAAATGAGAAATTCTGTGATAAGAAATATTTATTTATAATTGCTTGTCCTCTGCACGTCATTTCTCTCCTAACTGCTATCTGTCCCACTGGTGAGTATTGTTGCTTTGTTTGTTTTCGGTACTTCAAGCAATCTAAGGGATATAAAGTAAATACTTAAATAAATAACTGAGGTTTTGTTTCTCAAATTTTTTGTCAGCTTCAAAACAACAGAACTGCTTTCTTCTCTTCCTGCATATATAAGTAAATCAAATCTAAATTCACTGTTGTCATGTTACGTAGGCTACATAACTTGCTTTATTCAGTAAATGGTCCTTTTTCATAGAGCTTCGACATTTGAAGAATACTATACTCTGATCTACAGCGACACATCTTGTGAGAGCATGAATTGTCGATAAAAGAGCGCAATTTATTCAGATTCCCTTTACGATCTGTACGATTGGCTTGGTTGCCATTAACACGCAACATTGAGAAAGTACTTGCAAAATGGTTTCTACTCAAATATTTCCCTATTAATGGATCATCCAAATCAGAAGATAATGACCAGTAATCTCTCTGTGATCGGAGAGAGCTGTATCTCCTAAAAATGAATTCTGATGAAACTGAGTAATGAATAAATCTGAGTTCAGAGTCTCATTCTCATGCAAACAATACAAGTTTGACTGGTAGGTTATACTTCTTGTAACTGGATCTAGAAGAATGCAAAATCTAAATGTAGATGATTTACAAGCAGCTAACAGCTCTTCAGCCGGCCTGTAAAGCAAAAATGTAGCTTTGTACAAGCTATTTTATCGTATATAAAAATAACAAACGAGAAATCCTAAACTATATGTACTTTCGTAAACTGCATACTCTGGTACTTCCGTGTAGCATCTACCGTCTTCTATTACTTGCTTGTTTCAGGAGATTTTGACTGAACTTTAAAAGGGGCTTGCTCAGGAGGAACACTGCTTTCCCCAACAAGTGGTGTGTGATTCTTTAGGGGCGCTCAAGGCCGTGCTTATCAGCGCCCTTGCCAGGTTGCATGTAGCACGGACATATATAAACATAATGCATTCAAGAACATAACTACTGTATTAAAGCTCCGTAATGTTCAAATCAATCTCCGTGTTCATTACTGCTTCACTTATGATGAGGAAATCATCGACTCGTTTTATTTTGCTTCAGATTTTTAAATTCCTGACAAAATCCCTTATTACGCAGGTTCTTTGTGGGGAAAGAGGTTCAAACGTAAAACTGAATTCGAACACACCCAAAACTAGGGTCATAGAAACTAATACGTACAAATGACCTACAGGATTAGACCGGAAGCTCCACGAGGCCGTCGGTCGATAATGCTGTTATGTACAAAGAAGTCACAACGCTAGAAAATTGCAGAGAAATGCAAGAATACTTGTAGAGTATCGACTCTTGTAACAGGACTTAGGAGTTGAACCCCACCATAAACGAAAGTACCGTGTTGAGCATAAGTGGTTGGAAAGAGCCATTATTGTACGATTAAATAATTGCGCAACACTCACTAGAAGGAGAAACATCCATTAAATATCTGTGTGCGCACCACCGATCTAAAGTTTTCGATCACCTACCACAACTACGGATTTGTGGTTAAACAGGGATTTTGTTTTGAATATTCTATCGCGTCCCCATTCTGATAATATAATCAGTATAAACATGTAACTTCTACGTGATTCTGTTGTGTATTTGGTTGTCCCCATAGAGGGGCGCTGATGAATATCCACAACAGTGATGTGCCTAAGACCGTTCCATTTGAATAGGCCTCATTCCTTCTGACGTCTGTGTGGAAATCAGTTCGTCTTAGTTTACAGTACATTGTGTGCGTCTAGCAGCGTGTCCATGTTACTTTCTAAGAGGATGGCAGCAGGAGTTTGCAACTGAAGAACGTGCTCTGCATCAGGAAGGCTATTCTGTTAGGACAATAGCAACAAAGTTGGCAAGCCCATTTTACAGTGGTCTATACATTGCAGCGGTTCAAGCAAACTGCTTCCAATGCAAGTGTTTCGCGATCTGGTAGCTTCGGAGGAACATCACACAGGAAACACCAGTATATATGTGAACAGAGTAAACGTCAGAGGATTCAGACTACACCTGAAAGTCGCGAGGAAGTATGTGAACAGCTCCACCCTCTGTTTCTAAAGTGCAACACCTTCGTCTTGAACAAGGCTTGACGAGGTGCATAGCGTCCAAAAAAAACTTTATTACGCAAACAAAATAAGGTGAAAAGATTGCGATGGGCACAGAAACATAAAAACTGGAGTGTGCTCCAACGGTCAAAGGTGTCATTCACGGCCGAATCTAAGTATTAAATATTTGGAAGCTATCGTCGGTGCTTGATTGTCTAGTTCGTGGAGAAATTATGAAGAGTCAGTGTGTGACGCCAATGGTGAAGCATGGTGGAGCGTCGTTCATGGGATGGGGATGTGTTGTGAGTGATGAGGTTGGTGATCTAGTGAGAATTAATGTAACATTAAAGAACGAAGGATACCACAGGATACTGATCAGCACAGGAGTTCCATCTGGCAAGAGACTCATTGGTCGTGGGTTTGTTCTGCTGGAGGTCAATGATCCCAAACATGGTTCTAAATTGTGCAGAGCGTATGTCAATAGATCAGAGAAATGTGGGGAACTGAAGAAGGTGTTTCGGCCAAGTCTACTGAGCTGTGGCGCCATTAAGTTAGTAAATTGTTCTGCCTGGCGCCACTAGCTCAAGGGTAGTATCGACTATCACTCTTGCCAGTATCTATGATGAAGAGTTGGTATCTGTGGGTTGTGTCCTCAGAAGCTCTTTGCTTGCTCGTATATATACAGGTTCGCTGGCCCGAGTGAGGAGGCACCAAGTTTGGGGATTGGCGGTAGCGTCGCGAAAAGGGGCAGACGCAGTCGCGAAGTCCGAGTAGCTGAAGCCAAGACCTATTCAAGGAGGGCCAGCGCGGAGTTGAGATACCAGAGCACTTCACCGGGGTCAGCGTCGACCACAAGCAGCAGGCCGACATCCCGTCGGTTGGTTGGCAACATTCGTGTCGGACGACCGCTCGTGGCCTGGCTGCCCCCTTCTATCCGGCTGTCATCCGCACCACTCAGTAATCGCTGAGACGCACGTGGACCCATGGAGCTACTTGCTGATAAAGGTGAGTAACATTCTGTAATCCTCGTGGTGATTGGTGTCATTGTCTACCCGACCTCCTAATTATTTTCTGGTTTGTAATCGACCCTCAGAGTTTTACTCGGTCGGCTCTTTGGTGGTAAACATAGGCCATAGTATTGTACTAAGACACTGGTTGTCGTTTAAAAATTTGCTCGTATATTGCCTTTCTTTATTATTTTCTGGTTTGTACCCGACCCTCAGAGTTTTGCTCGGTCAGCTCTTTGGTCGTAAATGTAGACCGTAGTATTGTACTAGACACTAGTTGTTTGAAAATTTGTTCTGACATTGTATTGCCCTTCCTTTCTAGTTTATAGCCGATCATTAATGATTTAATGATTCAGCTCCTGGTCGGAAATACAGTCTTAAGAACTGTACCAAGGCATAGGTTGCCGTTAAGCAAACAGGGGTCTTGTGGTCACATTTAGATGTTAACCGGTTCAATTCATTGATTGTAATTGTATTTGAGATAATCTGAGCTACCTGTTTCACTAAGCAATGAGTTCCAGTCTTTGAAAGACCGGGTCATTGTTGGTGTGTTTTTAACTGGATCTTGTGGTTCCGCCGAGTGAGTTCTCTTGTAATAAGTGCTCCTACGCTATGTTTTAAAACGATCCCTCAGAGCGGCCTTCATAACTGAGAAGCAATTTAACTTTTGAGATATTAACAGCCAACTGTCACCAGAGCTTTAGTCAGAATAAGATTGTCGAAAGGGACGAATTGAGATCCAATCGCACCTAGGTTGCTGATTGAAATGAAAAGGTTGCTAACTTTGAAGCAAGCCTTATCCTTGTCATAAGTGTTTCCTTATTTGTTTAACCTTTAAGCATAGGTGCGCATCTTAACCCCGAACCTTAGATTACAGTTTCCAAATTAAAAAAATAAAAATTTTACGTCATCTGTTTGAGTAATTGAAACACTCTTGTCAACAATATTACTTACCTGTTTTCATGTGTTGCAGAAGGACATTTAATAAGACAGACTGTGTCCACCGTGGTAGTAAACACCGCTGTTTCACCTGATAACGAATGGTTCAAATGGCTCTAAGCACTATGGGACTTAACTGCTGTGGTCATCAGTCCCCTAGAACTTAGAACTACTTAAACCTAACTGACCTAAGGACATCACACACATCCATGCCAGAGGCAGGATTCGAACCTGCGACCGTAGCGGTCGCGCGGTTCCAGACTGCAGCGCCTAGAACCGCTCGGCCACTTGGCCGGCACCTGATAACGGGCGGGCTGCCGGTCCGGGTCCTTGTAATCATTGTCATGTTTGATTTCTCTTGTAAAAGCCTATTCATTTCACAAATTTGTTAATTTGTAAAGAAAACACATTTATGATTATATATCGTTAAGTAAACAGGATGTGTGAAAAAGAAGTTACGTTGGTGGGTCCTCCCTTCCACATTTTCCTTAATACCAGTAAATACCCACGTTTCATCCATCACCTGACTTAAATCCCATTGAACTCTTGTTGGATGTACTTGACGGGGAGGTCAGGAAAATGGGACCATCTAATGTTGGAGGTCTATGGAATAATCAGTACGTGCACGAACACTACAAAATTTTATCACCAGAATGCCGAAAGCTTGTTCAGGTTCTCTAAGGGCAAAAGGTGCATACTTTGAAGAGGCTAAGATTTAAACCATACTAAACTTTACTTAATGATCCAGAGAGGAAATATTTACTTTGTTAGTCTATATAATTTTAATGGTGTTTTTGTGCACTGAAATAAATTGTAAAGCTTTTGTCAGGGGTGATCGAAAACTTTTGACCTGTAGTGTGTGTGCATGAAACGATTTAATGTGGAATAACCACATAAGACTAATCGCAGAGGAGATATCAGACTGATAGTCATCGGAACAATCTTTGGGAGTATGGTTCACCCATTTCTGTCCGATATTTGAACGTTGCTCGTCACTCTGGGGCCCTTACCATAAAGGTTAGAGAAGACCCAAACAAGAGCAACGCGTTCGCCACATGTTTTTTGGTAAGCGCCAAGGCATCACGGATATGCTCATCGAAATTCAATGGCACACGTTATAAGAGAAGCATTGTGGTACGGTGTGGGCTACAACTAGAGTTCCAAGACTCTACGTCCCTAGAAGAGTCAACCAATATATTTCATCTTCCCACTTTAATGTCGCGTTGAGAGACCGTGAAGGTAAAAATAGGGTGATGCGAGCTCGCACGCGTACATACCATCGACCATTCTTCCTGTGCAGCATAGCACATACAACCAAAAGGTGTCTTCCGAAGTTTATATTCAGATACAGATGTTATTAGGCCTTGCTTTTAAGCTAGACGCATCGTATTGTGGTAGGTCGCAGACAGCGTAAGTTAAAAAGGTTGTTGTGCTAATACATACTGACAAACTACCAAACGTGTGGAGTACCTACGCAGATTTCATTATCTCTTGTAAATATTGGATCGAGGGCCGTAAATCGTGTAGTTTGTGGACAATGCAGTCCAGCTGGCAATCTCTGCTCAACCAGCCACACAGTGATCAAGAGCTCATTGTTGGTGCATTTACTTCCCTTGCTCTCTTGTGTTTACATGCACTTGTGCCTTACAGTGGGGGGATGCGGAACAAAATGGGCACTGGAGCGTTTTGGAGGGGCTGCGATAATACGATTTCGTCTACGTAGCTCGGAGCATGGGAAATGGCAGACTGGGGAAGGGGGGCTTATAATATGGAGCACTCACACTCTGTAAACAATGTGAGACCTGCGGGACAGTATCTACGCAAGTGTTGTATTAAGGAAAGTACACATATATCATTTTGTTTGATGTTTTTATAAGGAGAAGAGGAAGGAGGAGGGACGAAACTACAGTCTTTTACGTTGTGAGGACTTCTGCAGACGTCAGTATACTAGCTCGGGACAATCATTTGGCGATGAGTACGTACAACTGTTGTTTTACAAACAAATCAATGCAGTTCTTGGCCGCAGGGTTATGTTTCGGATGGCGTACTGCTAGGTTTTCGTAAATTAATTATTCAATTTTCAATTAATATAGAGTCTTCCCCAATTACTTTCCATATCCTCGTTCAGTCTCAACAAATGTTTTACATTTTCTGGTATCTCGAACAGTTTAGCCACGCACCCTTCCACGACACTACTTACGAAGTGCAAAAGCCACAATATTGGATAACAAATTACAGCTGTTCCAAAAAAATGGCTCTGAGGACTATGGGACTTAACATCTGAGGTCATCAGTCCCCTAGCACTTAGAACTACTTAAACCTAACTAACCTAAGGACATAACACTCATCCATGCCCGAGGCAGGATTCGAACCTGCGACGGTAGCGGTCTCGCGGTTCCAGACTGAAGCGCGTAGAACCGCTCGGCCACACCGGCCCGCTCAGCTGTTTTCTCACAGCCTTACTTTTCTTTTCTTCAGAAAAATAGAATTGCTAAATCTTTCAATTGTGCCTAATTCGTCTTTGATAATTGATGTCAAACTACATTCATTACTGGAACAAGATCTTCCCAAACGACTTCTTTTCTTCTGAAATATCAATAACTGAAGTACTCTGTCACAATCCACATAAGCTTCACGGCTAGGTTGCCGAAACACTTCCGATATGAAATAAACAATTCACCAACCATTCTCGCAGAGGTCATAACAGCTACTGCAAAATCACCCTGCTAAAATGCCAATAACTGATAGAAAGGAAGTTAACTAACGATCCCAATCAGGCCACTATGCAGAGAGAATCGTTGTCCCAAAAATAGTGGTGAATGTCTTCCTTTATGTACTGTCATTTTCGGTTATCTGGTGGCTACCGGTTTCACATATCTCAGATGTCATTGAACAATTTGAAGAAGTTGTCATGGAGGGGGAGGCTGTACGGCACGCTATTGTCTGTGCGGCCCTGTTGGCTTATTGGAAGGCAGCTCTAGTAAGTGACTGGTAGAAGGTAGCGCATTGGCTTTCTGTTTCCTGTGCCACTGTGGTAAATGATTGGTAGGTAAACGTCTGTTGCTGGTTGTAAGGCAACAGGAAATCGGCAGTTTGTATCCAGGTTATGTTGTTTTCCTGCAGCGAGACGTTCAACTCTCAAGGCACTTCTCTTGGCTTAACGCCTCAACCTGTAATGGATGAAACGAACATTTCAATTCTTACTTTGGATGTCTGCTGGGAAGAAATACACCACGTTCCAAAAATATGTTCTGGAACATAACATTGTAATTACTAACTGCTTCGACTTTCGTGGCGTGTGACATTATACAGAAGACAATGTTTTTACTACAGCAGCCGTCTTGCTAAAAGTTGCTGAGTAACTATTTTCTTCAACAAAACTTTCCGTTCAAAAACTGTAACCGGGGGAATAATGAGAATGAAGTGTTTGTTGCTATTATTGTGCTTTAAACTAAATTCTAAATATACTGCTCGCAATGCTAGAAATCACAGATTAATGCCATCAGAATACTACGGCGTCAATACATTCATCGCAATAACATTTTGATGGATCATTGCGATGTTTCTCACAGCAGCCTTTTGTTCGTCGGTGGTTTTGTGAACAAACAGAAGTAAATCCAATTTTTCGGCGTGCATTGTTCTTAGACAAACCAACCTTCACGAATCATGGTAGATTCCATAAACACAACGTGTATTACTGGAACCAGGAAAACCCTTCCTCGTCGCGTGACGTTAAACATTAGTGTCCTCGATCAGTAACCACCTAATGAGTAACTGCAAAATTGTGGTCTCTGTTGTTTTGATGGCGTTTCGGACGAACAAAAGTTTCTAAATTTTCTGGAGGACGAATTTCCGTTATTGCTTCATGGACGCAGAATTACGCGATTCCAGCACGATGATTGCACAGCACGTTAATTGCTAGTAACTGGGGAAGTTTTAAATCTAAGTTACAATTATCTCTCGGAAGGAATGATACAATAAATTGGCCTGCTAGATCATCAGTTCTCACATAAGCTGAGTTTTTTTCTCTGAATTTTCTTAAAATAGGAAATGTACGAACACTTGTGCAAAAAAGATGGAATATATTACTAATTCCTGCAGAAGCAATGACGAGAAAATACTACTGCCTGGTCAGGAATCGCTTAGGACGGAGATCAATGAATGTACTGAAGTTGAAGCTTGTCGTTTCTGACGCGTTGGGGAACAGTGTGGCGCAGAAAACGGTGTTATTGGAAGCTATATGGGGATTATGCGGATTTAAACCTTTAATTAAAAGTAAATTACTATTAGTGAAAAAATTAAGAACAACGTAGTGCCCTGAGCGCATACATGAGATGGAACACACTAGTAAATATTAAGAAAGCACTAACCTGACACACAGCCCCTTGGAGATCAAAAACTTACAACGAAGGTAGCACAAATTATCATAGGGAAGTAACCGTACACATACTCTAAGTAGCCTCTTTGTATGTTGGCAGCGCTATAGACTGTGTTAATATCGCTGACAGCGCTCTGCGCCCTCGGCAAGAAGTTCTGTGGTTGGATGGACTAGCTGTTAGCGAGTGGATATAGTAGTGTATGAACATGATATTCTTAGTGGAAACTCTGTGTTGGGAGGGCGCACATTGTAAAGTGAGATGAAATGATGTGTTTATAAGAGAAAATGCAAGGAAATGTATGATGCTGTATGTCTGGTTGATAACGTTTGGTCAGTGGAATTATTGACAACTATATAATTTCACATGAATAAGGTAAAATTTTCTAAATACATTGTTTGTTCTTCAACAAAATCTTTCTTATCTAACCATGTGCCTCCTAGCAGTTAGAGTCTATAGTAGTTAGAATCTTTTTATTTATCTGGCTGCAGTTGCCACTTGCTGTAATTGCTTGTAGTTCGTGTTATGAAGATTTTCTGTGAGGTAAGGGACTAATGAGAAAGAGTGTGGTTCGCACTGTCAGGATTCGTGACTGAAATGAGTGTAGGCAATCAACAGAGTTGCAGGTAGTTTAATATTTCTTTTATTCAATATTTTTTGGATTTGTTTTGTTGTTAGGATTTCTTGCAATTGAGAGCCATTCTTTCGTGTTAATTACTAAAAGTCGTGTTGGCAATGTATAGCAATCAGATTGAGTTGGATTTGTATATTGTGCACTAACCAAGACGACGCATCTTGCCTCATCTGCACTCAGCAACCAGCAGATATGCGCGCCGTCTGGAACATCAGAAATTCATGAGCAGCACCGGCCACAACTGCGAGGTGCCGGCCGCGGTGGTCTCGCGGTTCTAGGCGCGCAGTCCGGAACCGCGCGACTGCTACGGTCGCAGGTTCGAATCCTGCCTCGGGCATGGATGTGTGTGATGTCCTTAGGTTAGTTAGGTTTAAGTAGTTGTAAGTTCTAGGGGACTGATGACCACAGTAGTTAAGTCTCATAGTGCTCAGAGCCAACTGCGAGGTAGAGCAGGAATTAAAGTGTGCCATCAAATTATTAATTCACGGCGCAACAGTAAATCTTTTTTGGATATTTCTTCCAGATGTTATATACAATGTGTAAGGTGGTTATAATTTCGCACCTTACAAGCACTCATCTACACACTTTGCCGTGATTTAAAACCAGAATTAGGTATAATTTGATAGGTTGTACATCGTATATATGAATATTTAAAGAAGACTGTCATTGTCACGTACACCTTGTAAATATTTGTTAATGCTTATCGCATAAAGGGTGATGGGGTGCCTTTATTATCAAAACAGCATAATGAATGATTGCCTTTACTACTAGAGGTTGGAAAGACAATGGAAATGAAACGGCAGACGTAGCTCGAACCCTGGGTGGAAAAGCCCGCACAGGTGTGCTGGTCCTGCTGATCACAGGAAGTAGACAAGATGGGGCACCTGAGCGCTGAAGCACAATACAGCAGCGACCGGCCGGTGTTGTAGCGAACCCGAAAAGAAACCCGGATAATACTTCAAAAATGGTTCAAATGGCTCTGAGCACTATTGAACTCAACTGCTGAGGTCATTAGTCCCCTAGAACTTAGAAGTAGTTAAACCTAACTAACCTAAGGACATCACAAACATCCATGCCCGAGGCAGGATTCGAACCTGCGACCGTAGCGGTCTTGCGGTTCCAGACTGCAGCGCCATTAACCGCACGGCCACTTCGGCCGGCGATAATACTTCGGAAACTCAGAAAATCTCGGACGCAGCAGAGAGGAATGAGGAAGCATTACCTCGGAAATCACGCAGGCTGGGTTATTTCCGAGGATTTTTACTCTGAGAGGCGTACCATTTTATCTATTCCTAATTAACGAGGGTAGATATTTTCTCGCCAACTTTCCGTGCTGACGACAAAAGACTAAAATATGGGTGGTCGGCGTTCAGAAGAAACTGCAGAGAGGGAGAATATTCTGTGGTTTCGAGAACATGATTCGCCTTCTGCAGTTACGAGGGAGGGGAGCCGAGCTTCACTGGGAAGTCAGCAGTGGAGAGAAAGTAGTCTTCCATTATGAGCGCGCGTGTTTGACGGTCCCTTAGTATCAGCTTTTATTGGTACAGACGGACTTGATGTCTCCGCTCTCGGGAGATTTTATTGTTAGAATGGTTAGGCACTGTACTGTTGCGAACATGTATGATTCTGGACTTCGCCTCCGGGTAGGGAGTCGTCGTTGAGTATGCAGTTCCGTGACTGAGAGCACTTCCTCTGTCTATACTCACGTAGAGAGGTTACCTGAACTCCGTCCTTGTGGCTGGGAGTTCGCGTTTCTCGTCTGTAGAACACAGAGAGGAGAAGACAGGACTCGATTATACTAGTCAGAAGACTGCCTTCCGCTATCCTAGTGTTTGAAAGAGTTTTTATTTTGAGGCTGGAGTTCTTCCATCGTCGCAGACGTGTATGAGAACCATCACTCCGACGCACCAGACGCAGTATATACGGTGATATTGCTAATTGCTTTGGCTTATTAGGGCACGAAGATGACGTGCTACAGACGCGAAATTTAACGGACGGGAAGAAGATGCTGTGATATGCAAATGATTAGCTTTTCAGAGCATTCACACAAGGCTGCCGCCGGTGGCGACACCTACAACGTGCTGACATGAGGAAAGTTTCCAACCGATTTCTCATAAACAAATAGCAGTTGACCGGCGTTGCCTGGTGAAACGTTGTTGTGATGCCTCGTGTAAGGAGGAGAAATGCGTACAATCACGTATTCGACTTTGATAAAGCTCGGATTGTAACCTATCGCCATTGCGGTTTATCGTATCGCGACATTGCTGCTCGCGTTGGTCGAGATCCAATGACTGTTAGCAGAATATGGATCGGTGGGTTCAGGAGGGTAATACGGAACGCCGTGCTGAATCCCAACGGCCTCGTATCACCAGCAGTCGAGATGCCAGGCATCTTATCCGCGTGGCTGTAACGTATCGTGCAGCCACGTCTCGATCCCTGAGTCAACACATGAGGACGTTTGCAAGACAACAACCATCTGCACGAATAGTTCGACGACGTTTGCAGCAGCATGGACTATCAGCTCGTAGACCATGGCTGCGGTTATCCTTGACGCTGGATTACAGACAGGAGCGCTTGCGAAGGTGTACTCAACGACAAACCTGGGTGCACGAATGGCAAAACGTCATTTTTTCTGTTTACAGCATCATGATGGTCGCATCCGTGTTTGGTGACATCGCGGTGAACGCACACTGGAAGCGCGTATTCATCATCGCCAGACTGGCGTATCACCCGGCGTGATGGTATGGGGTGCCACTGGTTGCACGTCTCGGTCACCTCTTGTTCGCATTGACGGCACTTTGAACAGTGGACGTTACATTTCAGATGTGTTACGACCCATGGCTCTACCCTTCATTCGATCCCTGCGAAACCCTACATTTCAGCAGGATAATGAACGACCACATGTTGCAGGTCCTGTACGGGCCTTTCTGGACACAGAAAATGTTCGACTGCTGCCGTGGCCAGCACATTCTCCAGATCTCTCACCAATTTGAAACGTCTGGTCAATGGTGGCCGAGCAACTGGCTCGTCACAATACGCCAGTCACTACTCTTGATGAACTGTGGTATCGTGTTGAAGCTGCATGGGCAGCTGTACCTGTACACGCCATCCAAACTTTGTTTGACTCAATGCCCAGGCGTATTAAGGCCGTTATTACGGCCAGAGGTTTTATTCTGGGTACTGATTTCTCAGGATATATGCACCCAAATTGAGTGAAAATGTAATGACATGTCAGTTCTAGTATAATGTATTTGTCCAATGAATACCCGTTTATCATCTGAATTTCTTCTTGGTGTAGCAATTTTAATGGCCAGCAGTGTATTTTGTGCCTGGAGTTCTACCACTGCAGATGTATATGAGAACCATCACTCCGACGCACCGGACGCATTGTATACGGCGATATTGTTAATTGCTTTGGCTTAATAGGGCTATAAAGCTAAACTGCTGTGATCGCGTAATTTTTATTGCTACTGAGGTTGCACAGCACTGTAGATCATCTTTGAAAGTAGTGTCTTCTAGTGTTTGGTACGTAGGTGACGTCAGTCATTGCCTGCTATTTATATTAGATAGCGTAGGCATAAAAAGGGGCAGATTTGGGCAATTGATCAACCATAATAGTTAGGAAATCCATTTGTATATCTTTATGTCCATTGGACATCGATATATAAACATTTGTAATATATAAAGCGGTTCTAATCCACAATAAATTAATGAGCAGAAACAGCATTTATCATTTGTAGTTAGAAGATCCCTTAATAATTCATTTATGTTTATTTTGTAATTTATACAGGATGTTACAAAAAGGTACGGCCAAACTTTCAGGAAACATTCTTCACACACAAATAAAGAAAAGATGTTATGTGGACATGTGTCCGGAAACGCTTAATTTCCATGTTAGAGCTCATTTTAGTTTCGTCAGTATGTTCTTCCACCTACGCTCAGTGGAGCACGTTATCATGATTTCATACGGGTTACTCTACCTGTGCTGCTAGAACATGTGCCTTTACAAGTACGACACAACATGTGGTTCATGCACGATGGAGCTCCTGCACATTTCAGTCGAAGTGTTCGTACGCTTCTCAACAACAGAATCGGTGACCGATGGATTGGTAGAGGCGGACCAATTCCATGGCCTCTACGCTCTCCTGACCTCAACCCCCTTGACTTTCATTTATGGGGGCATTTGAAAGCTCTTGTCTACGCAACCCCGGTACCAAATGTAGAGACTCTTCGTGCTCGTATTGTGGACGGCTGTGATACAATACACCATTCTCCAGGGCTGCATCAGCGCATCAGGGATTCCATGCGACGGAGGGTGGATGCTAACGGAGGACATTTTGAACATTTCCTGTAACAAAGTGTTTGAAGTCACGCTGGTACGTTCTGTTGCTGTGTGTTTCCATTCCATGATTAATGTGCTTTGAAGAGAAGTAATGAAATGCGCTCTAACATGGAAAGTAAGCGTTTCCGGACACATGTCACATAAGATCTTTTCTTTATTTGTGTGTGAGGAATGTTTCCTGAAAGTTTGGCCGTACCTTTTTGTAACACCCTGTGTATTAAAGAGCAAGAAGGAGGAGATAATACGACCATAGATGTGAAGTCCCATAGTGCTCAGAGCCATTTGAGCTATTTTTTGAGGAGATAATATCACCATTAAGAGACCCTAAGGTCTGTTTCAGACAGGGCCAAATCTTCATTTTCCCGTTCAGCATTTTCCGTTGCGCACATTCATTTTACACCCACTTGGAGTAGCATCTTGTGAATGAGTTTCTATAAATGAAAGTGAAAAACTAAGAACTTTTGATTTGGAAGTTTGTGGATACTGCCATCTAGAAGATCCCAGTCATTTACGTGAATTTCGTCTTTAAACTTTTTGTAACATTACGGCGTCATATTGAGCTCCGGTGTTTTGGCCTTCCCGATGCGGCCGGCAGCTGAGAAGACTGCGCAGCCGAAGAGCGCTGGCTGGTTGTCCGCCATCGGTGAGAGACGGTGCTATGGGGGATGACGCGAGGCAGTTCGGTGCTCCTCAAAGAGGAGCTGACTAGATTTTCGGTCGACGTCCAGGAAGGAGTAAACGGGTCCTGCACACTGAAGTGGGGTGAACGGAGGACGTGTGCGGACATTGGCTGTGGGGGTCCGGGTTGTGCACACCTGATGGCAAATGGTCGGTACAGAGGATAAGGGCAGAATGACGTTGGAGTTAGTTGTTGTGAAAATTTGCTGCCGACAGTGTTCTGCTCGCTTGGGATGAAATATTGTGTCTGTTGTAAGCACTCTGCGGTGGGTACTACATATTTAACTGTGTCTGAAAATTTTGTCCTAGGCGGTGAGAGTTTTGTTAACTCGATGTATATTGACGAACTTGTCTGTTGCGGCAGTTCGAGTGTTCTGAACTTGTAATGCTTTCTTGCCGCTGGTGTTACTACATGCATGAAGAAATGAACCTAGCGTTGCACTGAAAATAAAAGTGAAGCCTTTACTATACTTGTCAGTTGCGCCGAAGCAGTGACTTGGACGGAAATTATCCACGAATGTTCAAATGTTTCAGATGGCTCTGAGCACTATGGAACTTAATATCTGAGGTCATCAGTTCCCTAGAACTTAGAACTACTTAAACCTAACTAACCTAAAGACATCACACACATCCATGCCCGCGGCAGGATTCGAACCTGCGACCGTAGCAGTCACGCGGTTCCGGACTGAAGTGTCTAGAACCGTTCGGCCACAGCGACCGGCTCCACAAATGTGTTAACTGGTTAGATTGTTATTCTAACTGAGCTTTCTAGTTAAGTTATCGAACTGTTGTGGATCTTTTCATGTGTGAGATACTGACTAATTACAGTTGTTTATACCTTGGAATATGACACAAAAAGAAGTTTGCTTGTGCATGTCTTTGTGTCCTTGGTTAGAAACATTAACCCGGGTTGCTACTGTTGTAGAATTAGTCTTCGGAGATGTCTGATCAAGGAAATTGTGATTTTGCGTGCTCTTAGAACATGACTTTCTTGGGTGGTTAGGACTTATTTGATGGCTTATTTGTTCGGCCGATCAGCGGTTAGGGTGTAATTAGAAACATTGGCTCAGATAGCTGAGTTGGCGATGAATGAAATTTGAACCAAGTCGATAATGTCGGCTTGTCATTTGCAACCTTTTTTCCTGCTTGTTTTGTTAACTGTGCAAGAGTTGGAAATCTGAACTATCGAATCTGTGTTTGTAAAGACCATTTTCTTTGACATTTGTAACAGGCTTTGGAAAAATGCGTAAAGTTAAGCTGTCAAGATACGTTGAAATCTTTATAAGAAAAGCTGTTGGGTACCAAATTGTATCTTATAGGCGTTGAACTGTCACTGTGTGACATATATTGTAACATTTTTTGCAGCTGATGCCTAATGTTGCTAAATTCTAGTACCTGTTGGCTACTAATAAGGAAAACAAGTGACTGATATTTCATTTGTATTCTGGATATTCGTTGATATTATGGATTTTATTTCTTGTTTTTAAATTGTTGCAACTTTTTCAAATTTGATGTTAGTATTCTACCCGTGTCTAACGCCTTCCTGGAAGACAAGGTTGCCAAAAGAAAATAAATGAAAATTGTGTGAGCATGTATTCTCCTTTGAACGCAGCACCACCCACCCCACACAGCAATCCTGTCCTTTTTACACTTTTCTTTTGGCATATGTATTTCTACAAAAAATTCGGTTTCTCTAATGATTCACCCTCCAAATGCAGCAAAAACTTAGAAGTAATCAATAGAAGCAGTCTAGTATTTTTTAGGAGCGCCGGGGTGTGTTGTCGATAAATTATTCATGTCTGAACCAGGAAAATTAATGAAATCGTTACCAGGATCTCCAGACGCAAAGGAACAGAATCTCCTACAAAACTGCTGAGGGAATGTATCCAAAAGAGTCCGTTTTGCTGTGCAGTGCTGCGATCCAGCCTTTGGTCAGAATAATATTAGTCCTTAACGAGAATAAAAAGAAATAGTATGGAAGCGCCATAGAGCGTTGCATTAACAGCCACGGTTCGGTAGCCGAAGGTGTGGTGACGTGAGGGTCACAATAACAGACACGCTAGTGGATCGCGCAACGAGGATAGCCGAGCTCAGTCGTATACAGTGCAGTGCTGGGGTAGCTATGCAGTAAGTCGAGCGGTGTCACTACACCAGGGCGGGAATGTGACTTGGCACCAGGTTTTAGTGAAATAAATGCGCACTGTAGGCATATAAATACGACTGGATTTTGTGGTAGAGATCAGGTATCAGCGCCGGAAGCCAGCATAACCATCATGACACAAGAGTGACGTCAGACGGAGAGACGAATGGGCTCTGTCAGCTGCAGCACTCGGTTCGAGACCGGGCTGCTCTTGCCGTCTGCACTAGGTTCTTCAAGGGACTTAGTTTCACCGCCCTGTCGACCTTGTCGTCCGTGATTGCCGCCACCGACGCTGAGTCCCTAGTGAGACTTTGCGTCACAGTGCCAGGCACTGGCTAACTTCTCTCCGAGAGCAGCAGACACCACATGCCGCGACCACGGCTGCATGCAAAGCCGAAGGGCCGTCTCCCGAGTGGGAGCCATCGCCGCCGACGTCGACAGCTATGGACTACAGAGGCTGCCGGCCTCAGTAGACAGAAGCTGCCGCTCACTCATCAGCCACACCAGGGTCACCACCACTCACCACCCAACTGCTTGAGTTGCGTGACCATGAACCCCCAGACTATGCACAGAAGGCTATGTTGTATGGGGCTGCCTTGGCATGCAGTGACTTCTTCCATTTTCTCCATATGACGAGTCAGTTTTGCGAACAATGCTTTCAAGGCGATAAAAAAATTGAGAGAAAAATGTAATACAGGATAAATCACCTAAACCTTGCACCGCAGATACTGCAAAAATAGAAAGTGGATTGGTAGTCAGGGTCTCGTACTGTTAACTAATAAACAGAGAGCTGACCACACGCCTCTGTCTGTCCAGATGGTGCTGCTGGATGCGCTGGATGGTCATTTTGAATACAACCTGTGATGACCAGTTGTCCCGCTGCTGGTCGGAATCCGCGTAAATAGAGTAAGCACTTGTGTTGTTTTGGAGTGTGTGCTACCACAGGTATTGTACAAGCGTCGGTGTGGGAACTTTTAAAAAGGCGATATCTCGTAAATAAGTCGCACTGGAATCCTACAACAAACGCCACTGACATTCTAATTTACCGTACTTTTAATTCGTTAAAGTCATAGGTTTTGTTCCATTTGAAAAAGTGTATGTTTCCACAAAAAAAATCACTTTCTATTATGACTGTCTGTTTATTGGTTAACAATACGAGCCAAACAGTTCTGAGAAAACCACCCATCAATAGCACTTTCCATTTTCTAATCTTTGCGCTGCAAGTTTTAGGCGATTCACCTTGTATATTGCCGGTTACTCCCCACTGGTACATGTTCGAAAAAAATGATATTACATAAAATCGATTGTCGATAAAATAATTATTTGTTTCATAATGGTTGCAATCTTCTGATAATGTTCAATTTTCATAAAGCCATTTATGACAGCATCCAAGCAAAATCCATACTTTGACGTCAAATAACATAAGAGCCATCCTGCAATGCTGTCTTCGATAGTAAATACACTATACAGTCAATTGTAAGTCTTCGTGAGCTGCCCCAGTTAGGGTCTACCTTATCGTGATCAGTAAGTTGAAATCGGATGTATATACGAGTAAACAACTTAAGACCCTTGCCGTAAATACTTACTTCGACTTGCAAGAGGAAAAATTGGAAATTTGTGGAAAGGTCTTATGGAACCAAACTGCAGAGGTCATCGGTCCCTAGGCCTACACACTACTTAATCTAACTTAAATTAACTTACAGTATGGACAACATACATACCCGTGCCCGAGGGAGGACTCGAACCTTTGACGGGGGGAGCCGCGCAGACCGTGACAAGGCGCCTCAGACTGCGCGGCTACCCCGCCTTGCAAGAGGTCAATGAATACATAAGTATACACTCCCTCTTTCACACACTAGCCGAACTGCACCAAGACAAGAATACCTTGAAACTTCTGAAAGCGATGCTTACCAGCACAACATCCAAAGTGAAATTCAGAGGAGGAATGTCAGAGAAATTTAAGATCAGAAGTGGCGTTGGACAAATTCTCTCCAGCTGCCTGCTAGAGAAAATTATTCGTGAATAGAGGAATCAAATTTCTTCCCTTTAGAGTATCGCCTCGTTTGTGCGACTGGATTCGTCGCACTGGATTCGTGTCTTTCTGTCAGAAAGTTCACAGTTTCTAGTAACTGACAGTAAGCCATCGAGTGAAACAGAAATGATTTCTGGGCTTCCCCAAGGAAGTGTTCTGGGCCCTTACTGCTCTTAATCTACTCAAACAATTAACGGGAAAATCTGAGCAACCATCTCAGGTTGATTACAAAATGATTGCCCGCAGCTCGTGGTCGTGCGGTAGCGTTCTCGCTTCCCACGCCCGGGTTCGATTCCCGGCGGGGTCAGGGATTTTCTCTGCCTCGTGATGGCTGGGTGTTGTGTGATGTCCTTAGGTTAGTTAGGTTTGAGTAGTTCTAAGTTCTAGAGGACTGATGACCATAGATGTTAAGTCCCATAGTGCTCAGAGCCATTTGAACCATTTTGAACAAAATGATTTATATCTGCAGAGTGCGAAAAACGGCAATTGACTCTGAAAAACAATAAGTGTGAGGTCCTTCATGTAAATATTAGAAATATCGTTAAATTTATGTTAAACGATAACTCACATAAAATTAAAGGTAGTCGATTCAACTAAATACCTACGGATTACAATTACGAGAAACTTAAACTGAAAAAATCGCATAGAAAATTTTGTGGGGAAAGCGAACTGAAGACTGCAACTTTTAGGAGGAAGACTTAGAAGATGGTACTAAGGTACTACAGAGACTGCCTACACTATCCTTATCCGTCATCTTCTGGACTACTGCTGGGTGGTGCGGGCTCCTTACCAGTTAATACTGAGGGAGGGCACTGTAAATGTTCAAAGAAGGGCTTCTCGTTTTGTATTATCTCAAAAATGTCAACGATGTGGCAATTATTAAAACCAATACGATTTTCGTTGCGGCGAGATGTTCCATAAAATTCCGATCCTCATTTTGTCCCCTTAATGCGACAATTCTTCATTGACGTACATTAAATGTACTCGCAGTTGCGAATATGGACAACCATCAGCTGTAGAAACGAAAAACAACACTGAAAATTTGTGCCAGATGAGGACTCGAAGTCGATTTTCCCACTTATCGGCAGCGGTCGCCTTACTATATGGCTACCCGTGCACGAGTCACACCCACCCCCAAACTTCCATATGTCGTCAACCATGTGTTGACAACCTGTACTCGTACATCCATTATGTATGTTCCCCTACAGGTGAGACATTGTACTTGAAAGTCACTTGCCGGTAACGACGGATAAATACTATATTGCAGTGCCCATGTTATTCCGAATACGATGCAGAGTTCCTTTGGACATGAAGGCATGTCGCATTGGGAATAACACAGATACTGCAATGTCGTATATTCTGTTGACTCTGACCTACGTATGGAGAAACGATCATCGTAATAAAATAAGAGAAATCAGAACTCACGCGGAAAGACTTACGTGTTCATTTTTCTTACGTGCTATTCGAGAGTCGAGCGGTCGAAAAATAGTCTGAAAGTGGTTTTACGAACCTTCCGCCAAGCAGTTTGAATTTCAGAGTAGTCATGTAGAAATAGATGTAGTCACAGATTACTCTGAAGTGAAATCCCGTTATAGAAAGGACAAGTTAGTAGTCAATTTCCTAGCCGTAGCAAACTACCTCACACTTTTAGCAACAAGTGGTGAAGAAGGTGCTCCTCCCTGAGCCATACAGTAATTAAAGATAGACTGAAGACCGCCATCAACAAGATAGACTGAGGCGCATTGTCACGGTCCGCATGGGTCCCCCTGTCGGAGGTTCGAGTCCTCCCTCGGGCATAGGCGCGTGTTTATCCTTAGCGTGTTAGGATAAGTCAGATTCAGTAGTGTGTAAGCTTATGGCCCGATGACCTCAGCAGTTTGGTCCCATCAGACCTTACCACAAATTTCCAATTTTTTTAACAAGATGGAGTAAATCACACACGATGCCGTTGAGTAACTTATGGGATACAAACACTTTCAGATATCCCAGAGAATGGATAATCTCCTGGCCGTGAACAGCAGATGAAACAGACTCGAGAAAGCCTACCATCTCCGTAAAAACATTTACAACTCTAAATGTCTATCTCTCGACCTAAAACTTTGACAATACAGCAATATAGTGAAAATTTCAGAAGTGCGTCAGAATACCTAAATATGGTCAAAAAGGGACAACTCAGAAACAAGAATTCGAGGAGAGAAAGATTTTGAGAAAATCAGGAACCCTATAAAAGAAAGTAGTGCACACAGAATCAGACACAGAAATGAAATTTGTCAGTATCTTGAATGCGTTATACGTCGTAATGAGAGAGACGGGACTCGTTTTCCATGGTCGTACAAGTCACGATGGACAACTTGGAGAGTCACTGAAAAGTCCTCAGAATTGTCTCTAGAGGGAAAGTGACTTATGCTAAATGAATAAGATTAGCGAGGAAAGTCGTTGAGTAACTAGAAATTTACTGATACTACATTAACAACAAGGATCAGCAAGCAATAGAAAAGCTGCGATGCTTTATGTGGACTTCTACCGGTCAAGGTTCCCGATCACTTATCTCTCACTTGCCTTACCGTATACAGGATGGTCCATTGATAGTGACACGGCCAAATATCTCATGAAATAAGCATCAAGCGAAAAAACTACAAAGAACGAAACTCGTCTAGCTTGAAGGGGGAATGCAGATGGCGCTATGGTTGGCCCGCTAGATGGCGCTGCCATAGGTCAAACGGATATCAACTGCGTTTTTTTTTCTTTTAATTGACACCCCCTCTTTTTATTACATATTCGTGTAGTACGTAAAGAAACATGTATGTTTTAGTTGGACCACTTTTTTCGCTTTGTGATAGATATACCACGTATGAGTACGTGGTATCACGTAACATTCCGCCAGGGCGGACGGTATTTTCTTCGTGATACATTACCCGTGTTAAAATGGGCCGTTTACCAATTGCGTAAAAAGTCGATATCCTGTTGATGTATGGCTATTGTGATCAAAATGACCAACGGGCGTGTGCTATGTATGCTGCTCGGTATCCTGGACGACATCATCCAAGTGTCCGGACCGTTCGCCGTATAGTTACGTTATTTAAGGAAACAGGTAGTGTTCAGCCACATGTGAAACGTCAACCACGACCTGCAACTAATGATGGTACTACAAGATGTTTCACTGCATGACAGAATGGCGATGTACTTCCAACATGATGGATGTCTGACACACAGCTCGCGTGCGGTTAAAGCGGTATTAAATACGATATTTCATGACAGGTGGATTGGTTGTCGATGCACCATACCATGGCCCGCATGTTCACCGTATCTGACGTCCACGGATTTCTTTTTGTGGGGAAAGTTGAAGGATATTTGCTATCGTGATCCACCGACAACGCCTGTCAACATGCTTCAGGACATTGTCAATGCATGTGCGAACATTACGGAAGGCGAACTACTCGCTGTTGAGAGGAATGTCGTTACACGTATTGGCAAATGCATTGAGGTTGGCGGACATCGTTTTGAGAATTTATTGCATTAATGTAGTATTTACAGGTAATCACACTGTAACAACATGCGTTCTCAGAAATGAGAAGTTCAAAAAGGTACATGTATCACATTGGAACAACCGAAATAAAATGTTCAAACGTACCTACGTTCTGTGTTTTAATTTAAAAAACCAACCTGTTACCAACTGTTCGTCTAACATTGTGAGCCATATGTTTGTGGCTATTACAGTGCCATCTATCACAAAGCGAAAAAAATGGCCCAACTAAAACATTCATATTTCTTTACGTACTACACGAATATGTAATAAAAATGGGGGTTCCTATTTAAAAAAACGCAGTTGATATCCGTTTGACCTACGGCAGCGCTATCTAGCGGGCCAACCATAGCGCCATCTGGTTTCCCCCTAAAAGCTAGACAAGTTTCGGTTATTGGAATTTTTTTCGTTTGACGCTTATTTCGTGAGATATTTGACCCGGTCACGACTATGGACCACCCGGTATATGCCAGTACTGGGGTATTCCAAAATCGCCAAGAGCTGCTGATTAGGTCATGAAAGGTGCGCTTACGGTATCCGCGGGTTTTCAGTGGTGTTCATCTGTTGGAAATGGTTCCCGCAGTGAATTAAGGGAAGTCCCGCGATGTTTAGTGACTCGAAGGTGGGTAGTCAATAGCATTGCTCGGTAATAATTCCCTACGCTTCGTAAATGAACTGAGCTATTGCAACTCTCAGCAACTTAAGCTGAGCCGTTAGGTCCCACGCTACCACCTCGGCAATCGCAACATATTACCACAAAAGTGATTGTAAATATCTTTCCTGCCTGTTTCATTGCAGCTCTTTATTTTATGCTCTACGTGCCTTCCTAAAGAACTTCTCCGAAATCGCACCATATTCCGGAAAGAAAAACAGCCAGATGACTATCACGTCCCAAGTTATAAATTTAAGCAGTAAGCTCCGATTCTTGAAAGAATCGAACTCCCTCGTACAGAACAGTTTCAAACGTCTGATTATTTTATAGATGAGGTAAGGTGTTAAATATACACCTCAGCAAAAGTTTGGAATATCATAGAGTTTACCAAAACGACTTCTTACAGTACACCTATTGAGGCTTGTACAATACCTTATTAACGAAATAAAAATAATCCCTTCTGAAAACAAGGACGATTTTGGTTAGTTAGAGAAATCATTACAAAACAAAGCAGACTCTCTCCTAAACAAAGTGTGCATCTTGAAAACAAAAACAGTGAAAATCTTTATCTCATAATAATTATTGTCAGTCTTTAGTAGTGAGTATGTCCTCAACACACACGAATGACTCTTCCACTCCGCGAGTCATTCTCTGGGTGAGACCAACAAGTTTACTTTCGGGTATGAGATCCCACTCCTGAATGGCAGCTTCATTGAGGTCCTGAAGACCGTCAGGTGGATTCGGAAGCTGTGCAGTGGCCATCTTCAGCAGGTACCATGCAGTTCAGTTGCATTCATGGCTGTGGACATTGCTGGCCAAAGCATTCGGTGGATATTGTATCCTTGAAGATACGGAAACACTGCTAGAGTACAGTGTGATCATGCATTATCACCGACTTCACGTCACCGACTTCATGTCTCTAGCGCCTTACAATCGTTTGCAGAAAATCTTTGAGATATAGGGGACCAGTCAAAATGCCGTAGGTGGGAATGAGAGGGGTCTGCCGTCCCATCATTATTGCCGCCCAGAACATTACACTTCCACCTGCAAACGGGTGGACATCCTGAACGTGTCAGGGTTCCTGGTGTCGTCTAGCCCTTCTCTAAACTGTAACACGTCTAGTGTCCGATCGCAAACCAATCCTGGTCTCGTCAGCAAACATGACGTTACTCCATTCTGCAATGATAGTGTTGATGTGCAAGAGGCCAGGTCTTTCGACTGTGTCGGTTCTGTTGGTTCACTGCAAAACTTCTCAATGGTGTTCTGGAATGACGACAACCCTGATGCAATCTTCTACGCACTGTTTGGTCCGGGATACGAATCCATGTTGCCCGTGAGAAGTCATTTTCAATATTTTTGAGCAGTTGATGTTGGGCGCCTGCGAAACGACAGTTGGAGGAAAAGATCCCACATTGGTGTTGTCATAGGAGGACGACCATTGCGACGTCTGTCGTTTACATTTCCCGTTTCTCTGTACTTTCTCCATACTTTTAGTAACATGTAACCCATCGGCATCATCTTGGAGTGTGTGACCTGCTGAAAGTAAAACCACTATCCCGACTCTTATCGAAGTGTTGTATGCCTCTACAGTGCTGAATATAAACTGAACTGAGCTGTTGTTTACACTGGACTGCATAGTGTGAAGCAGCAGTATGTTTAAATGACTGGAAAACGGCCAAAAACCATATCAGTAGTAAACGCCACTTAGTATATGGAATCTAACTGGATCTTGCGTGAAGTGCCTAGGTCAATGAGACCTCTAGTACCGTAGCATACATTTTACGATAGTATTCCAAACTTTTGTTGAGCAGTGTACTTGCCATTTTCAGTGTTAGCGAGAAAAAGTTTACGAAAGGTTTGAAATTCAGCTTATAGTTTGTCGGAAGTCGGTAAGTGCTCTCATTACTAAACAGCGGATAAATATAAACCGAGTAATTCGCGCTCCATTTCAAGCAAAAGCTAGTTTTTCACGCATCTCAATGCTAATGTGCGTCGAATCTCGTGGACTATGTGTCGTAGCAGGATATAATTTTGCCGATTCATTCAGTGGTGTACGTGGACACCGTCTGCAAACTATGTTATTAAAAGTTATTATTAAGGACAAAAAAAAATCAAAACGTCGCCTGACACTCAAGTTGACTCCATGAATAACGAAAATTTAGTAACCTACAAATTTTTTCTTTAGGCATTTTAAGGGGTGTGTCAGCAAGAAAAAGTTTTGTAAGGGTTTGAAATTATTAAAGCATTTTTTATATGAAAACCGTTAAAGGTTTCTAAATGAAACAAACACCTGCCTAATATCGTGTAAGGGCCCCGCGAGCACGCAGAAGTGCCGCAACACGACGTGGAATGGACTCGAATATCGTCTGAAGTAGTAGTGGAGGGAACTGACATTATAAATCCGGTAGAGTTGTACATATATCCGTAAGAGTACCAGGGAGTGGAGATCTCTTCTGAACAGTACATTGCAAGGCATACTAGATTCCCTCAATAATGTTCATGTCTGGCGCGTTTGGTGGCCAGCGGAAGCGTTTAAACTCAGAAGAGTGCTCCTGGAGCCACTCTGTAGCAATTCCGGGCGTGTGGAGTGTCGCATTGTCCTACTGCAATAGCCCAAGTCCGTCTGAACTGATGCACGTTATCAGAAAGGATGCTGACGTACATTTCACCTCTCAGAGTCGTCTCTAGACGTATCAGGGGCCCCATATCACTCCAGCTGCACACGCCCCACACCACCACAGAGCCTCCACCATATTGAACACTCCTCTGGTGCCATGGAGGTTCCATGGATTCGTGAGGTTGTACCCATACCGTACAAGTCCATCCGCTCGAAACAATTTGAAACGAGACTCGTCCGACCAGGCAACATGTTTCCAGTCATCAACAGTCCGATGTTGGCCGATGTCGGTGTTGACGGGCCAAGGCGAGGCATAAAGCTTTGTGCCGTGCAGTCATCAAGGGTATAAGAGTGGGCAGTCGGCTCCGAAAGGCCATATCGATGATGTTTTACTGAATAGCTCGCACGCTGACACTTTTTGGTGGCCAGCATTAAAATCTGCAGCAATTTACGGAAGGGTTGCACTTCTGTCACACTGAACGATTCTCTTCTGCCATCGTTGGTCCCGTTCTTGCAGGATCTTTTTCCGACCGCAGCGCTGTCGGAGATTTGATGTTTTATCGGATTCCTGATTTCACGGTACATTCGTTAAACGTTCGTACGGGAAAATCCCCACTTCATCGCTACCTTGGAGATGTAGTGTCCCATCGCTCGTGTGCCGACTGTAACACCACGTTCAAACTCGCTTAAATCTTGACAACCTGTTATTGTAGCAGCAATAACCGCTCTAACATCTGCGCCATTCAATTGTTGTCTAATTAAGCTGTTGCTGACCGTAGTGCCGTATTCTGCCTGTTTACAAATCTCTGTGTTTGAATACGCATGCTCGTATCAGTTTCTTTGGCGCTTCGGTGTATGTTGACGTGAATAACAGAGTTGTAGAATGCTAATAACGTACGTTTTATTTAAAAAGTGTTAAGAAATTTCACCAAAATAATTCGGAGGCATTACTGATCAGTACGCCTTCGTATCTGCAACCTTTTTTGAAGGTCACTATGTGCGGTAATTCTCAAATGCTGGATTAAAAAGCCCATGCATTCGCGAACCGTCTGTTATGCTTTCCCAAGACAAACACAAAGTTTCTGATTGTGATATTTGTACTTTTGTATTAAACTCTAAACTCAAGATTACACCTGTTAATGGTTATACTGCGGCAGCATTTGCAATTTTTAAAATTTTTAACTCTGCTTTGACGACCCAACGTAAAAACTACTTCAGGAAGCGTGACATATCTGAAAAAAAAAATCATTTTTAACGGCCAAGATTAGAAACTCTAATGCTGCTGGTTTCAGTCGCAGAAAATTAAACTTTACTCTTAGGTCCCAAACTAATCAAAACGTCGGAAAAAAAGAGCCAAAAGTTTGTGACAAATAAAGATTATACGAGAGCTTTCAATACGTAATGTAATACATTTCTTTTTTTCTGGAAGCAGATTGGTTTTATTCATGATTCCAATAAACCATATAATTTTCCATTCTTTTGGCTACAAATCCCTATTTTTAACACAATCTCTGTTCAGAGTGACGTCCTTACGCTACTTTTATGGGAGCGTCTGTATATTCGCATGGTACACCTCTGCTGGTGGACGTCGGAACCAATGTTTTGCTGTATCCCCATCGTCCACGTACTGCTTCCCGCGGAGTAAATCCTTCATTGGGCCAAACACATTGGAACTCCGGGCTGAAAGGTGAATGGGGTTTACGTGACGTTATTGCGGTGACGACAGACGCCCCATCCAGCGAGTCATCGTTCTTTTGTTCACCGTCATGTCACCGTAGACGTTCTAAAGAGGCCCTACGAATATCTGCGATGCTCTGGTTTTCTGCTTGGAAAGCACCTCCGTTACAGACGCCATCTTGAAGGATACGTATAGCACCGTCACCTATCGGAACTTCACTGAACTATAGGCGTTGGTTGGTCGGTTGCTTGATTTGGGGGGTGGGGACCAAACAGTGAAGTCATCGGTCCTATCGGATTAATGAAGGATGGAGAAGGAAGGTGGCTGTGCCATTTCAAACTAACCGCCCTGGCCTTAAGCGATTTAGGAAAATCACGGAAAATCTGAATCAGGAAGGCTGGACGTGGGTTTGAACCGTCATCCTCCCGAATGCGAGTTATAACTGCCCACGTCGTGTTGTGCCGACTCCACTGTAGCATGAATGGATTTTTAAGTTTGTTTTATATGCCCGACTTCTAATTTCACCACACAAGTCTCCAGGGTTGAGCAGTTATTGCCCGATGACGACACTCAATACAGAATGAGATTTTCACTCTGCAGCGGAGTGTGCGCTGATATGAAACTTCCTGGCAGATTAAAACTGTGTGCCCGACCGAGACTCGAACACGGGACCTTTGCCTTTCGCGGGCAAGTGCTCTACCAACCGAGCTACCGAACCACGACTCACGCCCGGTACTCACAGCTTTACTTCTGCCAGTACCTCGTCTCCTACCTTCCAAACTTTACAGAAGCTCTCCTGCGATCCTTGCAGAACTAGCACTCCTGAAAGAAAGGATATTGCGGAGACATGGCTTAGCCACAGCCTGGGGGATGTTTCCAGAATGAGATTTTCACTCTGCAGCGGAGTGTGCGCTGATATGAAACTTCCTGGCAGATTAAAACTGTGTGCCCGACCGAGACTCGAACTCGGGACCTTTGCCTTTCGCGGGCAAGTGCTCTACCAACCGAGCTACCGAAGCACGACTCACGCCTGGTACTCACAGCTTTACTTCTGCCAGTACCTCGTCTCCTACCTTCCAAACTTTACAGAAGCTCTCCTGCGAACCTTGCAGAACTAGCACTCCTGAAAGAAAGGATATTGCGGAGACATGGCTTAGCCACAGCCTGGGGGATGTTTCCAGAATGAGATTTTCACTCTGCAGCGGAGTGTGCGCTGATATGAAACTTCCTGGCAGATTAAAACTGTGTGCCCGACCGAGACTCGAACTCGGGACCTTTGCCTTTCGCGGACAAGTGCTCTACCAACCGAGCTACCGAAGCACGACTCACGCCCGGTACTCACAGCTTTACTTCTGCCAGTACCTCGTCTCCTACCTTCCAAACTTTACAGAAGCTCTCCTGCGAACCTTGCAGAACTAACACTCCTGAAAAAAACTTCCGTTACGTCCGTTTTCACGTATCTGTCAAAACTAATCCTGTTGCCCACAATTCAAATTAACACTGACGTTAACCCCTTTTGTCGGAACATCGAATCGTAACTATTATGTGAAAGTTTATTATAGTCCCCGAATTAATTCCTTTCAGATACGCGCACGACCGAACAGCAGAACGGAACACAAACGACTTGTTTTAACAACCGAACAATGCAATGACGATACATTACGACAGTGTCCGCCCAATGAACATCTCTTTGACTTTATCTTTTCTACTCTGCTTAGTTAAATTATTCCTAATTACAATTTATTCAGCTATTTAACGAAAACAACTAACAAAAAATATAATAAATTTATCCCAACGTAAAAGATCCGTTATAGAGTCCAGTGCAATAACCACTGCGCCACCTCTATCGGTTAAGCTATAGGGGTTAACGCAGGAATATTCCACCATGTCCGCATTTTTTTCAGCCGAAATTGGCCGATATAAGACAAGTGTTGCATTATTTATTGAACGGCCCTCCATAAGTCTGAGAGACTCTGATAGGCTAACGGGTATTATCACCCGCCTGCTTCCGCTCAGGGGTAACCAACTGCCAGCAGCAGCACGCACGGGGAAGAGCCGTGCCACTGTAAGTGCACTTCAGCCGTCTTGACCACATCTTATTTTGAATGTGATATGTAAATTTCACGACCGATCTCATAAAGGACGTAGAGCGACAGAGTGTATGTTTCTTTCATGTTACTGCTGTCTATTGACCATTCCCTGTGGCCTCTGAAATTCTGCCCGGCAGCTGGGACCTTGGAAGGCAGTTGGCGGGTAATACGCCACTGCAACCGGAGACGCGGCGAGCGGACGCCGGCCACCTGCGACTCGGCGGCCGGCTCGCCGTATGCCCGGCACGTCGCCGCCGCTCGCCCGTCGCCTGGCAACGCGCACGGCGCAGGTGCGACCACACGCGGCCACTGCTGTGTTTACAGCCGGCGTCTGGCCAGCGGCGAGGGGGCACGGCGGATGCCGTAATCATCGTGTCTCCCGGTCGTGACGAGCTTACATAAACGCCGATATTTTGACACCGCTCACTTCCGTTCTGACGGTTTGCTACTGATACTTACACTATCCAATCAAAAGTATCAAAAATGGTTCAAATGGCTCTGAGCACTGTGGGACTTAACTTCTGAGGTCATCAGTCCCCTAGAACTTAGAACTACTTAAATCTAACAAACCTAAGGACATGACACACATCCATGCCCGAGGCAGGATTCGATTCTGCGACCGTAGCAGTCGCGTGGTTCCAGACTGTAGCGCCTAGAACCGCTCGGCCACCCCGACCGGCTCAATAGTATACAGACCCCCATATGTAAAACGGGTTGACCACTAGATGTCAGCCAGCCGCTTTGGACGAGCGGTTCTGGGGGCTTCAGTCTGGAACCGCGCGACCGCTACGGTCGCAGGTTCGAATCCTGCCTCGGCAATGGATGTGTGTTATGTCCTTAGGTTAGTTAGGTTCAAGTAGTTCTAAGCTCTAGGGGACTGATGACCTCAGAAGTTAAGTCCCACAGTGCTCAGAGCCATTTGAACCATTTTAACTAG
This sequence comes from Schistocerca piceifrons, assembly GCF_021461385.2. NCBI lineage: Eukaryota > Metazoa > Arthropoda > Insecta > Orthoptera > Acrididae > Schistocerca > Schistocerca piceifrons. The sequence continues at coordinate 589,711,067 of NC_060141.1, forward strand.
ATGCCATGGGAGGTGGAGCCATCAGTACAAAAGGAGGCGGGGAGTACGAGGGGGTGTCAAAAAATAACCGTAATTTTAATTTAGTGGAAAATACGGCTCACCTTTGTTTAAGTTCCATTATAGACGTTCAAAGTAAACTCCCTTGGACACAATACAACGATTCTGGCATTCAGTCCAATGTTCGAAACACTCCTTGAAGCTCCTTTTTGAGTTTGAATTTTAGGTCGCGATCACTCTGAAAATAAAGACCCCGAAGCTCTTTTTTCACAGCAGGAGGTAGGTGGAAGTCAGAGGTGCTAGGTCCTGTGAATAAGGTGGATGTGGCATCACCTCTGTGCCTAATTCAGTGATTGTTTCATGAGTCTTGATGGCACGATGAGCCGTTGCGTTATCCTAATGAAGGATCCATCCCATCTGAGCAAGATATGGTCTTCTTCTTTCAGTTTTCCTCCTTAATAGACTCTTCAATATGTCACAATAGTAATTCGCAGTAACAGCACGTTGCTCATCCACCAGATGATCGTACAAAATACCTTTCTTATCGAAGAGGACAAGACACACAACTTTTCCTGTACTTGGTTGAACCTGGGCCTTTTTGGGGCTTGGACTTGAAGGACGTTCCATTAGCCTCGGTTCTGTTTTGCCTCTGAGCCATAATGATGAAACCAGGATTCGTCACACGTGATGACTTTCTCCAAGAAAACCGGTTCTCGCTGAAGCCTCCTCTTCCACAGCTGACACGCCACCACACGGTGATCTTTCTGTTCGTCACTGGTCACACGAGGCACCCACTTTGCTGCAATTTCTCTATACCCTTGAACATTTCGTACAATGCCTTCAGCTGATCCGTAGGATGTATTAATAATCTTTGCAATCTTTGTTGACGATAAACGACGGCTTTCCCGCAAAATGACATCAGTAGCGTTGACACTGGTTGCAGTCTTTGTAGTTGAGGGCCTTCCGGGGCGTAGGGCATCCGCAAAGTCATTTTCAACCTCCCGAAATCGTTTATGCCTCTTAAAAACTTGTGTTTTCCCCATGGCTTGCTCTTTGTAGGCTTGCTACAATATTTCCATTGTTTGTCATGGATTTTTGTTAAGGTGAACGTAAAACCTAACTGACGCGCTGCTGCAACTTGGTATTCGTATTGAGTGCAGTGAACACGCCCTTACACTTTCCGTTCATCCCTCCAATTGCGTACCTCCAGATGACTGATGCGTATGGTATTGCGCCACTTCAGGTCAGACCTCCCCAGTACTGCCAACACCAATCTCAAGTGCGAGGGTATTAAAATGCGAAAAAATAATGCCGGTTATCTTTTGACACCCCTTCGTATTGTGTTGTCAGTAGCGAAGCAGTAATAAGAGGATGGGTCAGCGAGGAGGGGTCATTGTTGTCGGTCGTGAAAAAAATTGGAAATTTCGTGGTAAGATCTTATAGGACCAAGCTGCTGAGACCATCGGTCCCTAACCTTCCACACTATTTAATCTAACTTAACCTAACTGACGCTAAGGACGACACACACACGCATGCCGGAGGGAGGACTCAAACCTCCGACGCGGGGAGCCGGTCGGTCGTGTACTAGCCACTGGATGTCACCTAAGTAGCAGATCCATCTGGGACATTTCAACTCTTGTAAAGGTGCCAAAGTCGAGTGAGACTGAGACTGTGAAGTGCAAGCGCGAAGGAACAAGCACAGCTAAGTCAAGACCAGGCAGGCTTTATGTACTGATGCGCAGCGACCAGCGCACATTGCGGATGGTGGTTGCAAAGAATATCATAAAGTCAGCAGTAGTTGCACAGTGCTCACAGCAGTCGAACTAGCGCAACGACTACCGTGGGGTGTTAAAAGGCATGTGGTACAGTGGTCGAGCACCTCCTTATAAGCTAAAAATTTCTGTAGCAGAGTTGCGCTCTACCAAAACTAAGGTTCGAGAATTGCCCGTACTACTGGCAGCATTGGTAGAGAAAGAAACATAAATGAATGTATAAGAAAGAAACTGGGTGCCGATGGCTTCTCTTTGTTTCTCTGATAGTTTGGTTGCTTGTTTTGCATACAGTTAGCACCGTGCATCGTTCAGTATTAGTCCAGTGTGTATTTTATATCCGTACTGAATATAAGTTGCATTTTGTAAGGAACAAAAATCATTTGATCGTGTAAAGTCTGCGTTTTTACATAACCAAAGTAATTATTTTTAATGAAAATACAGTTTACATGCAAAAAAATTTAAAAAATCTATGTAATTATATTTTTATTTTGTACTTGATAGAACGTTCTGCTTCATGATCAGAGGCAAGAGTCTCCTTTTTGGCTCCTAAAAACTGCCACTGTCAAGCCCTACAACAAAACAGGATTACAGTTTAATTCATGAAGGAAAAAATCACACAGAAACACCGTACTCAAAGTTCCACGGAAACAAATGGAACTTATTGGCTTCAGTTAAACATATCCAAGACCGTTACTTTCAGTCGACATCACCTCCAGCTAGCTAGCGGCTCCACGCTCTGGTATGAGGCCTCTTGCTATGGAATGATACTCGCCCAGAAAAGTAGGAAACTGCGTGCAGCCATTCAAACTTACTACTCTCTTACAGGGAGTTCCATCGGCCAGTTCCTGCTCCCGGTAGCAGCCCTGCTGTAAGATGCTGCTTCCCTATAGGACGTTCAGAAATTTCTGTCCAACGGGTGCAGTAAAACACCTACCAATCTGGGAAATAACAATCCCTAAGACAGCCAAGTCAGCTCTAAACACAACCATTTGAGAAGGTGTATAATCCATTTGAGAAACATCAGCCCTTCTTCCACACGGTGAACTGAAACCACATTCCCTTTCCCCAAGTACTGGAACCAGGTTCTGGAGTTCACTACAGCGCCGCCAGGAAATCCCTCAATCTGTTTGAGAGGAGCAGGTATTTGCCGATCGCAAGTTTCATTCTCTCCCTTCCCATTTCCACGCAGTTATCATCGATGCAGACCCAACGCCACATTTGACACCCTATGATCTGTGCCCTAGACACTTACACTTACGATGCAACATTCATAATTCTCGAAGTACAATGGCTAATTTGCGCGAAGATTGACCTTTTTGACTGTAGAGTCCCAGTCGACAACGCCACAAGTATTAACGCGAATTTTTCTGTCCCAACGTTCTACCGGCGCAGCGGCATATTATTACTACAGACAGCACACCCACAGTGCATCGTTTTGATTATCTATTCACAGACAGTACTCCCGTGAAAGATATATCACCTATCGAGAAAGGAAATCACACGCCTGAAACGAGTGAGCTGACATAAGTTGGTTCAAAGGGCTCTGAGCACTATGGGACTCAACTGCTGAGGTCATTAGTCCCCTAGAACTTAGAACTAGTTAAATCTAACTAACCTAAGGACATACAAACATCCATGCCCGAGGCAGGATTCGAACCTGCGACCGTAGCGGTCCTGCGGTTCCAGACTGCAGCGCCTTTAACCGCACGGCCACTTCGGCCGGCGAGCTGACATAAGTACTCCAATGTAGTGATGCAGAGAGACTTTTACTCATTTTGTTGTGCTTAAATGACTTCTACTAAAACATGATATAAATGCCTTTGTGACGTTTTGTTTACACAGATATGGTGATAAGATCACCAGTACCGCTATAGACTGCTGGAATGTGCTGCATTAGGTGCAGATGCAACAAAGTGTCCACAGGCAAGAGATGTCGTGCAGTTATAAAAAGCATTTAAAAGAGCTCGAAAGACACCAATGCCTCAAGCAGCTCGGAACTTCAGCCGTAAGTGAACAGAATGAAAACTGCGGTCAAGATACATATAGACATATAGACATATGTGTAACGCTCGCAGTGTAGCAAAGGTAGAGAATCTTCATAAATAAAAGGGCAGAAAAGCAATCGAAAATAATTCACTCCCGAACAACTTAAGTGCTTAAATAAAGAAAAAAAGTCTTGCTAGCCTATTTAACATTACTAACACGTTAACATTAAGCGTGAAACATGAGGGGAAATTTTTGTGCTTTTTCTGGTCAGTGTTTTAATCCAGAAACCCATATTAGAATCACATGAAGGAAAACGCACTAGAAACCGCCGTAAGCAGTCCCCGGTAGGTTCTATAGTTTTTATGGTTGAGAGAAATGAAATTATTTTTTGTGGAGTATTTGTAAATGTTTTGAGTTATACATATTTAAGTGCTCTACAATATTTTATAAAGCTATTTGGAAGATACTGTTAATTTTTCACTTGCAGAATTGTATGCCAAATAAAATTCTATGTATTTTTAAAATCAGTCGTATGACGTGTGGGCGGTTAAGCCATACTTCGTTGTTCGTGTAGGATCATGTAGCTTGGAACGGAATAAGATATTTTACCAAGCACCATGTGATATTTGCAAATGAATTGCTTGTCTTGATAAGGAAAATATGTGTTGGTTTCCAGCAGCTTCTCTTTTAAAATGCATTTAAATTGTAACTGGTTTTTGACAGTACTACTTAATTTCTTGTCACTGACTCTGGGTATGTAGTAGAGTAATAATGTAATGTATTAAATACAGTATTGACAAGATTTTCTCGACTGCAACATTTTTAAATTTCAATAAAATATTTGTTTCTAGGTACATGCCCATGTTGTACCTTGTAACATTCGTTTTTTAGATTAGGAAACAGGTTATTTTTCCAGAGCAATATTTTAACTTCAGAAAACGACTGCAGCAAGCAAAACGTGAATATTATAATTTAAAAATGGAGGAAGAAAATATATTACACTTCTATTACAAGGACGTTAAGTCCGAAAAGTGTTTCAATGTGCAATACCCTACCCTACTGTCAAAAAATTTCCCGTTACAAAATAACTCACTGTTCTTTTCCTTTGCAACGCAAGCAGCTATAGGAGAAAAAAAAAGGCGAAAAAACTTTTAAAAACGTATTTTTGGCTTTCATTACTAATCGTATCGAATCAAATACCTGTAAAGATGAAAGGGCTAGGTGTGTTCTCTCATTTGTATTTTGTTACATACAGGTGGTGCATGTGGCTGATGCTCCACCAACGATAAGAATTCTTATCCGCTCTAAATCGATTTTGTGATTTTCACGCTTAAAATTACTATTTGCTGTGCACGTGAAGCTACATTTGCATGTTACAGATGAAAACTAAAGCCAAATCTGTCGTTTTGACACACTCCTTTAGGATTAAAATTCGTCAATAAAATGGACAATACATGAAAGGTCACTATACAACCGACATACGAAGTTTAGCATGACAAGCACTTCTCTGCCTATTCTTTGTCACAGTTGACTGCCCATTACTAACTACTATAATTAATTTTGGAAGAATACTTTTATGACAGCTATGAGACAATAACATCTTCGAGAAATAACAGACAGAAGAACGGATCAATCCCAGACGTCAAAACAGCAAAGAAGGCAAATTTGAAAAAAAAACCTGGTAAGTTATAGTGTGAACTTATCGTAAAAACCAAATGTGAACCTGGCAACAAATGTGTCTAAAAGTCTAGACAGCTAGACACTGATTTTGGCATGCTTTAAACTTTAGAATAAATAGTAACTACTTCTTAATGTTATGACATTTACATAATTAATTTTTCATAATAGAGGCAATAAATGAAACAAAAGTATTGGGTATAAAACATAATTTGGTGTTTTTCGCAGCTCAGTATGGTACGATAAATTATGATCAAAGATAAAAAAAATACGTTTTCCCCCAAAAAAGCATTTTATCTAATTCGTTGGTTATTGTGAACTCGAATGCTTTCAGACATCTTTCTTTGGAAGTCGTCGGAACTAATGCCAGAAGAAAATAATGATTGAATTAACAGTATGACGCCAAACTTTGAAAAGGTTAACTGAAAAATCACTCTACGAGAAAAACAATCTATGCAGACATCCTCTACAGACACTCTTTCTTACACGGAATGGAAGTTTTGTTTCGTTGCGGTGTTATACACAGAAATGCTTTTGTGTAAAGTCTTAGAAATGTTTATATTCTTAAGTGCTTTCTGCATCTTGAAAGTTGATAAATAAATCCTTTCAGATACAGGATTTCGTGCAGTCTTCATATGAATTTGCGAGAGCGCGGCATGTATTAAATCCACTAAATGATTTACGAGACCATGTCTGTATCCTGCAAACCCCTTCACGGAGTCAGTACCCAATTTCCTCCTCAACGGCTTTCCCTAAAGAAGGCTTTCTATATTCATGTCTCAAGATATTCATCAAGAATCGCATTTTCTTTCTGCGCCCCACGAAATAGGGCGCCGCGTAAGACTGCTCCGGACAGATTATAATCAAACTCATTTGAGCCTGCGTACGGTGTATCGTGATACGAGGCTCCTAAAAACTAAAATTATTATGGCAAAGCCTTATACAATCAAAACAAAAGAAAGTTCACTTTGTTGTATTTAAGAACTAGTATTATCTCCAAAGTTAGTTGCAAGCTGTGTGCTGCAACCAAATTGCATATGTTGTACCCAGTAAAAGGGGTCACTACCTTCTAAAACATAGCCTTCCTGACGTTTATAAAATAATAAAAAATATAATTAAAAATAATTAAAAGGATGGAATGAAATAATTTGATTGGTAGTAGTCCTTTCGGTTGCAATGAAGGGAGAATTTAGTACAATTGCATTGTTATGAAATGTTCTGCGTGTACAAAATTGTGCTGTTATTCATTCACTTTACCTTGCATCGCTTCTTTTTCTGTGTCCATCACTATACATATATTAATCACATTTCTCGTCTTCTGAAAGCTTCTCCTTCTGTTAATTTTACGAAAATATGACCGTGGTCTTCTTTTCCTCCATTTCAATTGTAGATGCAGGCAGCCAACTCCAGGAAACACCAGTGACTGCTAAGATGATGCAAAAATGTGAAGGAATTTTTCTTGAGTTGGTTCTATTTCACTTTAATAAAAGTGCTTAACACTGTTGTTAAGTCTTCTCTTATTCAGAAACACGTATGATACAAAAGACCCGTAGCCCATCATACTCCGACCAGTACAGCGTAACAAAAACTTCTAGACACACCATAGATTGACTGAGACTGTCTAAAAAACAAAATCATATACAAATAATTGAACGAAAGTCCCTTCATTTGTCTGCGCCCTATCGCGCATTCACAATTAACGTCTTTCCCACTGCTTATTAACTTTACGGTACCCTGGGGGTCCTTCATCATGTATCTACACACGTCCCTAGGTATATTTTTCAGAAGTCGACGTCTAATATGTTCCAAGCGACGTTCGCAACTCAGTTACAAATAAATATGTGTCCTATGTTGTGGTGTAACACAGCATGACACACACGTAGTATATAAACTCAACCAAAAAATTACAATACAAATACAACACATATATAACACAAACCACGTATCCAGACTGCATGAAACCTCACAGGGCCCGAACTCACAAAAACTCATACTGTATATTCACAATGACAACACCACACAGAAACGAAGTAAACTGTACATCATAACTTACAAGCATTAATTAACATACAGATCGCAAACCCGCTGAAGCCTCCATGTAGTATATAAAACTGTGCAAACTCATCAAACAGACTTAGGCCAAACAACAACCAAGAGGTAAAAATTCCTAGGCTCAGGTATATACAAACTAGAATGACGAAGTTGTGATGTAATATTAGTAGGAATGACGTGTAGGAACACACCAGATGTCGGAAGTACTAAACTAGCCACTGCACATTCTCAGAGTACTTAAAGCACCAGACCCATCATCCTGCCAACTTAGAACAAGATATGTAGATTATCAGGTTGAATAATCACAACAACCAGATCCAGAAATCCACTGCAGTGGATAAGCGACCACACACATACCAACACAAATTCTTTGATAAACTTAATAAAGGAAATAATAAGACATAAAAAGCTAGAATAAATGTAAATTTCCATACGAATACATACGCAGATTACGTGATGAGCGGTTAATCCGTGCTGCAAGCGTACTTTAGTTTCATAATTGTTTTCATGTAGATGAGTCTATAATAATGTTATGTTATCTACTTACGATGTAGTTATTCACTCGAGGACATTTCTTTCGCAGCAGAGTTACCGACATTTTTTGTTTGATTTGCTGAGAGTATGAAGGAACTACAGGGGTGCGATTTTAATGGATTATAGCGTGTTTGCAGACTGAAGGGGGCTACAGATGAGGGTGGTCAGGGAGCTATAAAGCTGATGAAAGGTTTATTTGCTAAAACGCTTGTGTTTACAGTCTCGCAGATGGGGCACCCGATTCCAGCAAGTCCCCACCTCCCTCGGGTTATAAGCATTTTCTCTCTTTTCTCTTTCAGTCATTAAGGCGTAAATGAATGGACTGTAGGTAGTTGCAAACTGTTCCTCCAGTTCCCGGTGATATCCACAATTTAGAGGCATCATGCAGTCTGATTTAGACTGTTGCTGCCACTGATCATTATCGAGAACTGTAATGTTAATAGAGCTTCATATTTACGTTTATGTGCTTAGGTAAACTGAAGTTTGCAGTGCCTCACATTAAAGAAGTGACTCAAACCCTACAGCAGTTCTAAAATTCGAATGAAGCTACGTGGTTCCAGAGACCGTTTCAAGCCTCAGCCACCTGTGATGATGTATGCAGACTGCATATGTACATCAGAGATGTTTGAAACTTGGAAACGTCTCCGGATCCATACAGTTTCAATTGATTAAAGAACCTTTACCTGGGTTTCAGGCAGGATTCCCCGTTTCGTTCGATAGTGGGGTCGTATTCAAGTTACTTGGAGGGCCTCTGCAATGCTGTTCGAGTTTACGGGGTTACCAAATGGACTGAGGCGAGACTGGGAATTTGGGGTGAGAATGGGAGGCGTGTTAGGGTAATCCGAGGAGTTGAGCAAAGCCACTGTCACGGTGGTGTAGTGGTTAGCTCATCTGCCTAGTGATCAGGATACCTTGGTTTGAATCTCGAACTTGGTACATGTTTCAGTTTGCTTGAAAGTGTACAGTACTGCCCGACATAGAAAATGGGTACAACAGTCTTCGTTATTCTTGTCAGAACAATATATTTTTTGTAATAATAACTCAATTTCACTTAATACACCGAAGCCAGATACCAGCGTAGGAAAGAAGGACAATTTATTTATTTAATTGATCACATGTGCACCACCACAAAATAAATCCCTACATCCAGTTTGGTGAGATTTGTGAAACGAGTGAATGTACAGTCGTCTGCTAACCGCAGATAGTGAATGTGCAATATATGATCATCTTTGAAACGGTCCTTTGGTCACCTTTGGTGGAACCAAAGAGATGGAATTTATCTGAGCTTTGAGCGCCTGAAATGTGGCTGACCAATACGGTAGCAGGGTGCTCCTCCACCTCGGCGGAGGTGCGAGATGACCTGAATAATGGCCATGTTTCAGCACTCTGGCGTTGGATCTTGTGTTGGTAAGACCTGTCTTAGGGTTGCTCCATAAAGACAAAAGAGTGGGGAGACTGGTATGCATGTTAAATACTTAAGAGTAGTTTGGAATAATGATTTCTCTATTTCAGGAACTTTTGAGGGGAGAATTAAATGACAGGCAGGTAATATTAAGGGGATCGTAGTAATCTTCGGAAGTGACCAACGGTCACTATGAAACCACGTGTAGCAATAGGTTGAAACACTTGCGAGTGCTAGTACTAAGCTGAAATACTTCTGAGTGCTAAAGTTAAGCTGAATTACTGGCGTGTGTACTATAAGTTGGAAATATTTCAGAAATGGCGCCTGCAGGACTTGAAATTAGAGATGAGCACTTCTACGTGGTGAGTACTGTGTGAGTATCAATCTGCGTATGAGACAAAGGATAAAGAGAAGTACTCGTCCATGGTATCAGTTGAGGACTCGTGTGTGTGACGAATATGATCTTAACATTACTTTGCGTGTTATGTTTCCGTGTGACGCTTGATTCAAACTCTAATACTCTGAGAGAGAAGCAAGGTGAGTCAGTCGTCTATCCAGCAACGCCACTTGGCTTGCATTGCACAGGAAGACGTGCATATATCCTCGAGGGTTCGTAGTAGGAAAGAAAAGTTATGAAGTGGGGCAGTGTCGTGTGAAACTGGGATGAATACTAATTGAAGTGGGAAAGCTGAAAGTGAAGTGATTCTAACGTTGTGACTATTCTTTGTGATGTATTGTATGTTGCCAGTGTGATGTATTTCATTTAATTTAGGTATGTGTGGTTTGCATGGGAGAGTAGCAAGATAGGTTCAGAGGCAGTGGGTTATGCATGTTCCTTTTTGTACCGCTTGGTCTGGAGTAAATTTTCGTGATGATGGGTGTGAGAGTCGAAGTGTGAGATATAGCAAAAGATCCACCATCCTATCCAGAAAGTGCACTGTAGCGTTAGATAATTACGAGACCATAAGATAGAGAATCACCAATGTAAAGCCATGCCCACTAGGCGGAGTTTCTCATGTGTAATTGTTGTATAAAATGTAATGGTGTGTTTAGGTTATCTTTGAATCATAACAGAATTTATCTGAATAGTCAGATGTGTTGCGTAATATTCAAACAGGAGAATAATTTGTAGCTTAATTGTGAGTACTAGAGCTCATAATCAGTCATTGATGTTAATCGATAAATAAGAATAAATCCACTCGCTTGGCAGACCACTCATCTTGCAGGCCTGACTGCTTGATGCCACAGTATGAGCAAGGCATGTGGGTGCCTCTCATGCTTATATACAATCTATAAATGAATTGTGCTCCAACCAATGCATTCGCATATTCTAAAACTAGGGGTAACGAACGTTGTCTACGGTTATAGGAGATGACGTTATTAGACAGAGTACTTACATCATCATTATGTGAACGATCGTAGAGGTAAGCAGGAATATGTTACGAACTTATCCAGCTGAAAACCAGAAAACGTGGCCCATCTGGCCGGAAGAGAAAACAATATCACTTGGGTGTGTGTCGATACCTCATTAGCAGTTCGTCACAAAAAAGTGATTGAAATGGCTCTGAGCACTATGGGACTTAACATCTGAGGTCATCAGTCCCCTAGACTTACAACCACTTAAACCAAACTAACCTAAGGACATCACACACATCCATGCCCTAGGCAGGATTCGAACCTGCAACCGTAGCAGCAGTGAGATTCCGGACTGGAGAGCCTAGAACCGCTCGGCCACAGCGGCCGGCAGTTGGTCACAGTAAAGTCAGTTTCATGATGGGCCCTGGATAAATTGAAGGAACCAGACGTTGTTGAGAGCTTCAGACGGAACATTAGCAACGGCTGCTAAGAACAAGGACAAGTAACACAGTAAAAGACGAATGAGTAGTTTTGAAAATGTTATAGTGAAGGCAGCAGAGCAACAAACTGGTAAAAAGACAAAGGCTATCGGAATCCTTGGATAACACAGGAGATACTGAATTTTGATTGACGGAAGGAGAAAATATAAAAATGCAACAAATGAAGCTGGGGCAAGGGAACTGAAACAAATAAAAAATAAGACTGACAGGAAGTGCAAACGGCTAAGTAGGAGTGTCTAGACGACAAATGTAAGAAGTATATTTCACTAAGGAAAAGACAGATACCACCTGCAAAAGTTAAAGAGACCTTTCGAGAAAAGAGAAGCAGCTGTATGAATATCAAGAGCTCTGATGGAAAACCAATCCTAAGCAAAGAACGGAAACCAGAAAGATGGTAGGAGTACTGGAAGGCTATACAAAGAAGATGAAGACAGTATTAAAGAAACGGAGGAAGACGCAGATGAAGGTTAGATGGGACGTACCATACTACGAGAATGATTTCACAGAGCACTGAAAGATCTAAGTCAACAAGGCTTCGGGAGTGTACGACATCCCGTCAGAACAACTGACAGAAACGGGAGAGGGAGTCTTGACAAAACTCTTCCATCTAGTGTGCAAGATATATGAGACAGGTGAAATATCTTCAGCCTTCAAGAAGAATATAATAATTCCAGTTACAAAGAAAGCAGTTGCCGAAAGGTGTGAGTACTAACGAACTATCAGTCTAATAAGTAATGGTTTGGTAGAAGCCGACCTCCAGGAAATCATTTCGGATACCGGAGAAATGTAGGACGTAGGAACAGTCGATGCAATACTGACACTACGACTAAGAGAGAGAAAATCTACGGTTATAGCATTTGTAGACTGAGAGAAAGTTGTTGCAAGAGCTACGTGGAATACTCCCTTTGAAATTCTTAAGATTGTTGTTGTTGTGGTCTTCAGTCCAGAGACTGGTTTGATGCAGCTCTCCATGCTACTCTGTCCTGTGCAAGATTCTTCATCTCCCAGTACCTACTGCAACCTACATCCTTCTGAATCTGATTAATGTATTCATCTCTTCGTCTCCCTCTACTATTTTTACCCTCCAAGCTGCCCTCCAATACTAAATTTGTGATCCCTTGATGCCTCAGAATATGCCCTGCCAACCGATCCCTTCTTCTAGTCAAGTTGTGCCACAAATTTCTCTTCTCTCCAATTCTATTCAATACCTCCGCATTAGTTACGGGATCTAATCTTCAGCATTCTTCTGTAGCACCACATTTCGAAAGCTTCTATTCTCTTCAACTATTTATCGTCCATGTTTCACTTCCACACATGGCTACACTCCATACAAATACTTTCAGAAATGACTTCCTGACACTTAAATCTATAATCGATGTTAACAAATTTCTCTTCTTCAGAAACGCTTTCCTTTCCATTGCCAGTCTACATTTTATATCCTCTACTCCGACCATCATCAGTTATTTTGCTCCCCAAATAGCAAAACTCATATACTACTTTAAGCGTCTTTCCTAATCTAATTCCCGCAGCATCACCCGATTTAATTCGACTACATTCCATTATCCTCGTTTTGCTTTTGTTGATGTTCATCTTATATCCTCCTTTCAAGACACTGTCCATTCCGTTCAACTGCTCTTCCAGGTGCTTTGCTGTCTCTGACAGAATTACAATGTCATCGGCGAACCTCAAAGTTTTTATTTCTTTTCCATGGATTTTAATTCCTGCTCCAAATTTTTCTTTTGTTTCCTTCACTGCTTGCTCAATATACAGATTGAATAACATCGGGGATAGGCTACAACCCTGTCTCACTCCCTTCCCAACCACTGCTTCCCTTTCATGCCCCTCGACTCTTATAACTGCCATCTGGTTTCTGTACAAATTGTAAATAGCTTTTTCGCTCCCTGTAGTTTACCCCTGCCAACTTCAGAATTTGAAAGAGAGTATTCCAGTCAACATCGTCAAAACCTTGCTCTAAGTCTACAACTGCTAGAAACGTAGGTTTGCCGTTCCTTAATCTATTTTCTATGATAAGTCGTAGGGTCAGTATTGCCTCACGTATTCTAACATTTCTACGGAATCCAAACTGATCTTCCCCGAGGTCGGCTTCTACCAGTTTTTCCATTCGTCTCTAAAGAATTCGTGTTAGTACTTTACAGCCGTGGCTTATTAAACTGATAGTTCGGTAATTTTCTCATCAGTCAACCCCTGCTTTCTTCGGGAATTATTATATTCTTTTTGAAGTCTGAGGGTATTTCGCCTGTCTCATACATCTTGCTCATCAGATGGTAGAGTTTTGTCACGACTGGTTCTCCCAAGGCTATCAGTAATTCTGATGGAATGCTGTCTACTTCCGGGGCTTGTTTCGACTCAGGTCTTTCAGTGCTCTGTCAAACTCTTCACGCAGTATCATATCTCCCATTTCATCTTCATCTACATCCTCTTCCGTTTCCATAATATTGTCCTCAAGAACTTCGCTCTTGTATAGACCCTCTATATACTCCTTCCACCTTTCTGCTTCCCCTTCTTTGCTTAGAACTGGGTTTCCATCAGAGCTCTTGATAATCATGCAATTGGTTCTCTTTTCTCCAAAGGTCTCTTCAATTTTCCTGTGGCAGCATCTATCTTATCCCTAGTGATATACGCCTACATCCTTACATTTGTCCTCTAGCCATCCCTGCTTAGCTATTCTGAAGGTATCAGGAGTAAAATACAGGGAGCGAAAGCCAATTTACAACTTGTACGGAAACTAGATGGAAGGTGTAAGACTCGAGGGGCATGAAAGGGCGTGAGACAGTTGTAGCCTGTTCGGCGATGTTATTAAATCTGTGCACTGAGCAAGCAGTAAACGAAACTAAAGGAAAATTTGGAGTAGGGATTCAAGTTCAGAGAGAAGAAATAAAAACTTGGAGATTTTCCGTTCACATTGTAATTCTGTCAGAAACAGTAAAGGACTTGAAAGAGCAGTTGAACGGAATGGACAGGCTCTTCAAAGAAGGGTATAATATCAGTGTCAACAAAAGTAAAACAATGTAATGGAATGTAGTCGAATTAAATCAGGTGAAACTGAGGGAATTAGTTTACGAAATGAGTCACCTGAAGTAGTAGATGAGGTTTGCTATTTGGACAGTAAATTGACTGATGATGGCCCAAGTTGGCAGGATAACGGCAAGAAACGCGTTTCTAAAGTAGAGAAATTTGTTAACATCGAGTGTAGATGTAGGTGTTATGAAGTCGTTTCGGAAAGTATCTGTACTGAGTATAGACAAATATGGAAGTGAAACGTAGATGATAAACAGCTTAGACAAGAAGAGAAAAGAAGGTTTTGAAATATGGTGACATAAAAGAATGTTGAAGATTAAATGAGTAGATCACTTAACTAATGAGGAGGTATTGCACTGAACAGGGGAGAAAAGAATATTGTAGCACAACATGGCTAGGAGAAGGGGCCGGTTGATAGGACACATTCTGAGACATCAAGGGATCTCTGATGTAGTACCGAAGGGAAGTGCGGAGGGTAGATATCGATCAGGGCGGGAGACCACGAGATGAATACAATAAGCAAATTCAGAAGAATGTAAGTTTACCCTAGTTATTCAAAGACGAAAAGAACTGCACAGAATACAGTACAAGTAATATGCAGAGCTGCATCAAACAAGTCTTGGGCTAAAGACCACAACAGCAATAACTCTCGTAAACGCTTTAATTAATGAGTTAGTCTGTAATGCCACTCATATCAACAATCAGTTAGGATTTTTCGCACACTTTACTGGAAACTGATACCACTGTATGAGTAAAAATTCAGTTATCTTAAAAGAACGAATATCCCAGCACAAAAATCTGTGACGATCTTGGACGAAGTCATTTTCCTGTGTGGGCTACTTCATTTTGAAATAATCATTGTATTTAACAATATAGCGATTAGCTAATTTCGCACATTATCAAGTTAGATCACTGCAAAACTTTAGTGTATACAGCATGACATGTTAAAGAGAATCGGATAGAGGAAGAGCTGATACCTGTGCTTCATGCTGATAAATTACTTCGTTCAGTCATCAGTCAACAGTCATACTCGTAGAAATTCGTTCCCTTCATTTCATCAGCTAAAGAATTAACTGAACAACTATCGCGAGTTCATGAGACTATAAAATACTCATCACTGACTGGTCAGCATAAAGGAGCCGCGCGGTTAAAGGCGGCATGTCCGGATAGCGCGGTCCCTCCCGCCGGAGGTTCGAGTCCTCCCTCGGGCATGGGTGTGTGTGTTGTTCTTAGCAGAAGTTAATTTAAGCAGTGTGTAAGTCTAGGGACCGATGACCGCAGCAGTTTGGTCCTTTAGGAATTCACACACATTTGAACATTCAGCGTAAAGGACACATTTTCTACACACTCCCAATACTGTATCAAGACGAACCATTCTCATAACTTCGTAACTAAGAATCGCATGGCACTCAACAGAAAACATGATGCATTCTTGAGTTACGATGCCTTCTCAAAAATTTTCCTTACGTTACGCGCTGTTACTAATAATTCCAAAGAAAGCAGCAAAAACTCCACTTATTATTATCATTATGTGGAATAATTTTATCCTGCTGCAGTAACTTTTTACTAATATTTTATTAGCACAATGCATTTTGGCAGCATGCTGCCATCGTCAGGTGCATTATACAGTTACGTATACATCAGCTGATAGGTTATGTACATTAGCTGTGTGTGCCAGTGGGGTTAAGAATCGAAAAATAAAACTGTATGGAAGGATAAATCTGTTACTGTGTGTACATTATATGAATAGCATGATTAGGTAATATATATTAATACGTTTACTTACATTTTTGTTGGCGATTTCATTTTCTGGCACACAGAGCACAGTAACAGGTCAATCACAGCTTAGCATTTTCACAAACGTCTGTTTACAACTTTCCAAAGAGTTTTAAAATCTAAGCTAAACTATTTACAATTTCAAATACAGTAATATATAACTGTAGTGAAGATGAAAACTTTTATCTAGATGTAATGGCAACATGGAGAATATTACATGGATACTTAATGAATTGACACAACAGTTTTCATGAAGTATCCATATAACATTCTCACATATCACTGTATTGTATGCGGGATACGGTACCATAATGTAAAGATGTTTTCATGTCGAATCACGAAACTTTTTTGGTCACAATACTAGATCTCCTATAAAGATTTATAATGTGTTGGATACTACACTATAGCTACTTTCATTCTATGTGATGAAAGAAAGATGTTTAGTAATATCCTGAATATGCAGGTATTTCTCTCAGGAATATTGTTTTACAACTGCCACACAACCATAGATCTCTGAAAAAGACCCATTATATATCGCACTGATTGGAATAATTTACTATTCAGCATAGCTTTGCTAAACAAACGTTAAATCCTAGTTCAGTCAAAATCACGTTACATTTTCTTCGATAAGTTCCTTGGAGCCAACTGTGGCTTACTAGTTGAACCACCTCAGTGTCTGCCAGAATCAAACGAGGAAAACTACCGGAAACCTAAATAAAGATATGTAGCTGTGCAACAGTTTGAGTACAACTTCTCCCAAAAACAAGTCTAGTATTTCAAGTGATGGATTCACCAAGCTCGATGTATATGACAAGTATTTTGGAAATAAGCCATGGAACACCCGATGTAGGTAAGCTACAGCGCTGAAGTGGTACATACTGAGAGGACGAGTGCTGCTTATTATATGGTGGACGCCTGGTTCAGTTGTGTGGTGAAGGCCGTACTCTGACATCCGCAATTTGGTTTCTGCACGGGTTGTAGACGATCCAGACAAATTAAGGATTTAAAATTATGTATTCCAGTCAGCATTGCAGTATACGAGGTACTACAAACCATGACACTACATTTACACTTTTAGTTTCTACTTGATTGCAGTTTTGTGTATCAGCCTGCAGCTTATTGATAGTAAGCCCCAACCCCCTCCGCCCTCCCCCTCCCTTGAAGTGAAAGCAATGACTCCTGTCCTTCAAATAATGTTCGACTCATACTAAAATATGTAAATACCAGTGCCTTTGTAATGTTTGCGTCAATTCAGTATATTTATTCCTTTTCCCTGCATGCTTTAGGTGTAGGGTGATGTTTGGAACTTCAGCGTCAAACTATGCGCTGCATCCAGATTGATCTGGGTGTGGAGGAGAGTATGGTGCCCGGACGATGTGTACCTAGGAGCACATTAGATGTTCCTTCATTGGTGACCCATTTCAGAATCATTAAAACGCGTAATAAGCATTTTCTAAAGTTTTTGTTGTTGTGAGCCATGAGGTTGCGTTTTGTGCAGAATTTGTAAATATTACGAGTTCAACGTATCCAAGTGCTGTAGAAAATATTTGAGCTATTTGCATGATATTGTTAATTCTACAGTTACAGAATTTTGCCGTCAATCAAATACTGTGTACTTTTAAAACTACTTAGATACATACTAGGGTCACTCCAAAAGAAATCCACAGTATTTTTGTAAAAATACAGATTTCATTCTGCATGTGTGAAAGTTATACGGTGTGTAGATACAGCCTTTCAGTTTGTTTTCAAACTTAGTTCAACCTGTTCCCGTGAGTGGCGCCGTCTTCATGTCTTCAAGATGTCTTCAAGATGGCTGCTACACTTGACGTTCGTCAGAAGCAACGTGCTGTCATAGAAATCCTGTGCTGTGAAAACGAGACAATGGGAAACATCCACAAGAGGTTGAGAAAGGTGTATGGAGATGCTGTTGTCGATCGCAGTACAGTTAGTCGGTGGGCAAGCAGGTTACGTGACGAAAGCGGGCACGGCAGTATTCAGGATTGTCCTCGCAGCGGCACGCTTCGTATTGCACGCACTCCAGACTATGTCCAGAGAGTTAACGAATTGGTGACTGCTGACAGACGCATCACAGTGAACGAATTGTCACGCTACGTTGGGATAGGGGAGGGAAGTGTTTGCAGAATACTGAAAGTGTTGGCGTTAAAAAAGGTTTGTGCCAGGTGGGTTCCCAGGATGTTGACAGTGACTCACAAAGAAACAAGAAAAACGGTATGGAGCGAACTTTTGGAACAGTACGAGAATGTTGGAGATGAATTTCTTGGAATAATTGTGACAGGTGAAACATGGCTCCATCATTTTTCACCAGAGACGAAGATGCAATCAGTGGAGTGGCATCATGCTAATTCACCCAAGGAAAAAAAAATTCAAAACCACACCTTCTGCTGGAAAAGTTATGGCTACGGTGCTTTTCGATTCTGAAGGACTCTTGCTTGTGGACCTCATGCCAAGTGGAACCACCATAAATTCTGATGCATATGTGACGACACTGAAGAAACATCAAGCTCGACTGAGTCGTGTTCGACCACATCGGCAAAAGCAGGATGTTTTGCTGTTGCACGACAATGCACGGCCACATGTCAGTCAAAAAACCATGGAAGCGATCACAAAACTCGGATGGACAACACTGAAACACCCGCCTTACGATCATGACCTGGCTCCATGTGACTATCATCTCTTTGGGAAACTGAAAGACTCTCTTCGTGGAACAAGGTTTGAAGATGATGTCTCCCTTGTGAACGCTACCAAACAGTGGCTCCAACAGGTTGGTCCAGAATTTTACCGTGCGGGTATACAGGCGCTGGTTCCAAGATGGGGTAAGGCAGTTGAGAGGGATGGAAATTATGTGGAGAAATGAAAATATTGTTCCTAAAGGATGTATCTACACACTGTAAGACTTTCAAAGATGGAGAATAAAAGATGGATTTTAAAAAAATAGTGTGCATTTCTTTTGGAGTGACGCTCGTAATATGTGGACGTTTAAGCGATACTTTGCTGGTTCCACTCGATCTTGTACTTTGAAACGCAAGACAGTCGTTTGCCGTGGAACACGTGATATTTGGAAATGAACTGAGTCTCATTAATGCCCTAACAATTTTCCCCGTTTTGAAAATAGAAATTTGTGTTTATTGCCAGTAACTCAAATGTCAAAACGTTTTTAACTTGTAACTGGTTTCTTATAATATTTCTTCTTAATTTGATTTCATTTAGTAATTTATGGTGTGTAGCAGATAAATAATGCAGCACATACACTAGTTAACACAGCATTGATAACATTTTCTGGATTCCAACTCTTTTAAATTTGAATAGAATGTTTGTTCCTAGGTACAACACCCTGTTGTAACTTGAAAATAGTTTTCACATTTGGAAAAATTTTACTTCTCCGGAGTAATTTTTTTAACCAGAAAAACGCATTAACTGGAAGCTATCGTTTCAAAATGGAATAAGGAAACATTATACTAAACTTTTATCACAGGGGTTACTAGAGGCGAACATGTGAAAAGTGTTCCAAGGTTCAACACTGTCCTCTGCTAAGTCAGAAGGTTCACTGACGTTGAGTGATCTCTTAACATTGTCCAGACCGTGTACATTCGTTTCTGGTTACTTGCTATCATACTTTCTGGGACCGGAACCCGTGTCTCTGACCGTTACAGGCAATCCACTGCTAGTTTCGCCATCCGGGCCCGTCTTGAAGGCAGACTCTCTCCAGCTCCCCCCACAACCCCCAACCCCTATCCAAACCCTGCGCCTCTCCATCCTTTCTACATACCAGGTATATGTTTTTAATATGGTTATTACTTGACAGAAATCAAGCGGTTACTTACTGCACACATTATTTTTGTAAACTGAAACGTGTCTGATCTTGTAATCTGTTCGTATTACACTCTTCCCACCCATTGTTATTGTCTGTTTCGTCTTTGGAACACTATAACCATATTTACAACAGAAAGGTCTACCACAACATACGCCTTATGCTATCTAGTCGCAATCACTTGCCTCTTTATTACTTATGTTATTTTTATTGTTGAATTTCAGTACTTGTTTATTTCACGAGTTGGTATTAAATGATATTTTAAATGAAAGCAGCCATTGTGCGAAACTGTGTGTTGGACGATTGCAAACGGAACGAAACTTTACAGCGTATCTAAACCCCGAACCAATTTGAAGATCCAAATGACACTGTGCTATCCACACAGACTGTTTATCTTAGGTGTTTCAGTAGCTTTGTGAGGGATTTGGTAAGCCTACTCCGTGATCAACAGCGAACACAGATGCGCTAAAAACGTTTGTTGCTAATAACAACATCAAGAAGCCAGTTTTGAATCACAAATCATTTCACAGCAACAAGGCAGTAAAAAGTAACGCAATGGGGCAAGCTACTTGAATAAAGCGATTTTATATCAGAGTTACCGAAAGAGAAAATCGTCAGGAGATCTTAGAACTGGAAAATTACTAATAGGAGCCACTGTTGCGATTGACACAGATACCAATTTCGATATTTCACTGGTTATTAAAATTTCCTCAATATGAAGTCTGGGAGTCTTAATGTAGTCAAATTTCATTTTACTTTCTCTCTTGGTCACTGTCATCACTCGAGGATTTAGTTCACAAAATTTGGATACTCCCTATCAGGCTTCAGTATTTAAAAGTAGTATCTTATGTTTTTCATTAGAGGCACCCTCTTTCATGAATTTCATAACACTTCCACAATCTAATAGGAAAGCTATTATTGTGATAAAAGTAAAAAAAAAAAAAAGTAGGCCTGCGGTTCTCAGACGTATTTTATAATAATATTTGCTTCTACCAGATTCCATAAACGCCAACGAACCTTACCAGCTTCTTAAGAGTGTACTTTTCTTGCTGATTTACAAACCATACTTACGCAGACAGCAATATTTTAAGATGTTCTTAGCTGTAATTCACATTGGTAAATTCGGTCGTGAGCTGAGTAGAGTATGGCGATTACGTGAGGGGCAGAGGTATGTAGCGTGGTCACTGCGGAGTTAATAGAAGTGAGATGGGGAATGTTTTCATGTTTGACTTCCAGTGGTGACAACGTACGAACGTGCACAACTATCACAGATCAGTTTCTTTGCTGTAAATGTCGAACAGAAGTAACATGGACTTGTCAATGTGCATTATAGGGACGGTCATCTTCAGTAGTGGTACACTTTTGTAGCAAGTAATACGAAGTTAAATCAAGGCTATTGTAATACAATGCAATGATTAAAAGCAAAATAACATTCAAAACATTTATTAAACATCTGTGATCGTGTCTCAGTTTGTAATTACTGTTATCAATTAACATAACAAGATAAGGTCGGTAGGGGAAGTGAGGTAAGGTGGCCAGTGCGTATCTTTTGCCCTGCACAGCGCTGCTGCCTGTCGAGAAGTGGTGACACTAGTGCTGATACACAACGCCATTGTTGTTAGTCAGATTGACGCAGGAAACTTGTTCCGTTAGTCTTTAGTAAAGACTTCGCTTTTTGAGTCGCCTGATGCAAACTACGTTACTTATACACACGTCAAAAAACGTTTTGCATCACACCGGTTCCCAAAACCCTGAAGACAGACGTTGACTGTGGATATTGTATCACAGACACAGTACCTTTGATTCTTCAGAGATGTCACTAAACCCGCCCAAAGATGTAAACAACCATTGTAACCTCCCCACAGTAAAATAATATGAATAATATTCACATTTAGTGTAACCTCCCAACTGTAAAAGTTCCGAAACCTCCCAACAGTAAAAAATATAACCATAACATTGACATTTAGCGTAACCTCCCAATAAATAAATTGCGTAACCTATCAATAATAAAATATGACTAATCTCTCAATAAAAAATTGTGGGTCACTTATAACCTTTCAATAATTGACTGTGAATTTAAACTGGTAAATTTTGGACGTCAGCAGTGCTGCGTCATGGCCCTGAAAATTCATTCTGAATAAATTGGGCCGGCCGGAGTGGCCGTGCAGTTCTAGGCGCTACAGTCTGGAGCCGAGCGACCGCTACGGTAGCAGGTTGGAATCCTGCCTCGGGCATGGATGTGTGTGATGTCCTTAGGTTAGTTAGGTTTAATTAGTTCCAAGTTCTAGGCGACTGATGACCTCAGAAGTTAAGTCGCATAGTGCTCAGAGCCATTTTTTGAATAAATTGAAAAATCTTACCTCAATTAAGTCGCCGGATAACGCGTATACATCTGCTCCTATAAGAAATTTTTCTGGCGCAGCTCAGTTCAATGCTGGCCGATAGATTTGTCATGTATAAAAAGAAACAACTGATTTTTCATTTCAATAATCGGGATGACCATGGATTGGAGGAATTAGTAAATTCTTTAAATTGAGATGAATGATTATCAAAAGTTAATTTTTATAAGAAAGATTATTATTAAGAGATTTTTTTAAAAACATTTACATGGGGCTTGACATAACAATAGTACATATGCTCGAGGCTGCTTTTACCTTATACTACAACGCTCAGGCTCCGCCATCGCTCCACCACGACCAGCCTAGCCAACACGATACACCAGACTGCTCGCTAGCAACTACTATTCCTGCTGCTACACAGTTCCTACTGCATACAACACTGCTCTCTGGTCTGAGATTCTCCTGTACCTTACATATCGCAGGCAGCGCATGAGTAATCCATCGAAATTACATCTGCTCTAGTGCGCTAGCAACAAATTCCTTAATCATGGACCTCTTACACCATTAAGCGGAGTTGGTCCGACAGCCGATCAGTGCCAGTCGTTTCACCAGGAACGTGTTGTCTTTAGTTCAACCATGCCTAGACGGTCACTACTGCGGTTCGCGTCCGCATTATTACTTTGTGCCAGGAAGGGGTGTCAACAAGGGAAGTGTCCAGGACCTCGGGGTGAACCAAAGCGATGTTTTTCGGACATGGAGGTACAGAGAGACAGGAACTGTCGATAACAAGCCTCTCTCAGGCCGCCCAAGGACTACTACTGCAGTGGATGACCGCTACCAAAGGATTATGGTTCGGAGGAACCCTGACACCAACGCCACCATGTTGAATAATGCTCCTCGTGTAGGCACAGGAAGTGGTGTTACGACTCAAGCTGTGCGCAATAGGCTGCATGATGCGCAAATTCACTCTCGACGTCCGCGGGGAGGTACATCTTTGCAACCACGACACCATGCAGTGCGGTAAAGATGGGTGCAACAACATGCCAAATGGACCGCTCAGGACTGGCATCACGTTCTAGTCACCGATGAGTGTCGCATATGCCTCCAACCAGACAATCGTCAGATATGTGTTTGGAGGTAGCCCGGTCAGGCTCAACGCCTTAGACACACTGTCCAGCGAGTGCAGCAAGGTCGAGTTTCCCTGATGTTTTGGGGTAGCATTATGTGGGGCCTAAGTACGCCGCTGGTGGTCATGGAAGGCGCCGTAACGGCTGTAAGATACGTGAATGCCATCCTCCGACCAATAGTGCAACCGTATCGGCAGCATATTGGCGAGGCATTCGTCTTAATGGACGATAATTCGCGCCCCCACAACTTGTGAATGACTTCCTTCAGGATAATGACATCGCTCGACTAGAGTGGTCAGCATGTTCTCCAGACATGAACCCCATCGAACATTTCTGGGATAGATTGATAAGTGCTGTTTATGGGCGACGTGACCCACTAACCACTCTGCCGAATCGCCGTTGAGGAGTGGGACAATCTGGACCAACAGTGCCTTGATGAACTTGTGGATAGTACGCCACGACGAATACAGGAGTGCATCAATGCAGTAGCACGTGCTACTGGGTATTAGAGGTACCGGTGTGTACAGCAATCTGGACCACCACCTCTGAAGGTCTCAATGTATGGTGGTACAACATACAATGTGTGGTTTTCATGAGCAATAAAAAGGGCGGAAATGATGTTTAAGTTGATCTCTGTTCAAATTTTCTGAACAGGTTCCGGAACTCTCGGAATCGGGGTGATGCAAAACTTTTTTTGATGTTTGTATTACTCTTGCTGCCTCACTTGTACAGAGAGCAATAATTTTTTACAATATCAATCCTTAAACAACGTATTTTGGCCCACAATTCTAGTTCTTTGCTATTTATTTCAGTTTGATATTTTCTTCTGGGGGTCATTAACGCGTCCGATCGGGGAAAGTGGCCACAATATTCCTCAGGAAAAATGGTAAAGATGTTGACACCAGTAAAAGTTAGTTATGTCCTAAAACAATCTGTCATGCGTGAATCCATGCCATTGTGACAATTTTGAATTAATTAAGTTTTATTACTTAAAACCGACTCTGTTCCGTTATAGTTTGCCAAATATAAAAATCCGACTGAAAATGGTCTGGTGTTATTTCGGGTACCAGGGCGTGAACACACCTTGGAAATATGACCAGAAATAAAGAAAAGAAAAAAAAAAAACATGGCAGCCTGTTGGGGATGGCAGTGGCTGCATTTCCGACTTACGTATGGAAAAGTTGTCACTACGTAAGTCTTCGAAAAAATTCATTTAGTTCCAGTATTGCATGATACTTGCTTTCCGCACCCTCGGCAGGCATCCTCAATTTTATAAATGGGACCAGTACTATAGAAGACGCCGGCGGCCATTTGCAGCAATAAGCATCAATACTCAACGAAGGTTTTATTCGGTGGTTTTGATCAAGTTAGAATTAGAATATTATTATAATGAAGTTTTAATACCACCTTACAGAGTTTATTAAATGAAATATGCCCATGAGTGGGACATAGACAGGTGATTAACTGAAATATGACTACCGCCTGCACATTTCTATCATCATTTAGCCACACACACACACACACACTAACATTCACTCTATTCATTTTATCTAACAGATAAAAGAGGAAGGTTCCCATACACCAAGTGGGACAACATTGGGAGAGAGCACATGGTTCCAACTGTAACTTTAATTCGGGCAAGTCCCGTCTTCACGCTTAACTAACTCCGCGAGTTTTACTGGGTATTATGAAGGAACAATTAAATCACACGCGTGAATTTACGTAGAAGATCCAGCTCGATCACGAAATGTGATTACGTCGAGCTGAAGCTTCTCAGCAAGAAATGCGCGGGGTCTGCGGACCACGTGTTACCAATCTCTCCACAATCAGTAGTCAATAAACACATTTAAATAAAATACACTTTGCATATATACTTCACACTCACACTGAAATGCAAATTGAGCAATTCTGAGTATTATTCGGCAATGAGCGCCTGTTCACTCACAAGTGAGCGAACACAAATTCCCATGAAATTACTTGGCAAAGAAATGATCTCCCTATCTCACCTAACCGAGATGATTCTAGGAAATGTCATAGTGGCTTTCCTCAGCAGGGAAGCTGTTTCCAAGTTCAAAGTGAACATGGAATTCTAAATCTTCGCTAACTATCGGAGCGATAGAGCAGAGCGTGCTTACTCACCCAGGTCTTCCCAGCAACAACCCCGATACGGTCTCCCTCGTCCGGGTCCACACATCGTGGCCGCAAGGACTCAGAGATACCGCACACGGTTATTTGCCAACCTAACGAGCGCTAATGACGCGCGTGGAGCTTATGCCTCTCTGGTCCAGTGCAGTCGCGCTCTACTAGATTCGAGGTTGGCTACACTTCCACTATGCCTCTAGCACACCCACAGCCGACATCTCACGCATACCTCATCATACGTTCGCATTCACAGTTTGCAGACAATTACCATATCTAATATCAAAATTGTCGTCTATATTTAAATAACCCTATCTTACTAATTATCATCAGGCTCTTCCCTGAGTGTCGGAAGGGCAGTCAGGT
Source organism: Schistocerca piceifrons (assembly GCF_021461385.2). NCBI lineage: Eukaryota > Metazoa > Arthropoda > Insecta > Orthoptera > Acrididae > Schistocerca > Schistocerca piceifrons. Next base: position 589,736,958 of record NC_060141.1, read on the forward strand.
CTCTTTAGTTGTGGGTTCGAGCCATGTAGCGGCTTACATGGAGCCGTTACATAACCCTCCCCTTCTGACGAAGAAATGGGCAGCAAGTGTCCTTGCTTTTGGAAGGGCACTTTCAAGCACTTTTTTTTTTCTTTTTATACCTAGTGGTCGGAGGTGTGTCATTTATCTGTCTGATTCTTTACTGAGTTTATTACACATCCTCCTCATCTGTTCCGTAGGACATAGTATTCAAATTCAAAACTCAGACTACAAAATTTAACATTCAAAACCCTCACACATGGTTATCTCCTTCTGAGAGCATTATGCAACTATTAACACCTAAACATATGGGCCTATGCCCCTCTTAAACATCATCATTGAAACATATACAATTTACCATTAATATTTCAATTTAACACAAATTTTACCTATCATCTAGGCCAAGCATCCGTTTTTCAAATGTAACATGAGTGAAAACTTTAAATTTTTCTACAAACATAATCAGTTCTTATATACTAGACATTTAAATCTTTGTGGGCACTTAAATTATTAAAGTCCTGTTGCCAGTGTGTCCCACTTTGAAATATTTCACAAGATCTATCAAAACACATAAATTCTTGAAATTGCACAATTTAAACTAATTATATAATGAATTGAATTTCATACAACATATAGATAAGTTGGTATTAAGCCTGTGGGCATTTAAATTCTTAGCGTCTTTTCGCATTTGTATCCCACTTTGAAACATTTGCGAAGCATAGAAAACTTACAAGATCTATTAGTTAGAGAAATTTTCAGTAAATCACATTACATCTTTAAGCAATTTCGTTCGTTCACTTCTGGATTGACGTTTTAAAGTTTTTTTCTTTATCTCTTTACCTATTTACTTTAGTAACTAGCTATAATATATGCAAAATCAGTTCTGCTGAAAAGTAAACACACGCGCTACATATTGAATGTACGTGGCACTTTTAAACACCTTGCACTTCACTATGGGATCGGGGTACTTGGAGGACCACAGTTTTGGGCTACTTGGAGGACAGGGGAGGAAGTTATTCTGCAGGTGTCGGCGACTGCAGGCTCTCCGTCGATCATGTCGGCCGCCTCCTTGCATCAGGCCGCTCCCTCACCTTTGTCAGCTCCCCAGGACCCATGTTGCCTCGCGTTGATGGCTGCCTCAGGACGTGGTGGCACGCGTTTCCGCGTCAGGTGGGCGTCGACCTCCAGGGCAGAATAGCATCCCCCTAGCAGTCGTCGCCGCGTGCCGCATCGTGAGCGCCCGCACCCGTCTGGCTACCTCTCGTCGATATGTGAGCATATCCGCAATTATTGCCGACAGCCACACTCCTGACGTCACCCCCTCGGTAACGTCACTCGCCTCTCTCTTCCGTCTGCAGTCCCGGCATGTCCGACTCAAGTGGTGAGTTTGACATGCCTCTTGAATCGGTACTGCGGACGTTGTAGGTGTGGTGGTGACGTTGTTGACACGCCGCCACTGGTGCCACGCCCCTGGCGCGCACCGTTTCTCCTTCCCTGATCTGCTGCACCGCAACGCCTGACCTGGATACGCCAAGCTCGCCTCTCGCGGGTGCTGCAGTTTCCATCCCGGGTTTGTTTGTGACGATGTCTACCAGGCGTGGCAGCGCGTCACCTCACGGGTCGTCCATACAGACTGCCCGTTACCATCTGCTGCTGTGCGGCGCCCTCAGAGTTGGGGGCGTGTCACCTGCTGGCGCGGGCGCTCGGCATATGTAGGTCACCGCCGCTCGCTGTTCGTCTGTTCCGTGATTGCGGCCGGCTACCTGGGTAGCCGCCGCTTTGTTCCTGCATGTGGGGGGCCCGGTAATCGCCTCCGGCGCGTGTTGACACAGTCGCGGACAACGGCCGTCACTTAGGGAATCCCAAGTGCCGTGCGCTCGCCCGACATCTAGCCGCTAATTGCTTGCATCGGCGACCCGGTCTCCTCGGCTCTCCTGGTTGCTAATCTAAACTCAGGGAAGCTTGGCTATACCGATACATTTCAGACAAATTTGCCATCACAGTCCCCGGCTGTTCTCGGCAATCCATAAGGTCTTCCTACATTACTCAGATTCTATTTCTCTCTCTCCTTCTCCTACTGTGCCTTACGGGCGTTATCCTTCCAATGATATTTTAACATGGCTTTTAATTTAGCCGCCTTTTCATACATGAATCATTATCCTATCAATTTACAACAATTTTTTATTCCTTATTTGATCCCTCAGTGGCTTTGTAATAGGGATATTTTAATCAACATTAATCTACGATATTTTCTTTACTGATGGACAAGAAATGGATGGAACTACAATTCCATTTGTTTTAGATTATGATCTATAGTATTCTTAAGACTAACTTATCACACTTCCACGTCCTTCAGTCATTCATTTCTCACTCTTCTCACATAAATGCAACATACACACATAGGCACTCTTTACTAGCTACACTCCTGGAAATTGAAATAAGAACACCGTGAATTCATTGTCCCAGGAAGGGGAAACTTTATTGACACATTCCTGGGGTCAGATACATCACATTATCACAGTGACAGAACCACAGGCACATAGACACAGGCAACAGAGCATGCACAATGTCGGCACTAGTACAGTGTATATCCACCTTTCGCAGCAATGCAGGCTGCTATTCTCCCATGGAGACGATCGTAGAGATGCTGGATGTAGTCCTGTGGAACGGCTTGCCATGCCATTTCCACCTGGCGCCTCAGTTGGACCAGCGTTCGTGCTGGACGTGCAGACCGCGTGAGACGACGCTTCATCCAGTCCCAAACATGCTCAATGGGGGACAGATCCGGAGATCTTGCTGGCCAGGGTAGTTGACTTACACCTTCTAGAGCACGTTGGGTGGCACGGGATACATGCGGACGTGCATTGTCCTGTTGGAACAGCAAGTTCCCTTGCCGGTCTAGGAATGGTAGTACGATGGGTTCGATGACGGTTTGGATGTACCGTGCACTATTCAGTGTCCCCTCGACGATCACCAGTGGTGTACGGCCAGTGTAGATCGCTCCCCACACCATGATGCCGGGTGTTGGCCCTGTGTGCCTCGGTCGTATGCAGTCCTGACTGTGGCGCTCACCTGCACGGAGCCAAACACGCATACGACCATCATTGGCACCAAGGCAGAAGCGACTCTAATCGCTGAAGACGACACGTCTCCATTCGTCCCTCCATTTACGCCTGTCGCGACACCACTGGAGGCGGGCTGCACGATGTTGGGGCGTGAGCGGAAGACGGCCTAACGGTGTGCGGGACCGTAGCCCAGCTTCATGGAGACGGTTGCGAATGGTCCTCGCCGATACCCCAGGAGCAACAGTGTCCCTAATTTGCTGGGAAGTGGCGGTGCGGTCCCCTACGGCACTGCGTAGGATCCTACGGTCTTGGCGTGCATCCGTGCGTCGCTGCGGTCCGGTCCCAGGTCGACGGGCACGTGCACCTTCCGCCGGCCACTGGCGACAACATCGATGTACTGTGGAGACCTCACGCCCCACGTGTTGAGCAATTCGGCGGTACGTCCACCCGGCCTCCCGCATGCCCACTATACGCCCTCGCTCAAAGTCCGTCAACTGCACATACGGTTCACGTCCACGCTGTCGCGGCATGCTACCAGTGTTAAAGACTGCGATGGAGCTCCGTATGCCACGGCAAACTGGCTGACACTGACGGCGGCGGTGCACAAATGCTGCGCAGCTAGCGCCATTCGACGGCCAACACCGCGGTTCCTGGTGTGTCCGCTGTGCCGTGCGTGTGATCATTGCTTGTACAGCCCTCTCGCAGTGTCCGGAGCAAGTATGGTGGGTCTGACACACCGGTGTCAATGTGTTCTTTTTTCCATTTCCAGGAGTGTATATGTCCCAGGAACTTTATCTTCTGGCGCCCGAACTGTGACTTTTCCAGGTTTACGGTTATTCCTGCTCTTTCGAAGGCGTCTAATAATCGATTTAATACTTCAATATATTCCTCCAAGGAACTTTCCGAGATTAATACGTCGTCGATGTAGACCGTAATTCTTTCACGCAAGTCTTCCGGAAGGATGCTGTTCAAGCCTCGTATGAACGCCGCCGCCGAAACATTCAACCCGAACGGAAGCTGTTTGAATTGGTAGCAGTTACCGTAGCATAAAAACGCGGTATACTGCCTACACTCTTGATGCAACACGATTTGCCAGTAACTAGCTCGCAGGTCTATGGAGGATAACACCTTCACTCCATGAAACCGTTGCAATAATTGCTCCAGGCTTTCCGGTCTGTTCGTTTCTGCCTTTATTACCGTATTTATTTGCCGAGAATCCAGCACCAACCTCACCGATCCGTCCCTTTTCGGTACTACTAGGAGTGGTGAGTTGTATGTACTCACGGCGCGTTCTATAACGTCTTGTTCTAACATCTTCGCAATCTCCTTCTTGACCTTTTCTTTATGCGCTAGTGGAATCGGGTATGGCCTGACGAAGAACCTTTTATGTTCTCGTATTTGGAATTTGTACTCGAAGTTCCTTATCGCACCCGGTGCGTCTGAGAATATTTTCTCATGGTTCCTCAGAACTTCTAATAATCGTACACGGGCATCCTCTGGCATGTCTCCTACATTGCGCATGCTTTCCTCAATTATTCGCTCGAAGACCTCATCCTTTCCATGCGTGGAGGACGGTAAACTCAGACCATTTACACAGTTTATGAGGATCTCCGGCTCAGGGCGCAATTCCAGGTAAGTGAGAATTCGTAGGCAGCTAGTTTCCGCTCCGTTCCGTAGGACCCAATTATTGAACTTTAATTCTACTGGGTTTCCATCACTGTTCAGATACTTGATGCCTCCACCCAGGTCTACAATTGCCTGGTGAGCGCTCATAAAATCCATCCCGAGAATCATTTCGGTGTTCATTAGGGGCACAATGAAGAAGTTTGCCTCGAACTCTTCGCCCTGGCATTGGAACGTAATCCTAGTCTGCCACTTCTACACTTTTCCCGTATATCGCTCCCTTCACCTTTGTACCTCGCAACGGCAAAGTCGGCAAAGTTCCCGTCTCCTCGCATTTCTGGAATGCGGCCTCACTAACGATCGAAACCGGACTTCCCGTGTCGACTATGCAGTCCAGTAAAATTCCTTTCACCGAGATCGCAATTACTGGGCTGACGGCCGAAATCCGGTTATCCGTCTGCTCCTCCAGTAACGTTTCCCTAATGTCGTCCTGACCAATGTACCTTATCTCGCGGTTATTCGTTATCGGGGGTCGACTAAGGTTGTCTCCCTCGATTGGCACAGGTCATAATGTTTGATTTCCTCCTGGTTCTGGAGCATTCCTCCGTGGATCGGCCGATCTGATTTCTACGTCGTCGGTGATATTTTCCCTTCTCTTTCTCCCTGTGGCCTGTTCGCTTCCTTCACCCCTATTTTGTGGTGATTTCGCACGATTCCCGTGGTTGTTGCTACCTTTATCCCGGTTATCGTGCCCGTCGTGCAGGCCATTGTGTCCCTGGGTTTTGTAGTAGCCATGCTTGTTACCATTTTTCCAATTCGCCTTGTATGGCTGGAAGCTGGTATTCGCATGCTCCGCTACATGTGAGCTTGTACGCTTCCGCGTTTTACTGCGGCCGCGACTCACTCTCCTATTTCTTCCTACGTCCTCTCCTCCTGCGGTCTGTACCCTTTCCGGTATACATTGTCCTGTATCATACTCCAATTCTTGTAGGAGTAATTTAAACGACTCTAAATCGTCCTTACAACGCCCGGCTAATATGATATGGCGAAGCTGCGCTGGAAGCTTCATTATACACAGCCTTATCAATTCGCCCGGACTGTAAGGATTGTACAAGAATTGGTTATTCTGCAACATGTTTTCAAACAGTCTTGCAGGACTCGCGAAACCGGATTGGCTAAGACTCGGCAGCATCATTATCTGATGTTTCACCCGATCTTGCGCAGCTTCGGACCAATATGCCGAGAGAAATTCACGCTGAAATTCCTTCACCGTTTTACAATCTCTCGCTATGGCTCTCATCCGTACTGCGGGTTCAGCCTCAAGATGCCCGCACATGAACTCGATTTTATACTCATCCGGCCAACTGGGCGGAAGACAGAATTGGTACTGTTCCAAGAAAGCCCGTGGGTGGATTCTGTTCACAGAATTTCTAAAGACTTCGAACTTCCGTACGGAGAGAAAGTGCTTATAGTCGAAGCCTTCCACTTCCCTCCGGTATGGATCTGCGCACGGTTTTAGGTGTCGTTCCCGACACCTCCCTACATTTCTGCGTTCGCTAGCCTCCTCGTCATCCTCGTGTCCGGAATCGCGTCCCTCGCTTTCGCACGCGCCCTTGCGCACATGGACCTCCCTCTCGTCACCGCGAGTGAGGAGATTTTCCACGTGGGCCATGCGTTCACATATGTCATTGGTAACTATCCGTTGCCGCCTATTGACTTCGCATTGGCCTTCTTGAAATTTCCGCAATGCCTGTATCTCCTCGTTATCCCTAGAGTTCAGAATTGCAGCACTCTCGCTTCCCTCTGATATTGTTAAGTCCGCAACCTTCTCCGCGAGTTTTACTAACTCCTCCTTTACTTTCTTTGTCTCCTCGCTATTTAATGTCTTAACCGTATCTATCTTTTCCTCAAGATCCACAATTGCCCTACTGTTTTCGTGAAACTTTTCTTGCGTTGCTTCTACTGCTTTTACTAGCGCTATTACCTTTTTCTTCTCGGTAATGCATCGTTCCCTTAACGTTTGGAGCCCCTTTTCTAATTTTTCTCCGCGGGTTTTCATCTCGATCCTAACTTTTTTTTGTTCCTTTTCGAGGGCGTTTAGTTTACTGCCAACCACTTCGAATTTCTCATTGACGTCCTTTCGAACCCCTTAGATTTCGGACATCATGCCCTCGAATTTCGCTTCCTGCCTTTTATTGTATTCTTCCTGCCTCTTATTATATTCTTCCTGCCTTTTATTATTTTCTTCTAATCTGGAATTTACTCCTCTTAAGATCGTTCTCGCGTTCTTTTCCATCATTTTGACCAATTCGGTCATCCACGTGTTACTATTTGTGTCTGCATTGGTCGGCGCATTTTGGCTACTCGTTGCATTCTCTAATTCATCTGCGCTCGCGCTCGGGTCCGAAGTCCCTCTATTTGGTGTGGAATTGGCCTGCTCATTTTCCAAGTTCAACATTGCCGTAGCGCCGCTGAAATCTTGGTAATTCCCGTTGCCTGCCTCGTCTCTCTCCGCGGCTACCTTTTTGAGGGTAACTTCCTCCTCACCCGGCCGGTTTTCCCTAGCACCGCTCCTCGAGCGAGCACGTGTCTCCATTCTGGACACTAGGCTTACGTTTCGGGCTAAGTGCCTAAATAACGGCTTCACGCAGCCTAACACGTTTGAAATTCCCCCAAAATACATGGATAAATACACACAAGAAAATTGCCCCCAAAATCACACAAATAAAATCACAAGCAACGCAGTATATTCAACGCCGTATTCTCAACGCTGGTTCTATTCACAAATAGGAATTGTGAATCCTGTGGACATTTAATTTTGTTAGCACATCCTAGCAATCTCCCAGCATCACAAAAGGTTCCTAAAGTGAACGAGATCCTAGGCTAAAGGGTCGCCATTATGCATGATACTTGCTTTCCGCACCCTCGGCAGGCATCCTCAATTTTATAAATGGGACCAGTACTATAGAAGACGCCGGCGGCCATTTGCAGCAACAAGCATCAATACTCAAACTAAGGTTTTATTCGGTGGTTTTGATCAAGTTAGAATTAGAATATTATTATAATGAAGTTTTAATACCACCTTACAGAGTTTATTAAATGAAATATGCCCATGAGTGGGACATAGACAGGTGATTAACTGAAATACGCGTACCAAATATTCTGTGAAATGATAAGGGAATATGGTGTGGCTGGGAGAAGTCACTGTAACGTATTTATATAATAATACAATCACATTTATTCAATAAACATTACCATCTCAAATATTCCCTCTCACTTATCACGGAATGCTAGCGTGGTACAAATAGTATCGTATCTAAGTAAACTTAGTTAAACATCCGGCTAACATGTGCCGTGAATCGACAATGACTACCGCCTGCACATTTCTATCATCATTTAGCCACACACACGCACACACACACTAACATTCACTCTATTCATTTTACCTAACAGATAAAAGAGGAAGGTTCCCATGCACCAAGTGGGACAACATTGGGAGAGAGCACATGGTTCCAACTGTAACTTTAATTCGGGCAAGTCCCGTCTTCACGCTTAACTAACTCCGCGAGTTTTACTGGGTATTATGAAGGAACAATTAAATCACACGCGTGAATTTACGTAGAAGATCCAGCTCGATCACGAAATGTGATTACGTCGAGCTGAAGCTTCTCACCAAGAAATGCACGGGGTCTGCGGACCACGTGTTACCACTCTCTCCACAATCAGTAGTCAATAAACACATTTAAATAAAATACACTTTGCATGTATACTTCACACTCACACTGAAATGCAAATTGAGCAATTCTGAGTATTACTCGGCAATGAGCGCCTGTTCACTCCCAAGTGCAGTGAACACAAATTCCCATGAAATTACTTGGCAAAGAAATCATCTCCCTATCTCTCCTAACCGAGATGATTCTAGGAAATACCATAGTGCATTTCCTCAGCAGGGAAGCTGCTTCCAAGTTCAAAGTGAACATGGAATTCTAAATCTTCGCTAACTATCGGAGCGATAGAGCAGAGCGTGCTTACTCACCCAGGTCTTCCCAGCAACAACCCCGATACGGTCTCCCTCGTCCGGGTCCACACATCGTGGCCGCAAGGACTCGGAGATACCGCACACGGTTATTTGCCAACCTAACGAGCGCTAATGACGCGCGTGGAGCTTATGCCTCTCTGGTCCAGTGCAGTCGCGCTCTGCTAGATTCGAGGTTGGCTACACTTCCACTATGCCTATAGCACACCCACAGCCGACAGCCGGCCGCGGTGGCCGTGCGGTTCTAGGCGCTTCAGTCCGGAACCGCGGGACTGCTACGGTCGCAGGTTCGAATCCTGCCTCAGGCATGGATGTGTGTCATGTCCTTAGGTTAGTTAGGTTTAAGTAGTTCTAAGTTCTAGGGGACTGATGACCTAAGATGTTAAGTCCCGTAGTGCTCAGAGCCATTTGAACCACAGCCGACATCTCACGCATACCTCATCATACGTTCGCATTCACACTTTGCAGACAATTACCATATCTAATATTAAAATGATCGTCTATATTTAAATAACCCTATCTTACTAATTATCATCAGGCTCTTCCCTGAGTGTCGGGTCGAGCCATGTAGCGGCTTACATGGAGCCGTTACAGTATGATAACTTATAATACACACTGCGGATAGGCAAAATAATGGGAAAAGTGTTTGTAATGGGATGGTTGTGTTTGACGATCAACAACGCAGGTAAGGCACGTGCCGCGCTGGACTGTGCGTGTTCAGTACGGACTAGGCATCGGTGCAGGTTGTTTACGAGTAGTGCACACTTTGTATTTGCATTCAGAGAACGAAGTTGACGTACAACGAAAGACGTAATAGAGTTCAAACGAGGGCAGATTGTGGGGACCCGCTTGCTTAGCTGAGCTGGCTGTACTCTGCTATAAAAAACAAACCTGAGTGAAGAAATCTTCAACGAACATTAACGAATGCCGTGTGACGTCCGCTACGACCAAATACAACTAACAATAACGAACAAAATGCCAAAAGAAAAAAAAAATAGTAGTAACGTGATTGCGTACCACGCAGCGGGCCCGGGCGAGATTCCCGGCCGGGCTGGAGATTTTCTCCGCTCGTGGACTGGGTGTTGTGTACGTAAGTCGCCCAGTGTGGCGTCCACTGAAATAAGACTTGCACTCAGCGACCTCCCGGCCAACAATGCCACACAATCTTCTTTTTTCTCGGCAGGGGGGGGGGGGGGGGAAATGGGGGGGGGTGAGGCGAAGGCGATTACCTGGAGCATCACCAACGAAGACAGCCAACTTATAGAATGTTTCAAGAGCATCTGATTCAACAGTCATGACAGCCTACACAAAACATGGAAAGACATCATAGTGTAAACGTAATAGTGGGCGCAAATCAAAACTAAATGACAGAGATCGTCGTAAGCTAACACGAATCGTGTCAAAACAGCACAAAATTACTGCGGCTAAAGTGACTGCAGAGCTCAAATAGCCGCCTTCGAGACCCCGTATCTATCGACACTGTCCGCCGAGAACTTCATAAAATGAATATTAACGGACGAGCTACTATAACGAAACCATTAGTGACGACAACCAAAGAAAACAAGCGTAAATCATGGTGGCAGGAGCATAAATTCTGGACCACTGATCAGTGGAAACACGTCATACGGTCCGACGAGTTAACAATTTCGTTATTTCAAACATCGGGCCGGATTTACGTCTGGATAACTCCAAAAGAAGCCTACAATCCTGACTGATTGATTCCAGTGGTTAAGCATTGAGGTGGAAGTGTGCGCAGTCATATCATAGTATTCCGCTAGTTCCATCATTACTCTCAACGGCCGTGTTACAGCCAAAGATTATGTAAATATTTTAGGTGATCAGATACATCACATGATTCAAATGTTGTTCCCTATCAATGATGCCATATTTCAGGACGATAATGCACACAGTCGCACAGCCAGGACGGCACAGTCGCGGTATGAGGAGCATGCAGCTGAACTGCAGCGTCTTCCCCGACCAGCAGAGTCTCCGGACTTGAACATTATTGAACCCTTGTGGGCGGTATTAGAGCGCAGACTCCGGAGCAGATTTTCGCCTACCTCGTCACTGCAGGAGTTGGAAGAGGCTCTGAACGAAGAGTTGTATAACATGTCGCTGGAGACTATATAATCACTAAAAGCCGGTATTCCAAGAAGAACTGCACCTGTGTTACTGGCAAATGATGTCCAGCCCCTTATTAATAAACGATTCCGAAGTACGTACAAGTGTTCACATTATTTTGCCTATTCCCTGTACATTCCAAACGTGTAAGTGGTAAGCATCTATCGAAAAGCATAGTTTGGTGAAAACTGAATTTCTCTATGAGTGGGTCTTAAGTACAAAAGTTTGGCGACGAATGGTTTAGATTTTTTCTGAGTCTTTTTCTCTTCAAATTAGAGTAATGAAGCAGAGGAAATTTTATGTTTACTACGCGATGAATAATTCTGTGGACGTTACGAATTGTTCATTAAATACGAATTCTAAGGAACAATCTGAATCTTATATAAAATTCTTTCAAATATTTTCTAGAAAGCAGTTATATTATAAACTCTGCGACGAAAGCCAAAATTTGTTAGCAAATCCATGTCTTACATTTTACTGATATCTGCCTTCTCCGCAGAAACCATACCATAAATATAGCCTCAAGAAAATTGCTTTTAGATGTACGAGATTTAGGACGCCCTTGGCTTACTAAGACTTTCTGACACACTGTCGTTATGTACGTCTTGAATGTACGAGTAACTCATGCAATACACTTTCAGCTGGAGACTAATCAACAGTGTCGCACCACTTCGCGCGAAAACCAGCGTTATTTTGCTCTTCACAAGTGACGTCTCTTTACAGCTACAAACCAGCATCATCACGCTGACATACGACCTAAGGGAGCAGAGGACAGATGGAAACTACATGGATCATAAAACAATGATGACATAATGAACGCCACTAGAGGAGGCAATGGGCGGCACTGGAAGTAATTTGCTGCACTGTATCAAAGGTAACTGCCTGTAGTGTCTGGCCGTAACATTACCATAGCCACAATTTATAGCTACGATATCCCAGCACTTCAAGCGCTTCCGTTCGCCCAAGACTAATAACTCTTGAGACGTATTTCAGCAGCTGAATTTCAACAGATGCTTGTTTGTCAGTGATTGCTACTAGTTCTCATTTGGAAAATTGTTTTGTTGCTCACATGTCACTGATTCGACTCTGCATTCAAAGAGAATGACAGCGTACTGCGTACTTTAGACTGCAGAACGGGTAAGTCCCTTGACAAACAATACCATTTTTTTACGTCTCCAGGACATGAAATTTTTACGATACTAGTGGAGCATTAATAACATGCACACAGAGATTAATTCATACAGAAAGTCAGTTATAGAGAAAATTCAGTAAATTATCGACAGAAAGTAAAACAATAAAAATACAAGGATTAATGCGTACAACATGAATTTATAAGATACAGATAGATAAAAAAATAAACAGATAATTCTTTTCATATTCCGTGGTTCGGTGGTTTCGACTGCTGGTTTTTTAGCTGCGTCATCAACAGCACAAGTATCTGGCAGGACCCTGCAAACTTGCAGATGTTATTGATCCTGCAGGTCAGCACACTGACATATTTCGTCATCACTCTCCATTTGCTGAAGTTAACTTTGGACCTTGATACTCCAGTTCTCAGTCTGTTGAGTGTCTTCCATGTCACGTAACACAAGTGCGAGCCAGCGGCTGGTAGGTTTTTGACATTTGTTCGGCGTGCCTCAGGCAGAGAATGTCGCCATAGTTCCAGTCGGCAAGTTCCTGAAGATGAAGGAATTGCTGTAATTGTCCTAGCGGCAGATACTTCCACCACCAGGGCCAAAAAGGACAACAGTACCGAGTAGAAGATAATTACGTTTTCATAGAGAGACCAAAGCTCTAATCCAGGCGTCTTGTTGACTGTGTACACTTGTAGGTTATCAAATGCTAGATCACCTTATACTATCGACATTTCAATATCCGTCTTCACTCTCCGCGAATACAGAGATACTATGCTAACGTCTGCATTGCAAAGATGTAGTTTCAACATTGATATTACTCTTGGAGCATCTGAAATGTGATGTGACGTTTGATACTGGACAGCTGCACCGAAAATTACGCAGTTCATCGACATGTTAGCTCTGCCAGGTGTGTATATTGTTCGGTTTCGTCATGCTGTAATAACTTCATTCAGTCTCCATATTTGGACTTCAACGGTGACTGAGGAAAGAACACACATCACAGCTGCTTCTATTTTGGGAAGGACGACTGTAAGTATTGTGTGTGTTAACATACATTATCCAATGTAAATGTTCAGTTTTTCCCAAGTAGTACATTTGTGACTATTCTGAATCTGCTGGTCAGAACTGTCTGTTACACATGTAAGGTAACCCTTATTTTTCCCCCACATAGCTTGTAACGTGTGATCAAATTAGTTCTATCGTGTTATACTGACAGTAATATGTCAGTAAAGGCAAAACTGTATGGCCCCATTCACATGCAAGAAAGTAAAATTTATACACTCTGTCTCGTGATTTTATAAATGAGCGAGCTACAAGAGTTCAGCGCGAGTCTGGTTTATACTGTCCGGAATATTTTTATCTTCCAAATTCAAACGGTTCAAATGGCTCTGAGCACTGTGGGACTTAACATCTCAGGTCATCAGTGCCCTAGAACGTAGAACTACTTAAACCTAACTAAACTAAGGACATTACAAACATCCATGCCCGAGGCAGGATTCGAACCTGCGACAGTAGCAGTCACGCGGGTCCGGACTTAAGCGCCTAGAACCGTTCGACCACAACGGCCGGCTTTATTTCCCAGTCAGAGAACAATATAGCTTTTCCTGGTGCTCGTACTTGGTCATTACTCTGTAACAGATGAATGATACCTGGCACGATAATTACCATGACCGACTGCGAAGCTAGGTGTGCCAAGAATTGTTGCCGGCCGGTGTGGCCGAGCGGTTCTGGGTACTTCAGTCTGGAACCGCGCGACCGCTCCGGTCTCAGATTCGAATCCTGCCTCGGGCATGGATGTGTGTGATGTCCTTAGGTTAGGTAGGTTTAAATAGTTCTAAGTTCTAGGGCACTGATGACCTCAGATGTTAAGTCCCATAGTGCTCAGAGCCATTTGAACCATTTGAACCAAGAATTGTTCCGTGTGTCACTTCTTGAAAGTGACAGCGTTCGTTTTAGAATGGTAGTCACTACTGCTTTTCTTACATCTAAATACAAGTTTACTCTCAGAAGAAGAGCCAGCATGCAGAATAAATATCCGCGAACCTTTTCCTAAGAAAACTTTAAAGCCGCCAGTACCACACTCATTTTCCAGCAGGTATCCATGGAACGATTCTAATTCATCCATGTTTCATCAGGGTAATACAGTGTAAAACGATATGTCGTTTCGATCTATTCTATATACCGTTAATACTTAGCTTACAATCAGGGTGAACAAACACCTTTAAAAGTGTTTCTTAAATAAACGCATCATAAGGACACCCGTGTAAAAATAATTTGCACACAAAAAACTTGTTTCCACTTCATTATGTAAAACACAGACAGTAGAATTGCACTTTCAGAATCCGACGGCGCTGCTACGACTCTGCAATGAAACATAAAACTACGAGAGCGTCATCACGTAACAAGCAGGAAGAATTCGTACTCGGCGGCTCACTAAGTCAGTTCAACCACGGAGTGGCTTAATCATCGCAAAACTCGGGTGGGAAAGCATGGCAAGTTATTCTGTACGTCTCTTATACCACCATCTACGGACTCAACGGATACACTGAGACTCTTTTGGAGGTTTAGTAGTGTGGGGGTTTCTTACACACGATATTGTGTTTCAACGACTTTTGCTTTCGTAGTCCTCATAAAGGGTGAACTCCAAATATCGATTGCATGCTAATGTAGAGTTTTACAGACGAATGACCTTGATAGGTGCTATAACAGACACCTCACCTTATTTTAAAATAATTTTTATTCGGTTTTCGCCAGTCACGCTACAGTAATTTCCTTGCTAGGCTCTGAAATGCTTTTCTCACCTGTGTACCCGTATTAAATAATAACGTTTCAGGCAGTGCTTCAGGCCTTCAGAACGCCCCGTAGTAAGAATGAGCCATTAAGAACAGACGTTAGCGGAAGCACTGCCTGCAGAAAGACATGCAACAAAATCTGGATAAACATTGTTAGATCCTAGAGTTTTCTTGTCTTCAGTTTAGAGATAGTTAACACTACATCTTCCCCAGCAAAAGCAACTATATTATATTTATTGCTATATTTAATATGAATTTGAAAAATGTCTGGGAAAGTTCTTTCACAGACTCCTTCCAAACTTCCAGTCTTGGGCCCGTCCCTTCTTTGTAAACCTGAAACACTTAGAAACTACTGAAGGTATGTTTTATACTCTTGTATCCAGGAAGTGCGGAAAACACAAAGACTGGATGCATGAGTGGAAAAACAAGTTTAATATCTTAACTGAAGTTTATCGACTATCTGAGGACAAACACTGTCAAACGGAATTTTTTACTTTGCCCCTGTCACATTTACAAGACACTCACTTCAAGTCTGTATATGCCCGTAGCTGCAAGCAGTGAGTCCAAACACTTCGCGAGAGTGCAGCCTGAATCTGTACTGTCGTTCTTTTTTTTTTCTTTATTGTTATTTTCATACCTGTACAATCAGGCAGGCTGTCAGCGGGATGCTACGCCGCTCTTCAGCCATAGAGTTGACAATGATATAACACAGAATGGAGATCCAGAATAAACATAGTGACGGGCAACAAATAGTGGTCACAGAAACACAAAAACCACGGGGCCGTTCACACTCGACGATAACGACACTGAAAACATGTTGACACGGCGCACATAACACTGATGAATCCGACGGCACAAGTGAACGTAGGAGCGTGACGGCGGACACTAAAAACACAAAACGACGTCACACACACACGCGAACCTGATGGCTATGATCTCTGGCGCGCGAATGTCCACAGATCGTGTACGAGTCCGGGGACCTGCCAAGAGGGGAAAAAGGGGGAGTGGGAGGGAGAGGGGTGAGCAAGGATGCCAATGTTGGAAGAGACGGAAGTAAAAGATGGAGGAAGGGGTGGGGGGGGGGGAAGCCCGAGGGAGGAGTGGGGAGAAAGGGAGGAGGGAAGCAAGGGGAAGAGAAGGGAGGGAGGGTGCCCAAAGGAACAAACACAGGAAGAGGGAGGGAGGATCATAGTTGATAGGAGGGGTAGATGGAGGGGAGGAGGACGTCATCAGGGAGGGGGAGCTGGCGGAGGCCACCTTGGGAGAGGGTAAGGAGGGTGGAGAGATGGAGACCGGATGGGACGTGGGAGTACAGGTGCGGCAGCAGGGAGGGGGGGAGGGGTGGAAGATGATGGGTGAGACAAGTGGGTGAGGAGGATCGAGTTTACGGGAGGTCTATAGGATCCGTATCCTTTCAAGGAAAAGGAGGACGTGGGGGAACGGAATGAGATCATACAGGATCCGCATGGGGGAGGGGAGACAGATGCGATAGGCGAGGCGGAGAGCATGGCGTTCAAGGATCTGAAGGGATTTATAAAAGGTAGGGGGGGGGGAGCAGAGATCCAGGCTGGATGGGCATAACAAAGGATAGGGCGGATGAGGGATTTATAGGTGTGGAGTATGGTGGATGGGTCCAGACCCCACGTATGGCCGGAAAGGAGCTTGAGGAGACAGAGTTGGGAGTGTGCCTTGGCTTGGATTGTCCAGAGATGGGGGTCCAGGAGAGGCGACGGTCGAGGGTGATGCCAAGGTACTTAAGGGTGGGGGTGAGGGCAATAGAATGGCCATAGATGGTTAGATAGAAATCGAGAAGGCGGAAGGAAGGGGTGGTTTTGCCTACAATGATCGCCTGGGTTTTGGAGGTATTGACCTTGAGCAACCACTGGTTGTACCAAGTGGTGAACCGGTCAAGATGGGATTGGAGAAGGTGTTGGGAGCGCTGCAGGGTGGGGGCGAGGGCAAGGAATGCGGTGTCATCGGCAAACTGGAGAAGGTGGACGGGGGGTGATGGCGACAGTATGTCTGCTGTATACAAAAGGTACAGAAGGGGGGAGAGGACGGAGTCTTGGGGCACACCGGCGGAGGGAAAAAAGGTGTAGGAAACCGTGTTATGGATGGTGACGTAGGAAGGAGGGTGGGAGAGAAAGGAGCCGATCAGACAGACATAGTTAATGGGAAGCCCGAAGGTTTGGAGCTTGAAGAGGAGACCGGAATGCCATACGCAGTCATAGGCACGTTCGAGGTCCAGGGAGAGGAAGATAGCGGAGCGACGGGGATTAAGCTGTTCGGGAAGGAGATGAGTGAGTTGAAGGAGAAGGTCATCGGAAGAGAAGGACGGCCGAAAGCCACACTGGGTAACAGGGAGGAGGCGGTGCTGGCGGAGATGCTGGTGGATGCGTCGGGTGAGGATGGATTCCAGGACCTTGCTGAAGACCGAGGTAAGGCTGATGGGATGGTAGGAGGAGATGGCGGACGGCGGTTTACCAGGTTTAAGGAACATCAGGTTACAGGAGGTTTTCCACAGGTCGGGGTAGTAGCCGGTGGACAGGACTACATTGTAGAGCCTTGCCAGGGTGGAGAGGAAAGAGACAGGAGCTTCACGAAGGTGGCAGTAGGTGACACGATCGTGACCAGGAGCGGTGTTGCGTTTTTTACAGAGTGTAGCAATGAGATCATGTGTAGTGATAGGGGCATTGAGTTCCGGGTGTGCAATGTTGTCCAAGTACTGGAAGCCAGGTGTGAGGGGAGGGACAGAGGTGTCAGTTCGATCACAGACATCCGGGAAGAGGGAGTAATCGAACTGGGGATCATCGGGGATGGAAAAGAGATTGGAGAGGTAGGAGGCAAAGTGATTGGTCTTATGAGGGTGTCAGGGAAGGGGTGACCATCATGGAGAAGACGATAGTAGGGGGAGGGTTTAGTTCCGGTAAGGCGCCGGAAGGCTAAGCAGAACTTGGACGAGTTTATAGGTAGGGTAGCATTTAAATGGGTGCATGTCTGTCGCCAGTCCCGGCGTTTCTTAGCCGCGAGCAAATTTCGAATGTGTCGCTGCAGTTGGCGGTGGCGTCGTAATGTGTCCGGGTCGCGCGTGTGGAGGAAGGCACGGTAGAGACAGCAGGATTCATGGAGGAGGAGGACGGCCTGTGGGGGTAAGGTACGACGGTGGGGGTGGATGGCGATTGTAGGGACATGGGACTCCACAGCCTCAGACAAGGTCTGCTGGAGAAAGGAGGCAGCATGGGTAACATCGTCAGGGTGGTGGAGAGGGTATCTCGGTAGGCATTAGAGTTGGCACGGGAATAGTCATGGACATACTTTAGGGGAGGGTCATTACGAGGGTCAGGGAGGGGGCGACGACCGTCTGAAACAGTGCGGAGGACAGGGAGATGGTCGCTACCAATAGGCTCCAGGACATCCACCGTTATGTGGCCAAGGAGGTTAGGGGAGGAAAGGATAACATCGGCAGTGGAGTTGGATTCGGGACGGATGTGCTGGGGAATGGAAATGAGGTCGCCTTGAAGGGAGGAGAGGAACCGATGCCACCACCGAAACTGGGTGACGGAACGACTATGGATGTTGAGGTCGGCGGCGATCACGTAGGAGGAGAAGGTACGGTCAATATGGGAGAGGAAGTCGAAGGGAATAGGGGCATTAGGGCGGACATAGATGGTGGCGCAGGTGACGGTAAAGCCAGGGAAGAAGAGACTAAGGATCAGGTGTTCGGTGGGGTCGGGAAGGAGAGGTTGGAGTCGAACTGGGATCTGGCGGTGGTGACCAATGGCAACTCCGCCACGCGCAATCGGGAGGGGATTATCGGAGCGGTGAAGAAGGTAGTTGTACCCGTGGTTTAGGGGTAGCGTCTTTGATTCATAATCAGATCGTCTTCGCTCCCGGGTTCGATCCCCGCCACTGTTTAAAATTTGATAAATAATCAGCATTCTGGCATAAGAAGTCAGCCTCATTCTGCCAACGGCCTTGTCAAAGAGGGCGGAGGAGCGGATAGAGGTTCAGGGTACTCTCTTGTCCTAGGGGTGGGAAATTGCCCCTAAAGGCGGAAGAATCAGCAATGATCAACGACATGAGGATGCAGAAGGCAATGGAAACCACTGCATTAAAGACACGTAACGTGTATCCACAGGACATGTGGCCCGTAATTGAAGAAGTGTCATGATGATCTCTCCATTGGCAAAAGATTCCGGAATAGTCCCCCATTCGGATCTCTGGGAGGAGACTGCCAAGGGGGAGGTTACCATGAGAAAAAGATTGAATAATCAACGAAAGGATAACGTTTTACGAGTCGGGGCGTGGAATGTCAGAAGCTTGAACGTGGTAGGGAAACTAGAAAATCTGAAAAGGGAAATGCAAAGGCTCAATCTAGATGTAGTAAGTGTCAGTGAAGTAAAGTGGAAGGAAGACAAGGATTTCTGGTCAGGTGAGTATCGGGTAATATCAACAGCAGCAGAAAATGGTATAACGGGTGTACGATTCGTTATGAATAGGAAGGTAGGGCAGAGAGTATGTTACTGTGAACAGTTCAGTGACCGGGTTGTTCTAATCAGAATCGACAGCAGACCAACACCGACAACGTACACCAACACCGTACAGTTGAAGAGGAATGGACATCTCTAAAAAGGGCCATCACTGAAGTTGGGAAGGAAAACATAGGTACAAAGAAGGTAACTGCGAAGAAACCATGGGTAACAGAAGAAATATTTCAGTTGATTGATGAAAGGAGGAAGTACAAACATGTTCCGGGAAAATCAGGAATACAGAAACACAAGTCGCTGAGGAATGAAATAAATAGGAAGTGCAGGGAAGCTAAGATGAAATGGCTGCAGGAAAAATGTGAAGACACCGAAAAAGATATGATTGTCGGAAGGACAGACTCAGCATACAGGAAAGTCAAAACAACCTTTGGTGACATTAAAAGCAACGGTGGTAACATTAAGAGTGCAATGGAAATTCCACTGTTAAATGCAGAGGAGAGAGCAGATAGGTGGAAAGAATACATTGAAAGCCTCTATGAGGTTGAAGATTTGTCTGATGTGATAGAAGAAGAAACAGGAGTCGATTTAGAAGAGATAGGGGATCCAGTATTAGAATCGGAATTTAAAAGAGCTTTGGAGGACTTACGGTCAAATAAAGCAGAAGGAATAGATAACACTCCATCAGAATTTCTAAAATCATTGGGGGAAGTGGAAACAAAACGACTATTCACGTTGGTGTGTAGAATATATGAGTCTGGCGATATACCATCTGACTTTCGGAAAAGCATCATCCACACAATTCCGAAGACGGCAAGAGCTGACAAGTGCGAGAATTATCGCACAATCAACTTAACAGCTCATGCATCGAAGCTGCTACAAGAATAATATACAGAAGAATGGAAAAGAAAATTGAGAATGCGCTAGGTGACGATCAGTTTGGCTTTAGGAAAATTAAAGGAATCAGAGAGGCAATTCTGACGTTGTGGCTAGTAATAGAAGCAAGGCTAAAGAAAAATCAAGACACTTTCATAGGATTTGTCGACCTGGAAAAAGAGTTCGACAATATAAAATGGTGCAAGCTGTTCGAGATTCTGAAAAAAGTAGGGGTAAGCTATAGGGAGAGACGGGTCATATACAATATGTACAACAACCAAGAGGGAATAATAAGAGTGGACGATCAAGAACGAAGTGCTCGTATTAAGAAGGGTGTAAGAAAAGGCTGTAGCCTTTCGCCCCTACTCTTCAATCTGTACATCGAGGAAGCAATGATGGAAATAAAAGAAAGGTTCAGGAGTGGAATTAAAATACAATGTGAAAGGATAACAATGATACGATTCGCTGATGACATTGCTATCCTGAGTGAAAGTGAAGAAGAATTAAATGATCTGCTGAAAGGAATGAACAGTCTAATGAGTACACAGTATGGTTTGAGGGTAAATCGGAGAAAGACGAAGGTAATGAGAAGTAGTAGAAATGAGAACAGCGAGAAACTTAACATCAGGATTGATGGTCACGAAGTCAATGAAGTTAAGGAATTCTGCTACCTAGGCAGTAAAATAACCAATGACAGACGGAGCAAGGAGGACATCAAAAGCAGACTCCCTATGGCAAAAAAGGCATTTCTGGACAAGAGAAGTCTACTAATATCAAATTCCGGCATTAATTTGAGGAAGAAATTTCTGAGGATGTACGTCTGGAGTACAACATTGTATGGTAGTGAAACATGGACTGTGGGAAAACCGGAACAGAAGAGAATCGAAGCATTTGAGATGTGGTGCTACAGACGAATTTTGAAAATTAGGTGGACTGATAGGGTAAGGAATGAGGAGGTTCTATGCAGAATCGGAGAGGAAAGGAATATGTGGAAAACACTGATAAGGAGAAGGGACAGGATGATAGGACATCTGCTGAGACATGAGGGAATGACTGAATGACTTCCATGGTACTAGAGGTAGCTCTAGAGGGCAAAAACTGTAGAGGAAGACAGAGATTGGAATACGTCAAGCAAATAATTGAGGACGTAGGTTGCAAGTGCTACTCTGAGATGAAGAGGTTAGCACAGGAAAGGAATTCGTGGCGGGCCGCATCAAACCAGTCAGTAGACTGATGACCAAAAAAAAAAAAAAGAAGGAGGTAGGGTGAAGCGTGGACGGTGTTGTGGGGTTGGAGGAAGGTTTCATTGAGGAGGAAGGCATCCATGCAGTGGGTGGCAAGGGTGTGCAGGAAGACGTTCGTGTTTGTGGGAAGGGAGCGGATGTTGTTGAACAGGGATTTAGACAAGGGTGTCAATACGGGAGAAGGTGAAATAGTTGGAGTAGGTGGCATACATTTTTAGGTGGAAAACAGAACGGGCGGTGAGGGATATCTGTTGGAGGGTGTGGGGGCGCTGGAATTGGTGAACATTTTGGAGGACGATGGTGAGGAATCTGATGATGTCTTCAGCGGTATCGGGTAGGCGAAGGGAATTGCCGGGAGGGGTGGGGGCGTCCATAGGGCGGACAGGAATAGTGAGGTCAGGAGTGATAGGAGGGGGTCGGGCCTTACATTTCTGGGAGTAGGGGGTAGGCGAAGGGAATAGCCGGGAGGGGTGGGGGCGTCCATAGGGCGGACAGGAATAGTGAGGTCAGGAGTGGTAGGAGGGGGTCGGGCCTTACATTTCTGGGAGTAAGTAGGATGAGGGAGGTTACAGGTAATACAGGTGGGGGAGGGACTGGAAATTGGGGCACTGCTGTAAGAAGTGGGCTTGCTTACATTACGGGCAGGTGGGGGCCTTGTGGCACTCAGATGTCGGGTGTGCATTATACCGCAACCACCTCTGGCAGCAGAATGGGAAGGGTCATCTTGGTAGCATTGGTGAAAGGGAAGGGCACCCTCCTTCAGGAGACGGTCTATAGAGGGGGCGTGTTCGGAAAAGAGCCGCATAAGGCAGTTGGGGCCGGCTGAGTTGTGGATGAGGCGAATTGCACGCACCTCCAGATGGGGATGCGCCTTGAGCTCCACCAACACCTCCTCCTCCGTGATTGTCGGACTAAGCCGAGTTATGATGGTGGTGAGGGTCGGCAGACGACGTGGGGGTTGGGGTTGGCGGGAGGGAGGCAGGGAAGGAGCAGGGGTGAGGGAGGCATTAGGGCCAAAGTGGGTGACAGGAATGCAGGAAAGGAGATCCGTGTGAAGGGTAGGGCTGGTGGAGGAGATGAGGACCGAATCACGGCAAGGAGTGAGGAGGGAGATGGGGGCACCGGGAAAATGCTGGCAAAGGAAAAGGGTGACGTTCCGGGCCTCAAGAAGGGAGGGATCAGGATGGGAGAGGAGGTAGCGGTAGGAGGAGGGGGAGGAGGAAGAGGAGGGGGCAGGGACAGGCGGGGAGACATCCATGGCCTCATGGGCAGGGGAAGGGGGACAAGGCGGAGCCTTTTTAGATGCAGAGGGGGTAGGGGTGGCACTAGGGCGTTTGACGGCGGCAGAGGAGGTGTGGGGGACGGGAGCAACTGGAAAGAGGCGTGGAGTGGCAGGTCCCAGTGCTGGAGGCAGCGCCAGAGATGGTGAGGGTGAAGGCGATGGCGACGGCGATGATGAAGACGATGAAGAGGGCGAAGGGGAAAGTTGACCGTGGGCCGTGGCCGTGGCCGTGGCCACCACCCTAGCGGGGCTGCGGAAACGGAAGGAGCAGAGGGAGGGAGTGGAGGGAAGGGATCAGAGGAGGCACGGCAGGGAGGAGCCAGGGATGGGGCAATAAAATGTGAGGGAGATGGGAGAGTGAGGAGTGGTGGGATGGACTGAGGGGGGGGGGGGTGATTGGGCACACCACGTGATAGTGGTGGTGGCGGCGGCGGAGGGAGATGTGTATATGATGGCAGTGGTGACGGCTGTAGTAGTGGTGGTGGGGGTTGACATGGAGATAAGGGGAAAAACACAGGACAAGACAAAGAAGCAAATGAGGGATGGGCAAGGCGATGAGAAACACAGAGTAAAAGGGACGGAGAATGATGAAGGCGACTGGGGCCGAATCCCCACTCTGCTGCTGCTGGGGGGGGGGGGGGGAGGGGCGACCCAGCTGGCTGGCCGGTGGGGACGCCGCCGCTGCTGCTGCTGCTGCTGCTGCTACTGCTAGTGGTGGTGGCTGGCTGGGACCGCTGCTGGCTGGGACTGCTGCTGGCTGGGACCGCAGCTGGCTGTGACTGCTGCTGGCTGCTGGCAGGAACCGCTGCTGGCAGGAACCGCTGCTGGCAGGAACCGCTGCTGGCTGCTGGCTGGAACCGCCACTGGCTGCTGGCTGCTGGCTGGAACCGCCACTGGCTGCTGGCTGCTGGCTGGAACCGCTGCTGGCTGCTGGCTGGGACTGCTGCTGGCTGCTGGTCGGGACCGCTGCTGGCTGCTGGCCGCTGGCTGCTGGCTGGACCGCTGCAGGGTAGCTGGCACCTGCAAATACCTATAGCTTCGATTAGAGCCGGAAAGGCACAATCGAAGGATTACCACCGGAGATGGCCCTGTCGTCCTTGGGGGGGCGTGCACTTTTAACTAGTCCGGGTGCTCAGGACTACACAGGCCGCCGATGAGCCGCTGAGGGCTGGCGTGTCATGGCGTGATTGGCCCACAAGTCGGTAGATTATTATTTTCCGTATTTACTCCGGCTGGAGTTGCTTGGGTTGCAGCGGAAGCGGTTTAGGGGTGGTGGCGCCTGCGCTGTTAAGCGGGACGGTGTCGCCGCCTATCGGACGTGAGCTGAACGCCGTCTGATTCTTGCCGCGAAAGGCTGTGCGCCACGGTGCAGTCACTGATGACACTGCACATACACTGAAGCGCCAAGGAAACTGGTATAGGCAAGCGTATTCAAATACAAAGATATGTGAATAGGCAGAATACGGTGCTGCGGTCATCAACGCCTATATAAGACAACAGGTGTCTGGCGCAATTGTTATATCGGTTACGGCTGCTACAATAGCAGGTTATCAAAGTTTAAGTGAGTTTGAAGGGACACAGTATTTCCGATGTAGTGATGAAGTGGGAATATTCACATACTACCATTTCGCGAGTGTACCGTAAATATCAGGAATCCCGTAAGATATCAAATCTCCGACATCGCTGCGGCTGGAGAAAGATACTGAGAACGGGACTAACAACGACTGGAGAGAATCGTTCAACGTGACAAAAGAGCAAGCCTTCCGTAAGTTGCTGCAGATTTCAATGCTGGGCCGTAAACGAGTGTCAGCCTGCGAACCACTCAACGAAACATCATAGATATGGGCTTTCGGAGACCAAGGCCTGGTCGTGTACCCTTGACGACTGCACGACACAAAGCTTTACGCCTCGCCTGGGCCCGTCAACGCGGAAAAAAATGGTTTAAAAGGGCTACGAGCACTATGGGACTTAACATCTGAGGTCATCAGTCCCCTAGAACTTAGAACTACTTAAACCTAACTAACCTAAGGACATCACACATATCCATGCCCGAGACAGGATTGGAACCATTGACCGTAGCAGTCGCGCGGTTCCGGACTGAAGCGCCTAGAACCGCTCGGCCACCACGGCCGGCGTCAACGCCGACATTGGGCTGTCTATGACTGGAAACATGCTTCCAGGTCGGACCAGACTCGTTTGAAATTGTATCGATCGGATAGACATGTACGGGCACGGAAACAACCTTATCAATGCATGGACCCTGCATGTCAGCAGGGGATTGTTTAAGCTGATGGGTGTGTGCAGTTGGAGTGATATGGGACCCCTGATACGTCTAGATGCGATTCTGACAGGTGACACGTACGTAAGCATCCTGTCTGATCAGCTGTATCCATTCATGCCCATTGTGCATTCCGACGGGCTTGAGCTATTCCATCAGGACAGTGGGACATCCCACATGTCCAGAATTGATACAGAGTGGCTCCAGGAACACTCTTCTGAGTTTAAACATTTCCACTGGCCACAAATTCCCCAGACATGAACATTATTGAGCATATCTGGGATGCCTCGCAACATGTTGTTCAGAAGAGATCTCCACCGCCTCGCACTCGTAAGACAGCCCTGCAAGATTCATGCTGTCAGTTCCCTCCAGCATTACTTCAGACATTGGGCAAGTCCATGCCAGGTCGTGTTGCGGCACTTCAGCGCGCTCGCCGGGGCCCTACACGATATTAGGCAGGTGTACCAGTTTCTTTGGCTCTTCAGTGTACATCGCAGCAAGAATGGCACATTGTCAGAAGAGAGCAGAGCATGTTCCGGGTTTCCAGCAGAGACCTACTGAAGTACGTACAATGTAAGCTTTCTCGGACGGTATTGTCTTCACTTAACTACCTGCGGCTGTACCTCTGAGGATGTCTCCTGCAGTCGGAGACGAAACGTCAGGGAAGAGTTTTATACTTCGACCACGGCCTATCAGCCCGGAAGTTTTAAGTGACTACTGAAGTACGGTTAATAGGTGCATCACATATGGGAGTGAAAAATCGCTGCAGCTGAATATCTGCTTCAAAGTCCAAGTATGCGAAACAGTACGATTTTTGTGAGCAAAACGTCTAAATTCCGCAGAGATTCTCTGTGAAATCCTGGCTATGTATGGACCAAAAGCAATCTCGCCTCCATCTGTAGTGAAATGGTATCAGCAATTTGGCCAGGGCAGCACAGACGTGGGATATACTGACCGGTAGAGGAAGGGCATCGACATCGATCACACATGACACTGTCCAGGAGAGCGGGGAAGAATATCTGGGCAAAAAGCGGTTTTCCAACGTAGAACTAGTTTAAAGCAGCTGTTTTGGAATGGCTCCGTAATCAAGGAGTAGATTTCTGTCGTCTAGGAACTGAACGCTTTGTAGAACGTTGTTGTCTACAGAGACTCGGTGTCAAGTAGTATCATATGTCTCTATAACTCTGAAGTTTAATGCGGTAATAATGTGTTACTTTTTGAAGTTCCCTCTTAACTGCAGGTGTTGTGACACTTTTAGTCTACAATTAGTATGTCTGTTCTAAATTGTAAAACTATTATTAGATACGTTGCTTGTGTTCCTAACTACTAGTATTTGATTAATAATGCTTTTCCTAAGATCCCTCATCACCCGGAGGTAGTTGTCTAAATGTAACAGACATTCTCCTCTCCCCAGTGATCGTTGACAAATTCTAACCAGTTCGTTTTTCCATAATATTTCTGAAATATCCAAGAGCGTACCCACGATCATAACAAAGGACGAACGGGGGAGGAGGAAAACGGCCAGGGACAATCCTGTTGGTTTCGTATAAAATGAACTGGTGGAGAAAAGAATAGCAATTTATTACAAGATAAAAGTGAAAACTAATGAAAACTATTTTTATTAAGCACCAAACGTACTAATTCTACCACTTGTAATACGCACCTACTCCCTACAACGTGCTTAATTGAGAGCTATATATGTATTTTTTGCTGCCAGCCTGGTAATAGGCACGTGCGAATACTGTGTATAGCCAGGTGTAGTATTTTTTGACATTAGCTTGTAACAAGAGAGAAAACATCGTGAACTGAAGTTACTACGCTACTCGAAACTTTTCGAAGAGCCATCTGGTATTTTCAGTTGCAAGGAGAATACTTACAAACTTCGGGCTAGTTTTGAGATTTTACATCAAATATCCTAATTCAGGATACACTTGCTACTGGCCAATATCCATTGTACATTAAATGTATTCCCAGTTGCTAACATGGGCAATGAAAACTGTGTAGTGGAATGCCGACAATGAAAATTTTTTCTGGAGTGGGACTTGACACCGGATTTCGCGCTTATTGCTAGCTGTCGTCCTACCATTTGTCTGTCCGAGTACGACGCATGGTCATATCCTCAACCATGTGTCTACTACCTGTCATTGTGGATATTCCCCTACCGGAAGGACATGATTGCCGACATGTGGAAGTGTGGGTCCGGCCGTGAGTCGCGTTCGGATAGCCTGGTGGTAAGGTGACCGCTTGCGATAAACTGGAAACCTGGCTTCGAGACCTGATTGGATACGAAGTTTCATTGTCGTCATTCCACTATACAGCTAATGGTTGTTTATATTCGCAACTACGAATACATATCAAGTATTTCATGATGGCTGTAGTCGCCTCAGTGCCTGTTCCTTTGGACGTGCATGCATGTCTGAAGGAGCTTCGCATCGTAATTCGGAATAACACCAGCACTGGAATATCGTTTTTATCTGCCGACATTGAACAAGTGATGTTCAAGTAAAATGTCTCCCCTGAACGGGAATATACACTCCTGGAAATTGAAATAAGAACACCGTGAATTCATTGTCCCAGGAAGGGGAAACTTTATTGACACATTCCTGGGGTCAGATACATCACATGATCACACTGACAGAACCACAGGCACATAGACACAGGCAACACAGCATGCACAATGTCGGCACTAGTACAGTGTATATCCACCTTTCGCAGCAATGCACGCTGCTATTCTCCCATGGAGACGATCGTAGAGATGCTGGATGTAGTCCTGTGGAACGGCTTGCCATGCCATTTCCACCTGGCGCCTCAGTTGGACCAGCGTTCGTGCTGGACGTGCAGACCGCGTGAGACGACGCTTCATCCAGTCCCAAACATGCTCAATGGGGGACAGATCCGGAGATCTTGCTGGCCAGGGTAGTTGACTTACACCTTCTAGAGCACGTTGGGTGGCACGGGATACATGCGGACGTGCATTGTCCTGTTGGAACAGCAAGTTCCCTTGCCGGTCTAGGAATGGTAGTACGATGGGTTCGATGACGGTTTGGATGTACCGTGCACTATTCAGTGTCCCCTCGACGATCACCAGTGGTGTACGGACAGTGTAGGAGATCGCTCCCCACACCATGATGCCGGGTGTTGGCCCTGTGTGCCTCGGTCGTATGCAGTCC
The DNA here is from genome assembly GCF_021461385.2 of Schistocerca piceifrons. Lineage (NCBI taxonomy): Eukaryota > Metazoa > Arthropoda > Insecta > Orthoptera > Acrididae > Schistocerca > Schistocerca piceifrons. The sequence continues at coordinate 589,765,083 of NC_060141.1, forward strand.
TGACTGTGGCGCTCACCTGCACGGAGCCAAACACGCATACGACCATCATTGGCACCAAGGCAGAAGCGACTCTAATCGCTGAAGACGACACGTCTCCATTCGTCCCTCCATTCACGCCTGTCGCGACACCACTGGAGGCGGGCTGCACGATGTTGGGGCGTGAGCGGAAGACGGCCTAACGGTGTGCGGGACCGTAGCCCAGCTTCATGGAGACGGTTGCGAATGGTCCTCGCCGATACCCCAGGAGCAACAGTGTCCCTAATTTGCTGGGAAGTGGCGGTGCGGTCCCCTACGGCACTGCGTAGGATCCTACGGTCTTGGCGTTCATCCGTGCGTCGCTGCGGTCCGGTCCCAGGTCGACGGGCACGTGCACCTTCCGCCGACCACTGGCGACAACATCGATGTACTGTGGAGACCTCACGCCCCACGTGTTGAGCAATTCGGCGGTACGTCCACCCGGCCTCCCGCATGCCCACTATACGCCCTCGCTCAAAGTCCGTCAACTGCACATACGGTTCACGTCCACGCTGTCGCGGCATGCTACCAGTGTTAAAGACTGCGATGGAGCTCCGTATGCCACGGCAAACTGGCTGACACTGACGGCGGCGGTGCACAAATGCTGCGCAGCTAGCGCCATTCGACGGCCAACACCGCGGTTCCTGGTGTGTCCGCTGTGCCGTGCGTGTGATCATTGCTTGTACAGCCCTCTCGCAGTGTCCGGAGCAAGTATGGTGGGTCTGACACACCGGTGTCAATGTGTTCTTTTTTCCATTTCCAGGAGTGTACATAACGGATGTACGAGAACAGATTTTACACACATGGTGGACGATATATTGAAGTTTCGGTCCGGCCTGGGTCATGCTCGAATAGCATAATGGAACCACCGCCAGCTTGTCTCCGTATCGCAGTAGGGGTGTCAAAGAGCTGCTCCGCGGAAGACGACGAATTCGCGCCCTCCTATCGGCATGATGAAGAACGTATCGGTGTTCATCAGACCATGCAACGCTCAGCCATTGCGCCAACGTGCAGTACTCATGGTCACGTGCCCATTTCAGTCATAGTTGTCAATGTCATGGAGTAAACATTGGCACATGCATGCGCCGTCGACTGCAGAGGCCCATCGTTAGGAGTGTTCGGTGCCCTGTGTGTTCAGACACACTTGCGCTCTGCTCAACATTAAACTCTGACGTTACTTCCGACACAGCTCGCCTCCTGTCCTGTTATACTACGACGTTAGGCATCTATAATGAGGGGATGCCGCTGAACCCCACGACGTCTGGACGTGGTTTTACCTTGGTTTTGGGCACGTGTTGAAGACACTCACCACATCACTCCTCGAACACACAACAAGTCGTGCAGTTTCCGAAATGCTCTTGTCGAGCCTCCGGATCATTGCAATCTGCCCTCGGTCGAACTTAAAAAGATCGTGCGCCTGCACCATTCTACACACGCACAGCATCCTCACTAATATTACAGTACATGGACCGGGCATGTGTCTGACTAGCAGTCATTCCTCGCCAGGTGACACTGCTATCGCATAGACGGGTTTGTATCAACAGTAGGTCGGTGGTCATAATCTTCTGACTGATCAGTTAAATGTCGCGCAAAGATCACGAAGTAGTCTCTGTTACAGGGTGTACAGACTTGAGAGTACAGCAAGCTGTAAACACCTGTAGGGTGGGGTATATATACACATTTTTTTTTTTGTCTTTCTCACACCTGAGCGATGATCGTGAAGAAAATGCATGTAGTTTCAAATAAAACTGTTGCTTAACATCAGAGAAAGTTCTGCACACTAACGATTAGAGCCATGAAGCTCACTGACACCAAGGTATGTATTATAGGAAACAAGAACCACTCACCGCGAAACAATGTCGTTCCTGCTGGTCCACAAGCACCTATTGTTGCTGCGACTGCATCGTTGTGCTAGATCCAGAATAACGTGCCGCGAGATAAATTACTATTCCGACTTAGTATGCCCCAGCCAGTACATCAGTTAAATTGGCGTGAAAAAAAAACAAACTCTATAAGGGCCCGCTCTCTCCTTCCAGGAAGAAATGAAAGGTGAGTAAAGAATAATTGCGAGTAAGAACGGTGAGGGGTGGGCCGCCATTTGGCACTTGGGCATCGGCCTATGCATCAGTGCTTTAATACACGGACAGAAAGAGAAATGGCAACACCAAGAAGGAGATTTGTGACATAAACCGAAGTTCGTACGCGTATTTCAACATCTGAAAAATGATATCTATTCAAATCTCGCGCCAGTCTCAGAAGAGCGGCACTAAGATCACACTATGAGGACACAAATCATGTTTGCTTTAAATACAGTCTGTGACGGTCGTGAGCGTTAGTTGTCTTTGAGATTGGGCGTGGTGAGTTGAATTTAATCAAGACTGCCTTTGAAACATCAAAGACGCCGTTATCAACACCTGACTGTAATGGGGCTACAAGAAGCTGGATGTTTCTTCTGCGATACTACAGAAAGACTTGACAGGCATGTAGCCTCAGTACATGATTGCTGGCAGCGGTGATCAGGAGAACGTACGGTCCCAAGATGACCGGACTCTGGACCGCCAAGTGGCACTAACAAGAGGGATGAAAACCATCGTGTTCAGCGTATGGCTCTGACGCATCGTAATGATTTGCAGCAGCACTTTCAGCAGAAATTGGCACCACATTGACACAGCGAACTGTTACGAATCGGTTCCTTCAAGGACAGCCTCGAGCCAGACACCCTGTTACGCTGTTCCCACTGACCCCAAAAATATCGCCATTTGTGACTTCAGTGGTGTCATGGGACAGTACACTACAGGGCAAGGAGGATCTCTGTTGTGTTTTCTGATGAAAGCTGGTTGTGCCTAGGTGCCAGTGAAGGCCGTGTGTTGGTTACAAGAAGGCCAGTTGAGGGCCAGCAAACAACCTGTCTCCGTGCTAGGTCCACTGGACGTCTACCTCGACTTACGGTTCAAATGGCTCTCAGCACTATGGGACTTAACATCTGAGGACATCAGTCCCCTAGATTTAGAACTACTTAAACCTTACTAACCTAAGGACAACATACACATCCATGCCCGAGGCAGGATTCGAACCTGCGACCGTAGCAGCAGCTTTGTTCCGGACTGAACCGGCTAGAACCGCTCGGCCACAACGGCCAGCTTCGAGTTATGGTCTGGGGTGCGATTTCGTATGACAGCGGGAGAACTCTTGTCGTTATTCCACGCACCCTGACTGCAATTCTGTACTTCAACTGATATATATATCAGTTCATGACATCCAGTCTCACAAATTTCCTTTTTCTGACGGACACACGTCCAGATCGTCCGCTCACAAAACTCTGGCATCTCTCTCCCCACATCCATCACTGCTGGCGGCTCACCTCCAACTGCACAACGCTACGCACTGTTCACATCCAACTGCCCAACACTACAATAGCGAATATTCCAACAACGCCAACCAGCCATATATATATATATATCGCTGTTGCTAAGCGGATCTGACGTCACATTAGCGGACATTGCGACGAAAGTTTGTCTCAGAACACTGTCTCAGATTGTAAGATCCTACTCCGGAATAGTCAGATCTTGTTCCTACTAAGGTTGCACAGCATTGCCTCCTATGACATAATCATTAATGCTCTTTGCTGACGCATAATTGTCAGATGTACATGTAGCCTGGCTGGTACTGAGCATTCCCGATCGCATAAATGTGCGTATTTCAAAAGGCTCTGAGCACTATGGGACATCTAGAACTACTTAAACCTAGCTAGCCTAAGGACATCACACACATCCATACCCGAGGCAGGATTCGAACCTGCGACCGTAGCGGTCGCGCGGTTCCAGACTGTAGCGCCTAGAACAGCTCGGCAACCCCGCCGGGCGAATGTGCGTAGTATTTGGCCTAAACACGTGAAGGGAATGCGAGTATGGATTACAACGTCTTAGGTGAAAATCAGTATTACGAGAGGAAAATGTGCGTCCAGATGTCGCAAGGGCTGTCCCCTGTTCTCCATACGACAGATACCGTCTCTTAGCCGTACATGTTGCCATTTGACGCGTCTCGGATATCTACGACTACTACAAACGGACTGGCAAGAGGAGAGCGACTGACTAATCGCCTACGCCTCTGACTGCCGACTAGGTAATTGGTCGACCGGATCAACCAGTCCCTGAAATTACCGGCCCTTGCAGGAGAGAGGCGTCACCCGGCCGTGTTTACGCCTGCGGGATGAGGCCTGGAAAAATTGTCTCCGACAGAGACGTCGAGGTGTACTAATGTCAATTCCTGACCAGCAGCAGCGCGCCGTGAATATGCAAGTAGCGACATCTGCGGCCTCGCACCGACGACCAGATTTATTCACGGCCTATCGTCGCGTCATAAATTTCCGTGCTCCGCAGTAACCAGATGTCTGTTACAATTAATGGCGTGTACTGGGGGCGCGGCTGAACGCATTATTGCCGTCGATACGAGCGCCTGTTTATACACGGCCGGCTTAACGAGGAGGGCCAGAGTGCCCGCTCGTAAATTTCCCTGCTCTGCACAAAGTACTCGCCCCGCCAGAGGGCCAAAGTGTCTTTTGGAGAAGGAATCAGCGCCGTATTCTGGCACTAAACATTTTAGTACGGTGCTATTCGTCGAGTAGAGAGGTCATTTAGCTCACTGTAAATCCCGCATAACATCTATAACATTCAACATTCGCTCGTATTACTGTGGCAAAACAGGTCCATTTTGTTGTAAATCCCGGGCGTCTTGTGGAGTGACATAATCAAACCAGACTAAACGCTTTCTTGTGTGCTACTTAAATATAAAGCGCTTATTTCTTCTCGGAAATGAGAGAGCTGCCTTTGCTCCGAATAAAAACTAATCACGCCCATTAAGACACCAGCGGAAAACTGCACAATGCAGCACAAAAAATGCGAATATGTTCCTGTTTATTTAAAAGACTCTGAGTTAAAAGTAGATTACCAGATTCTTAGGAATCTTTAAAAATTTTCCCAAATATTTTGTAAACACCCCTTTTTGTAACATGCAACTCACCTCAGCTTCCCACAAGCTCCCCTAACTGTAACTCACTCACATTCACCACCAGTCCATTGCTGTAAGTCGCTCATACCCACTCATTCCTAGTTGCCGTTTCTCGCCGGCCGAAGTGGCCGTGCGGTTAAAGGCGCTGCAGTCTGGAACCGCAAGACCGCTACGGTCGCAGGTTCGAATCCTGCCTCGGGCATGGATGTTTGTGATGTCCTTAGGTTAGTTAGGTTTAACTAGTTCTAAGTTCTAGGGGACTAATGACCTCAGCAGTTGAGTCCCATAGTGCTCAGAGCCATTTGAACCATTTTTTGCCGTTTCTCACTCACTTATTCAACCTGGCTCATTGTCATTATGTTTTTGTGTCTCTCTGTGATTGTCTGTGTGTCACAGCCTACGTTCTGTCCTATTACTACAGTCTCCTCTCACTGTCTCCCTCTTAACACTCTCTCTTACTGCTACTATCTCATTCCTTCCTTCCTACTGCTGTTGTCTCTTCAAATTCTCTCTCCCTCCCTCTTCCTTGTTGTCACTGTCACATGCTCTGTCACTCATTATCATTGGCTCTCACCCACTTCCACTCTCTCTTTATCCCCCTCCTCCCCCCCCCCCCCCCCTGTCCCTGCTGCAGCACTGTCTCCTTTTCTCCTTTCCTAGCTCTATTCTACCACTGTCAACTACATACCACTGCCACAGTCTCCCTCTCTTGACCTCACATTATCATTGCCTCCTTTGCTCTTTCTATAACACACTGTCTACGATCTTCCAGTATTTACTATCTTTCCGCCTCTTTGCCATTGCTACTGTCTTCTTATATTTTAGCATAAAAAAGCGCGAATATCTTCACATGTCAAAATTTTTAGGCAAATTTTTAAAGGTGCTGAGCAAGGTAGAACCAGACGTCTGGTATCCCACTTTTCAGTCAGAGTCTTTTAAATACAGGAACATATTCGCATTGTTTGTGCTCCGACAAGAGCATGTCTCCGCTTCTTTCCTCTGCTGAAGCAAGGCATGTCACTCATGTGAAAATAACTTCATGGCTCAGTAAAATTTTGGTAGTTTATTAAGTGAAATTGAAATAACACAAAGCTAATTTACACCTCAGACCGGATTTTACCTGCAACAAAATTTTGCATGTGCTTCTGTTCAACAACGTGGGATGCCCGGTGGTAACGGAAATACTTTACGGCATATTTCTCCGTGCTACGTCACTTCATAAACTAAGCTTTCGCCTGACACTGGATTTTACGTATACAAATAGGGTAACTTTTAACCTTTTTATCTCGGAAATGTATGATGATGTGAAGAAAATTTTCAAGTTCTTTCTAGAACAGGATCTTAGGACCACATCGTAAATATTACAGGCATTTTCTGCGCATAGCTGTCTCGGAATTAGCGGCTAGGTTTTGGTATTCAAAAAAACAAGATTTCGGGGTGTTTCTCGATAACGGATGAAGATTTTGGGAAATGGGGAGGTGGCTCACGTAGATAAATGCCTAGAGAATACACCGCTAAAACCTGAGCAATTTTCTCCGTTTATCTGTTGTTTAAATTTCCCCTCATACCGGATTTTATGTGTAGAAATAGGGCTACTTTGAACCTCTTTATCTCGGTAAACGGTAAAGATCAAGAAAATTTTCAGGGTTCTTCGACATCGTTATCGGTCCACGCGACCGGTTCCGGTCTTTACATTAGGTCATAATCAAGTGTATCTCAAAGTTACGCTGTACAGAAGCGACTCCAATGATTATTTGACGATCTCTAGCATGATCTTTTGAATCCACTTTTCTGCTGCGTAACTTTCAGACACACTTGATAATGATGTAATTCTAATATAAAGCCCGAAACGAGTCTTGTGGACTTAATAAAGTTCTTATTGGCAACTGAATTGGTTTTTCGGTAACCGAGCAATAGCTGTGGTGTCAGTACCCTCTGATCATAGAGAATCTAATAATATCAGCAAGTGTGAGGGCGGGGATAGAACTTAGTGAAGCTATACAAGTTGCTGGGCGGTTCAGACAAGTATGCTATACACAAAACTCTTTGTATGATCGATGCATGCCCTGTCCATATGAAGAAGGAAATGCCACGGTATGCGGAAACGTATTTCACAAATACTCTCCAGTTCGTCCATGATCAGATAACCACAACTTTAGATGATGAAGTGCTACTAAGATCAGACGAAGAGTATGAGAAATGGATTCTGCTAATGAATGCAATAAAAGCAGAATATGTCACAGCTGGACGCAATGGAACTGACTTGCTAACAGGTTAATAAACACAAAAATGTAAGAAATTATACAAACATCTCGGATGTACGTAACAACTAAATGACACAGCAGATCAGAAGTGTGAATCAAATTTCCCAGGTAAGTCACCAATAAAACACTTAAATAGTCTACAATGGATTTAAAGTCATAAATAAGGATTCCAAAAGACGAATTTACAAAGACAGTGGTTGAATTGCAGACAAGTATTCGTGGGATGAGAGATATGGGAAATTATAGCCTAGAACAAAAATAAAATAAGAGCTATGAAATGACATACTGGATGTGCTGATGCGTATTAACAGGAAGGAATAGGGAATGAGAGAGAGAGAGAGAGAGAGAAGGAAATAAAAACGTATACGATTGAGGCAAGTTAAACAAAACTGCTCAGATTATTTGAACACTTGGATAAGAGAATAATGGAGTGAACTCTTGCCAGGAAGAGAGAAAGAGTGTGACCTAGACGGAGCTGGGGTAAAAAACTTCAAGAAGTTACGGAAGACTGAAGACTAGAAACAGGGGTTGGCGAAGGCCGGCAGTAAAGGATACAAGATTAAGAGGAACGGTAACAGCTGTTACACAACTTTCTGATGAAGATGATAGTAATTATGAGCCATCAAAACTGCAATGACTGGTTTACAAGTATTAATAGTAAACTGAAACAAAGGAATAATTATAGTCAGTTACTTTATTAATGTTTTCCAGCACGTGTTATGGATGATTACACATACATCTACATCGTCAGATACATTCAAATAAATTTAACATAACTTCGATGTCTTTAATGTACGATCTTCTGAACAGTCTTCGGCACTGTCTCGCTAAAGAAGCCAAGGAATGCGAAAGATTTTACTTTTCATTCAGATGCCGGTAATGGATTTTAGAGGCCGTCTCAACTCCCAGACAGTGCCACAGTATGCGCCTAAAATCATACCTACAGTCCATCCATGTTACCTTTCAAATAACACCACTTGATGAAGGGGATGTGATTATCTAGACTGTGAAAGTATGGCTGCAGTTATTTGCGTCTTTCAGTTGATATGCATAACCTAAAATGGGTCACATTTGAAACCAGCACAACTTTTGTCCGTCTTGTACAGAACATGGCAACTGTGTGGTCACATATTTCCACCACGGCGGCTACGAAAATGCATTGATTTTTCAAAGATTTGAGTAAGTCAAAAGAGAGCTACTTCTGACCATACTGCAGTTACATCACATTACTTTCCTCCTTTATGAGGTGTCAAAGAATCCAATCATACCCTGTAAACGAAATATTTTAGTTGGGAAACTAGTTTTTTCGCGTTAGAGATATTGCTTTAACTTCATTAGCTGATGAAGATAAAGAGACAGAAACTCGAACTTGACTGCTTCTCAGTGAAAATATTTGTTTCATCTCATTTTTCGATTCCTCTTCCAAGAGCCTGAAATTTTACAGGAGGCTGATGTCTTTTCGTTAAAGTATGGTACGCTTTTTTTTACTGTAAAATTAAAAAGAAATCTTTCCAATTTATGCAAAATTTGTGTAAGTCTCCAGTTATGGCAGCACAAATACTTTCGCACGCCATCGTCACCTACATAAAAAAGGAGCAAAACGTGTAACAACGCCGTATGGCTTGTATTTTCACGGTTGCAATGCTACTTTCGAGCCATTTTTTAACGTTCTGGGACATTTTCGCTCAGACATTTCATTCTACGTAGCCTTTATTAAGACGAAAAAAAAATATGTATTTGTCTCGCAGATAATTCTTATCTTGTGGCGTATATAATAGAGTATGTGCTTCACAAATAATGTCAATTTTAATTATTATAACATGGCAAGCATTACTCGCATGTAAGTAGTTTAAAATATTGACACTCGAGCTTCTATAGAAACATGCATAACGTTCCCCCTCATCGAGGTGCTTCTGCTGGTTATATCGCAGCAACTCTACTAAAGAAAAGACGTGATGCACGTAGACAGGTTCGTTTTAAGCGATATTGGCTGCTAAGCCGTAATTACGACACGTCTCACAAATTGTTATTGGGAATGGGAGCCTGGGCTCTGAATACGAGAACTCAACTCCGTTCGGAACGCTCGCACTTCGCTTTCAATTTAGCGACATAATGGAGCCAGCTAAATGAAGTAGCATTCAACGTACTTTTAGTCGCATTCTTGGCGTCTCAGCTATCCGATGCAATAAGGCGCCCTTATATAGACCCTCCAGTACAGCAATTATCTCGTCACTTCCATTTATATCACGTTTCCTTAAGAGTTAATTCCAAGGCTTCCTCTAATAAAGATGTTCCACTCTTTCAACAGTTAGCACAATACGAGTAGGGCAAAGAAAAGATTCCGTAGATAACTGACAATAATGATCGTAATTCACGCAACAGAGTACCCATATGAGAATATACTTGTTACATTATCTACAATTAATCTAACTTTCATGAAGTAACATTGACTTTCAATGAAGTCTGTGAGAAGTTTGTGAATATTTAACGACACAGCTAAACAAAGGTATCAGCTCCAACATACATAGACAAGCATGAACAAAGGGTATAGGGAATAGCAGATTAGAGTTTGGAGCCCAGTACGTGAATCATGGATAACTCAATCATTAGGTCACTTAACTTGTCTTTTATGGATTCAGTGGAGAGGGATGTGTAACATGGTAAGGATGTGTAATTGTAGAGCAATGAAATGTATTAAAATTATAAAATATGATTGAATCACAACACTCTTATTTACTAAAGATATAACTTAAAACATAATTTTAAGAGTTTCTGCAAAGTTATGCTTCATTGGGGTTGGCAGACAGAACATTCCTTAATTCAGTCAGAAAACCCACCACATTACTCATAAGATTCTTAGTATACTCTGGCATATTATTAATATGGATGTACTGAGATATATGATATCTTTCATTTTGCTGTTAACCCCTCAGAGCTGTTGTAGATTATGTTCTTGCTCCTAGTATTGCATGCATTATTTGCCCTCTCTCTCTCTCTCTCTCTCTCTCTCTCTCTCTCTCTCTCTCTCTCTCTTTGTTTTGTGAGAGCAGAAAAATATTGGCAACAACAAAGGACATAAATGAATCTGTATATTGTGACACAGTTGCCAGAAAGGACATCAAATAATCTATGTATTGTGATGCAGTTTACAAAATAGTCCTTTTGAAAATCTAGTTATGTAATCACTTTTGCATTACTTAAATTTTTCCTTTATTTCTATTTTTTTAAATACAGCTATATCAAAGTTATTTTCGTGCTGATAATCATGTTTTTGCTTCAGTAAGACAAAACAAATGAAACTTACTGAAAGTGTTTTTGTAAGAGCTACATCGAAAGTGATTAAGCAAATGTTAACTTGATAGTAATGTAAACATGAAAGTAGAACTGTTGCGTTGCATAGCAGGTGCTGCACTGAATGCAAAACATGGCCAGATGCTGGCATGGTCACAGCATAAGGTTTTGGTCTCTGAAGTGAAGGCTGGGTCTCCCATAAGGTTCCTGACAGTTTTAACTCTCTAGTCAGAAGCATGTGAGGAAAAAATGTCATATACATGAATTTTATACATAGTGGATGCTGTTGAACTCCGTAGAAAAATTTCTGCTACCAGTCACAATAGAAGATTATTTATTCATCACATTACCAGATTTGGGCTTGTGCCCATGCTCAGGTGTTTATAATTCATGTACATGTTTATATTGGAAATTTGTGGTAAGTTCTATGGGACCAAACTGCTGAGGTCATCAGCCCCTAAGTTTATGCATCACTTAATCTAACTTAAACTAACTTACACTAAGAACAACACACACACCCATGCCTGAGGGAGGACTCGAACCACTGAAGAGGGAAGCTGCGTGGATCATGACAAGACGCCTCAGACAGCATGGCTACCTTGCGTGGCTCATGTTTATATTGTTCAAGATGACCGTATAAATACAAAGAAAATTATTTGCTTCTGACTAAACAGATACAAGTGGAACAGTGGTAAGTGGCAAAGCAGCATGCCTTGCCACTTATAATTGTTCCACTTGTATCTCCGTAGGCACTGGCAAATAATTTTCTTTGTATTCATACAGTCATCTCCAGCAATATAAACATGTACATGAACATGTAAACACCTGAGGATGGGCACAAGCCCAAAACAGGTCACATGACAAATAAATAATCTTTTATTGGGACTGGTAGCAGAAATTTTTCTACACCCTATAAATATCATATACCCTTGCCACATTTCTGAGCAGTCTTTACCATGCCAGAAAATTGTTGACGGCAGCCACTGCTTCATCTGCATCTCATCACCAGTAAGAGATTAGAGCTAATGAGGCTTTGTTTCTATAAAACTTTTATTGAAATTTGTAATGAGTTCGAGTGTTTACATGAAAGCTAATGTTTAAAGTAGGCAAATGTAGTTGCTTTTATGAATGCAGACAAGCTTATGAGTTAAGACTGCAAAAACTTAATCAGAACAGTACATCAGTACTGAAATGAAAGAGGTTTCATGACCCAGAGAGATACATACCTTGACATTAAAATTATGGCTGTTAGTTCTTGCTCTTATTGATTACTTTATTGGTGTACCAAATATCTCATTTGATATAATTTACTTTTTTTGTGCATGGTGCTGTAAAAAGAATCAGCATTACTATCCTGTTGTATTCAATATTATTGATCCATACATTAAAAAACAAACAGTCTAGGTTAATGATTTCATTGAATTAGGCATGCTGTGACAGGAAAATCACTAACTGGTATGCATATGTGATTTATAGTCTCTACCAGCGCATTCTGGTGCCTCTCGGTCATATTAACTACATTAATTGAAACAGCAAATGCTGAGTTTGTATCTTTCAGTGTTATTAGACTGTGTTTCTAAGTCATTTTGGTGCATACAGAATAGATTGTTTGTTTTAGAAATTCAGTCTTTGAACTTTAGAAGAGATGTGAAACAAATTCAGTAAACAGTGATATTTATTTCTATAGTATTTCAGTTCAATCATTTGCTTCTTCATTAACTAGAAATCAAGATGTCACTATTTGTTATATAGAATTTCAAACATCAGTGAATACATGTTTAGTTTCATCTGAATGTTTCCATAACTGTGTGTTATTTAACTGTGTTGTGCAAATTATTTCTGTGTTGTTACCCAGAACCTAAGAATTGTCAACATACTATGCAAAGAAGGAAATGAAAAAAAGTCCTCCAAATTTTAAACACATTATTTAGTTCAAGAAAAAGGGTTACAAGACCATTATCAGTCACATATTTCATATTTATTAACATTTTAGATTATATATTACAAGCATTTACAAATGTACACATAGGTCGTGATTACAGACTAGTTCACTCTTATTTAGTGATGATGAAATGAATACATACATATGAAAGCATGAAAAATAGATAAATACATAGTTTTCTACAACTGTGGAATGTTACATGAAACACTTAAGCACAGTAGCAGCAAAACGCAGTCAACAAAATTAAAATATTGACAGGCTGTCACTACAAACATTTTGGAAAAAGAAACAAGCGTACATCTTCTGTTCGTCTTTGCATTGATACCAACAATGCTGTTTCACAGAGAAGAGCATCGAAATGTAAACTTTAAGTTACAAATTGTTAGATATGCCTATGCATAAATAGGGAACACACTTCATATTTCTCTCCTAAATAAAGAAATTCACTGGTTCCTGCATATAAATGTTCTTTTGTAGAACTGCTAAATGTATACAGGTATGAATTTATGGTACATTTAAACATGAAAAAACTTTATCATATAAAATTTCAGTAGTTGATCACAAAACATGGGATACATTTGGTGCAGTTTGCTTATATGAATAAGAGCTGTTACAAGAAGTAATTTCTGCCATTCATGTATTCAAGTTACCAAATTAGTTGAAATATTTTTGTAGAACAGTTGTCACAAATAAATCATTTCTTAAAAATATAGTTTCATTTAAATGTATCAAAATTGAGTATTCCTTCTGCAACTATACCAGCATGACAGTTTTTACATCTACTACAAAAATGAGGGCTTGTTACTTTCAGTTAGGTTTTCAAATCTTCCTTTCATATATGGCACACTTCAGTATGAGATTCTGCAATGATACTGGTACAGCAAGCAATTCCAGTATTACATATACATTCAGAACTTGTTTACAGCCAACAGTTATCTCCTATACCAGTCTTTGGAGTACCTTGATCACAATTTCTGCAAAATTTGTCTAATGAGCCCATATCATTCTACTATTTCATGCTACTATAATCCAAAATGTCATTATAAATGCATAAAAGAATATTCTGACAGTATAAGTTCTGTACCACAGTACTTTTTTTGTTTGGGACAATTAGGTACTCAGTATTATGTGACATTTTTCACTGCATCTGGTAGTGCTAGCTAAGAGTGTAAAAATATGTAGTAAATGTAGTAGATTCTAAGCAATTGCATTTGGATATCCATAGTATGTAGCATAGTATACAGCACTAAAATATGAAGGAGCTATTTTTTTCTTTTCATATTTCACATTTAGGAAAGGAATGTTCCTTACAGGAGACTTAGTGTGAACAAAATATTATTCATTAGTAATTTAGAATTAGAATCCTATGGGAATGGAGACAATAGTAAATAGCTTTAAAAACATATAAAAAAGAAGGATGATAGTCTGGATAGAATTATTGAATGTCTCTATGAATATAATACATTCAGGAAGTACGATTCAGTTTGCAGCTGCATGATTACAGCAACATAAATATTATATTTCTAATTATGATAACAATTAAATTTTAAAAGCATTTGGTTTTTTCATATTACATTGGAGACTGGTTACAGAAGAATATGAATCACACATATTGATACTGTACCTTTTATACCTGCATGCTTACTGTAATTTTACAGCTACAATCCAGAAAAACAGTATCACAGACAACGACATTATTTATTGAGGGAGGACCTAATTAACTGCTCCACAGTCCTCCTATATTACAGTTTTGTAATGCTTATTATACAGCATGGTAGAGAAGAGAGTGTTGATATTGCCAAACATAGGTGTATAAGCATCAGTGGTAAAATGCTCCCCATATTTTGCAATAGCTGGCATCAAATGTCTCAGTTTACTAAAACAGATTTACATCATGAAGCACAAAGCTTGGAAGATTATTGGAACTCACATTGTAGTGAAAATAATAACATTTCATAGCTCTACACATGTTACTGCCATTTTTAAACACATAATTATTGAAGAGTACTTGGTGAATGCATTTGGAAATACAGAAAGGATTTTAACAAGTATAAACAGAAATTTTATTGAATTTTCATACATGAATCATCAGGGTCACATGATATTAACTGTGTAATTAAGTTCAGAAGGCATAGGAGATGAGAAGCGTTTATGGAGTGTTTTGTGTGGTATAATCTAAGCAGATTTGAATGCACAGATTTCAAAATGGTGCAGTTGTGCCACAAACCAGGTTCACTTTTACAAATTTCTCAGTGAGGGAAATGTGCTGTAATAGCTCAGACATATGTGCATCTTTTTACTTCTGTCACATGAAGTCTGACAGTTGGTAGAGATCTTTAATGCATTAAGTTCATACGTATGCAAAACTACAAGGGAGGAGTACATCAGAAGTCCATAACATGTGATGTTGTGTGGAAATGTCTAAAAATACACTACTGTGTGGCATGGAAGTACTGCCTGCATATGTTCCTTTGCAGGTGCTGTGTATAGGGAAATGGAATAAGTTTTCTCTAAGTTGTCACAGAAGCTGCCCTCACAGAATCTCTATGATGAAAAATATCTTGTTTCTCTGATCCTGGACTGATATCACTTAAGTAATACAGACTTTATGACAAATGTAGCTGTCATGATTTCTTTACAGTCATGTTCTACAATATTATTAGAATAATTGATGAACATTATCCAGCCGGCCGGAGTGGCTGAGCGATTCTAGGCGCTACAGTCTGGAACCGCGCGACCTCTACGGTTGCAGGTTCGAATCCTGCCTCGGGCATTGGTGTTTGTGATGTCCTTAGGTTAGTTAGGTTTAAGTAGTTCTAAGTTCTAGGGAACTGATGATGTCAGAAGTCGCATAGTGCTCAGAGCCATTTGAACCATTTTTGAACATTATCCAATGCTGCAAAAAAATGTGTGTGTGTGTGAAATCTTTGGGGACTCAACTGCTAAGGTCATCAGTCCCTAAGCTGACACACTACTTAACCTAAACTATCCTAAGGACAAACACACACACCCATGCCCGAGGGAGGGCTCGAACCTCTGCCGGAACGAGCCACACAGTCCATGACCGCACTGCCTTACACCGCTCGGCTAATCCCGCACGGCTATCCAATGTTGCATTAATGCCTTCCCTTAAACATGTGAAATTACAGTTATCTCCATTTGAACAAAACAGAAACCTACTTTCAAAGGCAGTCAACTCCACCATATTTGCAACAATATATTATCTCTTATGAAAACTTATGAATTTCACCATGGAGACATATTTCAAAACTCCCTTAAAGTTAGATTGACTGAAAGACAGTAATGAGCTCTGGAATTTTTAAATACCTGAGAGCGTCTTCTCTGGCATTTATAAATTTTGTCATAGTAAATTACATGTGCATTTACCACATATGCTTAACACAGGTAAAATTCCTCCCACTCAAAACTCCTTTTGAACATAACATACAGTTATAAAATTTATTGCGATATCTAAAAGTTTTTGTATGTTAGATCTGCGTCGTGAAACGGGTACAGGACTGCGTTTTTCTGCACAGCATTTCGACGAGTCATCAGGTGAGTAGATTCTGTCTTATAAGACGCCTGAAACCATGAGTCACTGAAATATTATTTCAGTAGATACTTCGATACTTCTAGTTTGGTGGTGGCTGGTTGCACAAGCAAAAGACATATATTGTCACGTAACACGTTTTACGTACACTGCAAGATCATTGGAAGAGTACACTTGTCAGAGGCTGCTTGTCGATTATCGGCCGCAGTTAAGGGTCACTGCTCATTGTCAGAAGGGCGGCGTGTAGCTAGGAGACGGCAGCGCGGTGTCCCCGCGCGGTTGCTAAGAGACCGCTGCACGTCTCAGCGCGGTCGCTAGGAGACGGCGGAGTGAGCGTCCCGCCTACCGCCCGACGTGTTGTGGCTGTAGCCCGAGTCCGAGTCGTGGCTGGTGAGCGCCTTGGCGGGCGCCGGCCGGAAGCTGGAGAAGCCGGGCACCGGCACCGTCTCGTACGGCGCCACCGGCGGCACGGCAGGCGGTGGCGCTGTGGGGGGCGGGCCTGCGTGGTACCTGCCAATCACAACAACAACCGTCAGCCTCCAACACATGCTCACGCATAACTCAACAGGCGTGTCTTTAGGGATGTCCGCAACTGAAACTAACAGCTCCAGCAGCTGATACAATCTGTACACACACACACACTCACTCACACACACACACACACACACACAAAACGGAAGTAACTTTAGGCGTGCCTCAGGGAAGCGTGTTGGGACCCCTGTTGTTCACTTTATACAGTGTGGCCAGAAAGTCCCTTTACACCTGAATCAACTACCTGTAACAGTGTAAGATGGTACGATACTACAGATTTGAAACTCCCACCCTTATTTATTTTATTTAATCGTATGGTGATTTTATACAATATACAGTTGATATAAGGCAAATGATTTTATACAATATACATATGATACAAGACAAGATTAAACCTTAAAGTCTGTGTTTTTCAACCAGTTAATTAGGCTTGGTGTGAGAGTGAACAAGTCGACGGGAAATCCAGGGTATGAATGAAGTGGGCAGCGTTGGACTAAATGTTCAATTGTCAGCTCTTCTTGATTACATTCACACATCGGTGAACCGATCCAGCCCCATTTGTACCTGAAGTAGCCACAACAACCATGTCCAGTCCTTAACCTGTTGAGGCGGCACCAAAGTTTCCTCGGTAGATCAAAACCTTTTGGCTTCTTTGGGGGATCAAGGTGATGGGCTCTTGTTCCCAATGTTTTTGTTGACCGTTCATGCTTCCAGCTTACATTTAGATCAAAACCATCGGCGATGAGTTGTCTTGCAGTAACACTTGCTGGTCTTCTTGATCGCAATCGTTGCTGTGGTGGATGACAGAATTCCTGGTGCAGTGGTAGAGAAGGTAATGCAGAGATTTTCTTGGCCTCACTCAGTAGAGCTTTTTTCCGCCTTAAGTGAGGTGGAGGGATGTGGCTCAGTACAGGTAACCAGTGGCATGGGGTTGATTTGACGGAACCAGTAATGCAGCGCATTGTGTCGTTAAGTTTTGTGTCTACCTTCTTCACATGTACACTTTCCAACCAGATAGGTGCACAGCACTCGGCAGCAGAGTACACAAGACTGATGCCAGTTAACTGCAGACGGTTAGCAGAGGTTCCCCAGGTGGTACCACTGAGCTTATGTAGTATGTTATTTCTTGCAGCAATTTTATGAGAAAGCTTGGTGATGTGCTCTTTGTAGCTCAGGGTTCTATCTAGAGTGATTCCGAGATATTTTGAAAAAGGATTGTACCTCAACGTTAGTCCATTGAGCAAAACTCTTGGTTTGTAGTTCGCTGCACGATTCGCTAGATGGAAACAAGAGACTTCAGTTTTTGGTGTGCTTGGGATCAATACCCAGGTCTAAAGAAAGTTGACATCTTCTCCAGATCCTCCGTAAGAACTCGTTCACCATCTTCGAAATTACTGCTCCGTGCTGCCAGTGCGATGTCATCAGCATAGATGAATTTAGTTACCCTATTATGCCAATAGTACTTCTTGAGCTGCAACTTGGCTGCTGAGTAACTGGAATGTGACTGTCTGAGAACAGGAATAAAGTCTGTGCATTGACCAGATCATTGTTCACCTTTCCGTATTTAGTGAAGAACAATGCAGATACCAGCGACTCCATAATGGAGGAGCGTTTGGTGGCAAGTGTTTGGGACTATAATAGAAAGCAAATATAAAGCAAGATAATGGTCGCCCGCACAGGGCACAGGGCGAGAGTTTCTACTGTTTGTTTTCGTGCTTGTCAAATCCTACTTTGGACAGCAAAGTCGTCGGATATCTCCCTAACTGGGAACATTTGGAGCATTATGGGCAGGGGCCATCTCAATATTTTCGGGATATAACGCGCCAATTGGACAAAATTTGGCACGGTATTCCCCAAGAGGACATGCAACAACTCAATGCCAAGCCGAAAATCTGCTTGCATAAGAGACAGAGGTAGACAAACGTGATATTGTCTTGCTCAACTTGTGAAGCTCTTCCTCTTCAATAAATTTTCCAATTTTTCTGAAATTAATATTTTGCTTGTCTGTACGTGTACATCAAATCTACAGATTTAAGTCACATTTGGATAATTCCTTCGTGGTGCGTCGTTTTTTTTTTTTTTTTTTTTTTTTTTTTTTGTGTCTTAGAGTGGACCCAGAAGGTGAACGAATGTATTAAAAATTTTTTGCTATAGGCGTCATCATAATTGATAGAAATTTATCGTCAAGGACATAAATTTAGGTCTTTCCAGTTACAGACAGTTGCCCTAGATTCTCGACAAGGAATTGTTCTCACAACGGAATTGGAGGGTATCAAGTCAGAAACTGTGGGAGATGATCAATCAATAACGACTCCTCAACATTGCCGTGGAAAACATATTTCAAAGAATGAAGTGTCGAGAGTACTAAGGAAGAATCGGCTTGTGCAAGCAATTGTGCCTCGTTATTTTGAACCTAAGTTTCGTCAGTGGATTGCGTTGTAATAAATGGACTAAGGCTGGTGTTCGTCACTTCGAGCAGTTGCTGTGAAGGCATGTTGTATGAATTGTAAGCGTCAATAAAAAATTAAAACTGTAATTTTCGATTGACAAGTCCTTGTCTCAAAGCACTACGTTTAGCACACGCTACTATCTCAATAATCATGACTGTGAAGGATTCTGTAGCGTTCGAGACAGCATACCAAAATTACTGTCTAGAACACAATTATTATTTGCAGCAGCATTTAAGCATTTCATAGTGCCCAAATGGGTAGATTACGAACAGACACTAAATTGAAACTGCCTGGCTGATTAATACTGTGTACCGGTGTCGAACCTTGTGTTTGGTGGCCACTGTTCTACCGAGAACTATCCAGCTAAGACTCACAAATCGCCCCACGGCTTTACATCCACCAGTACCTTTCTCTTACTTACCAAACTTTTCAGTCGTTCTCCTGCTTACTTGAGGGACTAACGCTTCGGGAAGAGGGGTATAGCTGAGGAACGGCTTAGCCACAGATGAGGAAATTGTCTTCAGCATGAATTTTTCACTCTGTAGCAGAGTGTGCAAGCACTGATATTTAATTTCCTGGAAGATTATAAGTGTGTACACAGCCGAGACTCGAACCTACAACTTGACGTTCCGCAGGCTAGTGGTCTACTAGTCGTTTGTAAGTGAACGTATGTGAAATTTTGAAGGTATAAGAGATGTACTGGTGTAGTTCTTTGTCTGACCCCACCCCACCCCCCTCCGAAATTATTAGAACACAGGACTCGTATTCGAGAGGAACGAGCTGAAATATTCGTCTGGCCATCCCGATTAAGTTCCATATAATTACCCCATTCAATTAAAATGAATACTGGCACGATTCTGCGGCAGAGGAGCTTGAGCTCCGTCTGTAATTACCTTGTCTCTATGTTTAAATGCATTGTACAATGGCTTGAGTATTCTATATGCCGGCGTAGATACCTCGTTAATTAACGGAAACAAGGCGAATGGGCTACAGAGGAATTCTCAAAATGGGGACAAACTGCAATGAGACGAAGAAGAACAAAAGATGTCAGATGGCTATAAGGCTGTAAATGCCTTCTAAGGGAGGTACAACAGACCAGGCAAGTGGCAATGTTCTGTCTGAACTGTTGCAGTGGTATGGTGGCACAGAACACTGCCCTTCCTACCAGAAAACGGTAGCCATCCGGCAGGAGATACAGGATCACCAACAGGAAATGTTGATGGGGCACGTCTATGGGCGTTCGAAAGGACGACAGATCCCATAAGGCGGCCCACACATTGAAGCTCAACCAGTGCTGATGGTTCACTGCCACTACGCCACTAAAACACTAGTAAAGACAAAACAGTCCCATCTGGTGCATGCTTGACACTGTCAAGTTAGAGGACGATCTAGATTAGTGCAGAAACAGAAATAACTTCATATTTAAGATTGATGATGGCAACGTAGTTGCTGAAACCGGTCATCACAATAAATGCTGAAACTTCCCGGCAGGTTAAAACTGTGTACCGGAGCGAGAATCGAGCTCGGGACCTTTGCCTTTCGCGGGCAAGTGCTCTACCATCTGAGCTACCCAAGCATCACTCACGCCCCGTCTTCACAGCTTTACTTCCGTCAGTACCTCGTCTCCTACTTTCCAAACTTCACAGAAGCACTCCTGCGAACCTAGCAGTTCTGCAAGTGCAGAGTGCAGTGTGAAAATCTCATTCTATAATAAATGCTGTACAATATCGATGTTGGCTGTTTGTGCTGTACTTTTGCTTCTGCAGTTCCACTTGACTGGTACGATCTCAGTCATTCTAATGTACAATGCCAAAGGTTTCTTTATCTCCGTCTTCAAATGGGTTTAGTTCCCTTGCAACCCTTTCCGTCCATATGCCCATATGACCCTCTTTCTTCTTTATATTTAAAGTCCCGTTTGCTGCAGTTAGTCCCCATTTAGCACACAGTCTAATGTAAGAAAAATAAAAAAATGAAAAATAATAAAAAACGACGCACCACGAAGGATTTATTCGAATGAGACGTAAATCGGTAGACGTCCTATATATGTACAGACTAACAAACGATTACAATTTCGGAAAAAATTGGATAATTTATGTAGGAAAATGGAAATGAGCGTTTGGCGTCAATTGCCGGGAGGCCCCTTGCGGGGCAGGTCCGGCCACCTTGGTGCAGGTCTTATTACATTCGACGCCACATTGGGCGACCTGCGCGCCAGATAGGGATGAAATGATGATGAAGACAACACAACACCCAGTCCCTGAGCGGAGAAAATCTCCGACCCAGCCAGGAATTGAACCCGGGCCCGTTGGGTGCCAATCCGCCATGCTGATCAGTCAGCTATCGGGGCGGACATTTATTTAGGAGAAAGAGCTTAACGAATTGAGCAAACGTTGTCAATTGGTGAGAGATCCGGCGACCTTCCTGGCCGTGGAAGGGTTTGGCAAGCGCGAAGACAAACAGCAGAAACTCTCGGCATGTGCGTGCGCGCTTCATCTTTCTGAAATGTGTACCCTGGATGGTTTGCCAGGAAGGGCAACAAAACGGGAGGTAGGATACCGTCGACGTACCGCTGTACTGCAAGGGTGTCGCGAATGACAACCACCAGGGTCCCGCTACGACCTGAAATGGCACCCCAGACCACCACTCTTGGTTGTCGAGCTGCATAGTGGGTGTCAGTAAGTTTAGTGTCCCACCGTTGTCCACGACGTATCCAGACACGTCTTCGGCCTGAAATCTCACTGACTGGAGTATAATTGTCTTCAGTATGAGGCCCCATTCGAACAGAGTCCCGCCGACCAGCGAAGATGTGTCTGGGGACCCCCGGGACAGCAGCGGGATACCAGGAGATATGGTCTGGGGTGCCACTTCTTTTCATGGCAGGACCCCGTTGCTTATCGTCCTTGAAACCCTTAAAGCACAGCGGTACCGTCGACAACAGATTGCGATCTGTCTAATGCCCTCCAGGGTAAGCCATACTGAGCTCATATTTTAGTAAGATAACGCCCACCAGCACACAGTTAGAGATTCTACTACTTGTCTTCGTACTTATCAAACCCTACCTTAGCCAGCTAGGTCACTGAATCTCCCCCCAACTGGGAAAGTTTGGACCATTATGGGCAGGGCCCTCCAACCAACTCGAGATTTTGACAACCTAACTCGCCAGTTGAACGGGATTTGGAATGATATCCCTCGGGAGTACACCCAACAACTCTTATCGGTCATTGCCAAGCCGTATAACTACTTGCATAACGGCTAGAGGCGGACAAAAACGTTATTGACTTGCTGAATTTGTGAAGCTCTTTCTCTGGAAAAATCATCCATTTTTTTTCTAAAGTTATGATCATCTGTTTGTCTGTACATGTACGTCACATCTACCGAATCCGTCTCATAAGGATAATTTCTTCGTGGTGCGTTGTTTTTGTGTCCTTTTTTGTCTTAGAGTGTATCCCTTTCTTCTTGTGAGTCCCGTTTGTTGTGATGAAAAAATATCAGATATAGGAAGTAGGAGGTTAAGTACGAGTGTCACTCCAAAAGAATTGCACAATATTTTTTTAATCCATCTTCTATTCTACATGTTTGAAAGTTTTACAGTGTGTAGATACATCCTTTAGGAACAATATTTTCATTTCTGCACATAATTTCCATCCCTCTCAACTGCCTTAACGCCATCTTGGAACCAGCGCCTGTATACCCGCACGGTAAAACTCTGGACCAACCTGTTGGAGCCACTGTTTGGCAGCGTGTACAAGGGAGTTATCATCTTCGAACCTTGTTCCACGAAGAGAGCCTTTCAGTTTCCCAAGAGATGACAGTCACATGGAGCCAGGTCAAGACTGTAAGGTGGGTGTTTGAGTGTTGTCCATCCGAGTTTTGTGATCGCTTCCATGGTTTTTTGAATGACATTTGGCCGTGCACTGTCGTGCAACAGCAAAACATCCTGCTGTTGCCGATGTGGTTGAGCACGACTCAGTCGAGCTTGAAGTTTCTTCAGTGTCATCACATATGCATCAGAGAATTTATGGTGGATCCACTTGGCACGATGTCCACAAGCAAGTGTCCTACGGAATCGAAAAACACCGTAGCCATAATTTTTCCAGCAGAAGTTGTGGTTTTGAATGCCACTCCATTGATTGCCTCTTCGTCTCTGGTGACAAATGATGGACCCATGTTTCATCACCTGTCACAATTCTTCCAAGAAATTCATCTCCACCATTCTCGTACTGTTCCAAAAGTTCGCTGCATACCGTTTTTGTTGTTTCTTTGTGAGCCACTGTCAACGTCCTGGGAACCCACCTGGCACAAATCTTTTTTAACTCCAACACTTTCAGTATTCTGCAAACACTTCCTTCCCCTATCTCAGCGTAGCGTGACAATTCGTTCACTGTGATGCGTCTGTCAGCAGTCACCAATTCGTTAACTCTCTGCACATTGTGTGGAGTGTGTGCAGTGCGAGGCCTGCTGCTGCGAGGACAATCTTCAATATTGCCATGCCCGCTTTCGTCAGGTAACCTGCTTGCGCATAGACTAACTGTACTGCGATCGACAGCAGCATCTCCATGCACCTTTTTCAACCTCTTGCGGATGTTTCCCACTGTCTCGTTTTCACAGCACAGGAATTCTATGACAGCACGTTGCTTCCGACGAAAGTCAAGTGCAGCAGCCATCTTGAAGACATGCTGCGACGGCACCACTCACGGGAACAGGTTCAGCTAAGTTTGAAAACAAGCGGGAAGGATGTATCTACACACTAGAGATGGGCAAACTGAAACACGTAACTGTTTCGAAACAAATGAAACAGCACAATGTAATGTTTCGATACGCTGTTTCGAAACAGTGAAACAGTTTGTGTTTTGTTATCTAATAAACCTACACATTTTATCATCTTGAATATCTACTGTATAAGTATGTCCATATAAACACAAATGAGGTGCGAGAGCGCTAATCATATCGCAGAAAGTCTGAAACTATCACTTAGGCGTCTTTTCAGTTTCGTATTTCATGCAGCAAATGCGCTGCTTTCGTGTCGTGTGACTTTCATACTTTTCAATTGGCTGAGGACAGCCATAGCTGAAGACAGAAGAACCACCACGAACGGAACTGGAGGTGGGAGAAAACTGCAGAAACAACGGCTATGTTACTGGGATTCCCACATTCCGTTAATATGGGTAATATACCCATCCTGCTGATTTCCATGCACACAAAGGGAATCATTGTGGATAACAGGCACAGTGACTATAGACTCACAAATAATGCCAAATAATTCGAGTAAATAACAAAATATAACAGAAAAAAATTGTCTCTCAAAGTGTTTCGAACCGTTACTATGAATTCACCATGCTTCCCAACCCTTCGCGTTCACCATTACACTATCAATGATATGTCAAACACATTGCTTGCAATTATACCTACATCAAATTTATGTATATGTCTAATAACTGTCACTCTACGCCTTTTTTTAAATTCAAAATGTTGTAGGCTTACTTGCGTTTCTTAATATGATTACCGTACATGAACAGAGAAGCGTATGTTATAAAAAAAGTGTAATTTAACTGAATGATTTTCACATATTTATTACTTTAAATGTGAATAGTATGCGTTGTTTTATTGTTTGGTTAGTGTTTATAAAGCAGATATTACGCCATTTCGGAATAGGACAGTCAGCTAGAAACGAAGCTTTATTCTCGGATATCTTAAGCTTCATGCTATTGCTCGTCAAATAGATTTCGACACACTTGAAAGTGTTTCACGAAGTGGTATGTTGTGTTTCAGTACCTGTGCCGAGCCCGAATCTCGTCCGACACAGAGCGAAATGAAACATCACTGTTTCGATACAATTAGTCCGTTCCAAGCACAGGTGGACTAAACAGCCTTATTTTGAAACAACGATACAGTTTCTGTGCCTGGCTCGAGATCGAATCTGGTCCGGTTATCCGAGACAGGGGCGGAATGAAACACCACTGTTTCGAAACAGTGAACCACAGTCGTTCCGAAACACTGAAACAGTTCCACGTATCGATACACTGTTTCGACACATAGAAACAGTGGCCAAGTCTACTACACACTGTAATACTTTCAGACATGCAGAATGGAAACTGTATTTTTATAAAAATAGCGTGCATTTCTTTTGGAGTGACCCTCGTAGTTGACGTCTCAGAATAATCCTTCTAGGCCTGTGGGAGAAAGACCAGCGGAGTGCAGAGAGCGGGGGGAGCGACGTACCTGAGCAGCGATCCGAGCCAGGGCGGCGGGGCGGCGGCGGCGTGCGGCGGCGGCACGGGCACCGCATGCGGCATCGTCAGCGACAGGTGGTGCCGCGGAGGGTTCGTGTCCTCCAGGCTCAGCTCGTCCTCCGCGAAGTCGTCCTCGGAGCCCGCCCCCGCGGCCGCGGCCGCCTCGCTGTCCGGGTCCGACTCGCAGCGGCCTGTGGGCAACAGCGTGGGTGTTCCGGGTCATTTCAGCACTCACTCCAGTCAATGTAGACTGGCAATGGCAAGGAAGGCGTTTCTGAAGAAGAGAAATTTGTTAATATCGAGTATTGATCTAAGTGTCAGGAAGTCGTTTCTGAAAGTATTTGTATGGAGTGTAGCCATGTATGGAAGTGAAACGTGGACGATAAATAGTTTAGACAAGAAGAGAATAGAAGCTTTCGAAATGTGGTGCTACAGAAGAATGCTGAAGATTAGATGGGTAGATCACATAACTAATGAGGAGGTACTGAATAGAATTGGGGAGAAGAGGAGTTTGTTGCACAACTTCACTAGAAGAAGGGATCGGTTGGTAGGACATGTTCTGAGGCATCAAGGGATCACCAATTTGGTACTGGAGGGCAGCGTGGAGGGTAAAAATCGTAGAGGGAGACCAAGAGATGAATACACTAAGCAGATTCAGAAGGATGATGGCTGCAGTAGGTACTGGGAGATGAAGAAGCTTGTACAGGATAGAGTAGCATTGACAGCTGCATCAAACCAGTCTCAGTACTGAAGACCACAACAACAACAACAACAACTCCAGTCAAGTTAGTCATGCGGCGCGGACTACAAGCAAGCACAATGAATAATGTATTACACACACAAATGTTGTTAAGTAAACGTGAACAAAACCGCAAAGAACAGTAGGTAGCGACAGGACAGAGTGCATGTGATCCCTGCCAAAGACATCGTAGTAAATGATTCATGAGTTCCCAAACTGAATTACGGTTGTAGGGATATCTCCAGTTATTACAGTGGTATGCAACTAGCAAGCAAAACTCTCTATCGCATCCCTCTCACATTTAGTGGTAAGATGGCCCACTGGATAGCCAGTCAAAATCTCAACTCAGATCAAGCATGAAAAGTGGAAGAAGACGCACTAAACTGCGAAAAAAGAAGCAAAATAAAAACGGTGAGCGCCCCAAGCTCAAGACGTGCTACATGCAGCGAGTTGGAATATCCACGGTGTCCAGGTTGTGTGGTTACAGTGTTGGACTGCAAAGTGCGAGATCCGTGTTCAGGTCTCGCACATTCACCCTGTTTTTCCCACGCAATTATGAACTGTCCGTCCGGTCACTGATGTGTCTGTTCGCTGTATTACACACAGGTGTTGTTAAGTAAACGTGAACAAAACCGCGAAGAACAGTAGGTAGCAACAGGACAGAGTGCATGTGATCCCTACCAAAGATATCGTTGTAAATGATTCACGAGTTCCCAAACTGAATTATGGTTGTAAGGATGTCTCCAGTTATTACAGTGGTATACGACTAACAAGGGAAACTCTCTGTCGTATCCCTCTCACATTTAGTGGTAAGATGGCCCACTGGATAGCCAGTCAAAATCTCAGATCAAGCATGAAAAGAGGAAGACGATGCACTAAACTGCGAAAAAACAAGCAAAATATAAACGGTGAACGCTCCAAGCTCAAGACGTGCAACATGGAGCGAGTTGGAATATCCACGGAGTGTGGTTAAGGTGTTAGACTGCAAAGCGCGAGATCCGTGTTAAAATCTCGCTCGTCACCTTTTTTTTCCACGCAATTATCAATTGTCCGTTCAGTCATAGATGTGTCTGTTCGTTGTATTAAAATTTATGTCTGCGTCGTGATGTAACGTTCGCTTGCAGCATCTAGATGTAAGAAAGGGAGCTCCATACCTACGTACACTAAGTGATCAAAAGTATCTGGACACCTCCGAAAACATACGTTTCACATATTAGGTGCATTGTGCTGCCACCTACTGGCAGGTACTCCGTATCAGCGGCCTCAGTACTCATTAGACATAGTGAGAGGGCAGAATGGGGCGCTCCGCGGAACTCATGGACTGCTAACGTGGTCACGTGATTAGGTGTCACTTGTGTCGCACGTCTGTACGCGATTTCCACATTCCTAAACCTCCCTAGGTCCACTGTTTCCGATGTGATAGTGAAGTGGAAAAGTGAAGGGACAAGTACAGCACAAAAGCGTACAGGCCGAAGTCGTCTGTTGACTGACAGAGACAGCCGACATTTGAACAGGGTCGTAATGTGTAATAGGCAGACATCTGTCCAGACCATCACAAAGGAATTCTAAACTGCATCAGGACCCACTGCAAGTACTATAACAGTTAGGCGAGAGGTGAGAAATCTTGGCCGGCCGGAGTGGCCGAGCGGTTCTAGACGCTACAGTGTGGAACCGCGCAACCGCTTCGGTCGCAGGTTCGAATCCTGCCTCGGGCATGGATGTGTGTGATGTCCTTAGGTTAGTTAAGTTTAAGTAGTTCGAAGTTCTAGGGGACTGATGACCTCCAAAGTTAAGTCCAATAGTGCTCAGAGCCATTTGAACCATTTGAGAAATCTTGGATTTCCTGGTCGAGCGGCTGCTCATAAGCCACACATCACGCCGGTAAATGCCAAACGACGCCTCGCTTGGTGTAAGCAGCGTAAACATTGGACGACTGAACAGTAGAAAAATGTTATGTGGAGCGACGAATCACGGTACACAATGTGGCGATCCGATGGCAGGGTGTGGGTATGGCGAATGCCGGTAAAAGTCATCTGCCAGCGTGTGTAATACCAACAGCAAAATTCTGAGGCGGTGATATTATGGCGTGCTCGTGTTCTTCATGGATGGGGCTTTAAACCCTTGTTGTTCTGCGTGGCACTATCACAGCACAGGCCTACATTGACGTTTTAAGCACCTTCTTGCTTCACACTGTTGAAGAGCAATTCAGGGATGGCGACAGTATCTTTCAACGCGATCGAACACCTGTTCATAATGCACGGCCTGTGGCGGACTGGTTACACGACAATTTCATTCCTGTAATGGACTGGCCTTCACAGAGTCTTGACCTAAATCCTACAGGACACCTTTGGGATCTTTTGGAACCCCGCCGTCGTGCCACGCCTCGCCGACCGACATCGCTACCTCGCCTCAGTGCAGCATTCTGTGAAGAATGGGCTGCCATTCCTCAAGAAACCTTCCAGCAGCCGATTGAACGTATGCCTGGAAGCTGTCATCAAGGCTAAGGGTGGTCCAATACCATACTGAATTCCAGCATTAACGATGGAGGGCGCCACGAACTTCTAAGTCATTTTCAGCCAGGTGTCCGAACACTTCGTTCTACGCAAGTACCCCATGTTACGACTCCTGCGTCCCGTTTTGGAAGTCCTGACTGGTGAATTCCTATGTTGTAACATAGTTCACACACGTTTATTTGTTTTTTTTTTTTTGTCATTTCTGTAAAAGAAAGTGGCAGAACTATGATGAATTAAAGACCCTAGCTGCGCTCTTCAATATGTATGCGAAGGCTGGTCTCAGGAACTGCTGTATCGAGTTTGATACGGTGTCCACTAGTAGAAAGACTGATTCACGAGAGAGATTTATGTATAATTTTATAGATATTTTTTGAAAATTGCGTTAACTGCGTTGAATTAAACTCCTCACTCCGTTCTACAGTCTTTATTTGAAAAAAATTTTAAGAACAAGGGTAAGGAATTTGATACGGTTTTCGCTGATAGGTAGACTGATTCACGAGGAAGGTTTCAGTGTGTAAGCTATTACCACTATGCCAGACAAGTCGTCCGGATATTGACACTTAGTGCCACCCATTCGAAGCATGGGCACTGAGCTTCAAATCAAGTACGGGTATGAAGATCAAGTGACATTATGAAGCAAATCAAAGAAGGCCAGCCCTCATTATTCCCATGCTCCAGCTATTGCTTGCCCTGATAAATAGTAACGCCGGGGTAAATGCCACATTGAGCCACTATCTCTTGTTTCAGACTCTCCCGCGGAGAGTATATACTGTATGCTCTGAAAAAAATCGCTATCGCTTGTTAACGAAATGTTTGTCGTGTCCGCTCTGTGCCACTCATAACGAACAGTACAGAGACGAAGTACCCACACCAAAAGGAAACACGTATTTTTTGTACCCAAAAATTGATAAGGGGGCAGGAAAAAGCGCTTCTTTTATAGAAGCCAGCACCACTTCTGAGGCCTCGATGTCTAGTCCTTCATGACACTGCTGTGAATCCAAGGTCAATATTTTATTATTTTTAATTAGCTCCACTTTTGTCTGCGTCTGTTACAGAATATTTTGTTCAATGCTCCTGTCGAGATTATCTTTACTTCTGATGTCAAAAAGACATGCGCTCAATTCATATTGCTCGATTAAAACACTACCATGCTCTTTTCAGCAAGTTGCCACATTCTGCCCTCTCTCTCTTGTATATCACATCGTCGGCGCGATGTGGAAGCTATCAGTTATACAGGTGCAGACTGCCTTCCCCACTTGGAAGCGCAGTTCTAACCGAACGAGGGATCGATGACCGTAGCAGTCCGGTCCCTTCAATCCCACAAACCAACCAGCCATCTAACCGGACGCTTAAGTTTTATCCTCTAAATTCGTGATCATCAGTTGCGCTTCCCCTCTTGCCTGCAAAATGGTTCAAATGGCTCTGATCACTATGGGACTCAACTGCTGTGGTCATAAGTCCCCTAGAACTTAGAACTACTTAAACCTAACTAACCTAAGGACATTACACACATCCATGCCCGAGGCAGGATTCGAACCTGCGACCGTAGCGGTCGTGCGGTTCCAGACTGTAGCGCCTTTAACCGCTCGGCCACTCTGGCCTGCAACTTTGTTCAACACGCAGTAGCAGGGACATGATAGCGAGTTTCGGCAGCCTGCACATCTCAGCAGACTCCTGTTGTGCGCTAAAATAAACATGTAAATAGGCACCACAGGGGCAACGAAAGCCACATATAAGCCGCCAAAGAGGCGTCAGAAGCCTTGGCGCGACCAGAGCAGTCACGGGTTTACCGTGCGCCCCTAGCAAACCTGGCGAAGCTGCTCCCGTTCCCCTCCCCCATCGTAAAACTACATTTCCATGATTTTTTCTACGCTCGGAGACAAGCATACAGAGGACACACTAACGACAGGCACAGTCCAGAGAGATTTGATGCAACAACTGCATGACTTAACTTCTAACAGACAGATTAACAAATTAACTTGACTGTCGACGCTTTAGCGCGTCAGAGTTTCGTAAGCAATAGAATACCAAAAATGACATACGTAGGTAAGGATTGCTTCCAGTAGTCTTACGACAGCTGATGCTTGGGGAATGCAGCAGATGACAAATGGCAGAGCATTCGTTCGTTTACACGAGAGTTCAACTAATTGTTTGATGAACGAATACAGCTGTCTGCAAGTACACTGCCTAGCAAATCCTCTAGTATACTGAGGAGAGAAAAGTCCTGGGACAGAGACGTGCACATATACAGAAGGCAGTAGTATCACGCGCACGAGGTATAAAATGGCAGTGCACTGTCGCAGCTATCATTTACACTCAGGTGATTCATGTGAAAAGGTGTCCGATGTGATTATGTCTGCACGACAGGAATTAAAAGATTTTGAACGTGTGATGGCAGCTGGAGCTAGACGCATGGGACACTTCATTTCGGAAATCGTTACGCAGTTCAATATTCCGAGATCAACAGTGTGAAGAGTGTGCAGAAAATGTGTCTGAGGCATCTCACCGCAGACAATGCAGTGGCTACAGCCTCCACTTAACGACCAAGAGCAGTGGCGTAGAGTTGACAGTGCTAACAGACGAGCAACACTGAATGAAATAACCAAAGAAATCGATGTGAGACGTACGAAGGACGTATCCGTTAGGACAGTGACGCGAAATTTTGCGTCATTGGGACATGCCAACAGACGACCGACGTGAGTGCCTTTGCTAACAGCACAACATCACTTGCAGCACCTCTCCTGGGCTTGTGACCGTATCCGCTGGACACTAGAGATTGGAAAATAGTGGCCTGGGCAGATGATGGATGGATGGATTTGGGGAAAGAGACCAAACAGTGAGCCCATCGGTCTCACCGGATTAGGGAAGGTTGGGGAAGGACGTCGACCGTGCCCTGTCGACGGAACCATTCCGATATTTACCTGAAGCGATCTAGGGAAATCACGGAAAACTTAAATCAGGATGGTCGGAAGACGACCGGTGTAGCCGAGCGGTTCTAGGCGCTTCAGTCTGGAAGCGCGCGACCTCTACGGTCGCAGGTTCGAATCCTGCCTCGGGTATAGATGTGTGTGATGTCCTTAGATTAGTTAGGTTTAAATAGTTCTAAGTTCTAGGGGACTGATGACCTTAGATCGTAAGTCCCATAGTGCTCAGAGCCGTTTGAACCATTTTCAGGATGGTCGGAAGCGGGACTGAACTGTCGTCCTCCCGAATGCGAGTCCTATGTGCTAACCACTGCGCCTCCTCGCTCGGTAGGTCAGATGAGTCCCGATATCAGCTGGTAAGAGGTAGTTGTAGGGTTCGAGTATGGTGCAGTCCCCACAAAGCCCTGGAACGAAGTTGTCAACAAGACACTGTGCAAGCTGGTGCTGGCCCCATAATAGTGTAGGCTGTGTTTACTTAGAATGTACTGGGTCCTCTGGTTCAATTGAACCAATCATTTACTGTAAATGGCTGTGATCGGCAACGTGGAGACCATTTGCAGCCATTCATGGACTTCAAATTCCCAAACAACCGTAGAACTTTTATGGATGACACTGGACCCCGTCACCGGGCTGCAGTTGTTCGCAATTGGTTTGAAGAACGTTCTGGACAGTTCGCGCGAATGATTTAGCCACCCAGATCGCCCGATATGTATCCCATTGAACATTTATGAGACATAAACGAGAGGTGAGTTAGTGCACAAAGTCCTGCACCGGCGACCCTTTCGTAGTTATGGACGGCTATAGCCAGCCACGGTGGCCGAGCGGTTCTAGGCGCTTCAGTCCGGAACCGCGTGACTGCTACGGTCGCAGGTTCGAATCCTGCCTCGGGCATGGATGTGTGTGATGACCTCAGATGTTAAGTCCCATAGTGCTCAGAGCCATTTGAACCATTTTTTTGGACGGCTATAGACTCGTTGATGCCATGCCACGTAGCGTTGCTGCAGTATGCCGGGAAAAAGTAGGTCCGGCACGATATTAGCAAGATTCCCACGAATTTTATCACCGCAGTCTATTATTAGTCATCATCATCAGGCATAATTCTTGAATTCTTTTTCCCCACTGCAGGTCGTGTCAACCGAGACTTCCGTGCAGCATTATTACTGGCTGATGGACCAAGTAAATTACGTATCTCCCTCCATTGTTCTGCTTGTTTGTTCCATCGTCGCATCTCGCTCCACTTTGCAGTCGCTAGTTATCGGGAAATACCGGAAGCCTTCGGTCCAGTAGCATACTTGCTTCAGCACCCGCTTGCCTACCTTTGAGATCCTACAGTACCGTAGCTAAGTAGCAGCAAGAACGCCAATGTTGAACATGATGGACGTGTGCAGGCAGCAGGTGTGTGAACCAAGCGCACTGTACCAGCTTAACAATGTTGGCGATTGACATTTGTTCTGTAGCAATCCTTTTTTTTTTATACTACTTGACCGTGACGGCACTGTGACAAAAGCGTATGTTTATCCTCCCAGCCAGAAAGTAAGAACACTAGTAAGAGAAACTAACTCTGTCGGTAGGTTCTTAAAAGGTATTTCTTTGTTCTTCCACGGTCAGTTTTTGCGCCCCCTCTGTGCCTTCGACCTTGGCTGGCCGCACTTCGCCACGCCCTCAGTACGGCCTCGAGTGCCATAGAACAGTTGTTGAGATGTGAACAAAACAAGGCTTCGGTGGGGCGTACCTTGGCCTATTTCCTGGTAGACGGGCGTGCAGGCGCCCTCGCTGCTATAGCGGTCAGGGCAGACGAACACGGAGGATCCGCAGCCTTGGCTGCCGGTTGGGTACTGCACCGGGTGCACCACCATCTCCTTGAGGTCCCGCATCTGAAACACAACAAAGCACTCCTCTAGCACAATGCATTCCCAAGTTAATCGCTGCTAAAGATAGTCATTTACGCAATAAAGCTGTTCGGACATGGTATGAACAAAGGGGATGTCCCAGAATATAAATTTGACCGAGAGATGGCAGCCTAAGTGAGATACTGTGTAGACTAGGACAGAAGTAAGTGTTGCAGGTATAAGAGAATCGTCGAGTTACGTTTTCTTTAATACAGGTCACTAAATATTTGAAAATTTTTGACAACGGCGTAAGAAATCAATCGTTGTCCGAATATTTATTTATAGCTGTGTAAAAGGCATCGTACATATGGAATTTATTTTTCATTTATAAAGCTTCTTTGTAAACAGAAAGTGTATTCAGAAATACTAGGCCGTTTTCCAGGCATTTTTGTTCGTAAAAAAAACGAAAGCGAAATGTACTGAGTAGGCACCTAAATCACAAAGCAAATTTAATAAACGCGTTTTTCCTAGCAAAGAATATGAATAAAACGCATCGAAAGAAGCAAAGCAAGGTCATTAAGTTGTTAATACACAAATCGAAGTCAGTAAATCCGTACAATCCCAGCCAAGTAAATTATTTTGTGTTCGGAAAGATAAGATTGTTGCACTTAATTATGTCGTTAACTTGAATTTCCGAAAACACACGTTACTGACTTAAAAAACCTAACAGCGCTATCTATTGACTCTTTGGTGTACTACGAAATTAACAGCGCCATCTGTTGCTTCTTTGGTGTACTAAACCGTGACGGTTAAGTGTCCGAACTACTAAGCTGAGCACACGATTTTAGATAAAACTTTAAATGACGACAATTTTTTTCCTGAGATCCGATTTTACTGAAATAAAAGCTGCATGTTGCCCCAATGAACACTCAAGTTACCTGTGAAAATCCCATGAGAAGTTATCTAGTGCTTCTGGACATTAGCTTGTTCATACAGACGAACAGACAGACTGAACGGTTTCATAGTTTTATTATTGGCATAACTTATATGAAAAATTCCCTGCCATATTTTTCCATGTGTGTGTGAAGGCAAATCTCAGGGACTACAGTAGGGATTTTGATACGATTTTCACTGATACATAAGACTGATTCATGAGGAAAGTTTGTGTATACAATTCACTATCGCTACACTAGACAAGTCGTCCATTCGTATATGGTGCTAACAAGTCTTTGCACCAAACGTCTAGGGGTGACAAAACATGACACAGGGAACAATTTTTCTTTTGACAAAATGTTCACTGACATTTCCCTGCGATGGTTGGGATCGTACTATTGAATTCGCTGCCCCTTGAGACTACTAGATTTCACTGAAACAGCAGGGTATACTAACCAGGTGTTATATAAAAGACGCCTATCATCGATGGGGAGTGTCAGTTAATGTTTTCTCTCTAACAGAAGCTGTTCCTTGTGACGAGTTTTATCACTCCTAAAAGTTCAGTGCAAAGACTTTCCACTTGTGCGTGTGTGTGGCCAAGTGTTGGCCTAGTAGGAATGTGATTGGACACTAAAAGGAAATCAATAAAGATCCAAGGTGTGCCTACCAAAATTACGATTCGGTAGCTTTCCTAGACGTATAAATGGTTGGATTACTGGTTCTATTGGTAGCAACGGTAGGGAAAGGACCATAATATTTTATATCATTACAAAATAGAGTATAAGTTGCATTTTATAAGTAAAAAAAAAGTATTTGATCGTGTAACTTTTGCGCTTTTATGTAAAAAAATCAATCAGTTTGGATGCAAGTGCAGTTTACAAGCACAAATACAAAATTATATGTATTGTTATTTTGTGCTCAGTAGAACGTTCTTCATCGAGATCAAAAGTAAGAGTTTCCTGTTATTATTAATAAAGGCGCAAATCGTTTCTGAATAACAGAAACATGTTTTATATAAGTTCGACGAAGTACTTTTTGTTTTGCGTTTTTCTTTTTACCTGTTTGTTGAGCAAATTGCGTTTTCTAGCACTATGTGATAAATATGTATTGTTTTCTTTACTTTTACTACAGCATCCCACTGTTCCACGTTACAAATGATGAATTTTCAATAAAACTTGAATTAAACATTGACAGTTCGGTTTTGCTATGAATACTATTTATTTTAATGCAACAGATAGGAGGATGACTATTTACAACAAAAATGTTCCGTATGTTTACACAGCCCTCTACATAACCTCGTTCAGTTTATAGAAGGTTGACCACTTCCGGTTTCTAGGGGAATCTGGTAAGAAATTGATCGCGTACGCAGACAAAGGGATCGAAATGTGCTAACGGCCTCTAGATATGCAACACTCTTAACGTCCAGGCAACGATGCTATTAGGAAAACTACAGTACTGTACGCTTGGTTATAATCCTAATAAAGCTCCACTGACAGGCAGTGCTTGTGAATTAATGTGCAGGAATCAAGCGACAATGACGCTATTGGGGAACACCTTGGAAATAAGACGA
The DNA here is from genome assembly GCF_021461385.2 of Schistocerca piceifrons. Taxonomy (NCBI): domain Eukaryota; kingdom Metazoa; phylum Arthropoda; class Insecta; order Orthoptera; family Acrididae; genus Schistocerca; species Schistocerca piceifrons. The sequence continues at coordinate 589,800,871 of NC_060141.1, forward strand.
AGTGAAAGATTTGGTTAATAGCACTGGTGTATGCAATAGTCCACCAGATGTCTACTTAGTAATTTGTTGTTTTCATTTACACGCTACTACAGAAATTTTAACACATGGTATTTGAGATTTATGTCAGTGTTGATTTAAAAAACGTTTCATGACACTATGAGTAAACATTGTCGTTCGCTTCCTAAGCAAAATTTTTGTGTAAACTTAATATCGGCATACCAGGAGATTTCACTGCAACTTGTCGGCGTGGAAATTGCACAGTCTGATCTAAGAACATCACGTGGCACTCTAACGACGAGGAGGCTGATGTTTGCTGCTAGGACTTGCCTAATTATGTTCTGGATGCGCACAGGGCACTTTCCTGTTACTTGCTCCTCGTCCCTATCACAGCGAACATCTTGTGGCGCGACCATAGTAGCGATATAATGACGAAGTGCAGTGGGTACCAAATGTGCAGCTGATATATATTAAAATGTGAGCCTAAGTGCGAATAGTGACACAGTCTTGTATTAATAAATAATAATGTTTGAGAAAAATATTTCCCAGCGGTAGTTAATTTGTTACTGACGGAGGTTTACTAGCTCCCTCCCTCGACACAAGCAATGTTTCTTTGCTTTTCTTTTCACGTAACATTAATCACGTTGTTGTATTAGACAGGAAGAACTCATTAAATTACACAGTGGCGTCATTTTCCCGAGAATGAGTGATGTTAGTTTTCCGTATATCAGTCGATAAAAACGGATTTCTTATACGATCACTCTGTCTGTCCGATTGTTGAAACCCGTTTTTCTGAGTAACGGTTTGACGTATCAACTTGAAATTGATGACATATAAAAGTTATATGGTCCCTTGTGGATGTAAGATAGTGAAGCTTCCCAGTTAATGCAATCAAAAGCTATGGATGTTTATGTAATATATTTTGATTCTCCCAAACTCACTTTTCAAAATCTAAAGGGTACTTCCCACTGACCAAGAAACATGGTTTCACATTACAACCAAAGTAATAAAATCCGAAAATTGTTACTCTGTAACTACATCACACGAAAAAACATTTTTTTTGTCATTTGTTATCCGACTGTCTGCCCGCCCGTTTGCTAAGACCCCTTTTCCCCAGGAACTGGTATGCGTACCAAGTTGAAACTTATGTCAGATACTAAGGTCTGTGGTCCAGTAGTGGTGTAATAAACGTTAGTATCTAAGTCGTGCAATCAAAAGATATGGCCATTTATGCCAAATATTTTGATTAAAACCTACAGGCTACTTCCTCTTGACCTTGAATCATGAAATTTGCCAATAAGCGTGGTTTCGCAGTACAACCGAAGGAAAAAAATCCGATAGTTGTTAATCGCTAATTGTATCACACGAAAAAATATTTCTTTTGCCATTTGTTATCTGACTTCAAATTTGAGAATGAAACATTTATGAACGTCTTGAAATCACGGGGACCAATATCTTGCGAGTATGAATGTCGATAACAGACAAAAACTGCGCCGGTCGCTGTGACCGAGCGGTTGTAGGCGCTTCAATCTGGAACCGCGCAACCGCTACACTAGCAGGGTCGAATCCTGCCTCGGGAATGGATGTGTGTGATGTCCTTAGGTTAGTTAGGTTTCAGTAGTTCTAAGTTCTAGGGGACTGATGACCACAGATGTTAAGTCCCACAGTGATCAGAGCATTTGAACCCTTTTTTTTCATTTTTGACAAAAACTGTCTAGATCCTCGCTACACACACACACACACACACACACAAACACACATACACACACACACACACACACACATATATATATATATGGTGGAAAAAAACTGTCACGAAATTTTAACCCTGGATAGCTGATGCCAGTAGCAACCAAAATTACTAATGTTCAGTAGGTCGACAGATCACCATTTCTAAACTACAGAAACCTGGCGCCACGCGCTCTGATTGGCTGTGGAGATAAACAGCAAGACGTATTCGACACGTGTGCGTATCACGTTGGGGCAGGGACGTTTGTATGTGTGAACCGACAACCATAGCGCAGTCCGTCAACCGACGAACAGAAACAAGGCTAATCGGAGCACGTGGCGCCAAGTTTCCGTAGTTTAAAAATGGTGCGTTGTCGACCTACACAACATTAGTAATTTTGGTTCCTACTGGCGTCAGCTAACCGGTCTTAAAATTTCGTGACACAATTTTTTTCCACCCTGTTTACATCGTGAGATTTCTCATAACTGTGCTCTGGCAAATAATGTGTACACCATAGGGAACAAAGAACCAGGCCAATTTAACCTAAGGTGTCCACAGATAATGTTAACAGTAATGTTAACAGTAGTGGGAGACAACATAGTTTAATTAGTCTGGTTTAACACGTAAGCATGTGATGATGGTGCAGTAAACATCATACGAAACGCACGGCCTTTATTGACTTTTCAGGCCACGAATGAAATGGTTGAAAATCTGCCCTGTAACTGTAGGCTACCGCAGCGTGAACTAGACTTAAGAAAGTCCAGTGGGGAGACACCTGATACACGGACGCCGGCTCACCTCAGGAATGTTTACCACCTAGGCACTGACAGCCTTGGCTCTTATGGAAGTCGCCGGACAAGCTGTGCGCAGGTGTTGGCGGCGACACTGCCGCCGTCTGGAGACATAAGGCTTCCCACAAAAGTTGCCCTACTTCACTGTGGAGTGTAACAAACCGCTTCAGACACGCTTCGGTGCCGACGGAGCGATTCGTTCTGCGCTAAAACCAAACGTGTAGTGGCAAAAATGTTCAACTGGCCTGATCCTGGACAAATATCGCTAGTAAACAATCCGCAACTGAGCATTACAGTACACGTTGAAAATACCGTTTCAGCTGTAATGATTTTTTTTTTTCAGTGCTTCGACCACAACTGGCATCGGGCTATTACAAGCGTATCATTTTCTGTCATCCTGAAAATAAACAAAAGGCCGAAGCTAGCAATAGTTTTTACACGCAGTAGTACACACGAGAAAAGAAAAAAAGGTTTAGCTATCCACCATTTTGCTTAGTAGACAACTCGTGTCAAAGGCACGTTATTCCGCGTCGCCATATGCGTCCCCCCTAAATTAGAAATTTTCATGCCACTTATGAAAAGAAAAAAAAATTCATCGTGTTTTTCAGTTTACACAAATTAAATAATAATAGCGTGTGACAAGGGCCTCCCGTCGGGTAGACCGCTCGCCTGTTGCAAGTCTTTCGATTTGACGCCACTTCGGCGACTTGCGCGTCGATGGGGATGAAATGATGATGGTTAGGACAACACAACACGCAGTCTTTGAGCGGAGAAAATCTCCGACCCAGCCGGGAATCGAACCCGGGCCCTTAGGATTGACAGTCCGTCGCGATGACCACCCAGCTAACGGGGGCGGACTTTCATGCCGCCGGTTTCCAGGTAGGAGTTGTACAACCTTTCTCTACCTCCCCTGTTCAGTATGTTCCTTTACCTCATAATGCACTCTTATCGATTTTGTGCATTTTTTGTATTTTTGTTTCTTTTGTGTGTATAGCATTAATTCAAATACTGAACGGCCGAGCTAGATGGACAGGCGTTATTCTTCCCGTCAACTGATGGCAGTAGTTTTGCCACTCTGGTTTACCAGTTTGCTTCCTCCTTCGTATACGCTTCTCCGTGCTCTGCGCTCGCTGGTGGTACGCCGCGTCTTACGCTTTCTATCACGGCGCTCGGTATCACAGCGCAAGATGTTAAGTGTCCTGGTGTTCGTTTCATATTTCTTTGCCCAGGCACTTGTCCGTTGTATTGTCTGGTGTCGCTTTGGTACTGACTTACGTTTTATCGCACACCTACGTTGACTGCTGTTTCCTACAAATATTATACAGTACTCCTTTTTTGTTTTCTCATGTAAAAATGATTATTAGATTCGGTCTCTTGTTTATTTTCAGTATCACACATGATGGGCATGTAACAGCCCGAAACTGCGCATGGTCTAACCACTGGAAAAAAAACCTTACAACTGTAGCGGTATTTTCAACTTCTGCAAGTGTCATTTGAGCATATGGCGTCAATATAGCATCTACTATGTCGCATTTTAATTAGCCTTCAATCGTTATAGCCTTATATTTCATCCAGTTAGTATGAAATTCAATTCTTTCTGGTAAACAATATAGTTTAGGTTATTCTCCAGCGAGTAAATACAAAAGTAAACGTATCAGCGGCATGATAAACACAGTCATATTACTGAGTGATGCGATATAACGGGAAAGCCACTGAACTCTGATTAACGGGACATGCTCGAGAAAATGACCAAAAATTTAAAAAAAAATTTTTTTGGTCTATAGAAAATAGAATTTCATCCTGATTTCAAAAATGTATAGTTCATGGGCATTATCATTTTCCGTTCGTTGTAAAATTGAGGTTAAACGTAATGTTGCACAGGGGCCACGCCCATCTGTCAGTTTGAAGTGCGTCAGAATACCTGATCCATTACTTTATTCTTCCGTTTCTTCCGTCGTTAGTTACGGATCGTTAACACAGGTGTATTCTAGAAAGCACTGACTCCCGGAACCAAAGTACAGGCATGTCATGGTTCGAATGTAAACAAAGATCTGAGAATATATGATTTCAGAATGACATACATGTGTGGTTTTGTAGTTATTGTGTGTTGTTTTGTTTCTGTGTGTGTATTTACTGTGCTAAAAATGCCGAGAGTAAAGAAATTAAGCCCCAATCGAAAGCTTTGCGGCAACCAGTTCCAAACAGCCGAATAATAACATCAATTGCTTCAAAAGTCGCCTGCAGAAACTGTGTCTAAGGAAGTGCTTCTAGACGTAAACTTTCACTTTCTCAATGTAATAAGAACAAGCCTAGTAGTATTGTGAGCAGCAGTAACGACGGAAATGTTATTGTAAACCTAAATATGCTGTCAAGACTTTTGAAGAGTGCTGTGAAATGTAAGTACTCCAATTGTGAAGGTAGTATTGACGTTTCTGAGGACATTTCAGCAAGGAAGGGAATTTCAAGTCGGTTAGTGACTGCCTATAACTCGCCTAAGATGCACAGTGATACTATGACAAAGCCAGTAACTGATAGTCGACATTACAGAGTAAATATTCAGCTTGCTTATGCAATGCGATGTATTGGAAGGGGAAGGAGAGCTGCCCAGACTTTTTGTGCAGTGATGGATTTCCCTCCACCTCCACTGAGGTTTGACAGATACAGTAAATCAATACATAATGCTTTATGTGGTGTAAGTGAATACTCAATGAGAAGAGCAGCAGAAGAATGTCTGAGAACACAGACATTGTAGGAGCATTTGATGGATCTTGGCAGAAGACAGGTCATACTTCTCTGAATGAGGTTGTAACTGCCACATTTATTGGAACTGGTAAGATACTAGATAATGAATGTCTAACAAAGCACTACCAGTGTTGTTCAAGGAAATTTATTGGCAGCCATGTTTGTGTAAACGACTTTGATGGCCCAAGTGGAAACATGGAAACGTAAGGAGTTCTAAACATTTTTAGAAGATCAGAGGTCAGTCGTGGTGTGAGGTATGTGGGCTACCTTGGGGATGGAGACTGTAAAGGACATATTACTGTTGTTAATGACAGACCACATGGGGCCACTGTGATAGAAAAGCTTGAATGTATTGGACATATACAAAAAAGAGCTCGGCTGGATAAATTATGTAAAGAGTACAGTGGGAAAAACTGTTAGCCGGCCGCTGTGGCCGAGCGGTTCTAGGCGCTTCAGTCTGGAACCGCGCGACCGCTACGGTCGCAGGTCCGAATCCTGCCTCGGGCATGGATGTGTGTGATGTCCTTAGGTTGGTTAGGTTTAAATAGTTCTAAGTTCTAGGGGACTGATGACCTCAGATGTTAAGTCCCATAGAGCTCAGAGCCATTTGAACCATTTTTTTGGAAAAACTGTTAGACGCACATAGGCGGTCCAGATCGCCTTACAAAAAGTGAAATCGATTTTTTGACTCAATACTATGGACTAGCAATAAGGAGAAATGTAGGAGTTTTGGAGAACATGAGATGAGCTGTTTAGGCAACATGGTTCCACATAGTGTCAGCAGATGAAACTCCACAAAAATGGTTCAAATGGCTCTGAGCACTATGGGACTCAACTACTGAGGTAATTAGTCCCCTAGAACTTAGAACTAGTTAAACCTAACTAACCTAAGGACATCACACACATCCATGCCCGAGGCAGGATTCGAACCTGCGACCGTAGCGGTCTCGCGGTTCCAGACTGCAGCTCCAGAACCGCGCGGCCACTTCGGCCGGCCTGAAACTCCACAGCATGTTTTGTGTCCAAAAGGGGAAGGTTCGTGGTGCAAGTGGTGCAATGCTCTGCAGCGTGCTCCCACGCTGGCCACAAGGTTGGTAAACAGTCCTTGTGGTAGGGCTTTCCATTCCTCCACCAGTGCAGTTGGCAGTTGCTGGATGGTCGTTGGTGCATGCGGACGTGCTGCTGTACGTCTCCCAAGTCATCCCCAAACGTGTTCGATGGTATCTAAGTTGGGGAAACGGACAGGCCGGTCCATTCACCGAATATCCTCTCGTTCCAAGGACTCCTCCACGTTCGCAGGTCGGTATGGTAGTGTGTTGTCCACTATAAAAATTAAGTCAGGGCCGGATGCACCCCTGGGATGCGTACATGGGGAAGAAGTACAGCGTCACAATAACGTTGACCGGTAAGCGTATTGTGTTCAAAGATTTAGAGATCATTACTCCAATGCACAATACACTTCCACACGCCACGACACCTGGACCACAAAAAACAGTCTTCTTCAACAGTGTTCCAGGATGCATTACGTGCTCAGACCTCTCGCCATATGAGACTACGTCCAGAATCACTACTCAGGCTTAATCTGCTCTCCCAGCCGAGAAGAGCACGCAACCGCACTCTTCGTTGGTTCAGTCCCTATGGTCTTGACGTCACTGCAAACGGTGAGACCGATGTTCGGTAGTCGACAGAACACAACGTAAGTTCGTCGGCCAAAGAGACCGCCCTCAAGCAGTCCCAGAGCCACTATGGAGCGTGAGATTGCGTGCCTTGCAGCTCTGTTACGTGTGGTTGCAACTGCTGTTGGTCGTGGGTACCTTCTTCCCTGCTGCAGAATGCAGCAGTCATCTGCTACTGTAGCTGGCCGTGATCGACCAACTCCTCTCTATCGAATAGCAGCACCCATGGTTTGGAATGCTCTCCATGCACTCGAAACAATGGTGCGAGCATTACGAAACTCCTGGGCTACACTCGTCACACTTCATCCTTCTTCCCGATTATTCTTCCCGTATGAGGCCATCCACACGCTGTCTCCGGGTCATGTTGTAATGAAAATTCCGCAACAGCGCACCGTAACCAAGTCAGAGATTGACACACACTGTCTTTTCCCGTTCCTTCAACTGCCTCGTGTTGCTGGGCCAGCCCCTTTTGGTGATACAGTGACGCTGACCTCACGCCATGTGACGTCGAACTTTCTGTGCACGACTGAGAGAATTCTGCCAACGCTCTGTCCCATTTTCATTCATTTCCACCGAGTATGAGCTGTGTATCGACTCGTGCTACACCTTGTGTTTGAATTGCATTGGTTTTCCTTTTCTTCCCCTGACATGTTTGTTTGATATGTTGTCTGTCATTAAGTGGCTGCTTGTTTGTCTTTTCCCTCTGCTATCGATATCTGCGTTTTGCTTCCGGGAAACTGCTATGTAGGAAGTGAGATCTTTGACCGGTGGTAACTTCGTGTGGTGGCGTGGAAGTAGGGGCATGCGCTCAGAGAGTCTGGTGTATACGCGAGGGCAGTGTGGCTCGCCAGCGCGGACCAGAGATGGTCGGTTGTACCGAGTCGCCACGTGATGTATGTCGGTTGTGTGTTACGAGAGGGTCGAGTTGACGGAAGAGCTCCTCGCGGGTTGGTTGTATACACAATCGCCCCACGACTATTTGCTGTTAATTTAACCTTGGTGGGACGTTAACAAGCTTCTTTAGTCCTCCGTTTCAATACTGGAGTTTAAAAAGGAGACACCTAACGTGAAGGAGCGGTCACTACCCGTCAACGTTGCACAGAAGACGTGAACTCAGGTGACAGAGCGTGTTGTCGCGTGACCGTGGCGTGTTGGGTACACTGGCGACGCGTGTGCGGTCGGATGTGTGGATCCTTGCCATCGGAGGTCGCGTACTGCCTGTTCGAGCATAATTGCAAGTTTAAGTCAGTGGAAGGTTTAATCATTAAGTAATAAGTTTGCGTAACCAGTGTCTCTTCTGCCTTGTGGCCTCAGCCGATCGGGTTTCCTGTCCCCGGCATCGGTGTAACTGAAGACAGTGATCTATCCTCCTCTTCACGTTACTGCCCGATGGGAGGTGTAGTTTTGGCAGTTTAATTGTTTCGCTATTCTGTCGTGTGTTATGAGTAAATTCATGCTTCTTCTTGGTTGATCATGAGGTCGCTCATTCAGGACTGTGTGGTGTAATGTTTCCTTGCACGAGGTTAGCTCTAATTCTGTCAGCAAGTTAAGCCATCTTATTACAAGTTTCCACTGACTAAAAGTCAGTGCAGTGACCAGCCTGAGAGCGGCAATTGTGTTTACGGGCGTATTTAAATTGGTCAGTATTCTGCCTAGCCTGAGCACCCCTGAGTGGGTGATTTTTGGCCGCCTTACACGGATCCGTCATATCTGTGATGTTCTAATGATATTCCAGGACACTTTTGTTGAAAACCTTTTAAATTCCTCCATTCCTTTATTGCCATTAATCGTGTGTTTGCTGAGACCTTAGATTTTTTTTTAATGGCGGTGTTGGTAGCTTCACTACCTCACCGTACTTTATTAACAGAGTTCTGTATTTACTTTAGTATCCTGTTTACTAATGTTCTTTAAATCTCTTAAATTGTTATATTGTTATAAATTACATGATTGCCGTTAGCGGCGTGTTTTGAAAGGCTGTTATTGCCGTACTGTTAGCTTATGTGTGTGTGTGTGTTTTTTTTTTTTAATAAATTTTTAGACTGTTGCATTTCTATAAATTACTTGATTGCCGTTAGCGGCGTGTTTTGAAAGGTTGTTTATTGCCGTACTGGTAGTTTCTGTAAGATATGAATAAAACATTTTGTGTGTGAAAATCTCAACTCGACAATAAACTACTAGAAATTTGGCCCCGTTTCGCAAACTGTGGTGTGGCTTGTAGTAACCGTAGCCACTGTGTGTGTCAGAGTAGTTAACATGTTATGTTACTTTACCTATCTCGTCCTTATGTTTTGCAGGGCAGAGTATGAGCCGCCAGTGTACAGCTGCTACAGGAGTTGGTGTTGTGAGGATGTGCGACGCTATAAGTGGGGGACAATGGAGCGTGAGTGAGCGTGCCGGTGGTACGGGTTTAGTCGGCCATCGCTGGCCAGTGTAAGGCGATCCAGCGTGCGGCGGGTGGCGGGCAGCCGATACGGCTGGCCAGGTGGGCCACAAACAGCCGCAGCTGCCCGCCTGTTCTGTTCAGGGCAGTGCCGCACGTTGTGGTGTCCAGTCACCGGGCGATCACTTTCGGCGCCACTCGCCCAGCTGAATATTTAAAGCGGGCGCGGAAAGCTGTGTGTTACCCGTTCGGCGATAGCCCGCCCCGCTGCTTCGCTTCCGTCTGCAGAGAACGTCGGATACATCTGCACAGTGTTCAGACAAGCATCGTGTCTGCTCCTGGTATCGAGAGTATGCTTATAAAATTCAGATTTTCCACGAAATGAGGTCATACGATTATGAATTGCAACAAGGGACGAGGAAGTTAACGGTGACGTGCAAGCAGATGGGATATCCCACGTCACGAGACAAGGGCCGGCGGCACACACCAAGAACTGGTTAACGTTATTTTGCCCTCTGAGCGCTCTCCAGCGGCAGTTGTCGGCTTTATTCGGCTCGCACTCCACGCAGTTTGTTCACGAAAATGGGCGCGCATATAATTCCTACATTAGCTCGATCAAAACGCACATTTTTTTTCTTCTGATGATTTGCTAATCATGTTGTTCTGTCTGGGGTGTACATAAATAAAAACTTAAACATCTTTGAACGCATAAAAACACAAAAAGATATTGTCCCTCATGAAGGATATCAGCTTATAAAAGTTCACCAATGCGAAATAATCCCTGCAGAAAATATTTCAGTTAATTTCATAGTAACCGTCCACAACGTTTTAGAATATAAGAAGGTAAAAAAAAAAAAAAGAAATTGTTACAGTGGGCCGCGAATCCCCTTCGGATCCACACTCCGTTAGCGATCATAACACTTCAACCAATTACGCTACGTTGAAACGCAGTTTTTATTTGCATCGTATTTTATTTACAAGCTTCTAAAGGCGTTAATCGCCGAAATGGCTCTGAGCACTATGGGACTTAACATCTGACGTCATCAGTGCGCTAGACTTAGAACTACTTAAACCTAACCAACATAAGAACATCACACACATCCATGCCCGAGGCAGGATTCGAACCTGCAACAGTAGCAGCAGCGCTGTTCCTGACTGAAGCGCCTAGAACCGCTCGGAGACAACGGCCGGCTCGCCGGAATGTGACTGAAATTTAATTACAATAAATCGTAATGAGGACGGCATGTTTCCATGCATCTTCAATGATTCATTGCCCTAAACCGGCTTACTTTCGTCACACGCGAGTTATAAGGCGAAAATAACTATGAAAATTTGTTATTTACCAATATGACGCTGCCCGTCAGTTTATTACAACAGATCTTAACAATAAGGACGCGTTCTCCAGACATTCAATGTGCTGATGCTTTGAAATTGCATATAGGGCGTGGCGTGATGTATACTATAAAACCCACCGATTACAGGTTTCTGCTGTACACGACAAATCAGTACGGCGTCTTGCTTTCTGCTTGTGACGTAGAGAGCGTCATGTACCATCATGTGTAGTGGCTACATTCTATCCAAGTCTTTCTGCAGTATAGCAGAAGGAACGTCCAACATCTCGTAGCCCTATCATAAAATCTAGTTCAAACTCAGTGAGGTGTTGACAATGGCGTCTTTGTCGCCTTAAAGACCTTCTTGATTTACATCAGCTCACTACGTGCAGTCTCAACTGTAACTAAAGCTCACGATCGTTACGGCGGGTGTTTAAAAAAAATGGAAAAGTCGTGTGGCTAGGGCCTCCCGTCGGTCGCCTGGTGCAAGTCTTTTGAGTTGACGCCACTTCGGCGACTTGCGTGTCGATGGGGATGAGATGATGATGACAACACAACAACCAGTCCCTAAGAGGAGAAAATCCCCGAACCGGGGCCCCTTAGCATGACAGACAGTCAACTTGACCACTCAGCTATCGGGGCGGACTGTGCGTTTAAAGCAAACCTGATGCATGCTCATAGTGGTCACTTTTATGCGACTGGCACAAAAGCTAAACAGACACTAGCTTTCATATGTTGAAACGCGCCTACCGACTTTCGTTTCTGTCGAACAACTCCCTCTCGGTATTGCGATATTTTCTCCGGCAGTATAGTAACTACAACGGACAGCGTTGGATTTCGCATCCGTGTTCCCCCTCACCCGACTCCTACCAAGTCAATCTGTTAATAATACGATCGTCATGGTTTATACTCCACAGTTTCGTGAGTTTTTTGGATAAAGCATGAAACTGACATTTCAGTGTAACTAATTCCTCTGTGGAAACAACATCGGTAGATGCACAAAACATACTTCATACTCGGCGACGTGTCTTGAATGAAAATATGAGATGAATATAACGAGATGCATAGCAGCGTATCACAAATTATTACATTTCATTCCTGAATAGCATACCAGTATTTACTGTTAGGTTTCGTGCCAACTGAGTGCTTGTAAAACTGTAGCGTGCTACTAATTCGCAAAGTGAAAAATTGTCTTTGCCGTTAGTAGGCAACGTTTGAATCTTCATGCGTCTCAGTGCAACATCTAAAACACAAATACGCAGGTATCTGTTTGAATTTTGCGTAACAGTTCGATAACTGTCTGAACCATCTCCTGCTACGAGCAGAAATCTAGGACAGTTTCACTGTTTGGATTCCGAGGACCCTCCGGCAACAAAAAGCCGAGCACCGTATTTTATGACCACACCCGACGTTTGTCGTCGCAGCACTTTGCGTTTTATATCCGAGCTCGATTCCCAGATTCAACAGCGGTCCGTAATACGCCTTTTCCTTGACGTTCGAACGCGGACATAAAACGGACAGAACGCTGTCGCTACCATAACAGATCACGGTTATAAAAGTCCATTCACGGCAGTCTTTGCCTCAGAGAATTGCAGATCAGATGACAAGCACGTCCAACATTAGTTTTCGAAGTGACTGAAGAACGAAGTAACTATCCTGTCGAAATGTTACGAAAAATGCAACATGAGCGCATGGTTGTTTGTGTACGTGCCTTTGTGTGTGTGTGTGTGTGTGTGTGTGTGTGTGTGTGTGTGTGTGTGTGTGTGACTGGTGCCATACATCGTCTCTTGATTATAATATTCTAATACCGATGAATGTTACGAGATGAGAATAGAGCAACGAACGGCTTTTCTTTGTTCGAGATGGAACTCTCATGACTCACACAGGAAAACGAAGCAAACGTTTTGCTCTTGCGGGCAACGGCCTTGCCACAGTGGACACACCGGCTCCCGTGAGATCACCGCAGTTAAGCGCTGTCGGGCGTGGTCGACACTTGGATGGGTGACCATCCAGGCCGCCATGCGCTGTTGCCATTTTTTCGGGGTGCAATCAGCCTCGAGATGCCAATTGAAGAGTACTCGACCGAATAGTCGCGGCTTCGGTCAAGAATATCATCATAACGGCTGGGAGAGCGGTGTGCAGACCCCACGCCCGTCCTATACTCATCCTCCACTGAAGTTGAAACGGCGGTCGGATGGTCCCGGTAGGCCACTCGTGGCCTGAAGACGGAGTGCTTTTTTGCACCTACTAGATTTTGAAAATAACCTGGAATTTTTTCTAGAGTATATCATTAGGTTCTTCTGATTCTTATTTGGATATTCTGTCCATAAACAAAGGTAGAAGTACTAGTCGCCGCAAGGTTAAATAGCATGGGTCGTAGTTTTTCCCCGGAGACGTGAACCAAAGTCGGAAATACAATCACCACAAGCGCCATAAATAACCTGTAAGAGTAACTAGATGTGAAAAAAATCTGATTTTCAGGTACGGTTGGTGACAATCATGCGTTTATAGCGTATATTACAAAATGACAGGGGGAAGGTTGATGTATTTTAGAGGTGTCCTTGAGAACAAATACAGGATTCTGTTCACGTACAGATACTTAATCTAGCAGCATTACGAGGGATCGATACTACGGAGATCAAAACACACCTTTAAGGCGCCCCACCAGCAGTTTTCGCCCTCTTCATTACTGGTCAGTGCGGCGATGAATGATTTATACAAGCAAAAGACGAGTTTGAAGAAGTAATTATTGTTAAATTTGTCCGTTTTGCAATGGAATTGACAGGTGTTTTGGACAATGTTGTCAAACTTATAAAATAAGAGACGCTTATTCAGCTTCAGAAGAAGATGGTGTTGTGTCAGCTTCTTGTGCTCCGCGTGCCAGATAAGACACAGCCCCAAAAGATTCGAAACACACTCCAGACAAATACCTTCAAACAAAGACATACTAACACAAGCATTTATTTCAGCTATTTACAAATTCCTCCTATTCAGAAATAGTTTTGTTACTATAGTAATTCACTCAGATTCTGCAAATAATGATAATTTAACAACGCCTGAATTCAGTAAACGGGAAAAAGTAACTCGAACTGTTGATGCGACTGAAAATACTGCATTCAATCAAGTAACGACACTATACATTGAACAGCCACAATATTATGACCTCTGACCTACTTTCCATATAAACCCATCCAGGCTATAGCAGCGTCACCTGGCGAGGAATGACTGCTAATCAAAAATGGTTCAAATGGCTCTGAGCACTATGGGACTCAACTGCTGAGGTCATTAGTCCCCTAGAACTTAGAACTAGTTAAACCTAACTAACCTAAGGACATCACAAACATCCATGCCCGAGGCAGGATTCGAACCTGCGACCTTAGCGGTCTTGCGGCTCCAGACTGCAGCGCCTTTAACCGCACGGCCACTTCGGCCGGCTGACTGCTAATCAGACACACGGACGGTGCGTGTAGTATCGGTGGGCGTGCTGTCCTTGCGTAGAATGGGGAGGCGTGCGATCTATCAGACTTCGAGCGACGGCAGATTGTGATGGCCCTTAGGCTCGGCACGAGCATTTCGGAAACTACACGACTTGTCAGATGTTCGAGGAGTGCTGTGGTTAGTGTCTTCAACACGTGTCGAAACCAAGGTGAAACCACGTCCAGACCTCGTGGGGTTGGGCGGCCACCCCTCATTACAGATGTCGGGCGTCTGAGGCTGGGCAGACTGGTAAAACAGGACAGGCGGCGAACTGTGGCGGAACTAACATCGGACTTTAATTCTGGGCAGAGTACAAGTCTGTATGGACACACAGTACGCCTAACGATCAGTCTCCGCAGCCGACAATCCATCCATGTGCCAATGTTAACACCACGACATCAGCAACTACGACTGAAATTGGCACGTGACCATCGGCACTGGACGTTGTCGTAGTGGTAGAGCGTTGCAGGGTCTGATGAATTCCGATACATTCTTCATCATCATGATGGGAGGGAACGAATGTGTCTTCTTTCAGGCGAACAGCTCCTTGACGCTTCTACTGCGGAATGGAGACAAGCTGGCGGCGGCTCCATTATGCTCTGGGGAACATTTCCGTGAGTATAAATGGGTCCAGTGGAGCTCGCGCAAGGCACCATTACGGCCAAGGATTATCGTACACTGGTTCCAGACGACGTACACGCCTTCGTGGCGATCATGTTTCCCAACAGCAGTGGCATTTTTCAGCAAGACAATGCGCCATGTCACAAGGCCAAGAGTGTGATGGAATGGCTCAAGGAACAGAGCGGCGAGTGCAACTGTTGTACTGGACTCCCAACTGGCTAAAACCGAACCCGATCGAACCGAATGTGGCGTCAAAGCTCATCGCCCGCCTCCGCGTAATTTACGGGAATCAGGTGACTTGTGTGTGGAGATGTGCTGCTGTCTCTCTCCATGGACCAACCAAGGCCTCACTGCTTCTATGCCGCTGTTATCTGTGCCAAAGGTGTCTATTAGGTAGGCGCTCATAATGTTCTGGCTGATCAGTGTATCTTTACACAGTAACCAAAATTTGTAAGCACGAAAGAATGTTGTGCACTACGCGAATTGCTTTAAGGAACCTCCGGTTCTGTGCGTATTTGAGACAGTGATAGAGAGAGAGAGAGAGATTCGTCATTACCTGGAGGGGCTGCGTGCAGGGCCTGGGTCGGATGTTGGTGAGGTCTTCGTAGATGACATCGTTGGCAGCCGACACGTCGCACACCCTGTTCTGCGGAGACGCTTTGCATGACGTCACTAGGTTCGGCACCTTGCGGCGGTACCTGTAAACGTAACAGAATGGGTTGATGAAGGCACCTGACTCATAAACAAGACGGTGGAGTAATCAGCGGTGTATCACGAAAATAGTTCGTCTACTGCTGAACTAGGCTTTCTAAGGGAAGCTTCAACGGTTTCATAGGCATTGGATAAACCAAGGAAGACATCTTCCTCCGGGATCAACATTATCTCACTTATTCCTTTAACGCATACTTTGCCGTTAAACTGCTCTTTCATGCACCAAGCAAAACTTTAATCTACTGTTACAAAACTTACTAGGTATTGTCACCAAGCTGCACACAAGACCAACCATAAGTGAAGCGCAGTACTGAAAAAAATTGAATGGCTGCACATAGTTCCATGTTTATTGCTACAAAACAATATTCACGCAGTTCCACGATAAGTGCAGTTGTCTCCACCGTACTTTACTGGGCATTTTCCTACTGGATTTTGGTATGCTCTCGCCTCGCTTCGACTTCTGAACTGACTTATCCAGCCATTTATGTAAGGAACTACTGAATAACGGCGCAACACTACATTTTTAATATTAACAGATCATTTCCAGACGTTACAAAAGCATTAAGAAAAAAAATCTAGGCTCGAACAAAGACGGAACATCTGACATTTGGAGTTGTCTGGCACTTATCCATTCAGCCATCCAGAGGCAATAGTCAGTCAGAAGAAATAAAACTTGGAATCTTTAAGGTGTCATCAAGGTACCTGATGTTTTTGTTACTGCCTGCCAGTATTAAATACCGTCATAGTTTCAGACAGTCAAACTTCACTATGCTGAAGTATCAAGGATTCAATAACACACTATTCCGATTCACTTTAGTGGCATGTACTGGAGTTGATCAGTATTATCGGAGGATGTGTGACAAACCATTTCCACATCTAGAGGGACAACCGTTTTCACTATGGAAACGGTATGGTGATAGCAGACTCTCTTTAGTTATCTGCAGCATTTTCGTTTAGGTCATAAGCAGATGGATGAACAGCCGCAAGGATGTTTGTTCCGCACTTCTGACGTGGTCCGCGTTGCCACCCTCTTGCTATTTTGTATCGCAGCTAAATGCACCACTGAGGGGCCCAAACTGGGGCAAACTAAACTGGAGTACCTTCTTCAATCTAGTAATTTTGAGAGGAATATTCGACAATCATCTAATGTAATTAAGTATCATCGGTTGCCCGCCTACTCCCCTCCATCATTTTCTTCTCTGGGGTAATTGAAAGTTAAAACCCTCGCACACTGTTCTGTAGCTATAGAATAATTCAAGGAAGTAACTTGACGAAATGTCGCCATTTCCCCAGAAGTGACCAGTAATACAATCAGAGACATCATACGGTGTCGCATCCCACGGGGAGAAGAGGATACATTTAGGTACTAAAGCTCGCACACGTGGATGTAGTTGTGGTAGTTTTTAATTTTAGTTGTATACAGACTTACTGTATAGCGCAGGAGTCTTAGCTTGGAGTACGTATTGGAAGTTACATGATAAAATGTCACCATTTCCCCAGAAGTGACCAGCAATACAATCAGCGTCATCTTCCGGTGTCGCATCGCATGAGGAGAAGAAGATACATTTAGATACTAAAACTCGTACAAATGGATCTAGTTGTAGTAGTTTTTAATTTTTGTTGTATACAGACTTACTGTATAGGACAGGAGTTTTAGCTTGCAGTACGTATTGGAACGTTGGTGTTTATCACAGGAATTATACAACAGTAGCAACTTTCAAAATACCGTGCAAAACCATCAGTGAAGATACTCGGGAGAAGTATTAGCAACAATGTCACGTGCATATGGCAGCTTAATCACGAAGTGCACCCGTCATCCGTTGAGCAAACAGCAAATATCCAAATGTGTGAACAGTTCCAAAGCGTATATTAATTAATAGTGTAATATTTCTGACGTTACTTCGTTGACAAAAATAGTGGTTAGGTGACAATCTTTACGCATCACTTTCAGTATGTCATTCTATTACATGAAGATTATTCAACAAATTACACATAAACAACATTACAACAAATTACACATAAACAACGTAGCAGGTTATTATGATACACTTGTGGAAGTACACGATAATATAGCACAAGGTAAAGCGTTCCAGTAAACATGGGTGAAGAACGAGCAGTTTGCGCGGTAATTGCGAATGTGTCGTTACGACCCCAACAAACTTCATGATTGTCCGAGTTAGTTTTAATGTATTTTAAACGTAAACTTTTTCAGTAGTTTCAAAACTAATAGGGCTCAAAGAACACGAATGACCTATTCAATACTACTTCAGCACATTACATGTTATATTTTACTGTGCAATCATAGCTGTTAAAAGGAGATGTCGCGTGATATTCTCCCATTTAGATGCACTCATCTCTTAGTGCATCCGTCTCTGCCGCGAGTTGTTAATTCTTTCAAACATTCATAGATAACGTCGTTAAGCTTGAGAAGAAGGTACACTTCACTGCTGCTGTTCTTCAACCGTATGAGAGTGAGTTGTGTTCATTTCACTTTTGTGAGGATTCCAGACAGTATCAATTCCAGAAGATTAAGAACAAATGATCTTGAAGGCTATCCATCTTGGACCCCATTGTCGCGTTATACATTGCGAGACAAAAACAAGTCGAACATGGTCGTATGTCTATGTAACTTCATACAGATAAACACCATCGCTGAGTATGTAAATGACGAGAGTTGGAATTCTCTGTGAGAGGCAGTACGGCCACCAGGGTCCATTAGAGTTGTTCGCACTGACTGCTGTTAACAGCCCTGGTAGGGTATATAAGGTGTGTGAACAGCATTAGATGTTGAGTAATTACTGTGAAGGACACGGAGCAATGGCGCTCACTCGAGTGTGACAGCGTTACCACCACCTGATCTGAAAGAGATCTACTTCATTCCGAAGCTCCATTTGGCCAGTTGGTCGGATCGTGCAGTATCCAGATTTCTGAGGCATTCGGATGTGACAGAGCCAGAAGCTGGTGCAAGTGGGGTCGTGAGGGCAGGCGTACACATCGTCAAGGATCCGGTCGACCACGTCTGACCACCGCAAGGGAGAATCGCCCAACTGTGAGCCAAGCACGGCGTAAAACCTTTTCACATCTGCACCTCATATACGAGACCAAGTAATAGATTCCCTGTAACATTCCGTGTCATCTCACACTGTTGGCTGGAGAGCTAGGAGCAGCCAAACTCGAGAATCATCGCCCCATACGTAGGCTATCGTTTTAACACAACACATGCTGCTTCGTCTGGAATGGTGCTGTGACCGGGAAGCATAAGCTGATGATAAATGGCGCCGCTAAGGGTTCAGCGAGGAATTGCGGGGTTCTGTACTATCCCGCACGACCATCGTCAGCGAGAATGGTGGCAACATGGGACTAGGCGCCATACATACAATGTCTTGAAGAGGCACAGCTGTGTTACTCCTGACGTCATGGTTTAAGGATCTATCGGGTATAAATAATATTGGTAGTGATTGAGGGAACGCTGGGGGCACGATGTTACGTCACGGACACGCCGCGTATTTCACGTATTACCTCTCATGCGACAGGGTACGAGTGGCATTTTTTAGAAGAACAGCGCTCCTCCACACATGGCACTTCTTCCTATGTACCGCATGATGTTGAGATACTCCTGTAGCCTACAAGATCCCAGGTCTGTCCTCGTTAGAACAAGTGTGGGACCACTTCGAACGTCAAATGCGTCACAGTACCATTATGCAAGGCCGCCAGGACCAGTTGTATCAGTGTTAGGCTAGCGTACTTGAGAGGAGGACGCTACGGCTTTATGACACACTTCTGAACTGAATCAGTGGATGCATGCACGGCACAGGAGAGGTGACGTCATTCTTATAAGTGGACTGCTTCTTTCAAGTTCTTTATAAATTTGACTCTATTTTGAAATCAGTGCAATAATACCAATACCATCTCAACCCAAAAAGTTCCGTTTCCTCCTCCCCTTCTGGGTTTTTCAGTGGTTTTTCTTTTTTTTCCAAGAAGCGCTTATCGCCTTACATCAGCACCAGCATGTCCTGGTACAAGTAGCACATTCGCCAATGTTGCGCAAAGAGAATGTCCAGGCACAGTCTTGGTAGTTCCCAACTCGTCCATCAAGTTTGCCCCATTGAGACAATTCGCTAGTATTCCTAACCACTTATTCAATGGGAAATACTCTTGATGTGATAACTCATGAACAGCATGTGGGTTTACGACAAGCCGCGCGGGTTTAGCCTAGCGGACTAAGGCGCTGCAAAAATGGTTCAAATGGCTTTGAGCACTATGGGACTCAACATCTGAGGTCACCAGTCCCCTAGAACTTATAACCGCTTAAGTCTAACTAACCTAAGGACATCACACACATATGGAGGCAGGATCCGAACCTGCGACCGTAGCGGTTCCAGACTGTAGCAACTAGAACCGCTCGGCCACCCCGCTGGCTAAGGAGCTGCAGTCATGGACTGTGCGGCTGGTTAATTTAGGTTAAGTAGTGTGTAAGCTTAGGGACTGATGACCTTAGCAGTTGAGTCCCATAAGATTTCACACACATTTGAACATTTTTTTTTTTTTTTTTTACGGCAAATTTGATCCAAACAGGTATGAGCTTGATGGAAAAGTTTACGCTACAAATACATTCCGTACTACCGGCAGTGGCGGCTCGAGTAGGACCCATGTTTACTGGACCAAATTTTGACTGTGTTATCCTAGGCTACAGTTTCAGTCCGATCAGTTTTAGCTACCCATTATGACACATCCGGTATTGCGTTCCCTGTACAGTTTAACACAGTTGGAGCGTTTAAGCAGAAGACGGCGACTCGCTTACCTGCAGAGTAGGACGGAGGCGGCGAGCACCGTGGCCAGCAGCAGAGCCGAACACAGCGCGATCATCGCCGTGGGCGGGATCCCGGGACCGCTGTGCAGCTCGGCGTCCAGCACCTGTGTGTACAGCACCACACGTCACCGCTACGTCAATAAGCTGCATGCAGCGATGCGATAATTGGTATGGAATAACTGTATGGAACGGTTTCACTCTGGACTACTATTTTCAAAAAAGAAATTCATTCCCATGTTTGACAACGCGTGCGCACATTATTGTTGTGGGAGCACAGATCCCTTTGGGGTGGCCGAGAGTTTCTAGGCGCTACAGTCTGGAACTGCGCGACCGCTACGGTCGCAGGTTCGAATCCTACTTCGGACATGGATATGTGTAATGTCCTTAGGTTAGTTAGGTTTAAGTAGTTCTAAGTTCTAGGGGACTGATGACCTCAGAAGTTCAGTCTCATAGTGCTTAGAGCCATTTGAACAGACCCCTTTCTCAAGCTATGCATTTAGAATTACACGTGCTACGTTTAGATTCCCGATGTTTGTTCTCCAAAAGGGAAGGTCGGGTTAGTATCAAACAACGATCGGACGGAAGTTATTTCTAAACTCTGGCGTTCGTGCATTAAATGTATTTGCAGTTGGGAATATGGACAACCATTAACAGTGGAATGGTATGACGACAACAAAAATTTGTCCAGAATCAGATTTTCAGTCTCCATCGGAGTGTGCGCTGATATGAAACTTACTGGCGGATCAAAACTGTGTGCTGGACCGAGACTCGAACTCGGGACCATCGGAGTGTGCGCTGATATGAAACTTTCTGGCGGATCAAAACTGTGTGGTGGACCGAGACTCGAACTCGGGACCTTTGCCTTTCGCGGGCAAGTGCTCTACCATCTGAGCTACCCAAGCACGACTCACGCCCCGTCCTCACAGCCTTACTTCCGCCAGTACCTCGTCTCCTACTTTCCAAACTTCAGAGAAGCTCTCTAGCAAAGGTCCCGAGTTCTAGTCTCGGTCCGGCACACAGTTTTAATCTGCCATGAAGTTTCATATCAGCGCACACTCCACAAGACAGTGAAAATCTCACTGGAAACATCCCCCAGGCTGTGGCTAAGCCATGTCTCCAACATATCCTTTCTTCCAGGAGTGCTAGTTGTGCAAGGTTCGGAGAGAGCTTCTGTGAAGTTTGGATAATAAATCCGTAAGAGTACGAGGAGGTGAAGGTCTCTTCTGAACAGCAGTTGCAAGACACACCAGACACGCTCAATAATATTCATGTCTGGGGAGCTTGGTAACCAGAACTGTTTAAAGTCAGAAGAGTGTCACCAACTGCGACATGGTCGCCATTATGGCCTTATCACTTTAGTAAATGGTGTAAAAAAAGATCTGAGGATGATCATTACGGACTGAAACCGGTCATCGTCTAAAGAATTTATATCGTGATCAAAGACTGGAATAAAAAACATTTTTCAGAAGAGTGTTCCTGGATCCACACTGTAGCAATTCTGGACATGTGGGGTGTTGCATTATTCTGCAGGAATTGGACAAGTCCTTCGGAATGCACAATGGGCATGAATGGATACAGCTGATCAGACAGGATGCTTACGTACGTGTCACCTGTCAGAGACGTATCTAGACGAATCAGGGGTCCCATATCACTCCAATTGCACACAGCCCACACCATGACAGAGCCCCCACCAGCTTGAACAGTCCCCAGCTGACATGCAGGGTCCATAAATTCATAACGTAGTCTTCATACACGTACACGGCCATACGCTCGGTACAATTTGAAACGAGGCTCGTCCGGCCAGGCAACGTTTCCAGTCATCAATACCCCAATGTCAGAGTTGATGGGTCCAGGCGAGGCGTAAAGCTTTGCGTCGTGCACTCGTCAAGGGTACACGTGTGGGTCTTCTGCTCCGAAAGCCCATATCGATGATATTTCGTTGAATGGTTAGCTCCCTGACACTCCTTGACGACCGAGCACTGCAATTTCAGCAATCTGCAGAAGGCTTGCAGTTCTTCCACGCTGAACGATTGTCCTCAGTCGTTGATAGTCCCTTTCTTGCAGGATCTTTTTCCGGCCGCAGCGATGTCGGAGATTTGCAGTTTTACCGGATTCCTCACATTCAAACTGACTTAAATCTTGATAACCTACCATTGTAGCAGCAGTAACCGATCTAAAATGGTTCAAATGGCTCTAAGCACTTTGTGACTTAACATAGACTTAGAACTAGTTAAACTTGATCTCACCGTGGACTTCTAGACTGAGCCACACAGAACTGAAGAAATTAACAAAAAAACTTCGTACATCCATATTTAAACTGGTTGAAGGTGGGACACATCTGGTACAATTTTTATTAAAAATGAAATTCCTCCAGCTGTACTTAAGATTTTTTATTTACTTCGCTACTAGTTCCGACGCTGCGTCAACGCCATCTTCAGGCCAGTACACTGTGATGAAATCAGTTGTGTGCAGCTCAGTCTAAAAGTCCGCGGTGAGATCAACACGTGCTCCGCATGATAGCAGGCAGTAACTCAACCTTCATTCAGTTTAAATACGTACGAAGATGAACTAACCTAAGGACATCATACACATCCATGCCAGGATTCGAACCTGCTACCGTAGTAGCAGCACGGTTCCGGGCTGAAGCGCCTAGAACCGCTCGGCCACAGCGGCCGGCAGTAACCGATCTAACAACTGCGCCAGACACTTGTGTTATACAGGCGTTGCCGACCGCAGCGTCGTATTCTGCCAGTTTACGTATTTCTGAATTTGAATACGCATGCCTATACGAGGTTCTTTAGCGTTTCGATGTAGATTACGTAACTTAGATGTCGTTTAGTGAGAAGACTGTACGAATTCCTCCTTCAGAAAATATCAAAAAAGCTTTATTATTTCGTTCTTTCTCATTTACAGCGAGGCCTCGGAAATCTTAGGAGAACACACTGTAAACATTTGACAACCGATAAATGTGAAGTTACAACACTTTCGAAAAACATTTATACTAGATGGCGTTTGCTTTTGTGCGGTGTTGTCTGTAATGCCATCACGGAGAAAATCAAATTTAGGGACTTGTTTGAGAACTGGTCTCGGCGTGTTGCCTATTTCCGGCCCGGCTGCCACGCAGTGTTTGGAGCGCAGCCCAGCAGGAAGGCACCGCGGGACAAAGGCGGCGAGCCGGCCGCTAATGAATCGGATAGCGTCGGCCACGCCCGCGCCGCGGTGCGTGTGGGCCGCGCCGGACCCTGCGTACGCAGCGACGGCGGCGTTTCAAAGGCGACGCTGCGCGTGCGATTGTCTGCCGACAAAAGGCGCCGCCAGGTACGAGCGGACAGTTTACACCGCACTCGTCAGCGGCCGCGCCGGGGAACGCGGAAGACGGTCCGCGCCTTAAGGCACACCGGCCCGCAGACGAATGGCCCTGGCCGGGTAGTGGAGGGGAGAAATTCGCCACGCAGGTGACAATAGTTGAAGGCCTAGAGCCAGCCTGCACTGCGGGCGCAACCCGCCGCAAAGGCGGCGTCACGGTATTCACCAATCGACGGCATTTTGCTCCGCTCCGCTCTCAGCGGCTGTAACTAACGAGGTCGCGACTGCTGTCGTTTGTCAAATGCGCGGCCGTGACGGTTTTTGCGCAACACAGTCAAACTTAACGCCGTATCTGTAGCAGTTGGTCGACCCGCAGGGAAACCTTCGCGTCATGGACCGCAGCTTCGAAGTACTTGCTGAACGGGCGTGTTAATTACAATACATAGGCCTATAAGTATTCGAATGGTCGCTTTATTTAATGACACTGCGACAAAAGTCGAAGTATATAAACCGACGAAAAAAATCGCAACAATCAAGAAGGAATTCTGCAACTATACGAAAGTTGGTTGGTGTGTTTATAGATCCGATTGCAGCAGACATAATCTTTCTAGATCTGAAAGATGATGTCTACTATAAGCTCGCGCCAGTCGCCAAAGAGTGGCGCTAGTAGTGCCGCTGTGAGGACGCATATCAGGCTTGCTTTAAATACGGTCTGTAAGGGTGGTGCGCGTTTATTGCCTTTGAGACTGTACGGCGTATGGCTCTGGCGCATCCTACTGCGTCTGCAGCAGCAATCTGAGCAGCAGTTGGTACCACAGTGACACATCTCTCTGCTCTTTTTTTCTTTTCTTTTTTCTTTTTTTTTTTTTTTTTACATCTGCTATTACATTATGGCCTGTTATCTAGACTACAAAGAACAGACATTACTAACGAAAAACAACGGAAATTTCAATACACTATGCTGCAGTGGCTTCAATTATATTACGTTACAATAATTTATTAGATACAATTCATTACTTCTTAGGAAGCCCCCTGAACGGGGGCCAGTACATGTCCCTAACTGCGGCAAAGTGGGTGGGGTCTACTTCTGGCGAAACCACTGCCTTTTATATCTAACTATGACAGTTATTAACACAAACACATTTATTAGCACCGTCCGAAGTGGCCGAGCGGTTCTAGGGGCTACTGCCTGGAATCGCGCGACCGCTACGGTCGCAGGTTGGAATCCTGCCTCGGGCATGGATGTGAGTGATGTCCTTAGGTTAGTTAGGTTTAAGTAGTTCTAAGTTCTAGGGGACTGATGACCACAGCAGTGAAGTCCCAAAGTGCTCAGAGCCATTTGAACCAACATTTATTAGCCAAACAGATGTTGGTGATCTTTCTAAATGTTTGTAATGGCTCTGAGCACTATGGGACTTAACATCTATGGTCATCAGTCCCATAGAACTTAGAACTACTTAAACCTAACTAACCTAAGGACAGCGCACAACACCCAGTCATCACGAGGCAGAGAAAATCCCTGACCCCGCCGGGAATCGAACCCGGGAACCCGGGCGCGGGAAGCGAGAACGCTACCGCACTACCACGAGCTGCGGACTAAATGTTTCTCCACTGGAACACTCCTTAGAAAGACGTAACAGTAAATTAAGTGTTTAAGAGGATGAGAGGCAAAACGTTAACCAGAAATCTTCCCTATCGACTTCTCTCCAAACCTAGCTCTCGCTAGGTGGGGAAGTCTTCCAGACGCTACCACCACAGTGACACAAGGAATTGCTACAAAGCGGTTCTTTCAAGGTCAGCTCCGAGCCAAACATCCTGTAGCGTACATTCCACTGACCTCAGACCACTGCCATTTGCAACCACAGTGGTGCTAAGCGAGAGCTCATTGAGGGGTGGAGATCGGTTGTGTTTTCTGATGATGATTCGACTTGTGTTGCCATTTATGAACGGCATTCCGGAGAGTGTTTTCCAACGGGATACTGCTCGCGTACATACCGCTTTTGTAACTCAACACTATCTACAGAGTGTCGACATACAGCCTTGAATTGCTCCATCATCAAGATCCGTCTCCAGTCGAGCATGTAAGGGATATCATCGGACGACAACTCCAGCAGCATCCACATCCAGCATTAACCGTGACTGTATGGACCGACCAAGCGCAACAGGCATGGAATTCCATCCCACAAACTGACATCCGGCAACTGTACAACACAATGCATGCACGTTTGCATTCATTCATTCGAGATTCTGGCACGTACGCTGGTTATTAATGAACCTGCAGTTCACATCTGCAGTGGCTTATGTCGCTCTTACGTTAACCTGTGATCTCGCAGTGTTAATCACTTAAATATGTCCTTATTCTACCTTAATTTTTTTGTACTGCGATTTTTTCCATCATTGTCTGTTTCGACGGACATTTCAGACAGAACAGATACTACAAACGATGAAGCCGCTGGTGATTTAATGCGGCGAAAAGTATGGACAGAAAACGGGATCGGAAAGAGATACGAAGTACGAAGCCCGGCACAGCACAAATTTTCAGCTCTCGCCGTAGGATTGCCGCAATGCCCTGTGCGACTAAAGTCATAATTTTCGCAGGAAGTCATAATTTCCTTCCCGTCTCTTTCCCATCAGGTTTCCCTTCCATACCTCTTACCCCAGTTATTCAAGATTCGAAGTAGAAGTTATTTTAATTCAGGCAATAGTAGATAGTAATTTAGATTTTTGTGCACTATTCTCAGGGTAATTTTTAGTACTGTCAAGCAATTACGTAGTTAGTGGATGTGAGAACTCAGTTTGATGCGATCGGTATAATGCTTACAAGGGAACCTCCCCATCGCACCCCTCTCAGATTTAGTTATAAGTTGGCACAGTGGATAGGCCTTGAAAAACTAGACACGGATCAATTGAGAAAACAGGAAGAAGTTGTGTGGAACTATGAAAAAATAAGCAAAATATACAAACTGAGTAGTCCATGTGTAAGATAGGCAGTATCAAGGAAAATCTGAGTTGAGGAGCGCTGTGGTCCCGTGGTCAGCGTGAGTAGCTGCGGAACGAGAGTTTTTTGGTTCAAGCCTTCCCTCGAGTGAAAATTTTAATTTTTTATTTTCGGATTACATGACAAACTCTTATGTTTTCATCACTTTTTTTGGGAGTGATTATCACCTCCACAAGAAAACTTAAATCGGGCAAGGTAGAAGAATCTTTTTACCCATTCGCGAAGTGTATAAGTTAGGTGGGTCGGCAACATATTCCTGTCATGTGACGCACATGCCGTCACCAGTGTCGTATAGAATATATCAGACGTTTTCCTATGGAGGAATCGGTTGACCTATGACCTTGCGATCAAATGTTTTCGGTTCCCATTGGAGAGGCACGTCCTTTCGTCTACTAATCGCTCGGTTTTGCGGTGCGGTCGCAAAACAGAGACACTAAACTTATTACAGTGAACAGAGACGTCAATGAACGAACGGACAGATCATAACTTTGCAAAAATAAAAAGGAAACTTTTCACTCTAGGGAAGACTTGAACCAAGTACCTTTTGTTCCGCAGCTGCTCACGCTACCCACAGGACCACGGCGCTCCTGAGTTCACACTATCCTTGATGTTGCCTATCTTGCGCATGGGCTATTCAGTTTGTATATTTTGCTTATTTTGTCATAGTTCCACACAACTTCTTCCTGTTTTCTCGATTGATCTATATTCAGTTTTTCAAGGCCTATCCACTGTGCCAACTTGTAACTAAATCTGAGGGGGGGTGCGATGGGGAGGTTCCCTTGTTAGTAAGGGGCGCTCTTAGAATAATATGCTCGTCACATGCCTAGGTACCGAGCGAAGTGGCGCAGTGGTTATCACACAGGACTCGCTTTCGGGAGGACGACGGTTCAAACCCTCATCCGGTCATCCTGATTTAGGTTTTCCGCGATTTTTCTAAATCTTATCAGGTAAATGCCGGGATGGTTCCTTTGAAAGGGCACTGCCCCTTCCTTCCTCGTCCTTTCGTAATCCGTTGGGACCGGTGCCTTCGCTCTTTGGTCCCCTCCCCCAAATCAACCAACCAGTCAACAGGCCTAGGTTAATGGTAGCGTACTAGGGAGATAAGACCTTAAGTTAGAAATATTCGACCAACATACTAGGGAATACGAAGAGGGACGGGGCTGCTTATTTGGACGAAACTAAAAAAAATTGTGTGAGCGACAGTTAGCAAGAGGAATTGGTTGTGAAATGAATCCTCAGTCGGTATTAGCATTTATCCTCTCACTCGTCATTTCTTTCACCTTTGGCAAAGTTGTGTGGTACGAAAAATGCCAAGCCGTACCGTGTTTTGTATATTTCATGTTAAACGATAAGCCCTGACTGGGTAGGCACGTTCAAAAGTCGGAAGAAGTCAAGGGCTATTGCCGCTAACAGGACCTCCAATAGGCCAAATAAAGTACTCCGGTGTTCAAGAGAACATTCGTGTTGATGACTGTAGTTTCTTTTTTGAAAGGAACACAGGCTTTCTTTAGGATCATATGCACATTAAGCGTTCCACTTGATGGTTCACGTTAGAAAAAAATTCTACAAGATCTTATGTGACAATGCTTCAACTGTCATAATAGCGAAAAACGTACAACAGCAACAGGAAATAAATACCTTTATTACCCATTATTGACACTACCAACGGCTCAGAAAGTGAAAAAAAATCTGGTTTTTAAGTGTAGTTACATCAGGAGAAATGAATAATATATTCATTAATGGTAAAACTAATCATATATACGTATACTGTAAACTGACTCATTGGACATCATTTCGATAAAAGCGTCATTCAAATGATCTATGGAACATTTAACTAAGTAATTAACAAAAGTTATACAATGTGTAAGCGTGTGTACATACTTCTGTTGTGTGAGTGCGTGCGCGCTCGTATGTGTGTGTGTGTGTGTGTGTGTGTGTGTGTGTGTGTGTGTGCGTGTGTGTGTTTGTGTGTGCGAACAAAATAAAAAGCATTGCAGTAACTGATTCGAAGGAAGACGAACTGGCCCGGGATTCTGAGTCAGTATTAGCACTTCATATGTCACTCATTGTCACTCTCAACTTTGGCAATTACTTGATAATGCTAAACACACCAAACTGCACTGTGGTCAAAAGTCACGTTGAATAATACGTCCTCTTATAAGTCAGTTCAAAAATCGGATTATCCACTGACCTCTCACCCAAATACTCTCTCCCCAAAGATCTGTGTACAAAACGAAAGAGGCGCGCTTTCACGGGTATGAAGTTTCTTGCGCCCGTTGTACGTACGTAGACTGTCAACACTGTTATATACCTAATCACCGACAAGATATACACAGTACACAAATAATGCGACTATGTCATTGTTTTCCACACATATTTCACATAACTGATTCTGTGGAGAGCCTCATTTCTCATCAATCCACTTCATTTTCAACAGTCGTCGATAGCCTCACATTTCCTTCAGTTTACTCTCAATCAACAGTGTGCGTTCATTGGACTGTTATATTAATTCAACAGGCTCTCCAGACTACCTCTTTCATTGAGGATACGAATGTCATCAGCAAATCTTATCACTGTTATCCTTTAACCATGAATGCGTTACATTTGCTCGTAAGAGCAAGAATTCTTGTATCGTCAGGAGTGTGATATCATGTATCGATACCACCCCACGGGCGTTGGAAAGTTGGCAATGGAACTGCAAGTTGCTGTCAGTCATCGATAGCGGTCAAGCTGGATCTGGCGGATCCAATGGTGTGCGCGCACTGAGCCATTCCTCCCACTGCTCCGTACCACGAACGTCCTGCGTCGCCGTGATACAGGACGGCCAGTGGCAGCCAGTTACCCCACTCGTGCTTGAAGTCTCTTCGCTATGTGATGGTACGCAGGCGCAGCCTCGTCGTGGCTCCATCATTCATGCTTAATTCAGTTCTTTTCATAACCGTTTGAGTTCACTTAATCACAGAATAGTACAGTAAAGTTCTATGCAGCCTACATATATTATAAATTAAATTTCCCCTACGCCCTTTTCTCTCTGTACGTGAAGACCAATGTCAGGAACTGCTGTAGGAACTTGATAAGGTTTTCATTAAGAGAAAGACTGATTTACAAGGGAAGTTATTAATCTATTACAGCTACGCCAGAGAAATCAACCGGCCATGGAACTTGGTGCTACCTGTGAGAAACAAGGCGGGTCACTAAATAAATAATAAATCTTACATCGTATCTTATAGGCTATTACTTTTGGAAATTGCTCCGAAATGCTGTTTTTGGGGATTAGTTGTTAGAAAAATTTCCTGTTAGAGCCTGTACCACTATTGCAGATACACGTCGGGGAAATGTTTCATTACATTCAGCAGATCAGTAACAACAAAATGACCTTAACCTCGTACGGTTTTGAGATGGATTCATGTTAGCGGAGTTGCTAAATTTCAGACAAAATATTTTATTAGCCGTGACTTCGTAACCAAACCATTGCGGACCTATGTTTATATGAACTTTTTCTTTAGTTTTACTTGTAGAATAACATATTAAAGTATTTGCATATCTTCGTGAATCACCGTGTATGCAGTATCGGTTCGGTCCGATACTCGTGCTAGTGGCACCTCATACACTCATAATACCGACCCAGCTCTACAGTTTAAATTTGCAAATTTGTGCTAAGTCCTATGGGACCAAACTGCTGCGGTCATCGGTCCCTAAGCTAAAGCTAACACACTACTTAATCTAACTTACGCTAAAGACAATACACACACCCATGCCCGAGGGAGGATTCAAACCTCCGACGGGGGCAGCCGCGCGAATCGTGACATGACGCCCAAGACCGCGCACGGTTGCCCCGCGCGGCTCTCTAGTTTATATTGCCTCCGCGTCCAGCCCGATAGCTGAGTGGTCAGCGTGACGGACTGCCGTCCTACGGGCCTGGGTTCGATTCCCGGCTGGGTCGGAGATTTTTCTCCGCTCAGGCTCTGAGTGTTATGCTGTTCATCATTTCATCCCCATCTGTTGCGCAGGTCGCCCAATGTGGCGTCGAATGTAACAAGACCTGCACCAAGGAGGCCGGACCTGCCCCGCAAGAGGCCTCCCGGTCAATGACGCCAAACACTCATTTCCATTTCCATTGCCTCCGTCATCCTGACGATGAACGATGCCTTGGCTCTAAGCAATCACTGTGCCCTCCCCCCCCCCCCCTTCCATGACACCTTAAAAATACTGTAGAGCTCAGCTTTCACTGATATATGACGCTTTATAGTCGTACTTATCTATTTTACAACCACAGTAATTCTGTAATGTTTTAATTCTTGCCCAGATCACCTGTACATGTATCTCTACTGATGCGAAACCGGCAATGACTTTTTAATAAAAGTATTTTAATAACCATTGCACAAGATTTTATTCACCTTGTACAATTTTTGCAGCGATTGCCCAACCTCTAGAAAAGTAATACGTTCAGAATCTACTAAATTTCATTGGTCTGTACCTCCCCGCTGTCCTCTTCGGTTACTTAATTCATTACTAGCGACGAAAAATCTGTAGTACGATGATGTCGATATTTAGTTTGTGGCGCACTCGACTGTGTGATTATCAGCGCCCGTACAAATTTCCAGTCATTCCACAGTCCAGTCTCGCCACTTTCCCGGGTACAGAAAATCCTCAACCCAGCCGGAAATCGAACCCGGGACTCCATGATCTAGAGACAGAAACGCTAGCCACTAGACCACTAGCTGCGGACCTATAATGGACGAACTCCTAAATCTTGGACAGAAGATCTACAGGTCAGTGATGTTAGAGAACAATGACAGTAAACCTCTAAAAAATGGTTCAAATGGGTCTGAGCACTATGGGACTTAACATCTGAGGTCATTAGTCCCCTATTGCTTAGAACTACTAAAACCTAACCAACCTAAGGACATCAAACATATCCACGACCGAGGCAGGATTCGAACCTGCGACCGTAGCGGTCGCGCGGTTCCAGACTGAAGCGCCTAGAACCGCTCGGCCACACCGGCCGGCAGGTAAACCTCTGAAAGCCACTTATTCCATACTTTCACAGTCTGCGTAAATAGCAGACGAGCTTTAAAAGGACGTCTCCTGTTGATAGAGTCGGAAGACTGTCGGCGCGAAACTTCATCGACGAGCTCTCTCATTGTTACACTAATTGGTGCCGCAGCTCCGCCCTCGCTCGCCAGCAGTGCAGCACCCGTTGTATAGTAGACTCACCGGCAGGACGTCGCAGGAGTAGAGCGCGTGGTCGGCGCTGCAGCCCGCCTCCTGCAGCAGCAGCGGCGGCAGAGGCGGGGGCGGCAGCTGGAACTGCGGGGGCGGGCCGGGGCACGCGCAGTCGTACTCCGCCTCCAGCATCTGCCGACACACGTCACACAGGCCTGTCGTCACGCGCCTCGCTATCCCGACACTCACGCTCCATGTCTTAATTTACAATAAATACCCGACAATACACTGTGTTACTAGTTTCCACCAGACTAAGCTGCCATCTTCAGATCCCCAGTGTACAGCATGATTTCATAAGCTGTACTCCATGGATCTGAAGATGGCAGCTAGACAAGATGGAAACTAGTAATCCAGTGTACCTGCACGCGATCAAGACAATATGAAACTTCATAGCTGAAGCTTTCTTTGCCGTAATTTACTCCCGTTGCTGCAGACAATCAACGGTACTTGGCAATAGTAAGTGAGAGCTTCAAAAACTGTGTGAAACGTGGGTAAAACTTCACAGGAGGCTGTCCACGCTATAACCGCGAACGGCGTGTTGGTAGCGCATGTCGCGGGCAGTCGTAGGACGTTATGGTGGTGGAACAGCCCTTCTGTGTACTCAATGGCGTAACGACATTTTTGTTCCGGTCGTGGGACAAATACCAAGTGTTTAACATACCCGTGACAACACCCTTAACATGTTAGGTCCTAGAGTGCGGACTGATGACCTCGATGTTTAGCCCCCATCAAACCCCAAAACCAACCAAAAAAAACCTAGAGTGCGAACTAACCAAGTATTCGGGGAAAAGGTAATAAACAAAACTCTCATCCGTTATGGATTCAGAAACTGAGAGTGTAATGAAGAAAGCCGCGTGGGTTAGCCGCGCGGTCTAGGGGGCGCCTTGCCGTGATCCGCGCGGCTCCCGCCGTCGGAGGTTCGAGGTAATCCTCAAAACTTCGAAGACAGATGAACTGACTTATCAAAAGTGCATGTCGTCTGATGTTATCTAGAATCATAAGTAGAAGGTTAAAACGATAGTTTTCTCCACATAACTGAAATATTCATAGATTGCCTGGATCTTCATTAAGTGTATGGTTTACAGTGAAAATGATCGGTTCCAGTTTTCAAACATTTATTCTTCCGTCCGTAACAGCTGATCAAATCCATCATGACACATTGCAAAGAGGCCGAGTTGTACAGTATGTCTTCGTAAAACAACTGACCGGATCACAAATCAAGAAAAATACTTTTTCACACTTTTAAATCTTAGTGAAATAATATTCAAGTAACTAACACAGGTTGCACTTCGAGATATCAGCTCAAACTGCCCGACCCAGCAGCCTCGCTGCTTCCCTGTTTACATATTCTAAATAATGGATGGTCACTTGAACTATTATTACTTAATAATGCCAGCATATTTTTAATCGTATTTCCAATTAAAAGTTCCAAAGCTAAGATGTTCTGATTACACAGAATAAAACGTCTAAAATTACAGAATTGAATAATATGTGAAATTTATAATATAAAAATGTTTTTAAATGTGAAAATTCCATCTAAATATGAGTACAATAATGAACTTCACAAAATTAATTAATACACGCTAATTACACAACGACACACATTCCTAACAATAATTGAAGCTAAGAGAGTAAAACGAAACAGGTTTCGATTGACAGAATTTGTAACAGATGCCTAGAATTGTATAATTAGGCGTATATCTGGTTACAACTATACGAGTTTAATTAATAAAGTCATTAAGACGGAATGTTCTTTACAGTTTTCATCCTAAACTTACGTTTTACAATATGTGCCTTCATTTGAAAGCGACAGAATAACTTCTTGAATGAGTAAACTACATTTGTAAAAGTCCAATTATTTAAATAATTACAGTTGCTGATTAATACCGTGTATTTTATTCTTACCATTTTCACTAATACAAGTCTTTCCCATTGCTACAATGAATGCGACAGTTTGTTAAAATACATCGTCGTTTGTTTTATTTTGCAATAGTGTTTGCTAATTAGTCTCCAATTTAGTGTCATTATTATGAAATTCACGAATCACCACAATACCAATCATTTTAAAGTGAGGTATTGTACTACACGACGTCAGGAAATCGAAGTTTTCATTAAGTCTTTGTGTATTAAGCCCGGTCCACACGCAACGATCTGTCTGCGCAGACATCGGCGCAGATGTCTGTACATGCAAAAGATCGCTGCAAATGTGGTGTGTTCACACGACACAAACCCCAATCTACTACTCGCCCGCCATCTATCGGTGTAGAAAAGAAATATCAGTGGCAAGCGACTACGCTCCCCGTAAACGTCAAAAATTTAATTCAGTTATTTTGAAATATAGGAATGAAGGAAGTTCTGTTGTGGTCTCTGTCCGCAACTTGTGTTGCAAAAAACATTCAGACTAACCGCAGGAAATAGAGAAAGCGATCAAAATGGTGTAGACAGTGGCTGCTAAAGCGAAAGCAGATTTCTTGCGTAAATTTACTGCGAGATTTGCGGGGCAAACCTTAAGAAAGCCAAGCAGATCAAAATACCATAACGTTGGCTGGTATACTTGATCAACTCCTACAGCAGATCTTCTAGATTTCTGAACTTTGGATAACTCTTTTCGGTAAACAGTTCGCAACGAATTTTTTATATTTTTTATTACCGTTTCTCTGTTTGCCGACGCGTCAATTGCCCGCAATTTTTCAACTAGAGCATTGTATGCTGCTGTCTTTTTGTCTCGGTCACTACATTCTTTACTTTTAATCTTCCACAAACATGGGTGGTTTCTATATATTTCAATGAATTCACTAACAAACTCTCGAGAACACTGACGAGTGTCAGCCATTTTAATGCCCTGTGCGCACAAATACAAACACTTGACTGAGCAAACAGCTGTTTCGCGCCAGATTTGTGGCGATCTCCTGTCCACACGCTCCAACTTGTCTGCGCAGATTTGGTTTGAACCCACAGATTTGAGAGGTTTCGCTCAAACCTCCAACTCCAACTTCCAGGTTTGCACACACCTCAGGTTGGTGCAAATCTTCTGTCCACACGCAGCGATCTGTCTGCGCAGATTTGATGTGCCTTTAGGTATATTACACCACAAACCTGGATACTGCGGGATACGACCACTTGGACAAATTGAGGACAACGATGAAGCCTCTTTCAAACACTGACAGATGCTGATAACGCTGTCTCCCACGAGTACGATTGATCTCCGTTTCCTTCACAGTAATCACTCAAAAGCTGACGTTGTTCATGCCGTACCACGTCTGGTAACAATATTAAACATGAATAACGCTAATGCACTCTCGTGACCGTGGTACCTGTCACAGAATTGCAGCTAATCATCTACATACCCGCTGATGGTGCGTACTTTTACGAATTTACACTCACGTCCGACCATGTCTTCTGGCTGCTTCACTTTTTTCTGAGGTAGTGTACAATTAAAAAAAAACTTCTTGTAAGAATTTAAAAAATGGCATAATCTGAAAAGTTATTTTAAAATGTTAATCAGTTCTTCTACCTTACCTTGGCATAAAAACTGCATACTGAAGAGGGAAAAGCGAACAAACCACGCTTCCTTCCACTAATAATTTCTCATAACCAACCTATTTTCGAGGATTGATGAAGTGAATGTGAGTAGAACAAAGTTTGTTTGGTTTTCAGTAGCAAACAGATTTAAAGAAGTAAAGATCGATGTATCTAGTATCTTGAACTTCATTTACTTGTATAACTACTGATAATTTGATGTTTCCCCCTTTATTCTCTATTCACACAATCTCTGAAGTATATATATATTAAGATGGTATCTGTTCTTTCGGACATGTCAGAAAGAACAGATACCATCGGCGACCATGCAGCTCGTTAGGAGATCACGGGTTCGAGTCCCGGTCGGGGCACACATTTTCAACTGTCCCCGTTGACTTATATCAACGCCTGCATGCAGCTAAGGGTATTCATTGTAATTTCAATCTCTAAAGTGTTTTGAGGGCTATTAGTACGGCAAAAGCTTGCGCCTTCTGCGTATCACTTACTAGCACAATTTTTGAATAACGCTATCACTTCTCAAACGGTTCAAATGGCTCTGAGCTCTATGGGACTTAACATCTGAGATCATCAGTCCCCTAGACTTAGAACTACTTAAGCCTAACTAACCTAAGGACATCACACACATCCATGCCCGAGGCAGGATTCGAACCTGCGACCGTACAGCAGTGCGGTTCCGGACTGAAGCACCTAGAACCGCTAGGCCACAGTTGCCGGCTATCACTTACCAAAAATCATGTACTACCAGCTTCGATTGTTACTTATCGGCATCGGGTGTCATAATTTCTTTATTGCAGTACCTATGTGGATATTTCCACCATCTTCCATGCCACTCCCTGGAGTCTTGATAGCTACTGGAACATCACGGCTAACGCATACATTTATCCGGAATGGGTTTAATTCCTTACCATTCCGTTTTTCTCTCTCTTTTTTAAAGGGAGATCCTTTAGTACCATATTTAGAAGAAAGACGACTTTTCCGTATTTGCCACGGAAGCGTAGTTTTTATGATGTCCTGAGATGTATTATACGATGCTCACCTTTCTCGCTTGATCCTCAAAAACTTGTTGCAGATTGCAGCATGGTTTTCCTTTGCCTCCCTCTAAAAATCTGAAAGGAACGGCTCTCCGTAGGCGCCCGAGAGCTCTTCATATTGCGTCTGTTGACTGACTCGCAAAGAGGCGGCTGGAAATTGCGACAAACGGGTCTTACAGCAGCTCGGCAGCAGGAAGGAAGCAAAAGAACTTCAATAGCCAAGATTTATTACAAATGATAAATTCTATTCACTGTGTCGCAGTATCCAGAACAAAAACTCTCAACGAATATGAACGGTCCGTTTGTGCTTCTAAACAGTCTAACAGACTTGATCACATGGGATGTTAAATTTTATTGGGTTCACCAAATAGAGTTTGCTTGTAAAGCGTAAAATAAGGTTTAGTTACATTTCAGGATTGATACAGAAGGAAAAAAATCCGTGTTTCAAAAATATTGCAGGGATTTGACTAACTATAATAATAAAGCCACTGCCGTTGTATCTGGATATGGCAAGACTGTGGCCACCACATAATTGTTTGAAATAGGTAGGTTTTATTGTGTAACTGGCCTTCTATTAGCTACAACCATTATGGTCGTCTACTGGAGAGGCATTCTCCTTTCTTTAGGTAACTGTTTATATAGCTGTGTAAGTACTGGACACGACATGAGAGTTCTTTCCTTTATACCTTCTGTGTGTTTTGTACACATTTGTTACATATGTTGTCTTGACTGTGGTAACAGTTAATAATGTATTGATTAACTAGGTTATAAAGTATTTCCAAACTTAAGGAAGCAGTGAAGACACTGTCATACTCAGGTGCATCAGATGCGAGGACGCGATAAAAACGTCGAGACAGTCACATCTGATGCAGCGAAGGAAGAAGAAATGTCACATCTTCAGATGTTGCTATGTGTTGCGAAATGAAATGACAACCAAGTACATTGAGAGTTATATTTTTACGCTGATTCTATTTAGTGCTGGAGAACTTTAGCTTACTTTTACTACGTTTGTACGTGTATCTCGTATTCACTTCCTGTGTGTGGTATGGCATCCGAGTCAGAGTCTGTTTTTGTACCTGTGCCGTTTACTATGTATTGATCATCTGTCAGATGTGGAGCCTGTATTATTCTAGGATATGGTCTCTCCAATTTGTATGCCGCATGTAGTGCTCGCGATGCTTCGTCGGCGACGTTGTTCGTAGAGTTCCAGTTGTCCTGTCTGCGCACTAACTCCCCTATGTCGTGGTTCCCTAACCTCAGTCTTGAGCCAAAGAAACTGATACACCTGCCTAATAAAGTGTATTGTCTTCGCGAGCACCCAGAAGTGTCGCAACACGACATGGCAGGGACTCGACTAATGTCTAAATAGTGCTGGAGGGAACTGACACCATGAATCCTGTAGGGCTGTCCATACATCTGTAAGAGTGTCACAGGGTGAAGATCTCTTCTGAACAGCACGTTGCAAGGCATCCCATATATGCTCAATAATGTTCACGTCTGGGGAGTTTGGTGGCCAGCGGATGTGTTTAAACTCAGAACAATCTTCCTGGACCCACCCCGTAGCAATTCTGGACGTGGACGGATGCAGGTGATCAGACAGGATGCTTACGTATGTGTCACTTCTCAGAGTCGTATCTAGACGTATCAGGAGTCCCATATCGCACACGCCCTACACCACTGTAGAGGCTCAACCAGCTTGAACATTCGCCTGCTGACATGCAGGGTCCATGGTTCATGAGGTTGTCTCCATACCCGTACACGTCCATCCGCTCGATACGAAATGAAACGAGACTCGTCCGACAAGGCAACATGTTTCGACTCTGTAAGCCCATATCGCCGGCCGGAGTGGCCGAGCGGTTCTGGGCGCTACAGTCTGGAACCGAGCGACCGCTACGGTCGCAGGTTCGAATCCTGTCTCGGGCATGTATGTGTGTGATGTCCTTAAGTTAAATGGCTCTGAGCAGTATGGGACTTAACTTCAGAGGTCATCAGTCCCCTAGAACTTAGAACTACTTAAACCTAACTAACGTCGCGGTTCCAGACTGAAGCGCCTAGAACCGCTCGACCACTCCGGTCGGCTGTCCTTAGGATAGTTAGCTTTAAGTAGTTGTAAGTTCTAGGAGACTGATGACCTCAGACGTTAAGTCGCATAGTGCTCAGAGCCATTTTTTTTAAAGACCGTATCGATGATGTTTCGTTAATTGCTTCGCACGCAGACACTTGTCGATGGCCCAGCAATGCAATCCACTTCTGTCCCGTTGAACGATTAGAAACGTCCCCTTAGAAAAATTTATGAATGACTGTGCTGATAAACCTCTTACATTATTTGCTTTTCAAACAGCTGAGCAAAACTGAACGTACTCAGACATTACTCTCTTTATTTATTCTGTTCAACACTAAATTGACACACAATATTTTTAGAGCAACGCAATCTGACTTTTAATAATCGCTACAAAAGAATGGCCCTGACTAACAATAACCTATACCTTTCATGAATCACTTACCTCACAAAAATCTTCGTTACTCAAACTACTGCAATACAGCGAGCCCCAATACTGCCAGCTAAATAAAAGATTCGAACTACTGAAGTCACTAACTACTGATAGGCACAGTTAGCAATTGAAAGATTTTGATAAAGAACAAACAAAGTATTTACCTTAATAGTGTTCAAAAGTCATAATACATATATATATCAGTTCATGACATCCAGTCTTACAAATTTACTGTCTCTGATGGACACACGTCCAGATCATCCGCTCTCAAAACTCCGCCATCTCTCTCCCCACATCCACCACTGCTGACGGCTCACCTCCAACTGCGCAACGCTACTCGCTGTTCACATCCAACTGCCCAACACTACAATAGCGAATATTACAACAATGCTAACGAGCCACAGACTGCACAGAGCACAGTCAGTGATTTTCATACAGAGCGCTACGTGGCGTTACCAATATAAAAACGTAAACAGCCTACTTACATATACAGAGCACTACGTGGCGTTACCAATGTAAAAACCTAAACAGCCTACCCACAGATTCTCTTCAGGCGTCGTTAGCCCTGTTCTTACAGGACCTTTTTCCGGCCGCAGCGAAGTCGGAGATTTGGTGTTTTACCGGATTCCTGATATTGACGGTACACTCGCGAAATGGTCGTACTTCGTCTTTATCTCGGAGATGCTGCGTCCCTTCGTTCTTGCACTGATCATAGCACCACGCTCAAGCTCACTTAAATCATGATAACCTGCCATTGGGGCAGCAGTAACCGATCTAACTGCTGGGCCAGACACTTTTTTTTTTTTTCATTGGCGCTTCTGTGTATTTCCTAGAGCACGTGTTCAGGTGCCATTCTCACCACAGGCGG
The DNA here is from genome assembly GCF_021461385.2 of Schistocerca piceifrons. Lineage (NCBI taxonomy): Eukaryota > Metazoa > Arthropoda > Insecta > Orthoptera > Acrididae > Schistocerca > Schistocerca piceifrons. The sequence continues at coordinate 589,840,597 of NC_060141.1, forward strand.
AAGTGCGAGTGTGTTGAGACCAGACTGTGCAAGTGCTACCAGCAGCGTCCTTCCGCAATGTGGGAACTGGAGAGTGGCGCAGAGGTGACCGCCGCCGCTGAGACCGCGGCGGCGCCAGGCGACACAGAACGGCAAACGGCGGTGCCTGCGGCGGCGCGGCGCGGCTCGGCTCGGCGTGTCCAATGTGGGCGGAACAGCGGCACGGCCGCGGCCCGTGAAATGGCCTCTCGTGGGTGGCCGCGCTGCGACGGGCCGCGGCGGGTGGCGGCCGGGCCTGCCGGCCTCGTAAAGCGGGCGGCCGGCGCCGTTTCCGGGCTCCGCCGCTCTGCCTCCCCGCACTCTGATAAGCAAACGACGCGGCCCGTTCCCCGTGAACGGCCTTGCGGGACGAATTCCTCAAGCCGCGTCGCTGCTGGCCGCGTGACCGCCTGGGATACGCCTTTGTCTGCCGCGTCGTCTCCCCCCGTAACCAGCCGGTTTGTAACTCGGACGTCAGGAAGGTCAATCTCAGTCGTTAAGTTATCGCCGTTTTAGCGTGACTTTTAAAGTCTCGATACCAACGCAACAATTAAAATCGCTCAAAAGAGGAAAGGCCGCTGGACCTGATGGGATACCAGTTCGATTTTACACAGAGTATGCGAAGGAACTTGCCCTGCATTTCAGCACAATTTTCCATTGTTACAACCTCCCGATATACCTCAGCATCATCCGCAAAAAGCCTCAGTGAACTTCCGATGTCATCCACAAGGTCATTTATGTACATTGTGAATAGCAACGGTCCTACGACACTGCCCTGCGGCACACCTGAAATCATTCCGGAAGACTTCTCTCCATTGAGAATCTGTTATCTAGGAACTCTTCAATCCAATCACACAATTGGTCTGATAGTCCATATGCTCTTACTTTGTTCATTAAATGACTGTCGGGAACTGTATCGAACGCCTTGCGGAAGTCAAGAAACACGGCATCTACCTGGGAACCCGTGTCCATGGCCCTCTGAGTCTCGTGGACGAATAGCGCGAGCTGGGTTTCACACGATCGTCTTTTTCGAAACCCATGCCGATTCCTACAGAGTAGATTTCTCGTCTCTAGAAAAGTCATTATACTCGAACATAATACGTGTTCCATAACTCTGCAACTGATAGACGTTAGAGATATAGGTCTATAGTTTTGCACATATTTTCGACGTCCCTTCTCGAAAACGGGGATGACCTGTGCCCTTTTCCAATCCTTTGGAACGCTACGCTCTTCTAGAGACCTACGGTACACCGCTGCAAGTAGGTTACACTACGCTTGTTCACCCACTGCTTGAATATTGCTCAGCAGTGTGGGATCCGTACCAGATAGGGTTGATAGAAGAGATAGAGAAGATCCAACGGACAGCAGCGCGCTTCGTTACAGGATAATTTAGTAATCGCGAAAGCGTTACGGAGATGATAGATAAACTCCAGTGGAAGACTCTGCAGAAGAGACGCTCAGTAGCTCGGTACGGGCTTTTGTTGAAGTTTCGAGAAGATACCTTCACCGAGGAGTCAAGCAGTATATTGCTCCCTCCAACGTATATCTCGCGAAGAGACCATGAGGATAAAATCAAAGAGATCAGAGCTCACACAGAGGCATACCGACAATCCTTCTTTCCACGAACAATACAGGACTGGAATAGAAGGGAGAACCGATAGAGGTACTCAAGGTACCCTCCGCCACACACCGTCAGGTGGCTTGCGGACTATGGATGTAGATGTAGATGTAGATGTAGAACGTTGATTACTAAAAAAAATACTGTATAAGTTATTACATTTCGTATCGTTTTAAGCCTCGAAGACACGGAATGGACAGTGTACTGTAAACAGCCTGCTGTTGTTGTGGTCTTCAGTCCATAGACTGGTTTGATGCAGCTCTCCATGCTACTCTCTCCTGTGCAAGCTTCTTCATCTCCCAGTACCTACTGCAACCTGCATCCTTCTGAATCTGCTTAATGTATTCATCTCTTGGTCTCCCTCTACGATTTTTACCCTCCACGCTGCCCTCCAATAGTAAATTAGTGATCCCTTCATGCCTCAGAATAAGTCCTACCAAGCGATCCCTTCTCCTAGTCAAGTTGTGCCACAAATTTCTCTTCTCCCCAGTTCTATTCACACGTAATTAAAATTCACAAGTTTTCGTGTTCGCCGATACTGCAAATAGGCCGGTGACACACTTCCATCGGCCACATCAGTTGTATAAGAAACTCCGGCGTCTGAAATGTTTAGAGACAGAAGTTTTATTACGCCTCATAGCTAAGACTAACATGCTTCAAGACACAGGCGAGTTAGATGAAGATCTTTAAGATCATATCTGTTCACTTGTTGCCACGGGAAGTGACACGACCTTGGAGAAAACCATCCTCCCCTCTGCGAAAACTTAAAAAAGCCAGTAATTGGTGGTTTCTTTTTGTTCAGAGATGTAGGTTTCTTAACTCTTGCGCTGGTTCAACATGAGTTTGTGCTGGCGTGTAGGAGGGGAGATTTAGCGCCTCTAAAGCCCTGTGATTGGCTCAAGATGGGGTGAAGGTTGAAAGGTGGCTACAGTGAGCCACTGCGCCAGAGATTGCGCCAAAGAGTATTATTCTGCCGCCTCCACAGTGCTTGGAGAGAACTCGTAGAAGTCAGTGCTTGTAGAGAGCTCGTAGTAGTCAGTGTCTGTCGAGGACTCGGGGTAGTCTGTGCTGAGATGTTGTAGCAGAGAGTGTTTGTTGAGATGTGCTAGTAGGCAGTGCTTGCTGAGATGTGATATTGGAGAGTTCTGGTTGAGATGTGATAGTAGAGAGTCGGTGTGAGATATAATGTAAGGATTAGAGTGATTTTCATCAATATAAATGAGGTAACAAACTCCGTTTCTTTTTATTTCAGTGTCCTAAATAATGCGTCATTACAGGTTCAGTCAACAAAGCATCTGGCGTGTGTTCTTGTATTAGAGTTTAATTCTGCTTTCTTGCGCAATTATAGTATTTGCAATTTTCTTTTATCACGTCAGTAAAATTGGTATTTAAAAATTCTTGTCTTGTTGAAGAAGAACCGTGCCAGATGTGCGTTGAGTCATACTTCCACATACAGAACAGTTATACTTGTGCTTTGGTTTCGTAGGTTTCATAGTTGCTGGGGACTCAATTAATTAATTGTGTTAACGAAAATTTTCATTTCATTCTTTGTTGTTGTTCTTTGCAGTCAGATAGCGTAATAATACTAGTCAGGGCCAACCGTTTACGAAACAGCGTAATCGGACACACAGCTACAAAAAATTTAAAAAATATTTTCATTACAAATAATTAAGCCCCCATGCAAGGTGGAGTCGTTCGTGTACTTCGTGGGAAACGGATATTTTTTTTTTTTTTTTTTTTTTTTTTTTTTTTTTTTTTTTTTTTATCTGGAGAGGTGCAGAGCACTCGGCTACTGGACTTTGGTCTGGAAGCAGCTTCTGGCAGAAGCTCTGGCATGTGTGGTTGGTGCTTGGGACCTGTCCCGAGACTGACTTCACTTACAAGCAGTTACACTGAATGGTGAAGTTCGTAGTGTACCAATAGTGTGGCTTAAAGCGTCTCGGACTACTCGTTTGCCGAGGGCACACTTATTCGTTTTTCGTTTACCAGTCTCGACGTTCCTTGTGCGCTCTGTTGTATAAGTGAGCCAAATTGGTCCTTAGTATGACCAATGAACATGTATGTCCGATTCACAGGTGCTGCCTCAATGTCTCGCCACGCCGTTCTCGCCAGCTGTAATTTACATCGCCACATGAAGCAAACAGGGAAACGTACTACTGCTCCGGCCTTGTCAGGGCGTACAGATCTCAATCGCCACTTGCTCTCATCTGCACCTATATTGAGAAACTTCTGTAGATTATCAATCAAAGTCTGTTCAGCATCAGATCAATTCAGAATGCGTTTAAGCCGGCTGCTGTGGCCGAGCGGTTCTAGGCACTACAGTCCGGAACCGCGCTGCTGCTACAGTCGCAGGTTCGAATCCTGCCTCGGACATCGATGTGTGTGGTGTGCTTAGGTTAGTTAGGTTTAAGTAGTTCTAAGTTCTAGGGAACTGATGTCCTTAGAAGTTCAGTCCCATAGTGCACAGAGCCATTTGAACCATTTAGAATCCTCCCTCGGGCATGGATGTGTGTGATGTCCTTAGGTTTGTTAGGTTTAAGTAGTTCTAAGTCTAGGGGACTGATGACCTCAGATGTTAAGTCCACTAGTGCCCAGAGCCGTTTGAGCCATTTTTAAAATGAGTTATCCACATTTTTAGTGCCAGAGTACATGACTCACTTCTGCCACCCAGGATCCTTATCCATTGTTCTCTTAACCCAACTGTTAGTTGTTCACAGTATTCAGTCAATAACTATAATTAATGTCTGTTTTTTCTTTTGAAAAATAAATGTTTTTAGTAAATGTTACTACATTCTCAATCATTTCATACAGTGAGCACCACAGGTTTACCTTCGCACTTCTCCCCTCCCTTTGACGAATGAGCAAAAACATACGAGATGGCAATGATGTATGGAACGACGCCACTGGGGACAGGAATGGCTTTATGTAACGTTTTCGGACGAATTCAGGTTCTGTTTGTTTGAAAATGATTGCTGCATTTCTTTTCGCCGTAGACAAATGAAGCGGCATCATAGTGATTGCATTCGCACAAGACATAAGCGCTAACTGAAGGCCTCTTGGTGTGGGGTGCTATTGGGTACAACCACAAATCGCAGCTGGTCCGTTGCCAAGGCACTGTGGCCACTGTGACCCGCGTGAATGACATCCTTTGATGCGCAGCTATACGCTTTCTGCACAACAAATGATTCAAATGGCTCTGAGCACTATGGGACTTAACATCTATGGTCACCAGTCCCCTAGAACTTAGAACTACTTAAACCTAACTAACCTAAGGACATCACACAACACCTAGTCGTCACGAGGCAGAGAAAATCCCTGACCTCGCCGGGAATCGAACCCGCGAACCCGCGCGCGGGAAGCGAGAACCACGAGCTGCGGACTCTGCACAACACTCTAGACGCCAGTTTTCAGCATGACAATGCAGGACGACTTGTTACTGGTGTCATAGGATGTCAGCCTTTTGCCCTGCCCCGCCAGATCAGGAGACAAGTTGACAAATAAGGCTATGAGAAGAGAGATAATCGTATTTTTTTACTGAATAGCGTCTTTAAAATAGTCAGGAAGACTGCTGCACAGGTGTCACTGCGTACACCTGTTTCTGCAGTGCAGGGGGAGAATGTTTCAGCCATACGGCAAAGCACGCAGCTCAGCAGGTGACAGAAAATTGGCCGTCCACTCCGAACGGAGAGGTGGACTTGCCCAGCGTTGAGAACGTCAATGCGTTTTTGTGCAGGAGTCAAGTTATCTTGTGCGAGCTCTATCTCTGCATCCATAATTGACAGGTGACCTTCTTTCTCTTTTTGCATTGCGAGATTTATTTTAGAAATAACATCATGCGGCGTGAACTTTAGAGTAATCACGCAAATGCAGATGTCCTGACTGCAAGACAAGTGACGTCAGAATACACAGTCCAATCGAACTTTTAGAGAAGGGAAGTGGTGTATTTGCGTGTGTGTAGGAGAGAGGGGGAGAGGGAAGAGGGGAGGGGGGGGGGGGGAGAAAGAGAAGGTCAGTGAGGGATAGGAGAAGTTTGGTGGAGCAAATTTCGTTCCCAGTATAATTTTTACAATCTGCAGCAATGAATATCTTTCTAAGGTCGTTTACGGCAATGAGAAGCGCAAGGGCACGGTAGAGGTCCGACGCGAGATATCCCCCGACACGTAACGTGATCCGGAACTGGTTCAGCAGCCTAGCCTTGACCGCCGCACACGTTCCCCTGGCGCAGTCGCGATCGTTGACCCGCGGGGAAGCGCCAAGCCTGCGGCAATTTTCTACCGGCGATTTGGGCAGGTAGGTAGTGTGCGCCGGCGCGCGCGTGCTTAGCGGGTAGCGTTTACGCGGGCGCCGACGCTCGGCTTCCACGGCTCGCAAAAATTAATGTGTGCTCCCCCAGCGTGGCGGGGCAGCGTTCTCCAGAGGCGCAAAAAGAGGTGGCCGCTCTCTCGCCATTGTAAATTCCACGCGCATCTCGGCCCGCCTTATTGGAAGTGTGTGTGTGGTGCTGCCGCTGCTGCTGCAGCTACGTAATGGCGGCAGGCGATTCCCGCTTTAGATAAACACGTGACGCGGTGGTACGGCCGCGGTCCTGCGCAGATTAAGACCGCAGCACGTTAGCCGGTCCGTCAGGGCGCCGTTAAAAACTGTTATTAATTCTTACGAGGTTAATTTATAACCGGAAAACAAAACAGAGGGGATGGCCGGCCGGCGGTCTGGTGATTACGCGGTGGCGGGCCGAGTTATTAAGTGGTCGGCGCCGGCCGCGAGAGCGGCCAATCCGGCGGGTCTTCCATAAATAACTGCCCGCGCTGCCCGCCGCCCGCCGCGGGGCTCGCTCGCTCTTTTCTGCAAGCTGGCTCACCTCAGCGGTGCAACATCTCTCCTCCTAGTCTTTCTACCTGGTGGTAATATACAGTGGTGCAGAAACAGAGTGCTGGCGACAGTATTTGTTTAGTAGACAGTTCCGCTTGCAGCAGCTCCAGCTGTAACATGAGAAAGCGATCCGTAAACTCGGCCGTAGCGGGGACTGTCTTGGTCACGTGAGTAGATACACCTACATTCCAGTTCAAAGTACGAGACCTTAATTGCAGTGCTAGCAGGAAAAGCTGACATTGTAAACACTATGGGACTTTTTTTTTTCCAAATCATTGGTATTCGGGCCGTGCCCGTTACAAGACCTGAAAATTCATTGTCTGTTGTAGCCTGTATTGTGCTGTATTAAAATTGTGATAACATCAACATCGGGGAACACATGAAGCATGACGGGATGCAGGTGGTTCGCAGCTGTCAGCGTGTCTTTAATTACTACCATAGGTCCCATGAAAGTGGAGGAAAAGTACTGCTCCTCCGGCCTTGTCAGGGCGTACAGATCTCGATCGCCACTTGCTCTCAGCTGCACCTATAATGAGAAACTTCTATAGATTATCACTAAAAGTCTGCTCAGCATCAGATCAATTCAGAATGCATTATCCACATTTTGCCGAGCGGTATTTGACTCACTTCTGCCACCCACGATCCTTGTCCATTTTTCTCTTAACCTAACTATTAGTCACAGTGACTGCATTCGCAAAAGATGTAAGCGCCAACTCAAGGCCTCTTGGTGTGGGGTGCTCTTGGGTACAACCACAAATCGCAGCTGGTGCGTGTCCAGGGCACTGTGGCCACTGTGACCCGCGTGAATGACAGCCTTTGATGCGTAGCTATACGCTTTCTGCACAACACTGTAGACACCAGTTTTCAGCAAGACAACGCACGACCACTTGTTGCTGGTGACCTAGGATGTCGACATCTTGCCCTGCTCCCATCAGCCAGCGTCTGTGGCGCGCTGCACGTTTCGAGCCGCCGTTCACCTCAAAAATGTTCAAATGTGTGTGAAATCTTACGGGACTCAACTGCTAAGGTCATCAGTCTCTAAGCGTACACACTACTTAACCTAAGTTATCCTAAGGACAAACACACACACCCATCATTCTGGACACACACCCATGTCCGAGGGAGGACTCGAACCTCCGCTGGGACCAGCCGCACAGTCCATGACTGCAGCGCCCGAGACCGCTCGGCTAAGCCGTTCGCCTCGATTACTGCGTTTGTGGAAACGACCATCGACCTAGTGTAGCATAAATGTGATTCACCAGAAGCCGACACGTTTCCATTGATCGACGGTCGAATCCCGAAGGTCCCGTCCCCACTGCAATCGTAATTGACGATGTCACTGGGGCAATATGCGATCACATAGGAGGGGGCGGGGAAGTGGGAGGAATGGGAGGCTGCAGTCTGCTGCGGAGTTCCATGTTCTACAATGAACGGTGTGCTCCGAAACATATGTGAGTGGAACAGCGTTGCGCTATCTTTTGGCAGAGATACTGCTTTACATAGCAGACAATCCTCCAAACTCAAAATTCTGCGAAGAGTCGTGGACGGCTAACCACACAGCACCTAGTGGTAATTTCACTGTCCTCCTATCTCTTTCCGTAGATGCTCACGACGGTAGCTTCGCCGTTTTGGAGATACCCGTTCAAAGGCTCTGAATAATAATAATCTGCCCTTTGTCAAAGTCACTTATCTCAACTGATTTCCCCATATCTTGGCTAGGGTGATCCCCCTTCCGTGTCTGCCCCGATTACACACTTTTGTTACCGCGTCACGTGCCCTCAACACCAACACGCGGTATCCAATGTCGCGGCGGGCAGTAGTCATTTTAACTGAATACATTCAAATACCTGGAAACCTCGACATCGAATCAAAACAAGTTATAATTCCAATTTGTTTCTTTCGGAGGGGGCATCCAATGATGCCACACTCGACTCCCACCCAAATCCTTGCGTGGGTGGCAGAGTGCAACCTTGAAATCTTTAATGGGTAACCCCGTCTTTTATTGCAGATTACTATCATACGGCAAAATCTACATATTTTTGCCTGAAGTCTTTCCTTAGTTTCAACACAGATGGCGCTGCAATCAGAGGAATAGAAATGGATACCCAATCGTAATTTGCGACATGCTACTCAATGACCCTAGAATATCCAAAGGCACGCAGGACACCATTTCCATCCTGCGAGGGTAGGACAGGCCAGTATTTCATAACTTCTAAACGTGAACCCCATTCACAATGTGATATTCCTCCTACACATAGTACTTTACTTTTCCAATAAGAGTATGTGTCAAATGTAGTACCGCCAACTTCAACACACTTAGTGATCTGCTTTTCAAGTGAACGTAAATAATGATAAGTGTTCAAATGTAGTACCACCAACTTCAATACACTTAGTGATCCGCTTTTCAAATAACCGTACACAGGACAGAAGCACATCTGAGGAAATGACAGCATAGGTGTCTCTGAATCGGTCGACCATCTTCACGTCCTGTTGGCATTTCCACCTCATCTTTTAAATATCCCCACAGAAAGAAATCCGGCCACCTAGCGGCCCAATAAACAAGGCCATCTCAGCAGATCCACCTACTAGTGTAAAAACTGCCTAATACCTGACATGCTTCAGTTGCGTAATGCGCTGGGCCACCGTCACGCTGAAACCACATACGTTGTCGAACGTTCGATATTTGCATCCATCCATTATGTCGTCGATAAAATACGGACCAATATGTTTGTTCCCCACGATTTCACACCATGTGTTAAGCGACGAAGGACGTTCATGGTCACCTTGCGATAAACAGTGGGGATTGTGTATACTCGAGTAATCTGTCATTCCAGTTAACGCTACCATGGCTCGTGAATATAGACTCATCGGAAAATAGTACCTCGGTCATGAGAGTCGTTTGTACTTGTTGACGTGTCCGTTCACAAAACACTACCATTATGGTTCAAATGGCTCTGAGCACTATGGGACTTAACATCTGAGGTCATCAGTCCCCTAGAACTCAGAACTACATAAACCTAACTAACCTAAGGACATCACACACAGCCGTGCCTGAGGCAGGATTCGAACCTGCGACCGTAGAGGTCACGCGGTTCCAGACTGTAGCGCCTAGAACCGCTCGGCCACACTGGCCGGCACTACCATTATGGAAATCGGCGTCATGAAGTTCTTCATGCAATGGCTCCTGGTACGAATTACACTTATGATGATGCTGTATTTTCACAATACTACCTACAGACATACAGAATCGCGTTGTAATTGCCGGGCGCTTATCCATGAGTTGTGGTGCAATGCCGCTAGTACATCTACAAATCGTGTAAAAGACCGTGTAAAAGAACGAATGAGGTCGACCTTTCTCTGGAAAACGCTGGCATACAAGGCAACAGCAGCCTCAACATTTTACCTGCATTCTCTGTAACTCAGGATTATTCCAGTTTTTTCTTCTGTGATCATGACGTTTATCGTCCAGTTGCACGTCTGTTCTGCAGATGATAGGTAAGTGGGCAGGCAATGAACACTGTGCAAGTACTGTAATATTTAGAGCCGCTATATGTTCTACGTCTGCACGATGCGGGAGCTCCGGTCGCATCTTACTGCCTGTTATGATATATCATAGTTCGCTATACGTCCACGATGGCGCGGCGAGTAGCCACCTGTTCGGTATGTCGTTGCTAATATGGATTCCAGTTAGAAGTTATGAAATACTGGCCTGTCCTACCCACGCAGCATGGGGTGTGGGGTCCCACGTGCCACTGGATACTGAAGGGCCATTGAGAAGCAAGTCGTAAATTACGATTGTGTACTAGGTGACGATCAGTTTGGCTTTAGGAAAAGTAAAGGGACGAGGGAGGCAATTCTGACGTTACGGCTAATAATGGAAGCAAGGCTAAAGAAAAATAAAGACACTTTCATAGGATTTGTCGACCTGGAAAAAGAGTTCGACAATATAAAATGGTGCAAGCTGTTCGAGATTCTGAAAAGAGTAGGGGTAAGCTATAGGGAGAGACGGCTCATATACAATATGTACAACAACCAAAAGGGAATAACAAGAGTGTACGATCAAGAACGAAGTGCTCGTATTAAGAAGGGTGTAAGACAAGGCTGTAGCCTTTCGCCCCTACTCTTCAATCTGTACATCGAGGAAGCAATGATGGAAATAAAAGAAAGGTTCAGGAGTGGAATTAAAATACAAGGTGAAAGGATAACAATGATACAATTCGCTGATGACATTGCTATCCTGAGTGAAAGTGAAGAGGAATTAAATGATCTGCTGAACGGAATGAGCAGTCTAATGAGTACACAGTATGGTTTGAGAGTAAATCGGAGAAAGACGAAGGTAATGAGAAGTAGTAGAAATGAGAACAGCGAGAAACTTAACATCAGGATTGATGGTCACAAAGTCAATGAAGTTAAGGAATTCTGCTATCTAGGCAGTAAAATAACCAACGACGGACGGAGCAAGGAGGACTTCAAAAGCGGACTCGCTATGGCAAAAAAGGCATTTCTGGACAAGAGAAGTCTACTAATATCAAATACCGGCCTTAATTTGAGGAAGAAATTTCTGAGGATGTACGTCTGGAGTACAGCATTGTATGGTAGTGAAAAATGGACTGTGGGAAAACTGGAACAGAAGAGAATCGAAGCATTTGAGATGTGGTGCTATAGACGAATGTTGATAATTAGGTGGACTGATAAGGTAAGGAATGAGGAGGTTCTACGCAGAATCGGAGGGGAAAGGAATATGTGGAAAACACTGATAAGGAGAAGAGACAGAATGAGAGGACATCTGCTAAGACATGGGGGAATGACTTCCATGGTACTAGAGGGAGCTGTAGAGGGCAAAAACTGTAGAGGAAGACAGAGATTGGAATACGTCAAGCAAATAATTGAGGACGTAGGTAGCAAGTGCTACTCTGAGATGAAGAGGTTAGCACAGGAAAGGAATTCTTGGCGGGCCGCATCAAACCAGTCAGTAGACTGATGACCAAAAAAAAACCCTTTTTTATTCCTCGGATTACAGAGCCATCTGTGGCGAAACGAAGAAAATACTTCAGACGAAAAGTATGTAGATTTTGCCGTAGAATTGTAAGGTGCAATAAAAAACGGGATTTCCATTCAAGATTTCAAAGTTGCCCCCCGCCACCCACACACAGGGTGTGGTGGGCTTGGGTAGAGTGTGGTATCATTAGATACTGCCACTTTAATATAGATATCGCTGTTTCTCGCTTCCGATTTTTCATTTACGCTTATCCATCCAGTGTCCACAGTGCACATCTCTATTTTCATCGCTTTCCATGTTCTCGCTTATCTGTCTCTTCCAATCCTTCCAGAGTACCCACTGCCATACTCCTTTCAGACATACTATACCAACCATCCTTCATGATGCCCATATCAAAATAGCCTTTTTGTTTCATTTGTGTCTCTAATAGACATTTCAACTTACATTTTCTTGGTACTCGTTTAGCAAGTTACTAAGCAAGTTTCTGTAAGACACTCGTTATACGTGACATAAATGTATGGCCAAGTTCCAATGGTTAATATTGTCAATAATGTTGTAAGTTTCTGAAGATGACAAGTTAATTTTTTAAATCCGATAAAGCGATATAAAATATCTATGCAGCTGGCGACTGAATTTTATTCTGACATACATACTACAGTTGCCGAAAAATAACAGCTAAGAATGAAATAGTGAATATTACCCACACAGAAATTGGGGTAGTAACCACGACCGAAAAATTTCGGGTTTATGCTAACAAGTATGAGCAGCCATTCATTGTGATCACTACAAGCGAATGGTGTACAGATATAGCCCGTGCCACCTCCACACCCCGTACGGAAAAGGGCGGGGAAGATTTTTACTTTAGCGTAACGATCTTGAGCAGTGCAGCACTATACATCAGCACGTACATATTTCAGCTGCGCTCTCGTTCCTTTTGGCGATGTGGCGGTGGTCGAACTAGTAAAGATAGACATTTCGTATGAGACTTTGATGATACGCGTATTACTGCCTGATACCACTGTTCCTAAAGCTTCGGCGCTCTCTCCGTCCTGCAGGCTGCCAGAACATCCCCTTACGCAGAAACCCTCACCCCCATTGTCAGTAGTAAGGGACGTAATCCTGAACCATAAGGAATACAAGAACAGCCAAAACTTCGTCAATAACAAGTGAATAAATTGACAATATTGCCTCGAGACAAGCGCGGACATTATATACGGGCTAGCGAGCTTTATTCAAATGACGAAGGGGAACTCGAATCGGCAGTCCACCCCTGAAGACGCTGGGGAACAGTTTGACAGCCTCCAAATATACTCCGTGCACAGCCCCTGTTGGCCTCATGGTGCTGCTTTTCAGTGGAGCCAGAAACTGTACGCTGCACAGTAGAAAACATTACGACGCTGAACGAGATGGGCTCTCGGATCTGGGGGATTCCTCTCGTAAATGAGCTGATATTCCTTGTACTACGAACACCAGTTTCTTTCACCAAGTAGGCGACAGTACGAAGAATCCGACCTTAAATTACTTCACCAGTTGACTAGTCGTCTCAGGTCCCTCAGCCCAGCAGCGAATTTCAGCCAGATATAGTTGCATATTTCGAGCTATCTACTACAAGAGAACGCTTGCAACCACACACACACACGGAGGCACTGTAGACGTGAGAGCGCATTTCGGGCTGGCATGAGCTACAGATTCCTTGGTGATGCCCAACTGATCGATCCTAATTGGTCAGGACGGATATATATTGCGTTACGAAAAGTAGACATAATTTGTACATGATTTCTATATGATTCTCTCAATTTTCGTCTCTACACAGTTGTACCATACTGATCCCACTAACAACTGCAACATATTTCATGTGTAACATGATTAATAGGCACTCGATCTGACGATTCCAGCGTAATGTAATGATCAAAAATCCTTTTTCACTCAAGGTTTAGTTTCTTACACACTGGCGTCTGGTGTTGACACCAGACAATTGTTACCCGATGAACAGATAATAAAAAGAAAAAAAAAAGTAAAAAAATGTTTCAAATGGCTCTGAGCACTATGGCACTTAACATCTGAGGTCATCAGTCCCCTAGAACTTCGAATTACTTAAACCTAACTAACCTAAGGACATCAAACACATCCATGCCGGATGCAGAATTCGAACCTGCGGCCGTAGCGGTCACGCGGTTCCGGACTGAAGGGTTCATTTTTTATTGTGGAGTCATACGCAACAAAAAGAGCAGCGCAATTCACAGATACGCGCTGCTGTCGCGTTGACATTGGAATCAATGTCCTGCGATAGCCAACTGAAGGCCTGAAATGTGTATGTTGGTGAATAAAATTTGCCATTGAAATGATAATAAACGGACGTCACTAATGGACTTCCTGTCTTTGTCCGAAGCACTATCCGCAAACATATATACAGAGGATTGCTACATCATTTACCCTCACTCACACTACAGTAGTGGCTTCAGGTGACTGTGCGAACTTTATTACTCCAACTAACGCGAGCTCTGTTTTCGCTAGGGTATGCCCCATCTTGTAAGGGCATCGCTGTACTGAAGTTTTGGCAGATTTATTTTATTTAACCTTGCATCCTGATGCCGAACCTATCGCCACAGTCGTCAGTTAACCTTAGGGGATTCAGCACTCTGTGAATTGTGTAAACTTCGTTCTTTGCGTCAGCATATTTTAACTGTTTTTGTATAGTGTTTTAGGAGGCGGAAAGGGAGAAACAGCCCAGCATTCGCTTAAACCAGCGTGGGGAACCGCCTACAACGCGCAATCAGTCTGGCCAGTGTAACCCCCCACGGCCGTTAATTCGTCCGCGCAGATTCGACGTGGGTGTCGCTCACCTCCTTGTCTCGAAAGCTAGTCAGTGCAGGCTAACTTTTTTGTGTCCTCACATCCACGCTTCAGCACCTGTTCTGCTGCCCAGAGAAAATGGGCATTAATGGCTTGGAGGCACTACCCAACCCAGAATCATATAACTTGTAATAGCTATAATCATTAGCCTCCAATTATGTAAATACTGGTGAAATGTTGTTCAGTACCCTGTCCTCTGTTACCAATAGAAATATCTGCACGTTTACCCCTGACTGCCTGTACACAAACACACAAAATTATGTTGTTGTTGTTGTGTTCTTTTTCTTTCGTTTCCTTTACTGCATGCTCAATATACAGATTGAATAACATCGGGGAGAGGCTACAACCCAGTCTCACTCCCTTCCCAACCATTGCTTCCCTTTCATGCCTCTCGACTAACTGCCATCTGGTTTCTGTACAAATTTTAAATAGCCTTTCGCTCCCAGTATTTTACCCAATCCACCTTTAGAATTTGAAAGAGAGTATTCGAGTCAACATTATCAAAAGCTTTCTCAAAGTCTACAAATGCTAGAAACGTGGGTTTGCCTTTCCTTAATCTAAATCGTAGGGTCAGTATTGCCTCACGTGTTCCAACATTTCTACGGAATCCAAACTGATCTTTCCCGACGTCGACTTCTACCAGTTTTTCCATTAGTCTGTAAAGAATTCGCCCCAGCCCTGACAAAAGTCTACCATTTGGTGAGCAAGATGTATGAGACACAATATTATATCCATTCATAAATTTGTCAGTTAGCTATCGAAGAATGCAGAAGCGTGAATACGAGGGGGTACGCAAAAAAAAGAAAAAAAAAGAAATTATTTTTTAAAAGCTATATATTTTCAAATTGTTTGCAAAAACAATTCCCTTCAAAATATTCTCCATTACAACTAATATATTTGTCCCACCGATGCTTCCACAGTTAAAAACATTCTTTGTAGTCACCTTTAGAAATGGCTGACAGCTCCTCCCTGGTTTTTTTCCTGACTTCTTCAATGTTGTCAAATCTATGTCCTTTCGTGCCACCTTTCATGCGTGGAAATAAGTAAAAGTCGCACGGAGCCAGGTCAGGCGAGTAAGGTGCGTGAGGCAGCGAAATGGTGCCATTTTTAGCCAAAAACTGTCTAAAAGAGATGGCTGTGTGTGCACGGGTGTGCCGCCGGATGAAGTTGTGCAAATCCCACAATATTTCCTCGGAGCAACTGTCCGACATCATCAGGTGGTTGAACCTCGCTGGTGACTATGTACAACTGACCTGATGATGTCGGAAAGTTGCTCCGAGGAAATATTGTGGGATTTGCACAACTTCATCCGGCAGCACACCCGTGAAGACTATTTACAACATACCCGCCGGGAGGGCCTGAAGAGTCACCACCAGTTTGCTGTCTGTCACAAATCGGGTTGACCAGAGCTCCAGGATAACCCACTAACCTCTGACAGCTGATCAACTGCCTCTCGACTGTCTGTGAGCATAAGCTCTCGAATTTTTCAATATCTTCGTCGATTCGGACAGTTTATGGACGTCCAGAACCAGGCTTGTCATCAATCGACATGTCGTCATTTTTAAATCGAGCAAACCACTTTTACACTTGAGTTTTTCCCCTGGTGTCATCTTGGTTTTCAACATTAAGACAATTTTAGTAGCATCTTTACCGAATAGAAAACAAAATTTCACAGCTGGACGTTGTTCACTTTGACCTGCCATTATAACAAACGAAACAGGAACAAAAAAGGGCTAGCAAAACCAATCACTACAGATGAACAGAAAAAGTCAGGTCGACAACACAGTGGGCACTGAACCGGTAACGAGTTGCACCATGCAGGCGTAGCCGCAGAAATGCGTACAACACAAGCTCCGCCCACAGCCATGTCATGTCACTTGTTTGGGGGGGCTTAGGGGGAGTACCCTTCCCCATACACATATCACGCTTCACGTTAACTGACAAATTTGGAAATGGATATAATTTTACAACATAAGCTCAGATGTTATTGGGCAGACGAATGGGGGAGGTCACAAGCCCGCCCCTGGATCCAAACCTAAGTGCTTTCCTATAGTATCCGGGAGATGAAGCGGAACTGCGAAAAGCGACCCGCGGGCGGAATGTGGAGGAGCACAGAGGGCTCTGTACCTTGGATGCACGGGGCGCAAAGTAATTAAGTGCCGGGTGTTGGGTATAATGGCAGGGTGCGGGAGGCACCGGCTAAGTGGAAACCCGAGGCCCGGACAGCGCCGGACCAGTAGAGGGGGCAGAGCGGCTGAATGATGAACCTGGATAAATTACTCGCTTGATTTGTTTGCTCCGCTCCGCTTACGCGGGAAGAAGGGCCGCTCGCTCTCGCACGTGACTGAAATTGCAAAACTAAGGCAGAGTTTCGCGGTATGCCGTCGCTTTATCCTCGGACTAGTCCAAAAATGAGAAAAAAAAAATCTTGCCTCCTTGTTGGCGAAATCACTTCTGCACCGGGATAAGAACAATGCCGGTATATTATTCTGTTGCCATCGTTTAAGTTACTGTGTTACACGTCAAACGACCTGTCAACAGATCTAAACGAGAAAACGACACTGCCGCTCGGCTTAGTTTCCTTTTAAAGAAGAGAAGAAGATTTAGAAATAGCGTCCAGACCATTTTCTGTCTACTTTGTCAATACGACGGTTGACTGAAAAGTAATGCCTCCGCCTTTGTAATTCTTCAGCAGTTGGCAGCATTGGTATGCGGCAGGTACTGGCTTGTTCCGCAGCCTCTTCTCTACATCTCCAGTTGGCCATGAACCTTAGCATTGAGCGGTTGTGTTGTTACAATGTAAAGTATGGAACCCCCGCAGGCGGACAGCCCATGCGGTTTAAGCAACGTGCAATCATTGAATTCTTGACAGCAGAAATGAATACCCCTAGCTGCATACAGGCGTTGATATAACAGGGACAATTGAAAATGTGTGCCCCGATCGGGACTCCTGCTTACATGGCAAACGGCTCTATCCATCTGAGCCACCGAGAACACAGAGAATAGTGGGGCTGCAGGGAATTATCTCTGGTACACCTCCCGTGAGACCCACATTCCTAAGGCGCTGCCGTCATAGACTGTGCGGCTGGTCCCGGCGGAGGTTCGAGTCCTCCCTCGGGCATGGGTGTGTGTGTGTTTGTCCTTAGGATAATTTAGGTTAAGTTGTGCGTAAGCTTAGGGACTGATGATCTTAGCAATTAAGTCCCATAAGATTTCACATACATTTGAACATTTTGAACAGACCCACATTCGCAACTTATTGTCCCACACTATATTCATAGTGCCCGTGCCCGTATATATGGTGTTTGTGTTGATGTGAGTACCGTGCGTCGTTGGGAGAATAAGTTTAAAGATGTTGAGGCGGAAACATCTGACCTGCGTGATAAACAGAGTTGGACGTCCTATGACAGCAACCACCGAGTTTCACAAGCAAAATGTTGAAATATTTCGCACCGTCTGACTTCCATCTGTTCCCGATAATGAAAGACGATCTGCTAGGACATCATTATGCTTCTGATGAAGACGTTGAGAGAATGGTGAGACTGTGGTTGCGGAAACAAAGTGTCGACTTCTTCCGTGATTGGTTCAGAAAATTTGTTGGCAGAAAAGTATCCAATTGGCTGGTGATTATGTGGAAAAGTGAATATTGGTAATTAAAGATCACATTCTAAGAATTATTTCTGCGTTTGATTTATTAAAATATTCCCATCCAAACCCAATTAACGAAGGTCGAGGCATTACATTTCATCAACCCTCGTATTATGACCACTAGAAACACTAACGCACACAAGAATTAGTCGACCACAATATTATTGTGTTTGGAAATGATAGCGCTACGGTTGACTTACCGTTGAGTTTTATCGTGATATTTCGCGAGAACACGCTGAACAACTTGACAATATATGTACCACTGTCGTGAAATCATTCACCTTGTGACATATTTTCCTTAGCCACCACTGTACTTTTTTACTGTGACGTCACCGCGCGTTTCCGATAAAGGCCACGGGAAGCCAAGTGCAATAATGTCGTTGTCGGGTAGTATAAAGGGCAAGCAAAATAAAACTGGCCCAGAAAATATTTATAGTGAAACTGACGCGGGATCAAACTCTTTTTAGGACAGTTAAGGTTTTTATTCGCTACGGTGCCTTTTTCCCGCCATTTTACCAGTACGTTTTTGGATTGTGGATTTTGCTGTAAGTTTCTCCAGCACTAACAGTCTTTAAACTCTTGCGCACACAGTAACACAGACATTTTCCACGAATTATGCTTCACTTAACACTCGTCAATGACCACGCGCTACGGTATCGTGTGTACCATTTTGTGTTGCATTCAACTGGTCACTGGGCATGTCTGTTGTTCTCACTCGCTCTGTCGTAATGACACAGCGGAGTAATCGGAACACAACGTGCGGGAGATGAGGATACAACATCCGACTGATGCATCGAAATCACAGTTTGTAATATTTTTTTGTGATCGCCAGTTCTTCCGTTTATTAGCAAAGGTCAGTTCCGCATTGGTCTCATAGATAATATCCGAAACAATTTTGTTTTGCTAACGTAGTAATTGTTGTATTCTCATGACCAGTCCAGATCTCGTCTTTCGTGAGCAGCCCATGACACATCACACCAAAAATTTTGTCACGTTTACAGCATGTCATGGTCCTCACATCAGTATGAAAAGAGAAATATTTGTAAACGTAATTTAATTTTTGGCTTGTTGATATTGCGGAAGGAGTGTAAACTAGCTACTCACCAACAATGAAATGAACTGCTTACTTCAAATAATAAAAACTCAGACTAAACAGGAAAATCAATTTATAGTGGCTGTGGATGCATACATAACAAAGACTATTCACAACTTACTTTTTGATAAAAAAGTAATTCAGTAGTCACGTTTTGTATGGTTTGGTTTTATTCTTACGTGGTTTTATTCTTCTGTTAAAGTCGGACGCCTTTCTCTATACATGGATGTTCTAGACGTGCTGTGACGAAAAGTATTAGAAACTTCAATACTCATTTTCAGCGCACACGTTATTTTATGTTTACTCTGGAACACGCATTTTCCATCGGGACTGTGGCCCATGCTAAAAGAGCCACTTCATGAAATTTTGGTTCCAAAAAGAAGAAACAGTGTGGTTTAACGCCCTGTTAACAGAAACTTCATTAGAGGTGGAGCACAAACACGTGTTACGGGAGGATGGTGATTGGCAGCAACTCTTAATCGAGAGACCAGTCCCCATAGCACTGTTTCACCTCGCTCGGTAAGTTTTGTTTTAGCTGGATGGTGATAAATGCCATTTTACCACTCCAAAACTCGGCAAATGCCAGCCCAGTACAACGCTACTGGTATTCCATCAAACGCTAAATTAAACACCCAGAAGCACAGTAATTAGGAGTGGCATGCGTGCAAACTTGATGCCATGACTAGACATAAACAAAGGACTTAGAGAATTTATTCGGCGACGAATCGCAGCGCTGTTGGATTAACTTACCGTAAGTTGAGTGAATACAGCATTCTAGTTGATGAGGGAAAAGCTATTGTGAGGATGATTCCTTTTCTTCCAGGGGAAAACACACAAGGTCGTATGTCAATGCTTCACTCTTTCGTTGTAGTTTCTCAAGAATACGTATCGCTCACTTGTGCTTTTCGACTTTCCGTACACGCCGGCCGGAGTAGCCGTGCGGTTCTGGGCGCTACAGTCTGGAACCGAGCGACCGCTACGGTCGCAGGTTCGAATCCTGCCTCGGGCATGGATGTGTGTGATGTCCTTAGGTTAGTTACGTTTCAGTAGTTCTAAGTTCTAGGTGACTGATGACCTCAGAAGTTAAGCCGCATAGTGCTCACAGCAATTTGAACCATTTTTTTTTTTTTTTTTTTTTTTTTTTTTTTTTTTTTTTTTTTTTTTTTTACTTTCCGTACATTATCAGTATCAAAGTTTACATACCAGGATACGATTAATACGATTACATAACAACAGATTCTGGATTTTCATTTTACCAGATGCGTTCGATTGGGCAGATATGCGTCAAGATTGGGAATAGAATGGCAACAGGAACTCACCACCAGCCATCTAAAACTGTAAATTCCGAGCAAAATGGAGCAATGGTTAGAGCATTCCAAAGGTGTGTGGAAGCACTCCGTCTTCTGGCCACGAGTGGCCTACCGGGACCATCCGAAAGCCGTGTCATCCTCAGGGGAGGACGCGGGTAGAAGGGGCGTGTGGTCAGCACACCGCTCTTCTGGTCGTTATGATGGTATTCTTGACCGAAGCCGCTACTATTCGGTCGAGTAGCTCCTCAGTTGGCATCAAGAGGCTAAGTGCACACCGAAAAGTGGCGGCCCGGATGGGCACCCATCCAAGTGCCGATCACGCCCGACAGCGTTTAACTTCGGTGATCTCACAGAAAGCGGTGTAACCACTGCGGCAAGGCCGTTGCCCTGTCTGGAAGGCGCCGATTCAAATCGCCAGCTGGTGGTCTAGGTTTAGATTTTTCTAGATCACTCAAGTGCAGGGACCGTTCCTTCCCTAATCCGAACTCTGCCTCTAATGAACTCTTTGTGAACGCAACGCTACACCCCAATCTAAGTGTTGTTAAATGAAAACAAATGCGACGTACCTTAAGGTAAATCCCATGTGGATTTGGCTACACTCGGTCAACTGACAAATCCCTTTTACGAAGAACGATCGAGCTCACATGTCAGGAACATTTCAGAGGATTAAAATACAGCCTATCACACCTCTATTGCGGCAGAGGTCAAATACTTAATTATGTTGTAGGATATGCAAATCTTATTGGAAAGCTCAGGGAATGGCAGAGGCAGTAAAACGATTAGAAAGGGAAAGCAGTGACTGGGATCCACTAGTAATCGTGAGACATCAGGCAACTGCGAGTGCGTCGAGAAGTAACAGGGCAGGCGCGAACTCGTCTGACAGAGTATTTTCACATTTCAACTTTTTCTCTTTCTCACTTCTTTTTTGCCTTCTCAAATTACCTTGACCCACGTATGCTCTCACCGCAGAAAGGCGGGATTGTAACAGCCCTATCTCTCTCTCTTCCTTTCCCATCTATCTCCCTCTCTCTCACACGCACATCCACTGTCTTCATTTCTCTGGCGGTAGCCTTGTTAATTGTTTCCAGTCATCTCTCTGAGAAGGAATCTCTAAATATGCAGACCGCCAGCCAACATTCCCTTCAGCATCGGCCGGTGAAGATGACTTAATTCCGGGCTGGCAGAAAACGTGACACGCAGTGAAGCCTGCTTTCGGACGGGGCTGAGGCTGGGGGAGGGGTGACGGGGGGGGGGGGGGGGGGGGACAGCATGGGTCTTAACTACTGCACAGTGGCTTCGCTGTGAGCGCGAGCCGCTAGTCAATCCGGCCTCTGGCATCCAACAGGCGTGCCTATCATATTTGCTGACAGCAGGATCAGCCAGCTGATGTAGCAACGATGGACTCAGTATCTTAGAACTCGCATGCTACAGAGGGACACGTCTCCCCAGTGGAAGCCGACACTTTCGTGTTGCAATAATACAGCTAACCGCTCTCCAAGTTATCACATTAGAGCTCCCGGACGCTCACTTGGAAATTATTTATCTTGCATTTAGACGCGAGTTTCAGGTTAATAGATGACAAATTTCTTTTTATACTACATACTAATAACACATTTCGTCGCTGAGGGGCCAAAAGAAGTAGTTCATGTTTTGTATTTGTTACAGCTACCAGTGTATAAAGGACTAGCTTAGCGCCTGCTGCTTCGTTTGGGTAGACTGTACGGTCTGAACAGATATTTTTTCTTGAATCGATTTTTTATGTTCAAAAATTGCAACACCTTCTAAACTTTTCACGCTAATTAAGGCCACAGAAGCATGGTGTTTTCCGAATGTATTTCTGACCAAAAAGCGATTCTGGTAACTTGAGTACAAGGTTTTTGTTAAACATGCCTTTTGCGTTCTTGTGGTGATATTTCCATAGAAACTTTCATCCCCTGACACATATTTCTTTGCATCTAACCGAGAACTGAAATCTCGGTTTTCAGAGATGTAGCTTTAAATTATTTTTTAAAATACCTATATATTTCCTTAAAAATTTTTATCCCTTAATTCATCCCCATAGGGGCTGAAATTCTCAAAACAATGCAACACCTGTTTTTTTATTTGCAACCGAAAAGTCAAATAGCTTTAAAAATGCTTTAGTAGCTGTTTAATAAAGTTCTATGTAAAAAAAATTCGCCAATTATTTTACGCTTTTGGGGCTGAATTTACAAAAATGTTGAAACAGGTGATTTTTTAAATTTTGTTTTCGGATGTCTAGCTTCAAAATTGCCTTAATAGCGACACATTTTCAGGATGCCTTTCATTCCCTATTTAACCCCCTTAGGAGTGGAATTTCAAACAATCCCTTCTTAAACTATTCCTACAGTATATTCTCTCTCATCTTTCTGGGTAGTGGGCGATGATGAGTCAGTGAATAGGTCTGGCCCTATTTCACACCCTTAGGAGCTGAATTTCCAGAAATCGTTAAATGCGTATTTTTTCTATTTGTATCAGAGAAACCAAATATAAAATTTCATAGATTTAGCTCGAAAAATTCCTGCTTGATAAAGTATTTCTATAAAAACTTTCTAACGGAGAAGCCAGATAAATATTTTCATAGATTTAAATTTAAAAATGTTTTCATAATGAAACATTTTCATAAAACATTTCCTTCCAGAAATACATACTTTTTATTTGCAATGGAGAATTCAAATACAAAAGTTCATAAATTTAGCCATAAATATACTCTAGTAATTCTTTAATAACGGTTTATTTTTAAAAATTTATCCTCTATTTCTCACTCTTAGGGATTAATCTCCAAAAATGCTTAAACACGTATTTTTTATTTATAACCGAAGAACCAAACACCAGTTTTCACAGGTCTAGCATCAAAATTGTCTTAATAGCGACGTATTTTCGAAAACCGTTCCATCCCCCATTTCACCCCCTTAGGGGTGGAATCTCGAAAACTTCCTTCTTATACGATGCCTATAGTATAAAATCAACATCCTCTCCAGATTTAAGTTTCTTTCCTTAGCAGTTTGGATTGAGCGATGATGAGTCAATCATGATTTTTCTATAGATAGATTGAGATAGTGTTTAGCGAATTGCATATATTATTTAATAAACAAAGAGGGATCAAAAAACAGTTATAATTAAATATTTTAACATAAATAGAACCAAAATAATTTAAAAAATCATTACGATGAGACCGAATCGTTGAAGCCAAGATGGAAAAACCTACAGCTCGCTCACAAACAGAAAAAACTAAAAATAACAGGAAAAAAGTCATAACCAAATTCAATAAGAAAAATAATGATTTGTATAAATAAAGAAAGAACAATACAGCCGAAACTCCCGAAGGCTAGTTCATGCTGTTTTAGCTACAGTGTAAGGGTTATTGTGCGGACTGTTTCTGTGTTTTTAAAAATACAGTTAAATCCAGAGAACTGCGCTTCGTATACGGGGCTGCTCCCCACCGAGAACTACTTGATCTTTTGCGTAGCGCACTGGATAAAAATGTTGGACGGATTTGCAGTCGCAATAACGTACCTGTCTCCCTGAGGTTCGCGTTACCTATCGAAAAAATTTCCACTCCGTCCTCTGCAAATACGTACTCAGCTGTTCCCATCAAAAACTATTGGATCTTATTTCAGTCTTGTTCAACGGCTTAGGGGGTTAAATCCAAGGAGCCGAGGTTCAGTCTGTCAGTCGGTCCTTGGCCTATTTTGTCACTGAACGTTTCTTTTCCCTCCCGAAATGATCTGACATGATGAAAATTACAAAGCAGAACCATGGTTTCGAGCAGCATCAAATTTATCAAAAGAGTTCCATGCCTACAAAGGCACTGCGGTGGTCAAACTAATATTTAAGTTGAGGAAGCCTTTACCTTTTATGCTTTTCCGCTAAGGATTATTCCATGGCGATACAAAAAAAAAAAAAAAGACCACACATACACACACACACATTGAACGACTAGAGATAGGACGTTCATTTTCACAAGACATGTACGTTAGTATGTTCTGCAGAAATGATTAGCATTTGAATCATGTCGGCCGACGGGTTCAACGTCAACATCGATATCCCACCGCAACAGCACCTACCGGTAAAATGAGCCTGCGGCTCTCACTGTCGCTACGGTAATGATGGATCAGCGTGATTTGAACAAAGGTGCAGGATGCTTCGCAGACGTATGCGCGAACCGCACCGTCAAATCAATGAGTTTGAAATAGTGCTCATTATTGGCAAGAGAGAATGTGTGCATCCATTAAGGAAATTGCTGCTCATGTGGGAAGAAGTGTTAAGGCAGTGCAACTGGTGTGTATACAGAATGGTTCACGGAAGGCCGTAGAACACGGTAAGATGATTCCAGAATGGAGACGAGGTACTGGCAGAAATAAAGCTGTGAGGACGGGACGTGAATCGTGCTTGGGTAGCTCAGACGGCAGAGCACTTGCCCGCGAAAGGCAAAGGTCCCGAGTTCGAGTCTCGGTCCTGCGCACAGTTTTAATCTGCCAGGAAGTTTCACGGTAAGATGGGTCAGGTCGCACCACCAAGACCAGCCCCCAAGAAGATCGACACCTCATCCGAATGGCGCTGCAGGACAGATCTGTGTCCTCCTCGCCTCTGGCGCATAAGTGGAACAGTGTAACACAGCGTATACCGTAAGAGGCGGCTGTGCGAGTCCCTCACTTCTCCGCCTATCTTTGACGAATGTGCAGAAACGTGCCACACGGCAGTGGTGTTGGTACGACGTCACTGGGGACAGGAATGTTATCACGTACTGTTTTCGGACGAATCCTGATTCAAAATGACGGCCGCATTTTGGTTCGCCGCAGACAGAGGGGACATCACTGTGACAGCATTCGCACAAGACATAAAGCGCCAACTCAAGGCGTTATGGTATGGGGTGCTATTGGGTGCAACCACAACTCACAGTAGGTGCGTGTCCAGAGCACTGTGACCAGTGTGACCTACCTGAATGACATCCTGCGACCCGTAGCCACATCCTTTCTGTACAGCACCCGAGACGCCACTTTTCAGCAAGACAATGCACGACCACGTGTTCCTCCGCGAACACGTGCCCTCTTCGTGTCAGAAGATGTTAGCCTTTTGCCCTGGCCTTCCAGACCACTAGACTTGTCGCCAATCAAAACGGTGTGGGGTATGGTGCAACCACAGGTGCAGCGCGGTGACGCACATCCAACCACTGCAAGTGAACTTTGGAACCAGGTGAGTGTAGCATGCATGACTAAAGCACAGCACTCCATTCGCGCCTTATACCAACACCGACTCAAAGGAAGGCCTCGGCGCTTGTTGGTGACGTCACGTCAGCTAGGCACGGCGATCGCCAGGTCTGTTGCAGGTAGCGTCGTGCTTATCACTATAAATCTCTTATTTTTGGACAAAATGCTTGGTATTGTTTTGGATTCTGCAGTTTTGTTTAGATGAAATCATAGTTCTGTATTACTGAATCCTGTCGAAACAAACGTTGATCAATATGAGAATATGCTTTTCCCCATCACAAGCTTCGGAAATTTTACATTCAAGTAACTATATTTACTTGATCCATTTTGCTATCGAAACATACCCCAACCCCCTTACAATTAACTCGTTTCTTTTATTTATTTATTTGTTTTCGTTTGACATCGTTACTGGAAATGTGAACTAATTTACATGTGTAAATGTCAAACTGTTGCCAGTCATTAGAGTACAGTCGTTTTCAACGAAAGGAATTCTAAACAGGAAACAAAATAGCTTCATACATCGAAAATGCTGCTGAGCTTAAACTTTTTTAAACATGCATATTAGAAAAGATAAATATTCCCCTCTTGCAACTGAAAGGAGAAACTTTATAAGACAAAATAATTTTGTTTGATAAAACAAGTGTCTCTCTTTTTCCTCTTCTTCTGTCTCCCACCCCCTCCCCCAACGTGTACAATCGCAAGATATTTCATTAACATTCAGTGCTCCTCACCCCATAGTCAACCAAGGAACCTAAAGAAGAGCACCAATATGTTCACAGTTTCTTGTAAAAGCAACCCAGTACAAATGTAACTTCCTCAGATTTACAAATAAGGTAAAGAAGCACGAATTCTGTTGCTGCTGGACCATGAAGTTGTTTTTGTATGTCAATCCTTAAAACAGGTGGAAATTTAAGTTCATGAGTACACTATTTGTTAAGAAGTGTAATGAATTGCACAATTAATTAATTGCAGAAATCTGTCAGAACAATGTGTGTTGGTCAAATACCGCCAATAGTTTCACATTTTCCTATATCAGAGAGGGAGATACCACTATTATGAGTATGCCTGCAACAGACCTGGCGTTCGCCGTGCCTAGCTGACGTGACGTCACGAACAAGCGCCGAGGCCTTCCTTTGAGTCGGTGTTGCTTATACGCGTCGATTCCATCACGCATGGAACAAGTTACCTATTAGGCAACAGAACACACGCTGAACCGATATAACTAAAATGTTAATCATTTCTGCAGAAAGTAATAATGTACATGTCCTGTGAATATGAACGTTCTATCTCTAGTCGTTCAAGGTGTTCTGTTTTTTTTTTCTGAAGATGAGTGTAATTTTCGGACTTTACGCCTGCGGCCAAGGAGCTTGAAGTAGATAATTTCAGGGGATCGCGCAGCTGCTGCTCTTTGACTATTAATAACACATTTTGTATTTAAATCTTTGAATATTTTAAGTCACGCAGACGATTTGCTCACTGCAGCCGGCTTTTTAATTTTGTGTCGCCGACTACGCACCAGAATGAGTCGTGTGGGTGGATGGCAACATACAAGCATCGTGGCGCTACTATTGAATATACAATATGATTTAATGTGGTATGAATGTCGTAAAAATGTTATTTTAGAAAAGCGCTCTACGATAAGATATGCTGAAAATAAAGTGACTACAGGAGAAGCTTATACGCACTTATGTGACACTGCCAGGCCAGCAATATCACGATTTCTGAAATATCTTTGTATTATAATCGAAAAAACAAATGGTCAATAACAGCGTCACTAGCGAATTGGAGACACTAAAATTACGGTTATTACAAGTGGAACTTCGCGTAACTGCAGTGGAACATACTCAAAAAACGACCTATTAGCAGTCTTCCCTGACAGCCTGTAAATCAATGTATGTAGAACCATGTAATGTCTTGTAATTTGGAGGAAGCACTTTCAGAATAAACGCTAGTGTGTTCATAACTTCTTGTGCTTTGTTTAACACGCCTTCCACTTGTGTATTGTAGTGAAATTGCAGGTGCTGTCCGGAAGCGACGTGGCGTATGGCTGAACTGTGAATCAAAGCATAGGAGAGTGACTTTAATGAACTTAGTTCGTGTGACGTTGTTATGAGCTTAGAGTAACGTAGGCCACACAAACATTAAGCGCCCATCCATCTGCCAAAGAACATACTACTGTTTTATCAGCAACCTGTACGTTTATAAGCAGTTATGATGGTAACAGATCACGTACAAGGTGGGAAAAGTGAATGTGGCCCAGAAAATATTTCATGCACCTTAAGATACGCAACCCAACAGGCCATGTGCAGACGATGTAATTTGTTTAGCCACTAGTAAGGTACATGAAATACACTCTAAGGCAAAAAGAGCAACGCAACACAAAAGAATTATCCGAATGGGGTGGAGATCGGTAGATGTGATGTACATTTACAGAAAAAGAGTGTGTAATTCATTTAAATATCGATCGACATTCTGTTACTTTTTTCATTGGCCTAGCGTGATTACTTTCAAGGAGTTAAATTTTTTTTTTCGTGCAAAGCTAGACCTCTCGCTGATCAGTTAGACACCCCCTTTCACCCTTTATTACTCTTCATTTGGCTATGAAAATTCGGACAAAAATTCTCCCTCTGTTTAAGTTTTAAGTTTTTCTTAATTACTCTCATTATTTTCAGACCATTAAACCTTTTCTTTAACTAGTCCTCACGATTATCAGTTTGATACCTTTTGTCGATATCCCACTCTTTTTTGGCAATGGACATTTGGACAAAACAAATATATAATTTTCCTTCAAATCACTAATTACGTTTTCCTTAATTACACTGATTACTTTCAAGCAACTAAACATTTTTTTGCAAAATAGACCTCATTTGTCTAATGCCCACTCCTCGTTTAGCTATGAAAATTCGAAAAAAAATACTGTGTAATTTTCCCCCCAAATCACTAATAAAGGTTTCCTTCACTAGGACCTAACAGTGCGCCGTCAAGGAATTGCCTTAAGTATCTGTGTTGTAATACTTTTATCGAACTTTTCAAAAATACAGGAAACGGGACAGGCGCACTCTTTCGTTCACCTGCGCTTAAGAGTACGCAAACCATGACCAAAGAGTACGCATTTAGGAAATGTCACAAATGAACGCAATACCACCCTCAAATGAAGAACACTGTTAGTGACACCATCCCCCAGACGTAATACACTGGATACAGTCCTCTGGAAACGCCAAAATTTATGTATGCTCTATACTCTTTTCCCTAATGCAGACTCTTTCGTAGTGAGGACAGCGACAACCTTAGTTTACTTTATCCATTTTCAATTCGAAGTCTGGCCTCATTTAGCAGCTCTTCAGTTTAGATGAGCTTCCTGACCGATTTTCGTACTTAATTTGAAATCATTCAGAAACAAAATCCATCCTTCGGACACCACAGTACCTCAACAGGTACAAATCCTCAGTTGTGCCCTAAGGAGAACGCACGCACTCTTTGGGATCGGTATATGCATGCTCTTCCTTACAGAAACAATGATTACAAGTGAAGTCAACAGATGGCAGCAGGCGTTGCATTTACAAAGCATGTGCATGCAGTATGGTAGATTACTAGCCAGCCTTTCAAAATGCAACCAAGAATTAAAGGCTATTGCTCGTGTATTCTATGTATGATGAAACAAGGGAGTACCAGAATTACATCAAGAAATCTGTTCGCCCCGATAGCTGCCGACACGGTAGCTCAGCGTGTTCGGTCACAGGGTTAGCTGCCCCCCTGTAATAATAATAATTTAAAAAAATAAAAAATAAATAAAAAAACCTGAGCTAAAAATCAATGACGAGCTGAAACGGGTGTCTTGCGACGTCCGCCCCGAGCAGATGCAACGTACTAAAATGAACAAAATGAGATTTAAAAAAAAGATAGCTGAGTGGTAAGCGCGACGAATTGTCACGCCAAGGGGTTCGAGTTCGATTCCCGACTGGTTCGGAGATTTTCGCAGCTCAGGGACTGGGTGTTGTGTTGTCCTAGTCATCATCATCATCATCTCATATCCATCCAAGAAATGCACCAGGCGACCAGCCTACCCGACGGGAGGCCCTAGCTACACGACATTTCATTTCATCAAGAAATCTCAGGAGTCTTTACTTGTTTCTCTTTGGTAACAAAGGATTTCTTCACACAACTTATACGGGGTGTTCCTGATACCACTCTGAACATTCGCCAGTGGCGAACTGATCAGTTTAGTCAGCTGTCAGGAAAACAAGTTGCGCTCTATTTGTGACTGCGCACTCTTTGGTACAGTATATTTACCTAACCGGATTACTTTCAAGCAATTAAATATGTTTTCTCAAAACTAGGCCTTACACTGGTTAATTGATACCTCATTTGTCCGTTTTGTACTATTCGTTTGGCGGTAACATTCGGACAAAAATCCATTGTTTAATTTATAGGAAGTCTGCTTTTCGTTTCGCTCAAACGTAGCAGAAAGACTATACGGGGATTTTCTGTTCCCTGCTGGCTTCGCAGCAACATGAGCCTGTTGTGCTGTCCGACACGACGCCTGCGAATTAACGCTATTTACAGCCACGGAGAAACGGGTGGTGACCGAAGTAATCCCGCGCCATTGGCGTCACAGCCCGCGGTCGTTGGTGCCCGAACGAGCGCCACACCGCAGCTAGCCCACCGCCAAGTCCCGTTTACGTACGCTGGGCGTCGAATGCGGACCGCCGAGATTAACGGTTTGCCTACTCACTTCCCGAACGACAAGCGCATGCGCGTCGGTTGCAATTGGCGCTATTCCCGCGTACGCCAGCGAGAGTGAAATGTAATGCAACCAGTACGACGTGGTGCTCTCAGAGCTGAAGCACGCTGGTAACTACTACGGGCCGGCCAAATCCTCTCCAAGCACGCCGAATGAACACGAGCTTCAGCAGACATGTTCGCGCGCGCCAGTGTCGCTCCGTCGGCATCGGTTCCAGAGATTTAAACGAAAACAGGAAGTTCGGAGCGTAGTAACCTGACGATACACTACCTAATTGCCGTCTGAATTCAGTTTCGTGTTGCCTTTGGGATTTTTTCCTTTAGGACTTCGTAATTCAGCCACGGAATTTTTGACGTGCATAACAAACAAATCACAATGGTCATCACTACAACAAAGTAATAGCAGATACTGCTAAGGAACAGCAACGAGTAAACACTTCGCTAAGAGACTAACACATCAAGAAATTGATACAATATTTTATAAAAGTGATCGTTTCCAAGAGCGATGAGAATTCCGCTGCACGGTTAGCGCATTTAGTAATCTCGCGTTAGTTAGTTAGTTACTTATTCCGCAGATCAAATTCACGATGAGCGTGATGATGTGGGACGTGTCGACAGAACAAAGACAGACCTCATGTTCAAAATTAAAAAAGATAAGATGGTTACATACTGATCATTTGCAGGCTTTTTTTATATGACTTGTTATCTCCACTCAAGAATTCCTCTATGGTGCGGAAGGAGTTGTCAAGAAGAGACAAATTTAATCTACATTTGAAAACACTTCTTCCACCTGTCAGATATTCCATAGATATTACTTCCATACAAAGATTCTCAATGAACTTTATAGCTGTACATTTCATTCCTGTCTGTGCTAAAGTTAGCTTCATTAATGGGTTATGCAGATAATTTTCCCTGTAATGTTGTACTTGTGTATATCTCTGTTACTCTAAAAATCAAATTAATTGTTGATAACGAATTTCATAAGTGAGTATACGTGCTTTGAAGGCATTGTTACAGAGATGACTGCAAGATATACTTCTGTGAACTCCAGACATAATTCTAATCACTTCCTCCTCCACAATCAATACTTCTTGCCGAAGCGAGGAGCTACAACAGAATATTATCCCATAAGACATTAGCCGGCCGTTGCGACCGAACTGTTCTAAGCGCTTCAGTCCGAAACCGCGCTACTATTTGAAAATTTTGTAAGCTAATCAGACTCTTATTTGTTGATAGTTTATTGTTGAGTAAATATATATATATTTGCGTGTGTTTTGTCTGGGTTGGAGTCCACGGTCCTTCCACGACAGAATTGAGGGTACTTAAGTTTTTTGTCCAATAGTACGACTAGGACTGATCAGCTCCTGGCCTCGTGGTGTTGGGAGCCAAGAGATGTGACTGTAGACCACGCCCCTCCCCCCAGTCAACAAAGAAGACTGATTTCGACTTCTAAGCTGTCATCATCAGAACTCAACCCGACTTGTGAAAAACATTCACAGCCATTGCGTGTACATTTTGGTCATACAATACATTTTTCTTCTGAAGAAGTAAAATACGAAGAGCGTTCAATAAGTAAAGCAAAAAAATTTAGACGACTAATTTTGGGTAAAAAGAAATGCAGAATTTGCTGTGAGACATCGATGAATATTGCCGCTTCAGCCCCTATAGTTCCATGAAGTTCCAATAGCTGTCATTAAACACCAGAGCGTGACCAAACAGATCATGGCAGATATACATAGGTGCTTGCAGAATGTCTTCTATGGAAACATGGCAGTGGCAAAAGTATGGAGAGTAGTTGGGCGAGGTGTCTATGATCATCACAACAAGGTCGCGCAAACTTGTCCAATCTCCCGCGTGCCAGCCTGCCGCACACAGCTTTCATTCCTGCAATGTTTTAATGTGCGGACACTCTCTTTCGAGGTGATCTGCGGATCATAAACAATCACCTCGTTGCACAACTGGACGTCTCCGCTGGTAGTGCTCACAAAACCGCAATGGCCTATTCTTTCTCATTCAGCCTACGGCCCGCACCTTCCGACTTCAATCGTTATGGCCCAATAAAGGATGCACCCTGCAGGAGATAATTGATGCAGCAGACCGTGGCTCTGACGGTGGACAGCTGTGTGCTACCTTCCGGGCATACAGGCCGTCTCAGTAAGATGGCGTAACATGGCGTAAAATAGGGTTTTGTAGCCAAAAGAGTGGGAATATTATGGTGCTTTGGTGTTGTTGTTGTTGTGGTCTTCAGTCCTGAGACTGGTTTGATGCAGCTCTCCATGCTACTCCATCCTGTGCAAGCTTCTTCATCTCCCAGTACCTACTGCAACCTACATCCTTTTGAATCTGTTTAGCGCATTCATCTCTTGGTCTCCCTCTACGATTTTTACCCTCTACGTTGCCCTCCAGTACTAAATTGGTGATCCCTTGATGTCTCAGAATATAGCCTACCAACCGATCCCTTCTTCTAGCCAAGTTGTGCCACAAACTCCTCTTCTCCCCCATTCTATTCAATAAATCCTCATTAGTTATGTGATCTACCCATCTAATCTTCAGCATTCTTCTGTAGCACCACATTTCGAAAGCTTCTATTCTCTTCTTGTCCAAACTATTTATCGTCCACGTTTCACTTCCATACATGGCTACACTCCATACAAATACTTTCTGAAACGACATCCTGACACTTATAACTATACTCGATGTTAACCGATTTCTCTTCTTTAGAAACGCTTTCCTTGCCATTGCCAGTCTACATTTTATATCCTCTCTAGTTCGACCATCATCATATTGCTCCACAAATAGCAGAACTCATTTACTACTTTAAGAGCCTCATTTCCTAATGCAATTACCGCAGCATCACCCGATTTAATTCGACTACATTGCACTACCCTCGTTTTGCTTTTGTTGGTTTTCATCTTATATCCTCCTTTCAAGACACTGTCCATTCCGTTCAGCTGCTCTTCCTGGTCCTTTGCTGTCTCTGACAGAATTACAATGTCATGGCCGAACCTCAAAGTTTTTATGTCTTCTCCGTGGATTTTAATTCCTACTCCGAATTTTTATTTTGTTTCCTTTACTGCTTGCTCAATATACAGGTTCAATAACATCGGGGATAGGCTACAACCTGCCTCACTCCCTTCCTAACCAATGCTTCCCATTCATGCCCCTCGACTGTTATAGCTGCCATCTGATTTCTGTACAAATTGTAATTAGCCTTTCGCTCCCTGTATTTTACCCCTGCCGCCTTCAGAATTTGAATGAGAGTATTCCAGTCAACATTGTCAAAAGCTTTCTCTAAGTCTAAAAGTGCTAGAAATGTATGTTTGCCTTTCCTTAATTTATTTTCTAAGATGTCGTAGGGTCAGTATTGCCTCACGTGTTCCAGCGTTTCTACGGAATCCAAACTGATCTTCTCCGAGGTCGGCTTCTACCAGTTTTTCCATTCGTCTGTAAAAGAATTCGAGTTTGTATTTGGCAGCCGTGGCTTATTAAACTGATAGTTCGGCAATTTTCACATCTGTCAATACCTGCTTTCTTTGGGATCGGAATTATTATATTCTTCTTGAAGTCTGAGGGTATTTCGACTGTCTCATACATCTTGCTCACTAGATGATAGAGTTTTGTGAGTCCTGGCTCTCCCAATGCTGTCATTAGTTCTAATGGAATGTTGTCTACGCCCGGGGCCTTGTGTCGACTTAGGTCTTTCAGGGGGCACTGGTATTCAGAATAAAACCAAACTGCTTTCAGAAAAAAAAAAATGTGTTGGATTACGTGTTGAACAGCCCTCGAATGCTTACGAGAGCAACGCACAAGCAGTAGCATTAGCAGAAGAGCGAGAATTCTGTTTGAGTGATGCCCGGCAGCCCGCATCTCGTGGTCGTGCGGTAGCGTTCTCGCTTCCCACGCCCGGGTTCCCGGGTTCGATTCCCGGCGGGGTCAGGGATTTTCTCTGCCTCGTGATGGCTGGGTGTTGTGTGCTGTCCTTACGTTAGTTAAGTTTAAGTAGATCTAAGTTCTAGGGGACTGATGACCATAGATGTTAAGTCCCATAGTGCTCAGAGCCATTTTTGATGCCCGGCAGCCGAAGCGTCCCTCTTATCGGCAGCAGCAGGGCCCCATTAGAAACCGGTTGGCCGTGTTGTCTCGTGTTGACTGGCTCCCGCTTCCTGCGGAGGCAGAGGTGAGACGCATTCGGCGCGTTACGTGTGGACAGCCGCGAGAACGGCAGGCGCCAGAGAGGTGCGGCCAGCAGCGGGGGAGCGCCGGAAATCGATTCCAGGGGGCGGAACACCTGCTGCGGGGGATAATTGGACAGATTCCAGCGCGGCTCCCATAATAAAACCATAGACTTGCAAATGAAGCGAAACTCTCGCGCCGTCTATGCCCCATTCCCCCCCTCCCTCGCCCACTCATTCGCTCAGTCGTCGCCCCGTGCGCCACAATGGCCGCGCCCTGGCCACTTTGCCGCTACTAAAACAGCCAACAATCGCCGGGCGCAGCAGTCGCTCCGCCAATTAAAACTGGCACCGAAATAAGAGCAAAGGATAGCGCCGGTGCTGTTTTTGTATATAAAAAGGAAGAAACGCAGGCGCTGCAAATACGAGTTACCAGAGCTCACCGCGTGCCTCAGCTGGAGCGAATGTATACTGAATTTCGAATCGAAGCGAATTATTCACTCGGACGGACGTCCGCGTTTTTTCTACGTGAGAACAGAGAGTTCTTAAGTGTCAGAAATAAGATCTCTGTATGCATGCACGACTCGCTCCTCGTTTTCAGTAACGTCTTTAGAGACGCCATAATGTGCTGTGTGAGCTGTACTTGGAGGAAGATCGTACAGCGCTAGAAAAAGCGACAGTAACTCCGTGAGCGTATGTTAACTACTCGGTCATGGCTGCTGTCTACTTTATTACATTGACATAGGACTGCGACTAATAGAAACGTTCGGTTTACATCGGGGTCTTTAGCCATAGCACACTAGCTCAGATGTGCATGGAATGAAACCAAAGGAAAATTAAATCAAGATGCGGCATTGCAGTACCTTTGTTGTTACGAAGAACGACGCAATTTTCCTTGCATGCATGCCCGAATGACCACTGCATCGTTCTTCATAACATGACAAACACTCCAATACCGTATTTATCCGCCGATATCAGGCAAGAAAGTTTTAATTGAAAGTCCTTTCCTGTACGGGAAGTACATAATTTGAGAACGAGTACAGGATCAGACGCAGGAACGATGAAATATGGAAACCTTGGTTCCCAGAAACGAGTCCAGAGCCTTAAAAAGTTTGCAAGTCATTATGAAGTGCGTGGTGGAAGGTACTCCGTACGAGTGTTAGACATTCTACTCCTTTCACATACGGATTAAAGGAAATCGACTACCTGCACACCTCGTATACATGCCTACATTGCTACCCTTATTCTCAAGATCCTCAGGCGTAATGGGCAATGGATGCGTTAGAGAAGTCCAACAGCGCGATCGCCGATTCTCTAAATTTACTCAACATGTTATCCAGACAGTGTCACTTTTTCTCTAACGATTCCCATTCAAAAACCCTAAAAATCTCTGCTATATTTTTTACAGTCTTTACTACGCTGTTGTCGTTCTAGAATAGTGTCTGAATTCCTTCGGCATCTTCTACGAAACCGACCTCATAAGCGCCCCAAATGCTGGAGCAATTCTAGAACAGATGTGTTACAGACACGCTAAGTTTTCTCCAGAATTATACCAGAAAATTTAACTCTCCATTGTACTCCCCTGCTTCCGATGTCACGTATCCGTTTCATTTCATATCATTTCGAGGTTAGACTTTGGATCTAAACGCTGCGATAAACTTTTGCAGCTTACCACTAATGGTGTAATATGATACTGTATGATGCGTTCCCTAAGACGAGATTTAGTTTGCTGGATCCTTTCGAGACTGGAAACTAACATGCGCGTGAAGAGACACTTTTCATGTCAGCTGACTTTGTGTGGTGTCCGTCAGCCATTACATCCAGAGGATACTGACTTATGGATGCAATGTTCGCTAACTCGCTATAAGGTAATATTGCCTGTCTCCACAATAAATAAGTAAATTTGGTACTGATACAAAGGCAACTTGGAATACGACAGTGCCTTACCGTTATCAGTTTTACATTGAATGATCCTCATTGTCAGACGTTCATGTGTCACACTTGCTGGGCTCCTAGAAATTTATTATTTTACTGCACATTTTAATATTATGTTTGGCTAGGCCGAAATACTTCGGTAAAGATTTTTGAAAGGTGTAAACGCTGAATTAGTTCTTGTCGTGAATATTTTTACCATTTCCGTATTAAATAATTATAGCATCGACATCTGAATAAAGGAAGAAGTTTCCCCGGCGTGTGACCCGCCAATATTCTTCATATAAAGATATTATTTGGCAAGTTCGAAGCGAATGGTGAAGCACTGTATAACGGTTAATACACATGGTACTATTGGAAGTGTTGTATACTTGTCTCTTCCAGAGCGTTCGTTTGAGCTATACAATTACTCATTGGGAAACATATTGCTTTGAGCGGAACCCAAATTAGTGCAACATGGTTTTATAACATGTATAAACCATTTCTGGACTCGTAAATCTGTCAGAGAGAATTCTTGGACAAGTTGGGCAACATTTTGTAGACGCATGTTGAGTACGAAGCCGCGTTGCCCGACAACCCTACAAGCGAATTTCGTGCTCCTGTTGGCCGTCTTACTGGACAGATATGCCACCTAAAAGCGATCCAGATGATCGATCATTCCCAAAATTCAAGCTTAAATTCTACTGTTCACATACACGAGAAAGAATGCAGCTGCTGTTCTCTACAAGCTTTGCGTCAAATTACAACTGCTTCAACAGCCAATTCAGCAAAACTAAGAAGGAAGCAACATGTTGTCTTAGACGAAGAAATCTTCAAAGGTAATAGTAACCTCGGACGTATGCGCAGGAAGTGCTATAGGATCATTGCTGTTCGCAGTATATATAAGAGACCTAGTAGGTAACAGGAATGAGGCCGTTCGCGATTGACGACCTTGTGTACACAGCAGTCGCAACGCTACAAACTTGTAGCGAAGTGCAAGAAGCTTTGCAGTGGCTGGACGCTAGGTGTATGAAACGACAATCGATCGTCAACAAAAAGTATGACGTATTACGCACAAATAGACGGAATTATTGCGTTCTTACACGATTGCTAAACACTTACTGAAAACACTCTCGTCTATTGTAGACATACGAAGCGGTTTGACGTGAACTAAAACAACTCGTAGCAGACGCAGAAGCCAGACAGATTTATTGGAAGAATCCTCAGAAGTGTAGCTTACAAAACCCTCGTTTGGTCGATACGGGCTTATTGCTCGTACCAGACACAACTGATATATGCAGTGCAGAAGGGCTAAATAAGAAAATGGTTCAAATGGCTCTGAGCACTATTGGACTTAACTTCTGAGGTCATCAGTCCCCTAGACTTAGAACTACTTAAACCTAATTAACCCAAGGACATCACACACATCCATACCTGAGGCAGGATTCGAACCTGCGACCGTAGCAGCAGCGTGGTTCCGGACTGAAGCGCCTAGAACCGCTCGACCACGGCGGCTGGCGCTAAATAAGAGCAACGCATTTCGTAACACACTCGTTTAGCAAGCGCGTAACTGTCACAGAGATGATCACTCGACATTACAAGAGAGGGGTTTCTGAATCATGTTGTGGTTTACTCAGGGGGCACCGAAGACGTCACAGCTGTAAGATTTCCACACAGTACATAAAACAAGTAGTAGCGGCTGGTTTGGGTGCCAAGCTGTGTGAGAGGCCAATGGCACCCAACTGCAGAATTTGTATCATTTGTATCACACTTAATAGCCAAAACTGACACCGGTGAATGTGTACACGAGAGAAGTGCGAGGAGGGAGAGAGAAGAGGGTGTCGCCTCTGTGGAAAAAGGTTCTCTGACCACGCCTGAGTTTACTGTTATATCATCGAGAGCGTACGTTGTCACAAGAGATGACCAATACGTTGCTTATGTATATTTCGCGAAACAATGACGAAGAGAAGATCAGGAAGATTGGAACGCACACAGAGGCTTATCAGCTGTTGTTCTTCCGACGCACCATCTGACTGAACAGGGAAGGGCGAAATGACCATGGTACACAAAGCACCCTTCTCCAATCACCATTACGTAACTTGCGGAAATAGGTGAAGGTAAAACTGTATTTTTAGCTATGTTCAACACAGATTCGAAATAAAAATAGTGTTTCTCCGCGTCAGTTTTAATCCACTATTCTCATTGTCGCGACTGTGGTCGGTGCCAAAATCAGCATACCATAAAATGATGTGCAACTTGAGGTACGATAGCACTTGAAGGACATTTCTGTCGCCGGCCAGTGTGGACGAGTGGTTCTAGGCGCTTCATTCTGGAACCGCGCGACCGCTACGGTCGCAGGTTCGAATCCTGTCTCGGGCATGGATGTGTGTGATGTCCTTAGGTTAGTTAGGTTTAAGTAGTTCTAAGTTCTAGGGGACTGATGACCTCAGATGTTAAGTCCCCTAGTGCTCAGAGCCATTTGAACCTTGTTTTTGACATTTCTGTCGTCCTGAAGAAATTTTGCTAGACTCCTAACGGAACACATCGTCTCCCTCGGAGGCCAAACGTCTTCCACTTGCTGGACGCCCACGGACTTCATTACCGTAACCACTAACAGCCAACATTCTAAGGAACCATTCTCATTACAGCTACAAGGTGCGGGGGCGTCTTAATTGTGTCGCGGCCGGGCTTGTTAGCCCAAACACAAGGCCCTCGACGTATCTCATTAAAAAAAAGGGGGTGGGGTGGTGGTTGGGATGGGTGGTTCTGTGTCCGGGAAAAGCCGCTTCACGCCCCGTCGTCCCAAAAGTCGGGGGGAACTGTTTTTGGTTCTGTGCAGCTCTGCTACTATTCAGACAACACCCACAGACACACACACACACACACACACACACACAAACACACACGTAGTCGCTCCTGCCGGGCGAATGCTGGGCGCTCTTGTGTCCGTAAAACAATGGAGCAGCCGCAGCAGGGAAAGGAGGAGGGGGGGGGGGGGATTCCCCGAGAGGAGAGATCGACCGGGTCGGCTGCGCTTTCAGCGTGATCGACCCACGACTGCGACACGCAGCGCCCATTATTTTGTCTGTACAGAGGCGGCGGCGGCGGCGAGCCTCAGTACCGGCCAGGAATCTCGATGAAGTGGGATAAACGCTAATTAGTTTTTCTGCGGCCGTCATTGTCTCGGCCGAGGCGACGAGCCGTCTCTGAAAGAGAGCCGCAGGGGGCCGCAGGCGTGAGGACGCGGTTTCGATTCCAAGTGCCGCCAGCCAGCCGCTCCTCCTCTTCTCTCCCCCCGCGCTGGAATTGAAAGGGAAACTGAGAGCAGTGGATCTCTTTGATGGCAAATTAAAGGACGGGAGTCGTTAAATCGGCAGAAGGAACGGCAGGGAGGACGCGAGGAATGCAGGCAGGTTTCCTTTTTTTTTTTTTTTTTTTTTTTTTTTTTTTTTTACGACCTACGCTCGTTTCGCAACGCGAGCGACTATTGTTTTAAAATTGAACCCGGTGACTTTTACTATCTGGGTGTCTGGTGAATGAAGCGAAAAGCAATTAATTTCGAGGACCTATGTATCTTCTGTGTGGCCCATACTTTCTATTTTGTGTGTGCTCATAACTTTTTTTTTTTTTTTTACGTTCTAGTGTCGAGACGAAATTAAAACGGGCACCACAGTGGCAACATACATCTACGTTCCATTTGTAATAGAGTGTACTTCCAAAATCCAAATCATAACAAGCTGTATACAGGATGTCTCTCCGAAGAGTCGCAGGCGCATTTTCTCTGGTGTTTCGGCAGATATTTGCAATTTCTCTTTTGCATCGTTTAGTTCGTGTCAGCCCAAAGAAATTCCACTTATCATGAAACTTACTGGCAGATTAAAACTGTGTGCCGGACCGAGACTCGAACTCGGGACCTTTGCCTTTCGTGGGCAAGTGCTCTATCAACTGGGCTACCCAAGTACGACTCACGCCCCGTCCCCACAGCTTTACTTCTGCCAGTCCCTCGTCTCCCACCTTCCAAACTTTACAGGAGCTCTCCTGCGAAAGGAAAAGGTCCCGAGTTCGAGTCTCGGTCCGGCACACAGTTTTAATCTGCCAGGAAGTTTCATATCAGCGCACACTGCACTGCAGAGTGCAAGTCTCTTTCTGCCCACTTATCATGTTTGTCAGACAACGCCCTGCATCCAGCTAGACATTGTAAAAAAGAAATTGCAAATACCTGCTGAAATACCAGATAAAATGCTCCAGGTCGCACATAGGAGAGACACCCACTATAGCCACTGCACGATTTGAAATATTGCATTCAGTAATGAAATAACAGATCGTCTTCATTTTATGAAATTCATACTTCGCACCTGTTTCTGTGACCGTTACTGTGGTGAAATTTATAGATTTGGAAGTGATTTTCTGCCCACCATCTAAGATTGCAGGCTTGAGATTAGCGAAGGAAATTTTATTATTGCACAAAGCTGGAATTTACAAAACGCATTGCCAATGTGGAACTGCTTACATAGGACAAACGACAGCACGGTGGAATAACGCTGCACTAAATATCAACGACGCACTCCCGTTTTGTAACCAAGGTGGGAGTCTCCAATCATTATATCTCCACCGGATATTCAATAGAGTACAGTAAAACAATGTTTATGTTCACATTACTATCTTTTGGAAATTATTAAAGAATCCGTGTAAACACTCATGGCGGAAACCCTCATGGACCATGATAGCGGCTGCAACATGAGTAGTACGTGTGAATATATCATTTCCACAATGAAATCGAAGACGACAGCGTATTCCGACGGTTGCAGCGATTGACAACGCTGAGGACAGCTAACAAGGGAACCTCCCCATCGCACCCCCCTCAGATTTAGTTATAAGTTGGCGCAGTAGATAGGCCTTGAAAAACTGAACACAGATCAATCGAGAAAACAGGAAGAAGTTGTGTGGAACTTTGAAAAAAATTAGTAAAATATACAAACTGAGTAGTCCATGCGAAGATAGGCAACATAAAGGACAATGGGAGTCAAGGAGCGCCGTGGTCCCGTGGTTAGCGAGAGCAGCTACGGAACCAGAGGTCCAAGGTTCAAGTCTTCCCCTGAGCGAAAAGTTTAATTTTTTATTTTCAGTTTATGTGACAAATTCTTATGTTTTCATCACTTTTTTAGGAGTGATTATCACATCCACAAGAAAACCTAAATCGGGCAAGGTAGAAGAATCATTTTACCCATTCGCTAAAGTGTACAAGTTAGATGGGTCGACAACATTTCCCTGTCATGTGACGCGCATGCCGTCACCAGTGTCGTATAGAATATATCAGACGTGTTTTCCTGTGGAGGAATCGGTTGACCTATGACCTTGCGATCAAATGTTTTCGGTTCCATTTGGAGAGGCACGTCCTTCCGTCTACTAATCGCACGGTTTTGCGGTGCGGTCGCAAAACACAGACACTAAACTTATTGCAGTGAAGAGAGACGTCAATGAACGAACGGACAGCTCATAACTTTGCAAAAATAAAGTAAGTAGACTTTTCACTCGAGGGATGACTTGAACCAACGACCTTTCGTTCCGCGGCTACTCACGCTAACCACGGGACCACGGCGGTCCTAGGCTCATACTCTCCTTGATGTTGCCTATGATGCGCATGGACTTCTCAGTTTGTATATCTTGCTTATTTTTTTCATAGTTACACACAACTTCTTCCTGTTTTCTCGATTGATCTGTGTTCAGTTTTTCAAGGCCTATCCACTGTGCCAACTTATAACTAAATCTGAGGGGGGTGCGATGGGGAGGTTCCCTTGTAAGTTCCGAGAGGGCGCTGCCGCCAGTTAGTGTGGTCGGCAGTCAACTTGATTTTGACCAAAGACATACATTATTAGACAGGCAAAGGCGCATCTTTTACTGAAGCCTGGCGTTTGGCGAGGTAAGATGGCGGCGTCAGTAAGTTTGTGTATAGTACTAATACAATTTTCTTAAACGAAATGACGTTGTAAGCTTTATGAGGCCTCTAAACAAGTTCTGCACTTGAGCAAATATTTGTTTTCTGTTTGAGTTTAAGACATACACACGTTTAGAGCGGCCTCTACTTTTCGTAAGAGCACTCAAATGAATGAAGACGTTACCAGCGAGAAATAGCTTGTTCTGCTCACTGGAACACTTTCATAACGAGCAAAATATTTGAAGAAAAGCTGAAGCTGATCATAAGTGGTCAAAAAAACATCCTTAAGCAACGTCTGCTAATACTAGATTTATTGAACGTCTTAAGATATACACTATTTAAACTCGCCGGTGCTTTAGATAAGACATACAATAATGTGACTATTTACGCTTACATACATTACAAAAGCAGAAATACATAAGATGTTGCCGGCCGCGGTGGCCGAACCGTTGTAGGCGCTTCAGTCCGGAACCGCGCTGCTGCTGCGGTCGCAGGTTCGAATCCTGCCTTTGGTGTGGATGTGTGTGATGTTCTTAGGTTAGTTAAGTTTAATTAGTTCTAAGTCTAGGGGACTGATGACCTCATATGTTAAGTCCCACAGTGCTTAGAGCCGTGTGAACCATTTTGAACATAAGATGTTTGTAGTTATGCTTGCATTGAGACATATTCCTTACCTTGTATCTTCCGTCTGCTGTACGAAAAATTACAGCCAAACACGACGCATGTACTGACCATTGCCTCAAATCTCTAAAGGTAGCGTAGTAACAGTTTATCCCCATTTCTTACGACTGTTTTATCGGTAACTAAACACTTATTTAGACGGCCTTTGCTCTCACCGCCATATTGCTATTCTGAATTGCTGGCTTCAGTGATATTAAAGATACTGTATACGGTATTGCCAGTCTAGTAATGTATGTATGTGATTTCGACGCATGCGCGGAATGCTGGAGCGCTCTGATAAATTGCGGAACGGAGGACGTAGATCATGGAGTGTAGTTAACGGCGACCAGCTAAAAACCTGAAATTTCTTAGAGCAAGTACTACTCATATAACGGATTTTACGTACCCAGCGTTTTCGTCATTTTTTCGTCAGTTTTCTGTTATGAAGATAAACAACACTACGAACAAATTCAGTTCTTACCAAAGTTCTAACGCAACTGACGGCGCTCCCAAAAAACGTTAAACGTTTACTCTGTGTATGGAGCCCACAACCGTAGGTCTATGGAGAGATGACTTCACCGGAACCTGCGGGATTTACAAGTTTACAGCGGGATTTCCACACACGAATTACCGCGGCACCAGCTTCGTGACGTCAACAGCGGAGAGAGAATAGTTTTATCTCGCCAACCTGAGCGCTCTATCATGGGTTTCAAAGGACATACGTGCTTCCCAGTACGCAAGTTTGGCATACTCGGACCCTGAACAGAGCGAGATGTTGCAGTGACAGAGGAGCTGGGCTCCCATATGGGAGGGAAAGGAATCAGATTCTCACCCAGCCATGCAAATGCGAGTTTCCCGTGTTTTCGCAGAAGACAAATGCACACAAAAAATAAAGTGTTTCCTGTGGCACAATCTCCGTGAGGCCGC
This sequence comes from Schistocerca piceifrons, assembly GCF_021461385.2. Taxonomy (NCBI): domain Eukaryota; kingdom Metazoa; phylum Arthropoda; class Insecta; order Orthoptera; family Acrididae; genus Schistocerca; species Schistocerca piceifrons. The sequence continues at coordinate 589,884,578 of NC_060141.1, forward strand.
CTTTTACACATGGGTCAATTCTTGATTTCTTTTTGATTGGTTGTATCGTTTCGAGCAGCAAATACAAAGGCAGTTTTCATCCTCTTCATCAAACTGCTGCAGATCATAAGAGAAAAGAAGAAGAACCGGATCGATCATCCACTGAGACGCGAGTGCTTGCTAACAGACGCTTTGGAAGGACTAGTTTGTGAGTGGAGATTGAAAGGAAGGAAGAGATATAAGATGATAGACTACGTTAAGGCAAACGGGGATTACGCGGATCTGAAGAGGACGGTAGAAGACAGGAAAGCATGAAGAATTACTATGTGAAAACTTGCCTTTCGTCAGATCATTAATGACATCAGAAGTAGGCCTACCTGCATTTTTCCTTTTTGTAATTTCTTGTCATTATCAGTCGTTGCTCTCATAGAATTAATTCTGTCTGCTTGGGCTTCATTAGGTTCAAACAGCTTTTTTTGGCGATTTCTGCCTTTAATTCTCGCGTGCCTCAATTTTCTTAGCGTTTCCAAATGCTGTTCTCTTAAAGTTCCTTTGACTGAGTTATCCGTTACGGCGGCAATGAGAAATAGTGCGTGAACGCACCCCATCCCCAAGTTGGAATTAGTTTCGAGACTACATTAGCAACTTTCAGGTTTTCAAATTACACAAATCTATCTTTTACAATAATCTCCTGTAAAAAAACATGTGTTTATCCGTTCTCAATTTCAGAAGGTATGCTCCCTGGAAACTTCGATATTTGAGGAACAAAATTCACTCATCTTGCGCAAAAGCACAAATATGTTCTTCGCCTTAAGACGTTCAGTCAATTGGTGCCGTGAAGTTTCTTCGAGCCCTCAGTAGATGGCAGTACCAACCTTCCATTGTCGGTAACGCTCTAGCAAGAAAGGTTCCCACGAAGAGTGCTCTGAATAAACGTATCATATGCGTAAATGCACCTCGGTCTCCCCTAATTAGTGATTTTTATTTTAAGTTTGATGTTTTCTATTCTCTGAATTAATGAAAAATGTTCTTCAATCGATCTCATTGTTCCTTACATATATCCAACGACTGTCGTAAAGCCCAATGGCGAATATTACGGTTATATTACACTTGATTCGTGTACTGACACACTAAAGTCACTGTATTACGATCTACGCTGACAGAAAAAATATCGCAACACCAAGAAGGAGTTGTGCGACGTACAGGAAAGGTGGTAGGCGTGTTTCCACATCTGAAAGATGATGTCTACCCAAATTTTGCGTTAGTCGCATAAGAGTGTCGTCAGTAAAGTCACTATGAGGATGCAAATCAGGTTTGCTTTAAATTCCCCCTTTAACGGTCGTTTGAGATTGGACGTGGTGCGTTGGTGTTAGTTAAGAATGCCCCTAAGGCGACACAGACGCCATTGTCAGTATCTCACTGAGTTGGGAAGAAATCGTGTAATAGGAGTACGAGAAGTCGGATGTTCCTTCTGCGATATTGCAGGGATACTTGGCAGGACCGAGCGAGATGGCGCAGTGGTTAGCTCACTGAACTCGCATTCGGGAGGACGACGGTTCAATCCCGCTTCCTACCATCCTGATTTAGGTTTCCCGTGATTTCCCTAAATCGCTCCAGGCAAATGCCGGGATGGTTCCTTTCAAAGGTCATGGCCGACTTCCTTCCTCGTCCTTCCCTAGTCCGATGAGACCGATGACCTCGCAGTTTGGTTTCTTCCCCCAAAAAACTCAACCCAACTTGGCAGGAATGCAGCCACTGTATATGATTGCTGGTAACAGTGGTCACGAGAATGTACGGTCGCAAGAGGTCCAGGCTCCGGACCGCTATGTGACACTACCGGAAGGGGAGGACCATAGCATTTGGCGTATGGTTCAAATGGCTCTGAGCACTCTCGGACATAACATCTGAGGTCATCAGTCCCCTAGAACTTAGAACTACTTAAACCTAACTAACCTAAGGGCATCACACACATCCATGCCCGAGGCAGGATTCGAACCTGCGACCGTAGCGGTCGCGCGGTTCCAGACTGAAGCGCCTAGAACCGCTTGGCCACACCGGTCGGCTCGGCGTATGGCTCTGGAGCATCGTACTGCATCTGTAGCAGCAGTCTGAGCAGCAGTTGGCACTACAGTGACACAACGAACTGTTACAAATCGATTACTCCGAGGACATCGAGCCAGATGCCATGTAGCGTGCGTTCCACAGACATCAAACCACCGCCATTTCCGCGGTGTCAAGCGAGAGATCATTCAAGGGTGGAGTGGAGGTCTGTTGTGTTTTCCGATGAAAGCCGATTCTGTCTCTCTCACAGTTTGATGGCCCTGTCTTGGTTAGAAGGAGGCCAGGTGAGCATTTGAAGTCAACCTGTCTGCGGTCTAGACACACTGGACCTGAACCTGGAGTTATAGTCCGGGGTGCGATTTCGTATGACAGCAGGGTCACTCTCGTGGTTATCCGACGAACTTCGACTGCAAATTTGTACGTCAGAATGATGATTCGACCTGCTGTGCTGCCATCCGTCAACAGCATTCCAGGTGGTTTTATCCAGCAGTACATGCTCTGTTGAGTGTCAGTATTTTACATTGACCTGTTCGATTACCAGATCTATCCCCAGTCCAGCACGTACGGGACATCATCGGATGACAACTCCAGCGTCATCCTCAAACAGCATTAACCGTCCCTGTATTCGCTGACCAAGTGCAACAGGCATGGAACTCCATCTCACAAACTGACATCTGGCACTTGTACAGCACAATGCACCTTTGGTTGTGCAATGTTAATCACTTAACATTTCCCTTGACAAATGTATTCCCGAAATTTCGTTGATGTTGTTGTTGTGGTCTTCAGTCCTGAGACTGGTTTGATGCAGCTCTCCATGCTACTCTATCCTGTGCAAGCTTCTTCATCTCCCAGTACCTACTGCAACCTACATCCTTCTGAATCTGTTTAGTGTATTCATCTCTTGGTCTCCCTCTACGATTTTTACCCTCTACGCTGCCCTCCAATACTAAACTGGTGATCCCTTGATGCCTCAGAATATGCCCCACCAACCGATACCTTCTCCTAGTCAAGTTGTGCCACAAATTTCTCTCCTCTCCAATTCTGTTCAATACCTCCTCATTAGTTATGTGATCTACCCATCTAATCTTCAGCATTCTTCTGTACCACCAGATTTCGAAAGCTTCCATTCTCTTCTTGTCTAAACTATTAATCGTCCACGTTTCACTTCCATACAAATTTTCTAATCTAATTCCCACAGCATCACCCGATTTATTCCGACTATATTCCATTATCCTCGTTTTGCTTCTGTTGATGTTCATCTTATATCCTCCTTTCAAGACGCTGTCCATACCGTTCAGCTGCTCTTCCAGGTCCTTTGCTGTTTCTGACAGAATTACAATGTCACCGGCGAACCTCAAAGTTTTTATTTCTTCTCCATGGATTTTAATACCTACTCCGATTTTTTTTTTTTTTTTTGTTTCCTTTACTGCTTGCTCAATATACAGATTGAATAACATCGGAACATCGGGAGACGACCGGAGTGGCCGTGCGGTTCTGGGCGCTACAGTCTGGAGCCGAGCGACCGCTACGGTCGCAGGTTCGTATCCTGCCTCGGGCATTGATATTTGTGGTGTCCTTAGGTTAGTTAGGTTTAATTAGTTCTAAGTTCTAGGCGACTGATGACCTCAGAAGTTAAGTCGCATAGTGCTCAGAGCCATTTGAACCATTTTTGAATAACATCGGGGATAGGCTACAACCCTGTCTCACTCCCTTCCCAACCACTGTTTGCCTTTCATCCCCCTCGAACCTTCCGGAATATTTTACCCAAGAGGACGCCATCATCATTTAACCATACAGTAAAGCTGCATGCCCTCGGGCAAAATTACGGCTGTAGTTTCCCCTTGCCTTGAGCCGTTCGCAGTACCAGCACAGCAAGCCCGTTTCGGTTAGTGTTACAAGGCCAGATCAGTCAATCATCCAGAGTGTTGCCACTGCATCTACTGAAAAGGCTGCTGCCCCTCTTCAGGAACCACACGTTTGTCTGGCCTCTCAACAAATACCCCTCCGTTGTGGTTGCACCTACGGTACGGCTATCTGTATCACTGAGGCACGCAAGCCTCCCCACTAACGGCAAGGTCCATGGTTCATGGGTGGGAGGGAAATTTTGTTACTCAACGTTAATTACTTTTTGGTACTGCGATTTTTCTTTCGTCAGTGTATGAAGTTCCTGAACTTCGGTTCCTATCTTACGTCCAACTAAGCAGATTATACAGTATTGCAAAACCTAGCCACAAATAACAGGACTGTGCAGAAAAACACTGGGTATGGCCTTGTAAGTCCCGCCATTTGCACGCTCCCGTCGCGCTGATGACGTTTGCACGAGCTGTGTAGTATTTACTGTGTCCCTGAACGAGCCGTCCCTTTCTGCACGCAGCACGCGGCTCGCGCGGCAGCTGCCGCGGTTTCCCACACCTCCCCGCCCTCCATCATCATTATCATCATCGTCATCGTGGCGGTCGTCAGCGTCACGAGCGGCAATTACAGACCCTGGGGCCAGGTGCGCGTCTCCCTGACTCACCGCTGGGCGGCGCTGGCGCGGCAGCGCGCGTGTCCGGTCGGACCTTGGGACTCGGGAGCGCTCGCTTTCTGGAACCCGCCGGGACGAACCGAGCCGGGCAGCCGCCGTTGTTGTACTTACCGGGAAACAAACCTCTCCTTTCTAGTCGCTGAAACTATAGGCGGCAGCGTGAGGGGACCCCGTGACAAGCTGGAACATCTCCCCGGCTGCCCCCGGGGGGGCTTCGGTCTTCTTGCACAGTGGCGACTGCCCGTGTCCAACGCGCACCCCATTTCTATAGCAACCGAGAAAACGTGTCCTCTCCTTCGCTGATCGTCCCCTTTGTCCTCAGTCTCAGACCCATAAAGAGATGCGACGGTTTCAAATCAATGGGCTGCATGGTACACAAAGGGTGGAAGCGGCTGTCGACTCAAGGTAACTTGTAAGTTTACAGGGCTCTATCTAAAAAACGTGAACTCTTAGTAAATGAGACCTGTAGGGCGATACGAGTGTCTCTTGCTTAACCTGTTGAATACGATTAACCATATTAAGAACCTTCAACATCGCAGAGCGTCAGCAATCGTTGGTTAATATACTAAAAAACTAAAAACCCGCCTCGATTACGAAAAAAGCATCAAGTCAAAACCACTACTTAACTTAACTTTTGACTTTGTACATATGTACTGTTTGTGTTTTTCTTTTCGTTTTCGTTTATAAATGTATAGCTATGGTGTTCTTTTAATCATTGACAAAGGTCTTCTTTGGCACTTGTGGGTTTTATTGTTGTTCTGAAGAAGGTGTAGTTATCTACGCCGAAACCTGTGTTAACACTAGGTGCCTTTCTCGCAATCGAGGCGGGTTTTTAGTTTTTTAGTATATTTTTAGTTTTTTAGTATATTAACCATATTAGTTCTCACACTGACCGTATTGCTATTTTTTGTGAAAATCAATAAATTACATTTATTACATGCCGGTCTAAACTTGGGATCTACACACTATTTTATTTAGATGCTTCAAACTTTAAGTACACATTAACAAAATGTCTATATAAAAAGTAGACTACAATCATGTCATTTCAGCCACAAATTTTTATTCTAGAAGTATTTACATCTGATAATTAAAATTCTGGTTACTTTTTTATAATTAATCAATACGTATCTTCCTTCCTGTTGATAGTTCGTTAATGTATCTAGTCTATTCTCCTCCAAATAGTACTTTGAAACTCCCAAAAAATTTCAGAACTCTGGCTCTAATAGATGTTTTCTGCATAAAATAAATATGTAACAAATTTTAATTCTCAGGAAGTTCAATTTAAAGTTAATGACTCATCCCTGTTGCTCCTTATACATTCCAGGAGCACAACCTTCCTGGTTTACATGTACCTTATCTTTTCGCTTCCTTTCCTTGTTTTTCTGGCCGCTTTAGGTGCCTCAGGGTGTAATATTAGTAATTTTCGCCTCACAAACATTAATATACGCTCAATAGTAAACGGGACAACTGCAAAGTAAAAGAAATGAATCATCGCATAGCAGCGACAGAATTTGTTATTCTTTATCTTTGCCTTTCTTGCACGGTGCCTGTAAATCTCTACGTACATGTATCGATTAATAGTATAAAAAAGAATTCTGTTGCTTCAAGACAAATGAGGCATTGGGCGCCTCACCTTTTACTGTTTCTATTCCATGAAAGGCGGACGCGGTCTTGCTGCAGAAGGAACATGATCGTTTTCCAATTGTTTCTGAATCAACTCTTCTTTTAATTGTGTAGTGTTGCATTTCTTTTAAAGTCTATAAATCTCCTGGTCCCTTATTTTTGTTCCGGGTATGACTACATCGCGACTATAAAAATGCACAGAAATGATAATATTTCTTCCGAAAGATCTCAAATAAATCAATCTTCTGCTCTTGTTCAAATTAATCCAACCAGGTATTTAATGCTCAAAGTATGTTATTTATAATACTGCAATCAATCTCTTATTCTGTTACGAAGTGGCCCACCAAAATATTCACTTTTTCGACATTTTTCAAAAAATATAAAATGACAATTGTTTTTCTTTTTCGCCCCCCCCCCCCCCCCCCCCCGAGAGCAACGCTACAAAGGACTCAATTTTCACCTTCGACCTCTCTCATGGAATTAACTACCAACAGTGATTGCATCCTATTAAACATAAGTTCCTAGCGAGACTACAACTTCACACCTGCTAAGTACACCCATTAAAATAAATTACAGGCGTAATAACCTTCAAGAATGACAAAATAGTAGTAACGCAAACTAAAGAAACGTTTATAAAGAAAATAACGCCCGAAAACCAAAGAGATCCGAGGGAAACATAAGAGCATCGCAAAGCGTATCTTCTAACGGGGCTGCCAACTTGAAAAACAGTTGTACAGTACATGTTTGTCGAACAGGAGTCTAATGACAACAATGACGTGTGGAAAGCAGCGGAAACATGGGTGTGAAGCAAATCGAGAGATCATTAAGTTGATTTTTAAACAACTTCCCGATATCCAGTTCAGTTCTTTAAAACATGGATTACAAACTTTTAACTTTTATGTTGTTCAAGAAACTCTAAAGATCGATTTAAGATGAAAAACAAAAAATCGATTTTCTGAAACTTATTCAGAAGCAAGTTAGCTTATTTACTTATTTCCCAGGTAAGGCCTGCTGCCTATTGTTATACAGCAGGTCGTACATTGTGTTATTTTACAGATTATATCATACAAGTTCAGCGACCCTATGCTGAAAAATGGTTGAAGTGACACGTAACAGTGTCTGCATCCGTTGAATGATTTTAATACTATTGCAGAACATCTGCCCGCCTGCAGATAGCCATACATAGTTCATTTTACGTACAGGATCGATTTCGGTAATTTAGAACTCCTGTCTTCAGGAGATACAGATTCTTCACATTAGCAAGAGACTTCCAAGATTATACTGAAGCGAACCCTATGCTCACTGCTATCTTCTGGCACGGCGAACATCGATAGCTCCAGAAGACCCACGAACACTATATAAGACACCCCTCTTTCAACCCCAGCTGCAGTAGGAAGCACTTGTATCGTACTGATTTGGGCCAATTACCGTTGTGCGACTGCGCTGAAGATTAGGTAGTCAGACACATCTCTTACGGCTTCCTGAGTGGGTACAACGCTACAAGTCACCTACTACAACGTCTGGTCACCAAAGGTTGCTATTTGCCAACTTGTACCACCCTAGAGCTCAGTTTCAAAGACTTGAGAATATATCGATTTTTATATGCGTTTCCGTCAGAAAAGCAGTCCAGTTATTAATATGGTTCTATTTGTATTTTTATTGATGTACACTACATTAAATTCTATGAGTACCTTGCTCTTCATTGTTAAACTTTGCGTGTATGGTAATGGCTGTATGAGTCCTGCCCAAGAGCCAAAATGTAAAGAAATTTTAAAAAAATTCTTCACATTTGCTGTTTATTATTGCGCCTTAATTGTAAAGCTTAACAACATTCATTAGTAGACATGTTGTTACGTATGCACGGGTGAAAAGGTATTTTGTGAGAAATTTCCGCCATTTGGCTCTTAACTGTTCATTTATTTTGCACAGTCATGATTTCGGCTTTGTAGCCAGTCTCAAGTGCGTGTTGAAATCTTACAATATGTCTGATCTGTCTATGACATTTCTGGTATTATAGACTAGTTCTGGTATTGCAGGATAAGAGTACATAATATGGCTGACACTGTGCACATTGAGAAACTACTGACCCACAGTGTGACGTTTTTAGCAGCTAACATATTCCTGTGACCTCATCCATCACTTCCCATTCTATTTCATACAACCTACACCAAAGGAGATGCAGCACTTTGAACAATGGAAATTGCCGAGTACTTTGATATGGTATAGGCGTCTTCAAACCAAAGGCTTGTTTGATCAATGCAGTGCCTTCACAATTCTCTATTATTCCAATCTCGTATAGCACCCGGAAAGAACGAACACCTATATCTTTCCTTCTGTACGTGGTTTGATTCTCCTTATTTTATCATGGTGACCGTTTCTCCCTACGTAGGTGGGTGTCAACAGAATATTTTCACATTCGTAGGAGAAATTTGGCGATTGGAATTTCGTGAGAAGATTCCGCCGCAACGAAAAACGCCTTTGTTTTAATTCTGTCCACGCCAAATCCTTTATCATTTCAGTGACACTCTCTCCCTTACTTCGCGATAATACGAAACGTGCTGCCCTTCTTTGAACTTTTTCCATGTATTCCGTCAATCCTATCTGGTAAGGACTCCACACCGCGCAGCAGTATTTTAAAAGAGGACGGACAAGCGTAGTATAGGCAGTCTCCTTAGTAGATATGTTACACTTTCTAAATGTGTCCTGCTAATAAAACGCAGTCTATGGTTAGCCTGCCCCACAACATTTTCTAAGTGTTCCTTCTTCCAATTTAAGTTGTTCCTGATTGTAATTCCGAGGTATTTAGTTGAATTTACGGCCTTTAGATATGATAGATTTATCGTGTAACCGAAGTTTAACGGATTCCTTTAAACACTCATCTGGATGAACTTACACTTTTCGTTATTTAGGGTCAATTGCCAATTTTCGCACCATACAGATATCTTTTCTAAATCGTTTTGCAACTTTTTTTATCTTCTGATGACTTTATTAGTCGATAAACGACAGCATCATCTGCAAACAACCTAAGACGGCTGCTCAGGATGTCTCCCAAATCATTTATATAGATAAGGAACAGCAAGGGGCGTATAACACTACCTTGGGGAACGCCAGAAATCACTTCTGTTTTACTCGACGACTTTCCGTCAATTACTACGAACTGTGGCCTCTCCGACAGGAAATTATTTTTCTGATTCTGTGTGAAGGGTAACAGATTACCACTTATCTGATAATCTACACGAAATTGTAATCGCAACAACAACGGAACGATGAGCTGAAGAGATAAATTCGTATTGGAAGAGAGAGAGAAAGAGAGAGCGTGTTTGCACGAGAGAGAGAGAGATAGAGAGAGATGCGAAGGACGGATCCAAAAATCAGAACCCTGGGTTCACTGCGTACGTCTCTGACAAGCATGGCTGTGTCGTGACTGTAGAAATCTTTGTCGACATTTAGATATTATGAAATCAAAATGAAGTATGAAGATATACACTGAGGAACAAGAAACGTTTCAGTTTGTGTGGTTAAGAAACTATTTGTCGACGCATATAAGTCAGTGACACTTTTATGCCCTTGAACTATATTGACGCAGCAACAAACGTCATAAAACTCCAGCAAGCCATTAGCACAGGACGAGCAGTTAGAACGTGGTCGTGCATTCTGACTTAACGCTCAAACGACGGAGCTCCGGTACATTTTCACAGGAACTTACAAATGTCTGCCAGAACATGAGAGAAAATGCGCCGTCTGGTGGCTCGTTACAGAATAATGACGTAATTACAATTTATTGAGTTTGTTACCCCACTTTACACTGTTTCTGAGAAAATGTCTTTCAGACAGTGAAAAAGCCTGTAATATGTAATCGCCAAAACCTACAACACCAAACACGGGATTTGGTTTTTCGGAGGCGTCTATGTACAGCTTACGTGGTTTGCCTTCACTGTGGGGACAGCTCAACGTTGCCTGAGAAACTATTTGTGGCGACACGAATTTGTGTGATGCTGCATTCCGAGTTGGAAATACGTTCTTACACTTGGACAGGAATTATCAAAATATGTCAATTGAGGGGCAGCGAACAAGTAGCTTACTAAACGGATGTTTACTAAAGATTGAAATATGATGGAAAATCTGAGTTTCTACCCAAAAACTCTGAAACTAACACTACAATTTGTGTATTTAAGAAATGAGTTTGGTTACATGTTGTCGCCTTAAAATTAGGATCCACTTGGGTCCACAGAGTCTGATATTCCCAGACCTCATACTTTAACATTTCATTGGCTGCTTATTCTGATGACTTTTCCTTGTTTTCATGATCCTACCCCTTTCTTCTGTTAGTAATAGTTGATTCGTATTTCTATCTTATATTTTATGTATTGTTATTACTAGACTTTCGAAAACAAAATTCTGAATGTACATTTTGTGTACCTCACTGTGCTGAAAACATAAATCAATGGAAATCGAAATTTGTGTCATATAGAAAATCACTGTTCAAAAGATAATTGGTAGGTATTTCAATGAAACTTCGTTCCGTAGTACCAGGCCAACTGTTTGTGAACTTAATAATTTTTATATAAAAATAAGAAAAAAAAAACTATCGTTTGTAGTACATTTCTCCGAAAATTCAATTGTATATAATATGATAATCTATTACTTTAAGTTTACTGAATTTCTTTCGCTTTCTCGCCCTACAAATCAGTCTTTCTTTTACTTTACGGAAACTAGTCCATGTTCCATAGGCAGGTGCATTAGTTATTGGAGCTTGGTGCGTTTCTGTGGTTAGGCCACTTTCGTTCGTGTAATATGAACTAAACACATCAAAAAAAGTTTTACATCAACTCGGTTCCGAGAGTTCCGGAACCTGTACAGAAATTTGGAATGGAGATCAACATAAATATTATTTCCGTCCTTTTTTATTGCTCATAAAAACCACACATTGCATGTTGTACCACCATACAGCGAGACCTTCAGAGTGGTGGTCCAGATTGCTGTACACATCGGTACCTCTAATACCCAGTAGCACGTCCTCTAGCATTGATGCACGCCTGTATTCGTCGTGGCATTCTATTCACAAGTTCATAAAGGCACTGTTGGTCCAGATTGTCCCATTCCTCAACCAACGGCGAATCGGCTTAGATCCCTCAGAGTAGTTGGTGGGTCACATCGTCCATAAAGAGCCCTACCCCAGGTATGTTCGATAGGGTTAATGTCTGGAGAACATGCTGGCCACTCTAGTCGAGCGATGTCGTTATCCTGAAGGAAGTTATTCACAAAATGTGCACGATGGGGGCGTCCTTGAAGACGAATGCCTCGCCAATATGCTGCAGACATGGTTGCACTATTGGTCGGAGGATGGCATTCACGTATCGTATAGCCGTTACGGCGCCTTCCATTACCACCAGCGGTGTACGTCGGCCCCATACAATGTCAGCGCAAAACATCATGGAACCTCCACCTTGCTGCACTCGCTGGACAGTGTGTCTAGGCGTTCAGCCTGACCGGGTTTCCTCCAAACAAGTCTCCGAGGATTGTCTGACTGAGGGCATATGCGACGCCCATCGGTGAAGAGAACGTGATTCCAATCCTCAGCGGTCTGTCCGGCATGTTGGGCGCATCTGTACCGCGCTGCATGGTGTCGTGTTTGCAAAGATAGACCTCGCCATGGACGTCGGAAGTGAAGTTGCGCATCATGTAGCCTATTGCGCAGAGTTTGAGTCGTAACACGACGTCCTGTGACTGCACGATAAGATTATTCAACATGGTGGCGTTGCTGTCTGGGTTCCTCCTACCCATAATCCGGTCATCTATTCCAGTAGTAGCCCTTGGGCAGCCTGAGCGAGGCATGTAATCGACAGTTCCTGTCTCTCTGTGTCTCCTCCATCTCCGAACAACATGCTTTGGTACACTCCGAGACGCGTGGACACTTCCTTGTTGAGAGCCCTTCCCGGCACAAACTAACAACGCGGACGCGATCGAACATCGGTATTGACTGTCTAGCCATGATTGAACTATAGACAAAATGAGCCGTATGCCTCCTTCCTGGTGGAATGACTGGAACTGATCGGCTGTCGGACGCCCTCCAATAGGCGCTGCTCATGCATGTTTGTTTACATATTTGGGCTTTAGCGACATCTCTGAACAGTCAAAGGGACTGTGTCTGTGATACAATATCCACAGTCAACGTCTATTTTCAAGAGTTCTGGGAACCGCGGTGATGGGAAACTTTTTTTTTATGCTTGTATTTTTTGCGACACACCTCACATTTAAGCGAGAGAGCACACGCTAAATGATTTCTCCAAAAGCCAGAGATCACGCTAAATCATTTGTCCTCTCACCATGTGTGATTGTCACCCAGAGGTCATAGATTCGATTCCAGTTTTACTCAAGCACTTAACATTTGTAAAAAGGACCAAGGATTCAGCTAGTTGCCGTGAGAATTGAAGAGCTATGTCAAGGAAAAATAGTGGCTACAGGTTCGAAAATGACATTAACGGGCGGGATGGAGGCTTTCTGATAAAATGACGCCTTATTTGGAGACTGGAAACCCAGTCGGTCGGCCTATGTGACGACAGCTCCTCGGGGTTTACTTGGATTTAAATGTCATTTCATCTGGCTGAGCTCTCGTAAACACATGCCTTGTAAGGATTTGGGACTGCTGTGGAGGAGAAACTTGTACACTTTTCCCCGACGTGCTTCATCAGTAGTATCTTATCCAAGACTTTCTGGCTCGAAGCATATTGTCGGAAGCTACGCTGATGCCTTTGTAGCCGTCAATATCGTTGAAGGGCGGGTAGCTTTCTGGTCGGCACTTAAAGCGCATTCGATAAGGCGGTGTCTCTTGGGGAGCCATAAAAGTAATGTATGAAGCGCTATCGGCGGACCACCGGCAAGCAAGCGGCGTCGCCTGGGAGACGACGGGGAAATGGGCGTCGATGGCCATAGCAACGAGAAACCCGTAAGCTGGTAGTGGCAGCAAAGTAAAAAAGTAAAACTTGTGCAGTAGGAGTGATGGGGAGGGGGACGAGACAGGAGAGGGGACAGAGCACTCAATAAGGAAAAGAAAATTGAGGAGGTGCCCAAATAAGGTGCAACTGTCCTAGGCGCCTACACTAGCTGAGAAACAAAATTTGAAATACCATTCTGCAGATAATTAGATGGAAAAAACATGTCATAGACTAATGTTTGGAAAATTTCAAACACGAAAAACAAAATATGTTACAGTCATATGTGCTAATTTCTAGGTGAAGGCAAGTATTTTGCGAAACAGAAGTGCAAGATACATAATACCATTTACCAACATGGCGAGCACTTGGCTCAAGGAAAGAGACTTAATGTTTAGACGTTCGTACGTTTATACAGGCTGTGTCAGTTTGAATAAAATAATTCTGAATGTCAGGCCACGTGATTATGAAATACTAAAACGACTAAAATACCACGTTTCGACCAACTTATAGGCTCTCCTCCTCGGTACGAGTAATTACTGGATACTGCTGATGGTCTTCCCTTACATACTGTCTTATTTCAGGTGTCAAGTGGCTACCGAATTCACACTGTGAGACGCCATTGGGCAGTTCAGAGTAGAGATTGTTATGGAGGCTCTAATTGTAAGGCTACTGCCTGTGCTACTTTGGCAGGTGATTAATAGGAAACAGCGAAACGGCTGCTTACGCAGAGGAATATACACTACTGGCCATTAAAATTCCTACACCAAGAAGAAATGCGGATGATTAACGGGTATTCATGTGACAAATATATTATGCTGACATGTGATTACATTTTCACGCAATTTAATCCTCAGAAATCAGTAGCCAGAACAACCACCTCTGGCCGTAATAACGGCCTTGATACGCCTGGGCATTGAGTCAAACAGAGCTTGAATGGAGTGTACAGGTATAGCTGCCCATGCAGCTTCAACACGATATCACAGTTCATCAAGAGTAGTGACTGGCGTATTGTGGCGAGCCAGTTGCTCGGCCACCATTGACCAAACGTTTTCAGTTGGTGAGAGATCTGGAGAATGTGATGGCCAGGGCAGCAGTCGAACATTTTCTGTATCCAGAAAGGCCCGTACAGGACCTGCAACATGCGATCGTGCATTATCCTGCTGAAATGTAGGGTTTCGCAGGGATCGAATGAAGGGCAGAGCCACGGGTCGTAACACATCTAAAATGTAACGTCTACAGTTCAAAGCGCCGTCAATGCGAACAAGAGATGACTGAGACGTGTAACCAATGGTGCCCCATACCATCACGCCGGGTGATACAGCCAGTATGGCGATGACGAATACACGCTTCCAATGTGCGTTCACCGCGATGTCGCCAAACACGGATACGACCATCATGATGCTGTAAACAGAACCTGGATTCATCAGAAAAAATGACCTTTTGCCATTCGTGCACCCAGGTTCGTCGTTGAGTACACCATCGCAGGCGCTCCTGTTTGTGATGCAGCGTCAAGGGTAACCGCAGCCATGGTCTCCGAGCTGATAGTCCATGCTGCTGCAAACGTCGTCGAACTGTTCGTGCAGATGGTTGTTGTCTTGCAAACGTCCCCATCAGTTGACTCAGGGATCGAGACGTGGCTGCACCTTTATCAAAGTCGGAAACGTCATGCTACACATTTCTCCTCCTTACACGAGGCATCACAACAACGTTTCACCAGCAACGCCGGCCAACTGCTGTCTGTGTATGAGAAATCGGTTGGAAACTTTCCTCGTGTCAGCACGTTGTAGGTGTCGCCAACGGCGCCTACCTTGTGTGAATGCTCTGAAAAGCTAATCATTTGCATATCACAGCATCTTCTTCCTGTAGGTTAAATTTCGCGTCTGTAGCACGTCATATTCGTGGTGCAGCAATTTTAATGCCCAGTAGTATAATTTTCCGACAGCGAGACAGTTAGGCTGCAAGGCAGTTCTCTTGTGGCCACTTCTTTACTGGGAAAATTTTGTGAACAAACAGTCCGGAGTGGCAATGACCTCCCTCGTCTCACCTGTGGCAGCTGATGTATTCATGCAAACAGTCTGCGTTAAGTTACGCGTCACGGCACCGACGTTGTTGGCTGAGGTACTGTAACGTCTCTTAGTAAAAGACATTTTATGTAATAAAGAGAAAGCATTATGTGTCATGTTTTGTTCTTGTATAGAATTATGTACTGGTTTTTTTTTTTTTTTTTGATTTAGATAATATCTGTGTCGGTGAGTACTGAAACCGCCACAGACGATACTTATTAAATATCAAACAAAGATGAGAATATGTGACTAGTATAAATAATACAGAACGAACATTAATTTCTCTGTCGTCTTCTTGGAGTTACGTGAGTGGAAAGAGCCTGTGTCGTTATATTGTACGCTTGCGTAGCATTCTTTTGTCAAGATTGTGAGAGGGACGCCATTAGACATAGCTTTGGAAAGTTGTGTAATTACTTGATTTGTTTAAATGTTTTGAATAGAGTTACTTAGTGAAACTTTGCATTATGATTTGTAATAAGCTTGTCTCGTATTTTATCCCATCCCTTTAAGACATTCAGTTATTTAAATATTATTCGTGGTGCAGAGCTGCGCTACGAACGAACGAGCCGCTGCCGCGGCGCATTCAAACTGCTTTAAATGAAATCAATCATACCGCAAAGAAGCGGGCAGGTAATAGTAAACTAAAATTATTTCTTTCAGCTTTCGGAATTGCAGAGCAGAGCAGAGCAGCAGATTTTATGATGTGTTTTACAGGTTGACGCGGGCTGCTGATAATATATTATTAACAGTGCAAAAAGATTATTTACCTTCATAACATAAAAGAAATCTTGCTGTGCGTAGTTCTGGTCTGGGAAACCTTATAGTAAAACATCTTTTTCTATGACAATAGTCTCATGTTCTCGTATTAGTCGTGGTACTTATTGGTGTTTTACTGTTAACAAAAATCCACTGCAAAATTTTGACGTTAAACAATCATTGCGTACTGTAACATCAGTATTGATAAGGAAGTAATTTTCATTAACCTTTTCAATAACTATAAAGTAAGGAAGATATGTTGAACTTTACGGCGAGTTACAGTAATGAAAAAATGTTCCTTTAATAGAAAGCCAGATCCAGAACAATAAGAACATAATCTATTTTGTTTTGTTGAAAATTAATGATCCAAAGAAAGTCACAGCACAGCATCACTAAGAGGTATTTTGGGGCTCTTTTCGTAGCAACATATTTTATCTCATATATTAGTTGTTACGCGAGTAATAATAAAACAAAGCAAATAGTAAGGAGCCGGCGAAAGTACATAAGCGACACATTCGTCATACAGCCACATGGGCAGGCAGGTCTACGCAGATTTCATCAGTACCTCAACAGTTTAGGCAAAAATGTACAGTTCATGCTAGATATAGAAAATAACAGGGCGATTGCTTTTCTGGATGTAAAAATGTACAGAACTGTGGTATCAAGTATCGATACTACCCTACTGGCATCATACAGTTGGGAACGAATTGCTAGTTTCCATCAGGCGACGATAAACTGTCGCGCGGGATCTGGCGGACCCAGTAGTAGACACCCGCTGTGCCACGCTCACAGCGGCTCTGTACCTCGAGTGCCCTCTGCCGTCGCAAAATAGGATGGCCGGCGGCGGCCACACAGTTACACTCGCCCTCGGAGCCACTTTGCCACGTGACGCTTCGCAGATGCCACCTAGACATGGCTCTGTCACCAGAGTTCATGCTTTAGTTCAGAGAGCCTCATCCTTCTTTCTGTTATACTAGCTGGATTCTGTTTCTTGCTGCATTATTTATGATGCAGTCTTTTCAAGTTTGGAGAAATACGGGTTAAGTAAACGTTCTGTGTACTGTGTTAACTTTTAAGCTATCACTGCTCTTCCGGCCCATCTTTCTTACAACGACAGTTGCCGCACCACCCGTTAGCCCACCCCTCCTTACCACCGTGTACGATGTCGCACACAACAAGAATTTCTAGCGGTAAACAAAGAGACAAACTGTGCAGCGATCCGATGCAGACCAATGAAATCTGCATGCTCTTTCGCACCACTATCAAGTTCAAAATAAATCGGTGCTATGTTAGCTGACAGCCCGAGGCCATTGGATTAACAACGCTGAAAATCTCCAACACAGAACGAGCTCCAGACAATACTTCGTGCAAATGGATTTAGCAACAGGGACATACGACAAACTATGAAGTACGATAAAGATAAAACAGACAAGTCAACAGAAGAACCTGTTGCTCGTTTACCTTCTGTCAGAGGCTTCAGCAGCTTTGTAGGCAATAGGCTGCGCAGCTGAGAAATTAAACCAATATTCCAGAGCAGTCGCAAGATCTGAGATCTAGTGAGGCTCACGAAGGATTCTATGGATGTTCTCTACACTGCAAAAGTCTATAACTTCGATGTGAATACGGAGAAGTCTGCGTTGGTGAAACCGGAATGCTTCCGTCGCAGGTTCGAATCCTGCCTCGAGCATGGATGTGTGTGATGTCCTTAGGTTGGATAGGTTTAAGTAGTTCTGAGTTCTAGGGGACTGATGACCTCAGAAGTTAAGTCCCATAGTGCTCAGAGCCATTTGAACCATTTTTTGAAACCGGGAGACCGGTTGGTACTTACACGTACTACTGGAACATCGCTGAACACCACCAGGACTGTAGCTAATCTACTACTTTTCAACAACATCATGCGCTTGTTCGGCAGCCGTGCATGCAGCATCGGGAAAAAATATGGCCTATTGAAATAATTAACCGCCTCAGCAGCATGAACCAGGTGGATGGTTAAGAGTTACAGACGGCTTGGCTGCTACCGATACCATCCATCGGGCCGCATTTGTTCGCCAGCCACAGCTCCAATGTTCCATGTTCAACAGCATAAAGCAGCCAGAAGAGAACTGCCACAAGAAACTGCTATCCCTGAGTACAGACAAAGACCGCTTATACAACTGTTAAGGTGATGCCCACTGTTTCTTGGGATTCCAAACGAATAATCCTCACAGATTACTTGAAAAAAGGTAGAACTATAACTGGACCGTATTATCCTTCATTGTTGAATCGCTTGAAACTTGCGCTGGCTAAAAAAAGACCAAGGCTGACGTGCAAAAAGTGCTCTTTCACCAGGTTAATGCACCATCCTACACATCAGCAATAACATTGGTGAAGGGCAAAAGCGCGTGAACCGGGTTTTGAACTGGTTCCTGTTCCACGCTATTCACCATAGCCCCATGTGAGTTCTTCCTGTTCCCCGACTTGAATGGCTTGCTGAAAAGAATTTTTCATCAAGTGAGGAAGTGATAGTTGGAGTCTCAGTATTTTGACAGAATGTGTTCTTCCAATAGGATAAAAAAGATGAAGGATCGCTGGACGAAGTGTATATCCCTCACAGCAGTTTATGTCAATAGGTTTGTTTATAAATAACTCATCTGCTACCAGTCACGATTTTCTTTATTTTATTTTTATCACGACGTGTTTCGGGAAATGATTCCCATTTTCAAGCGCGTTTTTTGTGTTTGTTATGTCATTCCTATGTAATGTTGTCGATGTGTGAGATTCTGCTTCATTCCGTTGACATTACTGCAATATATAAGAAAACACGCGATTTTTAGTTGGTTGTCGATCTTTTTGTGAAGTTAGTGGCGAAATTTAGAAGTATTTGTACTTACATTTTCGTTATGGATTAACTTCACAAAAAGATCGACAACCAGCTAAAAATCGCGTGTTTTCTTATATATTGCAGTAAAGTCAACAAAATGAAACAGAATCTCACACATCGACAACATTACATAGGAATGACATAACAAACATAAAACGCACTTGAAAATGGGAATCATTTCCCGAAACACGTCGTGCGAAAAGTATAATAAATAAAATCGTTATTGGTAGCAGATGAGTTATTTATAAACAAAGCTATTGCTTTCACAGTCGCAGGCTTTCAGAACCATTTATAATGGATCAAATCAGAAGATTACGTCGAGAAGTGAGGTGAGTTGTTTATGAAACAAACATTTTTTTCCTTGCTTTTTTGCTAGAGTTAGCCGGCCGCTGTGGCCGAGCGGTTCTAGGCGCTTCAGTCTGGAACTGCGCGACCGCTACGGATGCAGGTTCGAATCGTGCGTCGGGCATGGATGTATGTGATGTCCTTAGGTTACTTAGGTTTAAGTAGTTCTAAGTTATAGGGCACTGATGACCTCAGCAGTTAAGTCCCATAGTGCTCAGAGTCATTTGAACCATTTTTTTGCTAGAGTTATCAAGCTACTCTCGTAAGGCGTTTGGAATCTTATTGCTTATTACAGTAGGTAGGTTGGCGAAGTCAAGCATTAGTTCGAATCATGTTTAGTAACATGGCCTTTTTTTAATTTACTTTTTTTAGCTATTCAATAGAGGAACACCAGCCGTATATCCTGTAGCGCTGATAATGTTTACAACGAAACTAAACTTTTTTAAAAAAAACTGTGTACACGCGCCAGTATTGTTTAGGATGCGTTAACCCGTCCTTTCGGTCGCTGCAGCTGTTACTGGTTCCGGGAAACGGTGGGGAAATGTAACCGTAACTGGATTAAAAACTCCCGTCCCCGTACTTGGCCAGAGCAGACTTGGGCGCGACGTGGAACAAAGGCTTTTGTTCGTGCTGCGAATCGCCGCGCGCCGCCCCTCTGGAATGAAGACAATAACTGGCCGGCAGCGGCCTGGACTACCGCAGGGCACTATCCTGCCGCCATCGGCGCGCCGCGGCTAATGCCGGACCGCTTAATGCCGGACCCGGCTGTCCGCACAGTGTTCGCAGGTGAGCCAACTCTTGAACAGCGCTATACGGGCTCCGCGGTAATTGTGCCAAATTTGTCTCAATAGCCCACTCGAGGATCGGCCGCTTGGACGGAGCTGCGGCCCAGGTATTATCACTCGCGTTACGATACCTCTTCGATCGAAGTTTAGTACGGCGATCAGATTAGGCAACAACGTAGAAAAGGTGTAATAAACATTGGAGTGCTACGAAATAGATAGTGAAAGTATGATAACAAAATTTCAGCCCAATGAGAAATACAGGAACAATGAATGGTATGATGTCTAACAAGGAGGACGACACGGTTATCGGATTTTTGCATTTTCTTACATTTGTGATATGTGAAATTCAGAACTCAAATATCAGTCGCCAAAAGCAGTTCAACGCAATGCTCAAAAATTCTCGAGAAAATCGACTTTGAGGTTTTCCGAGCATCCTGATTACCCTATAGCAATCTCGCCTTTTCGACGGGCCGAGCGTCTTCATGACAGAACCACGTGGGTGTCCGCTCTTCGATTACCCGCCAGGGTAAAACTTTATATTTGCATGTTCCATAAATATCTATGCGTTGCGTAAAATACATAAAAGTTCCCGGGTTCGATTCCCGGCGGGGTCAGGGATTTTCTCTGCCTCGTGATGACTGGGCGTTGTGTGATGTCCTTAGGTTAGTTAGGTTTAAGTAGTTCTAAGTTCTAGGGGACTGATGACCATAGCTGTTAAGTCCCATAGTGCTCAGAGCCATTTGAACCAAATACATAAAGGTGGAAAAATACATTTGATTTCTTTTTAAATCCAAACGATCTTTTGCAAAAGATCGGTAACTAAGAATTTATACACAGTGCACCGGGTATAAGTGCAGGTCTTTCTATTAGACTGAGGACCATGTAATAAACAACATTACATTAGCATTTACGTCATTTCAAGAATAATAATTGTAACTATTACAAGTAACATGTTTCCAGGTTGGTTAGTACTTCCAAGTACATATGGCGACAGCAAGAAATTAATTACTGTTTTTTCCTGGGCAACAAGTCAGGTAATGAAGTGTGGACGCCTGGACGCTAAACGGTTAGTCTACACTGATCAAATGTTCAAATGTGTGTGAAATCTTATGGGGCTTAACTAAATGGTTCAAATGGCTCTGAGCACTATGGGACTTTACTGCTGTGTGTCCCCTAGAACTTAGGACCACTTAAACCTAACTAACCTAAGGACATCACAAACACCCATGCCCGAGGCAGGATTCGAACCTGCGGTCGCAGCGGTCGCGCGGTTCCAGACTGTAGCGCCTAGAACCGCTCGGCCACTCCGGCCGGCATGGGACTTAACTGCTAAGGTCATCAGTCCCTAAGCTTACACACTACTTAACCGAAATTATCCTAAGGACAAACACACACACCCATGCCCGAGGGAGGATTCGAACCTCCGCCGGAACCAGCCGCACAGTCCATGACTGCAGCGTCTTAGACCGTCTACACTGACAAGTGTGGTCCACTTAGTGGTGTAGTTACGACCGTGCAGAAAACATCAGGTCGTCAAGTTCGAGATATGTTTGTGACAAGCCTGATCGACGCAAGGAAAAAACAACAAAAACACTGATGTGTGTACACATTTAGTTACCGCACATAAAAATATCTGAACTTGTACCAATTACATTATGTATTTGCAGTGAAAACTGGATTTTTGTGTACGGTATGTAGTTTGAAATCAGAACACATCAGTTTTTCAGAAAAATGACAATTAGGTATCTGTTAGTTAGCATATATTTGATGAAAATTGTATTGAAATGACAATGGGTATTTGAACTAAGCGAAAAAAAACGAAAAAAGTAATGACCAAACCGAGACTCGAAACAGCGATTACCCATCTGGCTTGCTACCGTGTTTTTTTTTTTTTTTTTTTTTTTTTTTTTTTTTTTTTTTACTATCTTCCAACCGACGGAAATCTTACCAGAGCATCAAATCTGTTAAAATACTTACATCAGTCAAGAATCGAACCGAAGACCCCTACTTGGCAGGAGAGCATTGCATCACAGAGCCACGTTGTCTATAAGGAAAACCTGGCCATACTTTAGCGTACTGAAGATGTTCAGAAAGCTTTAAAGTAGATTTCCTCGAGAGTTATTTACAGCTGCATCGAACTGATTTTGGTGATTCGTATTTGATTTCTGAACTTCACGTACCATAAACACGAAAATTACAAAAATATGATTGTCTTGTCGTAATCAAAATCTAATTGGTAAACTTGACAAGAAATACAGAAATGGAGAATGGACCAATACCTAGATAGCAAAGTGTGTTGAAAAATACGTACCAATATCTAAATAATATAAGTTAAATAATATGTGCAAGTAGATTTGTGTGTAGTGACCTAGGCGTGATCTCTCAGAAACAAAGATCCAGCAGATTTATATACTGCAATCATTCGAGGGAGGAAGAATCAGGTTTTCTGTCACAGTCCAATGGATCAATGTATAAACAAGTTTGGTACACACTGAAGACAGCGTTGGATAGAGTAGCTCACGACGTAGCGCAAGTAACGAAAAGACATTGTGAGCAGAAAGTAGCCGGTCGCTGTGGCTGAGCAGTTCTAGGCGCTTCAGTCCGGAACCACGCTGCTGCTACAGTCGCAGCTTCGAATCCTGCCTCCGGCGTGGATGTGTGTGATGTCCTTAGGTTAGTTAGGTTTAAGTAGTTCTAAATCTATGGGACTGATGACCTCAGATGTTCAGTCCCATAGTGTTTAGAGCCGTTTGAACCATTTTTTGAGCAGAAAATATGTTATGACTTGTTTAAATGATTTCAAGACAGAAAGGTAATGATGGTTCATCACGAACTGGACGGCAGTCACCAAGCATAATTACAGATAACTCCATATAAATTTGGAGACTGTTTCTGAGATTGACGACGGAGAAATTGACGGTTAGCTATGAAAATCGAAATGCCATCGTCCACAAAGATCTGAATAAGCGAAATACCGTACTTGTCAACTGACAGACAACAACACGGACGAAAGCGGCTGGAAATTTCAGTGACATAAGTGATCGATATCATTTTTTTCTGTAAGCCATAATCACAGAGCATGAGACTTACTGCTACTGGCTACATGCTGAGTACGGTAGCCAATCATCGCCAGAGTACGTGCAGTTGTCTCCAGCGCGTTTCGACACACGGCCAAAGCTGTTTGCTTCCATCTGTTTAGAAACAGCTTTTGCAAAAAGTTTTATAAACTCTCCCTTAGGCGTATTTTGCTCAACTGAGATTACTTCGACGCAGGTATCTTGCTTGTATGGCATGTTTTTGTCTTCGTTTTATAATAGCGTTCAACAGACAACTTAGACGCTACTTGTATGGTTTGAAACATGGTACATGGTATATGAAACGGCGGAGGACGAAAGTTCAATTTCCACTACTTCCAGGGAATGTTCGTTGTTGGAAGGACTGGAACCGCATGCACTCTGCCTCGTGATGCCAAGTAAAGAGATACTTGGATGAGACGGAAAGGCTCCAGATGCTGGGAGGCTGTTAGCATCCGGAACAGCCAGCATAGCTCTGACTCTACATCTACCATTTCACATTTGAATGACACCACTGCCAGAGGATGACGCGGCGGCTAGTCAGCACTGGGTAGTCCATTAGGGCCAGTAAGTGGAGCTCGCATAGTATGTCACGATGACTACAAATCAGCAATTTTGGTCTCATCTCGCCATCAGCCTGCTTCGTCACATACCTCGTGCTAATGTAACCCATTCATGCATGCCCTGTTCCCGGGAACATTATATTCTATCCATAACGTCCGACAAAGAGTGGAGGTGGAAAATAACTGTGTCGTTGATCTAGGCGAATAGTTTCTCTGTGTTCATCAAATTGCTCAGTCAGTCTGCTCACTATTACGTTTTTATTTTTTTTTTACATTTTCTGTCATTCGTTTTCTGGCTGTTTTGATGTATTCATATAGACGAAAGAACGGGCGCGTGTTTGAGAAACAGGGAGGCGAGCGACAAAGTGAATTTGCGTGGCAGATTAATAGCTGTTGGCCTGCTATACTGGCCACCATGTCTGGTGTTTAGGCGGTTTTCCCTATTTTGTCTCTAAAACATTTGTTGTGATTTCCTTCCCCACCTCAGAAATCCAACGTATATTCCGTCAGAACAAGACACACATTTCATAGGTATCACTTCTGTGACAAAGGGAACAATGAGTTACGCTTCGGATTAGAGAATTAATATAAATGGAATTGGGAGGTTGTGGCTGGGCAATTTTCCACTAGTGAGACATTGACGCTGTTGGGGAGAATGCAGAAGGAAACAAAAAGACTGTTTTATGCTGACGACAATCCTTTCCTATGTTGTTGTAATCCGTGTACACAGTATATACTGTATTTAAGTACGCTGGATATTATTTAACAAACACGAAGCTTTCCCTGTCCAAGTTTGTCCTTTCTACTGGACTCACGGATCCAGGTTTTCTATTCCTAAACGAGGTACTGCATGTCTCTCTTGCATTTCACATCTTTTAATTAGCATTTCTGTCTTCTTAGCCATTTACTCTCTCAACTTCGTTTGTCACTTTTCTCCCGTTTCATTCTTTTAGGTTCCTTTATGGAATAATATTTTAATTTTTTGTTTGCTGCTTCATACAGCTTCAGGAGCATATCTCGAAATTCATTATATACCACCCAATCCACTTTATTGATACAGAAAATAAATGTGGATTCAGCGGATGCCACGAAGTCTGCACACCTTATGACAGTGTTAGGAATGACGTACGCTTTTAGGAACATATGGCTGGAAAATTAATTTTGTTCCGGCTGGTCGCATTGTATAGACGTTCCATCATAAAACACTACTTGTATAACGAGCTCACCGGGCCTTATGCCTTTTTAGAGCTAACAACGATGACTGCAATTTGACATTAAATCTAATAATATTCATACTTGAGAGTACTGTGAATTTTTAAAATGAAGATTCGTAACGTTAAATACAATGTATAGCTGAAATTTGTTACTTTGTACTTTATCAGCTTCCTCTGTATTTTCTTCGGTTTGATGGTAAGCAATACTTTTTCAGCTGAACAACTCTTCCTTAGTTTCTTACTCAAAAAAAGCCGAAGACAATGTAATTAGATCATAAATTTCGTAGTAGGATGAAAACTTACCTGTGAATATGTCGTTAACACAGAAAGGCTAATGACAACGCAGGCCACAACTGTTTTTTGGGTTCAACAAATTCAAACGTGTTTGATAATTTTTATATTCCCTGTTCCACACTAAAAGCTTTAACAAATTAAGTCACAAAAACCTAATGGCAATTTGTTAAGTAGACTTGAGAGAAGTTCCACAATTTGCAATCAAAGTAGAGACCGTTTACATACGACAAGAGATTTCCAGCACATTTTTAAGGAACTCTGACGTGACTCGGTCGCATTGGTTCGTTTCCCTCAGAGGTAATTCCCTCCAGCCGAAGCGACAGTTTCCATTCTCCACCGGCCGCGCCAGCAGACGGGGGACCCGCTGCGTGTTATCAGTATTGGACACGGAGCCAATATTGGGCAGTGATCGTAAAAGCAGCGTAACATCTCTTCCTGATTGCGTCCCGCCGAGATTGCATCTCTACGCCGGGGCGTCAACGTTTATTATACACAAGGTGACGCGCACTGAGGAATCCACTTCGATGGAACAGATTTGAGCGAAAAGGGCCACCAGAAAGCAAAATAATTCTTCCGAAACATTTGCGTAATTCGAGGTCTTACTTACGCGTATAAATATATACTTTGCACGGTTATATCATTCGTTGAGAAATATGTATACGTTTGTGAAGTACACTCGATACAATGAATTAGCGCGAGTGCTTATGACATGTGCATTATGCACAGACGCCAACGTGAGACAACAGAAGACGTTACACAGACCGATGATATACCAACTGAAAACTCACGCGATTTACGTGAGTTAGCCTCTGTAGTAGATTTATGCTCATGAATCAGCGTGATTCAAGTAAGCAACATTTCGACTTTTTTTGATCCATGCAAACATTATTACGGTGTGGCTATTTCGTTCTGCTGTCTTCAAACAACAACGGGATCCTCATACTTAAGTCGCTACTTCTTAACTATTTAACAATCGTAATTTTTGAAACTCTTAAGTGGAAGAAGACATGTGATGTAAAATTCCGTATTTGAGCATAACATTTCGGCTTTTGTTTATCCATGTCACTCACTGTATTCTCTGATTGTACTGAGACCCATTATACACACAATGGCTACTTTCTGGTTTATTTACAACAGCTTCTTTTGTTGTAAAAAAGATGAAGGTTAGTTTTTAAGTCTCGTTGACGACGATATCTTTAGCGACTAATGGAGAAGAAAATCGGTTGTGTCCTTTCGGAGAAAATATACCGAAATACGCACTGAGCTGTTCTGGAAAGTCAGTGTCAGTCTAAATGTGGTTGGTTGGAAAGGGATTTGAACGGCCAACATCCAGAATGCGATTCCAGTGTCTTACAACTGCGGCATCTCACTCAGTCTTGTGCTGCGGTTCCTGCGTGGCGTGCCGTGTTCGTTCACAATCACGACCGACAGATCTTCGAGAGGTGGGTATGACACGGAAGAGAAAAATGCTAATGTTAACCTCGGAATCGTTAAGAGATGCAGAAAAGACATTGTCAGGTAGCTTTTTATCGATAGGAACTGAATCTGTATACCAGACAGTGCTAGCACAGTAGACGAAACGAATGTCTGCTGTCACTTATCTGGAAGACTGAAGTGTTTCATTGATGGAACATGTACAGAATGCCATACGCCTGACAGAAATTAAAATTTACTCCCCGCATCTTCGTGAATGCTTATGCCATTCCGTTACTTCATCGATATTATTGATTGTTGAGCTCCGTGGTTGTGAATTACATTACATGAGTCATCCAATAAGTAGGTTTCCCTATTTTTTCCTCTGCAAAAAATACTTTGCTCGTGACATGAGAGGAGTGGCCAATCTGACTAGTGTGTGTTGACAACGCTCACACCAGGTTACGATGAATGTCAAAGTGCATTGGCAGCCCGATGCCAGCTACACTATGAGATCAAAAGTATCCGGACACCCAAAAACATACGTTTTTCATATTAGGTGCATTGTGCTGCCACCTACTGCCAGGTACTCCATATCAGCGACCTCAGTAGTCATTAGACATCGTGAGAGAACAGAATGGGGCGCTCCGCGGAACTCACGGACTTCGAACGTGGTCAGGCAATTGGGTGTCACTTGTATCATACGTCTGTACGCGAGATTTCCACACCCCTAAACATCCCTAGGTCTACTGCTTCCTGTGTGATAGTGAAGTGGGAACGTGAAGGGACACGTACAGCGCAAAAGCGTACAGGCCGACCTCATGTGTTGACTGACAGAGACAGTCGACAGTTAAAGAGAGTCGTAATATGTAATAGGCAGACTTCTATCCAGACCATCATTCAGGAATTCTAAACTGCATCAGGATGCACTGCAAGTACTGTGATAGTTAGACGGGAGATGAGAAAACTTGGATTTCACGGTCGAGCGGCTGCTCATAAGCCACACACCACGCCGGTAAATACCAAACGACACCTCGCTTGGTGTATGGAGCGTAAACATTGGACGATTGAACAGTGGAAAAACGTTGTGTGGAGTGACGATCCACGGTCCTCAATGTGGCGATCCGATGGCAGGGTGTGGGTATGGCGAATGCCCGGTGAACGTCGTCTGCCACCGTGTGTAGTTCCAACGGTAAAATTCGGAGGCGGTGATGTTATAGTGTGGCCGTGTTTTCCATGGAGGGGGCTTGCACCCCTTGTTGTTTTGCGTGGCACTATCACAGCACAGGCCTACAATGATGTTTTAAGCACCTTCTTGCTACTCACTTTTGAAGAACAATTCGGGGATGGCAACTGCATCTTTTTTCAACACGACCGAGCACATGTTCATATTGGTTACACGACAATACCATCCCTGTAATGGACTGGTATGCACAGGTCCTGACCTGAATCCTATAGAACACTTTCGGGATGCTTTGGAACGCCGACTTCGTGCCAGGCCTCACCGACCGACACCGATACCTCTCCTCAGTGCACCACTCCGTCAAGAATGGGCTGCAATTCCCCAAAAAACCTTCCAGCACCTGACCGAACGAGAGTGGAAGTTGTCATCGAGGCCAAGGATGGGCCAACACCATATTGAATTCCAGCATTATTGATGGAGGACTGCCTCCCGCAAGCTGCCAAAGTTGATTGAATCGAGGTATAGTGATAGCTTCTGACTGTCAAAGAAGGTTGCCGTACGATTTGAAGAATGGCCGAGACACACTGAAGAGCCAAAGAAACTGTTACACCTTCCTAATATCGTGTAGGGCTCCCGCGAGCACGCAGAAGTGCCGCAATACGACATGGCATGGACTCGACTAATATCTGAAGTAATGCTGGAGGGAATTGGCACCATGAATCGTGCAGGGTGTCCATAAATCCGTAAGAGTACGAGGGGGTCAAGGTCACTTCTAAACAGCGCATTGAAAGGCATCCCATATATGTTCAATAATGTTCTTGTCAGTGAAATTTGGTGGCCAGCGGAAGTGATTAAATTCAGAAGGTGTTCCTGGAACCACTCTGTGGCAATTCTGGACGAGTGGGGACTCGCATTGTCGTGCTGGAATTGCCCAAGTCCGTCGGAGTGCACAATGGACATGAATGGTTGCAGTTGATCCTTGGACCATAAATATAATAGACTGGCACTGACGTCATTTTCGTGGCTCCAACATCTCTGGGCTAAAGTCACGTGAATGTTGGCAAAACATGGTTGTTTCGTGTTGCGCTTATGGCTGTACTCAGCGTTTTGTCCGGGGTAATGGCATTACATTTCACGTGTAAGTGTTTCTATGATAGTGGAGATGCGTTTATTGAAATCTGTTGAAGTGACTTTTATATGTTTCTTACACTTGAAATAGAGTATCACATAAATTAAAGTGTTGAAAGTGATTTCTGTAAAGTCAGACTCATATTACATTTTGGAAAGTATCTGTGATAATTCGGTTACAGAAGTAAGTATAACTGTTTCTCGTTCCTACTCATAGGTTCCCTAAGGATGAAAATCGAAGGCAGCTTTGGGTACAGGCCCTGAAACGGAAAAACCTTAAGCCATCTGCACAGACGCGCCTTTTTATATATGCAAGTGAGATTATAATACGGTAACAGCACCTATAGTCGACACATGAAGAGAATTTTTTTCGACCTTCTAATACTAATAAATAAATGTAGGCTCCAAAATTATTTTCTGAAACTTCAACGTCTCATCTTTCATCTAAAATATCATTTTTTTTAAAACCGATAGTTTAAACTTTTGTAAAAATAGTAGGAACTGAACCTTTGAAGTGTACCTAAAATTGATACTCTAAAATGGACCTGCTCCTAAAGTCGACAATTTTGGCACCTATAGTTGACATAATTCCCATATCCCATTTTCTTTTATAAGTGACTAGAGCTCAAAACGCGGCGAATCCAATGTTTAAAGTTTTGACACGAGCCCACTCTTAGTGTTTAAAAGAATTTTAACGACATTTTACTTTAATTGATAGTTTATAGTAATTTCGCCCAGCTGCCCACCAGAGGGTCGTTCGATTTATTTGATAGATTTTATAAATGGTACTGTGAACAAATCTAGGTCGAATGTAGTTCTGACATAATTTTTCGCAAATATAAAAGTAATTTTTGTTGGAAGCGTTTGACAGTCATTTGATAAATGTGGGTAAAATACGATACAAACATAGGATGGCAGACAGCTGATTTGAAATCCCGCCCCGTTTTGCCAACAGTCACGTGGTTTATGTTGGAGCCACACCAGTTCTGCAGCTTCTGCACAGCAAGGCCAGTCTACTAGTATCTATGGTCGAAGAGTTGATCAGACAGGATGCTTACGTACGTGTCACCTGTCACAGTAGTATCTAGACCTATCAAGAGTCCCATGTCACCCCAACTGCACAAGCCCCACACTATTACAGAGTCTCCACCAACTTGAACAGTCCCATGCTGACATGCAAGGTCCAAGGGTTCATGAGGTTGTCTCCATACCCGTACACGTCCATCCGCTCGATATAATTTGAAACAAGACTCGACAGACCATGCAACATTTTTCCAGTCATCAACACTCCAATGTCGGTGTTGAAGGGCTGAGGCGAGGCGTAAAGCTTTCTGTCGTGCAGTAATCTAGGGTACACGACCGGGCCTTCGGTTCCGAAAGCCCATATCGATTATGTTTCGTTGAATGGTTCGAACGTTGACACTTTTTGATGACACAGCATTGAAATCTGCAGCAATTTGCGGGAGGTTTGCACTTCCGTCACATTGAACGATTCTTTTCAGTCGTCATTGGTCCCGTTCTTGCAGGATCTTTTTCCGGCCGCAGCGATGTCGGAGATTTGATGTTTGACCGGGTTCCTGATGTTCACGGCACACTCGTGAAATGGTCTTACTGGAACATACCCACTTCACCGCTACCTCAGAGATGCCGTGTCCCTTCGCTCGTGTGCCGAATATAGCACCTCTTTCAAACTCACTTAAATGTTGATAACCTGGCATTGCAGCAGCAGTAACCGATGTAATAATTGCGCCAGACACTTGTCTTATATAGGCGTTGCCGACGGCAGCGCCGTATTTTGTCTGTTTACACATCTCTATATTTGAATATGCATACCTATACCAGTTTGTTGGGCGCTTCGGTGTAGCACGGTTGTTTATATCAGTACTAGAGTGGTGTTTACAGCAAGAGTTTCTTAGTCCGCAGCAATGACAGCTGTGCTGGAATTTGGGAAACAATGATGAACGAGAAGGTGGGAAATGCGCAGTGAGAGGCACAGCAGCTGTCGTTACCGCCCCCTTCAACCCTCGATTAGTGGTTCCGCGGAGTAGGACCTCAGACCGAACCGGCGGCTGCGAAGCTATCGATTTCCCCTCGCCACTGGAGCTCGCGTGGACGGCGCTGGAGAATTCGCGGGCGCGTTGGTCGGGGTGACGTTGAGGGAACTGGTGATGCGCTGTGGAAAAATGCCACTTTAGTCGGTGAAACTGGAGTTGTCCTTCGAGACGCTTTTGACGGAGTACTTGACTTCATGCGTTGCCTACTGTATTTATGTACGCATATTTTCTTTATCAGTTATTTATTTTACTGGCTTAGCGCCCCCTGCTTCGCTCACGTAGCCTATATGGAGTGCACAGGTCGTTTTCGTTTTTCTTTTATTGAATTCTTATATTGTTCACAAACTACAACACATTCTAAGCTTTTCACGCTAACGAAGGCCATATAAGCATAGCCTTTTCGCAATGTATTTCTGCCTACAAAGCAATTCCGGGCTGCTGGTGTCCAAGATTTTTGTTAATAATGTCTTTTGCGTTCTTGTGGTGATATTTCCATAGAAACTTTCATCCTCCAACACATATTTCTTTATATTTGATCGAGAAGTGAAATAGCAACTTTCATAGATTTAGCTTTAAAAATTTTATAACACGGTGAAATATTTCACTAAAAAATTTTCGTCCCCTATTTCACTCCCTTAGGAGTGTAATACGTTTCTCTTAATTTCTAACAGAGAAGGTGAATACAAATTTTCATCAAATTAGTTTTGAAAATGTTTCGATAATGAGATAATTTTATTCAACTTTTCATTCCCTGTTCCACAAGTTTGTAGGGTTGAATTTCCAAAAACAGTGAAACTCGTTTTTTTTAAATTTATAACAGAGATTAGATACCAGTTTTCATAGGTACAGTTTCAAAAATACTTTAGTGGTCCATTAACAACGAATTATTTTTTAAAAAAGTTCACCCACTATTTCACCCCCATGTGGGTTCAATTTCCAAAAATGCTGCAACACGTATTCCTTTAGTTCTGACCGAGAAACCAAATACCAATTTTCGTAGGTCTAGCATGAAAATTGCCTTAATAACAACATACTTCAATAAGCTTTCATCCCCTTAGAGGTTGAATTTACCAAAACGGTGACACAGTCTTTCTTTTTATTTCTAACAGAGAAGCCAAATACAAATTTTTATAGTTTCAGCTTTGAAAACGTTTGATAATGTAATAATTTCATACAACTTTTTATCCCCTATTTCACTCACTTATAGGGTTAAATGTCCAAAACCAATGGACACGTATTGTTTTTATTTCTAAGCGAGGTCAAATACCAGTTTTCATAGATATAGCTTCAAATATACTTCAGTGGTCCTTAAGCAACGATCTATTTTCAAAAAATAAAGTTCCTTTTCTTTTCTTGTTAACTTCTAACGGGAAATCACCTTCCAATTAACCGCAGTGAAGTCTGTGGTCATTTTCACTAATTACAACAGTCCTAGTTTGTATACACGACCTTAAAAGAAAGCAAATTACGAGTAGCAATAGCGTGTCACGGAAATCATAGTACTGCAATCTTTTCTCGCTTTACATAATTTTTCATGACCTACGAAACAAGGTAATTCTTTATTCCTAAGAGTACCTGAAATCCATCTGGTCTTTTCATATTTTTCCAGTTACAGACCATAAAATTTTACAGTAGATAATTAATTTCGCTATGTGATGACTGCCTTCAAGACCTAAGAAAATGGAAAATTGTTTTTTGTGCTCTGGGCTTGAAATGGGACATCACAGACCGAAATTAATAACCAAGTGTAAAATATTGTGGTCCGTAATTCGATTAAATACAAATAACCTTTCCAGGATCAGTGTGAATTTTGCTGCGACTATGTTGCAACACGCCTGTCGATTGATATTCACAGTAAGTGATTGCTAACCGGACGAGTATCTAACTGGCCGGGCGACGGATAGAAGTGGAGGTGTCTAATTTTAATATTAGTGACACTGCCAAAGGCGCCGCTGCGGTGATTCATATCAAGAAACCTGACTCCACTAATTTAACACGTGGCTGTCCTCTTTGACTAATGAAAACCCAGTAGTCTTTATGGACGTTGTAACGAGGCGAAATTTAGGTTTTCGGTGCATGATACACCA
This sequence comes from Schistocerca piceifrons, assembly GCF_021461385.2. Taxonomy (NCBI): domain Eukaryota; kingdom Metazoa; phylum Arthropoda; class Insecta; order Orthoptera; family Acrididae; genus Schistocerca; species Schistocerca piceifrons. Next base: position 589,917,522 of record NC_060141.1, read on the forward strand.
TGTGGCCGACAAACATGAGTCACATATTTCAAACTATTCCGTAAAATCTCCGGAAACGTCATTAAATGACGCTATATTCTGATTTTCTGGTAAGGAAAAGTAAGTTTGTCGCATTGTGTTTCATAGTTTCTTGAGATTCAGTAATATTTTGATGTGTGTTGTTGTTGTGGTCTTCAGTCCAGAGACGGGTTTGATGGAGCTCTCCATGCTACTCTATCCTGTGCAAGCTTCGTCATCTCCCATTACCTACTGCAACCTACATCCTTTTGAATCTGTTTAGTGTATTCATCTCTTGGTCTCCCTCAACGATTTTTACCTTCCGCGCTGCCCTCCAATACTAAATTGGTGATGCCTTGATGCCTCAGAATATACCCTACCAAGCGATCCCTTCTTCTAGTCAAGTTATGCCACAAATTCCTCTTCTCCCCAATTCTATTCAGTACCTCCTCATTAGTTATATGATCTACCCATCTAATCTTCAGAATTCTTCTGTAGCGCCACATTTCGAAAGTTTCTATTCTCCTCTTCTCTAAACTATTTATCGTCCACGTTTCACTTCCATACATGGCTACACTCCATACAAATACTTTATGAAAAGACTTCCTGACACTTAAACCTATACTCGATGTTAACAAATTTCTCTTCTTCAGAAACGCTTTCCTTGCTATTGCCAGTCTACATTTTATATCCTCTCTACTTCGACCATCATTAGTTATTTTGCTCCCCAAATAGCAAAACTCCTTTACTACTTTAAGTGTCTCTTTTCCTAATCTAATACCCCCGCCGTCACCCGAATTAATTCGACTGCATTTCATTAACTTCGTTTTGCTTTCGTTGATGTTCATCTTATATCCTCCTTTCAAGACACTGTCCATTCCGTTCAGCTGGTCTTCCAGGTCCTTTGCTGTCTCTGACAGAATTACAATGTCATCGGTGAACCTCAAAGTTTTAATTTCTTCTCCATGGATTTTCATTCCACTCCGAATTTTTCTTTTGTTTCCTCTACTGCTTGCTCAATATACAGATTGAATAACATCGGGGATAACTACAACCCTGCCTCACGCCCTTCCCAACCACTGCTTCCGATTCATGCCCCTCGACTCTTATAACTGCCATCTGGTTTCTGTACAAATTGTAAATAGCCTTTTTGCTCCCTGTACTTTACCCCTGCCACCTTCAGAATTTGAAAGAGAGTATTCCAGTCGACATTGTCAAAAGCTTTCTCGAAGTCTACAAATGCTAGAAACGTAGGTTTGCCTTTCCTTAATATATTTTCTAAGATAAGTCGTAGGGTCCGTTTGCCTCATGTGTTCCAACATTTCTACGGAATCCTAACTGATCTTCCCCGAGGTCGGCTTCTACCAGTTTTTCCATTCGTCTGTAAAGAATTCGTGTTAGTATTTTGCAGCCGTGGCTTATTAAACTGATAGTTCGGTAAGTTTCACATCTGTCAACCCCTGCTTTCTTTGGGATTTAGGAGTGTACAATGAATCGTTTTGTCGTGTGCTGGACCCAACCTGGAAATGTTTAGTGATCAGATCATACGTGTCTCGGGATAACTATCTTGTGGTACTCGACGATATTTACGCTTCTGGTAAAGCCTCGCTCAAGCGTGGTGAGCATTTGGTGTTTGACTAAAGGGTCACAGGTTAGCATCTGGGTGAACTGATACGAATGTGAACGGCGGTAAGCAACTAGTATCTTCAACGCAACAACCGTTAGAAAAGCACTGTGTTGTTGAGCTCAGCCATTTTGTTGACGAGTTAACTGGTTGTTTGCAAGTGAATAAGCGACGATAGAGAAGGAACTAAGTGTTCGCTGATGTTCGCTTACAAAAAATTATGAAGCGCAACAATATAATATCCTTCTGGCTCCCATGTTACGATTACGGAATTTCTTATTTAACAGTGATTTTAGTAGTTTCACCTGGCAGTCAGGAGGAGTTAAAGTAACCTCTTGGCCAATCTTTTGGGTAGGGAGTTGCACTTCTTGCGCCGCAGCAACATTTCTCGTGCGTTTATTTACATCCTGGAAGCCAAGAATCTCTAGCGCAGTCCAAATATTTATGACCCGTTAAATTAACTACGCGGAGTTGGCCTGTGACTTAGTGTACTAACTTTCCTAGGGATTACAGAGTTGGGTTTTATTTATGCCCGACAGTTCCGCAGTTCTGCACACTGCTGTTAGCTGGCAAAGAGTACAGGGCGCGTAATTTGCCCCTCGTGGAGCAGAGCACGAGGAAACGTAACTACTCGTCGACATACATCTTGTTTAATCCGCCCTCTTCGAGGTTCCAGGCCTACGGGCGGATATGACGGCTTAAGGAGAGGACACGTCGAAGAGAAGCAGTAATCACAAATGCTCGACTGCATTTACTGCTCTAAACCTGTAATATAACGTCCACGTGTTTGAAGTTAATGCATTTACCATTAAATAGGCGTGCAGCATCCCATCGACATGAGCTAGTAATTTACTGGCAGTGAGCAGCAACTGCTATCGTAAAACCGAGACTTGAACCTGGATTCCTACACTATTCGGTCGACCCTGTTACCGCCTTTCTTAATGCAAGTCTTACACCTTCAGGACGTCAATATAGCTCTCCTATTGCCACAGACATCTACACCCGAGGTACGCTAATCTTACGCAAATTGCATAGATGAAACGAATCGAACAGTAAGACGATCTCAATGCAAACCTGGCAGCATTGTGGTGTTCTGACAAGCAGTATCCTTTATGTTACGTTTTATCGGTAACAAAGCTTTTCATTGGCTCCTTGAATGGCTGCAGCGATAACTGAGTGTAGACGGCGCATTCAATGGCATTTCAAAGCTACTATGGCCGTTGGTAGGGAAGTTTTAATCTGTCGAGTATTTTGCATCCACTAGCAACATCGTTCCAAATTCTGGTAAACAATAAAGTCAGAGAATATCAGTTGAGGGGTCTTTAATGTTGCTGGTATATCTACCTAGACGGCTACTGATACTATATTAATAATTTTTGGGTTATATCTATGTGCAATTGCAAGAAAACGAAAATCGTCTGTCCAGCACACTTGCCTTAATTTATTTGAGCGCCTTCAATAGCCTGAGCTATACGAAGATGCTCACTTAAATACAACATTTTTAGTTAACATATTGCGTTTCTGTACGTATAAGCTACAAAGAAATCTGGTTCTGGCACCTCCTTGCTCAATACATATGCTTCATTAATTGAAGAAAGCAAGTAACAAATAACGACCAAATAATTGTTATCAACAAATTATTGATAAACATAACGAAAGTTATAACAGTTACAACACACACACACACACACACACACACACACACACACACACACACGCATACGCCTACACACACATAAACACACACCTTCGTTATAAAGTTACCTTTCCTGGCAAGACAGGACTATCAGCCACCTCTTCCATCTAACGTCATTTAACGTATTTTACGAGGACGTGAGAAAAAGCATTGCCTCCGAATTCTTTATGTGAAACTCTTTAGTTTGATAGATAAAAAGATCTTTATTAACATTCTACATCTTTATTTTTCATGTCTACATATTTATTTCTATACACAGTCACTCTAGTGAGGAACACATTTCTCCCAACGACAGACCAGTTTATCATATCAAATTGAAGTCATCGAAAGTGTTCTTTGTAAGTTTTGGAAACAGTCGGGACTGTATGGAGAATAATTGATGACAGTGAACCCTAGGTGTCGGCTTGTTGCAGATGTCGCAAGGCTCGTTTGTGGTCTGCTGAAGTGATGATGCCGTGTGTGGAGGGACTCTTCGAAGTCAAAACTGGCATTACTTTTCAGAACGCCCTGTACATAACGTACATAACGAAATAGATGTCTATTCACTTACATTTAATATATCATACAACACTTAGAAATAACTTCAACGTAGTATAGTAGATGTAAGAAAAAATATCGGAGTTTGTGGAAGCACATATCTTGATATGCTTGAGAACTCGATTCGAATGACTTTATTTACCAACAGGATGGGCCACGTTGGCATCTGGAAGTGCGGGAATTTTTAAATCAAAGGATTACTAAACGTGGGACGGTCGCACTGGACCAAATGATTCAGCCTTACATTAATGGCCTCCATGGTCACCGGATCTGACTGTATGTGATTATTTCTTGTGTGAGTTTTTATAACTCTGGAGACACTGTTTATGTGCCTCCATTACCAACAACAAAGAACGAACTGAGACATCGCACAACAGCAGCTGTGGAAGCTGTAACTCAAGACATGTTCGCTGCAATGTGGGAACATTTTTGAATACTGCATTGAATATGCCGTGCATCTCAATGGGGCATACTGAATACCTATGGAAAGGTTGTTGTTGTTGTGGTCTTCAGTATTGAGAGTGGTTTGATGCAGCTCTCCATGCTACTCTATCCCGTGCAAGCTTCTTCATCTCCCAGTACCTACTGCAGCCTACATCCTTCTGAATCTGCTTAGTGTATTCATCTCTTGGTCTCCCTCAACGATTTTTACCCTCCACGCTGCCCTCCAATACTAAATTGGTGATCCCTTGATGCCTCAGAACATGTCCTACCAACCGATCCCCTCTTCTAGTCACGTTGTGCCACAAACTTCTCTTCTCCCCAATCCTATTCAATACCTCCTCATTAGCTATGTGATTTACCCATCTAATCTTCAGCATTCTTCTGTAGCACTATGGGAAGGTATGAAAAAAAATTCTTTTTTTTAATTTCTCGTTCATTAAAAGCAAAATTCATTGTATATGTTTATTAGTTTCAGAAATACAGAAGTGCCAAATAAATCGAAATCCTTTTTGATACATCCTGTATTTTCACCGCGGCAGAAGGAGGGGGAGGATTGCAGCCCTGTCGATCCGGGACGCTTTTACAACCGGGGAGCATTCCCTGTACTCATTTGACAGTAGACTGTGAGGACCTGGACCCTTTCTGAAGGAACTGAAACAAGAGAGAGAAAAAGTTCCTGTCCATTTCTGAGATTGAATCCGGGGAGTCCAGGGCGAAAATCTAATGCTCCACCCGCTAGAGCACACAACATAACCACCAACCTTTACTATGGTATCAGCTATGTCCGGCAAAATGTGGTGAGGACTTTGCGTTTCTGTTACCACGAGTCAATCGTTTCCGTGGGGGCACTAGTTGAAATTATACCTGCGGTGTTTTAACGCCTCGTCGTGCGGCGGCAGATAACGACAGTGACAGGTAGTGGACGAGCGCGCTGGTGGCCCGGGAGCCGACGAAACGGCCGCGGGTACAGAGTTAATCGGTATTTCACGCCGCGTGGCAGTCGGCGCATGCGCAGTGCGCGATAAGCGATCGCTCGCGCCGGGCGGCTGACAGCTGACTGGCGCGGCCTGCTCCGTCGCGCCGAGTCGGACAGAGCGCGTTAATCAGCGACCGACCGGCCGTCGTGACGAAGTGAATAATAATCCCCGCGGAGAGCGAGGAAAAGCGAACAAAAATGCGCGCCGCGAGGAAGGGGTAAATAAAGACGGAGCGTCCGGCAGCGATGATGCGGCCTCTCGTCGATTTTTGGTGCCGTCATGGTAGCTGATTGCGAAGACAGTCCCCCCCCCCACCTCGCCACTCCAACCACCCCTCCCCCCCCCACCAACCTCTTATCCCAGGACCGCGTGCTGTGCAGTGCTGACGGCATACCGAAGCGACTCCTAAAAACTAATTACGGGGGACTTTTCATCTCCTTATAGTCGCTTCGCTAATTACACACACCTTGAGCCAAATATGGTTCGGTCGGCAATTAACTGCACTTCGGAGATCGTTTCGCCGCGAATCCGTCCCGACAGAACTCCTTTTGGAGACGTTCAAGGAGTGATAAAAAGTGCTAAATGCGTGGATAACGACACTGAAAAGAAATTACACCACATTTTGGAGCTGGTTTACAGTTTTAATTAAGCGAGCATGTGGCAATACCATCTCAAAAAGAGTGAAGTAACATACTTGTTGTTGGAAGAAGAAAAAAACTGAAGATCTTCTGTATCATAAACCTTATGCAAATGCCGCTCTGTTAAATGTTTCTGTGCTTTCGTGAAACTTTTTATTTACGTGCATGAAAGTCGGCCCAGAAACCGTCATGAATACCGCAAAGCATGCTTCTACGATACTTGTCCACTTCCAGAACTATGTTTCTGACTTGCTGCGCACGTATACTTCGGCTGTCAAAATTACTGGAACGTACTCACTTTTTTTGAGTTCCTTAAGTTCACGAAATTTTCTTTTTTTTTTTTTTTAATTATTAAACACAACTGAATTCGGCCATAGTGTCTCCTTAGTGAACTATTTGATACAACAAAATAACCACCAATTAAGGGGAGCTACAGAGACACACACGAAAATTTCATTTGAAGTACGAAGGGCTATGAGGCTAGAAACCTAAAAGTATTGCAGATCCCATGTACAGGTGAGAAAAACAGCTAGCTGGAAATGTGAATCTTGTAATTCTCTCTCTCGGTTAACACATAATTGTCAAGAAAATATTTGGGAATGAAGCATGTAGAGATAATCTAGGAGCGAGGAGTTTCTAGTCTATTACCTAGAGAATCTGTCTAACAAGGGTCCACACATAGCAAGCAATTCATAAACAAATATTCCTCACCTACCGACTACCGAGTAAAGTACATGTACTTTAGTTCTTCTGCATGTTGCCATGGTTTTTAGTCCGATGACTAGTTCGATATAATGCTCCACACCAGACTATCACACGCAAGCGCTCTGTATTTCTAGAACTACTGATCTAGCTGTGGTGTCACTCTACATTGTTTTTCTCATGCATGAAGGAAAGAAAGAGTTTTTATTTATGATTGGCGTCAGGTGAATTCAGTTCAGTCAGCTAAGAACTCCACCGCCAAGGAAGATCCATCACCACGCTTTAAAATCATATTTACGTAGCGTGCAACGTTCTTTACCAAAGACAAAATTCTTAAGAAGCAGAGCATAGGCTACCAAGAATGTTGGGCACGGCAGATCAATATAAAAAATAAACAGAACAGTACTACCTTAAATGTGAAATAGTACCTGTCCTCTGTTGATGCGTTCGACACTAAACTACTTTTGATCAAACTCTCAAAATCATGTGATATTTCACGTGTATATACGTTCTAGCTACTGAACCTGGCCGGCCGAAGTGGCCGCGCGGTTCTGGCGCTGCAGTCTGGAACCGCGAGACCGCTACGGTCGCAGGTTCGAATCCTGCCTCGGGCATGGATGTGTGTGATGTCCTTAGGTTAGTTAGGTTTAACTAGTTCTAAGTTCTAGGGGACTAGTGACCTCAGCAGTTGAGTCCCATAGTGCTCAGAGCCATTACTGAACCTGAATAACAGAACAGCTTTCAGTTGAACTGCTGAATAAATTATGTTTCCTTCCCATTTTTCAAACAGATAAATGGAGAATGATTCCTCGTAAGTCAACGATTTCATTTATCATTTTTACTGTCACCCTGGAAGCATTATGTAGGGAGCTAAAAGTTATTCATACATTCCTCCTGAAACGCAGTTCTTGACATTATTTAATTACTTTTCCTGGACATATATGGCATATATTTTCCTTTCGTCTATCTGACAGTTAAAATTTTTCACACATCCTTTGACACTCGTCCACATGTCATGCAACACTTTAATCATCCTTATTCATTTACACACAGATACAACATTGCTTCGTTGTTTCTCAAGTCAATATGGCGCTTTCTGTTGCCTGCGGTCACCAGTCTGACGTGGTATGCATACACAGTATTTTTTATGGTTAATGTCTTGCTTATTTATCATACGTTTGCGGCTGAAGTGCTTCGTATCCGTATGAAGTAGTTGCAACACTCAACATCTTTTCTTGTATGTGACTTCTTTGGGAGCGGTGTGGGTGAGTGCAAATGAAAAACCCCTCCGTCCCGAGGTTCGAGTCCTGCCTCGGGCATGGGGGTGTGTGTTTTTCTTAGCATAATTTAGTTTAAGTAGTGTGTAAGTCTAGCGAACGATGACCTAAGCAGTTTGGTCCCTTAGGAATTCACACACATTTGACATTTTTGAAAATGATAAAAGTACTGAAGTTTAATTTTAGATCGTTCCTTTCACTGGAAAAGTATGTGTGACAGTTATGACATATACTTTATAGACAAGAAACATGGACTGAAGATGTGGTGCTTCAGGTAAAAATTCTTAACCAAAACCACACTGACGTCGTCGAACTGACTTAACATTCTGTAGCGGTCAGAGACAACATTGTTTGGATGTACATGTTTTCAGTTTCATTTCTTGTACGGAACATTAGTATCTTGAAACTCATGGACTACTTAACATCCTGTTTTTAGCTTCACATCTTGAATATCATGTGCACTGAACACAGTGTTTTTAGTTTTCAGAGGCCCCTGCTCAAATCCGCGCTAAATTAATAAGAACTGGAGCGTATCACGAAATGTCATTTACTTAGCAGTTAAGGAAGTCATATGCAGTGTCAGCCGTACACCACACGATTTCACTGTTTCTAACTCTTCGAAAACAGCTGACTGGAGACTCGTTCGGTCTCTTCTAACAAACTGTACATGGATACTACGAGTACAACATAGTCTGGATAGGTGGCTAAGTGCATATAACAAATTCAAAAATATATGATTCAGTCCCCAGTTCGCCCTGAGATTTTTCCCTGTCACTGATCACTTATCTCACTTCTACCAATGACCTTCCAACGCGATGTATGGCAAGTTGCACAGCGATTAGTAGTCGACGTTAGTTTATAGGTCCTTCTACAACTGTCTATGTGTCGGTCAGTTCAGTGGTCGAAGGAAGACGATATCACACCACATGAAATAGGCCGCTCCAAAGCTTCCATCGGGTAGCGGTCGGCTTTAGTTAGTATAATGTTTTATTACATTCTATCAATAAACATTGCTTTTGCTGAAGGGAAGTTTTGATGTTGCAACACTGTTATTCTGAGCTGCAAGATCTTTTTTTCCTGAATGTAATTCATTCAGTTAATATCCATTACGCGAAGATCACAAGCATTCTACTGCACGAGCTAAACTACATTCCAATGTAACTGCCATATCAACTAACACGTGTGTGGACACAAACAAATACTATGCTTAGAACCTTAAATCTATGGTAAGATTACCGGTATATCTTTAAATGTCATGCGGCTAAAAAGATTAACATACGTTTATAAATTGTCACTTCATCCGCTGGGAACATAATCTATAAACAGCAGGTGACTGTTATTCACATTTCACTAGACACAACTGTAAACAAGTATTTTGGATGCAAGCACGTAGTAGTTTGGAACGCACTGGGCTAATAGTAAAAAGCATTTGATCAAATATTATTTTTACACATTTCGTGAGGAGCTGTCGCCTTCAGCATTCTTTCCTGTAGGCATGAACTGCTGTTTCATATTTTGCGTATTTCTCCATTGAGAAAAGCACAACATAATTTTTTACCACAGTTTCTCATGAACGTTTCCGTGACTGTACACGTTCATCAGTGCATAGCCCTATGTTTTGCTGCAAATCATAATTAATGTTGAATAAAAATGCACATAGGTTAGGAACATAATCACCACTCACGGAACTCTTTCTTCGAAACCGTATTCTTAATAGCATGTGGGGTTGTTGATGTTTCCGAATAACAAAATGCGCTGTTAAGGTATAAGTTAATATAATGACTATAATCCTAACCTGCATGTATTTTTATCCAACTGCTCTTTCGATTTGCAGTAAAATAAACAGCAAATAACTTATGGCAGTGCCAAATAACGACAATAACTTTCAAACATCGATCACTATGGTCGATCGCAGAAGACCACAGTGTGGTTTTATCGGTTTCGCTAAGTGATGGCCGTCTTCAGACCACTGTTAATTCAAGACGTTAGTTTAGAAAATCACAACAGATTCTGTTGCAGGTGCACGTCGCAGTATACTTTGACACTTGAATTTAACAGCGACCTGCAGACGGTAATTACTTGTCCAAACAGGTAACCTTATTAATATCAGTAAGTTGAAGACTGACAGTAAAATGTTTTAATTCCTTACGTGGTATGAAGGCAAGAAATTTCAGTATTTTAATACCGGCATAACAAATAAGAACAACTTTTGTAACCGGTAATGATCAGACGTTTCCATATCTGGAAAAACAAAATAATAAATATATTACTCGCGTGTAGCAATTTATTCCAAGAATTTACATAGACGCGTTGCGCATCTACGTGTTTCAAATGGTTCAAATGGCTCTAAGTACTATGGGACGTAACATCTGAGGTCATCAGTCCCCTAGACTTAGAACTACTTAAACCTAGCTAACCTAAGGACATCACACACATCCATGACCGAGGCAGGATTCGAACCTGCGACCGAAGCAGCAGCGCGGTTCCGGACTGAAGCGCCTAGAACCGCTCGGCCACAGCAGCCGGCATCTATGTGTTTCCAACCGGGCAATTCTACAACATCACACAATACTGGAAAAAAGGGGGTCCACCTTTCATTCAAACTACAGAGGTTGAAGATAGCGGAGTGTATGAATGGAACCTCGATTTTTTTCCTCGATGCAGCATATTACTAAACCCGGCATGTAGATCATCTAACTGGACCTCAAAATCGACGCTTTAGGGACAGTTTCATGACAAACGGCAAAGAAACTGACATTTAGGGAGATCCTACAGTAAATGACACAACATTAAATTAATTACCCCAAACGTACAGTAGTACTGGACACAAATTGTTTATAAAGTTGTGAAGAAAACAAAATCAGAATGCTCAACTCCGTTTTCAAATGTTTCTTTACTACGGAGAAGCCAGGAGTCTTTCTTCAATTTAATTCTCGTGCCACTAAAAATATGAGTGAAACAGATAATAGTGTCAGTGATGTTAAGAAACAGCTGAAATCTTTAAAACTGAAAAAAGCTAATTAGCCCAATGGAATCCCTGACCGATTCGATTCTCAATTTGCGACTGAGTTCGCTCCACTTATAACCACAATATACGTGGATCCCTCGAAGAGAAAACCTTGTCCAGTAGTTGGAATAAAGCACAAGTCGCAACCGTCTACAAGAACGGTATATACGTCATCCACGAAACTGCCGTCCAATGACCTTGACATTTATTTGCTGTATTGAATTCAGACTTAATGAGGTATCTCGAACAGGTGGACTCCTTCATGCCCAATAGATTCCGGAAACATCGGTCACGTTAAACCCAACTCACACTTTCCTCAGATGACGTACCGAAATCCATGGGTCAAGGTGCACTCAGAATTCCAAGAATTTACATTGACGCATTGCACATTTATGTGTTTCAAATGGTACAAATGGCTCTAAGTAGTATGGGACGTAACATCTGAGGTCATCAGTCCCCTAGACTTAGAACTACTTAAACCTAACTAACCTAAGGACATCACACACATCCATGCCCGAGCCAGGATTCGAACCTGCGACCGCAACAGCAGCGCAGTTCCGCACAGAAGCGCCTAGAACCGCTCGGCCACAGCGGCTGGCATCTATGTGTTTCCAATTGGAAAATTCTACAATATTACACAATACTGGAAAAAAGGGGGTCGACTTTTCCTTCAAACTGCTTTTTTTTAAAAAAAAATGCATTTGACTCATTACCTCGTCTACGTTTATTATCAAAAGTACGATCGTCTGGCGTTTCAGACGAAATTTGTGACTGCACTGAGGGTTTCATTGGTAGGAAGGACACAGCAAGTTATACCGGTACTGGATAGAGAATCTTAATCAGATGTAAGGGTAACTTCGGGTGTGGCCGAGGGAGGAGTATCGCTGTCCGTGTTGTGTATCAATGAACTCGGACAATACTAATAACATAAATTTTTTCGGATAATGAAGTACTGCCTGAAAGAAGTTGCACAGATATTCAGTCAGATCTTGCTAAGATTTCCAAGAGGTGAAAATATTGGTAGGTTCCATCGGGTAGCGGACGGCTTTAGTTACTATGTTTTATTACATTATCTCATAAACATTACTTTTGCTGAGGGGAAGTTTCGATGTTGCAACACTATTATTCTGAGCTGTAAGATCTTTTTTTTCCTGAATACAGTTCATTCAGTTAACATCCATTACGTGAAGATCACAAAACGAAGCGACATATTATCCTACACTATAATACAATGCGTCACAATTGGAGTCGGCCATTTCATACAAGTACCTAGATGTAACAATTTGTATTGATTTGAAATTGAACGATCAGGTAGCCTCAGTCGTACGTCAAACAGGTATCAGTCAGCGGTTCACTGGTTGAACACTAGAGAAACGCTATATGTCTGCAAAGAACATGGCAAACGAAACATCCGTGCGAACCATCCTGAAGTATTGAAACATTCGTACGACCTATTACCCAAGTGTGTGGGATCTGTACCACATAGAATTGAACGAACAGAAAGGACAGCACGAGTCTAATAAAAAGAAGAGTGTAACAGAGATACCGGAGAAAGTGAATTAGCAGGCGCTAACATAAAGATGCAAACTATCACGCGGAAACCTACTTCGAAAGGTTTTAGAACCAACTTTACGTGTTGAATCTAAGAATGCATAAACCCTTACATATCGTTCCCAAAGGTATTGCTAAGACAAGATTAAACGTACCACAGCGCGCGCAGAGATCTTTTAAACAGTCATTTTTCCCAGGCTCCGCACGTGAATGAGAAGGGAGAAAGCCGAAATAACTGTTCCAGTGGAACGTACCCTCTGCCACGCACTTTTAATTTGTAAAGTATAGATACAGATGTAGAGCCAAATTAGAATTCGTGCCCTGTTTAGAAATTCGTTGTCACATCTGCGCTGCGTCTCTGCCCACGAGCAGCCCCGCGAACAGCTGAGCGGTCAAGAGCGCCACTTTCCGATCGGCGGAGAGGTCGGGAACTACGTGGTCAGCGCACGCTCTAATGATGGGTTTCGGCTCTGCTGGCCGCACTCAAAAGTCGCCTACAGATCTGAACACGCAGTCAGCCCTTTCCTTCTGGAAGAAACACGCTTAGACTCCCATTCACATATTCTTATTCCCCGAAGAAGCAGTTTCTCATCGATCACTTCATTTTCCTCACCATTGGTATCCAAATTTCAATGAAGCCTGTGTTTCAATAAACACGTCACCGCTATCAGAAGACTTTATCCCCCCCCCCCCCCCCCCAACCAGCCCTTGCCTGTGGTGCGTCATCTTCGTGCCGACTTTTTATTGCAGTGTTCCCAGTGATTGTTAAGTGTTGTGCGTCTTTTCCGAAGTGTTGCGAACGGGCATCATGCTGTCGCCGGGTGTGATTTTTAAATCTCTTGTGAAAAGAATCCAGACTGTCGCCGTGTTTTTTAATTGTCTATCTACTATTTTCGCTGTCTGCTTCCTGTGTATTATATCATCATCGCCAACCGTTTGTTTTATGTTTCAACTTTCCACAATTTTCCGCCATTTTACACTTTACGTCACCGTTTTATAGCCTGTTTTTATTGTTTCTTATCTTCTTATGTTTAAAAAATTCTGTAGGCTGAAGAGCGGCGTACTAAGCTGCTGCCAATAAAGGGAAAAAAACAGAAGACTGCAGTAACTAATAGACAGTGACTGGGGCAGCAGTTGTGTTTAATCTTGAGTATATTGTTTTATCGTTCACTGTCGCCAAACACTGCCTACACCCAGTAAAATTTACACCTGATCCAACGATGAATGAAGGGCAACTCATTCGTTTCTGCCACGCTTCAATACTGCCCAGTTCAGTCCACATGACAAACTATTTCTTTCATCAGTTTGTGTTCCGAATAGGCAACAATACAAAATATCGATTTTTGATAAATAGTGAGACACCAAAAACAGAACACCTGCTAGCACATTGTCTTCCGATGGAGATTCTCAGAGAAAAATGTACAGCCCAGAGCTTTCACTTCACAATGCATGCAAGTCCTAACTACGTGATGTTGCAAGTGGCTTGAAAATTTTTTCCGTATATACACACGTTACTGAATTACGGGCTGCCAAATGAGAATACCACACATCATGGGCTGTTCGATAGTTTTATAATTTAGCATTTTCCTAAGATGATGGAAACGTCACAGAGAGATGTTATACAAGCGGTGAAATACCTCCATTACGTACCCGTCAAAAAATTTCTTCGTAAAAAAAGGGAAATATACAGGCTAATATCTCATTACGGATAATATTCAAGAACTGGAACCGAAATTACTATTACGCTTGCAACGTCAATAACTACTTCGTTCAGTTTCTTGACAAGCCTGAAAACGAAGCAAGTATCATACAACGGAAATTACCAGCACTAGTTTTTAACAAAATTATAGCAGGAATTCACAGTTTCTTTCGAAACCTCAAAGAGCTGGCTCCTATAACAGGAATATCGTTAACAGTCAGTCTTAATATATATATATATATATATATATATATATATATATGCTGATAAAATAAACTACAAGAAATTATTCCAGTATCCTGCTGTTATGACAATTTCGATTTAGCACGTTGCTGGATTATTTGGTTCCACTTGTGCAAAACGCGTGCTTGCTGCATAACAAAATTTTTGTTACAACTAAGTAACATGGCATTGGAACTGGTTTTCTTTAAAAAACTTGAATTTCCTCTAACAGCTCATAGAGTTTCTAACAGTTCTGTTGCTTCAAATGACGACAAAAAAATAATTTCGCAGAGTCATAACATTGAATGTTGGTATATACACAGTGCTTATAGCTTCAAGATAGTAAATAACTAAACTACCGGAGTAACATTAATTAGCGAAAACATTCTGCGCGGCGTCCGTTTTCACTTTCATCTCCCGATAGAGATCCAGTAGTACAGAGCACCGCCACGCCACAGTAGCTACGAGCATTGATCACGCTAAATTAGACCTGAAGTATGATTTTACGGTATAACATTCCAGACGAGAAAGGCGTTTCATAAACACTTATGAACGGACTAACATCTGACAACGTTACAACGGTTGTAAATATTTTTTGTTTTCAGATTCATGTGGATGGTGTATCCATT
Organism: Schistocerca piceifrons; assembly: GCF_021461385.2. Taxonomy (NCBI): domain Eukaryota; kingdom Metazoa; phylum Arthropoda; class Insecta; order Orthoptera; family Acrididae; genus Schistocerca; species Schistocerca piceifrons. The sequence goes on from NC_060141.1 coordinate 589,932,522, forward strand.
TATAAAAAGTTATGTATTTAGCACAACCTTTCTTTCAAAAAAGTAGGATAGAGAAATTGCTTCCTATCAACAAAATTGTTCTTAATCTAGTATATGAGAAAAACAAACCGCGCCGGGCAACAGCTACTTGATTCTCACCTTCATATGTCATTCCACGACTAGCTCAAGTCGCCGCATGCGGATCCCACTCGCATACGCAGACCGGGGGGAGCCCAGCATACACTGTGTGGCACAGGCAGCAGAGTCCGACGCACCGACCGGCGGGCACCACAGACAGAACACACGATGTTACCGCCCTGACGGCTGGGCGCCTACTGAAGCATCGGCCCGCATCCTCGCGCGGCGTGGGACGCGTCTCCCGGCTAGGACGCCCCTGGTGGTCAACCAGGCAACTACTTGCTGTGCGTGGGCGCTGTTGTAACACGCACTGGAACGCTGCGTGAGCAGGGTCTCCCCTAACCTGGTATCGCCGTTAAAAATCCGGACCAGGTGGCGCAGGTGGTAGTCACTGGACACGTATCCCGCGTGGCTGAGACACTATTCCTTACCGCTCAGCTGTATTTAGGTTCTAATGGGGTTCCCTAAATCGTTCCACACGAATATCGACCTCGATCAAATTAGTAGGCAATCTCATTCCCTCCTCTTCCCCTTCTCCACATCACCCCATCATCCCATAACAACCGCCACGCTACCCACCCGTGCTCCTCTTGTGCAACTCTGGACCACATTAAGAGGACTAAACAGTTTTGTGCTTAGGACACTTGTTTATTGTTCCACTACGCACATGGATGTTTCACATCGTCATCCTAATATTGAAGTACGTAGTTACGGCCTCGATATTCGTGCAAACCTCAGATGCCTTTTTACAGCAGCTGACCAAGCGAAGAATAGGTTATGTTTCGAGTTTTGCTGGTGCTAAAAATGTGTTTTTCTTGAGTTAATAGTGTGTTTTACATAAAACATGTATTATATGTGACTAGAGTCGTAAATCTACCGTAGCCTACCGTAGCCTACCATATAACGCAAAATCCCCAAGATTGGCAAAGTTCTGCAGAAGTTCGAAATATAGCGCGTACTTCAATGCGAGATGCTTTTAATAATTTCCACAACGAAACTCTCGGAATCTAGCAGAAAACCCAAAGACATTCTGGTCACACATAAAGCACACCAGTGGCAAGATCCAATCAATACCTTAACTGCGCGATAACGACGGTGAAGTCACTGATGACAGTGCCACTATAACAGAGTTATTAAACACGATTTGTTATTGGCCCTCTGTTGTTACTCATCTATATTAACGACGTAGGAGACAATCTGAGTAGACCTATTAGAGTGCTTGCAAATGATGCTGTCATTTACCGTCTTGTAAAGTCATCAGATGACCAAAACGAATTGCAAAAGGATTTAGACAACATAAGTGCATGGTGCGAAAAGTGGCAATTGACCCTGAATAAAGTGAAGTTATTCACACGAGTACTAAAGGAAATCCGCTAAATTTCGATTACGCGGTAAGTAACACAAAACTTAAGGCTGTAAATTTAACTAAATACTTAGGGATTACGATTACAAATAACCTAAACTGGAACAATCACATAGGTAATGTTGTGGGTAGAGCAAGCCAAAGACTGCGGTTCATTGGCAGAACACTTAGAAGTTGCAACAGGTCTACTAAAGAGACTGCTTACCCCGCACCTGTCCGCCCTATTCTGGAGTACTGCTGTGCGGTGTGAGATCCGCATCAGATGGGATTGACGGATGACATCGAAAAAGTTCAAAGAAGAACGGCTCTTTTTGTATTCTCGAGAAATAGTGGAGATAGTGTCACAGACATGATATGTGAATTGGAGTGGAAATCATTAAAACAAAGGCGTTTTTCGTTGCGACGGGATCTTCTCATGAAATTTCAATCACCAGTTTCCTCCTCCGATTGCGAAAACATTTTGTTGGCACCCACACATACAGGGAGAAATGATCATCATGACAAAATAAGAGAAAGCAGGGCTCATATACAAAAATTTAAGTGTTCTTTTTTCTCGCGCGCCGTTCAAGATTGGAATGGTAGAGAGACAGTTTCAAGATGGTTCATTGAACCCTCTGCCAGGCTCTTTATGGTGAATAGCAGAGTAATCACGTAGATGTAGATGTAGAAGTAAGCGTACACTACAGTGGTTTTGTGGGCAGCATTTGTCAGTTAAGATCGTAGCCGCGTTATCTGCACGTTAAGTGTGTTGCATACCTATCGGGCGTTACATCATTTCTATCGCTCTGTCTGCATATGTGATCAGTGTCTAGATTCTTCTGGAAACCGGAAGTGGTGAGCCGTCTAGAAACTGAGTGAGACTATATAAAGGGCCATGTAACCTAAGGATTATTTTGTTCTAAAAAACTATCCTCCAGTCTGTTACATAAAAACAAGTTTTATTCGGAAATTATTCATTTGTAACGTGAAACAGAGGGACGTTGTAGTAAAAATAAAAACGAACCAGTTTAATAATTTTGCCCTAGAACACGCAATTTCTGGAAAAAAGGTAAAATTAAATAAGAACATATCAAACATTGCTTCAGTACTTCATCAGGCTTATATAAAACATCTTCCTGTTATTCATAAACACCTTTCACTCTTATCAATAAAAATAGGAAATTCTTGCCTTTTTGAAGAAGAACGTTCTGTTCCGTTGAGTACATAATACCAACAATAATTATATAGATTTTTATATTCATGTATGGAAACTACTTACATCAGAAATAATTGCTTTGATTACAAAAAAACCACGGAAGTTATGCGATCATCTAACTTTTATTACTTATAGAATGCGATTTATATTTTGTAAGGTTATATAACACACAACCGACTAACATGAACGATGTGCGACTCGAAATATTGAAAGGTGGCTACACTGAGTCACAGCGCCAGAGATTGCGCCAAAGAGTATTATTCAGCCGCCTCCACTGGCAGTAGTAGTTCTGAAGTTGCCGTGGGCAGTGCTTGTTCAGAAGTTGCCGTGGGCAGTAGTAGTTCTGTGGTTGCCGTGGGCAGCGCTTGCTGAGAGGATGTCGATAGCTGTACTAGTTGTGAGCATGTCGTGTGCAGTTGTTCTGATGGGCTAGACACCCGATGCTGTTCGATTGGGGATGTTGTAATGGTCAGAGTGTATTTTTCGTCAATATATATGAAGGTAAAAAAAATTATTATTTTTTATTTCAAATTTCCTAACTAACAATGTCTCTTGGTCACAGGTTCAGTCAACAAAGCATCTGGCTTGTATTCATGTATTAGAGTGTAATTCTGGTTTCTATGTGCAATCATAGTATTTCTGGTTTTTTTAATTACTTCATTGTGAATGGCGTTTAAAGCATCTTGTCGAATTGAGGAAGAACCGTGCCAGATACGTGTACGTTGAATCACACTTCCACACACAGAACAGTTACACTTGTGCTTTGTTGTTTCGTAGGTTTTATAGTTGCTGGGGACTTAATTAATTGTATTAACGGAAATTTCCTTTCATTCTTTGTTGTTATTCTATGCAGTCAGATTGCGTACTAATACTACTCAGGGCCAACCGGTTACGGGACTTCGTAGCCGGACATACAGCTACTAAAAATATTTGCATTCTATTTAATTAAGCCCCCATGCAATATGCCAAAAACCGTAGTTCTGGTAGAACGCAACTCTACACGCAGTTGCGTGAATTGTCTCTTATTACCATGAGTTTCAGAAGTATGCGGTTGTCTCGCTCTGAAAAGGTCGATTATTATTCACATATTGTAGCGTCTATCGATGTGGCAATCCAAACAATACCTCTCTCATCCAAACTGTTGCAGGCATATATATACAAAACCAACTGGCATCTTAGCACGAAAGGTGGTGTGACCCATTATAAAACAGGGTTAATTGATCTCTTTATACATAGACGAGGGTATAATGCAGGAAACGATAATAATTAAGGGAAATCAGTAAAGTTGTGTGTCATGCATTTCGAAAATTATGTTACAGCTGTTGGAAGTCGCCTTCAAATACTGTTTTCCACTTGTCTTCCTGATGTGAAAAGGAGTATCTGCTCTGTGCTATGATATTGAGAATATAATTACGTAAATCTCGGAATGAAAATGGCGAGCGAAACCATCGAAATACGTAGTGTTACAATGAACAAGTGACTGACGCAGAACACTTTATCTATAACTAAACGAGAGTTTTGTCTTTAATCACCTCCATTTTGAACGAAGCGTTAACGGTAACTCTCTGACGCCAATATGTAAAACCACACAGCTTCGCAGCAAACTTACTGAATGTGATCGTTCTGAGACAGAACTGATTTGCAAAACATAAATTCTTGTCCGATCACTCATTTATGAATGTTTTACCACTTCTTCGCCACTGTCATCGCTTTCATCGAATATCTGAAAGTTTAAAACATACAGATCACTAACTGAGACTCTTTTGAAACTGTGAAACTTTGTTCACCCGTAAAATAACGCACCCTGCGTTTCTATGCAAGCTCCAAGGCGTCAGACAATGAATGTGACGCTGCTTTTCCATTCAAGTAAACTGAACAAAATTACGGCTCGTTGCTGCTGTTTAGAGAGACCTTAAGAGGAATAACCACATGAAACAAACAGTAGGAAAAGGAGATGCCAGACTAGTTCATAGGAAGAATCTTAAGGAAAGGTAGCTCGTTCACGAAAGAATTGGCTTAAAGGCCCTTGTTCGACCATTTCTTGAGTATTGTTCATCAATCTCAGAGGCTTTTCAGGTAGGACTGATAGAAGAGATGAAGAAGATCCAACGAAGAGTGGGGCGTCTTTACACGGGAGCGTTACGGAGATGTTCAACAAACTTCAGTAGCAGACACTACAAGAGAAGCGTCGCGCATCACGGAGAAGTTTGCTACCGTAATTTCGATGAAGTACTTACCGGGAAGATCCAGGGAAATAATCAAGACGAGAAAATTCGAGAAATTAAAGCTAATAAAGGCGCATACCGACAATCATTCTTCCCTCGCGCCATTCGCGATTGGAACAGGGAAGGGTGGATTAGTTGGTGGTACCAGACGTATTCTCCGCCACACACCGTCAGGTGGCTTGTACAGTATTGATGTAGATGTACGCGGTCAACATTCTGTCACACATAACACACAGAAGTGCCAAAGTAACTGGTACAACTAACAAATATCTTGTAGGAGCCCAGGCGCATCAAGAAGTGTCGCAGAAGAAAGTGGCATGGACTCGACTAATATATGAAGTAGTGTTGGAGGGAATTGACACCATGAATCCTGCAGGGCTGTCCATAAACCCCTAAGAGTACGAGGCTGTGGAGATCTCTCCTGAACAGCACGTTGCAAGGCGTCCCAGATATGTTCAATAATATTCATGTCTGGAGAGTTTGGTGGCCAGCGGAAGTGTTTAAACTCCGAAGAGTGTTCCTGGAGCCACTCTGTATCAATTCTGGACGTGTGGGGTGTCGCAATGTCCTGCTGGAACTGCCCAAGTCCGTCGGAATGCACAATGGACATGAATCGATGCAGGTGATCATACAGGATGCTTACGTACGTGTCTCCTGTCAGAGTCGTATCTAGACGTGTCAGGGTTCCCATATCACTCCAATTTCATACGCCACTCACCATTTCAGAGCCTCCACCAGCTTGAACAGTCCCCTCTGACGTGCAGCGTCCATGGATTCATGAGGTTGTCTCCATACCCGTACCCGTCCATACGCTCGATACAATTTGAAACGAGACTCGCCCGACCAAGCACCACGTTTCCAGTCACCTACAGTCCAGTGTCGGCCCAGACGACGCGTAAAGCTTTGTGTCGTGCAGTCATCAAGGGTACAGGAGTGGGCTTTCGGCTCCGAACGCCCATATGGATAATGTTTCGTTGAATGGTTCGCAGTGACACTTGTTGATGGCCCAGCATTGAAATCTGCAACAATTTGCGGGGTTGCACTTTTGTCACAGTCTGTCTTCAGTCGTCACTTGTTTCCTCGTCGTCATTCCCAGAACGATATGTAGCCGCAAAGTTTACTGCCTTCTGTTCTTGTTTTTTTTTTTTTTTTTTTTTTTAAATTTCCTATCGAGTTGTTCAACATTCGAAATCCATTAGCAACTGTGGCGTTTGTACGTCAAATTCTTAAAGAGGCGTCAGAGAACTCATCAACGGAGAGTGTTTGTTGTTCGAGTGCGGCGCACGTAACCCTAGACTGACCCTCCGCCCGTTTAAAGCACTTCTCACACAACAAACCGCTCCAGAGTGAGCCGTCCGCAGGAGGGGCCGGCGTGTTTGTCTTTCCCATAGCCGCATCTTGTGTACAGTGGCCGCCGGACGGTGAATACCTGCGCTGTGTGGCTCTGACGTACAGCCTGCGCCTTTGTCCGCGGCGGGGGGCCGGCCGCCTCCACAGCCATTTGGCACTTCTCGCGCGCCTGTTTGCCCGAGTTGGCAGTTCCCTGGGAAGTAGCGCCGACCTAATGGTGCGTGTGGCCACCGCTCCGAGGGAGCGCGTGTTTGTCAAGGAGCAGATAGAGTTCGGGCGTCGAGAAGCCATCAGCGAAGTGGGGCACGTCGAACGCCGCGGATTTAAGAGCCTTAACTCGGGGGCTTCCCACCTGCCGAAGAATGCCACACCACGCGCGCGTTCGGGATTGAGCCATTAGGCCGCCGCGTCAGCGAGATAACGGTGACTGTCTGCGAGGATGGCGGTGCTCGTCCGTTCTGCGTGACGCAGTCTGAAATTCCGTTGAAAAGAGTCTACTGGGGCACACTTATATGTGGCACCCGAAAATTGTACTGCCACTAATGTAAACTGAAATGAAACTATTACATTGTAAACGATGTATGTCTCTGATGGGCTCTATAAAGAGGATCGCTGACTTTGCACGAACGCAGAACGAAAGGTACTGCTTCTCAGATTGTAGTGTAGCAGTAAGAGAGCGCTTGGTTCACAGCTGTGAGTGTGTATCGGTCTGTGAGCGAAAGAGGATACCGTCCGCAGTTTTTGTGGTGTGCTCCATAAAGCCACCGAATGTTAGACTATAATGTAGGAATTTTCTCATACCAATGGTTTGTGTTACATCGCATGTAAAATAGTTAAAAACGATGAGTGATTTTATAATGGAATGTAAAGTGAAATGATGAAATGTAAATTTAATTGTGACAAGAAATGATTACTGGATTTATATTACAAAGAAGTTTTAGGAGTACATCTATTATTGCAAATATATATGTGGACGCAGAAGTCGTCTCGCAGTTAAGGTAAAGAAGTTAATTTTTTATTACTTTCCTTGTGCCAACGCGTTAGTGTTAAGGAGTTGGCTGATAATTGGTGACTGTGAGATCTATGTTGAGTAACCTCAGAATGCACGTAAAGAGATTTGATGTATAGGCTAGTTAGACATTAATGTTTTTTAAAGATTTGTTGACAGACATATACGTAATTTGAAGATTTCTCTTTATGCTTTTTGGTGAAGTCAGGTAATACTTGCTCATTGTTAGTGACTACGTCAGCAAAGAAAGGTTTTTATTTAGTAGAAAGGACGTAATTTTTCTGAGTAATCTAATTTCAATTGTCAGATGTTTTGAAAAGTCAAACTTAACTTCGAATGCAACTTCACTATTGAAAAAATCAGTGTTAGTAATTCACTCAAATCACTTCAGCCTCCCTATCCAGGTCGTATGTTTTTTAAAGACATTGAATTTTTCTTAAAAGTTTTCATTTCTCAGCCAAAAGGATGTCATGTTCATTACGGCCAGCATTGCACACCGCTAAGTCGGTAGCTATTATATTTTATTCTTCTTCATGAGAGGGCAAAATATAACGGGATCCACCCTTGCTGCTTTAGAGGTAAGGCAGTTTTATTTGTTGTGTGCACAGAGACCAAAGTTATCAGTTTTGGACAGGGTCAGAGCATTCAATACCTAAGGGGCTGAATGTATTATGCAGTGACTATTTTTTTTTATTGATATGTAAGTTGCATTGCCCAATCAATTCGTGTAAAGTTTTGGTAACAATAACACAGCGTAAGCACACCACTTGAGGTTACAACACGCTACACGTCAACTCCAGTTTTGTATGCATTCCCAGTTCAGGCAATCATTTAAGTATTCCAAGAACCGTACGCACCGTATTCTAAAGGTAAGACCGGGAGACGCGGCGTAGTGGTTAGCATGCTGGACTCGCATTCGGGACGACAACGACTCAAATCCGCGTCCGAACATCCACATTCAAAATTTTGTACATGGCTGCACGTTCAGAGACCATGAATAGTTACAATTGAAAGAAAATAGCCCTCGGACACTATTTTTAACGAATTAACCGGGTTTCAACACTGCTAGGAGTGTCTTCCTCAGAAATTAAATCAAAAATGGTCTATAACATGGTCACAGAATTATGACTACAAACGTATGACACAGAATATACGTACAGAATCATCGTGAAAGACTGGCGGTACTTATATGTCATTTATAAGATAATAAATATGCCAAAAGGGCATTAGTTACAAAGATATTTAAGATAAAAAATTATGATGGCGAGCCACTAAGGGCTGCTCGTTACTTACACGGTTACAGGTTGCATCCACATTCAGTTTTTCCTACATTTTCCTAAATCGCTTCAGGCAAACTCGGCATGGTTCCGTCGAAAGGGCACGGCCGATTTCCTTCGCAATCCTGAAGACAGGGTGTATACGACCCAGGACAACCGGGAGATCCGGGAAAAACCCGGGAATTTTTTCATCCGGGAGAAAACCGGGAAAAACCCGGGATATTTTTAGAATTCCGAAAATTTTTCATTATTTTATTTTTGAGTTAAATTTTTGTAATTTTGACTGGTAATAACCGATACTCTAACAAACGATATTACTGTTTCCCGCTACTGGAGAATAATACTTCAACAATAAAACATGAACGAGAGAAAAAAAACGAAAATAAATTGCAAAGGAAATGCGCCATATACAACAACGACACACAACGCTCATGCAAGCGTCTACCAATTGAAAATGTGTCAAAGGCTTTAGGGAGACTATCCAGTGCTTCATAACAACAGATTGCCTCCAATGAGCGTGAACTCGCAACTGTTTACATTCGATTTGTTTTAGCAGTAACGCGCGGGCTCGTGCGCATCCGCAGTTGAGTCACGTTTGAGCAGTAGATTCTCTCGCTTCTGGCAACAGGAATGTGGCTGTTGGCTGTGCAAGCAGTGGCAGCTAGATGCTACCGGAAAAACGGGGCGCCAAATTCATATTCTTGAGGAAAAAAGCTTGTTTCACAAAGTTCCTAGCATCCAGCGCACCTTTGTCTATCGATTATTCATATGATTTTGAAACGCGTCCCTGTTGGTTTTTGAACATTTTTGAACACATTTTTAAGTTGATTTCTGAATGAATCATAAGTTGACTTTTGAATGCATGCATAGGGCTCGTGGTGTCTCTGTCAGGAGAATCCTCGTCGCATCTAAAAATAAACTTTCCGCAGACAAAAGGGGACGGGGCTATACGAGCTGAGCGGAGTTAAGCCGAACGGATGAATGCCAATCGCTGTGATTATGTGGTTGATTGGGTTTGCGAATGATCGGAATTGTTATAATTACTAGCGAAATCCATAGATTCAGTCTACCAGAATGGAAATAAACGACTACAGGAATAACAAGTGAGAAAGATTACGTATTATCTTCTTGTTGTATCCAAGAAAATGAAATTTTGACAGAAAATTTTTTGGCCAGATCGCTACACTAGTAAGGACCAGTTGTGCAGTCCCCGGCTAGCAGCCGCGTAAGTCCTAATCTGGAAGTAACGCGGATAACGTGTTGTTCTAACACGTAATAACGCCCAACAGGAAAATAATCGCGAGATAGCTAAACCTGTGATCCTGGCAGGGTTAGTGAAGTTAATCGGCGAACAAATTTTGTCAGTGGCAGCAATAGCTACAGAATTGCTGATGACAAGATTGTTTGTTAGAACAAGGAAGGAGAAGAAACGGCGACATAACACAAATTGTGGAAGAATAAGACGACTCCAAATTTATATAAAAATTTCGTAATACTACTTTTCGATCTCGTGCTTGAGAAGCTGGTGCGTATGAATGAAATGCAAAACTATTTCCTAACATGAAGCTTTTTCTTGTAGTAGGCCTAAAAGGCATTTAATATTGGTACTTCGTGAATTATATTCTGTCGTGTTATAAAAATGGCCGTTTGTGCCAAAAAAGTCTCGTTTATTTGGCGTGTTAAAAAATTGCTGCCATATTAGAAAGGCCTGTTCTGTTTTATCTAGCAGACAGTGACAAAAAATAGACGTAATCAGATCGAGAAACCACACCAGTCTTGGATATTATTTGTATTTACAGCTTTTTCAGTATTAGATAACAACATTTCGATTTTTCATGTAGCAAAACGTTTGGCGAAATTTAACGAGGTAACAGATTCTTTCGCAGAAATGAAAGCAGGCCATGTAAAGCTGTACAAGATTAGAGAGGAAAAAATGCTAGGAGCAAAGGTTTGAAGAAATGTGTAATTTCTTGCTTATCTCTTGTCAGTATTGGTTTTATATATCCTATATTTAATTTTATGTCACACAAAACAGCAAGTTATTAACTAATAGGCAATAAAGAGTTCAGATTTTCTGAAGAGTTCTTGTTCTCTCGATTACAAATAATCCCATCCGCTATTAATTGCGAGATTTTTTTTAAAGAGGGGCAGGCTGTCAAACCGGACGACTGGGAGCAGGAGAGGCACCACTGGACATTTCAATTTCCACTCTGCTGAATATAGTTTGGACGTGCGGTAGAAAAATGCTTTATCAAGAGGCGTGGCACTGCACTTTGGCATACTTAAGACCAAATAATATGTCTTACATTTCCTCGAATACATATGTTTTATGTTTCAGACTTTTCAGAAAGATGTGCACTACAAGATGAATATGTTTTGAAAATTCGTTTTTTTTTTTAGTATTGACTCGGTTCGCAAATGTAGATCCGGGGCTGATGCGCAGAGCAGTCTCAGTTATAGTGGGTAGTCTCCACGTGACCCGTGTTTACATTTAGTGATTTTGCTTTCTCCTTCGTTTACTCTCACGTCAAATGGAAATAAAACGAATATCTGTGGCCGGGAGCTATCAAGTGAATTAAAACACATTCACAAAATTAAGGAAGGCTGAAATATGTCATTAGTTCCAGATTTTATTTTATTTCATTTCCACCTTTCTGACAGTCAAGCATTAATCACCTTGTGGAACAATAAAGTTATTTTTGCCTGTTTGCTAAAGAAATTTGACTTTTGTTAACCTCTTCCGTAGAGGCAGTCAATGTATTTGAAACGAAATGTTTAACTCCACAGTACTGGCTAGTTTCAACTGTTCGCTGCATTTCAGGTGCACGTTTTCATTTTCTTGCACGTATGGCATTATGCCATACTAAAGAACCAAACATGATATAATACAGTTCTGGTGCCCCAAGAAAATTTATATCCCGAAAACCACACTGAAAAGCTTAATATCAGGTCGAGGTCTACTTCATTGGGATTCTGGACATACGAATGTGCACTTAAGTATGCACTTTAAATGTGCACGTTTTAGTATGGTTCACGAAATTCCGATGCTCTTGGAGTATCCTCTGATGTCCTGGTTCTTTTATGACATAATGTATGATCTTTTAATTTTTACACTTACATACATACAGGTTTCCTACATCATGATAGTTGCGCGAGCGTGGTGTCGCCTATTACTGTGCGCTCTGGCAACTGCTGAAACGAACCTATTTCTAACAGGTCGCGGGAAAATATTGCGAATTAGTGGTTTGAGAAGCGTTACTTTCTAAGTAAATAGCCTTTTACGTAAGTTGAACTATATGCAAGAATGTACCATGAATTTATTAAATTACAGAGCGTTTGACTCTCATTTAAAAATCAACTGTTTGATGACGAGCCATTTAGAAGAATTTCGAACCCTAAAGATCAGACATTTATGTCATTATTAAAAATTTTACTGGCACATTTGTGTGATATATCTCGAAGTGTAACACGCGCGAAAAAGATAAACAGCATATGCGAAAGCTTAGCTTCTCTTGCAGCTTGAGACCAATATTATATGTGAAAGCTTTGCTTTTCTTGTAGCAACACTATGCATATTAATTTAAACTGTTAACTTTCCCTGTTTGTGTGTTAGTGCTACTTAACAGTGATGTTGCTGCTCGCTGAATACATCACGTGTCCTATGCTCTGAATATCCGCTGTCATCGGCTGGCGAGATCACGTGACATGAGCTACGAACGACTTACGAAAGCGCATCGAAATCTCGATTTCAATGATTCGGAAAGTAAAATGCGGTGTTTGGCGGAATCCCAATGTATGCTTTCGTAATACGAAAATACGCAGCGTACATGTTGCTGCACCTCAAAGCGCGCGACTGCTACGGTCGCAGGTTCGAATCCTGCCTCGGGCATGCATGTGTGTGATGTCCTTAGGTTGGTTAGGTTTAAGTAGTTATAAGCTCTAGGGGACTGATAACCACAGCTGTTAAGTCCCATAGTGCTCAGAGCCAACCGCATCAAAGATGAAACTTCCTGGCAGATTAAAACTGTGTGCCCGACCGAGACTCGAATTCGGGACCTTTGCCTTTCGCGGGCAAGTGCTCTACCAACTGAGCTACCGAAGCACGACTCACGCCCCGTCCTCACAGCTTTTAATTCCGCCAGTACCTCGTCTCCTACCTTCCAAACTTTACAGAAGCTCTCCTGCGAACCATGCAGAACTAACACTCCTGAAAGAAAGGATATTGCGGAGACATGGCTTAGCCACAGCCAGGGGGATGTTTCCAGAATGAGATTTTCACTCTGCAGCGGAGTGTGCGCTGATATGAAACTTCCTGACAGATTAAAACTGTGTGCCCGACCGAGACTCGAACTCGGGACCTTTGCCTTTCGCGGGCAAGTGCTCTACCAACTGAGCTACCGAAGCACGACTCACGCCCGGTACCCACAGCTTTGCTTCTGCCAGTACCTCGTCTCCTACCTTCCAAACTTTACAGAAGCTCTCCTGCGAACCATGCAGAACTATATCCTTTCTTTCAGGAGTGCCATTCATTTTAAATTAAAATATTTAATTACTCAATGCAATTACAAATTGTTGAGTACGAGGACAAGAGTATTAGGTGTACAAGTACGCAAGAATTATTGACAGGAGTTAGCAGTACGAGATTATTCAGGGCTACTGATTATTATCTTTATATGTGCCCAAGGCATCTGAATTTCATGTGAAAGTCCGCTGCAGGACAAATCAAACGAGTACTCTAAGTCTGAGCTGCTCAGAAATACTACTAAACAATCCCTGTAGTGAAATCTCTCTACGATAAACCAGAAAACAACTTTTGCTGATGAATAATAAAGCAATTTGCGAGCTGCGCAGAGCGTAAAGCAGCGCAAAGGCTAAATGCGACACCTAGTCAAAATAAACGCACCGGAATAATGCCAAGCTACAGCTGGACGCCGCTGGATCTCTGCGTGTGCGCTCAACATGTCGCCCCGCAATCTTAAACACCGAGAGCTAAGTGTTTAGACACCGAGCGTGTGGAACACTAAGTTCAATAGTAAAGAGAGGCTAATACATACGTCGGTACACCTCGCCCGTCGGATGTCAAAGACGCATGTTTCTTGAGCTCTGTCGGCCGCAGTGGCCTCCGGAACCGCGCTACCGCTACGGTTGCAGGTTCGAATCTTGCCTCGGGCATGGATGTGTGTGATGTCCTTAGGTTAGTTAGGTTTCAGTAGTTCAAGTTCTAGGGGACTGATGACCTCAGATGTTAAGTCCCATAGTGCTCAGAGTCATTTAAACCATCTTGAGCTCCGTCCGACTCCTTAAGGCTGCACTGTGGAGGGAAGAACATGCTAGTTTTGCCACAGTGACAATCGAGAATTTCTCCGTTCCTTTCGAAATGTCGGGAAAATAACGCAGGATTTTCGCAATGGTGGCTGTAGTGTATCCGCAAACTCCCTAGGAGATGACTCTGTACAAGGCTCTCGCCCTCATTGACTGAGAACTTCTCTGCGTAACTAGGCACATGTTTTCCGTGGCCGTGTGAGGGAAACCGACGAGGCTTCAAAAAAATGGTTCAAATGGCTCTGAGCACTATGGAACTTGACATCTGAGGTCATCCTTCCCCTTGAACTTAGAACTACTGGAACATAACTAACCTAAGGACATCACACACATCGAACCTGCGACCGTAGCAGTCGCGCGGTTCCAGACTGAAGCGCCTAGTACCGCTCGGCCACCGCACGAGGCTTCAACATACATACTTAGAGGGCGGAGACCGTGGCCCGTTCTACCATAGCTCACGGCCTCTACAGGGCCTTCGTGCCTTTTGGAAACACGCTTTTGACTTAGGGACCCCGCCAACTGAAGAGAGAACATTCAAGTCTTTCGGCCACGGAAACACCGGTGTCCTGTCCCGTAATGTTTGCTTTGGGTGCGAACTGGCCGCAGGTGTGCCGCCAGCTACTTCTGCGTCGTACCTTTAGCGGAGAAATTCCCCTCTCACGTTCCAGAAACTTAACAGACCTTGTGACTTTTCCCAGGAAGGTTACACATAACACTACAGCAATTAATTTATATGCTGTCACTATGGAACATGTGACTAAACAGTTACGTCACACGGCTAGTTCGCAACTCGTGGTCTAGCGGCTACCGTTGCTGCCTCTGGATCACGGGGTTCCGGGTTCGATTCCCGGCCGGGTTGGGGATTTCCTCTGCCCCAGGACTGGGTGTTTGTGTTGTCCTCATCCTTTCATCATCATCATTCGTGACAGTGGCTTGATTGGACTGTAAAAAAAATTGGACTGTGCAAAAATTTGGAGTTTGTACGGGAGCCGATTACCGCACAGCTCGGCGCCCCACAAACCAAACATCATCATCATCACACAGCTTTTTGATCCTATAACTTTGTGTGCTTCCATTCCTAATTTGTTCCCACTTACTAAAATTTTTCAGTTATTTGAATAATATTTGAATAATAAAGCACCATTTATTTTCATTCTTCCGATTAAACAAAATCAGAATCAGTTGTTTAAAACGCAATTAATTCCAAGAAAAGAGTAACCTTTTCTTAAAGACTGTCGTAACGTTCTCTACCTATTGCGTTACAGGCCACAGAAGTACTAACTCGTGAAGTGTTGCTATTTGTGTTGTGGTTTTCGTACATCCGGTTTGCTTCATCTCCCCACGCTAGTCTAACCTGACCAAATCTCTCCATCTCTGCTTAACTGCTACAACCCTTATCCGTTTAAAGCCACTTATTGTATTTAAGCCGTCTCCGTCTACTACTTTTTCACCCATACTTCCGTCCGCTGCCAGACTGACGACTCCTACCTGTTTCAGAATGTGTCTTATCAGCCGAACCATTCTTTAAGTCAAGTTCTGCCACAAATTTATTCTTTCCATAGTTCGACTCTGTACCTTCTCACTAGTTATTCGATCTACCTATCGAATTTTCGCATTCTTTTGTTAGTACATTCCTAATGTTTCTATTACCTTCTTGTGTGAACAGTTAAGTCTACATTTCGCATGAGTACAAGACCACACTCCGCATAAATATTGTCAGAATAGACTTCCTAACACATTTATATTCAATGTCGACAGAATCCTCTTTTTCAGAAATGCTTTTTTGCTACTGACATTCTGTATTTTATATCCTCGTTACTTCGACCATCATCAGTTTTTCGCCGCCCAAATAGGAAACGCATCCATCACTTTTAGCGTCTCATTTCATAACTGATTCTCTTTGTATCGCCTGATTTAATTCGACTGTCCGTCATTGCACTTGTGTGTTCTTCCTAATTTTCATCTTATAGCCTCTTCTCAAAACTGTCCAGTTCGCTCAGCTGCTCTTCCAAGTCGTCTGCCATCTAAATCATCATCAAAGCTCGAAAGTTTTACTTCATCCTGAAGATTAATACCCTTCCCAGATTTCTCCTTGGTTTCAGTGAACAGATCGAATAACACCGGGGATAGGCCACAGCCCTGTCTTCCTCCACCTCAACTACCGTTACTTTTCATTCCCTGTGACTCTTATAACAGCAGATTAATTTTTCTAAGTAGAGCTGTTTTCTCGAGTAACGGCTCACGGCAGATTAACGGACTCCTGAACTAAATATTGCTGGTGGAGGGGCTAAGGAAATTCTTATTACAAAAAACGTTTGTGACGGTTAATCATTTCTAACATTTGCTTGACAACGATGGGAAACATCCCGAAATCCTCGAACAGAGGAATCGAGATCGTCTGTGTTTGCTTTTGTAAGCTGCACAGTTACCGAATTCATTTGCGAAATCATACCTGCCGTGTGCTCAGCATACAAATGCACGAAAATATCTGGACAAAAGATGGAAGACTCTTATCTATTCCGTAGCGGTGCTGTTTTTTCCATATTATCTGGACACTTTAACGTTGGAATTTTATGTGGGGAGTGTTTTAAACTGTGATTACGTAAGATACCAGCAGAGGTAGGGACTGAATTACACCGCTTACGATGTTTGAACCTCAGCAAATCTGGACTGAACTACATCGTTTACGGTGATGCGAACCTCAGCAAACAATTACGTGATAGCCGTTACCGAATGCTTTACGTACTCCACTTTGCTTTGTGCTGTTCACTGCTCGTTGTTTTCTAATTTTCAACATAGTTTTTACCCGCGGCTGTGCTCGCGTTGTAGCTTTCTTATGATGAGTGATTGTAGGTATTAAGGCTTTTTTACGTGCAATAATAATGCCAGCTGCCTCACGTGTCTGCCTGTTTCGGTAAGCATATTGCAATTAATTTAGTAATTTTTTTAGCATAGTTTATGTCCGCTGATGAGAAAACCGATGTTCCGTCCCCTGCAGCAGAGTCTCACGGGCCGTGGTTTCATTTTCTTTCTTTTTTGTGTTCTTTTTCATGGTTCAAGCTATCTTCATACCAGATTTAATAGAAACTGGTTTGGCAGTTTAGTCTTGAAAACGTAACAGACAGAGTTACTTTCGCATTGAATAATATTCATTGATCACGTTGAGGATTGTGTAAGCAATGTGTTTATTACGCTGGATCATAGCCCTAGAATACAGTGTGTCCCAAAAAGAATTACCCGATTTTAAATAGAATTATTTATTAGGAAGAAGAGCTTAACACCAACAAATTGCATACTAAATTACTCAGAAAAGATAGAAGTTTATAAAAATCCATCATAAATGTTCAATATGTCCAGAATTGGCTGCACGGACGACATCTAGCCGATAGCCGAATTCACCCAACTGAGCGTAAGGTGTCTTCTGTCACTGAAGCTACAGCAGCTGATATTCTGGTTTTCAGCTCATCAGTTGGTGATGGTAGTTTAGCATGAAATCGAATATGAAATGCCCGCTGAACTACGAACACTGATTGAGTACGACTAAATTGAATAATACAATACGCCTTCTGTTGTGCGGACGCCATATTGCGCGAGACTGCCTGCAAGCTCCAGGTCAGCGCTCATAGCTGCATCTAGCGGTTTTTTTCTAAAACTGTAGACCAAGACGATTACATGTAGCGCTGTTTCAGTTACCTAGTGACATGTGTCTCAATATTATTACAAGTTAAAGTCAGGTCATTCTTTTTGGGACACGCTGTATATCAATCAATAAATCCTTTTCACAAATATGATACAGTTCGAACGTTTATAACGATATATTTTAGTTCCGTTATCCGATTCCGCATCAACAATAGCAAAACGAGGATAATGGAATGTAGTCGAATTAAGTCGGGTGATGTTGAGGGTATTAGATTAGGAAATGAGACACTTAAAGTAGTAAAGGAGTTTTGCTATTTGGGGAGCAAAATAACTGATGATGGTTGAAGTAGAGAGGATATAAAATCTAGACTGGCAATGGGAAGGAAAGCGTTTCTGAAGAAGAGAAATTTGTTAACATCGAGTATTGATTTAAGTGTTAGGAAGTCGTTTCTGAAAGTATTTGTATGGAGTGTAGCCATGCATGGAAGTGAAACATGGACGATAAATAGTTTAGACAAGAAGAGAATAGAAGCTTTCGAAATGTGGTGCTTCAGAAGAATGCTGAAAATTAGATGGGTAGATCACATAACTAATGAGGAGGTGTTGAATAGGATTGGGGAGAAGAGAAGTTTGTGGCACAACTTGACTAGAAGAAGGGATCGGTTGGTAGAACATGTTCTGAGGCATCAAGGGATCACCAATTTAGTATTGGAGGGCAGCGTGGAGGGTAAAAATCGTAGAGGGAGACCAAGAGATGAATACACCAAGCAGATTCAGAAGGATGTAGATTGCAGTAGGTACTGGGCGATTAAGAAGCTTGCACAGGATAGAGTAGCATGGAGAGCTGCATCAAACCAGCCTCAGGACTGAAGACCACAACAACAACAATCCGATTCCGATGGCCGGCCGAAGTGGCCGTGCGGTTAAAGGCGCTACAGTCTGGAACCGCAAGACCGCTACGGTCGCAGGTTCGAATCCTGCCTCGGGCATGGATGTTTGTGATGTCCTTAGGTTAGGTAGGTTTAACTAGTTCTAAGTTCTAGGGGACTAATGACCTCAGAAGTTAAGTCCCATAGTGCTCAGAGCCATTTGAACCATTTGAACCGATTCCGATGAAATAAAGTTCGTATGTTTCCCCAAGCTACGCTTGAGTTACGTAAACTGCTATGATAATACGTCTAGTAATTTTTAGGATTAGCGTGTTCAGACAGACGAACAAGACGGTTTTACAGTTTCTTTATTAGTGTAGAAGTTTGAGGAGGCTAATCACGGTCCATGAAGGGGTTCGGGTACGTCCTTTACAACACCAAGAAGGATCGGCGATCCCTGTGACGATTAGGTTAGTTCTGCTTTTGCAGGAACATAGAATTCGGACGTTGACTGCCAACTCTGCGAGAGGGAAGCTAGATCTGTTAGCTTAGCCCGAGTGCTCTTCACCCCATCGAGCGCTAGTTCTCGTTTGTTTACGACCGCGACGGACTGCAGTGTTTTAGTGTGCCCACTATACGTTCATGCGCCTGTTTACTTTTGTAAAAGAGCTTGTTTCATCCAAATTGTGATTGCACCCAGCCTTAACTCATACGCTACTCTCAGAATTTTGTAACGATTTAGAATCTTGGCAAAGGCTTACAATACAGTTAGTAATTCAAATCTTGCAGAAGCATATGCCTGCAAGTTTTTGTTGTCATTAAAAACTTGGTTGCCGGATGCAATGTATGACGAATTTTGTCCAAAGCAATTGCTCCATTTTTGTTGATAGCTGGAAACAGGCATTGCACGAGTAATTATTGAAACGAAATGTGCTTTACCATTGGAAAATTCGTAATGACAGGTTACCAGAAGTATTGAGGAATATGAATAGTCCTTCGAGAAGTATCAGTCTGCTTTTCAGAGAACCTCCACTTGTTCCGGACGTGACAAGGTCCAGTTACCCTGCGGCGCTTCCTATCTGTGAGTCAGGGGCAGAGTCAGGTCCGAGGTATCCGTTGTTTACACAAGGGTGGCCTGACAGGAGAGAGCTGCGGACGCACTTAAGTAGGCCTCGCTGTTTACTCGGCGGTGCGTCAGACTGCCTTCATTTCCTAGGAACGGTCCCTGCTTTCGCTCAGGCAGGCGATGAGTGATGTATCTTGGACTCGGTGACTCCGCTACGCGACTGTGCCATTTATAGAAGGGTGCCCAGTAAGAGATATGTGAAAGGCGGCCTTTCTCTGAACGTATCTACGAAACCGAGCTTACAATGGAGAGCAGTTTCTAGTGTGTTGACTACGGAAACTGTTGCACAGAAAAAGGAGCAAACAACGTTGCACAAATATCCATCACAGGCATCAGTTTCATTACCGACTGCCCGCTTCGTAGGAAAATGCTGGGGTAAGATGTTAACTCAGGCACTCTCCAGCAGTTGTTTTTGAAATTCCGAGAAACTGCAAGCGACATGAACGACAGCCTTCCTGAACAAAAATTCGTGACCAGTGCGCCGTCTCGTACGGTGCTGTCTTACAGATATTTAAAATCGGTTTCGAAAACCTGCTTGTGGAATAGATCTCATGATCTTACGAAAATTATTGAACTGTACGGAAGAGTGAGTACACAGACGCTTCTGATCATATTGATTTCCTGTCTGTATAATATTTAAAATAACAGTTGCACGTATTAGCAGAAGTTGGTCTGTGACTTACATAATCCGTAAAAACAGGATGTATGGGACGTCTGAGTAGGAGTAGAAAGTTTCAGTTTCTGTCTCTCACCTACAAGAACACTAGCCTTCAAACTGAATGTATGTCTTCCGAAGGTTTTTCTTAGCCTTTTTTGTTGTTAGATGGCAACTACAGATAGATCAGAACAGAGACATGAACAGCGGTGCTATTTTATAGAGGGTTTCAAAAAGATTCATCCGATTTCACAGGACTGTGTTTTGTACGTAAGCGGAGTCTGCGTGAATCTTTACTGCAACGAGGGCTACAATGTTCTTATTTTCAAAAGAACCATCTCATTGTACAGGGGCATATCTTTTGTATACCGTAGATGCACTTACATCCTTGTGATACTTTTCCATAGTTACTGTTGGACAAAAGTTTTCATTTAGGCTTCACAGATGTTCAAGGTACCGCCCGGACGCACGACAAACATTCAGACAATACTCAAAGTCGTTGCATGCTTTTTGAGAGAATGTCTGTAGTTGCAGCTATGCTGCGTCATAGTTCACCAAAAGTTGTTGATAGTGGAACTACTTAGTCTCTCACGAATTCCCAGAAAAAAATGACATACCGCGAGATTACGTGACCTTGCAATGCGACATCTGCAAGCTCCTCATGTAGGTCATGAAAAATCATTCCTCGGTTGCAACAGATTTGTACCTGTTGAAAGTGAGAAAGTACAACGCGTATCGTTGTACCATCCCCAGTCGACGCAAAATAGGTAATGAACGAGGTAGTTACACCACGGAGACCGCTACTGGCAACCACATGAACTAACTGACAACTGGGGCGAAGGTAAACTGCCAGGTTATGATTTAGTTTTCTCGTACATGTCTACCACATATTGATGAAATACTTGATGGCATTGCAAAATATGATTTCTTCCAGTCTGAGGGGTCGTTATGCAGTATGAAAAATAATTCACCATTGATACTTTTTTATTGAGTTGTTCACCTGTAAGAATAAAGAAAAAGAAGAAAAATGTAAGTTACATTTACAAATATTTGAAAGTAAAAATGAAAATCAGTGTTTACCTGAAATGAACTAGTTTGCATAATATTGCAGTCATATCGATCCTGCCTCTCCCAGAAAATTAAGGGGTACTGCAGTGTATCGCATGATAAGTGTGTTTCAGCTACATGTGGAATTATATTATTCTGTCACTTTTCAGATGATGATGTTCAGATGTGTCTGAAATATTATGGCACTTAACTGCTAAGGTCATCAGTCCCTAAGCTTACACACTACTTAACCAACATTATCCTAAGGACAAACACACACACCCATGCCCGAGGGAGGACTCGAACCTCCTCCGTGACCAGCCGCACAGTCAAATTCTGTCACTGAAGAAGTATATCAACGCGTATCGTTGTACCATCTCCACCCCACGAAAAATTGGTAATGAACGAGCTAGTCGCACCACAGAGATCACTACTGTCTACCATATGAACTGTCAACTGACAACTGGCGCAAAGTTAAACTTCCAGGCTAATAGAGTAAATTAAAATACGCCCCAAGTTCTATCTTTGTTCATGTAGAAGATATTATCTTGTGAAATCGAATAAATCTTTTTTCAAACAACATGTAGAATAAATCATCTCTTCGCGTGTTTGACATAACTGAGATGAAAGCGAAAGATGCTGATAAGTAGGTGTCGTTTCAAAGTAATGCGTAAGTAAATATACTGTCTTTGTGCCATTGGTTGGTCTGTTGTATTTCTCTAATGCCCGCTGCTTTCATGGCAGTCAGTACCATAACAATCATGGGCCTCCGTATCGTGAACAACCTCATATCATCAAAGCGCTAGTGTAGGAAACAAAAGGAAAGTAATTCTGCGCGGTGATTCTCAACCTAGGTGTTAACCTCACCGCGCCCGCCTCGACAGCTGCGCAGTCAGTTCGGCGGATCATTAACTGAAGTAGCCCAAGTTCGATTCCTCACCGTTTCCAAGATTTTCCCCGCTCCTGGTCTGGTATTGTGTTCTCCTTATGTTGGTATCGTCATAAATGACATTCCACTCTTAAGATCGCCGTATCGGGAGGTCCCGAAAGCCAATGGAAAAAAAACCGAATCCTCTTCTTCAGTTGATTCCGAGAGCTTCATAGTGTATCACGAGGTGCGTGTATGATACACAGCACAAGCATACTCGTACACCACCACCATCACCACGACACCACGGACGGACACACTTGCTTCGCTAAACTGAGTATACTACAGGAAGTCAGTCTCACAAGTAACCCATTGAGTTAGCCCCGTCCGAACAGACCTTGAAGGTCCAGCGGTATCGACCGCCGTGTCATCCTCAGCCCACAGACGTAACTGGATGCGGATATGGTGGGACATGTGGTCAGCACGTCGCTCTCCCGTGCGCTGTCAGCTTTCGTGAACGGAGACGCTACTTCTCATCAAGTGGCTCCTCAATTTGGCTCACAAGGGCTGTGCGGACACCACTAGCCAACTAACCAAGAGCAACACTCCGTTCAGTAACCACAGAAACCAGCGTGGAACGTACGACGAACGTATCCGGTAGGACAGTGCGGCGAAATTTGGCATTAGTGGTCTACTGCAGTAGACGACCGACGCCAGTGCCTTTGCTGAGAGCACGACAGCGCCTGCAGCGACCGTCCTATGTCGTGACCTTACCGTTTGGACCCTAGACGCCTGCAAAATCCTGGTCTGGTCAGATGAGTCCCGATTTCAGTTGGTAAGCGGTAATAGTACGGTTTGAGTGTGACGCAGACACCACGAAGCCATGGACACAATTTCTCAACAAGGCTCTGTGCAAGCTGGTGGCGGCTCCATAGTGGCGTGGCCTGGACTGGGTCGTGGTTATGACGGCTTCTTGTAGACCATTTGCAGACATTGATGGACTTAATGTAGCAAAACAAAGACGGAATTTTTATGGATGACAATGCGCCTTGTCACCTGTCAACAGTTGTTCGAGCGAATGATGTAGCCACCCAGATCTGCCGACATGAATTTCATCGAACATTTGTGGGACGTAATCGGGAGGTCAGTTCGTGCTCAACATCCTGCTCCGGGACAGTTGTAGAGGCAGGATGGCTCAGTATTTCAAAAATGTTCAAATGTGTGTGAACTCTTACGGGACTTAACTGCTAAGGTCATCAGTCCCTAAGCTTACACACTACTTAACCTAAAGTATCCTAAGGGCAAACACACACACTCATGCCTGAGGGAGGACTCGAACCTCCGCCGGGATCAGCTGCACAGTCCATGACTGCAGCGCCTGAGACCGCTCGGCTAATCCCGCGCGGCGCTCAGTATTTCTCCAGGGGATTTCCAACGACTTGAGTCCGTACCACGGCGAGTTGCTCCACTTCGCTGGGCAAGAAGATGTGCGACTCGATATTAGGAGGTATACCAGCGTACCTCAATGTAATCCCGCTGTGGAAAGCGACGGGCGTAAGTTCTTTGCAGTGTTAAGATGCTCGCTCACTTTTCTTGCTGGTTTAAATACCGTATCAACATCTGGTTTTCTGAGTACTTTGGCCGGCCGCTGTGGCCGAGCGGTTCTAGGCGCTTGAAACTGGTTCAAATAGCTCTGAGCACTATGCGACTTAACTTCTGAGGTCATCAATCGCCTAGAACTTAGAACTAATTAAACCTAACTAACCTAAGGACATCACACACATCTATGCCCGAGGCAGGATTCGAACCTCCGACCGTAGCGGTCGCTTGGCTCCAGACTGTAGCGCCTAGAACCGCACGGCCACTCCGGCCGGCTAGGCGTTTCAGTCCGGAACCGCGCTACTCCTGCGGTCGAAGGTTCGAATCCTGCCTCGGGCATGGATGTGTGTGATGTCCTTAGATTAGTTAGGTTTAAGTAGTTCTAAGTCTAGGGGACTGATGACCTCAAATGTTAAGTCCCATAATGCTTATAGCCATTTGAACCATTTTTGCGTGCTTTGCTGAAGTGATCTTTCCTCTGTAACTGATTATTTTTCATTACAAACTCTAGACCTTTTAGCAACATCTAATAATTATTACGCTAAGATGTACAGAGGCGCCATATAAATTAAACAGCAGAAAAAAGTTCGACAGAAAAGGAGAAGGACTTAAATAGACAAGTTGCGGGCTCCAGTGCTAAATAAAACAAAAAGCGCCAACTTTTCCTTATCACAAGCTCTATAGCATACGTCGGTTGAGCCATCTTAAGCAGCGACCTGATGACGTCACGAATCGACCGTTGCGTGGATACATATAAACAGTTTGGCTTGCTGAGTTCGTTTTGAGTCAGCTTCCTGAACTGTTAAAACGTCTGGTAAAGTCTTCCGCAGCGGAACACGAAACTTTGTGCAGAGAATTACGCCGTGGACCAAGGCGACATTCCCGTAAAGCAAATATCAGCAATATCGCAAATACCGATCGTGAAAGTCTGCATTGTGCGATTAAAAACCTCACATGCCGAACCAAGGGTAACTTAAGGTGTTTGAAATCGATAAACTAGGTACAGAATTGCATCTCTGCGGTGAACTGCGGTAACTTGTAAGGTGGCTGTAATTTCGCACCTTACAAGCATCCATCCACATACTTTCCCGTGATCTACAATCACAATTAGGTATCATGTAATATGTTGTACATTGTATATATGAATATATAAAGGAGACTGACCAATCACGTACCTCTTGTAAATAATTGTTAACGCTTATTGCATGAAAGGTGACAGGGTGTCTTTATTATAAAAAGCGACGCAATGAATGACTGCCTATATTATTAGAGGTTGGAACGCCAGTGGAAATGAAACGGCTGGCGGAACTGAAGCCCTGGTTGGAAGGCCCACACAGGTATGTTGGTCCTGCTTAAACACAGGAAATAGCAAGACGGACGTCGTAGCACCTAAGCACTGGAGTACAATAGAGTTGCGACCGGCTGGTTTGTATACGAACTTCTAGGATTACACTTCGAAAACGCTGAAAATCCTGGACACAGGTGAGAGGAACGGAGAAGCGGCACCTCAGAAACCATGCAGGCTGGGTTATTTCCAAGGATTTTTACTGTGAAGCGTACCATTGTAAGAGTATAGGTTTTTCCTCGCAAACTTTCCGCACTGGACGACAAATGACTAAAATATGGTTGGTCGGCGTTCAGAAGAATCTGTAGAGAGGAAGAATATTCCGTGCTTTTGGGAATATGATTCGTTTTCGGAATTACGATGGTGGGGAGCCAAGCCTAGCTGGGAAGCCTGCGCTGGAGAGACCATGTCTTCCGTTTTGAGCTCCTGTGTGTGACGGTCGCTCAGTATCAGCTTCTTGTTAGTAGGGACGGACTTGCTGTCTTTGCTCTCACGAGATTTTATAGTTAGAACGGTTAGACACTATATTGTTGTGAACTTATACGATTCTGGACTTCGCCTCCGGGTTGGAAGTCGTCGTTGAGTACGCAGCGTTCAGTGATTGAGACCACTTCTTCTGCTTGTACTTACGTTGAGACGTTATCTGAACTCCGTCCTTGTTGCTGGTAATTCGCGTTTTTCGTCTGTAGAACAATTTGCAAGAGTTTATTTTGTGGCTGGAGTTCTTCCATCGTCGCAGACGTGTACGAGAACCACCACTCCGACACACCGGATGCAGAACGTACGGTGATATTGCTAATTGATTTGGCTTATTAATGGCCATAAGGCTAAACAGTTGTGATCACGTAGGATTTATTTCCACTGACGTTGCACTCCATTGTAGATCATATTTAAAAGTCGGTTCTTCTTGTGTTTGGTACATAGAAGATGTCAGTTATTTCGCTTCATTTATATTAGATCGTGCAGTCATAATAAAGGAGCAGAGTTGTTCAATGGATCAGTAATTTTAGTTAGGAAATATAAACATTTGGAATTAAGATTGTTTTTTTAATATACACTAAATTCATAACCAGCAACGACGTTTTTCATTTAGTATAATTGGTTCCCTTAATCATTCATTTCTGTTTAGATTGGAATTGTTGGAATTTATATGCTGAAGAGCATTAAGAGATCCTAAGATCTGCTTCAGGGGGTAGTTCAAATGGCTTTGAGCACTATGGGACTTAACTTCTGAGGTCATCAGTCCCCTAGAACTTAGAACTACTTAAACCTAACTAACCCAAGGACATCACATACATCCATGCCCGAGGCAGGATTCGAACCTGCGACCGTAGCGGTCGCGCGGTTCCAGACTGTAGCGCCTAGAACCGCTAGGCCAACCCGGCCGGCTTCAGGGGGTAGTCAGACAGGACCAAATCTGCATTTTAGCGTTTATTATTTTCCGTTGCGCACAGTCATTTAACACCTGCCTGGAGTAGCATCTCGGAAACTGATATGCGAAGGTACTGAATACTGAAAGCAACTGATTAAATTGTTTGAGTTACAAATGCAATTGTCATCTTTCAGATTAGAGCAGGTAAATAAGATATCATACTGAAGACGACGTATTATCACCAAACAGGCAGAAAGACAGCTAGTCGGGCCTCCTGTGATCTCACTATTCCAATATACGGCAGCTGACAAGCGTTACGCGATGTAAGCGTTGTTTAGTGGAGTTGGAGGTGAGCTGACAGATTACGTTTTAACGTTCTTCTTCAGTGTTAAGTGGCAGTTCTGCTTCAATGGCAGTCCGCTGTTGCCGAAACACTTCACTGGCTGAACTGTTGGTTCCCTACAGAAGCTGTGGAGCTGTTGATGTGGGAGCCTGGTTCTTTGTAAGCTTTCCCACCCCTGACGCGAGCCGAAAAGGGTTCTCCGCGGCCTTGGGACGTTCCGGCTGCCGACGGTTGACAGTGAGACGTAACGTGGCCCGGGATTAAGCCTTCAGCGTGAAGTGAGGGCAGCCGCTCGGAGTGCCGGCTCGCGACTCCCGCATTCCTCCCTCTGCCAGCAGCCGGCGACGCGCACAGCCGCGCCACTGTCAGAGCGGGTGGGCAGCCCAAGGAAAGAGGGAGCCAAGTCGTTTCCCGCACACACGGTGTCACTTGCAGATGTACGCTGCAAAAAAAACTAAGCAATGTTTGTTTCTTTTGGGCCCCTGTTACAGGTTTATTTATTCATCGAATGGCTTATGTTAAAAGTCTTTCAGTCATAAAAATAGCTATACATATACAAAGATTACTATAATAGATGCAGACAAACAAAAATTACGCGAAGCGAAATGTACGAGAGGCGATCAATGAATTCGAAAGTAAAGTTCTATGTACTGACTTGGCAGAAAATCCTAAGAAATTTTGGTCTTATGTCAAAGCGTAAGGTGGATCAAAACAAAATGTCCAGACACTCTGTGACCAAAATGGTACTGAAGCAGAAGATGACAGACTAAAGGCCGAAATACTAAATGTCTTTTTCCAAAGCTGTTTCACAGAGGAACACTGCACTGTAGTTCCTTCTCTAGATTGTCGCACAGATGACAAAATGGTAGATATCGAAATAGGCGACAGAGGGATAGAGAAACAATTTAAATCGCTCAAAAGAGGAAAGGCCGCTGGACCTGATGGGATACCAATTCGATTTTACACAGAGTACGTGAAGGAACTTGCCCCCCTTCCTGCAGCGGTGTACCGTTGGTATCTAGAAGAGCGTAGCGTTCCAAAGGATTGGAAAAGGGCACAGGTCATCCCCGTTTTCAAGAAGGGACGTCGAACAGATGTGCCGAGCTATAGACCTATATCTCCAACGTCGATCAGTTGTAGAATTTTGGAACACGTATTATGTTCGAGTATAATGACTTTTCTGGAAACTAGAAATCTACTCTGTAGGAATCAGCCTGGGTTTCGAAAAAGACGATCGTGTGAAACCCAGCTCGCGCTATTCGTCCACGAGACTCAGAGGTCCATAGACACGGGTTCCCAGGTAGATGCCGTGTTTCTTGACTTCCGCAAGGCGTTCGATACAGTTCCCCACAGTCGTTTAATGAACAAAGTAAGAGCATATGACTATCAGACCAATTGTGTGATTGGATTGAGGAGTTCCTAGATAACAGAACGCAGCATGTCATTCTCAATGGAGAGAAGTCTTCCGAAGTGATTTCAGGTGTGCCGCCGGAGAGTGTCGTAGGACCGTTGCTATTCACAATATACATAAATGACCTTGTAGATGACATCGGAAGTTCACTGAGGCTTTTTGCGGATGATGCTGTGGTATATCGAGAGGTTGTAACAATAGAAAATTGTACTGAAATGCAGGAGGATCTGCAGTGAATTGACGCATGGTGCAGGGAATGGCAATTGAATCTCAATGTAGACAAGCGTAATGTGCTGCGAATACATAGAAAGAAAGATCCCATATCATTTAGCTACAATATAGCAGGTCAGCAACTGGAAGCAGTTAATTCCATAAATTATCTGAGAGTACGCATTAGGAGTGATTTGAAACGGAAAGATCATATAAAGTTGACCGTCGGTAAAGCAGATGCCAGACTGAGATTCATTGGAAGAATCCTAAGGAAATGCAATCCGAAAACAAAGGAAGTAGGATACAGTACGCTTGTTCGCCCACTGCTTGAATACTGCTCAGCAGTGTGGGGTCCGTAACAGATAGGGTTGATAGAAGAGATAGAGAAGATCCAACGGAGAGCAGCGCGCTTCGTTACCGGATCATTTAGTAATCGCGAAAGCGTTATGGAGATGATAGGTAAACTCCAGTGGAAGACTCTACAGGACAGACGCCCAGTAGTTCGGTACGGGCTTTTGTTGAAGTTTCGAGAACATACCTTCACCGAGGAGTCAAGCAGTATATTGCTCCCTTCTATGTATATCTCCCGAAGAGATCATGAGGATAAAATCAGAGAGATTAGCGCCCACACAGAGGCATACCGACAATCCTTCTTTCCACGAACAATACGATACTGGAATAGAAGGGAGAACCGATTAGAGGTACTCAAGGTACCCTCCGCCACACACCGTCAGGTGGCTTGCGGATTATGGATGTAGATGTAGATGAATACTACTTATCACCATTTCAGTACAGCTCTCCAGTGTAATATATCACAAACAACAACAGCTGAAGGCGAATATTAAGGTCTTGTATTTAGTTTATCACACCAGTCGTCACTGGCAGGAAATCTCGCAATGGACCCTCATAAGCAGGTACGGGACATATCAATACATGAGCAGCTGTCTGTCGTTCTACACCACAGTCACGAGATGGTGATAAAGATTTGCCCCGCCGGCCACGGTGCCCGAGCGGTTCTAGGCGCTTCAGTTTGGAACCGCTCGACTGCTACGGTCGCAGGTTCGAATCCTGCCTCGGGCATGGATGTGTATGATGTCCTTAGGTTAGTTAGGTTTA
The DNA here is from genome assembly GCF_021461385.2 of Schistocerca piceifrons. Taxonomy (NCBI): domain Eukaryota; kingdom Metazoa; phylum Arthropoda; class Insecta; order Orthoptera; family Acrididae; genus Schistocerca; species Schistocerca piceifrons. Next base: position 589,961,980 of record NC_060141.1, read on the forward strand.
AGTAGTTCTAAGTTCTAGGGGACTGATGACCACAGATGTTAAGTCCCATAGTGCCCAGAGCCATTTGAACCATTTGAAGATTTGCCCCACTTGTGAAAGTGCCTGCATACCTTCCATGGGCCGTTCGGATGCAGTTCAGAGTAGTTAAAACTACCCGAGGCTGGTGAAATCCAGGTTGTTTGTCCTGGACACAGAGCAATTTCAGACATTGTGGAGGATCGTTTTACTGTCAATAGCGTTTCCATTCATCGACGATACGGAATTCAGTTTCCAGTAAAAATCCTGGTTGTGGTAAGATTCGTATGTTTTGATCTTCAACATTTTTCGCTCTGCAGTGAATACATCTTTCAATAACCTGTTACAGATAATCGACCCCTACTATTACACAACTTGACTAAAAAGTGAAGCACTCGAAAGACATGGTTGGGTGTCAAATTAACTTCGCACACTTATGTCTACATATATACTCCATAAGTCACCGTACGGTGCGTGGTGGAGAGTACTCTGTACCATTACTTGTCATTTGCTTTCCTGTTACACTCGCAAATAGAGCGAGGAAAAAACGACTGTCCGTATGCCTCCGTATGAGCCCTAATTTCTCATATATTATCTTCCTGATGCGAAAAGTGTGTTGGTGGCAGCAGAATTGTTGGGCAATCAGCTTCAAATTCAGATTCTCAAAATTGTCTCAATAGTGTTTCTCGGAAAGAACGTCGCGTTCCCTCCAAGGATTCCCATTTGAGTTCCGGAAGCATCTCCGTAACAGTTAAGTGTTGTTCGAACCTGCAGGTAATGAATCCAGCAACCCGCCCCTGAATTGCTTCGATGTCTTCCTTCAGTTCGACCTGGTACGGGTCCCAAACACTCGAGCAGTACTCAAGAATAGGTCACACCACCTTCCTGTATGCCGTCTCCATTACAATTAAACCATTCTTCCTTAAATTCTCCCAATAAACCGAAGACGACTGAAATGGGCTTTCACGGTTTGTTAATACCACCCAAGGGTGAATGACGGAAGGTGTGGACCAAAGGGATTTGAGGCACTTCATTCACTGTTTATTTTTTTACAACACACTTCTTTATTAATAAAATTGATAATACCTTTAAAATGAAACAACACAACAGGCCTTGTAAATCGCCTAACTGCATAAGTAAACTACTAAAAATAATCGTTAATATGTTTAGGAACACAATAAACTTCAACTCACAAATAGCATTCAGTTGTTTACTAATTAATTAAATATCTGTTCAAGGCAATTTCGCCACATAGTCAACACAACCAGAATTCAATACACTTGCTTGCTATTAAATGTCTGCATAAGTTAATGGCCATACATAGTAACCTCTGAACAACAAAACACACAAGCACCTAAACATGTTCACAGAATTATGGGGAAGAAATGCATATACACCTTCTGTTTAGCAAATGAACCACTTTCGGCCTGAGCCACCAACAACATAAGCCGTTCTCAGTACCCACATAGAGCCACTCCGAGGTACTGGAAGCAAAACATAAGTCTTCCACGTGTACACCAAAGGCATGGTTTCCCAGACTGCAAGCCGTAAGAAACCAGTCAACACGCTCCCGCCACCAATTACAGGAGGGTGTCGGGCTAGTAAACAATGCCCGCTACGGTGGGTGGGCACGACTAGATAACTGCTTGCCACAGTGGGTCGGTTCCTCCCGCAGTCACTGCGAAGACCGGTGGCGAAATTAATTAAATTAGCATCACCTGTGACACAAAGGGCAAGCAACTCACCAACGTAATAAGGACATAAATTATTTGCAATATACAACGTGTCAAAAACAGCTATCTATCCACTACTTCCAGCACCTCAGAGGACACCAATTAATACAGTGAATTCAGAGTCATCTAAACATACCGCGCAATCTGCGCAAAACCACATAAACTTCCTGTGCATGAGCACACTACGTTTAAGATAAGGAGTACTAACTTAACACAACATACAACTTGTAAATCTCCGGGTGACTGGCCAGGACTCGTGAAATGGATCTACCAACACGTCATCATGGCCAATAAACCGCCTCCGCTCTCCACTTGCGAGGCACAAATAGTATATGTCCTGCAACACGTTGATTAAAATATCTAAAACAGTGTTCGTTACACGATTAACACTCAATGTCACAGGGAAACATTAATCAGAAACAGACTTCGGTTCGTTTCAATAAACGCACAAATTACGTGGCTGAAAAACACACCCAAGTCAGTGGCACACAAGAAGGTCAGTAATAGTAGGGCCCTTTATCATTTTCCCATTCAGAGGGGCGTAAAACAATAACACTTAAGCAGAGAAGAATGAATGCATTTGAGCAATTCAGTAACTGACAACAACTAAGTTTTTAAATGCACAACACAAGTCCTCACAGGATAAACGCGGCCTTGCGCAATGGACTCCTAGTAGTAAGGTCAAGCGTGCAAAGCACACTGCTCAATAAATACACCACAACGGCAAGTACACTCAGTAATCCCCAGAACGATGGACACTGAGAACAAAATGCTGCTTATATCCAAACCAACTGTGCTCGCAATGGCATCACATCAGTCACAGAGCCATAGAGACGAGAATGTAGTCACTAGAAGCAAACGGTAAGTCCATCATAAACAAGGAAGCAGCATGTTCCAGACAGCATCGGCGCCTCTACCCACCAAGTCCGCCGCAAACGCCCAAACACAAGCAGGTAACATGGCAAACTTTCCTCTTGCCACTACACACGACGTCGGCAGACACGGCTTCACGCTGCGCGCACTACTGCCTATCCAACTACTCGACTGTCACAGGTGCCTCGCCGACTTCCCCCACGAGGGGGCGCCACTTCTGTCTTTCCTCCGCGATACGGCGATAATATTATACGCGGTACATTCGATAGACCAAACCCGAGCCGGCTCGGCTCAACGACCTTCCTTAGCTCAGTTCTCACCTCGTTGCACCACATATCGCTTTGCAACGTTACGCCCAGATATTTAACGACTTGACTATATCACGTACGACGCTACTAATACTGTATCCGAACACACCAGCAGCGGGTATGTAGCCTAAATGATTACAGTTGTTAATAACTTGAATACTCAGTATTAATATTCCACAGTTATTAATTTAATAGGTCGACATGAACCGGCTTTCGGCTTCTAAAGCCATCGTCAGAAGTTGTAATTCTCTGACAATTAGAATGGCCACTCGACTGCTCGCGTTTAGTGTTATTACTAGAGGTGGCAGAGCATAAAAGGGGCGTGAGTGTGATGATGTCAGTCATACGACCACACCGCCGCCTGAGAGATCGATCTGCCGGATGCGATTGTCTCGATAAACGGAACAGAAGGACAGCTGTGCTAGCCGAAGAGTACACAGATAGTCGCAGTACTTATGCTCGCCGCGAGGCGCCGCTAGGCCACTTCATGTGCAGCAGGAGAGTAGTGCAGTTGTGCCAGTCTACAGTTCGTAGCCGCGCTCAGTGATCAGCCAGCGCCGATGTTAGTCATCGTCTGCAGCTCAGTCATTGCTGCCATCAAGTCTTTGTAGCTCCGTTCCAAGTTGGTCTTCAAATTCACCGGATTCAAGATTATGAGAGATTAATTCGTCACTGCAAGATTTGTGACTTGTAAATTATGTCATTCTACAGACGCTTAGTCTAGTCGCGTCTTCTATAATTGTGAACCAACAACTCATGGACTACAACTAAGTTAAGTAATAAATACTTTCTTATTTTGTACTCCTGCTAATTAATTGTGTTTTCCTGTTGTAGCTACCAAGCAGTATTGGCACAGTAGAACCCATGTTACCACCTCCTTGGCTACCTCATTTTGCCACTTCATGATAGACTCGACTATGGTGGAAGATCGAGAGCCATCAGTGACCAGCGTCAGATGTCGAGTGATCACATGGGGGTGCCACGTATTCGTGCGAGAGAGCGTTTCCAACTCCTGGAAGAGCTCCAAAGGGGCCTCACTGTGGGCATCCATATCGCCAGCTGGTGGGATCGGACCAACATCCATATTTGTGGGATATTCGGAGGCGACACTGGTTCGATTTGGACTGAATGGGTACGCGAGGGCAGGCATACTCGACATGCCGTCAAAGTTCAAATGGTTCAAATGGCTCTGAGCACTATGGGACTTAACATCTGAGGTCATCAGTTCCCTTGAACTTAGAACTACTTAAACCTAACTAACCGAAGGACAGCACATACATCCATGCCTGAGGCAGGATTCGAACCTGCGACCATAGCAGCAGCGAGGTTCCGGACTGAAGCGCCTAGAACCGCTCGGCCACGTCAAGGTTCCGTTTCATCATTTTTCATCACCACAAGGAAGGATCGCCGTGTTGTGCTTCAAGCACAACAGAAGCGCTTCACATCTGCGCATGCAATGGACTCCCCGCAACATTCTGTGCCAACCCCCGCCATTGGTCGGAGTTTAGCAGCAGCCGGATTAGGGAATTACCGTCTCGTGCGTAGGCTACCGTTCTTACCTCAACACAAACGGCTGAGTTTGGACTGGTGCTGCGACCGTCAAGCATTCACCGCTGACAAATGGCGTCGCATTAGTTTCAACGATGACTGCTTTGTTGTACTATCCCAGATGACCACCGCTGGCAAATATGGCGACGTTTTACTCTTCCATTGTTTAGGAGAGGAGCAACTATGTAATTACTGGCTTCATAGTGTGTAGCGTACGAGTATGTCTTTAGGCCATGGTTAATAATGGTGGAGTCACTTGTCACAGCACAACGGTACTTCATGGACGTCTTTCAAAAGGGAAAAATGGTCGTTCCCACATGACACACATCTATGTGAACAGTCTGCATGATGTTGAGATATTTCAGTGTTCAGGAAGGTCTCCAGCTCTGTCGGCGATTTGAGATGTATGGGACCAGGTCCGTCCCAGCAGCAGTCTCCAGGGTATCAAAGACCAGTTACAACAGTTTCGAGCCAGATTCCTATACAACAGGATACAGCGGCTTTACTATACCTTTCCCAACCGAATCAATGCAAGTGGCCGCGTCCAGCCATCCTGATTTAGGTTTTCCGTGATTTCCCTAGATCACTCCAGGCAAATGCCGCGATGGTTCCTTTGAAAGGGCACTGCCGATTTCCTTCCCCATCCTTCCCTAATCCGAGCTTGTGCTCCGTCTCTAATGACCTCGTTGTCGATGGGGCGTTAAACACCAATATCCTCCTCCCCAATGCAAGGGCGTGCATCCAGGGCAGAGTAGGAGCTACGTCACAGTGATGAGTGGACTCCTATACCTCCCTCTTTCTCAAAACTCTTCTTTGCCCGGTAAACTCCCTCCCTCCCCCCCCCCCCCCAGCAAAAATGTCTGCTTTCCCCATCAAGCATTTGTCCAATACGAGTTTCTGCTCCCTTTCTAATTATGTTAAAGACGACGGGACACGCCGGCCGAAGTGGCCGTGCGGTTAAAGGCGCTGCAGCCTGGAACCGCAAGACCGCTACGGTCGCAGGTTCGAATCCTGCCTCGGGCATGGATGTTTGTGATGTCCTTAGGTTAGTTAGGTTTAACTAGTTCTAAGTTCTAGGGGACTAATGACCTCAGCAGTTGAGTCCCATAGTGCTCAGAGCCATTTTTGAACGACGGGACATTAACAACCGCATATCCTTCACCGACTTAGTGGAACATGAAGTAGCCCCATGACTTTCATCGACAGGGACAAAACTTTTTAACTGCGCACTCGTTGTTGAGAAGTCCAAGCAAGATAATGCAAAGTCTACAAGACGCAAAGTGACCCAAAATTTGCAATTACACGTTCTGCACGTCCAGATGAACTGTGGTGCGCGCTTTGCAGCAGCCTCCAGATATATAAAGTGCTGTAAAGACTTTTGGGAGGTTTGTTGGCAATCATCCACATAAATAAGTCTTCTGCTGACCACATTACAAGAGAGAGAGCAGAGGACACCAGATTTTTGACACGTAGTCACTTTCTGTTCCCCGCTATCTATCACATCTGTCGACGACAAATCCGTGGTAGGTCAATGAACGTCTTCCGTTTATTAGTGCGGCGTCACAGGACTACCATTGTTAACATGTTTGGTTGCCGGGGCCTGTCATGTTTAATAATACTCCATGTTTGACTTTTTCCGTCCAAATACCTTTACTGTTGTTGTTTATGTGTCGAGTATGTAACCAAATTCAGAATAATGGAATTCCCTCTCTAGACATCCAAATTACTGTCCAATCAACAGGTAGATGAAGTTTTATAATGTTGAATAACACTGACATATTGTTTATATAGATATATTATACATGCAAACAACAAAAAAAGCATCTGGTTGGAGTATGACAATCATGTATTTCTAATAAATACGGTCCAATAATTTTATTTAGCACTACGAATAAAAACAGTATTTTCACGCATCAGGTTTTGTTAAGTCTCAGCAAAATTTTTTGACGCTGTTACACAAATTTTGGAGTTATAAAGCGTCTTTTCCACACTCAGACTTACAAAGAAATATTCTACGTGTGGAAAAGAGCCAAGAAAGAGCACCAATGTACCGTACATCTGAAATCGTTCCCATTCTATGAAGACGTATTTAATTCGTTTGAAAAAATACAGTATCTTAAAGTGTGTTTTACTCTGTGCATATTAAGCAGAGTCTCCGTTATGCGTGGACGATAAGTTTACTGAAATTATCATCTGTTTATAAAAAAATTTCAGCCTCAGTGTATGTTCCAAAGAGAGAGCTGATTATGTACATCTAAATGAAATGATGCTCAATAATGGTCCCATTACAGTGTACGCTTTTGTATAAACTACATATCGTCGGAAACAACGTACTACCATTACGTACTGTACACTGGTCATATGTGTGATCTTACACAGCTCACTTCCTGTCTGGCACTCCCTGCATGTTGCATCGTAGCGACGATGAAACATTTGTCAACGGAGTCTGAAGTAAAACAAGTATTTATCATACTCTGACGTACCGCGGTAATCGACGGTTACTCTATTGGTTGATAACTATGCACGTGTTTAATGTCTTGAAAGTGAAATACGTTGTATTCTGCAGCGTCTTAATTAACCAGGACCGCAGTTTCTCACGCCACCCGCTTTTCCTCTTTTACTTTATCATTTGTGGAACTATGTAGAATATCTTGCAACAGTTTTACATAATTAATTTGATTGAACCATCCTACATTTGCCGTGGCTCTGACGCTAAACCAGATATATTTTAAAAGTGATTCTCGTTTGGTTCATGATGCACATTCAGGCCTTCCCAAGCACGCCAGTATGCTTTCTTAAGAGAGAGTTTCTATTTGTTTACACCTGACTTTCGATTACCGTAGAGCGAAAATTTTTGTGGCAACGATCGATAGTGCAACACATACTGAAAAGAACGCTCAAACAAATAAAAACATAGTGAGGCGTTTAAATGCTGATAAAATGGATTGAAAATTCAGTTTACCACATTAGCTGTGTTATTGTAGTTGCTCAGAGACTGCTACAACCGGTTTTGTATCGTGCAGGTACATCCTCAGACGTATTTCTACGTAACAATTATTTTGTACAAAAGATTATAAGAACTGTTCTACTGACGTCCGAAGTTCAGGATTCTTAATGCTAAAAAATTAAAATCATGGCACGCGAATTATTAGTAATAACAAAAGGCATGAGCTGCTACCATAAAATTACTTACAATGTCCAATGCCCCATGTTATCTAAATCAATATATTTGCCATCAGAAACTTCCGGTTTTGGCGATGCAGTAATTCACGTAGCCATGCACACTTGTTTTCTCGGGTGTTATCATAATACGTACTAAATCGAAAGAACTTTTTTTCTTCGTAGTAACAACTGGCAGGAAAAATTATCAGGAAACCTTGGGATACACGTAGAAGCAGAAAATATAAAACCGCATCCAGAGTATGAATTTAAATGGATATAGGACAAATTGCTGGATGAAAGGCAGATACATACACATGAAATGGCGTCAGAAAATTCACTGAAGTCGCACTCGTACACAATACAGGAGAGCCATATCTTGTCGTGTAAACAAGCATAAGGCGTTCTATAGCTTAAAATGGTAACAGATTTGCTTGCTGAGAGAATCATAAATTGACTGTAACAAATTTTTTGTAAAAAAATTAATCGGGGAACATCGTGGATAAGAAAATAGGGAATTTTCCTTTTGCATGGTATGACAGTAGTGTTTAGATTTGTTACTGTACAGCAAACTACTGCCGGAATTGATAGAAAAGGCACTTGAACTATGTGATTGTAGTATTGCTCCTCAGTTTAAAATGTACCTCATTGTGAAAATAAATTAGGAAGCTTGTTGGCGATTTTTCCAGTGTCGCCAGAGGATGTTGATTTAGAACGATGACGGTTGTGGCTTAATAAACGTACCTCAGATACAAATAAGGTGGTTTTTACTAACATTCACATTATTAAGTTGTGAAGGCACAAAAATGATCAACATTATTTCGTTTACTGGTAGTTTAAAACAATTTCACAGGCTATGTGCCAAGTCTTGATAATTTCAGACAGAAACTTATCACTACATTTTTATACATTAGATAACAAACATAAACAGATTTTTTTACAAGACAGAACAGCCAATGTGTATATACTACACACTGTACATATTTGTTGGAAGATATCAACACGCATTAATTCGTTGCCCAAATCTGGAGAAGTGAATTAACTATCGATTGATATTGCAATCTACCCATGGGAATGCGCGGTGCAATGTTGAGCGTCCATGGCAGCGGAACGTAGAACATTCCCGGGCTCACCCACCCAGTTGCAGCAAACGTTGTGCGTAGCTGACGTTACGGGCCTCACACATCGCAAGCTTCCAGCGAAGTCAGTCATGTGCTGGCCTTCCCTCATTTCTAATACAAGCAATTAATTGCGTATGCTGCAGCAACTCGTTCCAACAGCCGTTGTAAACGCATAAGATTTAGACAGACAGTAACAACCAACGACTCACTAAAATCAGCGGGTGGGAGACGCAATTCGAAACTTCTATCAACATCACTCTTACCCTATAACTGAACATCAGTTTTATAAAAATAATGCTTTATTTTATTGTCTGATCGTCTTATTCAGTAATCGCAATGGCTCCAGCACAGTTTCTCGATTTGAATAATAGTGTTCTGTAAGCGTAAGGAGAAAGAAACGCCTGGGTGTCAGACACAGGTAATCCTCTGGGGTTCAACCACCCCTTTCTTTTTTTCTTTTTAATTTTTCACAGAAGCAATTCACTGCTTATCATTTGATTTGTATCGTGAATAAAAAATAAACAATTTCGTTATAATTGCTGATCGATTCAGGTTCAGGTGTAAGTCACGTTCAGTTGTTAATTGGTTTCTGCGTTATTACTAGGTAAGTAGGCTTAAGTGCTAATGATTGCTTGTGTTATGACGGCTGCAGAAACTATTATACAGCTGTGTTATATAATTCGTCCACATATGTATCTATACTCCGTAAGCCACTGTACAATGTACGAAGGAGAGTATTTTGTGCCAATGTTATCTATTTTTCCACTATTTCATTCCTGTAAGGAACGAGGAAAACAATAGTGCCCACATATCCCTGCACGCAACTTAACATATCTTACCTTATTCCACTGATCTCTAAATTTAGCCAACTTAGTTTCGAGAAAACCAGGTCTTTCCTTCAAAGATAGAAACACAGACGTACCAATTCGGATCATTCTTTTTGAAACACACTGTCTTTTAGAAATACTTCAGCCTCTACGGTCGCAGGTTCGAATCCTGCCTCGGGCATGGATGTGTGTGATGTCTTTAGGTTAGTTAGGTTTAAGTAGTTCTAAGTTCTAGGGGACTGATGACCACAGCAGTTAAGTCCCGTGGTGCTCAGAGCCATTTGAACCATTTTGAAGTACTTCAGCTGATAACAAAGTATAAACAAAAGTTATCGGAACTTCTGTTTTCGTTTTCGTTTTTGGTGTTGTGCGTGTAATATTTTAATTGGCTGACGTGCGGCTAAACGCTTGATTTCTAGCTTCTCTTCATACTTCAGCAAACAGTCTATTTAATTCATTTTAAAATCACTGTACCAATACTCGAGTTTCAACCGCAAAGCTCCAGAATACGAAACACAACTGAGAAATCGGCCCATTTGGTGCTTGCAACATTTCTCGTTGATGAAAGGCCGGAGCGGAGAGCGGAGGGGGTTGGAAGGCAGCGCTGAACATGCGTCACTTCAGTAATGTGTCAATAGTGGGCTTAATTCATACAGGTGCTGCCTACACAGTTAGCTCATTTTAAAAAAGGATTTTATTTCTGTTACTTTGCTACAGTATTGTAGACTCTCAAAGGGTGGTCACCGTGTGTTGAAGCTGTTGACAGGTAGTCTGTCTATTTTTGCCGATTTCAGCCAACTGAGGGCTGGAGGGAAATTTTTAAGTAGACTGTTCCAGAACACGTGATAGAATAATCGGTGAAACGGGAAATGTGTGTGACGTATAACACATCATTTTGTCTCACTTTAATTTCCTGCTAGGAGAGCGTTCGATGACAGCTCTGTATCTTATTTTGAAAAATGTCTGACAGATTTCGGTGCCAAATATAACAGAAGTATCGAACAGCGGAGCTAGTTAACAAAATAGCTGCTTTCGAGTTCCAGTAGAAAGAGCTGATAAAATGCGCTAACACAGATTGCCATTTGGATAGTTTGAATTTTTTGTTTCGATGTAAGGGTTACGAGATGCCTATGCAAACTTCAGAATACATTGACAGTTAGAAAGCACTTTCAGCTAATGAACGTTGATGAAAAACTGGAATACAACACCGCTGCTAAATTTGACGTCAGTGACATTATCAGTGAGTTTCCTGCGCTCAAAGCGAGGAAACGGAAAGTAAAAATACAGGGTGATTCAAAAAGAATACCACAACTTTAGGAATTTAAAACTCTGCAACGACAAAAGGCAGAGCTAAGCACTATCTGTCGGCGAATTAAGGGAGCTATAAAGTTTCATTTAGTTGTACATTTGTTCGCTTGAGGCGCTGTTGACTAGGCGTCAGCGTCAGTTGATGCTAAGATGGCGACCGCTCAACAGAAAGCTTTTTGTGTTATTGAGTACGGCAGAAGTGAATCGACGACAGTTGTTCAGCGTGCATTTCGAACGAAGTATGGCGTTAAACCTCCTGATAGGTGGTGTATTAAACGTTGGTATAAACAGTTTACAGAGAATGGGTGTTTGTGCAAAGGGAAAAGTTCTGGACAGCCGAGAACGAGTGATGAAAATGTAGCACGCATCCAGCAAGCATTTGTTCGCAGCCCAGGAAAATCGACTCGCAGAGCTAGCAGAGAGCTGCAAATTCCACAATCAACTGTATGGAAAGTCCTACGAAAAAGGTTAGTTATGAAACCTTATGGTCTGAAATTGGTTCAAGCACTGTCTGCAGCTGATAAGATTAAAAGAATCGATTTCTGTGATTTTATCCTTGCTCAAATGGAAACAGATGAACCTTTCGTTTCAAAGATTGTGTTTAGTGATGAAGCAACTTTCCACAATAACGGGAAAGTCAACCGTCACAATGTCTGTATATGGGGCACTGAGAATCCGCGGGAAACAACTCAGTATGAACGTGACTCGCCTGAGGTGAACGTTTTCTGTGCCATTTCAGCCAATAAAGTTTTTGGTCCCTTTTTCTTCGAAGGTGCTACTGTAACTGGACTACAGTATCTGGAGATGTTAGAGAATTGGCTGTTCCCTCAGCTCGAACAAGAAGCACAACAATTCATATTTCAGCAGGATGAAGCGCCACCACATTGGCACTTATCTTTCCGTAACTACCTGAACGTCAACTACCCGAGGCGATGGATCGGCCGCCAGGCAGCCCGTGACAGAGCACTTCATCACTGGCCTCCAAGAAGCCCTGATCTTACCCCCTGCGATTTTTTCTTATGGGGGTATGTTAAAGATATGGTGTTTCGGCCACCTCTCCCAGCCACCATTGATGATTTGAAACGAGAAATAACAGCAGCTATCCAAACTGTTACGCCTGATATGCTACAGAGAGTGTGGAACGAGTTGGAGTATTGGGTTGATATTGCTCGTGTGTCTGGAGGGGGCCATATTGAACATCTCTAAACTTGTTTTTGAGTGAAAAAAAAACCTTTTTAAATACTCTTTGTAATGATGTATAACAGAAGGTTATATTATGTTTCTTTCATTAAATACACAAAGTTGTGGTATTCTTTTTGAATCACCCTGTATAATAAGAACCCAATTCTTGAAAAGGAATGTGTTGTCAACACGTAATTATAGTTCTTTCCCTTTACTTCCCGTTAAAGATTCATACGTTGTTAATTATCCGCTGAAGAGTGAAAGAAACTTGTATAACGGCCTAATATCGTGAAGCGCCGCCTAATGTCTGAAAGAGTGCTGGAGGGAACAAATAATATGAAGTCTGCAGCGCTGTCCATAAATCAGTAAGAGTACGAGGGGATAGAGATCTCTTCTGAACAACATGTTGCAAGGCACACCAGATATGCTCAATAATATTTATGTCGGGGGAGTTTGGTGGCCAGCGGAAGCGTTTAAATTCGAAAGAGTGTTTCTGGAGTCTTCTGCAGCCAATCTGGACGGAAGGGGTATCGCATTGTCCAGCTGGAACTGCCCAAGTGTTTGTGTTTCAGACTGCACAGAGGACATGCATGGATGCAGGTGGTCAGACAGGGTGCTTACGTTCGTGTCACCTGGCAGAGTCTTATCTAGACGTATCAGGGGTCCCATACCACTCTAACTACACACGCCCCACACCATTACAGAGCCTCTACCAGCTTGAACAGTCCCCTGCTGACATGCAGGGTCCATGGATTCATGAGTTTGTCTCCATACCCGTACACGTCCATCCGCTCGATACAATTTGAAACGAGACTCGTGCGACCAGGCAACGTGTTTCCAGTCATCAACAGTCCAATGTCGTTGTTTGCGGGCCCAGGCGAGGCGTAAAGCTTTGTGTCGCGCAGTCATCAAGGGTACACGAGTGGGCTTCCGGCTCCGAAAGCCCATATCGATGATGTTTCGTTGAATGGCTCGCACGCTGACACTTGCTGATGGTCCAGCATTGAAATCTGCAGCAATTTTCGGATGGATTGCAGTTCTGTTACGTTGAACGAATCTCTTCAGTCGTCGTTGGTCCCGTTCCTTTTCCGTCCCCAGCGATGTCAGAGATTTGATGTTTTGTCGCATTCCCGATATTCACGGTACCCTCGTGAAATGGTCGTACGGGAAAATCCCCACTTCATCGCTGTCTCGGAGATGCTGCGTCCCATCGCTCGGTTGCCGACTCGATTACTTTAAAATTCACTCAAATCTTGAAAACCCTGCCATTGTAGCAGCAGTAACCGATCTAATAACTGCGCCGGACACTTGTCTTATATATGCGTTTATATATGTTTGTTGACATATCTCTGTATTTGAATAACTATGCCTATACCAGTTTCTCTGGCGCCTCAGTGTAAAGTCTGTTCTTCATTATACATCACGGTAAAATCAACGTACAACAGCTGCCACAAACAATAAGATGTAGATTTTGTTTTTATTTCAGTTATTTTAGAAACTTTGCACAATTTGTTATTTATTTACTGCAGTGGTACATTATTATGTGCAATATTTTTCGCCTACCTAGGTCTTTTAAATACTATTTTCAGTAACGCTTCTTTTATATTAAACTTATCTTACAAATTACAAAATTTCCTTATCAATTACAAAACTTCTTATATCTGTGCAAAAAAATGCAGAGAGTTAGTTTTTATGGGACGGGTGGAGTGGACGTTGGGCGCAGCTTTGGCTGTTTGTCAGGGGCGCAGAATCACCTGTCGGTACAGCTGTGGCTACGGGCCCTAGCCGCCTGGCCCGATACACTGCGTAGACGAGTAGAGAGGATGGCAAGGAGGGGAGAGGGGCAGCAGGATTCGCGGGGGACCGGGGAAAGGAGGATATACGTGAGCCGGTCCGTACAGCTTGCCCGGCCTAGCTGGCCTCACGTACAACACGGCGAGGGGCAAAGCAGAGAAAGGGAAATTGCTTGGCCACATCACTGTTACTGCAGTTGTATGAGCCGGGGGGGGGGGGGGGGGGTACGGGCCACCTGACGCTTCCCTGGCTCTCTTTTCGAATCGCCTGACTGCAGACAGCTGACAGTTGCAAAAAAATGGTTGAAATGGCTCTGAGCAGTATAGGACTTAACTGCTAAGGTCATCAGTCCCCTAGAACTTAGAACTACTTAAACCTAACTGACCTAAGGACATCACACATATCCAAGCCCGAGGCAGGGTTCGAACCTGCGACCGTAGCGGTCACGCGGTTCCGGACTGTAGCGCCTAGAACCGCTCGGCCACCTCGGCCGGCTGACAGTTGCATCGTGTGTCTGTAAGAAAGCAGTGGAAACTAGCCCTGATTACCTCTGATCTTCTCTGTGCCATCCGTACTACAACATACTCGTGTCATACTCAAATTTTTTGATATAATACTGAAAAAAATACACCGAATAAAATTACAGCCAAAAATTTCTGGCTTTATGAACGAGCCGCCCTTGCCTGTCTGCATGTTCATGAGAATTGTGGTGGTTAAAATCAAACTAGGTACACTGTTCATACTCGTGATAGTGTATGACAGTGTATTTTTAAAGAAGTAGCGACCGCCTGCTTAGCTGGGTGGTAACGTGCTCGCCTCCTATGAAAGCGGGCCCGGGTTCGATTCCTGGCGGGGAAGGTGATTTTCTCTTCTCGGGGACTGAGTGTTGTGTTTTCCTCATCATCAGCCGGCCGGTGTGGTCGAGCGGTTCTAGGCGCTTCAGTCCGGAACCGCGCTGCTGCTACGGTCGCAGGTTCGAATCCTGCCTCGGGCATGGATGTGTGTGATGTCCTTAGGTTAGTTAGGTTTAAGTAGTTCTATGTTCTAGGGGACTGATGACCACAGATGTTAAGTCCCATAGTGCTCAGAGCCATTTGAACCTCATCATCATCTCATCCTCATTACGGGCGCGCATGTCGTCCAATGTGGCGTCGACTGGAATAAGACTTGCACTTCGCGGCGGAACTTCCCCGAATTGGGCCTCCCGACCAACGATGCCATAGGCTCATATTTCCGTTTTTTAAAGAAGTAGCGACATAGTTCCTTATGTCTCTTACATGTGGGTGGAATATCCAAACGGTATTGATCAATATTCACTTCCACTCAGTCGCCGTGCTTCAGTGTTGTGTTACGTCCCGAGGATTGACGTGAGACCTTAAACGTCCATACAGTAGCAAAAATGGTAGATGGGGCCAACAACATGCCGAATGGACCGCTCAGTCCTGCCATCATCGTTCTCTTCACTGATGAGTGTCGCATTTGCCTTCAACCAGACAATCTCGGAGACGTGTTTGGAGGCAATCCGGTCAGGCTGAACGCCTTAGACACACTGTGCAGCGAGTGCAGCAAGGTGGAGGTTCCCCGCTGTTTTCGGGTGGCATTATGTGCGGCCGACGTACGTTTCTGGTGGCCATAGAAGGCACAGAAAAGGCTGTACGATACGTGAATGCCATCCTCCGACCGATAGTGTAACCATATCGGCAGCATATTGCCGAGGCAATCGTCTTCATGGACGACAATTCGCGCCCCCATCGTGCACATCTTGTGAAAGACTTCCGTCAGGATAACGACATCGCTCGACTAGAGTGACCAGCATGTTCTCCAGACATGAAGCCTATCGAACATGACAGGGATAGATTGAAAAGGGCTGTTTATGCACGACGGGACGCACCAACCACTCTGAGGGATCTACGCCGAATCGCCGTTGAGGGGTACGACAATCTGGACCAACAGTGCCTTGATGAACTTGTGGATAGTATGCCACGACGAATACAGGCATGCATCAAAACATTTCACGAGATCTTCGTGTCTATGGGGAGAGCGTGAAGTTGTACCCAGTGCAGGCAAGCTATACAATGAAACAAAATTTATAATAGAAACAAGGAAAAAAATAAGTAAAATTAGCATTTGGCTAACGAAGGAGTTAAACAATACTGCAGTCTGCCCCTAGTGTTATTCAATTTATATATAAATGACATGAATAAAAAGTGGAATCAGGAAGTAGGAAACAAGAAAGGAATACAACTAGATAAGGACCATTACATAAAAAAACTAATGTTTGCTGATGAACATACTGTTTTAGCCACTTCAGAAAAAGAATTGCACAGAAATATATTTGAATTCAACCAATTGGCCATAAATATAATTTCAAAATATCAACAGAAGAGAGAAAAGTAATTCTGAGAAACACAGTAGAAAACAAAACAGTGGGGCAAATAAGGCGTTTTAACTACATAGGATGCGACATTTCTTTTCATTGTGGTAGAGATGTAAAGAATAAGACAGCAAAATTTCACAATACCTGGGGTACAATAAAAAGAACATTAAACAAGAAGAGAACTCAAGAAATACAGCTGACTCTATAACTCACTAACAGTTCCATTGCTGCCTTACGGATCTGAGTCCTAGATAACAAATAAGAAAAACATGAATCGAACAGTGACATCAGAAATAAAATTCATCATATCAGTTGGAGGGTGTAAACTAGAAGACAGATTAACCAACAAAGATATTAGAAAAGAGCTTCAAATATTGGCAATGACAGTAAAATATAGACACATATAAACAGAAGTGGCAGCATCATGATACAGTATGTATTATGGCAAATATACCAAAAAAGCTTTTCAATATATATCCAAAGTGTTTTTTTGTGTACTCATTTAGAAAACGTGAACTTCAACGCTAAAAAGTGCCCAGCATATAATGGAGCTAAGAATTTGAAGCCGGACTAGGTTCCTTGAACCTAATCCATGAATGTAGGATGATGTAGTTTATTTTTTCTGAGATGATAATTAAAACTCTAAGACTGCCCCTGGTCTTATCGTGCGGGTGTTTTTGAACTCTCCACATTCGTAACACTTAACCGTGAATTCCGTATGTGCGATGTTAACAAGTGAATAATGGAGATATTTTGGTAATAATGTATGTATAACTGTATGTGTTCTACTCATATTTTTAATATGCATTTTGATTTTGTTAAATGGTGTATTGTGTACCAAATGCCAAATAAAGATACTGAATAGAAAAATATGTTCCCAGCAAACAACTTTCGGTTTATGTGTTTCTATAACTGGTGTTGTCCAACAAGCAACAGAGCAGAATAACAGCAGAAATATAGAAAATTTATCGCACATGTTGACACCAGCCGCTTTTACGAAGTGCCGCTGCAGTATTTCTGCTCTGCCAAGTGAAACAGCACGCCTCCACGTCGGTGCTGGATGAGTCACGCGTGCACAGCCGAGCAGCTGTCGTACTGCACTGTGTCCTGCGAGCAGCACATCCCTTCTCACGGCACCCTTCTGATGTAATTTTCTCCCTGCACCGTCACAATAGCATCAGTCGCCTTGGGACCTGGGCGTGAATCCGCCTATATTGTCAACCGAAATTGTGTTTCGTGTAGAATTACTCGACTACCGGCGATAACGTGGTCGAAGTAATGAACTGTTGTCACACAGACAGTAAGCTGATTGTCATGCAATCTCAAATTCGAATATCAAACAGCCAGAACTGGGGTCACGGTTTGGTGGGACGCTCAACAAACCTTCAGTGATTGTCCCCCTGTGAATATGTATTGCTAGCGGCTACTTCTTCAACAATTTAATACAGGACAACATTTTCCTGAAACATTTCACCCAAAATATTTAGAACTTTCATTACCGCTGTTAAGAACCCTATTCCGTCATTTCTCCGTCTGTTGGGAACCCGTCGGAGAACGCGAGTGTACGCAAGCCTGATGAGAATGACAGAAAATGTGCAGTCTCATTCCAAACACACTGCCCACAAGAGGAGCAGCGAGTAGAGAGTTCTTCACAGACTCATACGAACGTCAGAGATCTGAAAAGATAGCTTCAACAACTACCACTGTTGGGCATTTGTTACACAATATTGAGGTAAATCCGAAGACACTACTCCTATAGTTTAAAAGACGAAAATCTCGCGTTGTGAAGCTTCATTCATATATACTCATTTAACAGAGGAATCATCAACCAGAAAACATGTCCATCAATGGAAATTTGAGAGTGAATCGACCTTGCGTATGGACACAATACAGTCGTCCACAGGTTTTAGTTAATATCAATTAGTTTGCGTCTAATTATCAGTCTTCCAACTGTTTGGATGCCATGTTCTATTTTGTCCTATTTTCTGGCAGTATTTTCACCTCAAGTTTCTGAAGAATTCCTGCCTTTACCTACCTCGTCGTTTTTTGCCATCTCCCTTAAGAAATGTTCCACAACAACTGTATTCTTCTAAAAGTTGCTCACTAATTTCTTTCTGTCTTTTCTGCTGCCCATTCTTTCTGTATTTGCTTCTTCATATTTAGTATTCTTTACCAACACCACTTCATATCACATGTTATCTTTTCTTAAGTGTATTAATTTGTTCTTACATATTTACTCAACTTTTCGTACACTTCAGTAATAAGACTTTATAAGTGTCTTTTGAAATTTCTTACTGTCCACGTTTTATCTTCGCAACTGCTGTTCTACAGGCATTATTTCATCAATTTCTTCCTCAGTTCTAGACAATATTTGATTTCACTAAACATTTTATTAAAGGTGGTGTTCCCCTCCAGCGAAACTCGACACGTGACGTCTTCTTCGTAAGAAGAACAACATCTCCAACAAAATCAGCTCAGGGTATATGATGTAATAGTAAGCTCACCGGAAAAATGTCGCCCCCAAGGAACATAAGGCTAATAGAGTGTAACATAGGCCTCATTTCGGCGGGGAAGGACCACAAACAACTTCATTTACGCAGTGCCCAATTGAAATCACTCGTCAGTACTGACGAAAATGTGGACGAAGTAAAGAAAACGGTTCTGGAAATTTTCTGGATCACCATCAGAGAGGTTGATGATATGTCGGCATATACTTTTGCTCATTCCAAGCATTTTTTCGGATGTTTCGGTCATGAAACGAGTAGCAATAAAGTTTGTTCCGAATCCGTTGAATTTCGACCGAATACAAAGTCGCATAGACATCGCTCAGGAATTGCTGAATAAAATCCACGACCCAGAACTTTTAAAGAAGGTTACAACAAGTGACGAAACTTGGCTATAAGGGTATGAAGTCGAAACCGAGGTCCCACTGCTGAGCCTGAAGAGACAAGACTGAAACAAATTTGATAACTTCGATCACATGTGAAGGTTATTCTCACCGTTTTCTTCTCTTAAAAGAAAACAATTATCTTGCCTCAGCCACTGTATTTGCCGGACATGGCTTCCTGCGATTTCTTCTATTCCCGAGACTGATGAGAACAATGAAAGAATGTCATTTGCCCACCATTCATGAGATAAAAATGGCGCTATAGGAACTGAACACCGTAAGGAAAAATGAGTTTCAGAAGTGCTTCCAAGTTCGGAAAAACCGAGTACACAAGTATATTACATCTGAAGGGGGATTTCTTTGAAGAGAGAAAGTTGCCGTTGGAGCATAAATAAATATCCTTTAAGATAAACAAAAAATCTTGTTACTTTTTGATCAAACCTCGTAAACGTGGCTGAAACGGCTAGACAGCTACAGAACATATGTAACAGAATGTAACGTTCATTTAATTATTATTAAGTTTTTAAGCTGTTCGAAACTTGTGGTTTCCAATAAAGTAGGGATTTCAGATCATATACCGGTATGTCAGAACACATCCCAGTCTCGATTTTTCTCATCCTCTGGAAGCCACGAACTCCATCTTTGTGGTACTCAACTTACAAGTTCCTCACATTCTGTGTTTCGAATGCGGAAACGTCGCCCGATTCGACCGAACAAAACGAAAGATCTGAATTCCGCCGATCGTCGTCCGAACTACGTACAAGAGTCACTCCAAACGAAATGCACACTATTTTTGTAAAAATACAGTTTTCATTCTGCATGTGTGAGAGTTTTACAGTGTGTGGATACATCCTTCCCGCTTGATTTCAAACTTAGTTCAACCTGTTCCCGTGAGCGACGCTGTCACAGCATGTCTTCAAGATGGCTGCTACATTTGACGTTCGTCGGAAGCAACGTGCTGTCACAGAATCCCTGTGCTGTGAAAACGAGACAGTGGGAAACATCCACAAGTGGTTGAACAAGGTGTATGGAGATGCTGCTGTCGATCGCAGTACAGTTAGTCGGTGGGCAAGTAGGTTATGTGATGAAAGCGGGCACGGCAATATTGAGGTTTGTTCTCGCAGCAGCAGGCCTCGTACTGCACACACTCCAGACAATGTGCAGAGAGTTAACGAATTGGTGACTGCTGACAGACGCATCACAGTGAACGAATTGTCACGCTACGTTGGGATAAGGGAAGGAAGTGTTTGCAGAATACTGAAAGTGTTGGCGTTAAAAAAGGTTTGTGCCAGTTGGGTTCCCAGGATGTTGACAGTGGCTCACAAAGAAACAAGAAAAACGGTATGCAGCGAACTTTTGTAACAGTACAAGAATGGTGGAGGTGAATTTCTTGGAAGAGTTGTGACAGGTGATGAAACGTGGCTCCATCATTTTTCACCAGAGACGAAGAGGCAATCAATGGAGTTTCATCATAGAAATTCACCCAAGAAAAAAATTATTCAAAACCACACCTTCTGCTGGAAAAGTGATGGCTACGGTGTTCATCGATTCCAAATGACTCTTGCTTGTGGACATCATGCCAGGTGGAACCACCATAAATTCTGATGCATGTGTGACGACACTGACGAAACTTCAAGCTCGACTGAGTCGTGTTCGACCACATCGGCAGAAACAGGATGTTTTGCTGTTGCACGACAACGCACGGCCACATGTCAGTCGAGAAAAACCATGGAAGCGATCACAAAACTCGGATGGACAACACTGAAACACCCGCCTTACAGTCCTGTCCTGGCTCCATGTGACTATCATCTCTTTGGGAAACTGAAAGACTATCTTCGTGGAACAAGGTTTGAAGATGATGACTCCCTTGTGCACTCTGCCAAACAGTGGCTCCAACAGGTTGGTCCAGAATTTTACCGTGCGGGTATGCAGGCGCTGGTTCCAAGATGGCGTAAGGCAGTTGAGAGGGGTGGAAATTATACAGAGAAATGAAAATATTGTTCCTAAAAGCTGTATCTACTCTTCTGGCCATTAAAATTGCTACACCACGAAGATAATGTGCTACGGATGCGAAAATTAACCGACAGGACGAAGATGGTATGATATGCAAATGATTAGCTTTTCAGAGCATTCACACAAGGTTGGCGCCGGTGGCGACACCTACAACGTGCTGACATGAGGAAAGTTTCCAACCGATTTCTCATACGCAAACGGCAGATGACCGGCGTTGCCTGGTAAACGTTGTTGTGATGCCTCGTGTAAGGAGAAGAAATACGTACCATCACGTTTCCGACTTTGATAAAGGTCGGATTGTAGCCTATCGCGATTGCGGTTTATCGTATCGCGACATTGCTGCTCGCGTTGGTCGAGATCCAATGACTGTTAGCAGAATACGGAATCGGTGGGTTCAGGAGGGTAATACGGAACGCCGTGCTGGGTCCCAACGGCCTCGTATCACTAGCAGTCGAGATGACAGGCATCTTGTCCGCATGGCCGTAACGGATCGTGGAGACATGTCTCGATCCCTGAGTCAACAGATGGGGGCGTTTGCAACACAACAACCATCTGCACGAACAGTTCGACGACGTTTGCAGCAGCATGGACTATCAGCTCGGAGACCATGGCTGCGGTTACCCTTGACGCTGCATCACAGACAGGAGCGCCAGCGATGGTGTAATCAAAGACGAATCTGGGTGCACGAATGGCAAAAGGTCATTTTTTCGGATGAATACAAGTTCTGTTTACAGCATCATGATGGTCGCATCCGTATTTGGCGACGTAGCGGTGAACACACTTTGGAAGCGTGTATTCGTCATCGCCATACTGGCGTATCACTCGGCGTGATGGTATGAGGTGCCATTTGTTACACGTCTCGGTCACTTCTTGTTCGCATTGACGGCACTTTGAACAGTGGACGTCACATTTCAGATTTGTTACGACCCGTGGCTGTACCCTTCATTCGATCCCTGCGAAACCGTACATTTCAGCAGGATAATGGACGACCGCATGTTGCAGGACCTGTATGGGCCTTCCTGAATACAGAAAATGTTCGGCTGCTACCCTGGCCAGCACATTCTCCAGATCTCTCACCAATCGAAAACGTCTGGTTAATGGTGGCCGAGCAACTGGCTCGTCACAATACGCCAGTCACTACTCTTGATGAATTGTGGTATCGTGTTGAAGCTGCATGGGCAGCTGTACCTGTACACACCATCCAAGCTCTGTTTGACTCAATGCCCAGGCGTATCAAGGCCGTTATTACGGCCAGGGGTGGTTGTTCTGGGTACTGATTTTTCAAGATCTGTGCACCCAAATTGGGTGAAAATGTAATCACATGTCAGTTCTAGTATAATATATACCCGTTTATCATCAGCATTTCTTCTTGGTGCAGCAATTTTAATGGCCAGTAGTGTACACACTGTAGAACTTTCAAACATGTAGAATAAAAGATGGGTTTAAAAAATAAAGTGTGCATTTCTTTTGGAGTGACCCTCGTAGGTTCGGAAGTTGAGAGGGGAAAATGTCAGTCGTCTTTGGCTGAGGTCGTCGTTGGATTTACCTCATGTCGCCGCCGCTGTCGCTGCAATCTATACCGCACGCTCAGGTGTGGCGTAGCGAGCTCTGTACGAGAGTAACACAAGAGGGGAGCAGCTGTTACGGGAGGACATGTGGCCGCTCGGGCCGCGCGTGTCACCTGCCCGCGGCCCGCCCGCAGTCTCACTGCAGTCCCCGCGTGGCCTGAGGCTGCGCCACGGACGAGGCAAGGCGAGGGACGAGTCCCGCTGCTGCTGCAGCAGCCAGTGTGCGCTGCCCGCCGCTCCGCGTATGAATATACATCAGCGCCCGCGGCGAGGCGCGGAGCCAGAAATGGAACCAGGGGCGTGTCCACGCGCGCCTAGCCGCCGGATTGCTCGGGATTCAATTTCCGCCAGCCCCATTACGAGGTGAATACAGACCTGTCCGCCCGCCAGCACGCCGCCGTCCCCTCCCGCTTTTCTTGTTGTCGTCGAATAAAAGACGCCTCGGCCGTCGCCCAGAATGAAGTCAGCGGCGGCAAAATACGTCCGGCGGCGGCGGCGGTCCGCCTGCCAGCTCCACACCCCGGCCGAGACGGAGCCCTTTGTGCCGGGTCCTGCCCCGCTGGCACACTCACTTGCTGTCTCGCCGACCGCGCGTGTTGCCATCCATTCACACGGCGCCACTGCAGACTCACCACTGCCCATTTAGGGCGTCTTAGCATGCAATGTGCGTCTTGATTTACTCAGACTTGTTGTGCATATTCTAGAAAAAAATAAAAATAAAAAAAATGTTGAAATATTTTGTAAAATGTTTTGTCTAGAAGTAAGGAAATAGATTAGAGATACGTTAGACACACCTCTGAATTATGCTCGAAATCACGATACGATACGTAATTTTATTGCACTAGTTGTCGAGCATAACGTATCCCCTTTGAGGAGCACTGATCTAAATCTTAAGTTTCTCTTCATAGCGGGAAGTAAACGGCAACAACAGCTAGATGAAGCACTAGTGGCCACGATAACAGACGATTTTCAACCGCTTTGAATCGTCGGGGACACTGGTTTTCGACGTTTTGGTTCACTGTTGGACCCAAAATACTCGATACCAAATCGAAAAAGGTTGCGCCTCATGATTAAGGACGATTACCATAAACAGAAAGAGGCTGTAAACTTGGCCGTTTCTTTAACGACCGATATTTGGACCTCACTCAATAGTGAGGCATATATTGCTGTAATTGAGGTTGTGCTGTATTGTATTGTATGTTAAATGGGGACCTAGAAACGACGGAAAGGCTCCGTCCCCGCCGCAGCCACAGTAGTCCACAACCCCACGACGACTACCACAGTCCACTTCACCCCTCCGCCGCCCCACACCGAACCCAGTGTTATTGTGCGGTTCGGTCCCGGTGGACCCCCCAGGGAACGTCTCACACCACACGAGTCTAACCCCTATGTTTGCATGGTAGAGTAATGGTGCTGTATGCGTACGTGGAGCACTTGTTTGCGCAGCAATCGCCGGCATATTGTAACTGAGGCAGAATAAGGGGAACCAGCCCGTATTCACCGAGGCAGATGGAAAACCGCCTAAAAACCATCCACAGACTCGCCGGTTCACCGGACCTCGACACAAATCCGCCGGGCGGATTCGTGCCGGGGACCAGGCGCTCCTTCCCGCCCGGAAAGCCGTGCGTTAGACCGCACTGCCAACCGGGCGGGCTGAGGTTGTGCTGTACTGAGCTACCACACAAGAAGAGTTGCGACAGTTGATATCAGAAGTACCTTGGACGTCGTTCGCAGCAGGAACGTCACTGTGTGCATACCAGTCACGCTGCCCGAGAGAACCACACCCGCTGGAGCGGCACCGCCACCAGAAAGAGAGAGAGTGACACGCTTCAGTAACCGTGTACGAGTACAACTTGTCAGCTGCGAGTTGTAAGTCAGTCCGAGTCTTGCTAGGAAGTTCATGCAGAACGTTCGTCGTGGCCTCAAATCGTCGAGTGAGACAGAAACAGTCGCCGATAAATAGTGGTTAGTCTTCAGTAGAAACAGAACAGTGGATAGAATTATCCTCTTTGGACAGAAACCGCCTGCCTTTCTACATCTACATCTACATCTACATCCATATTCCGCAAGCCACCTGACGGTGTGTGGCGGAGGGTACCTTGAGTACCTCTATCGGTTCTCCCTTCTATTCGAGTCTCGTATTGTTCGTGGAAAGAAGGATTGTCGGTATGCCTCTGTGTGGGCTCTAATCTCTCTGATTTTATCCTCATGGTCTCTTCGCAAGATATACGTAGGAGGGAGCAATATACTGCTTGACTCTTCGGTGAAGGTATGTTCTCGAAACTTTGACGAAAGCCCGTACCGAGCTACTGAGCGTCTCTCCTGCATAGTCTTCCACTGTAGTTTATCTATCATCTCCGTAACGCTTTCGCGATTACTAAATGATCCTGTAACGAAGCGCGCTGCTCTCCGTTGGATCTTCTCTATATCTTCTATCAACCCTATCTGGTACGGATCCCACACTGCTGAGCAGTATTCAAGCAGTGGGCGAACAAGCGTACTGTAACCTACTTCCTTTGTTTTCGGATTGCATTTCCTTAGGATTCATCCAATGAATCTCAGTCTGGCATCTGCTTTACCGACGATCAACATTATATGATCATTCCATTTTAAATCACTCCTAATGCGTACTCCCAGATAATTTATGGTATTAACTGCTTCCAGTTGCTGACCTGATATTTTGCTGTTAGTTTGGAAGTGTTCTTCGAATAGTACATCAAGACAGAAGATTAGTTTCTCATTCCGACTTTGATTGAGAGAAGATCATTTATTTTGTGTTTATGGAAGTGTAGACAACGCAGAACAGAGAGGCTTATTCTGCAATTGCTGTAACCAGAGTTACCAAAGATGAGTAATTACCATTCACTATTCTGTATTACCTTCATTGTTTGTGCTGCCCTAGAACCCACGCATTCGTCCTACCAGGTTACCTTTATTGGTATTTTCCAGTGGCAGTGACATCCTGATCAAATTGGACATTCCCACGCCACAACAGAAGTGACGATCGAGGATTTGAATTTCAACGTTTATCTTAGAATTTAAAGAGTACTAGAGGTTATTTCTCTGTTGGACATCGTGTAGTGTGCTCTTGCGCGGCCTTCAGGTGAAAATTACTTCGAGAAACATTCAAAGACACGTGTAATCTCCCCCCTTCTTCCTTTTTGCAGCTATTGTTCACAATGCGCTCAGTACTTATGAAGGTTACAGAGTAGTAAGATTACAATAAACATTTTAGTTTACTTATCTTTTCTTGTAGAGTTGGCTCCATTTCTTTTTGTCTGATTCTTGAAACCGAAATTCTCACACTTTAGGTTCTTATGGTTGAATTGATCTAAATAATTTTGAAGATTGTTGTTGCAGAATTTTTGTTTTTACGTTGATGTATTCACATTTTGGTATATTACACAGTCTTTAAAGTTTTCACATAAACAAAGCCAAAATTACATTCTTCGCCCAAAATACAAAAACACGGTCCATCACATCAGAGGCATGCTTACTATTACCTCGCACTGTGATAATACCAATGTTCCAATGCGTTTATAATCTTTCTTGACAAATGAATTTCTGTCCGTTTCGATTATTATTTCAAAAATGAATGCAGAAGTAAACATAACAAACAGAACAACACTGCATAATCATTAACAGATTTTTAAATGTGCCAAATAATTAGTAATTTCAAATGTTTCTAAAAAAGATAATTTCAACTGTACATTCACAACTAGTATTTGTCGAGCATTAGATGTAAAATAATAATTGCTATTCACAAATTTTAGCTTGAAGTACAATATATTGTTTAGAAAATTATATGAAATTTTTCAGAAAAACAGCTGAGATAATACTAACCTGTCTAAAATTCGGAAAATATTACTAGTATCGACTACTACTGTTGAGGAAAAGTAATGCTAGAGTAGGATGTCCCGTGACACACGTCATATTTTACTCTAATCTGTTTTATTTATGACTTTTAGACCAATCATTTCATTAAATTGTTGACCATTTTTGCCAAAATTTTTATTTTTTTATTTTCTGTTTCTGGTAAGAGAGAATTTTTGACACTTAAATATCGCACCAACGTAAATTATTACTAGCAAATTAGGTGTGTATTGAAGAAATGAAATTTTAACACTTCGTTTCGTAAATAAAAACCTACCTTTCTTGCTGCTATGTATTTTATGTCGTCCAAACGCGTTTCGCCTTTTATATGAAGGCATCTTCAGTGGGATCTAAATGCCTTAAAATAAAAGGCGAAACTCGCCCGGAACAAACAAAATACATTGCAGATAGAAAAGGTGGTTTTTATTTACAAAACGAATATTTCTGTACTCGCTGCGGATGATGCCCACGCATAAAAAAAAACTTGTTTTGGCATTTCATTTACATAGCTGACAGTTGCAGTTTGTGAAAAATTTAAATTTTTTTCTCAAATGGCTCATGATTTTTTTATTAAATAGCCTGATTATTTTCGAGCAATTAAACTTTTTTGGCATAACTAGGCCGCGCGCTGGTCACTTTCATAGCCCATTCATCCACTTTCAAGTCTTCGTTTGGCTGCAAAAATTTGGTCAAGAAACCATTGTATAACATTCACTTAGATCACTATTTATGTTTTCCTTAGTTGCCCTGATTACCTGGAAGCCATATTTTCGGAACTAGATCTGACGCCGATCAATATGATACCCATCTGTCCATTTTCCGTTCTTGGTTAGGTTTCGAAACTTCCGACAAAATTACATTATGCAATTTCTAGGGAGTATTGTTTTCGTTCCACTCGAGCGTTTGACGAAAAATGGTCGATGACATTTTTAATTTGTTACCATGCCAACTAGCTCTGCAGATGTCGAGGAAATTGAAGAAATGTATGATGAAATAAAAGAAATTATTCAGATAGTGAGGGGGGACGAAAATTTTATAGTCATGGGTGAATGGAATTCAGTAGTAGGAAAAGGGAGAGAAGGAAACGTAGTAGGTGAATATGGATTGGGGGTAAGAAATGAAAGAGGAAGCCGCCTGGTAGAATTTTGCACAGAGCATAACTTAATCGTAGCTAACACTTGGTTCAAGACTCATAAAAGGAGGCTGTATACATGGAAGAAGCCTGGAGATACTGACAGGTTTCAGATAGATTATCTAATGGTAAGACAGAGATTTAGGAACCAGGTTTTAAATTGTAAGACATTTCCAGGGGCAGATGTGGACTCTGACCACAATCCATTGGTTATGACCTGTAGATTAAAACTGAAGAAACTGCAAAGAGGTGGGAATTTAAAGAGATGGGACCTGGATAAACTGAAAGAACCAGAGGTTGTACAGAGTTTCAGGGAGAGCATAAGGGAACAATTGACAGGAATGGGGGAAAGAAATACAGTAGAAGAAGAATGGGTAGCTTTGAGAGATGAAGTAGTGAAGGCAGCAGAGGATCAAGTAGGTAAAAAGGCGAGGGCTAGTAGAATTCCTTGGGTAACAGAATTTAATTTATGAAAGGAGAAAATATAAAAATGCAGTAAATGAAGCAGGCAAAAAGGAATACAAACGTCTCAAAAATGAGATCGACAGGAAGTGCAAAATGGCTAAGCAGGGACGGCTAGAGGACAAATGTAAGGATGTAGAGGCTTATCTCACTAGGGGTAAGATTGATACTGCCTACAGGAAAATTAAAGAGACCTTTGGAGATAAGAGAACCACTTGCATGAATATCAAGAGCTCAGATGGAAACCCAGTTCTAAGCAAAGAAGGGAAAGCAGAAAGGTGGAAGGAGTATATAGAAGGTCTATACAAGGGCGATGTACTTGAGGACAATATTATGGAAATGGAAGAGGATGTAGATGAAGTTGAAATGGGAGATACGATACTGCGTGAAGAGTTTGACAGAGCACTGAAAGTAGACAACATTTCATTGGAACTACTAACGACCTTGGGAGAGCCAGTCCTGACAAAACTCTACCATCTGGTGAGCAAGATGTATGAAACAGGCGAAATACCCTCAGAATTCAAGAAGAATGTAATAATTCCAATCCCAAAGAAAGCAGGTGTTGACAGATGTGAAAATTACCGAATTATCAGTTTAATAAGTCACAGTTGCAAAATACTAACGCGAATTCTTTACAGAAGAATGGAAAAACTAGTAGAAGCCGACCTCGGGGAAGATCAGTTTGGATTCCGTAGAAATTTTGGAACACGTGAGGCAATACTGACCCTACGACTCATCTTAGAAGCTAGATTAAGGAAGGGCAAACCTACGTTTCTAGCATTTGTAGACTTAGAGAAAGCTTTTGACAATGTTGACTGGAATACTCTCTTTCAAATTCTGAAGGTGGCAGGGGTAAAATACAGGGAGCGAAAGGCTATTTACAATTTGTACAGAAACCAGATGGCAGTTATAAGAATCGAGGGGCATGAAAGGGAAGCAGTGGTTGGGAAGGGAGTGAGACAGGGGTGTAGCCTGTCCCCGATGTTATTCAATCTGTATATTGAGCAAGCAGTGAAGGAAACAAAAGAAAAATTCGGAGTAGGTATTAAAATCCATGGAGAAGAAATAAAAACTTTGAGGGTCGCCGATGACATTGTAATTCTGTCAGAGACGGCAAAGGACTTGGAAGAGCAATTGAACGGAATGGATAGTGTCTTGAAAGGAGGATATAAGATGAACATCAACAAAAGCAAAACGAGGATAATGGAATGTAGTCTAATTTAATCGGGTGATCCTGAGGGAATTAGATTAGGAAATGAGACACTTAAAGTAGTAAAGGAGTTTTGCTATTTGTGGAGCAAAATAACTGATGGTTCAAATGGCTCTGAGCACTATGGGACTTAACATCTATGGTCATCAGTCCCCTAGAACTTAGAACTGCTTAAACCTAACTAACCTAAGGACATCACACAACACCCAGTCATCACGAGGCAGAGAAAATCCCTGACCCCGCCGGGAATCGAACCCGGGAACAAAATAACTGATGATGGTCGAAGTAGAGAGGATATAAAATGTAGACTGGCAATGGCAAGGAAAGCGTTTCTGAAGAAGAGAAATTTGTTAACATCGAGTATAGATTTAAGTGTCAGGAAGTCGTTTCTGAAAGTATTTGTTTGGAGTGTAGCCATGTATGGAAGTGAAACATGGACGATAAGTAGTTTGGACAAGAAGAGAATAGAAGCTTTTGAAATGTGGTGCTACAGAAGAATGCTGAAAATTAGATGGGTAGATCACATAACTAATGAGGAAGTAGTGAATAGGATTGGGGAGAAGAGAAGTTTGTGGCACAACTTGACTAGAAGAAGGGATCGGTTGGTAGGACATGTTCTGAGGCATCAAGGGATCACCAATTTAGTACTGGAGGGCAGCGTGGAGGGTAAAAATCGTATAGGGAGACCAAGAGATGAATACACTAAGCAGATTCAGAAGGATGTAGGCTGCAGTAGGTACTGGGAGATGAAGAGGCTTGTACAGGATAGAGTAGCATGGAGAGCTGCATCTGACTGAAGACCACAACAACAACAACTGTTTTACCATGACTTACAGGCGATGTTTACCAACTTTTGTATAGCGCCATCATCAGCATGTTTGTAACGAGAGCGAAGCGCTCCTAGTGATTGGAAGAATGTGTAGGTCATTCCTGTTTTAAACTAGGATTGTCGAATAGACGCACACAGCTATAGTCCTATCAGTCTGTTGCAGAATTTTGGAGAACGCATTATGCTTTCGTATTGTGATGTTTCTTGAGACCAGGCATTTGTTAAACCCAAATAGTTCCATCGATTTGCCGCATGGTATAGCGTGATCCATCATTCCAAATCACTTATTTGCGGTTATCCACTATACAGTTACGTCGCTCTTTATGGCGCCTCAGTCGTCTCTTAACATTGACTAAAGAAATTTGTAGCTTATGAGGAGCTCCTCTGCCATTGTAGCTCATTATTTTTAACTCCCTACACATAGTCATTGTGTTAACTGGACTACTGGTAGCACTCAACCACACTTCACAATACTCAGCGGCGCCCATACCTCAGTACATGTCAGCCTGGTCTTGGTTTAGCAGTGGTTTTCCTTTGCGTTTCCACTGAACGATCACATCACCAGCAGTTGACTTGGCGACTTTGAGAAGGTAAATGTCTCTGGTGGATTTGATAATTTCAATGACTAGTCCACGTTCGAAGTCTCCGAGGTCTCCTGTCCTATAGGGTGTAGAAAAATATCCGCTACCAGTCACAATAAATGGTTATTTATTTCCCACGCGACCGGTTTCGTGCTTGCGCCCAACCTCAAGTGTTTATACATTCATGTACATGTTTATACTGTTGCAGATCACTGTATAAATACAAAAAAGTTATTTGCTGGTGACTACACAGATACAAGTGAGACAATTGTAAGTGGTAAGGCAGCATTTGACGAAAATATATCTGTACTTACATAAAGATGGAGCACCATTATTACAGTTATGCTGTGGTGATAGTTTTTCCACTTAGTTGCATACTTATTGTCATTTTCACGACCATATTTTAGTTTTACCATGTATAGCTTCATATTTCGCTATTATGATGTGTACTCGTGAAATACACTATGTTTACGTACAAACATGTGGGCTGTGATCAAAGAACTTAGATGTAGCAGATGTAAAGATATTGCTCAAACGGAAACTTGAAGGTTATGATCAAAGAACTTAGCCATAGGAAGTGCAAGGTTGTTGCATATACAGAAATTTAAAACGCTATTATAGACTGCGACGTTTCTTAATACACATTATGAAATTTTTTTATTCACATTTTCATAATGTGTATCAAGAAACATCGCAGTCTATAATAGTGTTTTAAATGTGTCATGCTACAGGATGCAGGGCACAAGTACTACTCTGAAATGAAGAAGTTGGCACAAGAGAGAAATTGCTGGTTGGCCACATCTAACCAGTCAGAAGACCGATGACCCCTCCCTGCCCCCCCCCCAAAAAAAGTAAAGCTAATTAGCTATTACACTCGCACCTGAAAGTAGTCCACAGGGAACGGGATTTATTTCACTGGATTCCACTTGGCAGCGACAGACAAATTAAGAGAAGCTTCAACACCGTACCTGCTCAGTCATGGACCACCTAATTACTATTTTCAAACATATTTGTTTTCCAAAATGATCGAAAATTCGTACCCCGATGCTCACCATGAGATTCTTTACAATGAACATCGCAAAATTTCGTCCTTGCTGTATTTTCGCTAGAATTAGTTACATAGAACAAGATCTGACCGTGTTTCGTCTTGTAATTTACCACCCACCCCATATACGACCTTTTGAGAGAGTAAAATTGTAACGACTCAGCTTTCAAATCCAGATAGATACGCTTGTTAAGTAACACGTTTAAGAAAGAATGGAAGATTCATTCTGAATCCGGTAGTTGCGTGATTAAATGCACCCACTTATTTTTCATGCCCTTTTTCAGTAATTTCCATACCCCCTGTTGTCGTTTTTTTGTTTTCCGTCCTACTTTTTCCACAGTTGTAGATGTACAAGTTTTATAGGTTAAATACCGTCTTTTGCAGCTTTAATGAAAGTTTTTCTAAGAACAAACATATTTCACTTTATTCTAAAGCATCTTAAGTGGTCACTGCAAAAAATATGCTTTTCTTCTCTTATAATTTTGTTTCCGAAGAACATGAACAGTTCGCATGCTTTAACTTACTATTATAAACAGTGTTAAAAACGATGAGTAACAATCAGAATTAGTACTGTTTATAGTTGTAAGTTAAAGTATGCGAACTGTTCATGATCTTAGCAAACGAAATTGTTAGAGAAGAAAACCTTATTGTTACAGTGACTACTGAAAATTATTTAGAATAACACAATAGCTGTTTGGTCTTAGTAATCATTTCATTACAGTTCCAAAGGCGCATTTAACGTACAAAACTTGAATTTCTGTATTCTTAAAACAAGACGCTTCTTTAGCATTTTTAAGTAATGGTTACCTTTGAATTCTACATCCATGGTTTGAGGAGAAATACATATTTTAGAAAAATAGAAGCCTTTCGAACATCCCAATAGTGGGTTGAAGGAGGCGATGGAAGATCTAAGCGCTGTCCTCCTTCTGGCTACATCGCAAACAACACATATATCTATGGCAACTCTCAGTTATGTATTACGTCATAATAGCAGACTGAATGCACTGGTTATCACCATAGCTGAACATTCCGTCAAGTTCGCGTCTTCCATTAAAATACTTGAGTTCTTTCGAATGTCAGTAATAACGTCCCTTGCATTGTCATTGCCTGTATCAAACGTAACCTTGTTACTTCTATCATTCGTTGTCTATATTATCAAGATACTGAGGATGTGGCATTTAGGAAGTCTGCATACTCAGATCGCTAGACAAATAATCACCCAAGTCGTATTAATGAGTTTTATCACAAAATGAAAATTATAGTACTTTTGCAATTACGCAGATATGTCGCAAGCAAAGGGCGACATACAAAATAATAGATCTTCTTCTGTGTAAACAATCCCAAGTCTGTGCTACATAGAGAGTGCAGGCGAAGTGATCTAGCGTTGACGCTGCTATCGAAGTAGCTAATCTTAAAGCTGTTATTCAACTGGGCCGTCACCGGTCAGTCGCGGCGCTCATGTCCTCTTCACATAGGGGCCGCCGTTGTCGCGTTGTCGTCCTGGAGAGGCGTCCGGTCAGCGTGCGATTGGCTGACTTCTTCTCACAGCCATCTCATCCTGTGGTTCCCGACTGGCGTGCCCGCGCTTGACTTTACGCCGTAACAGAGGAGGGTAACAGAAGTATCAAAAGATTCAGTTTAATAATTCAGTGACATACTAATTTCTGCTTTAACTCAAATTCCATCTCTCTGTTATGATGAAATATCGAACTGAACAGGCTAACCATATCAATCATTTTTGTACGAGGTGCGTTCAGTAAGTAACAACACACATTCTTGTTCCTGCAAGTAGTTTGGATTTCTCCAGGATTTCAGTACGCCATATTATTTCTCTCTCTTTTGGCTTAAAAATCATATTTTTCAACACAATATTTGTTCAGTGGGAAGGCCTTACGCCACCTTACTGAGGGTCTCTGTATGTCCGCATGGTACAGTAGAGTCTCGATAATTCGAGTTTCCAATAATCCGATCTACTTTCTTTTTTTACTGACACGATAAATAGTGAAAACATCATTGCAAAAGATAATAGGGAGAGTACAGCTCAGTGACAAAGCAGACAACAATGCAATCAATACCGACGATTAGCTCGCTGCCCTATTGCACAAACGTCTGTTGTCAGTATGGCACGCAATACCCCGACTGCTACCGATCAAAACTGGGGAGTTCATAATGCTGCTGTGGTTCCCAATACCTGTACTGTACAGCGTTGTGTGTCGTTTTGTTTGTTGACTATGTGTTCCGTTGTACACCTTACAAAGATGAGTGCTGTAACAAAAAAGAGGAAATTTGTGACTTTGCATCTAAAATTAGAAGCACTAAGACGATTTGACAAAGGAGAAACAATAAAAAACTTGCTCTCGAATATGGTGTCGGTCAAGTTACTGTTGGTGACTGGTGAAGAAACCGACTTAAATCGGAACAGTTTTCTTCACAGAAATGCTCACACGTATCTCTCAGTCGAAGAAATATAAAGAAGTCAGACTTCGAAAAAACATGTGAGGCATTGTTCATGTGGTTTACCCAACAGAGACAGAAGGGTGCTCCGATTTCTGGCCCAATCTTGCAAGAAAAAGCTTTGTTTTTCAGAAACCAGCTGCGGTAGGAGATGACAATTTCGCGCTAGTGTGGGCTGGCTCGACAAGTGGAAGAAGAGGTATGGAGTGCGTCAACTAGACGTATGTGGAGAAAAACTCTCTGGTGACGCTCAAGCCGTTTCAAAATTTATCATCGAGTGTAAAAAAATCATAACTGACGAAAATTTGTCTTATGAACAAATATATAACTGTGACGAAACTGGGCTAAATTTTAAAATATTACCGGCGAGAAAACTTGCTTCTTGTGAAGAAAAAAGTGCTCCTGGGCACAAAAAAGCAAAGAGCGGCTCACAGTTAAGGCAGCTTCAAATGCAACTGGAAACCACAAGCTAAAACTAGTTGTGATTGGGAAGTCTGCCAAGCCAAGAGCATTCAAGAATGTATACATCTCAGCTCTTCCGGTTGTCTATACACATCAAAATAATGCCTGGATGAATCAGCAAATCTTGAAGAACTGGTTTTTTAACTCATTTTAACTCATTTGAATTTTTTAAAAGAAAGGGGACTGCCATGCAAAGCAATTTTGCTCATGGATAATGCGTCCTCGCATCCAAGTGCAGGAGAACTGCAGTGCGACGGTATACGCGCCTTGTTTTTCCCACCAAACGTTACCTGTCTCATTCAGCCCATGGATCAAAGCGTTCTGGAAAGCCTAAATAAAAAACTATCGACGGCCATTGCTACAGTCAATCCTGCATTCCGAAGACAACGAAAGCACTGTAGGAGCTTTGAAGAAAGTGACTTCGAAGAAGTCATGTACTGGATTAGCGAATCTTGGAGCGAAATAAAGTCACACACAATTTGTAACTCATGGAGGAAAATTCTACAGGAAAGTATGTCAGACGCAGAAACTGAAGATTTAGCAGATGAGGACGATCAACCATTGTGTAATTTAATCAGGGTGTGAAGAGGCAGAAGAGGTGGAAGTAGGCGAGTGGTTAAATCCGGACGAACAGTTGGAAGTGACAGAATCCTCTATAATTGACATGGTTAACATTCCATCGCAGTGTGAGAGTGACGAGGATGAAGAGGCAGAGGCTGCACCGATGATGAGTCATACCGATGGCTACGCTGCTCTCGAGGCCGCCGTATGCTACGTGGAACAACAGCCTGAGGCGACACCAACTGACCTACTGCTCCTGAGACAGTGGCGTGACATTGCCGCAAGGAAACGTTGAGGCTTCGCCAAATAAAAGACACTTCGCTATTACTTGTCAAGATAAATAATTATTGTTATTCTGCGAATGCAAATGCATCTGTAAATACTTTTATTTTAATAAAGTTCATATTTTGACCTGTATTACTTACAGTATCATAATATTTCTTTTTCCCATTTAAATTTCGATAGTCCGAGTTTTCTATAGTTCGAGGTGGTTTCGGTCCCTTTGACCTCGAACTATCGAGACTCTACTGTACTACTCTATCGGACGACGTCGGAGCGAGTGTCTTGCAATCGGGCGGGGTAACCGTGCGGTCTCAGGCGCCTTGCCACGTTTCGGGCGGCTCCCCCCCCCCCCAACCCCCCCACCCGCCCCTCCCCCGCTCCCTCCTCGTCGAGGTTCGAGTCCTCCCTCGGCCATGGGAGTGCGTGTTGTCCTTAGCATGTTAGTTTAAGTTAGATTAAGTAGTGTGTAAGCCTACGGACCGATGACCTCAGCAGTTTGGTCCCACAGGAACTTTCCACAAATTTCCAAATTTTCCAGTGTCTTGCTCCATCAATAACTTCCTCATTATCCGTGTACTGCTTCCCGCAGAGTGCATCCTTCATTGGGTCAAACAGACGGCAGTCAACATTCTCGAATTCCGGACTGTATGGATGGATGAGGAAGAACAGTCCAACAAAGTTTTGTAAGCTTCTCTCGGGTGTGCCGACTTTATTCGTTTACATTTTTCTGGTGGCGAACACGCTGAAGTCGCTTCTTCAGTTTCCTGAAGGCAACACAATACACGTCAGAGTTGACTGTTGCAGCATGAGGGAGAACATTAAATAGAATAATACTTTCACAGTTCCAGGAGACCGTCGTTATGACTTGGCCGGTTGAGGGTACGGTTTTGAACGTTTTCTTCGCAGGAGAGCCGCTGTGACACTACTCCACGGATTGTCCTTTCCATCCCGGTCCGAAGTGATGAACCCACGTTTCATCACCCGTGACGATGTTCGACAAAAAATTGTCACTGTCAGCGTCGTAACGCTGAAGTAATTCCGCACTGTTCACTCTTTGTTGCTCTTTACTGTATGGTCTCCTGTTAGGAGGCGAGGAACCTAGCGGGCACAAACCTTCGAGTACCTCAGCTGATGGAACAATGTATCAACACTACCAACCGAGACGTCCAGTTGTGCAGCAAGGTATTGACCTCGAATGAGAGTGTGCGCACGGTCCAATGCTGCAGAAGTCGCAGCTGTGTGTAGTCGGCCAGCACGCGGGGCATCGGACAGGTTTGCGTGATTTTGTTGCGATGATGACACACGTCCCGCACACCGACCCCACCGTGCTTTTGTCCTCTCCCAGGTCTCCTTAAACATACTGCAAGCGCCTATGAACATCTGCGGTGCTCTGGATTTCAGCCAAAAGACACTCAATGACAGCTCTCTACTTAGAAGGCATATGCGTCACAGACGTCATTTTGAAGACTACTTATAATGCCGGCACCTATGGGAGACTTCATTAACATCTACATCTACATTTATACTCCGCAAGCCACCCAACGGTGTGTGGCGGAGGGCACTTTACGTGCCACTGTCATTATCTCCCTTTCCTGTTCCAGTCGCGTACGGTTCGCGGGAAGAACGACTGTCTGAAAGCCTCCGTGCGCGCTCTAATCTCTCTAATTTTACATTCGTGATCTACTCGGGAGGTATAAGTAGGGGGAAGCAATATATTCGATACCTCATCCAGAAACGCACCCTCTCGAAACCTGGCGAGCAAGCTATACCGCGATGCAGAGCGCCTCTCTTGCAGAGTCTGCCACTTGAGTTTGCTAAACATCTCCGTAACGCTATCTTGGTTACCAAATAACCCTGTGACGAAACGCGCCGCTCTTCTTTGGATCTTCTCTATCTCCTCCG
The DNA here is from genome assembly GCF_021461385.2 of Schistocerca piceifrons. Lineage (NCBI taxonomy): Eukaryota > Metazoa > Arthropoda > Insecta > Orthoptera > Acrididae > Schistocerca > Schistocerca piceifrons. The sequence continues at coordinate 589,999,486 of NC_060141.1, forward strand.
CCAACCCGATCTGGTACGGATCCCACACTGATGAGCAATACTCAAGTATAGGTCGAACGAGTGTTTTGTAAGCCACCTCCTTTGTTGATGGACTACATTTTCTAAGGACTCTCCCAATGAATCTCAACCTGGCACCCACTTTACCAACAATTAATTTTATATGATCGTTCCATTTCAAATCGTTCCGCACGCATACTCCCAGATATTTTACGGAAGTAACTGCTACCAGTGTTTGTTCCGCTATCATATAATCATACAATAAAGGATCCTTCATTCTATGTATTCGCAACACATTACATTTGTCTATGTTAAGGGTCAGTTCCCATTCCCTGCACCAAGTGCCTATCCGCTGCAGATCTTCCTGCATTTCGCTACAATTTTCTAATGCTGCAACTTCTCTGTATACTACAGCATCATCCGCGAAAAGCCGCATGGAACGTCCGACACTATCTACTAGGTCATTTATATATATTGTGAAAAGCAATGGTCCCATAACACTCCCCTGTGGCACGCCAGAGGTTACTTTAACGTCTCTAGACGTCTTTCCATCGATAACAACATGCTGTGTTCTGTTTGCTAAAAACTCTTCAATCCAGCCACACAGCTGGTATGATATTCCGTAAGCTCTTACTTTGTTTATCAGGCGACAGTGCGGAACTGTATCGAACGCCTTCCGGAAGTCAAGAAAAATAGCATCTACCTGGGAGCCTGTATCTAATATTTTCTGGGTCTCATGAACAAATAAAGCGAGTTGGGTCTCACACGATCGCTGTTTCCGGAATCCATGTTGATTCCTACATAGTAGATTCTGGGTTTCCAAAAACGACATGATACTCGAGCAAAAAACATGTTCTAAAATTCTACAACAGATCGACGTCAGAGATATAGGTCTATAGTTGTGCGCATCTGCTCGACGACCCTTCTTGAAGGCTGGGACTATCTGTGCTCTTTTCCAATCATTTGGAACCTTCCGTTCCTCTAGAGACTTGCGGTACACGGCTGTTAGAAGGGGGGCAAGTTCTTTCGCGTACTCTGTGTAAAATCGAATTGGTATCCCGTCAGGTCCAGTGGACTTTCCTCTGTTGAGTGATTCCAGTTGGTTTTCTATTCCTTGGACACTTATTTCGATGTCAGCCATTTTTTCGTTTGTGCGAGGATTTAGAGAAGGAACTGCAGTGCGGTCTTCCACTGTGAAACGGCTTTGGAAAAAGATGTTTAGTATTTCAGCTTTACGCGTGTCATCCTCTGTTTCAATGCCACCATCATCCCGGAGTGTCTGGATATGCTGTTTCGAGCCACTTACTGATTTAACGTAAGACCAGAACTTCCTAGGATTTTCTGTCAAGGCGGTACATAGAATTTTACTTTAGAATTCACTGAAGCGCTTCACGCATAGCCCTCCTTACGCTAACTTTGACATCGTTTAGCTTCTGTTTGTCTGAGAGGTATTGGCTGCGTTTAAACTTGGAGTGAAGCTCTCTTTGCTTTCGCAGTAGTTTCCTAACTTTGTAGTTGTACGACGGTGGGTTTTTCCCGTCCCTCACAGTTTTACTCGGCACGTACCTGTCTAAAACGCATTTTACGATTGCCTTGAACTTTTTCCATAAACACTCAACATTGTCAGTGTCGGAACAGAAATTTTCCTTTTGATCTGTTAGGTAGTCTGAAATCTGCCTTCTATTACTCTTGCTAAACAGATAAACCTTCCTCCCTTTTTTTATATTCCTATTAACTTCCATATTCAGGGACGCTGCAACGGCCTTATGATCACTGATTCCCTGTTCTGCACATACAGAGTCGAAAAGTTCGGGTCTGTTTGTTATTAGTAGGTCCAAGATGTTATCTCCACGAGTCGGTTCTCTGTTTAATTGCTCGAGGTAATTTTCGGATAGTGCACTCAGTATAATGTCACTCGATGCTCTGTCCCTACCACCCGTCCTAAACATCTGAGTGTCCCAGTCTATATCTGGTAAATTGAAATCTCCACCTTAGACTAAAACATGCTGAGAAAATTTATGTGAAATGTATTCCAAATTTTCTCTCAGTTGTTCTGCCACTAATGCTGCTGAGTCGGGAGGTCTGTAAAAGGAGCCAATTATTAACCTAGCTCGGTTGTTGAGTGTAACGTCCACCCATAATAATTCACAGGAACTATCCACTTCTACTTCACTACAGGATAAACTACTACTAGCAGCGACGAACACTCCACCACCGGTTGCATGCAATCTATCCTTTCTAAACACCGTCTGTACCTTTGTAAAAATTTCGGCAGAATTTATCTCTGGCTTCAGCCAGCTTTCTGTACCTATAACGATTTTAGTTTCGGTACTTTCTATCAGCGCTTGAAGTTCCGGTACTTTACCAACGCAGCTTCGACAGTTTACAATTACAATACCGATTGCTGCTTGGTCCCTGCATGTCCTGACTTTGCCCCGCACCCGTTGAAGTTGTTGCCCTTTCTGTACTTGCCCAAGGCCATCTAACCTAAAAAACCGCCCAGCCCACGCCACACAACCCCTGCTACCCGTGTAGCCGCTTGTTGTGTGTAGTGGACTCCTGACCTATCCAGCGGAACCCGAAACCCCATCACCCTATGGCGCAAGTCGAGGAATCTGCAGCCCACACGGTCACAGAACCGTCTCAGCCTCTGATTCAGACGCTCCACTCGGCTCTGTACCATGGGTCCGCAGTCAGTCCTGTCGACGATGCTGCAGATGGTGAGCTCTGCTTTCATCCCGCTAGCGAGACTGACAGTCTTCACCAAATCATATAGCTGCCGGAAGCCCGAGAGGATTTCCTCCGATCCATAGCGAGACACATCATTGGTGCCGACATGAATGACCACCTGCAGATGGGTGCACCCTGTACCCTTCATGGCATCCAGAAGGACCCTTTCCACATCTGGAATGAGTCCCCCCGGTATGCACACGGAGTGCACATTGGTTTTCTTCCCCTCTCTTGCTGCCATATCCCTAAGGGGCCCCATTACGCGCCTGACGTTGGAGCTCCCAACTACCAGTAAGCCCACCCTCTGCGATCGCCCGGATCTTGCAGACTGAGGGGCAACCTCTGGAACAGGATAAGCAGCCATGTCAGGTCGAAGATCAGTATCAGCCTGAGACAGAGCCTGAAACCGGTTCGCCAGACAAACTGGAGAGGCCTTCCGTTCAGCCCTCCGGAATGTCTTTCGCCCCCTGCCACATCTTGAGACGATCTCCCACTCTACCACAGGTGAGGGATCAGCCTCAATGCGGGCAGTATCCCGGGCAGCCACAGTCGTAGTCCGATCGGGGGATGCGTGGGACGAGCTGGCTGTCCCCGACAAACCCCCATCCGGACCCCCACAGTGATGCCCATTGGCAACAGCCTCAAGCTGTGTGACGGAAGCCAACACTGCCTGAAGCTGGGAGCGAAGGGATGCCAACTCAGCCTGCATCCGAACACAGCAGTTGCAGTCCCTATCCATGCTAAAAACTGTTGTGCAAAGAACGTCTGAACTAATCTACAGGGAGCGCAAACAAACCGACACAAAATTTAAACGGTTATTAAAATACAAGGTTGCCTAGTAAATGCAGTAATGCTGCTACTTGCGCACTGCTGACACACTGCTCGGCGGCGGAAGGAGACTACGCGATTTTACACTGTTCAGGTACTAAACCGCGATGCTACAACTCTCAAATACTATAGTACGCCCGAAATTTATGAATTAAACAATGCAAGTACCAAAAACACGCAAAGAAATTAAGAATTAAACTATGTAACAAATGAGTGAGCTAGGAGTATACGACTTGCTGCTGCAGCTGCTTATCCAACGGCGGCACACTGACTGTGACCAACCGACACTGGCCGTTCAAAACAAAAACAGAAGACAAACGACTACGCTATTTTACACTATTCAGGTACTAAAACGCGATGCTACAACTCTCAAATACTATAACACGCCCGAAATTTATGAATTAAACAATGCAAGTACCAAAAACACGCAAAGAAATTAAGAATTAAACTATGTAACAAATGAGTGAGCTAGGAGTATACGACTTGCTGCTGCAGCTGCTTATCCAACGGCGGCAGGGAGCACACTGCAGGGCCGAAGCGGGAAGATATCACGATGGCCCGCAACAAATGTTTTCAACTGAAATTGCCCGAGAAAAAAATTGTTCCATAACTCATAAACCTCCTCTGTATTTTCAGTACATTAATTTGAACTTGTGCATGCACAGACATCATATTCACTTTAGTCTTATTCTACGACAAACTTGGAAAAAAAGTCAATATGGAGTAGGCTTACGGGGAACCGCAAAAGACGAGTTCTACCCATGGTTACGAACGGTGTCCTACACTATCTCCGATTCTGGGAAAGTGTGGCCAAACTTCCTTTCATTTGTCCTACGCCTTTAAGTTCGCCGACCAGCGACGTTTCTCTAGACATGATGGCGACATTACAAGGGTTTGTATGAACTTGGCGTTCCTCCTGAAACTAAGCTACGCTGTCCTCCCGGAAACTTAGCTGCCAACTCCGAGCCGGAGAATTCTGCCGAGGAGAAACAAAACTGTTTTCGAAACAACTTCTGCGACGTCTTTCTGTCTGTCCCCCGCGCCCGTCGCTCGCCCCCTACCTCTCCCCCCTCCCTTCGGTCCGTAGCGCTTCGGCAGTCCCGGCACCCCAAGTTCTGTGACATGTCGGGGAAGACGCTTGCCCCGCCCCCCAGTTCCGCAGAATTTTCTCTGGAAACCGGCCAGTGTCCCACGCCTCTCAGTCGAAACTGTCGATGCTGAGGTGTTCGACGGTCTCGGCTCTGGCGTGCAGCGACAGTCCCCAACTGTTCTAGGTGTGTGCACCTATCTCACGTATCGCACAGGTGTAGGACATTGTAGGTGTACCGAAAAGATTTGCTAGCATCCTCTGAGCGACAGGGAGGAGGGGAAGGAAAAATAAAACACATCACGAGAAGCTTTAGGTGTTTATGACAAAGTTACCCAGTCAGCAAACAGATCGAAAAGAAATGGGTGCGAACACAATTAGCTGCGATTGTTTCACACGCGGCCGCGTGATCACGCGAGAGGGGCACAAGAGTTTGTTAGCTGCTCGGTGAGGAAAGGGCATGAAATGAGGTGGTCTGGAATTAACTTCTAGGCGTCTATTGCGCCACTGCTCTTTTCTAACAACGGAAACTCCCCATCGTACAACTCTCATATTTAGCGAAAGGATGACCCTGTCAAAAACTGAACACAGATTAAGCATAAAAACAGGAAGAATGTGTGCTGAGCTGTGAAAAAAGTGGCAAAATCAAAACGGTGAATAGTCCAAGCTCAAGATGTGCAGCATCGAACGAATTTGAATAGCAACGGCGTGGTGTTTATGTGGTTTGCTGTTGGGCGGACGTGTTCAAATCTCACTCGTACCTCACCTTTTTTTTCACAAAATTATGAATTGTCCGTCCGGTCCCATTCATCGTCTATTTGCCGTGTTCATATTTGTCTCTGAGTCGTGATATAACGTCCGTTTGCAACAGCGAGTTGTAAGGAGGGTACGTTACAGACGTACGTACCTTCTATTTGTTCTACACAAGTACCACATGTTATGATTCTTGCGTTTGACTTCTGAATTCCTTTATTCTAACATAGCACACACCGGTTTATTGGTTGTTTTCTTTTCTGTGAGAGGTCTATGCGGCATCTAGCCTGCTCTCGTTATTCACCACATTTATTTGCGAGGGTAATGTATTCTTAACACATGATTTATATCCTACAACCAATGTATAGCACATCTGCCGAGAGTACAGAAGAACAGACACGTTAGTGACTGGAATGGAAGATCATAATTTTGAGGAAAAAATATGGGGCAAGAGGGAGGTTTTAACACCGGTCTCCTTATTTTTGGTCGAACATCGAGACCACACAAGCACGACACCGTGATTTCTGCAACCCGCTCAATATTACACATCTCGAGCTTGGACCTTTCACTGTCTCTATTTTGCTTCTTTTTTCATAGTTCAGTACATCTTCTTCCTATTCTCATTCTTGATCAGTATTTGACGGGTTATCCACTTGGCCATTTTACCACTAAACCTGAGGGGGTGTTCGATGGGGAGTTTCCCTTGTGATATTTAACGGTGGCTGTAAAGCGAAAGGCGTTACAATCAAAATGTTATCAAGACTGAGAATTATTGTGCGCTTGTGAAGATAGGACACTTAGCAAGGCAGTAACACATCCTGGCCCCCGAAATCGTCAAACTTCTCTCCGTGTGCCTTTTGCCTGTGGGGAGGGGTAAAGAATCTAGTGCACGCTAGTAATACAACAGACACTGAAAGAGCTATACCAGAGTATTGGAAAACCTATTGCTGCCATTTATATGGTAAAACTGCTACGACTATCCAAAATTTTCAGAAAACGCGATGAATGCTGCGCGTTATTTAGTTTGTGTACAGAACACGCAATAAAGGAAACCTGGGAAAAATTAGGGAGACTTTCAAAAATCCAGTGAAGGAAAGAGAAACTTTGAGCTTTACAAATGGCATATTATTCTGTTAGAAAAGGCAAAGGATTTGAAAACTCAATTAAAGGGCATAGGCAGTATATTGAAAAGAACTATAAGATCCCCATCAACGAAAATAACGCAATGCTAATAAGGCGTTGTCGAATTAAATCAAACGAAAGAGGGAATTAGTTTAGGATGGGGGACATTAAAAGTGACATAAAAGTGTTGCTATTTGGCCAGCAAAATATGGAAGAAATGAAGAATATATACAGGGTGAACATTAATAAAACTGACGAAGTGCAGGGACGGATTACTGACTGGAAATGGAGGAAAAAAGGTCCTATTAACACGTTTCCGGAAAGGCATTGTTGCCACAATAAATGGCGGTGACGAATGAAAATTCCTCTGATCACGTGCTGTGTGTACCTATTGTGTTACAGGCTTCCTGATTGACGCAGAGCATTGTAAACAGTAGAATGGTCCTGTATTCAAGTCGGGGACAAGCCGATATGGTGTTTGGCTATGGTCAAGCAGATAGAAATGGTTGAGAGGCAGCACGGCTCTACCCTCACTGACACCAACCACATCTCACAGCATTTCAAGTAATTTTTCGGAGTTTGTGTGATTATGAGTCCTTCCAGGCAAACGAATATGCAGGAAGGCGGTGGACTTAGCTTGCACCAGATTTGAAACGTGTACTACGGTTCGTCTCAAAATGCTGTAGAACCTGGTCCTCCAAATCTTGTGTGCGCACAGTCCGCCGCCTCCCTGCACGTTCGTCTGTCTGAAAGGAATCAAGTCACACAAACGTCCAAAAAGGGCTTGATATGGTGTGTGACGTTGTCGGTGTCTGTGAGAGAACGAATCCTAGCTTTGGTACAAATTTTCATTCGTTGCTTCAGTGTGCATATATACGTCATAGATGTTTGAGACCTGAAAATATCTCTGGGACAATTTAGTTCCATTTGATTAAAGCACTGCGTTTTAGGCACAATTCCCCGTTCCGTGCGATGCTGAAGTACAATCCCAGTAAAGCTGAAGAGCCTCAGCAATACTGTTCTAGTTTAGGGGGAATACCAAGTAGGCTGAGGTGTGAATGGGAATTTGGATTGAGAAGGGAGGCGTGCTGGAACAGTCCGTGCAGTTGTGCAAAGCTGCTGTGCCAAGGTGGCGTAGTGATCAGCACATCTGCCTAGTGAGCCGGGGATCTGGGTTCGAATCCTGACTTTGGTACAAGTTTTCATTGGTAGCTTCAGTCTTCATATATGTATCATAGTTCCTTAAGGGGCTCCGGAACGCCCTATACTTGCAATGTTAAAATAACGCTTATAAATTACATCTTTCCTCACAAAGTATTTGAGGTAGGAAGTTGAACTTTTTACAGATTATTTATTGGAATATGGGCTACAACTTAACACAGGGATTTTACAAAATTTTAGTTCAGTTATTAAAGATGATTTTTTTCAATTGTAATGAAAATTCACAACATTTTTTTTGCAATTTTTTATTTATATATTCAAAAATATACAGTTTTTTGGAAAAAGGCTATGTTAAATTATGCAGAAGGTACTGTGTAACATTTACTGAAAGTTTGAAACAAATATGTTTGGAAGATCCTTAGAAAACATGTAATTAGTATGAGAAAATAAAAGTTTTGGGAATCGAGTGACAAAGATTGGATTAACTTTTTAGTGCATTCCAGGTCCATAGGATGGATTATCTTCATCCTCTGCAAACTCCTCCTCCAGCTTCCTCTTGTTCCTCCTCCTGTTTACTCTTGCTTGTATTTCTAGACTCTTTACAGCCCTGTCTGCAGCCCGAAGGCGTTCCTTGTCTAAAGCAAGCATCGCTCGTTGTTGTGTTCGTAGATTTTGCTACCATTTTCTTCAGTTGCAGTTACTGCAACACTGTTCCAAAAGGTGGTCATGTATGAACACTTATCACATTTCAGTTGTATTTCACTAGCAAGTCCTACGTGCTTTATTATGGAGAGTTCCAGACCATCTTCACTACAATGAATACATCTTACACAGTTTGAAAAAATTCCTTTGAGAACCGACATATCAAATATTTCATTCACATCCGATTCGCCCATAAAACATTCATAGTTTTCACTCATTGAACCAAGCTTCTTCTGTGAAGTATTTTCTTTCCCACTTTGACTGCTATGGGCAGGTGTACTTGAGAGGTTAGGTTCACTCACTTGGTTATCGTCTTTATTGTTTACAGTAATAACACATACCTTTGGCTTTCCAACATTTCTCCTTTTCTTAAAAGCCTTCAGAGGATTTCTAATAACTTTACTTTTACTCATTATTATACTTCAACAAAACAGAGACTCAAGAAACAGAATTAATTACGAATATTTTCGAGATAACGCCAGAGTAAATAAACAAGAAACAATCGACAATCACACCAGCGATATATATTGAACCATCACAGGTTAGCCACAACACATACTTTATCTCACATCACTAAAATGTACCTGATGAACACGGACGTTAATAATAACACCATTTGACAGCAGTTTAACAGCTCCACAGTGGGTCACGCCCATGTAGAACACATTTCAAAAAAAATTTAAAAATAGTTGTAGTCTTCGGAATTGAATATTTTATATATCTATTAAAAGGTAATAGTCTGCAGATTCAGAAAACGCAAAAAAGTAAAAATTGAACTTTTCATGATTTTGAGCCTTTCCGGAGCCCCTTAAACAGTCTTGGTCGGTTAAAGGATTATTTCTTATAGCAGGCATTGCGACAGTTATTTTGCCGAAAATCAAACTTGATTCAGCCTTAGGGGGATTAGTTTAAATATTCACACTACAATAAGTATTGTCTAGTTTTGCTGATGTTTTCAGTTAACTGGATATAACGCACGATAGTTACTGTGTGTCTTCCTGTTAGATAAGTAACTACCACTATCTGATGTAGTCAACAGATGTGTGGAACGGTGTTATGGGAATGTGAATAAAGAAACGCCACCAGACTACGTGCGATAACTCTGCTCTTCAGAGCAAAAATGCTGGCGGTTATGTACGTATTCCGCTGTAGGCTACAGATTCGGAAACAGATATCTTTGCCTTTCATTACAGTTTATATTCTTAATCAAAGAAAACATCAGCAGGAACCTCATATTTCTTTTTTTACGGGTTGCGATCCTATGAGAAGATCATCTTCAGTCAATATTCCTGCAAAGTTTGATTTGTTCAAATTGGTGTGGTGTGGGAGGACGTAACATTGACCATACTTTTGGTCGTTCTATGTTCTGCAGCACAAGTTGTGAGAACTATGTGTTCATCAGATTGGACCATAAGATTGTAGTAATCTAGACGATGTCTTGTTGCACTACACTAACAATGGTAATGGGTTTGTCAAGACTCCATGTCTTCAGTTATATTATACACTCCTGGAAATTGAAATAAGAACACCGTGAATTCATTGTCCCAGGAAGGGGAAACTTTATTGACACATTCCTGGGGTCAGATACATCACATGATCACACTGACAGAACCACAGGCACATAGACACAGGCAACAGAGCATGCACAATGTCGGCACTAGTACAGTGTATATCCACCTTTCGCAGCAATGCAGGCTGCTATTCTCCCATGGAGACGATCGTAGAGATGCTGTGGAACGGCTTGCCATGCCATTTCCACCTGGCGCCTCAGTTGGACCAGCGTTCGTGCTGGACGTGCAGACCGCGTGAGACGACGCTTCATCCAGTCCCAAACATGCTCAATGGGGGACAGATCCGGAGATCTTGCTGGCCAGGGTAGTTGACTTACACCTTCTAGAGCACGTTGGGTGGCACGGGATACATGCAGACGTGCATTGTCCTGTTGGAACAGCAAGTTCCCTTGTCGGTCTAGGAATGGTAGAACGATGGGTTCGATGACGGTTTGGATGTACCGTGCACTATTCAGTGTCCCCTCGACGATCACCAGTGGTGTACGGCCAGTGTAGGAGATCGCTCCCCACACCATGATGCCGGGTGTTGGCACTGTGTGCCTCGGTCGTATGCAGTCCTGATTGTGGCGCTCACCTGCACGGCGCCAAACACGCATACGACCATCATTGGCACCAAGGCAGAAGCGACTCTCATCGCTGAAGACGACACGTCTCCATTCGTCCCTCCATTCACGCCTGTCGCGACACCACTGGAGGCGGGCTGCACGATGTTGGGACGTGAGCGGAAGACGGCCTAACGGTGTGCGGGACCGTAGCCCAGCTTCATGGAGACGGTTGCGAATGGTCCTCGCCGATACCCCAGGAGCAACAGTGTCCCTAATTTGCTGGGAAGTGGCGGTGCGGTCCCCTACGGCACTGCGTAGGATCCTACGGTCTTGGCGTGCATCCGTGCGTCGCTGCTGTCCGGTCCCAGGTCGACGGGCACGTGCACCTTCCGCCGACCACTGGCGACAACATCGATGTACTGTGGAGACCTCACGCCCCACGCGTTGAGCAATTCGGCGGTACGTCCACCCGGCCTCCCGCATGCCCACTATACGCCCTCGCTCAAAGTCCGTCAACTGCACATACGGTTCACGTCCACGCTGTCGCGGCATGCTACCAGTGTTAAAGACTGCGATGGAGCTCCGTATGCTACGTCAAACTGGCTGACACTGACGGCGGCGGTGCACAAATGCTGCGCAGCTAGCGCCATTCGACGGCCAACACCACGGTTCTTGGTGTGTCCGCTGTGCCGTGCGTGGGATCATTGCTTGTACAGCCCTCTCGCAGTGTCCGGAGCAAGTATGGTGGGTCTGACACACCGGTGTCAATGTGTTCTTTTTTCCATTTCCAGGAGTGTATTTTTAATTCGGTCAGTATCTACGCATGTCCTTCAAGAATCACCTCGAATGTATAACTGTGCTTTTGTCTATACTGCAGGCTGTAATCAGTGGAACGTCGCCCTTATATTTTCGATTGGAGGTTACTGCAGTACTGGCTGATATTCTTGCGTTTATGGAAGTAGCAGTTTGCAAATCCAGCAAACTCTCAGTCTCCTCTCCATTCTGATTCAAAATGTATTCCGTACACTAGTGTTACAAGTTAACTGCGAATCACAAAAAATCTTGTTTAGCACGTATGCATCAGAAACTGTTGCTCGCCATACTACAGAATTTCATGTACTACAGAAATTCATGTATTCTGTTTACCGATTTCATATGTACGATGGCAACCCCAAAAGTAAGATCTCCTATTTTTTTTATAAGTACAGAAGTCTGTTTGTGTGGCAGTTGGTCACACTGTTATCAAGAGTGCTTCACGCGCTGTGTTCATACATGCGCACGCCGCGCTGAAGCGCTCGCTCTTGGCTTGGCAGCTGTTGAGAATGGAGCTCCCGTTGTATGTTACCGCCAAGTGCGAATTGCGCGCAGTTATACGGTTTTTGAACGCAAAGGGCACTGCGCCGATTGAAATCCATCGCCAATTGACGGAAGTGTATGGTGAGTTGTGCATGGATGTCAAAAATGTTCGTAAGTGGTGTAGAGAGTTTGCAGCTGGTCGGACCGAAATTCGCGACGAACAAAGGAGCGGAAGACCGTCAATTTCTGAGGAGACAGTGTTGAAGGTTGAGCAAAGCATGGGTGAAGATCTACGGATCACCCTGGATGGACTCTGCACGTTGGTTCCTGAGGTTTCCCGAAGCACCGATCACAGAATTTTAACGGAAACATTGAACTACCGGAAGGTGTGCGCAAGATGGGTGCCACGCATGCTGACTGAGGACCACATGCGGCAACGAGCTGATGCTTCCCGCTCATTTATTCACCGCCTTGCAGCCGAACAGGGTAACTTTCTGGACTCAAATGTCACGGAACAGCATGGCGTCGAGCTGGTATGACATGGACATAGAAAAACTGCCACAGCGTCTACAAAAATGCATCGACAGAAATGGTGATTATGTCGAAAAATAGCTAAATGTTCAAGCTGTAAACTGATCCAAACCATCATAGAAATACACAGGTCTATGTACTTATAAAAAATAGGAGACCTTACTTTTGGTATTACCCTCGTACATCTACGCTGTAAAGATCACAGGAACGTGCGTGGTACAGGACAGTTTCTACTGAAGTAAATATTAAAGAAATACGTTGTAGTCTTTGGAGTTACTTCAAGAAACTATCTCTGACTTTGCCTGTAGTGAGATATGTAAGTGAAATTTGTATGATCTGATATGAATGTGAACCCTGGAACTGCCGAGTACGTTCAAACCATTCTCCAGCTCACTCTGTGATATATTACGGATCCATGTAGCTCCGTCCGTTCGAGCAACGGGTAAAGGTCGTTTGTATGTCCATGTACCAACACTATTCCTTTATTTTCACTGTTTCTGCAAGACGTTGTGAAGGAGGCTTCCAAATATTCGTCTTTAGACGTCTTTAGGTGTGTTCAGACCAAGTTCTGCAACATGTCTGCTACACTCCCTCGGCAGACAATTGTATGTACTTTGTTGCTATCATTCATTATACAGTGATAATGTCCTGTGACAGTATAGAACAGTATAGATCTCACTTCACCCGTATTTGGGAGTTACGAAAGCAACAATTATATGAACTGAAGTTTGTAGTTTACCTAAAACTAAGCGCATCTTACCTTTCTACTCCATAACCTCACGGGTTGCTACTGCGAGATGCCTGCCAGTCATGACTCACTTCAGTTATGATTCGTGTAGTTTATACTACAGGGTTATTACAAATGACTGAAGCGATTTCACAGCTCTACAATAACTTTATTATTTGAGATATTTTCACAATGCTTTGCACACACATACAAAAACTCAAAAAGTTTTTTTAGGCATTCACAAATGTTCGATATGTGCCCCTTTAGTGATTCGGCAGACATCAAGCCGATAATCAAGTTCCTCCCACACTCGGCGCAGCATGTCTCCATCAATGAGTTCGAAAGCATCGTTGATGCGAGCTCGCAGTTCTGGCACGTTTCTTGGTAGAGGAGGTTTAAACACTGAATCTTTCACATAACCCCACAGAAAGAAATCGCATGGGGTTAAGTCGGGAGAGCGTGGAGGCCATGACATGAATTGCTGATCATGATCTCCACCACGACCGATCCATGGGTTTTCCAATCTCCAGTTTAAGAAATGCCGAACATCATGATGGAAGTGCGGTGGAGCACCATCCTGTTGAAAGATGAAGTCGGCGCTGTCGGTCTCCAGTTGTGGCATGAACCAATTTTCCAGCATGTCCAGATACACGTGTCCTGTAACGTTTTTTTTCGCAGAAGAAAAAGGCGCCGTAAACTTTAAACTGTGAGATTGCACAAAACTCGTTAACTTTTGGTGAATTGCGAATTTGCTGCACGAATGCGTGAGGATTCTCTACCGCCCAGATTCGCACACTGTGTCTGTTCACTTCAACATTAAGAAAAAATGTTGCTTCATCACTGAAAACAAGTTTCGCACTGAACGCATCCTCTTCCATGAGCTGTTGCAACCGCGCCGAAAATTCAAAGCGTTTGACTTTGTCATCGGGTGTCAGGGCTTGTAGCAATTGTAAACGGTAAGGCTTCTGCTTTAGCCTTTTCCGTAAGATTTTCCAAACCGTCGGCTGTGGTACGCTTAGCTCCCTGCTTGCTTTATTTGTCGACTTCCGCGGGCTACGCGTGAAACTTGCCCGCACGCGTTCAACCGTTTCTTCGCTCACTGCAGGCCGATCCGTTGATTTCCCCTTACGGAGGCATCCAGAAGCTTTAAACTGCGCATACCATCGCCGAATGGAGTTAGCAGTTGGTGGATCTTTGTTGAACTTCGTCCTGAAGTGTCGCTGCACTGTTATGACTGACTGATGTGAGTGCATTTCAAGCACGACATACGCTTTCTCGGCTCCTGTCGCCATTTTGTCTCACTGCGCTCTGGAGCGCTCTGGCGGCAGAAACCTGAAGTGGGGCTTCAGCCGAACAAAACTTTATGAGTTTTTCTACGTATCTGTAGTGTGTCGTGACCATATGTCAATGAATGGAGCTACAGTGAATTTATGAAATCGCTTCAATCATATGTAATAGCCCTGTATTGCTTGCATCTCTCTATTTGCTTTCCTTTGTATTCGTTGTGCTTTTACCTGCTTTATTTAAACTTCTTGCACATTGAAGAATGCTATAGTACCTAAATTCAAAACAAAATATTGAAATAAACTTTGAAAACACAGATACATAAATCGAGGTCACTTCTAATTTATTTGAAGATATGTGTTGCACTGAACGATATCGAGTATTAGTGCTACGTAACACCAGTCTCTATCGTTCTTTTTTTCCCGAGCGTGTTCAAAGTAAGTGAAGTGATATCAGTATTACCACTTTCGCCTCCTAGACGACAAGTAAGCAAACAAGTGAGCAGCACCGTCAAGGAGACCATCATTGACCGGAAAAAAAATCGCAAAATGGCGACATATACGAGGGAATGTCAGAAAATAAATCGTAATAATTTTAGTACCAAAAAGTTTAACCGGTAAGAAAACAAAAAAAAATCACAAATTAACTCACATCTTTTACCTACTTTTATGTAGCCACCAACATTCGCAACACATTTCTTCCAGCCGCGCGGACTGCCCGCGTGTTTAGAGGCGAGTGCGTGACCCCTCCCGCCGGATGTTCGAATCCTCCCTCGGGCATGGGTGTGTGTGTTGTGCTTAGCGTAAGTTAGATTAAGTTGGTTTGAGTAGTGTGTAAGGCTAGGGACCGATGATCTCAGCAGTTTGGTCCCTTGGGAATTCACACACATTTGAAGATTTCTCCCATCGTGGTACCGGTATCAATATGCCCTGATCGTAGAAGTCCGTTTGATTGGAGTATAGCCATAGGCAGACTGCTGATTACACTTCTGCGTCTGTCGCAAAGCGTTTGTCGCCCAGGAGTTTCTTCTTGGGATCAAATAGATGAAAGGCTGACGGTGCAAATTTGTGAACTGTACGGTGGATGCTGGAGCGCCTCCCACCCAAATTTGCAGATTTTCTCGCGAACAGGAGCGGCTGAATGGGGGCGAGCATTGTGATGAAGAAGTCTTGCACCGTCAGCAGTGGCGTTTGTCCGGAAGAGCACGACATAACTTACCGAAAGTTTTAATGTAGGCTGCAGCATTTACGATGGTCCCATGTTCAGCAAAGTCCACGAATAACACACCATGCATATTCCGGAACACTGTCACAATCACTTTGCAAACAGACTGAGTGACTTTGGTGTTTTTTCGTACTGGTAAACCAGCATGTTTTCGCTCCATGGAGGCCTGCTTGGTAACGGGCGGGTACTGGTACGCCCTCGACTCGTAACCAGCGACGATTCCTTTCAGAAAGTCGTGTCCTCCTGCAGTGTAATGCGTTAAGTGATCCAAGAGTGTCACCATTCGCTGCCCCTTGTCTGTCAGGTTCTTGGGCTCCCAGTGAGCACTAATTCCGTCGTGTCACGAACAATACTGTACACCGCATCTTAGGAAACGTTGAACTGCTGCGATAAGGTTCGCAGCTGCATACGCCGGTCGCTCAAAACTGCTCCTTAAATGTCTCCAACATTCTGCGGGATTCCAGCCGTTACCGGACGCCCGGAGCGTGGGGAATCGCTACGGTTCACACAGGTGCTCTTGGAAGAATGCACACCCCCTGGAGACATTGCTACGGTCCATGCAATCGTCCCCATACATGCCACGCATGTCCATGTGAATTTCACTCGGATTATGCCCTTTGCCCCACAAAACTTACCTGCTCTCCACAGGTTGGCCATAGTACACGCGCGCTTCTGTTCCATAGCTGCCGGCCGTTGTGGTCGAGCGGTTCTAGGCACTTCAGTCCGGAACCACGCTGCTGCTACCGTCGCGGGTTCGAATCCTGCATCGGGCATGGATGTGTGTGACGTCCTTAGGTTAGTTAGGTTTAGGTAGTTCTGAGTCTAGCGGACTGATGACCTCAGATCCCCATAGTGCTCAGAGCCATTTGAACCATTTGTTCAGTAGTTCACGCTTCACTCGCTAGAGCTGCACATGAAAGCAAAATACCACACAATAGTGCAAACGCCAAACTACATCGCCGTGATATTTCAACATTCCAACTACAACACCAAGGGAGAAAAACCTTATTGTGCGTTACTTTCCGATCTTCCCTCGTAGTTATTCACTAACTAAACGGAAGGAATACCAACGCCTTCAGGAGCAGTGCTCATAACGACCTTCATGTAGAGGCAAAACAGTGTGAGAGATGGTAGAATTAAAAACTATCTGTAGACATTTGGTCAAGTAATGAGTGAATACCTAGACACCTTTTATGTGACGCTGTCCGTAAAATCTAGAAAGTTTTATCTGTTATGAGCAAACATCATGGATTCGGTAAATGCAAAAAAAAAAAAAAAAAAAAAAAAAAAAATAAAAACAAAAATAAAAAATTTAAAAAATGAGAAATCATTCCTAACAGGCTCTTAGTTTACACAAGTATATTATTTTTAAATACTGCTAGCTTATTAATTTTTTGGTATGTTCTGGAGCTATTCACTGGCGGTCAGAATTCTGAAAGGATGTGTGATTGCTCTGTATACTATTATTGTAAATTGTTTCAGCTTGTCCACGGTTAACACATGTCCTGATGTGCAACGTCACAGTGTAGTCTTACCTAAATAGCCTCTCGATTTCTAGCTGCACTGTATATGGGAGAAGCAGTTTCTACGCCAGGCAGCTGACTGTCAACCTTGTGGGCACGCGTTGTCTCGCACAGCTCCTACCCCCTCCTAAAATCCACGAAGCGTGACGTGCCAGGTTTCCACAGGGCCACCTGAATCTTGTCAGATAGCCATCTGGCCCCGTCTGGTCGAGGCGCACCCCACACAACCGCTATACTGGGAGCAGTCAAAACACCTTCTGTTCCTCAGGTTACCACCTCCCCCTCCCCCCCTCCAACCGCTTCTCCGCCACCGCCACCGCCTTCTGCCTGATACGCGTGATGGACAGTTGTGCTACCCTCATTCCACACCACCTGTCTCAGTGTTCCAATAGTCGCTGTTGTTCTCACCATGCCTCACAGCGATTGTTGTATTCGATTGTTGTGCTCTATAGTAACGGACGTCAAACTTCTTTGCTCAAGAGCCAATGCTGAGATTGCGGGGCGGCACCAATGTTGTTATTAATCGCTCCCCTACATGCATCTTTACGGTATGCTGTCATATATTCTCTTTACATGTCAGTACCCTTGATCTATGCAGATCCTGTCCGCTCCATTGAGAAAGCTTATTTACTATTTCTCAGTTCTTATTTCTTATTTGTCCATTCTTGTTTTACTCTGTTGTGCACTATCCTTTGATACGAGTATGTTCCAGTTTCGAACATTGTAATATTTGAAAATTTCCTCCAATAATGACTGCGCCGCAGTAATACAGAATACTAGAATGGATAAAGCTCCAATCGTGGCACAAAAATGCGAATATGTCCTGGGCAGAGTTAGGAATCTAAAAGAAGGGAGCTAACTTTCACGACTTATCTGGCAGCTTCCAAACACTTAATACAGAGTGACATATTGGCGCTTTTTACTTGCTAGTGTTAGTACCCATGTCACGTAATATAATGCATCGTATCCAGTAAAGTAACGTGATACATAATGTCTTTTTGTATAACATGATACGTGCTATCCTGTCATTCAGCATGGTATTTGTCACGTCGTGCAATATGACAGAAAGCGTAAATAAGGTTTAGGATGCATGCCTCCCCACTCTGGGATACTTGCTATTATACAGGGTGTAAATTTTGAGTGGACAAACCAGAATAACTCGAAAAATAAGCTTCAAACGAAAAAATGTGTAGAATCCAAAGCTGATTATTTTCGAGGGGGACATCTCCTGGTGCTAAAATTAGCCCGCCACCCCAGGCCTCTGGGGGTTGGGCGGAAGGCAACTTTAAAATTTCAAAAGGGAACCCCCATTTTTATTATTGAAGAATCAGATTCTACATAAAAAGCTACGTACATTTTGTCTTAAACATTTGTTTTGATTCTTGGTAGTTGGCGCTGTAATTCAAGAAAATCCATGTTCTCATTTTTGCCTGGAAAATGGTTACGGATAAATAAAAAATACTTATTTACTTCGTAAATTTTGATTCGCTAAAATTAAAACTCTCTCTCTCCCCACGGGGTGGGATTTGAGAGAGAGCAATTAGAGTTTTACCAATGTTGACCCACGAAACAAACAAAACTTTTCTGAATCTGCGGAAAAAATTAATATCTCTCTAGAAGCAAGTAAATCTGTGCGTATTTGTTCTTACATCGCTCGCTGTACACAGGGGTGGGTCTAAGACAACTCACTGCGCTGGGAAAGTAGGCTTAACTCTACAAAAGCGCAAATATGTCAACATGTTTTCATTTAAATGTTTTGGAAGCTGTCAGATGAATTGAAAAGCTAGTTCCCTTCTTTTACAACCGTAATTCTGCCCACGAGGTACCACCTTTCTTTGTGCTGCGGTAAGAGTATCTTCCATTCTCGCTATCAACGTTCACTCTGCCATAATTTTGACATTATATCGCCACGACTTGGCAACCGATGTAGATTATTGTGTACTCGGTCGACGACTGATGTGATAAAGGTTTTCTCTACTGTCTTTCTAACCGTGTTGCTTATATCGTGGCAACGGACAAACCTTTCACAAAACAATAGACCGACCATTAATTACATGTGTTTGTCTAACTTCTTACAAAATCTGAGCCGATTCTCACACGTTTGAAACATAGAAGTGGCGCTCTAAAAAAATTTAAAAAAACGTTTTCTTCCACGTAACATTAGAGTGAAGCTAGATTTTTAAAAACGAGTTTTCAATTTTATCATAAGAATGCAGTTTTTATTTATTTGTTTCACTTTAAACCGTTTCCGCGCATTCAATTCACGTAAGAACAAATTATACGTGCTACTTTTAATTCGACTTCAAACCATCGTACCTCGGCAATGAATAAAGATAATAGGGTAAAAAAGAATCCTTTTGACTTGATCGCCTGCCGGTGTGGCCGAGCGGTTCTAGGCGCTTCAGTCTGGAACCGCGTGACCGCTACGGTCGCAGGTTCGAATCCTGCCTCGGGCATGGATGTGTGTGATGTCCTTAGGTTAGTTAGGTTTAAATAGTTCTAAGTTCTAGGGGACTGATGTCCTCAGATGTTAAGTCCCATAGTGCTCAGAGCCATTTTTGACTTGATCGATTTATCTACCTTAGTGCAAAGCTTGAACCGGTTCGCACAAGGCTAAAGTATAGAAGTGGCATCTCCCAGAAAAACGTGTTTTTTTTTGCACGCAAAATCCAAAAGAAGCAATTTTTTTTTTTTTTCGAACGGTTAAAACGCATCTTAAACCATGGTGCGATACACCGGTGGACCAATTTTGAAACATCAGTCTCGCTCCAGTCCGGAGTTATTTAAGTGTGAGTATTTTTGCACATAAAATCCGAATTAAGGTGACTTTTTCCACGTACAATCCGAACGGTACACGTACGTAATTCAAGGCCAATTAAAATCTTTTGTAAAAGAAATTAATCGATTTGTGCAGGTGCTTTGGCACCAGCTCCGGTTCGTCGTTCAAACATTGCGTAAGACTGGTCTAAAACAAATAGTTTTTTATCCCATGTTCCTAGTTCAAATAGAAACAGAGCACTAAGACCCCCCCTCCCCACTCTAAACAGCTATTCAGAGCGTGGTATTCTTAGACATACTTAGCTAATATTTCGACAAGGAACCCATGTCCGAAAATGTACTGTTTCAGTATAATAAGTTTAAAGATCGGATCACTTTCAAATCTCCCCCGCTCCCCCCCCCCCCCCTGTTTTGGTTGGCAGGAGAGCCAACACCGTGTTACTAGAGGAGGCCGAAAGGCACGCGTTTTAGCTCACGCAGGCTGGCGTGAGGTCTGGAACAGGACGTAGAAAAACGGACGTAGCTGGTGGAATACTTAACTTTAATCCGTTAATGGTGAACGTCGGTCTTGATGGTACATGATTCACTATCAATAGTAGCTGATAATGGCGCCTTGCTAGGTAGTAGCAAATGACGTAACTGACGGCTATGCTAAACTATCGTCTCGGCAAATGAGAGCGTATTTTGTCAGTGAACCATCGCTAGCAAAGTCGGTTGTACAACTGGGGCGAGTGCTAGGAAGTCTCTCTAGACCTGCCGTATGGCGGCGCTCGGTCTGCAATCAGTGGCGACACGCGGGTTCGACGTATACTAACGGACCGCGGCCGATTTAAAGGCTACCACCTAGCAAGTGTGGTGTCTGGCGGTGACACCCCCCCCCCCCCCCTCTCAGCACGTACCCATCGGAGACAATAAGCTCTGAATTTTGTGGTGTACAGGAGCTGCTCCACTACGTACAAATTTCTCATAGCCGTTATTGTAGTAGGACGATGGATTGAGGCGATCAGGAAACGTTCTCGACTCATGCCTTGTGCCGCTGTAGAATCACGTACTGTAACATCCGATGGTCCGATCTTCAAACTTACTATATCCAAACGGTACATTTTAGGATTTGGGTCCCCATATGCCGAAGAAACGGCAACAAAAACACAGAAAATATGCCGGAAATAACGGCAACAAACGTAGGCACCATGTGACTTAAAGTAAATAAAGTATTGTGAAATTAAACACAGAACAGACTATTTAAAACCAAGCAGCACACGTGTAATAATATTTTATATTGTTCATAGCGTTGCTAATGGTGCACGTTTTAGAATAAAGAGAACCCGCTGATGATGCGATATTGTCGCTGAAACTAGTTTGGGGAAGAAAAGAAATAAAAAAGACGGTATAGCATAGCCTCCAGTAAAGAAGGAGTATAAATAGGTTATCGATACGCAACAATAAAGAAGCGTGATCTGCGCTCTCCGAATCGACATAATTATGATCTTCATCCATTTTTATAAAAAGAATGAGCGTTTTTTGTTTCATTGTCTTCTCGATTCTGATGTTCTAGCTGACGGACGGTTATTGTTCACGGTCTATAATTCATACAATTATCTGTAGCAATATTAGAATTTGTTTGAATATATATGAAACTACTGGTTATAAAATGTGCTTTTGTCACTACCGAGTACCTTTCCCGAATATGATTTAGTTACGTAATAATTAAATGTTTCCCTGGCCATTTTTGTGTAGGCCTATTGTTGTAGCGATGCCATTAATGGTAAAAAAGATATAAGCTCTTTTAATAGTCATTTCATGCTAAAAGCACTAAAAAGAATAATGTCAATAAATGGAAAACGGCGTCTTGTAATATTGTCCAATTCATTTAAGCCAGAGGTACAGTTTCTTTATTAACAGGAATTTCTATAAATACTTACGCTGCCATTGCACGTAGGCAGCTATCCCGGAGCATCAAGCCTCACAAAAAAATGAAGCATTGTGTTTAATGGATTTTCGCATAATATTAAAGAAAGATCTTTAATCTATTGTGAGTAAGACGAATCTCTTCACATTGGGATACGTATGATATTTCTGGCGATAGCGCCCTGATAAAATTTAGCACAGGCTTTTAACAAACATAAAAGAGTATTTTCAAAACCTTTTCATCCAATAGGAATAACGGCACAGTTACCGTTGTGTGAATTAACAGCATTTTCAAAAAGTTACGCGATAACAGACCCATAATCCCATATTGTTGTTATTAAAATCTTATCTGCTATGTCTCCTCTACAATCCCTAGAAGACTACAACAGGATATGCCAAACATCCTGCACAGTAAATAACACTGAAGCAAAAAGCTCCATCAGCAACAGATTTGGATAAACGCTTAATTTCGTCGTAAAAAGTTTCCAGCCTGAACCCTGACGTAATCTAAGATTTCTTTTACAGATTTCATGTTATTTTGGTCTTGAGGACAGGTTCTTATTTTTGCATTACCACAGGTACATAGTGGTTTGGATTTCTCCTCGCGTTGAAAAAGAGTGGAGACGAACGCTTAAGGAAATGTTTATAAAATGATGATCCCACTTATTGTTTTTACGACACATTTAGAGGAAAGAAAATCATCTTTCGAAGATATGTAATACCCGAAAACACGATCCAGAAAACCGTAAGCAGAATATATAAGCCTCGTAGTATGTACCCCAGATTATCAATTACACGAAACGCAAAAATTTACAAAACCCAATCGCCAACCTTTAAATTTTCACGCGTGAGTACTGGATGTGAAAATAAATCAACATTTGAAACGCATTGAAAACGTGCAGTTACCGAAACTTAGCAACAACGAGAAAAGAAAGAACAATTTAAAATGATTTCAAAGACTTCACGTAGCTTGCAGTTTCGCTCACGTAGCTTGCAGTTTCGCTCAAAAAGCAATACGTCGTTATGGATATTCGAAAGCGGCGACAATATACATCTTTTCGAAAGTGACGGCGGTTGCGGTTAGTGCCATTTTATGGTTAGCAGGGTATCGGATTTTACGCTGCTTAGACACAGAGGTCGTTAGGGATAATTTTCTCACCGCCTGGAGCTATTGGAAAATGACTCAAGCGGCCACACGATATTGACCATAACGTTCGCGCAGGGAAAGTTTAAAAAATGTAATTAATTTTTAAACGCTGCGACATAATGAACATGGACGATGGTCTCTCGTTTTACCACTGCGTTCGACGGATCATGTTATAATGAAGATGACATGTAGTCAGCTATCACGTCTCATTAACTCTGGTAGTAACTTCATTCTTCCTAAAATGCCCTTGTTGATTATTTTCTTTTCTACAGGTTCCCTGAATGTTCCTGTTAGAGATTAGCTATTAATATTAAGAAGGCTATTAAATATATGAATACTGGCTGGAATAAACGGATCTATTTCTTACAAGAATTCTGCCGTACTGGCGGATACGTTGCGTTACAAAATATAACATTATTTCAGTGACTACAGCAGATAACCTCTCTCTGTCCCCATTTCATATTTCTCATGCTTCGGTATCAACCGTATAAAAATTAAACAGTACTCACAGAAGTTAAACAAGAAAGTTGCAAATCTGGTGGAAATAACAATGAGCATTTACGGAGATTCAAGTGCAGTCACTGCTGGAAACGGATGCTTGCGTTTAAGAGTGCGACAAGTGAACAGTTCGTAAATATTTTTAATTTGTGTAAAGAAGACTTGTAACGGACATTTATTACGCAGGTTAATACACACAGCTTGGCTGATTCTAAAATATATGTTAGCCATGTTGTTTAACAAATCGATAATAACAGTTTCATTCTTTAATGATCAGGTGTAAATGGGCTTGGAACATGTAGCCTAAGGCGTGCAACGTAAAAACGTGTCATTCACAGAAAAAGTATTTTCTTATGCAACAATTACAATATTACTCCAGGCAATCAAGCAATTACAGCGATGTAAGTAAAAGTGTGAAAAATGGAACCTAAACAAAACCTCATTCAATTTTTTGTACACCCTATCTTTCAAAGAAAATGTCTACATATTACAGGTCATCGCCTAAATTACATTTGCAGAACACAGCCAGTAGAAAAATATTACGTTATTAGTTTGCGTTGTTTGTTGGTTGATCGTGAAAGAGAAATTCAGCAGAATTAGGTGGTACCTACCTAGAATTTTTTAACCCGTTTCAGTGCCGGCGTGTGTTAGGCGTGCTGTTAAACAATAATAATAATAAAGATAAAAGTACGTGGCGAAACGGCTTACGTGAGCTGTGAAATAAGCTTATCTAAAACTAGAGATCATTCTCTAGATTGTTCTTCGTTTGTACATTGGTACTGTGGTTATTTCTTCTTCAGTGGTGGCTCCCTGCTTTAACTGCTAAGTTTCAGGTCTTTGGACTGTGGTGTTACAATACGTGAGAGGACTCGGACGTTAATTGTTGTATCCAAGTACTTATGTGAAAAACAATGTGCCTGATAAATTAGATCTGTGCTAACAAAGATTCTAGAAGATGGAATAAATTTTTACAAAGCGAAAAATAGTCAGCCTGAGTCGTGGGTACTGATGGAAGTGAGCAACAGAAACAAAGAAAATGCGAAGTAACGTCTTCAAAACAATAGCTCAGGGTACCTTTATCTGTTTGTAAGATTGCTTTCAATATCCCATTATCGTCCCTCATACCCTTCACACATTTTTGTCTGACTTGGTGCTATATAGCAACGTATGTCACTTTTCAGCAGGCTCCTCGAGATATATTGGATTCATAAGACAACTGTCTTCTTTGTATCACTTTCTAGATCATTGAACAGGAAGCAGTACGAGCCATTATATTATTGAGCAGTTTTGTTGAAACCACGAGCAACCGGGTCTAAAGGACAGAATAATATACTGAAAATTACTCGATAATGTAACAATAGGATCTACAGTGATATTTTACCAATGATATGTTACAATACGAGCTTTATTGTAACACCTGACGAAAAGTCTCGGTTGACAACTGTGGAATTGTCAGATGTATTCTTCATTATTCATGAACAGATTTGTATGATAATGCCAGAGGCTGAGGAAATGAATTAAAATTTTTGCCACCCTCGTCTCCTGTTTACTAGGCAAATGTGCTAGCCATTACACCACGATAGAAATATAGCTATCTATCTGCACAGACTACCTTCGTCTTGCCAAATTTCATGATTCTAAGTTCGCTGGAAGTACTCTATAAGTTTTAGAGAGTGACTTTGTGTGCACTAAAAACATGTGCTATAAATAGCCATACCATTTAATTAGAAGCTAACGTTTATTACACCACCGTGTGACCATAGATATTTGTATGTGACATAAATTTCAACTTGATACGTCTGCTTGCTCCTGAGAAAAAGGGTTTTTAACAATCGGAAAGACAGACAGACGAATAACAAGTGATCCTATAAGGTTTCCATTTTTACCAAGTAAGATACAGACACCTAAATATGGAATAACTGGTCGAAGCCAACCTCGGAGAAGGTAAGTTTGGGTTCCCTAGTAACGAGGGAATACGCGAGGCAGTACTAAACCTACCACATATTTTTAGAACATAGGCTAAAGGTAAGGACACCTACACTTGTATCAAATGTGGATTTAATGAAAGCTTTTCACAGTGTTGACCGGAATACCCTTTGAAGATAGTAGGGTTAAAATGCTGGGAACAAAAAGTTATTTACATCTTGTACAGAAACTGGAATGCAAGTTACAAGAGCCCAAGGACATGAAAAGGAAGCAGTAATTGAGAAACAAGTAGGCCTAAGACAGAATAATATCCCGTCTTCAGTGTCTGCACAATGGGCAAGCAGTAAAGGGAACTGAGGATAAATTTGGAAAGTGGATTACAGTTCAGGGACAAGAATTAAAAACGCTGAGGTTTGGCAGTGTCGTTGTAAAAGTGTCAGAGATGCGAAGGACTTGGAAAATCTGTTGAATGAAATGAATAATAACTTGGAAAGAGGTTATAAGATTAACATCAACAGAAGTAAAACAGGGGTAATAAAATGTAGTCGAATCAACTGAGATTGATAATATTAGATTAGGACATGAAACACTAAATGCAGTAGATCAGTTCTGGTACTGTTGTCTCAAAGTACACATCAATTCTTGTCTCATTACTTGTAGCAATGTGACCGAGAAACAAGTCACCTACATCAGTGAGCAATAAAAGAACCTAAACATTTTGTGGGTCTCGTAATCTTCACGAAGACCTTTTGCATGCAACATAACATACACAAAACTTGTGACAGCCTAATATATCAGATATGATGACGTACGTATCTGTTGGAATTAAATTTTCCTTGAGACTTAGGAATCTTTACTTGATCTTTGACTAGTGTAGCCCATGCAGGTGTGATAGCTATACTGTTACGGTGGTGTAATAGCTAGCATGTCTGCTTAATATGCAAGAGACACAGATTCGAGCCCCAGCGAGCATGTGAATTTTAACTCTTCCGCTTGTATCAATATCGACGACAAAGCTAAGACTCATATGTCTCAAGGAAAGTTTAATTCCATCAAATTTGCACGACATTATACCTAACATACTAGGCTATAAAAAGTTTTGTGTATGTAGCATAGAAAAGGTCTTCATGAAGATCACTAGACTCACAAAATGTTTAGGTTCTTTTATTGCACACTGATGTAGGTGGCTTGCTTCTCGGTCACATTATTAGAAGTAATGAGACAAGAATTGATGTGTACTTTCAGACAACAATATCAGAATTGATCTACTGCATTTAGTGTTTCATTTTCTAATCTAATATTATCAACCTCAGTTGAATCGACTGTATTTCATTAGCGTTGTTTTACTTCTATTGATGTTCATCTTATGTCCTCTTTCCAAGTTATTATTCATTTCATTCAACTGATTTTCCAAGTCCTTCGCGTCTCTGACAGTTCTACAACGACACTGGCAAACCTCAACGTTTCCTTCACTACTGCTCAATGTGCAGATTTATGAACATTGGAGAGAGGCTCTTATCCTGTCTTGGGCCTACTCGTTTCTCAACCGCTGTTTCCTTTTCATGTTCTCTGACTCTTATAACTGCAGTCCAGTTTCCGTTCAAGGTGTAGGCAACTTTTCGCTTCCTGCATTTTAATCCTGCCACCTTCAGAGGGTATTCCAGTCAAAACAATGTAGGTATCCTTATCTTTAGCCTATGTTCTAATATGTGTGGTATGCTGAGTACTGCCTCCAGTGTTCCTACTTTTCTCGGGTGTCTGTATCTCACTTGGTAAAAACGGAACTCTTTTAGGATCACTTTCTCGTCCGTCTGTCTTTGTCTATCCGACTGTTTAAAACCCGTTTTTCTCTGGAACAGGTATCAAGTTGAAATTTATGTCACATACAGATGTCTATGGTCAATTGGTGGTGCAATAAATGTTAGCTTCTAATAAAAAAATATGGCCATTTATATCAAATATTTTTTGTGGTCACAAAGTCACACATTAAAACGTATGGAGTACTTCCCGTTGACCAAGAATCATGAAATTTGTCAAGAAGCAATGTTCCGCCGTGCAAGTAAAGGAAAAACAAATTCAGAAAAATGTTAACCTGTAACAATATCACTGAAAAAATATTTCTTTTGTCGTTTGTTGTCCAACTACTAACTTGAAATTAAAAGATGTTCGGAAGGTCTTCGAACCCTAGGGACCGCTGTGACAAGTATCACTGTCGATAAAAGGCAAAAATCGTTGAGATGCTCGAGTACTGGATTGTCTGAACTGTCTATATGCATAATTAAGTTTGTACAGAACCCTCAGATCGCGAGTCCTATTCGCACATGGCCACTTTTTCTGTAAATAATCGGTGTCAATATTTTGTCAGTTGCAGTTGACCAGGTCGCCGTGTCACCCTGTGTCATGTGGGGTCCTGCTTATGTGGTATGCAGGGGCATGGGTTCAGCATACCGCTCCGTTTTGGGCTGGAACACTTGTACGGAGTGACATTTCTAAGGAGCGATGCTTCTTCGGAGCCTGGGACTTTTGCTGGGATAAGCCGACTTTCACAGTTACAGCACGCTAAGAACTCGAGCAGTTGTAAGTAGGCTGTTTAGGTTTTTTTATTGGTAACGCCACCTCTGTATGAAAATCACTGGCTGTGCTGTGTGCAGTCTGTGGCTGCTTTGCATTGTTGTAATACTCGCCATTGTAGTGTTAGGCAGCTGGCTGTGAACAGCGCGTAGCGTTGCGCAGTTGGAGGTGAGCCGCCAGCAGTGGTGGATGTGGGGAGTGAGATGGCGGAGATTTGTAATTTGTCATGAACTGCTATATTTATATATGATGATATCAAGGTAAATACATTGTTTGTTCTCAACTAATATCTTTCATTTGCTAACTATCCCTATCAGTAGTTAGTGCCTTCCATAGCTTGAATCTTTTATTTAGCTGGCAGTAGTGGCACTCGCTGTATTGCAGTAGCTTGAGTAGCGAAGATTTTTGTGAGATAAGTGATTTGTGAAAGGTATAGGTTAATGTTAGTCAGGGCCCATTCTTTCGTAGGGATTTTTTTGAAAGTCAGATTGCGTTGCGCTAAAAACAAAATATTGTGTGTCAGGTTAAGCACAGTCATGTAGAATTGTTCAAAGGGGACGTTTCACAGTATAGCACAGCGTGCTGTAGCGTGCGACACACCTTCAGACGGAGAAAGAATGAATGATTGTAGTTGCACACCATTCACCTGCGATTCCGCTGCAACGATTTGATGTTCAGTGTCCATCCATACGATTTTTATTCTTAGAACCTCTCAAAGGGAATGCCACGATGATTCTGTAGAAGAGGGATGGTCCTTGAAATAGGCTTGTCGTTCTTCATCAGCAAATATTTTATAAATTGGAAGAGAGATATAGACGACTTTGTGTCGTTTGCAAGGAAGACCACGAGGATGTAGTCTCATTTCCTTTCCCATTAAACTTAGTTACAAGATTGCCAACGACTATAACGTGCGTTTAAACTGCTTTTCAATGCTGACGTAATTTCCAATCATTGTGACGTTTTCTTCTTCACAGTAAATTCTGTGCGTAGGTCACAAAACTCAGAAATGATTTTAAATTACCGTCTGTTTGAAATCTTTTTAAAGCCTTTGCAGTAGTATCGTCAGTCGTAATTGTTGGCTTCTTTCGACTTTTCTCGTCTGCGTCTTCTAGAAGATTTTTTATTAACAATTAAACATTTATATTAACTTTTGATATTAATGTATTTATCCTTCGATTCCATCCTTAAGAGACATATTATGCCATGACACCTTCCACGCCAGTTCCACATGTTTCTTGGTATGTGCTCGTTATCGAACCACTGTCCATAAATAGTCTATAGGTCCTGAAGCTTCTTTAGACGTGCTCTCTTGAGCAGACAACTAACCGTCGTCGAACAACTTCCAGGAGAAAATACACTAGAGCTGAACGCACTCTTAGGTAACCGGGTACTTCTTCGGTTTTTTTAATTTTTTTTTTTTTAGACAGCGACAGGGTGGCGACACTGAACTTATTTCCACAAACAATAACTGGAACGAAAATTGCACCCCATAATTTCTGCTTCAAGAACCAAACTTCTAGCTGATTGGTCAATAGCAGTCCATAGTGAGAGAGAGAAGCAAGGTTCCATTCAAGTACGTTCGTATTAATAATTAAATAAAAGGACCATAAGTCCCTTTCTTTTGCTCGGTAGCAAAACGTACATTGTTGGAGTAGTGTTTGTGTCCTGCCAAGAACTTGTATCATTGGCATGAAATATAAACTATTGTCCAAACTATTTGTTCGAACTTTTGAATATTCCTTCCACAAGGAATGATTCACCGTTTGACAAACACGATTTTGTCTATTCGTTGACAGACACTAATGATCTCTCATTCGGTCCCCTGTTGTCACCTGCTGTCATATTAATCAGTAAATTATTTTTTTAGAAAGAAAATTCCTACAGAATCGGTACGATCGTACGTAGGTTCCATGTATTTTCTCCTAATGCGTTGCAGTTACTGTTCCGCACTTACTACCCACATTAGTAAGTGGTAGCCTTGACTAAAGCCTTACTTCTTCAATCTAAACAGATGAAATTATAGTACATGTTTCTTTTGCACACGTTTTTGCAATTACAAATTTTTTTCGCACTTCATTTGCTGCTTCATATGAAAAACAAACATGGCTACACTCACCTAAACATTTTTCATTTTTTATTGCTAACGTTTATACAGCCCCAGTAAGTTATATATCTTCTATGATGGTATGTATGCTGATGCCTGTTGTAAATCAAAAAGGATTTCGCTTTGGTGGCCGCAGTGAAATCTATCTCCGCCAGACTTAGAATGCGGAACAGTACTTTCCAGTCAGAGCACTACTTAACTGCGGTACAAAGCGAAACACCTCAGTCGTCGGTCAATGAACTGGTATGCAGAGAGGATTCTTTGTGCAGGAAGTGACCTTTCCCAGTAGTAAGCCGAGGCAGCGACAGACAAGCTGAATTATCCCATTTTTGGAACACCATAATCCGACGTCCACTACCTGAAATGTCCTGGGCGCCGTAGAAATGTCAACACATTCAATCAGATAGGCTGGTGTACCCTACTTTTGGAATAGCTTGTTCTTGGGACTACTATCTGAAGTGTCTTGGACTCCGTAGAAATGTCAGTACATTCCATCTTCATATACTTATAACTCCGTACAAGTGTCACAAACTCCTCTCTTGGCCGTTGGAAAACCGAGCGAGGTGGCGCAGTGGTTAGCACACTGGACTCGCATTCGGGAGGACGACGGTTCAATCCCGCGTCCGGCCATCCTGATTTAGGTTTTCCGTGATTTTGCTAAATCGCTCCAGGCAAATGCTGGGGTGGTTCTTCTGAAAGGGCACGGCCGACTTCCTTCCCCGTCCTTCCCTAATCCGATGAGACTGATGACCTCGCTGTTTGGTCTCTCCCCCCAAACCAAGCAAGCAAGCCGTTGTAAACGTATCACACCTTGTACCCCTTACTCCTCATTGAAGTAGCTCCTCAACTGCCATCAGGAGGCTTAATGGACTCCGTTTCAGTCCTCCAGGAGAAATCCCTGTCACTACCAGGAACTAAGCCCGTGCACACCACACGAGAGTCAGAAGCGCCGTCCAGTCAACAACTGCACTAGTGGAATTTATTTTATTTTATGAGACATCTGACTGCGCGTCTCTTGATACGAATCAGTCAGCTCGTGATGGGTGTACAGGTACGTTTGCCGAATTTACTTGTCTTCGGTACAAAGTCACTGGTTGCTGTTCTGCGACACTGCGAGCGAACCCTAGACAGATCGTCTTTGCCGAGAGAACGTCACACTTCGGTCCTCTCAGAGAACATGTTAGACAGCATTTCGCACAACGGCTGCCCCCTCGGCGAAGAATTAGGCCCGCTTAGAAAGAGTCCCGCAGGGGTGCTGCTCCCGGACAGGCGTAACTTCGGCGGAGGCATCCATCAAGGTCCGCCAACGCTTTGCGGCCGGTCTCAGCGGCCACGTTACAAAAGCTGTCTCCCCATCCCACCGCCAGCGACCTTCGGCGCACTCCTCACAGCGAACAAGGAAAGCCACGTCGCGGTTCTGTTGCAGCCGTTAAACGCTTCCGGCCGACAAAGCGCATGCACTGTCCGGTCCAGCGGCTGCCGGCCGGTGTGGGGTTACTAATGGCTGCGGCCAGGCCGTCAACAGAGCCGTGTCGGCGCGCTGGTACAATAGCGACTTCGGGTCTCCTTCGGCCGCGACCCTGCGCTGGGACTGTGACGTGGCGACGCCCCAGGTAGGACGTGCCCGGGACAGCACCGGTGTGATCCGCCGCATTCATTTGCCGGCCCGGCGGACCATTGTCAACTCTTCCTCGTCGAAGGGTCGCGATCTCCCCTTTTCAATCATCGCCTGCGCCGCCGAGGTTGCTGCCGCTGGCGATGCCACATCTTTCATTACAGCCTTTGTCAGTCGGAAATAAATATTTCCAAATAAAACGTTTGACGATCCGATCACAATGGAGTGGCATAATGAAGGAGTTAATAGAGGGGCATGTAAAGAGGAGGCCCTCTTCGAGTTAATAAAGAAAGGATGCGCCTCTCCTGCCACGCAGCGGAGGGCATCGGATGTCTGACAGCTGATGAGGAAAACTTTATGTCGAGGAGTTAACGTAAATAAACAACATTAGAAAGCAGTGCTGCTGGGAGATTTATTACGGAAATAACTTCACTGTTTTATTTCCAAATGAAATTCTGATTCGTATATTCAACAGTACGATTCCTCGAACTAAATGCCCTCTTCAGCAACGGAATTCATCCCACTCTTGGTTTCACAACTCGAGAAAAGTAACTATTATGATTAAGAGACAAAGAGTAGGTGACAAAGATGGTATTACGATACATTTGTTAGAATTAATACCCTCTCCAAGCTGTCATTCCTGTCTAACTGAAGTGGACGTTCTACAAATACTAACAGAATTCAAGAACAATTACACTTTGCCGGCCGTGGTGGCCGAGCGGTTATAGGCGCTACAGTCTGGAACCGCGCGACCGCTACGATCGAATCCTGCCTCGGGCATGGATGTGTGTGATGTCCTTAGGTTAGTTAGGTTTAAGTAGTTCTAAGTTCCAGGGGACTGATGACCTCAGATGTTAAGTCCCATAGTTCTCAGAGCCATTTGAACCATATGAATTACACTTTGAGGTATTTTAGAGAGAAAGGATTATTTTTCTAGTAGCTTTTAGTTCTATGAACAGGTCCGTTGCCAAATATATTTACTATTGCACCCTTCTTTGTCATAGGGAACAAAATTTGAGGAAATTCTCTAAATTTTGTTACTTTTGTTATAATGGTCCAGTCAGACTAACGCACGCTGCCGGCTAATTGTCTCGCATAATTGTTCGCTCCATACACACATTGTGTTTTATGTGGTTTAAACTGAAGTCAAACAAATGTCCTGTTTCTACCATGATGTGACGTAATTCTACCGGGTAAGTAGCCTTCGCCAAAAAAGGAAAAGGCTTCTACATCTTCATCTTCTGGCACCGCTAAATGATCCTCTCATCTCTGTTCCATTTGAGAATGATGCACGGGAAGAATGTTTCTAGATAGAAAGTTGGATTAGCTCTAATTTCTCGAATTTTCTCGTTGAATTTATTCAGCGAGACGTATGTGGGAGGAAGTAACATGTTGTGCGACTCTTTCCGGTTCGTGTTCTCCCGGAATTGCAATAATATACCTCTCTGCGACGCACAACGGCTCTGTTAACAAAATCTGCTCCTTGAGTTTATTGAGCGTAGCCATGACAATTTTCGCCGCTCTTCGTTGCATCTTGTCTCTTCCTTCTATTAACCCAGCGTAGTAAGGGTCTCAGATTGATGAGCGATACTCAAGAATCGGTCGAACACTTATTTTGCAAGTCACTTCTTTCGTGTATGAATTACAGTTCCCTAAGATTCTTCTTGTGAATCTTAGTCTGGAATCTGTTTCTTCTACTGTTAGTTTTATGTGGTCATTTCGTTTAAGGTCGCTGCAAATGGTTACGCCTAGACATGGTGTGGTGGCTGCTGTTGGCAGCGATTTCTCGTCAATAGTGTAATCGTAGAGCAGTGGATTTCTTCTCCCACGAATGCACAATATGTTACGTTTATTTACGTTCAGGATCACCTTCCAGTCCCTACACCATTCACTGGTCTTCTGCAGGTCTTCCTACAATACAGCCTTCTGACACTGCTACCTTCTTACAGATTATCTCATCATTTTCAAAGAGCCTTATGGAGCTTCCGACGTTATCCGCTACATAACATATTTATTTTGTAAGCAGTAACGCTTCTATCACACTTCCTGAGGAGGGGGGCGGGGTATTCCTGAAATTACCCTCACATATATCGATTTTATTCTCTTAAGGGCGACGTGTTGAGTTCTATCTGCAAGGAAGTCTTGAGTCCAGTCATATATGTGGTCCGATAGTCGGTGAGCTCATATCTTTCCCACTAAAGCGCAGGGCGGTACTGTGTTAAATGCTTTCCTGAAGTCAAGGAACACAGCATCAATCTGAGAGTCGATGTCTACAGTACTCTCACGGAGGAACAGAGCCTACTGACGTTGTGTAAGGTCTCTGTTTGCTGGAAGAGGAGACTTCTCTTTCCATAAACATCATAATATAGCCTATGTGATCAAAATTATCCGGACACCTGGCTGAAAATGACTTACAAGTTCGTGGCACCCTCCACCGGCAACTCTGGAATTCAGTATGGTGGTGGCCCACCCTTAGCCTTGATGAGAGCTTCAAATCTCGCAGGCATACGTTCAGTCAGGTGCTGGAAGGTTTCTCGGGGAATGGCAGCCCATTCTTCACGGAGTGCTGCACTGAGGAGAAGTATCGACGTCGTCGGTGAGGCCTGGCACGAAGTCGTCCTTTCAAAACATACATGGTTCAAATGGCTCTGAGCACTATGGGACTTAACACCTGAGGTCATCAGTCCGCTAGAACTTAGAACTACTTAAACCGAACTAACCTAAGGACAACACACACATCCAGGATTCGAACCTGCGAACGTAGCGTCCTTTCAAAACATCCCAAAGGTGTTCTATAGGATTTAGATCAGGACCCTGTGCAGACCAGACCATTACAGGGATGTTATTGTCGTGTAACCACTCCGCCACAGGCCGTCCATTATGAACAGATGCTCGATCGTGTTGAAAGATATAATCGCCATCCCCGAATTGCTCTTCAACAGTAGGAAGAAAGAAGGTGCCTAAAATATCAATGTAGACCAGTGATGTTATAGTGCCACGCAAAACAACAAGAACAAGGAGTGCAAGCCCCCTCTATGAAAAATACCACCACACCATAACACCACCACCTCCGAATTTTACTGTTGGCACTACACACTATGGCAGATGACGTTCACCGGGCATTCGCCATACCCACACCCTGCCATCGGATCGCCACACAGTGTGCCGTGATTCGTCACTCCACACAACGGTTTTCCACTGTTCAGTCGTCCAATATCTACGCTCTTTACACCAAGCGAGGCGTCGTTTGGCATTTACCGGCGTGATGTGTGGCTTATGAGCAGCCGCTCGACCATCAAATACAAGTTTTCTCACCTCTCGCCTGTCATAGTACTTGCAGTGGATCCTGATGCAGTTTGGAATTCCTGTGTGATGGTCTGGACAGAAGTCTGCCCATTACACATTACGACCCTCTTCAGTTGTTGGCGGTCTCAGTCAGTCAACAGGCGAGATCGGACTGTACGCTTTTGTGCTGTACGTGTTCCTTCACGTTTCCGCTATCACACTGGAAACAGTAGACCTAGGGATGTTTAGGAATGTGGAAATCTCGCGTACAGGCGTATGACACAAGTGACACCCAATCACCTGACCGCGTTCGAAGTCCATGAGCTCCGCGGGGCGCCCCATTCTGCTCTCTCAAGATGTTTATGGACTACTGAGGTCGCTGATATGGAGTACCTGACAGTAGGTGGCAGCACAATACACCTAATAAGAAAAACGTATGGTTTAGGGGTTGTCCGGATACTTTTGATCACGTAATGTATATTATCGTATATTTTGTAGCCTCCGTCATCCAGTTTTTGCCCACTGCGACTCCCCCTATCACCACGGACTTTATTCCCCGGTGCCATAACCCGTGTTCTATCGTCCTTTCCCTTGTTCTAGTGTTTTCTACATATCCCTTTCCTTGACGTTGTTCCGGGGAACTTCCTCGTTCCTTATCTTATCTGTCCACCTTATATTCGACATTCTTCTGCAGCCGCACATCTCAAACTTTCAACACTCTTACTTTTCCCACAGTCGATGATTCATTTCCGAACAGTTTGTGCCCTAGACGTACATTCTCAGAGCTAAGGCCTGTGTTTGATACTAGTAGACTTTTTTAGCGACTAATCTTTCTCTTTACCTGTGCTTGTCTGCTTTTTACGTTCCTTTTGCTTCATCTGTTATGCATTATTTCGTTAACTGATTCGTGTATCGCTTCTTCGTCAGACAACTTCAAAATTATAAAAGAAAAACACAAAATCGTGGCTGACGCAGAGCGTTAATTTATTTTGTTAAACGCTTTCTATTGTTAAGTCGATAATTGCTTTAGGAAAGAAATTAGTAATGTTGAATGTACACAATTTTGTGATTTTAATTTATGAGTATAATATGCACTTTTTTGTTTCCTAGTTAGCATAGCTTCTTTACTTCATCTGCCACCAGGTCCGCAGTTTTCGTGTTAAGTTTACCATTGTTTTCATTTCTGCTACACCTACAGGTCAGCTCCCAGTCCACATCCTGTGTTCATTAGACCATTCCAATGAATAGCTTCTTTAATTTTTCCTGTCTGAGGACATCAGTCTCATCATCGAATCAAATCACTGATATCTTTTCAATGAATTTTAATCACGATGCACCTATCTTTTATCTTCGTCGCTGCTCCTTAGATGTACAATCGAAATGCACCACTGTCTTTCGCCATTTTTAAACAAGCGTCTCATCTTGAGTTTCCATTATCATTGTTCCCTCACTATATACATTTAAAACGTGTTACAAAGTCTAATATAAATCACTTGTCTCAAATTATACCATGCCACTGCGCATCACTCTTGTTATTGTGGATGATTGTTGTTGTTGTTGTTGTTGTCGTTGTTGTCGTGTTCAATACGGAGACTGGCTTCATACATCTCTCCATACTGGTCTGTCCTGTGCGAGCGTGTTCATCTCTGCACTGGATACTATGTCCATTAGAAACTGCACGGTATATTCAAGTCTTGGTCTCCCTCTAGAATTCTTACATCCCCCCCACCCCCCAAACAGATTTTCTTCTACTATCAAATTAATACTGTAATTTCGTGACGACTCAGGATACGACCCATCAATCAATCTCTTCATTTAGTCGTGTTGTGCCACAAGTTTCTTTTTTCTGCAATTCGGTTCAGTACCTCGTGAACAATTGTTCGATCTACCAATCAAATCGGTGCGGATGTGATAGCATGTGTACCTAATATGTCCCAAAATGACGCGCACAAAAACAGGATCTTCCGGTGCTCATACCTCGCATTCTATTGGTGATAAAAAGGTAAGGCCAAGTGCTTTAGATAGACCTTGGGTTAGGGACCATTTGTATACCCAGCAGAAGGATCGTCTTTATGTCACTATCCTACAATACAGGATCAAAGTATGAATATTTTATACTTCCTCCTGCTTAGGCAATTGGAGCAAATCGGTTAGTTCTTTTTGCATTTGTTGTGGTGTACGGCGGACTTGATGGGACTTACAGAGGCCTCTTTAGTTAACGGTTGGTTTATCGGAAAACCCAACAAAAACATTGTTTTTACTATACTTACGCCGTTACCAGAGGACCAAAACCCAGCCGAGCTTCCGTGAACGCTGTGCACAACAAATGGCTGAAATTTTTACGATATGTTACTAAGACCCTGGTCTCAGACTGTCTTGAAAATTTTCTTGATATCTTTATCTGTTTCCAGGATACAGAAGTTCAACGTTATACTACTTCTACGCATAAAATCCGATATGAGGCGAAGTCTAAATGATAAATAACAGTAGATATTTTTGGCTCAGAAACGGGCCGTTCGGGCAATAAGTGGTGTGACTTCACGAACCTCTTGTCGGCCTCTGTTCACGAGTCTGGGGATTTTGACATTGGCTTCTCAATATGTATATTCCTTATTGTCGTTTCTTGTTACCAATATTAGTTTATTCCCAAGAATAAGCAGCTTTCACTCGGTAAATACTCGGCAGAAATAAAACCTGCATTTGGATCGGAATTCCTTAACTCTTGTGCAAAAAGGTGTGCAGCATACTGCTGCATCCATTTTCAACAAGTGGCCACTCGAATTAAGAAAAGTTCAAAAAAATCCACGCGCTTTCAAATCGAAACTGAAGAATTTCCTCACGGGTCACTCCTATTCTGTCGAGGAGTTCCTTGAAAAATTAAGCTGATTCTTATTGTATCGCTGATAGCGTTTACTTAAACTTATGGACTGACTTTTTTCAGGTTCATGAACATTTATTTTTATCTGTTATTACTTTTATGTTGTAATTTCACGTACTGACACGTTCCATAACCTTGGGGATTTGGTCCTACGGAACTTGAAGTGTAAATAAATAAATAATGCAAATTGCTCGATTTTTAACAGTAAATTCTCAAGGTATTTATCTAGAAAATGTATCTCCTCGTTTCCAATAATCTTTATCCGTTATCGAGAAAGGCCCCAAAACCTTGTTTTTTGGGCACTAAAACCTAGCCGCAGATTCAGAAACAGCTATGCACAACAAATAGCTATAATTTTTACGATGCATTTCTAAGATCCAGATCTCGAACAGCCACGAATGTTTTCTACATATTTACATTCGTTACCGAGATACGGGGGTTTAAAGTTACCCTATTTGTACACGTAAAATACGCACGTAATGAACGTAGTTTATAAAGTGACCTAGCACAGAGAAATATTCTGTGAAGTGTCACCGCTATCACCTCTGAAACCAGTGTTGCGCCGGCCTGTGTGGCCGAGCGGTTCTAAGCGCCACAGTCTCCTGCTTACTAGGCAAATGTGCTAGCCATTACACCACGATAGAAATATAGCAATCTATCTGCACAGACTACCTTCTTCTTGCCAAATTTCATGATTCTAAGTCCGCTGGAAGTGCTCTATAGCCGGCCGAGGTGGCCGAGCGGTTCTAGGCGTTTCAGTCTGGAATCGCGCGACCGCTACGGTCGCAGGTTCGAATCCTTCCTCGGGCATGGATGTGTGTGCTGTCCTTAGGTTAGTTAGGTTTAAGTAGTTCTGAGTTCTAGGGGACTGATGACCTCAGAAGTTAAGTCCCATAGTGCTCAGAGCCATTTGAACCATTTGAACCAACCAGTGTTGCAGTGCTGAACACATGCAAAAAATTTTTGCGCGTAAAATCTGGTCTGCATGTAAAATCAGTTCTACGATATTTCAGCTTCGCGTAAGTTAACTATCAAAATTTTACTGACCAATTCATTTCTTCTCCTACAAATTACATGTTCTGCTACAGCAGGGACAAGAAGGGAACCAGCGGAAAAATGCTCCTGTCGGAGCACAAGCACAAAAAATGCCAATATTTTCCTGTTTATTTTAAAAGACTCTAACTGAAAAGTGGGGTACCAGCTGCCACATTCTCTCTTCCTTATCACCTACAAAAGATTTTAGAAAAATTTTGGTATGCGAACGTGTTAGCGCTTTTTTATGCTGAGGAAGATGAAGGCAGCGGCAGTGCTAAGACGGAAAAGTATTAAATATTGAAAGATACTAGACAGTGAGTGTTCTATAGAAAGGGCGAAGGAGACAATGGCAGTGTGAGAGAAAGGCAAGGACACACTGGCAGTGGAACATAATTGACAGTGACAGAATTACGCTAGGAAAAGAGGGAATGACACAGTGCCAGTGAGGGAGAAATTAAGAAAAAGTGGAAGTGGGTGAGAGAGAGTGATAATGAGAGACAGAGCATATGACTATGGCAACGAGAAAGAGAGAGAGATAGTGAGAAGAGACAGCAGCAGTAGAAGGAAGCAGTGAGATATTAGCAGTGAGAGAGAAGATGACCGAGGCTGTGACACTGAGAGACAGTAGTAGCTGGACAGCTGTAGTTGTGGCACAGGAGACAATATCAGAGAGACACAAAGAGATAACGACAGTGAGTTGAGCTGAATGAGTGAGAATGGGCAACTGGGAGTGGATGGGTGTAGGTAGAATAAGAAAGCTGGTATTCCTCTTTACAGTCAGTCTTTTAAAATGAACAGTAACCTATTCGGATTTTCTGTGTTTCGGTAGGAGCTGTTTTTCGCCGGTTTTCGTAATTCTTCAGTTACGTATGTCAAACAATCAGGTTGTTAAAAGAAGTGTCGAATGCTTTGGGATGTGGTACTACCCACCAAAACAAGAAGTCCAATAAATACGGGCTCTAAAATGCATACCTTATGAGCTATGAGTACTTGTTCAACAGAAGAGATGTGTTTCACAGTAGGGAAGATAAACAAGTGCTCGTAGCTTTTAAGCTATGCATGTTAGAGCCCGTGTGTAGTGGATCTTTTTTTGTTTTTTGTTTTGTAGGTTAATACATCTCTCAAAATATTCGACACTTTTATAACACCCTATATATGGCATTCCTTTCGATTTGTCACAAGATACCTCGAACTACAGGATAGGACAGAGCTTCTACATCTACATCCATACTCCGCAAGCCACCTGAAAGTGTGTGGCGGAGGGTACCTTGAGTACCTCTATCGGTTCTCCCTTCTGTTCCAGCCTCTTATTGTTCTTGGAAAGAAGGATTGTCGGTATGCCTCTGTGTGGGCTCTAATCTCTCTGATTTTATCTGTCTTCGCGAGATATACGTAGGAGGGAGCAATATACTGCTTGACTCCTCGGTGAAGGTATGTTCTCGAAACTTCAACAAAAGCCTGTACCGAGCTACTGAGCGTCTCTCCTGCAGAGTCTTCCACTGGAGTTTATCTATCATCTCCGTAACGCTTTCGCGATTACTAAATGATCCTGTAACGAAGCGCGCTGCTCTCCGTTGGATCTTCTATATCTCTTCTGTCAACTCTATCTGGTACGGATCCCACACTGTTGAGCAGTATTCAAGCAGTGGGCGAACAAGGGTAATGTATCCTACTTCCTTTGTTTTCGGATTGCATTTCCTTATGATTCTTCCAATGAATCTCAGTCTGGCATCTGCTTTACCGACCGATCAACATTATATGATCATTCCATTTTAAATCACTCCTAATGCGTACTCCCAGATAATTTATGGAGTTAACTGCTTCCAATTGCTTACCTGCTATATTGTAGCTAAATGATAAGGGATCTTTCTTTCTGTGTATTCGCAGCACATTACCCTTGTATACATTGAGATTCAGTTGCCATTCCCTGCACCATGCGTCAATTCGCAGCAGATCCTCCTGCATTTCAGTACAATTTTCCATTGTTACAACCTCTCGATATACCACAGCATCATCCGCAAAAAGCCTCAGTGAACTTCCGACGTCATCCACAAGGTCATTTATGAATATTGTGAATAGCAACGGTCCTACGACACTCCCCTGCGGCACACCTGAAATCACTCTTACTTCGGAAGACTTCCTTACTGTTACTGCAAACTCTTCCAGTGTGAACCATACTCTGAGATCACAAGTGGCTGTGAACGTACCCGGAAGTCGGCGCGGCCTCTCCATCGCCTCCCCCAGGAGCTCCCCCCCCCCTTTCCTCCCACGCCGCGTCACGCGGGACGCTCATCTGCTCGATCGGCCGGCCACTCTTAATGGCGCTATTTTCTGCCATAAGCGCCGCCGTAATGGCGGTGTCGGGCGGCGTTTTTGCCGGCAAACACTGTGCCTCTTACAGCCGCGCCACCTCGCGGTGCACTCCTTCCAAAACGGCGGTTCACCGAGCGCGGCAGACCTGCTATTATCATCCCGTTTTTTCTTCCTTTCTTCTCTATCACGGACGTGCTTTTGGAGGCAGGAAAAGTAAGTGCCGGACAAATTTTTCCCCGCCCGCTTCTGACAGTGCTGCGACATGAACACAGGCACCGCGGCTAACCACAGGCTGCAGTATCGTACACGCAGTATGACACTTGCCCGCAGCGTTGGCCACAAGCAGCTGCTGCCGCCGAATAGCTTCTTCAGTTCTCAAACGCTTCCGGTTCCCGTCATGTTTTATATATTCTCCATCTCCGCGTCAAAGCGAAGGAGCGCGATCATCGTCCTCGTATCACGTGCCTCAAAAATACGAAGGCCTTTCAGTAAGTAATGCAACACTTTTTTTTCGGTTGAAAAATGTGGATTCTTTTTGTGGGGCATCGCCAAATATTCCTACTTCAGCCCCTATAGTTTCATGAAGTTCCGATTCTTTGTGGGGCTATATGTAGCCTCCAAAATGCCATCCTTAACAGAGCTGCCTTCCAAGCAGATCGCTGTCATTGAGTGTCTTTGGGCGCAAAACAAGAGCATCGCAGATATTCACAAACGCTTGCAGAATGTCTACGGAGACCTGTCAGAGAACAAAAGCACGGCAAGTCGTTGGGCGAGGAGTCTGTCGTCACCGCAACAAAGGTCGCAGAAACCTATCCGATCTCTCGCGTGCCGGTCGGTCGCTCACAGCTGTGACTCTTGCTATGTTGGAACGTGTGGACACTCTCATTCGAGGTGATTGATGGATCACAAACACGTCACTGCACAACTGGACGCCTCTGCTGGCAGCGCTGACACTCTCCACCAGTTGGGGTGCTCAAAGGTGTGTGACTACTTGGTTCCTCACCGCCTAACAGAAGACCATAAACAGCAACGAAGGGAGCATCAGTGGCGAACTGCTTCCACGTTGCAAGTCTAATCGTGACAAATTTTGTCGAACATCGTCACTGGCGATGAAGCATGTGTTCACACTTCGAACCGGAAACAAAAGGGCAATCTATCTAGTAGCGTAACCCCTCCTTTCCTCCGAAGATAAACTTCAAAGCCTCATCCTCAGTCGGCGAAACTAATGGCGACGGTCTGATGTCCTACCTCATGGTGCAACAGTCAACTTTGCAGTGTATTGTGCCACCCTCTGAAAACTCCTTCTCCATGACAACGCAAGGCCTCCAAGTTTGCGCACCTGAGAGCAGCTCACAGTACTTCATTGGGCTGTTCTTTCTCATACTCTCTACAGCTTGGATGTCGCCTTTCGACTGTCATCTGTTTGACCCTATGAAGGATGCACTCGGCGAGAAGCAGTAGCGGGTGATGGGGAAGTTACTGATGCAGCAAGACGTTGGCTCCGTCGTCTACCAGAACTGTGGTACTATGCCACCATACAGGCCCTCGCTTTGGAGAAAAATGATGAAAAATATGATTTTGTAGCCAAAAGATTGAGGATTAATATGGTGTCTTGGAATCCTGAATAGAAAAATCTGCTTTAAGAAAAAATATGTTTGCTACTTATTGAACGCCCTTCGCACTCACCAGGACTTCCTATTATCTCATGGAGCCGAAGTAAGAATGCTGTTTACAAAATGACTGGTATGGATTTCGAAGGAACCGTGAAATTCGCAAGAAATACAAAATCCTTGAGTTTCAACACACAAACCCAGACACCTTCATAGGTACAGAGAGAGCGTTCGAGAACATTAACTACAACTGTTCAAAGGTATGAGGAATATTGTTGAAGACTTTAGGGACGAAAAGAGAATACTGCAGCCCTGCAAGAATCAGTATGTTATCACAGGGGAACATGGACCTCAAGCTAAGATATGTACGGAAGTAAGACAGAGAAATTGCATGTCTCCACTATTATTTAATTTGTACGTTGAGATGCCCATGAAGGAAATGAGCAGCAGAGGGATAACAATTAGTGGATAATCCTTCAAAAGGATCAGTTTTGCAGACGACATTATCTTGTAAGCTTGAAATGAAGAAGAGTTACATAAGGCACTTCACCAGATGAACAAAATCTTAAAGTAGAAGTGCAAAAGACCAAAAAAAGCTAAAGAAATCTATAAAGTGCACAAGAGATGGAAAACAGAACGAGTTCCTTCAGGGCCAGAACTGCAATCAGGTACCTGCTTTCAGGCATTTTGTAAGACATATCACAGCGAATGACAAAAGTACATAGTATGTTAAAAGCTAGAATAGGCCATTCAAAAGAACCATTTTTCCGGGACAACTGACGTGAAACGTTAGTTCCTTGACTACCAGAAAACAACTCTTTATAGAACTACATTCAGGGCATAAACTTGGACGTTGAGGAATATGGAAGAGAAAAGACTGCAACCTTTCGAGGTGTAGTGTAGGAGGAGAATATTGAAGACACCGTGGACTGCCGGCCGTTGTGGCCGAGCGGTTCTAGGCGCTTCAGTCCGGAACAGCGCGACCGCTACGGTCGCAGGTTCGAATCCTGCCTCGGGCATGGATGTGTGTGATGTCCATTGGTTAGGTTTAAGTAGTTCTAAGCTCTATGGGACTGATGACCTCAGATGTTAAGTCCCATGGTGCTCAGAGCCATTTGAACCATTTGAACACCATGGACTGACCAACTCTCAACGGAAGAAGTGTTGAGAACAGCACGAGAGACAAGAAGCTCTCTCAAAACAGCTACCGCTAGGAGGAGGATCATTGTTAGCTACCGACTTGGCTTCTCATCACAGTTAAGTAGTCTGACAGAAGGAATTATGGAAGGAAGAAGACAACAGAGAACGACGAAGACAGGAATTCATAGAGGAAATGAACGCTGGCTGAATCTACGAGAGCATCAAGAGAATCAAATCATGAAGGAATGAGCGACTGCAGCTACTTTGTGGATGAGCAAAATATTCAAAGACGTTGCCGCTTCTTCTATTTATGATAGAAGTTGGCCGACTTTAGTCACAAAACAGCTCCAA
The DNA here is from genome assembly GCF_021461385.2 of Schistocerca piceifrons. Lineage (NCBI taxonomy): Eukaryota > Metazoa > Arthropoda > Insecta > Orthoptera > Acrididae > Schistocerca > Schistocerca piceifrons. The sequence goes on from NC_060141.1 coordinate 590,043,726, forward strand.
TTAATTCAAGCAAGTCATTCTTACAGTACACATGCTGTTTCTTTATCGCTGGCTCATAATGGAATCACTTGATATGTTTTTAGAGTGTTACTTAGATTGTATGTATATAGTACTTCAAAATTATTTCCTTTTCGTAGTGTTTTTAAAGTTTGGATTAAACATTATTTTATTTTGCATTTTGATTTCCGTATTTTCTCTTGCCTGGAATGAAAGATAGCAACCATTTTATCAGTCACAAAATAACAGCAAAAAAGAAAAAAAATTGAAGTGATAGTCATTTGTTTCGCTGTCACGAGGGACAAAAATTAATGTTTTCTGATGTCTCATTTTCAAGATGTTTAGTACATATAATATCAAAATGTAGTTTAGGATGCATCCATAAAAATGTCTTGAGGCCTTCACCTCGTGTTCAGGGTTCGCTTCCTAGGAAGGAGGCATATTTTTTTACTGTGTCTCTCCCTCCTCTCACCCCGACAGACATATCTTACCGCTACACTCAAATAATAATAATGATAATAATAATAATAAACCCCGTGGAGGCCCGGGAAAAGAATAGGCCTCCCGTATGTTCTGCCAGTCGTAAAAGGCGACGAAAAGAACAAACCACTAATAGGGCTAACCCCCCTTTTAGTGTGATTACTTGGTTCAGGACAGAACTAAAGAAGCCTCGGACAAGCGCCGTCATGGTCGGGGCCGACGCTTGAACTCTATGCCTGCCCACAATGGTAATGACACTGCTAGCCAACTGGAAAATGATTTAAATCCAAATAGAGGTGTTTTGCAGGATATGCTTCCTGCAACCACCCTAGAAGGAAAACAAAGACAGAGGATGAGATGGTCAGATGAAGTTAATCGACACCTCACGTTCTGTTATTACCAAGCAACAAACCTAGGAACCAACACAACTGGATACAGATCACAAGTATACACAACATTTATTACCAGATACCCGGAATTAAAATTTTTAACAGAACTACGACTAGCTGATCAGATCCGTGTAATAATAAAAAATAACAGGATACCCCAGTCAGAATTAGAAAACATCAAACAACAAGTACAACAAATACTGGAACAAAATTATGTGCAATTAGAAGAAGAAAATACAGTAATGGGCTCAAACATCCCAGAGAAAACAAACAAAGAACAAAACGCGTCAATTAAACAATCAGAGGAAAACGAAATCTTAAGACAGCCACCAGAACAAGCACAAATAGAACACGAATTGACACACATGTTAGATATAGAAGAGAAATTTCAGCTGACATATATAGAATACAAAGACACAAATACAGACATTAGACCATTCGTGCATAGACCACCAAACAACCCACAAGTCGAAACAACAATAACAACTATCAACACAATCATACACAACAAAATAAATGAAAATACAACTATGGAAGAGTTACAACTACTGGTTTATGTAGCAGCACTCACTACACTAAATATACACACTAGGCAGAGATCAGAACCAACCAACACACAGAAGAAACCCACAAAACCAGCAGGGCAACACAGGCTACAGATCAGAATAGAAAAACTGAGAAAAGACATCGGACAGCTGACACAATTTATAAGAAATGAAATATCAGACAAAAAACGAAAAAGGTTAGGTAAAATCTCACAACAAGAAGCAATAGAGCAATTAGATGAAAAGAAGCAGAAATTACAAGCATTGGCCAAACGACTTAGAAGGTACAAAAAAAGTGAAAATAGAAGGAAACAAAACCAAACATTCAACACGAACCAAAAGAGATTTTACCAAACAATAGATAACACACACATTAAAATAGACAATCCACCAAACATAACAGACATGGAACACTTCTGGAGCAACATATGGTCAAACCCGGTACAACATAACAGGCATGCACGGTGGATACAAGCAGAAACAGACTCATACAAGATGATACCAGAAATGCCTGAAGTGATAATTTTGCAACATGAAGTCACCCGAGTAATTAATTCTACGCACAATTGGAAAGCCCCTGGAAATGATAAAATAGCAAATTTCTGGCTAAAGAAGTTCACCTCAACACATTCACATCTAACTAAATTATTTAACAGTTACATTGCAGACCCATATACATTCCCTGATACACTTACACATGGAATAACTTATCTGAAACCTAAAGATCAAGCAGACACAGCAAACCCAGCTACATATCGCCCCATAACATGCCTACCAACAATATACAAAATATTAACTTCAGTCATTACACAGAAATTAATGACACATACAACACAGAACAAAATTATAAATGAAGAACAAAAAGGCTGCTGCAAAGGAGCATGAGGATGTAAAGAGCAACTGATAATAGATGCAGAGGTGACATATCAAGCTAAAACTAAACAAAGGTCGCTACACTATGCATACATTGATTACCAAAAAGCTTTTGATAGTGTACCCCACTCATGTTTACTACAGACATTGGAAATATACAAAGTTGATCCTAAATTGATACAGTTCCTAAATATAGTAATGAAAAACTGGGAAACCACACTTAATATCCAAACAAATTCGGATAATATCACATCACAGCCAATACAGATTAAGCGTGGAATATACCAAGGAGACTCATTAAGTCCTTTCTGTTTCTGCCTTGCTCTGAACCCACTATCCAACATGCTAAATAATACAAATTATGAACACAATATTACTGGAACATACCCACACAAAATCACACATTTGCTATACATGGATGATCTAAAACTACTGGCAGCAACCAATCAACAACTCAACCAATTAATAAAGATAACAGAAGTATTCAGCAATGATATAAATATGGCTTTTGGAACAGACAAATGTAAGAAAAATAGCATAGTCAAGGGAAAACACACTAAACAAGAAGATTACATATTGAATAACCACAGTGACTCCATAGAAGCGATGGTTGAAAACAGATGCGTATAAATATCTAGGATACAGACAAAAAAATAGGAATAGATAATACAAATATTAAAGAAGAACTAAAAGAAAAATATAGACACAGACTAACAAAAATACTGAAAACAGAATTGACAGCAAGAAACAAGACAAATGCTATAAATACTTATGCTATACCAATATTGACCTACTCATTTGGAGTAGTGAAATGGAGTAACACAGACCTAGAAGCACTCAATACACTTACACACTCACAATGCCACAAATATAGAATACATCACATACATTCAGCAACAGAAAGATTCACATTAAGCAGAAAGAAAGGAGGAAGGGGATTCATCGACATAAAAAACCTACATTATGGACAGGTAGACAATTTAAGAAAATTCTTTCTAGAACGAGCAGAAACTAGCAAAATACACAAAGCAATCACTCATATAAATACATCGGCTACACCACTGCAATTTCATAACCACTTCCACAATCCTTTAGATTACATAACATCAACAGATATGAAGAAAGTAAATTGGAAAAAGAAAACACTGCATGGCAAGCACCCATATCATCTAACACAGCCACACATCGATCAAGACGCATCCAACAAATGGCTAAGAAAAGGCAATATATACAGTGAGACGGAAGGATTCATGATCGCAATACAGGATCAAACAATAAACACCAGATATTACAGCAAGGATATTATTAAAGATCCCAATACCACAACAGATAAATGCAGACTTTGCAAACAACAAACAGAAACAGTAGATCACATCACAAGTGGATGTACAATACTAGCAAATACAGAATACTCCAGAAGACATGACAATGTAGCAAAAATAGTACATCAACAACTCGCCATAAAACACAAACTAATAAAACAAGTATGCACCACAAAATGTACTGGAGAATGATGAATACAAATTATACTGGAACAGAACCATTATAACAGATAAAACAACACCACATAACAAACCTGACATCATACTCACCAATAAAAAGAAGAAATTAACACAACTAATCCAAATATCCATACCCAATACAACAAATATACAGAAGAAAACATGAGAAAAAATTGAAAAATACATCCAACTGGCTGAGGAAGTCAAGGACATGTGGCATCAGGATAAAGTTGACGTTATACCGATTACACTATCAACTACAGGAGTCATACCACACAATATTCACCAGTACATCAATGCAATACAGCTACATCCAAACGTATATATAGAACTACAGAAATCCGTAATTATTGATACGTGTTCAATAACCCGAAAGTTCCTAAATACAATGTAACATATACCATACAGTTAAAAGGAAGTGACGCTTGATCAAGGTCCGCATCACTTTCCATTTTTAACCAGACTTAACGTCTGAGAAAGTGAAGAAATAATTAAACGTCCCCTTTTTAACAAATTATACACGACTGTGCTTAACCTGACACACAATATTTTTAGCGCAACGCAATCTGACTTTCAAGAATCCCTACAAAAGAATGGCCCTGGCTACATTAAACTATATCTTCCAGAAATCACTTACCTCACAAAAATCTTCATTACTCGAACTACTGCAATACAGCGAGCGCCACTACTGCCAGCTAAATAAAAGATTCAAACTACTGAAGGCACTAACTACTGATAGGGATAGTTAGCAAATGAAAGATATTAATAGAGAACGAACAATGTATTTACCTTGATATCATCATATATAAATATAGCAGTTCATGACAAATTACAAACCTCCGCCATCTCTCTCCCCACATCCACCACTGCTGGCGGCTCACCTCCAACTGCGCAACGCTACGCGCTGTTCACATCCAGCTGCCGCTGCCCAGCACTACAATGGCGAGTATTACAACAATGCAAAGCAGCCACAGACTGCACACAGCACAGCCAGTGATTTTCATACAGAGGTGGCGTTACCAATAAAAAAACCTAAACAGCCTACTTACAATAATAATAATAATATAATAAAATCCTTTAAAATGACGACAACTATTAGTTTATATCAGTGGTCAGCACAGTGCTTTAGCCTTTCGTGGGAGGGGGGGGGGGGGGAATCATGACACCCGTGACCTGTTTTCCCTCTCCCTTTCCACAGGATTCGCGCCTGCTTGAGCAAAACACTTCTTGTTTTTCTCTCTTCACCCACACGTATTTCTGTGATGTTACACAATCATAAGTACCTTTTCCTTCACACTACTGCAGAACAGCAAGTACTTGTTGGATTAGAATATATGCAAGTTGGCACTGCGGTCATCGTATTCACTAAATTTGTTCAACAAAAACATATAACTCATGATGTTGTTCATGTTTCTCTCTGTCTCCTACAATACAGCCGATATTTTAGTACTGTTCGTTACGTGCAGCTAGTAAGATCTTCTTTAAGGTGATGCATTTCCTACGGAGTGAAGATTTTTGTCCGAAGTCAAACTACTTATATTTGTACTATTTGCTCGCTTTGTTGATGCTATAAAACTCAATTTATATGTTATTTGTAGTATCAACACTGTTCTTACAAAATGAACTGAAAAGTAATCTTCCTAAATGTTGAACATAATCAGCATTACTAACGGTTTGAGCTCCGAAACAAAAACCTGTGAGTATTACCCGCTGGTTTCCACAATTAACAGCTTTGCACATTATGCAACATTCCACTCATAATTTGGCCACTGCACACAGCGGTGACATATCGAAGCAGCAACTTAATATATTCCTGTTTATGTTTATCAAATGAGTGTCGCCTAATCATGGTAGAAGTTGTAAGAACTACTTTGATGCCAGCCTAGGTGGCCGAGCGGTTCTAGGCGCTACAGTCTGGAATCGCGCGACCGCTACGGTCGCAGGTTCGAATCCTGCCTCGGGCATGGATGTGTGTGATGTCCTTAGGTTAGTTAGATTTAAGTAGTTCTAAGGTCTAGGGGACTGATGACCTCAGAAGTTAAGTCCCATGGTGCTCAGAGCAATTTGAACCATTTTGAACTACTTTGATAAATGGAAGTCAGTATTGCAATTACCAAACATCTATTGAAATCCAAAAGCAATAAAGAATCTTGTTGTAATATGACTCTTGAAAAACAAAAACACAGAAAACGAAAATGAGATACTGAAGTTAATTATGTGAGACTCTGATGCCATCAAATGGTTCAAATTGCTCTGAGCACTATGGGACTTAACTTCTGAGGTCATCAGTCCCCTAGAACTTAGAACTACTTAAACCTAACTAACCTAAGAATATCACACACACCCGTGCCTGAGGCAGGATTCGAACCTGCGACCGTAGCGATCACGCGGCTCCAGACTGTAGCGCCTGTAACCGCTCGGCCACCCCGACCGGCTCTGATGCCATCGTTAGGAAGAATGAAAGAAGAACAAAATCAGAATTCCTCATTTCCCCAGCTCACATTTTCAAATTAACAGACGAAATAGCCCAATGGACTCCACATCTGAGGTGCACAAACAACCAGATAAATCCTAGCTGCTCAGCTTACTGGATCTGAAATTTGAAACTAACACATCAGCCTATAGCAAAAGCGACACTTACGTCTTCAAACTGCGCCACCTGTGTGGTACGACAGCCAAGAAGATAAAGATAAGAGTAGGAAGTTCCGTGTACTAAACAATCTTTGCAGCTGGTGTGACGAAAGAGAATGTTCCTTGAAGCATGAAAATAGAGGAGAATGCTCCAAAAGTTTCGCCTGACATGCCGTACAATTGTTGGGTATAAACAGTTTACTAGGGAGGTACGAAGCGTGAATGGTCTTTTACTCTTCATTAAAAAAAATAATAAAAAAAAATAAATGTATGTGAAATCTTATGGGACTTAACTACTAAGGTCATCAGTCCCTAGGCTTACACAATACTTAACCTAAATTATCCTAAGGACAAACACACACACGCCCATGCCCGACGGAGGACTCGAACATTCGCCGCGACTAGCCGCACAGTCCATGACTGAAGCGCCCTAGACCGCTCGGCTAATCCCGCGCGGCCTCTTCATTAACACCGCTTTCGGTGTGTCTAGTAGGAGAGGCAAAATATGTGACTGGACGAACAGAAATACTGTTAACGTGGTGCGAAATCTCGCACGTTTCGTGGGAATGAAAAGGCAGTATTCTTGTTGCCATCCATGCTGAATAGATATTTGCTACCTGGTGGTTATAATAATTAAAGTGCGGCTATTTACAGAGGTCCAGTGTGGTCCGTAATTAGCATATGGCAGCGAAAGTTGGTAGACATTCGAATGCTTTAATGCGGAACGGATATACGCTGGAAAAAATTAGTCCCAATTTCGGCCACCAGGTGCAAATCCAGTGCTGCGAAGTATTGAAATGTTTCCGTATGCAATGTATGAGAAACGGAACGTAAGGAGATCAGGTAAAACAAGTGAAAATGGCGTAATGTCGATTGTATCAGCAACCGTCGCTTACACAATTTGTTCAATATGAACACCAGAGACGTCTACGAGATGATGTACGGCACCATTTGCATCTTGTGGCCAAAATTAGAACTAAAATTTTTTCAGCGTGAAAAGGTTGCGCACAACCCATTAGCATATCTACAAATTTCGTTGCCGTAATGTAATTACTGGACCTATGTGAATAGCGGCATCTCAAGTGGGCACTCGGGGTTTACGGCACCCTTGCAGCCACAAGTAAGTAATTAACACCAGGAAGCTGCAACTGCAAAACACATCGAGCAGTCCCTGGGAACCTCCCGTGAATGCTACTAAACTTTAGGCAAGCTTTTCTGCTGCAAGTACACAGCGAACATGGATATCCGGCAACCGATTGCGCATACGAAAACCTTTCAAACGCTCCCCAACAGTCTGTACAGCCCGTTTTTATTATGAAATAAACATAAAACAAACAAAAGGCAAACAGTCCTTGAAGGCTCATTGGTACCGACCGGCCACCGTGTATTCTCAGTTCTTAGGCATCATGGGATGTGGATACGGAGGAGCATACCGCTCTCCCGTCCGTTGTCAGATTTCGTGCTGGCGTCGTTACTTCTCAGTCAAGTAGCTCCTCAATCGGCCTCACAAGAGCAGAGTGCAGCCCACTTGCCCAACGGTGATCCATCCAATTGCTAGCCAAGCCCGACAGCGCTTAATTTCCGTGATCTGACGGGAAGCGGTATTAACACTGCGTCAAGACCGTTAGCGAAATAAGTACAACTAAGTAGAGAAATTATCGTATCAGACATGTTGCAGTGTAACTTGTAGATTTCTAGAATTTCTTGTCATTTTCGGGATTCATAGTTTTCCTGCTAATTTATTCTCCGAAAATTATATGAGGACTTTGGAAATTGGCGCATATAAAAGTATAAATACTTTTGGCAATATTACCTTTGGGGATGTGGGTCTATAATTGCAGCCCTCCCCCTACGATTCGTGCTTGGGTACATCGCAATTCGCTAAAAAGAAATATGAAGTGGTGGCGGAAGGCGATAAAAATGCTAAAAGTTCGACATTACTTTACACATGCCTAGCATGTTACAATTACATAATGTATATATTTTAGATCTGAAGATGGTCATTACAGACTGAAACCGGTCATCGTCTAAAGCATTTGTGATCAGAGACTGGAATAAAAAAGCATTTTACATAATAGTGAATGTAGGTAAGAGAACACTGTCATCTGTATATGAGCGGATTAGTACTCGCGGTATAATGGAATGTATACTTCATTTCACATGGCAGCGAGCGCATTAGCCACTATTACGCGCAGAAGTGGCTGTACATAACTTCCAGTTTGCAGATTCACGATGACCAGTGTACAGTGATAGGAAGGACTTTAGGTCAGGCAAAAATGTACTTCACTGCAGCAATGCTTGCATGAATACCACATGCAGCTATAGTTTGCATCCGCAGTGCGTGTGTTTGAGGGGGGGGGGGGGGAGGGGGGTGGCCCTAGAGGATAGCTGAGGGCTGAATCAGGGGCGCGGCTTCCAATTAAACGGACACCCTTGGGAATAACAGCCTACGGCGAGCGGCACGTCTGGCCATAAGGTCAATATGTCACGGCCCAGTAGCTCTGCGATGGCTGCCGACGCTGACCGGGATATTGTGGCGTTTCACAGTAATGTCGATACAACGTACTATTTCTCGAATGAATACATTCCTTTTGCATATGTGGCACATTGTCAGTTATATTGTAACACCCCACCCGTCACTTATCTGGTTTTGGCGTGTGTTCACCCCAGCTAATTGACTAACAGATCAACAGAGAGTGCAAAACTGCCGCAATATCGGGTAACGCAAAGAAAGTAATAAGGCCCTGTGACTCCTGATTGAACTGCGGTGGCAGTGTTGACATTAATTGATCACTTTTAATTAAAAAGGGGTGCACATTGATGTTATATGCAGCTATTGAACACCAGATGCAAATGTTGAATATAAAATTAGTTAAGAAAGTGACTTGGGATTTAAACTACTTCATTGAAAACAGATGCAGACGATTATCACAAATTTATTTTAACTCCCGACCTTCAATCATCACATTACATGACTCTCCTACCAGGCAGTGGTAATAAATTGCGTTTGCGTGGAGTAAAGCTCGATAACTCAAAAGTAATTCCTATCGACTCACCCAGGCGTAATGCGAAGTGCGAGAAGAATTCTACAGTACACGGCCCATGAAACCCTCGTGGAAACTTTGCCGACGTGATCCAACAAATTAATCAGTTGCCGGAGCGGGCGCAATATCACCGAATACAGCGTGGCGGAGCAGCGTCGTTGTGTGGACGTCGGCCGACCTCATGGTGCTGCAAGGGTGCACTCGTCTATTCACTCCTAGCTATCTTGCTCAGTACATAGCTGAACCAAAACTTTGTATCTCCAAGCTCAATCGTTCCATTTGCTAAGTCCTAAACTGCAGAGATGCTCACTCATTCTCAGGCAAGCTGAGTAAAGAACGCCATGTCCGCACTCTACGCAAGCTGAGAACGAAAGACCTCTACTGAGACTTCTGCCAATCCGCTCTTCAGCTCGTTTTCCCCTCCAGCAAAATCACTTACGCCAAATGCAATGCAAGTCGCGTTAATTATGCGTCGCTTCCCAGCGCCGACCAATGCCTGCTCTGGGAAGTGAACAAATTCCCACAAAATTTCCCTTCTTCTCAACTTCTGCTATATAGCTCCCCCCAGGCCACCCATCAAGGTTAGTGTCCACACAAACACCAAGTTTTCCGGAATTCTGACTCCCAGGAGAGTACTTAAAATTCCTTGGTCCTACGTTCCCATCGCAGGCCGGCGTATTTCATGCTGTCGCTCTTCACCTGATTTACTTCAGGCTCTGCGGACTGTGAATTCAGCGTGAAGTTGCTACAGTCACGAACAAGCATATTTTGACCTCTGTTCACCGCTCCACTGTAGCTTTGTGCGGCTTTGTCGCATGTTTCACAGAAAACGGGACGACGGACATTTATCAACAGGCGTACAAGTTCCCGGTACACCAGCATGGGGTCAACCACCTACTCACTGTCTATCATCTTAAGGCGGCTGGAGGCCACGCACCGTTACCGCTTTCTCAGAGCTTGAGCCGCCCTAAGCTGCCTATTGTCGCTTCCCTTAGCCACTCCCTGGGCCGGCTGCGGTCAAATACTTCCCTGGGGTAAACTAGGGTCAAGTAAAGCGACTCGTTTCCACAAAGTTTTCAAGTTGTGTGAATTACTTTAAAACCATCACCCGACATTAATTATTCCACTACGTACATACTATACCCTCTACAAGATGCATTGTGCCTTGTCAGTCATTTTGTTCAGCCCTACTGTTCGCTCAACTTGAGTTAGGTGATTTTTAATGACTTCATGTAAGGGGCATAGTTCTTGCCATCTTACAATATGCCCTATACGTTCGTTGTCAGACGAGATGTTTGTGAATAGCTCAGTAATTCTGTAAGCAGGCTACCGGTCACTGCTAATTCTTATGGGGACGCCGAGGATTTGTTTATGCAACCTTCGGTGCAATTAAAAGCAAATGCGCCAACATGAAGAGTGCAACGGGATTTCTACTATCAAAGGCAGTTGAGAGAGTGGATAAGTGGAACACACTGAATGCCTCTACGAAGGGGAATTAATGCCTGATGATGTGATACAAGAGGAATTGGGAATTGATACAGAGAGCATAGGGAGTCAGTATTAAATAAAGAGTTTAAAAGTGCTTTAGAAAACTTGCAGAAGAGATAGGTACCATTACTTCGAAATTTCTAGAATTATTTGTGGGAATGTTGACCAAACGACTATTCGAAGTGTGTAGAAACTATGACATACCATCAGACTTTCGGTAAAGTATCATTCACACAATCCCAAAGATAGCAAGGGCAGGTAAGTGCGAGGACTATACACAATCAAGCCCGTGTGTCCAAGCTACTACAAGAATAATGTGCAGAAGAATAGAAAAGAAAATTGAGGTCTGTTAGATGACGATCAGTGTGGCTTTCGGATGGAAGTTCTGGTGTTATCATTGATAATGGCGGCAAGACTGAAGAAAAATCAAGTGATGTTCATAGGGTTTGTCGATCTGTGAATAGCATTCGACAATGTAAAATTGTGGAATGTGTTCGGAATTCTGAGTAAAATGGGAGTAAGTTACATATCAAAATAAGATTTGTTGATGACGTTAGTGTCCTCAGTGAAAGTGAGAAGAATGGAGCGAATAGTTTAATGAGCGTAGAATAAGAATTGAAAGGAAACTGAAGAAAGACGGAAGTAATGAGGAGTACTAAAAATGAGAATATAGAGAACCTGAATGTCAAAATTGAAGATCACGATGTTGACAAACAAAATAACCAGTGACGGACGAAACAAGGACATAAAAAGCAGATTAGCATTATCAGAAAGGGTATTCCTGGGCGAGAGACACAAGCTAATATGAAACACTGAGCAGCCGGCCGAAGTGGCCGTGCGGTTAAAGGCGCTGCAGTCTGGAACCGCAAGACCGCTACGGTCGCAGGTTCGAATCCTGCCTCGGGCATGGATGTTTGTGACGTCCTTAGGTTAGTTAGGTTTAATTAGTTCTAAGTTCTAGGGGACTAATGACCTCAGAAGTTGAGTCCCATAGTGCTCAGAGCCATTTGAACCATTTTTTGAAACACTGAGCTTAATCTGAAGGAGAAGTCTCTGAGAGTGCACGTTTGGAGCACAACATTGTACGATAGTCATGGACTGTGGGAAAATCGGAAAAAAAAGAGAATGGAAGTGTTTGAGATGTGGTGTTACAGAAGAATGCCGAAAATTAGGTGGAACGATAAGGTAAGGAAAGAGGAGGTTCTCCACAGTATCGGCGAAGAAAGGAAAGTGTAGAAAACACTAACAAGAAGAAGGGGCAGGATCGTAGGACGTATGCTAAGACTTAGGGAATAAGTTCCATGGTATTAGAGGGAGCTGCAGAGTGTAAAAACTGTCGGGGAAGTCAGAGATTGGAATACAACAAATAACTGAGGGCGTGGGGTGTAAGTGCTACGCTGAGATGAGGTGACCGGCACAGGAGAGGAATTTGTAACAATCAGCATCAAACCAAACAAAATACTGATGCCTTTAAGAAAACATGCAATTTAATAAGAGCGGAGGTACCTGCTCCGTTGGAGAGGGAGTGCTCGTAAATGGACCACTTATGCGTGTCAAGCGATTTTGGTGTTGTCAGACATTATAATGGTCATCAGCATGGTAGGATGGGGGAGACGCACAGTGATGGAGGTCATATTATGGCTCAGTCACAAAAGCCTTGAAGTCACTGTTCTCATGCCACCGCAAGAAGGAGGAAAACCTCCGCCGACAATCAGCGTTGTAATGTTCAAAATCGTTCAAATGGCTCTGAGCACTATAAGACTTAACAGCGGAGGACATCAATCCCCTAGAACATAGAACTACTTAAACCTAACTAACCTAAGGACATCACACACATCCGTGCCCGAGGCAGGATTCGAACCTGCGACCGTAGCGGTCGCACGGTTCCAGACTGAAACGCCTAGAACCGCTCGGCCACTCCGGCCGGCGTTGTAATGGTAACCGCTGATTGTAACACCAATTTGCTGCAGGACGACAACAGCCACACCAGGCATACCATACATAGAATTAGACACTCCCTGAAGACGTCACGCTAACATTGTATAACACGGCCTGCAGCCTCGATAATAATCTCATTTCGACAAGTATGCCGTAACACATCTAATCAGAAACGTATGCTTGCAGGCCTGTCGACATCGCTGTCGTCATCTTGGAAGGCGGCAGTGCCGACAGCATTCTCATCGTGAATATGTCGACAAAAGGGCAACAGGGGGTTGCTGACACCCCTGCGTCATGTACACGGCAGGCCCAAGCCATGCAACGAAAGTTCACTCTAAAAACACCGCAGAACCATCTGCAGCCTTAACAACACCCCCCCACGCACTCTCTCTCTCTTTCTCTCTCTCTGTGTAGCGTAAGCGAGTCACAGAGCGACTTTGCACTCAACGCAATGCATCATTTAAAAAGATAAAAAATAGCAACTCGTTGGATCACACTACACGCATCCATGTAGCCATTGTCTAGTTCCTTTGCGTTGTATCCCAATGAAAATGTTCAGCTTCATGTGTCACTTGTTGTACGTAACGGCCTTTTGCGAGGTACCCAACTCTAAAGTCCATTTCCCTTCGCAATGTCTAGTCGAAAGCTGATTAAGACGGACTTGCATTCACTGACACGAGTAATTCCTATCGCAATTTGTTCAAATGTGTGTGAAATCTTATGGGACTTAACTGCTAAGGTCATCAGTCCCTAAACTTACACACTACTTAACCGAAATTATCCTAAGGACAAACACACACCCATGCCCGAGGGAGGACTCGAACCTCCGCCGGGACCAGCCGCACAATCCGTGACTGTAGCGCCCTCGACCGCTCGGCTAATCCCGCGCGGCTATCGCAATTTGAATCCGACTGTCATTGACAAGACGCGACACTCGTCTTAGATGTCTCTCGATTAGAATATACACCATTAAAAAGTCACTTTTCTTAAACCCCCGTAATTCCATTGTGAAGGAGTAATTTTAAAATTTGCGTGGAACGTGCCTACAGCCTTCCTCTGTAAGACGTGGATCCCAAGACGTCACCCTTAGGCACGGCGGCGCTTCAAGGTGTCGACACGTACGAAAGACTGGTCAGAGCACAGAAGTTCATGTGAGCTTTAACGTGGGCTAATGATTGCACATTGGCACCAAATTTCGCCGTAATTATTCCCAACGACACCGTGGACGTGTTCAAATGGTTCAGATGGCTCTGAGCACTATGGGACTTAACATCTATGGTCATCAGTCCCCTAGAACTTAGAACTACTTAAACCTAACTAACCTAAGGACGTCACACAACACCGAGTCATCACGAGGCAGAGAAAATCCCTGACCCCGTGGACGTGTCGTACCATGGATAGGTCGTCGCATGCCTTCTCACCCACATTTCACACTTCTTTTGACTCTTCAGAAATAGAGGTCCCAACCGCGACGCCCAGCGTTGAAATCACTCCGCTTTCTTACTGGACAGGTAAAACTCCTGAGGGCCCGCGGCCCACCGAACGTTGGCTGGAGTGAGGAAGCACGCTTCTGACGTTTGAGCTAAGTACAGCTATTGACATGGTACACACGTACCGTTTATTTTACGTTTTATGCGCGTCTTTTGCCCTTTTGGGCGTTCTGTATTAATGTTGGACCATGCGTCTTTAGGCAGTTTGTAGTTTTAGTGTGTTCCAAAGAAGGCGTGGTTATCCGCGCCGAAACCTAGGTCAACATCCGGTTTCTATTTGCAATCGAGGCGGATTCTTTATAATCATTAAATTATTCACGATTGCTGACGCGGTGCAATGTTAAAAGTTTTTACCGTACAATACAATGCTTGCAACGTTTGCATGCTTGCATTCAAAATTCTGACGGTTGCAACAGTTATTAATGTACCAGCATTTCACATCTGTATTGGCTTATCTCGCGCTTAAATTTACCTGTGAACTTGCAATGTTAATCACTTAAATGTGGCCGGACGGTGTGGCCCTGCGGTTCTAGGCGCTTCAGTCTGGAACCGCGTGACCGCTACGGTCGCAGGATCGAATCCTGCCTCGGGCATGGATGTGTGTGATGTCCTTAGGTTAGTTAGGTTTAAGCAGTCCTAAGTTCTAGGGGACTGATGACCACAGATGTTAAGTTCCATAGTGCTCAGAGCCATTTGAACCATTTGAACTTAAATGTGTTACCTAGACAAATTTATTCCCGAAACTTCATTACTCTGCTGTACTGCGATTTTTTTCCATCAGTGTATGAAACAGACGTACAGACGCTTGTTCCATATTCTTCCGACAAATGACCGGGAAATTATCTCCCTGTTGCTTGAATAAATTTCTTCGTGGAAGGAAAAAATGAAAAATCATGTCGCCCTAGAAGTACCCGAAACAGTCAGGACATGGCAAAACGTCAGAAGCGTTGGTAGCATCGTGTAGAATCTGTACCTGCCGGCACTGGCGCTCGAAAACAGTTAACCTTTCACTTATTAGAGTCGCACTGGTATTATGCGAATACTTGACACCCGGCGTCAAAGGGTGGCAGGAGGCTGTACATAACTTCATAGGTATTTCTCTAGTATTTGAATGTCATTAAACCATAAGCGCCTTTGTACTTCTTGAAGGTATTTTTGTTCCATCCTTCACCCCCTCCCACTCTCCCACAACCTCCCGCCCTCCCACTCACAGTTTCATTACACTTCTCGCTCCTCACCTTCTCCTCTAACTCACACACCATCACACTGCTATATACGTACGTCCGCTCATCATTGTTTCCCACCACCCCTAAAAAAATCCCTCCATTGCTATTCCTTCTCTACTTTTACACAGTACGTAAATACACAGAAATATAATTAAATAGAATCACACACATACAATAATCTAATCTTTAAAAACATTTACAAGTTAAAGACAAAGTGGTGGAAAGGTTATGTTGGCAACACTACAAAACACAAACAACTCCACATACTTGGAAGTACAAAAACAAACAGAATACAGTGGCGTGCATAAAAGTGCAAAACATAACAAATACAAAGTGCTGCAGAACATCAAAAAATTTTACCACAATTATTAGTGTGTAACACAGAAAATCAACGACGTGCTAGCAGACGGCATTTCCCGATGTAAGCGAGAAATCAGCCGAAAAATCACTGAAAGTACAAATCAACCTATTCTTAACGAACTGTTTTTCGATCTAAAAGCGAATCAAAATGCAAATAACTTAATTACAGACCACTGATGACGCTTTACCTCAATAAAGCGAAACGCGTCTGGTGAATAAATCACGCATTTCTGTAGTTGCAAAGACAAAACAAAAATACCCTCAAGAACTACGGACATTATGGCAACACAAATGAAGCCTTTGTAATGTTTGAAATCATTCGCGTGCAGTGTCATCAGAGATGCAGTATCGCCTGGAGCCTTTCTTGGACCACCTCTACTTTGCAAGATGTGCGGGAGATGATGCTGAATGTAAATCGTTAGATGAGGAGACACAGTAGTCGGCAGTGGTGTGTCACGAGTAGTACTACGACATAGGCCGAGTGGTACGGTTGCAGTTCTATTCTGAGGAAGTGGAACATGTTGATTTACTGATTAATTATTTGTGATGGGGAAAGAGACGGAAGGATTTTGAGAAGAATATTTTATTATGATTATTTTGATCAGTAATAGAAGAGGATTTAATGTAAGGTAATTGATTTCAGATTTTGTACTTTATTGCGGCAGCTTGTAGTTACGCATTCTTGGTTCAGACATCCAGAGACTTCAGTAGAGAGGAAAATGAACAGCTACCCATAATTTTCAATTTTAATTTGGGATTAGGAATAACTGTTGAACATTTGTCATTTTTACGAGTTGCGTTTTTGAAAAGATCTTATTTGATGTTAAGGAGTACTCACGTTTGTCCACTCAAGAACTGTAATCTTTTTTTGTATATTAATGTTTGAAAAGCAAATAAAAAGATAATTTTTCAATATAGAGCTTTTGTAATCAGTAAACTAATTACATTTGATGTTATAATTTATACCAAGTCATTGTCCGCATCCAACGTCCATGCCAAAATATGAGTTATCATTTTCACTTATTCAGATTTGTTATGAACCAAGCATGCTTTGCCTTTTTCTTATAAAAAAGGGAGCACATTGCAACAGGCGCAGTTGTAGCTCAGAAAATGCAATGCGCTTTCAAGGAAAGAGCAGTGTCACGGTGTTTCGATTGTGCAATAATTAAATAATAAGGAAAGGAATAGTAAGTTTTTCCAGGGCCAGTTATCAGCTCAAAATTTTAATGATTCACAGTGTTGAATTCAGACAGTATTCTCGCCATAGAAATGTTTAAGGAGATAGGAAACCAGACAACTACTTTCAGGTTACTTTCTCGTAATCAGATTTTGCAACACATTCACGCAGTAGAATTCTGACGTTGGAAGTCTACATATGCTTACAGACAGCTTACACTGCCAGCGAAGGCCGGTCGGAGTGGCCGAGCGGTTCTAGGCGCTACAGTCTGGAAACGTGCGACCACTACGGTCGCAGGTTCGAATCCTGCCTCCGGCATGGATGTGAGTGATGTCCTTAGGTTAGTTAGGTTTAAGTAGGTCTAAGTTCTAGGGGACTGATGACCACAGCAGTTAAGTCCCATAGTGCTCAGAGTCATTTGAACCATTTGAACTGCCAGCGAACAAATCTTTTAATAAATAACGGCAAACATATTATTTTTCTGATTTGATCCATTATAAACGGTTCTGAAAGCCTGCGACTATGAAAACAATAGATTTGTATATATATATATATATATATATATATATATATATATATAACTCATCTGCTACCAATTACGATTTTCTTTATTTTATTTTTCGCACGATGCGTTTCGGGAAATGATTCCAATTTTCAAGTGCGTTTATGGTGTTTTTTACTTCATTCCTATGTGATGTTGTCGATGTGTGAGATTCTGCTTCATTTTGTTGATTTTACAGCAATATATAAGAAAACACGCGATTTTTAGTTGGTTGTTGATCTTTTTGCGAAGTTGGTCGCGAAATTTAGAATAATTTGTACTTTCAGTTTCCTTATGGCCCCTTTGTGCAGAGTCTCACACACACTAAACATCACATACAACTTGTTGTACACTTTTAAACATCGAAAACAGTTTACATAAACAAAACAGAGGCATAGAGGTTCTTCCAAGTAGTCAACAGAGATGACATTATGGGTCTTTCACAGAGTATGATATGCTTCTTATAGACATTATTTACCTTAAGAATTTGGATCATAATTTACTTATGTCTATTTTACAATTGTGCTTATTTCTATGTGTTACTATTTTTATTTAAGTATACTGTCGAAGCATCTGGAGAAATTCACTGATAACACTTTCAAGTTTTTCGTTTAATATTTTATCTTCATATTTTCTGTAATGTCAATATATCTCCGGTTCTTCTAGCAAATTCATTTTGTATCCTTTATTTAGTCGGTGGAGTACTTCGCGTACATCGCGGTGTACGTACATTGGAAGCGTGTATTCGCCATCACCATACTGGCGTATCACACGGCGTGATGGTATGGGGTGCCATTGGTTACACGTCTCGGTCACCTCTTGTTCGCATTGACGGCACTTTGAACAGTTTAACTTACATTTCAGATGTGTTACGACCCGTGGCTCTACCCTTCATTCGATCCCTTCGAAACCCTACATTTCAGCAGGATAATGCACGACCGTACGTTGCAGGTGCTGTACGGGGCTTTCTGGATACAGAAAACGTTCGACTGCTGCCTTGGCCAGCACATTCACCAGATCTCTCACCAATTGAAAACATCTGGTCAATGGTGGCCGAGGAACTGGCTCGTCACAATACGCCAGTCACTACTCTTGATGAACTGTGGTATCGTGTTGAAGCTGCATGGGCAGCTGTAACTGTACATGCTATCCAAGCTCTGTTTGACTCAATGCCCATGCGTATCACGGCCGTTATTACGGGCAGAGGTGGCTGTTCTGGGTACTGATTTCTCAGGATCTATGCACCCAAATCGGGTGAAAATGTAATCACATGTCAGTTCTAGTATAATATATTTGTCCAATGAATACCCGTTTATCATCTGGATTTCTTCTTGGTGTATCAATTTTAATGGCCAGTAGTGTATATTCCAGAGTATGGATCATGCTTACACTTTATACAGGGTGAAAAGTATTTAAACCGACAAACTCTGGGAGGTTGTAGGGGACATCAAAACAAGTATTTTCCCCAAATGTCATTTTTTCCTATGTGGAATATTTTAACCAGTAGAGGAAGATTTGTCTGGCGGCAAATTAATTAAACCAACAAACACTTTTCCTTTTTTTTATGACCAAGAGACAACATATTAACGCTATCTAGTTTCAATTACAGTAGATTTTCAAAATTGCCTCCATTGACGCGTAAACAGGGTACACCGTCGGCTCATGTTCTATCTGACACGGGAAAAAATCCCAAGAGTATCCTGAATTGTTCCTGCTGCTGCTACTATGCGGGCAACCAGATCCTCTTCTGATGCAAAAGCAGTTGCGTAAACAGCAGGTGTAACAAAGAAGTCCAGAGGGGACATATCTGGGAACCCAGCAGGCCCTGCTGCAGGAGCACCTCTGCCAATCCACATTTCTGGGAACCGTCGGTCCAGGAATCGACGCACACGACCACTGAAATGTGCCGGCGCCCCGCCATGTTGGAACCTCATGCGTTGTCTTGTAGGGAGCGGGACCTCTTCCAGCAATTCTGGTAATGCTCTGGCGAGAAAATTGTAATAGTGCCTGCCATTTAATGGCCTAGGTAGCAGATTCGACCCAATTAAACAGTCCCCAACAACACCGACCCACACTTTAACGAAGAACCGCACTCGATGAGCGCTAGTAACTGTGGCATGTGGGTTATCCTCACTCCAAATATGCGAATTGTGCATGTCGAAGACTCCATCATGCCCGAACGTTGCTTCATCGGCAAACAACACAGAGGATGGAAATGTAGGACGCATTTCACACTGTTCCAGGTACCACTGAGAAAACTGTACTCTGGGTGGATAATCAACTGGTTCCAGGTTGTGGACACGCTGTAAGTGAAATGGACGTAACAATTGCTCTCGAAGGACTGTTCTTACATTCGTCTGATTCGTCCCCATGTTACGTGCAATTGCACTAGTGCTGATTGAAGAATCCCGCTCCACATGCTGCAAGACAGCTTCCTCAAATTGCAGCGTTCTTACCGTGCGACGGCGTCCCTTCCAGGTAGTCTCCTAAATGACCCGGTCTCACGCAGACTTTGGTAGACAGCAGCAAAGGTCGTATGATGCGGGACACGGCGATTAGGATATTGTTGTTGATGAACCCGCTGTGCAGCTCGTCCGTTGTGGCGCGGTTACGTAGTACGCACCAACCATATCAGTGTACTCACTCCAGGTGTATTGCTCCATTAGTAAACAGAGACAATGCACTACTACGCTGGTGGACAGCAGCTGCCTACAACTGAAGAGCGTAACACAACCTCCACCGGTTTAATTAATCCTCATAGGAAAAAAATGACATTAGGGAAAAACATTTGTTTTGATGTCCCCTACAACCTCCCAGAGTTTGTCGGTTTAAATACTTTCCATCCTGTATTGTGTATTAGTTTTTGTTGCTTGTGGTAAGATAACTTTCAGGGGTTAAGTACAGGAAGAGGTTCTCTCCGACCGGGAATTCACAACCGACCACTTCTTAAGTCTCGACATCAACTACTGCCACACTGACTAGTGCTCAGAAACAAGCCACCGTAAACACATTGCTGAGCCCAGAGAATTATTTCTCTCCTGTCGATCGAGATGCAGTAGCGGTGAGCTCACGGTCTAGAGCTAGACCTGTGGAGCGCGCCTTCCCGCAGAGTTGTCGGCGGCCGCTGCTGGCTGGCTTGGCAGGCAGCGGGCACGCATTCCAGGCCGCTGCTCGCACGCCGGCCCATCGCCGCCTCGGGGGCCGTCGCCGCAGGCTGCGGCCGGCGTGTCCCTCCCCCTGTCCCAGGGGCGCGCCGCTCAATTAAACGCTCCCCCCACCACCCGGCCCTAAACCCACCCTGAGCTCTGCAGCTGCCAGCCGTCACCTGCCGCCATCCGACACGCCCCGCGGACTTTGAATGCTGCCGCCGCGCTCCTCTAATTGTCCCTTAATCGCCCGCTACCTGCCGCGACGTGACTCCGCCGCGCCGTGCAACTGGCCCAGATATTAGATGCCGGCACCCTTCCCTCCAATACACACTCAAGGCGGGTGTGCGCAGGAGTTGCTCGATTCCGGCGCCGACGACAGGGCCAAAGGACCCAATGAAGACAGAGCAGCAACAACTAAACCTCTGCACGGACAAAGTGCGGTCTGGTTGGTGGCGGTCGCCATTTCGGTCACATCGCGCACCTCCTCATACACTGACAGTACCGGCATGCAGGATGTTCCGCGAGGAATAGTACACTACTGACAATTAAAATTGCTACACCAAGAAGAAATGCAGATGATGAACGGGTATTCATTGGACAAATATATTATACTAGAACTGACATGTGATTACATTTACACGCAATTTGGGTGAATAGATCCTGAGAAATCAGCAACCAGAACAGCCACCTCTGACCGTATAACGGCCTTGATATGTCTGGGCATTGAGTCAAACAGAGCTTGGATGGCGTGTACAGGTACAGCTGCCCATGCAGCTTAAACACGATACCACAGTTCATCAAAAGTAGTGACTGGCGTATTGTGACGAGCCAGTTGCTCGGCAACCATTGACCAGACGCTTTCAGTTGATGAGAGATCTGGAGAATGTGCTGGCCAGGGCAACAGTCGAACATTTTGTGTATCCAGAAAGGCCCGTACAGGACCTGCAACATGCGGTCGTGCATTATCCTGCTGAAATGTAGGGTTTCGAAGGGCTCGAATGAAGGGTAGAGCCACGGATCGTAACACATCTGAAATGTAACGTCCACTGTTCAATGTGCTGTCAATGCGAACAAGAGGTGACCGAGACGTGTAACCAACGGCACCCCATACCATCACGCCAGGTGATACCCCACTATGGCGATAACGAATACACGCTTCCAATGTGCGTTCACCTAGATGTCGCCAAACACGGGTGCGACCATCATGATGCTGTAAACAGAACCTGAATTCATCCTAAAAAATGACGTTGTGCCATTCGTGCACCCAGGTTCGTCGTTGAGTACACCATCACAGGCACTCCTGTCAGTGATGCAGCGTCAAGGGTACCTGCAGCCGTGGTCTCCGAGCTGATAGTCCATGCTGCTGCAAACGTGGTCGAATTGTTCGTGTTGCAAACGTCTCCATCTGTTGGCTCAGGGATCGAGACGTGGATGCGCGATCCGTTACAGTCATGCGGATAAGATGCCTGTCATCTCGACTGCTAGTGATACGAGGCCGTTGGGACCCAGCACGGCGTTCCGTATTACCCTCCTGAACTCACCGATTCCATATTCTGCTAACAGTCATTGGATCTCGACCAACGCGAGCAGCAATGTCGCGATACGATAAACCGCAATCGCGATAGGCTACAATCCGACCTTTATCAAAGTCTGAAACGTGATGGTACGCATTTCTCCACCTTACGCGAGGCATTACAACAACGTTTCACCAGCTAACGCCGGTCAACTGCTGTTTTTGTATGAGAAATCGGTTGGAAACTTTCCTCATGTCAGCACGTTGTAGGTGTCGCCACCGGCGCCAACCTTGTGTGAATGCTCTGAAAAGCCAATCATTTACATATAACAGCATCTTCTTCCTGACGGTTAAATTTCGCGTCTGTAGCACGTCATCTTCATGGTGTAATAATTTTAATGCCCAGTAGTGTTGAATCTTCCCCTTTGAACAATTATACATGACTGTGCTTAAACTGACACACAATATTTTTAGCGCAACGCAATCTGACTTTCAATAATCCCTACAAAAGAATGGCCCTGACTAACATTAACCTATACCTTTCACAAATCACTTACCTCACAAAAATCTTCTTTACTCGAGCTACTGCAATACAGCGAGCGCCACTACTGCCAGCTAAATAAAAGATTCAAACTACGGAAGGCACTAACTACTGATAGGCATAGTTAGCAAATGAAAGATTTTAATAGAGAACAAACAATGTATTTACCTTAATAGTGTTGAAAAATCATAAAATACATAGCAGTTCATGACATCCAGTCTTACAAATTTCAAAACTCCGCCATTTCTCTCCCCACATCCACCACTGCTGGCGGCTCACCTCCAACTGCGCAACGCTACGCGCTGTTCACATCCAGCTGCCGCTGCCCAACACTACAATGGCGGACAACAATGCAAACTAGCCACAGACTGCACACAGCACAGCCAGTGATTTTCAAACAGAGCGCTACGTAACGTTGCCAATAAGAAAACATAAACAGCCTACTTACAGTGTATATATGTGGGGGAGGGGGGCGGGTAGTATAGAGTAATACGAATAAAAAATTCCATGTGAAGAGTTTTCAGCGATATTGTGTCAAAATTATCTGCAGTAGTAATTTTCCGCATTCTGAAATAAAAACATCGTGACGCAGCCCACAGCTTCGTATGTTATGCAACATTCCATTAATAACAATTTTTACACAGTCCAATTTCTACACAGTCCAATCTAGCCATTGTCACGAATGATGGTGGCGATGATTAAATGATGAGGACAACACATTCAGCCAGTCCCCGGGCAGAGGAAATTCCTTACCTGGCCGGCAGTCGAACTCGGGACCACGTGATCCAGAGGCAGCAACTCTGGGATAGAGCAGCATGGAGGGCTGCATCAAACCAGTCTCAGGACTGAAGACCACAACAATAACAACAAGTACTCTCCCATTGCTCCCTTTTGGCTTTTGTGGATATTGTATATTACCTTTCTTTCCTTATAACTTTCTCCTGTTTTTCTCAGAATTTCGAACATCTTGTACCATTTGACACTGTCTAACAATCTTTCCAAGTCGACAAATCCTATGAACGCGTCTTGATTTTTTATCAGTGTTGCTTTCATTATAAGCCACAACGGCAGAACTTCCTCTCTTGTGCCAAACTGATCGTCGTCTAACACATCCTCATTTTTTTTCATTCCTCTGTGTATCATTGTTATCAACAATTTAGACGCATGAGCTGTTAAGCTGATCGTGCATACTTTACGTCCGCCTGTTTTTGTATCAGGAATATCGACACGTCTAGAAATTTTATTTGTAAATGTTGAACTACATACTGAATAATATTGAATAATTTGTATATGCTGAATAATTTGCACGTTCAGATGAGATGTGATTGCTGAACGCTGTACTGGTCTAACGCTATTTAGAAAAAAACCAGGAGTAACACTGTTTAATCTTGTATTCTGCAATTAGAAAAACATCTACAAGCAGCAGCAGCATTTTTATTACAAATCGCATGTCAAGCATCGTATCGGCCTGTTCAGCGTTATTAAATAAATGCGGTATACTTATACGATGCAGCAGAATTTACAGATAAGTCACAAAGAACATTAAAATGTATCCTTACACTCAAGGTTCCCTCTTTTATAGAAATAAATCTAAGATCATCACCCATTTAGTGAAAATTTATTGCTATAAATTAATAGGAGCAACAAGAAACGTAACATTACTCAAAACCACTTCCATAAATGATAAATAACATTATCAAATTTCATCCGGCTCTCGTATTGAAAGCACGCGGAAAAAAGGTTATGCGTATTGTACAATTTTTCATTTAATAAGCTGTTACATAAAACGAATATCAGATTTTATAGAAAATCTTAGCAAACATTTTTTAATATTTAATTAATACTTAATTTTGTTAGACGTAATATCTGCCTTCAACTCAGTGACATTATATTTTCTCCACACAGTAATATTAAAACGTACATCCTATATGGCGACACGTTTCACTATGGCAGTTGAAAATATGTGTCCATGTAAACATGGAGGTTGTCATGTGTATATAATCTCACATTACCTATAGTGCGGAAACTTTAACTTGGCAGGGTCGCAAACTCCTTTCGATGTCGTGGGGGTCGTACACGAAGTCTATGATGGACCAAGATTAGTCACCTGAGTCATTTCGAAATTATAAAATATAACAACAATCATAGCACAAAGCAACGTATGTGGAGTACAGAAATGTTTCGGTAATGGTTACGGCACGAACGCTTGATGAGTGTCGTAAACGATGCAATTCAGGCCCGACCTCTATCGGTATATTACGCAACCATAGTTCAAACCACACTCCCTCTAAAACTGTCACGTCAGGGTTGGCGTTCATGAAAACAAACACCATTCAAAATGTACACCTACTCCAAAATTTTGAAGATACAGTAGTGAAATTTTGTTCCAAGCTTTGCAAGAAATTAACACACTGACTATTAAGTTCCGTAGTTCTTTGCACACACACACACACACACACACACACACACACACACACACACACATATATATATATATATATATATATATATATATATATATACAGGGTGTTTCAAAAATGACCGGTATATTTGAAACGGCAATAAAAACTAAACGAGCAGCGATAGAAATACACCGTTTGCTGCAATATGCTTGGGACAACAGTACATTTTCAGGCGGACAAACTTTCGAAATTACAGTAGTTACAATTTTCAACAACAGATGGCGCTGCAAGTGATGTGAAAGATATAGAAGACAACGCAGTCTGTGGGTGTGCCATTCTGTACGTCGTCTTTCTGCTGTAAGCGTGTGCTGTTCACAACGTGCAAGTGTGCTGTAGACAACATGGTTTATTCCTTACAACAGAGGATTTTTCTGGTGTTGGAATTCCACCACCTAGAACACAGTGTTGTTGCAACAAGACGAAGTTTTCAACGGAGGTTTAATGTACCCAAAGGACCGAAAAGCGATACAATAAAGGATCTGTTGGAAAAATTTCAACGGACTGGGAACGTGACGGATGAACGTACTGGAAAGGTAGGGCGACCGCGTACGGCAACCACAGAGGGCAACGCGCAGCTAGTGCAGCAGGTGATCCAACAGCGGCCTCGGGTTTCCGTTCGCCGTGTTGCAGCTGCGGTCCAAATGACGCCAACGTCCACGTATCGTCTCATGCGCCAGAGTTTACACCTCTTTCCATACAAAATTCAAACGCGGCAACCCCTCAGCGCCGCTACCATTGCTGCACGAGAGACATTTGCTAACGATATAGTGCACAGGATTGATGACGGCGATATGCATGTGGGCAGCATTTGGTTTACTGACGAAGCTTATTTTTACCTGGACGGCTTCGTCAATAAACAGAACTGGCGCATATGGGGAACCGAAAAGCCCCATGTTGCAGTCCCATCGTACCTGCATCCTCAAAAAGTACTGGTCTGGGCCTCCATTTCTTCCAAAGGAATCATTCGCCCATTTTTCAGATCCAAAACGATTACTGCATCACGCTATCTGGACATTCTTCGTGAATTTGTGGCGGTACAAACTGCCTTATACGACACTGCGAACACCTCGTGGTTTATGCAAGATGGTGCCCGGCCACATCGCACGGCCGACGTCTTTAATTTCCTGAATGAATATTTCGATGATCGTGTGATTGCTTTGGGCTATCCGAAACATACAGGAGGCGGCGTGGATTGGCCTCCCTATTCGCCAGACATGAACCCCTGTGACTTCTTTCTGTGGGGACACTTGAAAGACCAGGTGTACCGCCAGAATCCAGAAACAATTGAACAGCTGAAGCAGTACATCTCATCTGCAAGTGAAGCCATTCCGCCAGACACGTTGTCAAAGGTTTCGGGTAATTTCATTCAGAGACTACGCCATATTATTGCTACGCATGGTGGATATGTGAAAAATATCGTACTATAGAGTTTCCCAAACCGCAGCGCCATCTGTTGTTGAAAATTGTAACTACTGTAATTTCGAAAGTTTGTCTGCCTGAAAATGTACTGTTGTCCCAAGCATATTGCAACAAACGGTGTATTTCTATCGCTGCTCGTTTAGTTTTTATTACCGTTTCAAATATACCGGTCATTTTTGAAACACCCTATATATATATATATATATATATATATATATATATATATATATATATATATATATATATACACTCCTGGAAATGGAAAAAAGAACACATTGACACCGGTGTGTCAGACCCACCATACTTGCTCCGGACACTGCGAGAGGGCTGTACAATCAATGATCACACGCACGGCACAGCGGACACACCAGGAACCGCGGTGTTGGCCGTCGAATGGCGCTAGCTGCGCAGCATTTGTGCACCGCCGCCGTCAGTGTCAGCCAGTTTGCCGTGGCATACGGAGCTCCATCGCAGTCTTTAACACTAGTAGCATGCCGCGACAGCGTGGACGTGAACCGTATGTGCAGTTGACGGACTTTGAGCGAGGGCGTATAGTGGGCATGCGGGAGGCCGGGTGGACGTACCGCCGAATTGCTCAACACGTGGGGCGTGAGGTCTCCACAGTACATCGATGTTGTCGCCAGTGCTCAGCGGAAGGTGCACGTGCCCATCGACCTGGGACCGGACCGCAGCGACGCACGGATGCACGCCAAGACCGTAGGATCCTACGCAGTGCCGTAGGGGACCGCACCGCCACTTCCCAGCAAATAAGGGACACTGTTGCTCCTGGGGTATCGGCGAGGACCATTCACAACCGTCTCCATGAAGCTGGGCTACGGTCCCGCACACCGTTAGGCCGTCTTCCGCTCACGCCCCAACATCGTGCAGCCCGCCTCCAGTGGTGTCGCGACAGGCGTGAATGGAGGGACGAATGGAGACGTGTCGTCTTCAGCGATGAGAGTCGCTTCTGCCTTGGTGCCAATGATGGTCGTATGCGTGTTTGGCGCCGTGCAGGTGAGCGCCACAATCAGGACTGCATACGACCGAGGCACACAGGGCCAACACCCGGCATCATGGTGTGGGGAGCGATCTCCTACACTGGCCGTACACCACTGGTGATCGTCGAGGGGACACTGAATAGTGCACGGTACATCCAAACCGTCATCGAACCCATCGTTCTACGATTCCTAGACCGGCAAGGGAACTCGGTGTTCCAACAGGACAATGCACGTCCGCATGTATCCCGTGCCACCCAACGTGCTCTAGAAGGTGTAAGTCAACTACCCTGGCCAGCAAGATCTCCGGATCTGTCCCCCATTGAGCATGTTTGGGACTGGATGAAGCGTCGTCT
Organism: Schistocerca piceifrons; assembly: GCF_021461385.2. Classification (NCBI taxonomy): domain Eukaryota; kingdom Metazoa; phylum Arthropoda; class Insecta; order Orthoptera; family Acrididae; genus Schistocerca; species Schistocerca piceifrons. The sequence continues at coordinate 590,071,842 of NC_060141.1, forward strand.
CACGCGGTCTGCACGTCCAGCACGAACGCTGGTCCAACTGAGGCGCCAGGTGGAAATGGCATGGCAAGCCGTTCCACAGGACTACATCCAGCATCTCTACGATCGTCTCCATGGGAGAATAGCAGCCTGCATTGCTGCGAAAGGTGGATATACACTGTATCTGACCCCAGGAATGTGTCAATAAAGTTTCCCCTTCCTGGGACAATGAATTCACGGTGTTCTTATTTCAATTTCCAGGAGTGTATATATATATATATATATATATATATATATATATATATATATATATATATATGGAATTTAAAAAGTTTTATTTTAAAACATAATATATGTATTTCTACAAAATACATGTAGAAGGCTTCTCTCATAAAGTTTCTCGAACACATCGAATAGGAGAATTTTAATAATTTTTTAATTATGATTCTCTACTTTCAGTATAAAGCACATGCAAAATTCCAAGCAATTGGCCTCACATCTCAGCTTACGCTCAGAATTCTAAAGTTTACTCTCGAGGCAACATTGATTGGGTTTACACACATAAGTGTAGATAAATACTGAGCCTGGTATGAAATTACTGAGAATGTGATCATCAATAAAAAATCATGCCACCCCAGGTTTCATCAATATGCATACATTAAATCAGTGATCAATAGAATGATACTTTTAACTCTGGAAGAACAAGCAATAAAAACCGAAATTACTACACTATAATTCGTAAGCACAAAAATTCGACCGAGATATAGCACTCAAAATCTACCAAGATATAGTACTCAAAATCTACCCAGCTAAAGCTGACAACATACATAAAGACTAACACTGAATATAAATAACAAAACCAGAGCGAAACCGATCTATTAATCACAACATACATGGGCAACATATAACACAAAATAAGCAAATTGTTAAAGATTACAAAACTACAAAAATCATTTCGAACTACCTGCAACTTACAAACAAAGCTGAGATCAGGGAAAAGCGATGTTGTTATCTTTTCTGATTGAAGTGTATACAAAATTTCCTGTGAAGACTGCAATAAATTTTACAATGGACAGACAGGATGAAGTTTTATTATGCAGTTTAAAGAATACGAGAGACTGCGAAAGCAACCGAATCAAGTTTTTACCTGCACTTACGAAATGAAAACCACAGAGTGACACAATCGAAAGTGTTTTGAAAATTCTACACAGAAACCAAAGGTCACACCATGAACGTTTTGGAAGAGCTAAAAAATTACACACGCAAATAGCTATCCAAATGATATCCTAAACGAGATAATGGACCTCAAACAAATTAATTATCTGGAAAACTTTATTAAGAAAATAGAAACAGGAAAGCTATGAACACAAGGCGGTAAGCAAAAAACAGTTGTCAAAATTAAGTTCGCACATCTACATAATGCAAAACATTTCTGACAAAAAATATCTCTGACCACCTAAGATGTACTTTACTTGTAAACATAATGCATGAATGGAACGATCTATCATTGGACGACTGGCAATAAGTAACTCGAAATTTCTACAAGAGGTAAATACATGACCTATATTAACACCCCTGTATATAAAAGAAATCACGTTCCAAAATGTTTTATGGACGTCACTTCATCTATTCGTAACTATAAGATAAAAGTATCATTGCACTGTTACAAAGTCGTAGAAAAAATGCTTTATAAATGTAATGTAAACAGGAACACTTGGAAATGGCAGACAGCGCAAATACCGAAACAGGATTTTCGTGAACCCATGTAGAAACACCAAGAAATAAACTATTTGCAGTTAATTTTGTAGAAGTATTGACGGTAAGTGGAAATATGTAGCCCATAGTGCCTGTAGATAGTTATATCAGCTAATGTGGCATAGATGACGAATGGGAAGTTCATCTGTTGACACCATGTGGAATCATGTACCCATACTGCTCTTTTTAAGTCACTTACACTGGGTAGGTTCTGTCTGATAGCCTTGCCATAATACACTTGAAGAGTGTCTATAATCTTCTTTGACAGTCTGTTGTGTCCACCAGTGCCGTTTCCATCTCTCAACGCTCCTTTCACAACATTTGCCTCATACGTGACGTCATTTTGACGTCACGCGTAATATCGACAACAGCACAATCGGCTATCGACTTTGTGCCAAGGAAGAATATGAATGTCATTACTCTTCGTTTCACTCAGAGCAATTTAAGATGTCCTGTAATGTTTCTGCCTAACCACACATTCGGAAATCGCCACAGATTCGGATATGAACAGCGAAATACTCGTGACAAGGAAAATATCAATGTTATTGCTCCTCGTTTCACTCGCAGTAAGTTAAGGTGTTCTCTTAGGTTTCTGCCTAACCGTACACGCGGAAGTCACCACATATTCGGAAATAAATAGTCATATATTTGGGAGAAGGAAGAATATGAATTTTATTGCTGCTCGTTCCAGTCGCAGCAAATTAAGCTCCCCTCTTAGGTTCTTGACTGACCACACTCTCAGAAATCGCTGAATATTTATTTCATCCTTCGTTCTATATTCCGGCGAAAATCTAAATAACATCGAATATTGAACACTTGTATCATATTTATAAGTGTGTCCCAGAAAGTATTAACAACGCTGACGTGAAAAAATAAATAAATAAAAATAATTTGGTCGTGGCAAAATGCAAACCTACACCTTTCGACTCTAGAAACCACGACATTAATAATTACTCTAGCACTTACTTAAGTGATGTTTGCCTCTTGCCTTGGTTATCATAGTATCTCCTGAATGCTTTTATCATTGATGCCTTATTAGCTGACATTTATTGACAATTATGAAGTGTTTGTTATAAGTTTTCAATGTTCAATTATCTTTACACGGTATACTGCAAATTATAATACAAACGTGTTTCATTCTTAATTTGTAAATTATTGACGATAATAACTCATTACTAGAAGTGCATTCTTATATAAACGCATTAATCGTCGATAAATCATTATGTGGCGTTTAATTTCAGCAGTAATTATAATAAATCATTCCGAGAATAACCTATTTTTGTAAGTCCCCGATACGCGTTCATGAAGTCTTGGTGAGAATCCCATATCGAGCGCTAACGAAAGTCGATAGCAGTCCCTGCGGGTCGTCGATATTGCGCGCGATGTCAAAATGACCTCAGGTATACAGGAAATGTTGTGAAGTGATTGTTACCCACTTTGCTATTGTTTCTAAGATTTGGAACGAGTCACAGATAAACTATTAAACCGAAGAGTACATATCACAGCCTTCTAGATGCATCCCCTGCAAGGTTGCTTGAAAGTAATCCACGGAATCTTTGTTCATCGTGCTAGTACTGAAGTGTTGCTTCAAAATATGGGTTGGCAGGAAGGTCGCGTCACGTATTTAATTTTCAGGCACTTAGGATGCGATTTCATCATTGTAACTTTGCGAACTTATTCTCCATGTATTCTACTAATAAATAAAAAAATAAATTGATAATCGACATTTTCCGTCAGCTTCATGATCACCACCCCGTATTGTGTCTGCACTACATTGAGTATCCTCAGCGCAATTGATGCTGGTCGACAGTGCCGTCTGCTGTACCGAGTCGGCGTGGTTCCAGATAGAGATCCCACAGATTGACAATTATTTAACTACCCGAAAAAACGTAAATCACTACAGATATTCGGATTTAGGTTACGATATATTCGATATGCCTGCCATCTATGGCGATGATGTGGCACAGACGAATAGCGAAATTCTGCATGACCCACTGAGGTGTCGAAACATCGATGCTGTCAGTGACCTTCTGAATGACTGTTTTCAGTTCAGCAATGGTTTTGGGGTTATTGCTGTACATCTCGTCTTTAATATAGGCCCACAAAAAGGAGTCGCATGTGTACAGATCCGGAGAATATGGTGGCCAATCGAGAATCATGCTAGTGGCGCCTGGGTACCCCAGAGCCAGAATGCGGTCCCCAAAGTGCTCCTGCAGGACTTCAAACATTCTCCTGCTTCGATGGCGTCGAGGTCCGTCTTGCACGAACCACATCTTGTCGAAATCAGGACAGTGGGGATCAAATCTTCTTCCAAATCCTTCACTTACTCTTCGGTAGTCACTGTGCCATCAAGGAATATCGCACCGAATATTCTGTGACTGGACATTGGACACCACATAGTCACTGTTGAGGATGAAGAGACTTCTCGATCTCGAAATGCGGACTCTCAGTCCCCCAAATGCACCAATTTTGCTTATTGATGAACCTATACAAATGAAAGTGGGCTTCATCGCTAAACTAAACCGTTTTCACATCAAAGTACTGTTCGTCAGTTCTGTGGAGAATAGTGTTAGTGAAACACAACCGCTGTTCCATCGTCCTGGGGCTTAATGGCTAATGGTTTTGAATTTTGTAAGGCAAGAGATGTAGGCCTTCAACAACAATTTCTCACAGGTTGATTCCCACCTGTCGTGCAGCTTGTCTGACCAATTACCCGGGGCTCGTTTGCGACACAGCGCGTGTCTCCTCGATGTTTTCAGGCGTTTTCGCCTTTTTGGACGACTAACATTCCAAAAAAATAGGTCAAATGGCTCTGAGCACTATGGGACTTAACTTCTATGGTCATCAGTCCTCTAGAACTTAGAACTACTTAAACCTATCTAACCTAAGGACAGCACGCAACACCCAGTCATCACGAGGCAGAGAAAATCTCTGACCTCGCCGGGAATCGAACCCGGGAACCCGGGTGTGGGAAGCGAGAACGCTACCGCACGACCACGAGCTGCGGACTAACATTTCAAACACTGCCATCACGAACACTACCCATTCTCTCAAACTTGGGGGTCAAATTCTTGATTCCTGATTGAAATTTTCACTCTGCAGTGGAGTGTGCGCTGATATGAAACTTCCTGGCACATAAAACTGTGTGCTGGACCGAGACTCGAACTCGAGACCTTTGCCTTTCGCGGGCAAGTGCTCTACCACGGTCCCGAATCCGAGTCTCAGTCCGGCACACAGTTTTAATGTGTCAGAAAGTTTCAAATTCTTGATTGTTAGCACACTTGGACCAGTAGTCTTCAGCTTGAACTCCGTCGTAAACTTGCTTTGAACTGTTGTTGGGCTGTTATTGCTCGCATAGTAGGTCTTCACAACCACTATACGCTCAGTCACGCTGTACCGTGAAGTTTTCACGTCCAAATGGCAATGGTTTTTGGGCTTGCACATACTAATTCCCATCATGTCCCGCGGCCAGCCGTCATGTTTTACGGAACTCTGAGGAGACGGTAATATTTTCCTTGTCAGTGGTTAACCAATTCACACAACTTTTACGATATTTCTTATAAAATATTTGATATTTCATTTACGAAGTGTACCGAACAGTAGTTAACGTGTATAGAGATATTTGGATTGCTCTTTTCATATAACAGAAAAACTGAAACGTAATAGGTTGTTTGCTGTAGTTTGTAAATATTAAATGAATTAAGTTGTCAGTACGAATGTCTTCAAATAGGGATGTTATGCAGTAACAGCTTGTGATTATTTAATAGTTCTTGTCTGTAAATAGGGGCTTACAAAAGTGCTGTTAATGCTTTAATCGTAAGTACATACAATTACAGTATTTTAATTGTACAGAGTGGGGAAAAGTAGAGTTTCATGTCGCAGCGAAACGAATTTTTATTAGCAGTTTCATTTCTTGCTTGTTGAGTTGCGGTAAAAACTTTAATCTTTGAATGTTATCTTACTTGTGCATATTCCCTCATAATGAACAATCCACTATAGCAATATCTTAATTATTACTCATCCTACCGTACCTCTACAAGAAATGGTGTTTAAGTATTATTCAGTTTGTGCATGTATGTTTATGATAACGAGATATAAATACTTCATAATAAATATACATTCTCACTTAGCCAATTGCGAAAATATCTCAAGAATGGAGAAATTTTGAGGCGAATTGATTCAGTGTAGATTCCGACTGGGGGAGGAAACGCAGTTGCATGCTCTTGATTTCACGTTTATATCTCCTTTTGCTAACATACATTTACAATACGCGATTGAGTGTCAGGTCTTGGTTCCCAGTTGTATCTGCAGCTACTTATGGCTCGTTGTTTTCCTTGTTTGGGGTCACTTGGAAATCTAAACATGCGAAAACGATTTTTGTAACGGTTAGTGTAGCTCACAGCGGAGCACCCACTCATATTTATGACGAATTCTTCAAGCCGGCCGCTGTGGCCGAGCAGTCCTAGGCCCTTCAGTCTAGAACCGCGCTGCTGCTACGGTCGCAGGTCCGAATCCTGCCTCGGGCATGGATGTGTGTGATGTCCTTACGTTATGGTTCAAATGGCTCTGAGCACTATGGGACTTAACATCTGTGGTCGTCAGTCCCCTAGAACTTAGAACTACTTAAACCTAACTAACTTAAGGACACCACACACATCCATGCCCGAGGCAGGATTCGGACCTGCGACCGTAGCGGTCACGCGCTTCCAGACTGAAGCGCCTAGAACCGCACGGCCACACCGACCGGCTGTCCTTATGTTAGTTACGTTTAAGTAGTTCTAAGTCTAGGGAACTGATGACCTCAGATGTTAAGTCCCATAGTGCTCTGAGCCATTTTTGAACGAATTCTTCAATACATTTAATCAGAAATCTCCACTCGTATCGTGACTCATATTTAACAAGTATGAATATCCTATATTTTGGGGAGAACATGGCGGTCAGTTCAGTTCAGCTTACAGGGGTCAAAACTCCAGCGGCTTCGTCACCGCTGCGCGACTGAAGCGGGAAAGTTGTCGAGCCAGTGGCGGGAGGCGGGTGTGAGGGTAAGCACGCGGGGCGTCCGGACGCGCTGTCGTGGCGGCGTTAACGACTGCAGCGTCGACAAACCGCTGCCGTTATTGGCAGCTCCGCCAGGCGTGAAGCAATACGCGTCGCACAAAAAGCTGCCGCCGTTGCGGGTTCTAACCGGAGAGGAAGGAGACCCCGAAGAGGGGCACAAGGACGCCGTGTCGCTCGCCGTGTGAGGCAGACCACGCAGCGACAACCGGGCGGAAAGCGCAGGCTGCAAGGGCGGGCGGCGCAGTCGGTTCCACGTCTGCTCCAAAAAGCGGAAATAAATGGCTGCTTTCGCACCACTACCGATGCACGTAACTGTAGGGTTCATTGCTAACGCTGCGTTTCTTTCTGAGAATTCCTGTCCCTTCCTTTAATTTCCGTGCAGATGGTCCGTAATGAAATGATCATGTCCTTAATTTTTCATCCAGAACCGTAACTACAACTGAAGCGACTCTATAAAACCGCTTCATTGACTTTTCATGGTTATCAGAACTGTTGATATTTTTAAAAATCTCGGGACTCAAATGTAACGATATTTTAAAAATATCTTCACCTACTCCTGATACATTGATAAGAAGCATCGATATATCGACAAAAAAATCGACGTATCGACATATAAAACAATCGGCTTCACACTGTAAATATACTGCCGGTTTTAGAGCTGTAAATTTAAGTACTGATTTATTATTAGATATTCTGTACATCAACAAGCTAGCGGTCTGCTTATGCCTCTTAGAGCAAGAATTGAAAAGAAAACTATGCATTCATATGCACAGACATACAAAAAACGGAGCAAACGCTCTCCAAATGTGGAGTACAGTGCTATATTACGGCTCCCGATCAGTGCATTTGGCGCTAGGTGTTGGCAGCTGTGCTACATTTACAAGCAATTTTGGAACACAGAACGAGAGGTTATGTCATAATTGCATGGATAGATCTGACATAAAATCGATAGAATTGCGAAAAATGACGAGGGAATACGTATAAATTGATCGAATATATACTGAAATGCGGGTAAATTGAGGAATTACTTCTGGTTGAGGAATCTTCTGGTTGGCGCCCAACAGTTTGTACATGGGAACAAGTATGCGGCAACAAGAGGAATCCGAGAAAACGTCGACATCGAAACGAAGGGAATCAGGGAGGCAGCCAATTTTTTCCCGTCGAGGCAGCATTATACTATATGTCTGTTGAGGTACTAGTGATACACGCGAGTTGACTACTCTATTTGATGCTTTTCAGTAAGACAGAGAACCATTCACTTCTAAACTTACTTGCAGCTAACAGAGAGTGAATGGGGTGATCGATTGTGATGGACCTGCAAAGAGATACGATTTAACGGTTGACTGATGCGTTCTAGAGAAAGAGAAGTTGCTGCAGGTCAATTTTTCCACTGTTCTGTCCGGATGCATCAGTCGCGTGAATATGGTTTAAAGAACTGTCTACTTGCGATTGTTAAAGGTAAACCTGCCGGTCATCAGAGGACTTCCATCTCATGTGTGTTGAAACTTGACACATTCCTCTAAACGATCTTTCATTTATGCGATGTACTCCATCCGCCCTGCCGGCCGGTGTCGCCGAGCGGTTCTGGGCGCTACAGTTTGGAGCCGCGTGATCGCTATGGTCGCAGGTTCGAATCCTGCCTCAGGCATGGATGTGGGTGATGTCCTTAGGTTAGTTAGGTTTAAGTAGTTCTAAGTTCTAGGGGACTGATGACCTCAGACGTTAAGCCCGTAGTGCTCAGAGCCATTTTGAGGCATCCGCCCTGTCGCATCTTGGATGTAAAATAGTGACTTCAGCGTCATAGGTGCTTGTGAGGCGCTGGAATCCCCATGTACACATTTGCCTGACAGATGTGCTGTTTACAGAGTTAGTGATGGAATGGCTTGTAATTTTCACATGTCAGACGCTGCTGCTATGCATTTATCTGTTTGCTGGTAGGAGGTATCCCCTGCTACTAACGATCATTTTATTTACGTCTGATGCAGGCACCGTATAATATCTGAACCGTGATTGGATGTGAACGGTGGACACTATACAGCTCCGGAAAACTATGTTGTGCTGATATCACGCAGAGAAAATGTTTTACGGAAGTAGTTTTTTCGTTTTACGGTTCGATAACATAGTTTATCGTAGAGAAACGGGGAAGAAGTATGTATGTCATACGCTTGAAACATATTTCTCACATTGGAATATTAATACCGCTACATTCCATACGACTGATGGTTTGTAAACGCAGGCGATCTAACATTATAGCCCGTTTTAAGGGCAGAAGATTGTAGCCTTAGGAGTGTGTGTGATTATGTTCTCTCTTATCAATACCTTCCAGGTACCGATCCCGGACTCTAATTATATCATAAGAGAGCGAGAATGCTCTGTGACACTCATACGCTGAGAGATAGATTGTAAATTAAGCACTATGCTCGAGGTGTTATAAATATGTAGAGCGCTGTCTGATATACTTTGATGATTTATGAGTTCCAGAATTAACACTGAATGGACGTACTGAGCAGTCATCTATCCAAATTAGCAACGACACTCGCAAAGTAGAGAATGGGTGGTTTAGCTATGATACTGAAACTGGGGAAACACGCTGTCACATCATTGGCCGGTGTCGAAGTTACTGTAGCATTGCTAAAATTGTTCACGCTATCAACTGTGTTGCTTGTTATTACAGTACATCGGCGGTGCCCTTTCCATCCCATCCGTGCATTGGTGCGCTGTTGGTTACCACATAACGATCGACTGCCAACGCACGTTTTAGTTGGGGAATAAATTTTGTTCAAAAATGTTCAAATGTGTGTGAAATCTTATGGGACTTAACTGCTAAGGTCATCAGCCCCTAAGCTTACACACTACTTAACCTAAATAATCGTAAGGACTAACATACATACACCCACGCCCGAGGGAGGACTCGAACCTCCGCCGGGACCAGCCGCACAGCCCATGACTGCAGCGCCTCAAACCGCTCGGCTAATCCCGCGCGGCAATAAATTTTGTGGATGGGCGACAACTTCTGGGGGTTGCTGGCAGTGAAACAGTGATCACGTGCATGAGTCCAACATGAGGAATCAGTCGAAACGGAACGCAGAGCTATCATCTATTCCGTCACTGTGAAAGATGATTTTTAAATGTAGAGGTCGTCAATCACTTTCAAACATCAGTTTGGAAACTCTACTCAACGCAGCCAAACTCTTCTAGTTTCCTTTTACTGTCTTTTATTTAAAATCATCCAACGTGTGTCGTGTGTTATGTTAGTTGCAGTAACAAAATGATTTACACCGTGTAGTGTCAAGTTTACTGTGAGAGGCCGTGGATCAGAGCGTCTTAATGTCAGTTTAGGACATGAGATAGACCTCGAAGTCGTGGCAGAAAAACAAAATGTATGGCAGTGTACAAAGCGTGTTAGAAAACAATGTTTCAAAGAACGACACAGGGTCACAGGGAGCATCTCTTGCGAGTTGCAGTGTAGTCTGTGGGATACGGTCATCATCCCACAGTACAGGTGATGAAACTTTAAACTGACGTCTGCAATGGATCAAAAACTGTATGTTTAGCAAGAATATAGGCAGCAGTAGCAGTTTGACAGGTAAATTCGATGATGGACTGGGTGTCCCGTTTAAAATGCTTGGAGGAATGTTATTCTGGGGAGCAAAATCTCTTTCTCCGCGCTGGACCGCACCACAGCTGTGTGTCACTGTGCCGACATCAGTGCCTTGGTGAATTCCATATTGGATGAAGTTAGTGGAGCTTTTATAGTTCGTAATTTTTCTCTGCTGGAGGGTAAAGAATAACGATGATAGCAAGTTGGGCTGATTGATTTGAATGGATGTGGATCTGTTTCAAACTGTAGTATCTATATCTGGTTTGGAGACGCACCACAATGCGCGCATTTCCACATAATGGTCAAAACACGGTCCTGTTGCACTAACTCAGGTCGTTCTGTTTCTACACGGGTTGCAGAAGGTGGTGGATATGGCTTTCTCTGACTTATGCTCAGTTCCGACTTAAATTGGAACGATCACATTCGGAAAGCTGTAGAAATGGGAGCAGTTGCAAGATACGTAGGAGGTGACTAAAACCACGTTGGAATTTTGCTGTAGCAGCTAGGTTTGGGAAAGGTGACTCGTTTTGAGATATGGGAGTGACAGAAAAATCATTGAGTAGTGGTTGTATTCATTAAAGGAATTGTCAATAGGATCCGACGCAGGTATGTGCTTGAATGGAAAGACCCGATTCCAAATCATGGATGTCATTTTTAGTGAATTGTGTAACACTAGACTAGAGATCTGAGAAGCTAATGTACATTTTCTTACGACCTCGATCAGTACATCATCTACTACTACTGTTTGCGTTCCTTCTCAATCAGGCATCGCCTATAACTCAGTGGATATATCGCAGAACCTCTGATATGGTATCGAGTTAGAATATGTTACAAGTACTATAGGAATATTTAGCTGAGGCAGTGTGAGGGAGTCGCAAATACCGCTTATATAACACATCTCTTAGCCGAATTACTTTCTAAATTGAGTAATTTTATTACGAGATTGCACCTCGGCGATGTGTTGGTCTGATACTATATACTCCTTCGATCGCCGTCGCAGTATTTGTCTGGACAAAAAACCACCTCATTCAGAGGTAATGTACCTCGATTTGTAAAGCGGATATAGCTTTTAACATTGATACTTGTGTGCATCTGTAGAACCAAGACTGCTTGTGACAGTAACATACATTAGTTGTTGGGATTGGTTTATTTAACATCTGGTTGTTTGTAAGATGATCACCGGCTCGATATTTGTCTGGAAAACCCACGTAATTCGTAGGTAACGCCATACATGAATTTATAAAGCAAGTATAGCTTTTAGTATGGATTCTTGTGTGCACCTATAGAACCAAGACCTCTTGTGACACTAACATACAGTAGTTGTTGTCATTGGGTTGTTTAACATATGAGAAGATTATGGCTGTCTTTCTAAGACACATTGGTATCACTCACAAGAAAACTTATAAGACATGTCCACCCATAGCTGATTTTCTCTCAGTATTATTTTTTTATCGTAGGTAACCACAGTTAATGAAGAAGTATTATACTTAGTAGTAGGGGGTGCGTGATAGGTTGGCATTGAGCATCAGGCTTATAAAGTATGTGCTTGTGTTCTGACATATGCAAAGGATATGCCTATGTCCATTCATAATGAACGTATGGATTTGATGCCTAGAACTGTGATAGCAGAGGGAAGAGTATGTCAAGTCATAAGAATGGTACTGATATTTTCTATGTCCAGCGCAATAGCAGTCAACAGGGTGTATTTCCGATCCTTCCCTCATAGTCGAATGTCGTTCAACAAAGACTGCAACCGTAACATTTAGATGTAAGTACAGGGACGAAATATATATGTGACCGATTTCTTAGGATGACTGATTCTACCTGTGCGTGCTCGGCCTGCAGTGCCGGTAACCTGTGCGGGGGTGATTCACATTTCCCTCTAACGGTAGGAGTTGTCAGAATGGAGAGGCTTGTTGTTGTGTACGAATGTAGATGAATAAGGGGTTGTCCTCTAGACTACCGAATAGCGAACTAATACTTAGTATGTGTTGGATAGCTTTCGTGATTGCTTGGAAATTTGAGAATGAATATGGAGGTGCATTCACACTGGACCATCATTGCCTCCCATGTAAGTTGTTTGGTTGACTGCTTCTGCACATTTCGCACCTTTATTTAGTCGACAGAAGATCGATTTTGGGGTGTGCATCTAGCATGTGGAAGACCCGTTTGACGGTTCTCTAGACATGAGAAACACCTTAGTTGACGTTGTAAATTATAGGGATGATTTCGAATCAGTTACATCACCAAGATCGGTATTCACGGGTGGAAATATCATTTTTCGTCTGTTTGTTTCTAGTTACTCAGTGGTCTAGAGCACGCTCCACCTAGCTAAAGTTTCGGGCTTCTATAGAAATAATTCCCAGTCTATATCTTCGGAATTATGTTGCATGAGCGATCGGTAGGATACTGCTGTGTGCGAACCGTGAGAAATTAGATATGTTCTTGTAATCCCAGAGTCTGGAGATAGGTCTAGAAATGCGAGCAAGCAGGCAGGTCCGGAACAGAAACGGTAACACTTTTGTACCGAGGGAGGGAAACGAGCCAGTCTTTGCATAACAATTCTGAGAGTGACTTCGATCCACTGACGGCTTTCTGATGCAAAAGGGATGATTTTGTATAGCGGAGGATATGAATTGTATGTTTATTATATCGACACGGTACATGGTGGTATATTGCTGGGTTGGAGGTCGGTTTCACACTCTAATATTCAATCTCCTGTCCTCTGTGGGAGAGCAGTGTAATTGAGTCTTTCCATATTTGACGATATGTATAGCACTTTGCGAGGTTTAGTGGTCACTGCAATATGGTGATCAGTGTAAAATAGTTTATTGCCACTGAATGTCACGTCTGTAGAAAAAAAAAAGAAAAGGCGGATGGTGCTTTCCTTGTACTGAGGAGCACCATGACATATAGCTGCTGTGAGTGTGGGCATACCATCATTTTTTCAGGTGCTGTACCGATATAAAAGATAACTGCACTGTTTGTATAAAATGCGTATATATTGTATTGTAAAATTACTGTAGCGTACATGTGTAAAATGTGTATATATTGCATTCTAAAGTTACTGTGGTTTATGTTGTGGTACGACTAGAGATGATGACTGTGTGTCACATCGATAACCGTGAGGGTATGAGAGAGATTTTTTATGTGGAAAATTATTTGCACTGTAGATACTGAGATTCATTCCAGAAGCACAGTCGTCAATAGGAGATATTACCTGTACATCGATCAGTGTTAGACTGTAGCAGCAATCGTAATATTTAATTGTAGTTATACTGGTAAATACGTTCCTGGCTTCCAATATTCTTGTGAGTCTCGTATGTATTTGATGATCTGTATACAACTTTGCGGGTTTAACTGTCAATGCAATTTAGCGATCTGTGGAAAATAATTTTACAGCTGAAAGTCCCATCTGCAGAAAGAAAGAAAAGGTGGATGGTGCTTCGATACCGGCGGCATCAGTAATTCGGTGGGTAAATTCGAGATAAGAGCCAATCATAATGCTCAGTTCATTCATATTCTTTGTGCTGGGATATAGGAGCCTCTACATAGCGGTGGGAACGCTTGTGTATGTTGAAAGCAGGAAGGGTAACATGTGATGGACTAGGTACCACATTAGATCCGCGAGGAAGACTGCATTCGACGTTACTCTGCGCTATTTTCGTAAACTGTTTATGTTAGGATAAGAATTTCCGTGCATACAAGCTGAGACATCGAGAAAGCGAGCGTTAACTATTTCTGGGACACTACACAATTTCCGTGAGGTCGACTCATTATTTTAGATACCCATGTGGCTTTAGTCAGGAAGAATCATTACGCAAAGAAGTGGGATACGGAAGTACTAAGGAATGACGAGATACGTTTGAAGTTCTCTAACGCTATAGATACAGTAATAAGGAATAGCGCAGTAGGCAGTGCAGTTGAAGAGGAATGGACATCTCTAAAAAGGGCCATCACAGAAGTTGGGAAGGGAAACATAGGTACAAAGAAGGTAACTGCGAAGAAACCATGGGTAACAGAAGAAATACTTCAGTTGATTGATGAAAGGAGGAAGTACAAACATGTTCCGGGAAAATCAGGAATACAGAAATATAAGTCGCTGAGGAATTAAATAAATAGGAAGTGCAGGGAAGCTAAGACGAAATGGCTGCGGGAAAAATGTGAAGACATCGAAAAAGATACGATTGTCGGAAGGACAGACTCAGCACACAGAAAAGTCAAAACAACCTTTGTTGACATTAAAAGCAACGGTGGTAACATTAAGAGTGCAACGGGAATTCCACTGTTAAATGCAGAGGAGAGAGCAGATAGGTGGGAAGAATACATTAAAAGCCTCTATGAGGGTGAAGATTTGTCTGATGTGATAGAAGAATAAACAAGAGTCGATTTAGAAGAGATAGGGGATCCAGTATTAGAATCGGAATTTAAAAGAGCTTTGGAGGACTTACGGTCAAATAAGGCAGAAGGGATAGATAAAATTCCATCAGAATTTCTTAAATCATTGGGGGAAGTGGCAACAAAACGACTATTCACGTTGGTGTATAGAATATATGAGTCTGGCGATATACCATCTGACTTTCGGAAAAGCATCATCCACATAATTCCGAAGAGGGCAAGAGCTGACAAGTGCGAGAATTATCGCACAATCAGCTTAACAGCTCCTGCATCGAAGCTGCTTACAGGAATAATATACAGAAGAATGGAAAAGAAAATTGAGAATGCGCTAGGTGACGATCAGTTTGGCTTTAGGAAAAGTAAAGGGACGAGAGAGGCAATTCTGACGTTACGGCCAATAATGGAAGCAAGGCTAAATAAAAATCAAACTTTCATAGCATTTGTCGACCTGGAAAAAGCGTTCGACAATATAAAATGGTGCAAGCTGTTCGAGATTCTGAAAAACGTAGGGGTAAGCTATAGGGAGAGACGGGTCATATACAATATGTACAACAACCAAGAGGGAATAATAAGAGTGGACGATCAAGAACGAAGTGCCCGTATTGAGAAGAGTGTAAAGCAAGGCTGTAGCCTTTCTCCCCTACTCTTCAATCTGTACATCGACGGAGCAATGATGGAAATAAAAGAAAGGTTCAGCAGTGGAATTAAAATACAAGGTGAAAAGGCATTTCTGGCTACGAAAAGTCTACTAATATCAAATACCGGCCTTAATTTGAGGAAGAAATTTCTGAGGATGCACGTCTGGAGTACAGCATTGTATGGTAGTGAAACATGGACTGTGGGAAAACCGGAACAGAAGAGAATCGAAGCATTTGAGATGTGGTGCTATAGACGAATGTTGATAATTAGGTGGACTGATAAGGTAAGGAATGAGGAGGTTCTACGCAGAATCGGAGAGGAAAGGAATATGTGGAAAACACTGATAAGGAGAAGGGACAGGATGATAGGACATCTGCTAAGACATGAGGGAATGACTTCCATGGTACTAGAGGGAGCTGTAGAGGGCAAAAACTGTAGAGGAAGACAGAGATTGGAATACGTCAAGCAAATAATTGAGGACGTAGGTTGCAAGTGCTACTCTGAGATGAAGAGGTTAGCACAGGAAAGGAACTCGGGGCGGGCCGCATCAAACCAGTCAGTAGACTGATGACAAAAAAAAAAAAAAAAAAAAAAAAAAAAAAAAAAAAAAAAAAAAAAAAAAAAAAAAAAAAAAAAACCCTGAGGTGTCTCGCATATGGTAGCTGCATGAGCACACCTCAGCGTTTAGAGGCAACTTTCACCTCTGTCCAGCGGCGGCTCATGGCTGTGACTGCGAGTGACCGTTGAGTGCCTGCGCTCCTGCTAGTTGTGTCAGCAACAGTGTCTAGGTGAACACATATTTGGAGAAGAATTTCTCAGGTATCAGGAATGATGGGGATCTCGCCGCCTCATGCATGTGGGCCTCTGTGCATGGTTTGACAGCTGGCGACCGTGTCACTTCACGTGGCTGCAGGTAGCCTCCTGTGCAGTCTACAGAGGGGTAGTGGATGGTGTCTGCGTACGTTTTTTGCGTGTCTGTTGCGTTATTTTGCAAGCAGGTCTGTAGACTGCGCAATAAGCTGTTTTTGCAGTTTACGAGTTGATTTCATATCTACATATCAGTGTGATGCATTATTTAGGAGCAGTTTGCAGGTGTACTGAAATTATTTCGATAAATTAGGAGCAGTTTACGTCTCTGCAGAGTGTTGTTTAGGAACAGTTTACAGGTTTGTGGGCTGTGACGTGTGACTCGCAAGCATGTGTTTTGTACCAGTGTGACAAATATACTCCATCTCTAAATAAATCATTCCAAAATAAATAAAGTACGCTCCTTCCTTACTCTATCCAGCAGCCCAGCAGAGGCTAAGTCATTTTCACGCCATTTTCCCCCTCCAGATCATAATCTGGGATTACATCACAGGAAGGATTACTGCACCCTCTGCTGGCAGTATTGTGTACTAGGTCAGTTGGAGTCTAGATCTCGTGGTGGAGACATTGTCTGCAAAATAAAAACTTATGTTCAGCACAGGCAGAGTCGTTTTCCCGCCATTTCCCCCCACCATCTGGTGGATTACGTCACGAAACAGACGACAGCACACTCTAGTGGTGGTACTGTGTACTAGGTATAGACCTTGTGGTGAACACACTGTTTGCCGCCATCTTACATAACAGTACTTGCGTCATCAGCTGACATCATGGCTGCCATCCTGGATTATGTCATAGAATGGATGACAGCACCCTCTGGTGGTGGTACTGTGTACTAGGTCAGTTGGAGTGCGGACCTCCTGGCGAACACACTGGATGGTGGTGCTGTCTCTAATGGTTTAAATAAAGACTGGTGCATGATTTCGACAGTTGACAATTAGCAAGCATGTTTCAGAGTCTTTTAGATGGATTATAGTTTTGACAATATACGAGTTGTTTGGCTCTCTGGACGGAAATGTACTGCATTATTTATGGGTGGTTTGCTTGTCTGTAGGCTGTGCAATGCGTTATTTTGACAGTTTAAAATTAGCAAGTGCATGTGTAGAGCATTATACATGAGTTATTTAGGAGAAGTTTGCAGGTCTGTATGCTGCGTAGCATGTCGGAGCATGTGTTCTGTATCCCTGTGATAAATATACTCCATCCCTAAATAAATTGTCCCAAAATAAATAAAGTACACTCCTTCCTCTCTCCAGCACCCGCCATTTCCCCCCACCATCTTGGATTACGTCACAGATGAGAGCACCCTCTGGTGGTGGTACTGTTACTAGGTCAGTTGGAGTTCAGACCTCGTGGGTAACAAACTGGATGGCTGTGCTGCATGAAATTGTTTAAATAAATACTGGTACATGCAAAATAAAGACTTATGTCCAGCAGTGGTTGAGTCCTTTTCCCACGAATCCTTAGCAGGAGGTGGCAGTCTGGTGACTTAGGTTAGTGGAGGTAGTCCAAGTGTCCTTTCTTTCACGCCATTTCCTTAGCTTAGTAGAGATTTGCAAATTGACTTTTCTTTACCACCAAAATTCAAACTTGGCACCAGTTCCTAGGAAGAGGTGCTGGTCAGATGACTTAGATTATTGGGGGGTAGCCCAAGTTACCTATCTTCCCGCAATTTTCTTAGCTTAGTAGAGGTGTGATGCATTGTCCTGCTGGAATTTGAACTTCCTGCCATTTTTCTGAGGGGAGGGGAGGGGGGTTAGGTTAGTGGAGGTAGCCCAATTGACGTATCTTCCCGCAAAAATTAAGACTTCCCGCCAAAATCCGCCATCTAGGAATTTGATCTTCCCACCAGGGGGGGGGGGGGGGCTTGGCAGGGGGGCATGGCTCTTTCCCGTCATCTTGAATAACGGTACTTTGGGCCAGAACATAAGTTGGGGCTGATGTCACAAACGCCATCTTGGATGACGTCATCAACTGACATAGATTGTCGAAATACTGATGATGTGGCGCAGAGGAACAGCGAAATTACTGACGACCCACTGAAGTGTCAAAACATCGATGCTGTTGATGTCCTCTTGAATGGTTGTTTTCAGCTCAGCAATGGTTTTGGGATTATTGCTGTATACCTTCTATTATATATAGCCCGACAAATAGGAGGTGCATGTGTTCAGATCCGTAGAATATGGCGGCCAATCGATGCCTATGCCAGTGGTCTCTGGGTACCTCAGTGCTAGATTGCGGTCCCCAAAGTGCTCCTCCAGACACCAAAGACTCTCCTACTTCGATGGGCTCATGCTCTGTCTTGTATGAACCGCATGTTGTCGAAATCAGGATCACTCTGGATAATGGGGGTGAAATCATCTTCCAAAACCTCCACATACCTTTCGGTAGTCACCGTGTCATCAAGGAATATCGCACCGATTATTTCGTGACTGCACATTACACAGTCACCATTGAGGTGACTCGCGAAACGGATTCTCAGTCCCCCAAATGCGCCAATTTTGCTTATGACGGAACCATCCAAATGAAAGGGGATTTCGTCACTAAACCAAACCAAACACCGCATTCTAATTGCCATCATGCCCCGCTGCCAGCCGTGCAGTCTGAACATCCTAACGAAAACCGTTCAGATGTGATGACGATTTTATTTCATATAGTTCAATAATTGTCACCCTGTACATTCTCAAGCTTTATTGTTTGACATTGCGTTCTATCTTAACATGAATTTTTGTTGTATTTTATCGATTTTTGTATGTAGTTTATAGCCACGTGGTTATTGGTGATTTTAGGTAGCTCGTATCTTTTGGAAGAATTGTTCACAACACGTAGTTTCTATTCATTGTTCTTAACTGCAGTCTGGGGTAGTTCCTCTATAAATTTGGGAATAATTTTCTGTTAAAGTGTTCTCTTGGTTTTTCTTTTCTTTATACTGAGGTCATCAGTCCCCTAGAACTTAGAACTACTTAAATCTAACTAACCTAAGGACATCACACACATCCATGCCCGAGGCAGGCTTCGAACCTGCGACTGCAGCAGCAGCGGGCTTCCGGACTGAAGCGCCTAGAACCGTTCTGCCACAGCGGCCGGCTTTAACGTGTTCGACCATCAAGGTCAGTCTCTCTCTAACCCAGTTTAGATCTTGTTTCCTTTATTCAATTATTGAATGACTTCTTCTTGCAATATCATTTTAAAGATTTGATCCAGAAAGAAATGCGTTGCAAAAGGCATTCCTGATATCCAGTAACTCACCCGCTATATATCCAGTTCCCTATTGAGGCTCTTCCAGGCCAGCTTAGCTGGCTTGTGTATGAGTTTTACTACATTTCAGACTATTTCCAAATGTGATTCTCCTTCACAATTAATCAAGAATTACCAGGGTGTATCAAAATTTCATTAATTTTCCCTGGATTGGGGCTTATCCACAAACTGTTTTTTCTTTCCAAGCCAGTGTTCAGGATAATTAAGAGATAGGTCAGTTCAGATGGCGATCCGAGATATCTTGTGTAATTAAATCGTAATTTAGAATCACCTAATAATATACCAGGCTACGTAAGAGAATAATTTTCCGTCAGCCAGCCTAACTATACAGTGAAAGGTTTAAGTTATACTACGCCTTTTTTCCAAAAATAATTTGTTAATAAATGTACAATCTTTCAATTTAATGCAGACATAATCACACCAAGTAGCACACAAAAATATCTCTTCCTACTACAATACTCAGCATTTCTTGCTTTCAGCGTCTACAGCTACAACATAATCGTTACCACAAGTTTAATCGTCGTCTTCTCCTCCAGCATCTTGACTAACTTCATCTTGGCTGCTTTACTGCCCTGCTTCGTTAGTGTGGACTGGCCTGCCTGTTCCAACGTCTTTAATCTCAATAAATACGTGAGTGATGTGTTACAACATGAACTCCTTACCAACCCCGAAGCCAGCATGGCAGCACATTGCTGAGTATGCGTTACCCTCCTTGGTGGTTACGCACCCTACTAATAACCATGTCCCGCCTTTTGTAATGACCAGGGCACCATCACGAACAATAGTGACTTCAGTATAATAATTATCTTTGAATGACAGTACCACTTTTGGCCGTCTCATTGAGTATTTGTTTCAGTTACCTTCTGGGGCGTACTGTAGCAGTTCTTCCGACGTATTGTCGAAGTTTCATCGAGCTACCTTAGTCGCCAGTGTCACGTCATGCGAAAGTACTGTCGTCCTTAATATTTGCACAACACAGCAAATTCAGCCGTGAGGTCAAAACCTGCCAGAACTACTTTTTTAAATGGCATTCATGATAAAAATTTTAAGGTTCTGTCATATGATAATCTCAAGGTTGAAACTTCTTGTAGAATAATGAAAATAAAACTTTTAGCAGATTATAGTGCTTATATAGAATAAAATTCATGTTAAATAATTGTAAAATCGTATGATTAATAATCTACACACAAATTTATTACGCGAATACCTCACTGTACATGAGACCCGCGTGGTATACCGAAGACTCACAAAAGGTTTGTTTATAAATTCTGCTACTAGTCGCGATTTTCTTTTATTCATGTTTTACGCTTCACGTTCTGCGAAATGATTTTCAAGTGTTTACTTCTTTGTAGTGCGCCATTTTTACGTAATGCTTTCGACGTGTGAGGTTCTGCTTTGTTTTATTGACTTTACTGCAATGTATAAAAAAAAGTCGCAATTTTTAGTCAGTTATCGATGTTGAGGTATAGTTAGAGGTGAAATTGGGAAGAATGTGCACACACTTGAAAATGGGAATCATTTCACGAAACGCGTCGTGTGAAATATGAGTAAGAGAAACTCGTGACTAGTATCAGAAAAGCTATTTGTAAACAAACCCATTGATGATAAAATCTCCTCGGGTTGACAGCCGGGTCAGTGCGTTGTTCTCCGGCAACATTTCTGCATTTGCCATCTTAAGGGGAAGACTTCGTCTGTCGCATCGATGCGCATTGCTGACGGTGGCGTGGCACCACGAGCTTCTGACGATACCACAAAATCCGTGAAACGAAACATATGTGTAAATGTGCAGATGGACTTTAAATACCGTTAACACTTAACGTCCCAATGCGATCTCACAGACCGCTAGCGTTTATTGTTACTCTATTGCTAATGCATAGGTGTGGGGTACAACGATAGCCAATGGCATTTTTCTTCCGTTTGCTGGACATAGGAATAGTAGTGGGACACACTATATTTCAGGGCATTCTGTCATTGTGGGTTGGCTACATTCAGAGGCAAACCTGTTGTTCTCTTTTGATTGACAGGTCCTTAACCTATTGTTCTGCTAAGAGGATTAAGACCCCCTGGGGATAATACATCCTTTTGATTGATAGGCTTTGATCTGCTGTGGATAATCCTTACTTTCGACTGACAGGTCCTTAACCTACTCCTCTCCCACCCCACCCACACTTCCTCCTCCTCCATCTCTTTGGGAACTCTCATTGCTGATACAAGCACACTCTTGATATCAGTTTGATTGACTAATTAATTTAATCGATCAATTAATTAAATCCACACTCTGGGAAATACCCCCAGCCCTCCCCCTACTGGAAATTGGAAGGAAAAAGACACAGTTGATCGACCATTTGGAGGGAAATCGATTGCAGTGTATGGAATATTGTTTAAACAATTTAGACAATTTCATACATTGCAGTCAATTTCTCAACAAATTCTGTAACTAAATAAATAAAGTATATTACAAACACCAGTTTGTATCCCATAAATTGTTTAAATAAACAATATTCCATACATATCTTAATTGTTTAAACAATATTCCATACACTGCAATCGATTTCCCTCCAAATGGCCAATCAACTGATTCTTTTTCCCAATAATTTCCGGAGGGAGGAGGGGAAGGGGAGGGAAAGGGGAGGAGGAGGGCAGGGACTTTTCCAGAGGGTGGATTTAATTTGATTAATTGATCTATTTCATTAATTAATAAATCAAATCGATATCAAAAGTGTGCTTGTATTGGTGAGGTGAGTTCCCAGAGGGATGGGGGTGGAGGAGATGGGGCGGCATAGGGGAGCAGTAGGTTAAGGACCTGTCAATCAAAAGCAAGGATTATCCCCAGGGAGTCTTAATCCTCTTAGCAGAACAACGCAACCGTGAGCCGTCAGTTGCAGCTAACAGTGCGGCGGTTAGAGGAGTGAGCTGCAAAGACGGGTTTTCGGTTTTCTACCGATAAGTGTGTTTGTGTTCATTTTAATCGTTCTCGTCATCTTTTTACTTTTCCTGCCTTGCATATGGGGGATACTGTCATACATTTTAGAGACACAGTGCGGTTTCTGGGCCTAATTTTTGACTCCAGGTTGTCATGGCTGCCACACCTACGTGACTTGAAAGCCAGAACGCTGAAGGCACTGAACATCCTCAAGTGCCTCAGCCACTGGTCTTGGGGCGCGGACAGGGCGCGTGTCCTTCAGTTTTATGGAGCTTTTGTGCGTTCACGGCTGGACTATGGGTGCACAGTATATGGGTCAGCGAGGCCATCTTATTTGCGGATCCTTGACGCTGTTCACCATGCTGGGATCCGACTGGCCACAGGTGCTTATCGGACCAGTCCCATACCCAGCCTCTGTGCTGAGTCTGGCGAACCGCCACTTACCATCCTGCGGCAGCTCCTGCTGGTGCGCCAGGCTTGTCAGTTTCTTGCAGCTCCCAGCTCGCCTGCTCACCGTCTTGTTGCCCATCCACCTCTGGACCACCTTTTTTCCCGCCGTACCCGGGCTACGTTGCCGTTTGGGATCCGTGTGCAACGTGTACTAGAGTCCCTTGGTGTGGAGTCTGTACAACCCCAAATCCAGGGTTTTAACCGCCTGCCACCCTGGTTGCTGAAAAGGCCCGGAGTGATTTTAGATTTATTGCAGTACAAGAAAGATTTCACTCCTGCCACCGTTTTTAATGCAGCATTTTCTGCCATTTTATCTGAGCACCACGACTATGTAGCTGTTTTTACGGATGGGTCGAAACAAGGGGATTCTGTTGGTTGCTCAGTTGTTTTTCCATATCGTGTCCTCAAGGTCCGACTGCCTCAGACTTTTACTGTCTTTGATGCAGAATTGTTTGCGATCTTGCGGGCACTGGAGCACATGAGACATTCTTCCTCTCCTAAATTTCTTGTCTGTTCCGATTCACTCACTGCCCTTTACTCATTGCAACGTTTGTATCCGGCAGACAAAATCGTCCAGACCATCCAGGATGCCCTCCTCCGACTACAGCGACCGGGGAAGGTTGTAGCTTTCTGCTGGGTTCCGGGGCATGTTGGTATTGCTGGGAATGAAAGGGCAGATCTCGCAGCCAAGGAGGCGTGTCTCGCCCCACAAGTATCTCAGTGTGCTATCCCCTTGCACGCACTCACCTCGCTGTTGAGCTCACGGGTCATGCGTCGGTGGGAGGATGAGTGGCTGGAAGTGACTGACAATAAGCTCCGTATAGTCAAGCCCACAACGCGTATGTGGTGTACTTCCTTTCAGCTCCATCGACGGGACGAGGTTCTCCTCACTCGGCTTCGAATAGGCCACAGCCCTATGACGCACGCCTTCCTGTTCCGGCGAGAGGACCCTCCAATTTGTGGTGCTTGCGGCGTCCAGGTCACTGTGCGCCACGTTTTATTGGATTGCGTTTTATTTTCTGACCAGCGGGTCGCGGCTGACTTGCCAGCGGACCTGCCATCTCTTTTAGGCAACACTCGGACGAATGTGGTTAAACTTTTAAAGTTCTGTGCCCTGTCAAATGTTTTTACAAAGATTTTAGGGAGAGGATTTTAATTTGCTCACTGTGTGACAAGCTCGCCCCTATTTTATGTAAGTGGCCAGCCAATAACAATTTCCTGTGACATTCTTGTTGCTATGTTTCCCCTTTCGTTAGGTTTTACTTTCTTATGTAGCATTTTCCTTCTTTTCCTGCTTTCTTTGAGTGTGTGCTTTAGTTTTCTTAAGTCTGTCCACATTCGTTCCTTTTAATGTGTGGTAGGGCGCTGATGACCTCGATGTTGAGCGCCCATAAGCCCCAACACACCACCACCACCACCACAGCAGAACAATGGGTTAAGGACCTGTCAGTCTGGCTGTGAATGTAGGCAACCTGTGCTAACAAAGCGCACTGAGACATAGTTTGTTCCACTGTTTATAAGCATACAGAATGCAGTTTCCTTCAAAATTTCTACAAAAATGATACTCGTGTGAGCCGCTTTAATCTTTTGAAGAAGTTTGCAAACTCTTTGGTGACGTCACAAACAGGGAGTCTACAACTATCACATAGCCTGTGAACTTCGTATACCCATTCACCATATTTCGGGTGTAGTAGAACTAAGAGTAGAAGTCGTAGAACGATCGGAAAATCGCAAAGCTTGCGTCATTTGTGACCCAAAAAAGTAGAGAAAGATGTCTTATATTTGTCATTGTTGCAAGAAGCTCCATTTCTCTACAAAAATTTCCAATGAGTGCAAGAAAAAGCTCAGAGAAGAAAGCTAAAAATCTGAAAATTTTTAGTGTAATTTTTATTTTTTAAAATGTTTTATGCGATTTTTTATGTTTTTATTATTAAATGTGTAATAAACAATAAAAGTATAGCTAAAAGTAAAATTTAGAGTGCAAGATATTTGAGTTGTAATAGCATTAAAATTATTATGTAACATTATGTTCATTTTGTGTATTTTTTTTGTTTAAATGCGTTTTACGTAAATAAAAACTCTTTAATTTATATGAATATATTTTCGTGTGGTTTCAAATGGTTCAAATGAGTCTGAGCACTATGGGACTTAACATCGGAGGTCATCAGTTCCCTATAACTTAGAACTACTTAAACCTAACTAACCTAAGGACATCACACACATCCATGCCCGAGGCAGTATTCGAACCTGCGGCCGTAGCGGTCGCGCGGTTCCAGACTGCAGCGCCTAGAACCGCTCGGCGACAGCGGCCGGCTGCATATATAGTGAGCCATCAAGTAGTCGTCAGTTAGGTAATGAAGGTAAGTGCAGGGAATGAAGGCTTTCACGACCGGATGTTTCAGGTGCTGAGAATTTTTCCAGGTTGTATGTCCGTGCTCCATGGAATTCTTCAATCCCTGATGTTTCCTCCAAGGCTACGTTGGACATCTGCGGAGGTGTGCGAGGTGCCGGGGCTAGCAGTGTATTTAACACTAAATTCTTCTCGAATCTTCATATGGAAATGATCCTCTAAGCCCCCCCCCCCCCTTTTCTAACTCCAACTTTTGCTGTTGCACATAGATTAAGAAGAGACGCGAACTGACTGTAATCGACCCTGCAAGTGGAGTAGAAAAGAGTTTGGCTCCTGCAATAATTTAATTTGATAGACATTAATTAAATAAAGGAAAGTTTCAGTAACTTAGTGAGAAATGAAAGGGTTGCTGTACCGATTAACAGAATGAAAGTTCTGTCCAAAATAACAATTTGATTTATTATGACTAAACTCAAAATCATAAACAAAACACATGCAACATTTACAATACATCAAATTGGATCAAAGTGGACACTCAAATAAATGCTGTGAAGGTGAAGTTGTCCACAAACTGGATTGTGACGTTTATGACGAAGTGGTATGTGGAGCCAATTCCTTGCAACTCAAATCTTAAGAGAAACACCCAACCAACTCAACATTAATTGCTGCTACGGTAGTGATAACTCATACAATGCACTCCCAAGACAGAACAAAGTTATAAAAGACGAACAGGCGCGCTCTGTTGAGCTCTGATTATCACAGTGCAAATTCCCTAGTCTGCCGGTGCTGCGGACATACATTACCAATCTGTCTTCTTAACTGCAATGACACGATATGGCGTACTGGAAGCGACGGCTGGTGCTTCGACGTCCCGTCGTGGTGATGATAATGTCGCGAGTATAGCCCGAAACAAATTGTCCTGGTCTGGTTGTTCCACACTAAAGACTTCCTATCAATACAAATGCGCCTCTGAGGGAGACGAAGAAGGCTCGCCACACAATCACTGACGGTACAGTGATTGATTTTAAGAAGCGAAGTCACACAGTAACTCCGATACAGTCAACTTTAGCCAAAACTGCCCAAGACAGACAACATAGGCCGCTTGTACGCAGAACGATCAATTGCCAACTGTACTCGGAAAGTTACGTTGAAGTCGAAACTTCAGCAACTTCATTATACAGTTACAATCAAATAAAAGTATATTAGACAGCCAACGGAAGGCAGGCTGTCCAGAGCAGCGAGAGCTCAGTCTTGTAACCTACTCTGACCGAAAGGCGAGAGCCGACTCCCACAAGAGCACCCGTACGAACCGAACACAGAACATTCCCGCCCCCACGACAGTGGCCGTTGTTAAACGTTCCTATCAGCAACTCGAAAACTGGCGGAAAATTCCACTCTATTGTGGAAGCACTACCATTCCACTAATGGAGATTCTTGGCGCCAATTTCTGCACCGATTTTGCTACGTCACGGAGCTATGCCCTGAGCAAGCGAATCACAGTTACGATTTTGCAGAAAACGCGGGAATTTTCCCGCCAAGACTGCCTGGCAACACAAGTCATTCCCACGCCTAGCTGGTAGCCCGCCAGAAAGTGTTTTCGCTAAGTTTCTGTGAAGTAACGGAACGTCTAGCCCAGTCGCTCCTTGAGGTCCTTGCAGACGTGTCTCCGCCGCTATTATGACAATGTCGGCGTCTGGAAAGCATCCACTCGACTCCCTGACACCCGTCGGCTTAACCCTTTCAAGATCACCAGAGCCCGCCTGTCACCGGACCACCCGGGTGACGAGAGACGCTGCGTGGGAAGTACGCATGTGAAGGAATAGCAACTTTTCACCGTATGCAATTAGAGAGGAAAATCGAATTACTCAGAGTAAGATAGAAATATGAGAGGGGGGCTTCTGCCACCTCTCAGGTGCACCTGGTTGTGCTGTCTTGCCGACTTGCAAGCATTGTGGTTTCAATGTAGCAGGTTGCATAAAACACTGAACTTTTCGTCGAAACTGCTGAAAGCAATTTTTGTGCGTTGTTTAATCATAGCAGCCTGTCAGACAGCACCTGGAGTATACTGTGACAAAAATTTTAAAAAAGTTAAAAAAAATGACCTAGGAAGCTGTAGGTTAATAATTTCTTCTTGTGACTCATCGAAGAGATTCAGAATGCTCGATACGCTGCTTGAACTATATTCCGTACACATATTATGGCAGTGCCGAGCAACATTGGAATTTTCTCCTACTGTGCTCACACACGCTCTACAACGGCGGAGTTTTGTTGCGCTGGCTGTAGAGCGCTTCGCACTTTAATCGTACGTCTAAACTGCCTCGTTGAGGCATGCGCGCTTGCACGCCAACATCAAAGGAGTGGAAGACGCTGGTTTCCGCAACGCCGTTCCCACGTAGGCCGGCTGGCAGCTGGCGCGGCGCCTGCAAAGCGTGAGGACATTAGGATCGCCCCGGGCGCCCTCGCAGCACAGACAAGTCGACTCGAGTCGGCATCGGCTCGTCGCTCTAATGAGCGGGCTGGCTCCCGTGCCGCCTCTCGTTAATCCGCGCCGCTCGCAGCATTTGTTTTACTAATTACCGCCGCCAGCCGGCGTTAATGAAGTAAGATAATAGCGAGCGAGGCGCACCGACGCCGCCGCCGCTGCCGCAGCTGTTTGCAGCCCGCCGCTGCCGGGATCGCCGGCCTTACACGCCGCCCACAGTGATGTCTTAGCGAAAGTAAATTCAGTCGGAAGCTCGCTGCCGTCTGTTCTCTCATCCAGTTC
This sequence comes from Schistocerca piceifrons, assembly GCF_021461385.2. NCBI lineage: Eukaryota > Metazoa > Arthropoda > Insecta > Orthoptera > Acrididae > Schistocerca > Schistocerca piceifrons. The sequence continues at coordinate 590,099,878 of NC_060141.1, forward strand.
TGGCAGCTCGGGAGAGGATAGCCCTACTTGAGTCTGTAAGCGACCTGTGTGTTGGATTAATCTGAGTTGTAGTGTGCGAAGTTATTTCACGCAGAATTATGCAGTGGTGTAATTGCTTGTCCTATACGGCGACCCACTCCTGAAATTAAAACAGTACTTGAATTTTCAGGGATAATCAGGAATACAGAAATACAAGTCGCTGGGGGATGAAATAAATGGGAAGTGCAGGGAACCTAAGGAGAAACGGCTGAACGGAATATGTGAAGAAATTGATAAGGAAACGACTGTTGGAAGGACTGACTAAGCACACAAAGAAATCAAAACAACCTTAGATGAAATTAAAAGCAACGGCGGTAACATTAAGAGAGTTGAACCGTGAATTTACTTTAAAAATATTTTCTTAAAGAATTTACTTTATCTACTAGCGATTCATCAAGAACATTAACACATTTAATCACACTATGTGAGCGTGGAAGTAGTTGCCGGGGAGTAACTGATGGAAACAAATTAAATTTCAACAAATGGAAAGTTTATTTCTAAAAACCCTTTCTTTAAAAAAAAAAGTTTAAAATTAATAATCACAAAGCACCCTGTAAATATCAACTTACAATTTATTCAGACGCAGAAACAATAATTTTTTTTAATTTTATAGTATGAACTTTCGGGCCGAGAACCTTGCCGCTCCCTTTTAACACGGCCGTAGCCACGACCGCTTTCAGCAACCTCTGAAAGACTACACTGGTGCAAATCTGCAACACCCCAGATTACTTTAAACTAAAAATTTTAACAACTCACACAAACACATAAACTATGCACCCCGTAAGAGGGATGGAAATGGTACAAAACACTCACATTAAATATTATTTGCCACCAAAAGTGCAACTTGTTTTTAAAAGAACTTTTACGGTGGAAGGGTGGCAACTTTATATACTAAAATGACCATTTAAATAAAAGCCATGAAATACAGTTTTACATAAAATGTTCCAGTTTTACATAAAATGTACCAACATGATGCTGTAGTATACAGAGAAGTTGCAGCATTAGAAAATTGTAGCGAAATGCAGGAAGATCTGCAGCGGATAGGAACTTCGTGCAGGGAGTTGCAACTGACCCTTAACATAGACAAATGTAATGTATTGCGAATACATAGAAAGAAGGATCCTTTATTGTATGATTATATGATAGCGGAACAAACACTGGTAGCAGTTACTTCTGCAAAATATCTGGGAGTGTGCGTGCGGAGCGATTTGAAGTAGAATGACCATATAAAATTAATTGCTGGTAAGGCGGGTACCAGGTTGAGATTCATTGGGAGTGTCCTTAGAAAATGTAGTCCATCAACAAACGAGGTGGCTTACAAAACACTCGTTCGACCTATACTTCAGAATTGCTCGTCAGTCTGGGGTCCGTACCAGATCGGGTTGACGGAGGAGATAGAGAAGAGCCAAAGAAGAGCGGCGCGTTTCGTCACAGGGTTATTTGGTAACCATGACAGCGTTACGGAGATGTTTAGCAAACTCAAGTGGCAGACTCTGCAAGAGAGGCGCTCTGCATCGCAGTGTAGCTTGCTCGCCAGGTTTCGAGAGGGTGCGTTTCTGGATGAGGTATCGAACATATTGCTTCACCCTACTTATACCTCCCGAGGAGATCACGAATGTAAAATTAGAGAAATTCGAGCGCACACGGAGGCTTTCCGACAGTCGTTCTTCCCGCGAAACATACGCGACTGGAACGGAAAAGAGAAAAGAGAGGTAATGACAGTGGCACGTGAAGTGCCCTCCGCCACAAACCGTTGGGTGGCTTGCGGAGTATAAATGTAGATGTAGATGTTCTCTAGAGATTACACATATACCACCTCGCAAGATGATAGGCAAAATAAAAACATATTTCAGGAATTCGGCCTTTACACCTTAAGCAATAAATTCGCTAACACCGAATCCGACGAACACGACAGAGGCAGCTATTAACGTACGGCAGACAGACAGACAGACAGACACTAACTGCCTAACAAATGCGGACGAGAGACAGACGAGCAAGCTGGGGACGAGAGACTGACAAGGAAAACGAGTAGAATTTAACAAGTAAATGAAACAACATATCACCAATCACTTATCTTCTAATAAACTGCGATTTCTGGCGAAGACCTGGCTCAGCACCCCCAAAACGCTCTCCCGAACCGTCCGCTGCCAGCCGCTTCAACGGACGCAGGAAGGCACGCCAATCTCCCGTCTCACGGCGTCGGAGCTCGCCCCGGCCAGACCGATGTCGTGTGTTGACTCCTGTTGCTCTCGTGTCGGCCGCGAAGCCACTACGCCACGCTATACGGCGCGGCCACAGGCCTCACGTGGCGACCTCACATGCGCCGACACTCCAGGTGGACAAGTCATCTTGTGTCCCAGTGCGCGACCGACCAAACGATCGGTCCAACAGCCAATGCCCATTGCCTGAGCAAACTCGAGCAAACTGGCGGCCTAACACATACTAGCACTCCAGACTACAGACAGACACTAACCGCCTCACCAATGCGGACGAGAGACAGACCCAGACTAACTTGGCTGACCGACTGACCAGACTCGCCCAGACTGACAGACTGACCCTGCCGAGTTTTTTGTCTTTATTGTGATTTTTATCACCTTACACAAGGCGGGCTGTCAGCAGCTGAGTACGCCGCTCTTCAGCCTTGAGATTTACAATAAGTAATAAATATAAATAGAAGGGACACAGAGAATACAATCAAAAATGGCGGGCAAAACAATGTAGACACCAAAAAACAAAAAAACACGGAGCCGTTCACGCCTGACGAGAAAACATCACTGACGCTAGTTGATACGGCGCACAAAACATGGATGATGGCGATGGTACACGTGAACAGTGGCGGCGTTTCGGCGAACAAACACTAAACACAAACGAAGGCACACACACGAGACACTAAGGGCGATGACCTCCGGCGCGCGAATGTTCACTGTGCGTGTGCGAGTCCGGGGACCTGCCAAGAGAGGAGGAGGAGGAAGGGGAGTGGGAGAGCGAGAGGGGGGGGGAGCAGAGATGCCACAGGCAGGGGAGATAGGGGAGGGAGGAAGGGGGAGGGGAAGCCCGGGGAAGAGGGGTGGAGGGACGGGACGGGGGAAAAGGAAAGAGAAGGGAAGGGAAGAGAAGGGAGGGAGGGTGCCAAAGGAAAGGACACCGGTAGTGGGGGGGGGCAGGGTCAAAGTTGATAGGAGGGGTAGATGGAGGGGAGGAGGACATCATCAGGGAGGGGGAGCCGGTGGAAGCCACCTTGGGAGAGGGTAAGGAGGGTTGAGAGATGGAGACCGGGTGGGACGTGAGAATACAGGCGCAGCAGTGGGCGGGGGTGGGAGAGGATTGGGGAGACGAGTGGGTGAGGAGGATCGAGTTTGAGGGAGGTGTACATGATCCGTATCCTTTCAAGGAAAAGGAGGAGGTGGGGGAAGGGGATGAGATCGTACAGGATCCGCGTGGGGGAGGGGAGACGGATGCAATAGGCGAGGCGGAGAGCATGATGTTCAAGGATTTGGAGGGATTTATAAAAGGTAGGGGGGGCAGAGATCCAAGCCGGATGGGCATAACAAAGGATAGGGCGGATGAGGGATTTATAGGTGTGGAGGATGGTGGAGGGGTCCAGACCCCACGTACGGCCGGAGAGGAGCTTAAGGAGACTGAGTCGGGAGTGTGCCTTGGCTTGGATTGTCCGGAGGTGGGGAGTCCAGGAGAGGTGACGGTCGAGGGTGACGCCAAGGTACTTAAGGGTGGGAGTGAGGGTGATAGGAAGGCCATAGATGGTGAGATCGAAATCAAGGAGGCGGAAGGAAGGGGTGGTTTTGCCTACAATGATCGCCTGGGTTTTGGAGGGATTGACCTTGAGCAACCACTGGTTGCACCAAGCGGTGAACCGGTCAAGATGGGATCGGAGAAGGTGTTTGGGGCGCTGCAGGGTGGGGGCAAGGGCAAGGAAGGCGGTGTCATAGGCAAACTGGAGAAGGTGGACGGGGGGTGACGGCGGCGGCATGTCCGCCGTGTACAAAAGGTACAGAAGGGGGGAGAGGACGGAGCCTTGGGGCACACTGGCAGAGGGGAAAAAGGTGTAGGAATCTGTGTTATGGATGGTGACATAGGAAGGACGGCGGGAGAGAAAGGAGCCGATCAGACGGACGTAGTTAATGGGAAGGGCGAAGGTTTGGAGCTTGAAGAGGAGACCGGAATGCCATACGCGGTCATAAGCACGTTCGAGGTCCAGGGAGAGGTAGATTGCGGAGCGACGGGAATTAAGCTGTTCGGAAAGGAGATGAGTGAGGTGAAGGAGAAGGTCGTCGGAAGAGAAGGACGGCCGAAAGCCACACTGGGTTACGGGAAGGAGGGTGTGCTGGCGGAGATGCCGGTGGATGCGTCGGGTGAGGATAGATTCCAGGACCTTGCTGAAGACCGAACCCTGCCGAGCTCATAGCGCCCCTTAAATGTACGTGAACAGGCAACCTTTCCCCTTTCCCACCAGAGGGAGACACCAAAGCAGCGATTGTCACAGCGGAGCCACCGCCAGAAACGGACGGCGACTGCTTCACACTACGCGTTGCGGCGTGCTCTTCAAAACCAAATTTTACCACGCCTCAAGCGTAACGGGAATTACACTGTTAAATGCAGAGGGGGAGAGCGGATCCGTGGAAAGAGTACACTGAAGGCTTCTATGCGGGGAGGACTTATCTGGCGACGTGATAGAAGAAGAAACAGGAATTGATAGAGGACAATAGGGACCCAGTATCGAATCAGAATTTGAAAGATGTTTAGAAGACTTAAGGTAGAATAACGTACAAGCGACTGTTAACATTACATCAGAATGTCTTTAATCATTGGTAGAAGTGGCAACAAAACGATTATTCATATTGGTGAGTAGAAAGGATGAGTCTGGTGATATAGCACCTGGCTTTCGGAAAAACATTATCATCACAATTTCGAAGATTGCAAGATCTAACAACCGTGAGAATTATCGCACAATAAGGTTAACAGCCGATGCATCCAAGTTGGTGACTAGAATAATGTACACAAGAATGCAAAATAAAACTGACGATATGTCAGATAACGATCAGTTTGTCTTAGGAAAGGTAAAGGCACCATAGAGGCAGCTCTAACGTTGCGATTGGTAATGAAAGCAAGACTAAAGAAAAATCAAGACCGTTCATATGATTTGTCGTCCTCGAAAAGGGTTCGACAATGTAAAATGGAGCAAGATGTTCGAAATTCTGGGAAAAATACAAAATATATACAAGAACCAAGAAGGAACTACAACAGTGGATGACCAAGAACGAAGTACTTGGATTAAAAAGGATATGAGGCAGGGATGTAGTTTTTTGCCCCTGCTGCTCAACCTATAAATCGAAGAAGCAATAACGGAAATAAAAGAAAGGTTCAAGAGTGGCATTAAAATTCAAGGTGAAAGGATATGAATGATAACATTCGCAGATGACATTGCTGTCCTCAGTGAAAGTGAAATAGAATTGTAGTATGTTCTGAATAGAATGAACTGTGCAGAATATAGATTGAGAGAAAATCGAATAAAGACGAAAGTAATGAGAAGTAGCAAAAATGAGAAAAGCGAGAAACTTAACATCAGGCTTAATGATCACGACGTAGATGAACTAAAGGAATTCTTCTACTTAGGCAGTAAAATAACCAATGTCGGACGGAGCAAGCAGGAAATCGAAAGCAGACTGGCACTGGCAAACAGGGCATTCCTATCGAAGAGAAGTCTACTAATATCAAACTTAGATCTTAATTGGAGCAAGACATTTATGAGACTGTGCGTTTGGAGCACAGCATTGTATGGTACTGAAACACTGACATTGGTAAAGTACCGAAGCATTTCAGATGTGGTGTTACAGACGAATGTTGAAAATTAGGTGGACTGATAAGGTAACGAATGAGAAAGTTATGCGCAGAATCGGCGAGGAAAGGAATATAAGGAAAACTCCGACAAGAAGAAGGAACATGATGATAGAACATTTGTTAAGGCATCAGGGAATAATTTCTATAATACCAGATGGAGCTGTAGAGGGTAAAAACTGTAGAGAAAGACAAAGCATGGAATGCAACCACAAATAATTGATGACGTAAACTGCAAGTGCTACTCTGAGATGAAGAGGTTAGCACAGGAGAGGAATTCGTAGCGGGCCACATCAAACGAGTCACAAGACTGACTCTGGACTCGCATTCGGGAGGACGACGGTTCAATCCCGCGTCCGGCCACCCAGATTTAGGTTTTCCGTGATTTCCCTAAATCGCTTCAGGCAAATGCCGGGATGGTTTCTTTGAAAGGGCACGGCCGTCTTCCTTTCCCGTTCTTCCCTAATCCGATGAGACCGATGGCCTCGCAGTTTAGTCTCTTCCCCCAGAACAACCAACCACAAGACTGATGAAAAAAAGAAAAAAAAGGTAAGCCTTGGCAGAAAATTTAATTTTTGCAATTTCACATGAAGTTGCAGTTTCTTGTTTGTCGCTGTAATTGTTGTGACCAGGCGAAACTACTTTCGTCCGGGCGTAACTATGGGTTCAACTGGAAATATTATTTTTCTTTATTACATCAATGGACAAAACAGTTACTTAGCATTGACACAGTTCTTTGTCACAAGGGTGCGTGGTAAGTTACAAATGTCATTGACTGTGAAAGCATCATCGAGTTAAAAAAAAAAAATTGTGGTTTTGAGGCACAATGTTCGACATTTACAACCATACAGGTTCATCTGAAACTTTTAACAACTAGTTGTCCTACACTGTGATGTTGTCTCCTTGATATGTGTTCACGAACTGGGCAGACCTATGGCCCACGCGACCCTATACTGAACTCTGTGCGAGGGCGCTGATACACTGAGAGTGGGGGCGTGTCTTCTGGAGTGCCAGTAATATAAGTAATCATGTACCCTCCCAATTATTAGAGCTTCTAGATAGAAAGTTAAACTAATCACACACTACAAACTCTCTCACATTAAGTGAGTAAATGTTTCTAATATTCGGTGCGTCCATCATAAGACAAATATCAAACGATGTACACTGATTACACATGTTAACTAATTGTTTTATATATTACATAAAGTAATTGTACGTGCCTTATAGTAACCATCAGTCGAGGTGAAAAGCAGAGACGAAAGCGGAAACTGAAAATGGCCGATGTCCTTCACGTATTTTTTAGTAGCCAGCGGGTAGAAACGAAAGACAAAAGCGGTTAAAACTACAGCTAACAAAGATGTAAAGCACTATAGGTTACAAAATGCCAACAGAAAAGTGCCCTGATTAAAATGTCCATCCGTATCTATCAATATTGACCCTTGGTAGTACTATTACAACATGATGTGACTTCCTTTCATGAACGAGTTAACACAGGAACAGAGTTGTAAAACTATCACAGTCTCTTGTAGACTACTATAAGTCAGCGTAGGCTACGGTAGTCCCCCTAGCAGCTTTGATGAGTCCAGATCGTAAACACGTTACCTATGCGTTAGCTATGTTGTATACTTATTACTTATTGGGCGTTAAACTATTCCGAGCGTTTTGTTTTCTTATGCGATGTCTCTTACTAAGTTTCCCTAGAAGCTGGCAGCGGTGAACCCTTCAAAAACTGAGAGAGAATATAACTTAAGAATCACTTTTTATAGACATAGTTGTTCTCCTGTCTGTTACTTAAAAATAGACAGTACTAACAGCAGAATTGAAATTTTCAATGTTTATTTCTGGTTTCATTCGAAAATTATTGATTTGTATGATGAAACAGAGGGATGTTGTAGTAAAAATTAAAAAAAAATTATACATATTTATCATACAGCGCTAGAAAACGCTGTTTCCCCAAGAAAGGCAAAATAAAAATCCCTTATAACAAAAACATCTAACAATCGCTTAAGTACTTTGTGCAGGTTATTTAAAATATGTTTCTGTTATTCATAACCAACTTTCGCACTTGTCAGTAATAACAGGGGATTTCTGCCTTTGATCATGATGAAGAATGTTGAATTGAGTACAAAATAACAACAATACTAATTATACAGATTCTTTCATGTTCGTACATGTAAAACTGTTCCTGGATCAAAAGTATTTGCTTTGGTTACATAAAAGTGCAGAAATTAGTCTATAAAGTAACTTCTGTTATTTATAAAATGCTGTTTATATCTTTTAAGGATATAAAATACTGAATGGAATAACACTGAACGTTATGGCTTGTAATTAAATGTAAAAAAAGCTAAAAGAAATCGTCGGCTCCCAGTTTCTCACTCACACATTCATTTACGTTTCTTTCCCTACCAATGCTAGCAGTACTACTGTTAATCCTACCATGTTATTTATGTATTGTACCGAAACTAGAGAATCGTGGTTTTGGTTGAGCGAAAGACTTGCGCCTACACGGGAATCAATTACTTCAAGAAAGTATAATATTGAGCATACAGAATGTTTAAATCACTTTAACAATCAAGCTTCGTACGAAAAGAATTATTTGTATTGTAAATAAAAACCATCTTTTCTTACTGCACTGTATTTTATTTCTGCTAGAGGCTTTTTTGACTTTAAGGAATCTTCAGTGGGACCTAGAATGATACAGTTTTGTTTTGATGTGTGTTGGTTGTACATTGTAAAACACTTCACGTCTCATTTTTCATGTAAATCAGTGATTACTTACAGTTCTTCGCGTTCTTGTTTGGCATCTGCGTTTCCGCCCATCTGGTCACATGCTTCATTTACGAAACTCGCCGTCCAACAATTCGTCGCCAATATGTTCAGTTTTAAGTCTGAAATAAAATTTTAAGAACACAATGAATTGTATGTGCATGAAAAGCACTTTAATAGGTGGTATAAATTAAATAAGACAAGGCATCATCGATTATTCAACTAATTAGGGTACAGAATTTAACTTACAGAACTTCAGGAGCAAGAAAGGTGGTTCTTAGACGTTGGTAAAATCGGAACTTCTTTCTTTTCCGCGATGTTAATTATGTGTATTTACAAAGCTGTCAAGTAGATTATACACCAACACAAGTCGATGAAAATGAGAGAAACTTTCCTCCTATACATAAAAAATAAAACAAAATTTTACAAAAATCATAAATTGCTACAAATGTCAGTTTATTCCAATGGTAATGTTTCATAGTGAGCACAGATTATCATAGAAAAACTGCTTGAGAGCGAAAAGATGCATAAGACACTAGAAGTTGGAAGCTGAGAATTATAACAGGCAATTTCAAGTTAAATGTTTTGTATAATATTATCGGAGCATGACATAAGTTACAGCTGAGATCATTACTATATTCATACTAAGCAGTCAGACTGTCTGAACCTAGTTGCGATGTGTGTTGCCAACTCCACAAACCCACAGTTTTAAACGACAGGAAGTTTCAAATCAGCACACACTCCGCTGGAGAGTGAAAATTTGTCTTGAAATCTGGCTGTTTGGTGGAATAAATGTCGACTGAAATCTAGAAAGAGCTTCATCGCTCGGTCGCAACTACTACAGAGAACACCGGAATTTAACCGCGTCACCTGGTGGAATAGTACGCTGCTGCGGGATGTCCACGCAAGGGAAGTAGGTGGAGGTATGTACACCTCTCGTGCGAGAGCGGAGCGACACGAGATCCGGGGCACTTACTCATATTCTCTCTACGGGAACAAACTTGCACTACAAAGAACTTGACAGACGCAAATAACAAGCCATCTGAGTTACTGCGTTTCCTAGGGAATACGTAATTTAAATTCATCCCGGTTTGTTACTACTACACTAAATTTCGGCAACGAAATTTGCTGCCATCTTCAGGAGACTGCTGACAATGGTAATGCGTCCTTTTGCCGAAAATTAGTGCACAAACAACGATTCAGTCCGGGAAAAATTTCCCGGGAAGGATATACACTTAAGGAATGTTAACATTACTTTCGACGAATGAAGAGATTTTCAGATAAGGAATCTTCTGGAAAAATTTTATCGGAAGCAACGATGCTTGAGAAATTATTTACGGTCGCAGGTTAGAATCCTGCCTCGGGCATGGATGTGTGTGATGTCCTTAGGTTAGTTAGGTTTAAGTAGTTCTAAGTTCTAGGGGACTGATGACCACAGATGTTAAGTCCCATAGTGCTCAGAGTCATTTGAACCATTTGAGAAATTATTTGTGAACTAAAATTTTTTTGTTCCAGCTACGGTCACAAAAATATTTATAAATCAGGCTATTAATTTAGGTCAGTAATGAACATCTTCAGACCTACAAAGCTGCAGAGACATTTTGTCACGCAAAAAATACCAAAATTACAAAATACTGGATCAGAAAGGAAATACGAACATAAACGAAACAACACCTACCTGCGTACCACAGCATGCTAATCATATCGAGCCGCATACGCAAAAATGTTGTAGTCGCAGTTATTAACCACACAAGCTGAGCTATATTCTTATAAAATTTAAGTACCACATGCGAGGTTGTAACAGACATACAAACTCTTTGAAGAAACTTCTGAGACTTCTGTGCAACGACGATTGATGTGCCTTCAGTATGGAACGTTATGTGTCGCTGATGCACATCAGTTCATATGACTTGCACATTATCTGTTCCTTTAATAAACGAATGCACAAAATCGTTTCAGTTTCATTTAAGACAGCTTAATACAAGTGCCTGCCAGTGTTCTAGTTCCTGCCCGTGTGCTAGCTTATTGTATTATATATGCGAAGAGAAAGGTGGTTTTATTTTACGTGATTAATAACCATATTACGAAACGGACTTAAAAATAGCAATTTAAATAGTAATTGATTTGAAAACCGGTCTGCAAACCACAAAATAAATAAAACGGCTATCAAGTACACTTGCTTAAATTGCGGCCGTACATCCTATTTGACAAACACTGATAGGAAACCAGTTCTACAATTGCTTGATAGAGAACATATTCGCTGTGACTGCCTTACAAATTAATTTTTTGTATGAACAACAGATAAAATTCATCATATATAAAATGAAGGTCCGATAAAATAAGTAAATGAGTTGTCGAGTATGAGCCGTAATACTCATCATCGATGCTGCTAGTTTCTGTCTACACTAGTACTGTTCGAAATCAGTTACCATCCCAACTAAATGTGAGGCGTCAGGTGAGGGGATCTTCCTGGTGACTGTATAATTTGATTTCATATCGAGTACTCAGTTGTATTGTTGATTCTGTATCAATTTTCGGCAGTGAGACTTACTTCCGTCTTCGGGTGACTGCTGATGATCGCAGCGGGTTCAAATGGCTCTGAGCACTATGAGACTTAACATCTACGGTCATCAGTCCCGTAGAACTTAGAACTACTTAAACCTAACGAACCTAAGGACAGCACACAACACCCAGTCATCACGAGGCAGAGAAAATCCCTGACCCCGCCGGGAATCGAACCCGGGAACCCGGGAGTGGGAAGCGAGAACTCTACCGCACTCGCAGCGGGTCTCTCTGCCAATAATTCATGCGGAACCAACAATTCGCTCCGGGAAAACCGCTCAAGAGAAACTTAAATTTGAAGAATGAAGAAGTTATTGTGGCTAGTTTCGACCAGTATTTGTTGTCTTTAGGTGTAAGGAATGCTGTTGAAGAAATCTGTTGGGAAAGAACAAAGCTTTACAAATTACTTTCGTAACTCATTCGTCTAATAACACTGGTCGAAGTCGATCACCATCCCAGTTATACGTGGAGGAGAGCAGTTATAAAGCTAAATAAATATATTAACAGATAATCTACAAAACATAAGAAAACAGTTTAAAATTATAATGAACGACTTCTTCATCAAAACTACTTTGTTGTAAGGCTTGGTGAAGCTAGAATCTTATAAGTAAATAATGTAAAACACTAGCGGTAGTATATTTGCACTGAAACCAATCGGAATCTTGTCTTCCCGTGGGTAATGTAACCGAATTGATTCTTTGGATAGATAAACAAGGCAGGTGTTACGACATGAACAAATGTGGCTGTTGGCTACGTTCCAAACAATGTAGTCCCTCGGTGTGGCCGCGCTGTCTCGGGCGCCTTGCCACGGTTCGCGCGGCTCCCCCGCCGGAGGTTCGAGTCCTCCCTCGGGCATGGGTGTGTGTGTTGTCCCTAGCGTAAGTTAGTTTAAGTTAGATTATGTGATGCGTAAGCGATGTTCTCAGCAGTTTGCTCCCATAGGAACTTACCACAAATTTCCAAATCTCCAAACAATGTAATAGCTTATTACCTTACTAGAGCATTTAACAAGTGATGTTAACTATGAAAATAGCCATAACACTGAAAACGTCGTTTTTCATTCTTTTAGTTACTGGACGTTTACTCTTACAATTACTGATTTTGGATTATTATATTTATGTAAATGTAAAGAATTATATGAGTAAACACACAATCTATATGTAAGGTGGTAGGATATCAGTACCATATGACGTCGTTTGCATGCCTATGCATAGTGTTCTCCGTATTTAACTAAGCATAAGATAAATTAAGCGCCTCTGGGCTGTATTGCGACAACGATACGACTCATTAAATCTTCTTCCATAACGTTACTCTATGTTTTTAATTTTACATAGTATTTTGTTTATAGTTCTGAAGACCCCGTAGGTCACCACCGAAGCTGGTAAATCTGTAATTGTATCATTAAGCCAGTGACTATCAACCGATAAACAAAATAGTGAAAATTATAATTTGATCACGGTTTTTCCCCGGCACGACAGTTATGTCGTATTTCCCAAAACACCGAAATCTGCTGTAAGTAGCAGGTTGCTGAATTTCCAGTTGTAATTACTTTCTGAAGGTAGCACAGTCCTAGAAGATCTTAGGAAGTTTTTGTCGTACCCTGGAAGACCGAAACACATTTATTCCAAGAAGCTGAAACCTGAAAGAAAAACCCACTGAAAGCTTACGACGCTAAGTGGCTAAGTAATTAAATTGAAGCAACCGTTTATAGGACACTGTTCTGTTATAAATGTCATGCACCAGACATCTTTGCACCACTGGAACAGTTCACCTAGTCATATATTGATGTATCTATATTGTAGGAAACGAACCATTGTATAACTTGAGATGTATGACGTATGATAACTTTTTTCCAGAGTTGGAAGGCATGTTAAAACATTGAATCATGGATCCTGCAGTTAATTATCTATTGATTTCATTTCCAGGCTCTTCGAGTAAACTTCATGTGAAGCACAGTGCTAGTCAAAACGTCTGTAAGAATCCTTGTTGTAGTTTGGTAAGATTCGTTCATGAAACATTCCCATTTAAGTGTCCTATAGAATCTGGTCAGATTATCACAGGGCGGGTCTCCCATCCGATGTAAGCAGATATGCTATTCAATAGCGATGTCTCTGTTTAGGTCTAGTCACAGGTAGCTATAAGCGTCACGGAGATAATGACTCATGAATCACACAGCAAATGTTCAAAAGTGTGTGAATTCCTAAGGCACCAAACTGCTATGTTCATCGGTCCCTAGACTTTTTTTTTTTTTTTTTTTTTTTTTTTTTTTTTTTTTTTTTTTTTGGGTCATCAGTCTACTGACTGGTTTGATGCGGCCCGCCACAAATTCCTTGCTAACCTCTTCATCTCAGAGTAGCACTTGCAACCTACGTCCTCAATTATTTGCTTGACGCATTCCAATCTCTGTCTTCCTCTACACTTTTTGCCCTCTACAGCTCCCTCTAGTACCATGGAAGTCATTCCCTCATGTCTTAGCAGATGTCCTATCATTCTGTCCCTTCTCCTTATCAGTGTTTTCCGCATATTCCTTTCCTCTCCGATTCTGCGTAGAACCTCCTCATTCCTTACCTTATCAGTCCACCTAATTTTCAACAATCGTCTATAGCACCACATCTCAAATGCTTCGATTCTCTTCTGTTCCGGTTTTCCCACAGTCCATGTTTCACTACCATAAAATGCTGTACTCCAGACGTACATCCTCAGAAATTTCTTCCTCAAATTAAGGCCGGTATTTGATATTAGTAGACTTCTCTTGGCCAGAAATGCCTTTTTTGCCATAGCGAGTCTGCTTTTGATGTCCTCCTTGCTCCGTCCGTCATTGGTTATTTTACTGCCTAGGTAGCAGAATTCCTTAACTTCATTGACTTCGTGACCATCAATCCTGATGTTAAGTTTCTCGCTGTTCTCATTTCTACTACTTCTCATTACCTTCGTCTTTCTCCGATTTACTCTCAAACCATACTGTGTACTCATTAGACTGTTCATTCCGTTCAGCAGATCATTTAATTCTTCTTCACTTTCACTCAGGATAGTAATGCCATCAGCGAATCGCATCATTGATATCCTTTCACCTTGTATTTTAATTTCACTCCTGAACCTTTCTTTTATTTCCATCATTGCTTCCTCGATGTACAGATTGAAGAGTAGGGGCGAAAGGCTACAGCCTTGTCTTACACCCTTCTTAATACGAGCACTTCGTTTTTGATCGTCCACTCTTATTATTCCCTCTTGGTTGTTGTACATATTGTATATAACCCGTCTCTCCCTATAGCTTACCCCTACTTTTTTCAGAAACTCGAACAGCTTGCACCATTTTATATCGTCGAACGCTTTTTCCAGGTCGACAAATCCTATGAAAGTGTCTTGATTTTTCTTTGGCCTTGCTTCCATTACTAGCCGTAACGTCAGAATTGCCTCTCTCGTCCCTATACTTTTCCTAAAGCCAAAATGATCGTCACCTAGCGCATTCTCAACTTTCTTTTCCATTCTTCTGTATATTATTCTTGTAAGCAGCTTCGATGCATGAGCTGTTAAGCTGATTGTGTGATAATTCTCGCACTTGTCAGCTCTTGCCGCCTTCGGAATTATGTGGATGATGCTTTTCCGAAAGTCAGATGGTATATCGCCAGACTCATATATTCTACACACCAACGTGAATAGTCGATTTGTTGCCACTTCCCCCAATGATTTTAGAAATTATGATGGAATGTTATCTATACCTTCTGCCTTATTTGACCGTAAGTCCTCCAAAGCTCTTTTAAATTCCGATTCTAATACTGGATCCCCTATCTCTTCTAAATCGACTCCTGTTTCTTCTTCTATCACATCAGACAAATCTTCACCCTCATAGAGGCTTTCAATGTATTCTTTCCACCTATCTGCTCTCTCCTCTGCATTTAACACTGGAATTCCCGTTGCACTCTTAATGTTACCACCGTTGCTTTTAATGTCACCAAAGGTTGTTTTGACTTTCCTGTATGCTGAGTCTGTCCTTCCGACAATCATATCTTTTTCAATGTCTTCACATTTTTCCTGTAGCCATTTCGTCTTAGTTTCCCTGCACTTCCTATTTATTTCGTTCCTTAGTGACTTGTATTTCTATCTTCCTGATTTTCCCGGAACATATTTGTACTTCCTCCTTTCATCAATCAATTGAAGTATTTCTTCCGTTACCCATGGTTTCTTCGCAGCTACCTTCTTTGTACCTATGTTTTCCTTCCCAACTTCTGTGATGGCCCTTTTTAGAGATGTCCATTCCTCTTCAACTGTACTGCCTACTGCGCTATTCCTTATTGCTGTATCTATAGTGTTAGAGAACTTCAAACGTATCTCGTCATTCCTTAGTACTTCCGTATCCCACTTCTTTGCGTATTGATTCTTCCTGACTAATGTCTTGAACTTCAGCCTACTCTTCAGCACTACTATATTGTGATCTGAGTCTATATCTGCTCCTGGGCACGCCTTACAATCCAGTATCTGATTTCGGAATCTCTGTCTGACCATGATGTAATCTAATTGAAATCTTCCCGTATCTCCCGTCCTTTTCCAAGTATACCTCCTCCTCTTGTGATTCTTGAACAGGGTATTCGCTATTACTAGCTGAAACTCAATTAGTCTTTCTCCTCTTTCATTCCTTGTCCCAAGCCCATATTCTCCTGTAACCTTTTCTTCTACTCCTTCCCCTACAACTGCATTCCAGTCGCCCATGACTATTAGATTTTCGTCCCCCTTTACATACTGCATTACCCTTTCAATATCCTCATACACTTTCTCTATCTGTTCATCTTCAGCTTGCGACGTCGGCATGTATACCTGAACTATCGTTGTCGGTGTTGGTCTGCTGTCGATTCTGATTAGAACAACCCGGTCACTGAACTGTTCACAGTAACACACCCTCTGCCATACCTTCCTATTCATAACGAATCCTACACCTGTTATACCATTTTCTGCTGCTGTTGATATTACCCGATACTCATCTGACCAGAAATCCTTGTCTTCCTTCCACTTCACTTCACTCACCCCTACTATATCTAGATTGAGCCTTTGCATTTCCCTTTTCAGATTTTCTAGTTTCCCTACCACGTTCAAGCTTCTGACATTCCACGCCCCGACTCGTTGAACGTTATCCTTTCGTAGATTATTCAATCTTTTTTGTCATAGTAACCTCCCCCTTGGCAGTTCGCTCCCGGAGATCCGAATGGGGGACTATTCCGGAATCTTTTGCCAATGGAGTGGTCATCATGACACTTCTTCAATTACAGGCCACATGTCCTGTGGATACACGTTACGTGTCTTTAATGCAGTGGTTTCCATTGCCTTCTGCATCCTCATGTCGTTGATCATTGCTAATTCTTCCGCCTTTAGGGGCAATTTCCCACCCCTAGGACAAGAGAGTGGCCTGAACCTCTATCCGCTCCTCCGCCCTCTTTGACAAGGCCGTTGGCAGAATGAGGTTGACTTCTTATGCCGAAAGTCTTCGGCCGCCAATGCTGATTATTCATCAAAATTTGGGAAGTGGCGGGGATCGAACCCGGGACCAAAGACGCTACCCCTAGACCACGGGTACCCCTAGACTTACACATTACTTAAACTAAGTGATGCTAAGAACAACACACACATACCCATGCCCGAGGGAGGACTCGAATCTCCGGCGGGAGGCGCCGTGCAATTCGTACATGGCGCCTCAAACTGTGCGGACACTCCGCGCGATAATGACACAACACATCGAAACGAAAGAAATTCCAGACCAGACTTGGTGTCTTGAGCCCATTCCTCCCTCTTACACATGTCTATCCACAAATGCGACGCACTACGAATAAAACACTACGTTTCAAGTATATACTTAAATTTCGAAACTGTTATAATTGTAAAATATAACAGCCATCAGGAATCTCGTATTAATACTAGGGAACTCCTTGGATCACCAATTTAGCATTGGAGGGCAGCGTGGAGGGTAAAAATCGTAGAGGGAGACCAAGAGATGAATACACTAAGCAGATTCAAAAGGATGTAGACTGCAATAGGTACTGGGAGATGAAGAAGCTTGCACAGGATAGAGTAGCATGGAGAGCTGCATCAAACCAGTCTCAGGACTGAAGACCACAACAACAACAATATGTAATTAGAGTGAGTAAAGGGGCAGAATCGGTTGTATTACAGTTTTCACCATTGACCCAGGATTCCAAGTGTTGGATTATGACGTTACAGAGCCTGTCCCGGTATTCAAAGTCTTGCATTCCAGCGTCATAGAGCCTGTCCCAGTATTGTCGGTCAGCCAGCATGACAATGTGCGATCTTGGATTTTTGAATTTCCAGCCAATTTATATTTAAGGGCAACAACCTTGCTTCCACAGGAAACACAGTAGTACAATGGGGCATGTTTTTAATTTGCCACAAAAATGTGTATTTCCCGCCATTTTATATATTGACCAACTGGAGTTTGTCAAACATGTGAAACGGAGGAAAATTCTTATGGCCCATCGATGACGTCATCGATGATGCCATGTGTGACACACACAGTCAGAGAACACCCCTTATATGTCTACTATGGTCCTTCAGATCAACCAGTTTTAATACTCGTCATTCAAATCAGCACCTTTCCTGTAGTGATTATACTTTCAATAAACTGCTTGCAAGCTCGGTCACTTTTAAGAAAATTTGCGTAAACTGAATAATATTTTACTTAATAGTTGACTACGTCGGCGAGATGCTGCAATCCCCAACGGACGCAAGGAACACAAAGTATTAAAGACATATCTTTAATTACGCATATCGTAATAGAAGTTACTCCTGACAAGACATTACAAGAACTGATACAGTATTCAATGTTTTTCGTTCACATTTTGTGTACAGCAAAGTATGAAGTCTCACTTGGCAGTGGAGTTCAGCAACCTCTCTTGGCGCTGGTATCCAGCTTGACCCCCATAGTGAGCAGCATTACTGCTCGCCGCGTCAGTAGATCGTCACTGGATCTCCTTGTCAGGAACTGGCTCGCCCAACAAAAAAAATAAATAAAAAAATAAAAACAAAACGAAAACAGTTAATACAAGTTATTAAGGGTACAACGTACTATCTAACGGCTCATCTTTGTGGATTAGCCCCTATTGAGAAGCTCTACAAAAGCAGAGCGCCTAGGAGGACAGAGAACGCTGAGTGCTTCTACGGAAGAAATGACTTGTTTCATACCATGATAGAAGAAGAAATGAGAGTTGATATGGAAGACATGGAGAATACAGTATTATAGCGAGAATTTTATACAGCTTTGGAAGGCTTGAGAGCAACTAAGGCAGAAGGCATGGACAACATTCCTTCTGAATTTCTAAAACCACTGGGGGAAATGGCAACAAAATGACTATTCGAGTCGGTGTACAGAATCTGTAAAACTAGAGACATACTATCGAACCTTCTGAAAAAACGAAACAATAGAACTGGAAGACTAAAAACAAAGTGCTCAGCTTAAAAATGTTGTAAGAAAGCGATTTAGTCTATCGTTTCTAATCTTCAGGCTACACATCGAAGATGGCGGAAATAAAAGAAAGGTTCAGGAGCGAGGCTGAAATCAAGAATGACAGGATATCAATGATAAAGTTCGCTGATTACGTTGCTATCCTAGTGTAAGTGAAGAAGAATTACAGGACGTTTCGAATAGAATGAACAATGTAGTGAGAACAGAAACGGATTGAAACTAAATTGAAGAAAGACGAAGGCAATGAGTAGTAGCAGCTATGAGATTAGTGATAAACATTGTATCAAAATTGATGACCATGAAAAAGCTGGAGTTACGGAAATCTCCTAATTTAGAAGCATAAAACACATGACAGAAGCTGCAAGGACGACATAAAAAGCGCACTATCTCAGGCAAGGATACATTCCTGGCCAAAAGAAGTCTGCTAGTATCATAGATCTTAATTTGATGACCGATTTTATGAGAGCGTTTGGAGCACATCATTCTGAGGTAGTGAGTCCTATGCAATGTCGGAAAATCGCAAAATAGGAGAATCGAAACGTCTCAGATGTGGTGCTATGGAAGAATGTTGAAAATTTGTTAGACCAACAAGATAAAGTATGAGCAGTTTCTCGACCGAATCGGTGTAGAAAAGAACATATGGAGGACATTGGCAAGAAGAAGGAACATATTTTAAGACTTCAAGAAATAGTTTCCATGATGCTAGAGGAAGCTGTAGAGGGTGAAAACTGTAGGGGAACACAGAGATTTGAATGCATCAAACAAAAAATTGAGTGGTTTGAATACAAATGTTCCTTTGAGATGAAGCAGTTGGCATAGGAGAGGAATTCTTGGCGGGCAGTTATCAAGAATTTACATTTTCCACTGCATATTTAAAACAAAAATGTGCTTCATATATCTTTTCTAGTCAGGTACATAGCCAACGTTACTGGATGCAGCAGCAATAACATCGCGTAAAATAAATAACACGCAAGACGCTAATGGTAACATCGTAATATCCGTTTTTGCCTGTGCATTTTATTGCGCTGTAATTTGACTTGTACAGAAAGTACAACTCGTATCTATTACACTTGCTGCCACACCGGAAAGAAATGGAGGCAACCAAAGAGAGTAAATATCAGAGCTCCTATATGACGCTTTATGTATAGGGAAAGAAAATGGGTAGTTTCCGTAGATGAGTATATAAACAACCGATTTCCATCAAGGATAATAAAAGAAATTTGAAAACCTAAACATCAGTAGGCTGAATATCTTTTCGCATCACCATAGCATTTACGTCTAGTTACTGTCATCTAGTAATATATTTGATGAGGGACAGGTTCACCGCCCACATGTTACTGTTGACAACGTATTTGCCCTTTGCTGTTGTCATAATTTTTATCCTTAATGTGATGCCAAAAATGTACTTCCAGCTATGTATTTGACGGAGTTAGTAGTATCAGGAACCTGCAAGTGTGATGTCTTATACGTTATCGGCCTACAATCTACTCTGACAGGAAATTCTGCTATTCTTATTCCTGAACTGATCTCTGACCTTATTTGTCAGAAGGAATTAAGATGGTGGCTAGATAGATAAAGAGAGGAGGGAGAGGGCAGAGGGGGGGAGAGAGTGAGAAATGAGGTTGCTGTTGATATTTTGCAGACGTTTGAACCAGAGAAGGCCTCGTGCGGTCAGCAGATCTGTGATCAGCGGCATTCGCATGTGGACCAGGCTATCGGTCGGACAAATCGCTATGGCCCTTTCTTCCTCCAGCAGCCCCGGGTGCGACTTCCTGAAGGCGACCGCTGCAATGGTGACCATCTGCGAGCGCTCTGGCCGCCAGCAATGCTGCCAACGGAGCGGCGCGAATGGAGGTCGCGGAGGCATTGTGGCGTCCGCTGCCGTGACAGCCGACCCCCGCAGCGCTGACAGCCGGGGGTGTCCAGCCTGCCAAGCCTGGGCCGGAAGCTGCAAGCCTCTGGCGAAGGAAGCGAGGGTTCGATAACCAGCGACACTACTTCGACAGCTAGCGACATTACTTGGTTGGCGGTGTTGTTCGCTGTAACAATCAATGGTGAAGTGATAGCTTGATGTTTGACTTTATGACGTCAATAACTGATTACTGAACACGCTCAATCCTCTCATCATACACTGAGGTGACGTCATGGGACAGCAGTATGTAAATACACAGATGGCGGTAGTACCACGTATTGAAGGTATAAAAGGACAATGCATTGCGGAGCTGTCATTTGCACTCAGGTTTGATTCATGTGAAAGGTTTCCGATGTGGTTATGGCCCCACGACGAGAATTAACGCGGTTAGGCAGTTGGAGCGCGGCGCATGGGACATTCCATTTCGGAAATCGTTAAGGATGCAGTATTCCGATATCCACAGAGTTAAGAGTGTGCGGAGAAAACCAGATTTCAGGCGTTACTTCTCACCACGAACAACGGCCTTCACTTAACGACCGAGAGCAACAGCGTTTGAATAGGGTTGTCAGTGATAACAGCCAAGCAACACTGCGTGAAATAATCGCAGAAATCCATGTGGGACATATGGCGATCTTATCCGTTTGGATAGTGTGGCGAAATTTGGAGTTACTGGCCTATGGCACCAGACGATCGAAGCGAGTGCCTTTACTAACAACATGACATCGCTTCCAGCGCGTCGCTTGGGCTCGTTGCCATATCAGTTGGTCCATAGATGACAGGAAAACAGTGGCCTCGTCAGACGAGTCTCGATTTCAGTTGGTGAGAGATGATCGTAGGGTACGAGTGTGGCACAGACTCGATGAACCCACGGACCCAGTTGTCAACAAGGACTCTGCAGGCTGGTTGTGGCTCCTTAACGGTGTGAGCTGTGTTTACATGGAATGGACCGGCTCGTCTGGTCCAACTGGACCGATCATTGAAAGAAATGGTTATTTCGGCTACTTGGAGACAATGCAGCCATTCATGGACTTCATGTCCCCAAATAATGACGTCATGTCACCGGGCCACAATCGTTCGCGACTGGTTTGAAGAACATTCTGGACAATTAGAGCGAATGATTTGGTCACCCAGAGCGCCCTAGTGAATCCCATCGAACATTTGTGGCACATAATCGAGAGGTCAGTTCATACATAACATCCTGCACCGGCAACATTGCTGCAGAGATACTTCCAACAACTTGGTGAGTCCATGCCACGTCGAGATCCTGCACTACAAAGGTTAATGGGGGGCCAGGCACGATGTTAGGAGGTACCCCACGACTTCTGTCACCTCAGCGTAATGCACATTTTCGGGACTCCTTTTCCTTTTCCGAAACCAAGCAATTTAAAGCTGATGGTGACAGCTACTTCGCTGTCGTCCTGTGTCTCTACCCTAGGATCTGTAGCCGTAAGTTTCGATTGGTATTCAGCTTTGCACTGTACACCATACATAGTCGTGCTAGGGGAGCGAGGGGCTTGTTGCAACAAATTTCATGAAATCTAATATATCTTGAGATCCATTGATGAAATTGCTACTAAATAAAGATGGATGGATGCTGTAACTCTTCCTCTACCAAATAAAGTAAAAATAATACCGTAACTATTGGTCATTATTTTACAATCAATTATTTGCTAGAAGAAGTGCGGTGTTACAACTTACCTTGTGTTTGGGGCAAGTTGTAACGTCTACCGGGGCAAGTAGTAACGACAAAAAAAACAACAACAATAATACCTCTAATCATTTATTCTTTGTTTATTGTTAACAAAATTGACATCTTTCTAAAGTAGGTATTATGTAGTTCTTATCAAAAATCAACTTAAATACAATTTTTAAGTAATCAACACCTAAAAATTAAGTAATTAACAATTTTATTTAGTTAAACAGTACTTATAATCATCATAGCACTTTTCAATCACAGTAAGTAATTAAATTATTTATATCTAAGGTATTCTTCGTAATTATCTCTTTTTAATATCTATCTAACAAAGTATTGCACTCATATACGAATCAACATTTCATGGGTTTCATTATAATTAAATTCGCTCTTCATCTGAGCTACAATTAATACAAATAAAAGATATAGCGTCTCCTGTAACAAATCCTACATGTGCCCACATCTTACAAATGCAACACTCGACCCAATCTTCTTTATTTGAATCTGTGTAAGCGTCACCACATACTAGACAATATCACTCTTCTGATTCAGATTCTGAATCTGAACATAAAATCTTTTTTTTTAGCTCTGTCCACTCCGGTTTTATGTTTTATTGATTTACCTTTGCCCTTCCCCTCCCCCTTTCCTTTACCTTTTCCTTTAATTTTGTCGTCTTTCTTCTGTTTTTTCTTCATATTTTCCTCATATTCCTTTTGCAAAGCTTCTATTTCAGGAGTTTCCGTCAATATTGTAGATTTTCTTTTGCGTCTGCTATTTGTAGTAGTTTTTCTTGGTGGCACCTTTGGTAGAGGTCTAATCTTCGATGGCGAAAAAGGTTTTTGTAGACTGGAGAAACTCGGAATTGGTTCGTTCGCAGTTTCAATTTGACTTATAATTTCCGTGGTGCTGATATCTAATTCGGGGGCAGAATCTAATAGCTCTGGATTTTCAAGATTCAATGATAAATTTACTGTGACATTTACGACATCTGGCTCTTGTGTAGGATCTGCACGATCAGTAACATAAGATGGATCAAAGTCAGAGTCTTGGAAAATATCACCATTCAAAGGCCACACACCAGAAGCTTTAAATCCGCTCACAATATTAGTAGGGTTTAAGGCAAGCGGTAACGACTCTTTCACAATACGTGGGATGTCATATATTGCCATCGTTTTCCCCGGATTGTTGTGCATCCATGCTGTCTGTGCCCTATTTATGTAATTTTTAAAAGGGCCGTACACTCATACGTCTAAAGGTTGTAAATTGTGGGAGCATTGCGGGTGAAACGATAACATGATGACATTATTTTCTTTGGCTTTTCCAACAACTCAAATATTCACGTGTGAGCTATGGTTATCAAGTAGCAACAGAACTGGCTCTTCCTTGGTGGGTTTGGCGTGTTTGATAAAATTATAAATTCTTTTTTTGGTCATCCATCTAGAGGAATTACCAGCTCCAATGCAATCTAGAGGTCCACCACGAATAAACATTTCAGAATATTTGAGCCTAGGAAAAACGAACATAGGTGGGATGAAATTACCTCCAGCGTTAGGGGCACAAGCAAGTGTTACAAGAGTTCCCCTCTCACCCGATGTGATAGCTCCAATTTGCGTTTGGCCACGAGCAGCTACTATTTTCTTAGATTTTTGAAAAGTTGTGACCCCTGTTTCATCAATGTTCCATATTCGAGAAGCATTGAATTTATATTTTGGAGAAATCGTTGATATACTGCAAAGAATGAATTAACGTTAGTCTTATTGAACGACGTCGCTTGACTTAAAGATGTCGCTTCTGGTTCCTTAAAGATAACTGTGGATTTCTGCGCACAAAATTTTGGAACCAGTCAGTACCAGCCATGTTATTTTGATGCCAAGAAGGAGGAATGTTTTCAGCATTAAGTTGCAAACCGCAATGGTAAGCTAGTTTCCTTACTTCTATAGGGAGTAGTCCAAAATATATTTCGGCGCACTTGAGTAGGTAGGGATGGCAGGGAGCGAAAGGCTATTTATAATTTGTACAGAAACCAGATGACAGCTAAAAGAGTCGAGGGGCATGAAATGGAAGCAGCGGTTGGGAAGGGAGTGAGACAGGGTTGTAGCCTGTCCCCGATGTTATTCAATCTGTATATTGAGCAAGCAGTAAAGGAAACAAAAGAAAAATTCGGAGTAGGTATTAAAATCCATGGAGAAGAAATAAAAGCGTTGAGGTTCGCCGATGACATTGTAATTCTGTCAGAGACAGCAAAGGACTTGGAAGAGCAGTTGAACGGAATGGACAGTGTCTTGGAAGGAGGATATAAGATGAACATCAACAAAAGCAAAACGAGGATAATGGAATGTAGTCGAATTAAGTCGGGTGATGCTGAGGGAATTAAATTACGAAATGAGACACTTAAAGTGGTAAAGGAGTTTTGCTATTTGTGGAGAAAAATAACTGATGATGGTCGAAGTACAGAGGATATAAAATGTAGACTGGCAATGGCAAGGAAAGCGTTTCTGAAGACGAGAAATTTGTTAACATCGAGTATATATTCGTCTGTTCATTGTTGGTTATACTGCATTAACTCCCGTGTCAAATGCCCTTGAATTCTGAATCGGAGATAAAATGCGCCGATTCTGTAAAGATAGAGACGCGAGCTGCAATGCGCTCAGCGACGAAAAGAGCTATGGGGAAGAAAATGGGGATGCTTTATTCATTGCAACAAACCCCATTTGTCTACTACGTTCCAGTACGGAGAAAAATATCCTAAATTTGAGTAATGTTTTCGTCCATCACCCTGTCGTTCCCCCTTAATCGCATACTCTCTCTTCAAGACACTATCTGTTTCTTTCAGTTGCTGTTCAAAGTCCTTTGTTGCCTTATACAAAATTACAATGTTATCGGCAAAATCCCAAATTTTTATTTCTTCGCTCTGAATTTCAATTCTCTTTATAAATTTCTCCTTGATTTTCTTTACGGTGTACTCAGCGCTCATACCGGATAACATCGGGGGTAGGTTACAACCCTGTCTGACTTCCTTCTCAACTACTGCTATTCTTTCATGTCCTTCGCTCTTGTAACTGCAGTGTGATTTCTGTATAATTTGTAAAGAACCATTCACCCTGTATTTTATCTGGTCTATCTTCAGAATTTAAGAGTGCGTTCAGTCACCATTGTCAAAAGGTTCTCTAAATCCACAAATGCTATAAACGTAGGTTAGCCTTACTACAATGTATCTTCTAAGATACGTCGTAGGGACATTATTGCCTCACGTGTTCCCACATTTCTAAGGAAGCTAAACTGATCTTTCTCAGGGCCGGCTTTTACGGGATTTTTCATTCTTCCGCAATTAATTCGTGTGTTCTACAATAATTAGTTATTAGTCTCATAGTTCGGTAATAATTATGTCTGTCAGACGAGCAGTCTTTGGAATTGTAATTATTACATTCTTCCGAAATTCTGTTTACACATGTAGAAGAATATGTCACATGACCAAGTCAGCTGTTTTATTATGTCAATATATTCATCATTGAGTACTTCTCGCTCATAAATTAGGCTCTTAAATCTGTTGCGAACTTCAAAACTGTTTTTTCATCTTCTCCTTGGTCTGACCACCCTGCAGAAATCTGTAGACCATCTTATGTTGGTACATGCTTGTCGCTCTACCGTCCTATAAGTATTTACGGTATTCAGAGGCTTTGTCATTAAAGCTATAAGTATTGAGAGTCTGTTGCATGTCTGCGCTGCTTTTCCTATCGATCATTGTTACACCCACCACTAAGCTAAGCAATCGCATTTTGAACGCTTGGACTTCTGTTTCGTCGTGTTTATGAGGAACGCGCTCCAGCCTGTACAAACTTGCTTGTACTGTTATAGTCTTTCAATCTCTTATAAATCACAGTCTGCAATTTTTATCTATTTTATTTTGAATATCAAGTTCTTAAAAACTGAAAGTTTGTGTAATCACGTATATATAAGAAAGTCGCTTTCATCATTAGCATTTTATGTTACTTGTTCCATCAGAAGTTCCGAAGTCACGCAAAAAATGGTTCAAATGGCTCTGAGCACTATGGGACTCAACTGCTGTGGTCATAAGTCCCCTAGAACTTAGAACTACTTAAACCTAACTAACCCAAGGACATCACACACATCCATGCCCGAGGCAGGATTCGAACCTGCGACCGTAGCGGTCGTGCGGTTCCAGACTGTAGCGCCTTTAACCGCTCGGCCACTCCGGCCGGCAATCACGCAGAAATTAAGAAATTGTTGTTATTTGTGGCGAATGTTCTTCCGTGTGCCACACCGCTGTGTGATGTATGGGGGACTGAGACGTCGGTTCAGCATTCGTTAGTAGCTTCGTCGACCTGTTGGACGGCCCTGGCTCATTACCAGCCGACATAATGACCGGCGAGATCGGATCGCTGGCGCCCAGATCTGCCGCAGACAGCTTTTGAAGGTCTTGTCTAGCTTAATAATCACTTCTTTCGTTCCTTTTTTCCGCTCTGTCCGTTTGTGAACGTAATTAAATGGACTTTCTCAGCCTGCATGTAGTACACACATGCCACAGCGGTGACACACGGGAGCGTACTTTTTTGATATTGCTGACGGCAGCTGTAATTTCCTGTCTGCTCTCAAATTGTCAAGTTTCTGAATGGTGTTCAGGGAACTATTATTAATACATATTATGCCGTAATTCGTTGCTCTTCAGACTTGTACGTTTATTTCAACACCAAAATATATTTGTACTTTAACAGTGCTTTCCAGAATAGGACAAACAGTCACTGGCAAATTTTTCAATTAGAACATGATTGACTTCTTATTCTGTCAAGCATTTTACGAACTGACTTAAGTAGACAAATGGTTGTTAAAGGACGTCAAAATACACACAGAGTAGAGATGTTTCGTTACGTACTCCCTATAGGCATATAACTGTCTCCACATATAATATTAAGGAGTGTACAATACATGTTTGATACAGTTATTTTTAATTTTGTTTTTCCTTACAAATTTCTACTTTACCCTTACGATTACGATTATCAGACTCGCCTCTGTGACCACTAACAAACGCTAGCCCGCTGGTTTATCCGGACACGGAAGGAATTCGACAGGCAAAATGGGGTGTGGTGTGATGACTTAAAGTCATGTTTTGTTGAGATCCCCTCGATCAAATCTCACACGTCTTTCTAGTGTTTTTATGGATTTCGGACATTGACACTGTTGATGGAAGCCATGTGTTGAATGAGGATGTTAATTTAGACTGTCCCCTAGGTGCTATTCGAGAAGAGCAGGCAGTATGGTGGTATTAGTATCTATCATCTGCTTTCTCTTTCCACGAGAAAACGACCGAAATGATGAGTACTA
Organism: Schistocerca piceifrons; assembly: GCF_021461385.2. NCBI lineage: Eukaryota > Metazoa > Arthropoda > Insecta > Orthoptera > Acrididae > Schistocerca > Schistocerca piceifrons. The sequence continues at coordinate 590,127,508 of NC_060141.1, forward strand.
GGAGAATCTTGTCTGAGCCATATGACATACTGGAAATGAAGTCCCATGCTTCTTTACAGAGCGTAGGGGAACGTTGCGGGAGACCCGCACCGCCTACTACGCAAGGTCCTAATGGAGGTGGTTTGCCGTTGCCTTCCTCCGACCGTAATGGGTATGAATGATGATGATGAAGAGGACACATCAACACCCAGTCATCTCGGGGGAGGTGAAAATCCCTGACCCCGCTGGGAATCGAACCCGGGACACCGTGCTCGGGAAGCGAGAACGCTACCGCGAGACCAGGAGCGGCGGACGGTGACATATTACTGAACAAAAAACATTTAAAAATCGTAACTGTATTGCACCAGAGGCTGATGTATTGTCTATAAGTCAATGAAGTCTTTCGCGAAGGATTCCTCGAATAAAGGTTCTCGGTTAACTTGCCACGCCAAATCTGGATAAAATCCCAAGCTTTCGATGCCTCCATCATCGTCCTCGCCGAAACCTCTTTCAATCTCGTGATCACTTCCAATCGGCAAAGTATTACTTTAGTGGTGAAGTTTACGAGTAATATGACAAGGCTTTACCAGTACAGTAGCAAGATTTTTATATTTTTTGAGTCCGAGACTTCCGCCCTTTAAGTGTCACCGCCAAAGTAAAACTTCGTCAGCTGTGTATGGTCAAGTGCTAGCAACCGATTTCGACAATTAAAGTAGACAATACAACAGCTTTTAGCGGAATGCAATGGCGTTATTTTAAATTCTCCGAAGTTGTGGAATACTGCTCGCGCGAAACATATTGAACGAAAACTAGTAAGTCTTGCACTGTGACATCTGAGACAAATATGTTAATTAACGGCACAGTATAAGAGAAAAACCACAGTGGGTTTGAGATACATGTCGACCTCAAATGTTCCAGTTTTGTGTCAGATTACGGAATAATGTACTAATGAGTGAGGATTTTTTGAGTTGTGTACTGTCGTGCGACTGTGAGAGCGCATTGCCCTTTATCCCTGGTCTCAACAATGGGCATGGTTTGGCGCTCGCCAGCGTCATGTGAGTGTTGTGCAGGAGTGACTCACTGTAGGGATGCGCATCTAGCACGCCACTCTGGTGTGGACCAAGTTCCATGCATTCAATAACGTTTGTAGCTATCTGACTGGTAGTGGCATATGCTCATTAAAGAAATTAATAGCTGCCACGATGGATGCTTTGTAGAACTGATAAAATAAATAAATTTTTTGTTCCGTATTTGACGACTTACGTGTTCAACCTGTGAGTGTCACAGACTTTCCTCAATTTGGCAACACAGGACCCTACCAATAAAGTTTGTGATCTTCTCCCCTATTATCCTCTGGTTGGATATCAGTTTTCTCCTCCTTCTAGGGTGGAGACCACGTGTGGGCCAGCTCACAGACTTTATTGAGAGGGTCCTGACACATAAATCGTCAAAAACTTAGACTTCATTTATTTTATAAGTTCCACTAAACATCCTTCTTGACAGTTATTAATTTCTTTAATGAGCACGTTCCGCCACCTTAAGGACGTAAAAGAAATCGTACTACTAAATGAACGCGCCTTACCAGAGGCACTCTGCCGGAGACGTGTCCACCAAGCGGTTCACTGTCACGCATACTCCTGCTGGAACGGGCCAAACCAGACCCACTGTTGAGAAAAGAAACAGAGCAGTGTACTCTCGCCCTCCCCCGACAGTACAAAATTCAGAAAATCCACACACGAAAATATATTCAACAAATTTTTTGCAAAACTTTAACGCTTGAGTTGCACATATGTCTTACATGAAACAAACCAGGTTTTACGTACAAACTAAACTGAACTCCGTCCGAACAGAGCATGGAGGTCTAACGGTACCGACCGACCGCTGTGCCATCCTCAGCCGACAGGCGTCACCGGATGCAGATATGGAGAGTCATGTGGATAGCAAACCGCTCTCCAGGCCGTTGTCAGTTTTCGTGACAGGAGCCGCTACTGCATGATCAAGTAGCTCCTCAATTGGCCTCATAAGGACAGAGTGCACCCCGCTTGCTAACAGAGGTCGACAGACCGGACGGTCACCCACCCAAGTGCAAGACGAGCACGACAGCGCTTTTTTTTTTTTTTTTTTTTTTTTTTTTTTTTTTTTTTTTTTTTTTTTTTTTTTTTTTTTTTTTTGACCGTTCGTCGGGTGCAAGTCTTTCGATTTGACGCCTCTTTGGCGACTGGCGCGTCGATGGGGATGAAATGATGATGATAGGACAACACAGCACCCAGTCCCTGAGCGCTGAGCGGAGAAAATCTCCAACCCAGCCGGGAATCGAACCCGGGCCCTTAGGACTGACATTCTGTCGCACTGACCACTCAACTACCAGGGGCGGACACGACAGCGCTTAACTTCGGTGATCTGGCGGGAACCGATGTTACCACTGTGGCAAGGCCGTTGGCGGTTTTATGTACAGTGTATCCATATTTAAAGTTCCAGTTTCAAAATCCTGTACAACGACAACCACTCCTCAGAATGATGTCAAATTTGAACGGCACTTTATTGACGCAGGGGGAAACGTCGTGGAACTGTCGTCAGAATATGCACACCAACAGACGCGCGGCCCACGGCTGTTCCTGAGTTTGAGTCCGGAACGCCCAACCTGACTGTTTCAATGAAGGATCACGCACTGCTGGTAAAGTTCTTGTGCAAGAACGATGACATTGTGCCAATAGCCCTGTAGATGTTACGAAATCTCAACGTTGTGAAAAAAGGCATTGGTCTAATGTCTGTTAAGGGTCTGGACGAAAAGATTGCAGAATTCGCAAAGACGGATCTAATTCAAGTGCAATGCGTCGGAAGGAGGAAAGCAGTTGATCCGATGTATGTTGAAGATGTGGCCACAGCATTCTAGGAACGCAGCCCCAGTTTGGGGGTACGCTGCACTCACACGTGTGCGCCGTCTGCAGCTCATACAGAACAAAGTACTCAGAATCATAAGCAACGCTCCGCGCTACATACGCACCGCGGATCTTCACCGGGAATATCGGCTAGATACCATCTTGCAGGTATTCCAAAAACTCTCCACATGACTGTACAGAAACACGAGACACTCGCGTAACCCGTTTATCCTTTCTCTGGGTAACTACGGCCACAACCATAGATGGAAACATAATAGACCAAAGACACTTTTAGCAAGAAACTTAACATCTATGGTCCATAGCACGCTAACACGACACTACTGGTGAGGCCCTGCAACACAACTACTAATGGCAACCCCAGATGATCGACCGGTCGAAAAACAGGCAATCACATTGACACCCTACTGTACACAGCATGCAGACCAGCCACACACACACCCTACACTGTGAGCTGATCTATGACCGATCGCCCACTAACCTGTGACGGCCGGCCGGGGTGGCCGAGCGGTTCTAGGCGCTACAGTCTGGAACCGGGCGGCCGCCACGGTCGCAGATTCGAATCCTGCCTCGGGCGTGGGTGTGTGTGATGTCCTTAGTTTAGTTAGGTTTAAGTAGTTCTAAGTTCTAGGGGACTCATGACCTCAGAAGTTAAGTCCCATAGTGCTCAGAGCCATTTGAACCAGTCTACGACGACCTTGAATTGTTACAGGGACGCAGCAGTTGAAGCAGGCCCTACAACAAGCTTCCGCAACGACAAAGGTAACGATGCACGATACCTCGCACTAACGTAACCACACCTTGCATGCACTGTCGCAGCTAGCAAGCCGCTACTGCCCTTACTACCCGTCCCACTGTCGCAGAGGTTTTTTTCCCTTGGCGCTTGCCTCGGCACTTTTTTCCCTCTGCCCTTACAAACCGCTACCTTTCGATCGCTTTCGTCCACTTTCTGTCTGCTGAAGGACCATGTCAATGAGTAATCCTACCCAGACGCATGGATAACATCACAGCCCGCATTCTGTGACTCACGATTTGAAAACTACCATATTATACGGAGGTGACAGTAGAACTTTTGGTTTGGTTGCCACGTTGGTGTGGGCATGGAAGGGCCCCATCCTATCAAAACAAAACAAAATCTAGGAATGGTCGAGTGGTGGTGTGTAAATATGCAGGGCACGAGGAATTGCCCAGCCGTTAGTGAAGCCTGCGAGCACGGTGCATAAATTCCTACGGAACACCCTGCACTGCTACCGATACAAAATCGCCCATGTTCAGGAATTGCTTCCTGCTGCCCTGACAGAAAGTCAAACATTCGCTCTGGAATTTCTTGCTCGTATGGGAGTCGACAATAGATGGCCATAGAGCATTCTATGGACAGGCAAAACCCGTTTCCTTCTCCAAGGACATGGAAATAGAGCAGAATCTCAGAATATGGGCAACGAAAAATCCGCACGCTCGTCAATCGGCACCACTTCGTTCTTCAGAGGTGACTTGTGTAGTCAACATTGATGGCAACGTTTACCGTAGGGCCGTATTTTTTGAGGTTATGAATCCTGCGAGTTCCTGCGAGTCCTGCTACCTGTACTGTCACTGGTGAACGCTATGACAGTCTTTTGCACACAGATGTCATTCCAGCCCTTCAACAGCGCGGATACGTCGGTAGTATCATTTTTATGCGAGACGGCGTTTCTCTCCACATTGCTCAGCCAGTGAAAGGGCTGCTGCAGAGACAGTTCGGAAATGCTAGATTTACCAGCCGTCGTTTCCCTACAACCTGGCTGCCCAGATCACCTGATCTTAATCGGTGTGGCTTCTGCTTCTGGCTGTGGGGTTGTCAGAAAGATGTTATGTACAGTGGTCCAATTACGGACGTAGCTGAAGTCACGCATTTCACAACAAATTCTGAACATTGTCCCCGAGACACTCCGAACTGTTACTGAACATGCTGCTTTTGATTTCAGCTTGTGGCAGAAAACGTTGGACAGCATACCGAAGATGTCTTGCGCCAGTCTCACAACAGTTAGAAGGATATGTCATCTTACTTTTTATGCCGTTTTTGGCCCCAGGACAATTTAAAACCGATATCATTTGGATTTTTATGAGAGTTTTGGCCCCAGGACTACTAAAAACCGATTTTTGTGCATTCATGCATATTGGACAGTAGGGATAAACTATAGCCGTCGTACTGCGATTCATTTGTTATTCGTAGCCAACCCCATTTACTTTATAGGCGCTTGTAGTGCCATCTATTGGCAAAATTTTAGTCAAATTTTTTGTGGTTGAATGAAATTTCCCTCTGATCAACAATGTACTGTTCAGATGGTTCAAATGGCTCTGAGCACTATGGGATTTAACATCTGAGGTCATCACCCCTAGACTTAGATCTACTTAAACATAACTAATCTAAGGACGTCACACACATCCAAACCCGAGGCAGGATTCGAACCTGAGACCGTAGTAGCGGCACGGTTCCGGACTGAAGCGCCTAAAACCACTCGGCCACAGCGGCTGGCTGTGCTGTTCAAATTTGACGTCATTCTTCTCTCTTTCTATAGCATTTTAAAACTGGAGTGCATAAAAGAAGGTGTTAGCAGAAGGTATACACAAGTGAAGGGACTAGCACGTGATGAAAAGGAACAGAAGTCTGATAACTCTAAAAATACATGCTCATTTCATTTTTGCGACATAGTTGGAAGACCAGTTCTGATAAAATAGCGGCTGAATTCTGACATTTTGGAAACTATTCTAGTGTGCTTTAATATAAATGCCGGCCGGGGTGGACGAGCGGTTCTAGGCGCTACAGTCTGGAACCACGCGCCCGCTACGGTCGCAGGTTCGAATCCTGCCTCGGGCATGGATGTGTGTGATGTCCTTAGGTTAGTTAGTTTTAAGTAGTTCTAAGTTATATGGGACTGATGACCTCAGAAATTAAGTCCCATAGTGCTCAGAGCCATTTGAACCATTTAATATAAATACACTGCCGGGAAAAAATTAGTACGCCTTGAAAGACGACGTCGGTTGTGGTTTCATCGTCGTCCGCTAACATATAGCGTAGTGGCTTAGCTACCAGTGCGCGATCTGTGTGCACCATGTAATAGTGAATACTCACAGCCAGAAGGCCCAGTGTGCTGCGAAGTTATGAAACTAGCAGGTAACGGTACCACGGAGACGCACTCAGGCTTCCTTCAGACAACTGGGCGAGTTTGAATGGGGTCAAATTGTGGCCTTCAGAATGGGGGGGGGGGGGGGGGGGCGGTGCTTACGGAGAGCTGCCACACAAGCTGGATGTGCAACGATCAGTGGACACGTGAAAATTCTCATACTCGTAGACGAGGTTCTGGACGTCCACGCAACACAGACGCCGTTCAAGATCGTCGTACTGCAACAGATGCAGTGGCAGGTCGTACAACTACCACAGCACAGATAAGAGAGATTGTGAGCCCAGGTGTGTCAACGCGATTTGTTGGAAATTAGTTATTAGCAGTGACAACTCGGGTGGGCATACTACTAGCTCGTCTTCCACTCTCGCCGCAGCATCGACTTGAACGGCCCCGTCAGAGGATCTCTTGGAAGACTGGAGCGCCGTGGTCCACAGCGATGAAAGCAGATTCTGCCCGTACGTAAGTGATGGTCATTTGCTCGTACGACCTAGGCCTGGTGAGCGCTTTCTCACAGAGTGCATTCGTCCAAGACACTCTGGTTCCACTCCAGGCCTTATGATTTGGGGTGCCATAAGATACAACCCTCGTTCAGCATTGGTGTTTCTGGAGCGGACGCCAACCAGATACCCAGTACATACAGAATGTTGATAGACCTATTCTTTCGCCGCTGTAGCGACAGGAAGGTGATGTGTTTTTCCAACAGGATAATGCTCGCCTCCACACTGCTTGTGAAACTCAACAAACTCCCCAAGACGTGCAGCAATTCCCTTGCGAGCACAATCTCCAGACTTGCCTTTAGTCGAGATCATGTGGGATATGATGGGACGAGAAGTGACCTGTGCGACTCGTCAACCAACAACTCCTACACAGTTACGTGAACAGGTCGAGCAGGTGTGGCATAACATATCCCAGAACAATATTCGCCGTCTGTGCGATCGACTGGATGTCAGAGTCAGCGCCTTCATTGCCGCCCGTGGAAGCTGTACTCTGTTCATCATAAGAATAAACGTCTTGTAAATATTACACTATGTATTCTTTCGCGTTTGCTGGAATCTCATTGGATTTCGTTTCACGTGCGGCGGAAGTCAGTCTGTATCGAGTACAGTCACATAATAATGAGGATACCATTTATGCTGTTCATTACGCGCACATCGACAGAGCAATAATGCGGGGCAACAGCACTGTCCAGGCAAAAACCAGCTAACCTACGGTGATGTGAACAGTTGCATTAAAGACGTAAAAAGAGACGATCAGAGACACTATAACTTTGTACGTCTTTTTATTTTATAAACAGAAGGAAATAATGTTAACACTCTGGCGATACGCTTCTTAGGTGATCAGACGGTAAACATAACATGATCTAGAACTTAGCTTACATGGTATTGTAATTGATAACAAGAATGATGAAAATTTCTGACTTTAGAAAGGGTAATGTTTCCGCATGAGCTGTGTGTGGCACAAAATCGCAGTGCTGGGATTCCATCAAGTAGCTGAATATTGAAGCCACTGAAGGTATTACAGTCAGTCACTGGTAATCTCTGAACTCCTTCCATATCGGACTCCCAGGAATACATTTCAGTGCTGCTACGTTGATAACGAGGCCATCAGCAACAGAATCCCAAGCAGGCAAAAAATCCACATTTCCTCCTACTCTTTTATGACGGGCTGTCGTGCATTTGCCATCTTCGGCAGCGACATGTCACAAAGCTTCGTGCATTAGTTCCAATACGTTTAGAGGCTTAAATGTCTTGGTATTTCTCGCGACAAATCCCTTAAATTGGCTCCACATCAATTCTATTGTGTTCAGATTGCTGTGTTAAGGTGAGAACTGTGAAAATGTAGTATTTATACCGTGTGCCCGACGCCGTGATAATTGTTTTACCTGTTTCTACGACGCTTATCACTCTGGCTCATGTCTGACACCGTTTGTCATACATAACAATGGACATATTCAAACAAAGAGTATTTGATTCTTCATATTTTCTCCAAAACATTTAATTATATAATGTTTTCTTGACTTCAACAATCTTTTATAAAAGCCCGCATCTCGTGGTCGTGCGGTAGCGTTCTCGCTTCCCACGCCCGGGTTCCCGGGTTCGATTCCCGGCGGGGTCAGGGATTTTCTCTGCCTCGTGATGGCTGGGTGTTGTGTGCTGTCCTTAGGTTAGTTAGGTTTAAGTAGTTCTAAGTTCTAGGGGACTTATGACCACAGCAGTTGAGTCCCATAGTGCTCAGAGCCATTTGAACCATTTTTTAATAAAATATCGATAATTAAAATTGTGTATTTACAATGAAAACCAAAATTTTGGATGCTATATGTAATTATAAACTAGAAGACGCGCATTTTTCTTGAAAAATTATGCTAAAGAATGAGTTAATTACCATATATTTGATGAATTTCATTTTTAAATGCCGAATAAAAAAATTTGTAGGCTTCGCTGGGTCTTCAACCATCGCCCGGCAGTTCACTCGATTATTATTCTAAAACGTCATCAATTACGTCACACAACCATTTACGGTTTAAAAAATGGTTCAAATGACTCTAAGCACTATGGGACTTAACATCTGAGGTCATCAGTCTCCTAGACTTAGAACTACTTAAACCTAACTAACCTAAGGACATACCACACATCCACGCCCGAGGCAGGATTCGAAACTGCGACCGTAGCAGCAGCGGGGTTCCGGACAGAAGCGCATAGAGCCGCTCGGCCACAGCGGCCGGCTATTTCCGTTATTGTAATTTATATTCAGTACATACTGTCTCTCAATAAACCTCAAAGGTGATTTGTCTCTGAATCTCGTGAAGAACATTAACAACAATTTTTTCTAGCCATTAACGGTGTTCCAGCCACGTGTTTCACTACGAAGCAGGAAGCAGTGTCATCCATTTTAATGGTACGCATGAACATAGATACAATCCGAGCACAAGTAGCGCTTACAGACACTATGACTGCACACGAGTTTTGAAATAAAAATTACGTTGTGAATCAAGAATTACGTTGATGACTGTTAATACATCAGATTGTCTTAAATTTTCATTTACAGTGACATAGTAAACAGATATCTAATACGTAAGTTGGACCTACTTCTAAGAGCGAAACGACACCAATATACGAGAGCTACGGCTACTGACCAATCGTCACGTATGTGTTTGTTTACATCAAATTTATTCTTATGATTGAGAGGCACCCACATGCCTTGCTCATACTGTGGCATCAAGCAGTCAGGCCTGCAAGATGAGTGGTCTGCCAAGCGAGTGGATTCATTCTTATTTATCGAGTAACATGAACTCTAGTACTCACACTTAAGTTACAAGTTATCCTCCTATATGATTAATACGCAACGGAAACACGCATCTGACTATCAGTAATTTACAGAACTCTGACTGTACACTACGCACTGGCAATACCACATTTTCTTTCTTTTTTCATTTAACGGCTTTTGTCAACACGTGGCCACCGCACTGAATATGAATGGCGCACACATTATAAATTTGGGACATTATGACAACATACAATTCGAAGGAAAAGTCCACCAATCTTTTTCTTTTCACTATCCTATTTATTCCGATAAGTTCTCTAACCTAAACACACAAATTCTATAACCTACAACAATATCACATGAGAAATTCCGCCCAGTGGGCATGGCTTTACATTGGTGAATCTCTATATTATGGTCTCGCAATTATTTAACGCTACAGTGCACTTTCTGGATAGGATGGTGGATCTTTTATTATACCTCACACTTCGACTCTCACAATCATCATCACGAAACTTTCCTCCAGACCGAGCGGTACCGAAGGAACAAGCATAACCCAATAATCTTTTGAAACTACCTTGCTACGCTCCCATGCAAACCACACATACCCAAATTACATGACATACATCACACTGCAATAAGAAATATAAAACACTAAATAGTCACAACACTATCACTTTCAGCTTTCCCACTTCAATTAATATTTATCCCAGTTTCACACGACACTGCCCCACTTCGTAATTCTACTTTCCTACTATGAACTCTGGAGATATATGCACGTCTTCCTGTGCAATGCAAGCCAAATGGCGTTGCTGGATAGACGGCCGACTCACCTTGCTTCTCTCTCAGAGTTTGAATCTAGCGTCACACGGAATTATATCACGCAAGGTAATATTAAGAACGTATTCATCACACATGCGAGTCCTCAACTGATACCATGGACGAGTACTTCTCTTTATCTTTTGTCTCATACACAGTTTGAGACTCACACAGTGCTCACCACGTGGAAGTACTCGTCTCTAATTTCAAGTCCTGCACACGCCATTTCTTAAATATTTCAACTTATGGTACACACGCTATTTCTTAAATATTTCAACTTATTGTACACACGCTAGTAATTCAGCTTAACTTAAGCACACGGAAGTATTTCAACTTAATGCTACACGTGGTTTCATTGTGACCGTTGGTCACTTCCGAAGATTCCTACAATCCCATTAATATTACCTGCCCGACATTTAATTCTCCCCACAAAAGTTCCTGAAATAGAGAAATTAATATTTCAAACTACTCTTAAATATTCCACATGCATACCATGTCTCCACTCTTTCGTCATTACAGAGCACAACTAAAACAGGTCTTAACAGCACAAGATCCAGCGGCAGAGTGCTGAAACATGGCCGTTCTTGAGGTTCTCTCCCACCTCTGTCGAAGTGGGGGAGCACCTTTCTACCGCATTGGTCAGCCACATTTCAGGTGCTCAAAGCTCAGGCAAATTTCATCTCTTTGGTCCCACCAAAGGTGGCCAAAGGATCGACTCAAAGATGATCATATATTCACATTCACTATCTGCGGTTAGCAGACGACCATACATTCATTCATTTCACAGATCTCACCAAACTGGATGTAGGGATTTACTTTGTGGGAGTGCACATGTGATCAATTAAATAAATAAATTGTCATTCTTTCCCACACTGGTATCCGGCTTCGCTGTATTAATTGAAATTGAGTTATTTTACAAAAAAAATGTGTTCTTCTGACAAAAATAATGAAGTATGTTGTACCTATTTTCAATGTCTGGCGGTACTGTACCCTTTCATGATGATCAAAGTATACACCACTTACTAATATAAATGTTTCAGTATGGTCAATACCTGGTGCCTCAGAACAGCTTGTGCTGTTGATGTGTAAAAGCAGTCATTGCATGTACTCAATATGCAGTGTTGCAACAATAAAACTTGAGTGAAATTGAAACGTCTAAAAGGGTGTACTATTTTTTTTTCAGCAGTGTGTGAGACTCTCTGGCAGGTTAATCATCCTGAAAGACACTTTCACTATTCTTTTGCGAAGACTGTACTATCTGTGATGCAGATATGTCTTTGCATATTCAGTCTGTTTCCTGCCGGCTCTCAGGCATATTTAATAGATTTAGATTGATATGAAAATTGTAACACCAATAATCGAAGGATTTCTGTATATTTCATTTAAGTTCTCTGCTAATATTGTACACTAGTGTATCTGCATAATCAAGATCCTTGGTTGTGTTAATATGTAGTAATTATGTTAATTATTATGGCGTTCTAAGAAATTAGTTTTAACTGTACCTCCGGTCTTGTATGTAATACTCTGTGAATCTAGTAATTTGTAACAACTTTGTATGTTTTACGGGTCCACAAGTAGGGAAGCTAAATGTAAAACTTGTAGTAAAGCCCGCCGCTAGGGAAGTAGTTTAGGGAGTGTGGAAAAGACACACATGGCGCACAAGACGTTTGATTCCTCTGCGGCAAATGCGATGGTCGGGTTCTGACTGTGAGTGACACTGAGTGGTCAGCGGCAGCCTTGGTCAGCTGTTGTGGCACGAAGAGCTTGCGAGCATGCAAATTAGCCTCGGATGGAATGTCAAGTTGTCTATCGGCCCTGTTTGGTTAAATTTACGACGCCGAGAAGAACTATATTAGGGCTTACATCATGAACCATGGTTGCTGTACCACCAATTTTAAACCCACTGTAATTTGTCACAAGCGCCACCACCTTCAGCAGAACTATTACCTAAATACTTACACCCAATGGACCAGGTATATGCATTGAATAATAACTTTTTGTGGAACTCATTACTTGCGTGTGCACACACGTGATTATCCCCAGTCACCTTCCCAGACAGATCACTTTCCAAGCGAATTAAGTCCGAGTACCTCCCCCCCTCCCCCCATGAACCATAGACCATGCCGTTGGTGGGGAGGCTTGCGTGCCTCTGCGATACAGATAGCCGTACCGTAGGTGCAACCACAACGGAGGGGTATCTGTTGAGAGGCCAGACAAACGTATGGTTCCTGAAGAGGGGCAGCAGCCTTTTCAGTAGTTGCAGTGGCAACAGTCTGGATGATTGACTGATCTGGCCTTGTAAGATTAACCAAAACGGCCTTGCTGTGCTGGTACTGCTAACGGCTGAAAGCAAGGGGAAACTACGGCCGTAATTTTTCCCGAGGGCATGCAGCTTTACTGTATGGATAAATGATAATGGCGTCCTCTTGGGTAAAATATTCCGGAGGTAAAATAGTCCCCCATTCGGATCTCCGGGCGGGGACTACTCAGGAGGACGTCGTTACCAGGAGAAAGAAAACTGGCGTTCTACGGATCGGAGCGTTGAATGTCAGATCCCTTAATCGGGCAGGTAGATTAGAAAATTTAAAAAGGGAAACGGGTAGGTTAAAGTTAGATATAGTGGGAATTAGCGAAGTTCGGTGACAGGAGGAACAACACTTTTGGTCAGGTGACTACAGGGCTATAAATACAAAATCAAATAGGAGTAATGCAGGAGTAGGTTTAATGGCTGGCTCTGAGCACTATGCGACTAAAATTCTGTGGTCATCAGTCGCCTAGATCTTAGAACTAATTAAACCTAACTAACCTAAGGACATCAAACACATCCATGCCCGAGGCAGGATTCGAACCTGCGACCGTAGCAGTCGCGCGGTTCCGGACTCCGCGCCTAGAACTGCTAGACCACCGCGGCCGGCAGGAGTAGGTTTAATAATGAATAAAAAAATAGGAGTTCGGGTAAGCTACTACAAACAACATAGTAAACGCATTATTGTGGCCAAGATAGACACGAAGCCCACGCCTACAACAGTAGTACAAGTTTATATGCCAACTAGCTCTGCAGATGACGAAGAAATTGATGAAATGTATGATGAGATAAAAGAAATTATTCAGGTAGTGAAGGGAGACGAAAATTTAATAGTCATGGGTGATTGGAATTCGAGAGTAGGAAAAGGGAGAGAAGGAAACATAGTAGGTGAATATGGATTGGGGCTAAGTAATGAAAGAGGAAGCCGCCTGGTAAAATTTTGCGCAGAGCATAACTTAATCATAGCTCACACTTGGTTCAAGACTCATGAAAGAAGATGAAATGGGAGATATGATACTGCGTGAAGAATTTGATAGAGCACTGCAAGACCTAAGTCGAAACAAGGCCCCGGGAGTAGACAACATTCCATTAGAACTACTGACAGCCTTGGGAGAGCCAGTCCTGACAAAACTCTGCCATCTGGTGAGCAAAATGTATGAGACAGGCGAAATACCCTCAGACTTCAAGAAGAATACAATAATTCCAATCCCAAAGAAAGCAGGTGTTGACAGATGTGAAAATTACCGAACTGTCAGTTTAATAATTCACGGCTGCAAAATACTAGCGCGAGTTCTGTACAGACGAATGGAAAAACCGGTAGAAGCCGACCTCGGGGAAGATCAGTTTGGATTCCGTAGAAATATGAGAACACGTGAGGCAATACTGACCCTACGACTTATCTTAGAAGCTAGATTAAGAAAAGTCAAACCTACGTTTCTAGCATTTGTAGACTTGGAGAAAGCTTTTGACAATGTTGACTGGAATAATCTCTTTCAAATTCTGAAGGTGGCAGGGGTAAAATACAGGGAGCGAAAGGCTATTTACAATTTGTACAGAAACCAGATGGCAGTTATAAGAATCGAGGGACCTGAAAGGGAAGCAGTGGTTGTAGCCTCTCCCCGATGTTATTCAATCTGTATATTGAGCAAGCAGTAAAGGAAACAAAAGAAAAATTCGGAGTAGGTATTAAAATCCATGGAGAAGAAATAAAAACTTTAAGGTTCGCCGATGACATTGTAATTCTGTCAGAGACAGCAAAGGACTTGGAAGAGCAGTTGAATGGAATGGACAGTGTCTTGAAGGGAGGATATAAGATGAACATCAACAAAAGCAAAACGAGGATAATGGAATGTAGTCGAATTAAGTCGGGTGATGCTGGGAATTAGATTAGGAAATGAGACACTTAAAGTAATAGAGGAGTTTTGCTATTTGGGGAGCAAAGTAACTGATGATGGTCAAAGTAGAGAGGATATAAAATGTAGACTGGCAATGGCAAGGAAAGCGTTTCTGAAGAAGAGAAATTTGTTAACATCGAGTATAGATTTAAATGTCAGGAAGTCGTTTCTGAAAGTATTTGTATGGAGTGTAGCCATGTATGGAAATGAAGCATGGACGATAATAAGTTTGGAGAAGAAGAGAATAGAAGCCTTTGAAATGTGGTGCTACAGAAGAATGCTGAAGATTAGATGAGTAGATCACGTAACTAATGAGGAAGTATTGAATAGGATTGGGGAGAAGAGGAGTTTGTGGCACAACTTGACAAGAAGAAGGGATCGGTTGGTAGGACATGTTCTGAGGCATCAAGGGATCACCAATTTAGTATTGGAGGGCAGCGTGGAGCGTAAAAATCGTAGAGGGAGACCAAGAGATGGATACACTAAGCAGATTCAGAAGGATGTAAGCTGCAGTACGTATAGGGAGATGAAGAAGCTTGCACAGGATAGAGTAGCATGGAGAGCTGCATCAAACCAGTCTCAGAACTGAAGACCACAACAACAACAACAACAACCCTGTTTTAATGAAACTGACAGTTTTGGCAGTAAAAAATTTTGCAATTTTTATTAACTTTGTGGAGTGTGAAGTTTGCTTAGATTTTCTTTACAGTATTAAATGATACACTACACATAATTTTTCATCTTAAAATTTACGGAAGTGTGTTAATAAAGAAAAGTTTACATTAAGTGAGAACCTACCATTAAAATAGTCAGTGACAACTTTACATTAAGTGCGAAGCTACCATTAAAACAGCCTGTGAATAAATGCTATAAAAAGACAGCAGAGTTATTTGCTTTGAACAGGTTTGTAAAATTTTAATTGTTTTAAAGTAGTTTATCACGTGGGCAACTCATTCTCAAAGCCAGTTTGACTTGGAGTCCAATGAGAGACTAGTTGCTAGATCCCCTTATCAACTACTGAACTAATTTTGGATTATTCATTATACTTAAAGTTGTTACTAGACGTATTTGCCATTCTCCTAATTTTGTGAGTTACCGTTTACTATTGATGATGGTTCTTCAAACCATACCAGTTTAAGGGATCCCATAAGCTACTAAACTTATGTGATAAATGAAAGTAAAGGCTCTTTCTGAGCAAGAATAATAACGAATACAATCACTTACTCTGCACCATAACTTTTCTTATAACTAATAACTGTACTGCCCATTTGTGTAGAGTAGTTTCAGGTGCAAATTTCTGGAGTCCATGGTAATGAGTACTGTTCCAGAAGCATTACCTTTTTTTGGTGATAATTAATATATATAGTAAGAGTTCATGCCATTCCCAGTCAGACCATGTTAATAGGTTCCTATCTCTTCCTGCATTTGTTCATTATACGACATAGTAGTTTTTGCGATTACGAAGTTATAGTTCGATTCCTTGTCATTGGGTACTGTCACGGTCAGACAAAATCCTTCAGAGAAGGTTAACATTGTCGGCGATTGCCAATTTGGTAAGGGCTTGTAGTGTTACAAAACAATGACAGACAAACAATAAAACAGGGGCTTTTTTAAGGTAGTGTTACAGAATGATGCTGAAGTCTATAGGAGTTGATCGGGTAAGTAATGAAGAGATACTGAACTTGAGAGAAAAGATCTTTGCTGCACAAGCTAATTCAAAGAACTGAGAGGTTAACAGGTGATGTGTGAATCATTAAGCGATGGTTTATTCGATAATTAAGGAAAGTCGGGCGAAAGAGGTGGTGAAAGTCATAGAATCATAGAACGAGGTCTACGCTTAAATGTAGTAAGCAGGTTCAATGTACGTCGGTTGCTGTAATTGTGCAGAGATGAAGAGACTTGCACAGCACATGCCATCAAAGAGAACTGCATCAGTTCTATCTTCCGAACACATCAACAATTATGTCACGATACTCTAATAGCAGTTTTCGAAAGAAAAGAGACTGCTACCCTGCTGTCTTGTGTCAAAGACTCAGTGACACAGAAGATTTGAAAGCTGTACTTGGAAACAACTGGGGAGCCTAGCCTTGCTTATTAGACAGGGCCGGTTTAGAGCTCAAACGACACAAGCCGCTGCTTGAGACGCCAGGCTGAGAGGGGCACCGGGGTGCCCAGGAACAGGATTTGTGTACAGCGTGTACCACAATTAGCGAAAACTGACACGGGTGAAATTTAACGACGGAAAAGGGGATCGTGGGTGCCAAGTGATATGTGGCTTGTGTGGACGAATATTCTCGACGGGTCCTAGTATTATACACTGAAGTGTCAAAGAAACTGGTATAGGCATGCGTATTCAAATACATAGATACGTAAACAGGCTGCGATCGGCAACGCCTGTATAAGACAACAAATGTTTGACGCAGTTATTAGATCTGTTACTGCTGCTGCAATGGCGGGTTACCAAGATCTAAGTGAGTTTTAACGTGGTGTTACAGTCGGCGCACGAGTGATGGGACACAGCATCGCCGAGGTACGATGAAGTGGGGATTTTCCATTGTGACCATTTTACGAGTGTACCGTGAATATCAGTAATCCGCTAAAACATCAAATCTCCGACATAGCTGCGGCCGGAAAAAAACCCTGTAAGAAAGGGACCAACGACGACTGAAGAGAATCGTTCCACGTGACAGAACTGCAACGCTTCCGCAAATTGCTGCAGATTTCAATGCTGGGCCATCAGAAAGTGTCAGTGTGTAAACTATTCAACGAAACATCATCGATGTGTGCGTTCGGAGACGAAGGACCTCTCGTGTACCCTTGATGACTGCACGTCACAAAGCTATACGCCTCGCCTGGACCCGTCAACACCGACATTGGACTGTTGGCGCCTGGAAACGTGTTGCCTGGTTGGACGAATCTCTTTTAGAATTGTGTCGAGCGTATTGGACGTGTACGGTTGTGGAGACTCAGCCTTTCTCGGCGTATTCCACTGATGAATTCTTCTCGTGTTATCAGCCGAGTGGTGGCGTCGTCTTGTCGCAACGTTTCAATGAGTTCCATACCCATCATCTTCTGGCCAGAAGATGGTGGGTACGAAACTCACTGAAACGTTGCGACAAGACGACGCCATCACTCGGCTGATAACACGAGAAGAATTCATCAATCTCATGAGTAAATAGACCCTGCATGTCGGCAGGGGACTGTCCAAACTGTTGGAGGGTCTGTAATGGTGTAGAGGGTGTGCGTATCTGAAACGTCTAGATACGATTTTGACAGTTGACACGTACGCAAGATCCTGTCTGATCACCTGCATCCGTTCATGTCCATTGTGCATTCCGACGGACTTGGGCAATTCCAGAAGACAATTCCACACCCCACACGTCCAGAATTGCTACACGGTGGCACCAGGAACATTCTTCAGAGTTTAAACGGTCCTGGTGGTCACCAGACACTCCAGAAATGAACATTATTGAGCATACCTGGAACGCCTTGCACCGTGGTAGTCAGAAGAGATCTCGACCCCTCGTACTCGTACGGATTTATGGACAGCCCTGCGGGATTCGTGGTGTCAATTCCCTCCAGCACTACTTCAGACAATAGACGAATCCATGCCACGTCATGTAGCGGCAGTTCTGCTTGCTCGCAGGGGCGCTACACGATATTAGTCAGGTGTTACAGTTTCTTTGGCTCTGCAGTGTATATAGTAGAACATGCAGCAGCTGCAATTTTGCGACATATCGAATTATATACAGTTAAGTGACAAGCAAATATGGGACATTGTGAAAAGGTGTTCACGGTAACTGCTCCATCCTTAAGTAATTAATATTACCAGTTGACAAGTATGTTTCATCTGCATGTAACACAAATTAAGAGATATTTTTCTCTTATATTTTGCTCGTAGTGTTCACGAGATCTGTGGAGGTTGTCGTAGAACGTAGTTTTCTCCAGTAGCAGATTTTAAAACTTTTTTTTTCTTTTCTTGCCCTTAAATGTGTATTGGATTGTTCGAATAATGAATCAGGGGCTTTGCAGCCAAATGCGAGACATCTTCAGATCGATACCATGTAATTTGTGGAATTACCTGACTAAGACATGGAAATACGATATTAAAGTGCTGGCGTTGTTCAGAAGTACAATCCAATGTTCCATCAGACATGCAAGCGACTTTCAGTTAAATTGTCTCACCTGTACGGGAATATACAGAATGGATGTACGAGTGCAAGTTCTAGATACATGTTAGACGACATGTGGAATTTTGGGTCTGGCCGTGAAGTTTGCTCGAATAGCCTAATGGTACGGCGACCGGTCGGAATATGCGGGAACTCCGCGTTCGAGTCCCAGTCCGGCACAAATTTTCATTGTCATTTCATTATACAGGAGATGGTTGTTCACATCCGAAACTGCGAAGACATTTAATTTAAGAGGAGGAAATGATATGAGGCTTGAGCTTTGTGCAATTCTACGTGTATTCCATCGGTCATGCATCGAGTGAACAAGAAGTACAGTACGTTAGGGTAAGAGTGATACCCGTTCGTGACGGTCACTATGGACAGTAAAGCGAGGTCTTTAAACAATTTTGCTGAAAAAATTGTACCGGGAGGGCGCTTTATGAAGGGGACCGCCTCTGCCATTACAAGTGCTCGTCATGTTACGAAGCAAGATTGGACTACGTGAGAGGTCACTCGCATACAAACACTTCTTCTGTTCCGTTCTTCGCGTGTTCGCATCTGGAAGATCTCAGACACCCAGACTGCAATTTCCAAGTACAAAAATGTTCCGTTCTATATGCCGCAGTTTACACGGATAGCAGTGTAAAATCGCGATCGTCCTTTTAGGTCTGTGTGCAGACTAGCTGTTACGCATAAATGGACTCGTGGGTTGTTCGTCCATGTAAATGTAGAACCTGTTTCGTATTGGTATGCACTTTCTGGAGAATCACATTTCAGCAGGTGTAACCCCCCAGTACTTTTGTCTGAACTTTCGTATTTTATGTTCAGTTTAGCTCTTTTTACTCTCACATTCGAAGGCGACGGAGGAGCATTCCGTGAGCAATAGGCTGCCAGCAGCAGGCGTTACGTGTAAGGCCGAGCTTCGCGCACACGGCTGCCGCCGCAGACGAGCCCCAATAAAACGAAGGCGATCTTAAATCACGCGCGAGGCGATGACTGCCGCGGCGGCAGCGGCGCGGGCGAGCGAGCTTCGAGAATTATTGCCATATGATAATTCCCGGTGTAACGGCGCCTTGTAAAGCAGCCCGGCTCGCGCACATGCATACGCGCGCGAGACACGACACGCACGGAGGCAGCAGAAGCTGCGTGTGAGCCGGTGTGCGTCTGCGAGACGGCAGGCCCATCATGCGGCGAAGAGGTGAGGGCGGCCGGCGCATTTACAAGCAGCGGGGGCGATCGTGCGTCACGGACAGGCACCCCGTGGCCTTCGGACCGTCCGTCATGGAAAAGGGGTGGGGGGAGGTTGAGGAGAGGCGGAGGGGGACGGCCTTCCAGAGCCACGGTGGTCTCCCGCGGCGAGTTTTGGACAGCCCAGCGTCCCCTCTCCCCGAAAATGAATGTCGACACGCTGGAAATCAAGATAGCACGGCCGCTTCTTCGTAAATACTTGCAACCGTTTCCACGTAATCCTCCCCTAGCCGGCGCCGTGTCCGCGGGGCTGCAGCAGCCACCACCGTGTCACGGAGAGCCGGAGGGCTGTCGTCCTTTGTCGCCGCAGAATGGACCGGAGATGTTGGGGACTATTTGTGAGGGGATTTTCTTCCGCAGTGACAGTTTATTTTTCTTGTACTGCGGCAACTGGGAGGGAGGGGACGCGCGCGCATTGTACGCCCTTGCACCGGCTGGAGGCTCCTAGCCTCCGGCGAGCGGCGCGGCTGTGCGGAACCAATGCTCGCAGAAAAGACACCGCCGTCGTACGGATGGCGGCGGCTGCGAGGACACTGTGCTCTACTGCGCGGCGACCAGCTACGTAGAGGAAAAAAGAATCTTCTCAACAGCTTCAGCTGTAAAATGAAAACCGCTCCAAGGAACGTAAAGTGCGGTACCTGTACGGGCGCCGAGATCCCAGACTCGCTGCTAGAGAGATATGGGCGGCCTCCAAGTGACGACAGAGCGAGCACCCGCACGCGTTGATCGTCCACTGCACTCGCAAGGAGAACACGGCTAGTGCCTAGAGATTCATACTTGGGAACTAGTTCACTGCTGATCGTTCTTTTTTGGGAACCGTTCATTTTTACTCGTTCACCGTTCATTTGTGCTTGGTAAATGGCTCTTATGAAAAACTGAAAACTAGTAGTGTAGGTGACTGAAGGATGGAGGGCACCAAGAGGGGACACTTGCCTCCCCCCTGGAGTATAGAGTTTTTATTCATTACAGAATTCTTACACACTTTTAGAAGTAATTTCTGAGATTCTGCAGAACCTCTCGTTTAGCCATCTGTAGCGTTGTGTGGCTGATCGCAGGGAAATAATATAGGGTGGCTCACGGAAAACCGGCCCCGAGTACAGACTGCTCGCCAATTACGGACGATGTGTTGCCCGTTACGAGCAGATATAACAAACAGACAAACATGTAATAACTAGGCAGTGAAGAAATAACAAGCTAACGCATGCAACAATTGCGAAACAATCGATGTCAATGTGTAGAGAGATGGAGAAGAGAACATGAAAATCTCATGCCACGCGCATGGGCTATGGCTCATGTACTCTTGTAAACCTTTTAGTGGCTGTTTCCTAACGTAATACACCACAAGTTTCTTGTATAAAATTCTTCGTTTCGGATTCCACTACATAGCTACGCTACGTTGTAAACAATAATCGTTTATACCCTATATATACTTCACGTTACCTCTGAGTTCGTAGGCGAAATAGAGACTTTATGGAAGCATAAAATAAAATGTGGTTTTCTCATCATACTTGCGTCACACGCTTAGTAAAAATTAGGTTTCTATGTTGCATTATTAAAGTTAATGCAGCAATAATAATAATAATTAAATTCACAGTAATAAAGTTTTTGGTTTGAAAGCTTCTTCTGAACAAATGTTTTTGAGATAATAAGTAAATACGATTTTATGGCAATTTAAGTCTTTTCAAATGAAGAGGCACCGCTTTTCCTACTGAGCCAAAATGACCCACAACCCACTTTTTTTCCAAAGAAACCAAACTAGCAGGTAATGCAAATTGGAAACAACCAAACTTAAGAATAATTAGAGCCTTCCTAAATGTAATGTTTTGTACATGAAAGATACACGAAAATCGTTTTATATGAATTTCTTACACTAAAAATTAAGCAAATTATTGAAAGTTAGGTTCTAAATCAAGTCGATGAAACCAAAAAAATATGAATAACAAAAAAAAATTTGTTTTAAGTATGTCTTCTGTTGTTCATCGATACAATGAAGTGAGCTGATATGCCCTTTTGTTACCTGAAAAGACGTACCTATTACATACAACGTAATTTTTATGTAATTTACGTAACTATAAATTACTTTTTGATTACCGGTCGTGGACGCTGAATAGCCAGAGCCAAGTGCAAGAACAGTTTGGAACACACGTAAAATGGGCGAGCGCTGTAAACGAAACGAACAACTGGATACTGAACTAACTAGGGGCAGTCGGCAGTGGATCTGAGACAGGCGGTCATGCGAAGAACGACGGGTGCGACCGAGGGAGACCGAGACTGAGACGAGCACGTGACCGAGGCTGGAACGAGAACTGCCGAAGTGGCCGCCGCAACCGAAGTGAACTAGTGAACTATGAACCGATCGTTCCTCGTTCCCGGGAACTATAAGTAGACCGCCGCGACCGAAGTGAACTATGAAACGATCGTTCCTCGTTCCCGGGAACTATAAGTAAACCGCCGCGACCGAAGTGAACCATGAACCGATCGTTCCTTGGAATTCGTTCCTCGGTCCTTTCGTTCATCTTGGTGAACCGTTCCTTTGCACCCGTTCGTTCGCGAACTACCCATCTCTACTAGTGCCATAAACCGATTTCCCAAAAACTTCTCTCAGTGGCAGAGCGGTCAAAGTAAGCGGACAACGCCGCGTGGGATAGCCGCGTGGTCTAGGCGCCTTGCATGGTTGGCCCTGCTTCCCCGGTAGGATGTTCGAGTCCTTCCTCGGGCATGGGTACGTGTGTTGTCCTTAGCGTAAGTTAGGTTAAGATAGATTAAGTATCATGTAAGGCTAGGGACCGATGACCTCAGCAGTTTGGTCCCACCCTAAGCGAACAACTGTCTCGGCTTATCCGCAGATATTCGACCAAAAAAAAAAAAAAAAAAATGGCTCTGAGCACTATGGGACTTAACATCTGGGGTCATCAGTCCCCAAGAACTTAGAACTACTTAAACCTAACTAACCTAAGGACATCACACACATCCATGCACGATGCAGGATTCGAACCTGCGATCGCAGCGGTCGCGCTGTTCCAGACTGTAGCGCCTAGAACCGCTCGGCCACAGCTGCCGGCAAATATTCGACCATTCCTGAAAAAACAACGGTGAAAGCTATCGACGCAATTTTAGGTGCCCTTTTATCGCACTGTAAATACAACTGAAGCGTTTCCGCTTTGGTTAGCGCCGTGGCTTTACCGTTTTGCTCCCCGTTTTCGAAATCCGATTATTATTATTATGTTATTTTATTCTTTTGTATTTTCCAATCCGTAGTAAGTTACTATACGAATGCTTCTTATCAGTTAAGAGGTACAACGGGATTATATTAATTGTAAATTACAGCTGGGTTTCGCAATAAGTGCCATACCTTTACTGCCTGGTCGCTTTGGGAACTCGCTCGAGAATGATGTGTTTCCGTTACTCATTCCCTCAATAGGACAAAACTAGGTGGGCAGGTTATAATCAAGCGAATACAAGAGCCTCCCTGCAGGGTCTAACAACCATACCACAACAAAGGTCAAAATTTAATAATGATTGTGGTGTTGCTCACGCTGCTAAATACTGCATTTTCGGGCAACGACAAAGTTATTATGTGGCAGGTGTCATTAGAGCACAGTTAATAAAGTCATTTCATGTAATAATGAATAAACTAGGCACTCATCTTTCCGTGTTTCCCACGCTGGTCTCGTTGTAAAATGATGGCTCAATCGTCGAATATCTAGGTGGTGATGATTCCAAGCTCGGGTGCAAAGAGACCTTGGTTTTATTCTGCTATATTCAAAAGTTTTATAATTGTGTTTCATAAACCATTCTTGAAGACTGAACCTTTGAAAGTTAGCACAATGGTGATGTAAAAAAGTAATCGGCACTCCGAATTTGAGTGACACTTCCTTTTTATTGCTTTTGCTGCAATATCACGTAACACATAAAACATCACTTCACAATACAAAACATACTTGAAAACATCTTCCTACTGTTAAAGTTCACATTTTATAAGCTGTCTACAATTTGCGTCTTTCCAACATGACGTCCAAGATTTGACTTTCTCAAGGTCCGACTCTCTAACAAAACTAATAATCGCTTTCGCGCCCAAAAATCAAGAGTTACAAGTACGTCAAAGACCATAGTAACAAAAGAAAGTATACATATAAGAACAATATCATTGCAATATAAACATATCGATGTATCAAAATACCTCTACATTAATGAAATCAAATCTGAATGTTGTCTCAGAAATACGTCAACTACTTTACAGAAACACAGTAGAATATCGCTGGTATCGAGAGGTTCAGGTGACGTGCCGTAATGGTTGCGTAATTCAAGTACCATTACAAGGTTCAAAAAAATGGCTCTAATCACTATGGGACTTAACGGCTGAGGTCATCAGTCCCCTAGACTTAAAACTGCTTCAACCTAATTAACCTAAGGACATAACACACATCCATGCCCGAGGCAGGATTCGAGCCTGCGACCGTAGCAACAGCGCGGTTCCGGACTGAAGCGCCTAGAGCCGCTCGGCCACAGCGGCCGGCCTCCTTGCAGGCTACGGGAACAAACGGGTATACTTACTGGCTAACAGAAACCCACTTCTCATGAATATGTACGCAATACCATCAATATTGTTGACAAGGCACAATACAGGTATTTCTCAGAAAAACAATTAAAAATGTTTCTCATTCATTTATTGTTTTACATATTCGTGTAGTACTCTTCTGTAGATCGGTAGATAAATGAAAAAAATAAAACAATAAAAATAATAATCAGGTTTCGAGCACG
This sequence comes from Schistocerca piceifrons, assembly GCF_021461385.2. Classification (NCBI taxonomy): domain Eukaryota; kingdom Metazoa; phylum Arthropoda; class Insecta; order Orthoptera; family Acrididae; genus Schistocerca; species Schistocerca piceifrons. The sequence goes on from NC_060141.1 coordinate 590,152,000, forward strand.
GGCCGTAAAACTGTGCCACCTCTTTGACTGAAAGGATTACGTGCTAAAAGGCACATTAAAAAGCTTGAAATGTTTGACGACAATTTTCTCAGAAACAATCTAGCCTCTATCGATAAGCCGTATTCGCTTATTTTGACCTCTCTTCCACTGAGCGAAGATCTTCGGAAATCGGGGTATGAAACTTGCCGTGTTCTCTTCCTGAGTCGTGCAGAAAACAGGGAAACGGAGGCTTCAAGAAAAGAGCAAAAGGGTGTACTGGTTTTCCTGACAACACAAGGAGTTCGGGAAACGGAAATTCATCGAAGATTGGCACAAGAGCGAATGAGGGAGCGAAGGATGCCGTTGGCCAATGGTGCACGACCTGGACCGCCACATAGTATCACCGATGCCATTATCCAGCAGGTGGATACCCTCATTATTCAAGACCGGCGAGTCACGGTAGCAGGCATTGCCGCGAGGTCGGATTCAGCGCTGGAACACCAACTTACATGCATTGCTCTCCTTGCACTTGAGCAATTCCTCGATGAATTTCCGTCCCACCCACTCCTTCCATATTTCACTGTTTTCAGCACGACTGAATGCGTGCTTGTGCTCGAGCTCGCTCTGTTGCCACGTGGGTGTGCGACACTGTCCCTGTAGCGGTGAGTTTCCGACTTCAGCTCTCATACGGATACCGCACCTTCTTCCGCAGGCAATAACACTACGAAATTTGTAGCGCTTTTAGTTTTACAGCCTCCAGCATGTTTCACTTTGAACGCAACGTATACAGCTTGTAAGTTACACTTTCCTTTCCAAATATGCGTAGAACCTCCTTATTCCTTACCTTATCAGTCCACCCAATTATCAACATTCGTCTGTAGCACCACTTCTAAAATGCTTCGATTCTCTTCTGTTCGATTTTCCCACAGTCTATCTTTAACTACCATACAATGCTGTGCTCCAAACGTACATTCTCAGAAATGTCTGCCTCAAACTTCTCATGGCCAGCCAGGAATGCACTTTTTGCCAGTACTATAGTTCAATTGTTTTATCTCGGCGGCTCGCGCATGCCCGCCCAGACGCTGGAGATTGCTGCGTTGCCAGTTGCACACGACGCACGCGCCAATAGAAGCAGCGCCATAGTATAGCATAGTTCGCAAGCTTACGTGTAGGGGGGAGCGCGCAGTTCATGAAGTAAAGCCACCACGGCCGCATTAACCCTTTCGCTGCTACAAAGACGTGCTCCCTGCATTCCGCGCTGTGGGCGATTTTGTCACTGCACTGCTCGCCTGTGCAGACACATTGTGTTCCGACTGCTTTGACACTCTTTATCATTCGATTCCACAAAAACTATTTGGCTCAAAAATTAGATTTATACCTATCTTCTTGACTGATACCTTCCCCCCATAAATGACTTAATTTTGTTTCGATGTTCAACGCAGTTATTATGCAGCATTAAATATAGTAAACCTTTGCACGAAATTTTGAAGAGTTTGCAGAGGTCCATAGAGTATAGTTTCCGTATGGTCGATTTTAGTTGCCACAATGTTGAGAATGAAATGTGGACAAGATACCTATATATTTCATTTAATTTAAGTACCACATAAGTGTCGTATGTAATATTGAGAAATATTCCACCTTTCGCGACTGTAACAAAAGTTTTACTTACACTGGGCACGTTTGGCTTTATTTTAAAGCACTTCAATCAATCAAAAGGAAGTACACAAAATACATTAAACAAAACTGTGGACTTACAAAAACATTAGGACTTGAATATACCGTCTGTCAGCGAAGTGCTCAGAGCTATGTCAAATATAATTTTGTGTGTGGCACACATAAACAGTATTTATTTGCTAAAACACTGATGAGCCAATACAAACGTTGAAAATTGTGCTACCGCAACACGAAACTATGAAAGGTGACTTGGCAATGGAGGACACAAAATACAGTCCTCTTATGATGCTTGGAAAGAGAGAAACGCGTCTGGTCTAAATAAGTCGCTTATTACAGTTGCAGAAGAGGGATATATTTCAATACCATTGGTAAAACTGCGACTGTGGAACAAAAACAAGAAATAGAACATGAATACCATTGTGTATGTGCCATACCTTTCACCGATGGAAGTGCTTTAAAATAAAGCCAAACGCGCCGTGTGTATATAAAGCTTTTATTACAGTCGCGTAAGACGGAATATTTCTCAATATTACATACGACACCTATGTGGTACTTAAATGAGATATTGTTATACAGTAAATATTATATGAAATTTAGGTATCTTGTCCACATTTCATTCTCAACATTGTGGCAACTAAAATCGACCATACGGAAAGTATACGCTATGGACTTTTACCTCTGCAAACTCTTCAAAATTTCGTGCAATGGTTTACTACATTTAATGCTGCACGTCAAAACAAAATTAAGTCATTTATGGGGGGAAGGTATCAGGCAAGAAGACGTGTAAAAATCAAATTTTTTGGCCAAATAGTTTTTGTGAAATCGAATGATAAGTGTGTCAAAGCAGTGGGAACACCATGTGTCTGCACAGGCGAGAAGTGCAGTGATGACAAAATCGTGCACAGCACGGAATGCGGGGAGCATATGTCTGCAGCAGCGAAAAAGTTAATGAAGAGGCAAAGCACTAGAAATTTCATTCAAACGAATAAAATTCGTGAAGTAAGGCACTCCAATATTGTTTTTAAGTAAAGAAAGTATTAAGCACCACACAAGTTTTGAACTCACAACCTTTCACTTAGCAGCCCAACACCTTAACCGTTCCACTACCTCAGCTCATCGAACAGTGTAACTCCATAACGACTCTACCTCACACAACTACTTATAAACACTGTTGATATGGCTATGAATTACTCACACTTCATCGAAGTACAATAGGAAATAAACAATTACCACTGTTCTTTATTGCGAAAAAGCAGTTCGTGAGATTGAAACAAACACCTTTCCTTGCTATCGCCTGAATTAGGAGTCTTATTGCTTGTTTGGTTTAATTAATTAATAGAATATGAAGCAATTGGTGTAAAGAATGCTTTTTCCAAACTTTCTGTACAAGAAAGTCTGCTATCAAGATATTGCTTTTGTTCTATTACTTTATTTATGACTGAACGTTTCTAAAACTGAAGACACTCGTCTGTGCTCTGCACTGCTATCGAGATCTGGCAACGTCGTTCTCTGTTCATTTGCTGACTGTGTTTTGTGACGTCAGATGCGCAGAACGAACCTAAACTCGGCCGCCAAGATATTTGATGCGCACTTTAGTCGCTTTTGATGTCCTCCTTGTTCAGACCGTCACGGTTTTGTTGCTGCCTAGGTAGCAGAGTTCCTTCAATTCTACTTCATGACAAACAGTCCTGAGATAAAGTTTCTCGCTGTTTTCTTTTCCGCTTCTTCTCATTAATTGCGTCTTGCTTCGATTTACTATATATCCGTATTCTGTACACATTAGACTGTTCATTCCATTCTGCAGTTTCTGTAATTCTTCTCGTCTTTCACTGTCATCAGCGAATCTCATCACTGATATCCTGTCTCCTTGAATTTTAATTCCACTCTTGATCTTTTATTTCCATCATTGCTTCTTCGGTGCACAGATTAAAAAGTAGGAGCGAAAGACTGCATCCCCGTCTTAAATCGTTTTTAATCCGAGCACTTCGTTCTTCATCTCCCAATCTTATTACTCCCTCTCGGCTGTTGTATGTGTTTTATATTACCGCTCTCTTCCTTCAGCTTCCCTCAATTTTACTAAGAATTCCGAACATCTTGCACCGTTTTACACTGCAGAACGCTTTTTCCTGGTCGAAAAATCGTATAAACCTGTCTTAATTTTTCTTTTGTCTAGTTTTCATGGTTAAACGCAAAATCAGAACTGCCTCTCTGGTGCCTTTACCTTCTTAAAGCAAAACTGATCGTCATTTAACACGTCCTCAATTTTCATTTTCATTCTTCTGTATATTATTCTTGTTAGCGACATGGATGCATGAGCTGTTCAGCTGACCGTGCGATAATTCTCGCACCTGTCAGCTCTTGCAGTCTTCGGAATTGAATGGATCGTATTTTTCCGAAAGTCAGATGATAAGTCGTCCGACTCATACATTTTTCAAAGCAACGTGAATACTCGCTTTGTTGCCTCTTCCCCCAATGATTTTAGAAATTGTGGTGGATTGTTATCTATCCCTTCTGCCTTATTTGATCGTAAGTCCTCCAAAGCTCTCTTGAACTCTGATTCTAATACTGGATCCTCCATCTCTTCTAAATCGACTCCTGTTCAGACAAATCTTCCTCCTCAAGTACTCTTTCCACATATCCACTCTTTCCTGTGCATTTAACAGTGAAATTCCCGATGCACTCTTAATGCTACCACCCTTGCTTTTAATTTCACCGAAGGTTCTTTTGACTTTCCTATATGTTGAGTCAGTCTTTCCGACAACCATTTCTTTTTGGTTTTCTTCACCTTTTCATGCAGCGATTTCCTCCTAGCTTCCCAGCACTTCCTATTTACTTCATTCCGTGGACATTTTCGTACTTCATTCTTTCCTCGATCAGCTGAGGTATTTTTTCTGTTGCAGATAGTTTCTTCGCAGTTACCTTCTTTGTACCTTTTTTCCCTTTCCAGTTTCTGTGATTACCCTTGTTAGAGATGTCCATTCAACTTCAACTGTACTGCCTACGGAGCTATTCCTTATTGCTGTGTCTATAGCCTTAGAGAACTTCAAGTGTATCCCGTCATTCCTCAGTACTTCCGTATTCCACTTCTTTGCATATTGATCCTTCCTAACTAATCTCTTAAACTTCAGCCTACTCTTCATCACCAATACAAAGTCATCTGAGTCGATATGTGGTCCTGGGTACACCTCACAATCCAGTATCTGGTTTTGGAATCTCTGTGTGCTCATGACGTAATCTAATGAAAAGTTTCCGTATCACCCGGCCTTTTTCAAGTATACCTCCTCCTCTTGAGAGTCTTCAACACAGTATTCGCTCTTACAAGCTGTGTCCTGCATCTTTTCTATACTGACTCGAGTTTATTCTTCTATTACATCAGACAACTCTTCCACCTCATAAACGTCTTCAATGTACGCTTTACCATTTATCTGCCCTCTTCTCTGCATTTAACAGTGGAATTACCATAGCATTCTTAATATTGCCACCCTTGCTCTTAATTTCACCGAAGGTTGTTTTTTACTTTTCCGTATGCTGAGTCAGTGATTCAGACAAGCTTTACATTTTCGATTTCTTCGCATATTTCGTGCACCTGCCTCGAATTAGCTTCCCTGCATTTCCTATTTCGTGCCTAAGCGACTTGTAATTCTGTATTCCTGAGTTCGCCTGAACATTTTGTACTTGGTTCTTTCATCGATCAACTGAAGTATTTCTTGTGATACCTATGGTTTCTTCGCAGCTAACTTCTTTGTAGCTGTTTTTCTTTCCAGCTTCTGTGATTGCCCTTTTTAGAAATGTCCGTTCCTATTCAACTGAGCTATTCCTTTTCGCAGTTTCTATAGCCTTGGAGAACTTTAGGTCTATCTCTTCGTCAATCCTTAGTACTTCCGCACCTCACTTCTTTGTACATTGATTCTTCCTGGCTAGTCTCCTAAACTTGAGGCTAATCTTTATCTCTATCAGATTTTGATCTGAGTTTATATCTGCTCCATGGTACGCCTTATAATCCAGTATCTGATATCGGAATCTCTGCCTAACCATGATGTAATCTAATTGAAATCTTTCCGTATCTCTCGCACACCCCTTGCCCCCCATGACTAATAAATTTTCATCCCCCTTTACGAACTGAATTACCGGCTCAGTATCCGCATATACTGTATTTCTTCATTTTCAGCTTGCGGCTTCGGAATGTATACCTAAACTATCGTTGTCGGTGTTGGGTTGCTGTAGATTCCAAAATGAAAAGAAGAGAGTAAGGAAAAGAGAAAGAAGAGGAGGACAGTAAAGTGAAGAGAAATGGTAGGGATAGTACTTCCGGGAGAATATCGCGGAGCAACGGCTTATCCACAGCCTAAATGATTGTTTCCAGGATGAAAGGTATGCGACAACATGAGTGAAGTGGTACTGCCGGAATTACAGCTGTGGGGCCAGGTCGTGAGTGGTGATTGGATAGCTCAGCAGTCCTTTCATCCAAGATGGAAAAGCAAAACATTTCTCTGGCTTCTAACTCCAAGCTTATCAAAAGGCAAGAAAACCGAAACGAGTCTCGAAGGTTACTGGTATTACCTGATACTGGAACACAACAAACTGCTACAATGAACAAAATAAAAAGCCATCACTGGCCGGTTTTTGACCGAGATACTGCCATACTCACCTCTGTAACTGGACGGAGTTTCGGTTACTCTAGAAGAGGAGTCTTCTATGTTCTAGTAGAAATGCATGTATGAGTTAAAAAAATAGCTCCGTGGGTGTTAAAAAAAGACTCTGGTTTGTTTTTGAAGAGGTGCCTTTGTTTGGTTTAGATGAAGATGATGAGTTCACACTTTATAATAAAAGTTTCTTTCTTTGTTCTCAGAGTGTCGTAGTCATAAAGGGAAAATTTTGCTTGTTCTTGAAGAGCCTAATTTGTGTTAAAAGTGGTGTCTTGTTCGCATTAGAAGAGATGTACTGATCCGATAGAGCAGACTCGCCTGTTTCGGCAAAGAAGAGAAGTCCAGTTTGTTTTCAAGGGGAGAAATACCTATCTCAGAAGAGGAGGGTTATTTGCCTTTAGAAGACGAGATTTGTTGGTTCTTAAACATGACTCTTTCTTGCTGCTGAAGAGGTGTTTTATTTGCTTTGGAAGAGGAGTACTATTTGTTTCGCAAGAGGTATCGTGTTTGACCTATATAAAAGGTCGCTAGAGCAAATGTCCGCGAAAGACAAAGATCCCGGGTTCGAGTCTTGCCTGAGAAAGTTAAAGGTCTCAGGTTCGAGACCTGATCTGGCTCGCAGTTTTATTCTCCCAAGAGAGATAGTGTCGGAAGTTCCATGCGGCTTTTCGCGGATGATGCTGTAGTATACAGAGAAGTTGCAGCATTAGAAAATTGTAGCGAAATGCAGGAAGATCTGCAGCGGATAGGCACTTGGTGCAGGGAGTGGCAACTGACCCTTAACATAGACAAATGTAATGTATTGCGAATACATAGGAAGAAGGATCCTTTATTGTATGATTATATGATAGCGGAACAAACACTGGTAGCAGTTACTTCTGTAAAATATCTGGGAGTATGCGTGCGGATCGATTTGAAGTGGAATGATCATATAAAAGTAATTGTTGGTAAGGCGGGTACCAGGTTGAGATTCATTGGGAGAGTGCTTAGAAAATGTAGTCCATCAACAAAGGAGGTGGCTTACAAAACACTCGTTCGACCTATACTTGAGTATTGCTCATCAGTGTGGGATCCGTACCAGATCGGTTTGACGGAGGAGATAGAGAAGATCCAAAGAAGAGCGGCGCGTTTCGTCACAGGGTTATTTGGTAACCGTGATAGCGTTACGGAGATGTTTAATAAACTCAAGTGGCAGACTCTGCAAGAGAGGCGCTCTGCATCGCGGTGTAGCTTGCTCGCCAGGTTTCGAGAGGGTGCGTTTCTGGATGAGGTATCGAATATATTGCATCCCCCTACTTATACCTCCCGAGGAGATCACGAATGTAAATTAGAGAGATTCGAGCGCGCACGGAGGCTTTCAGACAGTCGTTCTTCCCGCGAACCATACGCGACTGGAACAGGAAAGGGAGGTAATGACAGTGGCACGTAAAGTGCCCTCCGCCACACACCGTTGGGTGGCTTGCGGAGTATAAATGTAGATGTAGATGGATCCAAATCAGCGCACACTCTACTGCAGAGCGGCAATTCATTCTGGAATATTTATGTTGCTTAACACTTGCACATATCGTGAAATACACTTGTCGATGGCGCCACAATAATACAGACCCTCCCAACTAGGCACCGATACAGATCTTAACATTTTGCAATAACTGTTCTAGGCAATACTGAGGATTTTCTGATGCGTAGAACGCGTGTGTATTATGATCTCACGTATTTGGTCAGACTGAACATGAACTTAGATGAAGAAACGAAGACTGATGGTGCAGATGTTGAGATACCCTTCCACTCACAAAGTACCAGCAGAAATGAACACGCGCTAGTAGTCTAGAAAATGTAACCCAAACGCAGCAAAAAACTGTTAAGTCCTACGAGATGGCAAGATGATTTCTTAATTTCCGTTCGCACAGCTAACCAGCTTTTACTGATCTCACAAAAAAGTTATTTTCGTTGACCTGTCCAATCGTAAGTCGTTGAGTAATGCTCTATGTTCATAAATTCTTCTTCGTGCAATGAAACTAAAACGCTCCATCAGGAAGCATAATTCTTCTCAACTTTTGTGCACCTTGTACCATCCTGCATAAGAGAGTGTGAGTTTCAATATACACTGAAGAGTCAAAGAAACTGGTACACCTACCTAATATCTGTCGCGCACAACGTAAGATTTTGAAAGTGAGGTTCCTGTTCGTCAGTAGTGCTCGCCCGTATCCTAAGACGAAGAACTGCAACGCAATATCGCTCCCTGTTAAGTCGTCAGTAAAGTTGCGAAGCACCATTAATATTATCAAAAGTATCCAAACTCTCATCTATATTTCGTCTGTAGAGCTATTGTCTGAGGCGCCTTGTCACGTACGGCTCTCCCCGTCGAAGGTTCGAGTCCTCCCTCGTGCATGGGTATGTGTGTTGTCCATAGCGTAAGTTAGTTTAAGTTAGATTAAGTAGTGTGTAAGCTTGGGGACCGTTGACCTAGTAGTCCCATAACTCCTTACCACAAATTTACAATTTTTTTAGCTATTGTCATTACGCTAAGAAACTTGCTGGCAGCTTTAAACTGTGTGCCGCACCAAGATTCGGATTCTGAACCTATGCCATTCGCGGTAAGGGCTCTACATTCTGAGTTACCCAAGCACGTGTTTCCAGACTGAATTTTCACTCTGCAGCGGAGCGTGCGCAGATATGAAACTTCAAATAGGTATATACAATAAAAACAGTACATTTTAACGTATTATCGAAGAGCATAAGCGATGTATCGATTACAAAGATGTACATGTGAAAGACGCTGCGAGGCAGCTATCGCTGAGGTAGAGTATGTGTAAAAAAAGAGCTTAGGTCGCGCAGTGGTAGGCAGTCGTTGCTCGGGAGTAGTGGGAGTAGCGCGCCAGAGGCTGGCAGTGTCTGCTGCTATGCTCCGGAGTGGGCAGTCGCTTAGTATTGAATATTCAGTGTAATAATTTCAGTGTTATGTGTTACTGATTTGTGGAAGAAAGACGATTTGAAATACAATTAATTAAGAAAATGCAACAAATATTATTATGAAATTTTAATCAAGAATCTTTCTACATATTGTTACATCGATCTACAATAAGGTAATCAATATTCCTATATTCATTCGCTTTGGCTGTAGAACGAATTTGAATAAGACCAGCTTGGTATGTGACCCCAAGATTTTTATTGTATATTTTTCTAAAGATTATTTGTTTGCGTAAATTTAATTTTTATGATATGACTTGACAGTTGCAAGCCTGTTTCACAATATACACTACTGGCTATTGAAATTGCTACACCAAGAAGAAAAGCAGATGATAAAACGGATATTCATTGTACAAATATATTGTACTAGAACTGACATGTGTTTACATTTTCACGCAATTTGGGTGCATAGATCCTGAGAAATCACTACCCAGAACAACCACCTCTGGCCGTAATAACGGCCTTGATATGCCTGGCCATTGAGTCAAACAGAGCTTGGATGGCGTGTACAGGTACAGCTGCCCATGCAGCTTCAACACGATACCACAGTTCATCAAGAGTAGTGACTGGTGTACTGTTACGTGCCAGTTGCTCGGCCACCATTGACCAGACGTTTTCAATTGGTGAGAGATCTGGAGAATGTGCTGGCCAGGGCAGCATTCGAACATTTTCTGTATCCAGAAAAGGCCCGTACAGGATCTGCAAAATGCGGTCGTGCATTGTCCTGCTGAATTGCAGGGTTTCGCAGGGATCGAATGAAGGGTAGAGCCACGGGTCGTAACACATCTGAAATGTGACGTCCACTGTTCAAAGTGCCGTCAATTCGAACAAGAGGTGACCGAGGGGTGTAACCAATGGCACACCATACCATCACGCCGGGTGATACTCCAGTATGGCGATGACGAATACACGCTGCCAATGTACGTTCACCACTATGTCGCCAAACACGGATGCGATCATCAAGATGCCGTAAACAGAACCTAGATTCATCCGAAAAAATGACGTTTTGCCATTTGTGCACCCAGGTTCGTCGTTGAGTACACCATCGCAGGCGCTCCTGTCTGTGATGCAGCGTCAAGGGTAACCGCAACCATGGCCTCCGAGCTGTTAGTCCATACCGCTGCAAACGTCGTCGAACTGTTCGTACAGATGGTTGTTGTCTTGCAAACGTCCCCATCTCTTGACTCAAGGATCGAGACGTGGCTTCACGATCCGTTACAGCCATGCGGATAAGACGCCTGTCATCTCGACTGCTAGTGATACGGGGCCGTTGGGATCCAGCTAGGCGTTCCGTATTACCCTCCTGAACCCACCGATTCCATATTCTGCTAACAGTCATTGGATCTCGACCGACGCGAGTAGCAATGTCGCGATACGATAAACCGCAATCGCGATAGGCTATAATCCCACCTTTATCAAAGTCGGAAACGTGATGGTACGCATTCCTCTTCCTTACCCGAGGCATCACAACAACGTTTCACCAGGCAACGCCGGTCAACTGCTGTTTGTGTATGAGCAAGTCAGCATGTCAGCACGTTGTAGGTGTCGCCACCGGCGCCAACCGTGTGTGAATGCTCTGAAAAGGTAATCATTTGCATATCACAGTATCTTCTCCCTGTCGGTTAAATTTCACGTCTGTAGCACGTCATCTTCGTGGTGTAGCAATTTTAATGGCCAGTAGTGTAGTAAGATTTTCAAGTAAGACACTTCAGTCATTCTCCACAGTCATGTACCGCCTCCCGATTCCAAGTCTTCCTATTCAAATAAACTCTAAATATGTGTTAGTCAAATATCTTGCATTTTGGCTTTTGCAACTACAGTTAGCTTAGTAGAGAACAGCCGGGCGGGATGGCCGGGCGGTTCTACGCGCTAAAGTCTGGAACCGCGCGTCCGCTACGGTCGCAGATTCGAATCCTGCTTCGGGCATAGATGTGTGTGATGTCCTTAGGTTAGTTAGGTTTAAGTAGTTTTAAGTTCTAGGGGACTGATGACCTCAGATGTTAAGTCCCATAGTGCTCAGAGCCATTTGAACCATTTTTTATAGGAGAACAATGCGTTACCCAAGGCGTCACCAGTACGGGATAAGAATTTTATTTCACATAGTTTTTTTTGTACTTAAATATTTTCAACATTTCCCGGCCCTGTCAGCAGCTGGATAAATAATAATTTTAATAACCAACAGCCTCAGTTGTAATATGTACCTAGATTTACCCAGGTTTTAGTCGGGATAACCCAACCTTCTTCAGAATAAAAGTAACTACTGTTTGTCCATAGTGGACCGTGAAGCTAAAACTACAAATCCATAATTTATCGTCAGACTGTAAAACCTTATCTGAAACTGCCTCGGCCCCACTTCGCGACCGCGATGCGGCAGCCACGAGTGCTGAACTGGAACTCATTCCAGTTCCACTATGGACAAACGGTAGTTACTTTTATTCTGAAGAAGGTTGGGTTATCCCGACTGAAATCTAGGTAAATCTAGGTAAGCATTGCAACTGAGGCTGTTGATAATTAAAATTAATTTTTGTACTTATTGAGATTTACAGTGCCGTGGTAAGATCGAATAGCTCTGAATGTACGTACTTACGTCTAATTTATCATTACTGCGCACAGGTTTTAATTAGTTTGGGTTTAGTGGTATTGCTTTCTTGCTACGAGGATGATCCCAAAACTAAGGTCTCCAATTTTTTTATAAGTACATAGACCTGTTTATTTCTACAAAGGTTTACATCCGTTTACAGCTATTTTTCAACATAATCACCATTTTTGTCGATGCATTTTTGTACACGCTGTGGCAGTTTTTGTATGCCCATGTCATACCAGCTCGCCGCCATGCTGTTCAGAAAGTTATGAACCTCTTCTTTCACCTCGTCGTCGGAGCTGAATCGCTTTCCGGTCAATGTTCTTTTAACCTAGCGAACAGGTGATAATCAGGAATATAGGGTGCGTGAGTGATTATGTTCCACTGAAACTGTTGCAGGAGAGCAACTGTTTGCCAGCGATGTGTGGGCGAGCGTTGTAATGGAGAATGTGTACGTCCTTGCTCAGCATTCTTCTTCTCCGATTCTGAATTGCCCGTTTGAGTTTTTTCAGAGTCTCACAGTACCTGTCAGCGTTAACTGTGGTCCCAGCGGTTCAGCCCCGATGACGAGATGAAAGGAGAGGTTCATAACTTTCTAAACAGCATGGCGCAGAGCTGGTATGACTTGGGCATACAAAAACTGGAACAACGTCTACAAAAATGCATCGACAGGAATGGTGATTATGCCGAAAAATAGCTAAATGTTCAAGCTATAAACCATTTTAGAAATAAACAGGTCTATGTACTTATAAAAAATAGGAGACCTTACTTTTGGGATTACCCTTGTAGTATACAGATTGTTCAAAACAGGATCAGGTAGATATACAGATACAAGTAATCAGTACGCAGTCGGCACACCACTTGGTTAAACTGTTCTTGTAAGACATAAAATCACACTTTAGTTTAAACATGAACATTACAAACTTTCTGGCATGTCAAAACTTGTCATTCGCGGGCATGTGCTCTACCGACTGAGCTATGAAGCAAAGATCCTGAGATCGAATCTCGATGTGGCATAATCAGAAGGAAGTTTCCTATCAGCGCACAGTCCGCTGTAGAATGAACATTCACTCTGGAAACATTACGCTAACTTTGAATTAAAACAGTGAAGGGGATAGGAGCTTCACACGGCAGTTAGACGATGACAATCAAATTTATTACGTATTAGCAGTGTGGGAGAACGGAAGGTGGATATGAATATAGAAGGCCATAAAAGGAAACCAGATAATATCGCAATACCGGTCATTATAATGGCGATGCTATCGTCCCGAGAAGTAGCCTAATTAATGGTTATCGTCCATACTACACCATCTATTATTTCGACAGTCATTTAGTTCTCTATTTTTTTATCAACGTATTTAATTTCGCGCACCGAACCGTCTGAGGCGTTAGTGTCAGGGCACGACGTGTGGAAGCATTATCTGAATCGAGTTACGCAGAGTACCCCCCTCCCCCTTTGTCCGGGGCTCCAGCTCTGCGATAGGCCCAATAATAAGCCCGTCAGCGCGCAGATACACTCGACGTAATGCACGTCAGCGTCAGCGCCGGCCGCGATCAGTGGATTCGCGTGCGCCACTTAGCGAGCGCCTCCCACCGCGCGCAGCACAATGAGGTGCAGGGGTACAAAACAAAGCCGCGGCCGGATCCGTGTCAATGGCAGCGGCCACGCCGCGCTGCGACCCTCGCTACCCAAGGTGATCGGAGGCGATAAGAGCCGGCGCGCCGCCCAGATCAGACCGTGCCCACGTCATGTGCAGAGGTGGCCCCAGGCACTGGTGCCAGTACAGCGGGACACTGAACAGGGGGAGGGGGCAGAAGGTGCGTGCTGGACGGGGGAGTTGATACACCACTGCAATTGGAACTCCTGTATCTGCTATCAAGTCTCTCGAGGAGGACAGAATGAGTCTGTAGCCGTGTTCCCCGGACCTGAAACAGCATAATGGAAAATATATGAAGTCTTCACGGGTTGTCAGGCGAGTAGCATCGTCGTAGCAACGTTTCGATGGAATGCGTCTCCATCATTTTCAGGCGAAGTGTCAGCATATCGCTGCTGCTCTCATCTTTTTACTTTCCCCTGTTTGCGGAAGTGTAAGGGGGAGCTTGTAGCCTTTCGGCTTTTACTCCCCTGTGTACGTGTGTGTATGATTATTTTCTGTACTTTTTTGGTGTCTGTGATATGTGATGACTGTTCTGTATGGTATTTGCCTGGGGTTGGCGAGATGATTGGTGTTATATGGGAAGGAGCAGGATTTGGGATTTGGTATTGGGATTTTCTCTTCGACTTAATCGTCGAAGATCGTCATAGGGCGCTTGTGCTTTTCGCGGGACATACCGACCTAGGGAGCGGATGAGGGGGTTTCCTGATCTGGAAGAACCGTCATAGAAGGCCCTTTCCAGATCTTGGAAACACTCTCTCAGGAGTGGGATTTCGGCTGCGGCGTGCAGATCATCTGTGGCGAATCCAAGAGGTAAATGCAGTGCCCTCCTGAGGGCGCGGTTCTGCAGCCTCTAGAGTTTGTCCAGGTGCTGCCTTGCCGTGTATCCCCAGACAGAACCTGGTTCACATTTACTGCTACTGGGCAGGGAACGGAGCTGGTTGAGTTCAGGGTAGGGTATAGGATGGACATTCTGTCGCAGACCTTCCTGTGGACCTCGTCTATGTGGGGTTTCCACGTAAGACGAGAGTCCAAGGTTACGCCGAGGTACTTGGCGGTTCTGCGCCAAGGGAGTTGGGTTCCGTTTAGGTGATGGTGGAGGGGGGGGAGGGGGACGTTGAGGAGGTTCGCGCCTTCTGAGCCTGCGGGTAATCAGCATAGCCTGCGTCTTTTCAGAGTTAATGATGAATCGCCAGCGACGGGCCCAGGTTTCTGTGTCATCTAAAACCCTTTGTAGCCTACGAATGACCAGGTCCTTGTTCGCATTTCTCGTGTAGAAGGCTGTGTCGTCAGCGTACTGTGCAGTGTGCACCATGGGGGCCCGTTGGAGTGTCCGCAGTGTACAGACTGTACAAAACGGGCCCCAGGACCGATCCCTGTGGCACCCCAGCATATCGCCGGCCGCGGGCTTATATCTCTGCTGGACCGCTCTCCGCTTCCCGCGGCCGGCCAACCACGCGCCCGCGGAATCATCCAATGCCCGTGCGCGGGGTCGAGTCCCGGCGTCCGTCTCTGTCTGCTCCGTCCGCGGCCCGTGGTGGAACGGAACGCTCTTCTCTGATTTTCCTGATTGCAGGCCCCCAGGCTGTGCCGAGATGGTAGCCACTGTCGCGCTTGATTAGGTTGTCGTGTAATCGTATTTCTATGGACTCTTTGATTACTGAGTCCCAAAATCCGTTTGTACTGCATATTTTCTTTGTGTCCTCGAAATCGAAGGTGTGCTTCTCGTCAATACTATGTTCCGCCACAGCAGATTAGTTGGTCTGACCCAAGCGTACATGCCTAATGTGTTCATTGCGGCGCTGTGAGATGCAACTCTGCGTCTGTCCTATACAGGGTGTTACAAAAAGGTACGGCCAAACTTTCAGGAAACATTCCTCACACACAAAGAAAGAAAATATGTTATGTGGATATGTGTCCGGAAACGCTTACTTTCCATGTTAGAGCTCATTTTATTACTTCTCTTCAAATCACAATTAATCAGGGAATGGAAACACAGCAACAGAACGTACCAGCGTGACTTCAAACACTTTGTTACAGGAAATGTTCAAAATGTCCTCCGTTAGCGAGGATACATGCATCCACCCTCCGTCGCATGGAATCCCTGATGCGCTGATGCAGCCCTGGAGAATGGCGTATTGTATCACAGCCGTCCACAATACGAGCACGAAGAGTCTCTGCATTTGGTACCGGGGTTGCGTAGACAAGAGCTTTCAAATGCCCCCATAAATGAAAGTCAAGAGGGTTGAGGTCAGGAGAGCGTGGAGCCCATGGAAATGGTCCGCCTCTACCAACCCATCGGTTACCGAATCTGTTGTTGAGAAGCGTACGAACACTTCGACTGAAATGTGCAGGAGCTCCATCGTGCATGAACTACATGTTGTGTCGTACTTGTAAAGGTACATGTTCTAGCAGCAAAGGTAGAGTATCCCGTATGAAACCATGATAACGTTCTCCAGTGAGCGTAGGTGGACGACGAAACTAAAATGAGCTCTAACATGGAAATTAAGCGTTTCCGGACACATTTCCACGTAACATCTTTTCTTTATTTCTGTGTGAGGAATGTTTCCTGAAAGTTTGCTCGTACCTTTTTGTAACACCCTGTATATTGCATCCCACATTCGCATCCGATCTTGTACACACCTGGTGCCGTCAGACCTAGTGGATGCTTGGTTGAACCGAGAAGGTCTTTGATTTTTCCTGCTGCGAGGAAAACGGTCTTCACTTTATGTTTCTTGAGAATTCTCGCGATCTGGGCGTCGGAGGACACGCGTACGGCAAGAACGCACGGCCTATTGCTTCGTCTTCATCCGATCTCTCTTCTTGTGGTCGGGCGCGTGATTGGCCGGCCGCGGGAAGCGGAGAGCGGTCCAGCAGAGATATAAGCGCGCGACCGATGATATCCCGACACTTCGCCTGAAGATGATGGAGACGCATTCCATCGAAACGTTGCTACGAGACGACGATGCTACTCGGCTGACAACCCGTGAAGACTTCATATATGAAATTCACCGAGAAAGCCTGCACTCGCATACTGGAAAATATTTCACACTCACGCAGTTGAGGGTCTGGGGTTGATTTGAGGCGGAGCGAGCAACCATTTTTACTTACACTCCGAGCCCCCCAAGTAAAAGGCCCCATATCTCTGGCGTACCACAAACTTCTAGGAGATTGTAAAAATTAAAGAGGGATGTTTTATACGAGGGGCGTCCAGAAAGTAAGCTCCGATCGGTCGCGAAATGGAAACGACTATGAAAATCCGATAAAGCTTTGCACAGATGTGTTGGGTAGTGTCTCTAGTATAACCCCAGTTAGCATCACGTCGCTCTTCTCATTTCTGAGCTCGCAGTGAGTGCGTAAAGATGTCTAAAAAATAGTGTCTGCCGCCAAGTGCGAGGGCCTGGTGAGAAATTTCGCCTGAAGCTATGCAGCTAACATTACATAACTGTCGTGCTGTTTCTTCTTCAAGACAATTCTCAGCCGCATTCTGCAGGGGCAATGAAGATGCTCCTGCATCGTTTACAAATGGAAATGTGAGATTACCCACAATACAGTCCGCAATTGTCTCCCCCTGAGTTTCATCTCTGGTCACATGAACCGCTGTCTTTGAAGACAACATTTTGACACAGACAACGAGGTGTAGGCCAGCGTGGAGAATTGGCGGAAAGCACTGGCGGCTGCCTTCTATGATGAGGCTATTGAAAAGTTGGTACAACGCTATGACAAAAGTCTAAGTCAGAACGGCGACTACGTAGAGAAGTAGCTGAAAGGTGTAGCTAATTGTTACAAGTAAAACATTTCTGATGTTCACTGTGGTTTCAATTTGGCAATCAATCGGAGCTTACTTTCTGAACAGGACTCGTATAAAAAAAAGATTCTGACCAAACTGTAGCTGTGAGGATCAAGTACTTTTATTGAAAACTTACACAGAAGCTGGCAGAATTTAAAGGAGATTTGGAAGACTTAAGATCATATAAGGCAGAAGGGACAGACAAATTTCTTAGGTTGTAAGTAAGCTGTTTAAGTTTTTATGTTGGTAACGCCACGTAGTGCTCTGTATGAAAATCGCTGACTGCCCCGTGTGCAGTCTGTGGCTGGTTGGACTCATTGTTGGAATATTCCGCTTGTGTAGTATTGGGCAGTTGGATGTGAACAGCGCGTAGCGTTGGGCAGTTGGAGGTGAGCCGCCAGAGTGGTGGATGTGGGGAGAGAGATGGCGGAGTTTTCAGCGGACGATCTGGAATTGTGTCCGTCAGAAAAAGGAAATTTGTTTAATTGGATATCACAAAATTATATATATACAGGGTGAGTCACCTAACATTACCGCTGGATATATTTCGTAAACCACATCAAATACTGACGAACCGATTCCACAGACCGAACGTGAGGAGAGGGGCTAGTGTTATTGGTTAATACAAACCATAAAAAAATGCACGGAAGTATGTTTTTTAACACAAACCTACGTTTTTTTTAAATGGAACGCCGTTAGTTTTGTTAGCACATCTGAACATATAAACAAATACGTAATCAGTGCCGTTTGTTGCATTATAAAATGTTAATTACATCCGGAGATATTGTAACCTAAAGTTGACGCTTGAGTACCACTCCTCCGCTGTTCGATCGTGTGTATTGGAGAGCACCGAATTACGTAGGGATCCAAAGGGAACGGTGATAGACCTTAGTTATGGAAGAGACTGGAACAGCACATTACGTCCACATGCTAACACCTTTTTATTGGTCTTTTTCACTGACGCACAAGTACATTACCATGAGGGGTGAGGTACACGTACACACGTGGTTTCCGTTTTCAATTACAGAGTGGAATAGAGTGTGTCCCGACATGTCAGGCCAATAGATGTTCAATGTGGTGGCCATCATTTGCTGCACACAATTGCAATCTCTGGCATAATGAATGTCGTACATGCCGCAGTACATCTGGTGTAATGTCGCCGGAGGCTGCCACGATACGTTGTTTCATATTCTCTGCGGTTGTAGGCACATCACGGTACACATTCTCCTTTAACGTACCCCACAGAAAGAAGTCCACAGGTGTAAGATCAGGAGAACGGGCTGGCCAATTTATGCGTCCTCCACGTCCTATGAAACGCCCGTCGAACATCCTGTCAAGGGTCAGCCTAGTGTTAATTGCAGAATGTGCAGGTGCACCATCATGCTGATACCACATACGTCGACGCGTTTCCAGTGGGACATTTTCGAGCAACGTTGGCAGATCATTCTGTAGAAACGCGCTGTATGTTGCAGCTGTTTGGGCCCCTGCAATGAAGTGAGGACCAATGAGGTGGTCGCCAATGATTCCGCACCATACATTTACAGTCCACGGTCGCTGTCGCTCTACCTGTCTGAGCCAGCGAGGATTGTCCACGGACCAGTAATGCATGTTCCGTAGATTCACTGCCCCGTGGTTTGTGAAACCCGCTTCATCGGTAAACAGGTAGAACTGCAACGCATTCTCTGTTAATGCCCATTGACAGAATTGCACTCGATGATTAAAGTCATCACCATGTAATTGCTGATGTAGCGACACATGAAACGGGTGAAAGAGGTGACGATGCAGTATGCGCATGACACTACTTTGACTCAGTCCACCGGCTCTCGCAATATCCCAAGTACTCATGTGTGGGTTCGTGGCAACAGCAGCTAACACACCAGCTGCAACCGCTTCTCCTGTGACGGGCCTGTTACGGACCCGTTTGCATGCTACGACCATACCTGTTGCATACAGTTGGCGGTAGATGTTTTGCAATGTGCGGCACGTTGGATGCTCTCTGTCCGGGTACCGTTCTGCATACAACCTGCAGGCTTCAGCTGCATTTCGTCGACACTCGCCATAGATGAGTATCATCCCCGCCTTTTCAAAGTTCGAATACACCATGGTCACAGCTCCTACATCACTACACTGTCACAGACGTCTGGTAATACGGCGTACTACAGTTGGCCTGCGTGCGGAGACGAATGCAGAATAACAATAGAAGCAAGCGCTACATGCGGTGAGAGGCACCCACATGCCTTGCTCATATTGTGGCATCAAGCAGTCAGGCCTGCAAAATGAGTGGTTTGCCAAGCGAGTGGATTCATTCTTATTTATCGAGTAACATGAACTCTCGTACTCACAATTAAGTTACAAATTATCCTCCTGTATGATTAATACGCAACGGAAACTCACATCTCACTATCAGTAATTTACAGAACTCTGACTATTCACTACGCACTGGCAATACCACATTTTCTTTTTTTATATTTAACGGCTTTTATCAACACGTGGCCATCGCACTGAATATGAGTGGCGCACACATTATAAATTCTGGATATCATGACAACATATAATTCGAAGGAAAAGGCCACCAATCTTTTTCTTTTCACTATCCTATTTATTCCGATAAATTCTATAACCTAAAGACACAAATTCTATAACCTACAACAATAACACATGAGAAATTCCGCCCAGTGGCCATGGCTTTACATTGGTGATTCTCTATCTTATGGTCTCGTAATTATTTAACGCTACAGTGCACTTTCTGGATAGGATGGTGGATCTTTTGCTATATCTCACACTTCGACTCTCACAACCATCATCACGAAACTTTCCTCCAGACCGAGCGGTACAAAAGGAACACGCATAACCCACTACCTCTGAAACTACCTTGCTACTCTCCCATGCAAACCACACATACTTATATTACATGACATACACCATACTACAACATGAAATACAACACAGGGAATAGTCACAACATTATCACTTTCAGCTTTCCCACTTCAATTAATATTTATCCCAGTTTCACACGACACTGACCACTTCGTAGTTCTACTTTCCTACTATGAACTCTGGAGATATATTCACGTCTTCCTGTGCAATGCAAGCCAAGTGGCGTTGCTGGATAGACGGCTGACTGACCTTGCTTCTCTCTCAGAGTATTATAGTTTGAATCAAGCGTCACACGGAAACATATCACGCAAAGTAATATTAAGAACATATTCATCACACACACGAGTCCTCAACCGATACCATGGACGAGTACTTCTCTTTATCCTTTGTCTCATACACAGATTGAGACTCACACAGTACTCACCACGTGGAAGTACTCGCCTCTAATTTCAAGTCCTGCACACGCTATTTCTTAAATATTTCAACTTATAGTACACACGCTAGTAATTCAGCTTAACTTAAGCACACGGAAGTATTCCAACTTATTGCGACACGTGGTTTCATTGTGACCGTTGGTCACTTCCGAAGATTACTACGATCCCATTAATATTACCTGCCTGACATTTAATTCTCCTCACAAAAGTTCCTGAAATAGAGAAATTATTATTTCAAACTACTCTTAAATATTCCACATGCATACCATGTCTCCACTCTTTTGTCTTTATGGAACACACCTAAGACAGGTCTTAACAGCACAAGATCCAGCGGCAGAGTGCTGAAACATGGCCGTTCTTCAGGTCCTCTCGCATCTCTGCTGAAGTGGGGGAGCACCTTGCTACCGTATTGGTCAGCCACATTTCAGGCGCTCAAAGCTCAGGCAAATTTCATCTCTTTGGCCCCACCAAAGGTGACCAAAGTACCGTCTCAAAGATGATCATATATTCACATTCACTATCTGCGGTTAGCAGACGACCATACATTCATTCACTTCACAGATCTCACCAAACTGGATGTAGGGATTTATTTTGTGGGAGTGCACATGTGATCAATTAAATAAATAAATTGTCATTCTTTCCCACACTGGTATCCGGCTTCGCTGTATTAATTGAAATTGAGTTATTATTAGAAAAAATATGTTGTTCTGACAAAAATAATGAAATATGTTGTACCTATTTTCAATGTCGGGCGGTACTGTACCCTTTCAGCGGACACTGCGACATCTAGACCAAACCACAACAGCGCACTACAGCCTCACTCGTAAACACGGTCGTCAGCGTAAACATGTACCTGCAGATGCTGCTCGCCGACCATGGCCCGTGTTTGTTACAACACGCAACTGAACGTCGGAGGTTTCAAGCGTCAACTTTAGGTTACAATATCTCCGGATGTAATTAACATTTTACAATGCAACAAACGGCACTGATGACGTATTTGTTTATATGTTCAGATGTGCTAACGAAACTAACGTGGTTCCATTTTAAAAAACGTAGGTTTGTGTTAAAAAAAATATTTCCGTGCATTTTTGTATGGTTTGTATTAAACAATTACACTAGCCCCTCTCCTCACGTTCGGTCTGTGGAATCGGTTCGTCAGTATTTGATGTGGTTTACGAAATATATCCAGCGGTAACGTTAGGCGACTCACTATATATATATATATATATATATATATATATATATATATATATATATATATATATATATAATGACTTTTGAACGCTATTAAGGTAAATACGTTTGTCTTTTATTTAGCTGGCAGTATTGGCGCTCGCTGTATTGCAGTAGTTCGAGTAACGAAGATTTTTGTGAGGTAAGTGATTCATGAAAGGTATAGGTTACTGTAAATCAGGGCCATTATTTAGTAGGGATTACTGACAGTCAGACTGCGTTGCGCTAAAAATATTGTATGTCAGTTCAGTGATGATCAGAATAAGTAAAGAGAAAACTGTTTGAGAACGTTGAGTTTTGCTCAGTTGTTTGAAAATCAAATAACGTAGAAGTTTACCAGCACTGTCATTTATAATTTTTCAAAGGGCACTGTCATTTATAATTTTTCAAAGGGGACGTTTCAAAGTCGTTGGGGAAGTGGAAACGAAACTACTGTTCACATTGGTGTGTAGAATCTATGAGTCGGGCGACGTATTACCTGACTTTCGGAAAAACATCATCCACAAAAATCTGAAGATAACAAGAGTTAGCAAGTACGGGAATTGTCGCACAATCAGCTTAATAGTTTATGCCTACAAGTAGCTGACAAGAGTAATATAAAGAAGAATGGAAAGAAAAGTTCAGGATGTGTAAGAAGACGACCGGGTTGGCTTTAGGAGAGGCGTTTCTGACGTTGTGGATGAAAGACTAAAGAAAAATAAACTCATGTTCATAGGGTTCGTAGACCTGGCGAAAGGGTTCGACAGTGTCAAATAGTGGAAGATGTTCGAAATTCTGGGGAAAAATACGAGTAATGTATAGGGAAAGACGGGTAATATACAACATGTACAAGAGCGAAGAGGGGAAAATAAGAGTGGAAAACAAAGGACAAAGTGCTCGAAGCAAAAAGGGAGTAAGACGAGGATGTAGTCTTCCATCCATACTTTTCAATGTTTACATCGAAGAAGCAATCACGAAAATAACAGGAAGGTTTAACAATAAGATTAAAATTCAAGGTGAAAGTATATGATAAGATTCGCTGATAACAATGAAAGTGAAAAAGAAGAACAGGAAGTGTTGAACGAAACGAGCAGTCTCACGAGTACAGTATATGGACCGAGAGTAAGAAGACAGACGAAAATAATGAGAAGTAGCAGAAATGAGAACAGCGGGGAACTTAATGTCAGAACTGACGGTCACGAAGTAGATGTAGTTAAGGAATTCTGCTACCCAGGCAGCAAAATAACTCGTGACGGATGGAGCTAGGAGGACTTCAGAAGCAGACTAGTACTGGCAAAAAGGGCATTCCTACCCAAGAGTTGTCTACTAGTATCAAACATAGGCCTTATTTTGGGGAAACAAAACATTGTATGGTAGCGAAATATGGAGTGTCGGAAAACCGAAAAAAAAAGAAAATCGAAGCATTTGAGATATGGTGCTACGGAAGAATGTCGGAAATTAGGTGGACTGATAAGCTAAGGGTTGAGGAGGTGCTGCGGAGAATCGGCGAGGGAGGAAAGGTATTTATGGAAAACACTGATAAGAAGAAGGGATAGGAGGTAGAGCATCTGCTAATACATCAGGGAATAACTTCCATGGTACTACCGTAGAGGAAAACAGAGACTGGAATACATCCAACAACTAATTCGGATTGTATAGCTGCTACACTGATGTGGAGAGGTTGGCGCTGGAGATGATTTCGTGGTGGGTCGCATCAGACCAGTCAGAAGACTGATGTTTAAGAAAACACTGGCCTCTGCTGTGTTTATTAACCTGTCTGTGACGTATGAAACGTGTGGAGGCAGGGTATTTATCAGCTGCTCCGTGTAATGTCCTTCAGAAGAACAGTAAATCTTCTTAGCAATAAGCTGAAAGACAGACCATATCAGATCATTGTAGGCCAAACACTAGTGGTCAGAAGATCTTGAACAGTGGACAACCTCAACGCTCAATCCTAGCTCCTCTACTATTTAACTTCTATACTGCAGATACGTCAGCCATTCGGTCCCAGAAGTTTGATTATGCTGATGATAACTGCAAGACAGCGCAAACAAATGTGAGGTCGCCGAAGATATGTTAACAAAAGACTTAAGTAAAATGGGACAGTACTTTCGTAAATCGTAATTTCAACCGAACCCTAACAAAAAGGGAATTGACGTGCTTCCGTCTGAGCAATTTCCTAGCCAACTGAGAACTGGACACATTTTTCGAGGGTAACCGCCTTGCCTATAATAACGATCCACGGTACCTTAGCGTTGTACTTGACAGCACACTATCATCTAGACACCATCTAATAAAGACTGCAGCTAAATTGAGTTCAATAAACGACATTCTGCAAAAATGTGTGGTACAACACAGAGTTCAGCAGCTTGGATCTTATCATCGTTCGTGCTTGGCCTTGTCTAAATAGCGGTAGAGTATTCTAGCCCTGTCGGGATAACAGCAGGCATGGGAAGCTGGTAGACTCACTACTAAATCAGACAATGCGGACTGTTAATTACACCATCAAGTTCACTCCATTATTCTGGCTATGCGCCCTGAACCGCATTCTACCACCTAAACTGGGAGAAAGTATAACGCCTCAGGGAATATAAGAAAATTCTGCAACAACCAGCAACTGCCAATTAACAAGGTCATACCCGCTGTCCAAATCAAAAGACTTAGCTCCAGACCGAGCGAGGTGGCGCAGTGGTTAGACACTGGACTCGCATTCGGAAGGACGACGGTTCAATTCCGCGTCCGGCCATCCCGATTTAGGTTTTCCGTGATTTCCCTAAATCACCCCAGGCAAATGCCGGGATGGTTCCTCTGAAAGGGCACGGCCGACTTCCTTCCCCATCCTTCCCTAATCCGATGAGACCGATGACCACGCTGTCTGGTCTCCTTCCCCAAACCAACCAACCAACTTAGCTCCAGACATACCCCACTCAGAACAGTCATCAAGCTGGTGGACCATAATTTCAATTTCCACTGAGCTTGGGGGAAAGAGTGGTGTAATAATACTCTATCAGAACCCCAGAGGTTCATGCCAGCAACAAATCATGGAAACTTGATCTCTTACAGAGGATATGGAATGCACTTAAGAGGATCCAGACCAACCCTGAGAGATGCTGTGAGCTTCTAAACAGGTGAGGAAAGGCTGCCTCTGCGGAGTGCACCTGTGGCTTTCCAAGATACACTATCAGACTTGTTGTGAAAGAGTGCACTCAAAATTCGTACACTGGAAACCACTCGGACTTCGTTGTCGCCACAGCAGCTGAGATTAACTATGTAAACAATACATCTGTAAATTTGTAAATTAACTACGTATTCTATTATATTGTAATTGAACTTCTAAAGTGTAATATAATTAATTTATTATTATGTGCCGAAATGGAGCCTAAGTAGAGATGCCTTGGACAAATGACAAGATTTTGCGGTCACTACTTACGGGCCCGTGCCGAATATCTGACTCGGAATGATACTGACATAATAAAAACATTAATATTGATTATATACGCAACAGATTACTTACATGTTAATACACACATCAAAAAAAGGTTTGTGTCACCTCTGTTCCGAGAGTTCCGGAACCTGTACAGAAAATTGGAATAGAGATCAACATAAACATCATTTCCGCCCTTTTTATTGCTCATGAAAACCACACACTGCATGTTGTACCACCATACAGGGAGACCTTCAGAGGTGCTGGTCCAGATTGTTGTACACACCGGTAACTCTAATACCCAGTGGCCGGCCGATGTGGCCGAGCGGTTCTAGGGGCGCTTCAATCCAGAACCACGCTGCTGTTACGGTAGCAGGTTCGAGATCTGCCTCGGGCATGGATGTGTATGATTTCCTTAGGTTAGTTAGGTTTAAGTAGTTCTAAGTCTAGGGCGCTGATGACCTCAGATGTTAAGTTCCATAGTGCTTAGTGCCATTTGAACCATCTAATACCCAGTAGTACGTCCTCTTGCATTGATGCATGCCTAAATTCGTCGTGGCATACTATCCACAAATTCATCATGGCGCTTTTGGTCCAGATTGTCCCACTCCTCAACGAGATTTGGCATAGATACCTCAGAGTGGTTGGTGGGTCACGTCGTCCATAAACAGCCCTTTTCAATCCATCCCACGCATGTTCGATAGGGTTCATGTCTGGAGAACAAGCTGGCTACTCTAGTCGAGCGAGTCGTTATGCTGAAGGAAGTCATTCACAAGATGTGCACTATGGGGGCGTCAATTGTCGTCCATGAAGATGAATGCCGATATGGTTGCACTATCGGTCGGAGGATGGCATTCACGTATCGTACAGCCGTTACGGCGTCTTCCACGAGCACCAGCGGCGTACGTCAGCCCCAGATAATGCCACCCCAAATCAGCAGGGAACCTCGACCTTGCTACACTCGCTGGAAATTGTGTCTAAGGCGTTCAGCCTGACCGGGTTGCCTCCAAACACGTCTCTGACGATTGTCTGGTTGAAACATATGCGACACTCATCGCTGAAGAGAACGTGATGCCAATCCTGAGCGGTCCATTCGGCAGGTTGTTGGGCCCATTTGTACCGCGCTGCATGGTGTCGTAGTTGCAAAGATGGACTTCGCCATGGACGCCGGGAGTGAAGTTGAGCATCATTCAGGCTATTGCACACAGTCTGAGTCGTAACACGACGTCCTGTGGCTGCACGAAAAGCGTTATTCAACATGGCGGTTTTGCTGTCAGGGTTCCTCCGAGGCATAATCCGTAGGTAGCGGTCATCCACTGCAGTAGTAGCCCTTGGGCGGCCTGAGCGAGGCATGTCATCGACAGTTCCTCTGTGTCTGTATCTCTTCCATGTCCGAACAACATTGCTGGTTCACTCAGAGACGCCTGGATACTTCCCTGGTTGAGAGCTCTTCCTGACACAAAGTAACAATGCGGACGAGATAGAACCGTGGTATTAGCCGTCTAAGGGATGGTTGAACTACAGACAACACGAGCCGTGTACCCCCTTCCTGGTGGAATAACTGGAACTCATCGGCTGTCGGATCCCCTCCGTCTAAGAGGCGCTGCTCATGCATGGTTTTTTACATCTTTGGGCGGGTTTAGTGACATCTCTGAACAGTCAAAGGGACTGTGTCTGTGATACGATATACACAGTCAACGTCTATCTTCAGGAGTTCTGGGAACTTGGATGATGCAAAACGTTTTTTGATCTGTGTACATAAGCTCAGTATGGTGAAAACGCTTGTGTTCCACTAGCATATGTTACTGTAAATAATGTTTCATTCTCTGTCTACGACATTAATATAGGAATCGCATCAACGGATCGGATTAAGTATGTGGAAGTGGATTAAGTTTGGACTTGTATCAGGTAGTGATAAGTGAATTAAGTTTGGACTCATATCAGGCAGCAATAAAAGATGGAGCCGGTAGGCCAGTTTATTTTCGCTTCGAACATAAAATTGCCAGGGGTGTCCACAAAGGCTGAACAGAATGCCTTGACGGATTTGGGGAAGCGATTATAGGGAAGATATTAAATGCTATGATCTCTGGAAACTAGTGTTTGTGTTTCATCATGGGCAAAGCCTATAACCTAAGCCACTCTCTTCACGTAAAGATTTGAAGAAAAAACATAAAATATAATCACGAAGTACACTATCGAATTATCCTCTTAGCTGAAACAGACTGAAAACCACTATATGCTGAAACGAAACACATCGTTAACCAACTGCAAAATATACCAACAGGCTTCGATAAACCACAAGCTGACTCTCACAGGTCCCCGAACAAGAGGGCCAGACCGATCGTGATTCTCGTCAATTGAGACCTGAAAGTGGAGAGGAAACGGAACCGTTACCTAGTACCAACTACCATAAAGGTATGCCTCAACCTAACGGTACATCTGCGGCCTTCCCTGGGTTCGTGCCGTATCCAGCGTGGTGTTACGTTAGTAAGGCTGACATACAGTGGCTATCTCCCTGCCTCTTCACAGAACTTTCAAAATAGACTTACTTATTCACCCAATCGCTGAGAAGGGGGCCCAGCTACATGATAAATAAATACATTTTCCCACTCATTCTTCCTCCTGAGGCTCGCCACTAAAGAAAGCGAGTACCATTTGGTGTGACATGGGTGTCGTAAGCTCGCTGGGAAATTGTAAATGACAGCTCTTATGAAATGAGACTGGCTGTACCGTTTCAATAATGATAATAATAATATTTTACTGCAGTTTAATACAACATTATTGTTGCCTCTCGCATCCTAGTTTCCAAAATCAGCCATGTTTCCAAACCTCAGCTTACAAATTTTTCTCTGACATAGCTCTTTTGACTCCATTTTTTTTCATGTTTTCGTGTGCTCTCTTCTTCCTCTTCTTCTGTTAGTTGTAATCCATTCTATCATCTCCTTGGCCATCTTTCCCCGCTCAAACGGCATGCACGTCTATATTATTTCAATACTTGTGCTTCGGCTGTATCCATTGCATTGGTGCCCATGTTCATTCTCTTACGTATGTCTTCATTTTCAATCTTTTTTTTTTATTTTACCCTGTAATGTCAGTCTACGGCAATACTTAAAAAATCGTATCTCTCGATTGACAATAAGTTCGTCTTAATTCTTTCAGTTATTTCCATTATTTCTATTCCACTCTTACGTGACTGGCGTGAGATTTGAATAGCTATCATGTTTCAGATGCAGAAACACTCCTATCAACTTACTTCTATTTCGCAAAACTCCTTCTTGGTGTCGCGATTTTTTTTCCTTCCGTGTAGCAAACTAAGAATCGTAATAATATTCTACTCCATCGGATCCATCTTTATTAATAATGACTACCAAATATTTCTAAGACACAAAACCTTACTAGCCCAAAATCTACCGACAGGTCTTGACCACTCCTTCAGTAACAAAATATTTCGTTTTCTCCAAATAAATGTTACAAAACATTTTAGAAAAAGGAGTAAATCATGCCACGACTACTTAGCAGGGAAAAGATCGTAATATTGAATCCTTATGGTTGGAGAGACAGAATTCTACTGCAATAATTCTCCGAAAAAACGTTCCAACCTTTTTGATTTCCTCGTGTATGGAGAGATAGCTGAATGCCCTATGTTGTCTGGATATTTACTTATTACAATCTTCTATTACTGCATCTCCTCCTTCGCCTCTGTCTGTCGAGCTCCTCCTCCCTCTCGCTGTCCTCTTCCACCTTCCACTCTATGTCCATGTCCTCCTCTTATCTTTCTCTGTCCACTCCTCCCCTCCACTCTCCATCACTTCCCCTTCCCTTCCTCTGTCTATTTCCTCCTCCCCTCTCTCGGTCCATCTCCTAATCTCGCCTCTCTGTGTCCATCGTCTCATTTTCCTACCTGTGTTCATCCCCTTCTTTCTCTTTCCCTCTCCAAGTTATCACCCTCACCTCGATACGATGCTGAGGGTTCTTACCAATAACAGTATTTCTTTCTATATCGTAACTAATATGTCTACCAAATTTGGTAGAAATCGTTCCAAAGGTTTAGGATGAGCGCTTTACCTGCGGCTTTGCCTGAATACGCACAATACAAATCTATTTCACATATATTTAACATATTTAACACGTATTTATTCACGCATTTCACGTGCATTCCTAGCTAATTTAGACCTAGAGTTTCGTTTCCACCCAGCTCAATGTTTATGACGTTGTATCGCCTGAACTGTGTGATGTAAAATGATATAATTTTGCAGGTACAACCAGTAATACATGTGGCTACTGCCTGCAAAATATGTTATGAATAGATTTAGTAGTAAATAAGTAATAAATTAAAACGTCGTGCATGATGCGGAAGGTTTTTATGCATCTCTGGGTTTACGACGTCATATCTCCTGAACTGCGCCTCGTACAATGACATATTTTTCTAAGTAAATTCAGCGAAATATGTGGATACTTTCTGCATATTGTGTTACGATTTGTGTCAGTAGCAAAGGAATAATAGATTTAAACGTCATCCATGATGCGGCAGTTTTTCAAGCGTCTCAGTGTCTATGATGTCATATCTCCTGAACTATGTATCGTACAATGATATAATTTCTCTGGTACATTCAGTGGCATGTATGGTCATTGTGTGCAAAACGTTTCACGAATATAGGTAGTAGTAACTAAAACCTCATGCTTCATGCTGCTGTTTTACTGTGTGAACAATGAAGATGATTAATCCAGCATCGACATCAAATATATGGGATCTAGGAATCCTGCCTTCTCGGATAGCTAGACAACATGCAAACAAATCGTATTAATGAGTTTTATTACAAAATGAACAATGACAATACTTAATATTGACAATAACACAGAAGTGTCTCAAGCAAAGGACGACATGCAAATAACAAATTTCTGCAGTATATACAATTCCTAATACAAGCGAAGTAATACAGTTGACTCTTCTATTCAGGTCACTAGTCGTGAAGCGTCTGTAGAACTGCGCCTCTTCGCATAGAGGCCGCTGCTGTCGTGTTGTCGTCCTTGAGACGGGTCGGTCCGACACCCCCGACGTCAAGGCCGCCCAGCAGTGTTAGTGACGTCACACTAAGCCGCCCATAGCCAACGCAGCAGTCCACGGACACCTCCATATAGACGCGCCTGATGCTAACGATCTTCTGTCCGTCATACAGAAAGGAGCGAACTAATCGATAATTCGAACCAAAGACCAAACTATATATATTCTTGTAAACAGCATGAAGGTTCATAACGAAATACCGATTACATATACGGGCAGGAATAAGTTTAATCGATTGAGAAACTTTGCCACTATTTTACAATTGTCAGAACACTATTTAGCTTTAAAACTCGCATACAGGTGGTGACAAATGCTAACTGACAGCAGGACTTGACATTTTCAAGCCATTACACTGCAAGTAAATGATCTTAAACACAGTCATACGTAGCAAAACCCTCACAACTTTCGTTTACAATAATATAACAAGAGTTTGCTTTATCTCATAAAACACCTGACTATTGTGAATTTACTCATGTGTTCATGGTGACAGCTCTTTTCAAGAATTATCGCAAGTGTATCCCCAGTAATAAAGAATGGAAACAAAGGATAGACATCAAATATTCTCCTTTTAACATAGACAACACTGAACACAAGAATCTGTCTTGCACTATGATACTAAGGGACTGCTCTTTCCTTTAAGAAAAGCCTGACAATTTGAAGTTCACTCTGCTATTGAAGATACACATCTAGAAACAATCTTAAAAAATGTTATGTAAGGTAAGATTAGTAGGAAATGAAAAACAACCAAGTGCATTACACGTAAAAATGTGAGCAAAAGGCTGAGGCTCTCTTTAGTTACCATTTTCAATATCTCTACCTTTGTCACATAGAAATCACCAACTACAAGTTTCATTATTGCTGTCTGGTACTAACAAAGTGCTTTTCTATTTAGAAAAACTGACAATTTGATGTTCATTCTGGTACTGAAGATAAACACTTTTCAAAGGAGTTCTAGACGTAGGCATATATCACATATAGTAAGAAATGTTGAACAACCAAGGCCACCTGATGTGTTACTAAACTATTAAGGCTTTCTTTGCCTGACATAGCAATGTACTGAAGTAGCAAAACATTGGATGTCAGAATATGACATCCGTGCACTCTAAACAATGGAGTTTTCTTAGCAATCAGTGACAACAGAAACCAGCAATGTATGTTAAAACTGGTACGTCTGTTTCAATATTTTTTAAATCATCATCACTGACACATATCACAAAATGAAGCACCATCATCATACACATTGCTGGATTCTCATCATCACCATTCATCTGTACAATTTTCAGTTTCCTATGTGGGTGCACATTTAGTTCTAAGATATAAGTCTTAAATTCTTTTCTGATTCTAACAACTACCTACATGATATATGCTACTGACTTCCACATAAACGCCATTAAAGTTCAAATCAAGCTACTAGTATCTAGTGAGTCAGTTTGAAATTTACCTTGCAGGATATATAACATATTTAGTTCTCCATAGCAGTAGTAATTTATTTTCACTAAGCCATATGTGGCAACCCTAAGTGCTGTATATTTCTCTAGGGGCAATTTACCATTCTGCAATTTTAAATTTCTACATTTTTCCAACCAAGTAATGAACTTATCCAGGAAATTGTACCACATATCCCTTACTTTGTTAGTCAGAAGTTTCTGAATTTTTTACTGTGGGTTCAGATGCAGGCTAATGACAGGTAGCAATCAATTCTTGCTAAGAAATAAAATAAGATGTTAAGGCTGTGCCAAAAATATAATGTATAGTTTTTAAAAGGTACATATTTCTCTTGGTGACTGAGGACAGTGTAGTAAAGAACATTACATCAGCATTTACGTATATGGAAACTAATAATTATAACCATTACCAGTCTTTGTTTTGACGTTAGTACCTCCAAGAGGCATAAGGAAGAGCAAGCCACTAATGCTTCTTTTCCCTTGAGCTGCAGGTCAGATGCTGAAGTGAGAGCGCGTAGTCGCAAGACGATTAGCCTGTACTTACTGGCATAATCCACAAAATGGTGCAGTTACGACAGCGCAGAAAATATTAGATAGTAAATTATGTGATGTGTTTGTGTGATGACGAAGCGAAAATACAACCAGCACACTGATATGGGCACAAACGTATTAAATTCCCAGACATAAAAACATATGCACTTATGCCTGTTACAGAGGACGTTTTGATTACCAGTCAGAGTCACTAACACTATACCATTGTTCACCTCAGCTTTGCCTTATCAACATGGTAAAATAAAAGACCTGCAGCCGTCGTTATGATGTTATTTTATTATTTTGTAACCAGTTTCTGTTGTGTACTGTCACCAGAACTGGCTGCAAAATAATAAAATAACTTCATAACGACGGCTGCAGGGCTTACATTCTTTTACGTAAGCGAACGGCTAAAGTCTTGTAGACCATCAGTCGCAAGGATGGACATACAAAAGCTTGCCTAATCAAGTTTCGGTAATAAAGTTCGACTCGTGAATTACAATTTCGTGAACTGGGGATAACGGAAGCTAATCGAAGTCTGTGCACCATAGAGTTGTTCGAACATTTATTCCGTATACAGTAGACACAGGTATTTGGCGTGGGAGCCGTTTCTATGGTAACGTTAACGAAAGGCCATTCTTCCTTCGAGCAAAGGGGCGTACAGGCAACCACCTAACGTAGCCGGTGTAACAATGTCGCGAAGGCACGATTGTTTGCATGGAGAGTGACAGGTACACGCATCCACCTTTTACCTCGTGACTCCTATATTGTCTTAACTACGTGAGCAGTCAATTACCCGAGGCACAAAAACGCCTTTACATACACTTAATTACTTCCCGCGATGGAAGCACGGGAACCTCTGGCGGAAGGATAGTAAATACACAGTCTGGCGACGAACAGCGCCAGGTGCAGAGGGGGTACGAACATTCCTTCACCTGTAATTACAGCCACAGTGCTTTTTTGTGGCGGCAGTCATTATATCGGGCATGTGCGGCTATCAATCACAACCACAAGCCGCCTGCCGTTAATTGCTCCTTACCGATAAAACAAATTTTCCAGACGCCCATAGCCTCGTTAGATTAAACGAACCAGCCAATTCATACTCGGCGACTCGTAAAACAGAAATTTAAGAGACGCACTTGAATACATTGCAAGTCTTTTTCATTATACATACAAGCAGACAATCGAGCTGTGTTAGCACTGCACGACCCGCACAGGTAGGCAGTAGTCTTTTCTACAGCCACACATACATGGGTAATCTGCAAATCACATTTAAGTGCCTGGCAGAGGGTTCCTCGAACCACTTTCGCACTAATTTCCTATTATTCCACTCTGAAAAGCGCACGGAGAAAACGAATACCTTTATATTTCACATTTCCTTAATTTTGTTTATTTATTTATGTAGGTCGGCGTAAACAAAATATTCTCGCTTTAGAAGGAGACAGGTGGTGGCTAAAATTTCGTGAGAAGATCCTGCCGCAACGAAAAACAGCTTTGTTTTAATGATTTCCATCCCAAATCCTGTATCATGTCCGTGAAACTCTTTCCTATTTGTCGATAATACAAAACGTGCTGTCCTTCTTTAACCTTTCTCGATGTACTCTGTTAATTCTATATGGCAAGGATCTCGCAGTCGTTCTTTTCGGGATGGATGTGGTTTCAAAACAAGTCAGCATTTACCGATTTTCCATTGTTTTTCCGATAATTTGGATTTCACATTATACATTTCCTAGATAAAAATGCGTTAAGCTCATTTCAGTGTTGAAGAACATTTAGTACTGTATACTTTGGCCACCTTCCCTCCCCCCCCCCTCCCCCCCACCCACAAAAAAAGCTGACAAACTTTAGGGACAGGTTCCCTACACCAAAACAAGAAAAAAAGTCCAGTAAATTCTGTCTCTAAAATGCACAACTTAAAAGCTATGAGCACTTGTTTATCTACGATACTGTGAAAGTGATCTCTTCTACTGCAAGGACTTTGCTTTCCATATTTTGGGAGAAGGTAGTATAATCAAAAACAACCGAAAAATATTGAGTAAACATGGGCTCCAAAATGCGTACCGTAAGAGCTATGACCACTTGTTCAGTAGAAGAGATTTGTTTCATAGCCTCGCAGTAGACGAGTGTTCAGAGTTCATAAGGTATGCATTTTAGAACCCATGTTTACTAGACCATTTTTCCTTGTTTTGGTGTAAGAAACGTGTTTCTAACCATATCGGTGACCTTTTTTTTTTTCATCCCGTATACTGTGACTGTATTGGCTGCCGAATTCGCAGTAATTATCTCTGACGGGACCAGTTAGTTCAAATGGCTCTGAGCACTATAGGACTTAACATCTGAGGTCATCAGTCCCCTAGACTTAGAACTACTTAAATCTAACCAACCTAAGGACATCAAACACATCCATGACGAAGGAAGGATTCGAACCTGCGACCGTAGCAGCAGCACGGTTCCGGACTGAAGCGCCTCGAACCGCTCGGCCACAGGCCGGCACCAGTTAGTTTTATTGCGTTTGTTATTAAATTTTATTAACACAAACGCTTACACATTATACTGTTATGAGCTATGACATTATCACCACCTGCTTAATAGCATATTGATCCACCTTTGAAACACAATACAACAGCGAATCTGCGTGACATGAACTCGACATGTCCTTGGTAAGTTTTCGGAGATGCGCAGAATCAGCTGTTTTCGCACAGGTGAAGTGATCCCGTAATTACTGGCCGTTTGTTTGTGAGCGCCGGCCGGGGTAGCCGAGCGGTTCTAGGCGCTGCTGTCTGGAACTGCGCGACCGCAATGGTCGTAGGTTCGAATCCTGCCTCGGGCATGAATGTGTGTGATGTCCTTGGGTTGGTTAGGTTTAAGTAGTTCTAAGTTCTAGGGGACTGACGACCTTAGAAGTTAAGTCCCATAGTGCTCAGAGTCATCTGTTTGTGAGCGCAGAAATGACGCCAGATAGCGTTCCA
The DNA here is from genome assembly GCF_021461385.2 of Schistocerca piceifrons. Taxonomy (NCBI): domain Eukaryota; kingdom Metazoa; phylum Arthropoda; class Insecta; order Orthoptera; family Acrididae; genus Schistocerca; species Schistocerca piceifrons. Next base: position 590,187,246 of record NC_060141.1, read on the forward strand.
GATGTCTTGGTTTCACACAGACGGAATCGGTGGCCATGACATCAAGGTGAGTCCAAATCAACCATTGTAGCAGAATTCTTCCCTTGCGACAAGAACAATTATTCTGATAGGAGATACTATTGCTGACTGGAAAATGCTAGAGGTCACTCGGGTGTGGCTGTTAAATTTACTTACAAATATGAAGGGGGCCTGTCTGCGACATACATTATTCAGTTGAAAATGTATGCCCCGACCGGGACTTGAACCAGGGATCTCCTGCTTACAAGGCAGACGCTCTATCCATCTGAGCCACCGAGGACAAAGAGGATAATGCGACTGCAAGGGACTATCTCTGGCATGCCTCCCGTGAGACCCACATTCCCAACTTATTGTACCGCACTACATTCATAGTGCCCCTGCCCATTATACTCATTATCGCGGCTTTTTGCCGATTCCCGTAAGAGTTCGGGCACTGTTTATGCATCCGCACAGAAGAAGATGGTGAAATGGCCGGTGAGCCTTAACTATACATATATATGAAGATGGTATATGTTATTTCGGACATGTCCCTGCATAGCAACCGCCGTTCTGTAGTGTCCTTTTGGTTGCGAATTTCGCAGTTGGGCTATTCTTTCATACGGATTAGGCCAGCCTCTCATTAGCTGTTACGGTGCTGTGCATGACCTTATATTACGTAAATCTAGTGTGTTCTGTTGTTGCCCGTTCTGTGACGTTTTTCCAGACTACTGGCCAATCGTAGTCTGGAAATTTTATCTCTATTTTTGTTTTGTTTGTGTGCCCTCTCAGTGCGCCGTAGATATTTTTCGCCGTCATGAGCTGTGCGTTAGCCACAGTGGTGAGTGTGTAGCTCTTATCGAGTGCCAGCTCCTGCTGTATGTGGTATGTGATATGGGTGGTATCTTCTGGTGCTTCCTCTGACCGTGGTCTGCAGGTGTTTATTAGGCTATTTGCTGTTTGCAATCTTCATTTCGATTTTGATTGCTCTGTGTATGAACGGCGCTGCACACTTCGTTCTCACTTCCACTATTCCCAGCCTTTCTTCCTCCTTTCTCAGCGAGCATTTCGCCTGTGAAACTTTGAAGATCTCCCGCCTACACAACAGCTTGCAGACTGCTCCTTGGGTTGCTCGTTCAATTTCTGTTGGTGCGCATAGTATTTGTGCCGTATACCAGGCTTCCGACAAGATCACCGTGTTGATCAGTTCCACTCTTTGTCCCAGTGTTAGATTTCGATTCGCATGGTTCAAATGGCTCTGAGCACTATGGGACTTAACGTCTGAGGTCATCAGTCCCCTAGAACTTAGAACTACTTAAACCTAACTAACCTAAGGACATCACACACATCCATGCGCGGGGCAGGATTCGAACCTGCGACCGTAGCAGTCGTGCGGTTCCGGACTGAAGCACCTAGAACCGCTCGGCCACCGCGGCCGGCTCGGTTCGCATATGTCCTGCCGAGATCTCTTATTGTGTGTAGGATTATTCGCCAATTTTGTGCTGCCATATTTAATGAACACTTTTATGTTTCAACCCCCAAGTGTTTCGTGGGTGTCCGTTATTCGGCACCACTGCTTGTAATTTTTAAACTCCCATTGCCGATAGGGAACAACATAGTTTTTCTGGGATTCAACCTTGCTCCTGATGTGTTTAGGAATGTTTTTATGGCTGGCTCAATTCTGTCGATGTCCTCCTTATAGTTGACGAAAATTCCCCTACCGTCTGTGTAAGCCATACATGCGATCATTTGTGGTCTTATTTTGTAACCATTTAAGGCGGCTGCCAGTTTCCGCAGGAGTGGGTCAAGTGCTGCTGCGAAAGGGGCCGTGGACAGCGAACGGCCTTGTCTCACTAACTTCCCTAACTTGATTCTTCTTAATGTCCCTCAGTTTATGAATATTTCTGATGTGGTATTCGTTAGGAAGTTTTTTATGATTTGGCTGACTGCAGGGCCGAATCTGAGATTTGTCAGCGTCGCAGTTGGTACCGGTAGCTGAGTCTGTCGAAAGCCTTATGAATATCACCTGAAATTATTGCTGTGGTCGTTGTGATGATTGCGGCTTGCGCAGTGATGTCTCTGTGTGCGCAGGCTCCTGCCAAGCACTGCACTAGTTTGCCACTAGCTGATGGCCTTTGTTAATGCTGTCTTGATGTTGTCTGCGAGACATTTCGCGGGAACTTTGTATCTGCATTTACCAGCGTTATAGTCTGAACTCGATCTGCTCCGCTACATGTTTCTTTGGTAGATGAATTACCGTCCCTGCCCCATTCAGGATTTCGTTTACTATTTAGGATCGGAAATTGCCTAGTAGGTATCAAAATGGGCTATAGAATTTCTTGGAGGTGCCATCGGCGGTTGTTGCTCTGACGTTGCCCTGCCTTTGAGGATGGCTGTCACCTAATCCTCAGTAACGCTTCCGATAAGTAGCGCCCGGTCTGCGTTGCTCAGAATCCGACATATTTCTAATAGGATATTTGCAGTTTCGGTATCGTACGTCTCTTCGCTTCTGAAGATGTCGCTCAAGTGATTTTCTACATGGTTCTTGTTTAGCCCATAGATTGTTTTCGTGGTAGTCGCGGAGTTCAGTGATGATCTTGCTGCCTGACATTTGTCTTTCACTGTGTAAGTGTGCAGTATGGCAGGCTCATTTTCGATGACGCCGTGTGTCTGGCTACGGACGATGAACCTTTTCATTTGCTGTTGTTTGATGTCGAGGAGACTGTTTTCAGTCCACTCAAGCATGTCAGGTACTTTATCGCGTGTTTGAGCCAGAGTGCGAAGTCTGCCGTGCTTTTCCTCCAGAAAACTTTTTCCGCTCTGTATCTGATAGTGATGCTCTGATCGCTGGCTTGTCGTGTTCTAGCCACCACTCAGTAGTGGAGTTGTTTGTATCTCGCCTTTCTGAACATTTTTCCTATTGTCTTTGTTATTTCAGAATGTAGTTTCTCGTCTGTGAGCTGCTGTGTTTTGAGTTTCCACCTTGCTTTTTTACCAGCGATCTTGGGAGGTGAATTTTAAGTCTCGTACGCACAGTGAACAAAGAAGATCACTGGACAGACTTCTGTGATGTAGAGGCGACCAACTCTCTGCTCACTATATCCTGCCTAATCCTATTTCCTCGTGTTGTGGTGGAACTCTTTGTTTCCCATGTTGTGCAGATGCCACGAGTTGTTGAGCTTCAGACGTCTTGTCACCTCTTGCAGCTCTACACATAGATTTGGTACCGTTATCTGGTCTTCTAGCCCGGCAACGCAGTTGAAATCCCTTCCTAGCACAACGCTGATGATAATGTGCGGGAGCATTTCGCAAATGCGTTCATAAAAGAACTGGCTTCTGGTCCTCTTGTTCTCTGTTTCCGACGGTGTATATATGTTTTCGAATTGTGTTCCTGGTATTTCTACTGCCAAACCACTCCCATGCATTACTAGTTTTGATTCTCCTGTTCCTATTTCTCCTCTGACTGTAATAGTTGACCCTCGTCGGGTTTCAGGGTCAATGTTGCTGAAAACGTGATATCCCAGAACCTCTTCTATTTATGTCGTTACTATCTCTCGTAGAAGAACTATGTCTGCTGCTCTGAGCTGCAAGAAGTATGACTAGGCGTCTAATTTCACTGTGGAGCTCATTCAGTTGACATTGCATGAGAGGCTCGTGTGCACTGTTTTCCTGTTGCATTTGCAGTGATGGACGTCAGGCACTTCGCGGGGGGGGGGGGGGGGCATGTGTTTGCCGTGGCTGGTCCGGCAGTAGGACGGCGTCCTCGTGTTTGTTTGATGGCGTTTTTATGTGAGCGGGATGTGTGTCTGACGCTTCCGCATCGGATGAATCCATCCATTCCTGGGACGCACAATAGCAGCAGTGGCACACTTGTTCACAGGCGGGCAGCCAGCCAGGTACACAGGACCGACGACGTTTTGGTTCAAATGACTCTGAGCATTATGGGACTTAACATCTGAGGTCATCAGTCCCCTAGAACTTAGAACTACTTAAACCTAACTGACCTAAGGACATCACACACACCGATGCCCAAGGCAGGATTCGTACATGTGACCGTAGCAGTCGCGCGGTTCCGGACTGAAGCGCCTAGAACCTCTCGGTCACCGCGGAGGACGTTTTAATTGGTAATAAAAGAAACTACCCCCAAACCACGGGTGCACATCGAGTGTTTACGGAAAATAATTTAGCTTTCTACTTTTGTGCACAAGAGTGCCTTTTGCTAGATTTCTCTTCCTTCCATTCTCTGGTGCTAGAACTGTTTTGCGGCAGGGGGCTGCTGCGCCACAGATCTTATCTGTGTCCACCCACGATGCTTGGATGCCCTGGTGCGGCAAATACAGAGAGCTGTCCGCCCCGTGGGCTATCGACCTGCACCTCCCTCAGGTGTCCTTGTGCAAAATGACTCACAGTGACCTGTCCTGCTTCTATTCCCCTGGCAGCCCATGTACTCCTGCACCGTACAGAATGCTTTCGACATTCATTCATTTTTTATAAAGCATGCAAACCTTATTCAAGAGGAAACGAAGAGTATGGTTACAATAGTCAACTGGCAACAATCACCATATTCCTCGATGTCGATTAAATGTTCCAATGAAAAAGGTCTTTCATTATGAATTTACGTACATTACGTGACTGTTTCCAAAAAATGGTCGCCTAGCAAAGGCGTGAAACATTAGGGAATGCGGGTGGTCTGCAATAATGTTCATATAGCCTGCAGTTTCGATTTCCACGACAAGTCTCGGGAAGCAACTCGATACATGTTTAGATCAGTCGTTTGCCTAGATGACGCAGTATCTAAAAATTGCCGTCTCCCTGGTGTATGAGACCGGGCGACACGTTCTCAGAGATGTCCAGCCCCGTAGTTTGCCGCTTAACCTGCTTCACAGAGTGGACAAGTTGCCGACCTCTATGCCCTGTGACGAGGTGTTCACGTCCAGCGCTTTGTTGCCCTCTCACGATGTCACCACCCTTGCACAGGACTATCCAAGTAAAATGTAAGAAATCACTCCAAATCCTCTTAGACGATATGCAGTTACCGTAATAACGTAGTATCCCACAGCCAGTGATTGCTGCAGTTCTGGCTTGGGGAGGTTCCTCCACTGTCGCCGTTGCGGTAGTTATGTCTTGCGGAAGTCTGCTGTCCAGGAAGCCACACACAGACTTCTTGTTGTGTGGGCTGTTCTTGAGCCATCTTCCCTGACGTCGTTGCGAAGTAAGCGGCTTCCGCTCAAGTGTACGTGTTCTTCTATATTTCGTACGTACTTTTGTTACCTAGACGAGGGTATTCATTACTACTTTAAGTGTGGCGAATATCTTGCTATACGTTCCTCTAGATTTAGTGTGCCATGTGGCTCAGTGATCAACATGCTGGAATCGATTTCGGTCCGGCGAGTCAAGCTCCGGTTGTCTGGGATTTCTCAATGTTCGACTTATTTCCGCGTTTCCCAGATCTAATGACCTTGTCGTCGAAGGTTTTTCTTCAAGATGTCGTGAAAATGTGGAGCAACTATCCTCCATGACATGTCGTGTCTAGTTTCATTTATAAAAAGCATTTACAATCCAAAACTGCACTTTGTCATCTACATTTAAAGTAGCATATTAAATCGCTGAAGGCGTAAAGCAAAATTGCAAAGCAAATTCGTAATTCACGTTTTGTTATGCTGGTATGTTATGCTGTAATTCTAAGCAAAGTTCATTATTTCAGAAAATCTTCTCATTATAAGGTGTAATGGTAAAAGCAATTCTTTGTCCCTCTTCTTCGTTTTCTTTACAGGCATCGTCTCCAGGTGGAGAGTTCCATCATACTCTGCGGCTGACTGAGCAAAGTTTTATTTACACGTATAACGAAAATCAAATTTCGTAATCTATTATGGTACTGTTATCTATGGTTACATTTAGGGTAACATATTAAATATAAAGCCCAGGTCAGAAGAAAATGCCGTCATTCGAGTTCTGTACACATCACGAGTTCATTACAGTGCAGTAATGAATATACATTATCATTTCCGCAAAATAATGTCATTATATCAATTTCTTAACAGCGTGGTGCTGGTCGATTCCCATAAGATGAACATGTGTTCCTGAAGGAAGAAATAATCGAAATCTGTAAAAGTAATGGAATGTTCTCGTATTCTCGTTCATAATTTCAGTTTGCCATTACTTGCCTTAAGCTTGAAATGAAAAACGACGGATTGATGCTACGCAGTGGATCTCTGGCTATTGTTTAATTAATTTATTCACGATTTACTTGCTTCTTAGACTAGAGGAACATGGTCGGTAAAAGTACGCAGCTCTGAGAACAGTGAAGAATAAAAGTTTAATGGTCCACTCTGATTCAACATCTGTGTCATAAAAACATGAAGACAAGTACTTTACTGGAGATGTGTATCTTTGTTTCATAGAAAACATGTTATGCGGTCTGAAGAAGACTGACAATTGCACGTATAGCGGTCGAGAGACACAGTGTTCTTTTGTAGAGCATGACTTATGCATTAACCCAGAAACCCTTCAAAAGAAAGGATCATGAAGTGTTAAAGTCTTGGAAAAACTATTATTGACTGGAGGTGTTCCACTGATATTAAACGAATTATGTTTAACTAAATGTTCTCCTTTTATTGTAAACATTAATTTAATCTTTAGGCTGACTTTTATCACATGCAGCGAGTACCCATACGTTACTTACTGGCAAAATGTGTGTCCTTACATAAATACAGTAACAGAGCGTCAGATTTCCTAAATCATTGTCATCAGATGCTTTTCGCCATCTACTGTTAAGTCAACATTTCCTACATGTCTCTGCATATCACGATGTTCTCACTCATTAAATCTGTTTTTGTCAGTGTTTTGTCTCTAGGTTTTATTATCATGAGAAATCCAGCAGCAAATTTCGATATTCGATTACAGGTACGTTCATGAGATTACATGGAGAGTTTCCGTTTCCTGAGACACCATGTCCTTACACGTTAACCACAACACGTTGTTTCATCTGTTTTTTGGATGATTTCTGCATTACTTAGTCATATGAAGAGCATGTTCATTAAGCTACTTTTATGACAACTTTCGCCTTATTTACGTATGTAGTAGGGCTGAAATTGCAATAGACTACATCCGTCACAAGCGAACTATTGAATGAAACGAGGTTCCGAATTTTTCACAAAAATCAAGTAAACACAGGTCTGTACGACCGTCACTATAAATATAAAGTGATTTTGTATTGGTTTTGAGCGCGTCTACACTGTAGCACGAGCTCTACCAACGCATATCAACGCGTGGGAAAGAAAAAAAAACCTAACGATTAACAATTAAATTTATTCGCAGCATGGTCCACCAAATTTCTGATTTAGTATGAAACAGTTTACAAACACAGCACTCGTGGCGCGTTTTGGAAGATAAATACCTTGAACACGTTTACACTGCTACGTCGCGTCTCCTTTTTCCAACGCTTACTTGTACAGTATCAAACATTACTCAAACCTGTGTTAGAAAGCGTCAAAATTACTTCGTTCTGCCAAAAAACACTTGTAAATATGCATGTAAAAATAACAAAGAAAGGGAACAACAAGCTACAGTTTAACGTGGACTATGAACTACGGTGCAACATGACGTTTATTGTATCAACGAACATCCATAAAGATGTGAGAAGTGAAAGTGGGGGATAAAAATCCTAGAACTCACCAATAAGAAATCTGTTCACTATAATCGCTAAAAATTTTAAATCTAGCATGAAACAGCGCGGAAAATGACGTGCCCTCATCGTTTCCAATGCAAGAGCACTCTTTCTCGATAACCTTCACTTATAAATTTCTCTTTCTTTGCTGTTGAAAATTACGAAAATCATTTTTATCCAGACATTGTAAAGCAGAACGATAATTTTAGAGATAGAGAACAAAAATGGTATAATACAGTAATTCGACAAATCTAACTAGAGAAGTACATGAGTACTGGACAGTTCGTACAAACGTTGCAAAAGACATAAACCAATAACGTACAAAAGTTTTTAGAAGTTTGCCGGAGAAGCCATACCCCGCAGCAGCTATACAAGTAGTCATTTACAAACAAAACATCTTTCGCGTACCGCGATCTTTGTATTTATTATAAGCGTTTCATATTTTATATTATACAGTTGTGGTTTCATGCATGTAAATTATAGATTGTAAGCTGTTACGTGCTGACTTTCACTCAAATGAAATGGTAATTGTCGTTATTTTTACACATGCTGATGATTTTCGGCTTTTCTCCCCATGTAGCCATTGTCGATAGTTACACTTGCATTTGCCCCGCTAGCATTTTCGGCAAATCGTTCTTTCCTTGATTTATCAAAGCTTCTTCTGCGTACTCGGTATCATTTAAACACTTCACTGATGATCTAGCTACCAGTTCACTACTGTAGCCTGTGAAGTTCGAGAGAATTGTCGAAATAGTGGAGTTATGTCACTGACTAGAAAACAGATAAGCAGATCTATAATGATTTAATGTTACTGGCCTGTCGATCTCAGGTGCTAGGAATATAATAATTCTGGTTATTAGGTTACTTACGTCTGTCTGTCTCTTGGCAAGTATAACAGGTTAATGCAGTGCTTACAAGACTTGTTATTCGTGTATGCGGATGAAGAGATTCACCAGAAGGACACTAAGAATGCAAGTGAAAGACCTCAAGTACATAACGCCGGTGAACATGCTTCAATAAGTAAGGCGCATTACACGTAGCAAAAAGAAAACCGCATTTCTTGAGTAGCACATAGGCATACATAACCTAAAAACCATTAATGTATGCGTAAACTTACATTACGCTTAAATTACACGACATGCAAAGATTTCAACATCTGAGTATAACGCATGTCGACGCTGTACGTAGCAGGTAAACTGGCCAACCGAAACAACGACTCTTAATCCCATATTACATGAGGAACGAACGAACAAGCAGACATCAGAACTGGGTACTACACATGACAATCGCAGCATAATTTTGCACCTCTCCCGATTTATGCGTATCTGCGTAAACGACATAGACCTGGTCCATCTTTGTTCAAGCTTAGTTTCACTCAAACTAGTTTCCGCGCGATTTAGCCATTATCACTAATTTTCTAATTCAAAATTAAACAAAACGATGTTATTCATCTTATTTTATTATTCAGAAGTGAAGACCCCTGATAAAAGTGAAACCAATTTGTTTTGAATCCAGGAGGCAAATACACAAACGGTGTATGCTTTACTGAATATGGCTTTGAAACGGACTGAAATATGAAGGGCGTTCAATAGGAAACGCAATACTTTTTCGCTGAAAGCAGTTTGCTTTTATTCGGGATTCCAATACACCATATTAGTCCCCACTCCTTCGGCTACAAATCCCTGTTTTTCAACATAGTCTCCGCTCAGAGCGACAGCCTTACGCCACTTTACTGGAGGTGGGTCGGTGGGGGGAAGGGGGGGGGGCCTATGCCAGCATGGCACACCACTCTACCCTTCGACCTCGGCATCTTGCTGCATCAGTAATCTGTCTATCATTCACCTACTGCTTCTTGCGGCATGCATCCTACATTGGGCAAACAGATGGAAGTCGGATGTGCGAGATCTGGACTGTAGTGTGGATGGGGAAGAAAAGTCCAATGAAGTTTTGTGATCTCTTCTCGAGCGCACAGACTTGTTTGAGGCCCTGGTTTCCTCGCAGAACTTCGTTTATACACTACTGGACATTAAAATTGCTACACCAGGAAGATGACGTGCTACAAACGCGAAATTTAACCGACAGGAAGAAGATGCTGTGATATGCAAATGATTAGCTTTTCAGAGCATTCACACAAGTTTCGCGCCGATGGCGACACCTACAACATGCTGACTTGAGGGAAGTTTCCAACCGATTTCTCATACACAAACAGCAGTTGACCGGCGTTGCCCGGTGAAACGTTGATGTGATGCCTCGTGTAAGGGGGAGAAATGCGTACCATCACGTTTCCGACTTTGATAAAGGTCGGATTGTAGCCTATCGCGATTGCGGTTTGTCGTATCGCGACATTGCTGCTCCCGCTGGTCGAGATCCAATTACTGTTAGCGGAATAGGGAATCGGTGGGTTCAGGAGGGTAATACGGAACGCCGTGCTGGATCCCAACGGCCTCGTATCACGAGCAGTCGAGATGATAGGCAACTTATCCCCGTGGCTGTAACGGATCGTGCAGCCACGTCTCGATCCCTGAGTAAACAGATGGGGACGTCTGTAAGACAACAACCATGTGCACGAACAGTTGGACGACGTTTGCAGCAGCATGGACTATCAGCTCGGAGACCATGGCTGCGGTTACCCTTCACGCTGCATCACAGACTGGAGAGCCTGCGATGGTGTACTCAACGACGAACCTGGGTGCACGAATGGCAAAACGTAATTTTTTTCGGATGAATCCAGATTATGTTTACAGCATCATGATGATCGCATCCGGGTTTGGAGACATCGCGGTGAACGTACATTGGAAGCGTCTATTCGTCATTGCCATACTGGCGTATTACCCGGCGTGATGGTGCCATTGGTTACACGGCTCGGTCACTTGTTGTTCGAACTGACGGCACTTTGAACAGTGGACGTTACATTTCATATGTGTTACGCCCCGTGGCTCTTCCCTTCACTCGGTCCCTGCGAAACTCTACATTTCAACAGGATAATGCACGATCGCATGTTGCAGGTGCTGTACGGGACTTTCTGGATACAGAAAATGTTCGACTGCTGCCCTGGATAGCACATTCTCCAGATCTCTCACCAACTGAAAACATCTGGTCAATGGTGGCCGAGCAACTGGCTAGTCACTACTCTTGATGAACTGTGGTATCGTGTTGAAGCTGCATGGGCATCTGTACCTGTACACGCCATCCAAGCTCTGTTTGACTTTTCTGGGTACTGATTTCTCAGGATCTATGCACCCAAATTGCGTAAAAACGTAATCACATGTCAGTTCTAGTATAATATATTTGTCCAGTGAATACCCGTTTATCATCTGCATTTCTTCTTGGTGTAGCAATGTTAATGGTCAGTAGTGTATATTTGTGGCAACGCACATGGAAAAGTTATATTTTCAGTACCCTCAGGGTAGCACTTAAGATTCGATCGTTGCACCATGAGGCAGGATATTACACAGAGTAACCCCTTTAGATTTCCAGAAAACTTGGCTATCTAAGGGTGCAGGTTTGAAATTTTTCATCGGAGGAGAGGTGATGTGGCAACACTCAGTGGATTGCCGTTTTGTTTCCGTTAAGAAATAATGAACCCATGTTTCATTGTCTGTGACGATATTTGAAAAAAAAATAAATGAAGGAAGCAGTTCCCCACACACGTTCCTTCATTGCTCTTTATGGTCTTTTATTAGGCGGTGAGGAATCCAGCGGTCACACACCTTTTGAGTACCCCAAATGGTGAACAAGACACATCCTCTTGAGCAGCGAGCTGTTTGATTGTGATCCATCGATCACCACGATTGAGAGTGACCTCACATTCCAACTTTGCAGGAGTCATTGCTGTGTTCGGCCGGCAGGCACGCGGTAGATTGGACAGGTTTCCGCGACCTTGCTGCGATGACCGTGCTTTTGTTCACTGCCAGGTCTCCATAGACATTCTGCAAGTAGCTACCAATATCTTAGATGCTCTGGTCTTCCGCTAATTCCATGACAGCTCTCTGCTAGCAACGCACCTCCTCTACAGACCCCATTTTGAAAGCTACGTATAGAATCGCCACCAGTCGTAACTTATTTATTTATTTATTTTACCTGGGAAGATTAGGGCCTTCCGGCCCTCTCTTACACCTAACCAGGCATACTCAAATTGAACGAATTTCAGTTTGTACAGAACATTAAGGACATACAACGTGTTATACAGTATTAATGTTAAAGAAGAAAAAATAGAGATTATAACAGTAGTACAATGATAATTATAACAATCAAAAAATAATTGTAATAATCAAGAATAATAATAATAATAATAGTAATGACTATGTATATGAAAGTAAACATATTTTTCTTTTATGAATGTCAGTCCTATTGCTAGTTGGGAATTTTCTCGTTATATTCTTGCAGCTTGTGAGTCATTCTCATCAAGCAGAGACATAAGACGATAGAATGGGGTGAAAGAGATATAGAAGAGGTAGCTAGGTTAGAGGAAGAGAAATAGAATGGTAAAATACGAAACTATGATGGAGAGTAGAAAGAGATGAGAGTGGCACAACAATGGTGGCTATACCGTCCCTAACATGTTAGTTTTGAGTTCCCTCTTGAATGTTGAGTGGTTCTGGATAAGACGCAGATCACAGGGGAGCGCGTCCCATAGTCGTATGGCTGAGATGGAGAATGACACGGAGAAAGATTTTGTGTTATGTAAAGGTACAGCCAAGATGCTAGACGTATCCGATCTGGTATTGCGGTTGTGGAATGATGATAGGTGTTTAATGTGAGAAGATAAGTATTGGTGGCACCAGTGGCTAAGAAATCGATGAAGTAAGCACACCGTGTGGAGATCGCGTGCCTTATGTGGGCGTATCCAGCCTAGTTCGGAGTATGAAGGACTGATATGATCATACAACCGTATATTGCACACGTATTCATCACTAGCTCGAGGCACCTCGAATTTTCACTATTTGTGCCGTGTTGAACTACATCACAGTAGTAAAGATTAGGCAAGACTAGAGTTTGGACTAATTTTTGTTTAACATGGGTTGGAAATATTTTTCTAAATTTTTGGATTGCATGTAGGGAGGAGAGCGAATTCCGGCAAGCTGTGACTTTCTTTAGGTGTTCATCCAAGATTATTCCAAGGTCTTTTACTGTTTTTTGGTATGGTAGGTAGTTGAGTACCATTGAGGAGTATTTGAGGGACTCAGTGAAACTACAGGGCCCGAAGCGGGGATATTCCGCAATGTGCCACAACAAAATCTGCGTTTTTTTCTTTTTTTTTCAATCTAAACTGGCCTAGAAAACATACTGTTGCATTACTTCCTGAACACCTCTCGTACATGCGTACTGTATGAAGACGTTGCTGTTGTTATTAGGTCTACATCTTTGCTTCCGTCGTTTTGTAATAGACGGCAGTAGCGGCAAGTGCGGTTCAGGTGGCTGGTCATAGGCGTAATACAATAAGCTTAGGCATCTGTAAACATAATGCCATAAAAATACCAGTCGATTTGTGATTGCATCATAAGGTTATTCTCGATTAAGTACGTCAACTTACGTACCCATTTCTCGCCATTTGCGGGAAATTTTAATTTTCTGCTCTAACATGAAGAAATCTGCGGCTGTGGCTCTTAAAATGCTGGGTAGGAGCAATGGTGAGAGAACTATGAGTGGAAGGACATGCAGAGAATGTTTCCAACGTCTTATGATCGGTAATTTTGATGTCGAAGACCGGAATGGCGCTGGAAGACAGAACGTTTTCGTAGCTACTGAAACAGACGAAGACAGTCACAGGACATCATTATCTAAAACAATTGATGCGTTCGAGCCCAGCACTGAAACACAAACGGCCACAATACAGCGATAGGCACGTAAAGGTAATTTTGCAGCAGGTCAGTGCTCGACCCCGTGTCGCAAAACCCCTCAAAATATACATGGAAACGTTGAAACGAGAAGTCCTATCCCTCCCGCCGTACTCTCCATACGTTGCTCTCTCTGACTACCACCTTTTTCGATCAGTGGCATACAGTCTGGTTGACCAGCACTTCCGATCATAATGATGAACATGTGCAAAATTGAATCGATTAATGGATCACCACAAAAGACGCCCAGTTCTTCCGCCTCGGGATTCGTATGCTATCCGAAAGATGAGAGAATGTAGTGGCCAACGATGGGCAATACCATGAATCATAATTTTTTTGTGCCGCGCGGGATTAGTTGAGCGGTCTTGGGCGCTGCAGTCATGGACTGTGCGGCTGGTCCCGGAGGAGGTTCGAGTCCTCCTTCGGGTATGGGTGTGTGTGTTTGTCCTTGGGATAATTTAGGTTAAGTAGTGTGTGAGCTTAGGGACTGATGACCTTAGCAGTTATGTCCCATAAGATTTCGCACACATTTGACATTTTTTTAACATAATTTTTTGTAAGTTTTTCACAATAAAGTCCCGAACTTCGAGAGAAAACGGCGGAAGTACAGTTGTAGACCTAGTGGTTCAGACTGTATGCGTTCCATTCAACTGCGTCCTAGTGAGGGCTGCTTCAAAAACATTTTTCCACTCAAGCGACACATCATTACCCCCTCCCCCCCCCCCCTCCCAACCTTTCTCACCACTGCTCTCAGACATTAGTTCCCTCTCCTTGATCTCTTGGTAAGACATTTAAAGATAAATCTAACTCTACGGATCATGCAAAGAGGTTGTTTGTTCTTATAAAATAAGTACCACTTAGGCCTTTCTCTATAACAGAAATAAATGTTTGAATCATATTCCACTGCTAAATATTCAAAGAAGAAATATTTTACATACATTTCAGATAATTCTTGAGGTATTTAAAATTGTGTATCGAAGTAAAACTAGGCCTATTGTACTGTCCTAACTTCAGTAACAATGGCATATATGTTAAACTGAATGGAAAGACTGAAAATATAATATTTCTGTCATTTTTTAAATTTAATAATGCAACGCTTAGATTCTGTAATTTAGATTTTATTTTACTTTCCTCTAGAAAAAATAGTACAGAAATATAAAAACAATAATCTCAATCATCAAAGTTTATGTCGATGTGTCAAACGTAATACTGTTTAACTGTGTAAGTTCTGCGTTGCATGCGAAGAAAACGAGTGATAGCAGAGTATTTGAAAGAATTCGTTACTCTCTGCAGAGACAGATGGACGTAAGGGAGACACATCGAACATCAACAACAAGTGCTAGTGTAGTATTTTGTAGCATGTATCTTACTGACGTAGTATCGTATTTCTTGTTAAGGTGGGACCCGGGTCCATCATTAGAAGGAGACTTAATGGAAAAGTTGTTTACATTTGAAAATCTTTGTACTAACTGGGACATTATTTCATACTGAAGTCAGTGGCGGTCCTAACCGCATATTGGCAATTATTTCGGAAAAGGCTCATTTGAGGACCCCCTTTCGTTGGAAGATGTTTGTTCCTACTTTTGTATGCTTTCACGCGTGTCAGTTGTGCTGCTAATTATTTTTCATCCTGTGTACAAACTTTCACTTGGATTCCTGTGGGTTCATCTCAGTTTGGCATCCCAAGCGGCCGCTTGTGCCAGTTGGGTCTTAAACTGGTCCTGGTTCTAGTCGATCTTACACACATCCATCGCTGCATAATATGTAGTTAACAACCTGTGTCAGTGGTGGTCAGGTTACACTTCAGGAACACTGTGCACACGCTGTCTATCGAAAGTGGATGCGTTCGTACACAGTTTATATAGTCTTCAAGGAGGCTGGCGACTTCACCCTCCTGAACTGTCTGTAAGCTATCATACACAATTAACATAACTGCTAGTTCCTTCAAGAATTCTGGCAGGATCTCATCAGGTCCAGCCGCCTTTCTTGTCTTTATTAGCTTCGAGGTCCGGGTAAGCTCTTCGGTTTCCACTTCTTTCACAATGTCCATCGTGACTGGATTGTTAACTAATATATTTTTCTGGTTTCTAGAAATTTCCAGAAGCCTGAAAAATGTATTAGTTAATAATCCAATCAAGATGGACAATGTGAAAGAAGTGGGAAGAGAAGAGATTACCTAGACTGGATGCTAAAGAAGGCAGGAAAAGCGACTGGGCCTGACGAGATCCTAACAGAATTGTTGAAGGACCTAGGGATTTTGGGAAGCAGGTCTTTAACCAAATTCTGCACAGAATGCATCAGACCTCGCGCACTCACTGAGATCTGTAATAAAGTCATCGCTTTTCTGAGATAGTTTGGATAGAACCCGATGAATTTCAGGCCAATGTCCATGCTATATACGTATTACAAACTATTCGAGACAATATTACTGGCTAGATTAACTCTATGTATCGAAGCCAAATTTACTTCATACCAAGCGTGTTTTCGCGCAGGTGGAAACTGTTGCTAGCCCCCATAACCTGCACTGAGAAAGGCTTTCGAAACAAGATGAAAACCGGCCTGGTTCTCACGGATTTTGCGTCAGCTTACTATACGTTGCTGATTGAGGAACTACAGTTTACCTTGAATCAAAAATGGGAACAGACTTACATTTTACTCAGAAGCTTGATAACAAAAAGGAAAATCATCATTTCATTTCTTGGCGTGAACGGCAAGAGCATAATGGCTTGCCACACTGTTCGGCGCAAGCACCCACTTTTTTCAATCTAAATATTGCCGACATGCCAGTCAAAAAACTACGCAAATTTGGGTTCGCGCACGACCGGACCATCGCATATCAAAGTAAAAATTTTAACGACCTTGACAAAATATTGAAAGCAAACCTGGAAGCACTGAATACTTACTATTCGAAGTGGAATCTAAATCCAAACCCTAACAAAGCGACCAGCACCGTAATGCACCTTAAGAACAGAGATACAAGTAGAAAACTACAGTTCTCTTTGAATGGCCGACACATCAGGCATAGGAATGAGCCTAAATTCTTGGGACTGAAATTAGATCCCACTGTAAGGAATAGCTCACATCTACAAGGTACAAAACAGAAGCTAAAATCCCATAACGCTATCCTGTCGCAACTACCTGGGACGGCAAGAGATTGTGGAGCGAGCACACTGAGGACCTCGGCTCTAGCCCTTGTCTACAGCGAGGCTGAATACTGTTAGCCAGTATATATGAGCAGTGCACACGTAACTGAGGTGGACGTCCAACTGGAGGAGACAATGCGGATAATCCCTGGAACATTCACGGTCACTCCTTGTACCTGGCTCCCTTCCTAGCAAACAAAGAGCCCCCCTGAAGTGAGGCGATGACAGATAGCCATAAGATCATACAGAAAAATCGTGGGCAACCCAGAACTTCCTGCGATGGATTCAGCCTCCCAAGAAAATTGTGGACAACTTCGAACCGTGTCAGGACGACTGTTGGTAGGTGTAATCAACTAATGAACAAATGGGGCCTATAGGACCACCCTGAAACCATTTACTTTGTGTGAAGTGCATTGCTATGATGGTGGTCTGAAGGACATACACAGACTCTTCTACTCAGCCACTGAGAGGCTCAAGAATATTTGTAATGTTGTACTAGTATATACCGTATATTACACTGAAGAGCCAAAGAAATTGGTACACCTGCCTAACATCGTATAGAGCCCCTGCAAGCACGCAGAAGCGCCGCAACACGACGTGGCATGGACTCTACTAATGTCTGAAGTAGTGCTGGAAGAAATTAACACCCTGAATCCTGCAGGACTGCCCATAAATCTGTAAGAGTACGAAGGGGTCGAGATCTCTTCTTAATAGCTGGTTGCAAGGCATCCCAGATATGCTAAATAATATTCATGTCTTGGGCGTTTTATGGACAGCAGAAGTGTTTAAACTCACAAGTGTCTTTCTGGAGCCACTCCGTAGCAATTCTGGACATGCGGGGTGTCGGACTGTCCTCCTAGAATTGCCCAAGTCCGTCGAAATACACAATGGACATGAATGGATGCAGGTGATCAGACAAGATGCTAACGTACGTGTCACCTGTCAGAGCCGTATCTAGACGTATCAGGGCTCCCATATCACTCCAACTGCACACGCTCCATACCATTACAGCCTCCACCAGCTTGAACAGTCCCCTGCTGACATGCAGCGTTCATGGACTCATGAGGTTGTCTCCATACCCGTACACGTGCATCCGATCGATACAATTTGAACCGAGACTCATGCGACCAGGTAACATGTTCAATGTCGATGTTGACAGAGCCAGGCGAGGAGTAAAGCTTTGTGTCGTGCAGTCATCAAGTGTGTACGAATGGACCTTCGGCTCCGAAAGCCCCTATCGGTAATGTTTCCTTGAATGGTTCGTACGCTGACACTTGTTGATGGCCCAGCACTGAAATCTGCAGCAATTTGCGGAAGGGTTGCACTTCTGTCTTCAGTCGTCGTTGGTCCCGTTCTTGTAGGATCTCTTTCCGACCCCAGCGATATGAAATTTGATGTTTTACCGGATTCCTGATAATCGTGGTACACTCGTGAAATTGTCGTACGGGAAAATTCCCACGTCATCGCTACCACGGAGATGCTGTGTCCTATCGCTCGTGCGCCGCTTAAAACACCACGTTCAAACTCACTTAAATCTTTATAATCTGCCATTGTACCAGCAGTAATCGATCTAACTGCGCTAGACCCTTGTTGTCTTGTATAGGCGTTTCCGACAGCAGCGCCTAATCTGTCTGTTTACATATCTCTGTATTTGAATACGGCGTGCCTATACCAGTTTCTTTAGGACTTCAGTGAGTAAGAACATGTGTAAAGACTATCTTAACTCAGTATAGAGCTACCAGAATATTTTAGTTAATACATTATATGATACATGCCTTTGTAAATGCCGAACGAGTAAATAAATAACTAATTGTTTGTAACATGGACGGCCAGTTCACGTTGAAATGTAATTGTTGTTCTCCGTATTGTTTCCGTTGAGTGAACGAAAAATCGTTCCTTTTGCCATAAAAGCTATTTCTACATCTTTCCGCTCTCCTGACCCGCATTCCACAGATACAGGTCACCGCTTAGTCAGCGGCAGCCATATCGGCAGGAAAGTCTGTGGCAGCTCTCCCACTTGCAGGTGAACACTCGGCCGGCTGCGGGCTAAAATGCTTTCCGTGTCGCGACCGGATAGCGATCAGCGGCAGATTTCGCCGGTCCTTAGTATGTCATTACCTGAAGGGCGCCGACGGATTTGGCATGGCGCCAGCGGAGTATTGTGAGACCAGCGAGACATCTGAACAAACAAGCTATTTGCCCGTTAGTAATCTGTTAATGTTCTCCACTTTCAACCTAGACAACGAGTTCCCTAAATCATTCTTCACGTACTCCCCGAGAGTGAAGCCGTAAAAGACTGGTGGTAATTAAAATTTATTACATGAAAATGCGTTACATGGCGCTGCCTTCTGCTCAGAGTAATGCACGAATACATCAAAAGCATTCAGAGGAATCAGGTGGCATTGCACTATTAGTACAATAATTTCTGTGTTGTAAAGAGAGTAATCACATCGATCGTGAGAAACCTACGTAGTCAGGGCGATGCAATATTTCTCGATTTCCGAAAACCATTTGGCTCAGTACCACATCCACGCTTGTCATCAAAACTACGATCGCATGGCGTTTCAAGCGAACTGTGAATGGATTAAGGACTCCTTGGTAGGTAGGACGCAGCAAATTCTTGGATGGAAAGTCGTCGACAGATGTAGAGGTAACTTCAAGCATTCTCCAGAGAAGTGTGTTGGGACCCTCGCTATTCATATGTTTATGTTAAATATGTTAATGACTTTTCGGACAATATTAACGGTAACCCAGACTTTTCACAGATGATGCAGTTATCTACAATGAAGTACAGTCTGAACAAAGCTGCAATATCTTGGTAAGATTTCAAAGCGATGAAAAGATTGACAGCTTGCTTTAAATGTTCAGAAATCTGAGACTGTGGACTTCACAAAACGAAAAAACGTAGTATCCTATGGCTACAGTATCAACTCGTACAAATACCTGAGTGCAAAAACTTGTATGGATATGAAAAAGAATGATCATGTAGGCTCAGCTGCAAGCAGAGCAGATGCCAGACTTCAGTTTGTTATTAGAGTACTAGGGAAAGGCACTCAGCCTACAAAGGAGATTGCCCACAAATCACAAGTCCAACCCATCCTAGAATATTTCTGAAGAACATCTGACTCATGTCATATAGATCCAACAGGGGATATTGAAAATATATATAGACAAGTGCAGGACGAATGGTCACAGTATTGTTTGACACATGGGAGAGGGTCACAGAGATGCTGAAGAAACTGGACTGGATGATTCTTGAAGATAGACGCATATTATACCGAGAAAGTCTATTTACAAAGTTTCAAAAACAAGCTTTAAATGATGACTCTACGGAGATGCAACAGACCTCTCTGTATCACTCCAGCATGCATCATGAGGAGAAGATTACATTAAGTACAGCGCGCACAGAGACATTTAAACAGTCATTCTTCCAGTGCTCCATACGTGAACGGAACGGCAAGAAATCGTAATAACTGATACAATGAAAAGTATCCTCTGCCGTTCACTTCACAATGGTCTGCAGAGTAAAGATGTAGATTCAGTTATAGATGCAGATGTGAGAGTAAAATATGTACGATGAGTGTACCCGTAGGAAAATAGTAAAGATTAATGATGTCACAGAAACAGTTGAGAACAGAAAACAACGAAGAAGGAGATTACAAGGTAAAAGTGCCTTGGAGTTGAGGAATTGATAGTGAATGGTACGAAACCGAATTGTAGATGGACTGGACACAAAGCGAAATGAAATTATGGCAGACGGACAAATGAGATCCTTTGTTGGATTCTTCGTGACAGACAACCTAGAGAACGATGTGATGGAAAATGGAAGGTCAAACTTGGATATGAAAAGCTGAAGATGGTAATGTTTTGAGATCTATAAGAGGCCTTTTCCTAGAAGTAATGACGGTGATGACAATGATGATGCTGCTGCTGCTGATGATGATGATGACGACGACGACAATGATGACAATGAGAAATCTAGAAACTGGTGCAAGCACAAAAAGTAATGAAACTTCCTGGCAGATTAAAACTGTGTGGCCGACCGAGACTCGAACTCGGGACCTTTGCCTTTCGCGGGCAAGTGCTCTACCATCTGAGCTACCGAAGCACGACTCACGCCCGGTACTCACAGCTTAATTCTGCCAGTATCTCGTCTCCTACCTTCCAAACTTTACAGAAGCTCTCCTGAGAACCTTGCAGAACTTGCACTCCTGAAAGAAAGGATATAGCGGAGACATGGCTTAGCCACAGCCTGGGAGATGTTTCCAGAATGAGATTTTCACTCTGCAGCGGAGTGTGCGCTGATATGAAACTTCCTGGCAGATTAAAACTGTGTGCCCGACCGAGACTCGAAGTCGGGACCATTGCCTTTCGCGGGCAAGTTCTCTACCATCTGAGCTACCGAAGCACGACTCACGCCCGGTACTCACAGCTTTACTTCTGCCAGTATCTCGTCTTCTACCTTCCAAACTTTACAGAAGCTCTCCTCGCAGGAGACATTCCTCCGCTACGTCACAGCACCCGGCGCTGCGCTAGCAAGACTGTGCGGCCCGGATCTGGTGTCATCGCTACGAGTCAGTGAGGACTCGGGGAAGGTCGTTGATATCACCAAGCCACATTGTACTCGGCAGGAATAAAGGTGTTACGAATTAATAATGTTTCTTTGGCTTTTCTGAGGCGTCCACAGTCATTTACTAGCATCCTGACGACTGGAGAGGTCACCGCTCGGCCATCCAGTCCACCGTAGGCGACCGGTACCACCGGGGTGCCTACAGAACACATGTACGCCAAAAAATTCTAAAACTTGAGATCTTTTCTTTGCAAAGACATGAGTACATGAAAACATATCACTTCAGTGAAATTGCCTGTACATGTCCTTCTTTCATACAAAATAATCACCGAAGATATGACGCAATCTGCCCATATTCCATAAGCGTATTCAAGAACAGTGGATGCTCACATTCCGCATTTGGTGGAACTAGGAACATAAATTAATGTTTGGGGGAATTTAACGTCACTGTTATTTCTAGACATTTCATAACCTGATTCGGTGAATGTGTAACTGATATTCTTTGTAGGTGGATCTGCATACCTCAGTCTGACAGCTTCGCACATATCCACGTAAAACCTGAATACAACGAGTGTCTCACCTGAGAGACGTCAGAAGCGTTTCCCCTGGTGTTCCGATTGATATTTGCAATTTCGTTTCTGCGTTGAGTAGCTGAAGTCAGCCCAAACAAACGCTGCTCATCATGTCTTCCATGCGACGCCCGACGGCGACGAAAAGCCTCGGTTTGTTTCCCATATCAAACAAAATTATTTTTAAATAGGAATTTTGTGTATCCATTTGACAGAACGCTCTCAAATTATTTCAGTGCTATATTCCTTTTAACGAAATGCATTAACAGGTGGCAGCACTAGCGCTGGAGGGCATACAAAGCTTTGGGGACCACGTTCACCCCAACGTGCTGTTTGTTTTCCTTTGGCACAATGCCATTTACCAGTAGGACAATGCGAAGTGTCACACAGGTGGCAATGTGCGCCCCCCCCCCCCCTCCCCCTGAGAAGGCACGCAGCCACAGATGTGGTACGTTAGAATCATTTTTTTTACCAATGCAGATGTTGTATTCACACTTTTAAAGCGCTCAGAAAAGCATTAAAGTAATGTTTTAAGAAGTCTGATTAAGAACCTATTTGTGAATGAATATAAAAGAAAGTGTGTAAGTGTACTTTTTAAGCACAGATTTCGTAACTGAGTCGAGAATGAAATCATAGATGCTTCACTAGAATTTACGAATATTATGACTCAATTCAGAAGCAGTAATAAACAAAAAATTAGACTTGTCCCGTGAGGGAACACGTTGTGTACAAGACAACGATGTGTAGAAAGATTGACCAAAGAAAAATTCTAGCAGCAAATTCTGAAGACTTCAATTACAAATTGACAAGAGTGTGATGTAGTCTGTACACTGTATGAACGAACAAGTGAAAAGCCGATTCTTAACTATGTGGATCGATCACTATTAAGTATGAACACAAGTGAAGACACATTTCAAGATGTGAGAAATCTGTAGACAAACATTACGCCAAGCTATAAAATTCATGCCACATCCTCACTATACTTCTAGTAGTTCGTTACATGACAATGGCGATTCGAAAGTAACCTCGAAGTAAGCTGCCACACCGGTCGGTCCTTAGCCAGACGGTGGAGGCGGTGACACGAGCCAACAGGTTCCGGCATAGCTCCAGCAGGCAAAATGCAGAACGGAAACAGAATGTAGATTGCTCTGTCCTCCCATTCAGCGGGGCTCACAAGACTACCACTAGGCGGCTGCAGGCCTATGATTGATTCGCAAAAGCTGTTAATCCTATCCCATCCTAGCAGAAGTGTCTTTTCTCGACTAGTCAGATGCCATAAGACACAAAGTATGGGATCATCTATTACAGCATGTCTTTGCAATATACAGGGTGTACACAAAGTTCGGGAACACTTTCAATTGCCGGCCGCAGTGATCGAGAGGTTCTAGGCGCTTCTGTCCGGAACCACACGGCTGCTACGGTCGCAGGTTCGAAACCTGCCCCGAGCATGGATGTGTGTGATGTCCTTAGGTTAGTCAGGTTTACGTAGTTGTAAGTCTAGGGGACTGATGACCTCAGATGTTAAGTCCCATAGTGCTTTGAACACTTTTAATTATTTATCGGACAAGAACTAAACATTGTACAGATGTCATACATATTGCATTTTGAAGAGAATCTCCGAAGGTTTTTTTTTTTTTTTTTTTTTTTTTTTTTTTTTTTTTTTTTTTTTTTTTAATACAAACATTCGATACGTAAACCATGAGTGGCGGCAGACTTCAATACGGTATTCGAATTCTTGCCGTACCCATTCCAGCATGGCATCGTCGACTGTGGCAGTCGCTTCCCGTATTCTCTCCCGGAGCTCTGCTGCATCACGTGGTAGAAGCGGTATATACACCACATCTTTAATGTGTCTCCACAGAAAAAAGTCACACGGAGTGACATCTGCTGATCGGGGAGGCGATTTCATGAAACATCGGTTGGTTGCACCGGAGCTCGCCATGTTTACGACTATCACTGGCTATCGGCAAATTAACAAACTACGCTGTGGCGGTATACATGAAAAAAAACTTTCAGGGTTTCTCTCCAAAATGACATATGTATGATATCTGTACAATGTTTGGTTCTTGTGCAATAAATAATTGAAAGTGTTCCCGGACTTTATGTACACCCTGTACTTGAAATTCAGATCTCACAGAAGACTTGAATAATTTAGAAGAAGATACGATTTGACTCCTGTAACAAGGAACCGGCATATCATATCGACCATGTGGACAAATACTCCACCTGTCCCTGCAAACGCATCCGAGTGTCTGTTTTTCATGCATTAAAACCACTCCTCAGAGCCCCCAGTTTTGTGAGTGGCTGTTCACCGAGATAACAATGGATCGCTTGGACATGGTTCTGTTATTTATGTCTGGTGAAGTCTCGCTTCACCTGACTGGTTATGTCAGCTCACAGAATCCGCATAACTTCCACGAAACACCATTGCATAATCAGAAGGTTGGGGGTTTTGTGTGCAGTGTTTGCATACCGCATTATTGGTTTCATCATACGCTGACTTCGGAGCGTTACATTGCCAACATTTGGAATCCGTTTGTGGCTGCATTAACGGCGGAGGAGAAGACCTACAGTTACTTCGAATAGAATGGAGCAACTGCCCATAAAGCCGGCCGAAAATTGTGGCATATTTACACAATCTTCACGCTTGACAGAGTTGTTAGCACAGGTCGATCGGTTCGTGGCCCCAGCTGGCCCCCCAGGTCACCCGATGCGCCAGTGTGCAATTACTTTGTCTGCGGAACCCTGAAGTCTAAATGTTGTGTCTAGACAAGACAGCGTAGACACAATGAGAGGAAGCCGAAAGGCACGCGCTAAGCCAAAGCAGGGTGCGTGAGGTCTGAAACAGGATACGTTATGAATGCTATAAAGAAAAGTACGTAGCTTCTAGAATACTTAACTTTAATCCATCCTTTTAGTACATCTGGAGAGTGTGGCGATACAAGTGAGACTCTTTAGATACATGCAATGTTACTAATGGCGCCTTGCTAGGTCGTAGCCATTGACTTAGCTGAAGGCTATTCTAACTATTGGCTCGGCTAATGAGCAATGCTTCGTCCATGTAGTCGCTAGCAAAGTCGTCCGTACAACTGGGCGAGTGCTAGTCCGTATCTCGAGACCTGCCTTGTGGTGGCGCTCGGTCTGCGATCACACAGTGGCGACACGCGGGTCCGACATGTACTAATGGACCGCGGCCGATTTAAAACTACCACCTAGCAAGTGTGGTGTCTGGCGGTGACACCACACTAAAGTACATCGCAATAACCACATAGTCTTCAAGAACTGCAGCAGAAGATTTCGAATGAGATTGCAGCAATTACAGCAGTCCAGCTTCGATCCGCCTTCAGCGTCTTAGTGACCAGAGCCCAAAAGTGCCAACGGATGAATTGTGGTGACTTTCAACATCTGCAATAGTCAGGTCAATACTGTATTTCCTTTCCTCTGCTGCGTTTCCGTGTACGCTGGAACTCTGTTCTCTGGACACCTTTATTTGCCTCCCTGTATAGACGTTAAGGAAAGTGTCATTTCCCAAATGCATCCTGACAATTTCTATGTGAAATCTGCAACTGAACTAGCGTCGCAGGTAACCATACTGTAAGTCTTGTCCACTGTGTGTAAATTTATTCCCAAAGGCTCGACGGATCACACAGGAACTGCGGAAAAGTGAAACTGACCAGACGCTATTACAACCACGCATTTCTACTGGAATATGCATTCAAGCATACAGAACCTAACTGAAAAATGCATTTTCTACAGTACCTAGAGCAGACTGCTAAACTATTGGCAGTATTAAAACTGATTATATATATGTAACAAAGCCATGAGTCTGACAGGGATTAAAACTCGTGTCCCTACGGTTCAAGAGCAGAGTGACACCAAATACGCCTCTCGGATCTTGCATCCTGCCGTCATTTCTTTCCGCATCATCCCAAACTCTGTAGAAGTTGCTCCAAGTTCCCGGGCCGACACAAAATTTCAAATTACAGACATCAAGAAAAGTTTTGCACCATCCCGGTTCTCAGAACTCCTGACGATAGACATTGACCGTAGATATTCTATCACAGACACAGCCCCTTTGACTGTTCAGAGATATCACTAAATCCGCCCAAAGATGTAAACAACCATCCATGAGCAGCCCCTATTACACGGAGGGGGTCCGACAGCCGATCAGTTCTAGCCATTCCACTTTGAAGGAGGTACACGGCTCGTGTTGTCGTTAGTTCAGCCATGCCTAGACGGTCATAACCGCGGTTCGATCTCGTCCGCATTGTTACTTTGTGTCAGGATGGGCTCTCAACAAGGGAAGTGTCCCGGAGTCTCGGAGTGAAGCAAAGCGATGTTGTTCGGACACCGAGGAGATACAGAGACACAGGAACTGTCGATGACACGCCTCGTTCACGCCGCCGAAGGCTAGTACTGCAGTGGATGACCGCTACCTACCGATTATGGCTCGGAGGAACGCTGACAGCAACGTCACCATGTTGAATAGTGCTTTTCGTGCGGCTACAGGACGTCGTTTTACGACTCAAACTGAGCGCAATAGGCTGTATGATGCGCAACTTCACTCCCGACGTCCATGGCGAGGTCCATCTTCGCAACCACGACACCATGCAGCTAGGTACAAATGGGAATAACAACATGCTGAATGGACCGCTCAGGACTGACATCACGTTCTCTTTACCGGTGAGTGTCGCCTATGCCTTCAACCAGACAATCGTCGGAGACGTGTTTGGAGGCAACTCACTGTTCAGCGAGTGTAGCAAGGCGGAGGTTCCCTGCTGTTTTGAGGTGGCATTATGAGGGGCCGACGTACGCCGCTGGTGGTCACGGATGGCGCCGAAACGGCTGTACTATACGTGAAAGCCATCCTCCGACCGATAGTGCAACCATATCGGCAGCATATTGACGGGACATTCGTCTTCATGGACGACAATTCGCGCCCCCATTGTGCACATCTTGTGAATGACTTACTTCAGGATAACGGGATCGCTTGACTAGAGTGGCCAGCATGTTCTCTAGACATGAACACTATCGAACATGCCTGGGATAGATTGAAAAGGGCTGTCTATGGACTACGTGACCCACCAACGACTCTGAGGAATCTATGCCGAATCTCCGTTGAGGAGTGGGACAATCTGGACTAACAGTGCCTTGACGAACTTGTGGATAGTATGTCACGACGAATACATGCATGCATCAATGCAAGAGTACGTGCTACTGGGCTTTTGAGGTACGGATGTGTACAACAATCTGGACCACCACCTCTGAAGGCCTTACTGCATGGTGGTGCAACATGCAATAGGGTGGAAATGATGTTTATGTTGATCTCTATTCCAATTTTCTGTACAGGTTCCGGAACTCTCGGAACCGAGGTGATGCAAAATATTTTTTGATGTGTGTATCACTCATAAACAACACTCCACGTTCTCTGAATAGAGTAAGAGAAACCGTTCCCAGAGACAACTCGTCGGCTCTGGATGAACCAAGCAATCCAATGTATATTTCGGAGACGATATTACGATAGTGCTAAGGCGGAGCACTAGCCATTCTGGAAGTAATACGAGCTTTGAACCGATCTGTGACGTATGGAGGTGTGGGGCAGTTGGTAGACTACTTCCCGTGAAATTCAGATAAGCGAAATCGAATCCCTCATTGGTGCACAGATCTAACTTACCACATGTAATCCACGTGGCATGTAAAGCTACACTCAAGAGAAATTCAAAACTCAGATATATTTTCGATTTGAGTTCTTTTTTTTCCCCCAAGAAAGCTTTGCTTGCTATTGCCATTCTGCCTTTTATATCCCTTTTACTTCTCCAGTCGTAAGGTATTTTGCGGCCCATAAAGCAAAAGCTTGTCTATCTATTACTTTTAGAGCCCATTTTCCTAGTTTAATCGACAATACTTTTACTTATAATCATCTCCGAAACACTTTTCTACGTACAGTATGTTTTATATTCGGTTTGAACCCAAAACGCTAACTATGAAACAACTCCGCAGATTTGGATGGACTCTGGAACATTTTCTGGTGAATTGCAGCTATATTTTCTGGTGTGCGGGTTCGTTACAGAGTGTTTTTTGACTTGTTCAAAACAGATTCTGTCTAGAGCCATTTCGGACTAAGCGTTGCCTGGCACTCTTTACTGTTACTTTGCCAGCATTAAACTTCTCAGAAAACAACTGACCACACCATCTCCACGACTTTGTTGTCTTGTAACTTTCCACAAGTTGTCGTTAAGACACTTGATAGTTGCCGCAAACATCTGCTTCTGTTGTGTTTCGATTAAAAATCCAGCTTGCATCATTTATGGGTATACTAATCATTCTGATTACAGTTTAAAACGCAAACGAATTACATTTCATTCGTAAGTGGACTCGTTCAATCGATAGTCTCTTTGTATTCATGTATTTTGCTTACGTTGTTTACTTCTGTTGTAGTGGTTTATTACTGTCATTTGACTTTAGATTTCTTATCACTGCAATTCAGAAATCCCTCTGGGTGGACGCTGTGAGAGGGGAAGATTGGAAACTGTGAGAGGTGGCATGAGCCCCCTCTCATATTTCTATCTTACGATTCTCCTCTCTAATTGCATGCGGTGGAAAGTTGCTATTCCTTCACACGCGGACTTACCACGCAGCGTCTCTCGTCACCCGGGTGGTCCAGTGACAGGCGGGCACTGCTGATCTGGAAAGGGTAAGCCGACGGGTGCGAGGGAGTCGAGTGAATGCTTTCCACACGCCGACATTGTCGAAAGACGCTCAATAGAGTGAAATTTTCCGCCGGTTTTCGAGTTGCTGATTGGAACGGTTAACCACGGCCACTGTCGTGGGGGCGGGAATGTTCTGTGTTCGGTTTGTACGGGTGCTCTTGTGGTAGTCGGCTCTCGCCTTTCAGTCGGAGTAGGTTGCAACACTAAGCTCTCGCTGCTCTGGACAGCCGGCCTTCCGTTGGCTGTCTAACATACTTTTATTTGATTGTAACTGTTTAACCAAGTTGCTGAAGTTTCGACTTCAACGTAACTTTCCGAGTACAGTTGGCAATTGAGCGTTCTGCGTACAAGCGGCCTATGTTGTCTGTCTTGGGCAGTTTTGGCTAAAGTTGACTGTATCGGAGTTACTGTGTGACTTCGCTTGTGAAAATCAATCACTGTACTGTCAGTGATTGTGTGGCGAGCCTTCTTCGTCTCCCTCAGAGGTGCGTTTGTATTGATAGGAAGTCCTTAGTCTGGAACAACCAGACCAGGACAATTTGTTTCGGGCTATACTCGCGACATTATCATCGCCACGACGGGACGCCGAAGCAACCAGCCATCGCTTCCAGTACCCCAGTTCGTGTCCTTGCAGCTAAGAAGACAGCTTGGTAATGTACGTCCGCAGCACCGGCAAAGCAGGCATTTTTGCTAGGCGATAATCAGAGCTCAGCAGAGCGCGCCTGTTCGTCTTTTCTTTGTTCTATCTTGGGTGTTCATTGTCTGAGTTCTCACTAATGTGGCAGCAATTAATGTTGGGTTAGCTGTGTGACTCTCTTAAGATTTGAGTGGCAAGGAATTGGTAACACATACCACTTTGTCATAAACGTCACAATCTAGTTAAGGGACAACTTCACCTTCACAGCGTTTGTTTGAGTATCCAGTTTGAGCCAATTTGATGTATTGTAAATGTTTCATGTGTTTTTGTTTATTATTTTGTGTTTAGTCTTAATAAATCATATTGTTATTTTGGACAGAACTTTCATTCTGTTAATCGGTAGAGCAACCCTATCATTTCTCACTACGTTA
Organism: Schistocerca piceifrons; assembly: GCF_021461385.2. NCBI lineage: Eukaryota > Metazoa > Arthropoda > Insecta > Orthoptera > Acrididae > Schistocerca > Schistocerca piceifrons. The sequence goes on from NC_060141.1 coordinate 590,216,803, forward strand.
ATGAAACCTTCCTTTATTTAACTTACTTATCAAATTAAACTATAGCAGGTGCCAAACTCTTTTCTACTCCACTTGCAGGGTTAATTACAGTCAGTTCGCGTATCTTTTTAATCCATGTGCTACAGCAAAAGTCGGAGTTAGATTAGGGGGGGTTAGAGCATGTCTAGATTCTAGAAGAATTTAGTGTTAAATACACTGCTAGCCCCGGCACCTCGCATAAAATGGCGACCCTTAGCCTCGGATCTTTCCTGTGAATCACTGATAACCTAACACTGTTCTTAGTAGGAACATTCAAATTTTTTTCTCTATTTTTTTTTAGTGATTAGTACCCAAGTTCTTTTTCTTGTAATTCCGAGATTAGTTTTTATTTGCGGCGCATGATTTCAGTTTTTGTTTTCAGTGTATATATTTTTTGTTTGTTCATTGCTTTTTGTGTTTCTTTGATGTGGTGTCCGTACCACATCACACTTTGTCGCGTTTGTGTGCAGTTTCTGTACCACAACAAATCGTGCTTGTAGTTACAGCGTTGGAACGGCATTGTTGAAATTTTATGTCTATGTGGAAAAATATTGGGAGTAGATGATTTTTATTGTGAGTTTTAGATAAATTTGTTTTTTCATGAATGATCAAGAGAAGTAAGGCACGACTATTAGCGAGCAAAACTAAAACAAAAGAGAATAGCATAATGGATAAGAGGCAGGTTACTGACGAGGATAGGTTCAGAGACGAGATGGGCACATTTTTAGCAGGACAGGACGACAGGGTCATTGATGAGGAAAGTGATTTGGACGCGGTCTTAGAGCAACGTCGCCGCCGTGATTATGATAGTGAGGTAGAGGATGAAACAGAGACAGGCAGACAGGTCGAGACGGTAGCAGAAGTTTATAATCAAATGGCTCTGAGCACTATGGGCCTCAACTGCTGAGGACATTAGTCCCCTAGAACTTAGAACTAGGTAAACCTAACTAACCTAAGGACATCACAAACATCCATGCCCGAGGCAGGATTCGAACCTGCGACCGTTGCGGCCTTGCGGTTCCAGACTGCAGCGCCTTTAACCGCACGGCCACTTCGGCCGGCTATAATCAAACGAACGATAGCAGACAGGGGCCAGCGCGGTCACGTCAGAGCTCTAGCGCCCAGGTGTCCAGAGTTACATCACCCATGTGTGACGAGGATCAAAATGATGACATTAACCCAACATTGAGCTTGCTACGATCAATGAAAGAAGAAGCTGACGAACAACGTAAGAAGGAGAAGGAAGAAGCTGACGAACAGCGTAAGGAGGAGAAGGAAGAAGCTGACGAACAGCGTAAGAAGGACACTCAGGCAATAATTTCGCATATAGGAGAAATTCGAGGGGAATTACTAACAATAAAGAAAGAATGTGGAGAAGCAAAACAAATGTCAATGGTAGCACAAAAAGTAGCAGGCCTAGCCAAAACGGCAGCAACAGGGGCAATGAAAATCGCAAAAGTAACTTCTCAACTTGCAGGTCGCTTGTGACGTGCGACACAAGCCCACTCAAAATCCCTAGCGTTCCTAAAAACTCAAGGTAATATTGCGGTTACGAACATCACGAAACGAATGAAAGAAGTAGAGAGTCGGATAGCAAAACTAGAGCGAAACGGGCACACGAGCACTGCGCGTTCGGATACCAGTGATGGAGTACACAGAATTGTCTCCGAGGAAAAGCCCGCCGCGCTCTAGCCCAGTGACAGAGTGCGGAACTAACAAGGCACACGCAGAAACACCTAGTAGTAGCTCCAATAATCGTAGCCCACTTAGGAGAGTGAATTCAGAGTGCCACTTCCACTATGATACAGAGGCAGCACATCACAGTTATCAGCAAGATAGATCAGGACACTCAGCAGACGTGCAAGTATCGGAAATGAGTGACAACACCAGTGCGAGGATCGGACAGGATTTTGATCAGAATCACTTCCTGTCGATACTAAAATTCCAAAAGTCAGAGATAATGGAGGGTCGATGCATCCGAAGAGCTGGGTGATGCAGTTTACATATTCATTACCGTCATCATGGCCAACCCTGGCAAAATTAGAATTCATGTGTGGACATATCGAAAGCCAAGCCGCGGAAAAGATGCTGGGTGTATCAGCGACGTGTCAGACTTATCAGGAATTTGTTGATTCGTTCCTGGGGATCTACTGGTCAAAGGAAACGCAAGACAGGATTAAAGAGGAAGTAATATTTTGTCCTGAACTGGAAGTGTCCGGGCAGAGGAGCGCAACCAAATTTTTTTATGATTTACTCAAGAAGAATCAATTTTTAGATATTCCATATAACAAGGGAGAAATCATCAAATTTTGTTGTTCCAAATTGCCAGTGAGGTACCAACAGACACTTGTCGGGAAGTGTGGATCTGACATAGAAGCATTCAAGAGTCTATTGCGTGAACTCGAAGTTGTCTTTGACAAACAAGACGCAAAGGACAGGAAGAAGGGGCAGAGTAACAAATACCAACGACCAGCAAGGGAGGACGACAACAGATGGCATAATCGCTCTGGTCATTTAGGAAACCAGGGTTACGGAAATCAAGATTACGCTAACCAAGGTTTTGGAAACCAGAGACATGGAAACCAGAACGTCAGGGAACAGGGTCATGCTAGACAAGGAAGCGGGGACAGGAGAAATTACGAACGGCAAAGCGACCGTAATTGGAGAGAGCGAAATCAAGGACAACAGGAGAACCAGGAGACTGAAATTAGACCTGCAAATCCTAATGCACGTCAGAGGAGGGGGAGTCTAACAAGGGAGTGGCGCTAGTCCATAGGACTCCGCCACATCTCTCACACAAAGAAGTTCATGGAATAATAGTAGTTTAAGTAATGTACATAGTAGAATAGGCAAATATATGAACCGTTCTTCGGGGAACAATAATCGTTGCAATAATAGATTAAGATTGTTAAAATATTAATACGCTGCGTTTGCTTGTAAAAGAATTTACTGCTGCTAGTCTTTTTTTTGTTTTTGTGTATGTTCGCGACTTCCAATGTCGATGGAGTAGGAGGCACTACCTTTCCATGAACAATGTTTTTGTCCTTTCCTGTCTAGTGTCCATGTTGAGGGATAATGATGAGTGAGGAGATGTCGCACAAACGGGCGCGTACAAGAACGTGCTCCTAGAAGCGTTTTGGGATGTCGTAATACGCTCCATAGCGGCCACAACCAGTTCGTGAGACGTTCATACCAATGCTTGCAGGCACACGTCAGCGCACTGCAAGATTGTGGTGTATTGCGTGATTTCGAGGATGGATATGGGCAGTATAGTTTTTACAGAGATGCGCCAGCATCGTTGTCTTGCAAGTAAGGGTGAACCTGTAAGCGTTTGACTCCAATGGTGCCCTAGACGGTAGAAATGCGGGCATAAAGCCTACCATGCCAATGTGCTGGTTGGGGATTTAGTGTGCTGCTTGTGACTGTCGCAGATGAATAACCAAGGAATTATACTTGGAGATTGGTGACGTACTGTGTAGCTGGTGTGTGGTGGGCGACGGAATCCTCAACAGGAACCACTCCTAGCTTGGTCATATTACATTGCCTCTGGAAAGGTGTGCTTTGATAGCGAAAACCGCATAACATAGGAAAAGAAGTTGCAACTATAAATTTATTGTCTTGTATAGCCATGGCTAACCCAGTCTCTGGAGTTTCAGTGAGGCGTAGTGAGAACTCGGAGGCCATGTCGTACGGCGCGCATCACTGTCGTCAATAGCGGCGAGCAGCAAGACATCTCAGCGTAACAGGAATTATGTAAGAGTGTCGTATTAAAAAAAAAAAAAAAAAAAAAAAAAAAAAAAAAAAAAAAAAAAGAGAGGGAGAGAGAGAGTACCATATACTAGGATAAGTTAAACTTCAGGATTTAACAATAACTAGATCCTTAATATTGTGGTGGTTTTCTACCACAAGTGTTTGGCGCGTGCCTGTTGGGATGCTATTTTTCAGGTCACCAAACCACAGACCCGAGATGGAGGGACGACGGGCGAGCGAAAGTAGAATAGTTGCATGTTCTTTATAGCACAGTAAAACTTCGACCTGCATAACAATATAATTTAAACAAAAGACATAGAATGTAGGTCATTGGCAAATGGTAGTTAATTCTTGAGCATGTCTACTGACGATCTATATAATTAATAGTAATATTAGTGCGGGCCCGCACATTTTGTTGTTCATCCAATACATAACATCAGTTGTCACACATCATGTACAGTATGGAGATCGTGCTTTACACAAATACATAGATAAATTATTTCCATGTCTAGATTAGATACACCAAGATTTTGTTATAATGATAGCCATAGATTAATAACTATAAAAGTAAAATAAGAGTGTCTGAAATGACAGACCATCAATGTGTCGTTATGTAAATTTATTATAACATAGAAGGTCATGGGAAAAGTTAGGCATAATATTTTTGTCAGAATTGTGCAGATGACGGGTATCGTGGCAATGCAGAGGCCAGCCGGAGCAAAAACAAGAGGTCATCGGCTACCTGCAAGAAGGGGAGCATCAGCGCGCCACCTAACGAGAAGGGTGCGTGTGCGTCCGGTCTTGCAAGCTGACAGTCAGCGGGCCGTATACCTGAGGGATTGGGCGGGATCCTCGCCGGGCCACAAGCGGAAGTGAGGCTGGCCGTTGACACTGACACGTGACCCACACGCGACAGCCAGCTAGCTCTCCGGACGCGGCAGCCATTTGGAGGGATTCCCTGCGGCAGACCACGTTGTCGTGAGTACACGAAGAAGATCACATATGGTGTCAGAACCTGCGCTTCATGTGGCTCAGGACAGACAGGGACGCTATATACTCACCTGTTTGGGTTTTTACAACTCACTAGCATTGGACGATCTGCATACACAAAGCAGTATCGTGCTGTAAACTCTAACAAATGAATTGTCTCATTTCTAACTTCTGCTCTCTATTAGAGAGCAGTTGTAGCAATTGTCACGCCTAGTTCGATCCTGTCTGGATGACCTAACGCACTTGTGGAGTCACTCCATGTTCCATCATCCCTCGTCGAACTTCAATATTGGGAAACGTAAAGTACTGTCCAGGGAAAGAGATCTGAACTAGTGATGCATCCCAACTATAGACCTTAGAGACATTTAATCGACATGAGGAGAGCCTATCACTATGTCTTCCTACAGTATTGCCGTTATCATATGCGTGGGTCTTGCTGCAATCTCAACAGAGTACTGCAGATGCTTCAGCACAGCCTATTGCTGTTGCAACAACATAGCAACAACACCCGACGTTTAGCCCTAAGTGATGTCAGTACTGTGGCCCCATCCCAAAAGCCCCCCTCCGATGCTCAAGACATGGAACCACGTGCATCAATGCATATGACTCAACATATCAACCCCCTCAGAGAAACTAATGAATTTGTGAAGCGCTTCGAATATTTCTAACAGTGTGATTTAATGCCTCATTCTCAGCACAGTCATGAACATGGTGCAACGTGCACGCACAACTTGACGCCCCATGAACCACGTTTTTTTTCTTAAATTTCTTTCTCTAGTTTTGTTTTTGTAATGTATGTTATACCTTGTATGTGTTTGTGTTTTACACTGTAATTCTTATGTAAGTGATAGAGTAGGGCACACAAATTACAAATTTCTGTATTGTTCTCCACACCATGTTTTTTTTTTGTATTTTGTATTTATTGTTGTGTGTATGCAAACAGTGTGCCTGAAGTCCCCATAAACTGAAGCAGAGACCACCACTGTCATTGTGCATGGACCATCAGTTCAGGGAACAGTTTGTAAAGGTTATTCTTGCTGCAGGGAGACAGAATGAATTGGAGGTTGTAATTAGATTCTGAAAGCTTACAAAGAGATTGTTAACTTAAATAGTATCATGTGTGAGTGAGTTCAGGTTAGTTTAATGATTAAAATTGTTGTAACATCTTGGGCATTTAATTGCGGAGCACTCCAACTCTGATTGTAAAGAATAAATTGCTCCATATTTGGCTCACATGCCCGGGGCATATTTAGAGAGTGAATGTCTGTGTGAATCGGTGTTTGGAAGGGGCTCCCTGGGTATGGATGTGTGATGTGAGTGTTAGAGTTCCATATTAAGAAGGTGAAGTTGGCTACATCATAAATAATGCTCCCTCTATGAGCTGCATTTTTCAGTTGCAGCGATTTTCTTTATAGAGTGCGGCATGCAGAGTCAGTTTGCAAGATTGTTCTTGGGCGATTCACTCACTACCTTGCTCCTAAGTGAGCCAACCACTCACCAATTACAATCTAAAATGGCGTAGGGGCTATGAGAGGTGGCATGAGCCCCCTCTCATATTTCTATCTTACGATTCTCCTCTCTAATTGCATGCGATGGAAAGTTGCTATTCCGTCACACGCGGAATTCCCACGCAGCGTCTCTCATCACCCGGGTGGTCCGGTGACAAGCGGGCTATGCTGATCTTGAAAGGGTAAGCCGACGGGTGTGAGGGAGTCGAGTGAATGCTTTACAGACGCCGACATTGTCGAAAGACACGCCCGGAGGGGCCTGAAGTAGCGGCTGGGCTAGAGGTTCCGTTACTTCACAGAAACTTAGCGAAAACACTATCTGGTGGGCTACCAGCAAGGTGTGGAAATTACTTGTGTACCCAGGCAGTTGCGGGCAAATTCCAGCGCTTTCTGCAAAATCGTAACTGTGATTGGCTTGTTCAGGGCATAGCTCCGTGATGTAGCAAAATCAGCGCAGAAAGTGGCGCCAAGAATCCCCATTGGTGGAATGGTAGTGCTCCGGCAATAGAGTGAAATTTTCCGCCGGTTTTCGAGTTGCTGAATGGAACGGTTAACCACGGCCACTGTCGTGGGGGCGGGAATGTTCTGTGTTCGGTTTGTACGGGTGCTCTTGAGGCAGTCGTCTCTCGCCTTTCAGTCGGAGTAGGTTACAACACTGAGCTCTCGCTGCTCTGGACAGCCGGCCTTCCGTTGGCTGTCTAACATACTTTTATTTGATTGTAACTGTTTAACCAAGTTGCTGAAGTTTCGACTTCAACGTAACTTTCTGAGTACAGTTGGCAATTGAGCGTTCTGCGTACAAGCGGCCTATGTTGTCTGTCTTGGGCAGTTTTGGCTAAAGTTGACTGTATCGTAGTTACTGTGTGACTTCGCTTGTGAAAATCAATCACTGTACCGTCAGCCTTCTTTGTCTCCCTCAGAGGCGCGTTTGTATTGATAGGAAGTCTTTAGTCTGGAACAACCAGACCAGGACAATTTGTTTCGGGCTATACTCGCGACATTATCATCACCACGACGGGACGTCGAAGCAACCAGCCATCGCTTCCAGTACGCCAGATCGTGTCCTTGCAGCTAAGAAGACAGCTTGGTAATGTACGTCCGCAGCACCGGCAAAGCAGGCATTTTTGCTAGACGATAATCAGAGCTCAGCAGAGCGCGCCTGTTCGTCTTTTCTAACTTTGTTCTATCTTGGGTGTTCATTGTCTGAGTTCTCACTAATGTAGCAGCAATTAATGTTGGGTTAGCTGTGTCTCTCCCTTAAGATTTGAGTGGCAAGGAATTGGTAGCACATACCACTTTGTCATAAACGTCACAATCTAGTTAAGGGACAACTTCACCTTCACAGCTTTTGTTTGAGTATCCAATTTGAGCCAATTTGATGTATTGTAAATGTTTCATGTGTTTTTGTTTGTTATTTTGTGTTTAGTCTTAATAAATCATATTGTTATTTTGGACAGAACTTTCATTGTGTTAATCGGTAGAGCAACCCTATCATTTCTCACTACGTTAATGAAACCTTCCTTTATTTAACTTATTTATCAAATTAAATTATTGCAGGTGCCAAACTATTTTCTACTCCACCTGCAGGGTTAATTACAGTCAGTTCGCGTATCTTTTTAATCCATGTGCTACAGCAAAAGTCGGAGTTAGAATAGGGGGGGGCTTAGAGCATCATTTACATGTGTAGATTCTAGAAGAATTTAGTGTTAAATACACTGCTAGCCCCGGCACCTCGCAACTGGCCACACATACCGAAGTATTTCTCAGCATTTTCGGGATAATATAATTTTCTCCAGTCCGTACTGAGGAAAACAATGGATTATGAAAGCAGCCTTTTCAGACTTCATACTTCACTTACTGGTGTTCGAAACGCATATCCAAAAGAAAGTTATGTTAACGATGCGAAATGCGTCGTATTACTGTATCAAATACGCACTTAAGAAAAACGTTTGGAAAATATTTCCTGACAGTGTGTTATTCACGAATGCACTGAATCACTTTCTATTTAAAACAACTGATGCGTGCACACGACATAAATTAAGAACAAAATGCAATCGTCTGCTAATCTTTCGGGATATCGGATATGGCGGCGTCGGCTTCAAGGAAACTGATGATACAGTGGAAGTCTGTCGCCCCCGCCTCCCCCAGTTATATCTCCATGGTTACTTGTGATACTCTCATCATTGCAGTAGTAGGGCAATGTATTTAACTGAAAGTAGATTTCAGAATCTGGCTGTCTTGAATTACGATTCCCATGTTAATGAATTTTTAGCCTAGAAGTCTCGTGCCGCAGACGACAAACCACTGTGTCCATAACATTTTACCTTTTCGTGGAAGACAGCGACCTTATGCTGAGCGCTTCAAGTCAGATTTTTGGTGTTGTTTTCTTCAAAAATACACTAACGTTTGCCAGATAATCAAGTAATCAATCTGTAATGTTTCCTTTCCAAACAAAGTTAGTATTGTATTCATTTCTTGTGTCGCCGCTGTAGAATGTGAACGAAGTGAACTGTGAAGGAATAATATAAGAAAGAATGTTTTAGAGATATTTACTGAAATAAATCGTTTATTTCCGCTTATCTGTGATAGTCAGTCGCTGGTCCTGTAACATAATACGTTTTTTTTCAGTTGTCATTCGTATCTACCCATCTGACTACTACTACAAATCATCCATGTCGCTCGTTATATCTGATTGCTGGTTACATTAAAATACCTTCATTAGAAAATTTCTTTCAATAAGCAATGACGAGTTGCACTAGTATGTAAATGAGATAATGTTTCATTCTCACCTGTAGTGTTTCTTTTCTCGCTCAGTCATAAGTCTTCAGACAAATACGGGTCATTAATACGTGACACCTCTGAATAAGGCAGAAACAAGAAGGTTCCCATATTGTTGTTGAATCACACCGGACGAATGTTACAGAAGGTCCCCTCTACTTTGTCAAACGGTAGTAAAAATCTGCCAACTGCCCTAAATTTTTCAAACTGGACACGTTCAAGCTAAGAGAAGTTACTGATATTTAAACAGTAGCCACTTTTATGATTTTCCGATGCTTCCTACCAGACTTTTAGGTCCATACGCTTAAGCACATTTACAGTTCTGTCCTGCAAAGCCGACCAGGATGGCCGAGCGGTTCTGGGTGCTACAGTCTGGAACCGCGCGACCACTACGGTCGCAGGTTCGAATCCTGCCTCGGGCATGGATGTGAGTGATGTCCTTAGGTTAGTTAGGTTTAAGTAGTTCTAAGTTCCAGGGGACTGATGACCTCAGAAGTTGAGTCCCATAGTGCTCAGAGCCACTTGAACCATTTCTCCTGCAAAACAAACCAATCAGTTGCAAAGTTTTACGGCAGATGAACGTTGTAGAAAGAAATCGATATTCGGAGAATTGTCGTAGCCAAGCTTTGTAAGTTCGTTTCATTCTTAAAGAAAGTTACCCCAACACGCGATGAAAATTGTAATTGCGAGAAGTAAGGCTTCCATCTTTCTATTTCCAAGGTTCACAAATCAAAAATTTAATGTAACTGTGCCGCGGACTGATTCATCAAAAAGTCGTACTTGCACGTTACACTCAGTAATCGGAAACTTATGCACTCATGCTCATAAATTAAGGATAATGGTGAAAGAACTCTCTGGGTATGACCATGCGGTGCATTTGACCTGCGGTCGTCGGACAGTGGCAGCAGTCCATATACGCAGAGGTGTGTTGGTGTATGTCAGATTACGGTACAGCGAGTAAGTGTGGAGACGTTTTCAGTCGTGCTAATGGTGAATCTGTGTTGAAAATGGCTCAAAGAACATATTTTGATGACTTTATGAGGCGTAGAATACAAGGGCGACTGGAGGCTGGTCAAACATAGCAGGCCCTCCGAGTGCCACAAAGTGTGATCTCAAGATTATGGCAACGAATCGAGCAGGCAGGAAACGTGTTCAGGCGCTACAGTACGGGACGTCCACAGTGTACAACACCACAAGAAGACCGGTATCTCACCATCCCCGTCTGCAGACGGCCACGGAGTACTGCAGGTAGCCTTGCTCGGGACCTTACCGCAAACATTGGAACAGTTGTCTCCAGACATACAGTCTACAGACGACTGAACAGACATGGTTTTCTCGCCAGGAGACCTGCAAGGTGCATTCCACTGACCTCTGGTCACAGGAGAGCCCGTAAAGCCTGGTGTCAAAACACAGTACATGGTCATTGGAACAGTGGTCCCAGGTTATGGCCACGGACGAATCCAGGTATAGCCTGAACAGTGATTCTCGTCGGGTTTTCATCTGGCGTGAACCAGGAACTAGTTAACAACCCCTTAATGTCCTTGAAAGGGATCTGTATGGAGGTCGTGGTTTGATGGTGTGGGGTGGCATTATGATTGGTGCACGTACACCCCTGTACGTCTTTGATAGAGGAACTGTAACTGGTCAGGTGTATCGGGACGGTACTTTGCACCAGTATGTCAGCCTTTTCAGGGATGCAGTGGGTCCCACCTTCCTCCTGATGGATGATAATGTACGGCCCCACGGAGCTGCCATCGCGGAGGAGTACCTTGAAACAGACCTAAACCTCTAGGACACTTCAGGAGCTCCGACAGGCAATGGTGCAAGAATGGGAGGCTATACCCCAGCAGCTGCTCGACCACCTGATCCAGAGTATGCCAACCCGTTGTGCGGCCAGTGTACGTGTGCATGGTATCCCGTATTGGTGTCGGGGTACATGCGCAGGAAACAGTGGCGTTTTGTAGCCCATGTGTTTCGGGACGGTTATCTCAACTTACCAACACAGTGGACTTACAGATCTGTATCGTGTGTGTTCCCTATGTGCGTATGCTATTAGCGCCAGTTTTGTGTAGTGCCACATTGTGTGGCACCACATTCTGTAATTATACTTAATTTGTTAGCATGCGTGTAATTCATGTAATTGATGTCACAACAGCGAACAACATTAACAGCTTCTTAACGGTTTAGACGGGTATGTCATCTTCAGAAAACCTCCTGTGCCTCATGATTTTTTTTCGGAACGAAGCTCGCAGTAATTTTCCGCAGGATATTCAAGCAGCTGCTCACCAGCTGCTAAAATTGTTGGCAGTTGCGACCGCAAATAAAGTTGTTTCCTAACAACCTCTATCATCTGACTCTCCACTGTCAGATGGCTAATTTAAACATAACTCAGCTGGATTAAATTTGAAACCGACGTACGGTATTCGATCACCAGTCTTCGGATGCCTAGTGCTGTTAATTCCAAGGACGGCAGCCGTGAAATTGAGAGTGTGCAGGACATCCGCTTCCTATCACTGCAACGGTGGATCTTAGGGGAAAGCTTTCCACTAATCTAGGAAAGTGATCGCTGAATTGGTTCCCTCTCTTCCTGGATCATGGCAGTTACTTGTTGCGGGTTTATGGGATAATTGATCTGGCACAATACAGCCATTGTAGGTCACGTCAAAAATGATCGATGGGGCTAATGTCGGGGCTTTCAACGGAGCAGCCGAGCAAATACATCGGGCGCCCGCTAAGGCAGGATGGTTTTTGGAGAGGTCACTTCCATGCTGGTATAGAACAGACCAAGTACACATTACTGTAGCGCAATGGGAAATATTATATCGACTGAAATGTTTTCACTGTCACCTGCGTCCCTTTTTGACAGATCAGAAATAATAGTTCATAACACAAACCAGTAAAAGTAAACATCAGACCGTCACACCATTCCCATCAGATTTTACTGTCATAACAAAACGCGCACACAAGAGTAGTAATTATGCAACAGGTGTTCTTGCTTGCAGGTCTATCATTTTGGTGTAGTGTAAGCATTCCAAAAAGCTTTTGCTACTGCTATACAGTACAGTAAGAGCTTTTCTTAGACAACTCTGACGCCCTTTGATGCTTAACGCAGACCATAATAGCATCAGTAAAGATGGAACTCATACGCTCTACAGCGACTGAACGAAGGAGACGCCACATAATAGCACTTAGCGACCTATTTCACCATGATAAGGTCAGCGACGCATCATGATATGAACTCTGCGAAACACCGAAAGTGTTCGGAGTCTTGCATGTACTTGTGCAAACCGCCACTCACAACTTACGGAAACTGATCAGAACTGGCACAGTATTTGTATGTACACTCTGCGATCCATCTTGTAGTGTATGACGGATTACACTTTCTTTTCTATTGTCACTATCCCCCTTTCTGAGAATCAATCACGAACTGCCCACACGAAGAAGAATTGTTGGTAAGCTTCCACAAGTAATCGAATCTCTCTAACCTTACCCTCATTTCACAAAATACACGTAGGAGACAGAAAGACAAAGGTTGACTCTTGTAGGAACTTAGCTCTCGGAATTTTAACTGTGAATCAGCAAATCGCGGTGTCATTCACAGCGCCGCTCCCGTATTGTCTGACACTGGAGTTGGTCGAGCATGTCGATAACACCTCCGTGCTCACTATACGATCCTGTAACTGAAGTCGTGTGTGGACTACACTTCCTTCCAATTAATCTCATGCTGGTAATTGCATTTCTAATGGTTAGTTTTGTGTGTTCGTTACACAACATATGGCTCCATACCCTTATTCACCGTTACCTGATGGAGGCGACTGTTTCCAGGAATTATTTGGCAGTCGTGTAAACCAGACATATAACACGAATGGATGTGGGTGTGTGCGTGTGTGTTCCAAATCTCCCTCCAAACTACGGGATAGATTTCAACCAAGCTTGGTACACATGTCCCTTATTGTCAGGCAACAGTCGCTCTGGGGTTAAAAACTACCTTCCAGTCATAGTTCACGACACATGACGCCATAAACACTGAGATGCGAGAAAAATTGCTCCATCATGCACGAAGTTTTGATATATTTATTAGAATGAAATTTTCACTTTACAGCGGAGTGTGCGCTGATATGAAACTTCCTGGCAGATTAAAACTGTGTGCCGGACCAGGACTCGAACGCGGGACCTTTGCCTCTCGCGGGCAAGTGCTCTACCAACTGAACTACCCCAGCACGACTCACGCCCCGTCCTCGCAACTTTAATTCCACCAGTACCTCGCCTCCTACCTTCCAGACTTCACAGAAGCTTTCCTGCGAACCGTTTACAAACTCGAAGCGGCTACCACTGGCGAAATGAATACCCGGGCAATACCTGGTTCGTCAGCTAGTCAAACAACAAGGGGTCTTTCCAGCTGATTATGGGCAATTCGTTAGATTTGTTTATACTGCAAATCAAATGCCAATCCAAGTGTCGGCTCTGTGCATGCACGTGGCTATAATTTCCTAGCGTTCTGACGTCTCTACATACTCGTACAACACCATTTCCCGCGAATAGCCTCATGAAGCTTCCGACTTTATTTACTATGTCATTTATACACGGTTTAACGTCCACATTCGCATTGGATGCGCCAGAAGTTACTGTTAAGTGTGGGCTCGCCATTAAGACCGACATGCAACGTTCTGCTTGGAAGGGATCTCACAAGCCAGTCACAAAGCTGATCTGATATTCCGTATGCTAATACTTTGTTCATCAGGCGACAGTGCGTAACTGTGTCATGCATCTTCAGGAAGTCAGGGAACACGGAATCACTTTGGGCATCGATATCTACTACCTTCAGGGCATCATGGACCAACAGAGTAAGCTGGGCTTCACACGATCGTAGTTCATGGAATTCATCTTATTTTATACAGAGTTGAATTTCGGACTTCAGAAAGGTCGTAACACGCTGATATCACATCTGTTCCAAAATTCTACAAAAGACCGACATGAGAGAAACAGGTTGAGCGCTGCTGTGCGACGACTCCTTTTGAAGACGGAAATGACTCGCGCATCATTACCATCACTAAAGATACTTCGGTCTTCCAGTGATTTACGGTAGACAACTACCAGAAGAAGTGCAGTTACTTTCGCATATTTTATACAAAATCGTATGATACGACGTCAGGCCCAGTCGCTTCTTCTCTATTAAGTGATACCATTTGTTCTTCTATTAAGCGGCCACTTATTCCGATTTAGTCGTTCTGGTGTTGGTTTTCACATAAAAACACGTATCCTCCGTTCTAATCATCTGTAAAACGCTTTAGGTGGACAGTTAACTGGTCAAAGTGTGTTTCATTTATATCATAGGTTGATGTACTTCTCATGAACGTTATAAACTGCCACAATGGATTAGAGAAACAGTTTGTAAGCCCTTATTACACCATCTGAAACAAGAGAACAATAGCCATGACCGCATGCGGTTACCATAGATAGCATGTTAACTGGACACTAACCATATAAGATTCATAAGACTCGGATCGTCACTTGCTGCCATTGTTGGCAACGATCAACGGCCGTACTGCAGCAAACTCAGTGGTGGTGGTGATGGTTAGTGTTTAACGTCCCGTCGACAACGAGGTCATTAGAGACGGAGCGCAAGCTCGGGTTAGGGAAGGATTGGGAAGGAAATCGGCTGTGCCCCTTCAAAGGAACCATCCCGGCATTTGTCTGAAACGATTTAGGGAAATCACGGAAAACCTAAATCAGGATGACCGGAGACGGGATTGAACCGTCGTCCTCCCGAATGCGAGTCCAGTGTGCTAACCACTGCGCCACCTCGCTCGGTAAACTCAGTACGTATGCCTCCATAGACGAGTAAATTGCTTTGTCGGCGGAAGGTACTTATTTCGAAAGTTTATACCTATTTTTTAGGATAATCTGTACTATTGAACAGCTTCCCCGTTCATGGTTCATGGTTTACAACCAAAGTCTAACGTCTTCCACGGGCAACAAAAATGTGATTACACATCGCGTATTATAGTCACTGACCGAATTAAAAATTTTAAATGCTGTCATAATCTACCCATTAGGAGGAACAATATTACATTAAAGATTTAACAAAGTAAGACAAATATCACAGATTGAATCTGTGTGTATGGTCTGAGGCAGCGTTACACTCTGGTAACAAATACCCAGACCATATTCACCCAATAACTGAGAACGAGAGAACTTAATGACTTCCAGCGAACTTTACCTATAATTTCAAACCTTTAGAAAACTTTTTCTTGCTAACACCCTTCGCATATTGATGAAAGGATAAAGTTTGTCGTTTGTTCTGCTGATCATGTAGTAAAACTGCAGCATCAAGCATGACGTTTTAATTTATGTTCTTTACTACTAACTATATTTGCAACAAAGTTTGCAGACCGTGTTCACATGTACCGCTGAGCGTACCTGCAAAATTACTGTATACCACTGTACGACACATTGTTATTGGGATATGACGTTATAAATTTTTACATGCGTAAAAAACTAGATTTTTTTTATTTTACCGCGCACAGAAAAACTTCAACATTACCCAAGACGTTTTAATTTTTATTCGCTTGCCGCTAACTCTGTTCGCAACATGTTTTACAAACAACATCCACATATGCCACAACTAAAAAAAAATAACTTTTTAGTTTCATCTGCCTCAGTATTACGGCAGTTCCTTCATGTGGGATGGAAAACATATACCTATTCGAGCGAACTTTGAGGTGCTACACCTAACTTATTCCTCTAAAGAATGGAACCAAGAGCAGGAGATTCCGTAACCTGTAGCTTTGTAAGCAAAGTAGTAGAACCCTTTGACCGGCGTGAATCTGTCGAACAATTTCTACGTTGGTTAATCAATGCCAATCTTGGGCAAGTACCAGGTGCTTATTGTTGTGTTAGGAGAAGAGCCAACACCGTTGTTACGAGTGGAGGCCGAAATGCACGCGTTTTAGCTCACGCAGGCTGGCGTGAAGAGGGAGGAACTATACTGACGTGAGGTCAAGAACATGACAAGGAATGAGAATTCAGAAAGCGGACGTAATTAGATTGATACTTAACTTTAATCCGTTAATGATGAAGGTCGCTCTTGACGGTACATGATTCACAATATTATCTGTTCAGAATACATTCATAGTAACTGAATATGGCGCCTTGCTAGGTCATAGCAAATGACGTAGCTGAAGGCTATGCTAAACTGTCGTCTCTGCAAATGAGAGCGTATGTAGACAGTGAACCATCGCTAACAAAGTCGGCTGTATAACTGGGGCGAGTGCTAGGGAGTCTCTAGACTAGACCTGCCGTGTGGCGGCGCTCGGTCTGCAATCACTGACAGTGGCGACACGCGGGTTCGACGTATACTAACGGACCGCGGCCGATTTAAAGGCTACCACCTAGCAAGTGTGGTGTCTGGCGGTGACACCACAGTTATAATTAAATTAAAGGCGATCCGAGTGCTGCAGTACACGCTGTACACATCGCAGGATGCTGAAACATCGTAGGTATGTTCATTAATTTTTGCACACACTACGTATGCGGAAAAAATAAAGTTTCACTTTCTGCCACCAGGTGAAACAATGGCGCTTAAGCAATAAATAATGTGATGTAGGTGCAGGAGAAGGAGAGGAACGATCAAACACGTGATACTAGTGGATCTGGCATGCGTATTAGCATATAGTCAGAAGTTACAACATGTGTTCAGTACGGTCTCTCGATACAGCAGTATGCTGCATCCTCCGTAACGGGGCATGGTCAACATTTGCCAGCAGGATATCCGGTGTAATCTGAGCGCTATTTCGTCGTATGCTATCTTTCAGATCAGAAAGAGTCCTGGTACACTTCTGACAGATGTCCCACAAGCACAAGTTACATAGATTTAGAGCGGGCGACATGGAAGGCCACACATTTAAAACTGTCAAGAGATGATGCGGCCAACGGCCTTGCGGCAGTGGTAACACCGGTTCCCGTTGGATCACCAAAGTTAAGGGCTGTCGGATTGGGCTAGCACTTGGATGGGTGACCATCCGGTCTGCCGAGCACTGTTGGCAAGCGGGGTCCACTCAGCCCTTGTGAGACAAACTGAGGAGCTACTTAACTGAGAAGTAGCGGCTCCGGTCTTGGAAACTGACCTACGGCCGGGAGAGCGGTGTGCTCACCACATGCCCCTCCATATCCGCATCCAGTGATGCCTATGGGCTGAGGATGACAGGGCGGGCGGTCGGTGCCGTTGAGCCTTCATGGCCTGTTCACGAGGAGGACAGATTATGCGGTCTCTTGGCAAATGAAATATGGTGTAGCCCGACCCTGCACGAAAACAGTGGTGTGGAAACAGTTGCGCCCTTGCAAAGGAAAGAAGGAAGGAAGATTTGGTTGAACATCCCGCTATCATCGAGGTTATTAGAGACGGAGAGCAAGCTTGAATGGCTTCAAGTATGGGAGAGGAAATCTGCCGTGCCCTTTCAGAGGAACCCTTCCGGCGTTTTTCTGGAGCGATTTAGAGAGTCACGGAGAACCTAAATGTGGGTGGCCGGACGTGGGTCTGAACCGTCTTCCTCCCGAATGCGAGACAAGTGCGCTAACCACTGCGACATCTCTCTGTGTGCGTTCTTGCAAAACTGGAATCACAAGCTGCACAAGTACGTTCTTATACAATGCAGATGTTGCCGTACATCTAAAAGGCCTGTGAGGTGTCATCTCTTCAAAGAAAATTGGCCGAGAATGAAGGGGCTTGTGAAATCATACCTAACAATCACATAACCTAAGAACAGTGGATATTCACGCACACGTGGTGGAGTAGTACCACATATGCAACAGTTCTGTGCATTGATGGCACCATGCAGAGTAATTTTTGCCTCATCCGTCCCAAGAATATTCCTCGGCCACAGGTCATCCATTTCCACGCGTGCCAAAAAACGAAGGGAGCGAAGTCAGAGTGTTGTAGCCTACCTTTAGGTTTCATGTGCTGCACATTATGAATCTTGTAGGGATACCAGTGTAAAATGCGCTAAAAAATCTTTTAAACTGTTGATGACAGACAATGCCCGCAATACAGCTTGAGCGCTGGCTGCGTAGTTTGAGGCGTGTGCTGCACGATCGGCCATAGTCAGTGCAACTTCACCAACAACTGCCACAGGAATGGGCCGCCTTCCTCTCCCAGCTGCACCACCGAATTCACCTTCTTCTTCAAATTTCTTGATGACATCCTTCAGCCCTTTTATTGACTTGAGGACTCTTCGCAGCTGTTTCTGTCCCTGATATTCTCGCCGTGCAGCGCGCTATTTATGCCGCTCTGATAAAACAACTGTGCCAGCAGTGCACGGTCATTCTTCTCAGATCCATTGTGTTTCGTACGGAACACGTCAACCTTGTTAACGCTTTACACAAACAGTCACTTCACAAAAAAAGTCAACGTGCGTCGCCTGGTAACAAACTGCATACTGAAGTCAAAAAAGAAAACATTCCACATCCATAATGCTTACAGCGCCATATTTTCACCTGGTGCCAGAAAGTGGAAGTATTATTTTTTCAGCATTCTCTGCGAGTGCACCGATTAGCGAACATACTTAACGATGATTCAGTATCGTACGGTGTATAAAGCCCGGACTGAAGCACTCGGAGCCGGCCGAAGTGGCCGTGCGGTTAAAGGCGCTGCAGTCTGGAACCGCAAGACCGCTACGGTCGCAGGTTCGAATCCTGCCTCGGGCATGGATGTTTGTGATGTCCTTAGGTTAGTTAGATTTAACTAGTTCTAAGTTCTAGGGGACTAATGACCTCAGCAGTTGAGTCCCATAGTGCTCAGAGCCATTTGAACCATTTTTTGAAGCACTCGGAACACCATCAGTTTAAGTACAAGCACCCAGTAGTCGAACAGGAAGAGCAATACCGAAAACATACCACCGGGAAGAGCCTACATTGAGCTCAACAACTGAAATATTATGCACTAAGCTCTTATTCGTATGGCATAGTGTTTACCGTCGTTGACTGGTTTACCTCTGGCCTTCAGTTTTTGCACGACCACCACCAGTTATCTATTATTTATCATTTCTGAAAGGTTCTTGAAATATCAGATGCTTGTAATGTTTGCATATTCTAGAATATTAGGTGTTTGTATAAATACTAGCATTCTGGAATATTCGATGTCTATAGCTGCACTCTCCATCCAGGAATTCACTGCACAAATTACGTTGGCAATCAGTGACAAAATATAATGTGCAATTGTGTAATGTCAATCAACAGCTCCGCCACTACACCAGTGATGCAAGTGAAACAGCAAGATGATGAAATTGCTGTGATATACATACTCAAAAACAAAGAAGAAAACCAGCAGAAGACATTACTGATTTCGATTTCTAGATATACACTGCCCCCTCCTTCCCCCCAAATGCCACACCAGCAGCTACAGTAAAAAACAATGGACAAAGTGTTCTAGATTATTCTAGTTCATGATTGTTTATTTTTAAGTAACATTTCTCTATGTATGTGTGTGTGTATGTATAAACACTTGAAGATGAACAGAACATGCTCGAAACGCGTTGCATTATGTTAGATTAAGCATAAAATAAAAAGTCACTGGTAGCAGAAACTTGAAATAAATAATTATCCCACACAGTCACAGTTCACAAACAGAGCCATTATGGCTGAAAACACTTACAGTAATTGCTGATTCGAGGCATGATACCTCGGGACGGTAGGTTCGCAACTGTATAATATCGAGGAAATTTGAGAATTTTTATTTCCTTATTTATTTTTTTTCTCGTTACTGGTTTCGGATTGACAAAGAACTTCTCAATCCACAAATCTAAAAATTACACAGTACATGTCGTACAGCAATGGTTACATACAGTAAGCATTTCCACACCACATTTACTTAGCCATATGCTTATAGACAAACCATGTTATTAACCGTAACTAGTCATGGTACCAAAAGACACGAATAGCTTTTTTTTCAGAACGTGTATCTGTGGGTAACAAGTATTCTCATTGACAGCCTATGTGTCTACTGTTCACCTGAACGATACAGGTGTAACAATAGAAACACCGGCTATCTCATCAATGAGAGTAATTGTCGCTCACTGTTTAACTTTCTGAACAAGAGCTATTAGTATATTTTGGCAC
The DNA here is from genome assembly GCF_021461385.2 of Schistocerca piceifrons. Lineage (NCBI taxonomy): Eukaryota > Metazoa > Arthropoda > Insecta > Orthoptera > Acrididae > Schistocerca > Schistocerca piceifrons. The sequence goes on from NC_060141.1 coordinate 590,236,959, forward strand.
CATGTTGTATGACTAGTTACGTCTAACAACAAGGCATGTCCATGAGAGTGTAAGTATCTGTAACGTGGGCATGCTTACCAGAGGTCAACATTACTGTACGAGATGTACTTTGTAATTTTTAGCTTGAGAAAAGGCGTGTCAGCGCGGGACAGGTAACCAATGCAGCAAAAAAAAAAAAACTGTGCAGCTGAGGCGGATAAAATAAACAGTTATCAAATTTCCTTCTTACAGTAGTTCCTGAGATTAGTCTTCGGTGTCGGACTTTTAATTTATAAGATGAATGGATGTACATTTTTTTAAAAAATTACTGCAAAAGTACAGTCTATGGATTATAGTATTTATAAATTGGAACACTTTTCTTTATTGAAATTATAGGAAACAAAGCAGCAAGAGAGGATGGTTGTTGGACAGATAATGTTTTAGAAATCATATTGGATAGGAGAATGGGACGAGTACCAACAACCAAGTATTTGAAAGTGAAGGGAGAAAGTGGGTAGGCGCAGGGTGGTCGGGGGATATAGTGTTCTATTAAAGCTGAGCGAGTGAGTATCTGGATGTATTCCATGATCAGGCAGGGGAAAATGTTTTAAGTTTTGTTGAGAGAGGAAGCGGAGAGTGTGTAGTTGCAAGGATTGCGACATGTCAAGGTACAGGCACCCAGGTTGCAGGGGCAATGATTAGGGATGAAACGATATGATGGTTGATGTCAAGTTTGCGGGAAGTGTTGCAAATCCGAAGATGTGTATCGTGGGGGAAGGGAAGGTTCGTATAGGGTCCTAGTGCGAGACGGTAGAGGGATACGGAATGCGTGACGCAAGTTCCTATCAGATCACCTAAGTAAGCGCTGTCGGGATGGGCTAGCACTTGAATGGGTGACCGTCCGGGTTCGCCTAGTGCTGTTGGCAAGCGGGTACATTCAGCCCCTGTGAGGCCAATTGAGGAGCTACTTCGCTGAGAAATGGCGGATCCGGTCACGAAAACCGACGTGGCCGGGAAAGCGGTGTGCTGATCACATGCCTCCCCATATCCGCACCCAGTGACGTCTTTCGGCTGGGGATGACACGGCAGCCGGTCCATACTGTTGGGTCTCCCAAGGCCAATTCTGACTGAGACGAGGGAGAAAAAGAGAGAGAGAGAGAGAGAGAGAGAGAGAGAGGTCCTCTTATAGAGGAACAGATGCTGCGTGACTGCGTCCAGTAGCATTAATTTTCCCGTTGGATGAGCGCACCTGCCCAGCACGCGGCACAGCAGGTGTAATGGTAAGGCAGGAGGTGACAGTGCAGTCCGACGCCTCACTGCCCACGCGAGTTGAGCACAGACGGCCCGCTTGGTGGGCTTCCCACACGGCGGCAGGGATTCCTGGAAGCCATAGCGCACCGCGCCGTTTCACGCACTTTGTCGCGTCCTAAGACACGCTTGTTTGGCTTTAGCTGATAATGCGGTGGGAGCAAGTACATCCAGCTAACCAACTCTCGCGCTCTGTGTGACGTCACCCGTGGGCGACCGATTTACAGCCAGACGAGTGCAACCATTGTCTAGCGTGTCGTCGCCAATAATACAGTCCTACAGTAGAGATACGGAATGAAAGCCTTTTCGATGTTTCCTGCAAAGACGAAGGAGAAGCACGCCCACAAATGACACTCCGCGCACGGCAGAAAGTGGGATTCCTACAATTACACCGGTAATCTCGAAACGTAGCTGTAAGCAGTATTTCTGCGAATAAAATCGTCTAATTCAGGGAGAAAAAATAACCGTTTTGAGGTTCGCCACTGTCACTGTAATTCTCTCAGAGACGACAAAGGACTTGGCAGACTAATTAAACGGAACGGATAATGTGTTGAAAAAAGATTACGAGAAGAGTATCAAAAAGATAAAACAAAGATAATACAATGTAATCAAATTAAGTCAGGTGATGGTAATCAGATTAGATTAGGAAATGAGAAACTAAAACAGGTGATCCGATGATGGCCCGAGTAGAGAGGATATAAAATGCAGACAGCAAAAAAAATAAAAAATAAAAAAAAACAAGAAAATCGTTGCTAAAAAAGGGAAGTTGTGTCAACATAGAACATAAATTTAAATGTAGCAATCTGATTTTTAATTATATTTCTGTGTACTGTAGTCTTGTACGGAAGTGAAACATTGGGGACAGGCAGTTAAGACAAGCAGAGAATTGAATCGTTTCAAATGTGGTGCTACAGAAGATTGCTTTGATTAAATGAGTCAGTCAAATAACTAACGGACAGGCACTGGGACAAAAAGGAAATTTCTGGCACAATGTGACTAAGAGAAGGGTTCGGCTTGTAGGACACTTCCTGAGACGCCAAGGAATATGGTAATGGAAGAAGGTATGGGGGAAAAATTGTAGAGGAAGCCCAAGAACAGATTACAGTAAGTAGATGTGGCTTGCAGGGTTTTGGAGAGATGAAGAGATGTGCACAGAATAGTCTGTCGATAAGAAACCACTCACCGGACTGAATACACAAAAGCAAACAAAAGACCAGATAACATACCTGTTTGTTTGTAACGACGTTTATACGGCCACCGCCATCAGACCAAACCTTAGAACTAGTGAAATAATGTTCAGTGTCAGTTACAATAAAACTTAGGTTTAAGCAGGATTTAGATTTCATTGCGCAATGCATACTGTGCACAGGGGTGACAGAAGTTATGGGGTAGCGATATGCACATATAAACAAGGCTCTTGTACCGCATATAGAAGATATATTCATAGTCAGGTGCTTCACGTGAAAAAGGTTCCGAAGTGATTACGGCCGCACGAAGGGAATTAGCAGACTTTGAGTGTGGGATGGTAATTACCCGCCAGGGTAGCCGAGAGCACTAATGCGCAGCTTGCTGGACTCGGGTAGGCGCGCCGATCCCGAATCGAATCCGCCCGGCGGATTAACGATGACGGCTGCTGTGCCGGCCAGCCTGAATGTGGTTTTCAGGCGGTTTTCCACATCCTACTAGGTGAATACCGGGCTGGTCCCCACGTCCCGCCTTAGTTCCACGACTCGCAGACATTTCAAACACATTGACACTCTTTCACGATTTACACTAGATGCAGACAGCTGGGGTACACTACTTCCGTCCCAGGGGGGGGGGGGGGATGGAGTGGCGGCAGGAAGGGCATCCAGCCACCCCTTAAACTTAACCAAGCCAGTTCCGTACTTAACCCTGCCGACCCTGCGCTCACTGCGGGATGAAGGCAGTAGCGAAAGAAAGAATGAAGGGAAAGAAAAGAGTGTGGGATGGTAATTGGAGCTACACATATGGAATGTTACATATCGTAAATCGTTAGGAAATTCAATACCCCGAGGCCCACAGTGTCAAGAGCGTGATGAGAATACCTCTCACCATGGGAAACGCAGTGGTCAATGGCCTACACTTAACGACCGAGAGCAACACCGTTCGCGTACCGTTGTCAGTGCTAAATAATACCAACACTGCGTGAAATAACTGCAAAAAACAATGCGAAACACACGTATCCTATAGGACAGTGCGGCGAAAACTGGGGTTAATGGGCTATGGCAGCAGACGGTCGACACGAATGCCTCTGCTAACAGCACGACTTCGCTTGCAGCACCTCTCCTTGGCTCATGATCATATCGATTGGACCCTAACTACTGGAAAACCGTAGCCTAGTCTGATAAGTTCCGATTTCAGCTGCTAAGAGCCGATAAGACGGTTTGAGTGTGGCGCAGACCGCACAAAACCATGGACCCAAGTTGCCAATAAGGTACTGTGCAATCTGGTGATGGCTTCATGATAGTGTGGGCTTCTTTTACATGTAATGGACTGGATACTCTGGTACAACTGAACCAGTCATTGACAGGAAATGGTAATTGTAGGCTACTTGGAGACAATTCACAACCGTTCAACGATGGAATTTTTGTGGATGACAATGCGCCATGTCATTGGGCCATAACTATTCGCGACTGGTTTGAAGAACATTCTGCACAGTTCAAGCGAATCATTTGGCCATACAGATCGCACGACAAGAAATCCATCGACCTTCAATGGGACATAAGCGAGAGGTCAGTTCGTGCACAATATTCCGAACCGGCAATAATTTCGCACTTATGGACGCCCATAGAGGCAGTATGGTTAACTATTTCTGCAGGAGACTTCCAACGACTTGTTGAGTCTATGCCACGTCGAGTTACTGCGCTACGCCGGGCAAAAGGAAGTATGATGTAATATTAAAAGGTACCCCACTACTTTTGTCACCTAATTCACTGAATCGGTTTGAACAAAACGTGGTACACATGTCACTTACAGTCTGGAAAGACTCATTGGTGAGGTGACAACCATCTACCTCTCAAAGAGGGAGGGTGGGTGGTGGGGGGGGGAGGGGGGGGGGAGTGAAGACGAATTGTAGCTGATAACGCACAAATCGGCAAACTATATTTATCCAGTGTTTCAGAATGAAAGCACTTACCGACTTGCAATCAACTTAACGCATAATTTCGAACTTCTATCAGACTTTTTCTCGCTGATATCTCCCCTCTTCCCACAAAATTATGAAAAGAAAAAAGCGTATCACTTACTACATTTCCACTGTTGATGCAGAAAACTGCCGCTTCAGACATAACCTTCAAATTTATTACTTGTTTACTACTAGCTACTCGTAGTTGCCACAGATTTTGCAATAATATTGAATATACTTCCAAAATATGTCATTGTACAACAAACAGTTCAGGAGATATGACACCATAAATATTGAGCTGCGCGAAAACGAAACTGCAGGGCGAAATGTGCTGGAGATAGAGGTGTACTACACGTACAAATATCTGTGAAATATTTTAAGTATGTGTGAAATATATATTTGTGACATGTGTGTAAGTGGGCAAAGTCGTGGGTAAAAAGATCCTCACAAACCTCTGCGTCTATTTCAACCACACTTAGTACACATGCTACTTATTATATGGGAAGAAATTCTCTGGGGGTAAGAACCAGCAACCACCTGCCGCGGTGTGTGAAAAGATGGACAACGACAGCAGGGAGGAAAAAATGGACAAGAGAGATGGGAGGAGGAGATGGCCAGCAAGAGAAGGGAAGCGGGGATGGACAAATGGGGCAAGAGATGAACAAAAACAGGGCAGGCCGAGATGGGCAAAGAGAGGGGCAGGAGGAGTTGGGGTGAAGAGGAGTTAGAGGAGAGATGACGTACTTGGTGGGGGGGGGGGGGAGGGAGGGGAGGAGCAGATGGGCAGACAGAGGGGAATGGAGGTTACGGACAGAGAGAGGGGAAGGAGACGGACTAATGGAAGTCTGGACTAATTATGTACCAGGGAAACGCCTTGTACTGAGCTATTAAAGACGTGATAACACAAGGTGGATCATTTTGATCCGTAATGGGGAATAACTCTGGATGATGAGATTCAGCATAATTTTTTAGATAAAAGTTATAGGTGGCAAAGAGCGTCACGCACTGATGCTAATGGCCGTGACCTTGAACGTGATTTTGAAGGTGATTTGCAAATTACAGCGATTTTTTTTAAATGGAAGCCCTAATATTTGATTTAAGGTTTGAAAAAAGCGGCAAATGTTACATATAAAATGATACATTATTCAAGGCCATGGCAAGGTTCAATGAAGGTAAAAAAAGCGAACTTGTTTTTTGTTCTAGTAGGACTTAACTCGGGGTAGAGGAGGTATACAGCAAAATACAATGTTAGATACAAATTGGAAGAGGCATCCCGAAGAACGAATGGCGAGGGCATTCATTGAAAAATTTGTAAATCAATGATCTGCGTTTTATTTGTGTTTGTTCTCTCTTGCAAATGTCAAAGTGACATTTATAAGTTGTGATGTATTAACCTCTGCCAATAAATACGCTAATTAAAAGTTAAAGTTCTGATCTGTCTTCGCTATTTCCAAATCCGACGTCACAAATAGAGGTTTTCATGAAACAAAACTCAGTCTTCGAATGATCATCGATAATTAGATTTAAGATGACGATTGTTAGTAATGATACGTGACCCCTTACGCTCCTTCCAGTTTGTACCTAACGTTGTATTTTTCTGTATCCCTCCTGTATTCCAAGTTAACCTCCACTAAAACTGAAAACATACTTGCTTATTTGACCTTAGTTGAACCTTGCCATGTGTAATATTTCTGGCTTAGTCAGCCATCATATTAGGCTCCAAGAAGCTGTTCCCAGAGCAGTGGAGATGCAAGAAGTAGATAGATGACGAAATAAGGTGTGAGGTACCTGTGACAGATGTTAGATTCGGTACCATTGCCGTGAGAAAGACCGCCTGCATAACGCTACTGCTCTGTGATTGGCTGCTGTGTTCGGAGCAAGGGCGCCAAAACGGTAAAGTATAGTTATTATTATTAGTTAAACTACTCATTGGAATGACTTCACTTTTTAATATAAATATCTCTCAACAGCAATCAATCAGTCATTTTAGAATTATTGAAAACAATTTAAATCAAAAACAAAAGGCGGACGAAATTGCAGACGAAGCACTTCGGAAGCGTTCGGGTCACGCCTTTTCTGGTATGGCGCGCGAAGTGTTTCGGGCTGTACTTCACTCTGGATTAGGCAGTCGAGAAGAACAAACGTGTTGTCTGTCGTAGGATGTGTTTCCAATTTTTATTTAAGTTCCTTTTCGTCACTCTAGATTAGGCAATCGAGATGTACAGTCTTGTTGTCTGTGGGAGGATGTGCTTGCCAGTATTCAGTATTCAAAGATTCACTCCGGTAGTCACGAGGCACAGACACGTACCACAAATAGTGTAAAGATGCATTTTCGTAAACACTGTGTTTGATCATGTGCTTTGCTGCATCAGAAGGTGTTGTATTAAGATCATGTAGTAATCACGTGTGGCTATATTAAAATACGCGAGTGGCATCCCAAAGAAGCGACGCATTATTTCAGAATAGAACCTCGCTAAAAGTCAATTTCAGCCTCAAGATACAGAACCTACGACCTGCGTGCTGTTTTCTGCTCTGGGGGCATCAACTTGAAGACAGCAGGTTAGTGAACTATAACAGAACCTTCGTATTCCACACAGTGCAGTGGAAACAACTAGACGCCTCACGTGTACTGCATGCACAGAGGAAATGTGCTCAGTGACACGTCATCTGTAGTAATGCAGAGGAGGGAAAGGAGGATGATCGTTATTAACACTAACAATCAATTCATCCTTCCTTTCTTGCCGTACATGACCTTGAACAATGAATCATTTTACACGTAAAATTTGCCGCTCTTTTCATATATTAAATCAAACATTAGGGTCACAATTAGAAAAAAAACTCTCTAACCTCCGAATCACTTTGAAAATCACCTCCAAGGTCACGGTCATTACTAGCAATTCGTGACCCTCTTTGCCACCTAAAACTTTCATCTAAAACATTTTGCTGTATCACATCTCTATTCCGAGTTATTCCCATTTATGGATTAAAATGGTCCACCCCGTGTAAACGATATAAACGGCTTTATACGAAAATGCCCACAACCGTCTCAGACTGATTTAGATGACTGAATTCCTTACTTAATGACATAAGTTGCATCAAGAGCGCTGCTTGCAGATCGATTGTGCCTGTTTTGATCTCAGCGGTCGTTTGAACGCGGAAAATGCACGCACTCGAGCGTGAGAAAGAGTGAAGTACGCTGCGCACACGACCTACTAAACCAACGGAACAATGCGTTAAAAGCTGTAGCAGTTTTATCGAGGAGTCTCTAATTTAGAATTTTGACAGTAACTTGCCATGCTACTGCCGTGTGTAACGAGCAATGGCTGTCGCCGTGTAACCGTTACGTGAGTTGTGAACAACGATAAAAGACTCTGGGATTAAAACTATCGCGCAGAGTAAGTAATCCTGGAAAGCAGACAGGCGTCCGGATACGGTCAGATAACGTCTACTGGTAAAAAGTTACCTCCAACAAAGTCAGTGAAGTTATTTAGATGTTTATTTGAAAAAAAACCTGTGTGCATGCGAATTTCAAGCGGTACCCGATAACAACGGTTCGGTGAATTAGAGTATACTAGTTGTTGTAGAGTTATCGTTATTTCGCCGCGAACTCTAGGATATTTTAGACTATTTTCTGCACAGAGCAAGTCTGTTTGTATGGTATCAGAATACAGGCATTGATCAACATGCCTTTGGCAGTATTAAAAAAACAACTCCTCCCTCCCCCCCCACTCCCCCGCCATTCCACACGTACTGGTTCATTTTATATATTTGATAGTGAATTTCAGCGCAGTTATCAGTAATAACAACGGAATTCAAGTAGTCTTCTCTTCTTTTGGAGAGAGACTCGTCTGTTAAGAAGAACTTGTGCTATTCTCATTCAGAAAGGAATTCAGTTTTGAATTATTTGTTCCATGGAAATCGTTAGACATCTCAGTACTCACTGCCTTGTATCTAATATTTACTCTTCAATATATCTTTTAAAATTACTTCCACCATCAGAATTGGTAAAACTTATAGTGCCATAATTGGTAAGAATTCTAGCATGAAATTCCATCTGTGCCAATGAAAAATTCAGAATGACACTTAAAAAATCTTTCGTTTATTCCTAAGTTTCTACTTTAGTAAACTCCAATCAGGAGACAGGGTGGACGGGTATGATCTATCACCTGATGCTAGTAATCCTAAACGAGTTAAAAAATTTTAACCACAAACGACCCCCAGAAAACTGATTTATACAGGGTGTTTCAATAGCTTACTAACACACTTTTAAGAACAACAGATCACTCAAAGAGAGTTATTGTTTTGTTATGGGTCATCTACATTTTAGCCTATCGTTTGTGAAATAAATACATGAGATTTCTCTGAAATATTCCCAGAATGAAAACAACAAATGTATTTTATTACAACCATTGTCCATAAATTGGCAGCAGGTGTTTAGGCTGTCCTGAATCTCATTACACTCCCTTTGCAGCAATGACGTTACAATGTTGGTGACAGTGTTCAACGGCTGTTACACGACCGTTTTGCCAAAACAGTCACGTAACGTATGAAAATTCGTAATGAAAGACGCACTTGATTGGAACATTTAATCGACATCAAAGCATGTCGTAAACCACATTACTAGCGATTTTCGGCAAATGACTAATGTGAACTTACTCTTCATATATTCTTGATACAGAGTTGCATGCTTTGCAAGTAAGTAATGAGAAAAGCGAGAAACTTAACGTCAGAGTTGGGGATCACTAAATAGATGAAGTTAAGGAATTCTCCTATCTGGACTGTAAAATGTGTCCTTAAAAGAGCCAAGTTTTACAAAGGCCAACCCTTTTCTTCCCGCAAGGAACAGAAAGAGGAGGTGGGTAAAACAAAAAGTTAAGAGATCGAACAGAGAGGGGAGGGCCGCCATCAGACCAGCGGCTGGCGACATGTGGTCCACGGGCCATAGTCTGTGCGTCTCTAGTTTATCTCAACTGTGAGAATGACGACTGATCTTTACGAACCATTGCTGCTGCCGTTCTCCTTGCGCCACAGTTGTAAGTGAAGCCCTGTTGTTTACGTAAATGTTGTTCACTGGTGTCATTAGTGTCACCATATTCTTTCACATTGAAGAAATGCGAATTGTTATCAAACTTCGTCCTTTCACAAACGGCATCATAAATTAAAGCCGTATGGCATGAATGGCTGGGAGACACTGAAGGGCAAGCTCAGTCACTAAGCCGGCCGGAATGGCCGTGCGGTTCTAGGCGCTACAGGCTGGAGCCGAGCGACCGCTACGGTCGCAGGTTCAAATCCTGCCTCAGGCATGGATGTGTGTGATGTCCTTAGGTTAGTTAGGCTTAATTAGTTCTAAGTTCTAGGTGACTGATGACCTCAGAAGTTAAGTCCCATAGTGCTCAGAGCCATTTGAACCAATCACCCACTTAATTTCCTATCCCCCGCGCCCACAGGCACATTAACGAATTGTTAGATTTGTGTGTGGAAGAGTCTCTGTTAAGTGTAGATGCCTGTAATGGTATATATATATATATATATATGTGTGTGTGTGTGTGTGTGTGTGTGTGTGTGTGTCTGTAGTATAGTGTCAGATTCGTGTTGGAGATGATGAGAGAAGTGAGAGGGTGAAATCCGGCACCAGTATATAGCCTACCTCTCTCGAAGACAAGTAAGGATGATATCCTTCTTTGGAAGGCGATTATTTCTTCATGACTGTAGTGATCCCTTGTGTACCAGTACATGTTGGCTGACATACGTCTTGAGATATAACCTCTAGACGTCACAACAAAGACAATATTATAATAATGTGAATAGTTAATACAAGTCGCAACTAACATATACATTGCTATAACGTATTCTAAAGGGTAAAGCTGTTATGCTCTTATTGTCCTGGTGCTGGTCCAGATGTTTTAGAGGCATCATATACCATTTTAACTTAGCGGTTGTCACCTGCGTCGGTAGATTATTATTGTGGCATACCTTATACAAATGATGGTCCAGGAGAACCACGTAAGTAACCTGATGAGGCTGGGAGATTAATATGAAGATGATGGTCATTTTAATGACAGTATGACTAAATGAAAATGGAAAAATGATTATATGTTGGAGGAAAAAAAAAAGATATTGAAAAAGATGCTGAGGAATTGTATGACACATAGGATAATACACTTCTAATTATGAGATTGGATCATGAATTGAATATAAGCAGATGAGCTGTGGACCAGAGGTATTGAGATATGAAACTGACAAGGCTATTAAGCAATGGCACGTGACAACGTGTCATTTGAAGCTCTAGAGACCTTGGGAAATGGAACAAGTGCAGACTAATCAACCAAACTATTCTGGTCTCTTTACTACATAAAAACGTCAATAATGCAATGATTGCAAGCTAATTAATGTCGTATCCAAGATTTCAAGCTAATTAATTTCGTATACCATATTACAAAGCCCGCGTGTAAACTTTAAATCAGAGGGCTAGAACGCAAACTTGAAGAACTCATGGGGAATGACCGGTTCGGATTCAGCAATGAAAAAGGAACACGAGATGCGCTTGGATAGGACAAAGAATGATGCAAGTTAATAGAGCTGTGTACATATGTTTTATTGATTGGGGAAATGTGTGTGACAAACTGGAGTGCCCTGTTGAAAAGTTTGAAGGATACTGATGTAAACTGGAATAAAAAACGATGTATAAAGGAACTCTTCATAAGAGTTTGGGATGAGAAACACATAAAGCAAGTAATGGAAGAGGAGTTAGATGAGTGTGTTATATGTCACCAAACCTTTTGAAAATTCGTACTTAGAGACTAACAGACGAAATATTAGAAAATACCAGGGCGTATAGTAGTAGGAAAAGGATAAAGACCGTTAATTATACGGACTATCAGGAAGTTTGGCTGAATGAGAGCACAAACCATAATGTAAGAGGAGGGGATCGCAGAAGTTGCAAAAAATAGTATTGAATGAGGGTAAATGTTGAAAAAATTAAGTTTCCCTCTAAACATCCTTGGAAGGAAGAACGTAGGAACAAGGTAGGTTAGATACTTAGGAAGATTGGTGACAAAATGGTAGTTGTGTGAACGAAATGCAGAATGCATATGGAAGAAGAGCTTTTGAAAAGGTTAAAGCTTCGTTGACAGAAAAAAAAAGAATTTCTGTAGAAATAAGAAAGAGATTCGCCAAGCGTTTTGTCTGGACACAGTATTTTATGGCAACGAATCGAGGTCAGTCTAAAAGAAACAAGGGAAATACATAAGCAGTTTTAAAATATGAAGAAAAATACTCAACAGAAATGGACATCCACAAAAGAAGACGTAGTTCTAAGAAAAGGAGACGAAATAAAACTAAGAGAAAAGATCAGAATGAGGAAAACTTCTTGGCTGGGACATACACCAAAATGGCTCTAAGCACTATGGGACTTAACATCTGATGTCATCAGTCCCCTAGACTTAGAACTACTTAAACCGAAGTAATCTAAGAACATCATACACATCCATGCCCGAGGCAGGATTCGAGCGTACGACCGTAGCATCATTGCGGTTTCAGACTGAAGCGCCTAGAACCTCTCGATCAAAAGTATCGGGACACTCGTATGTAGTGCGAAATTGGCCACTAGATGTTATGAGCAGCTGATCTGCCAGTATAAAAGGAGACGGGCCGGCGGGGGGGGGGGGGGGGGAGCTATTGTTAGTACACAAGCACTTACAACAGAACGATCAAGGGAGCTCAGTGACTTAGAAAATGAACTACTCATTGGATGTCACGTGAATAACAGTTACATCACACACCTTTCAACCATTCTAAAGCCGCCCAAGATGTTGTGGTAGCGGAGTGGAAACACGAAGAAACAACCACAGATAAACCAAGATGAGACATACTTCATGTGCGGACCCAGAGGGACCGTGGTTATTGGTGGTTATAAAACCGTGCATGAAATCAGCGGAAGGAATCCCTCGTGAGTACCAAAGTGCTATCAATAGTCCATCTAGCACGCTGGCTGTGCGTGTGGATTTAAAAAGAATACGGCACAACAGTCAAACAGCTCCTCATAAGCCACAATTCTCTATATTCGGTGCTAAACGACGCTTGAGTTTGTGTAGCGAGCGACGCCACCGTAAAGGGAATGACTGGAACGAGTTATTGAGAGTGCTGAGTCGCGCTAACTCCTGTGGCAAACTGATCTAAGAGTCTGGGTACGGCGAATGCCTGGAGAACTCTACCTGCCATCACATGCAGTGTCAACGGCGAAATATGGAGGATGTGTTGTTATGATACGGGGCCGTTTCTCGTGGTTAGGTTGTTGTCGCCTCATTGCGCTTAAGAAAACGCTAAATGCGGAATGATATGAACACATTTTACAGCACTGCGTACTGCGTACCGTAGGGGAAGAGTTCGGAGACGATGACTGTATCAGTGCACCCTGTCATCTTTGGTGATGATGATGATGATGATGATGATGATGATGATTGGTTTGTGGGGCGCTCAACTGCGCGGTCGTCAGCGGCCCGTGCACGTTCCCAATCTGTAAACAGTCCAATCTAGCCAGTTACATGAATGATGATGAAATGATGAGGACAACACAAACACTCAATCCCCGGGCAGAGAAAATCTCCAACCCGGCCGGTAATCGAACCCGGGACCCCGTGATCTAGAGGTGGCAATGCAAGCCACTAGACCACGAGCTGCGGAGAGCAGCATCTGTGACTTAATTTTTTGTGGGCAATAACATTCCTAAAATGGAGCTGCCTGTCCAGAGACCCGACTTCGCTCTAGACCCAAGGGTCCAACACCACTACCTTCTGTGGTTTCGGCTCTTAACAAAGAATTTGCCATTATTCCTCCGCCGACAATGAGACACTTCATTACAAGTGTCTCCAGCAGCGTTCAAGGCGTCATAATGGCAGAAGTTGGACACACCCCATTCCCAATGACAGGTTTTCGGATGTGATGAGATAATGCGCACTGCTAAAGAGTTACCTCCAACGAAGTCACTGAAGGTAAGATTTCAGGGAAGAAAGGGAGATGACGTGTTGGGATGCTGGATAATCTTTAAGTAACGGCGAATTTACCAGTAGATTTAGGAAGAGAAACATAATAGAGGAAAGTGAGGAGCGCCTAGTCGATACCTGTCGTAAGACGGATACACCGAAGAAAAGGTTTTTTCATGCTTCTGGAGAGATGACTGTGTTTCTAGCTACAGAAGCACTCGGAGAATGTGCAACCCGTTAGGTCCAGCTCATCCAGACCACTTGCGAAACCGCGTACGTCCCTCCCCCATCCGGCTTGGCTGGACCCCGCTGCGTGCAGTAACGGGACACCGTGTTCTCCCGGGAGAGGCCGTCACTCAGAGTGCACTCACGTGGCTTCCAGAGGTCCAGAACAGCAGGTGATCGACAGCTGGACTGTTAACCGAGAGGCGAAGTCGTTCTTTACACAACATCGTTTGCCGAGTGAAATATTTTCTGGTAAAATCGGACTGTGGACTGCAAGTTGTGATATGAAAATTAAAGCATACTCTGAGCACAAAGTGATTAGATACATAATAAATTGTATCGTAGTTACTCTGAGACGCCCTGTGAACCTTAGTTTCGGTTGGTAAACTCTACAGTCAAGTTTGAGTATCGTGAGCGTTCTACAAGTCAAACAAAAAAATTTCACATAACTTTCCTTGCGCACGTGGTGAAAAGGTATGTCAAACATACCGAAGTTCATTTCATTTAATCGATATACATGTTTATGACGTCCCACATACATTTGATGATGGAAAGTGCATTTCGAAATCGATCATGTATAATGTATAAACAATCAACATCAATGTGGTGCAACCTGAGAGAGCCTGTAGTGCATCACAAAATTATTTCTTTAGTTTCTTGTCACAGTTGGATAGATATTCTTTAATGATGACTAATTTCGAACAAGTCCGTTATTTTCGAAACATTGCTTACTTCAAACTATAAATACTAATCATTAAAATACATGAAAAGTTCTCAAGCACCATGTATTACAGCGGCTATTGACATACCTGCATTTTTATCATGCGCCTGTAAAATAATTCCGGTGTAACATTAAAATGTTTGTTCTATTGTTACAGTAGACATGCGAACAATGAGTCATTGACACCCGTGATAGTAAACTAAATACATAATAAAATGTAGTTGCTGATCCTCATGCCAACACAGGAGTTGGAAGCGCGCAAAAATAGATTGAGAGGCTGAAGAAATTGAAATTGTATTTAAAAGGGGCAATCAAGAACGCAAAATTTAAGTATCCGCGATTCTTGAATGTTCTCATAGCATCGTTAACGGGTTATTCTTGTGGTATTGTCAATGAGCATTACAGTGTGGCACTTTTCGGTTGTCACAGCTCTCTTCAGTTTGACAGAATCGTGGTATCAGCGCCGTTTACACTTCGCTATTTGTTCGAGGTACAAAGGACTTTCACAAGTCCGGTGGCTTTTTGCACAAAGAAAGGCAGTCTACGGATCTTTCGTCACGACCCGTTAAAAATAAATGGGAAAGACAGTAGAGTGGAATGATAATTCTCAGTACATAGCGACAGGTACTGCAAATTTGCTACGAAACAATATTACAGTGCCATGCAGAAAGAATTTAAAGATTTAACTGACAGTGAAAGAGTAAAAAATTACGACGGTCGACAAATGGGACTCATTGTTCTGTGTATCAAGAAGCATTTTGTGCTAAAGTTGCAAGCATGGATCACTTGAAGCTAATGATGGTACGAATGGTAAAATTTCTATAGTTGCACACATTATTCCACTGTCAGTTGCAACAGATCTCGATGGAACTGAACGAAGAGAATGGAGACTTCCTACATTTTTGCAAAGTGCGTTGATTAAGTCAAAGGACTTGCCTGGAACGATTTTTTCGATTTAAAACTCGTTATTGTTGAATTTGTGAAGGAGAAATAGTGCCTGAATGAAAATTAGAATATCCGGAATGAATTGCAGACCTCGGTTTTAAGTGGTCTTGACTATACACTGACCACATTAGACACTGCAAGATGAGAAACCATTTCGTTTTGATTTGAAGGGGGTGCATTTGGAAAGGAAATCGCGTTGGAGAAGAGACACATTCTAACAAACGCAGTCCAGTTCACTAAGTTCACTGGCGCTACAGAAACCGTGAGGTCTGAAGAATTCATTGCCGACTTGAAAGAATTACAAGGATAGTTTCCTAAACGTTTTGAGGACACTGCTAGTGTTACATCTGTTTTCGAGCTGCTTTGCAGATTGTTTCAGTTGAAAGCGCCCCAGTACATGTGCAGATATAGCTGACTGATGCGGAAGGTAACTCCCGTTTTACAGACAAATCTCCTTAATGTTAAAATTGTCCAGTACGTCCACATTGCTGTACTCAGGCAGAGTTCCAAAGTCTAAAGAATGAGGCTGCAAAACCGCTACAATATTTCGATGAACATAAGTGTGTGAAAGACCTTTTTTTCGATTACGAAACTAAATAAATCACGATTACGTGGTAACCTGAGTGCGAAAATCTGTGAAATTGTCTGCGTATGTCCGCATGCCGACAGTTTCTACCAGACAAAAGTTATGTCTTGAGTACACTAAAAATAAATAATACTGAAAACTGGTTTCGTTTGTGATCTGTTTTGTTTAGAAATGTGAAATATAAAACCAAGTCGTACGCAGTGCGAATGCACTGCCAGTTAAATGCAGCAAGTTCGCATTTTCCACTCTTCCCCCTCTTCGCGCTCAGACAGCGTGGCGTGGTGGTGGTCGAAATGTGCCAGACAGACCAGGCACTATGGCACTCGTGCCACAACAGGGATAGCGATCCGAATTCTTGGCCACCCCTGGACTTCCTATTTTTTTCCTTTTTTTTGCAATCTTTCATTCCATCTCTGAAGGAGTTGAAGTTTGTGCTGTTGTGACAAACACTTATTTAGGACAGGTACTTATTTAATTTTGTAGGATTTTTAATTAGTTATGGATGAATGGTTGAGAGGAAGGTGAATATGTTGTTCATTAAATTTCCTTCGTTCCAAGTTCCTGTATTTACCCTACGGCTGAGGGAAAAACTTTTCGGTCAAAAAGGCACAGCTGAGATTGGTTGCCTGTTGTTGGCTTATACATCTTCATATTATCTCACTGGTCTTGATGATATTATGTTCTGATCTTCGAATTTTGTTGATGTAGAAATCATTCCGTCTAATTCTGTGGAAGATGAAAAACTTGAAAATCTAGTCGATGTATATAATATTATCTTGTTCTATAGGAGTTAATTGAAGTAATTTTGTTCAGTTCTTTGTTCTTGCTATATCAAGCTGCTACGTCATCCCAAATTCTTGTAGATTTTCTTGGTCTGTTGACAGCTTCATTGATTTCTTCATTTTACAGAAGATTCTGTTGCAGTGAATTCGATACTAATTCGAGAATAATGTAGAGACGCACTGTATATTTGAATTTCGCAAAATTAAACGTTCTTGGATCGTGCTGCAAGAGTGATTTTGTAAGTCCATTGTTATGTAATCTGTTGAATCCGAATCTGATCTTATTCCGTCTAGTACGTTCTTGGTTTTAAGGGTTTCGTGAAGAAAATTCGTTGGTACATGATAGCGCAGATTTCCAGCCATTCGGAGCATCCTCAGGTCAGCAGATACAATTTTTTTATTTTGGTTAGATGGCATAATCCATGCTTGAAATCCATATTCGAGTATGGTTCGAATAAATATTTTGTATGTAAGAAGGGCAATTCGTTGCTCCACTGCACGAGTTCGGTATTTCATGAGACATACTAAATTAAGTCGACTTTAGCTTTCGAAATATTTTCGGTTGTGTTTTTCTGCCAATTTAAGAGTTCATCTAGATGGGTTCCAAGATGTTTGACGTTTGGTTGTGGAGTAGTTTCCTGTCAACAAAGATGAATGTTGAGTTTGTGGGTTCCCTGTTGTTAGTGATTAGTAAGATTTCTGTGTATGAATTGGATAAGTCGACTTTTGGTTAGATTATGTCGGATTCTCCATTTACTGAGCCATATTTCAAGTTTGCTGATGTAGCTGTCAGCTTGTTCATTGATTGCATTGCCTGTGGGTGCGTGACACCAATAAGAAGTGTCATCGCCGTACATGGTTATGTACTCATTCCACCACCTGGGTCTTGGGATGTCAGCCGAGTATATTATACATAACAATGGGGACGTGGCGGCACCCTGAGAGACTCCCGCTTTGGGTGTAAAGTAGGACGATTTTTGATCCCCAACTCGTACTTGTACTTTTCTATTTCCAGTAAGGTTAGCTATTAGTCTTACTATTTGCGGTGGGAAGCTGTGAACAAATCCTGCATGCCATACCTTGCCGGAGGCGCGTTCGATGCCCAGAAAGAGTGCAAAAGTCTAATTTCTTAAATTGCAAGCATCTGCTACTTTGCTAGTTCGTGCTAATAATCGATCAGTGGTACTGCGACTGTTTCTGAAAGCAGATTGTTCATGTGGCATAATTCTGTTGTTTTCTGCAAATTGTTGTAGTCTGTTGTTAATTATTGTTTCAAACGTTTTGCCAATTACTGGGAGTAATATGATAGGTTTGTATGAGTTTGTGTTTCTTTTGGGCTTTCTAGATCTCGGAATAATTCTAATATGCACATGTTTCCATTGGGATCACACAGTTTTTTGAGTTAAGACTGTATTAAACAAGTTTTAGTGTCTGAGAAAGTCCCAGCAGCAGACGTAGCTTAAGATGAAATCGTCCAATACCTTCATTTCCAGGAGATGAATTTTTGCAGCTTAGTATGGCAGATACTATCTCATATTCTTTCTTTCAATAGCGGATGATCGGCTCGTGTGATATTTTTGTGTAGAAGCGAATGAAGTTCCCTAATAATAATTTCTTCGTGGTTGTAGACAAATTTGGAATCATGTGAATGATCGTGTATTGCTTCAACTAAATTGCGGAATATGCCAGTCTCTTCCCTTCCGTCAGACGTGGTGTGGTCTTCGATTTGTAAAGTCGGGTCTTCGGTGACGGGTTTTCCCATGGTTCTCTTTAATTTATTCCAAAAGAGAGTAGGGTTGCGTAGGTCAAGACCTTGTGATTCACATTCACATCTGTTTGCTCTCAATTGGCGGATCTCTGAATTAATTTGATTGTGAAGACGGTTCCATTACGTTTTAGCTCTTTCATTAGGCTGTCGTTTAATGCGTCTTTATAATTTTCTTTTTTTTTTTGATTAGATTAAAAATATTTTTAGGAAGCCTGTCCTCATGTTCTATGATGGTTTTCTTTGATGCGTTTTTAGGAATAACAGATTGTGTCGTTTGGACGATTAGCTGATTATAGTTGTTAAAATCTTCTGCAGTATCATAGCTCTCTTGTTGGATTTTTTACTTACAAATTCTGTCCTAAAGTTTTCTGTATTAATATTGATCTGGAAGTATCATTAATTTAAAAACTGCGCTGCGAGAATGAGTCCCAAATATAAGTGACGTAAACAAACTACTGTTTTGGTGTCATGCACTATTACACTATCATCCAATATGGATTTAGTCTACTGCTGCTTCGGTTTTTGCGTAGCGCTTTATCGAGTGGCCACAAAGAAGCAGGACATGAGCAGCAGTATCACACTCTGAACGTCAGTGTGCGTTTACGATCACAGAACTGCTGCTTCTTCTCAAATACCGTAATTATCATCAGAAGACTGTATCAACCCAATTCCAGTCCTCAGAAAATAAGGAAAAAGAAGTGCTGTGACAGGGAATCGACTCAGGTTAGCATGTGGCAATCAGAAAAAATGTCAGATATGCAATTTAGCTACACAGATGCGTATGAACTTTTTGTCTTTCTCGGCGAGTTGAGTTGATATAAAGCTCTCCGGCTTTCAGCAACGTGAGTACGTCGAAGTGCCGCGACTTTGCCATAAGTGTCACTCTAGTCATTGTCTTGCGAAGTGTCGAGACAACATCTTGGTTATCTTTGTATAGGCGCCTGATTATCTAGATCCTGAAGCTAAATTAGTAAATGCGTTTATTGCTCCTGAAAAATTCTTGCTTTCAAGAAGGAGATATAATAGTGGATAATTTGTGCACTCTCAAGTGAGTTTCATTTCTTCCCTCTTTTTTTATACATGAAGAAAAGGCTGCCAAAAGAGAGACATTTATGGAACAAGTTATTCAACATCTGAGAAGTTCAAATGAAGCTTTTAATCGGTATTTTCAAAGAGAAGAGCAGATTAATATCAAAATGAATATCAAAATGAATTGTGAATCCATTCATTGTCAATACATGACCTTTAATCACATCAGCGGAAGAATACGAAACATTTATGAAACTGTTATCTGATGTATTCCTGGAAAAAAACCTATGTTCAAGCCGTTACCGAAATTTTTGTGCGTTTAAAAGACGAGTATCTTCAGCGGACTGAATGGGCTCAAATGGCTCTGAGCACTATGGGACTTAACATCTTTTGGCCATCAGTCCCCCAGAGCTTAGAACTACTTAAACCTAATTAACCTAAGGACATCACCCACATCCATGCCCGAGGCAGGATTCGAACCTGCGACCGTAGCTGTCCCGTGGTTCCGGACTGAGCGCCTAGAACCGCTCGACCACGACTGAATGAGCTGTGTTCATACTATTACTATTTACAACTGAATATATGTGCGAAAGAGGATTCTCCTCAGATGTGTCGATGAAAAATAAGTACCGGAACAGACTTAATCCCAAACTCGTAATGAGAATTCAATCTTTTTCTACAAAACCGTAGTATTAAGTACATCTGTGAAAAGGAACCAGTGCCTCTCATCTCATTAAAATTTAGAAGTCCTGTAACACTCACTCCGTCTTCAGGCCACGAATGGCCTACCGGGACCATACGACCGTCGTGTTATCCTCACTTGAGGATGCGGATAGAAGGGGCGTTCGGTCAGCACACCGCTCTCCCGGTCGTTATGATGGTATTCCTGACCGAAGCCGCTGCTATTCGGTCGAGTAGCTCCTCAATTGGCATCACGAGGCTGAGTGCACCCCGAAAAATGGCAACAGCGCATGGCGGCTGGACGGTCACCCATCCAAGTGCCGGCCACGCCCAACAGCGCTTAACTTCGGTGATCTCACGGGAACCGGTGTATCCACTGCGGCAAGGCCCTTGCCAGAAGCTCTGTAAGATTGTGTTATTTTAATTTTAAACTACGTTAAGCTCTTTCTTGTTATTTTGAAAGCAAATAACCTATTTACAGAATCTTGCATTAAAAACGTAATACAGAAAAAAAACAGGGGTTCCAGGATAAAAGTAGACATTAAAAAAGGTTCCACTTATCTAAAAGATTAAAAAAACGTTGATCCAATGGTTAACGTGGGTGACTCCGTGGTTTTTTTGACAGGCCATGCTGTTATCTATATGGCTATTGCAACAGCAGGAGACTGTAGCGAAAAGTAGGAAAATCTGCAGTGCATCGACGGTTATGGAGGGACCGGCAGTTGACTCTGAAAGTAAATAAATATAGTGCATTGCCCGTAATCTGACAAAAAAATCCATTAATGTTCGATTACACTGTTGGCTACAAATAACTGGAAACAGCAACAACAGTAAAATACTGGGTGATCAAAAAGTCAGCATAATTTTGAAAACTAAATAAATCACGGAATAATGTAGATAGAGAGGTAAAAATTGACACACATGCTCGGAATGACATAGGGTTTTATTAGAACCAAAAAAATACAAACGTTCAAAAAATGTCCGACAGATGGCGCTTCATCAGATCAGAATAGCAATAATTACAATAACAAAGTAAGACAAAGCAAAGATGATGTTATTTACAGGAAATGCTCAATATGTCCACCATCATTCCTCAACAATAGCTGTAGTCGTAGAATAATGTTGTGAACAGCACTGTAAATCACGTCCGGAGTTATGGTGAGGCATTGGCGTTGGATGTTGTCTTTCAGCATCCCTAGAGATGTCGGTCGATCACGATACACTTGAGACTTCAGGTGACCCCAAAACCAATAATCGAACGGACTGAGATCTGGGGACGTGGGAGGCCAAGCATGACGAAAGTGGCGGCTGAGCACACGATCATCACCAAACGACGCGGGCAAGAGATCTTTCACGCGTCTAGCAGTATGGGGTGGAGCGCCATCCTGTTCAAATAAAACCCCATGTCATTCCAAGCATGTGTGTCAATTTTTACCTCTCTATCTATATTATTCCGTGGTTTATTAAGTTTTCAAATTTATGCTGACTTTTTGGTCACCCGGTATATGAGAATAACCATCCGGAGCGACCTAAAGAGGACTGACTACATGAAACAAAGCAGATGCTACACTATTGGCCGTTAAAATTGCTACACCAAGAGGAAATTTCAGATGATAAACAGGTATTCATTGGACAAATATATTATACTAGAACTGACATGTGATTACATTTTCACGCAGTTTGGGTTCATAGACTCTGAGAAATCAGTACCCAGAACAACCATCTCTGGCCGTAGTAACGGCCTTGATACGCCTGGGCATTGAGCCAAACATAGCTTGGATGGTGTGTACAGGTACAGTTCACCATGCAGCTTCAACACGATACCACAGTTCATCAAGAGTAGTGACTGGCGTATTGCGACGAGCCAGTTGCTCGGCCACCATTGACCAGACGTTATCAGTTGGTGAGAGGTCTGGAAAATGTGCTGACCAGGGCAGAAGTCGCACATTTACTGTATCCAGAAAGGCCCGTACAGGACCTGCAACATGCGGTCGTGCATTATCCTGCTGAAATGTAGGGTTTCGCAGGGATCGAATGAAGGGTAGAGCCACGGGTCGTAACACATCTGAAATGTAACGTCCACTGTTCAAAGTGCCGTCAATGCGAACAAGAGGTGACCGAGACGTGCAACGAATGGCACCCCATACCATCACGCCGGGTGATACGCCAGTATGGCGATGGCGAATACACACTTCCAATGTGCGTCCACCGCGATGCGACTATTATGATGCTGTAAACAGAACCTGGATTCATCCGAAAAACTGACGTTTTGCCATTCGTGCACCCAGGTTCGTCTTTGAGTACACCATCGGGGCGATCCTGTCCGTGATGCAGCGTCAAGGGTAACAGCAGCCATGATCTCCGAGCTTATAGTCCATGCTGCCGCAAACGTTGTCGAACTGTTCGTGCAGATGGTTGTTGTCTTGCACACGTCCCCATCCGCTCACTCAGGGATCGAGACGTGGTTGCACGATTCGTTACAGCCATGCGGATAAGATGCCTGTCATCTCGACTGCTGCCGGCCGCGGTGGCCGAGCGGTTCTAGGCCCTCAGTCCGGAACCGCGCGACTGCTACGGTCTCAGGTTCGAATCCTGCCTCGGGCATGGATGTGTGTGATGTCCTTAGGTTAGTTAGGTTTAAGTAGTTCTAAGTTCTAGGGGACTGATGACCTCAGCTGTTAAGTCCGATAGTGCTAAGAGCCATTTGAGCCATCTCGACTGCTAGTGATACGAGGCCGTTGGGATCCAGCACGGCGTTCCGTATTACCCTCCTGAACCCACCGGTTCCATATTCTGCTAACAGTCATTCGATCTCGACCAACGCGAGCAGCAATGTCGCGATACGATAAACCGCAATCGCGATAGGCTACAATCCGAACTTTAACAAAATCGGAAACGTGATACTACGCATTTCTTCTCCTTACACACGGCATCGCAGCAACGTTTGACCAGGCAACGCCGGTCAATTGCTGGTTGTGTATGAGAAATCGGTTGGAGACTTTCCTCATGTCAGCACGTTGTAGGTGTCGCCACCGGCGCCAACCTTGTGTGAATGCCCTGAAAAGGTAATCATTTGCATATCAATCTTCTTCCTGTCGGCTAAATTTTGTGCCTGTAGCACGTCATCTTCGTGGTGTAGCAGGCCAGTAGTGTAGAATGAGATTCACTGGGACACTTTTAAGGACATATAAGCAATCCACGAAAGAAGTGGTTTATAGAACACTCGGTTCAATCGGTTCTTGAGCACTTTTAATCTCCCTTGGACTCTCATCAAGTAGGGTTAATAGGAGAGATAGTGAAACTCCAACGCAGTGAGGTGTGATGCATCACGATATCCGTTACTCGGCGGGAGAACATTACGGAGATGAGCAATACACGCCAGTGGCAGAAGCCACAAGAGAGGCGTTGTGCACCAGTGAAACACGGCCGCTTCAGCGCTAGCATCTTTCATAATCAAGCGCACATTTTGCACGAGTCACTTGTCAACTCAAAGATTATCCGACGCTAGCCAAGTCTGTCTGCCCGCGGTGCATCTCTGCAAGGGGACTGCGCCCAATCCTCATTACCGATTTCGTCCGAGTTTATGTTATATGTAGAACTTGGCCGGAAATGAAAAAGCTAGTTTTTCCAAACGCTTGTCCATCTGGAGCTCCCACTTTTATCACTTTTATTTCTGATCAGACCACGTGTATACCACATATCTGGAGGAAATTGATGATGACTTACAGTCGCGGTCCCCTTGTTAGTGGGAAATGCAAGCTTTGTCCGGTGTCTGCCAATCAAAACACTGGCTGCGAAAATTTTGATTTGGACGCCTCGCGCAGCTGTGCACAGTCACACTCTTGTTCTTGAGAGAACGTCTAAATGGCGTGGTTTAGACACCTGTCTTAGGCTAAGCGCAGATTAAGAGGGTTGTACCACGTGTGACGTTACACGGCACTAAAGCAAGATGCGCACGTTCCATACATGTCGCGCTGATCCAAAGCATGATGAGACGCGTACACATCCTTTGCAGTGCCGGTTGGCGTCGCTCTGCGCTGAAGAAACGAAGCGCGCGCACACTGTAATCTTTCTCAAATTATTTTACAGAAACTATTCAGTAAAAATATTTGATTTTTGTCTTGCTTCTAGCGTTATACGTCAGCTTCATGGTGAAGTGCCCATCATCTCGCTAATGGTCATATGTATTGTGATATACACATTTTAGTAAGACGCTACGCACAATTCGAAAAGTTTCCAATGAAAACTAGGGGTGGCTATGATTTGGCGTTGGGTGCTTATTACACATGTCGCTGCCTATGAAATTTAGCTAACATGTTGAATTTTTCTTTAGACTTGGGCGAAGTACTCAGTCTGTCTGCGATCTCGAGAAAATGAATCCCACGTAGCGCGCCCACTCCCGATCTCATGCCCGCTAGAACGAAATATTCACAATAGCCCTCATATCTCCTAAACCGCTCGAGACATCGAAACGAGAGTTTGGCGAATGATAGCACAAAAGGAGGAGAGTACTTTGGCAATTCGCAAACAAACGGAACTTTCTTATTTGTGATGATATATCAGTAATTATACTTTCTACTTTACTTTTTTCACTCCAGTGACTAATTTTTTAAGAGTTACCGACAGCTAGTGACACAGGAGTCCCCTAGTATGAAAATAAACATGAAATTTCTTCTCTTATGTTACTGAAAATCGACACAATGAGGTTTTTTGTAAGCTATTGAGCTCTGTGGTTGCCAATTACTTGTTCAATGAGGCACTAGGTTTCAGAATTCTGTCGCAATAGCTACTGTAAGATGAGTTTGTACAAATTATATTGCGTTTTGGCAAAGGAGGTACAACTAGACCTGTCAACAAGAGAAATGTGATCGTTACTCATAAACGGAGATGCTTCTTCGAATAAGAAAAAGTTAACAATTCACAAAAAAATAAATTGCCAATTCTGTCGGAATTTGGTTGAATCCTCGTAACCCATCGTATTTTTAACATCTAACGACTGGAATGGAAACATACCAGAGGATTTTATTTCTTTTCTTGATCTGAGCAGTATTAAAATAATGACGAGCATTCCCTTCAGGTGAAATAACAGGCACATGCCAGATGCTGGTTACTCACGTACAGCTTGCCAAACTGACAATGTGTGATTCGCGAATAAAATAGTTGCTATTGAGAAAAATAAACAGTTGATCTGTCGCACAACACAATGGTCAGTGTACTGTCTGCATCTGAGAATAATGCGGGCGACAGGAATGCAGTAGCTAGCCATGTGTGCCTTGCGAGCCAGAGTTCTCGTCGTTCGAAAAACATTGTCATGAGTGTAGATCTGCCTTTGTCAGCAACACATTTGTACAAATTAAATATATCAGATCACCACATTCTTTCAGGTCATACTTTCGGAATAATACTGACCACTACTTCATTTCTGTAGCCTGTTGTATAATCAGTTTTTAATGCTGATAGTGTGTATACAATCACTGAAATGCTTTCTCTCATCACGATGAGCCGTTTAAACATCGTTATTCATGAGGGCTTCTCAACTGTTTTTAGCTTCCAATGGAAATGTGATGTCCACATGCATGTAGTATAATGTCTCTTATTACATTCATATCCAAACAATGATAGTGAAACTTATGTACTTCATATCTCGGACGCTTTTTACCAGGAGCACAATGGGGTAATACCTGTGGAAATCTCGCCTTTTCGACTTTTTGTAACAGATTGTAGAGATACTCCAGCTAACAGGCAGCAAGTATATAACCTTGTTTTACTTGCATGACTTGCTTCTAGATCACAGGATATTATAATATACCTTACTTCCTTTTCCACTACCATCACGATGATTCGTCTGTCCCTTCTTACGATGTGAAAACATTGTGGAGGCAAAAGATATACTTCCAGTAGCTAATGGTTCACCAGTTATTGAAATATGCATTGTTCTTGACAAAAGAATGAACAAACAAGAAGTATACTGATATGTGTAGTGTAACTGATAACTATTATGAATTAACGAAAAGAGGTGGAGTGCTTAAACGGCGAAAATCGAAACACTTCTCGGTGACAATAAAACTCAATATACCGTAAGATTGTTAGCAAAGTTCAAATGGTTCTGAGCACTATGGGACTTAACTTCTGCGGTCACCAGTCCCCTACAAGTTAGAACTACTTAAACCTAACTAACCTAAGGACATCACACACAACCATGCCCGAGGCAGGATTCGAACCTGCGACCGTAGCGGTCGCGCGGTTCCAGACTGTAGCGCCTAGAACCGCCTGGCCACTTCGGCCGGCTATTCGCAAGGGCAATACATATACATCCACTGACCATATGGCCATGCCGAAGTGAGCATACGGCAGGACTGCCTTCCCGCTCCCCGCCTCACCCCTCCCGCAGCGCTCGCGTGACGCGCGGCGCGAGAAACCGTGCCTATATCACAACGCCGCGCGACCTGGCGCAGACGCGTGTCGCGTCCCAGTCGCGTCGAGTCCCAATTTGCGCCTAGCCTATGCTTTCGAGATGGGCGC
The DNA here is from genome assembly GCF_021461385.2 of Schistocerca piceifrons. Lineage (NCBI taxonomy): Eukaryota > Metazoa > Arthropoda > Insecta > Orthoptera > Acrididae > Schistocerca > Schistocerca piceifrons. Next base: position 590,263,631 of record NC_060141.1, read on the forward strand.
ATTCAAGTAACATCTATCTGCAATACGATGACATCGCAGCAACTGACCTCTACTTGGGCTGCTGTTACATGATTGGAATTACCCCATATTTTAAAGTTACGCAAATTTAGTTCCTTTTCGTGTTGCATTTTGCATTTTAACTTGGTGCCGGGAACGTTGTCCTTTGTTCTCTCCTCTGATCTTATCAGAACAGGTGGTGACAGTTACGATTTTCTAATTTATCTATCCGTGAACTTATGTGACTCACAAACAGTTTTTCTCAGTCGTAAAACCATGTTTCATGTATTTGCAACATAATTTTAAATTTTCTCTGTGCTGTAATGTCCAGTTTAACTTTTGTATATGTGTCGTGAGATTACCTAATGTTTGTTGTCTCTTGCTCTCTTTCGCTTACGCCATAGTCTCGTAGCGATAGCAGGGTCGGCGTGGTTACAACGGATTTCGCAATGTTAGTTTTAGGGATGGCCGGATGCCCTTCCTGCCGCCACTATGTTGTCTCTCTCAAACTTTATATTAAATTTTTCGGCTTCGCAAATTATAATACATTCCTTTGTTAAAGAGTTTCGCATCATGCCCCAAATCTATGTATGTCGATACTTGCTTCATAGAAAAATGCCCCGTTCACCTTCTTTGCGCTTAATTCATGGCTAACGAAGTATAAAAACACAGTGCTTGCAATTTTCTTCCGTAAGAATTTTACAGCATCACAGGTAAGACTGAATAAGGCAGAACTTGGAGGTACGCTGTGGCAGATACGGTGGTATTGGAACTTATTTTTTACGTCCCACTAGTTCGTAGATTTACAGGTTTTCAAGCAACGCGGACAGCAGATGACAACCGTATTTGCCGTGACCAAACTGAGCCTACAAGGCACAACCTATAGCACTTGAAGCAGTACAGCATTGTGTCTGCAGTCAATGTTCTAATTTAAATTTCGAGTAACACCCCTTTCTCATTGAAATTTGTGAAAGTTTTGCCATCTCCGAAACATAGTCATCACAGTCAGATTGCGCTATTAACAGGTCATATTCAGTCTATGGTAGAATTTTTCAGGGGAGAAACCAGATTAAATATCTTATACGAACCCACAGGTTCATTTAGAAATGAGTGGCGCGGTTTCCCCAAAAGTACCCTCCGTCACACACTATCCTAAGCATCTTACACCTTTTGTTGCAATTTGGTTATGGTTCTTGCAGGCTTCCCATTTTACCATGTCCAATACTTGTTCGATTGGCGAGAAATCTGTTGCTTTTGCTGGCCAGTGCAGTTGATGTACACCACGAAGTGCGCGTTGCGTAGCAGCAGCCGTACGTGGACGTGCATTGACCTGCTGAAAAAGCACATCATCTTCCTGTCGGAGAAGTGGCAATAGCATGGTGTTAACAACCTGTAAAACGTAGCGACTACTGGTTGTTTTACCCTCCAGAAACACCAAATGTGATCGCTAGTTACCATGAGGCCTAGGATGGGAACTGTGTATCGTGAGCGCACGCACCCTGGAGCGTTCGCCAGGTCTACAGGCAGAACCTACTCTCATCACTGAAGACGATACAGCGCCATTCCTCAATCCTAGACGATTTCACGACAGCAGAGTAACCACGCTTAGTGGTGCTTTGGGGTCGGAGGCTGCAAGGGCAGAGGCACACGTGATCCTAGTCCTGATGCAAGCAGGCGGTTCCCAGTGGTCCTCAATAACACAGCAGGTGCAACATGCACCATAATTTTTTCCATGGGTGATGATAGGTTGGACACCATTACTCAAAAAATGCTTGATCTCGACGTGCGACTGTACTACGTGGCCGTCCAGAACCCGGTCTACAGATGTGCCAAAGTTCCATAGAACACCGCTAAAAGCTGCGGCATATCACCGACCGATACACCATGCCTAACCAGTACAGCAATCCGTCGATGCGTCCATCGAGCTTCCCGCGTGCCCACAATGTGACTCCGTTAAAATGGCTGCAGGAGTACGCCTAAGTCGGTGGGGCATTGTTATATCCTAGAATGAATGCTGCAATCACTGTTCACGTCTAAACCCAGCACGATTACAGCCTGCAGAGGTGAAACTGAAGGCACACAGACAAGCTTCCTGAGTGCTATCTGATCGCCGATGACCATGACAAATGAATCAATTAACAACTCCTCAGTATGCAAACATTACACCCTGGTACCACTGAACACAGTCCTTGAGGATGTTGCATTTTTTCCGGCAGTGTACATATAGGTCTAGATGTAGAGTTTTGATTCACAAAAAGAGTGGAGGATTCCAGGGAATCGTTTCACAACACACAGTAGCATACGTAGACGTCATATTTTAGAGTTTTCATTACTGGAAAGGTATTGGTTAAGGTATTGGATACATCACAATAGAGTAGGCATGGTGAAACGAGGGACTGCACAAGTCAACCTTTCTCATCTATATCTACATTCATACTACTCAAGCCACTGTACGATGCGTCAAAAATGGTTCAAATGGCTCTGCGCACTATGGGACTTAACTTCTGAGGTCATCAGTCCCCTAGAACTTAGAACTACTTAAACCTAACCTACATAAGGACTTCACACACATCCATGCCCGAGGCAGGATTCGAACCTGCGACCGTAGCGGTCGCTCGGTTCCAGAATGTAGGGCCTAGAACCGCACGGCCACTCCGGCCGGCTAAGATGCGTCGCGGAGCGTTTGTTATACCACTACCAGTCATTTCCCTTTCTGTTCCACTCGCCAATAGAGTGAGAGAAAAACGGCTCTCTATATGGCACCGTAAGAGCCATAATTTTTGTTATCTTACGTTCGTGGTACTTTCGAGAAACATATGTTGGCGGCAGTAGGATCATTCCACAGTCAAGCTCAAATGCCGATTCTCTAAATTTTCTCAGTAGCGTTCCTTGGAAAGAGTCGCCTTCCCCTTTTGAATTCCCGAAGCAAGTCCGGAATACTTGTATGCTGATCGAACCTACTGATAAAGAATCTAGTAGCCCCCTCTGAATTGCTTCGTTTTCTTCCTTTAATCCGACCTGGTGTTGATCCCAAACACTCGAGCAGTACTCAAGAATAGATCGCACTAGTGTTCTGTAAGCAGTCCCCCAGTAAACTGAAGTCGGCCATTCGCCTTCCCCACTGCAATTCTTACATGCTCACTCGATTTCATATCGCTTTACAACGTTACACCCAGATATTTATTGGACCTGACTGTGGCAAGTAGCACACTCCTAGCGCTGTTTGTTTTTCCTACTCATCTGCAGTAACTTAATTTTTTCTACATATAGAACTAGCTGCCATTCATGACTACAATTAGAAATTTTGTCTAAGTCTTCTTGTAACCTCCTACAATGACTCAACGACACCTTCCCATACACCACAGTGTTATCAGCAAACAACTGTAGATTGGTGCTCACCCTGTCCCTCAGATTATTTATGTTTACAGAAATACATAGCGTTCTGTCACACTTTCCTGGGGCACTTCTGACAGTACCCCTGTCTGCGACGAACACTTGCCGTCGAGGACAACGTACTGTGTCCTATTACTTATGAAGTCTTAGAGCCACTCACATATCTGTGAACTTATTCCATATGCTCGTACCTCCGTTGACAGTTTGCAGTGGGGCACCGTACAAATGCTTCTCAGAAATCTACGAATACATAATTTGCCTGTTGCTTGTGATAGTTAGTTCGCAGGAAACCATTTGAGAAAAGAGCAGGATGAGTTTCGCACGAGCGATGCTTTCTAAGAGTGTGCTGATTTGTTATATTCGAACTGAGAAAATGTTCGAGAATCCTGCAGCAACACAATGTTGAGGATATTGGTCTGTAATTTTGCGGGTCATTTCTTTTACCGTTGATATATATGTGAGTCTCCAGCCCTTTTATCCAGTCGCTTGGTACTTTGCGCTGGGCTAGAGAATTGCGATAAGTGCAGCCGAGTAAGGAGCCAGTGCCGTACAGTACTCGTTAGTAACACCGAATTGAGATTGTGTCAGGTTCTGATGACTTATTTGTTTCCTACTCTTTCAGTTGCATCTCTGCGCCATAGGGGGATCTGTGCGATGGTCTTACGGCGTTATGTTCGTACGATCCTACTGCGTGAACGATTTCTTCAAAGCGAAATTTAACATTTCGGCTTTCTTTTTGCTATCTTCTATTGGCACCCAAATTGGTCAACGATAAACTTATACCCGGATCAATTTGCTGTTTCCATGTTTCAATGGCATCGTTAGTGTATATATTAAAAAGTGTGGGCGATAAGCTAGACCCCTGTCGGATGTCTAGGTTATAGGTATTTCTTGTGAGATGGTGTGGTTAGTCTTTATTCTTATTTTTGTACCTCTATATAGGCTTCCTATCACTTTTATTGTTTCCTGAAGATATCCTTAATTGTATAGTATGTTCTATAAAATTTCCTATCTGCATGGTCGAAGGCATTCTCTATGCCTATGAATGCGATGTGTGTTTTCCTATCGAACTCTCTTTGTTCCTCTACAATTTGTTTAAGTGTGAAAACATTATCAGTACAGGACCTCGCTTTTCTGAACCATTTTGTTCCTCAGATAACAGGTTTTCGGCAATAACTGTCCATGGTTTTGGGGCATTGGCTGCGATTCCAACACATACTGTATAAAAGAAGAAGTCGAAACTAAGTATAATCTCCCCCCCCCCCCCCCAACATATTTAAGTAACTCCGCGTTTGTGCCGTGAAGTCCCGTTGGTTTCCGGTTTTTGTTTTATTCAGAGCCTCACTTCGTTAAAAAATTGATCCGCGCTTGACGTTATCACACAACATACAATGCCTTTTGCAGACGACCTTGAAATTGTACAGGACAGCGAAACTTCGCTACAGTGTTCCATCTACAAACTTAACCAAATTTCTAAAGGTCATAACACGAAAATATCAGTTACAAAAATGAAAGTAATGGCTTGCAAAGGGACAACGCAATTGAGGACTAACATCATAATAGGAAAAAATCCTCGAAAAAGTTAGTCATTTCAGTTACCTAGGAAATATCAAATAATATGAGGAACAATCAACAGAAAATTGAGAAATAAAGTCAGAGTAGAAAAAAATAAAATTTTGTAAGGTAATGGCCGTCCCCACATTGCTATTTGAAAGTGAAACTTGGACAACTATTAAAAAGCAAGAAAGTAGAATCCAAACACCAGAAATGAAGGTTCTAAGAGGCGTGAAGGGCTGCACAAGATTAGAGAGATTAAGAAACGAGGACATAAGAGCAGAACTTAGAATATACAGGGTGTTTCCGTAAGTGTGTGCAAAAATTTAACAAGACATAGAGGATGCTCTACTGAAAATTTGAATTAGGGAACCTGGGGTCCGAGAAGACATCTTAAGAAAAAAATAGGAGTAAAATCACATTACTGTGTACTGTTTATTCACATTAGTTACAGTTAACTGCAGATACCATCACTGACATAATGAATGTACCATTGGTACTGTATCCTACAAAATGTGCTGAAACCGACGACCATCAACTTAATGACATCGACGAACAAGATTCTGTCGCACCCTCACAAATATCTCTCGCCTGTTTCGAATCACATCACAGGCAGCTACAATTCTGGTAACTACACTCCTGGAAATGGAAAAAAGAACACATTGACACCGGTGTGTCAGACCCACCATACTTGCTCCGGACACTGCGAGACGGCTGAACAAGCAATGATCACACGCACGGCACAGCGGACACACCAGGAACCGCGGTGTTGGCCGTCGAATGGCGCTAGCTGCGCAGCATTTGTGCACCGCCGCCGTCAGTGTCAGCCAGTTTCCCGTGGCATACGGAGCTCCATCGCAGTCTTTAACACTGGTAGCATGCCGCGACAGCGTGGACGTGAACCGTATGTGCAGCTGACGGACTTTGAGCGAGGGCGTATAGTGGGCACGCGGGAGGCCGGGTGGACGTACCGCCGAATTGCTCAACACGTGGGGCGTGAGGTCTCCACAGTTCATCGATGTTGTCGCCAGTGGTCGGCGGAAGGTGCACGTGCCCGTCGACCTGGGACCGGACCGCAGCGACGCACGGATGCACGCCAAGACCGTAGGATCCTACGCAGTGCCGTAGGGGACCGCACCGCCACTTCCCAGCAAATTAGGGACACTGTTGCTCCTAGGGTATCGGCGAGGACCATTCGCAACCGTCTCCATGAAGCTGGGCTACGGTCCCGCACACCGTTAGGCCGTCTTCCGCTCACGCCCCAACACCGTGCAGCCCGCCTCCAGTGGTGTCGCGACAGGCGTGAATGGAGGGTCGAATGGAGACGTGTCGTCTTCAGCGATGAGAGTCGCTTCTGCCTTGGTGCCAATGATGGTCGTATGCGTGTTTGGCGCCGTGCAGGTGAGCGCCACAATCAGGACTGCATACGACCGAGGCACACAGGGCCAACACCCGGCATCATGGTGTGGGGAGCGATCTCCTACACTGGCCGTACACCACTGGTGATCGTCGAGTTGACACTGAATAGTGCACGGTACATCCAAACCGTCATCGAACCCATCGTTCTACCATTCCTAGACCGGCAAGGGAACTTGCTGTTCCAACAGGACAATGCACGTCCGCATGTATCCCGTGCCACCCAACGTGCTCTAGAAGGTGTAAGTCAACTACCCTGGCCAGCAAGATCTCCGGATCTGTCCCCCATTGAGCATGTTTGGGACTGGATGAAGCGTCGTCTCACGCGGTCTGCACGTCCAGCACGAACGCTGGTCCAACTGAGGCGCCAGGTGGAAATGGCATGGCAAGCCGTTCCACAGGACTACATCCAGCATCTCTACGATCGTCTCCATGGGAGAATAGCAGCCTGCATTGCTGCGAAAGGTGGATATACACTGTACTAATGCCGACATTGTGCATGCTCTGTTGCCTGTGTCTATGTGCCTGTGGTTCTGTCAGTGTGATCATGTGATGTATCTGACCCCAGGAATGTGTCAATAAAGTTTCCCCTTCCTGGGACAATGAATTCACGGTGTTCTTATTTCAATTTCCAGGAGTGTAATTCCATCTCCGTATCCACTGGGGTCTCATACTCCAGTGACTTTAGATATCCCTATAGGATATAACCAAGGGGATTCAGTCACGTGACCTCGTAGGCCATAGAAGAGGAAGTCCCGTTTCAATCCAGCTACCAGGAGATACAGCACTGAGATGGTTGTGGACATCCACACTAAAGTGAGGCGGTGCACTGTCATGTTGTGTCCATATCCTATCACGAACAGCCAAGGGTACGTTCTCCTACTTCTCTGGTAGAACTCTTTCAACGAACCTCAAGTAGAGGTGGCCATTCAGATGGCCAGGTAGAAGATATGGCCCAATGAGATTGTCGCCTACAGTGCCGGCCCAAATATCCACAGCAAAACCTACTTGGTGATGTGACTCTACTACAGCGTCAGGGTTTTCCTCATCCCACACATAGCTGTACCATCATGATTATACGAGACTCCATCAGTAAACAACACGATCTGGAGAAAATCTGGTCCATCAATCTATTGTTGGTTCAAATGGCTCTAAGCACTACGGGACTTGACATCTGAGGTCATCTGTCCCCTAACTTACAACTACTTAAACCTAACTAACCGAAGGACATCACACACATTCATGCCCGAGGCAGGATTCGAACCTGCGACCGTAGCAACAGCGCGGTTCCGGACTGAAGTGCCTAGAACCGCTCGGCCACAGCAGCCGGCAATCCATTGTTGTAGCAACCATTGACACAATTTAGTGCAAAGTCAGTCGCAAGCATTGCGAGGAGTCGTTGTGGCTAATATCGGTGTCCATCATGACTTCCTAGTAATAAGGCTCCTCCTCCTAGTTTCCTTGCTGAAAATAAATGATGTACATGTAAATAAGCAGTACAGTACATGTAAACTCGTAAGCATGTTAGTTGTAAATTGGAAAACAGCAATTCTAGACAAAGCGGTAGGCAAATTTACTTCTGTATCTGCATACGCCGACTCCTCGGATCGCAGGTTCCCTACCTCAAATTATTCAGTGGCACATTCTCTATGTCTGTTACATTTTTGCACGCTCTTACGGAAAGACCATTATGTTACAAATGAGAAGATCAAATGTAATCGACAAAACTGGCTAGTGATACGAGGCCGTTGGGATCCAGCACGGCGTTCCGTATTACCCTCCTGAAACCACCGATTCCATATTCTGCTAAGAGTCATTGGATCTCGACGAACGCGAGCAGCAATGTCGCGATACGATAAATCGCAATCGCGATAAGCTACAATCCGACCTTTAACAAAATCGGAAAGGTGATGGTACGCATTTATCCTCCTTACACGAGGCATCACAACAACGTTTCACCAGGCAACACCGGTCAACTGCTGTTTGCGTATGAGAAATCGGTTGGAAACTTTCCTCATGTCAGCACGTTGTATGTGTCTCCACCGGCGCCAACCTTCTGTGAGTCCGCAGCTCGTGGTCGTGCGGTAGCGTTCTCGCTTCCCACGCCCGGGTTCCCGGGTTCGATTCCCGGCGGGGTCAGGGATTTTCTCTGCCTCGTGATGACTGGGTGTTGTGTGATGTCCTTAGGTTAGTTAGGTTTAAGTAGTTCTAAGTTCTACGGGACTGATGACCATAGATGTTAAGTCCCATAGCGCTCAGAGCTATTTGAACCATTTTTTGAACCTTGTGTGAATGCTCTGAATAGCTAATCGTTTGCATATCACAGCATCTTCTTCCTGTCGGTTAAATGTAGCATCTGTAGCACGTCATCTTCGTGGTGTAGTAACTTTAATGGTCAGCAGTGTATGTAGGTACATAATTTTTCCAGGTCGTATGGAAACACTTCCCAAAATTTCTGTTTCTACAAATAGAGTTAGGGCAGAGTCTGTGGCCTGTGGTTGGAATGAGCGTGAGACAGGCGCTTCTTTGCCCGACTCCCCGCGTAGCAGCCAGCACCGCGAGCCGAATTCCAGGGCCCGCACCGCATCGCGTCGGCCGTCCTAATTACGCAGCCCGGTCCCTGTGACGGCGCTAAGCTACGAGCGCCCCTCCTACCTGCACCGCCGCGGGCGGCTGCCACCTCCGCTGTAAATATGGGCAACCTCCACCGTCCCCCATCCCCCCCCCGCCGTACACACACAGACACTGGCGCCCGCGTCCAGATGCCGACCGCTCGATTACTGCGGAATACAGAACTGGAAGTAAATGAATCAATTACATATTTCACTAAACGGCGACCCCGTGGCAGATTAATGCGTACTACCGGACACCGTTACACGACGGGAGCGCGTGGCGGGGAGAACCTTATCACGGACCTCTAATTGAGCCGTCCGCTTTCTTAATTCGCTCATCTGCATTAAATTGAGGTGTCATGTGGGCATGGAGGCCGGCAACATTAAATGAAATGTGACCGCCTGAATCGAGAGGGGGAGAGTGTGAGAGATAGGGAGAGAGAGAAATAGTAGAAGAATCGAGTGGAGCGGCTGTAAAATTTATACACCTTCCGATTTACAAATTATTCAACACGGCCTCTCTCACTCCCGGGCTCTCTATCAAAAGCGGCCAGACTGGGTCCGCGTCACATTAAAGGCTGAATCATGGGAGTGTTTAGGTGATGAGGCAATCCCGGCGCCACGTGTCCTGATGCCGCCGCTGCCGTTCGCCTACGGAACGCAATTTATGTATTTCCTGCGTGAAAATTTTTTCGTATTTTTAGCCGTAAACATTCCGCTTAAAAAAACGCTCGGCAGTCGGCGGGAAGGAGGCGTTGTTGCTGTTCCGTGAGACACCAAACAGCAGCGGAAAGGGAGGCGAAGCGGGTGAGCAAGCGAGGTGGAGCCGTGGAAGAAAAATTCTAATGAGGGAAAAACAGTTGGCTGAATTTATGATGTGGCAGCTGCTGCAGCCAGTACCTCATCTGGCGGGTATGTAAATGTGATTCATTCATACCCTATCCGCGGGGCTGAGTTTCTCTACTCCGGTATCGGTCGCCTGCTACGGTCCACAGAGTCTTGATGCTGCAATAAATACGTACGCTTTTTTCCTTTTGTTTTATTTGTTGCTTCCTTTTAACATACGACAAGAACAACTACGCGACAGTGGCATTTACATCTGCAAACGTATCTGTGACGGAGAATGAGGCAGGAGGCAGCCATACCTACAAATGTTTCTCTGTGGGTGGTTTGGCGTAAACCGCCGTAAAACTTTTAAAAAACAGTCTACAAAATTACATGTCACAAACCTTCTTAATCGTCTGTCTACATTTGCGTAATAACGCTGTTTCCATCTAATTCATTATTTAGATAATTGTATACAATCTGTGACTGATTATTGGTTGATTACAACAGGCATACATTCAAACATCTTTCATTTTCAGACTTCACAAATTCCGAATGGTACTGCATTTATTCTTTTCACCGCAATACGAGAACATTATAATGGGTGTAGTAGGTGTTAAGTGCGGATATTTTTCTTGGTGACTGACGATGGTGAACTGAACAACACTGCATCAGTATATACGTCATTTGCAGGCTAATAATTACAGCTGTTACAAATGATATGCTTTTTGGTTGTTAGTACTTCCAAGTATATGTGGCAAGAGCAAGCCATTAATGCTTATTTTCTCCTGCTCAGCAACTCAGTTGCTGAAGTGTGGATGCATGGATGCGAAACGGGAAGTCTAAACTGACAGGCGTAGTACACTTTGGTGTGCAGTTGCGACCATGCGGAAAACAGTAAATAGTAAATTATGTGACGTGTTCGTGGGAAGACTACTAGGCGCAGAGGAAAAACAATTCGTCGGTATAGTGTTCACTCCTGGAGGAAGCCGAGATGATACTACATCATACAAAATATTAGATCACTTTATTACAACATCAACAAGATGAAATACGAGGGCTATTTGGAAAGTAAGGTCCGATTGGTCACGAAATGGAAACCACTGTGAAAATCAAAAATGTTTTATTTACAACGGTTAGCTACACATTCCAGCTACTTTTCTACGTAGTTACCGTTCCGGCTTAGACACATGCCGTAGTGCTGTACCAACTTTCCAACACCCTCGTCATAAAGGGTGCTTTCCGCTAATGCTCTACGCTGGTCTACAGCTCGTTGTTTGTGCCAAAATGTTTTCTTCATAGCCAGCGGTTTATGTGAGCAGAGATGAAACTCACTGGCAGCAAATTACGGGCTGTATTATGGGTGATCGAACACTTTCCAATCGAAAACACCTCTGGAGTACTAGAGCGGCCGGGAACCGTCCTCAAGAAAGAAACGAATGACATTTGTGTTACGTGGGCTGCGTAACATCAGGCGAAATCTCTCACTAGGCCCTCATACCTGGTGGGAGACACTATTTTCTAGGCATTCTTTACGTGGTCACTGTGTTCTCAGAACTGAAAAGAGCGGCGTGACGCGATCGACTGGAGTACTAGAAGCATAGCCCAACACATCTGTGCGAAGCTTCATCGGATGTTCGGTGTGGTTTCCATTTCCAGCTCCACGAGAATTTCATTAGTATGCATTGCTGTCACCGAACATTTATGTGTCACTTGATACAGATCTAGATACTAGTCTCTTCTGGCAGAGTACAATGGACTTTGAACTTTTACGCAGAGTCCTGTTGCATGGGGGCTTAATTAAATATGATTGAAATTATTTTTTAGATTTTTAGTATGTCCGATTACGCTGTTTCGTAAACGGTTGGCCCTGACTAGAATTATTACACAATCTGACTGCAACAAACAATGAAAGAAAATTTTTGTAAACACAGTAAATTAATTAAGTCCCCAGCAACTATAAAACATACGAAACCAAAGCACAAGTATAACTGTTCTGTATGTGGGAGTGTGACTCAACGTACACATCTGGCACGGTTCTTTTCCAATAAGACAAGAATTTTTAAATACCAATTATACTGACGTGATAAAAGAAAATTACAAATACTGGAATTGCGTAAGGAAACCAGAATTAAACTCTAATACAAGAACACACGCCAGATGCTTTGTTGACTGAACCTGTAATGTCGCATTATTTAAAACATGGAAATAATGAAAAACACGCAATATTTTACCTTCATATATATTGACGAAAACCACTCTGATCGTTACAGTATTTCCATTAGAATAACATCTGCTATCTCTCCCATCAATAACTGCATAAAACATGGAACAACACTCTCCACTATTACATCTCACTCCGACTTCACGACAAGCAGTGCCCACTAGCACATCTCGGCACAAACTGACTACTACGAGCTCTTAACAGGCACTGACTTCCACGAGCTCTCTCTAAGCACTGACTTCTACGAGCTCTCGACAAGCACTGTGGAGGCGGCTTAATAGTACTCTTTAGCGCAATCTCTGGCGCAGTGGCTCAGTGTAGCCACCTTTCATATGCCCCTCCTCCACAGGCCAGAATTTGATGGTATTTTTGCCAGCATTGGTGGTGAAAATACCACCAAATTCGTCCAGAAAAATACAGACAAAAATAAAAGATAATATTAATACCTAAATATCACATAATTAGTTAAAACTTTGGCTTTGCACTGACCTTTCAATAACCTAATATATAAAATACAGTAGGCAATACAAATTCTTTCCATACATGTGGCTTTACATGATAGTTTACACAATACACAAAAAATCAGTTTATACAAATGTTCACATAAAATGCTTTCAATGATTAGTTTATACAAAAAAAAGGACACCAACAGGTAACATCTTTTCAGTAGAAGCAGTCCATCAGTGGCACCCAGTACTGTTTAGCAGGTACACCCAGCAACAAGTCACATTAGTTCAGTAGAAGCAATCCATCAGAGGCACCCAGCAATGTTGAGTAGGTGCAGACAGCAACAAGTGACTTCATTTCAGTAGAAACAGTTCATCAGTTGCACCCAGCAATGTTGAGCAGGTGCAGACACCAACAAGTGACATCATTTCAGTAGAAGCAGTCCATCAGTTGCACCCAGCAATGTTGAGCAGGTGCAGACACCAACAAGTGACGTCATTTCAGTAGAAGCAGTCCATCAGTGGCACCCAGCATTGTGGAACAGGTGCAGACAGCATCAGGTGACATCATTTCAGTAGAAGCAGTCCATCAGTGGCACCCAGCATTGTGGAACAGGTGCAGACACCAACAAGTGACATCATTTCAGTAGAAGCACTCCATCAGTTGCACCCAGCAATGTTGAGAGCAGGTGAAGACACCAACAAGTGACATCATTTCAGTAATCAGTTGCACCCAGCAATGTTGAGCAGGTGCAGACACCAACAAGTGACATCATTTCAGTAGAAACAGTTCATCAGTTGCACCCAGCAATGTTGAGAGCAGGTGCAGACACCGACAAGTGACATCATTTCAGTAGAAGCAGTTCCATCTGTGGCACCCAGTAAAGTTGCAGAGGTACACACAGCAACAAGTCACATCAGTTCAGTAGAAGCAGTTCATCAGTTGCACCCAGCAATGTTGAGCAGGTGCACACAGAAACAAGTCACATTATTTCAGTAGAAGCAGTCCATCAGTTGCACCCAGCAATGTTGTGCAGGTGCAGACAGCAGTCCATGATATTCATTATCACCGATCACTCAGTTCAAGCATGAACAATAGTTTGAATGCACATACTAATCACACTGTTCATCAGCAAAAATTAAACATGTCCTAGTGACACCAAAGAAAAGGCACAAGTAACAGTCCATAATATTCACTATCACTGATCACACAGTTCAACAGCAGAAATTAATCATTCCTAAGTGTCACACATTATTTTGAAAAAGTGCAGGTAACAGTTCATAATATTTACCTTCACTAATCAGACAGTTCAGGTATGAACAATAGTTTGAATACACATACAAATGCTTTTACAACGCTCTTACACTAAACATACAAATTCTAATGAACACACAAATAATGTCAGATAATTGTCGTATTAACTATTACAAATACACAAATATCAGTAAACCTATAATATTTATGGGTGTCAGTGCAAGCCACTACAAACAAATAAAATAATATTTACGAGATAGGTGGGTAGGATTAGGAAAGGAAAACACACAAAACACACTCATTCATCTTTCGTCCACATTAAATACTACTGTGTAATTGAATAGTGTTAACTGTGTAAATGTAATTCTGTCAAAATCTGATGTTCATCATGTGTATCAAGTAATAGTGGCAGCAATGTGTAACAGTCAATAATAGTTAAGTCAACGTCATAGTCATCAAGTCAAGACCAATGTTTGCCAAGCCAGATCAAATGTACTGTTATTGAACAACTGTCAGTGAGCCAAGATATGCAAATACTTCCTCTCTTCAAAAAAAATATATACTGCTTAGTGATATAACAAAATGTGTGTATAGACTATCTTCCTTCTACTTTAGTGTTCTAGTCTGCTATCTTCATCCTCCTTGTTCCATAAGACCAACAAAAAAAAATATGCTCCTCACTTACTTAACCTCTTATACACCAAAACTCCAATAATCATCAACTTCACATAATCTCAATACTTCACTAATACTTCTTACGTCGATACATATAACTCTTATCATCAATATCATTTACCTTACCTCTTGTCCACAAAAACTCCAATAATCATCAACTTCATATAATCTCGATACCTCAATAATACCTCTTTAATACGTCGATAAATATGAACCTTATTGCCAATATCATCTCACTTCCAACACAACTCTTTCCTCTAGTCAGTCTCCTCGAACAAGTACAGATAAAATCCTAATGCAAACCTCATCATCCCATACAATCCGAAGACACATTGTCAACACACAACCTCTGTGTAATCCATCTGAGCCCAATCTTCTACTCATTATGAATTATAAACAAAGAAATGCATACATGACCTCTAACAGACTTAGTTCGAATAACTCTCAGTAATTAAGTACGATTACGGAATGTGAATGATCATAATATTTCACAATGTGTACACCACTTCAAGAATTATGGCAGAAGCAAACATGTGGAGTATTTCTTGTATCAAGTGTCACTTCCTATTTCAATTGCTCACGAAAAATGCAGTGTAATAACTGTCAATGGTCTAAACCTAGTAATGGTATGTCATGTCGTTAGCTTCCTTCCTATTAGCATAAATTTATACAGTTTCCACAAAGCCTCCAGCTCATGTGACTTCTATGAAGTTTCTTGTACCAATGTTGTTCGTCGAATTATAGCAGTTCATTTTCTTATCTTAAAAATATAAGGCACTGAGCGTAAGCAAAACAAGCACTAGCGAGTAAATATATCAGTAGTGAACAGAATGTCAAAAAGTGGATACAGCACAAATCCTACAACGAGGCTCTGCCAAGCGAACAATCTATAATTAATCCAATAGTGTGACCTAAACTCTATGTTCATACACAGTATATCAGCATTTCTATACACCAAATTAAAGAGTAATTATGACAACAAACAGAATGTATAAATATGCAATCCATACGCATAGCAGTAAACATATATCTTACGTAATAACAGGTCATTAGCATCATATCAGCATAAGCAAATAAATGTTCATATGTAATCTTAATAAGTAAACATGAAGGCGCAAGCAGATAAATCACAAAGTATAACTTACACATCAGCACAATAAATCAGGTTACAATTATAATTTAAATAAATAAGCACAGCAGGCACATAATAGAAAAATATGACATCAGTGAAAAAGCAGTGCAGCGAAGCGATGCATAATATATACAAACAACAATCCTGTTCATTAATAATCATTGTCAAAATCAGTTAACGTACACAAGCACGTCGCTTCACAAGTGAATTCATAGAACATGAAATTAGCACAAAGTATGAATCACGTAATCGCGAGCAGCAAATTACGTCTAAAGTACGTACCTAAGTGGAAATATGTTACCTGAAAAATGAACTCAATTAATAGCTACCCTTTTTAGTTTATTAGTTTCTTCTTGGAAATTACATTCTTCCTGAAAATTTCTCGATAGCAAGTCGTCTTCACGTCGGAGACACACAGAATTTACCTGAAGGTCCTAAATATTGTATAGAACCGTATCCTGAAAAATACTGAATATTAATAACATAATTCATCAAGTCACTATAACTTTATACTGAATTTAATCGGAGAAATTAGACTGTGTATTTGTTTACGGCTGTCAGTGCATTCGCACTGAGCGCTCGATCAGCTGTATGCGCGTGACGTAAGAAGCAATTGTTCGCGGTCAACGACTGCCTTGTGCGGCGCGCAGACTTGACTGTTGCTTTGAGTATATGCCGCCGCCAAAACACAGCGCGGTATCCTTGTACTCTCCGCATGTTTACATCTAGCTGTTGGTTTCTCAAAAGTATGTCATTCCACAAAAATTTTAACGTTTGATATATGATGTATTCCCTTAGAGCGTCGTGATTTAAGAGTTTCTACTTCAACAGTGTGATCATGAATAATTTTGCGAATTCTATATGGACCGTTATAAAGCAAAAAAAAGTTGCGACACAAGCCTTTTCCTTTATGAGACAAACGATGAGACTTAATTAACACCTTCTGACCAACTGACAAGATTTTTAGACGACCAGGACGCTTAGCTGATTTCTCTCTTCTAGCAGCCGCAGATGCAATATTTTGCAGAGCCAGGTTGACAACTTCAGAATGCCGCAGTTTCCGTGAAGGCAGAAAAGGAACGATTTCAGATATGCGATTTGTCGGTGCTTTATTTTTTAATATCAATATAGGCGGTAAAGAAGTTGAATCATTAGGGAGATCATTCAGAATGTTTTGAAAAATATGAAGATACTGATCCCAAGTTCTGTGATTCTGATGACAATAAAGACGACACAATTTATTGATTTCCTTCATCCATCTCTCTGAAGCGTTAGATTGAGGGTGACAAAGTGAAATGAAAATTGGTTTAATTTTACGACGCTGTAGAGTATGAAGCCAAATTTTAGAACGAAACTGTGATCCATTATCTGATATAACCTTATCAACATGACCAACTTCTTTAAGAAAATGTTTGATAAAAGCGTTAGATACAGAACGAGCTGTTGCTTTGCATAAAGGTGTAAAACACACATATTTTGACGTCAGTTCCACTGCTACGAAAATGTACGCAAAACCATTAGTAGAACGAACCACTGGACCGAACAAATCGACTGCAGCCATCTCCTTTAATTTCGCTGGAATGATAGGAAACAACGGTGCTCTGTGAGAAACTGTTGGCGGCTTAGCCTTTTGACATAATTTGCATTTGGCCAGAACAGATCGAATACGTTTTTCCATATTACTGAAGTAGCAATTTTCTCGTAATTTATGAAAGCATTTTCTGGGACCAAAATGTGCATAACTGAAATGCGTATACCAAATCAGCTTATTAACCCACTCATCAGGAATACAAACTAACCAAACAGAGTTGTCGAGCGATTTTCGTTTAAAAAGAATGTCATTGCGAACTGAATATCATCTAGTTTCTCTGGATCAGGAAGAATACCTTCTGTAGCAATAATGTGACCGAGAAATTTCACCTGAGAACGACCAAATTCAGATTTTTCTAAGTTCACTGTAATGCCAACTCTTGCAAAGATACGTAATAATGAATCCAAAATTTTGTTGTGCTCACTCCAAGAACGTTTAGCAATAAGAATATCGTCAACATATGAAGTAATATTGTCACGAAGATAAACAGGTAAAATTTCATTTAAGCTACGAATGAATGCTGCTGAAGGTACAATAAGTCCAAATGGTAATTTACGAAATCACTTTTGGGTAAATAGTCATATCAGGTTATTGTCTACTTACTCTCTAGATAGATTGATAGTCGAAGAGCTGGTTTGACAGATGCAAAGAATAGTAAAAGAGTAGGCAGCGGTACAGAAAACTAAAAGAGAAATAGCACCACTACAGCTCGGGGCCCTATGCTCGCTACGGCACATATTCACTTAGAGTAGTGAATCCCCTGAGGACTTTAATAGCTGCACATAATTTCCAGTTTGTGACTTAGTGGCAAATTTGGTGGGAGTGCGTACATAAATTGATCTAACCACGAACATGGATGTATGTCATCCTTAGAATTGCGGAAGATCTTAAATTTCCGAACAGTCAAAAAGTGTTTATAGTCAAAGTTTTCGCCTCGTGGCGACAAAGACCTACCGCGTCTGTCCCAGTCACAATGACGATTATTGTTACATAAGCGCGCCTGGCGCTCTCTTGTTGCATCACGTAAATGAAACAAATTATTTTCTTCAAACCCTTCTACTAAACTAACACTCGTCAATTTATCTGAGATCTCCTCAACTCTTTCCGATGAGTCACTTAATTGTTCTTTCTGTTTATTTACGACTTCCGTAAGTGTCGCGACTCGGGTTTCAGTATTAACACATTTAGTAGTTAACTGTTCATACTGTTGTGTTAGGTTATTCAATCTGCCATTTGGTACGGATCCTTCGATTCTCTCAAATATTTCTTCCTTATCCTTTGCACGTTGTAAATTTAACTCTGAAAAATTCTGTACTATCACGCGATCTCTTTCTTCCTGTTCTCTATCCTGTTCCCGTTGTCTGATTTCTACTGCAATTAATCTATTATTGTGAGAATTCAGAATCGGTTGTACTTCCTCTCTGATTTCTTTCTTTAATTCATCTTTCATATTTTTGAAACATGTCCCTATTCTTGAATCTAACCGTGTTTCCAAAGTTCCTATCTCTGTTTTAAATTCAGATCGAAACTGCTCCATTATTCCCCTATCTGTTTTTATTTCAGATCCCAAAGTTTCCATTCGTGTTTCCATTGTTCCTATTCTTGATCCCACTGTTTTTAATTCAGATCCAAACCTCTCCATTGTTCCCATTTGTGTTTTTAACTCAGATCCAAACCGTGTTTCCATTTTTAATATAGCACTCATCAACTGCCCCATGGTAACTGATTCGAAACTCCTTTCGCCCCTAACATTTCCCGCAAAACCAGTTTCCCTCGTCATAGCTGTAAAGCTATCTGTGTTCGATACTATTTCAGAATCTTTTATCGTTAATCTCGTATCATGTGAATTTATCTGATAGAGAAAAATTTTGAAATGGTTCCGGACTATTTTCCCGACTTATTACATTGTTTTCCACTTCATTATTCATCGCACTGTTTTCCTCTGTTGGCGAGTTCGCCATGTTAACAATTTCGTCATTCTCACTATTAATCATTTTTGCCTTTTTCATTGATCGCGTAATCATTTACAAAACATAAAAAAAATTCGTCACTGTACTAAAATTACACACAATGACTCCTTATCTCCAACAATACCATTCACATGAAATGTTTCCCTCAAACACGATTAACAAACAATTGACATAATTGCACTGTCAAACGCGTAAACAAGACAACAAATCAAATTCTGAGAAAAAAAATACCATTAGAAGAATGACAATTACCGAATCTACACATTCAATACAGACTACAATTACTGAACTACAAATTACTACAACAATACTACAGTCTACTATTTTCACAATCAGAAGATTCCAAGGGACGATCCGAAGCAGCGGTCGTCACGTGCATGGGGGCTTAATTAAATATTTTGAAAATATTTTTTTGGTTTTTAGTAGCTGTATGTCCGATTACGCTGTGTCTCGTAAACGGTTGGCCCTGACTAGAATTATTACGCAATCTGACTGCAACAAACAATGAAAGAAAATTTTTGTAAACACAGTTAATTAATTAAGTCCCCAGCAACTATAAAACCTACGAAACCAAAGCACAAGTATAACTGTTCTGTATGTGGGAGTGTGACTCAACGTACACATCTGGCACGGTTCTTTTCCAATAAGACAAGAATTTTTAAATACCAATTATACTGACGTGATAAAAGAAAATTACAAATACAATAATTGCGTAAGGAAACCAGAATTAAACTCTAATACAAGAACACACGCCAGATGCTTTGTTGACTGAACCTGTAATGTCGCATTATTTAAAACATGGAAATAATGAAAAACACGCAATATTTTACTTTCATATATATTGACGAAAACCACTCTGATCGTTACAGTATTTCCATTAGAATAACATCTGCTATCTCTCCCATCAATAACTGCATAAAACATGGAACAACACTCTCCACTATTACATCTCACTCCGACTTCACGACAAGCAGTGCCCACTATCACATCTCGGCACAAACTGACTACTACGAGCTCTTAACAGGCACTGACTTCCACGAGCTCTCTCTAAGCACTGACTTCTACGAGCTCTCGACAAGCACTGTGGAGGCG
Source organism: Schistocerca piceifrons (assembly GCF_021461385.2). NCBI lineage: Eukaryota > Metazoa > Arthropoda > Insecta > Orthoptera > Acrididae > Schistocerca > Schistocerca piceifrons. The sequence goes on from NC_060141.1 coordinate 590,283,813, forward strand.
GCTTAATAGTACTCTTTAGCGCAATCTCTGGCGCAGTGGCTCAGTGTAGCCACCTTTCACTGTCAGATGCAGTTGTCATACTGCTGGCTCCGTAGAGAGACGATGATATCGTCTTCGGTGATGACTGCTGACGGAATGAGCCACACAGCACTCAGAGGTAAGTAAGCGAGATGATGCGGTAGCGTGGGAAACTCTTCTGGATGTTGTGGATTTTAAAATTTTCACGGCGAATTGACTGTTCAAACAAATTTCGGGCTTGCAGCCGGTCGTCGTTCAATACTTCGCACGATATTTCAACTGGGCACCAGCCAGTCATCTTCAGGTGAGCCGTCGCAGACTGGCGAAAACGTCGTCCGTTCCGCAATATATAGCGTACTGTAACTATTCTGCGCATGCGTCGAGAACTTGATAGATGAACCACACTGCCCGCTGGCAGCGCCTTCGCTGGTGGAATAGCGGAACTCAGTCGCCCTCTGCGTTGCTGTTTGCCACGGCCGTCGACGCACTCTGTCGTCTTCGATTTGAGCAAATCGTGGAGATGATGGGATTCCATGCGCTGTCCAGCTGGTAGCCGCTGTCACGGTTTAACAGATTTTCCGCCAGTCGTATTTCTACGGATTCTTTAATAATGGAGTCCCAGAACAATCTTTAGCTTTTCTTGCTTTCGTTGGCAACACTTCGTTTAAAATAGCAAGAATCCACCGAAAATTTCAGGTAAAAGTGGTTTTCCGCCCACCATCGAAGATTGCGGACCTTGTGGGATCAGTTAAGGACAATCTGTTACTACGAAAGGCCGAAATTTTACAAGATACCGTGCCAATGTGGTATGGCTTACATAGGTCAAACCACACGCACCGTGAAAGAACGCTGCACTGAACGTCAACGTTACACCCGCCTTTTGCAGCCAAGCAAGTCCGCTATTGCTGAACATTGTATTTCTACTGGACATTCAATGGAGTATGAGAAAACAATGATTTTGTCCACAGCAACGTCTTTCTGGGACTCTGTTATTAAAGAATCTGTAGAAATACGACTGGCGGAAAATCTGTTAAACCGTGACAGCGGTTACCAGCTGGACAGTGCATGGAATCCCATCAGCTCCACGATTTGCTCAAATCGAAGACGACGGAGTGCGTCGACGGCCGTGGCAAACAGCAACGCAGAGGGCGACTGAGTTCCGCTATTCCACCAGCGAGGGCGCTGCCGACGGGCAGTGTGGTTCATCTATCAAGTTCTCGACGCATGCGCAGAATAGTTACAGTACGCTATATATTGCGCAACGGAGGACGTTTTCGAATCCCTCCAAAACCCAGGCGATCATTGTAGGCAAAACCACCCCTTCCTCCCGCCTCCTCGATTTCTATCTAACCATCTATGGCCGTCCTACCGCCCTCACCCCCACCTTTAAGTACCTTGGCGTCACCCTCGACCGTCGCCTCTCCTGGACCCCCCATCTCCAGACAATCCAAGCCAAGGCACGCTCCCAACTCCGTGTCCTGAAGCTCCTTTCCGGCCGTACGTGGGGTCTGGACCCCTCCACCATACTCCACACCTATAAATCCCTCATCCGCCCTATCCTTTGTTACGTCCATCCGGCTTGGATCTCCGCCCCCCCCCTACCTTTTATAAATCAATCCAGATCCTTGAACGCCATGCTCTCCTTCTCGCCTATCGCATCCCGTCTCCCCTCCCCCACGCAACTCCTGTATGACCTCATTCCGTTCCCCCACCTCCTCCTTTTCCTTGAAAGGATACAGATCCTGTACACCTCCCGTAAACTCGATCCTCCTTACCCGCTTGTCTCACCCATCCACCCCCGCCTGCTGCCGCGCCTGTATTCCCACGTCCCACCCGGTCTCCATCTCTCCACCTTCCTTACCCTCTCCCAAGGTGGCGTCCGCCAGCTCCCCCTCCCTGATGATGTCCTCCTCCCCTCCATCTACCCCTCCTAACAACTTTGATCCTCCCCTCCTACTTCCTGTGTCTTCCTTTGGACCCCCTCCCTCCCTTCTCTCTCCTTTTCCCCCCATCCCCCCTTCCTCCACCCCTCTTCCGCCGGGCTTCCCCTCCCCCTTCCTCCCTTCCCCCTATCTCCCCTGCCCGTGGCATCTCTGCTCTCCCCTCTCCCTCTCCCCCCCCCCCCCTCCTCTCTTGGTAGGTCCCCGGACTCGTAAACGCTCGGTGAACTTTCGCGCGCCGGAGATCATCGCCACCAGTGTCTCGCGTGTGTGCCTTGGTTTTGTGTTAAGTGTTCTGTCGCCGTCACGATACCACTGTTCACCTGTGCCGTCGCAGTCGTCCGTGTTTTGTGCGCCGTGTCAACTCGTGTTAGTGTTTTTTCTCGTCCAGCATGAACGGCTCCATGTTTATTGTTTTTCGTGTCTACAGTTTTTGCCCGCCGTTTTTATTGTATTGTCTGTGCCACCTATATTTAACACTTATTGTACCACTCGCGGCTGGAGAGCAGCGTACTATGCTGCTGACACCCCGCCTTTGTATAAGGTGATTAAAATAACAATAAAAAAAAAGACGTTTTCGCCAGTCTGCGACGGCTCACCTGAAGATGGCTGGCTGGTGACCAGTTGAAATATCGTGCGAAGTATTGAACGACGACCGGCTGCAAGACCGAAATTTTTTTGAATCTTCTGGACGTGTCTGTGCCACCGCCTCTCATTCCTCGTTGCTTCTGGCACCGACTATGTCCCGGTCCCATCACGAGGTACCAGTTTTGCTCTGGCACCTCATTCTTCTCCAACTTTTACTACGTTATGTTCGATTTTAGCCATATATGCATCACATGAAGTAACTTCCTTACGATTTCGTCTTCTTGCCTTATTTTCGGTCTTTGCTCTATTTTCTCATTCTTTCGTAGTGTTCTTTTCTTCTTTCATCTGTCTGTATAGCGATTCACTTCCTGAACTTTCCCTGAAAAATCTCCGAACTTCCTAATCCTGTTTCGAACATTTGGACGGGCTAGAATTTCTACTTTCGTATGCTAATTTCTGCTAATTTCTCTTTCACTATCCTAAAACAAGTGACATAAGGTTTTTGTTTTCTGCCAAAATCGTCAAATTTTTCATTAGTCAGTGATTCCCAGGTCATTCGAACCAAGTAACCATACAATGGAATTCTCCTTTTCGTGAGAGCGTAAGATAGTTTTTGTGGCGTGCATACTGTAAGACCTTCGGTACACACACCATCAGATTATTTGACTTGTCGCTCTAGAGAAGTAGGCGAGTGTCAGCAATATGTCTCGTGGTCTTATCGTGGCGTGTTTATCTTCTGCCGTTAGGTCAGACGACAGAAATGCCACTTGCACACTTAGAGTAGCAGATTGACGGTGACCAACTTTAAACAGAACTTGATTAATTTGCACACACATTTATTAAAATAATAAAAGCATAGAAATTACTTAACTTGATTCTGGATGCTGTTTACAATTGACAATCTGAAGTTCCTTGGGTCTTGGTATGTTAATCTTATTCTCACATATCTTTGATACTTGACAAAGTGTCTATACAGTTCTCTTCGTGGCTGTGTACAGGAATATGATAATCTTATTAGGCACAGACTGAAACTTTACTAAAGACAAATGTAGACTAATGCAGACTAATTAATCGGAGGTCTGTACACTTGTTATAATACCTCACGCGTTCAGGTGTCACTGCGCGAGTGTCATCCGCGAGGAGAAAAGGTTCTACGTTAGCAGCAATCTCATTGGCTGCGTTACATATCAATACGCGTATCGGCGGAAGCAGAATTTGGTCCGTCTCTAAGACAGCACCATCTCGTAGTGCGGAGACGGATGAGCGCTGCGCCTGCGCTGTTGTGCTTAGCGGGGCGCGCTCTATTGGGAAAGTTGTGCACGCGCTGACTACGGGGAACTATGTACACAACAGTTTTACAGTTTGGGTGTAGTCTTCTCTATTACATGTTCTCATCCTCGTTTATAGTTCCCGCAAGTACTGGGTGATTATAATTGACAAAATCGATAGCGTTTCGGACAAATTCTTATTCCTTCTTCGTCCCAGGTTAACGATTTCAAGATTTCTTCCAAGGCCAGAGAAAATAATTTTGCCGATATGGAGGCTCCTTGCCTAACTCTTTCCTCAAATATGAATTTTTCATTGTTTGGATATTATGTAATGGAAGCTACAGCTTCAATCTCAGTGTCATCATGAACGTTTTCGTGATAGAAAATTCTGACGGTTATAAAAACAAGTAATTTAAAATTTAGAGTACGATATTGTTCGTTGTTGTATTTTCTTGTACCCTTGGGTCTGTGGTCATAGGTTTTCTTTGGTATCCGTGTTTGATCCCCATGTGAGATTCCAGATAAAGTGCAGTGCCCCTAGGCTGTTTCCACCTTGGGAGTATGTGTGTGGCGAACACCTGGGAGCTTATGTAAGGCTGACAGTATTTCCGTTTACATGTATCAGGTGTCTACTATATTCTTTCCTCTCAGCCTTCTTTGGAAAATTCTCGGTTACTTTCGGCCCCGAGGACATTAGGTTTTGAGGTCTGAGAGTGTCTGTCACCTCCATTTTCTATTCTTATTAAGTTTGCTGGGATGTCTGCAGGTGGCAGCCTCAGCAACTAGCTATAGGTCAAAAAAATGTAATAGGGGAAAGTAATCATTTATTCATCACAGCCGAGTAAATAAAATACTAAGTTATACTAAGAAAAAATTCTCGAGAAGAGGAAAACTGTGAAGTGGTTCCTTTCGTGGCACTTACTTAATTAAAATTCCATGAACGGATCTGATGTTCGACTAGTTTGTGGATTCCACGTTTTACGGTTTTGCTGTCTTCACCAGACCACAGACAGGTAAAATTAATTTAATATTTTTACTTTAACACGACAGTATATAAAAAGGATCAACTTAAAGAGTGAATTTACAACAAGAAATGCACGATATGGATGAGCAAACTAGCAACGCTCTTTCATACTGCTTGCGCAACACACCACGTCAGCCATCTTGTTGTCACTAATCTCATGTACAATGCAATTATTTAAAATAATGTTAAGGCTGAATTTGAATTATGTCATGGGTATAAACCATCTACCCAGTTGATACAAAATTGTAATATGCAAAGATGGAGGTAGAAACAGTCATGTCCTTACTCTTCTGTGTTGCGATTATTTGACTGATGAATTATTGTATTCAAAATTTATTAAAATATTCCGATATTTTCCTCTGGGATTTTAGTAAGCATTGGTCTATTTGGGCTTTTCCATCTTTCCCGTGCAGTTTGTCTCAGTGGGTCATCGAAAAACATGTCAAAGGGAAAACACAATGTGTAGTTACGTAATACAAAAATTTGAACATATATAAAATCCAGTAATGTTCCAAAAATGATCTGGAAACAAATCGTCCCTTGAAGTGGTTTCTTTCGTGCCATTAATTTAATTTCCAAGACAACGGTATTCTTAAAAGTATACATCGAAAGGATCCACTCCAACAGCGGTGGAGCAAAAATGCTTTGCTTTCCACATCGGACTAGTTACTAGAATTGTGAATTCCTTTTAAAATTTCTTTGAAGAGTATTTCCATAGTTCCTTTCATTTAAAATATTGAAGTTACAGCCTAAAAGTCGGTGTTCGTTGTCGACATGTTTTGTGAAATGTGGCCACGTAAGTAAACTAATATTCTCACCCCAAAAAAAAGATAGTTTTGAAAGAAGATAATCGGGCATTGTATTAAATTGCAGGCATAACTTGGCAGTAACGGCGTTCGATAGTTGGATGACGCGCGGGATTAGCCGAGCGGTCTCAGGCGCTGCAGTCATGGACTGTGCGGCTGGTCCCGGTGGAGGTTCGAGTCCTCCCTCGGGCATGGGTGTATGTGTTTGTACTTAGGATAATTTAGGTTAAGTAGTGTGTAAGCTTAGGGACTGATAACCATAGCAGTTCAGCCCCATAAGATTTCACACACATTTGAACATTTTTGAACATTTGATAGTTGGATAATCAAATGAACAGCATCCAACTTAGTTAAAACGGCAAAAAACTGATTTTCATCGTTTAGTTAAAGCAAAGGAAATAATAGATTAATTAGTTTGATAAAATAAGTCAGTTCAGAATGAAACATGTCATTATTATTCAAAAGGGTCATGCAGTGCGGGGAATTACGTCTCATTCATGCAACGTACAGAAAGGGGAGTGGGATAATTTAAAACAATCTAATAATGTTTGCTCTTTCACAGATAATTATTGCTTGAAACAAGGTTGACATGACATTACTGTATATTTTGCACAATGCTTTCATATTGCTGATATAAAGCAATAGCTTAAGCCTCATGTTATGCGGCCCACACAACCTAACTACCATCCATTTCCTATTTCACGACAATTATCGGCACACTGTACAGGGGCAATGATGATGCTCCTGTAGCGTTTTCGATGGGAAATGTTTGATCACCCGCAACAGAAACCCTAGCGGGCTCCCTCTGAGTTTCATATCTGCTCACATGAACCGCTGGCTGTGTAGAGGACATTTTGGTACAGCGGACGAGCTGAAAACGCTAGGAAACACAATTTCCAAAAAAAAATTAAGATAAAGGCAAAACTTGAATATACCAGACATCGCTTCAATACTTTGTCGAGTTATACACTAAAGCGTCAAAGAAACTGACATAGGCATGCGTATTCAAATACAGAGATATGTAAACAGGCGGAATACGGCTCTGCGGTCGGCAACGCCTAAATAAGACAACAAGTATCTGGCACAATTCTTAAATGGGTTACTGCTGCTACAATGGCAGGTTATCAAGGTTCAGGTGACTTTGAACGTGGTGTTACAGTCGGCGCACGAGCGGTGGGACACAGCATCTCCGAGGTAGCGAAAAAGTGGGGATTTTCCCGTACGACCATTTCACGAGCCTACCGTGACTATCTCGAATCCGATAAAACATCAAATCTCTGACATGGCTGCGGCTGGAAAAAGATCCCGCAAGAAAGGGACCAACGGCGACTGAAGAGAATCGTTCAACGTGACTGAAGCGCAACCCTTCCGCAAATTGCTGCAGATTTCAATGTTGGACTTTCAACAAGTGTCAGCGTGCTAACCATTCATCGAAACATCATCGATATGGGCTTTCGGAACCGAAGACCCACTCGTGTATCATTAATGACTGCACGACACCTTTACGCCTCGCCTGAGCCAGTCAGCGCCGGCACTGGACTGTTGATGACTGGAAACATGTTGCCTGGTCGCACGAGTCTCGTTTCAAATTTTATCGAGCGGATGGACATGTACTCGTATGCAGATAACTTCATGAATCCATGGACCGTGGATGCCAGCACGGACGTTGAAGCTGTTGGAGGCTCCGTAATGATGTGGGGCATGTGCAATTGGAGTGATATGGGACCCCTGGTAGGTCTAGATAAGAGTCTGACAGGTGACACGTACGGAAGCATTCTGTCTGATCACCTGCATCCATTGGAAATGAAATTAGAGTATGGCATCATTGGCTGGGAAGCCTCTATTGGGGAAAGTTAGGCCGCCAAGTGCAAGTCTTATTTCATTCAACGCCATATTGGGTGACAAGCGCCGGTGATGAGGATGAAATGATGATGAGGAGATCACAACACCCAGTCCCCGAGCGGAGAAAATCTCGAATCCGGTCGGTAATCGAACCCGGGTCTGCTTGTATTGGAGGCGAGCACGTTACCACCCAGCTAAGCAGGCGGACCTGCATCCATTCAAGTCCATTCTGCAATCCGACGGACTTGGGCAATTTCAGCAGGTCAGTGCGACACCCTACACGTCCAGAAGTGCTACAGAATGGCTCCAGGAACACTCTTCTGAGTTTAAACACTTCCGCTGGCTACCAAACTCCCCAGACACGAACATTATTGAGCATATATGGGATGCCTACAACGTGCTGTTCAGAATAGATCTTTACCCCCTCGTACTCTTACGAATTTATGGACAGCCCTGCAGGATTCATGGTGTCAGTTCCCTCCAGCATTACTTGAGACGTTAGTCGAGTCCATGCCACGTCGTGTTGCGGCACTTCTGCGTGCTCGCGGAGGCCCTACACATTATAAGGTACGTGTACCAGTTTCTTTGGCTCTTCAGTGACTAAAACTCTTTTCTGTTATGCATAAACAAATTTCGCATTTATCAGTAATAACAGGAAACTTTAGCCTTGGTGCATGATGAAGAATGTTCTACTGCGTACAAGATAACAACAACAATTATATAGCTTTTTTTATGTTTATACATGTAAATTGTGCTTGCATCTAAAGTAACTGCTCTGGTTAGTCAATGGCGCAGACGTTACGTGCTCAACTAATTTTTATTACTTATAAAATGAAATTTTATTCTTAAGGATACAAAATACACAATGGACTAACGCTGAATGATGCGCGTTTCTAACTATGTGAACGATATAGCTCGATTTATTTCTGTCTTGATACAGCTTGGCCATCTCCAGATACTGTCGTGGAGTTCGAGTCGTGTCATTCGCTTTACCTGAGCTAACTAGTCCAGCCTTGCAGCGCTCTTTCTTTCCTATACGGCCAAGGTATCTGGCAAGTCTATCCTCACATATTTGTTCCTAACTCTATCTTTCCCGGTTTTTTATAGAGCTGACCTGATGAACTTGTAAGTAGGCTGTTTATGTTTTCTTTATGTAAGTAGGCTGTTTAGGTTCTTATATTGGTAACGCCGCCGCCACGTAGCGCTCTCTGTATGAAAATGAAATCACTGGCTGTGCTGTGTGCAGTCTGTGGCTAGTTTGCATTGTTGTCTGCCATTGTAGAGGGGCAGCTGGATGTTAACAGCGCGTAGCGTTGCGCAGTTGGAGGTGAGCCGCCAGCAGTGGTGGATGTGGGGAGAGAGATGGCGGAGTTTTGAAATTTGTCATGAACTGCTATATTTATATATGATGATATCAAGGTAAATACATTGTTTGTTCTCTGTTAATATCTTTCATTTGCTAACTATCCCTATCAGTAGTTAGTGCCTTCAGTAGTTTGAATCTTTTATTTAGCTGGCAGTAGTGGCGCTCGCTGTATTGCAGTTGCTTGAGTAGCGAAGATTTTTGTGAGGTAAGTGATTTGTGAAAGGTATAGTTTACTGTTAGTCAGGGCCCATTCTTTTGTAGGGATTATTGAAAGTCAGATTCCGTTGCGCTAACAAAATATTGTGTGTCAGTTTAAGCACAGTCATGTATAATAATGATGAACGAAGGGAGATCTCCAAGAACAACAAAAGTTTTGTTCACAAAATACTGCAGTACCAAATGTTACACTGGAAACAAACCCTGTCCTTTCCTTTTGTGTTATCCCACTATGTGTTTGTGTACCCTTGTGTAGTTGTTTTCTTCCTGTCTCTGTGTAGTTTCATAGAATTTTTTCTTCTTTTAATATTAAGCTACATGAACTATGATGAGGAATACTGTTATCCTCAAATATAATTTGCATTAATAATATGTTATTTACTTTGTAAAGATGTTAGACATTATTAATTCTGTTTTGTTTTAATGCTCATGTGTAAAGTTGATGTTTCAAAAGTTATTCTGATCTTTTATGTATTTGCTTATGTCATAATTCCTGTAACACTGATGTATATGTTTATTTCTATTCTTTTGTAAAGCCCCTATTACTACAAATGTTATCTGTATTATTATGTTTTTAATGATGTGTTTTGTACCTTTGTTATTGTATTATTATGTTATAAAATTGTATAGACACCAGTTCTTCAAATTAAGTTACATTTCACTGCACACGTTTCTGCTGGTCACAGTATATGGACAATATGTGAGAAGTAGGGACTGATAGTGTTTGCACGTGTGTTAATGATTCAGCAAGGGACTGGATAACAGCATTGCTGGTTCTAAGGACAATTTCAAAAACTTTGTGAGTGCACAAGTGGTGGTTTATGGACTTGCTATATTGTCCGCAAGACTCTTCAGTGGTGATTGTGCACCTGCACAGTCACAACAGATGGCTGCTGGCCGTCTCTACATGGACTACAGTGGGTCTGCACCTTCGGTGGCCCACCAATACCATTATTTCTACACGGACTACAGTGGGTCTGCATCTTTGATGACCCACCAACGACATTATTTCTACAAGGACTACAATGGGTCTGCATCTTTGATGGCCCACCAATTGCTACAAGGACTGCAGTGGGTCTGCACCTTCGGTGGCCCACCAGTACCGTAATTTCTACCAGGACTACAGTGGGTCTGCTCTGTGATGACCTACCTACCAATAGTCTTCAAAACTTCGAATGACTCTGTTGTGGGTTTGCTCTGTTGTGGCCCATTACCTGTCTGCATGTCGAGAGTCAGCACTGTCTTTTCGTTGGAAGACAACACTACTTCTTCAAGACTGCATGGAAATCCACTACTTCTGTGTGCACTTTCTTCTACTGCTCAGACTTTGAGAAAAACACTACTATTTTACCGTGATGACCGATCAGGACTGTCTTTATGGACTGTGAGAAAATTTGAGCTTTTGACCAACATAGTATCAATAAGTGTGTGCATTTCATTTCTTTGTTATTGTAATTATGAAAAATTTTTTCAAATCTGTATTGGGTACTGCCCAAACCAATTTGTAAAATTTTTTGTGGGGAGCATGGGGGCTATGTAAGTAGGCTGTTTATGTTTTCTTTATGTAAGTAGGCTGTTTAGGTTCTTATATTGGTAACGCCGCCGCCACGTAGCGCTCTCTGTATGAAAATGAAATCACTGGCTGTGCTGTGTGCAGTCTGTGGCTAGTTTGCATTGTTGTCTGCCATTGTAGAGGGGCAGCTGGATGTTAACAGCGCGTAGCGTTGCGCAGTTGGAGGTGAGCTGCCAGCAGTGGTGGATGTGGGGAGAGGGATGGCGGAGTTTTGAAATCTGTCATGAACTGCTATATTTATATATGATGATATCAAGGTAAATACATTGTTTGTTCTCTATTAATATCTTTCATTTGCTAACTATCCCTATCAGTAGTTAGTGCCTTCAGTAGTTTGAATCTTTTATTTAGCTGGCAGTAGTGGCGCTCGCTGTATTGCAGTAGCTTGAGTAGCGAAGATTTTTGTGAGGTAAGTGATTTGTGAAAGGTATAGTTTACTGTTAGTCAGGGCCCATTCTTTTGTAGGGATTATTGAAAGTCAGATTCCGTTGCGCTAACAAAATATTGTGTGTCAGTTTAAGCACAGTCATGTATAATTGTACAAAGGGGACGTTTCAAACTTTATTTTACATTGACTCTTTTATTTGTGACACAGGTCTCCAGTCTGTACGTCATAGTTTCGTACATGGTCTGTTTAGCTCTGAAAGGGACTCCATTCCCCAGATTATGTTTTGTACTTGGTGGAAAAAGCTGGATCCTTTTGCTACTCTGTTTAAAAGTTTTAGGTTGGCACTTCCATCACCTGATACTGAAACATACCCTTAGGAAAATTAATGATGACTGTGCTTAAACTGACACACAATATTTTTGGCGCAACGCAATCTGACTTTCAATAATCTCTACAGAAGAATGGCCCTGACTAACAATAACCTATAGCTTTCATGAATCACTTACCTCACAAAAATACGGATCAGGAGTCTGGGCACACAGACTCACGAGGGTCATGCCTGCCATGGCCGTAAGAAGAGTGCAGCGAAATATGCTTCTACGTTCAGCGGGGGCTTACAGGACTACACCAGGAGGAGCGCTATTAGTACTAATGGGGATTTGTCCATTAGACATAAAAATCAGGGAGCAAGCCGCCTGGTACTGGGTGAAGAAGGAAAATAGAGATAAAATCAGGGAAATACTTGGGGTCTACACGGGGGATAGGTATGCCATCAAAAAGACAGGAATTGAACTTTGGCAGAATCAATGGAGTGGTGAGGATACGGGACGCAGAACTTATGAACTGCTACCAGATATCGAGGAAAGGTTGAAATTTACATTTTTCACACCCACAAGAGGAATGCTGCACTTTCTTACTGGACATGGACCATACCCGACATATCTATGGCGGTTTGGGAAGCAGGCTACACCAGCGTGCGACTGTGGTGCTGTGCAAGGTACCCCAGAACATGTGGTGTATGAGTGCCACCTCTTCGATGATGTAGCCCATGATCTACGACAACAGCTACCGAACAATGACACGTACCACATATTGAGACACGAAAACACTTTCAACATCTTAAATACTCTCACTGATGTAATATCAAAGAAAGTAATTAAGAACTTTCTAAGGGACAACCATCAGTAAAAGACTAACACCTTCACCGAATTAGACTTCATACACCCTTCCTGTACCGCCAAGTGGGGACCTGGCCAGCCGTCACACGGCTGGAATCCGCCTTACCTTGGACTAGGAGGGAGGGAGGTACAAAACACCGGATTTGACCGCACACCAATTATGACATGTAGTTAGATTAGATTAGATGCAGAAGATAGAATAATACCTAGAGTAGACTGCAGCGACACCAACTTAAAGGCCAGCCCAGTGCCAGGGGCACGCCCACTGGGATTAGCTCAGTGGGCCGTGGCCAACACCAGTAGGTTTATAGTAGCACTGGCACACCTGTAACGCTGCAGGTAGAATGTAGACTTAGATTAAGTAGCTTAGAATCCCATAGCGGTTAGACCAGAGTAAAACTAATAGAAGTACCTGTAGTGTAGAAAAAGCTGCATTAACTGTATCATTAGTAAGACCCACTAATGTAGTTAGGTAGTGGATTGTATGAATAATGTAATGTAATGTTTTGAATAAAGATTTTTTTTTTTTTTTTTTTTTTTTTTAAATCTTCGTTACTCTAACTACTGCAACTCAGCGAGCGCCAATACTGTCAGCTAAATAAAAGATTCTAACTACTGAAGGCACTAACTACTGATAGGCATAGTTAGCAAATGAAAGATTTTGATACAGAACAAACAATGTATTTACCTTAATAGAGTTTAAAAAAATGGCTCTGACCACTACGACTTAACTTCTGAGGTCATCAGTCGCCTAGAACTTAGAACTAATTAAACCTAACTAACCTAAGGACATCACACACATCCCTGCCCGAGGCAGGATTCGAACCTGCGACCGTAGTGGTCGCGCGGTTCCACACTGTAGCGCCTAGAACCGCTCGGTCACACCGGCCGGCCTAATAGAGTGTATATATATATATATATATATATATATATATATATATATATATATATCAGTTCATGACATCCAGTCTTACAAATTTACTCTCTCTGATGGACACACGTCCAGATCATCCGATCTCAAAACTCCGCCATCTCACTCCCCACATCCACCACATCCACCACTGCTGACGGTTCACCTCCAATTGCGCAACGCTACGCGCTGTTCACATCCAACTGCCCAACACTACAATAGCAACTATTCCAACAATGCCAACCAGCCACATATTTCACACAGCACAGCCAGTGAACATACAGAGCGCTAGGTGACTTTACCAACATAGAAACCTAAACACCTACTTAGAATACTGCTAACAATCCTAGCACTTACTACGTCATCTATCTATTGTACCAGCACTACTGAATCGTAGCTTTGGTGGAGCGCTTTTGTAAGTGTTATAACTTCTAGACGACTTAGTGTTGTGGGTACAGGTAGATGTAGAGCGAGAATGTGCAGTACGACTGTAAAATTAATGGACGCCCCGAGAGTCAATGGAAGGGCGCGGCGGTGGAGTGCTTCCCGGACTAGGAGCCTGGGCCTCTCGGAGCCGGCCACTGGCCATCGTCAGTCGGGTCACGCGCCAGACGCCGCCTTATCGGCCGGCTCGTGTGTCTGCGTGTCCCGCTGAGACACAAATCCAGACTGTGGCCGCGCCAGCGACTCATTTGCATAGGCGGGCCACGCTCGCCATCACGAACCTCCTCGCGGCGCTCTGCGGGGGACAGCCATTCAGGAGGCCGCGCTAAGGAGGTCCCTAATGCCGAGTGGCAGGACTTGCATCCCGTCCGATAACTTCTCGGCGATTTCCTTCAGGAATTGTGACATTATCTCTACAGGCCCATTTTTTGAATAGTATTAGCATAATAGCAGTTGAGGCGCTTTCAAACTTTCCTTACATGGGAACTCTGTCATCCATTACAGCCGAAAAGGCAGCGGAAGCACTCTGCAAAATACACTCACCTGATGGACTTCCAAAAATAATCCACCCAGGTGTTTCACATCTGGTAATTTTAAGGAATTGTATTCTAACAGTGACAGCCAGCACCGCCAAAGCACGACGTTTTACTCTGAGTTAAACAGCGCGGTCGACAAAATGCACAGCTTTAGAACCCAAGTGAAATGGGTGTGAGCATCCGTCTTCGCAGTCTTAAAGTTATTTTTGAGCCCCCTCGAATTGTAATATTTCTGACTTTGCAGCCATCATATTCAGCTTGTAAGTAGGCTGTTTAGGTTTTCGTATTGGTAACGCCACGTAGCGTTCTGTATGAAAATCACTGGCTGTGCTGTGTGCAGTCTGTGGCTAGTTTGCATTGTTGTCTGCCATAGTAGTGTTGGGCAGCTGGATGTTAACAGCGCGTAGCGTTGCGCAGTTGGAGGTGAACCGCCAGCAGTGCTGAATGTGGGGAAGTGAGATGGCGGATTTTTCAGAATGGATAATCTGGAGGTGTGTCCATCAGAAACAGCAGATTTGTAAGAATGGATGTCATGAACTGCTATATATATTATGACTATTAAGGTAAATACATTGTTTGTTCTCTATTAAAATCTTTCATTTGCTAACTATGCCTATCAGTAGTTAGTGCCTTCCGTACTTTGAATCTTTTATTTAGCTGGCAGTAGTGGCGCTCGCTGTATTGTAGTACTTCGAGTAACGAAGATTTTTGTGAGGTAAGTGATTTGTGAAACGTATAGGTTAATGTTAGTCAGGGCCGTTCTTTTGTAGGGATTACTGAAAGTCAGATTGCGTTGCGCCAAAAATATTGTGTGTCAGTTTAAGCATAGTCTTGTACAATTTTTCTAAGGGGACGTTTCAAGCTTAAGAAGTTCTTCGTAGAGAATTTTAGAAGGCAGAAGTGGCAACATAACGAAATGTGGTGTGAGGTCCCAATGACAGATGGTTTGTTCGGTACGGGTATCGTGAGAAAGACTGCCTAAATAGTGGCCCTTCTCCGCCATTGGATTCTGGGTTGGGAAGTATTAAACAAACTAAACAGCGTATTCTTGCATTTCATATTAAAGCATCTCCCAATAGCGTGCTACAATTCCATAATTTCCCAAGTATTAATAACGAACAGAATAATAAACAACTGCTAAACGAAAAAGTGTTTTGCTGCAACACGGTAACGCTCATCCCCACACACGTCTGAAGACTGCCGAAAACATCGCAAAACAGGGTTGGACAGTGTTGTCCCATCCATCCTACAACCCTCACCATTGGACTTCCCTTGTTTGAGCTATTAAAGGATGCCCTTCGTGGTATACATTTTGTGGACGATCAGGAGCAGGAGATGATACACACAGTGAAGCACAGACTCCGCTACAAGGACAAGAACTTGTACCGACAGGGCATATGATCCCTTGTTTCGCCCTGGAGGAATGCCATAGAATGGGATGGAGATTACGTGGAAAAGTAGGGTGTGTAAATAAAACACCATTTTTTCGTGTGTGTAATTCTCATTACGTTCAATAAAGAAGTGACGGAAAACAAAAACTCATTGCACCTGTAACAAAAGACAACAGCGCTATTTTGTACTATCTCTATACAGAAGAACTGTTGGAAATACTGCACAATACTCACTTGAAAAGAGGACATGGACGTCGCCCACAGATGGAAAAGGAACTACAGTTCAAGGTACAAAAATGTCACCAAAGTGGTCATTACTTTTTATCTTCGGTTATGCAAATCTTGTCAGACTGAATTCTCTAATCCAAAGAAAGGTTTAGTTTCCAAAGCTCTAATATTTAAAGAATTTAATTCAAGATGCCAGGTAGGTGTGGTAGACATGCAAAGTAACCCTAACGGGTACTCGGTTACCAAGATCGCTTAACCGAGTTTACATCATTGCGATCCCTGAAGAGCAAAAGATCAGAAGACGTTGCTTACCATTCGTTTGACATCTTTTCCACTATAGGTGCTCTGCAGTCAAATAATGGTAGACAGTTTTCGAACCAAGCTATAAATGGGCTAAATAACTCATGGTCTGAACTGAAATTGGTAAGTGGAAAACCCAGGCATAGCAAAAGCCAAAGTACCATCGAACGAGCCACCCAGGATGTACAGAGTATGATAATGAAATGGATGCAGAAAAATAACTCAGAACAATGGGCTGAGAGTCTTCGATCCATCCAGTTCATGAAAAACAGTACTTTTCATCAAGGAATTCAACAGCCGCCATACGAGGTCATGTTTGGCTGAAAGGCAAACGCGGGGCTGAATACTTCAAATCTTCCTAAAGAAATTATTGATAACATAGTGACAGAGGAAGATCTTGACAAAGCCGAACAAGAAATGGAAGATGCTATAAATGTAGGCACCGCTACTCCCAACAATGAAGCAGCCACTGTGGAGGTCAAACCACTGGAATGTCGGGACTAGTTACCTGACAGTAAAAAGATGAAAATATTGTGTGTGGTATGTGCAGAACAGCGTAGTGTAGCTCATTGTTGTATATTCAGTGGCAAAGATGTGCATGCAGTATGTGGAAGAAGTAATGAAGCAAAGGAAAGATATGGAGGGAAAATTATTTACAAACTATGTTATAATTAGACCTCAGATTTCAGGTAAATACCTATTTTGTTCCTCATTAAGTAAAGACAATAGAAGTTGTACATACACGAATTACGCATATTTATGATCAAAAACACTAATTCTATAACATCTAAAAATACCTAATTTCGTGTTAGTACCCGATTGTACCCAAATTTTAAAAATCCGACTAAATAAAATTTCTTAAGGCTAACATTCTCTCGTGGTCTTCCCAGCTAACAATTACGCTGATATTTTATCGAAAGTTGTAGCTTTATAGTGCCTCAAACACCTAATTTCTTATTAGAACCTGATTGTACCTCGTTTTTAAAAATCCTAAAAATACCTGATTTCATGTTAGAATCTGACTTACCTAATTTTTAAAAATCCAGTCAAGTAAAATTCGTATGAATAAAACTACTCTTCTGGTTTTCCCGGCTAATTAGAAAACAGTAGCTGAATGATAACTGGCTTGTCTGCATGCGTAAACGCCAACAGATGACAGCGTAAGCGAGACTGTTGCAGCCCGCGCTGCTCCGCAGAGCTTTGTCGCTCGCTGTGAACCGTCAAATGGGCCGGCAGGGCATTGAGGAGCCTTGTGATCTTCCTCCGGCATCTTACTGCACTGTCTGAACAGTCTGTTTAAAACACCTGTACTGTCTTCATTCAGTCGGTCAGCGTGCTACTTGGATGTGGTGAAATATTTCACAGCGAGGGTTTATTTGTGGAAAGTCAAGGGTGCCGAAAGTAGCCAACTCCAAATCATCTCTGATTCGTCAGTGGTCACAAGGATTTCCCGATTTCTCTACAGGCGGAAGAATTATTCACTGCAATGTGTGCAACAAAGACTTAAGTAAAATGTTAACCTTTTATCTGCTACGCCCATTCAGAGAACAGTCATGCCATTGTCTTTCCCGAGTGAACTTGGAGCAGACACATGCGAATGCAAAAATATTGTTTCTAAACTCTTAATGTAGGTTAATTTCGCTAAGTAGATCTCGTACGTAAATTCTTCCACAAAGTACTTCTCATTTGTTTTTGTTTTTAGGTACCTTCTCAACAGAGATCGCATTTAAGTTGCAGGGATTAAACACCAGGCCGATTTAAAAAATTAATCAAACTTGAAACAAACGTTTGTAACTAAACCAAATGCAACAAACAAACGAATTTCATTTAGACCTGTGTCGAGCCATTGTTACAGCAAAAACATACCGTCCAATGCAGTTGAAAATTAACAGTTCAAAAGTTTTCTAGAGAAATACTGTCACCTCATCATTCCGTCAGAATTCATACTGAGAAAGAACTATTTAGATACTTTATATGAAAATACATTGAGCAGGATAAGGGAAGATACAGGCGATTCTACACGTGGATCTCTGTCGATGAGACAAGGTCGATATGTGGCTAATTTGATTGTTGGAAACTTAGATCCTGACACTCGCTCTGTACCTCATCTGGTCTGCAGCAAAGAGCTAAAAAAAAAAAAAAAAGACTAACCAGGAAATGTCACTCACATTGTTAATAAAGCCCTCAAATTACTCTTCCCCAACAGACTAGATGAAAATAAAGTACTTGTGATCTACACTAATGCAGCCGCATACATGACTACTGCTGTTAAATTGTTGAAAGTATTTACCCAGCCTTACTCCATATCACACGTCTTGCCCACGCCACGAATCGTGTTGCTGAGACGATACGTCTCGAATTTCTGCATGTAAATAAGCTAGTTTCAGCCTTCAAACCACCTACAAGAATCCAGTTTTTTGAGAGGAAATTCCCAACATATCACTTCCACCAGAACCCATACTTACTCGCTGGGGAACGTGGGTAGAGGCCGTGGAATATTACAGCTAGCATTTGGAAGACATTAAGAACATTGTCCTTAATTGCGGGAAGAGGCAGTGAGGATTACCTCAGCTACAGATCTAAAGGACCCAAAAATTTCCGTCGTTGTGGCCGAAAGGTTCTAGGCGCTTCAGTCTGGAACCGCGCGACCGCTACGGTCGCAGGTTCGAATCCTGCCTCGGGTATGGATGTGTGTGATGTCCTTAGGTTAGTTACGTTTAAGTAGTTCTAAGTTCTAGGGGACTGATTACCTCAGATGTTGTCCCATAGTGTTCAGAGCCATTTGAATCATTTTGACCCAACAATTTCCAAGACGTTGCATACATAAAATCTGATAATGCGTTTTTGGTCCTATTATTAAAGCTCAAGAATGTCAGGGAAACCAGTCTACACGCAACTGCGATTGATAAGAGACAGAAAAAATCAACTTGGTCCCAGGTTCTGTTGCTGTGAAAGTTAGTGCGAAACTAGAGACAGTACTACAAAAAAAAAAAACAGGACTGACCACCCTCTGCACAGTGGCTGACATCTTATCAGGTAAATCAACAGAACTTTAGTGTGCGGTCCCATTGCGCCTAATGCCGTCATTTAATTGCGCTCGGGTGACATCTGTTGACGTGGAAGATGCTATTTACAGACAAGAGATGCAGTTTCTCAACAGAAAATCTGGAGGAAGTGTTAGTTATTTACTGTGACTGTAATTAAGGACATGGACAATAATATAATGTGGATTTTGTCAATCTACTTTCTTTGTAGACAATAATATGTCAGATTTTGGTCACCTATTTTCTGATTTTTATAAACTACACTCCTGGAAATTGAAATAAGAACTCCGTGAATTCATTGTCCCAGGAAGGGGAAACTTTATTGACACATTCCTGGGGTCAGGTACATCACATGATCACACTGACAGAACCACAGGCACATAGACACAGGCAACAGAGCATGCACAATGTCGGCACTAGTACAGTGTATATCCACCTTTCGCAGCAATGCAGGCTGCTATTCTCCCATGGAGACGATCGTAGAGATGCTGGATGTAGTCCTGTGGAACGGCTTGCCATGCCGTTTCCACCTGGCGCCTCAGTTGGACCAGCGTTCGTGCTGGACGTGCAGACCGCGTGAGACGACGCTTCATCCAGTCCCAAACATGCTCAATGGGGGACAGATCCGGAGATCTTGCTGGCCAGGGTAGTTGACTTACACCTTCTAGAGCACGTTGGGTGGCACGGGATACATGCGGACGTGCATTGTCCTGTTGGAACAGCAAGTTCCCTTGCCGGTCTAGGAACGGTAGAACGATGGGTTCGATGACGGTTTGGATGTACCGTGCACTATTCAGTGTCCCCTCGACGATCACCAGTGGTGTACGGCCAGTGTAGGAGATCGCTCCCCACACCATGATGCCAGGTGTTGGCCCTGTGTGCCTCGGTCGTATGCAGTCCTGATTGTGGCGCTCACCTGCACGGCGCCAAACACGCATACGACCATCATTGGCACCAAGGCAGAAGCGACTCTCATCGCTGAAGACGACACGTCTCCATTCGTCCCTCCATTCACGCCTGTCGCGACACCACTGGAGGCGGGCTGCACGATGTTGGGGCGTGAGCGGAAGACGGCCTAACGGTGTGCGGGACCGTAGCCCAGCTTCATGGAGACGGTTGCGAATGGTCCTCGCCGATACCCCAGGAGCAACAGTGTCCCTAATTTGCTGGCAAGTGGCGGTGCGGTCCCCTACGGCACTGCGTAGGATCCTACGGTCTTGGCGTGCATCCGTGCGTCGCTGCGGTCCGGTCCCAGGTCGACGGGCACGTGCACCTTCCGCCGACCACTGGCGACATCATCGATGTGCTGTGGAGACCTCAGGCCCCACGTGTTGAGCAATTCGGCGGTACGTCCACCCGGCCTCCCGCATGCCCACTATACGCCCTCACTCAAAGTCCGTCAACTGCACATACTGTTCACGTCCACGCCGTCGCGGCATGCTACCAGTGTTAAAGACTGCGATGGAGCTCCGTATGGCACGGCAAACTGGCTGACACTGACGGCGGCGGTGCACAAATGCTGCGCAGCTAGCGCCATTCGACGGCCAACACCGCGGTTCCTGGTGTGTCCGCTGTGCCGTGCGTGTGATCATTGCTTGTACAGCCCTCTCGCAGTGTCCGGAGCAAGTATGGTGGGTCTGACACACCGGTGTCAATGTGTTCTTTTTTCCATTTCCAGGAGTGTATTTCTGTAAGTGATAGAACCTATTTTACGTACCTAATTTACGACTTTTGGAACTTAAAAGTCTGAGGTCTAGTTATAATAAACAAGAAATTAGGAAGAACAGGAAAAGAGATCACGACAGTTTGCAAGCACAAGGTGGAAAGATGATAAGAAATTCTGATACAAAATTCCCACCTGCAAAAGTTGGAGACAGTGTTCACATCCGTGTACCAGATGTCGACAGAGGTCGTGGAGACCCCAGAAGTATTCTTGCAGTTGCCATAATGTTGCCCATTTCCTGACTTAAACAATTTGAAATAGTTTAATCAAATCTGCTTTGGTTCTTTGTTCTGAGTTTGACAATCAGTTCCAGCCTTTCACGAACTGGCCAGCCGAGTCCCGAAATCAGGAAAAGATCGGACTTTGACTGTCCAATTTAAAGTGACACTGGCCATTTCGCAATTACGCCGGCCAGTTCCCGCTTTGGATGCTTTCGGGCTTTGGCCTTAGCACGTACAACAAATGTATAATTGAAACCGTCGTATTGGTATGACGTACTTTATGTGGTGCAAAATATCGTGACACGGTACTGTAGAGGTAATTTCTACGGTTTATGGCAGTACTAGAAAAATTTGCAAGTATGTTTGAATGAATTGCCACTCAGTGCATAGATATTGGTGTTATGTTCACATGCAGATAAAATTTATACATGGCAGCCTGATCAATTTCTTTCACTTTATGCAGGTTGTCAAACCCATGTGTGTTGCTAAGTGGTTCCTAATGAGACAGTTCCCTATTCAGTGTCATTGTAACGTAATTAATTAGGAAAGATTCGACAATATGAAACTGCACAATAGAAAACCTACAAAAAATATCGTTGGCTGCCATTACTCCAAAATTTGAGCATTGATCTCGTATTTTTTTTGTGTGTGTGTTTAGTGTGTGGTTTTACTTTTCTGATGAGATTGAGAAAAATGTTATAGAGGTGTCACTTGTCCATAAAAATAAAGGTAAATATAGAAAAACTGAAAATAATATGGACAACTACGTGGCGCAAATCGGTTACCGTATTTACTGTAGTAATTTCATAGTTCCAAAGGCCTCGTTTTTTCGTGACACTTCGGCGCCCTCTGCAGTGTCATTGTAACGTATTTAATTGGAACAGAGATTCGTCGACACAAATAAGTGCAATAGAAAATGTAAAAAAATATTTGTGGCTGTCACTTTTATACTGTTACCGAAAAAACGTAAATAAAGTGGAATCTGAGCCGTGAGTGAAAAAAGAAAGATTAAGTTTAACGTCCCGTCGACATCGAAGTCATTACATACAGATCACAACTTCGCGTTATGTCGGGGGGGGGGGGGGGGGTGAAGGAGGAAATCGGCCCTGCCCATTCAAAGGAACCATCATCTCGGCATTTGCCTGGAGAGATTTATGGAAATCATGGGAAACCTAAATTTGGATGGCCGGACGCGGGTCTGAACCATCACCCTCTCCAGTATAAGCCCCGTGTGCCACCTGAGCTACGATACTATGGCGAAAAAGCGCAGGACCACTGTTCTTCACTCCTTTAAGCTAACTTCAGTTCCTGGTCTCTTACTGTTAAGAAGTCTGTAAAACGCATATGTTTCACGGTACATATGAAGGTAATAGCGAAGTAATAATACTCAATGAGCGCTATACAGGCTAAAATGCGGCGTCCGGAAATGAGTTGCACATGTTGCGGGCAGAATTCTCATTCTGCGCTCTGAATGCTGACTCCATAGATATTTATAGTCTATGAGTATTTATAGTCTGTGAGTATGTCAGAGTTCTGTTGTAACCGGTTTATGTTATACATTCGTTAAATGAATGCGCATAAATGTGACTTTATTTGTGAATTGATACTAACGTCAATTTCCATAGACATAATTCGAGATCCTAATTTTCTGTCATGGCACTGAACTGTAACTTCACGCGCAACTTGGAAACTTCTCACGAACTGCTGAAGCAGCCTTTAGCATACATACCAATAAACTCAAATGTTTAATACACGATCCTGTACTAATAAAAACTTCGAACGGACGTGAAATCTAACAAACACTGGGACTTTACTACCTCATGACTGAAATATTGGAATGCGGCGCGAATTCGAGGCACCAGAAAGCTGCGTACACGCAATATTTCGGAACGGTGATCACCACTGGCGGAGCTCGGAGCAGCAGCTGGAGAGAAACAAAAGAAGACCCGGCGCACTTTCGCCTTCCCCTTTTGACTGTGGACATTAGGAGGTGGCGCTGGCAGTTGTCTCGCCGGAAGCGGACAGACGACTATCGACAGCGGCGCCGCAAAATGAACTGCTCGAACAAAAGACTGGCGCCGGCGTCGATAATGAGAGCGTGGCGGGAACAATGGGGCACAGACGCCCACCCGCTAATTGTTTGTTTGCTCATAAGCAGCCGCAGCGCACCACGATTTCGTCTTTCCGGTGCTCGCTCGGCAGACGGAAAGCAACGAGCAAAATAATAAAAAAAGAGAGAGGAGGGAAGTGTTGGAGAGTGTGCGTTTGTACTTCGCTTCCGAGTTTCAGCTGCGGAGCCCTTTGTTCCGGCGGGCCTCCGCAGTTCGCGCTCGGAGAATGGGGTCACCCGTTAATCAAAGCGGGAAGCGGCATGGCGCGGCACAATGTTGGCAGCGCACGAGAAACAAATGCAGCGCTGTGTATGCAGCAGCGCCGCCGGCAATTGTTTTGGCTGATCCTGTTTTACGTCTGCCGAAATCGTGCGTCCGCTTCCGAATGAGTGACTTGATATCGTCGGCCTCCTGTCGCTCGATGTACGCAGCCGGAGGCAACTGCAGCAGGAGATTGGGTGGACGAAAATGAAACGAGAGTAAAGCACGAAGGGGCTGCTTAATGAGATCTTGAAATTAAAAAGGGCTAGTCTGTTAACTGCCGGGAGGCTAAAGAGGAAGAAGAACATCGATTACCACGAAGGGTATGCGCTTTACTATGCTTTTGTTCCAACGGTGAAAAAAAAAAGGTGATGTCATCTTAGGACCTAAACGCAACGACAAGGTAATACTTGCGATGATGTAAGCTAAACAGTAGCTACGCTCCTGAACAAAATTGGAATGTAAAAGATTTGTACCTATCTTAGCCGTCACAGAACATGCCACAGTCAGCTTTGCATTTTGATTGTCAGTTTTTCAAAGCATTATTACTTGCAAACTGACTGAAATACGTGAAACTACACCTATAATGTAATTTATCGAATACATTATGCAGATTGCAACCTATTTTAGATAACAAGGCAACGTTTTTAATAAATATGGTAATAAATAGATTAAAAAATAAAAAGACCATGTCGAAATAGGTCACGCCCTTCATGAAGGCGACTGTACGGTGTGATATTCTTTATTAATGGAAAATGGGCCATTTGTTTACAAAGGCGTAATACCGATTCGCTCCTCCATACGCAAATAGTCAGCCCTGCTGTTGTCTTCGGCTCAATATGAAGAAGTAAAAAAGGCACACCACGATGGAATTACCTGAATGGGACGGAAATGTACATGTACAGACAAACAGTAATTACAATTTCAGAAAAAACTGGACGATTTATTCAAAAGTAAGGGCTGTACAAAGTGACGCGTCAATAATGCGTTGCTCTACCTCTGTCTGGTCCTTATGAAAGCATTTATTCGGCTTGATATTGCTTTATAGAATAGCCGGATGTTCGTCTGAGGTGTATTGTACGCTACCGCTGTCTGGGGCTCCTCCAGACATGCCTTCACGTTTGCAGTCTCAATGACTGGAATAGAATTGTCTTCAGTGGTGAGTCCGCCTTCGAATTTGGCGCCGATGATCAGACAAGACGTGTCGAGTATACTTCAACAACGGCTCCCGAAACTTTATGACTTTAGTTTTCTACAGATTCCGCGCAGGTTAAGGCGTACATGAAAAAAAGTGTTCTCCCTCTTGTTACAGCTTAATTTACTAGATCTTTATGACCTGGATGTTTAAAAATTTACAACGTGTACTTTTAGCGGTAGTAAAATTTTATTTTTTGCGCATCTTTGATGAAACCATGTTTTTTTTTTTTTTTTGCTTGCGTATTGCTGAAATAACGATCAAATTACCAAAACATTATCGCTGCTGAAATGAAATGATCGTATGGCATTGGTGGCCTAGTAATATTTCACAAACTGTTTGTGCGGATGCAGTTCGTGTATCTGAAATAGTAGTTTCTGTATTACTTTAGTGTTGAAATGATAAGTTGGCAGGCTTAGTAAATGCATCTGACAGTGAGGAGAATACTCCTGAAGAATAAAGTCGCACCAGAGACGACAGCACTGATACCTGACATGACCAATGTGCAGACGGTCAAGCGGTTCGGTCAGTTATTATCTAGAGCTTAGCACATGTGCAGCCTGTACATTATATAACTGATTAATTAAGAAAACGTGACTGTTCTACGTCTGCTGGTTAACTGTCTCTGGATCTCTGCGACAATTTTCTCTCGGTCCTCAGCAATCAAACTTTTTGGGTATTCAGAGCTTGTACTGTGTTTAAACTCAGCTTGTGACATATTTCTGATACGATAATAGCCAACTACTATAAAACTGACAAATGTAAGGGAAAGTTAAGTGATTAACCCCACGTGGGGTTGCTAGTTCCACATGGGGCACCTCACCAGATGGTGGACTGGTAAAAGCCTCATAGGGCACCGGGGAAATAAAATACCCGAGGTGGGCCACAACTAGCAGCATAGGCGGCGTTTGCACGTTAGAGGGTAGGCCAGCCGAAGGGTCTCTCTCCACGTTAGGGGCAGCCAGGAAAATTAGATCGCCAATCCGTTCTGAAGGAAGTGTGGCTATTACGCTTCTCATCTTTGAGTCATTATGTGTGACTGTATGGTAAAAAATCCCAGAGTTAAATTAGTTCCACATTCAGATCTCCCGGTTTGAGCTGCCTTAGTGTCACAAAATCATAAGTTTACAAAATGTTGGAAGCAACGCTCTCAAATATGCACAAACAACACTCGTTCACCTGTGATACGACAGAATAACAGAAATAGAAGAGGAATTAGGAAACATTAACTCTAGCATTAAGTGAAGTGTATTAAATGTGGAAACTGTCTTCAAGTGAATTCAGGAACTGTCCTCTATTATTCCGGTGAAAAAAATGGAATATTAAGCGGAGCCGGATTTTTAGTAAACGAATCCACAGTAGACAAGATAGCACTTGTAAGTAGGCTGTTTAGGTTTTTATGTTGGTAACGCCACGCAGCGCTCTGTAAGAAAATCACTGACTGTGCTGTGTGCAGTCTGTGGCTGGTTTGCATTGTTGGAGTATTTGCTATTGTAGTGTTGGGCAGTTGGATGTGAACAGTGCGTAGCGTTGCGCAGTTGGAGGTGAGCCGCCAGCAGTGGTGGATGTGGGGAGAGAGATGGAAGAATTTTGAGAGCGGACGATCTGGACGTGTGTCCATCAGAAAGAGTAAATTTGTATTACTGTATATCATGAACTGATATATATGATGACCTTTGAATATTATTAGGGTAAATACATTCTTTGTTCTCTATCAAAATCTTTCATTTGCTAACTATGCCTATCATTAGTTAGTGCCTTCAGTAGTTAGAATCCTTTATTTATCTGGCAGTATTGGCACACGCTGTATTGCAGTAGTTCGAGTAACGAAGATTTTTGTGAGGTAAGTGATTGGTGAAAGGTATAGGTTATTGTTTGTCAAGGCCATTCTTTTGTATGGATTATTGAAAGTCAGACTGCGTTGTGCTAAAAATGTTGTGTGTCAGTTTATTGATGATCAGAATAAGTAAAGAGAGAAATGTCTGAGTACGTTCGGTTCCGCTCAGCTGTTTGAAAATCAAGTAACGTAAGAGGTTTATCAGCACAGTAATTCATAAATTTTTCTAAGGGGACGTTTCACAGTATTAGAAGGAGCTTCAAGCAGAATTACACGTTTAGTTCTAAAAATATCCGGTACGTGTAAAGTCCAACTAGTTGTAGAGTATGCACCTACGTCCAGTCACTCAAATGCAGAAACACAATCCTTCAATGAGTGCCTGAGGGTAGCATGCGGAAAATGCAGAGATTGTTTTTATAACTTCGTAATTGGTGACTTTAATGCCAAAGCTGGAACATGTGAGGAAGGTGATTTAGTTATTGGCAAATACGGCATAGTTGAAAGAAGTAACAGGGATGAGAGATTGGTTCAGTTTACAGAATGCAAACCTGTACAGTAAAGTCAATGATGAAAATTTAATCCTAGACGAACTGGATGCTTCTGTCTCCCAAATCTCAGAAGTACTCTCTGCAGAAACCAGACATGCTATAGACAAGAAGGAAAAAAAGCAACTGCGCAAAGTAGTGACAACCTCTCACTCGATATTTTAAAGCTGACGGATGATGAATCTATAAAGCATTTAGCTAAAATATTTTGAAGTTGTTTGCACACTGGAACATTACCAAGAGATTGAATAAATCCAAAATAATCCTAATGCATAAGACAGCTAGTTCCAACGATACAAAGGACTACTATTCCACCAGCCTTCTGTCCATACTGTACAAATTTTCATTACAATTCTGGCTACCAGACGGAGCCACTACATTCGACCTGGCTCAACCCTCGGAGCAAGCAGAGTTTGGTAAAGGTGACCATATA
Organism: Schistocerca piceifrons; assembly: GCF_021461385.2. NCBI lineage: Eukaryota > Metazoa > Arthropoda > Insecta > Orthoptera > Acrididae > Schistocerca > Schistocerca piceifrons. The sequence goes on from NC_060141.1 coordinate 590,311,199, forward strand.
ATAAATCCACGACAAGTAACTATTAGCAGAAATGAGTATCATCTGCTCCTTTGTCTTGCCTTTATAGATGTTGAGAAGACATTCGATTCGATCGGTCATGCAGTGTGTTCGAGGCTCTAACAGAACAAGGCATAGAATAGGGGTATTTTAGAAACTTTTATAACTCTGTACAGAAATCCTTCACAGCATTAGTGAGGGTTGGCGAAGAAACCAATGAGTTTCCTTTGAAAAGAATGTAAAATAAGGTGACTCTATATCTCGAAAAATGTTTCACTAGTCCTAGAAAAAGCAGTATCTAAATTTAAACGGAAAGCAAAGGGAATCCAAATTCTGGGAAAGAGATTAAATAACAAGAGGTTTGTTAATGATAAACTTCTATTTCCAAATATTGTGGATGAACTTCAACTACTGGTTTGCGAACTTGGGTTAGTTTGCTGTGAAGCTGGTCTAAAAATCAACTATGATAAAACCGCGATCATGGTGAATGGGAGGTTACGGGAAGGGAAATACATCTGTTGGAAATACACAGTTGCAATGGGTCACAGGATATGTCTATATGAGTCAACTAGCAAATATGAAAGGAGACCTATAATCATAAATATTCTGAAGTATTAAATTAGTTTGGGAAGCTTATTGAGGATATTCTTCAGTTTTGAAGTCTAAGATATCGGCTGAGCTGAAGAAAACAGTTTTTCACCGATGTATGCTAACTGTCATAACTTGTGACTATGAGACATGGATATTAACTCAGAACATTGCTCGAAAACTAATAGTAATTCAAAGCAGAACGATAGATCATTGATGAACTACATAAAGAAAGACAGAAAAAAGCAGTTGTTATCAGAAGTACAACAAAGATCAGTGACATAGTGGTAACTCTGTATACCTTGAAATGGCAGAATTCGAATCAATAAGAACTGCCAACGAGAGTGACTTAGAAGTAGATATCCCGGGAAGGAGCGTAAATCACTTAATAAAAGCAAGTCCTCCAGTCCAGGATGTACATGAGTCACGTTCCTTTCAGAGTGTGCTGATACAACAGCTCCCTACTTAGCAATTATGTACAATCGCTTACTTGTCAAAAGATTCATACCTAAAGACTGGAAAGTTGAATAATTCACATCAATACTCAAGAAAGGAAATAAGAGTACTACGCTGAATTAAATACCCATTTCGCTATCGTCGATTTGCAGTAGGATTTTGGAACATGTACTGTGTTCGAATATTGAGTTACCGTGAAGAACCAGTTTATTGACAAACAGCGGTTTATTGACAAACAGCCAACACGGATTCGGAAAATGTCGTTCTTGTAAAACACAACTAGCCGTTTAATCTCACCAAGCGACGAGTGTTATCGACAGGGGATGCCAAACTGAAACCATATTTTTAAATTTCGAGAAGGCTTTTGACATCATTCCTCACAACTGACTTCTAATCAAACTGCGTGCATATGGTGTATTGTCTCAGTTGTGCGACTGCAGTAGTGATTTCCCGTCAGAAAGACCACAGTTAGTAGTAACTGACGGAATGTCATCGAGCAAAACAGAAGTAATATCTGGCGTTCCACAAGGATCTGTTACAGGCCCTGTGTTGTTCCTGATCCACCTAAACGATTTAGGAGACAATCTGAGCAGCCCTCTATATTATGCTCTCATTTACCGTCTTATAAAGTCATCAGATGATTAAAACAAATTGCAAAACGATTTATGGTGCGAAAAGTGGCAGTTGATCGTAAATAAGGGAAAGTGTGGAGCCATCCACATGAGTACTAAAAGGAATTCTCTAAATTTCCGTTACACGATAAAATACACAAGTCTGTACATTCAGCTAAATACTTAGGGATTACAATTATGAATGCCTTAAATTGGAACGATCATATGGATAATCTTGTGGGGAAACCAAACAAAAGACTGTGGTTAATTAGCAGTACACTTAGAAGATGTTACAGGTCTACTAAAGAGACTGTGTGCACTACGCTTGTCGCCCTCTTCTGGAGTACTGCTGTGCGCTGTGCGATCCGCGCCAGATAGCGCTGACGGGAACATTAAAAAAGTGCAAAGACGGCTTGCTCGTTTTATATTATAGTGAAATAGGGGAGAGAGTGCCACGGATATGATACGCGGATTGGGCCGGCAATCATAAAAATAAGATATTTTTCATTGTGGCATGATGTTCTCACGAAATTTGAATCACCAACTTTTTCCTCAGTGTGTGAAAATATTTTGTTAGTGTCCACCTGTATAGAAACGAAAGATCATCATACTAAAATAAAAAGCTTGCACGGAAAGATTTAAGTGTTTGTTTTCCCGCGCGCTGTTCGAAGGTAGAAAAGTGGAGAAATAGCGTGAATGTGGTGCGATGAATCCTCTGCCAGGCACTCAACTGTGAATTGCAGAGTAGCCATGTGGATGTATTCGTAGATGTAGATGGGGATGGGCTGGTCATGTCGTTCGAAAAGCAGATTGCAGATGATTAAAACAAGTTTGGAGTCCAACTTACCAAAAAACACCAATCGGAAGACTACCGAATGGATGGGACAGAGACTTAAAAAAGACACCTCGAGTGAACAGGGAACGGGAAGCTCAAGATCGGCAGAAGTGGAAGATCGTGCTGGGATCCTACGTTGCTCGTCGACACAAAGAGGCCTCATCACAAAGTGACCTAATTGGCTGTTGCTGAAGATAATGAAGAAGTCTTAATAGAAGTTGCAGTATTCCAGCCCTTCTTTTGGTCATTGTTTTCTCTTGTTCTACCACTTGCCGTTTCTGCGGAGGATCTCATGTGAGTCCACCTAATTTTTCAAAATCCTTCTATTGCATCACATGCAAACTGGTAACATATTCCAGAGATCATTGTGCACGATAGATCGTAATGATGTAGAACGAGTCATTTACATTCACATCGCACATTGATTTCCACATGCGGTTACATTACGAACATTTTTAATTTTTTTATATACAAAAGGAAAAAAGATATACTGACATGAGTTAGTAATTCCTACGCACCACCTTTACACATTACAGTAATAGAAATTCCTCTACAGAATATAAGCAGCTGTCAAGGAGAAACTTTCTCAGCCGGCCGCTGTGGTTGAGCGGTTCTAGGCGATTCAGTCCGGAACCCCTCTGCTGCTATGGTCGCAAGTTAGAATCCTGCCTCGGGCATGGATGTGTGTGATGTCCTTAAGTTAGTTAGGTTTAAGTAGTTCTAAGTCTAGGGGACTGATGACCTCAGATGTTAAGTCCCATAGTGCTTAGAGCCATTTGAACCATTCTGAAACTTTCTCAGTTAGTTATCAAATTTGTCAGACGTTTTATATCACTGGGCAAGTGATCAAAAATTTTTGTTGCAACATTGTTCAGCCCTTTTTGTGCCTGAGAAAACCGTAATGTGGAGTAATCGATGTCATTTTTTTTCTTTTGGTATTGTAATTACGTACCTCATTATTCTTCTTGAACTATAGTGGATTGTTTGCAACAAACTTCAAGAGGGAAAAAAAATACTGTGAATCAGTAGTCAGAATGCCCAACTCCTGAAACAGATGTCTACATGATGATCGTGGGTGAGAAACAGATATTATTCTCACAGCACGTTTTTACGCAATGAAGACCATCTTTCTGAAAAATGAGTTACTCCAGAACATCATTCCACATGACATTTTTGAATGGAAATATGCAAAATACATCAACTTACTGATTTGCCTCTCCCCAAGATTTCCAACGATTCTAAGAGCAAATGTGACAGAACTAAGTTATACTAGGAGTTCCAAAATGTATTTTTCCCTGTTCAAATTATCTTCGATATGGACCAGCTAAGAATTTTGAAGTTTCCACCCTATTTATTGTTTCCTCACCTTGTGTTAAATTTATTGTTGGTGTAGTAGCCCTTCCAATGCTGTGCTCCGTGTCTCACATTCTCAGAAATTTCTTCCTCAAATTAAGCCGACATTTGATGCTAGATGGCCAAGAAAACCCCCTTTGCCTGTGCTAGTCTGCTTTTTTACGTGCCTTGCTTCGCATTTAGTTTATTCTTTTTTTCGAGTACGCTGTGCATCCAGTTAAAAACAAGGCATACTCTTGTTAATGTGTCCCACGATCTCTGACAGGAGCGATGCTTTAGTTTCTTCTTTTGTTGACATTGGTTGTCTTGTAATTTCCCTTCCAGTCCATCACTTAGCCATTACTTTGCGCCCTTTTTATAACTTGTAGTTCTGTTGGTCGATTAGCAGGATGACTGGAAGGGCCTCCACCTTTTCTTTTTATCAAGAATGTCAAAATATTCCGACCAGTTCGTTAATACAGCTTACAAACTAACTCTTGGCCAGAGGCAGTAGGTTGCTAGTTTCAGCGCCGGAAGCGTCGAACCCATATTTGGAATCGATAACGGACGCTGACTCTCCCGCTCCTGTGACACGCAACAGCGGTCTACGTGACCAGCTCCTCGTAGCTTAACAGGGTAGCAACGAGGAGATATTCCAGAAGAGCCAAATGATGTTGGCATCACGCACTAACCGCGTGACCAGCCACCCACAGCGCCCCATCATTGAAACTTCCAGAAGGGCAATGAGCAGAAGAAGCCATATAAACATGGCCTTCCTGTTCTACTGGCTGGAGTGCAGAATCAGCAACGAGCATATGACGCCGTCTCCACCACACTCATCAGCTGGAATGGGATTTAGGATTTTTCACTAGCCTCGGTCAATGTGGAACACATAGCAAGCTTAGAGAATGAAGAGTCAGCCGGTTATGGATGGTAATTTGTATGTAGGCGAGAGTGCCACGGGTACTTCCATGAAATGTACTCGCAGTTGTACTTGGGCATTTGCATCCTGTTCCGTACTGTGCACATCTCAAAGCTTGCTTTTCAGTCACGGTCGGGGTATCAGCCCCACCACCAGTTAACCTCATCGAATTCATCGACCGAGGTAGGATCCCCTGTCATGTATCTCGCTGTCTTTCTTACTCCCTCCCGGGACACGTCATTTTGCGGTTCATGCACCAGGAACACACAGGCTCACACTTCGTTTACACTATGAGGCTTATGTTAGTCTCACCAGTTGCATCCTATTATTCAATACCCTGTCATAGCAGCCAAGACGGCTACTTTGTAAGAGAAATCCGAACCTCTTCTGTTCCGTTTCCTCAAAGTTGTTGGTTATGTACAGCACTTTGTTGTAGATGTTTTGGATGTGGAAGAAGAAATATTGTCTCTCTAACAGCAGTCCCAGATATTTGGTGGTATCTTATCCTTCTAGCTGTTCATTTACTGTTACTGAAGGAATCAGAGCTTCCATTTATAACGATCATGTCGGTATTGATCCAGATCCGCTACATTAGGTCGCAGCCTCTCCTCACTTTTCCAACAAACTTTCCACGCAGCTAATCCCATTTAATAATTCCTCCAGGGATACTATGGCGACTATTTCAAGTGAGAACATCGATTGTTAGGGGGCCACGAATTATAATTTATTCAAGCACTCAGTAAATACTAACACTTTTGATAACATTCAGGATTTCAGTCAACACGCCACAATTTGATAGCGATCGCTTTCATACTGAAACTTAAGCTGACGAATGCTCGGCTAACTTCGGCCTGGCGTAAGTTAGTTTAAGCTAGATTAAGTTGTGTGTAAGCCTAGGGACCGACGACCTCAGCAGTTTGGTCCCAGACCAACTTACCATCACCACCACTTCTGTAATCAATGTTCTCAGTATACCATCGAATGGACCAAGATTATTTTTGCTTGAAGCCTATGTTATAAGCATTTTTCAAGCAGTCCTCTTTGTTTTTAAGTGCTGCTCCTGTACAAGGTGTTCAGTCAGCCTACATAGTTCGCACCAGTTTCGCACGAAATTCTGTTTACTCTAGTGCCCTGAGATCGAGGCCATCTTTCATCGCTGCTTTCATATGTCTGATTTTCTTTTGAGGCCGAAAAACCAATTTCCGTCAATCTGGCCAGCATGGAAAACTTTGAGGCCACATAGTTGAGTTCTGTACTTGTAATTTACACTCCTGGAAATGGAAAAAAGAACACATTGACACCGGTGTGTCAGACCCACCATACTTGCTCCGGACACTGCGAGAGGGCTGTACAAGCAATGATCACACGCACGGCACAGCGGACACACCAGGAACCGCGGTGTTGGCTATCGAATAGCGCTAGCTGCGCAGCATTTGTGCACCGCTGCCGTCAGTGTCAGCCAGTTTGCCGTGGCATACGGAGCTCCATCGCAGTCTTTAACACTGGTAGCATGCCGCGACAGCGTGGACGTGAACCGTATGTGCAGTTGACGGACTTTGAGCGAGGGCGTATAGTGGGCATGCGGGAGGCCGGGTGGACGTACCGCCGAATTGCTCAACACGTGGGGCGTGAGGTCTCCACAGTACATCGATGTTGTCGCCAGTGGTCGGCGGAAGGTGCACGTGCCCGTCGACCTGGGACCGGACCGCAGCGACGCACGGATGCACGCCAAGACCGTAGGATCCTACGCAGTGCCGTAGGGGACCGCACCGCCACTTCCCAGCAAATTAGGGACACTGTTGCTCCTGGGGTATCGGCGAGGACCATTCGCAACCGTCTCCATGAAGCTGGGCTACGGTCCCGCACACCGTTAGGCCGTCTTCCGCTCACGCCCCAACATCGTGCAGCCCGCCTCCAGTGGTGTCGCGACAGGCGTGAATGGAGGGACGAATGGAGACGTGTCGTCTTCAGCGATGAGAGTCGCTTCTGCCTTGGTGCCAATGATGGTCGTATGCGTGTTTGGCGCCGTGCAGGTGAGCGCCACAATCAGGACTGCATACGACCGAGGCACACAGGGCCAACACCCGGCATCATGGTGTGGGGAGCGATCTCCTACACTGGCCGTACACCACTGGTGATCGTCGAGGGGACACTGAATAGTGCACGGTACATCCAAACCGTCATCGAACCCATCGTTCTACCATCCCTAGACCGGCAAGGGAACTTGCTGTTCCAACAGGACAATGCACGTCCGCATGTATCCCGTGCCACCCAACGTGCTCTAGAAGGTGTAAGTCATCTACCCTGGCCAGCAAGATCTCCGGATCTGTCCCCCATTGAGCATGTTTGGGACTGGACGAAGCGTCGTCTCACGCGGTCTGCACGTCCAGCACGAACGCTGGTCCAACTGAGGCGCCAGGTGGAAATGGCATGGCAAGCCGTTCCACAGGACTACATCCAGCATCTCTACGATCGTCTCCATGGGAGAATAGCAGCCTGCATTGCTGCGAAAGGTGGATATACACTGTATTAGTGCCGACATTGTGCATGCTCTGTTGCCTGTGTCTATGTGCCTGTGGTTCTGTCAGTGTGATCATGTGATGTATCTGACCCCAGGAATGTGTCAATAAAGTTTCCCCTTCCTGGGACAATGAATTCACGGTGTTCTTATTTCAATTTCCAGGAGTGTATTTTAGAACGGAAAGTCAAGTTTAGTTTATCCCCACATAAGTTCTGATGGAGTTACGGCACACTTCTTGGAAAATGCTCTTAACACAATTGACTAGTTGTATGCACGCAAACGGCAACGAATTACTCCGGTAACGAAATAAAACACGATCAGCAAGATGTCAATTATCTTCGCATTTTTGCATTTCTGCTTTATATTTTAACATTATCATTTCAAAAATTTTCAAAGACATTCTGAGAAGAACTAGATTTTTGAGAAGTCTTTTGACGAACCATAGCAATAATTGAAAACAGCTATGTCGATAGATCCCTTGGGTTACCCTGCCAAACTAAGTGGTATTTTTACAGCTCGACGAGGAAGTTAGGAAATGGTAAGCTGGTGTTCAGTATTTCATACATGGTCGTAACGAGACATGTTTTCCTGGCTAAATTAGGCACAGGAATTTAATGCATACTGGTAGGTAATTAGGGAAGCTCTGTCCGAAATTCATTTAACTCCAGTCTCAGGGGGAATATTTGTGGCGCTACTGAGCGGAGGTTAGTTTGGTCAGTATAAATCTTTTTCGCGGGACGCTTTTAATCCCCGCCCCTAAACAGGCCCTTTTTTTTCGCCGGAGACGTATTCATCACGGACGAGATTACAGCACGCGACCGTATATAACCTCCGCATGACATACAATTTAAATGGGAAATATGTGACGTCATTATCGTCTACCGAAGAATACTGCAAGGAGGAGGACCCTTGAGGAATGGCATCCACACACGAACGCCGCGGGGATGTGGATTAACGGATTCGCATTCCTCGCTCAGACGGAGAGTTATATACTCACAGGTACTTCACTTTCGGTTGGCGGACGAGACCGCTTCGAGAAGCGGAAGCAAGTATTCAGTGGAGATGTCACGTGACATCATGAAACTGCTGTTTGCCGGTGATTAAGTAAAGCGTACTTTACGAAGAGATATTGCCACGTTCCCAAGCCCAAGCCTCAAAATGAAACTTTCTTGCTGCTCTGCTCGTCTGTTCTGACGTAATCCGATTCCATTTGGAGCTTTAGAATAAACTGAAGGCGGAAGAGTGAGCGCTGCCTTCTTGTCTGCGTAAGAAGTCCATCCCTCTTCAAAAATGTTATTACTTTCTAAGGCAATGAAGTTGCTTAAGGCACAGATGTTTTATACGTCCGAATATTGAGCTCGGTATTCCATTACTTTCAAGTGGAGGACGTTTACTAGGTTGGGTGAGTTTCTTTAAAATTGTGCGTTATTAATAACTTAAGCTACACGTTCTACATGTGTGACGTTCCATAAGAAAAGATTTTCGGGTGTTTTAAGTGCAGATTAACAGTTTCCAGCCTAAATTATGAAATCTCCCTCTGAATACTTCATTTATGTCACACGATCAAAGTAAATTCTCTGAACTGACAAATTTGTTACGTTTTCTGAACGTACACGCTCTATCTACAGGTATTCTTCTGAACATGTCTCAGTATATTTGTTCTTCTTTAACAGCAACGTACCCTCTATTATGGATACTAAAATATTACCTATTTCAATTCACTGTTTAACAACGGATTTAACTTTTTTCCTGAAATCCCCTTTTAATATGATTTTCTTTCAGCTTACGGACATTCTCACATAGCCTTCCTTTGCCAATGTTTCTTTTACTGAGCTTTTCAATCGTTAGTTTTCATTCGACTGTTGCAAGACATCGCGATCGTCTTTCATTTCTGTTTCATTCCTTTGTTTCTACTACTTTCATTTGCTTCTTGGATTAATACGAGTTATTATAGTAATATGCTCTTAATTTTGTGACATAGTCCTAATATTGCTAATAAAATTATGTATGACTTTTGGTACACAGTTTAATTTAAAGAACACTATGTAATCAAATGGGGATTTAAACCGAAAAGCTTCAGACTCGATTTATTTTCTACACTGCACAGTAATGGTATGCTTAAGTGCTATAAGGTGCTATAAACTTTGTACTGTATATTTCCTTTCGTCCACTTCTTAATGCTTAAACAGTACTGTTGGGTACTTCATAAGCATTTCTTCGATCTGTCATTTCATTAAGTAATAAAATGCATTATATTCCGGACACTGTTTACACAATCGTTCATTTAGTTGAATGAAACTGTGAAGCGTGGATTAAGTGTAAACAGTTCTGATGATGTGTCACCCCAGTCGTGAAATGGATATTAGGAAGAGAGGGAGGAGGCAGGGGGGAGACTCGAATGTAGATTGTTGGTTTCATGAAAGTAATAGACAGAAAACACATGACAAATTTGATAGAAATTCTGCCATAGAGTTGGAAATCGGGTGGATAGGAGAGGAAGGGTGCCATGTAAAACATATCGGTGAAAATGGCAAAAATGGGTGTAACAATGAGAACCAAACATGTTAAACATGCAATCTATTACTTGGAATAACGTTGGATGTGCTATGTGCTTAGCACCCGTAGGCATAAGGTTAGAAATGGAGTAGGGAAGATGTTGTAATGGAAGAATAATCGAAAATTGTTGACGTAATTCTCACTTCTGTGGTTTTCTAAAATGATAAGCCGAATTTGGGATTGATTCTTTGGAAAGGGTATATGATAAACAGCGTACGAGAATAATTTGGCTCAGCCACGTTAGTGATATTAATTGCTTTAGTACCTAATCGCATTAAAACTGTCAGCAGAAAAGGTTGCCATTTTCAGAGACATACATCACAAAAATAATAATTTCTAACTTATTTTTTGTCGGCATATTCTGATTCTTATGATGACCTTTGTTTGAATATGGAATTATCAGGTTATACTGCAGTTAATATTATTAACATGGTTGAGCTAAATCATACTATTAAATTGTTAAATTACAACAGTGACTTTAATTCCATAGCCTAATGGATAAAATTATAGTGCTTGTAGTCACTTTGCATGGGTAATTAACTCGGGTCTGAATGCAGCAGCAGAGCTGAAAATTTTCAGGGGAGGGCACAATACACAACTTGTATAATGTAGAGGAAGTATCTGTATTGTCTACCCAGAACCGAAGCCGTTAACACACCGTAGGAAGTAAAACGAAGCTGAATGGAACCATTCGAAAGTATAACCACATTACTAAATTGTTTCTAAAGATATCTTATTTTCGTAAGAGTGAAGTTTCAACTGAAACAGAAGTCCAGGTGTATTTGATTTTAAAACATAGTTCACTGTTAAGTATTCTCGCGATCATTAAAATATCGGCCTATTTCATCTGAAATAAACCACTCCTGCGGCAGCCTTATTAATTACGCCATGGAAGTTACTGTATCAGCTGAATTATAAGCCATAATGCTATATGAATTCTTTGTGGTAGAGACGACGAATGAGGTTTAAGCCCCACCCAGTGACCTTCATTTATATTTGGCCAAAATTAATTAACGGGAATGCCAGGACATTTCCTTTGAAAAGGACACGGCCGATTTCTTTTCCCTTTCTGACCCAAGCTAAATCACTAATGACGTTTAAGCCCAATCTTGCTTCTTATCTTGGTACTCCAAATGATACATATGTATAACTGATACAGGCATGCGTATTCAAATACAGGGATATGTAAACAGGCAGAATACGGCTCTACGACGGGAACGCCTGTATAAGACAAGGCTCTAGCGCAGTTGTTAGTTCGGTTACTGCTGCTACAATGTCAGGTTACTACGATTTAAGTGAGTTTGAATGTAGTATTATAGTCGGCGCACGGGCGATGAGAGACAGCATCTCCGAGGTGGCGATGAAGTGGGGATTTCCCTGTACAACCATTTCACTAGTGTACTGTGAATAGCAGGAATCCGGTGAAACATAAAATCTCCTATATCGCAGCAGTCGGTAAAAGATTCTGCAAGAACGGGACCAACGACCACTGAAGAGAAGAGTCCAACGTTACAGACGTGCAACCCTCCCTCAAATTGCTGCAGATTTCAATTCGGGGCCATCAGTACATGTCATCGTGCGAACCATTCAACGAAGCATCCATGGATATGAGCTTTCGGAGCCAAAGGCAAATTCGTGTACCCTTTTATGACTGCAGGATGCCAAGCTTTACGCCTCACCTGGGCCCGTTAACACCGATATTGGACTGTTGATAACTGGAAACATGTTGCCTGGTCGGACGAATCTCGTTTCAAATTGTATCGAGCTCACGGATGTGTGCGGGTATGGAGACAACCTCATGAATCCATGGACTCTGCATGTCAGCAGAAGACTGTTCAAGCTGGTGGAGACTCTATAATGGTATGGGGCGTGTGCAGTTGGAGTGAATGCGACCTCCAATACGTCTAGATACGACTTTGACAAGTGACATATAGTTAAGTATCCTGTCTGATCATCTGCATCCATTCATGTCCATTGTGTATTCCGAGAGACTTGGGCAATACCAGCAGAACAATGCGACACCCCACACGTCCAGAATTGCTACAGATTGGCTCCAGGAACACTCTTTTGAGTTTAAACACTTCCGATAGTCACAAAACTCCACAGACATGAACATTATTGAGCATATCTGGGATGGCTTGCAACGTGGTGTTCAGAAGAGATCTCCAGCCTCCCTACTCAACCCCCTACGTATGACAATTTTGTAAGGCCTGCATATTATAGGCAACTATTAATATCACCATTGTTTGCCTTGATGTTGTAACATGTATGTGTCCTAAGGTATGTACCTAAATTTATATGTATACATGTTACAAAAGTATAATCCAAGCCCAGTTTTAGAATGTGTTTTCTGTCCTCCCTAGATCCGATGTGGCCGCTTTAGTTTCGCCGAAACTGCAGGATTCATAGTGTCAGTTTCCTCCAGCACTGCTTCAGACATTAGCCGAGTCCATGCCACGTCGGATGTGTAATCTTAATAAAATCACGTGCGAAGAGAAAGATTCTACCAATTCTTCCAACGAGATATCTATCACACAACACTCTTTGTAACGTAGAAATTGCGCTCGCGGAGGTCTCCTTGTAGCTTCCATTCACTGTTTGTGCTACGTTTCAATAGACGTTATGAGTCACAAATTTAATTTAATTATTATTTATTTTCAGTTGAAGCAGAAAACACAAGTCGCATGGTTTGTATTCTATGATTCAGATACATAAAATGTAATTATAGTCACTGTTTACTGGACGCCCAATTCAATCCTAACACCTTCATTTCACACTTGCATTGGACACTATTTTTACAGTACTATCTCCACACTGGTCATTGTTGTTACGGAATAACGACAACCACAAATAATAAAACTTCTATCGATTTTGGAAGTGGGCCACAGCGACTGTGATGAATAAAAGTTTTCAGAAATAATTGCAACCAGTCGCTTTTTGTGATGGTTCAATATTTGTTATACCATGACAGGATTTGAAGTCACATAGGTACTCATCACGAGATGGTATAACCTTTTAATGATTGTAGCATTGTGGAGGTCGTTGTGTACCTGTGGCAAGATAGACGGAACACGTAAGCATTGAATGTGTCGAGGAATCACGAAATATTTACCTCATAAGGTGGACTGAAGGCATTATTTACAGTCTATGTGCTTAATTCTAGCGCCCATCCCACAATAGAGAGCATAATTTATGTTTTCCAGTCATGTTAAATCCACAACTATACAGAAACTTTGCCGTAAGTACCATCTTCCATGTGCTTTGCAAGATGTACAAAATCATCTAAAGGGTGTGACTAATGTTCGAAGATTTTACGCTGGACGAGAGATTTCCGTTGGTCAACACATTTTCGAAAACTATACATTGATGACAGTAAATATATACAGTTTTAAAGTACATCAGTTTTTACGAAAGTAACAGGTATTCATTATTGCAAAATTTAATAGTGCTGTTAACAAATTCTATAAAATTAGAGCTCAGGATGGCGTTTTGTTTAATTTTTTCTGCCTTGCCGCAGCTACACAACGACCTCGACAATGTTACAATTATTAAAAGTCAGTACCATCTGATGATAGGTCGCTGGACGACAATAAATCTAACGTGGTACTGAGTGGTTATAATTGAAGAGCAGTCACTCATAGGGGTCCCGTGTGGGCTGTGCTTATCTTATTGCAGCGAAACTTGGTAGATATGCTAATGCCTTAATGCGGAACCGATTTACGCTAGAAACAAAATTAATTCCATTCTTAGCCACCAGGTGCAAATCAGGCGCTTTGAATGCAAGAAAGACGTGTAGAACTGTTTCTAGACGTAATGGATTAGGAATGGGACGTGGGCAGAAATAATCAAAGAAGTGATAGAGGCAAAATGTTGATTTTGTTATTAACCACCGCTAACAGAATTTGTTCAATGTGAGCTCCGGAGACGTAGACGAGATGCTGCATCCGTAAAACGTCGGGACCAATAGTTACTCGCAACAGTTCCTGCGGAATCTGAGATACTTATTCCTGTATACTGGCCTTCAGATCAGGTAGAGACCGAAAGTGTGCCTGGTAAACGCTTTTTTTATGTATTCACATAGCCAAAGTCATGTGGATTCAGATCAGGTGATCTTGCAAGGGCCGGCCGGGGTGGCCGAGCGGTTCTAGGCGCTACAGTCTGGAACCGCGCGATCGCTACGGTCGCAGGTTCGAATCCTGCCTCGGGCATAGATGTGTGTGAGGTCCTTAGGTTAGTTAGGTTTAAGTAGTTCTAAGTTCTAGGGCACTGATGATCTTAGAAGTTAAGTCCCATAGTGCTCAGAGCCATTTGAACCATTTGATCTTGCAGGCCCTACATCTGGAGAGAAAATATTCGTGTGAGTTTGCATTAAGCAGATACTTCGTTGGGCGAATGACATGAGGTTTTGCCACATCTTTCATGAAATCAATGGTTTCCACACAGCCGTGCTCTTGCAAAGCAGGAATCACATGGTGTGCAAGGAGGTCTTGATAACGTGCAGACGCCCAGTACACCTGACAGACCCTCTGGGTGTATTCCCTTCAAAGAAGAAGAGACCGAGAATAAAGAGTCTTCTGAATCCACACCACACAGTGACATATGGCGAGTGTAAAGGTTCTTCGTGCACCACAATCGGTTCAACAGTACCCCAAATTCGAAACTTCTGTGTATTCACTGCAACCTGTAGTGTAAAATGTGCCTCGTCACACCACAGAACATTGCCCGGCCACATGTCGTCAACGTCGATCGGTGCCACAAACCGAAGAGGAAATTCAAGTACGTTACTGCAGATCATGAGGTTTGTGTTGCTGCAACGGCCAGACCTTGTACGCGTACCAATATGCTGTGCTGTTGACCGTGGAATCGACAATCCTCGTAACACTGCTTGAGCACTGGCGCTACCCGGGGCACGTGTTACATCATCAGTAAGAGTAACAGCAACCTCGTCAATAACCTCTGCCTGAATAGGACGCCTTCCTCTTCCAGGTGCCACACCCAGCTCACCAGCGTTAGCGAATTTTATTATTGTTTTCTTTAAACCATTTAATGACATCGGGACTCTCTTCAGACCTTTCAGTTGTCGATACTTTTTCAATGCAGCACTGCAATCGCTACCGTTCACATAAAACAGTTTCACTAACAGCGCACTATCTCTCTTTTGGATAGCCATATTTTTCACTCACATTATGGCTTGTGAAATGAGAGCGTGGACGTTACACTACTGGCCATTAAAATTGCTACACCAAGAAGAAATGCAGAAGATAAACGGGCATTCATTGGACAAATATATTATACTAGAACTGACATGTGATTACATTTTCGCGCGATTTGGATGCATAGATCCTGAGAAATAAGTACCCAGAACAATCACCTCTGGCCGTAATAACGGCCTTGATACGTCTGGGCATTGAGTCAAACAGAGGCGTGTACAGGTACAACTGCCCATGCAGCTTCAACACGATACCACAGTTCATCAAGACTAGTGACTGGCGTATTGTTACGAGCCAATTGCTCGGCCACCATTGAGAAGACGTTTTCAGTTGGCGAGGAATCTGGAGAATGTGCTGGCCAGGGCAGCACTCAAACATTTTCTGTATCCAGAAAGGCCCGTTCGGGACCTGCAACATGCTGACATGTAGGGTTTCGCAGGGATCGAATGTAGAGCCACGGGCTGTAACACATCTGAAATGTAACGTCCACTGTTCAAAGTGCCGTCAATGCGAACAAGAGGTGACCGGCACCCCATACCATCACGCCAGGTGATATGCCAGTATTGCGATGACGAATACACGCTTCCAATGTGCGTTCACCGCGATGTCACCAAACGCGGATGCGATCACCATGATGCTGTAAACAGAACCTGGATTCATCCGAAAAAATGACGTTTTGTCATTCGTGCACCCAGGTCCGTCGTTGAGTACACCATCGCAGGCGCTCCTGTCTGTGAAGCACCGTCAAGGGTAGCCGCAGCCATGGTCTCCGAGCTGATAGTCCATGCTGCTGCAAACGTCGTCGAACTGTTCGTGCGGATGGTTGTTGTCTTGCAAACGTCCCCATCTGTTGAGTCAGGGATGGAGACGTGGCTTCACGATTCGTTACAGTCATGCAGATAAGATGCCTGTTATCTCGACTGCTAGTGATACGTGGCCGTTGGGAACCAGCACGGTGTTCCGTATTACCCCCATGACCCCAACGATTCCATATTCTGCTAACAGTCATTGGATCTCGACCAACGCAAGCACCAATGTCGCGATACGATAAACCGCAATCGCGATAGGCTACAATCCTACCTTTATCAAAGTGGGAAACGTGATGGTACGCATTTCTTCTCCTTACACGAGGCATCACAACAACGTTCCACCAGGCAACACCGGTCAACTGCTGTTTGTGTATGAGAAATCGGTTGGAAAATTTCCTGATGTCAACACGTTGTAGGTGTCGCCATCGGCGCCAACCATGTGTGAATGCTCTGAAAAGCTAATCATTTGCATATCACAGCATCTCCTCCCTGTTGGTTAAATTTCGCGTCTGTAGCACGTCATCTTCGTGGTGTAACAATTTTAATGGCCAGAGTGTATATCTTCTTTTTTTTCAACGTAAATCGGATCCGCATTAACGCATTAGCATATCTACCAAGTTTCGCTGCCGCACGACAATTCCTCCCCACACTGAATTTCCATGAGTAGCTGCATTTTATTTATAACCATTCGATATAATAAAAAAATGAGTCATCCCGAAAGGCAACTTGTTGCTATTGTTTTTGAGATACTTTTTTCACAAAGAATTGGACGAAACAATCGTATACTATAATTACTGCCCTTCTCGTTCACACGCGATTTTTAACTTCAAACACGAGCCAGTTTTAAACAGAAAACTGCTTCCTTAATAACACCTTATCACAATCTCAGCCGTATTACTCGTTAATATTCTTACTGTCATCGCGTTCTCCCAGTTTCACTTATCGCGTACATTAATCTCACACTTTATATTCATTGCTCTTCCAGGTAACACCGTTCGTCAAAATTCTTGTTGCCTCCGTCAGACTTCAGCGACTTACTCATGATTACAGTATAAAAGGTTGGGTCATTGCGTTCGGCAGCGATCGGGCTTTTCCGCGTGACGTCACTGTCGAAAAGCTGTAGCGGCGCTAGGTGTACTCTCATGTTTGGGTATAACACTGTTCTGCTTACACTAGCGTTAATGTAGGGAAAGTGGAGGGCAATGTAACGAACTACGGGTTCGATGGGAACATGCACACTTGGGAACTGATCTTACTTCCTTCTTCGACCTTGAAACTCTTATGTTGCTTTACTTGTAATGATAAGAGTGAAACTGTAGATTACAACTGCTCTTGACGTCTGTATTCTGTGCTAGTGCTAACGGTCGTAATAGTTTCCAGTGAAGTAGACACATTTTGTACGTCACAATCGGAATAGTGCTTTACATCTTTTTCATGCAGGTATGACACAATAAAAAAATGCCATAACTACAGTTACTTAATACACACATTACTACATAGAAGTTAGAGATTAGTGACGAACATTAATCAAAATGCCAGGATGACACCGAAAAGAATTAGATATCCATCTTTTCAAAGTAAAATGGTATAAGCAAAGTTTCCTACCTAAATACGACTATAAATATTCCTGGACAAAAGATGTAAAATACAAGCAAGGCTTTGCTTATATCTTCCCCGCTCAAATGGGCACTCTTCCTGCATTTGGCTAGACGTGCGTGCCTGATAGAATTTTTGTGATATTTAGTGTACTTTACTCATTAATAAAATATTACATCGAAAGTGAAGGTTTTGGCATTGCTTGCTGTCTGCGTAAAGTCAGTAACGGGTTTTTGTTGTCGGAGTATTGTTTCCTGCCATTAAACGGAAGCTCTTTTCTCTGAATAGTGTTAGTCTTCTAAAGGTTCTTAATTTCATCTTCGATACGGCCTTCTTCTGAAGCGCACGTGCGGGAGTTTCATGAATATTGTTCTATCATTTCTTTGTGATACCTGTTGGTTAGAGGACGCAAGCAGAAGTGGCTTCAATAACGTGCTGTGTCATGCTGCTGTCGGCTTTAAGATATTCTTTTGAAGAAGTTTCAATAATTGGGTGTGCGAAGATCGGGTAAACAATACTGACCGACGATGAAAATGCTGCGGACTCAAAAATAACTTATTCTTATGGATTTTCACTGGCTCAATGAAAAAAAATCACCATAAAATGGATGATTAGCTCTTCCTTTCTAGATACAACATTATATCATTTTTCCCGATCTAGAGTTTAGTTTGGGGTAATTTGGTTTTTGGAGTCGTCAGACCTGTTCAATGAAAAAAAAAAGCACGTTGTTCACCTGCTGTTTGCTGTGACAGTGAGTTTCGTATTATTTGTGCTGTAATTAGCACAGAATTTCTGGTTTTCAAGTGCTCTAGACGCGTAAAATGTGTTAAATTAAAATGTCCCGAAAATGTGTTAATTCAGTGAATATTTTTGTTACATTTGCGGTGAAATAACATTTTCGTCACAGAAATACAATCTGATGCCTCTTTTGCAGGCTGCGTATCAGAATTACTTTGATAAGGGGACCGGGATAAGTCACAAGCCCTGCATGTATGTTGAAACTCATGTTCATCTATTGTACAGGTACAGCTGAAAGTAAAGAAAAATCTATGGCTTTTGCTGCGCCTAAGATTTGGCAGAAGCCTACAAACTATACACACAACTGCTATTCTTCATTGACTCCGCCTATAAAGGCAGGGCTGTCAACGGGGGATAGAGGAACCGTTCAGTAGCCTTATCTTCCACATTCTACTCCGTATTCATAGAGCCTACCAGTTCCTACTCCATCCTAAAATTATGAGTTTGGAGTAGGAAATGAAGACAGTGAGGAAGAAGAAGAACCAAACGAGCTTTCCAGATCCCATTACTCTGGATTTGACGAAACAGATGGTAAAACGTTGTCAAAAGAAATTGATTGATCTCATTCCAGACCTTCATTTGTCGAATGAAAAAGCAGAACTTCTAGGGCCAAGACTACACCAATGGAAGCTTCTCCAACATGATGCAAGGGTCTCACTGTACAGACATAATCATAGGGGTATAATTCCTTTTCTTTTTATTTATTTATTTTTTGGAGAAGAAAAACAATATTGTTGACGAAATATTTGAGTCTGAGATATGATCCAACTGACCGGTGGCTATTCATAGGCTATGCGAGCCTTGGTTTCAAATCTGTACTACTTCACAGCGGCAACCGTCTTCCTTCTAATCCTGTTGGTCACACAGTACACATGACGGAGACTTATGTCAACATGATAATCCTCATCGACTCTTTCAAGTATGATGAGAAGAAGAGGAAAATCTGTGACAATCTAAAAGTCAACGCTGTGCTCTTAGGAAAGCAACAAACGTTTGTTTTTTATTTATGTGCTGCATGAGGGACAAGAAACCACATTATATTCAACCAGATTGGCCTGCAAGAAATCTTTAGTGAGAAAGATGCCGTTGCTGGGCCTCTTCTTCCACCTCTTAATATAAAGCTCGGTTTGATGAAAAAGTTGCAAAAATACTGAGAAGTACCTAATAAACAATTTCCCACATTAAGAAATGCTAAAGAAAACGATCTCATAAAGCCACCACAATATCCTCTTCCGACGTAGCCAACCGCCAAATAGTATTCCACAAATTTTTGAACTCTTAAGATGTAACTGTCATTATGAAATTGTCAAATGAACTTCCAATGTTGTTGCGACATTTAGTGTAAATGTATCGTTTTCTAGTGCTACGTTTAAATAAAACATTTCCATCTATTTTATATCACAGAAACTAAAGCTAATAAGATTTTTTCTTTGTCATGTTCGTTTTTCTCAAACAAAAATTGATCCGATTTGACTCATCAATTGGAAGCAACTTAAAAAAAAAATTCGTTGGGCAGTGTAATGATTCTCATTAAAACGTCTGCTACAGATAGTAATGTTTTTAATTTGATGCAGTCAGTCTTGTGGAGAGCTAAACCCACTGAGAATATATTCCTACAGCCTTGGGGAAATTATTATAGGTAAAACTACTAACATTAGTCTTTTAATTTCTGTTTTCACATATTGCCACAGCACAATTCGGCATTATTAATGTCAGAACGAACAAACTGCATAGAGCTGAAAAACAAAGAGCAACAACACAAAACTTAACACGCTCCACACACGTAACAGCGTGCGTCCTAAGCGGAGCTTCTCGACAATGGCACAAAAATCTCTGTTCAGCGCACTCACATTGTCGCTCCCCCCCCCCCCTCCCCCCACCACCCTACCCCGTTATTGACTACACGAAAACGCGCACAAATCCGGAAATATACTCGAGACGGCATAAAGGTACCTTCACACCGAAAACCAGCTCCAACCAACAAACAAAAACATACAACTGTTGTAAGTTTGGCAAACTTGCAACTGTTGTGAGTTTGGCAAACTTACAATTGTTGAAAGATGTTGACAACAGTTTCAAACTCTTGTAAACACACGTTCGGCGTTTTTATTAAAAGCAATGGAAATGGATTCTGACCGTGGAAATTTGTCATTTGTTATGGTGGGAGATGATGCTTTTGCTCTTTCAGAGTATATGAGAAACCGTACACAGGATGGCAAGAGAAAGGCAGCCAGGAAAGAATGTTTAATTAGCGAATATCTCGCGCTAAAAGAATTGTGGTGAATTTTTTTTTTAATATTGTAAGCAGTTTTTCGCAGTCTTAGAACAACTATGCACTTAATTCCTGAAAAAGCAACATTAATGGCTTTTGCAATTGTGTCTTTGCACAGATTTCTTAGAAGAAATAAAGAAAGTGCCACAGTTTACTCACCACCTGGCAGTTTTAATGTGGAAGATCGAGAAACAGGCAGGGTTTCAGATGGCAGTCGGGGGACGTCTCAGCAAAATACACGTCTTCAGGCGGCAATTCAGGAAGAACTGAAAAGAATATAAGGGATGAATTTGCAGTCTACTTGGTATCGGGTGTTGGTAACGTGAAATGGTAAGGGGAATATGAATAAATAAATATCGAGTGAAAAGACGTATGTAATTAAAAACTTCCGAACGAAAACGTTATAGCTTTAGTTATTAACAATGTAAGTTATTAATTTGCGAACTACTTTGTATCAGATTTTGACAAAATGATATGACAAGAGAAATAAATAAATTTCCAGTGAAGATACAGCTGTGATTACAAAAATTCCGACCAAAAGTCTCACGCTTTAGTTACGCTAGTGAATGACATTTTACTTACGACTGTAAATATTTTTCTCCCTGGCTTGATCACGCCTTCCAAATACTTCATATGCTCGAAAAATATCCATTTCGGAACGTGGGTCTCAGTCGTCCCCAGACCCACTTTAGGTATTGACCGTTTCACAATGCTCATGATTGTACTGTGTTTTCATATTTGTCCATTTCCTTTCACATTCCACAAGCGGTACTCCAATTTTATCCGAAACTTCTTTCAACAAATCTTCCCTTTTATATCGATCTTATACGCAGAATCAGAAGGATCGTACAGAGGTTTCCTCATTTCAGTTTCTAACAAAAACTGAATTATTGGCTCTGTTGACGGCTCGTGAGTTGCCATTGTCGAAAGAAACACAGCAGACGAAGAAAGAAACACAGCAGACGACACAGCAAATGAAAATGCGCAAGTCACAGAACTCTGTCGTGTTTTTGCTGACTCACCATAAACTAAAAACTCGAGACAAACCTAGTTGTTCAGACTCGCGACTCCAAACAACTGTTGACAACAGTTGAAAACTTAGTCAAACTTCGAGATGCAGAAACTTGTCAACCGAATTTGTTGGAGTTGGTTTTGAGTGTGAAGGTACCTTAAGAAAATCCCTAACAGCTCACAGCACTGTTGCCAGCTTTCACCTGTGGAGAGCTAACGGCGGCAGGTGTAACAGTAGCTGTCTACAGAGCTTTTACAACGCTGCGGTGTAGCTACAGAGACGTTTATCAAATCACGTAACTACGGGCATTGTCGACACAACAACGCCAACGAATTTCGGTCTGAGAAAACAATTGGCCCAGGTAGATACGCTAGCGTGACAAAAGTCATGGGATACCTCCTAATATCATGTCACACCCCCTTTTGCCCAGCGTAGTTCAGCAACTCGACAACTCGACATGGATGGACTCACCAAGTCTTTGAAAGTCCCCTGTAGAAATGTTTGAGTTATACTGCCTATACAGCCGTTCATAACTGCTAAAGCGTTGCAAGTGCTAGATGTTGTGCACGAACTGACATTTCCATTATGTCCCATAAATGTTCGACGGGATACATGTCATGCAATCTGGGTGGCCAAACCGTTGATGTGACTTGTCCAGAATGTTCTTCAAACCAGTTGTGAGCAATTCTGCTCCAGTGACATGATATCATTGTTTCGGAACATGAAGCCCATCACTGGATGCAAATGGTCTCCAAATAGACGAACATAACCAGGACCCAGCCCATTCCATGCATCCCACGCCATTATGGAGCAAAGACCAGCTTGCACAGTGCCTTGTTGTCAACTTGGGTCCACAGCTTCGTAGGCAATGTGCCACACTCATCCCTACCTTAAGCCTCTTACCTATTGAAATCGGGACTCATCTGACCGGCCACGGTTTCCAGTAATCTAGGGTCCAACCCATCTGGTCACGAGTCCAGGAGAGGCACTGCAGGTATGTCATTCTTTTAGCAATGCCACTCGCGTCGGTCGTCTGCTGCCACAGCATGTTAACGCTAGATATCTCTGCGCGTCCCATACTAATTTTTGTGGTTATTTTTCGTAGTGTTGCTTGTCTGTTAGCACTGGCTACTCTATGCAAACGCCGCTGCTCTCCGTCGTTAAGTCAAAGTCGTCAGCCACTGAGTTGCCCCTGATGAGAGGTAAAGCCTGAAATTTGATATTGTCGCCACCCTCTTGACACGGTGGATCTTGGAACGCTGAATCCTGTAACGATTTCAGAAATGGAATGCCCCATGCGTCTAGCTCTAACTACCACTCCGCATTCAAAATCTATTAATTCCCATCGTCCGGTCATAACCATGTCGGATACCTTCTCACCTGAATCATCTGAGTGCAAATGACAGTTCCGCCTAAGCACTGCTTCTTTATACACTACTGACCATTAAAATTGCTACACCACGAAGTTGACGTGCTACACCCGCGAAATTTAACCGACAGGAAGGAGATGCTGCGATATGCAGATGATTAGCTTTTCAGAGCATTCACACAACACATACAACGTGCTGACATGAGGAAAGTTTTCAACAGATTTCTCATACACAAACATCAGTTGACCGGCGTTGCCTGGTGAAACGTTGTTGTGATGCCTCGTGTAAGGAGGAGAAATGCGTACCATTACGTTTCCGACTTTGATAAATGTCGGATTGTAGCCTATCGCGATTGCGGTTTATCGTATCGCGACATTGCTGCTCGCGTCGGTCGAGATCCAATGACTGTTAGCAGAATATGGAATCGGTGGGTTCAGGAGGGTAATACGGAACGCCTCGTATCACTAGCAGTCGAGATGACAGGCATCTTATCCGCATGGCTGTAACGGATCGTGAAGCCACGTCTCGATCTCTGCGTCAACAGATAGGGACGTTTGCAAGACAACAACCACCTGCATGAACGTTTGCAGCAGCATGGACTATCAGCTCGGAGACCATGGCTGCGGTTACCCTTGACGCTGCATCACAGACAGGAGCGCCTGTGATGGTGTACTAAACGACGAACCTGGGTGCACGAATGGCAAAACGTCATTTTTCTGAATGAATCCAGGTTATGTTTACAGCATCATTATGGTCGCACCCGTATTTGGCGACATCGCGGTGAACGCACATTGGAAGCGTGTATTCGTCATCGCCATACTGGAGTATCACCCGGAGTGATGGTATGGGGTACCATTGGTTACACGTCTCGGCCACCTCTTGTTCGCATTGACGGCACTTTGAACAGTGGACGTTGCATTTCACATGTGTTACGACCCATGGCTCTACCCTTCATTCGATCCCTGCGAAACCCTACATTTCAGCAAGATAATGCACGACCTCATGTTGCAGATCCTGTACGGGCCTTTCTGGATACAGAAAATGTTCGACTGCTGCTCTGGCCAGCACATTCTCCAGATCTCTCACCAATTGAAAACGTCGGGCCAATGGTGACCGAGCAACTGGCTCGTCACAATACGCCAGTCACTACTCTTGATGAACTGTGGTATCGTGTGGAAACTGAATGGGCAGCTGTATCTGTACACGCCATCCAAGCTCTGTTTGACACAATGCCCAGGCGTATCATAGCCGTTATTACGGCCAGAGGTGGTTGTTCTGGGTAGTGATTTCTCAGGATCTATGCTCCCAAATTGCGTGTTAATGTAATCACATGTCTGTTCTAGTATAATATATTTGTCCAATGAATACCCGTTTATCATCTGCATTTCGTGTTGGTGTAGCAATTTTAATGGCCAGTAGTGTAACTTGTGTACGCATACCACATGCGTGCATATCGCTATCCCACGAGTTTTGTATCCTCAGTATAAGGTACGCTTACCGCACACATGAAGAAGTCTTCAGCAGCTGAGCGTCGCAGCTTACCTCATAAATGTCTTAAAATCCTCTGGCACATTCCACTGTTTCATAGGGAAATTAATTCTACAATCGAGGATTCCCGTGTCTGGCATCCTGGCAACAAGACTATCGAGGTGTAGTCCCCCCTCCCCTTCCTCCCCTTCCCATCCCACGCTTGTCACACGGGCTGGCAAGTAGCTGGTGTTATGTTTAGTGCAATGGAACGGCCGGTGCGCTTGTCGGCTACCTGACGATGTTAACGTGGGGCAGCTCCTGCCGTCGCAGCTGCCCTTCCGTGAAACGGGCATTACACATTCATCGGGGGGAAGGCAGCTTGCTCACTGTGTACGCAGGCGAGTGGTCGAGGGCTGCGGGTAGCACGCGGGGCGGAGGGGGGGGGGGGGGGGGGGAGGACGATATGCAGGATGGACGCAGGAGCGGCGGCGTCCGTGCCACGTTGCTTTCTCCGAAGGCTCCCTAATTTGGCATTAATGCCGTGGTCATTGTGGCCCGAGTAATTTAATGCTACAGCGCGGAGCCCGCCGGACGTCTAGTGTCCAATTAAAATTAATGCCATCTTCCGCGCACGACGGCGACCGTATTTTATTCATGTGAACTAGCCGGTGTGTGCGGCAGCGCGAACTGGCCAGACGTGCCCCCTTGCACACGGTGCTCCTAGGGTCGCGATTTTTCCACAACGAGGGGGATTTTTCTCAGATTTTCACGGAAATGCGATGGTTGCGTTGTTAATTAATTAATGCATCTGACATTTGCTTCTCTTTCCGTAGCCGAGACACACTTTTCTGTCCGGGGCGCTGTTGATAATTAAGCAACTTCCCACCGAAATTAGGGATTGTTACAGACGAGGGTAGGAACAATGGTAGGCTGGAGGGCCGTCATACATAACATTATTATTTTCTTTTACGACTCTTTTAAGTAGTAACATTGAGGACCTGAGGTAACCTCAGTGTATAAAGAGCTGTTTCATATAACTATACATACGCATGAAGAATCCAAATTGGAGTTGGAACACTTGTGTAGAGAGATATTACTGTGGAGCCTGGGTCCCTTGCTGGGGTAAGTGGCTTTTCACAGGTAGCATTTTTTTTTCTGTATAGCAGTGTAGCACAGAGTGCTGTAATCTACGACTATGATTTAGTT
This sequence comes from Schistocerca piceifrons, assembly GCF_021461385.2. Lineage (NCBI taxonomy): Eukaryota > Metazoa > Arthropoda > Insecta > Orthoptera > Acrididae > Schistocerca > Schistocerca piceifrons. The sequence continues at coordinate 590,336,760 of NC_060141.1, forward strand.
TTGATGTATGTTGAAAATCTGAAGAAAACTATATAATCTCCCTCCTCCTTCCTTCTTCCACATATTGTCCACATTAAACAATGCGCAGTCCAAGTAATTAACACGCAAAGTCTTATATGAAGATTTGAGAGGAGCGAAGATTACAATAAACTTTCAAGTTTACTTAGCTTGTTATGTTGAGATGGCTCCAGTTGTTCTTGTCTTGGGATCTGATACTTGAAGCTGAAAATCTAACATCGGGCCCTCACGGTTGGTTTGAACTAAGGAAATTGGAAGATAGTTGTTGCAGAATTTTTTACATAAATATATCTTCCACTGATTTTCTCACATTTCAGTGTATCATATAGTATTCTGATTTTTCAGATTAACAAAGCCGAAACTGCATTGTTCGTACCTTAATACATCTGATCACATCAAAGGCAATCTTAGGACTCTCACATTATGCGGAAATAGCAATATTCCAAATGGTTTACAATTTTTCTTAACAAACGAATTCCTACTAGTTTTCGTTACATTATTAGTTTCTATTATTATTTCATAAATGAATCGAGAAATAATTCGTAATTTTAAATGTTTCTTAAAAAAATAATTTTAACTGTACGTTATCGATTATAACATCGAAACTAAAATGTTTTATAAAGTAATTGCTTTTCATAAATTTTAGCTTGAAATATAACATACTGTGTATAAAATTATATGGAAGTTTTCGGGAAAGCAACTGAGACAATACTAACCTGTCCAAGAGTCGAAAAATAATACTGGTATCGACAACTACTGTTGAGGCAAAATAATGCTAGAGGAGGATGTGCCTTTACAACTGCGACCAGTCTCTTCGTTATGATAATTATCTTTCCCTTACCAGTTTCAGGCTGGCTTGCCCAATTTCAGCCGGAGAATAGGCTAGGCTGGAGTTCCAAAGTTTGGTTGTGAGTTGGCAAAACCAACGAATGTGCAAGCAAAAATCTACAAGAAGTGTCTTCGTCTCAGTATAAATTTCAATGCATCTATCTCCGTACAAGTGTCACTCCGCACAACTCACAAAAACTCTTCCAAATGCTACAGTAAGTTATTAGGCGATTCGCACCTACTTAGCAGTGTCAGTTGCCAATTCCCACCCCCCCCCCTCCTCCTCATTGAACCCCTTACCCTACCCCCACGAAGACTTGTATTAAATTTCAGAATGGCAGGAGGGAAGAACGAGTGTCGCCACGCCTTTGTATAACAATGAATTTCTATAGTTTTAGCGTCATCATAAGAAGGTGAAATTAACACTGGAGAAAGAAGTGCGTTTTTTGACTAGCTCCGAAACTTAGGCTATCGAGAATCTTTAAGGCTTTCCACGTTGAACAACTCTTTACTCTTAACGTCTACCACTGCCGGTTCTTGAGAGTCTGTGTGACTCTCATGCTGATTAAACAATCCCGTGGTGAATTCTGTAGCTCTCCTTTTAATCCTTTCTGTATCTTCCTCTAATCCAATATGGCAGCCGTCTTGCACCGACGAACGGTTAAGAATTTAGAAGCGATCCCCTTCGCATGGGAATTAATTTATTCTTACGGTTCTTCCAAGGATCTTTAAACAGGTATTTACTGTTTCTTAACGCTACATAGTGTAATGGTATTGATCGGTGATTCACTTTCGTTATGTTCCGTACGTGACGATACATACAAACAATCTGAGTACTCGATGCATAAATACTCGAAATACCGACACACGTAGACAGCCCGGTCACTACATACACAGACATTTTTCCGAAATCACAAAAATATTTGCTTCTTATGCTTAACTTAACAGATCGTGAAGTCTGATTCATATTCTGTTAAAAATGTGAAGACAGAAAATATGACTAATTTATAGCAACTGTATTTTGATAAATTTTGGAGAGATATTTGATATTATTTTACTGTCGTTATTACTACTGTAATTTTTTGAATGCCAACCTGGAAAACGTTTTGCAACATTAACTATTAATCATTTATATATTTCTGTGAGTGTAAAAGATTTTAAAGTAATTGTCTGTGTTATACTAGAAACTAGATTTGTGTCTTGAGTGTGCATTTGATCTCCGGGCGGGGACTACTGAAGAGGACGTCGTTATCAGGAGAAAGAAAACTGTCGTTCTACGGATCGGATCATGGAATGTCAGATCCCTAAATCGGGCAGGTAGGTTAGAAAATTTCGAAAGGGAGATGGATAGGCTATAATTAGATATAGTGGGAATTAGTGAAGTTCGGTGGCAGGAGGAACAAGACTTTTGGTCAGGTGAATGCAGGGTTATAAATACAAAATCAAATAGGGGTAATGCAGGAGTAGGTTTAATAATGTATAAAAAAATTGGAGTGCGGGTAAGCTACTACAAACAGCATAGTGAACGCATTATTGTGGCCAAGATAGACACGAAGCCCATGCCTACTACAGTAGTACAAGTTTATATGCCAACTAGCTCTGCAGATGATGAAGAAATTGATGAAATGTATGATGATATAAAAGAAATTATTCAGGTAGTGAAGGGAGACGAAAATTTAATAGTCATGGGTGACTGCAATTCGAGAATAGGAAAAGGGAGACAAGGAAACATAGTAGGTGAATATGGATTGGGGGTAAGAAATGAAAGAGGAAGCCGTCTGGTAGAATTTTGCACAGAGCATAACTTAATCATAGCTAACACTTGGTTCAAGAATCATGGAAGAAGGTTATATACATGGAAGAAGCCTGGAGATACTAGAAGGTATCAGATAGGTTATATAATGGTAAGACAGAGATTTAGGAACCAGGTTTTAAATTGTAAGACATTTCCAGGGGCAGATGTGGACTCTGACCACAATCTATTGGTTATTAACAGTAGATTAAAACTGAAAAAAACTGCAAAAAGGTGGGAAAATGAGGTGATGGGACCTGGTAAACTCACTAAACCAGAGGTTGTACAGAGTTTCCGGGAGAGGATAAGGGAACAATTAACAGAAATGGGGGAAAGAAATACAGTAGAAGAAGAATGGGTACCTCTGAGGGATGAAGTAGTGAAGGCAGCAGAGGATAAAGTAGGTAAAAAGACGAGGGCTAGTAGAAATCCTTGGGTAACAGAAGAAGTATTGAATTTAATTGATGAAAGGAGAAAATATAAAAATGCAGTAAACGAAGCAGTCAAAAGGAAATACAAACGTCTCAGAAATGAGATCGACAGGAAGTGCAAAATGGCTGAGCAGGGATGGCTAGAGGACAAATGTAAGGATGTAGAGGCTTATCTCACTAGGGGTGAGATAGATGCTGCGTACAGGAAAATTAAAGAGACCTTTGGAGAAAAGAGAGCCACTTGTATGAATATCAAGAGCTCAGATGGAAACACAATTCTAAGCAAAGGGAAAGCAGAAAGGTGGAAGGAGTATATAGAGGGTCTATACAAGGGCGATGTACTTGAGACAATATTATGGAAATGGAAGAGGATGTAGATGAAGATGAAATGGGAGATACCATACCGCATATAGAGTTTGACGGAGCACTGCTAGACCTGAGTCGAAACAAGGCCCCGGGAGTAGACAACATTCCATTAGATCTACTGACGGCCTTGGGAGAGGCAGTCCTGACAAAACTCTACCATCTGGTGAGCAAGATGTATGAGACAGGCGAAATACCCTCAGACTTCAAGAAGATTATAATAATTCCAATCCCAAGGAAAGCAGGTGTTGACAGATGCGAAAATTACCGAACTATCAGTTTAATAAGTCACAGCTGCAAAACACTAACGCGAATTCTTTACAGAAGAATGGAAAAACTGGTAGAACCCGACCTCGGGAAAGATCTGTTTGGATTCCGTAGAAATGTTGGAACACGTGAGGCAATCTAACATCAGCCCCTCACGGTTGATTTGAACTAAGTAAACTGGAAGATAGTTGTTGCAGAATTTTTTGCATAAATATATTTTACACAGATTTTCTCACATTTCAGTGTATCATACAGTATTTTGATTTTTCAGATTAACAAAGCCGAAACTGCATTGTTCGCACCTATTATAGAGGAAAGGCAAACCTACGTTTCTAGCATTTGTAGACTTAGAGAAAGCTTTTGACAATGTTGACTGGAATACTCTCTTTCAAATTCTAAAGGTGACAGGGGTAAAATACAGGGCGCGAAAGGCTATTCACAATTTGTACAGAAACCAGATGGCAGTTATAAGAATCGAGGGGCATGAAAGGGAAGCAGTGGTTGGCAAGGGAGTGAGACAGAGTTGTAGCCTATCCCCGATGTTATTCAATCTGTATATTGAGCAAGCAGTAAAGGAAACAAAAGAAAAATACGGAGTAGGTATTAAAATACTTGGAGGAGAAATAAAAACTTTGAGGTTCGCCGATGACATTGTAATTGTGTCAGAGACAGCAAAGGACCTGGAAGAGCATTTTAACGGAATGGAGAATGTCTTGAAAGAAAGATATAAGATGAATATCAACAAAAGCAAAACGAGGATAATGGAATGTAGTCGTATTAAGTCGGGTGATGCTGAGGGAATTAGATTAGGTAATGAGACACTTAAAGTAGTAAAGGAGTTTTGCTATTTGGGGAGCAAAATAACTGATGATGGTCGAAGTAGAGAGGATATAAAATGTAGACTTGTAATGGCAAGGAAAGCGTTTCTGAAGAAGAGAAATTTGTTAACATCGAGTATAGATTTAAGTGTGAGGAAGTCGTTTCTGAAAGTATTTGTATGGTGTGTCGCCATGTATGGAAGTGAAACATGGACGACAACTAGTTTGGACAAGAAGAGAATAGAAGCTTTCGAAATGTGGTGCTACAGAAGAATGCTGATGATTAGATGGGTAAATCATATAACAAATGAGGAGGTATTGAACAGAATTGGGGAGGAGTTTGTGGCACAACTTGACCAGAAGAAGGGATTGGTTGGTAGGACATGTTCTGAGCCAGCAGGGGATCACAAATTTAGCATTGGACGGCAGCGTCGAGGGTAAAACTCGTAGAGGGAGACCAAGAGATGAATACACTAAGCAGATTCAGATGGATGTGAGTTGCAGTAAGTACTGGGAGATGAAGAAGCTTGCACAGGATGGAGTAGCATGGAGAGCTGCATCAAACCAGTCTCAGGACTGAAGACCACAACAACATTGTATTTGACTTGTAAGTAGTAGTATGTACTTGGTGCGAAGTGATACCTGTTGCGGACATTTGTTTTAAGTACTTGTGCTGTTGTGTCTGAAAATTTTAGACTGAATTGAAGTGTAGTACTGATGTATGCAACAAAAATGTTTAGATGTGTGTGAATTCCTAATGGACCTAACTGCTGAGGGCAACGGTCTCTAGAGTTACTCACTACTTAAATTAAGTTATCCTAAGATCAACACACACACCCATGCCCGAGGGAGTACTCGAACCTCTGGCGTGAGGGGCTGCGCAATCCCGTGACATCGCCTCTAAGCGCGCGGCCACTCCGTGCGGCTATATGAAACACCCGCAACTTTTATTAATAATAACAATATTCAACACAAAAATTAGACCTAGATATCCTGCTGCAACCAGTGCCAATGAGTTGAACACAGCCTACGTAATGGAGTAACTACAAGGGCTTGGACAAGACAGTTAAGTCAAATTCTCTCTAATAATTATTATCTATTTCATATATAAACACAGATGTTTCCTCTTTATTCGTCAGTGGTTTAATACAGGATGTCCCAAAAGTATGACCTGATTTTAAATAGAATTATTTATTAGGAAGAAGGGCTTAACACCAACAAATTGCGTACTAAATTACTCAGAAAAGACAGAAGTTTATAAAAACACATCATAAATGTTCAATATGTCTTCCATTGATTGCACGTACGACATCTAGCCGATAGGCGAATTAATCCCAAACTGAGCGTAAGGTGTGTTCTGTCACTGAAGCTACAGCAGCTCATATTCTGGTTTTTAGTTCATCAGTGTCACGATGTAAGGGAGGATCGTAAACACGTTGTTTAACATATCCCCACAGGAAGAAATGACATGGTGTTAAGTGAGGGGACCTATAAGGCCAAGAGTGTAAATCCTGGTCTCGTGGTCCTGTACGCCCTATCCAACGTTGAGGCACGTTGGCATTGAGGAAACAGCGCACGTTTTTGTGGCAGTGCGGTGGTGCTCCATCTTGCTGATAGATGAAACTGTCAGAGTCAGGCTTTGGGAATGACCAGTTCCGTAGCATTGCAAGATATGATTGCCCTGTTACTGTTTCTTCCTCAAAAAAGTAAGGTCCACAAACCTTGCTTTGCGAAACAGCACAAAAAACATTCACTTTTGCTGAATCACGTTCGTGTTCAGTTGTTTCATGGAAAAACACAGCCCAAACCACATCGTTGTACAAACGAAGTTCGAGGAGATATTTTTAAAATTTTATGAAATTCAGCAGCTTTGAAGGTGGAAAGCATTGGAGTACACACTGACAGAAATGGGAACCGACAGAAAAATGTTAACGTGAAAGGGAAATTGCTAACACCATGAAGCACCAGCCCACTGTTGATTAAATCCAGTAGAGATGTTCATCACACAATGGGTATTTCATGAGGAAATGTTCATTCCTTTCGCAACTGACGTGCATCATCATTATCACCAGCGCGAAGTGTGATCCCAAAGGACAAGAATACGTTGTGCCATGGAAGCAAAACGCCTCCAAACGTTATCTTGAAAGATTTCTTGCCACATGTGAAACATATACAGCATCGGTTCATGAACATTTCTAGCTAGAGGTTGATATAAAAGTTTACATCAGACCATCGCATCCCAGACGTGCTCTATGTGTGCCAAATCAGGCGACTGGGCAGGCCGGGCTGGACTCAGTGCGTTCCCCAAGGCGTTTCGGGTGTGAACTGCAGTGAGATGTGTTGCATTAACATGCTGGTATATACCACTTGGCACCGTGGTCACGGAGGGTATGACAACAGGATACACCGTTCCTGTCGGGCATTCAGCCTCTTTTCAACAATTGCCAAACCATTCCTGTTGTCATATCCAAAAACTCCCCACCCCATGATTCCAGGAGTTGGGAAAGTTTCACCAGGTCGTCTATGGACAAGATAGTGTCGAACTCACCGCCACAACCACAAGCGAAACTCATTGCTGGAGGCTACAGAATGTCACACAACGTCCCACTTAATTCTGATTCCACAACACACAAGTCTCAGTTGTTGTGATACGGTATCACCGATAATCGGCGCATGGCAGCTGAAAATCTCAGCCCATTATCAAGTATTCTGTTCGTGACGGTTCCTGGTGACACTGACCGGACGTCAGCTGTTATCATGCATCTTTCACAGCATGTCGAGTAGTCCTACGCGCTGTATGGACCCGTGCCTAGTCTTGTTGCCACACTGTTGTCCCAAGTCGATCTCGCTATTGCTCGCTCCACAGCTATTATACTGCGATCTTATTCTGATTCCACAACACACAAGTCTCGACTTTTATGGAGTGCGGAGGCTCGCGTTAAGCTACATACGAGCGTCCTCTGCTCGTGCTGTATTGCAGTCACCATCAAAAAGTTCCAGTAACGTTAGAGACCCCAATAACCGTTATGTACTCACACCATCCTTCATCCGTGGCAGTCGTGTTATGCTGTACTAGAAAGAAGCTTGCGTAAGAATGGAGTTTTAACCAATATGTGTTGTGACAGATTCCAGTGAATGGTCTCGATCCCCTGTCGTCAAACGATACCGCATATCTTCGTGTATCTGGTGTGTTTTTTAAGTAAGGTCCGTTTGAACAAAAGTACACAACGAAAGGTTATTTCAAAAAAGTAAATTTATTTTCAGGAAGTACATACTTCACTCTATTTTTGACGTAGTTGCCAAGTTTGTTCAAACACTTATATACCTTTCAACCAATTTTAAAATACCCTCTTCATAAAAACTTGCCACCCGCTCCGATAACCAACAGTTCACTGCCGTTTTCACGCCGTCGCCATCATTGTAACGGTTTCCACTGAGGTGTTGTTTGAGGTGGAGCAACAGATGGTAACCGCTAGGTGCAAGATTAGGACAGTAGGGTGGGTGGTCTAAGACTTCCCAGCCAAAACTGTCCGATAAATCGCGGGCCTGATCTGCAGTGTGAGGTCTTGCATTGTCATGGAGAAGGACAATTCCCTTTGTCAGCATGCCGCATCTTTTGTTTTGAATCGCTCTGTGTAGCTTTCTCAGGGTTTGGTAGTATGCTTCTGCATTGATAGTGGTTCCTCGTTGCATGAAGTCGACCAAAAAACACCATGCCTATCCCACAAAACCGACGCCATGATTTTGCGCTGGGGCAGAGTCTGTGGCAGAGTCTGTTTGGCCTTCACCTTTACAGGCGAGTGTGTGTGTGTGTCTCCATTCCACGCTCTGTTGCTTCGATTCGGGCATGATATGCGAAACCCATGTTTCGTCTCCAGCTATGATCTGACTCAAGAAGCCATCACCTTCTTCGTGATAACGAGCCAAGAACTTCATCCCACACTCAAATCTTTGGTTTTTGTGCTCCTCTGTTAGGAGTTTCGAGACCTAACGGGAGTACAGTTTCCTAAACTTTAGGTGTTCAGAAACAATGTTGTAAAGCACTGATCTAGAAATTCGTTTGAGAGACATGTTATTGTGAAGCGCCTGTTCTCACGAATCCTCACTTCAACTGAAGCCACCAAATCGTCTGTAATCAAAGAAGGGCGACCGGTGCGGACCTCATCATGGACGTTGTCACGGCCATCTTCGAATTCTCGTACCCACTTACGCAATTTGCTTTCACTCTTAACAGTATCACCGTACACTTCGCAAATCTGTCGATCAGTTTCTGCAGCAGACAGGTTTCTTGCTGACAAAAACCGTATCACTGAGCGAACCTCACGCGCAGCGGTCGAGTTTATAGTCTTAAACATTTTGAAAGCACAGAACAGAACCGTACAGGTTAGCTACAGAGCTGAAACAGCACAGTTGTTCCCGAGGCATACTGGTATACGACGCACGTGTTCATTGCGTTATGCACTTCTAGTGTCTATAACAAACCGGACCTTACTTAAAAAACGTGCCTCGTATTTACGCACATTACTATCCATTTATCTAAGTTTGCAATCAGCTGCTAATCTTTGCAACGAGAGCTGATCATACGTTTCTCCATGTTCGGAGGGTGCTGATCATCTGCCTTTCTCTCTGCCTTTTGTGACAAGGTTCCTATTCGAGATTCCCCCTCCCACTGAAGAACGATGTATTAAGTGTACTAGACAACAGTGCGGAACTTTCTGGAAATCAAAGATCACGGCAACAAACTGTTATGGGACTCATGAATGAAGACAGACACTTGGATTTCACACGATCAGTGATTAGAGAAATTACGGTGTTTCTTAAAATAGGCGATGTTTGATCTCCAGAATGTCATCGTGCATGAACACCAACGTCCCGCCGAACACAATTTGGGAAAACCCTGGTGTGAAAGATAGGCAACGTTCTTAATTTCGGAATCCATTACCAATTTTATAGTTACTGTGAAACAACTACGAGTTTGCTGTCACAATATATGTTACACATTTCCTCAGCAATATGAGCCTGTATTTCTGTGTATCGATCTTGCGACACATCTTAAAGACTGGAACTACTTGCGCCTTTTACTTGACATGTGATACGGTCCTTTATTCCAATGACTCATGATTAAATTGCTGGAAGAGAGACTTAATCCTCAGTACATTCAATATAGATACTAACAGGCACACCTTACATTAATTATCAAAGTAAAATTATTTAATTACAAAATTATAGACATCAAAGTGTCAATAGAACTGCACGCTTTTGTAACATTTTCACGTGGGTGCTTGGCAGAAGACTATTCAACTATAGTGGGACATAAGTCATAGACACACATTTAATGAAATACACGACCAACAGATGCTGTGCCAATGTGAAAAGAAAATAAATAAAAAAATAGAAAATAAAAATTTCATGCACACTCTCTAAATCAATTTTAAGAAGTAGTGGCTCAGTGGCAAAATCAAGATCCAGCATCAGTACTTTTCAATACATTATCCGAGGCACTGTCAGCCTTGGACACAATAAGCAGCATTCAAGACAACAAAATAAGTGAAATCATCTGTTTTTGAAGGGTGCAGTTGCTTGAAAGGACAGGAAAAGATAGAAGCGTATATGGGAATTCTTCAGCAGAAGGAGCCACCAGAAACAAATGGTTCAAATGGCTCTGAGCACTATGGGACTCAACTGCTGTGGTTATCAGTCCCCTAGAACTTAGAACTACTTAAACCTAACTAACCTAAGGACATCACACACATCCGTGCCCGAGGCAGGATTCGAACCTGCGACCGTAGCAGTCGCACGGTTCCGGACTGCGCGCCTAGAACCGCGAGACCACCGCGGCCGGCGACCAGAAACATTTTCGCTAGAATGATTTCCATTGCAATGCGAAAGTTGATGACAATGATGTACTACATGTTATCCAGTAGTTCTGTCAAGTGGTATCAAGTTGTTGTTCTGTGAGATTGTGATATTTACGTCTCCATTTTTCCAATGAACCAGACATAAAACGAAAAGAGAGAGAACAATATTTATAATTTAAAATCTTTTCGTCTTCAGTTTCACATGAGGAGGACCAGTATCTAATCTAGATAAGAAAACCAAGCAAATGTTAAGCAATCCTCTAGTTCGCTCATTGAAGAAGAAAATGTCTTGTATAAGAATGTTTTTATTTCGATACTTTTCTTGAAACAAAAAATATTTTCCGCGTTAAAAATAGATAAAGAAAAGGAGATTAGGGTTATTGGAGGCAGAGCGCAATCTCGATTTTATGAAGCAGTGGGAAGGGAAATGGGGGTGCTGTTTTCATAGGAGCCGTCCCAGTATTCGTCTCAGTCGATTTGAAGAAACGACGAAAACCATGATTCTGTATGGGCAAACGATGGTTTAAATGCCGCTTCTCCTGAATACAATTGCATTGTTTTAACCACTGGCATCTCACTCGGGCAGAAGTGACACAATGGTTGCATTCTATGAAACATAGTAACATTCTGGGCGTCTGATGTTGAAGACAGGCTTTGTTCTTCATTTCGGGTTTCGGTTCGACAGTAATCCGCTATCAACGTTTTGGTTACTATGAAACAGCTGCGAGGTTGCTATCACAATGAATTTACAAGTTTGTTTGCGTGGATAAGTACACCAATATTTTTTTTGTAAATAAAAATTGCCTTATTCTCGCTTTAGCGTGTTTTATTTGTTCTAAACGAGTTTCACCGTTCAATTTAGGGCATCTACAGTGGAATCTAAACTGAGGCAGTTTGATATGCGATGTTTGTAGATTATGAAACAGTTCATGTCTTGCTTTTCACATAAATAAGTGATTACTTACAATTATTCGAGTTTCTGGCTGACATCCTTCATCAAATTATAGCGGGACCTCCAGCATGTGACCCGATGAGAAGAAACGTTAATACCAGAAAAAAACTCGAATACCTATGAGTAATCACGAACTTACGTAAAAAAAACAAGGGTGAACTATTTTATAATCTATAAATATCGCATATCAAAACAAAACTGTATCATTCTAGATTCCACTGGAGATGCCTTAAAGTAAAACGCAAATAAAATACATTTCAGCCAAAAAAGGCGGTTTTTATTTGTAAAACGAACAATGAATTTAGTTCACTTAGTGTTTATAAACGAGTCCGTGTATACATCTAGCACACACTACATAAGCAATTAATATTTTTACATGTCAACAGAATGAGAAAATGGTGGCCTTATTTTGATTCTTTTCATTACAGTCATTAGGTGTCATCACCAATATCATTTTCATCACCTAACTGACATCCACTGCCGGGTATAGGACAACTCTAGAATTTTCTCTCCAATATGCTTTTCAACGACACACATCAGCTATATTCATGAATTTATTATAATGTTGTCCATCTGCCCTTCTTTAGGCCAATGCTTCCATCCTTTCTTACCTCTCGGTAACCAGAAAAGAACTTCCCTGCTCCATGTGCTCCATTCGTGTGGCTACATGTCCCGTGAAACTCCACTCTCTTCCATGGAAGTGAAATTCGCCTCTTCTATTGTAATTTGTTTTCCTGTCTTTCCATGGGTTACTGGGCAACCCTTACTTTATGAACGGATTTCACAATAAATGTCAATGTCCCATTGCCGTTTCTGATACATTCAAATCTTCACTTTGAAAATAAGTTTTTCCGAAAGTCCTCCACGACATTTTTACTTTCCTGTTTATTGTTTTCTCTGTCCATATAAAGTTGACTTAAAATGCCATAAAATACAATAAATGCATAACACCGCCAACTAATGCTATGGTTTCATCGTTAATTTATCTATTTTCTTTCGATTTGTTCATTATGTATTGTTTTGGTTTTATCATTATTATTCAGTTTTGGGCCTTATTAGACCACCTTACTAGACCACGCGATGTACAGTCAGGTACATTTCCTGTGTTTTGTTTCAGCTTTTCTTTGCCCCCACATTACTACCGTTCTCTCAGAATGAGCTCTTTTGAAACCTGAAAATTAAATTATTCAGGTCTTTCTGGGTTTCTCTGCCAGCCAAACTGCCGTGACGTGAATTTTCTGCCTAAATATTTTCCTGCCTAGAATATCGTGTTATTCCTAGTATCTTCGGATCTTCTTTTACCGAACCGATCCATTCTGATTTTTCAATTTTTGCTTTACTGCGAGTTTGGTAGAATTCTACAACATCTGCAGTTTATCTGGTTATTTCCGTTATCTTAATACGACCATATACTTTTAACATGTGCTTTTTTACATCTGAATACATGTTAATACTTTTTGAAATTTCTTTATTTGTTTTTAGTCTCTACATTCCTCCTGCGGTATAATATGGACGTGAAATACTCACTTTTGAATTTCTGGAATGTCTGTTTTTTTCTATGATTTCTTTTCAAGCCTACATTTAAGATGAAGTATTGTATTCTGCCATTGAAGTATACCGATACGATGCATTGACCCATATCTCTTCTTCGTTCTCCCCGTTACGGGATCTGAAAACATCCTCTAGGGCATTGAAACAGTTTTCGTCAAATTTGTGAAACGTCTAGCTGATTCCTCTTTCAGTATGAAGAGCTAGCCGATAGGTCTACAGCTTTTGATGCCTTGTCTCTTTCCTTTCGTGTGAAGCATAATAATTACAGCATTGTTCCAGTATTCCGGTTGTTTCTTGATTCCCACACATTCACTAAATAATTTTGCGTGTCCTTTTGAATTACTTTGCTCCAACGGTAAACAAGAAAATCTAAATACCATCACGACGCTTCATTTATTTAACTCTACCTGTAACTCTTTTAACTGTCAACAAAAACGTTCAGTAAATTACTAACCCATTCGTTTCTGTCGGTTAATTTTATAACCCGTTAAAGCGACCCTTCTATTTTTTTATGCATTGAGTAGAAATAATATCTCTCCTACATCTTATAAAATATACTTATTGTTAGTTATTTTCGAATAGCTGAATGTTGTATAGCGTTGCTCTAAAGCTACAAAATAATTCCAAGAATTCTCTAAATCATCTATATAATGTGCTCTTCTCTGATATGTTGCTCTTAATTTTGTAATAAATCAGATAGCAAGCAAGAAATACTGGGTGATTCAAAAAGAATACCACAACTTTAGGAATTTAAAACTCTGCAACGACAAAAGGCAGAGCTAAGCACTATCTGTCGGCGAATTAAGGGAGCTATAAAGTTTTATTTAGTTGTACATTTGTTCGCTTAAGGTGAACGTTTTCTGTGCCATTTCAGCCAATAAAGTTTTTGGTCCCTTTTTCTTCGAAGGTGCTACTGTAACTGGACTACAGTATCTGGAGATGTTAGAGAATTGGCTGTTCCCTCAGCTCGAACAAGAAGCACAACAATTCATATTTCAGCAGGATGGAGCGCCACCACATTGGCACTTATCTGTCCGTAACTACCTGAACGTCAACTACCCGAGGCGATGGATCGGCCGCCAGGCAGCCCGTGACAGAGCACTTCATCACTGGCCTCCAAGAAGCCCTGATCTTACCCCCTGCGATTTTTTCTTATGGGGTTATGTTAAGGATATGGTGTTTCGGCCACCTCTCCCAGCCACTATTGATGATTTGAAACGAGAAATAACAGCAGCTATCCAAACTGTTACGCCTGATATGCTACAGAGAGTGTGGAACGAGTTGGAGTATCGGGTTGATATTGCTCGTGTGTCTGGAGGGGGCCATATTGAACATCTCTGAACTTGTTTTTGAGTGAAAAAAAAACCTTTTTAAATACTCTTTGTAATGATGTATAACAGAAGGTTATATTATGTTTCTTTCATTAAATACACATTTTTAAAGTTGTGGTATTTTTTTTGAATCACCCTGTAAGTAGTCTTAGTTGTCCCATTTTCAACTTCCTCGGCGCGATTTCCATACTTAGCTAGCACAATCCCTGTCGTATCTGACTTCGCGCGACAACTCCATTCTTTACTGCCGTATATTTTCTCAGAGAAGACAGTTGTGTTGCCCGCTGTCAGCCTTCTAGGAAGTTGTCTCAATTACAGGTCTCGTAGAATCTGACGTAATAATATTCATATGCATATGAGTAGCAGCAGAGGGCACTGGTCCCATTAACCTGTCACATCAAATGAAAGTAAAATTCAGGTGTAAACATTAAGCTGGTTAAGAATGCCGAAGGAGTGGTGTCGTAATAAACTCGTCAGATGTTCGGATAATTACTGCGACGGTGACGGGGCGTATGAAGTTCTGTCATAGAGAGGGAGGTGAAATGCAGAGAAAAGACTTCTGTAATTATTACCCTGGGTAGAAATGATTCTAAGAACCGGCGAGGTTCCAGGAATTAAAGCGGTTCCGATGTCAACAGGAGCTAACACCATTCTTGCTATAGTCATTAATTTCAGATTTATCAAACCGTCATATTCATTCACAATGATCGTCTGGAATTCTAGGAAGCACACAAAGACAGGCTGCTACTGTATTTAGTGTAAGAGTCGGTCGCTTACGGGCGGGCCGTATATCATAGCTGAATTGCTGCACCGGATATTTTGGAAACTGAGCGCTGATTATTAGTAAGTGAAGAAAATATTTTCAGTTTGATGGTTTCGGAAGACGTCTATTCTTTGCGTGCAAGATACTCAGCCATAGCATGTACAGTGTGACAATTTCCGAACTATATGAAATAAAATCGTCATAACTTCAGAACGGTTCGCGTTAGGACGTTCAAACTGCGTGGTTGGCCGTGGAGTATAATGGGAATTAGTATGCGCATGTGCACGAGACTTTTTGCTGTCGACCATTTTCACCTGAAAATGTTACGGTACAGCGCATTTGAGGGGCTGATAATCAGCAGTTCAAGAATGAGAACTCTCATCACCCACAACAGGCGAATGTTTGGAGTGCAATGTCCAGTCACTGAATGATCGGTGCGATATTCCTCGATGAGACGGTGACTACCGAACGGTGCGTGAAGTTTTTCAAAGATGGTTCCATCCACGTCGTCTGCAGTGACACTGATCTCGACAAGATGTGGTACATGGAAAACGGAACGCGACCTCGCCGAAGCAGAAGAGTGTTTGATGTCCTGGAGGAGCACTTTGGGGACCGATTTCTGGTTCTGGGGTACCCAGAGGCCACTGGCATGGGCTTCGATTGGCCGCCATATTCTCCGGATCTGAACACATGCGATTCCTTTTGTGGGGCTATTTTAAAGACAAGGTATGCAGCAATAGTACGCAGCTCGTGATCTCGCGGTAGCGTTCTCGCTTCCCGAGCACGGGGTCGCGGGTTCGATTCCTAGCGGGGTCAGGGATTTTTCCTGCCTCGAGACGACTGGGTGTTGTTGTGTCGTTTTCATCATCATCATTCATCCCTATTACGGTCGGAGGAAGGCAATGGCAAACCACCTCCATTAGGACCTTGCCTAGTAAGGCGGCGCGGGTCTCCCTCGTCGCTCCCCTACGCTCTGTAAAGAAGTATGGGACTCATCATCATCATGCAGCAATAACCCCAGAATCGTTTCTAAGCTGAAAGCAGCCATTCATGAGGTCACTGACAACATCGATGTTTCGACACTACAGCGGGTCATGCAGGATTTCGCTATTCGTTTGCGCTACATCATCGCCAATGATGGCACCCATATCGAACAAGTCACAACCCAAATCCGAATATCAAAAAAATGGTTCAAATGGCTCTGAGCACTATGGGACTCAACATCTTAGGTCATAAGTCCCCTAGAACTTAGAACTACTTAAACCTAACTAACCTAAGGACATCACACACATCCATGCCCGAAGCAGGATTCGAACCTGCGACCGTAGCAGTCCCGCGGTTCCGGACTGAAGCGCTTAGAACCGCACGGCCACCGCGGCCGGCTCCGAATATCTGTTGTGACTTCTACGTGTTGAATAAAGTGTGTGCACGCCGTAGTTTGTAACTAATTTACGTTCTTTTCATATAGTTCAAAAATTGTCACCCTGAGAGAAGGAGCACAGGGCTACCATAAATGATCTGTTCGTTTTCAAAGCTTTATATTTTTCGAAGTATTACATTGTAACCTCCCCAGAGAATTTTGAAAGACAATATTAATTAAATGTTAACGAGAATAGAACCTAGTGTAACCTCCCAGCAAATAAAACAAAATTTAATGACAATGAATGAGAACTAGCAATCTGAGCCATGTGTAAGCTCCCCACAAAAATGAAGGTGAATTCAATAAATAATGAATTCTCAGTGACAATGAAAACGCAAATAGACCGAAATGTCGATCTTAGGCCCTGTTCTTACCTCAGTAAAATTTCATCTGCTCTTATTTTTCGCCATAGCTAGGAGGAAATGCATCGCAAAAATTCTTTGAACTTAAGTAAATTTTTTCTTTAAGGAAAATGCATGGGAAATTTTCTTTCAATAAAATGTTTCTTTTGTTAAAATGCTTGGTTTGAAAGCAAAATTATTATTGGGGCGATTCTTGAACAAATTAATTACACTTAAGATGCATTACATTATCAGATGAGCGCATTGCTGCTTCATTACCTTATTTAAAAAATATACCTCGTCCTGAATCTTGACCAGAGTCCCATGTCGACGCCCGCCGACTCCTCACACACAACTGCGACTGTCTCTCGCACGCTACTACATGCTCTCGCGACTCGCTACATGCAACTGAACTCTCTCGCAACTCGACCGCAACTGCACCTGCCGACTCCCTACATGCAACTGAACTCTCGCGCGGTCAAGCGCAGACTAGCAACGATAAATAACTCTCTGGTCAGAGATTCTGTCATGCCTCGCCATCGTTGTACTATATACATACGCGTTTCATAACCCTCCACTGGGGGGGGGCAAAAATTTGGCAGCGATGGTGAGTCATTTGGACTTGCCATGAGCAACAAATTTTTTCCCAATTAATTAACTTTTACAATTTACAGAATATTCAGATGTAGTACATGAATTAAATGTGGTGCACATGCACCGAGTACAAAACATTTCAGACAATGACAATGAGCACAGAACATATGACATAAGTGCACAGTTACTGACGTTCAGCACAAAACATATTAACACCATAAGTGTACATGCACTGAAAAACTCTTTAGCATTTTCATAACAAATAAACGCAATGGTAAAAAATAATGTTGACAAGTGACATAAGTGCACGTGCACTGCAGTTGAGAATATATCAGCAAATCACAAAATGTATTAATAAATGGCAAAAGTGCACACGCACTGTAGTACAGAACATATCAGAAAACCACAAAATATATACGTAATGAGTACAAATGGCATAAAGTGTACACGCACTGAAAAACTCTCTAATATTTTTACGACCAATAAACCTAATGAGTACAAATCATATTGACAAATGACAAAAGTGCACACGCACTGTAGTACTCTCTAGTATTTTTCTACAACAAACAAACAAATCAAGGAGTGTAATAAAGTGCACATGCACTATAGAAGTCTTTAGTAATTTCAGGATAACTGATCTTATTAACAAATGAAAGGAAGTGCACACGCACTGTATATGACTTTTTCATTTTACAAGAATTAGGGAAGGAATAGGAAGGATTGCGTCATGGTTGTAGCACTTAGGTTGCACGCAGCTGCACTGAAAGTCCATATCTTTCCACAGAAATACAACAGCAAGTGAGACAATTTGCAGTTCTTTTCCCAGAAGTATTTATCAGCGTATCCAAGACACTGAAATGTCGTAGTAATATTCCCTGTTCTCATTTTGGCAGTACATCAGGTACACCAAACAGTGGGACCATAATAACGTCTTCATCGCTGACGGTGGTGGACAGCATGTCGTGTCAGCACCACGCTCCTACAAGGCACACCAGCGTAGAATTAGTGGAAAAACCAAATATAGTGCTCCATGATCATGAGGATGGACAGGACAAATGGATATTGCAGTAATTCAGGGTAGTTAGCTCAGAAGGTGAAGGACATTAAGTCACATAGTAGTCTTCATTGAGAATTACAGTAGTAGTTTGCGGCATTCATAGCCCAGTTATTGAACATTTCTGTACCATGTATTTAGTATTACAGAATAATGTTCATAAAATTAACTGATTATAGCAATTATTGGCATCATGGGTAATCGTATTACTATAAACAGTGGCATTCCTTGGCCGGTTACAAAGCATATTTAGTATGACAGAATAATGTTCATAAAATTAACTGATTATAGTGAACCTTGGCACTTACTGGCCAATTATAAACCATCAGAAGTCATCATTGAAAAGGAGCTAATGAATGGCATAGTATTAACATAATTCATTTAGTTACACTAATTATTGGCACTCAGTGGCCAGTTACAAAACATCAAAAGTCATCATTGAAAACAGGAGCTAATGAATGGTATAGTATTAACATAATTCATTTAGTTACACTAATTATTGGCACTCAGTGGCCAGCAAGTATTGAATAGTACAAAACATTGTTCATCATTCAGTATTATTCAGAACTCTCTTAAATGGGTAGCATTATTTGGAACTGGTGATACACACGTTTTTTTTCTTTTTTTGTTAGCAGTGCAGCGCTTTGGGTAATCATAAGGGAAAGCAAGAGGAGAAAAAGAAAAAAATTTGCTTCTATGTTGTTCCTGTAAATGATAAATGTGTAACGTCATTCGTCATGAGTCAGCTGTAGCAAGGTTGTGACACAACTGGGTAAAAAAAATGCAAGTACTAGTATAGGTTTAATAAGTAACAAGTTTAGTAAATATCATGAAAGGCTTCTCCTGGAAAAAATACAAAATGGATTATTGAGCTGAAAAAAGAAACGCATACTATGCTGAAAAGTAGTGAACTTCGAATTAACAGGTAGTGAAATGTGTATAAAAAATGTGTTCCATAGCTGTCCTTTCCAAAACCTTCAGTTATCATACCATACGATATAAAACATACTGTCAAAACAAACTGCAACAAACACTTAAATAACTGCATAGCATAAATACATAAACTTCAACATCATCCTCATCTGTCAAGAAAAAACTTCATTATCCATATTATCATAACTTCATTATTATCATCACCTGTAAAGAAAAACTTCATTATTCATAGTAGCATATTCTTCATCATTATTCTTCATCAGCATTCATTATCATCTGCAAAAAATCACTTCATTACTCATTGCACAACTATTCCTTATCGCTAGCATATTTCATCACTAAAACTAAGATGTGTAGTTGTGTCTGACAGCCTGCATCAATCGCCTTGTATTCTGAAAGAAAAAATTAGTTAAGACTGCTATTCTACGATGTGTATAGTATATTCTTGTTAATGCTTGTTAATTCTGATCCATTTACTCTTCCTCATAAGGTTTTTGTATCTTCTTTCGTCTATTCCGTAGTTGAAATTCCCATTTCTGTTTAATTTATTTCCTTTACGCATCATTTCTTTCTGAAATTGATGAACAAAGATTAATGTCTTGCATTTAAATCATATACCCACTAAATAATGACTGGTTTATGGTGACATAATTAAGCATACAGCATAACATGACAGAAAACGTAATATGTCAAAAGCATAGACAGTGTTCAAAGGCAAAAATGTACAGAGAATGTCACAATGCAGTAGCAAAAAAAGTAAAATGTAAAACAGTCACGATGTTGAGATATCATAGGGCAAAAAATGTCAAAGTCAACTGGTGTGTGTTATACCTTAACTATTTCACAGTGCATACAAACAAAACATGAAAACAATCGTACATACATAAGAAAGACAAAATGTGATGTTCGTTGTGTTCAGCTTGTATGTAGTGTAGTTAATAGAGGCGAGAATTAAAGACTTTAATGGAGAGAGAATTTAATAAAATTAATATGTCACTAGATAAAATTGCATAATTATTCATAACATACGTAGTTTTATCTAGAAAATTGTGCACAGTCTGATATGTAACGACAAGAAGAGCGACCTGCTAACCTTACCTTGCCGGGCACTTGCCAAGAAAAAATACGATAGTCATCAGTAACTAGTCATGTGAATATAATTGCATAAATGATCATAAAATTAGCAAATGGCATTATAGCATGTTAAATCATAAAGTATCTTCATTCAATAAAAGGTTTGATGTTTGACCAGTGGTAGTTTCCTTTCGATTTTCTGGTTCTCAAAGTTTCGACGTGTACAACATTGGGGTGAGGAATGCTGCGAATACGATATGGTCCTGTATATAGAAGTTCAAATTTATTAGATAAATGGTGTGTACGTACTAATATCTTCTGTCCAATGTGAAAGTCGCGGCGTATACAAACCTGTTTTTGCTGTCTTCTCCGGCGCTCTGCGGCACGTTTGATGTTGTTCAGCGCAATGTTAATGATTTCATGGCGTCGTAGTCGACGAGATGTAGGAAAGTTTACTAATTCTTTAATTTTTTTGGTGGTTCAACGTTTTTCAATATAACAGACGGAGATATGATAGTGGATTCATTTGGAATGGAGTTGATTTCATCTTGGAATGAGAATATGTGTGTGTCCCAATCAATATGTCTTTTGTGGCAGTATATTCTACACAGTTTACCAATTTCTTTCATTAATCGTTCACAAGGGTTCGAAGAAGCATGGTACTTGGATATATAGATCGGAGAAATGTTTCTAGCTCGTAACATGCATGTCCATGTAGCAGAACGAAATTGCGATCCATTGTCAGAAATTACTTTCAACACATGCCCTACATGAAATAGAAAATGTTTTACAAATGCTCTCGAAACGGTTTTAGCAGTAGCTTTGCGTAACGGAGTGAAAGTAACAAATTTTGAAGTGAGTTCAACAGCGACAAAGATGTAGCAAAAACCTCTGTTAGTTCTCGGAATTGGACCAAAAATGTCTACTGCGGCCATATGTCTTAATTTAACAGGTACAATGGGATATAATGGAGGAATATGTGAAGTGGTGTCTGACTTAGCTTTCTGGCAAATTTTACATGACGCTAAAACTCGTCGTATACGTTCTTCCATGTTGGTAAAATAACAGTTCTGTCTCAGTATAAGAAAACATTTTCTGGCTCCGTAATGTGCATAACTTGAATGAGTGTACCAGATTAATTTGTTAACCAGTTCGTCAGGAATGCATAATAACCAAATGTTGCTGTCAGGATGAGAGCGCCGAAACAGAATGTCATTGCGTACAGTGTAATGGTTTCTAATCGTAACATTATTCTTATCTTGCCAAAGGTGTTTAATTTCTTTCCACACATTGTCTTTACTTTGCTCTTTTGCTGTGTCCTGTAACGGCGATGAAATAAAATTTTCAAATGCAACTTGCTGAATGTTCATGACACTGAAATTTGCTTTGCAGAAGTTGGTTGCGATGTCATTGCTGATTGTTGCTGAGAGAACGAGAAAGTGAGTCTGCTATAACATTTTGTGTGCCGGGAATGTGAACTATTGTAAAATTAAGTTCCTGTAAATAAAGTTTCCATCTACTTAACCTGTCGTGAGTGAATTTAGCCGAAAGTAAAAATTGTATCGCTCTGTGATCTGTGTAAACGGTGGTATGTCTGCCATAAACAAAGTGCCGAAATCTCGTAAAAGCCCATACAACACATAATGTTTCCAATTCTGTAACGGAATAATTTCGTTCAGCAGGTGACAGAATGCGGCTTGCAAATGCGATGTTTTTAATTACTGTAGAGCCATCTTCTTCAATTTCCTGAAAAATATGTACGCCTAAAGCGGTGTTAGAACTGTCGGTGGCAATGGAAAAATTTCTGGTAAGATCTGGGTGCGATAAAAGTGGAGCATTCAACAAGGCTTCTTTCAGGTTCATGAATTCTGAATGTGCTTGCTTATCCCAGGACCAAATAGTGTTTTTACCTGTTAATGGGCATAATCTAGGTGTGTCTAAAGCAGAGTGATGAATAAATTTACGAAAAAAGTTAATTAAGCCCAAAAAACTGCGTAATTGTTTCTTCGTTGTAGGAACAGTAATGTCACGTAGAGCTTGAAGTTTTTCCGGATCAGGCGCAATGCCTTCTGCTGAAATTACGTGTCCAAGAAATTTTATGGAAGTTTTGCCAAAGTGCGATTTACTGAGATTAACTGTGAGTCCTTGTGCATGAAAAGTTTGCAACAGTTGTTCAAGAATAATATTGTGTTCAGACCAGTTAGATTCTGCGATAAGAATGTCGTCCACGTACGTCGTGATAACGTCTTTCATGCAAACGTGTGTCGGATGGTGTAAAAATTAATAACATTTTCGTGAACAAGATTCTGCGCTTCAAAATTATGGCTTACGTTACTGGAATATACAATCTGTGCTTTATCCGTTTGAATTCTATCGTACGTGTTATTATTTTCAGCAGGATTCTGTGGCATTTCGACTATTTGAACTGTACTATTATTTCTTCCTGACGTATTACGCTATGGATGACACCTATTGTCTGGTTCATTCATGATAATATGTTGTTGCTGATGTTGTTGCTGCTCATAAGATCGACTGTTATTAAATGTACGCTGACAATTGTGCTCATCGTTTTTACCTCTGTCGTAATAGTTATTCCTATACGGTGCATTGCGATAGGAATTGAAATACTGTGTTTTCTGTACGTAGTTGTTCCTTTTCTGCCGTGCGTTACTATTTGTGGGGCCAGGGACTATACGTGTACGCGGCGAAACATTAAAGCTTGGTTGACCTTGTAGACTGCATTGTTGGTTAGGTATGCTAACCGGCTGGTTTTGTTGCTGTTGTTGTGAAAAACCTCTATTGTTACCAAAAATGTGTTTGCTATTGCTGATAATTTTGTACATACTGATGATTACGATTTTATCTGTTATTATAACTACGGCGATAGCTGTCATTACGGGCGTGTCTAAAGAAAACTGTTACTATCGGTATAACTTGTCACATCGGGTTTTCATTAGTCATTTTTCTTAATCCTAGATAGAGTAATAGTTAAAGAGCTGTTCTGATAGATATAAAGAATAGTAGAAGAGAAGGCAGCAGTGCAGAAAACTAAAGATGAAACAGCACTACTACAGCTTGGGGCCCTATGCACGCTACGGCACATATTCATTTAAGCGTAATGAATCCCCTGAGGTCTATTACGCACTGCAAATAATTTTCAGCTTTCGTGTTATAGGCAATGGCGGTAAAAATTCAGAAATAAATTGCTGTGTCCATGCTAATTGTTGTTTCTTCATTACAGGCAATGCTATTGAAAATACAAAAATAAATCGGTGTATCCAGTTCAAATCGTGTATCTGTGCTCTGTCATTATTAAATTCCTTATATTTTTTTACAAATGCAAATTGCTTATAATCAATGTTCTCATCACTGAATTTGAGAACACGTTCAGGTTTGTGTGAAAATCTGTTTGTCTGTGTCTGTTCGGAATCTAAGTCGCGTACTCTCTGTAGATTACCTAAATCATACGCACTGCGTGAGTCTGACAAATGTTCGCAAAGTGGCGTCTGCTGTGATGTATTAAACCCAGAAACATTTTTTATCTCTGTTATCTCTTGCTGTAAACGTGACAATTTTCTATGCAATGTGTTATTAGACGAATCGATCTCATTAATTGTCTGCTGTAGAATTTGAAATTCAGGTGTTTGATCAAATGAAACCGGTGCAGTATCGTCTGATTTATTGTCGTTAGTACTTTCGATAACATCAATACGACTGGCCAGTTCATCACATTTTTCAGTCAGTATTTTTACCTGATCATCGGTTTTAGAATCAGACGCATTAATCTGTTTTTGCAACTTACGTGTAGTTTCGTTCAGTTTTTTAACATCGGCTTTGACGACCATGGAATCCTGTGTTAGTTCTAATTGTTCGAGTCTGTCGGTCACTGTTTGAAAATCTGTTGTGTATGTGTCTGTTTTTAATTTAAGATCGGAAATTTCGTCACGTAATTCTGTGTTCGACTGTTTGATGGAATTAATTTCGTCGGACACTGTAGCAATATTATTGTCTACGTATGTCTTCGCTTTCGCGAACAATTTACGTTTGTCTTCCTGTCTCTGTGCAGTGATTGTTTCTATTACCTGACGTTTTACTTTATTTTGATCCTGAATAAATTTGCGGAAACGAGTATCACTGTTTTGTATGTGGTGATTAAAACGCTCGTCAATCTGAGTGTTTTGTTGGCCGAATTTCGCGTCAATCTTTTCATCCATTGTGCGCGAAAGTTCTGCTGTCATTGCTTTAAACTCGTCGTGTAATTGTGTAGCTTTTTCAGAGCATTTTTTAGCGACTGTACTAATTTCCTCTCTAAGTGTTTCTGTTGTGGCTGTTTGCATTTCCCTTAATTCTTGAGCAACAGATCTAATTCCTTCGCTATTTTTCTTTGAACAAGCCTCAATTTCCTCGTGTAACTGTTCCTTAGTGTCATGACACTGCGCGGCAACGGCTCTAATTTGTTCACTAAGCTGCCTAGAATTGTTGTCTAATTTTTCATTTAACTGTCTGGAATTGTTGTCTAATTTTTCATTTAGCTTGTCTTGTTTTTCGTTCTGTTGTTTGACCTGTTCACTAAGTTGTTTGAGATTTTCGTCATTGTTGTCTAATTTTTCACTCTGTTTGTCTTGTTTTTAATTAAGATTGTCTAATTTTTCATTAAACTGTTTAGTCATTTGTACCAACAATGCCATAACTGGATCCGACCCTAAATCAGCATTCCTATTCTCTGTGCTGTTTGATGGTGTATCTGCAATTGTCACGTTTTGTGTATCCATTTGGATATTCTGTGACTCACAAAAAGGTCTGCTTATCGAATCTCCACTGTGCGTCGCTATTTCGGAATTAAATGTATCCTTTGTACTTTCAGTACACTGTCCATTTTCGTTAGAAAAATTTGTCTGTACGTTATTTGAATTTTCCAAGCCGGGTATGTTAAGCTGGGCAGCGCTCATTACAATAGAGCTCCCCGCGTCATCAATTGTCGTCAAATTAACAGAGGAGACAATTGAGTTCATTTGTTCATCATTAAGATAAAACTCATCATTAGTGGTTGGAACGCATTGATTGTCAGTGAACGCAGGATTGTCGTCATTACACTGCGTGTCACAATTACTATCGGTCACGTTGTTTAAGTCGGTAATTTCGTTCATAATACCTCGTGATACACTATTCACAGTCTTTCGCGGCATTTTTACAATAGTCAAAATTATTCACAAAATAAATAAGCACAATGCAAAAACAACACACAAATACAACAGAGCAACGAATTGGCGATGATCTGAGGAAAGAAAGTCATAAAATTAGTAAAAGCGTTGCGCCAAATGCTAATTATATTAAGTAAATAAGAGCAGATATCTGACTACTTTTCAGAAGATTCTCAACGAAATGCGATCCTGGCAGCGTCGCCAAGTGTAACCTCCCCGGAGAATTTTGAAAGACAATATTAATTAAATGTTAACGAGAATAGAACCTAGTGTAACCTCCCAGCAAATAAAACAAAATTTAATGACAATGAATGAGAACTAGCAATCTGAGCCATGTGTAAGCTCCCCACAAAAATGAAAGTCAATTCAATAAAAAATGAATTCTCAGTGACAATGAAAACGCAAATAGACCGAAATGTCGATCTTAGGCCCTGTTCTTACCTCAGTAAAATTGCATCTGCTCTTATTTTTCGCCATAGCTTGGAGGAAATGCATCGCAAAAATTCTTTGAACTTAAGTAAATTTTTTCTTTAGGGAAAATGCATGGGAAATTTTCTTTCAATGAAATGTTTGTTTTGTTAAAATGCTTGGTTTGAAAACAAAATTATTATTGGGGCGATTCTTGAACAAATTAATTACACTTAAGATGCATTACATTATCAGATGAGCGCATTGCTGCTTCATTACCTTATTTAAAAAATATACCTCGTCCTGAATCTTGACCAGAGTCCCATGTCGACGCCCGCCGACTCCTCACACACAACTGCGACTGTCTCTCGCGCGCTACTACATGCTCTCGCGACTCGCTACGTACAACTGAACTCTCTCGCAACTCGACCGCAACTGCACCTGCCGACTCCCTACATGCAACTGAAATCTCGCGCGGTCAAGCGCAGACTAGCAACGATAAATAACTCTCTGGTCAGAGATTCTGTCATGCCTCGCCATCGCTGTACTAAATACATACGCGTTTCAACATGTACACGTATAACTGATGCACGAATAGAACTGTAAACTCACCATGTTTGCATTTTGGATTCTAAAAATGTTCTATGAGTGCATCTCTGGTCATATGAGACAACGTGGAAACGATGGTCAAGATTCGTACCTTATGTAGCAACATCTTGTCAATGGCCGTCACAGCAGCATTGAAGGGTTATCTGAGCTGGTCCAGTGTTCTTGGCAGTGGGAGTGCATAAACATGGTCCCTTAATGTGCCCTCGAAGGAAAGAGTCGCTAGGACCTGGGTGATGAGGGGAGGGGTATGGAGCGTGGTGGGCAGGGGGGATGGGGAAGGGAACAAAGTGACATCATCTTCACCACTATGTCCAATGCAGTGATGAGGAAGTTCGTCTTTTCGGTAGCGAAGAATATTGATGCTGCAATGGTATAAGTATTATTGAAAGATGAAATTCTCGGGATCAGCAGCCAGTTGTGAGAACAATCACAACTGCAATATATCAAGGTAAGAGGTAGCCTCCACAGTCTTCTCAAAGAAGAAACGGCCCATGAAGCTTCGTCTGTGACTTTACACAGGAAACATTAACCTTCGGCTTAACTCATTCATGAGCCACAATTTTTTTTTTATTTTCTGTTGATGATGATGTTTGGTTTGTGGGGCGCCCGTACAAAGCCCCAATTTTTTCCCACTCTAGTTTTTTAGGCAGTCCAATCTAGCCACTATCACAAACGATGATGATGATATGATGAAGACAACACAAACACCCAGTCCCCGGGCAAAGAAATTCCCCAACCCGGCCGGGAATCGAAACCGGGACCCCGTGATCCAGGGGCAGCAACGCTAGCCACTAGGCCACGAGCTGCGGACTAGGATTTTATGTGACCCACACTCTCACTCTGTGATTATTAACATTTCCAGATAAATGGAAGGCTGTTTCGTCACTGACTATCAGCATGGAGGTGAAAAACCCATCCGCAAGTGTTTCCTGCATTGTGATGCAAAACTGGAGGCGCTGACAATAAAATTACGGTTTTATGTGTTACACAGTACGGTACGGTCTGAAATGTAACCACAGTCGCAAAATCCTTTACGCAGTTTGCTGCGGTATTCCAAGTTTGTGGCATTTGCGGATTGTTGATTATTTTCGACTGCATGCGAAACTTTCCCTCACCCCCTCAACGCATGGCTCTGGTACCCCTGGTCGATCAGTACTTTTCTTCCCTAAACTGTATCAACGCGCTATGCTCTGTTTACATGGCGGTTCCTTTCATAATTCATTCTAAATGTACCCTGCACGGCTGTGATAGATAAACGTCTCGCATATTCCAACATACAAAAACTCTTTTCTTGAATTGTCACCACTGTGTCAAGGTCACTCGCAACATCAACTGGTGGGCATCATGCAAACTCGGTGAGTTTACGGTTCCTTTCATGCATCAGTCATATCTTTGCATCTAACACTATGAAAAATATAGAAGTCCGAAAACGAATGAATCATTTTTAGTAGCTCTGTGTAAATTACAACTGCTACCTCGTTAAATGCTTTTATGTTATTACAGATTACACAATCAGTATTGGGTGTTGTAGCTCTGCCGGCCGGAGTGGCCGAGCGGTTCTAGGTGCTACAGTCTGGAACCGCGCGACCGCTACGATTGCAGGTTCGCATCCTGCCTCGGGCATGGATGTGTGTGATGTCCTTAGGTTAGTTAGGTTTAAGTAGTTCTAAGTTCTAGGGGACTGATGACCTCAGCAGTTAAGTCCCATAGTGCTCAGAGCCATTTGAACCATTTTTGTTGTAGCTCTTGAGTTTCATCGTTGCAAAATGCTTTTGGGTTAACTGTGTCAAATGCTATAAATTTTAGTAACATGTCATCCTTAATAAACTTCAGAGCACTCAAGCATGCTGTCACACTTTACATTCCACGACCACCTAACACTACAAAATCAGCACAATGTAAATATCGCACGAAAATTTGTACCATTTCTATTTGAATGCGTCCATGGTATGCAAATAAAACGGACGAAAATATGTCTCGGAGCGCTCGCTCCGCAATAACTAGAAACCAGTGTTGAGTGCTGAAATAATAGTCAGATGCGCTGTGATCAACCTAGAGAGGGGACGCAGTCGTCTGTTTTCATCTGTGCATGCTCCGATGTGACGCCAACGCTCCCGGCACTGTGAGTGCGATGTCGCTCACAGCACCATGTCAATATTTTTCTTTGAAATTGCATGCAAAGTATTGTGCAAGCATATAGCATGATGAGGGTCTTATGAGGAATGCTCGAAGTAATAGGTCGGTGGGCGAACTGTTAGCAGCTATGAGTAGTAATTTCTTGGCCCAGATTCGATTGCTGCTGCTGATAATATTTTTTCTTCATTTTTCTTTCTTCCTAACAATGTTAAACAACCAGTTATAAAATTTAAATACACGTAAACAGTCCAATTTATACTTGAAAAATTACTATATCAATGTAGTTAGGATTACTTCACTTGTACGTTAACGGCAATAAGCCACCACACTGTAGCACATTGGTGATATTTTGCACGAAGCGCCACTGAAAAACAACCAAAAATCACAGAAAAAATTCGAAATATTAGGGGGCTACTGAAATAAAAATTACTCAACAGTAAAAGAGATGACGTAAGTAAAAGAAGTACCCCATCTGTATGCAGCTGGCCGCTGTGGCCGAGCGGTTCTAGGCGCTTCAGTCCGGAACCGCGTTGCTGCTGCGGTCGCAGGCTCGAATCCTGCCTAGGGCATGGATACGTGTGTGACGTCCTTAGGTTAGTTAGGTTTAACGAGTTCTAAGTCGAGGGGACTGATAACCTCAGATGTTAAATCCCATAGTGCGTTGAGCCATTTGAACCATTTTCTGTATGCAGTAATTGTATTCGAACTTAAATCATGCATAAAGAAACGAGATACGGAGTTCTGTTATCCCGAACTGTAACAAAAAAAAAAAAAAAAAAATGGTTCAAATGGCTCTGAGCACTATGGGACTTAACATCTGAGGTCATCAGTCCGCTAGAATGTAGAACTACTTAAACCTAACTAACCTAAGGACATCACACACATCCATGACCGAGGCAGGATTCGAACCTGCGATCGTAGCAGTCGCGCGGTTCCGGACTGAAGCGCCTGGAACCGCTCGGCTACCGCGGCCGGCGCAACTGTAACAAAGCTCATAATTATAGCGAAGTATGGTGGTATCAATCATGTATTTTTTTAGCTCCGTAGGAAGTGAATACCACTGTTTTTACGAAGCTATTGTGTAATCGAGCCACGGGTACGTGTAAGAGGACTGTGTACGGTAACATTGTCTTCCAAAGCGTCTCATACGTGATCTTTGGATGTAACATGAGGAAATCGAGAAGATTGCTCCCTGTGCTCAGTTAGCTTTTATTTATTAATTTTTTTGAACAGTCCTCTTACAGTGCCCGTTAAAACAATATTTCAATTCTTGCTGCATGTGTACTTCTTCATCTTCAACCATATTCATTTCATATGTCTGTGTCCTTGCTTCCGGAGCCGTTGGATATTACAAGATTGTATTCTGTTTTATTTCTTATTCGTCTCTGATAATCGCGTTCTAAATTTTGTTTCTAAATAAATCCCTGCTTTGAGTCTTCATAACGTTGATGATGTGAGGTCATAGAGTGTGTTTACAACATTGGTTGTGTTTTCCGCTCATAATTTACTAAATATTTACTTCGGCAGTCTGTCGTAGATCATTTTAATCAAAGGCCGAACAACAACATTCTTCTTTTCCGAATTATGTTCTCCGATTTAGGAACCAGGTATTAAATTGTAAGACATTTCCAATGGCACAATCTTTTGGATATGAACTGTAGATTAAAACTGAAGAAACTGCCAAAAGGTGGGAGTTTAAGGTGACGGGACCTGGATAAAGTGAAAAAACTAGGCCTTGTAGAGAGTCAGACAGAGCATTAGGGAACGACTGACAAGAACGGGGGAAAGAAATACAGTAGAAGAATGGGTAGCTTTGAGAGGCAGCAGAGAATCAACTAGATAAAAGACGAGGGCTAATAGAAATCCTTTGGTAATAGAAGATGTGTTGGATTTAATTGATGAAATGAGAAAATATAAAATCTCAGTAAATGAAGCAGGCAAAAAGGAATACAAACGTCCCAAAAATGAGATCGACAGGAAGTGCAAAGTGGCCAAGCAGGGGTGGCTAGAGGACAAATGTAAGGATGTAGAGGCATATATAACTAGGGGTAAGATAAATACTGCCTACAGGAAAATTAAAGAGACCTTTGGAGAAAAGAAAACCACTTGTATGAATATCAAGAGTTCAGATGGAAACCCAGTTCTAAACAAAGAAGGGAAAGCAGAAAGGTGGAAGGAGTATATAGAGGGTCTACACAAGGGCGATGTACTTGAGGACAATATTATGGAAATGGAAGAGGACGTAGATGAAATGGTAGATACGATTCTGCGTGAAGAGTTTGAAAGAGCACTGAAAGACCTAAGTCGAAATAAGGACCGGGAGTAGACAACATTCCATTAGAAATACTGATAGCGTTGGGAGAGCCAGCCCTGGCAAAATTCTACCATCTGGTGAGCAGGATGTATCAGACAAGAGAAATACTCTCAGACTTCAAGAAAAATATAATAATTCCAATCCCAAAGAAAGCAGGTGTTGACAGATGTGAAAATCACAGAAATACCAGTTTAATAAGTCATGGTTGCAAAATACTAACACGAATTCTTTACAGACGAATGGAAAAACTGGTAGAAGCCGACATCGGGGAAGATCAGTTTGGATTTCGTAGAAATGTTGGAACACGTGACGCATTTCTGACCCTACGACTTATCTTAGAAGGAAGATTAAGGAAAGGTAAACCTACGTTTCCAGCATTTGTAGACTTAGAGAAAGTTTTTGACAATGTTAACTGGAATACTCTCTTTCAAATTCTGAAGGTGGCAGGGATCAAATACAGCGGGCTAAAGGATATTTACAATTTGTACAGAAACCAGATGGCAGTTATAAGAGTCGAGGGGCATGAATGGGAAGCAGTGGTTGGGAAGGGAGTGAGACAGGTTTGTAGCCTATCCCCGATGTTATTCAATCTGTATATTGAGCAAGCAGTAAAGGAAACAAAAGAAAAATTCGGAGTTGGAATTAAAATCCATGGAGAAGAAATAAAAACTCTGAGGTTCGCCGATGACATTGTAATTGTGTCAGAGACAGCAAAGGACCTGGAAGAGCAGTTGAACGGAATGGACAATGTCTTGAAAGGAAGGTATAAGATGAACATCAACAAAATCAAGACGAGGATATTGGAATGTAGTCGAATTAAATCAGATGATGCCGAGGGAATTACATTGGGAAATGAGACACTTAAAGTAGTAGATGATTTTTGCCGTTTGGGGAGCAAAATAACTGATGATGGGTGAAGTAGAGAGGATATAAAATGTAGAATAGTGATGGCAAGGAAAGCGTTTCTGAAGAAGAGAAATTTGTTAACATCGAGTATAGATTTGTCAGGAAGTCATTTATGAAAATATTCGTATGGAGTGTAGGCATGTATGGAAATGAGACATGGGCGATAAATAGTTTTGACAAGAAGGGAATAGAAACTTTCGAAATGTTGTGCTACAGAAGAATGCTGAAGATTAGATGGGTAGGTCACATAACTAATGAGGAGGTACTGAATAGAACTGGGGAGAAGAGAAATTTGTGGCACAACTTGGCTAGAAGCAGGGATCGGTTGATAGGACATGTTCTGAGGCATTAAGGGATCACCAACTTAGTACTGGAGGGCAGCGTGGCGGGTAAAAATCGTAGAGGGAGACCAAGCACTAAGCAGATTCAGAAGGATGTAGGTTGCAGTAGGTACTGGGAGATGAAGAAGCTTGCACAGGATAGAGTAACATGGAGAGCTGCATCAAACCTGTCTCTGGACTGAAGGCCACAACAGCAACATTTTATGTACATGTTCACCGATTTCTTTGTTTGGTCGTGGACTATTTTACCCTGTTTCTATTTTCCTTGCGCCGACTATACTTTCAACCAGTCTTTCTTCTATTTTCATGATTTTTTTTGTTTCACCTTTCTGCATCGGTTTTAGTGTTTCGGTACCCGGCAGAACCTTAGGTCTGACTACATTTTAATGTTGTTTAATTGTCTCACGATATTGCTTTCTTCGTGTATGTGTTTCCGGTATTCTGGATTGCAATGTTCATCATAATTAAACTTATCTGCAGACTGTATTTCCCATCGTTGTTTAAGATTTGCCACTCATCTAAGATCTTCAGTAACCTGAATTTCTTGCTTTTCATTTGATATGTCAGTAAATTCTGTGGACAATTTTTTTTTACATATATTCTAAATTCAATCTTTGGGAAAGGAATTTATAAACAGATTTATTCTGCTTACACATTTAAGTTTCGTATTTGGATCCAGGCATTTTATGTTGTGTTTGTTAACAAGGAGTAGCATGTATGAATTCCAGGCAGTCCACACATATGTTGTATTTCGGTTTCTCATTGGGATGTCCTTTGTGTCAGTTTCTCTCCGCTCTCGAATCACCTTCTCCAGAGCACAAGTGAAAAACAAAGGTGACAATCTATTGCTTTGCCTAACTCCTGTTTTTATCTAAAACTCTATGGAGAATTCCTCACAGAACCTGACTTTTAGACTGTTCATAGTTTCTGGATGTAAATCGAATCTTTCATAATATTAAATGGAGGATTTTTCGTCTATGCTTTTTTTAAATCTAAAAATGTAACTGTTGTGTCTGTGTTTCTCACGTCAGTTGTTCCATTTGGAGAATAGTTATTTGGTTCTAGATCTGTTTGCTGCATGATAATCTCTTTTATCCGAAGTCAATAACTTTCGCTAGGAGAGTTGTATACGTACTACATTCAAACATACTATGATAATATGGCACAAAAAAGATTTTACCGTTACCTCTTCATATGTAGTCGCCCTGTCTGGCATTACTGTGGAAACAGCACATGGGACTCTTTCCATTATCTACTAAATTTGTATTTTTGTTACTAGTTTACGCTAATTTATGTGTCAGTTGTGTTTGATGTGAGATATATAGAAGTGGTCTCGTCAGTTGTTCCACATGCTGGACATAAGCTCCTAGAATTCTCTTCTTTTATTCCGTTTCTGAATGCGCTACACATTGTAGAGGCCACAAATACGCGTAGTACTTCCCTCGAAATCATTAGCTTTCCTTGAAATTTTATATCATCCATTTCAAATGGTTTCCATTGTTGCAGACCTGCTACTGTGATTGTATTGTCCATAGCGATAGGCAACGGACCAAGGTCGTTTTTCAAAAATGTGACTCTGCTGTTCGCACCGAAAGATGATGTAATTTAGCGACCCACTGTTAAATAGTAACTATGGCTCACCAGGGCGTCTGGAATGGGGAATTTATACAACTAGACGGAGAACGACTTCTGACTGAGACGCGTTAGCACAATAAACTATATCAGGGAAGGTTGTTATCAATGGGCTGGTTTCTTCGATATGCCGACTCGAATTCTGCGTGGATATTTAAAACAGGCGCATGCTACCGGTAAGTAACTGTACCCTGTGTTGCCGAATATTTGATATCGTATTCGTGAGTCGTTCCACGAAGGCACAAAACCACTTTCAAAAAAGGTACGATTTGTAATTTATTTTTGTAATTGATTAGTATTAATGAGTGAAACACCGTACTGAAATGGTAATAATGATTAAAATCCAGCAGTTCTGTTGGAAAGTACAATCAGTTCACACCATCTTGTCACAATCACAATATAAAGTTACTCACTGTAGACAGAGAACAGGTATAAAATAATTTTGAAGTCATACTGTCTATTGATTGACCATGGCTGTTTCAAGATATGAAAAGGTTTTAAAATACCGCTACCAGTCACAAACATTATTGACAACTAAATTACTTATTTAGTGGCGAGTTTCGAGTATTATACTCATCATCAGGCTGTACTGGCGTTACAAAAACGTATAACACGTGTTTGTACATATATTAAAACTTCTTTAAATGATTGCTGTGATCGTCCTTTGGAGAGAGAGAAGGATAATCTAGTAAGAGGCGATGTCACTTCATTTATTGGTCTTCTGTTCACATGGAAATTTTATAAAATGATCTTGTTCTCGTGGCGTGGGAGTTTTCTTGGGATGTGTTGTTACATCGTTATGTACATGATTCTTTTGAACTCCATCACAAAAACTTCACAATGGTGTTTTTAATTCACGACACATAAAACAAACCAGCAGTGTGAAACACAAGATGGAGGTCAAAACAAGGATAGTTTCGCTTTGATTATCGAATGTCGAGCTTGGTGTTGCCAGTACCAATGTCTACTGCATGTCTTGCTGTTGTACCACTGATGTTGGTTCACGTAATTCAATACATTATGACGGAAATATTCATTCATGGTCTTAAGTCGGAATACGAGATCCTAAATGAAATTTCAGAGTTCAGAAATTCACACTTATCTATGAATTTCTATTCAGTACTCTTGGAATAGTAAGTACATAACATCAATGTTATGCGTATTATAAACCCTATAAATATCTTTGTAATTCTGAAATAAACAGTACGTATACTGTCACTTGTATTATAAAATTGTCATGTTCGCTCATTCTGTAATGTCAACCAACATCAGTGTTACGACAGAAAAAAGTACAGAAGAAATTGCTACTGACAACACTAGGATCGACATATCGATAGCCAAATCGAAACTAGTCTCGTTTTGACCGCCATCTTGTGTTTCTGCCCTGCTGATTTGTTTTTTGTATCGTACTTTAAAAACACCGTTATGAAGTTTGTGTGTGGTGAAGAAGTCCAAAAGAGCCATGCAAATAACGATGTCTCAACGCATTACAAGAAAACTGCCACGCCCCATGAATACTAGTTTTTTCTTCCCTCTCTTCACAGGATGAACACAGTAGTCATTTGAGGAAGCTTTAATATCTGTACAAACATGTGTTAATTGTTTTTGTAACGCCAATATAGCCTGATGATGAGGTATAATCCTCGAAACATGTCGTTAAATAAGTAATTCAGATGTAAACAAATTTTGTGGCTGGTAGCGGCATTCGAAACCTTTCCAGAGACTAGTTATAGTTAAGCGATGCAGTGCGAGTTGCCTTGAATGAGCAGCCTCGAATTTAGTCTAGCCTTAGTTCTAAAGAGGTCACTATGAACAAGATTTTCCACTATAAACAAAATTTAAGTAATCGTTCAAATGTGTGCTTTGTTCTTACATTCAAAGGCGGAATTTCTACGTTGGTTTCGAATACACGTTATTTAGTTTCCAGATAAGAAAATAAGAAATATGAAATGAACTGACGCTTATTTATATGTGTACAGTATTTAACAGCTGTTAAACTATTGCCCCCTGCGGAAACTGTCTGGCCCCATGAAGCAGTTGCCTTGATTGGGCCGATGACACATGCTTTTATTTTTCCAATATTTCACTAACGGTGAATAATTGTGACTTGTGTGCCTACTATAGCGGAATGTAGAAGATAAGGTTCAAGCCATATTGAAAATAAAACATTTATTATTATATCCTAGGATTTTATTACACATTTCTTTAGGGTGCCCATTGATAGCAACCATACCTATTTTTATTGATTTCTTGGGCTTTGCAAACCGTCAATGCTTTGGTCTTGAGCGATGCAAAGTCTCAAAATTGTCGTATCTAATTTTTTTTGTCCTACTAATCCTAACGTGGAAAAGTTTTTTTCTTCGTTTTTCAGTAGGTCTGTGAAGAGATTTTTTGTTCCCTCATCTCTTTCGCTCGTAACTGGATTGGTCTGATATTTCGTCAAATTTAATATCAATATGATATTTGACTGAGGCATATTCGATCATTTTAAACTAATGAACGCTTCATTTTGTAGTGAGTGTTACTACTGGGCATATTTGCAGCAACAATATATTTGACGATATCTGTAGACGAGAATGTTTCGGTTAGAAAAACGCAAAAACGTGCAGGCTGTGAGCACTTTCCTTATTATGAAGTTTCTGAACAGAAGAAAATGCTTCCTGCGTGATCTACAGCATCTATTACTGATTCATCTTTGTAGATTTGAGTATACGCTGTCCATCTTTCTTCCAAGTATTACTCCAGTCGTATTCCGTGGATCCCAATGAGAGGAATGTCTGGAATGTGGAAGCAAGTGAAGATATGTAAGGACAGATCATATCCTGTTGTTTTTCTAGAACAATCTGCATATGCTACTGGAATATTTTTGTCGGATGATCGTTAAAAAGAAATATGGGAGGGTCCTTACTTCGAGATATTTTATATTGCAAAGTTTCTAGTGTTCCTAACTTCGTAAGAGTCCATTGTCTCTTCATGTTCCCGAAGTTCTAGTTCCTGAGATCATTTCGCACTTCTTCAACGTAAGAGTTTCATTTTTTGAAGAATATAACGGTACTTAAAGTCATTCTCAAAATATTTTGCGGATAGTCTGTAGCCTCTAGTTAAAGGGCATTTATGAAGATAGGAAATTTAACACAAAGTAGATGCGAAGACTTTCATACTGCGCTCCATTCAGTAAGGCTAAGTAAGTTTTAGTGCTGTTCTGACACACCAAACATTCCTAATCTGTCTATACGTAAATGCATTAGATTTCGATAGTGATATTCCCAATCAATGATATTATATTCGTCTGTTTTACAAATGCACTGACTCCACTAATTTAGAGACAATTGTCATCGCCTATCCGAAGGATGATTGTTATAGTTCTTTATTCTAGTCTATTATGTGAAAGATTGTTTATCTCTGCATAATTATCGCAACCTACGTCCTGTTCAGCATGCTTACTGTGGTCACGTCTTTATCTGTCTCAACAATTTTTGCCCATCATCCTTTCCTCCATCCCTTGATGCCTCAGCCGTCCAATTCCGTCTTTTAGTCAAACTGAGCCACTAACTTCTTTTCTCCCCGATTTGATTCAGTACTTACTCACTGGCTTTCCTTCCTAACCCTGTGCTCCGTACTTCTGTCGCAACATATTTCAGTAGCTTCGATTCTTTTTTGTCTATATCAAACACGTTTCACTTCTGTATGAGGTTGCTGTCCATACCTCCAAACGCTTAAATTTATATTATACTTTGAGGTATTTCTCTATTTTATTGATGAATTTCTTGATACTCTTATCCTTAGTTTTAAATCCTCCTCACTTCCGCTATGCTCAGTTGTTTTATTCCCCCAGTAGCAAAATTCGCCTACTACTTTTACTGTCGCTTTTTCTCCGTCAGCATCACAGTTTTAATTCGACTGTGCATCTTTAACTTCGTTTTACGTGTGTTCGTGTTCATCGTCTAATCTTTTTTCAAGACGCTTTCCATTCTGTTCAAATAGTCTTTCATTTCCATTGCTGCTTCTGACAGAATTACGTCATTGGCAAACTTTCCAATTCTCATTTCTTCTCTTTAAACTTTCATCGCTTTTCCAAAAGTACAGCTTAGAAACGAAAGTTCTGTTTGAACACGCAATATAGCCCGTTCCTGTTATACATGGTATCCAGGGAAACGTTTACAACGGTAACATTTTCAGTTTCATAAATCTGAGTTACCTTTTTGAACATTCTATCTCCGCAGTAACGAATCTTTTGTGCGGTGCTTCTAAGTACAGTTTGAGAAACATGCATTGTTCAAATCGTTATACTAATTATATCAACGTGTTTCATGTCTTTGAAAGGCAGCACATTTAGCTGCAAAAGAACCCCTTTCCCGACTTGAGAGCGGCATGCTTCGCTGCCCTGCACAGCAGTGTAAGAAGGTGCTTCCTTTGTGGTACTGTTAAGTAGCCCGCACCCTCCGTGGTTAAGGAGCATCTCCGATATTGGACACGTTCCCGACCGCCCCTCCTCCTGCGACCCCACCTCAAAGTCTGGCCAAGACAGGGACATGGCGCTTCAACTATTTCCAAAGTGTCCCTCCATCTCTCCACAGTATGGTTATTGCAGCCTGACGGGCTAATTAAATTAGCGGCAGGTCGGTGGTTTTCAGCGTCCTACTGACAGGCACATTTCTTTGGGACGAGCCCCACGGAAACAGCACAGGTCAACTTGTACCAGAGTTATGCAATCTATGTTGAAGGAATGCGTCGTTTCCAGGTCCTTTAATCAGACTACCGCACTTAAAATTTTACATTGCATTATTAATTTCTTTCTTATCGTCTCAACTTACTTTCATCGCTCAGACTTACCAATAAGTTTCCATTATTTGTCTAGTCATATTTGTAAGGTGTCTCTTACGTGAGGAAGACATTTTTACCAGTTTTAATAAATTATTGTCTCTTATTGATGTATTCACGATAGTCAGGAAGTGCAGTAGTCCATAGCCGGCCATGAGTCGGAGAGCATTTCCCACGCTGGCTGGCTAGGTGACGAAGCGACCATATGTCGCGCGTAGTGGGATGGGGCTCGGCGCTGGACCGTAGCAACAAGCGTCAGCCTGCGAAATATACATGATGGGAAGTACCGCCATCTTGGCGCCAATGTCACCGATTTTGTTTACTTATATTTGTGGTGTGCATACTGTAAGACCATCGGTACACACACCATCAGATTATTTGACTTGTCGCTCTAGCGAAGTAGGCGGATGTCAGCAAAATGTCTCGTGGTCTTATCGTGGCATGTTTATCTTCTGCCGTTAGGTCAGACGATAGAAATGCCAGTTGCACGCTTAGAGTAGCAGATTGACGGTGACCAACTTTAAACTGAACTTGATTAATTTTCACACAAATTTATTAAAATAATAAAAATCGTTGACATTACGTAACTTGATTCTGGATGCTGTTTACAACTGACAATCGTAAGTTCCCTTGGTCTTGGTACGTTAATCTTATTCTCACATATCTCTGATAATTGACAAAGTGTCTATACATTTTTGTTCATGGCTATGTACAGGAATATGATAATCTTATTAGGCGCAGACTGAAACTTGACTATAGACTGGTACAGACTAATGCAGACAAATGCAGACTAATGCAGACTTTCTAATCGGAGGTCTGTACACTCGTTATAATACCTCGCACGTTCAGGTATCACTGCGCGAGTGTGATCCGCGAGTAGAAAAGGTTCTACGTTAGCAGCAATCTCATTGGCTGCATTACATATTAATACGCGGACCGGCGGAAGCAGAATTTGGTCCGTCTTTATGGCAGTCCCATCTCGTAGAGTGGAGACGGACGAGCGTTGCGCCTGCACTGTTGTGCTTAGCGGGGCGCGCTTTAGTGGGAAAGTTGTGTACGCGCTGACTACGCGGAGCTATGTACACGACAATATTCAATAATTAAAGTCATTTATGACAACATGAATACTAGGAGGAGCCTCTGGATCTTTAAAACTATTTATCATAATTTTGCCTCGTTAAAATTCACATCCGTTCATGCTTATCTTAGTAAGTACGAACTTGATCGGAAATCCAAGAACGGTGACAAAACTAGTAAGAGATCCGGACTGCGCGCCAAAGTCGGCAGTCGGCTTTAAGAGCTCTTCCTGTCTTGTTCGATGGTAGCCATGCTCTCGGTTACGAGTAGTCTGTGACATGAGTGTTTCATTGTTGATCTAATAGGAATAAAAGTGATATTACGGCATTCTGAATGTTAATTTCGAGTGAATATATATAGCCCAAAGTTGATCGACAGCAATGTCAGGTAATTAGCTTCCACCGACAGGGATATCCAATGCGCCAGTGAAGAATCTGCACGGGACGACATTTACGAGAGCTGCACCGCGCACAGGTAGGAAGAAATCCGACGACACGACCCACCAAAGCGGATCAAGGAAGGTGCGACTTACACTCGCAAATTCCGAGTGGAAATTCTGACCATTTATATTGTACGTCACATATACCACCCTCTACGGACTCGTGGCTAAGCTGAGTAATAACAGTATCAGTTTAGAAGCGAGGGGATCTTGCATGTTATTGTAAAAGACGAAGACTATAAAACTTTAAGAACAAGCTTCCTATTGTCTTATATTCACTGTAGATATTCAGCTGTCGAGATTTCGTTTATTTCTAATGTCTTGAATGTTGTAAAACGATTTGATTAAGGAATTTGTTTAACCTGTTGCTATATGTGGTGCGTGCTGCCACAGTGTACGCATTGCTTATTCTGTGATCGAACATTACTTACAGAACCGACACACTTGTTACTAATTGGAAAGTTTCACAGTTTCACGTACGGGGAATGGTATGCATTAAAATCCTACGGGACAACACAAAGGAAATGCAGTCTGTGGTCTTCTCGTATCAACAGGAAGAGAAAAATGTTTGCACAGCATGCTTGAAACGTCCCCTTTTTGAAGAATTATACAAGACTGTGCTTTAACTGACACACAATATTTTAGGCGCAACGCAATCTGACTTTCAATAATCCCTACAACAGAATGGCCCTGTCTAACATTGACCTATACGTTTCACAAATCACTTACCTCACAAAAATCTTCGTTACTCGAACTACTGCAATACAGCGAGCGCCACTACTGCCAGCTAAATAAAAGATTCAAAATAAGGAAGGCACTAACTACTGATAGGCATAGTTAGCAAATGAAAGATTTTAATAGAGAACAAACACTGTATTTACCTTAATAGTCATATTATATATAGCAGTTCATGACAGTCTTACAAATTACAAAACTCCGCCATCTCTCTCCCCACATCCATCACTGCTGGTGGCTCACCTCCAACTGCGCAACGCTACGCGCTGTTAACATCCAGCTGCCGCTGCCCAACACTACAATGGCAGACAACAATGCAAACTAGCTACGGACTGCACATAGCACAGCCAGTCATTTTTCATACCGAGCGCTACGTGGCGTTACCAATAAGAAAACCTAAACAGCCTACTTACATAGCCCCCATGCTCCCCACAAAAAATTTTACAAATTGTTTTGGGCAGTGGCCAATAATGATTTTAAAAATTTTTCATAATTACAATAACAAAGATATCAAATGCACACACTTATTGATACAATGTTGGTCAAAAACTAAACTTTCTCACAGTCCATAAAGACAGTCCTGATCATTCATCATAGTAAAACTGCCGTTTCTTTCCTCAAAGTCTGAGCAGTAAAAGACAATGCACACGGAAGTAGTGGATGTCCATGCAGTCTTGAAGAAGTAGTGTTGTCCTTCCAACGGAAAGACAGTGCTGACTCTTGACATGCAGACAGGTAATGGGCCACAACAGAGCAAACCCACAGCAGAGTCAGTCGAAGTTTTGAAGAATATTGGTAGGTAGGTCATCACAGAGCAGACCCACTGTACTCCTGGTAGAGAATATGGTATTGGTGTGCCACCAGAGGTGCAGACCCACTGTATTCCTGGTAGAGATTGTGGTATTGGTGGGCCACCAGAGGTGCAGACCCACTGCAGTCCTTGTAGAAATAATGGTATTTATGGGTC
The DNA here is from genome assembly GCF_021461385.2 of Schistocerca piceifrons. Taxonomy (NCBI): domain Eukaryota; kingdom Metazoa; phylum Arthropoda; class Insecta; order Orthoptera; family Acrididae; genus Schistocerca; species Schistocerca piceifrons. The sequence goes on from NC_060141.1 coordinate 590,378,734, forward strand.
ATCAAAGATGCAGACCCACTGTAGTCCTTGTAGAGATGGCCAGCAGACATCTGTTGTGACTATCCAGGTGCACAATCACCATTGAAGAGTCTTGCGAATAATATAGCAAGTCCATAACCACCACTTGTGCACTCACAAAGTTTTTGGAATTGTCCTTAGAACCAGCAATGCTGTTATCCAGTCCCTTGCTGAATTATTAATACACGTGCAAACACTATCAGTCCCTACTTCTCACATATTGTCCATATACTATGACCAACAGAAATGTGTGCAGTGGAATGTAACTTACAAGTTAATAATATGATGAACTGGTGACAATTACAATTTTATAACATGCGAATCCAATTGGAAAGATACAGAAAACATCATTAAAAACATAGCAATACAGATAACATTTGTAGTAATACAGGCTTTACAAAAGAATAAAAATAAACATATACATCATTGTTACAGGAATTATGAGTACCTACATAAAAGATCAGAATAACTTTTGAAACATCAACTTCACACATGAGCATTAAAACAAAACAGAATAAATAATGTCTAAACATCTTTACACCCCCCCCCCATGAACCATGGACCTTGCCATTGGTGGGGAGGCTTGCGTGCCTCAGCGAAACATATGGCCGTACCGTAGGTGCAACCACAACGGAGGGGTATCTGTTGAGAGGCCAGACAAACGTGTGGTTCCTGAAGAGGGGCAGCAGCCTTTTCAGTAGTTGCAGGGGCAACAGTCTGGATGATTGACTGATCTGGCCTTGTAACATTAACCAAAATGGCCTTGCTGTGCTGGTACTGCGAACGGCTGAAAGCAAGGGGAAACTACAGCCGTAATTTTTCCCGAGGACATGCAGCTTTACTGTATGATTAAATGATGATGGCATCCTCTTGGGTAAAATATTCCGGAGGTAAAATAGTCCCCCATTCAGATCTCCGGGCGGGGACTACTCAAGAGGACGTCGTTATCAGGAGAAAGAAAACTGGCATTCTACAGATCGGAGCATGGAATGTCAGATCCCTTAATCGGGCAGGTAGGTTAGAAAATTTAAAAAGGGAAATGGATAGGTTAAAGGTAGATATAGTGGGAATTAGTAAAGTTCGGTGGCAGGAGGAACAAGACTTTTGGTCAGGTGATTACAGGGTTATAAATACAAAATCGAATAGGGGTAATGCAGGAGTAGGTTTAATAATGAATAAAAAAATAGGAGTGCGGGTTAGCTACTACAGACAGCACAGTGAACGCATTATTGTGGCCAAGATAGACACAAAGCCCATGCCTACTACGGTAGTACAAGTTTATATGCCAACTAGCTCTGCAGATGATGAAGAAATTGATGAAATGTATGACGAGATAAAAGAAATTATTCAGGTAGTGAAGGGAGACGAAAATTTAATAGTCATGGGTGACTGGAATTCGTCAGTAGGAAAAGGGAGAGAAGGAAACATAGTAGGTGAATATGGATTGGGGGGAAGAAATGAAAGAGGAAGCCGCCTTGTAGAATTTTGCACAGAGCATAACTTAATCATAGCTAACACTTGGTTCAAGAATCATGAAAGAAGGTTGTATACCTGGAAGAATCCTGGAGATACTAAGAGGTATCAGATAGATTATATAATGGTAAGACAGAGATTTAGGAACCAGGTTTTAAATTGTAAGACATTTCCAGGGGCAGATGTGGATTCTTACCACAATCTATGGGTTATGAACTGCAGACTGAAACTGAAGAAACTGCAAAAAGGTGGGAATTTAAGGAGATGGGACCTGGATAAACTGAAAGAACCAGAGGTTTTACAGAGTTTCAAAGAGAGCATAAGGGAAAAATTGACAGGAATGGGGGAAAGAAATGCAGTAGAAGAAGAATGGGTAGCTCTGAGGGATGAAGTAGTGAAGGCAGCAGAGGATCATGTAGGTAAAAAGACGAGGGCTAATAGAAATCCTTGAGTAACAGAAGAAATACTGAATTTAATTGATGAAAGGAGAAAATATAAAAATGCAGTAAATGAAGCAGCCAAAAAGCAATACAAACGTCTCAAAAATGAGATCGACAGGAAGTGCATAACGGCTAAGCAAGGATGGCTAGAGGACAAATGTAAGGATGTAGAGGCTTGTCTCACTAGGGGTAAGATAGATACTGCCTACAGGAAAATTAAAGAGACCTTTGGAGAGAAGAGAACCACTTGCATGAATATCAAGAGCTCAGATGGCAACCCAGTTCTAAGCAAAGAAGGGAAGGCAGAAAGGTGGAAGGAGTATATAGAGGGTTTATACAAGGGCGATGTACTTGAGGACAATATTATGGAAATGGAAGAGGATGTAGATGAAGATGAAATGGGAGATAAGATACTGCGTGAAGAGTTTGACAGAGCACTGAAAGACCTGAGTCGAAACAAGGCCCCGGGAGTAGACAACATTCCATTAGAACTACTGATGGCCTTGGGAGAGCCAGTCATGACAAAACTCTTCCATTTGGTGAGCAAGATGTATGAGACAGGCGAAATACCCACAGACTTCAAGAAGAATATAATAATTCCAATCCCAAAGAAAGCAGGTGTTGACAGATGTGAAAATTACCGAACTATCAGTTTAATAAGTCACAGCTGTAAAATACTAACGCGAATTCTTTACAGACGAATGGAAAAACTGGTAGAAGCGGACCTCGGGGAAGATCAGTTTGGATTCTGTAGAAATGTTGGAACACGTGAGGCAATACTAACCTTACGACTTATCTTAGAAGAACAATTAAGAAAAGGCAAACCTACGTTTCTAGCATTTGTAGACTTAGAGAAAGCTTTTGACAACGTTAGCTGGAATACTCTCTTTCAAATTCTGAAGGTGGCAGGGGTGAAATACAGGGAGCGAAAGGCTATTTACAATTTGTACAGAAACCAGATGGCAGTTATAAGAGTCGAGGGGCATGAAAGGGAAGCAGCGGTTAGGAAAGGAGTGAGACAGTGTTGTAGCCTCTCCCCGATGTTATTCAATCTGTATATTGAGCAAGCAGTAAAGGAAACGAAAGAAAAATTCGGAGTAGGTATTAAAATTCATGGAGAAGAAGTAAAAACTTTGAGGTTCGCCGATGACATTGTAATTCTGTCAGAGACAGCAAAGGACTTGGAAGAGCAGTTGAACGGAATGGACAGTGTCTTGAAAGGAGGATATAAGATGAACATCAACAAAAGCAAAACGAGGATAGTGGAATGTAGTCAAATTAAATCGGATGATGCTGAGGGGATTAGATTAGGAAATGAGACACTTAAAGTAGTAAAGGAGTTTTGCTATTTGGGGAGCAAAATAACTGATGATGGTCGAAGTAGAGAGGATATAAAATGTAGACTGGCAATGGCAAGGAAATCGTTTCTGAAGAAGAGAAATTTGTTAACATCGAGTATAGATTTAAGTGTCAGGAAGTCGTTTCTGAAAGTATTTGTATGGAGTGTAGCCATGTATGGAAGTGAAAGATGGACGACAACCAGTTTGGACAAGAAGAGAATAGAAGCTTTCGAAATGTGGTGCTACAGAAGAATGCTGAAGATAAGGTGGGTAGATCATGTAACTAATGAGGAGGTATTGAATAGGATTGGGGAGAAGAGAAGTTTGTGGCACAACTTGACTAGAAGAAGGGATCGGTTGGTAGGACATGTTTTGAGGCATCAAGGGATCACAAATTTAGCATTGGAGGGCAGCGTGGAGGGTAAAAATCGTAGAGGGAGACCAAGAGATGAATACACTAAGCAGATTCAGAAGGATGTAGGTTGCAGTAGGTACTGGGAGGTGAAGAAGCTTGCACAGGATAGAGTAGCATGGAGAGCTGCATCAAACCAGTCTCAGGACTGAAGACCACAACAACAACAACAACATCTTTACAAAGAAAATAACATAGTATTTGAAAAATTATGCAACATATAAACACATAAAGACAGGAAAAACACAAATACACAAGGGAACACAAACACATAGTGGGATAACACAAGGAAAGGACAGGGTTTCTTTTGATGCAGTATTTTGCAAACAAAACTTTCTTTACTTCTCGGAGATCTCCCTTCATTCATTATTATTCCCAAAAAGTCCTATCTATACCTGCTTTCTGTATTCTATTCATATTTCTTTCAAAATAGTTTTTCTCCACTGTACACTACATTTTTTTTTTTTTTTGGCCAAACCATTTTCTTATATCTTCTCAATGCATTTCTTCCAATTCATCATAGTTAGTTTCTTATATAGTCTACCCCCTCTTAAGCTAACTTAAAACTACTGAGCTCAGATGCTAGACTAAGGGACGAGGCAATGCAGCAGCACAAAACAGTTACCACAAACAGCAATGATAAGAAATACAAAAGGCAAAGCAAGCAGCATAAATTACAACTAATATAAGGCAATGAGCAGCAAACAAGAAAAATAAATCAGTAATAAACTGGCTTAGCAGAGTAATACAAATTAAAATTCAGTAGCACTATATCTGGCAAACAGCAGCCGTAAATGCTATAACGTATACCTAAGCATGACAAAGCTCAAGCAGAAAAAATAGTACACTAAAGACAACAATGCAGATAAGGGAAATGTATAATCACATCTTAATGTCTAAGTAATTAAAGTGGTGCACCACCAAAACTAATTCTACAAAAAATTACTAAGTGCTAGAAAAAAAAATTGTATATGCAATTACTGTTATTAGTCCCTTCTTATTGTTATTTCCATTCCAAGAGCTCCTTTTTCGAAGAATGTGTATCATTAAATAATTATTTAATAGATCTGTTGACATAAAGTATTCACATTAGCAAATACATTTAATTTTATTTTATGAAACCAATGCTGCAACACAACTGGAAACCAGATATCAAATGAAATAAGCAATTACGCAAACCAAAGCATAAAAATATCATTCAATAGTCACGTGACATTTCATAAGTTAGTAAAAATTTTCTCAATTCTCGAGAAAGACGCTTGTCATAATCAGGTGTGCAGATGTAAGAATGTTTCCAAGTAATGAGCGTGTCGTATTTGCGGTGCTTTCTACAAAGGAATGTCAATAGCGAGGATAATGGCCACCCCTTTTTTTTGTCTTTTCTACCTGTGCCTCTGAAATGGCACACACACTAATGGCTTTTTCTCCTGGCGTCTGACACAGCTGGGTGCCCACGACGCATTACGTGCAGGTGGTCACTTAACTTTCTTACGGAAATATTTACGACAGCAGTTTCCGCTACAGTGGCAGTCTCATATAAAAAATTTCAGAGGTCGAGAATTTGCGTTGCAAATGTGTAGATACAAAATCTTATGAATATAACAGTGTCCAAAAAATTTTCGCCGGCATTGTGATACATTCACGCATTTACACACATTTCATAACTCTTAAAGTACGATTCTTGGTTTCCAACATCCTTTTTTCACAAGTCAGAGTCCCTAACCACTATTCATTACTCCTTACCTTATTACACATATAAATATTCGTCGACACTTCTTCAATATTTCATCATAACAGATACGTAGCATAATCAAATAACTCATATAGCATCAGCTTATTGATCATGAACATATGGCAACAGCATAATAACATCATCATCGTAATAATAACATCATAAAACCTCAGCCAAATCTCAAAATCGTCGTAGCTTCCTCCAATAATTTCAAAACCTAAAAAAAATTCTCTGGTCATTTCAATAGTGTCATCTACCTCAAACGTACTTTAAAAATCATGATCTCATACCAAATGCATCATTCAAAGCTCTCATAGTATCACAATGGTTCTGAAAAAAATATGAACAGTTCACAAAGTACAAACAACATACAATTTCGTACGTGTGAAGTTATCCAATGGTGTAATTACGTAAACGTCTGTCACTGATGTAGTAAAATAAATGTTCCTGGCAGGGTCGCCATATGAAACGTCCCCTTTTTGAAGAATTATACAAGACTGTGCTTTAACTGACACACAATTTTTTTTTAGCTCAACACAATCTGACTTTCAATAATCCCTACAAAAGAACGGCCCTGTCTAATATTAACCTATACGTTTCACAAATCACTTACCTCACAAAAATCTTCGTTACTCGAACTACTGCAATACAGCGAGCGCCACTACTGCCAGCTAAATAAAAGATTCAAACTAAGGAAGGCACTAACTACTGATAGGCATAGTTAGCAAATGAATGATTTTAATAGAGAACAAACACTGTATTTACCTTAATAGTCATATTATATACAGCAGTTCATGACAGTCTTACAAATTACAAAACTCCGCCATCTCTCTCCCCACATCCATCACTGCTGGTGGCTCACCTCCAACTGCGCAATGCTACGCACTGTTAACATCCAGCTGCCGCTGCCCAACACTACAATGGCAGACAACAATGCAAACTAGCCACGGACTGCACATAGCACAGCCAGTCATTTTTCATACAGAGCGCTACGTGGCGTTACCAATAAGAAAACCTAAACAGCCTACTTACATGCTTAAATTTGAATCTTGCCGTGAAAGAAGCGATACGTCTAGAGAATGAATATTGGTGGTGTTACATTGGCTCAAGAACTGGCGCATTCTTTTCTTCATGTATTCTTGTCTGCTCACGTTCCACCTGTGAACCTTCTCTACCGTGCCGTCAGCAGTTTTCTGAATTGTCGCATCGCAGCAAATTCTGTTGACATGTGGTGTATAGAAGTTTATTAACGCCTGTAGTTAACTAAATGTACTGTTACTTATGTTCTGTATCGTTTTGTAGCAAATGTCAACTAACGATGGTATCAGGAATGCTGTCCGACTAGATTCAATGTACATCGACCAAATTTAACAATTTTAAAGCGTATGAAGAGCTAAAAACATTATTAACAGGACAGTAAGTATACTCTACGACAACACTGTAATCAGAAAGACAACACCAGAGAAGAGAGATTTTGAAGTGGCTGTCACTCACTAATAATAGCCATTAAATGGGTTTCTACGACAATTGAAATGGAGGTTATCTCATGTTTTCTCCTCGAATTTCACTTTTGTTAGTAGCCATCACTGGATTGTCTCCAAGGCTAGTCCAAAATGGTTCAAATGGGTCTGAGCACTTAATATCTGAGGTCATTAGTCCCCTGTAACTTAGAACTACTAAAACCTAACTAACCTAAGGACATCACACACATCCATACCCGAGGCAGGATTCGAACCTGCGACCGTAGCAGTCGCGCGATTCCGGACTGAAGCGCCTAGAACCGCTCGGCCACCGCGGCCAGCACACATGTGCTACAAAACACCACTGTTTCCTGCGCATGTACCCCTTCATCAATATGGGATATGATCACCATGCACACGTACACACGCCGCACAACGGGCTGGCATACAATGGGTCAGGTGGTCGAGCATCTGCTGGGATATAGCCTCCCATTCTTGCACCAGTGCCTGTCGGAGCTCCTAAAGTGTTCTAGGGGCTTGAAGACGTGCAGCGATACATCGACCGAGAGCATCCCAGACGTGCTCGATGGGGTTTAGGTTTTGAGAACAGGCAGGCCACTCCATTCGCCTCATATCTTCTGTTTCAAGGTACTCCTCCACGATGGCAGTTCGGTGGGGCCGTGCGTTATCATCCATCAGGAGGAACGTGGGACCCACTGCACTCCTGAAAAGGCGGACATACTGGTGCAAAAAAATGGTTCAAATGGCTCTGAGCACTATGGGACTTAACTTCTGAGGTCATCAGTCCCCTAGAACTTAGAACTACTTAACCATAACTAAGGACATCACATACATCCACGCCCGAAGCAGCATTCGAACCTGCGACCGTAGCGGTCGCGCGGTTCCAGACTGTAGCACCTAGAACAGCTCGGATACTGGTGCAAAATGACGTCCCGATACACGTGACCTGTTACAGTTGCTCTGTCAAAGATATTCAGGGGTGGACGTGCACCAATCGTATCCCACCCCACACCATCAAACCACGACTTCCATACAAGTCCCTTTCAAAGACATTAAGGGGATGTTATCTGGTTCATTCCAGATGAAAACCCGGCGAGAATCACTGTTGAGACTTGTCCGTGAACATAACCTGAGACCACTGTTCCAATGACCATGTACTGTGTTCTTGACACCAGGCTTTACGGGCTCTCTGGCGACCAGGGGTCAGTGGAATGCACCTTGCACGTCTCTGAGCGAATAAATCATGTCTGTTCAGTCGTCTATAGACTGTGTGTCTGGTGACAACTGTTGCAGTGGCTGCGGTAAGTTTCCGAACAAGGCTACCTGCAGTAGTTTGTGGCAGTCCGCGGGCACTGATGGTGAGATATCGGTCTTCTTGTGGTGTTGTACACTGTGGACGTTCCGTACTGTAGCGCCTGCACACGTTTCCTGTCTGTTGGAATCATTGCCATAATCTTGAGATCACACTTCGTGGCACACGGGGGGCCCGTGCTGCGGCCTGCTGTGTTTGACCAGCCTCCAGTCGCCCCAGTGTTCTACCCCTCATAACGTCATCAATTTGTGTTCTTTGAGCCATTTACAACACAGTCACCATTAGCACGTCTCAAAACGTCTGCACACTTAATTGCTGCGTACTCTGACATGCACCGACACACCTCTGCGTATGTGGACTGCTGCCAGCGCCACCGTGCGACGACCGCAGGTCAAATGCACCGCATGGTCTTACCCCGAGGTGATTTAAATCCGCAAACCGCCCACCAGAGCGTTGTGTCACGTTGTATCAGCATTAGCCTTAATTTATGAGTATGAGTGTAGGAAGTTCAAAAGTGGATGTTGTTATGAAAAGAAAAAGAAGCTGTATGAAACATCATTTTTAAAATGCAGATCGCAAAGAAATTTACACGGGTGGGTATCAGGAAATTGCCCAACGGTGAGCTCCAGCACCAGTTCGGAGAACATTGGTAGATTTAATATTTTGTGATTTTATTGCTGTTTTACTTTGAAAAATTGGTTTAATTGATTTTTTTTACATGTTGTTGCACTCCCTTTGGAGAAATGGACAGCATTAATGACATTCTCTCGCAATAGGAACGGACTAACTTGTGATCAAGACGGCAAAACAAGGGATTATACATAAAATATCTTGCATTTCCATACGGTTTGTTCACGCATCCGCATAACATCGAATAAGAAGTCAGAAGATTCATTGTGGACATAGAAATGTCAATAGATTAAGAATAAGTTCTTTTATTTCGAAGATAAACTCCAGAGAAGAGTTCTAGACACAGCAGATGAAATGATGAAGTTTCACCGGATGTTTAATTTTTCCTTGAAAAGATCGAAACCATTATTTATAAATGTATCCATATGCTGTAAGAAACAACATGGCTTAACTGTTGTACCACTAAGGATCAGATAAAATGACTTCTGTAAACGAAGGAAAGACTTTAGCGTATATGACATATCCTGCAGGTGACCAGAAACAGAACAACATTACAGAGTCCTTGTACCCTAAGGGCGGAAAGGTTGATTGTAGATGACAACAGGCTCCAGGGAAGTGAAATGAGGCAACAATAGGGATATCAATTGCCATCCACTATGGCATAAGTTCGTGACTTCAAAAAATTGATATATGTGGCAGACGCAAAAATTGTTTCTGATGTGTACTAATTCCTTTCGTCGAAAGTGTCTTATATGAAAAATGACAGAAGAGAAAAAGGGCGGTAGAAAACAAGACAAGTAAAATATCAAGCAGTCGAAGAGGATGACACTATATTCACCTTAATGGAACGGTTGCTCCAGTTTCATAATGCCATCTTATGAAGTTCGCGATAAATAAACGCGATGAGGAAATTGTGAGACCATAGTTTCTCCCGGCGTACACAATGCTCGCGTAACTTACGGGAATGCAGTCAGGTAATGTCGTCGGCAACCACCGATATTTCGACAGGAGCACACTCTGCCATTTTCGGGGCAAAACTGCAGAAAGTACGCCCTGTGCAAGCGAACTTATAACCTCGATAACCTCCGTCACAAACCAAAGACGACTGACATCAAAAGTTATCGATAGTGAAATTAATATTCAATGGGTAGTAGCATAAACTCTGTGCCTCTGTTTTTTGACAGATGAAAGAGCAGGCCTCCATGCAGAATTTTTAAAAAAATCGCCATCTCTATATGTAAGGTTAGTTGCTAGTTTATTTTCAACAGCTGCTTAATAACACTATCCTAGAAGTTGGAAGTGCGTGCCAGAAACTTCGTGTTATTGTATTCCATAGGATGACCGTTGCCAACCCAGTGTTCTGCAATGGCGGATTTGTTCGGCTATTGTAAGCATGTGTGCCGCTTGTGCTTAGTACACCAGTCCTCCACAGTCTTACCAATATACGACATGCCTTAGTTGCAAGGAATACGTTATACACCCGCCTTCCTCAAACCAAGGACATCATTTACGGAAGCTAAGACGACCAAACACACTTCAGGTCAATTTCCGCAAAATATGAAAAACCCTGTTCGAAAAGCTCCATGTGTAAGGCAAAAATGCCGTAGACTTCGCTGTTTCTTTGATGTTACCATCACTCACGCGATGCACAATTGGTCGATAGCAAAACGTACATCTAATCTATCTTTCACTATAACCATTCTGGCGAAAGGAAACTTCGAGATGGGCTAATTCTCAGGGTTCGAGATGACATGGGCTCTGTTTACTTCATACCTTGGTTCAAGATACGGAGTACCCTTTCACGTTGAGCCGAATGGTAAAAACTATCAGCTTGCAGATACAAGTCAGTGTGGGTAGGCTTCCCGCAAGACAGCATGTCCCAACGTACCAATCATTTTCCCTCAGAGTGGAAGTTGAGAATGTATGGTGAGGTACGAAAATGAATGTCGTTCAGATAAGGTGGGAGAAGTTGTTCGGCCGGCTGACGTGGCTAAGCACAACATATTCTGTTCAAATGGTTCAAATGGCTCTGAGCACTATGGGACTTAACATCTATGGTCATCAGTCCCCTAGAACTCAGAACTACTTAAACCTAATTAACCTAAGGACATCACACAACACCCAGCCATCACGAGGCAGAGAAAATCCCTGGCCCCGCCGGGAATCGAACCCGGGAACCCGTGCGTGGGAAGCGAGAGCGCTACCGCACGACCACGAGATGCGGGCACATATTCTGTCTCGGCATTTCTGTCTCCGACAGCAGCAGTGTTAGTGCATCATTACTCACTGTACTTGGAGTTGTTACGTTAAAATTAACAACCTGAGGGTCATCACAGGGCATATTCATAAAGAATCAAAGTGCCGTGCACATATGCGGTCTGCACGAAGCGGTATGTGCTGCAGTAGAGCTGGAGAACATCTGTGGTATTGTCTTGCTTAAGATAGTGGGAACATTGAAATGGAGATGTGCTGTTTGTGATTTCATATACTCAATCATTCTAAGAACAACGGAAGTTCAATGCAAGATGGTGTACCTACTCCAACAATAACTGTATAATTCAAAACATACAAAAACAATTACTTGCGAAATACTGTCACATAGCCTCCAAATGTAAGTCAATGCTATTTAAGTACAGCAGTTCTGTGTGTGGTTCTCCCCCCTCCCCCAATCATTAACAAATGTTGCATTAGAATTACAGTCCTCCATGCCATAAGCATGCATATTGACTCGGTGCTGGTTTCGAAATGTACGAGGCGTGTTTTTTTTAAGTAAGTACCATTTTGAAATTAAAAAAGACGTGCTAAGATATCTCAATAATTTTATTTTTACATGAAAGCCTGTACCTTAATCTACGCACTGACGCCGTTACAGTCTGATTCTTCCTTGTTTACGTTGTGTACTGAGTGTTCAAAAATGTGTGTCAAATCTTATGGGACTTAACTGACTGGCTCTGAGCACTATGGGACTTAACATCTATGGTCATCAGTCCCCCAGAACTTAGAACTACTTAAACCTAACTAACCTAAGGACATCACACAACACCCAGTCATCACGAGGCAGAGAAAATCCCTGACCCCGCCGGGAATCGAACCTGGGAACCCTGGCGTGGGAAGCGAGAACGCTACCGCACGACCACGAGCTTCGGACAGGGACTTAACTGCTAAGGTCATTAGTCCCTAAGCTTACACATTACTTACCCTAAATTATCCTTATGACAAACACGCACACCCATGCCCGAGGGACGACTCGAACCTCCGCCGGGACCAGCCATGTACTGAGTGTTTGAGATGCCTCCGATAATCGTGAGTCCCGCCGACTGTGAAGTATGGGCTGTTATAAGATTTCTTGGTGCTAAAGGCCTAAAAGCGATCGCTATACATCGTGAGATGCGTACAGTTTACGGAGAAAACATTATGAGTGACGGAATGGTAAGAAAGTGGGTGAGAGCATTTAAAGACGGCCGTACAAATGTGCATGATGAGCAACGGAGTGGGCATCCTTCGGTCGTTAATGAAAGTTTGGTGCAGGAAGTGGACAATAAGGTGAGAGAAAAGAGACGCCTTACGATTTCCTCCTTGCGGGATGACTTTCCTAATGTTTCTCTTAGTGTTTTTTATGGGATTGTGACCGAGCACTTGAATTTATTACCGAAAATTATGCGCCCGTTGGGTACCGAAAATGTTAACAGATGTGCACAAAACCAGAAGTTCAGACAGTGCATTGAATTTCCTTGAGCGGTACCACAACGACGACGATGATTTCTTAAGCCAAATTGAAGCGTCACACCAGAATCAAAGCAGCAGTCCATGGAAGTTGAGCAAGGGCATCGTTTTGCTGCAAGACAATGCCCGTCCGCATGTGGCGAATCAGACCAAAGATCTCATCACATCTTTTCGATGGGAAACTCTAGATCATCCTCCGTACAGCTCCGATCTTGCGCCCAGTGACTACCATCTGTTCCTGCATTTGAAGAAACACCTGGGCGGTCAGCGTCTTCAAGACGATGACGAAGTCAAAACAGTGGTGATGCAGTGGTTAACAAGTTGAGCGGCAGACTTCTATGAGGAGGGTATTCAAAAACTTGTACAACGTTGTGACAAGTGCCTCAATATTGACGGAAATTATGTAGAAAAGTAGATTAAGGTACAGGATTTCACGTAAAAATAAAATTACTGAGATATCTTAGCACGTCTTTGTTTAATTTCAAGACGGTACTTTCTTAAAAAACACGCCTCGTAATTTGCTTATGAAGAAAAACATGGCTAGCAATCCTGCAGTGCAATGGAATTAGATGCACATAACATAGGTTCCAGACGTCTGTCAGGGCTATGCTATGTAGGGTACTCCGTGCCATCATTAACAAATGTTCCATACGATCTTCATCCCATCCTGATGTTTGGAGTGTACTTTCCTATCGCTATTATTTAGACAGGATCAAACTCGAACAGTCGATCTCCTTATAACTCCTTAGTTATAAATCAGGGACTTTTTAGCGGAGGAGAATGTAAAATGTTAAAATATCCATTCCCAAAAAAATCAAGCATTTCATCCGAATCAATAAGCTAGCAGTCTTCTACGGAAGGTCACTGTAATAGTACAGGCTGAAGGTCCAATTCAACGTCAACCATTTCTGCTCCTGACTATGGAAAATGGTACAAAGTGTCTAGAGTGTATAGACTTCCCCCTGTTAAAGTACTGACATATGACATCATCCTTCCAGCAATAGTGCATACATTAAGAAACCAAGCACCTTCAAACACCAATTCAAATTACATCTACTGTATATTGATCATTACTAAAACTAATATGACACACGCCACCGAGCGATGTGGCGCAGTAGTTAGCACACTGGACTCGCATTCGGGAGAACGACGCTTCAAACCCTCATCTGGCCATCCTGATTTAGGTTTGGTTGTGATTTCCCTAAATCACTTCAGGCAAATTCCGGGATGGTTCCTTTGAAAGGAAACGACCGAGTTCCTTCTCCATTATTCTCTCATCCGATGCACCAGTGATCTCGCTGTTTGGTCCCCTCCCCCAAATCAAACAACCAACCAACACATGGCCATAAGCAGCATTAAGATTTTCTTTGTTCCCTGCTGCAGTGCACCCCAATTCAGAATCTAGTCGCTACGAGCATAGCAGCGTGTACATGTCGCAAAGCACCTGTTACTGGATCATATGGTACCGTTTAGCACAGATCTTAAAAGATAGTGCTCTACTGTGGGACGGAATGATGTTTTCTAATCCCTTGGACGTCTGTGTACGCTGAGAGAACGGTGGCATTCTACGCCATTTCTACGCTCCGACACCAAAAATTATGGTTCTTCAACGTCGATCACAGTGTGAGAACAGACGTAAGTGTGACTAATGACGGAAAAAAACATGACAAGGACGCATTTCGCCGATAATGCTTTATTCTTCACAGTGTTTATAAACAACGTATAAAAAAATATATCGTAAACTAATAGTTTCTCTTACAACATTGTTGCCTCGTCGAAAATGCTCTTACTGTAGCTCAAAAAGGCCTCTGACAGAGCGCACGAGGAAAGCATCAGTATGTTTGCAGGGAAAGAATGGTACTCCTGTTTCTTCCTGGAAGCTGATTTTGCACAGGTGAGGATTGTCAGAAGACCTCACAGTCACTTACCGTTCTGATGCTAGTTTCAGAAGATGTTTTGGAGGTTTAATACTAGCTACAACCTTCGCAGTAATTTTTGCATGTCTCTCCTGACAAATGCTACCCACAAAATCCTTACTCCTAGCAAGAAGCACAAACAAACGCTTGGAAAACAACATAGCGTGTGGAACCCATGGTTATTCGCATCATTTCAATATTTCAACCCTCCGCCTCAATGGAAACACACGGTTTCATCTCCGTTATCAGTATAAAAGAAACTAGCTGCTTTTAGTTTTCAGGACGTTGCTTAATAGCTAAATACCGACCTCTGAAAGACGCCAGCCTCGCATCGTATGTGAGCTAACTTAATTCCCCGCATATCACGTGTTGAACTGTATAACGATACTGATTCAGAAGATGAATGTGGGAGTATCTCCATTCTGCACTGTTTACAACCATCATACGAAAAATTAAGTTCGACGCACCGATATACCTTTTTAACGCCCTCAGACCTACTTTCAAAGCTACGTTTGTATATAGTCTACTCTAAAGATCCAAGGTGCTGACACTTCTGCTCGTGTGATCATGACGTCACTTCTGGCCATGTATTCTAAATTTGCTTGTAAATGTACTAAAACTACAACCACATAGCGCAATTGGTCTCTTTTTCTGTATGAGTGTGTGTACCAATCCCAAGAAAAAACCGAAATTTTTGAAGCAGTCCTTAAATGATATCGAAACAATTCCCTGGAAACAAAATTCCGCTGTCGACATGTGTAATGGATCCTTTCACGAGCAAGAACTAGGGCAGCTTATTGCTTGATGCGATTGGCGGATGGGGAATTAATATGATGCACAACTTTGGCAAACGTTGGAACAATATTTTAACCACGACACCTAAGCAAAAACGACTACGCACATTGCAATCTTATTCTCCTGCTGCAAAATTTATCCAGCCTCCTCAAGCGACGATATATTTCCTCCCCGTAGAGGTAAACGATGTCAGACTTTATTTCTCCCGGCGACTAAAATGTTCAAATAACTTATAGGAATGCAACCAGGTGACGTCGTCGACAACCGTCGATATTTCGATAGGAGCACATCCTGCCATTTTAAGCTCAAAAGTGCAGCACTCAAACGCTGTGCAAGCGAATTTAAAATATCGATTTTTAGAGAAAAATTGCAAAGGTAACACACACACACGCTAGCGCCACCACGTTGTCTTGACGTATAACAAGAGGAAGATTCTAGTACGCATTTCCAGCTACTGGGGTAGAGTAATTAAGGAATCTATTGACATTAAATTAGCAAGTAACCTTAAAAATAGAGATGGTGGTTTTTGTTTCAATTCTGCATTGAATCCTTCTCTCTCATTTGTCACAAAAAAAACAGAGTTTATACTACCTCACGTGTTGATTGTTAATTTTACTATCGATAACTTCTGACGTCGGTCATCTTTGGTTTGTGATGGCGCTAGTGTGTGTGTGTTAGCTTTACGGAAAATTTTTGGAAGTTTGTGGTAAGGTGTTATGGGACCAAACTGCAGAGGTAATCGGTCGCTAAGCCTACACACTACTTAATCTAACTTAAACTAACAAACGCTATGGACAACTGGACAACACACCCACCCACGCCCGAGGGAGGACTCGAACCTCTTGGAGGGGGGGGAGCCACACGGACCGTGACAAGGCGCCCCAGACCACGCGGCTACCCGGCGCGTCTATCTTTACGGAGTTTCTCTGAAAGACGAAGTTTTAAATCCATTTGCAAGGTGCTTTTTTGCTGCAGTATCGCCTTAAAAGTGGCACGGTATGCTCAGATCGAAATATCGGCGTTTGTCGACGACGTTACCCGGCTGTATTTGAACTTGATGTGGAAACTGCTGAACACAGTATTAATAAGACTGACGTTTCTCAAATTCCGTGTAGTCATTACTGTATATTAACACTACCATATATTGCCCAGGTACTGTAAAAAATGTGATGTTCACTTATTAATGATGTCTGGGTAGATGCAAGAGAGGGCATAAAGCTCCTAATCTTCCCAGGTGAAATAAATGCATAAATAAAATAAGTAAACGGAAGAATGAGAACGAGGAAGAGGTAAGAGGAAGAGGAGAAGTACGCATCAAATTTTTTGGCTTTTGCGCACTTAACCTACGTCATCGCACAGGACCGCATCTATTACCTACGGTGAGTGGCATGCACTTCCATTTTAAGGCGACAGAAACATTTAGGGCAATTGAGGTCACGTTCCAGTTACATTCTGTGTTGGGTAGAAAGTGGGCGCTTCGCAGCGGCTTGCCTTTAATCTTCAGTGCAAACTAATCTCCTAACGTCCGTCTCTAAAGCTGACCGAACAAAGCAGTTAGTCGTCCGCGTATAGCCGGGACAATAGTCCGCCTAAAAATATAAACGACAAGTTGTGTGGGTTCAAGATTTAAACCGGTGTTCCATCGAGGGTGTAAACTTCCAGTAAAAAAAAACAAGAAAAAAAAGTGATATCTATCTCAGGCCTCTTTCGGTTTTCAAGCTGTTGTCGAGTGGTACTTATATGTCAGCATTCGTGTTGATTCATATTAACATTAGTGATGACATGTAACGCGACGTATGTTATTTAGTCTGTTTATCAACTAGTTTATAACGCATACTGTTGACATTGTTATAGACTGTCAATGTGTACATTACTTCTTGACGCGCACCGCTACCAATGCCCGTTTGATAAAGTGTCTCTTGATGTATACGCACAAGCAGATAAAACCGAGATCGGAGCAGAAACGTTTCATACGGGAATTCGTGCGCGAGTATTTTTCTATGAAAACAGCAGATCTCTTGCGAATGTCTTGAGTTGACAAATTTCTAGAGATTAAAAAACTCACAAATTTTTCGAATAATGTTAAATAATATATATATATATATATATATATATATATATATATACGAGGGTTGGAACTTAGCCGGCCAGTGTGACCGTGCGGTTCTAGGCACGTCAGTCTGGAACCGCGTGACCGCTACGGTCGCAGGTTCGAATCCTGCCTCGGGCATGGATGTGTGTGATGTCCTTAGTTAAGTTTAAGTATTTCTAATTTCTAGGGGACTGATGACCACAGATGTTGAGTCCCATAGTGCTCAGAGCCATTTGAACCATTTTTTGTAACTTAAATAGAGGCAACAATTTATTCACAACCGATACAAAAGAGTTTGCTCCTGTTACTGTCGTTCAAAGTAGTCTCCAACGTTGTGTAGAACCCGTCGCCAGCGATATGGAAGGCGTAGTATACCGTTAGCACAGCCAGTTCTGTTGATGGTGCGAATGGAGCGGCCTACTGCCTGTCGAATCTCTGGAACAGTTCTGAAGCGAATGCTACGAAGTGGTTCCTTCACCTTCGGAATGAAATCAAAGCCACAAGGATTTAAGTGCGGGGAGTATGGTGGATGGTACAGTACTTCCCAGTCCCATCGACTGAACAGAGCAGCCACAGCTTGCGCTGTATGCGCCCACGGATTGTCGAGCAAAATGACAGGTGGGTTGCGCAGAAAGTGTCGCCGCTTCTTTCGCAAAGCTGGTCGCAGGTGATGCTACAAAAACGAACAGTAATACTGTGCATTGACGGTCTGCCGTGGAGGAACGTAATGCGTTAGGATAACACCATCACAGTCGTACACGAGAATCACCGTAACTTTACCATTCTGGGGTTCTGACGCACTTTCGACTGACGCCATTCCTTGGATTGACGATTCAGTTTTGGCTTCGTGGCATTCGCTTCAGAACTGTTCCAGGGATTCGACAGGCAGTAGACCACTCCATTCGCACCATCAACAGAACAGGCTCTGCTGACGGTATACTACGCTTTCCACATCACTGGCAACGGGTTCTACACAACGCTGGTGACTACTTTGAAGGACAGTAACAAGAGCAAACATGTAACTCTTCTGTATCGGTTATATATATCCAAAATTAGCTAGTTAATACAGGGTGCAGCAGATACGGTGCAACGAACTTCTAGTGGAGTTGGGCCACATTATAAGGATTGTGAACAGCATAAGAACCTGTGGTGTCACCACCAGACACCACACTTGCTAGGTGGTAGCCTTTAAATCGGCCGCGGTCCGGTAGTACACGTCGGACCCGCGTGTCGCCGTCGGTGATTGCAGACCGAGCGCCGCCACACGGCAGGTCTAGAGACACTTCCTAGCACTCGCCCCAGTTGTACAGCCGACTTTGCTAGCGATGGTTCACTGACAAATTACGCTCTCATTTGCCGAGACGATAGTTAGCATAGCCTTCAGCTACGTCATTTGCTACGACCTAGCACGGCGCCATTATCATTTGCTATTTATCCTGTGATGCATGTACCGTCAGACAGATGTTCACCAATTATGGATTAAAGTATTCCAGAAGCTACGTACTTTATTTGCTAGTCTCCATTACTTGACCTGTTCCAGACCTTCACGCCAGACTGCGTGAGCTTAACGCGTCCCTTTCGGCTTCCTCATAGTGGCTTGGCTGTCTTGCCAAGTCACAACAGAACCCATCGCCGCAAACATCGTCATATGCCGCTAGGTGTTGCTGTACGTAAGAGTACTGAAGGGGAACGTGAGGATTTCCTTATTCAAGCGCCAGCCAATATACTAGGTTCATGGAACGGTATATGAACAGTGAGCTTGCAGACATGCACTTAATGTATAGAATGGCTCAGTGGAATTGACGATCCTCCGGATGCATTTATGGTGAACACTTCCCAGACAGACATCAACCACACCACGGCTTGTTTGCACGTCGACACTGATATTTGTGCGAGTACAGGGCATTAAGAAGTGGCAGGGCTAATGAGGACAGGTTATGATCGGCGCGTTCAGTCTTTAACAAAGAATGTGTGTCGGATGCTATGGAGACTACTCCAGGCACCGGCGTATGTGTCGTTGCCTCGAACTTACGAATGTCTCGTAGCCGTGTTGAACGCCGATGCTTTACACGTCTTTTATTTCCAAAGTGTGTAGACACTGCATCCCGAACACCACACCGCTCGTGTGCGTTTCGTACAGTGGTTTCTGGCACGCAGTAGCCGGTAGCCGAGATGTGCATTTCCCAGCTTGCGTGTTGTCCTCTGATGAGGCTACATTCACTAGAGATGGGGTATTAAGGCAACACAATGAGCATTTGTGGGCACCAGGTAGCTCCCATGCTATGCGGCACCAGTTAACGTGTGGACGGGTTTGGTCGGCGGCTGATGAGTCGAGCCGTACCTTTCGCCATCCCACTTGACTGCCGCGAACTATGAGACCGAAAGCAGGTGCTTTCATGCTTGCCTGAAGACTTTCGAGCGAATAGAGGTGCAGCATGTTGTTCCAACATGATGGGCGCCAGCTCATTTTGGACTGGTTGTTTGTAGGCAGTGCAACAAGTCATTCCCGCAACGATGGGTTGGGCGTGGTCGGATCTGCTTCCTGGCTCCCACGCTCACCGGATTTATCGAGTCTTGACTTCTTTCTGTGGGGAGCCATGAAATCTTTCATGTATCGCGAACCTATGGAGTCTAAAAAATGGCTCTGAGCACTATGGGACTCAACTGCTGAGGTCATTAGTCCCCTAGAACTTAGAACTAGTTAAACCTAACTAACCTAAGGACATCACAAACATCCATGCCCGAGGCAGGATTCGAACCTGTGACCGGAGCGGTCTTGCGGTTCCAGACTGCAGCGCCTTTAACCGCACGGCCACTTCGGCCGGCCCTATGGAGTCTGAAATGGATCTCGTCGCGAGCATAGTTGCACAGCTTCTACAATCAAAGGAACTCCCTGTGTGTTCGAGGTACATACAAGCAGGTCTTTGTATTCATGAGCTCGAATAATAATCACAAGTTATATGAAATCTCATATCTTTATTTGAGTTTCATTTCTTTCATCAATTTAAGTACATGAATTACAAATTTTACAAGATGTTAGCACTGAATAGCCATGACGTCCTGCTTCAATTCTTCGTGCAGAAATAATTAAATGAATATTTTCTTGTCTCTGCTCAATCAATAGTTTAGTCCGAGCCAGTTCTACTCATAGTAACAATTCAGATAGCAAGCATTCTTTTTGCTTTAGAAGATTATTTTCAGACCAAAGAAGGTAAGTTTGCCTTGAGATCTTCAAGAGGGCAATCATTTCGCCATTCTGATACTATGTTTAAGAGATAGCGTATCATTACCAGGTTACAAGAACGAATTTCAGCTACGATTAATTTGCGTATGCACGAATGCTTGTTTTGGGTACATATTCTGCTGATCAAGTGAAAACTTAAATATACATACAGGGTAAAGCATTTAAAGTTGCTTGCTGGAATATTTGGCGAAATACACATCGGATTAAAAAAAATGTGGTAATAAATGTTCACCTCGAATAGGGACATCCATTAACATAGCGCTCGACCACCCTGCAGCACTCCTGGGGGCGGGACGGGGGGTGGGAAGGGTGAGTTGGAAGTCTTAAAAAGAAACCCCTATTTTTTATTGCGCATTTGGATTCTCCGTGATAAAATATGTACCTTTTGTATGAAACATTTCTTTCGTATCATGATGGCGCTGTAATCGGCAAACATGGAAATGAGGTGACAATTGTTGCAAAATAGTGCTATCTCAAACATACACACATCCTATTAGGGCAATCGAAGGACTTTTTTGATGTTTTTGATGATGCTATCATGTGACACCTCCGACAATTGAATGAAGCGCAGACTGTGATCGTGCGCTCAGTCCGAGGTCAGACTGTGCATGTTCCTTTGTAAGTAGGCTGTCTAGGTTTTTATATTGGTAACGCCACGTAGCGCTTTGTATGAAAATCACTGGCTGTGCTGTGTGCAGTCTGTGGCTGGGTGGCATTGTTGTAATATTCGCTATTGTAGTGTTGCGCTGTTGGCTGTTAACAGCGCGTAGCGTTGCGCAGTTGGAGGTGAGCCGCCAGCAGTGGTGGATGTGGGGAGAGAAATGGCAGAGTTTTGAAATTTGTGAGACTGGATGTCATGAACTACTATATATATTATGACTTTTGATGACTATTAAGGTAAATACATTGTTTGTTCTCTATTAAAATCTTTCATTTGCTAACTATGCCTATCAGTAGTTAGTGCCTTCCGTAGTTTGAATCTTTTATTTAGCTGGCAGTAGTGGCGCTCGCTGTATTGCAGTAGTTCGAGTAACCAAGATTTCTGTGAGGTAAGTGATTTGTGAAACGTATAGGTTAATGTTAGTCAGGGCCATTCTTTTGTAGGGATTATTGAAAGTCAGATTGCGTTGCGCTAAAAAATATTGCGTGTCAGCTTAAGCACAGTCTTGTATAATTTTTCTAAGGGGACGTTTCACCTTCAATGATGCGGGCTGTACTCATCTCGTCGAAATTGTTCCACGATGTTAGCGATTGAAAAGAGGGTCGATATCATTTCCGCGTACTCTGAGGCTCATAGAAATTTTGACGAACTTGTCAAAGGCAAGCTACTCTGTTCCCGATATAAATGTTCCGCCTGCAACGACGTTTCGCAGTGTTGCCCACCTGTTTACTGAAACGGGAAGTGTTAAACGTAGAGAAAGAGTCCGACCGCGGCTTGTGAAAAACGAAAATAACACAGTGAACGTTTTAGTCGCGGTTGCTGCAAATACTCAGATTAGTTCTCGGCAAATTGCACGAGGTTCAGGAATTTCGCAAATAATTGTTCTATGCATCCATTTCATTTATCGCTGCATCAAGAACTGCATGGTCACGATTTTCACAAACGCCTGAATTTCTGTAACTGGATACAGGAGCGATTGGCAGTCAACGATAATTTCATTTCACGGATACTTTTCTCTGATGAATCAAATTCTACGAGTCGTGGTCAAGTGAATCGACATAATATACAGTATTGGTCAGTGAAGAATCCCCATTGGGTAAGGCAAGTTGAACATCAACGCCCATGGAGTATAAACGTTTGGTGGGGTATTTTAGGTACGCAGGTAATTGGCCCATAGTTCATAGTAGGTAATCTGACTGGTCAAATGTACAGCGACAATATGGACAATATTTTACCCGTACTAATGGACGATGTTCCACTTCAAATAAGACTGGATATATGCCCAGCGCATTATTCACGACTAACTCGAGAAGTTTTGAATCGAAACCATCCGAGTCGATCGATTGAACGAGGAGGTACTGAAACGTGGCCTGTACGTTCACCCGATTTGACTTCTGCCGATTTTTTCCTCTGGGGATGGCTAAAAGAGAGAGAGTTTACGTGAGGCGCCATCAACCCCCGGAGATATGCGGCAGGGAATACCCAATGAATGTGCTGCAAACATTAGGGCAGAGACACTAATACATGTCCGAGTTTTGTTCAGACACGCAGTTGCAGTGTGCACTAGAAACAACGGACAACATTTCGAACATCAGCTGCACTGAAACACTTGTGAGAGACAACGGGACTCAACAGTAATCAAGCGCCCCGGTATCAAGGGGACTCACCAAAATCAGGCACCAGAAAAGGAACACGTTACTACTACGTCCACGTCGTTGTTCCTGGGTAACGCCAAATGCAGTATAAGAAAGCACTGAGGAAGGTTAGAGGGTGTCACATGATATCATTTTCCCAAATATCAAAGAATGTACTTTGATTTTCCTAATCGGATGTGTAGTTTTGTGAGATACTCCCGTTTTGCAAGAACTATCACCCCATTATGTATATATATATATATATATATATTATTTTGAATTATATATATATATATATATATATATATATATATATATATATATATATATATATAATTCAAACTCGGGACCAGTAAAGAGAAAGCTAGTGACCAATAGCGAAACATGTCAGATACTAAAGAATATTCCGTTGTGTTTAAATGTGAGTGTGATCAGTGACGATCCATATCTGAGAATTGTCATACTGCGTAATATTATTTTCTTATTTTCTTATACGCTTTGAAAGAGGGGTAAGTTTTTATGGAATTTATTTTGAAGACCCTATACAAGATATCGGCCGGATTGCGTCCACTTTCCCTCCTGTGCCTACCCTTAAACTGCAGGTAACTTCGTCCACATGTAATATCATTCATCAGCACTTCTTCGCACACATGTTCTTCTCTTTCGTGCACTCTTCTCTTCGATGACGGTTCGTTGCTTGCGATTTTTTCGCAGTGTATAGTACAGCCATGGTGTTTTGTTCTAAACTCCTCACTAGTTTTCTTTTCTCTTCCACTCTTAGTGATTCTTGATACATCTTCTTTTACGGGCCGTTTCTGTTTAAGCACTTCTCTCCATAAACATTTTTGAAAACTATCGATCTGTTTTTTCCCTTTTTGAGTGTCTATGATTCACTGTACACTGTCTGATCTTATGTTCCTCCTCAAAAAGAGTGCATTTATATTTACATTAAATCGAATATTATAATATGTACTCATATCAAACTGATGAGAAAGTATCAGAACCTATTAAAAAAGCGAACGTTAGATAAAAAAATACACGTAGGGGAACGGAATCGCCACAAGAACACACTTCGCGTTACGAATCCATAACGCTACACACTGCGGCAAACCGACCGCAAATCTTTTATTTCTAAGGCTCGCATGTTATCGTCTCCCGAAAGCTCTGATGGCAGTCGTCTTACTAACAAATTTTACCATAAAAATGTGTTTTTGATGGATCCTAAATGTGCCGTTGCCTTCAAATGGCATACTCTCATAATGCGCAAGTTACAATAATTTTTTTTACCACTAGTTTATTACAACGTATCATACAGTTAACGCCGGGTTTTCTGGAGATTCTCAATTTCCTGGTCCTCAGAAACGACATACATAAATATAGGCCTCAACTGAATGCCAATATGGCGCCTCACAATTATATACTGAAGGTAGACGTAGGTGGCGTTCTGCCATCTCATTGGTCAACGTTCAGACGCACGTTCAGAATATGTAACATGCTAGATATTGCTCTACACGTACGGAAAGACTCCGCAACGTGCTATTCCACGCTACGACTTCAGGAATTCGGCAAGTTCAGACCTCAATTTTCGGAAGGACGGCCCGTGAGCCGACGGCTTTAGATTTTGAACGAAGCTCTGGTGACGGAGGTGGTGGATGGTGGAGAGGGGAGGGGTGGAGGGCATGCTCTTTCCAGGCGCGTTGAAGGTGTTCTGTTTCGAACATTTCGAACACACTTGTTCATGAGACGCTGGACAGTCGAGCTGATCATCGTAAGTAGCAGATAAATTGTTGATAGTGCCAGTTTAGCTTGGCCTGTACCGCAGAGGAATTTAAAGTTAAGTTTCTTTACCTTTTGCATTTAGGAATCTCCTCCCATATGGCTTACTGTTTTTAATTTGCCTTTCCAAAGTTCAAATGTGTTCAAACGTATTGAATTCCTAAGCTCATAGGTCCCTAGACTTACACACTACATAAACTAACTTTTGCTAAGAACAACACACACACCCATGCCCGAGAGAGGACTCGAAGCTTCGGCTGGCATGCGTAGCATGGCGCCTCAAACCGTTCGGCCACTCCTTGAGGCCTTTCCAAAGTAAATGAGTGTACAAATGACAAGTGTGGCTTTCCTTCCGAGAACCACGTGGCCTTCATCCGAGTGGTTACATCTGGAGTCATTTCAGCTCTTGATTAATACTGTGCATTGTGAATTCACCCCTTGTATTATATTATAGTTTTTAAGGCTCTGTGAAGTTGGGCCGTGGCTTGCAACACTGGAACTATTAGCGAATTGTTTTGTGTGACTTCAAGTGGTATTTGTCTCTAATCCATGGGTGCTGCATTCCATATTTGTACTAGTCGTGTGCTAAATACACTCCTGGAAATTGAAATAAGAACACCGTGAATTCATTGTCCCAGGAAGGGGAAACTTTATTGACACATTCCTGGGGTCAGATACATCACATGATCACACTGACAGAACCACAGGCACATAGACACAGGCAACAGAGCATGCACAATGTCGGCACTAGTACAGTGTATATCCACCTTTCGCAGCAATGCAGGCTGCTATTCTCCCATGGAGACGATCGTAGAGATGCTGGATGTAGTCCTGTGGAACGGCTTGCCATGCCATTTCCACCTGGCGCCTCAGTTGGACCGGCGTTCGTGCTGGACGTGCAGACCGCGTGAGCCGACGCTTCATCCAGTCCCAAACATGCTCAATGGGGGACAGATCCGGAGATCTTGCTGGCCAGGGTAGTTGACTTACACCTTCTAGAGCACGTTGGGTGGCACGGGATACATGCGGACGTGCATTGTCCTGTTGGAACAGCAAGTTCCCTTGCCGGTCTAGGAATGGTAGAACGATGGGTTCGATGACGGTTTGGATGTACCGTGCACTATTCAGTGTCCCTTCGACGATCACCAGTGGTGTACGGCCAGTGTAGGAGATCGCTCCCCACACCATGACGCCGGGTGTTGGCCCTGTGTGCCTCGGTCGTATGCAGTTCTGATTGTGGCGCTCACCTGCACGGCGCCAAACACGCATACGACCATCATTGGCACCAAGGCAGAAGCGACTCTCATCGCTGAAGACGACACGTCTCCATTCGTCCCTCCATTCACTGGAGGCGGGCTGCACGATGTTGGGGCGTGAGCGGAAGACGGCCTAACGGTGTGCGGGACCGTAGCCCAGCTTCATGGAGACGGTTGCGAATGGTCCTCGCCGATACCCCAGGAGCAACAGTGTCCCTAATTTGCTGGGAAGTGGCGGTGCGGTCCCCTACGGCACTGCGTAGGATCCTACGGTCTTGGCGTGCATCCGTGCGTCGCTGCGGTCCGGTCCCAGGTCGACGGGCACGTGCACCTTCCGCCGACCACTGGCGACAACATCGATGTACTGTGGAGACCTCACGCCCCACGTGTTGAGCAATTCGGCGGTACGTCCACCCGGCCTCCCGCATGCCCACTATACGCCCTCGCTCAAAGTCCGTCAACTGCACATACGGTTCACGTCCACGCTGTCGCGGCATGCTACCAGTATTAAAGACTGCAATGGAGCTCCGTATGCCACGGCAAACTGGCTGACACTGACGTCGGCGGTGCACAAATGCTGCGCTGCTAGCGCCATTCGACGGTCAACACCGCGGTTCCTGGTGTGTCCGCTGTGCCGTGCGTGTGATCATTGCTTGTACAGCCCTCTCGCAGTGTCCGGAGCAAGTATGGTGAGTCTGACACACCGGTGTCAATGTGTTCTTTTTTCCATTTCCAGGAGTGTATATACTGAAGGGAGACGTAGGTGACGTTCTGCCATCTCATTGGTCAACCTTCAGACGCACGTTCAGAATATGTAACATGCTAGATATTGCTCTACACGTACGGAAAGACTCCGCAACGTGCTATTCCACGCTACGACTTCCGGAATTCGGCAAGTTCAGACCTCAACTTTCGGAAGGGCGGCCCGTGAGCCGACGGCTTTAGATTTTGAACGAAGCTCTGGTGACGGAGGTGGTGGATGGTGGAGAGGGGAGGGGTGGCGGGCATGCTCTTTCCAGGCGCGTTGAAGGTGTTCTGTTTCGAACATTTCGAACACACTTGTTCATGAGACGCTGGACAGTCGAGTTGATCATCGTAAATTGCAGATAAATTGTTTATAGTGCCAGTTTAGCTTGGCCTGTACCGCAGAGGAATTTAAAGTTAAGTTTCTTTACCTTTTGCATTTAGGAATCTCCTCCCATATGGCTTACTGTTTTTAATTTGCCTTTCCAAAGTTCAAATGTGTTCAAACGTGTTGAATTCCTAAGCTCATAGGTCCCTAGACTTACACACTACATAAACTAACTTTTGCTAAGAACAACACACACACCCATGCCCGAGAGAGGACTCGAAGCTTCGGCTGGCTTGCGTAGCATGGCGCCTCAAACCGTTCGGCCACTCCTTGAGGCCTTTCCAAAGTAAATGAGTGTACAAATGACAAGTGTGGCTTTCCTTCCGAGAACCACGTGGCCTTCATCCGAGTGGTTACATCTGGAGTCATTTCAGCTCTTGATTAATACTGTGCATTGTGAATTCACCCCTTGTATTATATTATACTTTTTAAGGCTCTGTGAAGTTGGGCCGTGGCTTGCAACATTGGAACTATTAGCGAATTGTTTTGTGTGACTTCATGTGGTATTCGTCTCTAATCCATGGGTGCTGCATTCCATATTTGTACTAGTGGTGTGCTAAATATTTTGGAGACAAGGAGATCTCGTGAAAGTGCATCCTGAGTGACCCACGATTTGTAGGCTGCATTTCACTCGGTCTTTGTCTATTCGTATTGCATATTCGAGACTTATGTAGAATGGATGCACTTTGTAAGCAAGCGTACATTTGTTTAAGAGGATTGTGGGATTCTGATGAATTTTTGTTTGGTCAGTCTGCGAGTGAGACCTCATGGACCTCCACGTTTTCTGGTGGCTTTAGGATACTGTAAATAATCTATGCCCGTGTTCAGGTTTTGACGAATAATTTTGTAAATTCGCTCTCCTGTAAATTAAATGTTGAATATTTTGTTATGGACAAAAAATCGGCGTCGTCCACTTCAGTTCACCTTGACAATCCCATTTGTTTCTCAGTCAGGAAGTTTATCACATTTGAGCCATTTTAAATGATTCTATGACTTAATTTTTTTTATTTTAACCACGAAAGACAGTACTGAGTTCGTTTCGAGACATTGTGGTGCTTGTTACTGGAGAAAAGAACTCTAGCCTTCATTGCAGAAACAAGCCCGCGCGCCTGTGGTTGCAAGTATGAGAGTCGCAGTCATGACTGCAGGGAATCGTGCTGCAAAACCAGATTAAAACAGGCACATAAGGCGGTTAGGTTTACAGCTTTCATTTCCGTAATACCTGATCTTCGTGAAGCAGTGTGTATTTTTGATGATGATCGTAGGAAGGTGTATTCTTTCATCTGTACAGTTTAAACATTATCATATGTATTCATTTTCATTTTTTGTAAATTGGTCAGAAAGAGTAAAACGTTAAACACACTATACATGGCGAAGAAAAATGCCAAACTTTGAGGTCGGCATGCGATTCATTATCCAGATTTAAGACAAAAGCTTATCTAACAAAATAAGATCGTGTGCATTTTGGAAACACATGTATGAGAACGAAGAGCTGGCAACACTGTCACACAGTGCAGCGCTTCGGAATGTACAGAGAAACGTGTATCAATGCGCGTTACCGTACCAGCCGTTGTTGCTCACTCAGTAGACTACTGGGAAATCACGTCCACATCCATCATGGAGCTATGGTTAGAATCCTCGTCAGCCTCCCTTTTCATTTTTTAGTTCCCCAATTCTCGTCGTTGATAAGCAGAACATGACAATAGTCTGTCACACGATAGTGGGATCTAAATAAGTGCATGTGTATCTCTACTAACCGCGCAATGCAAAGACGTAAACGGTCCTGTCGGGTCCACGTAAGGCAGCTTCCCAGCACAGTACACAAACGATGAATACGTCGATATGATATGCTTTTTGTGCTGCGTGCATCCGATAACTAAGTTTAAATTTTTATTTGCGGGAGATCTAAAGCTGTTCTGCAACATGCTCAGCGTAAACAAATCCATGCATTTAGCATGAACATGATAACTAAGCTATTGCTGATGTTGATCGTCCGTATGCTGCACTGTACCCTCAAAGGCGCCATCTCGAAAGAACGTTTCTCGTCGCATGGATCAACGCCTTCGGAAAACCGGTAACGCTCGTCTACAAGTAATGGACAGCGTTCGTCCATGGACTAGACGTACTCCATAAACAAAGGACGAGGTTCTTGAAACCATTCACGAGTCTCCTCAGCGAAGTACGCATGGTATTGCAAGGTAGTTCCAGTTATCTCAAAGACTGGTTCTTGAAGAGTTGCACGATGAAGAATTGTACCAATATCGTTTACACGTTAACTCAACACCAGAGCCCAGAAGACCGCATTCGACGAGTACAGTTTTGTGAATGGCATTTGAATAAAGTGGAAGGTAACGAACCTTTCATAAGTAACCAGATACAGACTGACGAATCTAGCTCCCTTCGTGAAGGTGTATCCAGCCTCCGCAACAGCCATTACAGGTCGGAGCACAACCCTCATCTCATCTATGCACGCGGCTTTAAGGAATGCTTAGGTATAAACCCGCGGGCTGGAATCGTGGGTGGAGTGCTTTTGGGCCCTTCTTTATTTCCGGACAGGTTGAATGTTACCTGTCGTCTTTTACTACCGCAAGGTTCTGGTAAGAAGAGCTATGCAAAGTATCTGTTTACTGGCGCACTAACTCCCAAGAATGACTCTGCAAGTAGAGTCTACGTTTGCTCGCCTGTAACAAGTACCAAACACAAAATTTCTGATTAGTGGGCCAAATTCATTTAAATATTAATTAATTAAACTGATAAAAAGGCGCCACCTCACAGATCATTTGATGATTTAATATAACACCAATCCAATAATCATGATAAATTTTGTTGAAACATTTCTAAGAGGAGGTGCAAACTGACTGATTTTAAGGATCCTGACTAGAGAGCAGAAAAGCGCTGTGAGATGTAATAGCAAAGAATTTAACAATAATTCACATTTATTTCTTCATTAACAATAACACACACACACACACACACACACACACACACACACACAGAAGTTAAAATACAGTTATTGGGATGCTAGAGCGTGCATCGACACAAGGCACACTATACAGCGCAACATCTGGACCGTCACATATGGGGCAAGAATGCTAAATTACTGGATACGATTTATCAAGATCACACACACCACGTTCACATGTTCACTCACACAACGAAAGATAGAATTTAGAAAAAAGCTTTCCTAACCCACATGTAAGCTCTCTGGGTCATGGCGCGGCTGCCTTTAACGGTCAATTTTAGAGAACAAAGTCTACATCTAAAATACCGCACAACTCCATAATTTTGTAAATAAATTTACCAAACTGGAACACATCTACTCCGCCATGAAACTAAGGCTTCAATTCGAACACGAGAGGTCTTTCTGTTGAACTCGAGCCTCATGGTGTACAAAGAAACACACGTGGTGCTCCAGAATACGGACTACAAAGTCTGTGGGAATGAAACACAAACTGGAAGGTAAATTAAATAAAAGTTAGCACAAGCATTCCACAAAGTACACACTTCATACACAATACGCTAAACTAACTAATTCTGTACAACGTGTGATGGCACCGCTCGTCCCCGCCAAGTTACATTTTCACTAAAGGCCTTATCTAATAAACTGAATGTTACTGAAATTAACACCGTGTCCTGATTGAATTAGTTGGTGCGGCATGATTATCAGTGCCACGCACCAGTGTGACTACCGGGAAATCAAACAAAGCTCTCACACATTTCAACTCCGCAAACAGAGATTCAACTAAGAGCATCCGTACTCACCGGCGTCCTAGGGAAGAGTAACTTATCGTTTCTCCCGCCCGGGGTCCACACACGGTGGCTGGAAGAGCCCAGAGAGCGTAAACGGTTTCCTACATGCACCAACCTCACAATGGGTGCTGACCAGTAGCCACTAATGCCTCTCTGACCCATCGTGGCAGTATTCGAAACTCGAGACAGTGGTTGGCTACACTGATCTTACCATTCATAGAACCATGTAGCGTCTCACATAAACCCGTTACAAGGTTGAATGCTTCGATGTATCGTACGATTCTTTGCAGTACTTTGCCCGATGCATTAGCAGCCTTCCATTTGATGTTCGTCGACGACCATGCTTTCAGTCTGATTTTGCACCGGCACGCTTTGAAATGAATACGCGTAACTGTTTAAACGAAGTGTTTCCAGGGAAATGGTTGGTTGTGGAGGTCCAGTGTTCTGTCTCTACGATCCCCGGACCTTAATCCACTATATTTTAGTTTGTGGGGCCACTTAAAGGAACAAGTTTATAGTACTCCACCTATGAATGTAACAACCTAATAGCTCACGTGCATGTCGCTCGGCGATAGTGGATGCAGGTGTCTTGCGTAGGGTCCAGCAAAATATGATCCAGGGAGTGGCGAAATGTATGCAAATGCAAGGAGGTCACTTTGAACAACTTCTCTGAAGTGAACGTTGATCGTGCGTGTACTTAACTGTCCTGTGAGATAAGCTTGGACGTCAATCGTACAAAATGGAGTCATTGTGCTTAACATAATGTGCAATCTAGTGTAATCTACCTATTGTGTTTTTTGTACCTTACTGGATACAGATGATGTCATTGTACCCAGTAGTATTTTCTGTTGTCTTTATTTGTGCCATGGACTAAACAAAGTGGTCGTTATGATTGTAAGAAGTTCATGTTATGTCTTAACGTTTACATAGAGGTAACAGTAACAGAAAGAAATACATAAAATATCGCAATGTGAAGGTGTAAGTTAGTTGCAATTTGACGCTTTAACTGACAAAAATATGTTTGGTGCGAACTCGAAAATCAGCGAATATGCATATCCGCACCCCATTTCCTTGTCTCACTGAGGTAATTGGACAGCTCTGTTACAGTAGAGAGTGCATTCTACTTGTTCTTGCCAGCCTACACGCAATTACATCATTGTCAGTGCTTCGTTTTTCAAATCTCATTTCTATTGAACCTGCTGGCGAGACTACGTTTTTCTGCATACACCTTTGTCTTTAATTGAGATGAGGAATCGCAAGCCGACTGGGGAAATATGACTTTGGCGTGAATAGTGCCCTCTACCACACAGCGCTTGGTGGCTAGCGGAATATACCGGGTGAACAAAAAGTCAGTATAAATTTGAAAACTTAATAACCCACGGAATAACGTAGATAGAGAGGTACAAATTGACACACATGCTTGGAATGACATGGGGTTTTATCAGAAAAAAAAAACAAAAAAAAGTATTGCTAGACGCGTGAAAGATCTCTTGCGCGCGTCGTTTGGTGATGATCGTGTGCTCAGCCGCCACTTCCGTCATGCTTGGCCTCCCAGGTCCCCAGACCTCAGTCCGTGCGATTATTGGCTTTCGGGTCACCTGAAGTTGCAAGTGTATCGTGATCGACCGACGTCTTTAGGTATGCTGAAAGACAACATCCGACGCCAGTGCCTGACCATAACTCCAGACATGCTTTACAGTGCTGTTCACAACATTATTCCTCGACTACAGCTATTGTTGAGGAATGATGGTGGACATATTGAGCATTTCCTGTAAAGAACATCATCTTTACTTTGTCTTACTTTGTTATGCTAATTATTGCTATTCTGATCAGATGGAGCGCCATCTGTCGGACATTTTTTGAACGTTTGTATTTTGTTTTGTTCTAATAAAAGCCCATGTCATTCCAAGCACGTGTGTCAATTTTTACCTCTCTATCTACGTTATTCCGTGATTTATTCAGTTTTCAAATTTATACAGACTTTTTGATCACCCGGTATATGCAGATGTAGATATGTAGATGTAGACTGGCAAGTGACTTTTGCAGTCACCCACACTTAACAGATACACTTAGGGCACTCCTCTCAAACAACGTGTGGAAGAGGGTGGGTGGGTGTAGACGCCTTTCTGATTGGGCGGCGAATGTTCCAGCCAACAATCCCATGCAATTCTTCGGTTCTCTTTTGATGTATGTGGCATTTCACTAATTAATAACCTTAGGAATAAGCCTCAGGTCGTGAAGGTAGTGTTTACATGTCCTGTATTTAAGACAGCTATATTATTTTATCATGATTTTCTTTTTTATCATCACATCTCAACAGCAAGGGAAAGCACATACCAGACTAACAAGGAGGTGTTCATGAAAAGGCCTCAACGGAGATTTTGAAAAGTAATCGTGAAGAACGTGTTCGTTAGGCGGCACAATCAATCATCTCCAATAGCAAGCACCCCCACAATTTCATCTCTGTCCGCCATATGATACCTCTGGAGATGCCCGCGATCTATTTCCCGACGGACAATCACGGTCGAGGGGCAGAAGGTTGGCGGCAGATGGGGGGGGCAGCCGCGCTGAGCACTAAAAACATCCCAAAACGCCAGAACGTGTGTGAACGCACCTCCAGATGGGGGGCAGATAGGCCACGCCACGAAGACTGATCCGGTCCTCAACGTCGCAGCCACCCCGCGCGCGCACGTAAAAACGCGGCGGGATACGGTAGATGATGGCGGCGATATTCAAATGGAGTCTCCGAAAGTAAACTGGGCCTCCAGTGGAGGTAATAAACATGCCGACGATAACAGCAATTAAGCAGCATGTAGGGCGGTCGGCCCTTCCGCAATTATCACCTCAGTCTGCCCCGCCCCGCCCAGAGGCACCGTGTAATGAGTGGTCGGACCGAGTCCCTCACAGCCGCCAGCGTCCGCGCCCTTATCACAGCGCCGCTATCGCACTAATAACACACTTCCGCGAGCCTCCCTACACGGCGAGCCGCCCTAATGACTAAATCATCCCCGGCCTAGGCTGTAGGCTGGCCCATCCGCGGAGGGACCTGTCCGCTGCTGGGCTGCCTCACTTGCCCTTTTGTGAGAAGGGCAGGTGATCGCAACACAGTGACTATATTGGGGCGTAATGGACAATCTATATTGCGACACTGGACTGTTTATCTCACCATCTATTGCGAAAATTAAAACATCCAAAAAGTATTGGTCAAGTCTTGAGATGACGAGCCAAGTTCTTCAGTAATTGCAGATCAGTTAGTTCTAGTCTCGGTCGGCACACAGTTTTAATGCGCCACGAAGTTTCATGTCAGCGTATATCCCGCTAAAGAGCAAAAATTTCATATTGGAATATTTTATTTCTTTATAAATCTACAACTTAAGCAGCTGCTACTTCGCTCGGCTGGACTGTATGATCTGCTCATTTTTTTTTTCTTTAATCGGATTTTTATGTTCTTCGCAAACTGCGACATCTTCTAAACTTTTCACCCTAATTAAGACCACAAAAGAATGGTCTTCTCGGAATGTGCTTCTGACCAAAAAACGATCCTGGTAGATGGAGTCAGAGGTTTTTGTTAATACTGTTTTTGGAGTGCACATGTTGATATTTCCAAACACATATTTCTTTAGCAGTTAAATACCAGTTTTCATAGATTTAGCTTGATAAGTGTTTTAATATAACGAAACATTTTCATATAAATAGTCATCACCTATTTAACCCTCTTTCAGAAAAACACCGAAACTCATACTTTTTATTTCTAAACGAGAACGCGAATACAAATTTTCACATATTTAATTTCAAATATCCTTTCGTAATGAAATATTTCAATAAAAACTTTCATCCCGTATTTTGTCCCTTGGGGTTTAAATTTCCAAAACATTGAAACACGTATTTTTTTCCAACAGAGAAGTCAAATACCAATTTTCATAGATTTAGCTTTAGAAATGTTTTCATAGCAAAATAGTTTCCTAAACCATTTCAGCCCCTATTTCACCTCCCTAGGACTTGAATTTCCAAAAACAATGAAACAGGTATCTTTTTATTTCTAATCGAGTTGTCAAATACCAATTCGGATAGGGGTAGCTTTAGAAATGCTTGAGTAGTTCTTTAGTAATGATTTATTTTCAGAAAAATTGCACTCACTAATTTACTCTCATAGTGGTCAGATTTCCAAAAATGCTGAAACAGATATTTATTTATTTCCAACCGAGAAACCAAATACCAGTTTTTGTAGTTCTAGCTTCAAAACTGCCTCAGTAGCGGCATATTAAAAAAAAGCTTTTTATCCCCTGTTTCAACCCTTTACAGGTGGAATTTGGTAAATTCCCTTCTTAAACGATTCCTACAACGTAAGATTAATACCATTTTCCAATTTCAAGTTTCTATCCTTACTGGCTTGGACTGAGCAACGATGAGTTAGTCAGCCAGAACGCTTCCTTTCATTTGTAGAGATTTCACCTGGTAAACAGACATTCCTGGTGAATTAACATTACAGTAATTGTGCTAAAATCATCAGAAAATACACCGGTGAGGCAAACTTATGATCACTTCGCACTTCGAAACTGAATAACCCAATCGCTCTCATACGGAGATTCACACTCAGCACGTAATCGAAGGTACAAAGTTAAAGTGCACCATATTCCGTCAATAATGAAGCATCAAAGCCAGCTCACGATTCAACGCGAAAATAATCACGAAAGTGAACTGGGCACGCGATGTACGAAGCGAATCGTGACCGGTTACTGATCTATTAATGACCGATTAGTTATAGTTTATACTTGTGTTGATGCATTACGCCTTCCAGAATGACGAGATCACACAGGGAATGCCCTCCAACCTGGACCCTTCTGACGATTGTTGCAGTGTGTTTGCTTCCAGACATTTCACACGCTGTATGATAACAACCGTCCGTCCGATTTAGAGTAAAACGTGATTCATCTGAAAAGACAATCTGTTTCTTCGGTATTGGCGTGCAAATTCCAACCTTCGTCGCCAACGAACAGTAGTCAGCATGGCTGATGAAACAGGCGCCTACTGCTGAGGCCTATATGTAGCAACTTTCGTTGAACTGTCCTTGAGGAGGCACTATTGGTAATCTCTTGGTTCATCTGGTCAGTCAATTGCTCAACAGTTAGAAGCATATTCACCTGTCACCGCAGCCGTCGTTCACCTTTGTCACCTATACAGGGTGTTACAAAATGGTACGGCCAAACTTTCAGGAAACTTTCCTCACACACAAATAAAGAAAAGATGTTATGTGGACATGTGTCCGGAAACGCTTAATTTCCATGTTAGAGCTCATTTTAGTTTCGTCAGTATCTACTGTACTTCCTCGATTCACAATCAACATGTGTGGGCTGACGAGAATCCGCACGCAATTGTGCAATCACGTCATCAACACAGATTTTCTGTGAACGTTTGGGCAGGCATTGTTGGTGATGTCTTGATTGGGCCCCATGTTCTTCCACCTACGCTCACTGGAGCACGTTATCATGATTTCATACGAGATACTCTACCTGTGCGAGGTGGCGCAGTGGTTAAACACTGGACTCGCAGTCGGAAGGACGACGGTTCAATCCCGCGTCCGGCCATCCTGAATTAGGTTTTCCGTGATTTCCCTAAATCGCTCCAGGCAAATGGCGGGATGGTTCCTTTCAAAGGGCACGGCCGACTTCCTTCCTCGTCCTTCCCTAATCCGTTGAGACCGATGACCTCGCTGTCTGGTCTCCTTCCCAAAAACAACCCCCCTCATGCACGATGGAGCTCCTGCACATTTCAGTCGAAGTGTTCGTACGCTTCTCAACAGCAGATTCGGTGACCGATGGATTGATAGAGGCGGACCATTTCCATGGCCTCCACGCTCTCCTGACCTCAACCCTCTTGACTTTCATTTACGGGGGCATTTGAAAGCTCTTGTCTACGCAACCCCGGTACCAAATGTAGAGACTCTTCGTGCTCGTATTGTGGACGGCTGTGATACAATACGTCATTCTCCAGGGCTGCATCAGCGCATCAGGGATCCCATGCGACGGAGGGTGGATGCTTGTATCCTCGCTAACGGGGGACATTTTGAACATTTCCTGTTATAAAGTGTTTGAAGTCACGCTGGTACGTTCTGTTGCTGTGTATTTCCATTCCATGATTAATGTGATTTGAAGAGAAGTAATAAAATGAGCTCTAACATGGAAAGTAAGCGTTTCCGGACACATGTCCACATAACATATTTTCTTTCTTTGTGTGTGTGAGGAATGTTTCCTGAAAGTTTGGCCGTACCTTTTTCCTAACACCCTGTATACTTATAAGGATATACTTATATACTTATATTGAAGACCTGTAGCCGTCTAGAACGAAATTAGTATGATATTAATACCTTCTTCTGCTAATGGGCGTTGATATATGTGTGCCCCGATCGGGACTCGAACCCGGAATCTCCTGCTTACATGGCAGACGCTCTATCCATCTGTGCCACAGAGGGCACAGAAGATATGGCGACTGCAGGGACTATCTCGCGCACACCTCCCGCGCGACCCTCATTCTCACCTTGTATGTCCACACATTACATTCGTAGTGTCCCACCCCAACACACTCATTGCTCGTGGAAGACATTCTTACCAAGTCCCGTAAGAGTTCGGGGAATATGTGTGCATCCGCACAGAAGAAGAAGATCGTGGCCGGTGTTGCCAGAACTATATCCTTATACGGATATGGTGTCTGTTCTTTCTGCGTTTTGCGACGCACCGTATACTTTAACTACGGCGGCACGCAAACTTAGCCGTTTCCACCATTGTCCCGAAAACCAAAGATCATGTGTACTTTTGGGCATGAGATAAACCGCTCCGTTTCCGCATTATGGCAACGACTGAACTGTTTCCCACGTCCCACTGACACGCTTTACATAACTCCACTGTTAGTGCTACCACCTGCCATCTGGCAGTGGTCACGTTAATGTGACTGGACCGCGTATTTGAAATCTTTAGTAAAGCGAAAACCCTGCTCTAATATTCTTGAGTTTGCTAATTAAAATTCCGTTTTGCAATTTTCTCCTTAGGATAAAGACAAGGGCTAACAATCAATTAATATTTACCGAAATTCAGACGATTTGGAACTCAGCGCCAGGCAGATAAAGCTAAGCATGGTATTTGTGCGACAGATAGCTCTCAGCCCTTGTTATAAGGCGGAACTCATTTCCACCATAAAGCAAAACTGTGGGAATCACTTTTACTTACGCCGTTCAGCGCACATTGCTGAATAAGGGTCTCCGCAGTAGATGACCTCTATGTGATCCCATGTTAACCCAACGGTTTCATCAATTACAATTGCAACGAGCACGGGGTCATATACAGGGTGAGTTCCTAAGAGTGTACAAAAATGTAACAGGATACAGAGAATTCTCCAATGAACAAGGCAGGGGGTCGGAGAAGCATAAAGAGAAATGTAAACAAACTTGTCTAGAGCTTTGTCTAGCATTACTGTCTTCCGGTTTATTTACAAGTAACATACATACAAGTTTACAGGCACTGTGCTGTTTATTTACATGTACATTCTGTATTTTCTGCAAGGAAACCAGAAGAATGAGCCTGATTGTTAGAAAGTGACGATGCCTGCTGCAGCACCAGTACAGTTTTTC
The DNA here is from genome assembly GCF_021461385.2 of Schistocerca piceifrons. Classification (NCBI taxonomy): domain Eukaryota; kingdom Metazoa; phylum Arthropoda; class Insecta; order Orthoptera; family Acrididae; genus Schistocerca; species Schistocerca piceifrons. Next base: position 590,417,172 of record NC_060141.1, read on the forward strand.
AGAACTCACTCTGTAACCTCCCAATAGTAAAAATATGTATAACATTCACATAAAGTGTAACCTCCCGACAGTTTATTATTCCGTAACCTCGCAATAATAACGTGACTAACCTCCCAAAAAAGATGTGACTCATATACAACCTTTCAATAATTAACTGACTGTGAATTTAAACCGGTAAATTTGGACGTCATCAGTGCTGTGTCATGGCCCTGAAAGATCATTCTAAATAAATTGAAACTTCTTACCTCAATGAAGTCGCTGGATAACGCGTATATATCTGACCCTATAAGAAATTTTTCTGGCATAGCCCAGTGCAATGCTGGCCGCTAGATTTGTCATGTATAAAAAGAAACAACTGATTTTTCTTTACGATACTTGGAATGGCCATGGATTGCAGAAATTAGTAAATTCTTTAAATTCAAATGAATGATTGTCAAAAAAGTTAATTTTATAAAAATGATTATTACTAAGATTTATTAAAACATTTATATGGGACTTGATATAACAATAGTACAAATTTTGTTGTAACAAACTACATATGAGCGCGGCTGCTTTTACCTTAAACTACATCGCTCAGGCACCGCCATCGCTCCCCACGACCGGCCTCACGAACTCTATACACCAGACTGCTAGCTACTACTTACTCCTACTGACATTGCTCTTATTGCAGCCAACACTGCTCTCTGGTCTGAGATTCTCTTACAGCTTATATATCGCAGGCAGCGCGTGAGCAATCCATCGAAATTACATCTGCTCGAGTGCGCTAGCAATAAATTCCTTAGTCATGGACCTCTTACCACTGACATGCACTTTGTGTATGTGGAAGTACTTTGCAATGCCCTCGCTGCTGGAAGGCTGTACAGGGAACCATTTCCTAGCTGGCATCATCCGTCACGACAAATGTTCAGTTCAATCGATCGACGAATGCTGGAGACTGTTTCACTAGAAAGAAGAAAAGAGGGACCTGACAACATGAGTACCATGCCAGGGATATTTGTCAGGGTGCGTCAGAATTTTGTTCGTCAATGTCATGCTTGCACTGAAGTTGATGGCCGTCAGTTTCAAAAATGGTTCAAATGGCTCTGAGCACTATGAGACTTAGCATCTGAGATCATCAGTCCTCTAGAACTTAGAACTACTTAAACCTAACTAACCTAAGGGCATCACACACATTTATGCCCGAGGCAGGATTCGAACCTGCGACCGTAGCGGTCGCGCGGTTCCAGACTGAAGCGCCTGGAACCGCTCGGCCACCTGCGGCCGGCCCGTCAGTTTCAGAACGTTTTGTAAGATACTGTACAAATGATAAGTTCATTGTGTCAGTGATGGTATTTTGCAGATTACTGTAACTTATGTAAATAAAAAGTACACTGTAATGTGATTTTATTCCTATTACCGCCTTAAGCTGGCTTCTCTGACCACTGTTTCCCTACCTCAAATTGTTCAGTGGAGCATCCTCTATGTGCTGTTAAACTTTTGCATGCTCTTACGGAAACACCCTGTTGTGTATGTCGTGGCTCACAGGATACGTGTCACATGATCGGATAAATAACGTTTCTTGTTATGCCAGTTCAATGCTCGTGTACGGATACATCGTCATCAAGGCTGACAGCAGATCGAAAAATACACAGCGACATGGACACAGGCCTATGAGGGCGGCAGTATTATGCTCTTCACTTGAGCTTCCATGGGACCGGACGTACTTATCGAGGGAACTGTAGCTGTCGACTACGTGAACGTTATTGTGTGCTGCAACCTGGATCCCTTCGCGCTTGATGATTTACCTGACGTCTATGGCATATTCCTACAGGGTAGTAGTCTGTTTCACAGGGTCAAAAACGTACTACAGTGGCTCGAGGAACATGGTATTGAACTCACATTGATGCCGTCGCCACGAAATTCGCCCAGTCTGAAACCGATGGAACACATCTCGTACGCTATCGGTTGCCAGCTCCGCGCCTATAAATCACCGGCCGATAATTTACTAGAACTGCATGACCTGTCCGTAGATATCTGATGCCAGTCACTTCCGCAAACCGACCGAGGACATGTCGAATCCCGCCATGCAAACTGCTGCTATTCTGCGCTCCAAAGTTGGATCAACATGCCACTAAGCAAGTGGTAGTAACGTTTTGGCTTATTAGTGTACGCTTAGAACAATGACAGACACCCTCTGTGTCGGGTCACATGAAGCACAACACACAAAAAAAGTTAATCATAGGCTACCAATTTATGTAGTTAGCGAAAAACATATCATTCTTCCCGTATTTTTTTCCTATTACATATCAGTAGAGTAGAACTTTTCGTAAGTGATTGTCCACAGCTGTTAAATAATTTGAAAAATGCATATTTCTACAACTGATCGCACGAATATGCTTTTGCCGTATCAGTGTAATTTCTTAAGTGCAGTGTCGGTATGTTACGTATAATTCAACGAAACTCATTTGTTTGGTGCTGTGAAACCCACGTTACTTGAGTTATGTCAATAGCTGAAACAGGTCTATTGTTCATTTGTGTACCTTGATTCCCGGCGAGAAAACCGTCATACGCCGTTAGTAAACAGATGAAGCGTGTCCTCTTCGCCTGACTGACATATGTCACTCGGCGGTACGCCTGTCTTTTTTATGTGGTCTTCGATAAGTTATTTGTGTACACTGCATAGATAAAACGGAAACACCAGCACTGGCTGGCGGCACTTCGAGGCATTGCGTTTCGGTCGTCAGACAATGCGACTGCTACCACGCAAAAAAAGAACCACAAGGCTTATCGCAATTGATGCGAGCTTCGAGTGAACCTGCACGTCAAATAAATCCTCAGGAAACAACGTCAACAGGGACATTACTCTTCGTCACGGTGTGACTGAAATGATCTCTGTGTAACGTAAAAACGCCGTGAGATAGAACGTACGTTCGTTGTCCGCTCGGAATATTTGCGATAGCATTCGTGGCTTGTCCGGGAGGGTAGTCCGAATTTTCGTTTTAGTCGGACAGGAGGAGAGTGCGGAAATGCAAAATTGCTGCTGGCGCCGAACTGCTGCAACGTGATATAGCAAATAATAGATGAAACGAAGCATTATGTGAGTTCTGCCGTTGCAGAGGGTTTCGGTGTCAGCGGACAAACCACGTCACAGAATAGGGGTTTATGCAACGGTCAAACACCCGAAATGAATGCCTCTGAGTACGAAATTGATGACAACCATTGTTTCTTGCGCGTAGTGCAGCCATTGTCTCTTCGAGGTGAGTGAATTAGAAATTTACGGGTACATAATTTTGGAGGGACGTTTTGAAGGCTTTGGAGACTTGTATTATTGCAGCCGTCTCGTGAATTTATAGATAAATGTAAATTTCGTGTGGCTAGGGCCTCCCATCCGGTAGACCGCTCGCTGGGTGCAAGTCTATCGAGTTGACGCCACTTCGGCGACTTGCGCGTCGATGGGGATGAAATAATGATGGTTCAAATGGCTCTGAGCACTATGCGACTTCTGATGTCATCAGTCGCCTAGAACTTGGAACTAATTAAACCTAACTAACTTAAAGACATCACACACATCCATGCCCGAGGCAGGATTCGAACCTGCGACCGTAGCGGTCGCTCGGCTCCAGACTGTAGCGCCTAGAACCACACGGCCACTCCGGCCGTCAAATAACTATGATTAGGACAGCATAACACCCAGTCCGCGAGCGGAGAAAATCTCCGATCTAGCCGAGAATCGAACCCGTGTCCTTACGTTTGACATTCTGTCGCGCTGGCCACTCAGCTACCGGGGACGGATATTATTGATAATATGAATGTTATACTACAGAACGGATGAAACGGCTCATAGTGCATGATCCTCGTCGCAGGCTGCTATTTAACGGATTTAGGGGCAACAAAAATATGAGTCTCAATATTTCATATAATTACTGACCAAATTTAAAAATTTGAAATGCTCTCATCATGTATTCATTAGGGGTATAATCGTATGATATGGGTTTACCATAGTAAGACAGGTGTTACAGTGAGAAACTGTGTAACATGTCTCGACGCAGTGTAACTTGCGGTGTGCAAATTACCCCAATACCGTTTGCAGACAGTCTCTACATATACCACGGAAAAATTATATCATTCTACGACACGCAGTACAGATGATATGACGCCATAAACATTTAGATGCATGAAACACTACCTTTTGCTTAAAAAAGGAGTCCACATTAACCAGGGCTACACTCTGCGACGAGGCAGCAAATTTCTCAGGTCAAGAAGTTTTAGGTTTTACAGTATCTGGACAAAAATTGCTTATTTGTGCGTAAACAGATAAAAAATATTTTTAAGGGGAGTAGGACGTCAAACAGGCCGACTTGGAGCAGGAGAGGCACCACAGGACATCTTAATTTCCAGTGTGTATACCTTTACAAATAAATTCATAGAACTTTTTCAGCATGACCAGGAAGGATTCAGAATTCACACTCATTGCAGTAGAAGTTCGAAAACATAACTAAGTAATTTTTTTTACGTGTGAAATTTCATCATTTTTTTCACTTACTAATGGCAGCATTTGTTGTTATTGGTACACTTTTCTTCATAAGTAAGAGAGATTCTTCGATGAATTTTGCACAGCATACAAACCATACTTAAAGGTCTATGAAACTCTACAATTTTCCAAATCTATTATACCCTGTGGTAAAAATTGAGGCAATTACCTATAAAATTTGTGTTTTTTATAGACATGAAGTTTAAAATATAACAGTGCATTTGTTTTTTCATAAATTAAATAAATTCTGGAGTTTCATACACCTGTGAGTATGGTATGTAAGCTGTGCAAAATTCATCGAAGAATCTCTCTAGCCGGCCGCAGTGACCGAGCGGTTCTAGGAGCTTCAGTCTGGAACCGCGCGACCGCTACGGTCGCAGGTTCGAATCCTGCCTCGGGCATGGATGTGTGTGATGTCCTTAGGCTAGTTAGGTTTAAGTAGTTCTAAGTTCTATGGGACTGATGACATCAGAAGTTAAGTCCCATAGTGCTCAGAGCCATTTGAACCAATCTCTCTAGCTTCTGAAGAAAAGTGTACCTATAGCAACAAACGCAGCCATTAGTAAGTGAAAAAAATGTTGAAATTTCGCACGTAAAAAAATATTTTGCTATGTTTTCGAGCTTCCACTGCAATGGGTGTGAATCCTGAATCCTTCCTGGTGATGCTGACAAGGTTTTATGAATTTATTTGTAAAAGTATAGACACTGGAAATTAAAATGTCCTGCATTGCTTCTCCTGCTCCAAGTCGGCCCGTTTGACGTCCTACCCCCTTAATGAAAATTGTTTCAACTCGGAAAAATTTAGTTCTGTTGAAGGAGAAAAAAAGGATTTTCTGACATTTAGAAAAATAAAAACAGGGCACAAAGGATAAAGTAGAAAGGTGATGCTTGTATGTACAGATTTCTTTTTCAAGCAAATAAATTTAGATATTTGGACGAAGCATTTCCTGCTGTTTAAAGTAATATCAGTGTGGAAAATTTACCATTCATCCATTGTCAAGAATGTCTACTACTTGACTGTGAATGGCTCATTAATAAACTCTGCTATCGTTACTTGTTTGCTATTACAGTATACAGAATTTTTGTAGGACAGGAGAATTCTCATAGCCTCACAGATCACTCTTGGCCTAAGCGACGTAAAGTTATGTTGTTATGTAAACTCAAACAAAATGTGACAAGTGAGGATGAGAACAAGAATTCCCCCAGAGTTGCTGCAATAGACTTGTAAGAGGTCCATGACTAAGGAATTTGTTGCTAGCGCACTCGAGCAGATGTAATTTCGATGGATTGCTCACTTACTGATTGCGGTATGTAAGCTATAAGAGAATCTCAGACCAGAGAGCAGTGTTGGCTGCAATAGGAACTGTGTGGCAGTAGGAGTAGGTAGTTGCTAGCAGGCTGGTGTATGGAGCTGGCTGGGCCGATCGTGGGGAGCAATGGCGGTACCTGAGCAGTGTAGTATAAGGTAAAAGCAGCCTCGCGCATATGTAGTGCTGTTGTATCAAGTCCCATGTAAATGTTTTTAAAAAATCTCTTAATAATAATCTTTCTTATAAAAATTAAGTTTTGACAATCATTTATCTCAATTTAAAGAATTTACTAATTTCTCCAATCCATGGTCATCCCGATCATTATAAAGAAAAATCTGTTGTTTCTTTTTATACATGACAAATCTATCAGCCAGCATTGCACTGGCCTGCGCCAGAAAAATTTCTTATAGGAGCAGATCTATATGCGTTTCCGGCGTCCTTTTTGAGGCAAGAATTTTCAAAAAAATGGTTCAAATGGCTCTGAGCACTATGGGACCTAACAGCTGTGGTCATCAGTCCCCTAGAACTTAGAACTACTGAAACCTAACTAACCTAAGGACATCACACACATCCATGCCCGAGGCAGGATTCGAACCTGCAACCGTAGCAGTCTCGCGGTTCCGGACTGCGCGCCTAGAACCGCGAGACCACCGCGGCCGGCTAAGAATTTTCAGTTTATTCAGTATGATCTTTCAGGGCCATGACGCAGCACTGCTAACGTCGAAAATTTACCAGTTTAGATTCACAATCAGTTAATTATTGAAAGGTTGTAAGTGAGCCACAATTTTATTGAGAGGTTAGTCACATTATTATTGGTAGGTTACGGAATTTATCTGTCGGTAGGTTACGCTGAATGTGATTATTATACTTATATATTTTTGATCTGTTGGGAGGTTACAGACTCACTTTACAGTAGCAGTGGATTGAGACCAAGAAGTCGCTCGTATAAGAGAAGCTGTAGAGCACTAGACACGAAGGACAGACGTGCACCTGCTAGTAGTTGTCCAGCATCCAATTTTAATCTACAATTATGACATTCACTTCATTTTTGAGTTAAAGTTTTATTCCTGCTCGTCTTTGTATCCGTGGAAGATTCTGAGACTACAAACAGAAATCATCACTGGCAACGAACTTCATTTCTATTTGTAATGCGTAAGAGTTTTAGCGGACTAATTCCATGTGGCCAGGAGAGACGTTTTTTAATACAGAAGGGACGTGAGCCCAACTTGCAGCAAGCCCACCACAGGGCTGGCAGTCGGTGTTTGCGAGACGCTTTCTGTGTTCGGAGAGAGTTGGTCGCGTCCCCTGTCGAAACTCGAAAACTGTCACGTGTTGTCTGACTGGCACCCCGCGGCACTCCCGCCCGACAGAGTGGTTTTTCGGATCGCGCGGAGTGACGGGAGAAAACAAAAAAACAAAAAAAAAAAGAGGATGGGGTGCGGGGGAGTGTGTAGGCGTCGGTTGTCAGAGGAGGCGGGAGCCGCCCGGACCGAGGCGGCAAGTGCACCGCTTCCCATGGTCAAGGCGCGGCAAGCCCCGCTACGCTCGCCGCCAAAGGATTAAAAGCGAGTGGCGCCCCATTGTGGCCGTTAATCGGGAATCTTCGCAGCTGCGGCAGGGGGTGCTCCGGCTTTTTCGAAGCTGTGGGGGTGGGGTTGAGGGGAGGGGAGGACTGGAGAGGCGGCGGGCGCGTCCTAAGTGGCAGGGGTGGCGACACACGTAATTGGATCTGAAGCGGGATCGAAGCATGAAGGAGAGACTTTGATTGGCTCCGTGGGCGACGCCGGCTGATGGAGTACGGGACCGGATGAGGTCTGCGTGACACCTTCACACCGGCCTGAATGGTCTCCCTGTTCGCTGGAGGAAGCGGCGCGGCCCGGGGGGGAGAGGCCGCCGCACTTCAGAGGCGCGCGTCCTCGCTACGCACCCCAGGTGGCAACGGCTGGACGAACGAAGTGCCGAATATCGAGTGAAGCCGCCATACACGGGACGAGAAAGCATTCGTGGAGAGGAGTTGGTCGAGTTTTGTGACGTCACAGCTGGATTGTCAGGATCAGTAAATAATGCCCTTGAATATCTGAAACTAGCCTTTAGAAATTGCTTCAGGTACATGAATATGTCACTCACTTCACCAAAAGAAATAACTTCCATAATAAAATCTTTAAAAACACAGCATTCTAGTGGTTACGATGAAATATCAACAAAGTTAATTAAGGCATGTTCTTGTGAGTTTAGTACGATTCTAAGTTACTTGTGTAACCAGTCAGTTATAACTGGGACATTTCCTGACTGGCTAAAATATGCAGATGTTAAGCCTCTGTTCAAGAAAGGGGATAAAGAGATACCATCAATCTACAGACCGATTTCACTTTTGCCAGCATTCTTAGAAATTTTAGAAAAAGTAATGTACAGGCAGCTTCCCAACCATCTGACCACAGATAACATACACTCCTGGAAATGGAAAAAAGAACACATTGACACCGGTGTGTCAGACACACCATACTTGCTCCGGACACTGCGAGAGGGCTGTACAAGCAATGATCACACGCACGGCACAGCGGACACACCAGGAACCGCGGTGTTGGCCGTCGAATGGCGCTAGCTGCGCAGCATTTGTGCACCGCCGTCGTCAGTGTCAGCCAGTTTGCCGTGGCACACGGAGCTCCATCGCAGTCTTTAATACTGGTAGCATGCCGCGACAGCGTGGACGTGAACCGTATGTGCAGTTGACGGACTTTGAGCGAGGGCGTATAGTGGGCATGCGGGAGGCCGGGTGGACGTACCGCCGAATTGCTCAACACGTGGGGCGTGAGGTCTCCACAGTACATCGATGTTGTCGCCAATGGTCGGCGGAAGGTGCACGTGCCCGTCGACCTGGGACCGGACCGCAGCGACGCACGGATGCACGCCAAGACCGTAGGATCCTACGCAGTGCCGTAGGGGACCGCACCGCCACTTCCCAGCAAATTAGGGACACTGTTGCTCCTGGGGTATCGGCGAGGACCATTCGCAACCGTCTCCATGAAGCTGGGCTACGGTCCCGCACGCCGTTAGGCCGTCTTCCGCTCACGCCCCAACATCGTGCAGCCCGCCTCCAGTGGCGTGAATGGAGGGACGAATGCAGACGTGTCGTCTTCAGCGATGAGAGTCGCTTCTGCCTTGGTGCCAATGATGGTCGTATGCGTGTTTGGCGCCGTGCGGGTGAGCGCCACAATCAGGACTGCATACGACCGAGGCACACAGGGCCAACACCCGGCATCATGGTGTGGGGAGCGATCTCCTACACTGGCCGTACACCACTGGTGATCGTCGAGGGGACACTGAATAGTGCACGGTACATCCAAACCGTCATCGAACCCATCGTTCAACCATTCCTAGACCGGCAAGGGAACTTGCTGTTCCAACAGGACAATGCACGTCCGCATGTATCCCGTGCCACCCAACGTGCTCTAGAAGGTGTAAGTCAACTACCCTGGCCAGCAAGATCTCCGGATCTGTCCCCCATTGAGCATGTTTGGGACTGGATGAAGCGTCGTCTCACGCGGTCTGCACGTCCAGCACGAACGCTGGTCCAACTGAGGCGCCAGGTGGAAATGGCATGGCACGCCGTTCCACAGGACTACATCCAGCATCTCTACGATCCTCTCCATGGGAGAATAGCAGCCTGCATTGCTGCGAAAGGTGGATATACACTGTACTAGTGCCGACATTGTGCATGCTCTGTTGCCTGTGTCTATGTGCCTGTGGTTCTGTCACTGTGATCATGTGATGTATCTGACCCCAGGAATGTGTCAATAAAGTTTCCCCTTCCTGGGACAATGAATTCACGGTGTTCTTATTTCAATTTCCAGGAGTGTATTATCAAGAACACAGTTTGGATTTCTGAAAGGTTCTGATATCGAGAAGGCTATTTACACCTACAGTGAAAATGTACTTAATTCATTAAATAACAAGTTACATCGGGAAGGCTATTTACACCTATAGTGAAAATGTACTTAATTCATTAAATAACAAGTTACAAGCAGCAGGTGTTTTCTGTGATCTGTCAAAGGCATTCGGTTGTGTGAACCACAACATCCTTTTAAATAAATTAGAATTCTATGGTGTCACGGGCAGTACTGCAAAATGGTTCAAGTCATACCTCACTAGCAGGAAACAAAGGGTGTCAGTGCAAGGGACTAGTGAATTAAGTCATCAGTCATCATCAGAATGGGAAGAAATTACATGTGGTGTCCCACAAGGATCCATCTTAGGGCCATTGCTTTTTCTTGTGTAAATTAATGGTCTCTCATCAGTTACACTCCCAGAAGCAGAGTTCGTTTTGTTTGCAGATGACACAAGTATTGCAATAAATAGTATGTCGAGTGTAGTTCTAGAAAGATCTGCTAATGATATTTTCATGGATATTAATAAATGGTTCAAAGCCATCTCACTGACATTAAACTTCGAAAAGACTCACTATATGCAATTCAGAATCTGTAAGAGGTTTCCGCCCAGCATATGCATAAAGTATGAAGAAGAGCAAATAGAAGAGGTTGACAGTCTTAAATTCCTGGGATTACAACTTGATAATAAATTCAGTTGGGAGGAGCACACCATAGAACTGCAGAAACGCCTTAACAAATCTGTATTTGCAATTCGAGTGTTAGCAGACATAGGCGACATAAAAATGAAAAAAGCTTGCAAACTTTGCCTACTTTCATTCCATAATGTCATATGGTGTAATATTTTGGGGTAACTCTTCAAGTCAAACAAAAGTTTTCAGAATCCAAAAGCGTGTAATACGTATTATTTGTGGAGTAAATTCACGGACGTCCTTTAGAAACCTGTTCAAAGAACTGGGTATACTAACTACTGTCTCTCAGTATATTTAGTCCTTAATGAAATTTGTCCTAAATAATAGATCCTTTTTTCCAACAAACAGCTCAGTTCATACATATCTGCACAAGGACTTAAAAGCACTTACTTTAGTTCAAAAAGGGGTCCACTACTCAGGAACACTCATCTTCAATAATTTGCCAGCAAACATAAAAAATTCAGTTACAAATAAAGATCCGTTTAAAAGAAGCCTGAAAGACTTACTAGTGGCCAACTCCTTCTACTCCATTGACGAATTTTTTAATAGAAACAAATGATGTATTGTATATATTCATACTATTAGTACTGTTATTTCAGCTTAAAAAAAGAAAAATTGACATGTTCCACATCCATGAGGATCTCCTCAGCTCGGATCTATGGAACGAAAAACTAATCTAATCTAATCTCACGTTCCACAGTATTCTTCAGCGTGAAAGACTGAAGCAGGACCATGTGCTACGTCACAAGCAGAACTTACGAGACGCTACACTACAATTCGTTGTTTTTGGTTGAAGAACATATTTGGTGGGTTTTTGTATTGCTCATATGTTATAATTATATGCTGTTTCAAAGCACCGGCCCATTGAACATGTCTCGAAACTATGTTTGTTGACAAATGTTGATGGTTTTAGGACTGCAACCAGCCACAAATTTACTTTCAGTTCCTTTATTCAAAGGGTACCGTTACTGGTTTCGATTCGTTATGATTCAAAAAATAGTTCAAATGGCTCTGAGCACTATGGGATTTAACTTCTGAGGTCATCAGTCCCCTAGAACTTAGAACTACATAAACCTAACTAACCTAAGGACATCACACACATCCATGCAGGCAGGATTCGAACCTGCGACCGTAGCGGTCTCGCGGTTCCAGACTGTAGCGCCTAGAACCGCTCGGCCAGTCCGGCCGGCCTTATGATTCATCTTCAGACGATTTACATGCTTTCCTTTCTATATGTGGTGAGTTTTTTTAAAAGATTAATTGTCCTAAAATGTAAATAACACATAATTATAAGCACACCACAAACAGATGGTTGGTTTACAGATTTTCATTGGATGTGACTTACGTGAAATGTCGGTTTGGAGTGTTTGTTTTCATAACATTCGTCCAACAGATGTGAATATATTCCCACTGCACTCTTATTGTTGCACACGTAAATTTTTCTCACTGAACACTTTAGCGACAAATCTGAAGTGTTCAGTGAGAAAAATTTATGTGTGCAACGATAAGAGTGCAGTGGGAATATAATCACATCTGTTGGACGAATGTTATGAAAACAAACACTCCAAACCGACATTTCACGTAAGTCACATCCAATGAAAATCTGTAACGCAACCATCTGTGTGTGGTGTGCTTTGCTTATAATTAGGTGTTATTTATATTTTAGGAGAATTAAACTGTAAAAAAAACTCACCACATGTTGAAAGGAAAGCATGTAAACCGTCTCAATATGAATCATAACGATTCGAAACCGATAACGGTACCCTTTGAATAAAGGAACTGAAAGTAAATTTGTGGCTGGTTGCTGTCCTAACACCATCAACATTTGTCTTCAAATAAAAGCCACGGTCTCCAACCATGTCATCACAGTCCGCAGCTCGTGGTCGTGCGGTAGTGTTCTCGCTTCCCGCGCCCGGGTTCCCGGGTTCCATTCCCGGCGGGGTCAGGGATTTTCTCTGCCTCGTGATGACTGGGTGTTGCGGGATGTTCTTAGGTTAGTTAGGTTTAAGTAGTTCTAAGTTCTAGGGGACTGATGACCATAGATGTTAAGTCCCATAGTGCTCAGAGCCATTTGAACCATGTCATCATATGACAAAATTGCACTATTTTCGTTGTAATAAAATGAAGAGACACGTCGTATTTGTGGTTAAAAACGTTCATATTTTGTTGTTTTCGTATTATAGCTAGCACGTTATGAAATCGTGGTGCTTCAGTGCAACGGGGCATTGAAGATTTATCGGAAAGCGTTTCCCTTGCTATGGTTTGTTATAATTAAATGTCACTTAATACCACAGCGGCAATTAAAACCTACAAAATGCGGCTATATCGAAAAGTTACTGTTTGAGTAGTCGCTCTTCCAAACAGCATCCCTTACGAGAAAACCAGTTGCCTCTTTACCTGTGGTTACTCATACTTTAGATACTTAGGATATGCACGGCTCTGTTTAAAAAGAATACTTCGATGTAGTCATAGGGTCGAGCCGCACATGTTTGCTTTCATACCCCGCAGCTAATTCTCTGCAGGTAATAAGTAACATACACCTGTGATCCTGCAGTCAAATAGTCTATGCATGGGCTAGAATAGTGAGTTAATGAAATATACAGTAATACAAGATAAAAGGTAAATGAATAATTTAATATCAAGGATTCTGTTTTAATGTCTCTTAGTGATGTAGATGATAGAGGTTTGTGTTGAATAACGTTTTTTCAAACGAATGGGATGTGGTTCTATGATATTCAGTTAAAATACAGACACAAAGTACCCTTATCAAATGCAGTGAAGTTACGTTACCATGGGCACGTCTGCCTTCTTCCAACACTCGACACAAAGTCCCAGAATCCCTCCCTTGAGATCTTCCCTCGAAAAGTCCCAGTCTCCACGTGACTCCCTTAGCCACTGTCTGGTTCAAATGGCTCTGAGCACTATGCGACTCAACTGCTGAGGTCATCAGTCGCCTAGAACTTAGAACTAATTAAACCTAACTAACCTAAGGACAGCACACAACACCCAGCCATCACGAGGCAGAGAAAATCCCTGACCCCGCCGGGAATCGAAACCGGGAACCCGGGCGTGGGAAGCGGGAACGCTACCGCACGACCACGAGATGCGGGCTGCCACTGTCTGGTTTTCCATTGGTTCAAGGCTGTACCTACCATAAATTATCGTTCTTAAGCTCTACAGACATAATTTGATTCAACTTGGCCACTTCCGAGACAAGTAATATACAAAGGGCGTTCAAAAAGTTTTGCACAGTCGTCTCTAATTTTTTTATTTTTTGCAGGAGGAGAATGAAATTTTTTGTGAAAATACTTGGAACATTTAGCTATAAGTTGGTATATAAAAGTATTTTTTTTTATTTACAGGTGAGCCATAATGGACCGTGAAGTTGATGTAAGATTGCGACAAAGGTCGGTGATGGAGTTCCTCTTCAAGACCGGCGATGACTCTGCCACATCGATTCACAGGAAGTTACTCCCTGTTTATGGGGAGGACACAGTGGATCGCAGTAGTATCGAGTGGTGGTTGCAGAGGTTTAAAGAAGGTGATTTCTCTCTACTGGACAATCCATGATGCGGTAGACCATCGACGGCAGTGAGTGACGTGAATGAGGAGGGCACTGATCAAATCATCCAAAGTGACAGATGTGTGACGACACGACAGCTTGCTGAAATGACTCGTTTGTCATTGGGTAGTGTGGTATCACTGGTACAATCACTAGGGTACAGAAAAATCTGTGCACGTTGGGTGCCTAGATTGACAAGAGAAATGAAGACGATGAGGAAGAATGTGTGCGAGGGTCTCATGAAGACCTTTACTGAAGAGTGGAAACAGTGTATTGACGGCGTCATTACTCAGGATGAAACATGGCTGTTTTATCCGAACGTGAGAGCGAAACCCAATCCATGGAGTGGCGTCATCCGGGTTCCCCTCGGAAGAAGAAACCAAGACTTTCACGAACAGCAGGCCGAAAGGTGATGGCCTCCTTCTGGGATCAGTGTGGTGTCATTTTCATTGACTTTTTGGGACCTGGCTCCACAGTTAACCGGCACCGTTACTGTTTGACATTGGACAAGGTGCGACGTGCCATCAAGACCCACAGCACAGACCACAGCTTCAGGGTCAGCTCATCAAACTACACCATGGCAATGCCAAACCCCATACAGCCCTTATGACGCAGGAGAAAACCAGGAAAATGGGTTGGAAAATTGTTCCTCATCCTCTATACAGTCCGGACTTGGATCCATCTTATTTTTACCTCTTTGGTCGTCTGAAGGCCCACCTGCGCGGTAAAAAATTTGATAGTGAGAATGACCTTATCTCCTGTGTCAAGCGATGGTGTAAAAGTCAATCCCCAGAATTTTACCAAAGTGCATTTAAATCATGGAAAGAACGTTGAGCCAGATGCGTCACAGTTCATGGAGTCTACAATGAGTAGGCTCAATGTGTAGCTAAATGTTCCAAGTATGTTTACAAAAAATTTCATTCTCCTTCTGCGAAAAATAAAAAAAAGAATCAGAGATGACTGTGCAAAACTTTTTGAACGCCCTTTGTATTACAACAAGATATAAAGAAGGAATGTTATACATATTCGGTCTCAAATTATTCAAAATAATTACAAATAAACGTTTGTTCATAAATAAATGTACTAGTATTCTTACGCAAGTGCGCTCACATTAAATGAGAACGATTTGTCGTTAAATTTTATTTAAACACTTATTTACGCGATCTTGACAGAAGCATCTTTTGATTCTCTTTTCAATTGTGGTGTCTGCTAACACATACGATTGACCTATTTTACAATGGCAGATTTTTAATAGCACTTGCAATCAACATTTGAGTAAAGTTATTGGCAAATAGTAAACTGTTCATTAAATAAACTGATAAGCATGACAAAATACGAGATATTCATGCTGTACCATTTTCTGTGTAATTGTGGAGTATGCAGCGTTCTGACAAAGATTTAAATAATGAAAAAAGTACATATATTTCTCGTAAATCAGTAAATAAAACAGATAGAGATACGTAGCTTTCAGGGATGTTAGCTACAATGAAATGCTATCATCTGAGATATATGTTGAAATCGCATATAGCATTTAATAATTGTTAATTCAGAGGTTCATTGCGAAAATGTTTATTCGCATTGAGAAATTAACTTCTGTAGCTTTGCAGATATTGAAAATATTGTTGCGTCGTTGGATGCACCTCCTTTTCCTGAGATCGAAAATGTATTCGGATTTGCATTAAGATTTCACTATGAGTTAGTGTCGAATCTCAAAGGGCTGTAAGAAGCCCCTTCCAGCTTGTGTGACACCCCGCCTTTTCTAGGAGTATTGTGTCCCGCACAAAGACCTAGTGAGTTACAGCCGCCCAAACGCTCAGCCTCGCGATTTACCCTTTTCTGCCGACGCTACTCCTTTCTCCACCTGGCTGGCCGTAGCGGATGCGATGCACCGTCGGCGCTGTGGCCGCATGCCTAGCTCTCGGTCGCGCAAGCAAAGTGAAATCCGCTCAATACCAGTCCTGGGTGTACGAATAGCTCGCCTACATACTCGTGACGTTACAAGGATATTGTAATATAAAAGGCATGGTCAGATGTTACACAAGTTCAGTGTAGTATAGAAAATAGAGGAGCGGAGCTATTAAGCAAACTTCTCTTGGTTCGCATCCTCCTACATGTAAATACTTTTCACTTGTCTTCATGCGTTCTAATGGTTCTAGGACTTCCGTATTAAATCCATGTATTTTCTGTAATGTACAGTGAAGCGCCAAAGAAACTGGTACAGGCATGCGTGTTCAAATACAGAGATACGTAAATAGGCAGAATACGGCGCTACGGTCGGCAACGCCTATATAGGACAAAAAGTGTGTGGCGCAATTGTTAGATCGGTTACTGCTGCTACAATGGCAGGTTATCAAGATTTAAGTAAGTTTGAACGTGGTGTTATGGTCGGCGCACGACCGATGGGACACAGCATCTCCGAGGTAGCGATGAAGTGGGGATTTTCCCGTACGACCATTTCATGAGTGTACCGTGAATGTCAACAATCCGGGAAATTATCAAATCTCCGACATTGCTGCGGCCGGAAAAAGATCCTGCAACGACGACTGAAATGAGTTCTCCAACGTGACACAAGCGCAACCCTTCCGCAAATAGCTGCCCATTTCAGTGCTGGACCATCAACAAGCTTCAGCCTGCGAACCATTCAATGAAACATTAAGGGCTGCCAGAGCCGAAAGTACACTCGTGTACCGTTGATGACTGCACGACACAAAACTTTCCGCGTCGCCTGGGCCCGTCAACACAGACAGTGGACTTTAGATGATTGGAAACATGTTGCGGACGAGCCTGCTTACAAATTATATGGAGAAGATGGACGTGTATGGATATGGAGACAACCTCATGAATCCCTGGACCCTGCACGTTAGCAGAGAACTATTCAAGCTGGTGGAGGCTCTGTAATGGTGTGAGGCGCGTGCAGTTGGTGTGATATGCGCCTCTGATACGTCTAGATACGACTCTGACAGGCGACACGTAGGTAAGCGTCCTGTCTGATCACCTGCATCAATTCACGTCCATTGTGCGTTCCGAGAGACTTGGGCAATTCCAGCAGGACACCCCACACGTCCAGAATTGGTACAGAGTGTCTCCAGGAACACTCTTCTGAGTTTCAACACTTCCGCTGGCCATAAAACTCCACAGACATGAACATTATTGAGCATATCTGGGATGCCTTGCAACATCTCTCCCCTTCGTACTCTTACGGATTTATGGACAGCTCTCCAGGTTTCATGGTGTCAGTTCCCTCCAGCACTACTTCAGACAGTCGAGTCCATGCCACGTGCTTCGGCACTTTTGCGTGCTCGCGGGGACCCTACACGATATTTGCCAGGTATACCACTTTACTAGGCTCTTCAGTATATAAGTAAATGAGTTTGTCGGATCATGTCAACATGCCAGGAAACATGGACCAACGAGTTACAAGATTGCTTTCCACATCACTGTCTACTTAGACCGCAATTCAGAGTAAGGGAAAGAAGATTAGAGTTTAATGTCTGGATGACAACGCAATCATTAAGACGGAGCACAACCTCAGAATAGTAAAGGATGGGGGAGGAGATCGACTGTGCCCCTTTCAAAGGGACCGTCCCTTTGCCTGGACCGATTTAGGGAAATCACAGAAAAGTTAAATCTTCGTGAGCGGATGAGGATTTGAAATGTCATCCTCCCAAATGCGAGTTTACCAGTGCGCCACCTCGCTTGGTGATCACAGTTTGGCAGGATATTTTTCACTTTCTTGTTTCAAGTCTTGTAATTCTCATGTTCCAAAAATCTGCTACTGGACGGAAGCAGTGATCTAGTAAGAAGAAAAGTGAGAATGATGAAATAATTTTTATCTTACGTGGAAGACATTACTGACTGGACGCTGAACTTCCCTTTTTGGCTTAGAACATGTTCATGGATACTGAAGTTTTTATTTATGTATACCACAAACAGAGCGAAATGACTAGGATATGGACTACGGAGAAAATGTGTGTTTTAAAAGAGCTGAAGTAGGAATTTTATGTCCTTCCACTTTCATAAAGAAGCTGTGATTTCCGATCCAGATACAGCCAAAATATGCCTCTGGAGTGCGCTACAACAGTAAATCGTGATCAGAAGCACGTTCCGTGTGAAGTGCCAGCACACGATATAAAACCTCTGGCGTGCTTAACGATGAGAAATACATCCCGTGTAAGGACAGCTTAACTGATGCCGGAAATGACACTGCTTCTAATGACATGGATGTTTGACGGGGTCATGATGCAATATACTCCTTACTTTAGGCCACTACTGGAGGTGGCATTCATCAGGCTGAAGGAGAGCTGTAAAGGAAGTAGATACAAACTGACTTCTACGACGAAAGTCTACTCCTCCGTTTAGATTTCTTCAATTAACTTACTTTTACGATCTAGTACAGACGTCTTAATGAATATTCTTAAGTATCCGTAGAGCAGTGTATGAGTATTGGACTTTATTTGCAATGTTTGATGGGAGACTGCAGAGGCAAACAGTGGTTAGTTAATGCTTTCGTTGGTGATGGGACACTTATTTCTCACTACAGTAATACTCACTTTCGAGCGCTGAGAGGCCTATATTCCATTTCTGTCTAATGCTAAAACTCAGGAATAAGCTATCGAAACTTGTAGAAAATCACTACGGACCACTGGGTGGATGTATGCACTCATGCTCATAAATTAAGGATAATTGCAGAATGTGGTGCCACACAACCTGGCACAACGCAAAACTGGCGCTAGTAGCTTAGGCACATAGGGAACACAAACGACACAGAGCTGTAAGTCCGCGGTATTGGTGATAAGTTGAGAAATCCGTTCTGAAACACGCAACTGTTTCCAGCGCATGTACCCCAACTTCTGTATGTGATATGATCACCATGCACACGTACACAGGCCGCACAACGAGTTGGCATACTCTGGATCAGGTGGTCGAGCAGCTGCTGGGGTATAGCCTCCCATTCTTGCACCAGTGCCTGTCGGAGCTCCTGAAGTGTCCTAGGGGTGTGAAGACGTGCAGCGATACGTCGACCGTTAGCATCCCAGACGTGCTCGATGGGGTTTAGGTCTGGAGAACAGGTAAGCCACTCCATTCACCTGATATCTTCTGTTTCGAGGAACTCCTCCACGATGGCAGCTCGGTGGGGCCGTGCGTTATCATCCATCAGGAGGAAGGTAGGACCCACTGCACCCCTGAAAAGGCGGACATACTGGTGCAAAATGATGTCCCGATACACCTGACCTGTTGCAGTTCCTCAGTCAAAGACATGCAGGGCTGTACGTGCAAAAATCATAATCCCACCCCACACCATCAAACCACGATCTCCATACAGGTCCCTTTCAAGGACCCTGGTTCACGCCAGATGGAAACCCGACGAGAATCACTGTTCAGACTATACCTGGACTCGTCCGTGAACATAACCTGGGACCACTGTTCCAATGGTCATGTACTGTGTTCCTGTCACCAGGCTTTATGGGC
This sequence comes from Schistocerca piceifrons, assembly GCF_021461385.2. NCBI lineage: Eukaryota > Metazoa > Arthropoda > Insecta > Orthoptera > Acrididae > Schistocerca > Schistocerca piceifrons. The sequence continues at coordinate 590,436,599 of NC_060141.1, forward strand.
TCTCCTGTGACCAGGGGTCAGTGGCATGCACCTTGCAGGTCTCCGGGCGAATAAACCATGTCTTTTCAGGCGTCTGTAGACTGTGTGCCTGGAGACAACTGTTCCAGTGACTACGCTAAGGTCCTGAGCAAGGCTACCTGCAGTACTCTGCGGGCACTAATGGTGAGATATCGGTCTTCTTGTGGTGTGGTACACTGTGGACACCCCGTACTGTAGCGCCTGGACACGTTTCCTGTCTGCTGGAATCGTTGCCATAGTCTTGAGATCACACTTTGTGGCACACGGAGTGCCCGTGCTACGACCTGCTGTGTTTGACCAGTCTCCAGTTGCTCTAGTAATCTACCCCTCATAACGTCAACAATATGTGTTCTTTGAGCCATTTCCAACACACAGTCACCATTAGCACGTCTGAAAACGTCTGCACACCAAATTGGGTGGCATGTGTTTACAGCTGACACAGTGCGTCTGTTTCACAAAAATCAATACCGAACCACCACAGTCTCCTTCTAGAACATTTTTACAACAGATTGGCTCAAAATATGTCTGCAAGTTTCATACTTTCTCTTATCATTATCATTTAAAAAACGTACTGACGTTCGTCATAGGAGAACCGTTACAACGTGGTAGTAAACGAATTATTTTAATTTTAATTTTTGTATGCATAGACACAGTTCCTGCATCTGCACTCTTTTACAGTTATGCGGGATTATTGGGTGCGTAACAGATTCTCGATGAATACGAGCTACGAAGGAGACTAATTGCGCAGCGAATTTTATGTAGGACTCTGGCCGGGGTGTTTGTGTTTTCGTCATCATTTTATCACCATCATCATTCGTGTATGTGGATTGACTGGACAGATTGGGACTTTGTACGACCGCTGATGACCGCGCAGTTGAGCGCCCCACAAACCAAACACCATCTTCATCATCATCCATGTGGAATTATGTCAGGGTTTCCTATCTTTGTTTTTTAATTGTTTCTCGACACCATGAGGTTCTTATGTGAATAACCGTCATTTGTGAATATATGACGACAAGTAGTAGTACATTAGCACCCTCGTGTGGAGAAACATTTTTATGCACCAGTTTTAGTCCCTCCACCTTCTGCTTGCTATCTCCACTTGAAACAGGAGACTGGCCAGTGAGAAACTGAATGGAAAGTTTGATTCCTCTCATCTGAATCTACACAGGGCCAAGATTTCCTAGGATGGTATCATAGATCATTCACCAGAGTTTGACTCATGAAATTACTGTGTGCTTCACGGATACCTCTTCTTACGGATGGATGAGTTATTATTACATTGTTTCAGTCACCAAGCAGTGTCTCTTATAGTGAGTTTACAGTAGTCTCTCTTTAACCAGCGTTCTCCGATGGCATGATTAAACCAAGGGGGGCTTTATTGTCTCCTGTTACTTTACTCTTCTTACGGATTGATCAGTCGTTATCCATTGTTTCAATCAGTTACAAGCAGCGTCTCTTAAAGCGAGATTGCAGCAATCTGTCTTTAGCCAACGGTCCCCGAATAGTACGATTAAATCAAGTGGGTCTTTGGTGTCTTTTATTACTTGGTATTCATTATACAGGTGGTGGTTTATAATGTCTTCGAGGTATAACTACAGTAGTTCTGCGTTTGCTGAATTTGAGTTAAATGTTCCCAGTCCGTATTTTAAATAGTTGTTGATGACTGTGTACGAAACATATGAGACACCGCGGGAGATAAATATTCAAAATCTACGCAGTTTCTGACTGAAGAAATTTTCTGAAATATTATCATCTGCGTACTGACAACAATTTATTCTCAAAACGTCCAGCCGGTGTGGCCGAGCGGTTCTAGGCGCTACAGTCTGGAATCGCGCGACCGCTACGGTCGCAGGTTCGAAACCTGCCTCGGGCATGGATGTGTGTGATATCCTTAGGTTAGTAGGTTTACGTAGTTCTAAGTTCTAGGGGACTGATGACTTCAGATGTTAAGTCCCATAGTGCTCAGAGCCATTGGAACCATTTGAATCAAAACGTCCAGAAGGTCATGAACGCTAGCTATCCGTTTGAACAAACAAAACTACTTCTCTACATGACGTTCGGTGACCATCGTTCCTGTCATGGCCTCATAACCACGAATCCTTCTCTCACTGGTGTAACCCTGTTAATCATCGGATCTTATCGTAACCAGTAGGTCCGAAGCACTTTCTTCAATTGCTGTCGGCTGCACAAGGTGTTATAATTAGCTATCTGATAAGGTATACTGGTGGCCGTTAAAATTTCTACATCATGAAGGCAGCATATTTCCGTATTACCGCATAAATTATACTCCTGGAAATTGAAATAAGAACACCGTGAATTCATTGTCCCAGGAAGGGGAAACTTTATTGACACATTCCTGGGGTCAGATACATCACATGATCACACTGACAGAACCACAGGCACATAGACACAGGCAACAGAGCATGCACAATGTCGGCACTAGTACAGTGTATATCCACCTTTCGCAGCAATGCAGGCTGCTATTCTCCCATGGAGACGATCGTAGAGATGCTGGATGTAGTCCTGTGGAACGGCTTGCCATGCCATTTCCACCTGGCGCCTCAGTTGGACCAGCGTTCGTGCTGGACGTGCAGACCGCGTGAGACGACGCTTCATCCAGTCCCAAACATGCTCAATGGGGGACAGATCCGGAGATCTTGCTGGCTAGGGTAGTTGACTTACGCCTTCTAGAGCACGTTGGGTGGCACGGGATACATGCGGACGTGCATTGTCCTGTTGGAACAGCAAGTTCCCTTGCCGGTCTAGGAATGGTAGAACGATGGGTTCGATGACGGTTTGGATGTACCGTGCACTAACCAGTGTCCCCTCGACGATCACCAGTGGTGTACGGCCAGTGTAGGAGATCGCTCTCCACACCATGATGCCGGGTGTTGGCCCTGTGTGCCTCGGTCGTATGCAGTCCTGATTGTGGCGCTCACCTGCACGGCGCCAAACACGCATACGACCATCATTGGCACCAAGGCAGAAGCGACTCTCATCGCTGAAGACGACACGTCTCCAAAAACGGTGTGCGGGACCGTAGCCTAGCTTCATGGAGACGGTTGCGAATGGTCCTCGCCGATACCCCAGGAGCAACAGTGTCCCTAATTTGCTGGGAAGTGGCGGTGCGGTCCCCTACGGCACTGCGTAGGATCCTACGGTCTTGGCGTGCATCCGTGCGTCGCTGCGGTCCGGTCCCAGGTCGACGGGCACGTGCACCTTCAGCCGACCACTGGCGACAACATCGATGTACTGTGGAGACCTCACGCCCCACGTGTTGAGCAATTCGGCGGTACGTCCACCCGGCCTCCCGCATTCCCACTATACGCCCTCGCTCAAAGTCCGTCAACTGCACATACGGTTCACGTCCACGCTGTCGCGGCATGCTACCAGTGTTAAAGACTGCGATGGAGCTCTGTATGCCACGGCAAACTGGCTGACACTGACGGCGGCGGTGCACAAATGCTGCGCAGCTAGCGCCATTCGACGGCCAACACCGCGGTTCCTGGTGTGTCCGCTGTGCCGTGCGTGTGATCATTGCTTGTACAGCCCTCTCGCAGTGTCCGGAGCAAGTATGGTGGGTCTGACACACCGGTGTCAATGTGTTCTTTTTTCTATTTCCAGGAGTGTAGATAGGAGTAACGCCATCTACACTTTGTCCAGAATAAAAGATTATACACTGATGTGACATAGATCATGTAATATCTCCTAATATCATGCCGGATCTCCTTTTTCTAGGTGTAGTACAGCAACTCCACGTGGCATGAACTCAACAAGTTGTTGGAAGTCCACTGCAGAAATACTGAACCATGCTGCCGCTATAGCCGTCCATAATTGCGAAAGTGCTGCTGGTGCAGGATTTTGCGCACGAACTGACCTTTCTACTATGTCTCATAAATCTTCGATGAGACTGATGCAGGTCGAAGTGGGTGCACAGATCATTCACTCGAACTGTCCAGAATGTTCCTTAAACCAATGACGAACAGTTTTGGCCCGGTGAAATGAAGCATTGTCATCCATAAAAATTCCATATTTGTTTGGAAACATGAAGTCTATCAATTTCTGCAAATGGTCTGCAAGTAGCCGAACATAAACATTTCCAGTCAATGATCGGATCATTTGGACGAAAGGTCCCAGCTCATTCCTTGTAAACACAGCCTATTATGGAGCCACCACCAGCTTGCACAGTGCCCTATTGACAAGTAGAGGCCATGGCTTTGTGGGGTCTGCGGGACACTCGAACCCTACCATCAGCTCTAGCCAACTGAAATCGGGTTCCATTTGACCAGGACACGGTTTTCCAGTTGTCTAGGTTGCAATGGATGGTCACGAATCCAGGAGAGGCTCTGCGGGCGATGTCGTGCTACAGAAAGTCATTCGCGTCGGTCGTCTGCTGCCACAGCCCATTAACGCCAGATTTCGCTGTACTGTTTAAACGTAAACGTTTGTCGTGTGTCTGTACGGCAATCATTTTTGGGCCTCCCTAGCTGCGGCAGCAGAGAGAAAGGCGCCGGCTGTTGTGCGCCCAGCGACAGCAGTGGACACAGAAGTAACAGCACCACGTGGTCCTTTCAGATGTGTTCCTGTTCTGCGTACGTCATCAGTACGAAGATTGCCTGATTGAATTCGTCACTGTCACAACACAGTTTAATATATACAATCGCGACACTCTCTAGTGCGGAAGCTGTTACCGTTCGACAGCTGGAGTGACACCTGAACTCCAAACGGCGTGGAAGTAGACAGCTACGCGCATCGTAAGACAGTTTTTAAATTATTTTTCTTCTTAGTTAAAGAAATTGTTGTTATGCTTTTATATTCCATTAAATTACAGAGAGACTTAAATTATCATGAAAGAAATGTAAAAATAGCCAGATTTCATTGATTCAATGACACAAACTACAACTTACTCATGAAGGAATACTGTCGAATATCTGTATAACCGCAGCGTACTCCGCTGAAAGCAAGAAAGAATAAACACATATTCTATGCTTGAGAAGCATATATTTCTGTGCTGTCAGTTCTTCTTATTTTAAGAAGAAAGGGAGTATTATCTAAATGAACAGAGAGCCAACAGGCAGGGTTGAAACGCTGAAAAACGCCAGTTTTGGCAGTCCTGGACTTTGAAAGGGGATTTATTTTACAGACTGATGCCTCGAATTCAGGGATAGCGGCCATACTGTTGCAAGAAAAGTAGGCCTGTAGCTTATGCCTCGAGATCACTGTCAGGAGCCGAGGGGAAACACGCTGTATATCTTCATCTACATCCATACTCCGCAAGCCACCTGACGGTGTGTGGCGAAGGTACCTTGAGTACCTCTATCGGTTCTCCCTTCTATTCCAGTCTCGTATTGTTCTTGGAAAGAAGGATTGTCGGTATGCCTCTGTGTGGGCTCTGATCTCTCTGATTTGATCCTCATGGTCTCTTCGCGAGATATACATAGGAGGGAGCAATATACTGCTTAACTCCACGGTGAAGGTATGTTCTCGAAACTTCAACAAAAGCCCGTACCGAACTTCTGAGCGTCTCTCATGCAGAGTCTTCCACTAGAGTTTATCTTTCATCTCAGTAGCGCTTTCGCGATTACTAAATGATCCTGTAACGAAGCACGCTGCTCTCCGTTGGACCTTCTCTATCTCTTATCAACCCTATCGTACGGATCCCACACTGGTGAGTAGTATTCAAACAGTGGGCGAACAAGTGTACTGTAACCTACTTCCTTTGTTTTCGGATTGCATTGCCTTAGGATTCTTCCAATGAATCTCAGTCTGGAATCTGCTTTACCGACGATCAACTTTATATGATCATTCCATTTTAAATTACTCCTAATGCCTACTCCCAGACAATTTATGAAATAAACTGCTTCCAGTTGCTGACCTGCTATATTGTAGCTAAATGATAAGGGATCTTTCTTTCTATGTATTCGCAGCACATTACACTTGTCTACATTGAGATTCAATTGCCATTCCCTGCACCATGCGTCAATTCGCTGCAGATCCTCCTGCATTTCAGTAGAATTTTCCATTGTTACAACCTCTCGATATACCACAGCATCATCCGCGAAAAACCTCAGTGAACTTCCGATGTTGTTCAATCCAATCACACAATTGGCCTGATAGTCCATATGCTCTTACTTTGTTCATTAAACGACTGTGGGGAACTGTATACGAACTCGAAGCGCTTGCCGCTCTGTCTCGTCTGGAAAAGTTCAGGTTTTACATGGAGCGTAAAGTGTATCCAACAGAAACCAATAAACATTTGCTTATTTGGACATTGCAACGGCCTTTCTGCAGTGGATACACCTGTTCCCGTCAGGTCACCCAAGTCAACCGACGTCGGGTGTGACCGGCACTTGGATGGGTGACCATCCGGGCCACCATCCACTGTTGCCATTTTTCGGAATGCACTCAGCCTCATAATGCCAATTGAGGAGCTACTCGACCGAATAGTAGCCGCTCCGGTCAAAGAAAGCCATCATAACGACCGGGAGAGCGGTGTACCGACCACACGCCCCTCCTATCTGCATCCTCAGCTGAGGATGACACGGCGGTCGGATGGTCCCGGTGGTCTGAAGACGGAGAGCTATCTGGACATAAGGGCATCCCATAAAAACAGGGAAGATCGCCCGATAGGTCGTGAGAATTACGGCATTTAGATTTTAATTGGAGCATATTAAATGTGTGGTATCGATAGCCATGATGCCACGGCGTAAATACAAGTTCTAAAGTTGGCACTAAGGCAGACACCGACGACAGCGCACTCTAGCCGGAGCGGGAGAGTTCTACGAGCTCCGCTCCAGATGCTGCCCATTTGATCAAGAGCAGACGGCCGGGACACTTCGCTTCAGCTTCGCACCTGAGGGCAAAGTTATGTACAACGCTAAAGTGAAGGTGATTTTGATTCACACTGCAGTACCGAGAGATTTTCACCTTTTCCTGTTCCTACCCACACGCCGCCTTCCAGGCGCGATACAAAAGTTGGCGACGAGGACTCTCCTTTCCTTCTGCTATCATTTCCTTTTTTGCTTGGTACTGCTTTCTTTTCGTGCTAGCCTCATTATAAGACTTTCATTTGTGTAAACCATGGCTTCGCCCCAGGAACACGCTTCGCTGTCCGATCTTGGACGTTTTGAGGTTCAGCAAATGACGCAGCTGCTTGCTGCCATAAATGGACTGGTCACGCTACAAACTGCAGCTACTTCGGCGCCTCCGATGCCACCGCCTGTACCGCCATTCCGTGCCTTCAGTCCTGACGCTGAACGCTGACCGGAATACATCGTCCAGCTCGAGACACACTTCGCAGCTTACAACATACCAGGTACAGAGCGGCTTGCTTTTTTCATCGCCAACGCGAAATCATAAGAAAAATAGGCGTCAGCTGAAGGGAATGACGGGTAATATACAAGATGTACAAGAACTAAGAGGGAGCCGTAACAGTGGAAGACCGAGAAGGAAGTGCTGGCTGTAAGACAAGGATGTCGGAAATAAAAGAAAGGTTTTAGAGTGGGATTAAAATTCAAGATGAAAGGATATCAATATTAACATTCGCTGATGACAATGCTATCCTCAGTGAAAGTGGAGTAGTATTACAGGATCTGTTGTATGGAATGAACCGACTAATGAGTACAAAATTGGGATTGAGATTAAATCGAAGGAACGAAGGTAATGAGAAGTAGCAGAAATGAGAGCAGCGAGAAACTTAACATCAGGATTGGTGATCACCAAGTAGATGAAGTCAAGGAATTCTGCTATCTAGTCAGCAAAATTACCATTGGCGGACGGTGAAAGGAGGAAACCAAAAGCAGGCTAGCACTGGAACAAGAAGTATTTCTGGCCAACAGATGTCTACTAGTATGAGACATAGGTCTGAACTTGATGAAGAACTGTCTGAAAATGTACGTTAGGAGCACAATATTGTAAGACAGTGAAACATGGACCGTGGGAAAACCGGAACAGAAGAGAATCCAAGCATTTAATATGTGTGCTACAGAAGAATATTGAAAATTAGGTGGACTAATAAGGCAGGAAATGAGGAGTTTCTCAATAGAGTCGCCGAGGAAAGTAATATATGGAAAACACTGACATGAAGAAGTGCCAGACTGGTAGAACATACGTTAAGACATCGAGGAATAACGTCCGTGGTACTAGAGACTTGGATACTTCCAGCAAATAATTGAGGATGTAGGTTCCAAGTGCCACTGTCAGATGAAGAGGTTGGCACAGAGGAGGAATGCACTGCGGGCCGCATCAAACCAGTCAGAAGACTGATGACAAAAAAACGAAAAAAAAGATAAGCGAGTAGAACGAAAATTACCCCAGCGATGTCCAAAATAAGCGTGGAATGAAAATATCTCTGGAATCTAACCCGACCAACAGTCAAAGACATGCAAAAGGCACAAAAATGACTTGAAATAAAATGTTTAACTTTTAATACACTCCTGGAAATTGAAATAAGAACACCGTGAATTTATTGTCCCAGGAAGGGGAAACTTTATTGACACATTCCTGGGGTCAGATACATCACATGATCACACTGATAGAACCACGAGCACATAGACACAGGCAACAGAGCATGCACAATGTCGGCACTAGTACAGTGTATATCCACCTTTCGCAGCAATGCAGTCTGCTATTCTCCCATGGAGACGATCGTGAGATGCTGGATGTAGTCCTGTGGAACGGCTTGCCATGCCATTTCCACCTGGCGCCTCAGTTGGACCAGCGTTCGTGCTGGACGTGCAGACCGCGTGAGACGACGCTTCATCCAGTCCCAAACATGCTCAATGGGAGACAGATCCGGAGATCTTGCTGGCCAGGGTAGTTGACTTACACCTTCTAGAGCACGTTGGGTGGCACGGGATACATGCGGACGTGCATTGTCCTGTTGGAACAGCAAGTTTCCTTGCCGGTCTAGGAATGGTAGAACGATGGGTTCGACGACGGTTTGGATGTACCGTGCACTATTCAGTGTCCCCTCGACGATTACCAGTGGTGTACGGCCAGTGTAGGAGATCGCTCCCCACACCATGATGCCGGGTGCTGGCCCTGTGTGCCTCGGTCGTATGCAGTCCTGATTGTGGCGCTCACCTGCACGGCGCCAAACACGCATACGACCATCATTGGCACCAAGGCAGAAGCGACTCTCATCGCTGAAGACGACACGTCTCCATTCGTCCCTCCATTCACGCCTGTCGCGACACCACTGGAGGCGGGCTGCACGATGTTGGGGCGTGAGCGGAAGACGGCCTAACGGTGTGCGGGACCGTAGCCCAGCTTCATGGAGACGGTTGCGAATGGTCCTCGCCGATACCCCAGGAGCAACAGTGTCCCTAATTTGCTGGGAAGTGGCGGTGCGGTCCCCTACGGCACTGCGTAGGATCCTACGGTCTTGGCGTGCATCCGTGCGTCGCTGCGTTCCGGTCCCAGGTCGACGGGCACGTGCACCTTCCGCCGACCACTGGCGACAACATCGATGTACTGTGGAGACCTCACGCCCCACGTGTTGAGCAATTCGGCGGTACGTCCACCCGGCCTCCCGCATGCCCACTATACGCCGTCGCTCAAAGTCCGTCAACTGCACATACGGTTCACGTCCACGCTGTCGCGGCATGCTACCAGTGTTAAGGACTGCGATGGAGCTCCGTATGCCACGGCAAACTGGCTGACACTGACGGCGGCGGTGCACAAATGCTGCGCAGCTAGCGCCATTCGACGGCCAACACCGCGGTTCCTGGTGTGTCCGCTGTGCCGTGCGTGTGATCATTGCTTGTACAGCCCTCTCGCAGTGTCCGGAGCAAGTATGGTGGGTCTGACACACCGGTGTCAATGTGTTCTTTTTTCCATTTCCAGGAGTGTATTTCATGACACAACCCCTGATCAGATGTGGCTGAGAGATTTATGAGGGATACATGTGTTATTCACAGCTTATTGTGGTAAGAAGCACTCGTGCTGAGGAAGCTACACAAAATATTTCGAGCAGATAATGAATGAACTGTCATATTCAGCCACTGAACTGTCTCTTCCTGAGGTGATGTTCTGTAAGAAACCGTCAAATATATTTGAAGAAACAATTACATTTCCTGAGCCGTGCTGCGGCTCGCGTTGGTGCTGTTCGTAGGTTTCCGCCCTCTGTTGGAGGCCAGACGCTATCATTTAGTTGGCATCGTTGTGGTTGTTTGTCTTCTTCTCGTGTTGACTGGCGCCACTTGGTTTCGCAAGTGCTGCCTGTCCGCTAGTGGCAGCAGCGGCGGTTATCGATGTGTAGTAACTGTTGCTCTATCTTTGGGTCGACGTCGTTGTTTCTCCGGGTCTTGTGAGTGCGCCAGTTGGGTTGGGGACTCAGGAGGAGCCAGATCCGCGCAGCGCGAGAACACGCTGGGACCGCTGGCGGTGCGCATGGACCGCCGGGTGGAAGGGCTGTGGTCATGAGGGTGCACGACCTCGTCGTAAACCAGATCCTGCAGGCTTTAAGATGAGTGCATTTCAATCCAAGTAGAGAAACCTCCACCATTGTGACGTGTATCGATTCTCCAGTGGCTTGGGTTCGTGTTGCTGCTCGTAGTGTCGCCGAGGCGAAGAGAAGCGAGTGGAGTGCTTTCTACTCTGGTAGTAGTGGTTCCTTTCTCGTTCCCGGCGCTCTAAACACAATATTCTGGGGACGTAGTGCAGACCGCCGGTTCCGGTTTTGGCGTATTGTTCCATCGTTACATTTGGTGTATCGGATGTCAGGTAGCTTCAGGAAGATTATCATTAGTCATTCGTTAGACTGCCACTAGTCTGAGTTACCATCTTGTGAAGTGAATGCAACTGTTGGCTGCCTATCTCATCGCTCGTGGAGGTGTCTGTTGACAGACCTCCCAAGAGGGCGATTCCTGGAGCACCGTCTGTGGCCCCTTGTGTTAAAAGTTTACCATAATCTTATTTCATCCATTTTTGTGATCAATTGCTTGTTTTTTTAATTAACCTTTGCTGTTTTAGAGCAGGTTTCTAAATTTTTTTATATTATTGCCGTTCCTGGCGTTTAAGGCCTTCAGCTGTGATTGTGGTCACTTGCTGTAAAATTCTAATTTTGATTTGTATTTTAACAGTAAGACTTAAAACCTTATTTAGTGCCATTTCTGGCGTCTGATGCCTTCTGCTGTGTTTGTGGCGACTTGCCTTTAATATTTCAATACCTGCAATTTGTAAGTTGCAACGAGTTTTAAAGAATTCGTAATTTATTGCCATTCTTGGCGTGTAAGGCCTTCAGTCGTGATCACAGTGGCTTTTTTTTAACATTACCTGCATCTGTATTTTATGGTGATTTAATAAATTGTAATGCACTGAAAACACTATTATTTACACAGCTGTTTATTCCTTCATTAATAACGTGTGGTATTCTTTTTATTTTTTGTTAAGTCTGGAATTACTGTTTTAAAAATAAATGTGTGTAATTGTAAAAGGTAACCAATAGTAATTGATTACGGCCCCGTCCACAATCGTAACCGAATCCTGCCTTCCCTTGACTATAATGTTTCATTTCCACCTAAGACACAGACGTCATTAGATGAGATCAGGAGTCTAGCTATGGACTGGTTGAAAGAAAAAGTAGAATAGAGACAAGAAAGACTTAACAAAAGATATATGGCTGGAATATTTAACGTGGAACACTTTCTGTTGGTGAGAGCAAGGGCTAAGTCTTCAACAATAAATCATGAAACAAATAAAGACCTGCTGCCTCCTGGCAGGAGTTTGGTGGCAGCTGATGTAGATGGCAGGACCTCTGAAGCGTGGCACCATGCCCTCAGGGTCGTCTTACTGCGAGAGTCTGCTGCCCCTTTCTCGGTTTTGAACCCATGTCTGCTGCATGTGACGCTCGTCTCATAGTCTAGCATTGCCCTGGCATCGTGATAATATTTCTGGGCTCCAGATGCCTCTGTCTCAAAAATCACAGTTATTTATACTGCTCTGGGCCTCTTTTGTTCCATTATCGCTCGGCTCCCTGTATGTAGCTCATAACACAGTTCTAGCCCCAGTGTGGTGAAACCGTCCTGCTTGCTCTGGCTCTTACAACGGCCCCTTGTAGGTTTCACAGAGAGGGCAACACACCTCGCAATCCTTTTGCATACGTCTTTCTGTTACTTACATGTCACCACACTGCACTTGTTGGCCAGTGGCAGATATCCCAACACTCCACCGGAATGACCCGTTCCCTTGGGTCTTGCTCATGGCCGGTTCCTCACCGTGAACTGCTTCTACCATTGAATTACAAAACAAGTGACACACTCCCAAGAGTATACCAGGATATCAGTTTTAAGTACAGTACATTCCTTGTACTACCATAGAACTTATAGCTGCTTCCTTGAACTCGTTCAACACATCAATTTCTTTCTGTTTTTGTGCCCACCGCACATCTTTGCTCACAACATAGCTTTCTCCTTACTTCTAATCTTTCTTAACTCTAAAAATTCGTCTTTTAAAAAATTCGCTCCACTTCATGCCCAGGGGATCCGGTCTACAGGGACCCGGATTACCCATGGAACGGGTTCCTGAATGGCTCTTTGTCTCAAGTAAATAACAGCTATGCAAAACGGAATCAGTCACAACGTCGCTCTGAATTGTGACACTCAAAATCACAGCTACCCTTGGTCTACCATCCCAATAATGTTCAATCCGCTGCATCAGTTACATCCGTCTCTCCTGTGCAGCTGTTATCTGATTCAGAGACTTGAGTCCCAGATATCATTTAGGACAGTACGGTCGTTTTTGGTTCGTCCAGCCAATGTAGGTGCACTTGCTTTATTTTCAAGTGAGTAACTCCCATCGTTGCAGCTGGTAAATGGAACATTGGTCCATAATATCAGACATTATTCCATTAACTATCAGCCTACTGTTGTAATGTTGTTGCATTAATTTGTTCTGAAAGCGGTGCTGATATTAAAGACCATAAAAGTGGGTTAAAAGCTGTGAGCTATCTGAGGAAGTTAACCTTGCATTACTGCGCAACTGTTTCACCATGTATCCAGTCTAGCTTACCAAATTCCCAACCAGACTAACATTAATTATAATCTTTTAGTACTCATCTTACGGTAACTGGTGATTTATATATAAGACAATTTAAATAAAAGTAAATAAATCAGTTTATATTTGGACATTTATTTCAACATAGATCATTGTTCCGTTAAAATTTTAGCGTATCAAACTTGATTCATAACTGAACTGATGCCTTATTTAGGATTGTGTAAATGTGAGTTTGTAACCTTACGGAACACATCAAATAGGGAGCCAAGATTGGGAAACTACATACAACACTGCATTCATAAAATAACACACGAAGAACGTTGGACCATATGCAAGAGGAAATTAACCACAACCAGCCGATTCAATTTTCACCCAAAGAAGTTACGTTCGTAGCGCAATCCTGTCCGTCATGAAATTACCGCACACTGGTATACTAAATTCATACTAACTCTCTGTGAAATCTTCCCGAAAAAAATAGCTGAGGGCTACTTTGATGCTTACACCACATGCTTCACGTGGTCACTTGGTTTACACAAAGAGTGTAACTCCACAATAATTTTGATAATTAAAATAAATTACATCGAAACGCAATTTACAAAAGAAAAACCTCGAACTGGTTACTATCGTCTTTCTATTAACCTGATGGGTCAAACAATTGTATAAGCACGTGGTACTGGTCTCACAAAGTACACCCCACATGGGTTCAACATAAAGAAAAGTTGCTATATTGAAAAATATTGTCCATACGAGACGTTATAGTCTCACGCACTTTTGCATTTAAGATTGATGATCTTAGTTAGAGTTACTGATCAACACGTGGTTCCACTTTACTCACAAAGTAGTGACAAAGCAACTACCGGAAGATATTCTGAACTTCACACTCGAATTACACTGCGTTGCAATTTAAGATAAGATTAGATATTCTAGAGCTAAACCTGAAATAAAGGTGATTAAATTTTCAGTTAGGCTGAACTTAAGAAATCCATTGTCCTACGGACTTAGCAGACACACGCTTAGCCGGAGATCTTACCACTTCAGACGCTCGCCGCGGACAGACTGACCTGCTGCGCTCCTACCGAGCGTGCTTCACAAATACAAACGGAAGTGACAGAGAGGCAGCTCCCTATACCAACATGACAAGGGACGGACAGGACCATACTAAGAATAGAAACCTCTTTGCTTCGAGAAAGCGTAGCTACCTGTTCCGACGTTGGTCCTACTGTTCTCTAGCAGACAGGCTTGTCTGCTGCCATCAAGCATGCAATTAGAAATACATTTGCTCATTTATTCATTCTTTCACACAGAAGGGAAGGGGGATGACAGTATCTTATCATATACAGTATATAAAAGAAAGCGGATGTAGTTTCCGTATGAGACTGTGTGACATGAATTACATATAAACTGCGTTTTAAAGTGTGGTAGTGTGACAGATCGTTCTTGTTTATGTGTAAAAGTAACTCGTTTCACTGCTCAGTCTCCTCCCAGATAGTCAAAAACACCACAGTAAATTTAGAAGAGGAATTTATGCCGTAAATGACAACAGATTTAAGAAATTAACATGAAAGGAATCCAACAGAGACTTTTCACTGTCTGTTAGCTCCATGTGTCTCACTCCCATGAGTTTCCCTTGTTCATAACACCGTAACTACAGGTATACTGATGTCACAAAAGTCGTGGGATGCCTCCTAATAACTTGCCGGACCTCCTTCTGCCTGGCGCAGTACAGCACTTGATGTGGCACGGACTCAAGGCGCTGGCAGTCCTCGGCAGAGACTGAGCCACCCGTAACTGCGAAAATTGTGTCGGTGCAAAGTTTTGTGCACGAACTGACCTCTCGATTATGCCACATAAACATTCGACGGGATTCATGTCAGCCGATCAGGGTGGCCAAATCACTCGCTCTAATCGTCCACAATGTTCTTCAAACCAACCGCAAGCAGCTGTGGCCCGGTGTCATGGCGCATTGTCATCCGTAAAAAATCCACGAGTTCATGAAAGGCTGCAAATGGTCTCTAAGTAGCCGGACATAAACATTTCTAGCCAATGATCGGTTCACTTGGACCAGGGCGCTCAGTCCTTCCCATGTCAACACCGTTCATACCATTATGGAACCACCACCATCTTTCACAGTGCCTTTTTTACAACTTGGGTCCGTGGCCTCGTGGGGTCTGCGCCACATTCGAAACCTACCATCAGCTCTTACCAAGTGAAATCGGGACTCGTCTGACCGGGACACGGTTTTGCAGTCGTGTAGAGTACAACCGATATGCTGATGGACCCAGGAAATACGCTGTAGACGACGTCGTGCTGTTAGCAAAAGCGCTAGCGAGAGCCGCAGGCACATTTTTACCGGTAAGTGGTGCTGCTCCGCAATATCGACGTTGACCTTGAACCTGCGGGCCGACGCGTTTCAAATATTAGTCGTTTCTGCAGAACATACTAACGCACAGTCGTGGACAAAACAAGCGATACCCCACTCCTTTTCGTTATGCTGAGCCGCACACCTTTAAAGTCTGCTACACAGCAAAACTGGCCAGGCGACGAAGTGTTACCAACATACTACGCACAGGCGGAAAATTGAAAAACGATCTGAATTTTGTCAGACTGTTTTCAATTATGTGTAAGACTATATTAATGCTGATTAGTGTCTTAAACACCACACGTAAATACACTCCTGGAAATGGAAAAAAGAACACATTGACACCGGTGTGTCAGACCCACCATACTTGCTCCGGACACTGCGAGAGGGCTGTACAAGCAATGATCACACGCACGGCACAGCGGACACACCAGGAACCACGGTGTTGGCAGTCGAATGGCGCTAGCTGCGCAGCATTTGTGCACCGCCCCCGCCAGTTTGCCGTGGCATACGGAGCTCCATCGCAGTCTTTAACACTGGTAGCATGCCGCGACAGCGTGGACGTGAACCGTATGTGCAGTTGACGGACTTTGAGCGAGGGTGTATAGTGGGCATGCGGGAGGCCGGGTGGACGTACCGCCGAATTGCTCAACACGTGGGGCTTGAGGTCTCCACAGTACATCGATGTTGTCGCCAGTGGTCGGCGTAAGGTGCACGTGCTCGTCGACCTGCGACCGGACCGCAGCGACGCACGGATGCACGCCAAGACCGTAGGATCCTACGCAGTGCCGTAGGGGACCGCACCGCCACTTCCCAGCAAATTAGGGACACTGTTGCTCCTGGGGTATCGGCGAGGACCATTCGCAACCGTCTCCATGAAGCTGGGCTACGGTCCCGCACACCGTTAGGCCGTCTTCTGCTCACGCCCCAACATCGTGCAGCCCGCCTCCAGTGGTGTCGCGACAGGCGTGAATGGAGGGACGAATGGAGACGTGTCGTCTTCAGCGATGAGAGTCGCTTCTGCCTTGGTGCCAATGATGGTCGTATGCGTGTTTGGCGCCGTGCAGGTGAGCGCCACAATCAGGACTGCATACGACCGAGGCACACAGGGCCAACACCCGGCATCATGGTGTGGGGAGCGATCTCCTACACTGGCCGTACACCACTGGTGATCGTCGAGGGGACACTGAATAGTGCACGGTACATCCAAACCGTCATCGAACCCATCGTTCTACCATTCCTAGACCGGCAAGGGAACTTGCTGTTCCAACAGGACAATGCACGTCCGCATGTATCCCGTGCCACCCAACGTGCTCTAGAAGGTGTAAGTCAACTACCCTGGCCAGCAAGATCTCCGGATCTGTCCCCCATTGAGCATGTTTGGGACTGGATGAAGCGTCGGCTCACGCGGTCTGCACGTCCAGCACGAACGCCGGTCCAACTGAGGCGCCAGGTGGAAATGGCATGGCAAGCCGTTCCACAGGACTACATCCAGCATCTCTACGATCGTCTCCATGGGAGAATAGCAGCCTGCATTGCTGCGAAAGGTGGATATACACTGTACTAGTGCCGACAGTGTGCATGCTCTGTTACCTGTGTCTATGTGCCTGTGGTTCTGTCAGTGTGATCATGTGATGTATCTGACCCCAGGAATGTGTCAATAAAGTTTCCCCTTCCTGGGACAATGAATTCACGGTGTTCTTATTTCAATTTCCAGGAGTGTATAAGATACAAATGAAAGAAGAAACGCTAATTAGTATGAACTGTACTAATAAAAATTAATTTTAGCTTATCGAGATAACATAACTGTTTTAGTAAGACCAAGTACCCCACATCGTTACGAATTAGCAAAATATTATGCGCATTCGGCCGCGAAACGGTCTGTGTCAACGTAGACCAGCCACACTGGATTACCGTTGCTCACCTACCATGGAAGTGTGGAGATTTAGAAATGCGTGAAGATTCATAACGAAATTCAGCTGAAAATCATTCAGTGCCACACTTAAGTCAATTCAATTATTGACTGAAGCGGAAAAAGTAGGCAGTAACAAGTATGAAATTCTACAAGAGTTTCATATTTACATCCACAGGGCGCTGGTAGAGAATAAAGGTAGCAATGTTTACGTGCTGTGTTTAAGACACTAATCAGCATTAATACAGTCTGACAAAGTTCGGATGGTTTTTCAATTTCACACCTGTGTGTAGTATGTTGGTAGCACTTCGTCGCCTTGCTTGTTATGCTGTGTAGCGGACTTTTTAAGCTGTGCGGGTTAGCATAACGAAAAGGCGAGAGGTCTAGCTGGATTTGTCCACAACTGTACATGTCCTCTGAATATGAACGTCCTATCTCTAGTCGTTTAAGGTGTTCTGTTTTTACTGAACATGAGCGTATTAATCTGCAGTAGCCGTTGAGTACATGCTGAAAGCTTGCTTAATGTGAAATTGGAAGTTTGCAATTTATAATCTTTTACGATAAATATTTTACAAATGGTAAATGTTGTTTACCTGAAACCCGGGCCAGTCCTTCCTTTACTCTGAGAAACTGGGCGCCATTTGAAAATGACTAGAGCGTTAGAAATAAACATCTAAACGATAAAGACGGCTTCATTTGTTTGAGCTCCACTTTTGATTCGACTGATAACCCAGCTGCGTCAGAATATTACAGTAAATTTAAATGTGCTCGAAAGCTGGTAGCGTATGATTTGATGGAGAGGAGAAAGGTGTAAACGAGATCAAACTTTCTGTGTTGCTTTCACTTGGGAATGTCAGAAAAGTCGTTATCGCAATGAATAGCTGCTGCAGAGAGCATCTTTAAGCACATCTGCGTTTTCTCTGAAGAGTGGTGATAAGAGAGGGAGGGAGAGTGAGAGAGACACAGAGAGAGAGAGATCGTACTGATTATATTAATCGTTTTTTACGAGGAATGGAATTTAAGAGTAAGTAACAATTAGTGGTCCGCTGCTCACGGTCAGTAAAGACAGTAAACGGCTTTAATACAGTTTATATTTTGTTTTTACACGCGCGGTTCTAGAGCGCTTTATTGAAATGTTATTACTAGGAGGGAATTGTGTTGCTGTTTACCCAACGAGCGGAAAATGTAATAATCAAACGAAATATAGTGAAGTGGAATGCGTCCTGAGCTCAGATGCTGGCAACGTTGCGGAGATGCTTATCGCTCGAATATTGTCATTCCAGGAAGGATTGGTGAGTTGCGACCTATTAGTCTTAAAAATAGTTTAAAACCTCGCGCACAAAAACAGTACTGAAAAATGCCGAATGGCGTTAACCAACTTTTATTTCCACGGCAGAGTGCTGTGCGCTAAAACGGAGTGCCGGCCATTACTGCTACATTTTATAGCGAACGAATTCAAAAATACGTGTGTATCACACGTCCAATAATTCGCTTCATTCGATTGTATCCTTTAAAACTTTCATAAACTCCTGCCATCTGCCGTTACAAGGTTACGAGAGGAAACGTGTGCACTAAAACGCCGTTCATTTCCTGAGCCATCGCATTTAACAGATATGTAGCTTTTTACGCACTTGGCCCAAAAAATAGGGGAGGGGAGCACTTCTGGCTGAGAAAAGGGTGGGGGGGGGGGGGCGGGAAAAACGTAAAATGGCTCCATAACGGCGGAGCGCGTGCACCAGTATTGATCACGTGGCGCGCACGTGGACCTGCTATCACGAGAGCTGCCTGCTGCGTGAGTTGGTACAACCTACGCCACGGCGCGCAGCCACGCACTTCCGAGTTCGACATAAGAGCCGCTCAATAGCAACGAGGCCCTAAATTCGGTCGGTGCACACTGCTTGAGCAGCCTCTTATGAGTACACAAAAGCTGAGAAAATCTCACGATATACTGAGCGGTTTTTGATGTTGTGACGATTATGCCACACTGCGGGCCACGATTTATAAATATATATAATGTCATATTTAGGAGCAGACAATGGTGTCACTGGTCAGACCCAGTCTGTGTCGCCCAGTCTGTGTCGCCTGGCCACCAATAGCTGTTGCATAACGATTTGATACACTGATCCAGTTATGTGGCTCCTTCCGTGTATAGCGATTTTACGACTACGACGTGTGGGGCCTGAAGATGGCATCAATGTAATGCCGAAACTGGTAGCACATGAGAAGTTCATAAAATAAATTTCTACAATACATACGGCGTTGGTAAATTATTGCATCAAGAAATACGTGCCAGCCGTTGTCCCATGGTCCATAATGGATCAACGAAGATTAGCTGTGCAGGTAAGTGTGTGTCGTTGTTCAACTTCGAGACTCGTGCCAGTGCAAACGAAGACATCGAATCATTTCCGTTATCGCATTAGCCCAGTTCTTCAAATTACCAGGTGATATAAACCAGAGTTGACAAAAACATTTTCTTTGCAAAGATCGTAGCTATAAGGCGGCGTTTCTTTTTAAACATAGTAAGCAAATTCATTAGTTCTACAGTGAGGATTCTGATTTCAGTTTTGCCTTTGTTAAAACTGGTTAACCCTCCCGCCGTCCCCCCCTTTCCCTTTCTTATTCGGTTGCACTTTGCTTAAGTCCTTCACTCTCCGAAACATGGGAAGTTTCTGACAGAGTGCTTTTATTCACATATGGGACAATTTTGATATAAAGGGACACAAAACCAGAGTCATACTCTTTCATCATTCTCTAGGTTAAAATAAAAAAAATGGACGGCAGGCCTCCAACTGTTATCCTGTTTTGCTTATCTAGGAGAATAACGGCGGGAGAGGCTACAAACCTGTTTGAAACAGTGTTGTGAGTGTTTGGAGAGCTTATTTTCCAATCCAGAGCTCGAATATTTAAGTGTTTTGAAAGTCGATGGATTGCTGCAGGGTACTCACAAGTAATATAGGAGAACTGACCATTTTAAACCTGTCTCGCAAGTCGAAGTGAGGTCGGTGACTCTTATTCATAATGGCAGCAGATGTGCAGCAATGGCTGCGCGGGATTAGCCGAGCGGTCTCAGGCGCTGCAGTCATGGACTGTGCGGCTGGTCCCGGCGGAGGTTCGAGTCCTCCCTCGGGCATGGCTGTGTGTGTTTGTCCTTAGGATAATTTATGTTAAGTAGTGTGTAAGCTTAGGGACTGATGACCTGGGCAGTTAAGTCCCATAAGATTTCACACACATTTGAACATTTTTTTTGTACTGTAGTGAAGAGAATCAACCCGGGTATGTCAATAAACATTTCCGATCAACTCAGCAAAACAGCAGGTTGCGTAGTTTCTCTCGCGCTCCACTCATTAAAGTTTCTGCAGATTCTGACCACAGTGCTTTCGCGCGACGGTACGGAAGCTCGGTATTAATACAGAGATTACACTTCTAAGTCCAGGTATTGATAGTACGGTAAATTGTGTACATCTGCTTACTTCAGAACACAGACGAAATCGAATTTTATCTATGGGCGAGCGATCTGCGATGTAGCACCATCTGACTTTGTACTCAAACTTACGAAATTACACTATCCGGTCAAAAGTATGCGGACATTCCTATGTAATACGGAAATGAGCACTAGATATCACGAGAAGAGCATCCGCCAATATAAAAGGAGCTGGTGAGTTTTGTGTTGCCAGTACGGAATCAGTAGCAGCAGAAAGGATCGGTCATGAGAGCTCAGTGGCCTCGGACGTGGACTATCCATTTGAATGTCACCTCAGTAACGAATCCATCAGGGACATTTGAACCCTTAGCAATTTGGCGAAGATGTCGTTGGTGATGTGTTTGTGAAATGGAAACTTGAAGGAACACGCACAGCTAAGCCAATATCAGGCGATAATTTTCCTTTAATTTACGTCTATGGACACAAACTTTTTGTTAACAGATTACCGTTTTCGGTCTATAATGACCATCATCAGATCTGCAGCAAAAAATGGGAAAAACATAAATACACTCGCAGATTGTCTACAGCTTAAAAACAATAAATAGACAATAATGAAAAGTACTACAGACATATATATACACTTGTACGCTTCAAGTATGAAGAGGCAGACAGACCTCTTTTAATGACGGAGAGGGACAGTCGAGCTTTGCGGAGAATGTCTCTAAAAATCACATGAAATCAGTGCAATAAATCAATTGTGAGCTCCAGAGTGCTACCAACAATCCAGCTAGCATAACGACTGTGAATAGTTAGTTAAATATAATGACATACAATACTCGAGCAGCTTCTTATAGGTCACATTTTTCTGTACTCAGAGATTAATAAATTTCTTTTATTTCACGTCTACGGTCACAAACGTGACGGTCCTCAGAGTACTGGTTTCGGGCAGCAATGACGATCTTCAGATCTGTTTTATAAAAGATGGTAATTGCTGACCGAAACCGGTACTCTTAGGACCGAAACGTTTGTGACCGTAGATGTGAAATAAAAGAAATTTATTCTACAAATGTTGATGCTGTTGGGACAGCAACGAGCCACAAATTTATTTTAAGTTCCTTTATTCAAAAGGTACCGTTACCGGTTTCGAATCATTACAATTCATCGTCAGTCGGTTTTCGTACTTTAATTACAACATGTGCAGCGCTTTTTACTGACTAGTTATCCTAAAATAAAAATAATAATACATAATTACAAGCACGTTACAAGGATGGTTGAGTTACAGATTTGCACTGGGATGTACTCCGAACCGACATTTCACGCGAGTCACTTCCCAATGCAAATCTGTAACTCAACACCTTTGTGACGTGCTTATAATTATGTGTTATTTGTATTTTAGGATAACTAATCAGTAAAAAGCGCAGCACATGTTGTAATGAAAGCATGAAGGCCGTCTGACGATGAATCGTAATGATTCGAAACCGGTAACGGTACCTTTTGAATAAAGAAAAATAAATTTTGTCTGGTTGCTGTCTCAACACCATCAACATCTGTCTTCAAATAACAGCTACGGTCTCCAACCATGTCATCATATTACAAAATCGCATTAAATTTATTCTAAATTTTTTCGGATCACTTTTCCATTTTCGACCAAGTCGCAGCTTGTGATACTAAGCGATGCTTGAGGTCGTGTGAAGCTCTGCAACGCTTGACAGTGAATGGCTGGTAACGAGTGATTTTGAGAGATGATTCACGCTGTACCCTGCGTCATTCAGATGGAAGGGGATTGGCGAATGCCAACAGAAAGTTACCTGCCATTAGGTGTAGTGCCTTTAGTGAAATAGGTAGAAGGTGGTGGTTTGGAATGCGAGAGTTTTTCGTGGTTAAGGTGTGGTTCCCCTATTGTGCTTCAGAAAACGCTACATGGGGAATGATACGAACACTGACTGCACTGTGTACTGCGTACAACAGAGCAGGAGTTCAGAGACGATGATTGTTTCAGAACGACAGTGCATCCTGTCATAATGCAGCATCCGTGAGGTAACGGTCTGCCGACAGTAACATTTGTGAAATCGACTGGCTTGTCCAGATTCCTAACCTAAACCCAATGATATACATTTGATATCTCCAGGCCTCAGTGTTCAACTTCAATATTTTCGATATCGCAGTGCTTCTGTTGTTACGAAGAACGACTGAATGTTCCTTCGGAGATGAATGCAGCGACCCCCAGTTAAAAATGTCCTTCCCTGTATGGGAATTACATACTGTGCGTACGAGTACAGGCTCTGACGCAGGAACGGCGACATATGGAATTTTTGGTCTGACCGTGAGTTGTGCACGGATAGCCGAAGCGGTTCGTGTGACTGCTCACGTAAATCTGGAAATCCGGGTTCGAGTCCTGGTCCTGCGCAAATTTTCATTGCCATCATTCCCTTTCACAAGCGATGGTTGTTCGTCTTTGCAACTGCGAATAGATTTCATGTATATCTTTTCTGGTTTCAGCTACTGTGGAAGAACGCACTGTCATTCCTCCATACACATTCAGACATCTCACTGGAAACGTCCCCAGCACGCCGGCCGGGGTGGCCGAGCGGTTCTAGGCGCTACAGTCTGGAAACTCGCGACCGCTACAGTCGCAGGTTCGAATCCTGCCTCGGGCTTGGATGTGTGTGATGTCCTTAGGTTGGTTAGGTTTAATTAGTTCTAAGTTCTAGGCGACTGATGACCTCAGAAGTTAAGTCGCAAAGTGCTCAGAGCCATTTGAACCATTTTTGTCCCCAGCATTCAAGCCCTGATGGACACACACCATATTAATTCCACTGATTGGTGTCCGGATACTTGAGAGACGCGGTCTGTGCCGACAAGAGGACGCCTCCACATCCATCCTCTCCTAACGGCCGACACGACCAGGCGGCGTGGCGCCGAGAAAGTCACAGATGCCGCGTGTCTTGCAGGGACCTATGATTGTCCACCTCACATCAATAGTCAGCCGATCGTTTTATATTTTAATTTGTTTAGTTTTGACTGTAAAAGCCATTTCACGAGCTAAAATACACTGACGGAAAAAAAATTCAACACCCGAGGAGGAGTTGTGCGGCATGGGCGGGGGTTGGTGGGCGTGTTTCTGCATGTGAAAGATGATGTACGTCAGGATTCCGCGGCGGTCGCTTGGGAGTGGCGCTAGTAGCGTCAAGATGCAAAGTACACGCTGTAACGATCGTGATCGTTAGTTAACTGTGGGACTGGACGTGGTGGGTCGATGTTGGGCAGGAGTGCCTTTGGGGCGACGAAGACGCCATTATTAACACCTCACTGGGTTTGAACGAGGTTGTGTGGTAGGGCTGCGGGTAGCTGTATGTTCCTCCTGCGATGACTGACAGTTATCTCTCAATATTAATAAGTGCAACCTACTGCGTATAACAAGGCGAAAATCCCCATTAACGTAAGATTACAAAATAAATGCCCAGTCTTTGGAATCGAGAATCTGGGTGTGACTGTTCGAAATGATCTCAAATGGAATGATCAGGTTACACAAGTAACGGTCAAGGCGAACTCTAGATTGCGGTTTATTGGTAGAATCATGAGGCGGTGCAGTCCTTCATCAAAGGAAATAGCTTACAATACGTTAGTTCGTCCAGTCTTGGAGTATTGTTCGTCTGTATGGGACCATTAACAGTTGGGTCTGATTCAAGGTCCAAAGAAGAGCGGCTACATTCGTGACTGATACATTTAGCCATCGCGAGAGCGTTACAAATTTCATAGAAACTTTGAAGTGGGGCACCCTTGTAGATAGATGGCGCGCTAAACGGAAGGGGGTGCTCACTAAATTCCGAAAACCGATTTTCACCGAAAATGTAGACCGTATATTATTACTTCCACATTTCAAATCAAGCAATGATCACCATTCAAAGATAAGGGAAATTAGAGCTCGTACTGAGGCGTTCAGACAGTCGTTTTTCCCTCGCGCGGTCCGCGAGTGGAACAGTGGTGGGGAAATATGACTTTGGCGCGAATTGTGCCCTCCGCCACACACCGCTTGGTGACTAGCGGAGTATGTATGTAAATGTAAATAGTATAGCTATAGTTCTACAAGGAATGACATACGAAATGCGAATGGAGAGTCGGTTGCACAGGGCTTTCTTCACGAGCGTCAGGAGCAAAGAGGTGGACACACAAAGAGAGACCCCGCATCAGATGTAGCACCGGGGACCACGACACGGCAGGCTTGGAGCCGTCGCTGCCGCCGCCGCGCCGCTGCCAGCCGTAATGTCATTAGGCGGCGTAATAAGCCGTCCAGCTGATGAAAGCGCTAATCCGGCCCCCGTAATTACGGGCGAGAAGCTGGAAGCTGGCCCACCTGCCAAGGCTGCGTCCTATCGATACCGGCTGGCCGCCACCCGATCCGATAGCCCAGGTCGATAGGTCGCCCCAGGCCAGACCGAGGGTCAGCGCAACTCGACCCGGCGTCCGCTCTCCCGGGCCACACGAGCACGTCCTCACACGGAGGCATGATTAACCAACTCCTATCATAGTTCAAGCACGACTCAAACAATTCAGCAACGGTGTCGTAAAGCAAACGAGTAGTAAACAGCACTGCTGGCCAATTACCACTTTTGACTAGCACCCAAGTATCGCAAATTTCACCCATTTTTATCAGCTACATACTGCTTCCAGTTTCTATTATAATTCAAATGTTGAATCTATTCTGAGGGCAGGTTATATCTACGAAGTAAATACACACTGAGGGGGAGAAAAGCCATGGGATAGAGATATGCACATACAGAGATGGAGGTAGTATTGCGTACAAAGGGGCAGTGCATTTGCGGAGCTGTCATTTGTACTTAAGTGATTCCTGTGAAAAGGTTTCCGTCTTTATTATGACCGCACGGCTGGAGTTAACAGACTTTTAACGCGGAATCGTAGTTGGAGCTAGACGCAAGTGGATATTCCATTTAGGAAATCGTTAGCGAGTTCAGTATTCCGAGATCCAAAGTGTCAAAAGTGTGCCGAGAATACCAAATCTGAGCCATTATCTGTTACCAAGGACAAAACAGCGGCTGGCAGCCTTTTCTTAACGGCGTTTGCGTAGAGTTGTCAGTGCTAACAGACAAGCAACACTGCGTGAATAATCGCAGAAATTAATGTAAGATACAAGACGAACGTATCCGTTAGTACAGTAAGGCGAAGTCTGGCATTAATCGGTTATGGCAGCACACGACCAACGTGAGTGTCTTTGCCAACAGCACGACATTGCCTGCAGCGTTTCTCCTGGGCTCGTGACTATGTCGGTTGGGTCCTACACGACTAGAAAGCCGTGACCTTGTCAGATGAGTCCCGATTTGAGTTAGTAAGAGCGGGTGGCAGCATTAGAGGGGTTTATACGTTTTGAAGGGAAACCGGAGTGGCAGCGTTAGTGTGTGGCGCAAACCGCACGAAGCCATGGACACAAATTGTCAACAAGTCACTGTACAAACTGGTGGTAGCTCCATAATGGTGTGGGCGGTTTTAATATATAATGGAATGGGTCCTCCTGTCCAACTGAACCGATCATGGAGTGACGGGGCCACCAAATGTTCGCGATTGGCTTGAAGAACATTCTGGACTCTTAGAGCGAATAGTGTGGCCACCCACATCAGGCGAAATGAGTCCCATCAAACATTTATGGAACGTAATCGAGAAGTCAGTAAGTGCACAAAATCCTGCACCGGTGACACTTTTGCAATTACAGACGACTATAGAGACAACATGGCTCAATATTTCTGCAGGGGATGTTCAAAGATTTGTTGAGTCCATGCCACATCGAGTAGCTGCACTATACCGTGCAAAAGCAGATCCGACACGACATTACGAGGTATTCCACCATTTCTGTCACCTCAGTGTAGCCCAAGCAATTGAAATATATGAATCGGAGTCCACCGCATGATGACAATCAGCATGACTTTTATATGAATTTTTCCTCCGCAGGCCATTTTACAGTGGATGGTAAAGGGAACGTCGAACCAGTGATAGATAGTCATAGTCCTATTCCAATCGCATACCAAAGAAAGATAATACACTACTGGCCATTAAAATTGCTACACCAAGAAGAAATGCAGATAATAAACGGGTATTCATTGGACAAATATATTATACTAACACTGACATGTAATTACATTTTCACGCAATTTGGGTGCAAAGATCCTGAGAAATCAGTACCCAGAACAATCACCTCTGGCCGTAATAACGGCCTTGATACGCTTGGGCATTGAGTTAAACAGAGCTTGGATGGCGTGTACAGGTACACGATACCACAGTTCACCAACAGTAGTGACTGGCGTATTGTGACGAGCCAGTTGCTCGGCCACCATTGACCAGACGTTTTCAGTTGGTGAGAGATGTGCAGAATGTGCTGGCCAGGGCAGCAGTCAAACATTTTCTGTATCCAGAAAGGCCCGTACAGGATCTGCAACTGTAAGGTGTCAAACAAATCCAACACCTTCCATGAAAACCCTGACATGATAAGCAAATCCAGTAGTATGTCACATAGCTCCGAATAAATCGTGACATTAAATTAACCTAAGTAATACGAGTAACGAGTGAGCAAATGGAATACCACAAACTAACACACGAATGCCTAAAATGCATGTCATACCTTCCCACCGTGAGACAGACGCAGTTCCGAGGGGAGAAACGAGAACAGAAGGCGAGAGCAGAACCGTGTTAAGCTGAAGGCCCTACGATAAGGGACGGACACCCACGTCCCCAGCTAACCGCTAGGACCACCCCCCAGCCCATGTTAAAACCTAGAGCACTCCAGAAGAACAGTATAGATCTTACGATAACACAAAAAGGGCCACCCCAGCTGCAAGTTTGAGTGTGAGACTTTTTCGCGTCTCTGTTACGTCAGGATCACCCCCCAGCCCATGTTAAGAGCTAGAGCCCTCCAGAGGAACAGTATATATCTTACGATAACACTAAAAGGGCTACCCCCAGCCGCAAGTTTTAGCGTGAGACTTTTTCGCGTCTCTGTTACGTTGCAAACTTTAAAAACATTGCCCCAACACGAAAAGTATAACGTTTCTCATTGGAGAGACAGAATTTTTGTAGGTGGAGCTTAAGGTTAACATTGAGACCCTGATTGGTCAGATGAAAACACAGCCAGATAGTTTCTTTAAAACAACTTCGGTAAATTGTAGTAAGGAGAAATTAGGAGAGAGTTGCTTCCCAGACGGCGAGGTGAGCGGAGCTGTGCTGCCTGCCGCCCCCTAACGAACACCGACAAGGTAATGAACGCACGCGATGCTGCATAACAGCTCATAAAGCTTCACTCAGAACTGCAGAAGTCTCATCTGTTACACCCCCTTTTTGCGTAATACTAGTGTCGATCGTCAATTAAAGCTCATGGTGTTCACATTTGCCACTTGAAGTAAAAATCTGAAACGCGATGATTTTTCTGTTATATAGTCACTGAGAAGCCACATCAGCCACTGTAATTTACGCCAAGTTAGATAAGTAATTAAAGATAATTGAGGGTCACTGTAGACCATTTTGATCGTTTTCTCTCTTGTGAAACTTAATTTAAACCTAGATTATAGATGTGATACGGCATAGGTCATCCTTCGATCCATTGTAGAACTTGGAAACCCACTCAGGGAATATTCGTTCACGTTTTTGTTGAACGCAGTTGGTTTTTATCATCTTGTATTAAAACATTTCCTTTTATCAATAGTGCAATTTATGAACAATGATTTGTGAGTAGAATAAAATTTCCAATGGTAAACCTAACTGCATTTTCGACGTTATTTTACCAGCTAACTAAAAATAGGAAAGCCTTGAATCCCTTCCACTAAATTTTGTTAGTATTAAGATTCTTTTACAAGGAGTGCAGTGGAGCTGACGCTGAAATCATTAAGTATTTGGTTATATCATAGCTAGTCTCACTGAACTCTTCTGAACTCTATATGTCATGTGTGGTCTGGCGTCTCCTTACCAGCAACAGGTCCCAGGTTCAAACTAGTCAATTCCCTAAAAAACACGCTCAGAGCGTCGTTGCGCGAAAGTGGTAGGGAGACACGATATAGAACAAACAGACACCTCGCAGAATGTTAAGACAACATGCGGTCGTACATTATCCTGCTGAAATGTACGGTTTCGCAGGGATCGAATGAAGGATAGACCCACTGGTCGTAACACATCTGAAATGTTACGTCGACTGTTCAAAGTGGAGCGACACGTGTAACCAATGGCACCCCATACCATCATGCCCGGGTGATACGCCAGTATGGCGACGACGAATACACCCTTCCAATGTGCGTTCACCGCGATGTCGCCAAACACGAATGCGACCATCGTGATGCTGTAAACAGAACCTGGATTCATCCGAAAAATTGACGTTTTGCCATTCGTGCACCCAGGTTCGTCGTTGAGTACACCATCGCAGGCGCTCCTCTCTGTGATGCAGCGTCAAGGATAACCGCAGCCATGGTCCCCGAGCTGATAGTCCATGCTACTGCAAACGTCGACGAACTGTTCTTGCAGATGGCTGTTGTCTTGCAAACGTTCCCATCTGTTGACTCATGGATCGAGACGTGGCCGCACGATCTGTTACAGCCATGCCGATAAGATGCGTGTCATTTCGACTGCTAGTGATACGAGGCCGTTGGCATCCAGCACGGCGTTCCCTATTACCCTCCTGAACCCACCGATTCCATATTCTACTAACAGACATTGGACCTCGACCAACGCGAGCAGCAATGTCGCGATACTATAAACCGCAATCGCGATAGGCTACAAACCGACCTTTATCAAAGTCGGGAACGTGATGGTACGCATTTCTCCTCCTTACATGAGGCATCACAACAACGTTTCACCAGGCCACGCCGGTCAACTGCTGTTTGTGTATGAGAAATCGGTTGGAAACTTTCCTCATGTCAGCACGTTGTAGGTGTCGCCACCGGCCGCCAACCTTGTGTGAATGCTCTGAAAAGCTAATCATTTGGATATCACAGCATCTTCTTCCTGTCGGTTAAATGACGCGTCTGTAACACGTCATCTTCAAGGTGTAGCAATTTTAATAGCCAGTAGTGTATAGTTCCGGTGCATGCCGTACGTGCGTCATCTTGTTATCAAGTTCTGTACGTGACGCATATAATGGTATACATTATTTTAAATATACAAGGTGACAATTATTGAACTATATGAAAACAAACATAAATTAGTTACAGACTACGAAGTGCACACACTTTATTCAACATTTAAACGTCACTACAGATATTCAGATTTAGGTTTGACATGTTCTATATGCCTGCCACCACTGGCAATAAAGTGGCGAAGACGAACAACGGAACTCTGCGTGACCCGCTGAAGTGTTGGAACATGATGCTGTCGGCGGCCTCCTAAACGGCTGTTTTCAGCTCAGCAATGGTTTCGCATTTATTTGCGTACACCTTGTCTTTAATATACACTCCTGGAAATGGAAAAAAGAACACATTGACACCGGTGTGTCAGACCCACCATACTTGCTCCGGACACTGCGAGAGGGCTGTACAAGCAATGATCACACGCACGGCACAGCGGACACACCAGGAACCGCGGTGTTGGCCGTCGAATGGCGCTAGCTGCGCAGCATTTGTGCACCGCCGCCGTCAGTGTCAGCCAGTTTGCCGTGGCATACGGAGCTCCATCGCAGTCTTTAACACTGGTAGCATGCCGCGACAGCGTGGACGTGAACCGTATGTGCAGTTGACGGTCTTTGAGCGAGGGCGTATAGTGGGCATGCGGGAGGCCGGGTGGACGTACCGCCGAATTGCTCAACACGTGGGGCGTGAGGTCTCCACAGTACATCGATGTTGTCGCCAGTGGTCGGCGGAAGGTGCACGTGCCCGTCGACCATGGACCGGACCGCAGCGACGCACGGATGCACGCCAAGACCGTAGGATCCTACGCAGTGCCGTAGGGGACCGCACCGCCACTTGCCAGCAAATTAGGGACACTGTTGCTCCTGGGGTATCGGCGAGGACCATTCGCAACCGTCTCCATGAAGCTGGGCTACGGTCCCGCACACCGTTAGGCCGTCTTCCGCTCACGCCCCAACATCGTGCAGCCCGCCTCCAGTGGTTTCGCTACAGGCGTGAATGGAGGGACGAATGGAGACGTGTCGTCTTCAGCGATGAGAGTCGCTTCTGCCTTGGTGCCAATGATGGTCGTATGCGTGTTTGGCGCCGTCAGGTGAGCGCCACAATCAGGACTGCATACGACCGAGGCACACAGGGCCAACACCCGGCATCATGGTGTTGGGAGCGATCTCCTACACTGGCCGTACACCACTGGTGATCGTCGAGGGGACACTGAATAGTGCACGGTACATCCAAACCGTCATCGAACCCATCGTTCTACCATTCCTAGACCGGCAAGGGAACTTGCTGTTCCAACAGGACAATGCACGTCCGCATGTATCCCGTGCCACCCAACGTGCTCTAGAAGGTGTAAGTCAACTACCCTGGCCAGCAAGATCTCCGGATCTGTCCCCCATTGAGCATGTTTGGGACTGGATGAAGCGTCGTCTCACGCGGTCTGCACGTCCAGCACGAACGCTGGTCCAACTGAGGCGCCAGGTGGAAATGGCATGGCAAGCCGTTCCACAGGACTACATCCAGCATCACTACGATCGTCTCCATGGGAGAATAGCAGCCTGCATTGCTGCGAAAGGTGGATATACACTGTACTAGTGCCGACATTGTGCATGCTCTGTTGCCTGTGTCTATGTGCCTGTGGTTCTGTCAGTGTGATCATGTGATGTATCTGACCCCAGGAATGTGTCAATAAAGTTTCCCCTTCCTGGGACAATGAATTCACGGTGTTCTTATTTCAATTTCCAGGAGTGTAGCACCACAAAAAGGAGTCGCATGTGTTCAGACACGGAGAATATGGTAGCCAATCGAGGCCCATGCGCTCCCCAAAGTGCTCCTCCGGAACATCAAACACTTTCCTGCTCCGTCCCGCATGAACCACATCTTGTCGAAATCGGGGCACTTTGGATTATGGGGATGATATCATCTCCCAAAACCTTCACGTACCGTTCGGTTGTCACCGCGCCATCAAGGAATATCGCACCGATTATTTCGTGACTGGACATTGCGCACCGCAAAGTCACCCTTTGGGGGTGAAGAGACTTCTTGATTGCTAAATGCGGTTTCTCTGTCCCCCAAATGCGCCAGTTTTGCTTATTTACAATCCCATCTAAATAAAAGTGGATTTTGTCGATAAACCAAACTACACAGCGCGTACTTATTGCCATCATGCGCCGCGGCCAACCGTATAGTTTGTGTCTCCTAACGCAAACCGTTCAGAAGTTACGACGATTTTATTTTATACAGTTCAATGCGTCCGCAACTCGTGGTTTGCGGTAGCGTTCTCGCTTCCCGCTCACGGGGTCTCCGGTTCGATTCCCGGTGGAGTCTGGGATTATTCCTGCCTCGGGATGGTGTTGTTCTGTTGTTTTCATCATCATCATTCATCCCCATTTCGGTCGGAGGAAGGCAATGGCAAACCACCTCTGCTAGGACCTTGCCTAGTCGGCTGTGCGGGTCTCCCACATCGTTCCCTACGCTCCTCGGAGTACGGGATCTCATAATCATCATAGTTCAATAATTGTCACCCTGTATTATCGTTTACCTTACATTAATTAACATTTAATCTTCCTAACCATACGTAACACTTTAGTATGAGCTACACCAAATTGTTACAACAGTAACTATGAATCTCTGCAGTTCTTCGCCGTTTTCATTTCGGTTGTAAGTAGGCTGTTTAGGTTTTTATGTTGGTAACGCCACGTAGCGCTCTGTATGAAAATCACTGACTGTGTTGTGTGCAGTCTGTGGATGGGTGGCATTGTTGAAATAGTCGCTGTTGTAGTGTTGGGTAGTTGGATGTGAACAGCGCGTAGCGTTGGGCAGTTGGAGGTGAGCGTGAGCCGCCAGCAGCGGGGGAGAGAGATGCCAGAGTTTTGAGAGCGGGCGATCTGGACGTGTGTCCGTCAGAAAAAGGAAATTTGTAAGATTGGATGTCATGAGCTGATGAACACTGTTAAGGTAAATACGTTGTTTTCTCTCTATCAAAATCTTTCATTTGCTAACTATGAATATCAGTAGTTAGTGTCTTCAGTAGTTAGAATGCTTTATTTATCTGGCAGTATTGGCGCTCGCTGTATTGCAGTAGTTCGAGTAACGAAGATTTTAGTGAGGTAAGTGATTCAAGAAAGGTATAGGTTATTCTTAGTCAGGGCCATTCTTTTGTAGGGATTATTGAAAGTCAGATTGCGTAGCGCTAAAAAATATTGTGTGTCAGTTTAGTGACGGTCAGAATAAGTAAAGAGAGAACTGTCTGAGTACGTTCAGTTTTGCTCAGCTGTTGGAAAATCAAATAACGTATAAGTTTACCAGCACAGTCATTCTTAACTTATGAAGGGGAAATTTCAAGGTCGTTTTTACACGTACTGCAGCAATGAGGCCATCAAATGTTACATCTATACTATACAAATCTCTACGTGCTCGTTATTCACAAATACAGTGTCTCTCCTAAGAGGCGTCAGGCGGCTTTTCTCTGGCGTTTCAGCAGATATTTTCAATTTCGTTTTTGCTTTGTGTAGCACAAACAAATACAGTTCATCACATGTTTCATGCGGCACCCAGTGTCGACGGAACGTGACGGTTTGCTCAACGCAACAGACAAAATCATTTTTAAGGCAGAATTTTACGTGCCCATTCGATAGAGCGGTCCGAGACTAATCTGGGCCGGCCGGAGTGGCCGTGCAGTTCTAGGCGCTACAGTTTGGAGCCGAGCGACCACTACGGTCGCAGGTTCGAATCCTGCCTCGGGGATGGATGTGTGTGATGTCCTTAGGTTAGTTAGGTTTAATTAGTTCTAAGTTCTAGGCGACTGATGACCTCAGAAGTTAAGTCGCATAGTGCTCAGAGCCATTTGACTAATCTGGTGTGATATTTGTTTTTATCGATGTGTATTAACAGTGCCAGTAAAACCCGAAGAATGGCCAGTATTCCTGCAGTGACAGCACTGCCCTGGCCCGCACAGGCTGCTACCACTAACCATGCAGCGCCACTGAGTTGCTGCTGGATTGTTGTGCATTGTTCACGTTTTACTGTGCCTTTTAATACGTGTCGAGAAAAGGAATATCGGACTAGAATAATGTGTGAGTGGTCTATCGAATGGGGATGTCAAATTTCGATTTAAAAATAATTTTGTTTGTTATTAGACACAACCTGCTCTCTTCTGTTGACACTGGGCGACGCATGGAAAACGAGATGAGTAGCAGTTGTTGAGGTTGATTCCAGGTACGTAATGGAAAAACGAAATTGCAAAAATATGCCGGAACACCAGAGAACATGCCCCTGAAGTCTCGTAGAGGAGACATCCGGTATGTTGTTCAAATAAATGTGTTTGAAATCATATGGGACTTAACTTCTAAGGTCATTAATCCCTAAGCTTACACACTACTTAACCTAAATTATCCTAAGGACAAACACACACATCCATGCCCGAGGGAGGACTCGAACCTCCGCCGGGACCAGCCGCACAGTCCACGTCTGCAGCGCCCTAGACCGCTTGGCTAATCCCGCGCGGCGGTATGTTGTTACAACACTCTTTCTCTTCTTCCGAGATCTATAAAAACATCATTTCCTTTTGGCTCCAGGGCACCTATTGAACTGTACTCTTTGTTCGAAGATGAAGCAAAGCGTCTATTGTGGCTGTGCCCTCTTGTGATGTTTTGTGGTTCCTGGCTGGATGAAAAGACAGTGGTATGATAGGTGGGTGGCCGGTTTCCTATCACTGCAACACAAAATGCACTAGTGGTTAAGATACACTTTATTACAGGAACCAATTCAGCTTCAGTGATGTCCAGTCTGAAGTACTGTGCTTAACAGCAATCAGATGACATGTACTAATTCTTGAATATTGTAAGTATGCATATCAGAACAATATACAATGTGAAACGTCTCTGTGAAGTCGTTTCATAAGACGCTTGTCGAATTCGGTATAACTTATTCACTTTACTACCCGATTTTAGCTCAATTCATGAACTCTTCCAGAAAGTTTGAGCACTCAAATAAGGCCTATTGAATTCATATGTGTGTTTTAATCTGGGGTTTCGGTTTTGTTTTGTGGGAAACGCTGAGTTGGTCATCGTCTGCTGGGAGCAGACGATGTTGCTTCTCGTTCGAAGGAGAACACAGGTATCCAATACCTGAACAGAGAGGTTTACCCATCTTAGTCGAAGGCTGTGTCGAAGGCTGTTTTTGTGCGTGAAGTTGCTGACGGAGGGCTACCCCTCTGATGGCTTCCGCTGCACGGGGATCTAGGTAATCTCGAAAGAGAAAGCGGCACTCTTCGGTGAACGCTTGGTGAGTACGGAACGTGGCTCTTAAGGGGGGGTTTCATGTGATGGGAAACAGGCTGAGTTAGGACTTCGTTACGTTTAACTGTTGAAATACTTGAGAACTTCTGCTTAACTGAAGCGGTGAAGTGAGTTATTTTTCCGAATGTGCCATAATTATATTGCTTTAAATAGGCGATTTTTGCGTGTTTGAATTAAAAGTTTGGAAATTTCTTTGTTCATTTTGAACAACGATGAAGTAGAATTTCAAACGATAAATTTGATTAGAGAAAGCGGGTTAGGATCGCTTCAACCGTACGTTAGTGTAATATCGTGTCGAAGCGAGAACGATTTTAATGATTTTTAATCTTATATTTTGTGGAAATTGCTTTTGTCTTTGTGTGTCGATTTTGTGCCACGTGTTTGGTAATCAATGACCCTTCTGGTCCACCACGGCGCCGCAATAGGCTTTATTTTGACAGTTTGCTTGTTTAATGAGCTACAATTTCTGCAAAAGTATCTGTTCTTTCGTGCGCTTTCTACGAAGCAGCACAACAGTTTGATTCGGAATGCACCACGTGCTCTAGTTCGGCCGTTTGCAAGCAGCAGACGCAGTTACTATGTTGAATAATTAACCAATGCACGAGGTTGTGCTATAAACCTCTGTCCAGAATAGTGCATGCGTAGAATTGTAATGCGAATCTCACTGAGACATTTTTAAGGTATGAATGCAAAGGAGATGGTAGAATCATTGTCTCCCACCCCCGTTTTCTGTGTTTCTTCTTGCTGTAGTTAAATTGTGCTCTGTTTCATTCTCATGTAATTCTTACTTAAATATTTCTAGTCAGGCACCAGTTATGTGTACTTAGGGTGTGCAACCAAATACTTAGATACAATAAATAATCTACGTGAAAGATAAATTCTGTGGCGTTGATCTTACCCACTTACTCAGATTTCCAATCCTGAATTAGTCAAGTTGCTTCATCCACGACATGGAGTACTGTTTATCTGGCTACTTAAAGAAATTTGCATACTTGTAATTAAATTATTAAAATAATTAAACTAATAATTTTCCAGCTCCGTTTTTTCTCTAAATGGTTAGGAAGGGCTTGGACTGGTGGCAACCCTGAATTTCTGAATTTTTATCATTATTTGTGTGAGAGAAGCAGCTAGAAATGCGAGATAACGTATAAGGCTCGATGAGAAACGTCGTAAAGATAGTAATACGTTACAAATGGCTAACGTTTTCTCGCACCTACCTAAGGTGTGAGGCGACGACTATCACTGTGGAAGACTAGAGCACGGTGTCGCATATTGAGTTGCAATGGGAACTGAGTTCCGATGCGACGTACTGAGGTACTGA
This sequence comes from Schistocerca piceifrons, assembly GCF_021461385.2. Taxonomy (NCBI): domain Eukaryota; kingdom Metazoa; phylum Arthropoda; class Insecta; order Orthoptera; family Acrididae; genus Schistocerca; species Schistocerca piceifrons. Next base: position 590,473,036 of record NC_060141.1, read on the forward strand.
GATAGAGAGACTGAGGCGACGACTATCACTGTGGAAGACTAGAGCACGGTGCCACATATTGAGTTGCAATGGGAACTGAGTTCCGATGCGACGTACTGAGGTACTGAGATAGAGAGACTGAGGCAGCTCGGTCTATATGCACGCTGCTCAGGGGGCCTTATCGGCGAGTAGCCTGTGAGCGTGTATTGGTCTTCTCTTGTCATAGGCGCGCCTAGTTCAACGTCTGCTACACAGTGTTTGCTAGTGCCGACCGGTGTGCTGGCGAAGGCATACGGCAGCACAGCTTCAGCGAAACGTCGCGTTGACATCGAGGTCAATAGAGACAAAGAATGAGCTGACGTGACGAAGGATGGAGAAATGAATCGTCCATGGAACTTTAACCATTGTGTTCTTTAGTTGAAGAGGTTCTAGAAAACTATAGAAAACCGAACTCTGTATGACGAGAGAGTGATTTGAACCCACTATCTACCGGATAAGAAAACGGTCGCTTTGACCAATGCGTCACATCCGTCAGTCGATGTCATCGTGATTATTGCTGTCTGAAATCTTCTGGGTTTTCAGTCGAAAGAAAGTGATGAGATTGGATTCGGCAGTTCTGTTCACTGAGAATTTTGTCAAATTAGTTGTCCCCTGTTAAGCTTATCTCTATGATGACTACAGCGGGGACGATGAAACAGAAGAGGATCATGCGGGTAGTCGCCGTCAACGAATCGGTACAGACGTTACTGTAAAAGCTTTCATGACTAGCGTCATGTGCAACATTCGCCGATACAATCATGTTGGTGCTTCATACTCCCAGCTAGGGTGGCTGCGGCCGGACAAATTGCGTGACTACCACACTCTATGTCTACTTCACCGACTCCTCGACGCGCAAGCACCCCAATACCTTGTTTCAGAGATTAAACACCTTTCATGCCATTATAATCGAAACACAAGGTCACTATTATTTTGTATCCTAACTGTGCCCGTACACAAAACGAAAACTTTTGCAAACTCCTTCTCAGTTGCCGCTGTCCGCCTCTGAAACAAACTGCCCGTTACCTCGCGCAAAATTCAGTCTCCTGCTGCTTTTAAGAAGTTGAAGCATTTCCTACTGTCATCCTCATAACGTTTTCCACAAAATGTACAAGGCCAATTCTCCCCTCTGTCAAATAGCAAAGCTAGTGTCTCCTGTCTTGCTCCTTACTCTTCTTCCTCTTCATCTATCTCTATTAGCGACGCAATCTTATTTTCCTTTATATTTCCTTAATTATGTTTCATCATGTCTCTATTCTTCTCCTCCCTTCACCATCAGTCTCCCTCATACTCCCTGCTGCTAGCAATCCTATCTCAAATCTGTCTCTTTCATAATGTCTAGTTATAGCAATACTTTTCATCTACGAATATAAACTACACATGTATGTATTTTTCCAAGTGTACCTTTGTAATTCTTTATTTCACTTTTCGTTCTAGATGTAGTTTAACATGTCTACTAAAACATATGAAAGTAAAATAAATAGAATGCCTGGTTAGATGTAAGAGAGGGTCTGATGGCCCTAATCTTGCCAGGTTAAATAAATAAATAAAATAATCTAGTTTCAGATTAACTATGTAATTAGAGCATATTTAGAAAACTATAATCACACAGTCTCAAACGCAACCGACATACATTTCGGCTGTCTTGTGCCTCTCAATAATCGTAGTTGTGCGCAAGCGTCATGTGATGATGATAAGGTTTTGAAGGGTTATCATCATCACTTCACGCTTAAAACCTTACCGTCATCACATGGTCGAAGTATGGACGTACGTATGACTCATTACACCGAGAATATCTTCAAAATTTGGGAAAAAATGTCTGTTTGAGTAAGTGTTGCACACAAGACGAGGCCTTCGAAGAAAGACATCAGTCAAGAATGCGCCGGATTTTCGTGGCAAATACCAGAAGACAGTTCTTCGTCACTTTACACAGCCAGGTAAGTTTCTAAACCTTTTCATTATGCGGATGAAAGATAAATCATCTCTTTTTCTAGTATCGAAGCTTTCTTTCACAACAGCTGGATAGAGATAAGACCAGCACTACAAAAATTACTTTACGTTAGTGTGACTAGCTATGGTGAAAATATCATTTAGAAACTGTTTTAAAGCATGGACTAGTTAGGCCTAACTCCTGCTGTCTTTCTTTCAGTAAGAATTACTCTGCAAAGCCAATGAACGTAGTCATCAAGAAGTCATGAATCATAGTGCTGGAGGCGTCATGACTTACGATGGCAAATACACTTAGATACGTACCTGCAGGAAAGGAAACACTCTCGGAGGCTGGACGTTATAAGCAGGGTAAAATTTTGAAAAAAAAAAAACTTTAACAGAGTTTATATTTTGTTCGAATCAATGACAAACTCATTAATGATCAAGAACAACTTCGCAGATGGAAAACTTAACAACTAGCTCTCGTTCAACGTTCAGAATACTGTCTTACTGACATGGGCACATGCGGCACCTTTTTAGGAAAAAGATGTAACTGTAATTAGTCGACACTCTGTTTCTAATGTCAATCATGTGGAGAATAATGGTTCGAAATCTAACAGTATCGAAGGTTTATATCACCTGTTATGCCATATAGCACAGTATTTAGCAACGTAGAACAAATTTTGTAAGCGATCGAAGGTGTCGTTAAATGTTTGTTTAGTTCAAGGAACACAGATATCTGATAATCTAAAGGTCAAATGTTGGTTAGTTGAGGTGTACAAAATTATTGGAAGTATAAAGAAAGGATTGCTACCGGGAGACATTCCTGTCTCAACAAAAACTGAGCAATGTGGAGGCAAAATAAAACAAAATTTATTTGCAAAATTGTTTACAGAGAAAATATATCTCCCAAACCGGAACAATGCTGTAATTTCCTACGTTATAAGAAAAGAAACAGACAAATGAGAAAAAGCTGTGGGCCTTTTCGCTTTCTCTCAATCATGTACAAGATGTTACAGAAAATCATTATGAGCAGGAGAAATAACAACTTTTAACAGAGAAAAGGCACCGGTTCGATTTGGATTTGGAAGAGGCTACAGTATAATGAACCATCTGCAAACTGGGAATGAAATTACTATTCGCGCAGGAGCTGAAGGGAACGACCTTGAATGGGAAATGCTTAACAGCAGTCTGTAGAACGGAGCAAAGACTATGAATTAACATTCTCATTGGGAAATGTTTGACTCATAAGCGTACTACAACACAATAAAATTTTTGTAATTTTTATTGTACATGAAATTCAGAACTCAATTATACCTCTCCCAAAGCAGTTCGTTGCAGCTCTCAAAATACTCGAGTTTTCTAACCATGTTTTGAAGGGTAAAATAAGGTACATATTCTTCGACGAGCAGTGGTAGAGTGCTTTCCCCCTGCGTGGGAGAAGGATTTGGATTCTAATACTGGCTGATTCAAATTCTTTTAGAAAGGCTCCTGCTCTACGAGCGTTTCCGTGAATCGCAGAATGCACAAAACGCACAAGGCTGGTAATCACTAGACCGTGTCTCGGTCAATATTTCTATTCGTTTCGTTCCGTTCGAATACTTACGTAATTTAAATATAAAATTCATCAAAAAAGATAAAGAATACACACCAAAACAAATACCATTTCACAAAAACATACACATTCGATCTTTGAAAGTAACATCCGACAGTCGGCAACACAAAACAAGTATTCAGTTCGAAGTGCTGTGAAGTGTGGAAAACAATAACCGAAATGGCAATTATAAGAAGAAGAACAGCTCCACAAACGGAACTAAAACACAATATGTAGAAAATCATCCACGGAACCTATAAGTAGAATTTAAAATATTACTACGCCACAGAAAAACCAGCCACCAGAACTGTTTATAACCTATGTACACATATTCCCAAAATGTAAACCAAATAGCAAAAATATGTACATATTGCAGGCCATTGAAGATGACTTACAGAGACTAAAGGCGAAACACGTATGGCACGAAAATTGTGTTTGATTCAGTTGTAGTTCAACGATCAATAAGTAAAAATTAGCAGTATACCGTTAATATGCTATTTAACGTATGTGATGGCCATTTTTATGAAAACTGAATTTCTTTTGGTTCTAATTATATATTGTACACAAAAATCGGCTTTTCATTGCAGACAAAAATTCGTACACCTTTGTGTGGTATCGATAACTACGATGCCACGACGTAGGTGAAAGTTCTTAGGTTGGCACTAAGACACCCACACAGACGACAGCGCCCTCTAGCCGGCGCTGTGGAGCTCTACGAGCGCCGCTCCAGATTCGGTCCATTTGATTCCGAGTAGACGACCAAGCAACGTTGTTTCTATTTCATAGTGGGCGAGCCACTACAGATTTGGCGTTTGTAACTTCTAGCCGATGTTACATTTGATGTACAGCTTCGCGCCTACGTGCTCGTCTCAGCCAAAGTTAAGTTAGAGTTTATGAATTCAAGTTACTGTGTAGTCAGATAGTAAAACCATTTCTAAGGGCAGTACCGAAGCATTTCATCTCTTCCCGCTCCTACTCACTTCCTACATTCGGCCTACCCTTCAGTTTACGAGAGAAGACCCACTCGCGGCCTTCGAGGCGGGATACAAAACTTTGCCCCCCCCCCCCCCCCTACGCAACAGGCGAGCGCTCTACCACATCCTTTTTTACTAATATTTTGTTGAAATGAAAGGCAGGTTAAACAAAACAACTTTATTCGTACAATTGTGCCCTTCTAGGGTTAAAAAGGTACCTAAACAGCAAAAACAAAATTAAAGTATAAATTCAACGTAATGATCAGTACGTGACATTACACTCGAATCCACTAGCAACAAGACGTTGCATGGCGGCTTAATTATTTATAATGCAAATAATTTTAATTTTAGTTTTAATATGTCCGGCTACGAAGTCTCGTGACCGGTTGGCCCTGACTAGTATTAGTACGCAATCTGACTGCATAGAATAACAACAAAGAATGAAAGGAAATTTCCGTTACCACAATTAATTAATTAAGTCCCCAGCAACTATAAAAGCTACGAAACAAAAACTACGGAACAACAAAGCACAAGTGTAACTGTTCTGTGTGTGGTTCAAAATGGTTCAAATGGCTCAGAGCACTATGGGACTTAACATCTGTGGTCATCAGTCCCCTAGAACTTAGAACTAGTTAAACCTAACTAACCTAAGGACATCACACACATCCATGCCCGAGGCAGGATTCGAACCTGCGACCGTAGCAGTCGCGCGGTTCCGGACTGCGCGCCTAGAACCGCTAGACCACCGCGGCCGGCGTTCTGTGTGTGGAAGTGTGATTCAACGTACACATCTGGTACGGTTCTTCCTCAATAAGAAAAGAAATTGTAAATACCATTTACACTGAATTAATTATATAAAACTGAAATACTATAACTGCACATAGAAACCCGAATTACAGTCTAATACATGAACACAAGCCAGATGCTTTGTTGACTGAACCTGTGACCAAGAGGCATTGTTAGTTACTAAATTTAAAAAAAATTTAAATAAATGTTTTTTACCTTCATATATATTGACTAAAAATACACTCTGATCATTACAACATCTCCATTCGAACATCATCTGCTGTCTAGCCCATCAAAACAACTGCACACGACATGGCCTCAAATAGTACAGCTATCAACATCCTCTCAGCAAAGCACTAACCACCACAACTTCTGAACAAGCACTGCCAGTGGAGGCGGCGGAATAAAACTCTTTGGCGCGATCACTGGCGCTGTGACTCAGTGTAGCCACCTTTCAACGTCTGCGGATCCTTCTACCGCTTTTCTTTTCTTTCATTTTCTTTCTTAAACAAAAGTCTTTACTAACGAGGTGTGGAGGAATATGCATACATGCATCCTACAACAAGAACAACTGAAAGTAAGCGAAAAAGTGTGACGCCGTAGACAAAGAGGGAAGGCATTTTCATGGGCAGCAGGTGGGGCGTGGGGGCAGAACGGGTCCTGGTCAACATGTGAGGCCTGGTCACGGCGTCCCGGGCACCACCACCGGACAGGCGCGCACGAAAGGAGGGCAGAAGCCAAGGAGGGGAGAACAGCAGAATTGGGGGACTGCCCGGCTTGGCCTAGTACAGAGCGTAAAACAAAGGGACTCGTGTCTGTGTGCCTACCCCGCTGTGCGGTACGATATATACGAGGTGCGGCTAGAAAAAAACCGGACTGATGCTGGAAAAAACATTTATTTACAATTATCTACAATTTCATGTTATCTCCTTCAATGTACTCTCCTCCTCGGTCTCTACACCGCTCCATACGAATTTTCCACTGTTCATAGCAATGCTGCAGATCATTTTCGGTAAGTCCATACATTACTTCCGTCGCTTTTTCTTTTACTGCTTCAACAGTCTCAAATCTAGTTCCTTTCAAAGCTGACTTGACTTTAGGGAAAAGAAAAAAGTCACAGGGGGCCAAATCAGGTGAGTAGAGTGGATGATCTAAGATGGGAATGTTGTGTTTTGCCAAAAGCGTCTTCACTGACAACGCACTGTGAGCTGGGGCATTGTCTTGGTGAAGGATCCATGACTTTTTTCTCCACAAATCGTTCCGTTTTCTCCGTACTCGCTCACGTAGGGTAGCCAGGACGCTAATGTAGTAATGCTGATTCACTGTTTGTCCCTCTGGTACCCAATCAATGTGCACAATCCCTTTGATGTCAAAAAAAACAATCATCATTGCCTTGAATTTCGATTTTGACATTCGTGCTTTTTTTGTCGTGGAGAACCAGGAGTTTTCCAATGCATCGATTGGTGTTTAGTTTCGGGATCGTAAGTAAAAAACCACGATTCATCGCAAGTAATAACATTTTGTAAGAAGGTGGGATCACTTTCAATGTTTTCCAGGATGTCAGAACAAATCATTCTTCGGCGTTTCTTCTGTTCAATTGTGAGACACTTTGGAACCATTTTTGAACACACTTTGTTCATGTTGAAACTTTCATGAAGAATCTGCCTAACACTTTCCTTGTCAACTCCTGTTAACTCAGACACTGCTCTGATTGTTAAACGGCGATCTTGTCGAACAAGTTTACCGATTTTTTCAATGTTTGCATCAGTTTTTGCTGACAATGGTCTGCCAGTGCAAGTGTCATCACTGGTGTCTTCGCGGCCATCTTTAAATCGTTTAAACCACTCAAACACTTGTGTTCGCGATAAACAATCATCCCCGTACACTTGTTATAACATTACAAACGTTTCACTTGCAGATTTTCCTAGTTTGAAACAAAATTTGATGTTAACACGCTGTTCTTTCTGTACACTCAACATTTTCCGACGCACAGACAAAAGTCAACTACTTAAAACAGACGCCACGGGCAGACTGAGTGCAGGAGGCAGATGAAACTCGAGCAGTAGGCGGAGCGAGAGTCACATGACAGGCCACGCGACTTTCAGCCTTATTGCATTCGTTTTATTGTTTCACCAGTACTAGTCCGGTTTTTTTCTAGCCACACCTCGTAAATGTAGCGCTGGGTGCATCAGAGGTCAGTAGGAGGGTGGAAGTGATGGTGGGAAGTGAGCGTCCTCCGGATGGATAAAAGTCCACGGCTCGATCGAGTCTGGCGAAACGCGGAGGTGGCAGGCTAACTGTCGACACAGTTTCGTCACCGTCGTCCATAAGGTGGCACATTGTACAAAGTGGAGTTCCGACAATTCGATTGTGTGAAGACGTTGACCTATGGCGAATTTCCCACGCGCAACATGGTACCATGTTGTCCGATCGTTGAACGGAAAGAGAGGCTGGTGGACAGTCTCCAAACCGTGGGCCACAGCGTCGATGGAAAACATAGACACGTTATTCGTCAAAAAAATACTACCATATATTAGCGTATTAGAATGATCGGAAAACTTCAAAGTTGATTTTCTCCAGTATTTGTGAGTGTTGTATCGAACTGCTTTGGGAGATGTATATTTGAGTTCTGAACTTCACGGGCCATAAATAGTAAAAATTACAATAATCCGACTGTCTAGTGGTGGCCTTTTCGGTTTCAATTGAATACATACTAACAGCCTTGCGAAAGAAAGAAGTGACTCAGCCGACGGTCGAGACGTTCAGATCTTTTCTGACTTGGGTGATCCACTTCATGTTCTCAATACTTTCTGTGTCTTCCAAAATTTGTTCAGTTTGTCGGGTGTCTGGTATTCTCCTGATATGTACGAAATATTTCATCCGACGTTTCCTCATGTCGCGTATTGTGTGCGATATCTTCTTGGTCTCTTGTCTACTACGTAATCTACAGCTTTCTTCTGTCTTATAGGGCCCTACGATTTTTCTGATGTTTCATCTTTTTAGTTTCCTGATATTTTCTAGTGCACCTTTCCTATCCATGATAACGTTTCTTACGCGTATAAGGTTTGTGGCTTGTGACAATATTGTAATGTCTCACTTTTACATTACTGATAGACATGATTTATTGTAGATGTTTCCTGTCTTATATAATGCTCTACTTATGATTTGTCTGTTCATGAGCTTCTTTCTCTATTCCATTTGTCTTAATCTCGCCATATTTTGTCGTGATACTTTTTGATACATCGTTTTGGTTTGACATGTATTCTATTTTCTCGAAGGAGATCTATAGTCCGATCTTTCCAGCCTTTTCTTTCAGGACATCGATCTGCTTCATTTCGCTTTCTGTGGTATCTGTGATTATTGCCAGATCATCATCGAATGGCAGACAGCCAATATCTAGTCCTTTCGTTTTCCTTCCTAGCCTGACGGGCTTATAAAGTCCATGTATCTTGAATTATTTTTCCCATTCCGTGACACCTTTTCTAATAGGTTATTGAATAATAGTGGTGAAATACTATCAACATGTCTCACTCCTAATGGTTCAAATGGCTCTGAGCACTATGCGACTCAACTTCTGAGGTCATCAGTCGCCTAGAACTTAGAACTAATTAAACCTAACTAACCTAAGGACATCACACACATCCATGCCGGAGGCAGGATTCGAGCCTGCGACCGTAGCGGTTCACTCCTAATCCTGAAGGACTCTGATAACTTTACCATGAGTTTAATTTTGAATTTGGTGTTTGTTAGTGTCTGTTTGATATTATTCACTATCTTCTCGTCGAGGCTTCTTTCTTCCAGATCTTGGAGCAGCGGTGGTCTGTCCACAGAGTCATATGCCTTTTTGAAACCTACAAAGGTGTACAGACTTTCTCTCCAGCTCATCGGCTGTGTTTAAATTGAGTTCTGTTCAGCACATGATCTTCTTGGTCTGAAGCCTGATTGGTATTCTCCTATTTTGTTTTCCAATTAGAACTGAGTCCTTTCTAGCAGGTACTGTGACAGAATTTCGTATGTGACGTGTAGTGAAGATATCCCTCTGCACTTGTTAACATCGGTCCAATCTTCTTTCTTAGTTGGAGGCTGTGTAACAGCGCACTTCCATTCTTCTGATATTACTGCAGTCTCCCATATGTTTTGAATCGCATTTTTTGTTTCTCTCATGGTATTCGGATGAGCATTCTTTAAAACTTCAAGTACAATGCCATCTTCTCCTGCTATTCTACGGTTTTCCAATTTCATGATCTGTCTCTTGGTATCATGGCTCCTTTGGAATCTCTCAACCGTTTCAGCACAATTCAGTAGTTCACTGAAGTATTTTGAAAGTATCTCGCAGTTCTATTTGAGTGCCAGCTGTCTATTCTTTTTTTTTCTGAAACACGTATTTTTTTATTGGTACACTGTGATTTTGAATGTTATAGTCTCCTGTATTATTATTTCCGAAATCATTTTCTGCCCTTTTAAGTAATCCTCTACATATTTTTTTTACTCTCCTCGTGTGTCTTATCGTTCGATTGCTCGCCTCTACGGATGTTGCCAGATTAAGTTCTGTTTTGTTGCTTTTCTGTCTGTTCTATGCTAAGTACAGGAAAATAGTATACACCGTATTATTATTATTATTACTGTTGTTATTGTTACTATTACTAGTTGCAGTGATCAGACACAATGGACTGGCAGCTTGAAGTCTTCTATTATCTGTCAATTCAGAAATAAGGAGTGCAACAGTCAATCAAGTAATTCACAAAAAAAACAAGTGTAGTGCTCGCACTTTAACGTGGTTGATTTTAAATGTGAATGCAGAATATGGTGAAGCAAGTGTCCCTAGGGAGAGGAGTGGTGCAGAGGGAACATGTTTTGTAACAACTGTCTACCCTCAAGGAACATAGCTAGCTTTCTTTGCTGAGAAGGACTTGTAGGTTGCAATCGCTGTGAAATGTTGTTTAGGCAAGAAGCGGTGAGGGGGGGGGGGGCGGCAGCGAGGGGAGTCGATACCTGATTTCACTTTGGGGTAATGGTCTCATAAAGGTAGGAAACCACTGTTCTAGTAGATCCAGTTTCCTGTCTTTATCTCGTGTATACGAAATTGCCAAATCCTCATCAAATCCCATATTAGGATGGCCAGTTTCTTAAATATGTATGGCTAGGGCTGACTTTTCCAAATTATTAAATCGAAAAGCGGCCCTATGGTCCTTTTACCTCAACATGATGGACCTACCAGTCTCGCTGATTTAGTTCGTATTACAAGTGTAGATACCAGCTCTGTTGTATTTATCAGCCTCTTAATTTTTCCTTGATTTAAATTATACTTCATTATTGTTCAAATGGTTCAAATGGCTCTGAGCACTATGGGACTTAACAGCTATGGTCATCAGCCCCCTAGAACTTAGAGTTACTTATACCTAACTAACCTAAGGACATCACACACATCCATGCCCGAGGCAGGATTCGAACCTGCGACCGTAGTGGTCGCGCGGTTCCAGACTGAAGCGCCTAGAACCGCTCGGCCATTGCGGCCGGCGCTACACAGTTGTTCTGTTGTTGAGGGCATTTATATTTCTGAGCTTACCAGCAAGTTTATGCATTATATTTGTTCTTTCGTATCCGATTTCGCGTTTACAGTCACGAACTGGTCACTTGCGTTACTTCGGTGTTCGCCCTCTGGATGTGGCTTTCATTGAGATACACGGGCCGTGCACGCGAATGGTCTTCATTGTGACAATGACAGTACTCAGAACAATATATGCCATTCAGTTTTAGTCTACTGTACCACTTGAGCGTGCTGTGGATGTACATTTCAAGAACACACGGTTGCAAGGGAAGTAACCAAGTAATTTCACTGTACTTGTCCATATTATCTCTCTATCAATTTCAGAATTGTATGACAGTTCTGACGATAAAGGCCCGTCCTTCGAAACGTGTAAATTTTAGTATTTTCTACACTTTCAATAGGTAGTTGAGCCGCTATTTTAACACTATGGAAAAAATCAAACAAATACATTCGTTTTTTGTGCTTATCCTCAAGGTGAGATTAGGCACTTAGTACGTTTGACGGTTCCAATCTTCAAATGTTTTTGCTTGATTCTGTTGGGGACTTAAATGTAATAAACTTACAGTTCTCGTTTTATGGGATTGTTAGCATCTGTTCTGAACTGCTACAGAAAAGCGTTGTGTAAGCGTAATATGGGTCAAATATGTCTCAGGTTACTTTCATGAGCCTGTTGACTGTCTCTGCTGCCCTCCGTTGTGCTACAAAATACACAGCCCAATCTACTCTAAATCAACTGGGATGGCACTGCCCCTTTGCCCAGTTCCTTGGCATGTTTTATACGATTTTATGTCATTTACATACTGAGATAGACAATAATGTGAGTGCTATCGACTATGTTTGAACGACGAGTACGGTCTTGTTTCGGTAACTTAGATGCAGCAAGTCCACTGTAGCGAAAAAGAGTTTTCATTTCTCCTATTTATAGTCGATCGAATCGAATATGTCATATTATTACATTATTATGCAGTTTATGCCACTGTGAACGGGTTACAAAATTGAGAAGACACAGTACCACAATATAAATGCTGTAACACGCATATAAATCAACGTGTTTATTAATCATCAGCATACGGTAATTTCATCGGCAAGACGTTATTAAGTGATATGGAACATAGTAAAAAATGTGATGCTGTGCTAATATGTAACAAGTTTTCACTGCTCTTGACGAAAGATATAGGAATTCGTGGAATGCATTAATCCACAATCCACTTTCTCAGTGTCTGTCCTATGAGCTTCGTCTACTGTATAATCTTGTTAGTTGTGTCTGACGAATCGTAAATAGGGTGACAATATAGTGATGTATATTTTCGGCTAAATTGTGTAAACTTAGATGCAATGATGAATATATTGGCAGGACGGAGTGGCCGAGGTTCAGTTTGGAACCGCGCCACCGCTACGGTCGCAGGTTCGAATCCTGCCTCGGGCATGGATGTGTGTGATGTCCTTAGGTTACTTTGGTTTAAGTTGTTCTAAGTGCTAGGGGGCTGATGACCTCCGATGTTAAGTTTCATAATGCTCAGAGCCATTTGGACCATTCTGATAAATATAAAGCAGCCTCACCTTCACAAACTATACAGGGTATAACGGGTAGAAGTGCAGAAGTTTCTGTTAGTGGCTCAGGACGCTGTCCTAAATAATATTAAGTCAGTATTTACGTCATCTGCAAACTAATAATTATAGCTATTACAAGTCATATGTTTTTAGGTTCGTTAGTATCTCCATGTGGCAAGAGCACGACATTAGCAGTTATTTTCCCCTCGGCAGCAGGTCAGTCGATGAAGTGTGGACGCGTTGACGCAAAACGGTTGGTCTACTGATAGGCGTTGTACCGTCAGATGCACAATTACGACCGTGCAGGAAACATCTGGGAGTAAATTATGTGACGTGTTTGCAGGAAGACTGTTCGATGAAGAGCAAAAACAACCAGCACACTGATATGTGTACATATTATGGTATTACATATAAAAATATCTGCACTTATACGGCCTGTATATGAGGTCAGACATACACTGGAGAGTTCATCGCAGCCGGCCGCTGTGGCCGAGAGGTTCTAGGCGCTTCAGTATGGAACCGCGCGATCGCTACGGTCGCAGGTTCGAATCCTGCCTCGGGCATGGATGTGTGTGGTGTCCTTAGGTTAGTTAGGGTTAAGTAGTTCTAAGATCTAGGGGACTGATCACCTCAGATGTTAAGTCCCATAGTGCTCAGAGCCATTTCAACCAGTTCATCGCATTGTAGTTAGCCCATAATCGTCACAGGATTCCCGTCAGGTGCAATTCACTAGGGACAGAACGGCGAGAAGAAAATCTACTACAGAGAAACGTTAAGCTCTTGGGATCAGAAAACACCTTTACAAACTGAGCGACAGAGGCAGTATAGATTATTTGCTTTTCTGTCTGCTGGTTGCCGTTGCTGATTGTGGGTTTAATGAGACCAAACATCTAAGGCCATTAGTCACCTTTTTACCTCCCAGGAAGTGATCAGTGCAGCCCATCTATCTGCACCTGGAGTAATTTTTATGTGCAGGTTCCTAAATGTTTCCGTTCCATCTTCTGGTGAGACAGGAGAGAGAGGAAGTGAATGGTTCACTTCTGACTGTTAAAGGAAAAAGAAACACATGAAACACACGACACCTCTTCTGCTTCATCTTATTAAGCATGCTTCTACAAGGCTAGGATGATCGTGGCAGAAAGCGACGCGTTATACGAAATGGAGCTGTGAGCCAGAAATCTTGTCTCGACTCAAACCCGGGCGAAAACTTACTGAATAGCTTAACGCTTCGAGCTATTGTACACTGACATATCACCTCTGTAATTATTAAAAATAGCTTAATTAGGAGTGAAATAGTGAGGATGTAACTTCAGGAATATTTCGAGTAGGGGAGGAAGCAGGTATGGTCGAACAAGCTGGAAGAAGCCAACGTCTTCGGAATAATAATTATTGTGCCGGGCGGTATTAACCGAATGGTAAAAAGGACCATCACGATGAAGTTTTGGTGCGACAAGCTAAAATTTTTAAGGCACCCAATAGTGAATGTAGGTGGAGGGGGCGGGGAGGAGGAGGTAGGAAATTAACGCGGCCAACAAGAAACGTAATTTGGAGAAACAGCGTAGTAGTTCGCTCGTTAATGAGAATCCGCATTTACATAGCAAGCAGGAGGCAGCGAGGGCTGGCCTAGGCGGTGACCGGGGACGGCGGCGGCGGCGGCGGCAGCGGCGGTGGCGGCTGATGAAGACGTTAGACGCCCGTGACGGCGGCACTCTACGGACACGTGAGAAATTAGTTTGCTTAATAACGATATTAGGACGGCGGCCGGCGGGCACATAATGGGACGTGCGGCGGTAACGAGTCCGCCGCCTGCGCCGGTAATTAGTGGTCGCTGGGAGACGCCCATTCATTTCCTGGGGCGCACTCGGCGCCGCTGTGATGCGACACGCCGCCGGGGATTCCCCTCAGGGGGCAGCGCGACGCCGCTTCCTGTGCGCCGCCACTCACTGAGCGGGTTGTTTAGCTACTGCGGCGGTCCTGATGTACACTCCCAAGGGAACCTCCCCATCGCACCCCCATCAGATTCAGTTATAGCTACGAAGTCTTTCGCGACGTATTTCCTGAGTAAAAATTTCTCGGTGTGCATGCCGCGTCAAATCAGGATAAATCTCCGAGCTTTCGACCACTACCTCCATGGTCGTCGTCAGGGCTAAAACTGACTGTCGTGAACTAGCGAGGTTCCCACTTTTATATGCAAAGCACGGCTTCTTATTGGCTGGAATACGTCAGCGATATGGCGCGTAGCGAAGTGGTGCTCTCTACTTCCATAGATGTAGTTGCTATCCCGCCTTGCTTGCAGCGCCATCCCTTAAATCAGGAGGTAAAGTGCGAGAAGTTTTTCTCAGCGATTTTTCTTTATCCAGTGCACTCTTCCAAGTGTTGCTAAGTGCATAGCCGTTGTCTCTATTAAAGTTATTGTCGCTAAGCCTAATTTCGACTGCTTCCCGGATCACAGAGTCCCAGTAATTCGATGTGTGGGCTATTACTCTGGTTTCTTCAAATAAAATCTTATGCTTGTTAAGCAGGCTATGTTCAGCCACCGCTGATTTTTCCAAATACCTGTATTTCAGGTGACGCTGGTGCTCGATGCAGCGGTCGGCAACGGTTCTTACAGACTGGCCCACGTAATTCTTGCCGCATTCGCAAGGAATAGTATAAATTCCCGGCACTCTTAAGCCGAGACTATCTTTCACTGGTCTCAACATTTCCTTAATTTTCCTAGGTGGTTTTATTCCTTGCCTCTTCAGGACTCTGGCTATCTTGCTCGTTGTAGCACCGCAAAAAGGAAGCCGCGCTAAGTGTTGGTCCTCTTCTTGTATGTGGCCGGCATCGTGTCTTACTTTCTTGGACAATACTGATTTAATTTCACCGGCAGAATAACCATTCCTCTTGAAAACAGTCATCAAATGGTTGATCTCGGGACCGAGATGGTCCTTGTCGGAAATAGTCCTGGCTCTGTGTACTAAAGTATTCAGCATAGCTCTCTTCTGAGACGGATGATGGAAGCTATGGCTATGCAGATGTAAGTCTGTATGGGTTGGCTTCCTGTACACAGAATGGCCCAGTCGTCCATCCGGCTTTCGCTCTACCAACACATCTAAAAAAGGTAACTTCCCTTCCTTCTCTACCTCCAATGTAAATTTTATGTTTGGATGTACACCATTCAGATGTTTGACGAACTGCTGCAGCGTGTCGCTGCCGTGTGGCCAGATTAAAAAAGTATCGTCGACGTATCTGTAGAAGCATGATGGGCGGAGGTGTGCACTGCTCAGGGCTCGTTCTTCAAAGTCCTCCATTTTTCATGGAGTATGTACACAGTCCTCCATTTTTCATCGAGAAAACGGGAAGAAGTTGTGTAGAACTATGAAAAAATAAGCAAAATACACAAACTGAGTAGTCCATGCGCAAGACAGGCAACATCAAGGATAGTGTGAGTTCAAGATCGCCGTGGTCCCGTGGTTATCGTGAGCAGCTGTGGAACGAGAGGTCCTTGGTTCAAGTCTTCCCTCGAGTGAAAAGTTTATTTTCAGGCAATTATTATCTGTCCGTCCGATGCGAGGTAGCTGCGCCGTGGAATGGGGACGTTACACCTAAACAAACATCGAAAGAAAACATATATTTTGACAGAGCACAGGGAAAACTGCGCGACTGTGAAACTGTTGCATTCATTTGTTGCAGTTTATGTGACAAACTCTTATGTTTTCATCACTTTTTTGGGAGAGATTAGGCAAACCTACGTTTCTAGCATTTGTAGACTTAGAGAAAGCTTTTGACAACGTTGACTGGAATACTCTTTCACATTCTGAAGGTGGCAGGGGTAAAACACAGGGAGCGAAAAGCTACTTACAGTTTGTACAGAAACCTGATGGCAGTTATAAGAGTCGAGGGACATCAAAGGGAAGCAGTGGTTGGAAAGGAAGTGAGACAGGGTTGTAGCCTCTCCTCGATGTTATTCAATCTGTATATTGAGCAAACAGTGAAGGAAACAAAAGAAAAATTCGGAGTAGGTATTAAAATCCATGGAGAAGAAATAAAAACTTTGAGGTTCGCCGATGACATTGTAATTCTGTCAGAGACAGCAAAGGACTTGGAAGAGCAGTTGAACGGAATGGACAGTGTCTTGAAAGGAGGGTATAAGATAAACATCAACAAAAGCAAAACGAGGATAATGGAATGTAGTCGAATTAAGTTGGCTGATGCTGAGGGAATTAGATTAGGAAATGAGACACTTAAAGTAGTAAAGGAGTTTTGCTATTTGGGGAACAAAATAACTGATGATGGTCGAAGTAGAGAGGATATAAAATGTAGACTGCCAATGGCAAGGAAAGCATTTCTGAAGAAGAGAAATTTGTTAACATTGAGTATAGATTTAAGTGTCAGGAAGTCGTTTCTGAAAGTATTTGTATGGAGTGTAGCCATGTATGGAAGTGAAACATGGACGATGAATATTTTGGACAAGAAGAGAATAGAATCTTTCGAAATGTGGTGCTACAGAAGAATGCTGAAGATTAGATGGATAGATCACATAACTAATGAGGAAGTGTTGAATAGGATTGGGGAGAAGAGAAGTTTGTGGCACAACTTGACAAGAAGAAGGGACCGCTTGGTAGGACATGTTCTGAAGCATCAAGGGATCACCAGTTTAGTATCGGAGGGCAGTGTGGAGGGTAAAAATCATAGAGGGAGACCAAGAGACGAATACACTAAGCAGATTCAGAAGGATGTAGGTTGCGGTAGGTACTGGGAGATGAAGAAGCTTGCACAGGATAGAGTAGCATGGAGAGCCGCATCAAACCAGTCTCAGGACTGAAGACCACAACAACAACAACAACAACACAACATCACATCCACAAGAAAACGTAAATCCTGCAAGGTAGAAGAATCTTTTTACCCATTTGCCAAGTGTACAAGTTCGGTGGGTCGACAACATATTCCTGTCATGTGACGCACATGCCGTCACCAGTGTCGTATAGAACATATCAGACGTGTTTTCCTGTGGAGGAATCGGTTGACCTATGACCTAGCGGTCAAATGTTTTCGGTTCCCATTGGAGAGGCACGTCCTTTCGTCTACTAATCGCCCGGTTCTGCGGTGCGGTCGCAAAACACAGACACTAAACTTATTACAGTGAACAGAGACGTCAATGAACGAACGGACAGATCATAACTTTGCGAAAATAAAGAAAGTATCTTTTCACTCGAGGGAAGACTTTTTTTTCATTTTGTTCGTTACGGTTCGTTATATTTCGTCGTGGCGGACGTCACATCACATCCGTCGATGCTCGTTGTTGATCTTTTCACTCAGTTTTTTATTACAGAGGCCAGCCAGCTCTCTAACTGAACACGCTGAGCTACCGTGTCGGCACTTGAACCAAGGACCTCTCGTTCCGCAGCTGTTCACGCTAACCACGGGACCACGGCGCTCCTGAGCTCACCCTCTCCTTGATGTTGCTTATCTTGCACATGGACTACTCAGTTTGTATATTTTGCTTATTTTTTCCATAGTTCCATACAACTACTTCCTGTTTCTCGATTGACCCGTGTTCAGTTTTTCAAGACCTATCCAATGCGCCAACTTATAACTAAATCTGAGGGGGGTGTGATGGGGAGGTTCCCTTGTGAGGAGACATAGGAGTTCGCGTTGCTCAGCGTTCCCAAGAATGGAATGCAGAATCAGGCGCGTTAGATCTGTCCAGAGTGGAGAAGAATGTGGCCGGTTAGATACAGGACAGAAAGATCGCTTTCTGCGAGGGCTGTCTTGCCACAGGTTGTTTAGTCACTGTAACGGTCCTGACTTACAACCAAAGTCTTCACACGGATCGTGAATGAGAGACTTTTTGAACACCCTGTAGTTCTATAAATGTGGTTGCGTCTCACAATAATCAACATGTTACGGAATTCTACGCTGTTAACCCCACATTTACGCGGCTGTGACCAGCGTGTGCCTAAAGCGCCCGCAAGTGGCGGAGGACACGAAATGACACTTAACAGGATGAGAGGGTACGTGATATTACATAAGCGTTTGCAAAATCGAATCAAATTTATCAATATGACGTTACAGCCCGTCTGGCCTGCACGCATGCACTGATTCGATTGGGAAGGGCGTCATAAAACGTTACAGCCTCTCCTGAGGCGAACTAGCCCACAGCTGTTGTAGCCGGTCCTTGATATCGTGGTTGCTAGTGCAGGGACGGAATTGACGTCCAAGCTGGTACCGTACATGTTCCATCGGGGACAGATCTAGAAAACCTGCTGGTTATGAGATCAACATCGCGCACACAGTTCATAGACACATTGCCATGTGTGAACGACCATCGTCTTGTTGAAAGTGGCACCACAATACGGTCACATGACGGGTAAAACATGAAGATACGTGGTGTCAGTAATGTACCGTTGGGCCGTCAGAGTTCTGTTGCGAGGTGCCGGGGCTAGCAGCGTATTTAACACTAAATTCTTCTAGAATCTACATATGTAAATGATGCTCTAAGCCCCCCTATTCTAACTCCGACTTTTGCTGTTGCACAAGGATAAAAAAAAAACGCAAACTGACTCTAATCAACCCTGCCAGTGGAGTAGAAGAGAGTTTGGCACCTGCAATAATTTAATTTGATAACTAAGTTAAATAAACGAAGGTTTCATTAACATAGTGAGGAATGATAGGGTTGCTCTACCGATTAACGGAATGAAAGTTCTGTCCAAAATAACAATATGATTTATTCAGACTAAACACAAAATAATAAACAAAAACACATGAAACATTTACAATACATCAAATTGGCTCAAATTTGATACTCAAACAAACGCTGTGAATGTGAAGTTGTCCCTAGACTAGATTGTGAGGATTATGACGAAGTGGTACGTGGAGCCAATTCCTTGCAACTCAAATCTTAAGAGAAAACACATAGCCAACCCAACATTAATTGCTGCTACCCAAGACAGAACAAAGTTAGAAAAAGACGAACAGGCGCGCTCTGCTGAGCTCTGATTATCACCTAGGAAAATCCCTGTCTGCCGGTGCTGCGGACATACATTACCAATCTGTCTTCTTAACTGCAAGAACACGATTTGGCGTACCGGAGGCGATGGCTGGTTGCTTCGACGTCCTCGACCGAAAGGCGAGAGCTGACTACATAGAGCACCCATACAGGCCGAACACACAACATTCCCGCCCCCACGACAGTGGCCGTGGTTAAACGTTCCAATCAGCAACTCGAAAACCGGCGGAAAATTCCAGTCTATTGCCGGAGCACTACCATTCCACCAATGGAGATTCTTGGCGCCAATTTCTGCGCTGATTTTGCTACGTCACGGAGCTATGCCCTGAGCAAGCCAATCACAGTTACTATTTTGCAGAAAGCGCGGGAATTTTCCCGCCACAACTGCCTGGGTACACAAGCCATTCCCACGCCTTGCTGGTAGCCCGCCAGAAAGTGTTTTTGCTAAGTTTCTGCGAAGTAACGGAACCTCTAGCCCAGTCACTACTTCAGACCCCTCCGGGCGTGTCTTTTGACAATGTCGGCGTCTGCAAAGCATTCACTCGACTTCCTCACACCCGTCGGCTTAACCCTTTCCAGATCAGCAGTGCCCGCCTGTCACTGGACCACCCGGATGACGAGAGACGCTGCGTGGGAAGTCCGCGTGTGAAGGAATAGCGACTTTCCACTGCATGCAATTAGAGAGGAAAATCGTAAGATAGAAATGTGAGAGGGGACTCATGCCACCTCTCACTATCACTACTAGCCGTGACATGCCCACCCAACGGCTCCCAACACGACGGCACCAGAAGTAACACCGCTGTGCCTCTCCAAAACACTGGAAGAATTTGACCTCTACCTGGGTCGTTAGCATACTCGCCTGGATGAGGCAGAATCACGATTTACCGCTGCGCTCATTCCTACGCCATTTCTCAGCAGTCAATTGTTCACAGTTGCGTTACCACTCTAAACGCACCAGTTTATGTCGTAATATTAATGGCGCACTACGCATGTGACTGTGATTTCCTAATCCGGCTGCTGATAGTAACTGACAAGTGGTGCGGGATGACAAAGGGCGTTGCAGGGAGTCCATTACTTGTTCTCGGGTAGCAGGTACGGATGTGAAGGGGTTACGCCACGCTCGGTCTACAAAACGGCGATCGTCCCTTATGGTGGTCGAACGTGGTCGACCAAAACCTGTATGTCTGCCCTCACATTCCCATGCAGTCCAACATCGAACCACAATCAAACCCGAATGTACGGGGTGTTCAAAAAGTCTCTCCGCAGTGCCGTATGATTGTTAGCAGCGCGTGCCGTATGCTGCAGTGAATATACCCAATTGAAACTCAATGAAATACAAGTTATTAATTTATTGAATATTCATTTTTACTTACAGATTTTCACATTAAATGTTGAAAGTGTCCCCCCTGTTGTTGAATACCCGATTCAGTTCGTCTAAACATGTTTCCAAACACGAGCTACAACACTTCTGTAATAGAAGCAGTGAAAGTGGATATTGCATTTTCCAATTCATCGATGGATTTTGAACGGTTTTTATAGACAGCGACTTTCGCTGCACCCTGGAAGAAAAAATCAGGTGGTGTTAGGTCAGGCGATCGTGGAGGCCAAAGTCCCTGTAAATTATGCGATCACCAAAAACATCAGCAAGCAGTGACATTGAAACGCGAGCTGCATCGGCGGTTGCACCGTCTTGTTCAAAATAACCGTTCAGTATTTCACTTTACACAGGTTCTCCTATGAATGGGTACAGAATATCACTGCAGTATCGTTGTGCATTTATTGTTTCGTTGGAAAGTATGGGACCCACAAACCGACGTCTAGAAATTGCAGTCCAAACTGCTATTTTCACAGAATGAAGTAGTGGTTCCTCATAAATACTCAATGAATTTGCAGTACTCCGCATACGAGAATTTTGCGAAGTCATGTACCCGGATAAATGAAACCACGCCTCATCAGTGAAAAACGTTTCCATTTTGTTGAAATAAATTTTTGAACCACTGACAATAATGCCGTCTCTTGCCATGATCAGTATTTTTCAGTTCTTGCACGACTGTCACTTTGTATGGGAAAAGTCCTAATTTTTCCTTACAGCTGTGTGGGCCGTTTGGGCACCAACAACGATTTCCTGGGCGAGTTTACTTATTGTCGTGTTCTGACTCATGGACTTTTTATCGGAAATATCGAGAAATATACCCTCAGGCAAAACGCTAGGACGACCACTTCTCGGCGCATCTGTCATTGAACCCGTACTTCAAAATTTGTTAGTCAAATCTCGCACAATACATGATGTGGGAGTGTTGTCACAGGGAAAACTGAAGTAAGTGTTTGACGAAATGAAACCGTGTATTTATCGCCAACTTTGAACACTTGTTCGACTAAAAACGCACGTTCTTCAATGGTTAGCATTTTGACAGTGACAAAAACGGAACAAAGGAACTAAACTTAAACGTTCACGTCAACACGTAACGACACACACAAACGATACTACTGACGCTAGCTGAGATAAACGAAACAGTGGAATGTTGCGAGAGTCCACTGGAAGGGAATTAACCCAGGCAGGCGAACAATCATACGGCACGCGCGGCCAACAATCATACGGCACTGCGGAGAGACGTTTTGAACACCCCGTATTTTGATGCAAGTGAAGGGATAAAACTAAACTAAGCTGGATTCTGAACAAATTGAAACGTCAAAGACTATTTCCAGCTTAATCCAGCTTACGCATTTGAGATCTTAAAATTATTATAAAGAGTTGTGTCTCAATTTGCAGCGACAACTGGGAGGTTGTACCTTGGAGGTGAAAAAAACGTAGTCACTCGGTTAAAAACGAAACTTAGGTAGAAGTTGTAACGATTGGTCTGTTCATCACACATTTTAGATAGCACTGTTTTAACTGCTGCACATAATTTATCTACTGATGTCAAGTTAATTGTGGTGAAACCTTTTAACTACTTTTCCATCTACACAATAAGAGCCTTAAAACTCGCTGATTTTTGTGAACTTGTGGATATCTGCTATAGGAAACTCTTGTCACACACCAAAACTAGATCGTTGTTTTTAATATCTGCAGTGAGACACTCTTACAACTATGGGGAACTCTGAAATCGTTATTTCTTGTCAGCAGAAAAACTATCAAAGATATCAGTAGAACTTTTCTCTGCTGCCTAAGACGTGCCATACTTTTGATTTACACTCCATCGGTTTAGTTCGTTTAGTAAGCAAACAGAGAAAACTGAGAGTAGAAAACTGAGAGTAGCAACATATTTGTGATTCAATTAAAGGTCATTGCTGAGAATACAATAATTTCCCTACAAGAGAAATTTAAAAAATGCGGAAGATCATCAGTGTGAACTAATCATCGAAAAATTTCACAACGAAGTAAAAGAGTTCTATGAAGCTGTCATTACTTACCTCAAAAAAAGGGTTTCATCAAAGGGTTTTGACATTTTTGAGTGGATGCCTTTGATTAAGTAAGTGGAATGGGAAGACATAGGAAGGACATTCGTTTAGTTAAGAGGAACAGAAGTAGATATTTGTGAATCAGCAATGGTTGATCAGTACGTGCATTTGAAGAATTTTTTGTTTTCAAGAGTTTCAGAGGATAACTGGAAGACAGTATCACCTGTCCAGAAAAAATATCTGGTATTTTTCAGAAATACATCTTTCATCGTTCAGAAGACAGAGCTGCACGTAGTTCTAACGTTGAGAGAATTTTTTCATTAATGGGAGCTGAATGAACTCAGGAAGGGGTCGTTTGGATGTATCAGTAACTGAGAGTACAGTATACTTGTAACTTTCAGATGAGCTTTGCAGAGTTTTATAGTTATGTAATCAAGCGAACTAATCTTCTAAAAGGTGTCAAATCACCTGAGAAGTATGACAGGTCCAAAAAATAATCTGTGTAAAAATTGTGTATGGAAGTAACTTACGTTATATCATGTTCTTTTCAAATATATCAATAAAAGTTCGCTCAGATCAATTTCTTCAAGAATTTTTAAGCCCCTCCTCAACCTCGTCTTATGATTGGATTTCTGTGGATTTTATCTTGATTTTATAACTAACATCTCTGACAGTCCTAGGGTTAGTGATGAAGATTTCCACACTGAGCTTTGTTGTTTGCTCTTAGGATCAAAATGATATTGCCAATTCATCAGCAGCGATTAATTTTGAAAGAAACTGCGGATCTTCCTCGAACATCAGATTCACCTCTTGCAGACCTGCAAGCGAATGTCTTTTTTTGTGTGTGTGTATATGTGTGTGTGGGTGGGGGGGAATCATCAGTCTTGGAACACACCACACGCAAACACATCTCATGTGCACGTTACCTCCAGTCACAAAGCTGTAGGTGGCCCACAGTGACGTTTTCAGTTTTTCAGAAAGTTTCATAAGGCTATTCGTTGTATTCTGACAATGACAGCAGCGGTGTTGATGTTGTCTTTAGTAAAGTACCAATTGAAGCGTCAGGTCCGTCTGCCTTTCAAATTGATTGTTTCACGTCTTTAAACAATTCAAACGGTCTTAGAGCTGTGCTGTAAGGAAGAATAGAGTCATGACTCGCCATACGCTTCTTGTAACATTGCACAGGCTTCATATGAAGGTTTGTTGAAAGCAGGATTTCAAAGCCGCAAGTTGTTCAAAGCAAGTCACCTCCATTATTGCGGTAGACGATACTGGACATGGCTCAGCTTCCTGTCTCTGACAGGCGGGAACCTGGAGTGCCAACAATGAAGCTAGTGAGGCATGTATGTTTCTTACACATTAAGCTACGGAAATATAAAATTTAATTCTAGTGCTAGAAATGTGACTGTAAGAAAGTTAGGATTATTCTTCAGTGAACCGCCCTCGTATTGTTGATATTCCATTTAACGAATTTGTTCTCTGACCCACATTCATATTTGTCGAGGGAAACCGTCATAAGTTAGAGACACACTAGTCATTACTGTTTTCCTTTGTAGCATCGAAACGGATTTGACTCCATTTCTCGCGGGAAACTGCTCTGAAGGCTTCCTTAATTAATATATAAATTTTGTGATTGTGTGCTATACGGCCTTGATTCCGACAAGCCGAGGATAGAACTGGTCTGTAAATGCCTGTAACGCGCTCTCTGAAGAGTACTTTTCGCCTCTGTTTCATTACCTGTTCCCTTTGCTAGGCGGTTAAAACCGTAATCACACAACACAGTGCTTTAACAAGGGACGCACCGTATTAATATTTCCCGTGGAGCTGGGGAAGATCGTTTTATACTCGAGGTACTTGCTGTACGGCTGAAGGCATTTGGGCACCGCTTACATCTGGCGCGCTCTTCCCGTCTCATTACACCGGGCATTATTCCTCGTTATTGAACGGAAGCTGTAACGGCTCGCCGACTGAATTAGAGGGCTGCACGGCGGTGCTCCGATAGTTACACGGCGGCGGCGGCGGGGCCCTTGATGGCGCGGGCATTCGCCTGGAATGCTTTACAAAATACTCCTGTTGTGCCGTCATTCCTCGTTTCTGGAGGCTTGCCTTTTTTACTTTGTCCGATGTGGGTCACCAAGGGAACATAAACGATGATGAAGCATGATTCGTTAGTTTTAAATAGCACTCCAAAACTTGAAATTGAAATGGTGATAGAAATGGTGACAAACTGATTATCAAATAAGAGCACTGGAGCAACGGTCATTGGTGATGATGGCCCGCGCTCTCCCTACAGTGGCAGATACGCATCTAAAAATAATGCATTGATTTGAAAAGAAGAAATTGGCTCTTGAAGTTTCACCATTCATTAGCCGTAGTAATTTAATACCGCTATCAGTTCTGTGGGACATGTATCTGACAGAATCGAGAGCTACAGATTCACGGTTCAGAGACAGTGGGCAGATGATGCGTATTTTGTGATTGCTCAAAATGATCGCAGGCGACTGATAAATGATAGGCAAGTATCTCAGGGACGCGCTTTGCTTGTACCACAACGAATTCAGTGGCTAGATGCTAACTAAATACGGCACATAACGTCTCCTTACCAAGATCGGCTGAGCTCGCGGTACTAGCTATCTTTTCCGTAACAGACGTTACAAAATCACATATCATATATCACTTAACAATTGCGGGGGTTACTTCGATTTTAAAATGAATATAACCAAATCTGAACGTATTTAATTATAATTCAGACGCCTACATTAACACAAAGAGAGACCCACTTACATTACATCTCTCGCATCTGAGTCTTACGCCAAACGCTTAAGCAGAAATTCTTTCCTTACTGGGAATCCACATGGCGTGGCGTCAGAAAAAATTCCTCCATGGTTATAGAGTTCAGTGGTACATGCGGTACGTTGGCTAACTTTTGTGGCGGTACGCCACATAACGTGACAATAAAGTTATTCAATAACTTCGGAGATATACCAAAACTGACGTCACAACGAAATAAATATTATCGCAGAAAAATCAAAAAGACTTTGCAACCAATTAATATGATCCGGGAATGTACTTGCAATCTCTGTTCTTTTGCAAAAGGATCGCTCGCTTTTCCTTTTGTTTCTTGGTAGCGCAAGAAGCCATTTTGTGACGTGACACGAAAACGTGTAAGTTTCATGTAATATTTAGCCTAAATATAATGAAATATTTCTTAAAAGTGTCGCTAATTTTTTTCTGTAACAACTCTTATATTCACGAAGTGATATATTTCAATACTTCATGCAAATTTTGCAGGGAAACATTGGCGCAGAGGTCAGCGCCATTGTTCTAAATGATAACGGCCTAAGTCGTAAAAAATCTCTTAGTATTCGCTAATTTTGACAAGAAAAAATAAATGTAAATGTAGGAGAATTCTCTTGATTAGCGGTTTTTCCTTTTGAAACAGTCAAAGTAATCAGTTTTCCCAATGTTGAATAATATATCAGTAAAGTGAGTTCAGTAAGCTTTTTTCGATCACCGCTTAACAAATTTGCGAGAATATCCTTACCGATCCATTTTCGTAAAAGTAAACGATAATTAACAAATCTCGACTGCAATAATAAATGCAGTTGTGTATGTGAAATTTTGTGTGCTGGTTTGGTGTCTTTTAATATAAAAATATCGTATCGGGTGAACTAACAGTGAGAAGTACCACAAGTCAGACACTAACGTAAATAATTTTTTCAGTTGTGAAGCAGCCAGAATAACATTACCTCCAACTATTGATAACATATAAATACCAATACGTAAAAGATTCACCACACACTGCAGTGGACATTGGTGAGAGCGCGTGCCGTTTCCGCTCCGTGGTCTCAAGACTGGTAATCGTCGTGAACCACCCTATTTCGAATCAGTCTACAGTTGCGTCACAGAGGTTTCATTTGCTGAAACTTGATTGAGATTCTATATTCATCCATATTTTGCAGCTGTGGGCATGACTGTATTCACTACATAGGAAGCATAAATAATAATGCCTTCAGTCATAGTTTTTTCGTCTTTTATTTATTTACACGAGCCATTTCGGACCCTGTGTGTCTATCATCGCGCGCAAATCTTTTTCAAATTTGCTGGTGCAGGATTTTGTAGCATTTTTGTGTAATTTAAATAAGCACAGCAGATACACATAACAGAGATTTAAGTCATCAATATTATATTCTCATGCACTATTTACAACAATCTGCCAATGCTGGAGTAACTTTTCGATTCCGCAACTGCAGAAATCACGTGGTTTTGAAGTGAAGAACTCGTCGAGTGATGGTCGGATTGCATTTTCATCCGGAAAGGAAGGTCCTTCAACGTTTTTCGATAGAGAGCGGAAAAGGTGATAATCTGATGGCGCAAGATCAGGTGAACGTGGTGGGTGCGGCATAAATTCCCAACTCACATGGTGGGTGAGGAATAAATTCCCAAATCAACTCCTGCACAGCATTTTTCGTCAGTGTTGCAGAATGGGGACGGGAAATATTTTGGAGCTGCATCACTTCATGTTCTGGTAGTTGTTCTTGGATTGCGTTTGCAAGACGTCTCAGTTGTTGTCAATAAATATCCACTGTGGTGGTTACATCTTGGGGAAGCAGCGCACAGTACACCACACCGGCCCCGTTCCACCAGATGCATAACAGCATAACATTATCTTTTGTGGATTCGCGCATGTTTCTCTGTGGGGAGCTGTTGCTTTGTTTGGGGTCAAAAATCCCCTTCTTTTCCTTATGATATCATATAGACACCATTTCTCGCCACAGTAGCGATACAATGATCAGTGATGATCACAAACCAGTTGATGACGAGTAGGCAGAGATGCAAGCAGTAGAACAAAGCTGTTACGACCCCACTGATGTCATCCAAGATGACGGCCGTGTCGTCAGATGATGACGCAAGTACCGTTATCCAAGAAGGCGGCCGTGACGACAGCTGATGACGCGAGTGCCGTTATCCAAGATGGCGGCCGTGACGTCAGCTGATGACGCGCGTAGCGTTATCCAAAATGGCGGCTTTTGGCGGGAAAGTGCCACGCTCCTCTGGTGGGAAGTTTGAAATTGGATTATGTCCCCCTTTCCGACTTTTTGCACGATGGTGCGTCATCCTCTTGGAAAATGGGGGGGGGGGGGGGGAATTTCGAATTTTGGAGGGAATTTTGCTTTAAGAGCTTACTCCTGCAGCTGAGGGGGGGGGGGGGGGTTAGTATGGTGTTGCCCCACCAGAGGCTGCTCATGATGTCACTCAATTTGAATGTAATTTGTTTAAATTTGTATAAATTCGTTTAAATTTGTTTAAATTTATTATCTACATACAGCATTAGTGGCATAGTTTGGTGGTACCACCACAAGCAGCTGAGATATCAGTTGTCAGCGTGGAATGAGCATGAAGAAAAGTTGGTGGCAGACAGGGGGAGTTTTAATAGCTGCATTACATGCACTCATTGAGCTGAGGAGTGTATCCACAGCTCACTGTATGCAGAAAGGAAGTGAGCATTAACGCTTAACTATATCTGCTTTTGCGTTGGTGAAGGGTGATCGTATCAAGATGAGCGGTGGCCCGGACGTATCGCGAGGCTGCTGGTGTAGTAGCTCCCTCGACCAACTCATCCCATAGTTAGATTTTAGACAGTTTGTGATTGTACATTGAGGAGAATGCGAGTTCAATTGCAGTCTTTTAGGACAACGATTTTCTCCAGTACGTGTGCAGCATTATGATCTGTTCATTACACGTGATGGTTTTTTAACGACAATTTCGAAGTGTAATTAGAACTGTGACGCATTTTTTTCCCATCAGTTGTAATAGCGTGTATTGGCTTTGGTTGCTGGGTTGTAGGTTGATTTTTAGTGGGCATCTGTAGTGAACTATTATGTCAAACAGCAATAGATGCTGTATGCTTGCAGGTAATACAGTTTTTATAAACTCCTCTCTGTCCAGCACCAGCATCTAGTCAGTTGAACGTATTCTCCACCAAAAAGAATAACGTTTGTACCTTACACCACAGCCTTTTTCCGCCTAGCTTGTAGGTGTAGATTTTGAGTGTTTCTGTCGCTGGTTTCGAATGGTATTGCGAGATATTTCTCCCAGAAGGATAACACCAGTTGTATTGTATGATCAGTTTTTGCACTATTTTGCGATTTTAGACTGTCCTTCTGCAGCACTATGGATATAATTGTGTAATTGAAACCGATCTTTGTGATTAATTATGTAATTTAGGATCAATATTTGCTTCAGTTTCGACGGTACTGCGAAATTTTTTCCCAGCAGGATAAGACCATTTGTATGGTATCATTTGTTTTTGTGATTTTAGGCA
This sequence comes from Schistocerca piceifrons, assembly GCF_021461385.2. NCBI lineage: Eukaryota > Metazoa > Arthropoda > Insecta > Orthoptera > Acrididae > Schistocerca > Schistocerca piceifrons. The sequence goes on from NC_060141.1 coordinate 590,502,148, forward strand.
GTGCTATGCATGTAGTTGTGTAATTAGGAACGATCTATGTGATTAATTGGGTAATTAGGACGGATATTTGCGTCAGTTTCCTGACCAAAATAAAGTACAAAAAAAAAAAAAAAATGGCTCTGAGCACTATGGGACTTAACTTCTGAGGTCATCAGTCCCCTAGAACTTAGAACTACTTAAACCCAACTAACCTAAGGACATCACCCACATCCATGCCCAAGGCAGGTTTCGAACCTGCGTCCGTAGCGGTCGCATGGTTCCAGACTGCAGCGCTTCGAACCGCTCGGCCACTGTGGCCGGCAAAATAAAGTATACTAGCCTAACATTCCTCTCCCGCATCTTGACAGTTTCCATGTGTTAGGGGGTGCACTTAGGCTTTCCATCCAGTAGAATCATGGTTCGAGTTGCTGATAAGTTGCGTTTTTTACATGCACCGAGTGTTTGTGCAATGCATTATTTTCAGCGTTGTGAGCGTGTTTGCATGCATTATTTCCGTGATCTACTAGTAGTTTGCACATCTGTATACTGTGTACCGATTATTTCGGCTATTTACTAGTTGTTCGCCTCTCTGCACATCAGTGTACTGCATTATTTATAAGTAGTTTCCAGGTCTGTAAACTGTATATTGTGACCCCAAGCACATGAGGGTGAGTGTTTTGTATCAGAACAATAAATAAACTACGTGAAACCGTCCCTAAATAAATTGTTCAAAAATAAATAAAGTACACTCCTTCCTCTTTCCAGCTGCCCAAAAGAGGTTGGTGGTCTGGTGAATTGGAGGCAGTTGTCTCTTGTGTGATGGGAGCTGAGACAGATGTTTCCATGTGTTGTGTTATGCAAAGCATTAATTTGCAGGACCGTATTCTTCCTCTTCATATGCTCGCTTTCATTCTTAATGCAGTGAGCTGTGGATGCACTCCTCAGCTGAATGGGTGCATGTAATACAGCTATTAAAACTCCCTCTGTCTGCCACCAACATTTCCTCATGCTCCTTCCACACCAACATCTGATATCTCAGCCTACTGTGGTGGTACCACCAAACTAAGCCACTAATGCTGTAGGTAGATAATAAATTTAAACAAATTTAAACAATTTTAAACAAATTTAAACAAATTACATTCGAACTGAATGACATCATGAGCAGCCTCTGGTTGGCGCAACACCATAGTAACTCCCCTCAGTTGCAGGAGTACGCTCTTAGAGCAAAATTCCCTCCAAAATTCGAAATTCCCCCATTTTCCAAGAGAATAACGCACCATCATGCAAAAAGTCGGAAAGGGGGACTCGTACAAGCACATAATTCAATTTCCCACCTAAATTCAAACCTCCCACCAGGGGAGTGTGGCATATTCCTGCAGAAAGCCGCCATCTTGGATAATGCTACTCATGTCATCAGGTGACGTCACGGCCGCCATCTTGGATAGCGATAGTTTGTCATCTGACGTCACGGCCGCCATCCTGGATGATGTCAGTGGGCTGTAACAGCTTTGCTCTACTACTGATACACATTTGGCCACCCATAATTGCATGCAAATGTCGTACGATAGTGAAATGATCACAGTTCATCATGTTTGCCAGTTCTCTAGTACACTGACGTGGATCATTGTGGATGAATGTGTTTAAATGAACTATATCAAATCCCAAAGATCTTCCTGAAAATGAAGAGTCACTATGTCAAAATGATTCTCGTTGAAACTAGAAAACTATTTCTTTACCGTGATCTGCCCAGTGCCTTATCCCCATACACGCCTCAAATGTTTCTGACTGCCGCTGCTGCTGCCACCCCTCTACTGAACTCAGACAGAAGAATATGTCAGAAATGTTCAATTTTCTCCACTTGGCGCTCAATTTTCTAGCGTCCACAGCTCCACTCACTATCTTTAAATGACAAAATGATAAGACGCAGACTCAGAGAGCATCAGTGAACTGAAAATAAAAAATTACAATCGATAAATAAACGCTTAGCAATCTTAAGACCAGCATGCAAAAGAAAAATGCTACGAATTTATGTACCAACCTAACACATTATTTACGTCTACTTTTGGGTGAGGCGATGCTAAACGCGTGTTCCTGTTGAGAGGATGTTAGACGCAAAGTTTAGAAATTCGCGACTCAAGTAACGTAAAATATGACGAGAAGCAGTGACAAACTTATTGAAAAATCGGAGAGCATTTTTAACGCCATTGTGTCAACAGACATTGATTTATCCAGTCTGTAAGTGCACATCACGTCTTTCCAGGAGCACATTTGTTTCAACATTTCAATACACTTCACAGATAGAGTTTAATATTAGATGACCTAAGATTAAGTATGTTATGTAGCGTCAGATATCAGGCTTTTAAATAAGTCGACATATATAAGGAAATACATTTAAAATAATTCTCTAAAATTAATAAAAGGATACGGCTACCGAAATGTGTCTGTTGATTTAACACGTATTCAGTCTTTGTGATTTTTTAAAGGTGTATTCCTACTTGTTCTAAAAGATTCGTCACCGTTGCTTTCGTTGTACTGTCCTACCAAATTGTTTTCTATTCTATTGATAATGTACTTCGTTTCCACCATATGCTCTGCCATTATTAAATTGTCTAAATGAACTTAACTAGTTTTGCTGGTGTGTTACGCAAAGTCGAATCGACACACACTGAACGAGCAAGCGATCGAGGTTGCGAGTGAGCTATAGCTGCATCAGGAGACCAGCACCGGTAACCACACGAGCCCAAAACTTGCAGTTGGTGCCAAGGTAAACTTTAAGTTTCGATGTGTATGAGAGATGTCCCAGAAATACTTGACCAACAAAACAAAACAATTTTTTGGGGGAAAAAATCTTTATTTATCTACGTTGTCTCTTTTCAGTTTCTCTCAGCAACGTTCAGCTGCTTTGATACCCTCTTTCTAGTGAGAACTGTCAAGCTCAGCAAAACAGCTGTGAACTGCAGACTCCACCTCTTCTTTCTTGACAAATCTTTTACCACCGAAGCATTTCTTCAAGTTTGGAAACAGAAACTAATCAGAGGGGGCTAAATCTGGCGAATAGGATGCATGAGGAAGCAACTCGAACTTTAACTCATTCAATTTGACACTAGCAGTAGATGTGGGAATCGTTGCACTGTCATGATGAAACAAAACTTTCTTTTTTTCTAAATGCGGCCGTTTTCGCTTATTTTCATCACTGAAACGCAGCAGTGAGTTTGTACGATTCTCCTCAAGGATTGCTTTTCTGTTTTGAACATAATCTGTGAAAATAATTCCACTCGCATCATAAATAACTGACGCTATGATCTTGCCTGCAGATGCAGATGGAACTGTCTTCGTATTTTTTGGAGTCGTTTCTCTCCTTTCAGTTCTCTGTTTTGACTGTGACTTTGTCTCACGCGTGAAGTGATTGGCTCATGTTACATCGATGGTTATGATTCGTTGCAAAAACTCGACTTTATTGCAGCAAAAAACGTCGAACACTCGACTGAAAAATCGGCATGACGCTCTTTTTGTTCCATTGTGAGTAAGCGCCCCACCCAAGATGCGCACAGCTTTCTCAATGTCCCAATTTTCAGTCAGCATGCGATGTACCGCACTCTCTGAATTGACTGGGATTTCTGTTCGCTCGTACACTTTCAGTAGGTACCATTTTGCGGATTTTATTTGCGATTTCTCGAATAGTCATCTCATTTGATCGACTACTCTGATGTTCGTCTTGGTAGTTAGTATGTCCTCGCTTAAACTCTACAACCAATACTTCGCTATTGTAAACGAAGGATCAGATTCCCCGCAGTGACTCAGCTTCAATATCAATTGAACCATGACTTTTCAAAGGAAAGTATTGTATCACATAACGATGGTCAGTTTCATTTCTGTTTACAAATTCACGGAAGGGGTTCACTACTGACGGCTGCCAAACAAATATCAAACAATAATTTTTTCATAATGCGGGGCCACAGTCATAATACATTTCTTTAAAGTCAGTGCCGCCATTAGACTGTTTTTATTTGCAGTGTTACTTTTTACACGATCATGATTTCGGCTTCAGACTGCCATTATCAAGTGTTTTAATTGTAATGTACTGTCATATACTGTTACATTTAAATTACACTATTAGACACAGTTTCGAACCTTAGACAATGTGTCTGATAGTGTAATTTAAATATGACAGTATGCCATCTTAGGCACTATATAGCAATTAAAACACTTGATAATGACACTTTGAAGCCGAAATCATGGTCGTGTAAACGTAACACTGCAAATAAAAAACAGTCTAATGGCGGTACTGACTTTAAAGAAATGTCAAACAATGTAGCATTGTCAGACTTCAAAGTATAGCTTCATAATATGTAGAACAAAAACAAAAAAACAGTCTTTTTCAATCAGTACTTATTTATTTTTCTTTAAGCTACCTGTTTCGGCACTTCACTGGTACCGTCCTCAGGCCCTTTTGCAGCCTGAGAACGGATGTACCACAAAGCTTGGTGCAATATAAGAGGACCCATCAAATAAGTCTGCCTTCCGTGATTATTTTTCTGGAGTGAGTGTCCCAACGCTTAGACAACTACTCAATACAGATTTATTTGATAACTCCTGGCGTATTGCACCAAGCTATGTGGTAACATCCGTTCACAATGTGCATAGGAACTTGAGGATGACACCAGCGAAGTGCCGAAACTGATAGCTTAGAGAAAAATAACTAAGAAATGATTGAAATACGGCTGTTATTTGGTTTGTGTTCTACATACTGATTGTTTAGCCGCCGTCCGGTGTCCTTGGTGGATCCAAGAAGATTTAGCTTTATATGGTTGCTACACTACTGGCCATTAAAATTGCTACACCAAGAAGAAATGCAGATGATAAACGGGTATTCATTGGGCACATACATTATACTAGAACTGACATGTGATTACATTTTCACGCAATTTGGGTGCATAGATCCTGAGAAATCAGTACCCAGAACAGGCCGTAATAACGGCCTTGATACACCTGGGCATTGAATAAAACAGAGCTTGGATGGCGTGTACACGTACAGCTACCCATGCAGCTTCAACGTATCGCGAAATGCCTGTACAGCACCTGCAACATGCGGTGGTGCATTATCCTCCCGAAATGTAGGGTTTCGCAGGGATCGAATGAAGGGTAGAGCCACGGGTCGTAACACATCTGAAATGTAACGTCCACTGTTCAAAGTGCCGTCAATGCGAACAAGAGGTGACCGAGACGTGTAACCAGTGGCACCCCATACCATCACGCCGGGTGATACGCCAGTATGGCGATGACGAATACACGCTTCCAACGTGCGTTCACCGCGATGTAGCCAAACACGGATGCGACCATCATGATGCTGTAAACAGAACCTGGATTTATCCGAAAAAATGAGGTTTTGCAATTCGTGCACCCAGGTTCATCGTAGAATACACCATCGCAGGCGCTCCTGTCTGTGATGCAGCGTCAAGGGTAACTGCAGCCATGGTGTCCGAGCTGATGGTCCATGCTGCTGCAAACGTCGTCGAACTGTTCGTGCAGATGGTTGTGTCTTGCAAACGTCCCCATATGTTGACTTAGGGATCGAGACGTGGCTGCACGATCCGTTACAGCCATGCGGACAAGATGCCTGACATCTCGATTGCTAGTGATACGAGGCCGTTGGGATCCAGCACGGCGTTCCATATTACCCTCCTGAACCCATCGATTCCATATTCTGCCAACAGTCATTGAATCTCGACCAACGAGAGCAGCAATGTCTTGATACGATAAGCCGCAATCGCGATAGGCTAAAATCCGACCTGTATCAAAGTCGGAAACGTGATGGTACGCATTTCTCCTCCTTACACGAGGCATCGCAACAACGTTTCACCAGGCAACGCCGGTCAACTGTTGTTCGTGTATGAGAAATCGGTTGGAAACTTTCCTCATGTCAGCACGTTGTAGGTGTCGCCACCGGCGCCAACCTTGTATGAATGCTCTGAAAAGCTTACCATTTGCATATCACAGTATCTTCTTCCTGTCGGTTAAATTTCGCGTCTGTAGCACCTCATCTTCATGTTGTAGGAATTTTAATGGCCAGTAGTGTACTTTCTACCATAGTTCTTTATCTGAAGCTACAACCACTATCTATACGTCAAGTTAGACAGTCTTTGTAAATTAATAATCACGTCAAGTTTGAGTCTTCTTTTCTGCAGAAGATATAGTCTTGAGAAACTGGAGAATTCTTTTTGGAACACCCTACACCGATGTCGTTTAGAAAGCTCCTGCTGGAAAGAATCTCTCGCAGCTTTTATCTAACTCTACTGAATATTTCTGTGATTAATAAGTAGGATGTGTGTTTTGAAATTATATTCACAAGTGTTTGGAACTTCATTAGCTTTTCTTACTGCCAGCGTTGATTCTCGCCGGAATGTGAGATCGCCTACGGACGGGAGCCATTGCGCAGATGAGATTGCGCAAGACACCGGGAGTGTGTCAGTAAACCGGCTGTACTGTGTACGCCGGGCGGCGCCGCGACCATTTGTGCATCACAAACAGCAGCCGCTGAGCTGGGTCCAATGCCCGTCACGCTACTTGCAGAACGTTTAACCACTGCAAACAGCCCGGCGTAACACAGACCGGTCCGGTTCGCTCCCAATTTGATAATCCCAGCCCCTGGAGGCGGCGGAGAGGGCGGAGGCGAGCGCCGGCAGACAATGAGTTGGCCGCCGCGGACGAAGCGAGTTTCCAAAGTCCACAGCCGGGGAAGCCGCAGTTTGGGTCCGGGACGACAGATTTGCCAACAGTGGCCACCAGCTCTGCGCGGGCGTCGCCTCAGGGATTATCTGACCCCCTCCCTCACTCCCCCAGAGCTGTGGCCCGGGTTGACCCGTCCAGCAGTGCCCGTCTGCGTCTGCATCATGCAGATCAGTATACAAGTTCACCCACACTGTGCTTTTCATTGAGCAGTGTAAGAGGACAAAAAAATTGGCCATCCCCAGAAGACACAACGCAATTACATTTAAAAGACAGGGCACACCACACACACACCACGAAGGGATTTTCCATTATCCGAATGGGACGGAAATCAGTTGAAGTGCAGTACATTTACAGACAAATAAATGATTACAATTTTAGAAAGATTGTCAAGAGAAAGAGCTCCATAAACAGCTCTGGTCCATAGGCAAGAAGTTTTTTGATTGACGGGAGGTCCTGCCGAAGGATATCACGCCGAATTCTGCCCAACTGGAGCGTTAGATCTTCAAAATACCGAGCTGTTTGTTGGACCCTGCCCATAATACTGCAGACGTTTTCACTTCGGGAGATATTCGGATCTTGCTGGCCAGGGTAGAGGTTCGCAAGCGCGAAGAAAAACAACAGAAACTGTCGTCACGTGCAGCCGGGTATTATCTTGATGATACACTACTGGCCATTAAAATTGCTACACCACGAAGATGACGTGCTACAGACACGAAATTTAGCCGACGGGAAGAAGAAACTGTGATATGCAAATGATTAGGTTTTCAGAGCTTTCACACAAGGTTGGCGCCGGTGGCGACACCTACAACGTGCTGACATGAGGAAAGTTTCCAACCGATTTCTCATACACAAACAACAGTTGACCGGCGTTGCCTGGTGAAACGTTGTTGTGATGCCTCGTGTACGGAGGAGAAATGCGCACCATCACGTTTCCGACTTTGATAAAAGTCGTATTGTAGCCTATAGCGATTGCGGTTTACCGTATCGCGACATTGCTGCTCTCGTTGGTCGAAATCCAATGACTGTTGGCAGAATATGGAATCGGTGGGATCAGGAGGGTAATATGGAACGCCGTGCTGGATCCCAACGGCCTCGTATCACTAGCAGTCGAGATGACGGGCATCTTGTCCGCATGGCTGTAACGGATCGTGCAGCCACGTCTCGATCCCTGAATCAACAGATGGGGACGTTTGCAAGACAACAACCATCTGCACGAACAGTTCGACGACGTTTGCAGCAGCATGGGCTATCAGCTCGGACACCATGGCTGCAGTTACCCTTGACGCTGCACCACAGACAGGAGCGCCTGCGACGGTGTATTCGACGATGAACCTGAGTGCACGAATTGCAAAACCTCTTTTTTCCGGATAAATCCAGGTTCTGTTTACAGCATCATGATGGTCTCATCTGTTTTTGGCGACATCGCGGTGAACACACATTGGAAGCGTGTATTCGTCATCATACTGGCGTATCACCCAGTATGATGGTATGGGGTGCCATTGGTTACACGTCTCGGTCACCTATTGTTCGCATTGACGGCACTTTGAACAGTGAACGTTACATTTCAGACGTGTTACGACCCGTGGCTCTACCCTCCATTCGATCCCTGCGAAACCCTACATTTCGGGAGGATAATGCACGACCGCATGTTGCAAGTCCTGTACGGGCCTTTCTGGATACAGAAAATGTTCGACTACTGCCCTGGCCAGCACATTCTCCAGATCTCTCACCAACTGAAAGCGTCTGGTCAATGGTGGCCGAGCAACTGGCTCGTCTCAATACGCCAGTCACTACTCTTGATGAACTGTGGTATCGTGTTGAAGCTGCATGGGCAGCTGTACCTATACACGCCATCGAAGCTCTGTTTGACTCAATGCCCACGCGTATCAAGACCGTTAATACGGCCAGACGTGGTTGTTCTGGGTACTGATTTCTCAGGATCTTTGCACCCAAATTGTGTGAAAATGAAATCGAAAAATGGTTCAAATGGATTTGAGCACTATGCGACTTAACTTCTGAGGTCATTAGTCGCCTAGAACTTAGAACTAATTAAACCTAACTAACCGAAGGACACCACCAACATCCATGCCCGAGGCAGGATTCGAACCTGTGACCGTAGCGGTCGCTTGGCTCCGGACTGTAGGGCCTAGAACCACACGGCCACTCCGGCCGGCAAAATGTAGTCACATGTCAGTTGTAATATAATATATTTGTCCAATGAATACGCGTTTATCATCTACATTTCTTCTTGGTGTAGCAGTTTTAATTGCCAGTAGTGTATGTAACACAGGATGGCTTGCATGAAGAGCAACAAAACGGGGTATACAACGTCGTCGACGTACCGCTGTACTGTTAGGATACAGTGGATGACCACCAAAGGCGTCCTGCTATGAGAAGAAATGGCATCCTTGACGATTACTCCTGGTTGTCAGGCCATATGCTGGGCTACCGTCACAGTGATACCCCATTGATGTCCAGGGTGTTCCCAGACCCGTCTTCGCTAATCTTCGAGTCTAATTTCCAAGCAAGGCTTATCACTGAAGTCAATTTACCCCATTCAATGCGATTCCAGGTCCAAGCAGTGTCTGGAGACGCCCTGACTGTCAACCGCCATACAGCCTGACAGCCAAGCATGACGGACTGGGTCACTATTTCCTTTCATAGCACGACCCTTGTGGTTACCACCCACGGAACCCTTCAATACAGCGGCACGTCGCTGATATACTACACCCCGTTTTGTTGCTCCTCATGGATGGCCATCCTGGTCTTAGATTTCAGCAAGGTGAGAGTTTCTACTCCTTGTGTTTATTCTTGCCAAATCCTACCACAGCCAGCAGGGTCGCCGGATGTATCCCCGACAGTGAGCACCTGGACCATTAAGGGCAGGACGTTGCACTAGCTCCAGATTTTGACGATCTGTCGCATCAACTGGACAGAATTTAAAATGATATTCCTCATCAATCAGTGCTCAACCCAATAACTGATTGCATAAGAGCCAAATGTGGATCAACGCGTTAGTGTTTTGCTAAGATTTTCTGAAATTAGAAAGACTTGTTTCTCTGTTCATTTATGACACATCTACCTATTTCCGTCCCACTCGGATAATTATTTCGTGGAGTGTCTTTTTTTTTATCTTGTAGCGTACCAAGTAATACCACCTTGAGAATGGCTTAGATTCGGCGACGAAGTGGGTCAAAAACGAGGCTGTTGAAGGAAGGAAATCACCCGGCCACCAAGAATGCTCAAATAAATACATTCATTCATGTTCACGGTAACTTGAACGAGTGAGCCAAACAATGGTTCAAAAAATGGTTCAAATGGCTCTGAGCACTATGTGACGTAACTTCTGAGGACATCAGTTCCCTAGAACTTAGAACTACTTAAACCTAACTAATCTAAGGACATCACATACATCCATACCCGAGCCAGGATTCGAACCTACGACCGTAGTGGTCGCGCGGTTCCAGACTGTAGGCCTAGAACCGCTCGGCCACTCCGGCCGGCAATAATGGTTCGAAAACAACCTCAGTTCCTGATAGAACTGCACACTCCCAACACTGGAGGTCAGGCGCCTCTTTTGGTCGTGGGTGCACTCGACACCTTGCAGCATTCGAAAAGAGGCACGATTGTAACTATTGACAGCGCTACTCTCTCTCTCTCTCTCTCTCTGTCTCTCTCTCTCTCTCTCTCTTCCATCGAAGGCGTGCAGCGATATGTACCGCTGTGAGCAAGGGCCTTTTGCGAGTTGCTCGACTCCAAATGTCCGCTGCATGCATTTCTCTTCGCAATGTTCGCTCGAAAACTGCTTGGGAAGGACCAGAAATTCCAGTGAAGTTCGAAACAGACTGTTGCGAATAGGACACAATACTCACCTCAAGCGCGTGCCGGTTAGCGTATTTTCACGACCACTGTTCTTGCGTTGTATTACACAGCTACGAGTTATACACCATTCGCTGCACACACTAAACAGTCCACATTGATTCCCCAACAAATCGGGGAACTTCATTAGCGGAGTGGTTATTGTCTCGTCCAAAAGCGACAGCTCGATTCATCGATTGCGTCACGTCTCCACGTTGTCACATTCTCACTGCGCTGATTCCACATAGCCAGTTCGCATATACAGGATGATTCCGTGATGGTGTTACAAACTTTTAGGGATGATTGAGAAGGGTAAATGTACCAATTTCAGGTAGGAGACCCTGGTCCGGGAACGGGCTATGCAAAAGTTATGAACTAAAATCCTTCTGATACCTGTGACAGTAGAGTACATGTACCGGTACCGTTGTTCCTAAGAGTGTAGGGTAGGAAGATATCCCACTTGTTGTTAGTCAACAGATGTGGTTCCAACATGATGGAGCTCCACCTCATTTTCTACACCTTGTTCAGACATTCCCTAAAAAGTGGATAGGCTCAGGAGGTCCTCTTTTGTAGCCATCACATTCACTTGGTCTCACCCACTTGACTGCTTGTTTTGGGGGCATGTGAAAAGTTTATGTACGAGACGCTTATCGAGACTGAAGATGATCGCCTGGCAAGAGTTCTCGCTGCCTACGACACTGTTCGAACGACACCGTGGATATTACAACGGGTCCAACAGAACTTTGTGCGACGATGCCATCATACCTGCTTTGTCGCTTGAGGCGATTTTGAACAACTGTTGTAAATGTATCAGATTGTAAAACTTACGCAGATGAATAGTACATCTTAGAGTCAGGATTTTCGCTCTCTCTGATATCAAGTTATATGCGCTATTACTGATCCATCAACAGGGGAAATTATCTGAGAGGGAGTAATCAGTGGGATTTTTGTACGTCATGATCAGGGTTCGGAAGTTAGGACCCTTAGTTTGAGCGCTGCGTGAGGCTAAGCCGAACTAAAATCGATATTCGCATCTACCCTTCGATTCGGTCATTTCCGGACTAGAGACGCATGTACCCATCACCCCCCCTAATCTAACGTCGTCACGGGATCTCCCTGTACACACAGTTTAACTGTCCTGCCTTTCGACGACAGCAGCGCAGTATAACACGACCGTCTCATACCAGTTCTTCAAGACCTACAGTGCTCCAAACGGGACAGTCAGATCAGAAGTGTTCCTTTAGTACGTGCTTCGGAGTGCCGTGCCGTCGCACGAAATCACACTGGCGTCCGCGGCCACAATCCACACACTCTCGGCGATGTTCGGTGTGCAGGACAAATCACGTGACGTTCTGCTCTGCGGATTTCATTGGAAATTTCTACTGGCGAACCCGGATTCATTCTCTGCTTCAGGGTACGGTCCCTGCCAATGTGTAATAAAACCCTCGGATTCTGTGGTAAATATTTTACTTTCAGTGTAACTTTAATATTACCATTTCCACTTCTGTATTGTAGACATAGACTCCATAAAAATTCAGTGTTAACGAAGTATTTGAAAAATAAAAACATGTGCCATCGGCTCCATCAAGGCTACTGGTTTGCTTCCTTAGGCCAGGCAGTTTCCATGAATGGTTATAGTGTAATATTTGTTAATGGATATACACGTCAAAATACGTGTCAAAACATTTCACATTTTATTTTTAGGAAGTTTTTGTTGCCATCTGAAACAGTATAACGTGTATTCGAAACCAAGGATGCTAAAAGTAGAAATGTCGCCTTTGAAGATTAAAGAAACCACATTATAGACATTATTAAAACATTTACAAACCATCTGAAACATATAATGAAAACCATTACTTAAGTGTTGTGCATTGTGACCTACAAAGGCCTGAGATTAGTCAAAATTCGAAACGGCTCATCGCTCGCACGGCTTTGCTTAACAACACCCAGTCTCTGTACACAGCACTTTATATTGTGAATATAGCAAAATGGCGAGAATTTCTATTTCCCAAAGATGGTTGCAGAAATTTAATCGCTATTACCTGATCACTCTGCCGTTTCAGTCATTAATGCTTGTCAATTACGAGCACATAGTGCAAATCTTATCTTCTTTCACTGTTGCTTTGTGTCTTAGTGGTACATCTAACCACTAAGCTGGCGAATCATTTACAACTCAGAGTACATTTAATGGCTGCTGCGATGTGCCTATTGCCAATATTCACAGAGAAATTCAAGCGGTCCATTGATGGAGCTGGCCCATCGATAGAAAAATCAGTTTAAACTGGGGTCACCAGCACCACTTTGAACTGCGGGACTGAGTTACACTTCTCAGGCTGCAAAGTCAATAACTAAAAGCTCTGGAGCAGTGCAACTATTATCGAAAAGACTTCGAGATCCGACCACTGGGCTGGAATTTCTTCACCACTGACAGTTCCTCACACTGCCTCCAGCAGGCCACTAGGAACTAACGCAGCTCATCGCAATAACGAAACAGGAATACAGTTGAAGGACAACAGCAAAGAAGTCACACAAGAACACCACACTCAAATTTCCACCAAATAAATGGAATTTAGAGGTATCAACTAAACCTAACCAAGTCCGTCACTTTTATCCAACACTATCTCCAGCTTGCTAACGGTTCCGCGTTCTGCTATGAGGTCTCTTTCTACCGAACTATTCCATGATGGCAAACCAGGAAAACACTTCGAGAAAAACAGTAAAGTGACTAAACAGAATTCGGCACTCGCACACGGGAAAGCACTGTAGGAAACTTTATAGGTTTTCCGTACCGAACACGCAATCTCGCTGATCACGAAGGATCACTAACTCAGGCTTCCGAAACTATCCCCACATTAAAACACAGACTTGCCCACGACTTGCCACCTCAAGCGCCCGAGGGCCGACGGCCGACTCTTGATTTCTCGACCTCTAAACCACTCTCTTTGACACTCAAGTCTTTCAGCCAGTTGCAATCAAGAGCAGAACGTAGGCCATTTCCTGCACCGGCTTACAGCGCCTCTGTAAGGTGCTGCTCCTAAGAGAACCTTTACAAGTTTCTCTCCAACGAGAGGTGGATACACTGGCCGTCTTCAGGACGACAACAGTCCTCGAGCTGGCCACTCATACTCAGACCACAACCCACTCAGGAGAATTAGGAAAAGAGAGGCCCGCTAACTACAGGCTGAACAAGCCCTCTCCTCCCAGAAACTGAACCTATCATGGACAATACCAAGGGAAGAGGAAGAGCACACTGGGCCGACATGGAAACAATGTGTTTCGGCTCTTGAGGGGTGGCTCGGATTTTCCCCACTCAGCTCCGTACTTCCTAGAAATTTCGTAACATATATCCACAGGATGTGTAACAGCAACTCGAGTAGTTAATGTTTCTGTCCCACCTCCTTTGCACCAACGTTAACCACGTAACCAGAAGATACAACAGAACGATATAGCTGATCAGAGAATAACAGAGTCTACTCCTTACAATTCAGTCGAACAGCTGGTTCAGTTAGGCAGGTAACATGGTAATGTACGCACATCAAAAAAAGGTTTGCATCACCTCGGTTCCGAGAAATCCGGAACCTATACAGAAAATTGGAATAGAGATCAACATAAACATCACTTCCATACTTTTTATTGCTCATGGAAACCACACATTGCATGTTGTACCACCATACAACGGCCGGCCGAAGTGGCCGTGCGGTTAAAGGCGCTGCATTCTGGAACCGCAAGACCGCTACGGTCGCAGGTTCGAATCCTGCCTCGGGCATGGATGTTTGTGATGTCCTTAGGTCAGTTAGGTTTAACTAGTTCTAGGTTCTAGGGGACTAATGACCTCAGCAGTTGAGTCCCATAGTGCTCAGAGCCATTTAAACCATTTTTGAACCACCATACAACGAGACCTTCAGAGGTGGTGGTCCAGACTACTGTGCACACTGGCACCTCTAATACCCAGTAGCAAGTCCTCATGCACTGATGCATGCCTGTATTCGTCGTGGCATACTATCCACAAGTTCATCAAGGCACTGTTGGTCCAGATTGTCCCACTCCTCAACGGCGATTCGGCGTAGATCCCTCAGAGTGGTTGGTGGGTCAGGTCGTCCATAAACAGCCCTTTTCAATCTATACCAGGCATTTTCGATAGGGTTCATGTCTCGAGAACATGCTGACCACTCTATTCGAGCGGTCATTATCCTGAGGGCAGTCATTCACAAGATGTGCACGATGGGGACGCGAATTGCCGTCCATGAAGACAAATGCCTCTCCAATATGCTGTCGTTACGTTTAGATTACAGGTCAGAGGATGGCATTCACTTATCGTACAGCTGTCGCGGTGCCTTCCATGACCACCAGCGGCGTACGTTGGCCCCACATAATTCCATTCCAAAATAGCAGGGAACCTCCGCCTTGCTGCACTCGCTGGGCAGTGCTTCTAAGGCGTTCAGCCTGATCGGGTTGCCTCCATACATGTCTCCCAAGATTGTCTAGTTGAAGGCAAATGGGACACTCATCGGCGAAGAGAACGAGATGCCAATCCTGAGCGGTCCATTCGGCATGTTGTTGGTCCCACCTGTACCGCGCTGCATGGTGTCGTGGATGCAAAGACGGACTTCGCCATGGACGTCGGGAGTGAAGTTACGCATCATGCAGCGTAGTGCGCAGAGTTTGAGTCGTAACACGACGTCCTATGGCTGCACGAAAAGCATTTTTCAACATGGTGGCGTTACTGTCAGGGTTCCTCCGTACCATAATCCGTAGGTAGCGGTCGTTATCTGCAATAGTAACCCTTGGGCGGCCTGAGCGAGGCATGTCATCAACAGTTCCTGTTTCTCTGTATCTCCTCTCCACAACATCGCTTTGGTTCACTCCGAGACCTGAACACTTCCCTTGTTGAGAGACCTTCCTAGCACAAAGTAACAAAGCGGACGCGGTCGAACCGTGGTATTGACCGTCTAGGCATAGTTGAACTACAGACAACACGAGCCGTGTTCCTTCTTCCTGGTGGAATGACTGGAACTGACCGACTGTCGGACCTCCTCCGTCTAATAGGCACTGCGCATGCGTGGTTGTTTACATCTTTGCGTGGGTTTAGCGACATCTCTGAAGAGCCAAAGGGACTATGTCCGTGATACAGTATGCACAGTCAACGTCTATCTTCAGGAGTTCTAGGTACCGGGGTGATGCAAAACTTTTTTTGCTGTGTGTAATTTAATAAAAGCTTTTCTACTGCGTTACAGAACCATAGGAGTATAGGATTTGCGTGCAGTGAGATCCCTGTTGGCGAAACGCATATCGGCTTCTACTACCGGATTGCCCCTCAGTGGGGTAACATTTCCAAAGTCGGGTTAATGGCGACCTACTGGCCTGAAGAGATGAAGACGCGACAAAATAGCAGAAATAACTGGAAAGGGCATAACCGACAAACCAGAATTTTAAACAAGTGGAGAATTATATACACTCCTGGAAATTGAAATAAGAACACCGTGAATTCATTGTCCCAGGATGGGGAAACTTTATTGACACATTCCTGGGGTCAGATACATCACATGATCACACTGACAGAACCACAGGCACATAGACACAGGCAACAGAGCATGCACAATGTCGGCACTAGTACAGTGTATATCCACCTTTCGCAGCAATGCAGGCTGCTATTCTCCCATGGAGACGATCGTAGAGATGCTGGATGTAGTTCTGTGGAACAGCTTGCCATGCCATTTCCACCTGGCGCCTCAGTTGGACCAGCGTTCGTGCTGGACGTGCAGACCGCGTGAGACGACGCTTCATCCAGTCCCAAACATGCTCAATGGGGGACAGATCCGGAGATCTTGCTGGCCAGGGTAGTTGACTTACACCTTCTAGAGCACGTTGGGTGGCACGGCATACATGCGGACGTGCATTGTCCTGTTGGAACAGCAAGTTCCCTTGCCGGTCTAGGAATGGTAGAACGATGGGTTCGATGACGGTTTGGATGTACCGTGCACTATTCAGTGTCCGCTCGACGATCACCAGTGGTGTACGGCCAGTGTAGGAAATCGCTCCCCACACCATGATGCCGGGTGTTGGCCCTGTGTGCCTCGGTCGTATGCAGTCCTGATTGTGGCGCTCACCTGCACGGCGCCAAACACGCATACGACCATCATTGGCACCAAGGCAGAAGCGACTCTCATCGCTGAAGACGACACGTCTCCATTCGTCCCTCCATTCACGCCTGTCGCGACACCACTGGAGGCGGGCTGCACGATGTTGGGGCGTGAGCGGAAGACGGCCTAACGGTGTGCGGGACCGTCGCCCAGCTTCATGGAGACGGTTGCGAATGGTCCTCGCCGATACCCCAGGAGCAACAGTGACCCTAATTTGCTGGGAAGTGGCGGTGCGGTCCCCTGCGGCACTGCGTAGGATCCTACGGTCTTGGCGTGCATCCGTTCGTCGCTGCGGTCCGGTCCCAGGTCGACGGGCACGTGCACCTTCCGCCGACCACTGGCGACAACATCGATGTACTGTGGAGACCTCACGCCCCACGTGTTGAGCAATTCGGCGGTACGTCCACCCGGCCTCCCGCATGCCCACTATACGCCCTCGCTCAAAGTCCGTCAACTGCACATACGGTTCACGTCCACGCTGTCGCGGCATGCTACCAGTGTTAAAGACTGCGATGGAGCTCCGAATGCCATGGCAAACTGGCTGACACTGACGGCGGCGGTGCACAAATGCTGCGCAGCTAGCGCCATTCGACGGCCAACACCGCGGTTCCTGGTGTGTCCGCTGTGCCGTGCGTGTGATCATTGCTTGTACAGCCCTCTCGCAGTGTCCGTAGCAAGTATGGTGGGTCTGACACACCGGTGTCAATGTGTTCTTTTTTCCATTTCCAGGAGTGTAAATTGAAGGTGGAGATGGGAAGGAAGGGAAAGAAAGGGGGCGGATCACTGCTGTCAGCTGCATCGGGACGTTACGCGGAATTAGCGGCGATGAGTGAAAACGTCTACTGGACTGGGATTCGAACCCGGGATCTCCCGCTTATTAGACAGGTGCGTTAACCACTGCGCCATCCGGGACACAGTATTGTCGCAACTGCGCGGACTATGTCGGCATGCCCTGACGGCAGATCCATATTCTCATCGAACGCCACCAATCCGCAGTCCTTGCGCAATTCCTCCATGTTCCTTCTCTGAGATTTTCGCCGGACGTCAGACGTATTTGTGCATCCGCCATGAGGCGTGCTGAGATAGTCCACGCAGTTGCGATAACACTGTGTCGCGGATGACACAGTGATTAACACACCTCCCTGGTAAGTAGGAAATTCCAGTTTCGAATCCTGGTCCTATATACATTTTTAGTCGTCGCTGCTTATTCCGCATAACGTCCTGATGCAGCTGACAACAGTGATCCCCTCCCTTTCCTTTCCTTTCCCCCGTTCTGCATGTTCAATTTTCATGTAATGTGGAACAGCTGCGCATTCTGCGTGGTGTCTGTTCCTTCCGGCACGTCCGAAAAAAGAAAAGAAAGAAAGAAAGAAACAGACACCACGCATTCATATAAGTGGAGGATTGGTACATGTCAGACGGAATAGGACACAGCCGACAAGGGAAGACGAGTCTGGATAAATTTGAAGTACATAAACCCAAGACGCGGCATGGTGCACTTTTTGATGGGCCACGGGCGATGTCCTGTGTACCTCCACAGGTTTGCCCTAAAACAGACTCACAAAAAAATGGTTCAAATGGCTCTGAGCACTACGGGACTCAACTTCTGAGGTCATCAGTCCCCTAGAACTTAGAACTACTTAAACCTAACTAACCTAAGGACATCACACACATCCATGTCCGAGGCAGGATTCGAACCTGCGACCGTAGCGGTCGTGCGGTTCCACACTGTAGCGCCTAGAACGGCTCGGCCACCCCGGCCGGCAACAGACTCACACTTGTGCATGTTGTGAGAATGGCGCACCTTCTGCTATGCCCTAGGACATATACGACCGAAGTTAGGGAATCATGGCATAAGACAGTTAATACACAGAGAGGATGACTGGAATGCGGCACACGTGGTGGATCCCTCTCTCGATGAGGTGATGCATGGAGGTGTTGGACCGTATTCTCTGCTCAACTGTTCGATATGCCTCTTTTGGAACGCTGAGTTCAACTGGCAAAACCGAGGCTCAGACAAACGTTGATACGATTCTGCATTGATAGTGCGCAGGTATTACGGAGGACAGAATGTTACTACACTCTCTTACGTGACCTTTATGAAATTTCCGATCAGCCTCTGCTACGGTTTGCAGACGGCTGGCATGTAGCGGCGCAACTGTACAGTTGGAGCAGTGTCAAATGGAAAGGTCGGGGACGCGATTCAAGTCACGTTCCGAGGTTAACGGATGAATTCACTTCTTATTTCATCTTATTCGACATCGTTCTTCATCGACGTGGGTGTATCACGTTCCTCAAGACAGAGAACGGTAATGCTGTGACTGCACAAAAGGACTTATTGCATTCGCCAGATCAATTCTATGTTGGGCTGTATGGTGTATCCTTTCCTGTCGATACGCCATCCGATTTATTTGTTCAGGCTCTAGATCGTAGACTTACATCAGCTCCTAATGCTGCGTTTTCAGAAGCTTTCGAATGTAACGATGTCTATGACCTTATGGTCAGATAACCGGCTCACAAATCGGCAGCTTTGGATGGTCTGCCTCAGGAGTTTTAAGTTCGTGTTTGGCCTTTGTTGGATAGTACTTTTACATTGATTTTGAATGAAGTGTTGAGAGGAGCATATGAGCCCGAGTCTTTAAAGCCGGCAAAATTGTATTAGTTCTGGTCAGCCAGCAACTGATAAATTTCGCACGATTACGTTGTTAAATTCTGACTATATGACGGTGGCGAGGGCGGCGAATGGTCGGCTGCTTGCTTTGCTGGGATAAGTTGTTCACCGTCAAAGTTGTATTCCTGGTCGTACTTTGAGCCCAGTAGCAGAAAGTCGCGATATAATATCGGTGGGCCGGCCGGAGTGGCCGTGCGGTTCTAGGCGCTGCAGTCTGGAACCAAGCGACCTCTACAGTCGCAGGTTCGAATACTGCCTCGGGCATGGATGTGTGTGATGTCCTTAAGTTAGTTAGGTTTAATTAGTTCTAAGTTCTAGGCGACTGATGACCTCAGAAGTTAAGTTGCATAGTGCTCAGAGCCAATATCGGTGGACGCTGTTACTTGTTCCTGGTGCTCGGGCGTATTTGGATTTTCACAAGGCGTTCGACCTGGTCAGCTTTCTGTTCCAGGTTCCGGAAGCCACTGGGTTCACAATTGACGCACGCAGGACCTTGTGCAGTTTGTTTACGGGTATCCAAGCTTGGGTGGCTGTCAATGGCCGACTGACACACACTATTACCATCTCTAGGGGTTTTCCTCAGGTAAGTCCGCTTTTAGTGTCATTGCTTATGCTATGACTTGAGCCTCTTCTTCGAAGAATGGTCGCTCATTTACAAGGGTGGACACACTCGGGCAAGGCAATCTCGGTGCGCGCAGACGCTTGCTGTTACCGCGTTCTCCAGCTGAGATCCCATTGTTCAAGGCTACGATGGATATCTTTTTGCCATGCACCTGGTGCTCGCATCGAAGGCAGATGTCAAGTAATAAAATTACGGGGTCCTGATAATGCTGTCATTTCGCGGGCGACGATGGTCGATGGACATAAATCTTTGGGAGTCGTAATTGACCGTTCTCGACGCCAAATGTCTATACTTAATTGGAAGCCGGTTAAGGAAAGGATACGAGAAGCAATCCTGGAACATAAACGGGCATTCGCTTAACCTGCTTCAGAAAGTTAGGATTCTAAATACCGACGTCTTGTGCAAAGCATATTACATCGTTCAGATCTTTCCTCTTACTGCGGTGCTGACTAGGAGACTAAAACAGCTGTCTAGTCGTTTCGTACGGAAGTATCAAATTTTCCTACTACGATATGAGGTGGTTGCGCGTGCTGTTCTCTCGGGGCTTTGATACTTTCCGCAGCCGGCCGCGGTGGTGTAGTGGTTCTCGGCGCTCAGTCCGGAACCGCACGACTGCTACGGTCGCAGGTTCGAATCCTGCCTCGGGCATGGATGTGTGTGATGTCCTTACGTTAGTCAGGTTTAAGTAGTTCTAAGTTCTAGGGGACTGATGACCACAGATGTTAAGTCCCACAGTGCTTTGAACCATTTGATACTTTCCGATATTCAAAGGAAAGAGTCTCTGTTATTCGTTCGACACACCATTCTGACTGTCTCTCACGCAATCCACACATTCGGGTATCGGTTATTTTCTCTCTGCGGCTGGGCTGTCTTGATCCGCCTGTCGATGCTGGTCGAGTGAATTTCCAATTGAAACATGTCCGTGAATTTTGTGTTGTTGTCAGTTATCTGGGGGCGGATATTCTACAGCTGCAGCGTCTAACTACCACATTTATGTTAATGCGCCAGCTGAACAGGCATCACTGCAAACTTTTTGGAACAAGGTGAGATTTCATCTGAGCCTTCCTGTTTTACCAATGGTCGGGGCGTTTTCGTGGCATCATATGGTTCACAATCTGTTATCCGCTAAAGAGCATTTATTTCGTATTGGACTTAGTATCACAATGTAGCTTTACCTGCCACGGTCACAAAGCGAACTGGCACTGGCTTGAAAAACAGTTAGCTTCTCTAACTAGATACGTTGAGACTATCTTTTCGGCTGATATCTTACTGGGCCCAGAATCCTACTCTCCGCTAGCAAAGTCAGATACCACTGCATGGTTGTTATGCCACCATCTTCATTACATTGCAGTTGGAGGGGGTGATATAGAGCCACGCACCTTCCACCAATGTATGGCCACCGCATACTGGAAGTGTTTGCGCCTGCCACGGTATCGCGACTTACTCGCCAATATGATGCACCTTGCATTTCGTTGTGTTGAGTTAACCGGTCCGCAGCTCGTGGTCTCGCGGTAGCGTTGTCACTTCCCGAGCACGGGGTCCTGGGTTCGATTCCCGGCGGGGTCAGGTATTTTCACCTACCACGAGATGACTGGCTGTTGTTGTGTCGTCTTCATCATCAGCATTCATCCCTATTACGGTCGGAGGAAGGCAATGGCAAATCACCTCCACTAGGACTAGTACGGCGGTGCGGGTCTCCCGCATCGCTCCGTCAAGGAGTATGGGACTTCATCATCATCATGCTGAACCTTGTATTTCGTTGTCAAGGTAGCGGTTGAGTTAACCCGTCCTTGCGGTATTGTCGTCATCGTTCCTTTCAGCAGTATTCAAATTACCTTCCATTAG
Source organism: Schistocerca piceifrons (assembly GCF_021461385.2). Classification (NCBI taxonomy): domain Eukaryota; kingdom Metazoa; phylum Arthropoda; class Insecta; order Orthoptera; family Acrididae; genus Schistocerca; species Schistocerca piceifrons. The sequence goes on from NC_060141.1 coordinate 590,523,992, forward strand.
AAACGTGAAAGCACTCAACGACTGTGATATGACTTTCAAAATGATGGAGCACAGCAGTCATTCGTCCTTTCCTTTCAGCCTTTATTGACGCAAACCTAGATTTCGGCTAGTAACTAGCCTTTATCAATGCACTATTTCATGGTTTCAGTACATGTTCTAGTACGTCAGTTCTCTGTTGTTCGGGCCTCTATCACAGTTCATTCAAGTCTGTTTTAAGTAAGTTAAGTAACAAGTTGTAAGAATTATGTTTTAAGAAACTTAAGTAACAACTTGTTAGAATTAAAAAAAACCTTGAAAATAAAAGCAAAAATTTAAAAAAAAATGTGAGGGGGCAGCAGACGGCCGAAGTGGCCGTGCGGTTAAAGGCGCTGCAGTCTGGAACCGCAAGATCGCTACGGTCGCAGGTTCGAATCCTGCCTCGGGCATGGATGTTTGTGATGTGCTTAGGTTAGTTAGGTTTAAGTAGTTCTAAGTTCTAGGGGACTAATGACCTCAGCAGTTGAGTCCCATAGTGCTCAGAGCCATTTTTTTGAGGGGGCAGCACAGTGACAGATGGGGAGGAGACCCAGGCCGCTGCCCACCTTGTATTAAGACAGCCTGAGGCGCACGGTGTCCGTCCTTTCGTGCTGGTAAAAATAAATAAATAAATGGTTGAATGATGAGTCCGGCAGAATGCCATGCAAGAGGCCCGGTTCGATACCCGAGTGGGTCGAGGAGTTTCTCCTCTGGGGGACTGGATGTTCTGTTTTCTTTCATCGTATCATCCTCATCGACACGCAAAGTGGCGTCAAGTAAAGAAGACTTGCACCTGGCGACCAGCCTACTCGACGAGGCTCCAGCAACACGACATTTCATTTACGCGGAAGGTCACGCGCGGTCTCAGCACTTGCCAGATGCCTTTCAATTTCCGCATTCCGGCGCGAGGGGTTGGGGGAACAATGACAGCGGTGAAAGGACCTGCGCGGCGCTTGACGAAGCTGGCCGGCGGGCGGCGCACACAAAAGCGCACCGCTCGCGCACGTTTGCGGAGCGCGGCCGGCTGTGTTTACGCTGACACGCCGTGTACTACATCAGCGCGCGGAGTCGCATTAGCCGCTGCATCGCTCACACACACACGCGCGCACACGCTGCCACACTGCGTGCGGCCGCGCCTCCAATGCGACGCAAGAGTGGCGGCGGGCCATTCGTCGCACTCGCCGACTGACAGCGCCGGCCGCCAGTTATTGCAACGGCCGGCGAGCTGACACACTGGAATGCCCCCCACCCTTTCCTCTCCAATGGACACGACCGCTTTCCCACGCCCACACAGCGCCGCGCGCACGTGTGTCCACACACACACACACACACACACACACACACACACACACACACACACACACATTTGTTTCGTAATGACACTGTCCATTATTCAAGCCGCACACAAAACGTATTCAACGTGCCGCATTTTATTTCTTCCTCCTCTTTTTTTTCCAGTCCCTCCCCATAGTCCCGCGAGGTCTATAGTTACACAAAGTGCAGAATTTCATTTAACATGTATGAAGTACGTGCACAAAATGAGCGAGCGATGTAATTACGCGAGCATGCGTTGGTTGTCACGCCGCGCGCCACCCGCCTACGCCAGCCTGGGCGCTGCCGTCGCCGCAGCCGACCCGACAATTTTATTTCGATGATTTATCGGCGGGGCCGCTAACTTTGTGCCGAAGAGTCAGGCAGGAAATTAGCATTCCGCGTATCGGAACTGCCAGTCGGGCTCACAACTCCGGCCGGCGAAACGTAATTCACTTCTTGGTAGCCTTTGTGATGCAGATTTCAATCCGAGGCCACGTACGTGCATAATCACTGCCCGCCAGCGGTCGTGGCACCACGCTGTCTCCGCACAGCGTGTGCTCGTTTCTCATATGTCCGTATCACTTTCTGAAACACACTTTTGCTTCTTTCCTTAATCACGACAGCTGGCCCTCTTGTTAACTGATGCGCGGAATGGTACGATCAAAAATAGCGTGCGATCTACACTGAAGAGCCAAAGAAACTGATAATATCGTTAGGGCCCACGCGAGCGAGCAGAGATGGCCCAACAAGACGTGGCATGGACACGATTAACGTCTGAAGTAGTGCTGGAGGGAACTGACACCGTGAATCCTGCAGGACTGTCCATAAATCCGTAAGAATACGAGGGGGTTGAGATCTCTGCTGAACAGCACACTGAAAGGCATCCCAGAAATGCTCAATAATGTTCATGTCTGGAGGCTTTGGTGGCCAGCGGAAGTGTTTAAGCTCAGAAGAGCCAGTCCTCACAAATTCTGGACGTGTGCAGTGTCGCATTGTCCTGCTGGATTTTCCCAAGTCCGTTGGAATGCACAATGGACATGAACAAATGCAAGTGATCCGACAGGGTGTTTGCCGGCCGCTGGTGGCCGTGCGGTTCTAGGCGATTCAGTCTAGAACCGCGTGACCGCTACGGTCGCAGGTTCGAATACTGCATCGGGCATGGATGTGTGTGACGTTCTTAGATTAGTTAGGTTTAAGTAGTTCTAAGTTCTAGGGGACTTATGATCTGAGATGTTAAGTCCCATAGTGCTCAGAGCCATTTGAACCATTTTTAGACAGCCTCTTTACGTATGTGTCACCTGTCGCAGTCGTATGTAGACATGCAAGGGGTCCCATACACTCCAACTGCACACGCCTCACAGCATTACAGAGCCTCTGCCAGCTTGAAAAATCCCCTGCTGACACGCAGGGTCCGTGGATTCATGAGGTTGTCTCCATACCCGTACATGTCCATCCGCTCGATACAATTTGAAACAAGGAAAAAAAAAAAATTGTTCAAATGGCTCTGAGCACTATGGGACTTAACACCTGTGGTCATCAGTCCCCTAGAACTTAGAACTACTTAAACCTAACTAACCTAAGGACAGCACACACATCCATGCCCGAGGCAGGATTCGAACCTGCGACCGTAGCGGTAACGCGGTTCCAGACTGAAGCGCCTAGAACCGCTCGGCCACTACGGCCGGCTAGACACCACGTTCACACTCACTTAAATCTTGATAATCTGCCACTGTAGCAGCAGTAACCGATCTAACAACTAAGCCAGACACTTATTGTGTTATTTGGGCAATGCCGCCCGCAACGCCGTATTACATATCGTATAGCTGTATTTGAATACGCATGCCTTTACCAGCTTCTTTGGCGCTTCAGTGTATATAAACCTGAACTACTTTAACGTTCTATCGCATTTGAACGAATAGTGGGTCACATTTGCATTTATGGGAAACGATAATACACAACAAGGAGATTACATACATACATAAAAAGTCGTCGCAGCAAAGTCGGAAGTGCCACCTCCCTCCCACCAGCATCGATGCACAACTACACATGTTTTGCCATATTCCGCGACTGCCGAGATCGCATAATGTTTTTTTTTATTTAAGACAAACGGTTTCAATATTATGCCGTCATCGTCAGGTCTGATAAACTTTTTGTTGTAAAACAAGGTCATTTTACGCTGTGGATAAAAATAGCACATTATTAAAGGTTCGTCATCGCTAAAGTATTTAAAATATATTTTCAGTCATTTGACATCTTGTGTATGATGTCAGCGTAAAATTACTGTGTCTTACAACAAAAAGATTAAGACCAAAAGATGATACGTGTTGTCTCAAATAAAAAAATAATATTTTATGCGATCTTAGCTGTTGGTTGGTGATATGTGATCTGAGGCATTCCTGGCGAATGTGCTGTATCCAAGGTTCTCGGGTGTCCAGCCGGATCCGATCTCTTCATTCAGTTCACCATGGAGACTGAGAAAGATGGAAAACTACCATTTCTTGATGTCCTAGTGAAACGTAGGTCTGATGGCTCACTGGGTCACAGTGTGTACCGAAAGCCCACACACACTGACCTGTACCTACATGCCTCCAGCTGCCACCATCCCGCGCAGCTTAATGGAATGCTCAACACCTTGGTACATAGAGCACACTCGATCTCTGATGAACAGAACTTGACAACGGAGCTCAAACACCTGTAGACCGTGTTCCGCAAGAATGGGTATGGCAACCGCCAAATCCAAAGGGCCTTCCGACAACAGAAGTGCAGCAAGAACCGAGATGAAGAACAACCCGAAGGAGAGAAGCAAGCTCTGGCCTTTCTGCCGTTTGCTGGCAACGTGTCGTCAAAAATAGAGAGACTGTTAAGGCGACACAAGATTGACACAGTCTGCCGGCCACCAGCAAAGATTCGTGACCTACTAGGAACGGCAAAAGATGACGTAGGGCTTAAGAAAGCGGGCGTATACAAAATCCCGTGCGGATGTCGCAAATCCTACACTCCTGGAAATGGAAAAAAGAACACATTGACACAGGTGTGTCAGACCCACCATACTTGCTCCGGACACTGCGAGAGGGCTGTACAAGCAATGATCACACGCACGGCACAGCGGACACACCAGGAACCGCGGTATTGGCCGTCGAATGGCGCTAGATGCGCAGCATTTGTGCACCGCCGCCGTCAGTGTCAGCCAGTTTGCCGTGGCATACGGAGCTCCATCGCAGTCTTTAACACTGGTAGCATGCCGCGACAGCTTGGACGTGAACCGTATGTGCAGTTGACGGACTTTGAGCGAGGGCGTATAGTGGGCATGCGGGAGGCCGGGTGGACGTACCGCCGAATTGCTCAACACGTGGGGCGTGAGGTCTCTACAGTACATCGATGTTGTCGCCAGTGGTCGGCGGAAGGTGCACGTGCCCGTCGACCTGAGACCGGACCGCAGCGACGCACGGATGCACGCCAAGACCGTAGGATCCTACGCAGTGCCGCAGGGGACCGCACCGCCACTTCCCAGCAAATTAGGGTCACTGTTGCTCCTGGGGTATCGGCGAGGACCATTCGCGACCGTCTCCATGAAGCTGGGCGACGGTCCCGCACGCCGTTAGGCCGTCTTCCGCTCACGCCCCAACATCGTGCAGCCCGCCTCCAGTGGTGTCGCGACAGGCGTGAATGGAGGGACGAATGGAGACGTGTCGTCTTCAGCGATGAGAGTCGCTTCTGCCTTGGTGCCAATGATGGTCGTACGCGTGTTTGGCGCCGTGCAGGTGAGCGCCACAATCAGGACTGCATACGACCGAGGCACACAGGGCCAACACCCGGCATCATGGTGTGGTGAGCGATCTCCTACACTGGCCGTACACCACTGGTGATCGTCGAGGGGACACTGAGTAGTGCACGGTACATCCAAACCCATCGTTCTACCATTCCTAGACCGGCAAGGGAACTTGCTGTTCCAACAGGACAATGCACGTCCGCATGTATCCCGTGCCACCCAACGTGCTCTAGAAGGTGTAAGTCAACTACCCTGGCCAGCAAGATCTTCGGATCTGTCCCCCATTGAGCATGTTTGGGACTGGATGAAGCGTCGTCTCACGCGGTCTGCACGTCCAGCACGAACGCTGGTCCAACTGAGGCGCCAGGTGGAAATGGCATGGCAAGCCGTTCAACAGGACTACATCCAGCATCTCTACGATCGTCTCCATGGGAGAATAGCAGCCTGCATTGCTGCGAAAGGTGGATATACACTGTACTAGTGCCGACATTGTGCATGCTCTGTTGCCTGTGTCTATGTGCCTGTGGTTCTGTCAGTGTGATCATGTGATGTATCTGACCCCAGGAATGTGTCAATAAAGTTTCCCCTTCCTGGGACAATGAATTCACGGTGTTCTTATTTCAATTTCCAGGAGTGTATATCGGCCAAACAGTTCGCACGGTCGAGGACCCATGCAAAGAACACGAACGTCACACCCGCTTACGCCAACCCAGCCATTCGGCCCTAGCAGAACACTGTATTGAAACCGGACACACAGTGAAATTCGAAGAGACAAAAATCCTGACTGCCATAAGTGCCTACTGGGACAGTATCTACAAGGAGGCCATAGAAATTCGAGTAACAGATAACCTCATCAACAGGGACACAGAGTTTCAACTTAGCAAGGCCTGGAAACCATTATTAAACACCATCAAAGAGCAACGGCGCGAACGGACGCGAGATCCTTCCCCCACGTGGGACGGAGATGGACTGCGCCTACCACCGGGCGTGGCTGCAGCTACCCCCACCCCTCGTACCAAGCGACGCTCTGCCGGGCGCCCGCGCCGGGGTAAGACTCGGGACCCCTCGGACATAAATACCATGGATACAGCACAGACAGATCATTCCATCAGCACCACCTGATGATGGCGGAACGGTTATCCGCCGAAATATCGTGGAACTTCGACGATCGGATCCGGCTGGACATTCGAGAACCTTGCATACAGCACATTCGCCGGGAAAGCCTGAGAAAACAGAACTTGTTTGTTTCATACATTTGTTTATTTGCATTGTCTTTTGTACTTAATACTTCTCTTTCGTATGATATGCAGCAAAACAGTCTGCAAGATGTAACGCAACTCCACAAGACTTCCTCATTAAGTTTGTTTTTCTCCTTTTTTTGTTTTTGGAACATACATGGCAGTTCGTTCGTTTTCGCTTATTCATTTCGGAAATGAGTATTAGCTGGTGTTGCTATATGTGACCGGGAAGTCCGTCAACCGGATCATGATGAGGCGTACGCGATGTAGTGCAACACTCAAGTTTTGCTCAGAAGCAGGTACATGGTCTTTTATTCACGAATGAGTCATTTACAATAAAAGATCATGAACTCTTGTGGTCTGTATTGAAATATTGCCATGTACGGAACGTATTAAATAATGCGCAATTAAAGAGGTACATGCAAACCTTTTTTGACCATTTTATAGTTTTTCTGTATATAGAGTAATAACTCAAATATTGGTCTGCTCAATCCACTCCTTTCATGTATTTGTTGTAGTCTAATTTTATTGTATAATTAGTTTTTCTACATTTTCTTTGAGTGTCAGTCAAAGTGGCATTATGTATTGTAGAGATCATTCGTATCATTTTAGTTTTCCAAGCTCTGCATACCTGTGCGAGTACTTCACCTTTCCGTTGATGACAAGCTTCAAACACATTGTCTTTTGCGCGCTTTAATTTTTCCGGGAGTCCTATATTTTGCCGTATCGTTCCACAAACTCGAATTTTCTTTTCAGGTAACTTCTTTGCAAGTTCTACACTGTTATTAATAATTATCCATGTAGAGGTGATGCCACTTTCCATAAGAAGGTGTCAGTAGTTCAATCACTTTCAACGGATTGTAAACTTTAAAATTTAACCGTCCACGCCACGGTACCATTCCTTCATCAATTGAGATGTTTTGACTTGGATTAAAGGTTTTTTCAAACTTTTTGGAAAAATAATCAGTTACGAATTGCACTTTGACAAGCCTGTCAGCATTATCTGGTTTATTGTTGCTGTCGGAAAAATGTAAAAATGATAATATTGGTCTGAATCGGTTGCGGGACACTGTTTTACGAAATATGGGTGTGTCTATCAACAGATTCGTTGACCAATAATCATCGATTCTTCCTTTTTTTTAAATTTCCCATAATGATAGGAAGTCCAAACCATTTTCTAAGTTCGGGTCCCGTAGCGTCGACAAATTTGGCATTTTTGTATCCAGTTTCTTCAATTGCAATAATTTGACTATAGTACTTGTTGGTTTCGTTGCTAATATATTCAAATAGATCGATCCCAATATACAATTCTACGATATCCTCGACGCTGTGTGTATCCTTGGGAAATATGTTTGGACCTGGAGATCCTTCAAATTTATCACTGGTCCTCGGTAAATCAAAGTCTGACTACTGTGCACTGTCGTCTTCTTCTGACTCATCCGAATCAGTTGGCAACCGTAGCGTTTGCCGAATTCTTCTTGGACATATTTCACTATCTTCCGACGATTCTGCTTCACTTTCACATTTTTGATATTGAATGCTTTCTTCCCACTCGGCCACGTCGTCCGAAACGTCCGACAATACATCCGCGCATTCATCATAAATAATCGTATCCTCTCTTTCGTCTGCCATGATGAAAGGGCACTTGTTGGCGTGTGTAGCTTATTGTTACCTAAACAAAGCACCGACAGAATGCAAAAGATACTTAAGTGCTGTCGCCGGCCACTGCGCGATACTACGCTGACGAAACCGCTGTGTTGTTGCCGGACACTGAGCGATACTATGCACACGACACCCCAGTGGTGTCGCCGGAGGGCATAGTGTCAACACATCACTTTCAAAGGAGCCTTACTAATGAACTTGCGACCTCGCACTCTGCCGGTTCCTTGAGAATCATTCAGTATGGCGTGAGATAAAGTGAAAGGGTACAGTACCGCCCGACATTGAAAATAGGTACAACATACTTCATTATTTTTGTCAGAACAACACATTTTTTTTGGAAAATAACTCAATTTCAATTAATACAGCGAAGCCAGATACCAGTGTGGGAAAGAATGACTATTTATTTAATTGATCACATGTGCACTCCTACAAAATAAATCCCTACATCCAGTTTGGTGAGACCTGTGAAATGAATGAATGATTGGTCGTCTGCTAACCGCAGATAGTGAATGTGAATATATGATTATCTTTGAGACGATCCTTTGGCCACCTTTGGTGGGACTAAAGAGATGAAATTTACCTGAGCTTTGAGCATCTGAAATGTGGCTGACCAATATGGTAGCAAGGTGCTCCCCCACTTCGGCTGAGGTGCGAGAGGACCTGAAGAACGGCCATGTTTCAGCACTCTGCCGCTGGATCTTGTGCTGTTAAGACCTGTCTTAGTTGTGCTCCGTAAAGACAAAAGAGTGGAGACATGGTATGCATGTGGAATATTTAAGAGTAGTTTGAAATAATAATTTCTCTATTTCAGGAACTTTTGTGGGGAGAATTAAATGTCAGGCAGGTAATATTAATGGGATCGTAGTAATCTTCGGAAGTGACCGACGGTCACAATGAAACCACGTGTAGCAATAAGCTGAAATACTTCCGTGTTCTTAAGTTAAGCTGAATTACTAGCGTGTGTACTATAAGTTGAAATATTTAAGAAATAGCGTGTGCAGGACTTGAAATTAGAGGCGAGTACTTCCACGTGGTGAGTACTGTGTGAGCCTCAATCTGTGTATGAGACGAAGGATAAAGAGAAGTACTCGTCCATGGTATCAGTTGAGGACTCGTATGTGTGATGAATATGTTCTTAATATTACTTTGCGAGATATGTTTCCGTGTGACGCTTGATTCAAACTATAATACTCTGAGAGAGAAGCAAGGTGAGTCAGCCGTCTATCCAGCAACGCCACTTGGCTTGCATTGCACAGGAAGACGTGCATATATCTCCAGAGTTCATAGTAGGAAAGTAGAATTACGAAGTGGGGCAGTGTCGTTTGAAACTGGGATAAATATTAATTGAAGTGGGAAAGCTGAAAGCGATAGTGTTGTGACTATTTATTGTGTTGTATTTCATGTTGTAGTGTGGTGTATGTCATGTAATTTGGGTATGTGTGGTTTGCATGGGAGAGTAGCTAGGTAGTTGCAGAGGTAGTGGGTTATGCGTGTTCCTTTTGTACTGTTCGGTCTGGAGGAAAGTTTCGTGATGATGATTGTGAGAGTCGAAGTGTGAGAAATAATAAATGATCCACCATCCTACCCAGAAAGTGCACTGTAGCGTTAAATAATTACGAGACCATAAGGTAGAGAATCACCAATGTAAAGCCATGCCCACTGGGCGGAATTTCTCATGTGTTATTGTTGTAGGTTCTAAAATTTGTGCATTTACGTTATAGAATTTATCGGAATAAATAAGATAGTGAAAAGAAAAAGATTGGTGGCCTTTTCCTTCGAAATGTATGTTGTCATGATATCCAGAATTTATAATGTGTGCTCCATTCATATTCAGTGCGATGGCCACGTGTTGATAAAAGCCGTTAAATAAAAAAAAAAGAAAATATGGTATTGCCAGTGTGTAGTGAACAGTCAGAGTTCTGTAAATTACTGATAGTCAGATGTGAGTTTCCGTTGCGTATTATTCATATAGGAGGATAATTTGTAACTTAGTTGTGAGTACGAGAGTTCATGTTACTCGATAAATAAGAATGAATCCACTCGCTGGGCAGACCACTCATCTTGCAGGCCTGACTGCTTGATGCCACAGTATGAGCAAGGCATGTGGGTGCCTCTCAAAAGTACTGCCCTCTGATATTTATTATTTACCAGAACAAGAGCTGCACATTTAGTTAAAAATGGGGAACAGAAAGTGATAACTAAAGTATGGAACTCAGAGATGATACCTGAAGAGTGGCAGGTGTCGATTCTGATCCCAATTTTTAAGAAGGGCGACAAAATGGGTTGTAGTAAGTATCTAGGGATATCGCTATTACCAGTATGTTCCAAAATTTTCTCGAAGATTCTGCTAAGCAGACTGTGGTGTCACCGCCAGACACCACACTTCCTAGGTGGTAGCCTTTAAATCGGCCGCGGTCCGTTAGTATACGTCGGACCCGCGTCTCGCCACTGTTAGTGATTGCATACCGAGCGCCGCCACACGGCAGGTCTAGAGAGACGTCCTAGCACTCGCCCCAGTTGTACAGCCGACTTTGCTAGGAAGGGTTCACTGACAAATACGCTCTCATTTGCCGAGACGATAGTTAGCATAGCCTTCAGCTACGTCTTTTGCTGCGACCTAGCAAGGCACCATTACCAGTTTATATTGAGATTATAATTAATGTATCATCAAGAGCGATGTTCTCCAATTATGGATTAAAGTTAAGTATTCTAAGAGCTTCATACTTTATTTATTAGACTCAACTCCTTTAATTGTTCCAGACCTCACGCCAGTCTGCGTGAGCTTAAAAGCGTGCATTTCGGCCTCCTCTAACAACACGGTGTTGGCTCTTCTGCCAACACATCACAGACTTACACCATATGCAGGTGAAATTGTGGGGGATTACCAAGCTGGCTTTCGGAGGAGCAGATCAAATATTCACCGTGTGTCAAATTTTGGAAAAGAAATGGGGATACAATAAACCAGTACATAATCTTTTCATAGATTGTACAAAAGCGTATGATTCAGTATTGCAATCAAAACTATACAGAATTCTTTCGGAACTTGGAATACCAAAGAAGTATGTTAGACTTTTAGAAGCGAGTTTGAAAAAGACGAAAGGTAGAGTACGTGTGGGGAAATTGGAGTCAGAAGAATTTGTAATAAAGAACGGACTTAAGCAGGGAGATGCCCTGTCTCCGCTACTTTTTAATTTAGTCCTAGAATATATTGTACGAATGGCAACAGATAATTCAGAGGGTGTGGAGTTAAATGGAAATATTAAGATATTAGGGTATGCAGATGATCTAAACATCATTAGCGATAGGAAAGAATCTGTAACAGCAAATGCGAATGCGTTAATCAAGGCTAGTGAAGATTTTTTTGGTTGGGTTTAAGGGCGCTCAACTGCTGAGGTCATTAGCGCCCAGGCACTGTTGGTAGAGCACATGGAATCCGGTAAAACTCAAGGGGATGGGGGGGGGGGGGGGGGGACACCAGAAGGACCTGACAAAGATGCAGATAAAATAAGTAAAAAGGTTAAATGTCTTTGGACAAGCCAGTTAAAGTTATAAAACGCAGAATACGAGCAGCGGCTCGAGCGTCATCAGCTAAAACATCCTGTAAAGTAGATGGCAGAGACAGGACAACACGAAATTGACTAAAACGGGGACACGACAATAAAACATGGTGCACTGTTAATGCCTGACCACAAGGGCACTGCGGGCTGGGTCACCGGAGAGCAGGTAGCGGTGGCTAAACCGGCAATGCCCAATCTGCAACCTGGTCAGGAGGACCTCCTCGCGCCGAGATGGTCGGGAGGATGTTGTCCAAGCAGTTGGGAGCGGTTTTACTGCCCGGAGCTTGTTTCCTTGGAGGGATGACCAAGCATCCCACCACAACGACACAAGCCTCTTACATACATCCCCATGAACGTCGGATGACGGGACACAATGGGAGGCTGGCCGAGGCAGGAGGACTGCAGCCTTGGCTGCAGCATCCGCAGCCTCATTCCCAGGCACTCCTACATGTCCGGGAACCCACAGAAAGCTGACAGAACCACCATTATCAGCGAAAGAATGGAGGGACTGCTGTATCCGTTGAATCAAGGGATGGACCGGATAGGGAGCTCCAAGGCTCTGAAGAGCACTGAGTGAGTGAGAGCAGAGTACATACGATGAATGGCGGTGGTGGCGGGCATACTGAACGGCCTGATGGAGAGCAAAAAGCTCGGCCGTAAAGCTGGAACATTGGTCGAGGAGCCGGTATTTGAAGGTGGCGGCCCCGACGACAAAGGCACAGCCGACACCATCGTCAGTTTTGGAGCCATCGGTGTACATAAAGGTGTGACTGGCAAGTCGAGCACGAAGTTCGACAAACCGTGAGCAATACACTGCAGCCAGAGTACCCCCCTTCGGGAGTGAGCTGAGGTTGAGATAAATATGAACCGGAGCCTGGAGCCAAGGTGGTGTCGGGCTCTCACCCTCTCTGAAGGTGGTAGGGAGGGCAAAATCCAATTGTCGAAGCAGGCGACGGAAGCGGACTCCGGGGGGCAGAAGGGCAGATACATACAACCCGTACTGACGGTCGAGAGAATCGGCGAAGAAGGACTTGTAAGAGGGGTGGTTGGGCATAGACAACAGCCGGCAGGCATACCGACACAGCAGTACGTCGCGCCGGTAGGTCAATGGTAACTCGGCAGCTTCAGCATAAAGACTCTCGACAGGACTAGTGTAGAAGGCTCCGGTCGCAAGACGTATCCCCCGATGGTGGATGGAGTTGAGCCGGCGTAAGAGGGATGGCCGAGCGGACGAGTAGACGAAGCTCCCATAATCCAGCTTCGATCGGACTATGGACCGATACAAGCGAAGCAGGACAGTGCGATCCGCTCCCCAAGATGAACCACTAAGAACTCTTAGGACATTAAGGGAACGTGTACAACGGGCAGCCAAATAAGAGACATGTGGAGACCAACACAGTTTCCTGTCCAATGTGAGCCCTAGAAACTTAGTTGTGTCCACGAATGGGAGAACAACTGGACCGAGATGTAAGGATGGCGGAAGGAACGCTTTATATCGCCAAAAGTTGATACAAACCGTCTTCTCTTCAGAGAACCGGAAGCCATTTGCCACGCTCCATGAGTAGAGGCTGTCTAGACAACGCTGAAGGCAGCGCTCCAGGAGGCATGTTCTCTGGGCACTGCAGTAGATCGCGAAGTCATCGACATAGAGAGAGCCGGAGACATGAGGTGGAATGCAATCCATAATTGGATTTATCGCGATGGCAAAAAGGGCTACGCTCAAGACGGAGCCCTGAGGCACTCCGTTCTCCTGGAGGAAGACGTCGGACAATACGGAACCCACACATACCCTAAACTTTCGATCCGTTAAAAAGGAATCAATAAAAAGGGGCAGGCGACCGCGTAGGCCACACCTGTGCATAGTGCGGAGGATACCTCCTCTCCAACAGGTATCATAAGCCTTCTCCAAGTCGAAGAACACGGCGACCGTTTGGCGCCGTCGCAAAAAGTTGTTCATGATGAATGTCGACAAGGTCACAAGGTGGTCAACAGCGGAGCGGCGGCGACGAAAGCCGCATTGGACATTAGTAAGTAGCCGTCGAGATTCAAGAATCCAGATTAACCGAGCATTAACCATGCGCTCCATCACCTTACAGACACAGCTTGTAAGAGAAATGGGGCGGTAACTAGAAGGAAGGTGTCTATCCTTCCCGGGTTTGGGTATAGGAACAACAACGGCGTCACGCCAATGCATGGGGACTTGACCTTCGGTCCAGACGCGATTGTAGGTACGAAGAAGGAAGCTTTTGCCCGCCGGAGAAAGGTGTGCCAGCATCTGAACGTGAATGGCATCTGGCCCCGGAGCAGAGGACGACAGTGCAAGCGCACGTTCGAGTTCCCGCATAGTAAAGGGGGCATTATAAGTTTCCAGATTCAGCGAGTGGAAGGAAGGTCGCCGAGCCTCTTCTGCCTCTTTCCTGGGAAGGAAGGCAGGATGGTAATGGGCGGAGCTTGAAACCTCCGCGAAAAAGCGGCCAAAGGCGTTGGAGACAGCCACACGATCAACAAGGACCTCATTACCTGAGGTCAGGCCAGGTACCGAGGAGTGGGCCTTAATGCCCGACAGCCGGCGCAGGCTACCCCAAACGATGGAAGAAGGAGTAAAACTGTTAAAGGAGCTGGTGAAGGAGGCCCAACAAGCTTTTTTGCTGTCTTTGATGACTCTACGGCATTGCGCTCGGAGTCGTTTGTATTCAATACAATTCGCCAACGTAGGATGGCGGCGAAAGGTGCGTAAAGCACGTCGTCGAGCACGGATAGCGTCCCTACAAGCCGCGTTCCACCAGGGGACAGAAATGCGACGTGAAGAAGAAGTAGTACCAGGAATGGAACGTTCGGCAGCATTGATGATAACAGCCGTGAGGTATTCGATCTGACTGTCACAACTGGGAAAATCGTGGTCCGGAAAGGTCGCCAGGGAGGAGTAAAGTCCCCAGTCAGCTTTCAGTATGTTCCAGCTCGAAGGACGTGGGGATGGGGTGTGGTGCAGGAGACGAACGACACAGGGGAAGTGGTCGCTCGAATAGGTGTCAGAAAGGACATACCACTCGAACCGACGGGCAAGAGTGGTAGAACAGATCGAGAGGTCCAAGTGGGAGTAGGTATGAGTACAGTCCGAGAGGAAAGTCGGGGCGCTGGTATTGAGGCAGACAAGATTGAGATGGTTGAAGACATCCGCCAAGAGTGAGCCTCTTTGACAGGATGCAGGAGAGCCCCAAAGGGGATGATGGGCATTGAAGTCGCCAAACAATAAAAACGGCGGGGGAAGCTGAACGATCAGGTGCATCATGTCAGCCCGACTAACAGCAGATGACGGTGAAGTGTAGATGGTACAAACTGAAAAAGTAAAGGCAGAAAGAGTAATGCGGACAGCTATTGCTTGGAGTGGGGTGGTCAATGGGATGGGATGGTAATAGACATCGTCCTGAACGAGCAACATGACCCCACCATGAGCTGGGATACCGTCCACAGGGGTGAGGTCACACCGCTCCGAGGTATAGTGGGTAAAGGCAATACGGTCAGTCGGGCGCAACTTGGTTTCCTGGAGACCAAGGACGAGCAGACAGTGCAGGTGGAGGAGCAGTTGTAATTCCTCCTGATTAGATCGAATACCTCTTATGTTCCAATGAAACAACGCCATCACTAGTCAAAAAGTTGGTGGAACGAGACGGGTGAAGAGCTGGTCACCTCGACGGCCGCGGAGGGCCAGGTTGCGAGGGAACAACGCTACAACCGACGGGAGGCGGATCCGGTTCCATCGACTCGTCGCCAGCTGCGGCCGCTGTCCCTGGTTGTGTAGGAGGGGCATCATCATTTGCCGACGAAAGGCCAGCTGAGCGCCTGGCAGCAGAGCGTCCCGGCGAAACTGAGGACGGCCGGGAGCAGCGACTCACGGATGGAGCGTCAGACGAAACGCGCCGGGGTGGAGAGGGGGATAGAGACTTCTTCTTGGAGGCCTTCTTGGAAGGCTGAGGAGGCACAGGGATGGTGGGCTGGACCTGAAGAAGGTCCTCACGCGCGGGGTCCGTTTTGGAACGCCGGACCTCGGAAGCTGGGGTCCGGAACGTTTCCCCGATGGACGCTTGAGAAGAGGATCGCTTCTCAGGTGGCGTGGGGGGGGGAGGAGGAGGAGGAAGGGTGGCCCCTGGGGCAGAGGGGGTGGGGGCCACAGGGGAGGAGGATTTGGAAGGGAGGGATTTGGGAGGCGGAGGCAGAGCCCCTGATGGGCGGAGGAGGCGGAGGGGGGACAGGATAGGGGTGAGGATACCGCGGAAGGAGTGGACGCAACTGAGGCAAACGAGGTGGTCAATGACACGGGATGGAGGTGGTCATACTTCTTCCTGGCCTCAGAATAAGAGAGCCGATCCAAAGTTTTGATTTCTTGTATCTTCTTCTCCTTCTGATATGCGGGGCAGTCTGAGGATCTAGGCGAGTGGACGCCTGGACAATTAATACACCGAGGTGGTGGGGTGTATGTATGTTCCTCACGAAGAGGACGTCCACAATCGCCACAAAGGGGCTCAGCCTCACACCGGGACGACATGTGCCCAAAGCGCAAACACCTAAAACAGCGCATAGGAGGCGGGACGTAAGGCCGCACGTCACACCGGTAGCACATCACCTTTACCTTCTCTGGGAGAACGTCCCCCTCGAAGGCGAGGATAAAGGCCCCGGTGTCGATGCGATGGTCTTTGGGGCCGCGCTGGACTCGCCGGACGAAATGCACGCCTCGGCGCTCCAGGTTGGCCCTGAGCTCCTCATCAGATTGTAGCAGGAGGTCACGATGAAAAATAACCCCCTGCGTCCTATTTAGTGCCAGATGTGGGACAATGGATACTGGGATGTCCCCTAAGCAGTCGCACGCCTGGAGCGCCGCCGACTGTGTGGCGGAGGTGGTCTTGATAAGAACGGACCCTGAACGCATCTTGCTGAGAGTCTCGATTTCCCCGAAGATGTCCTCAATGTGCTGAACAAAGAACATGGGCTTGGGGCTTGGAGGTGGCGAATGTCCCCCCATCGGTTCGAGAACAGACCAACAGACCAAATAGCGGGGGAAGTACTTCGCCCCAAGCCGGCGGGCCTGTCCCTCCTCCCATGGAGTGGCCAAGGGGGAAAGGGCAGGAGAACCAGAACTAGAAACAGTACCTTTTCTTTTGAAAGACTCGGCCGCAGAGCGACCTGATACGTGTTGACGTTTCATCTGCAAAACGTCCACCCTGATACCACCCACTCCGACCAGGGGCTCTCCCCATGGGCGCCACCCAGCCGCAGCAAGGGCCACCTGGCAGGATGACCATTGCCGGGAGTCCTGATGCCCCAAGGAGACGGGCATCTACTCCTTGGCCGACGTGGGGAGGGTGCAGCTCAGGTACCGGCAGTACGATCCCTGTGTTGTCAGGGGGCTACAACCTAGAGGGTACATGACGACCCCACCACAACGGGCTGGCTACCGTGCTGGATTTCTGGTGCCATGGAAAGTCCATCATGATCGCTGGTGCAGATGGAGATGCACTATGGGCGTAACTTGGACAACCCATCAGGCGTTTAGGCCCAATTTGAGGAATAGTGGGTATGGTTACAACGCCGGTGCAATGCTGAGTGCCAAGGTCTTAGTGCACTTAGGACCAGTGGTACACCACGTAAGGTGTCCTTCCCCAAAAGGCTCGTACTTCTGTAGAATTTTGAAAAATGGAGGTCAAACCCCAAGGGGGACCTTATGGAAGGCCGAAACGATTGAAACTCCTTTTAGTCGCCTCTTACGACAGGCAGGAATACCGCGGTCCTATTCTTACCCCCGATCCCGCAGGGGGGCTAGTGAAGATGTAGGTCTAAGGATAAGTGAAGACAAAACCAAATACCTGGTTACTACTAGAATGCCAACAGCAGTAGATCAGGAAATGTTAAGAGTTCGAGACATGCAGTTTGAAAAAGTGAACACATTTAAGTATCTAGGCGTGGACCTCACTTCGAGAAATGAGATTGAATCCGAACTGAAGAAGAGATTACGGGCGGGAAATGCGTACTATTTCTCACTGAGTACATTACATTCATCACGGATATTGTCTAGGAATTTAAAGATTAGAATATACAAAACTATTATTCTACCAGTTATGCTGTATGGGTGTGACACTTGGTCTTTCACTGTGCAAAATGAAAAGCCATTTCGAGTATTTGAAAACAAAATTTTGAGGAAAATTTTCGGAGCAAAAAGGGATGACATTAGCGGAGAGTGGCGAAAACTGCATAACGAAGAGGTTCACGAACTCTATTCAAGCCCTGACATAATCAGTATTATTAAATCACGTAGGCTGCGATGGGCGGGTCACGTAGCTCGAATGGGTGAGGGCAGGGCAGCGCGCAGAGTACTGGTAGGGCAATTACAAGGGAACCTCCCCATCACACCCCCCTCAGATTTAGTTATAAGTTGGCACAGTGGATAGGCCTTGAAAAACTGAACACAAATCGATCGAGAAAACAGGAAGAAGTTGTGTGGAACTATGAAAAAAATAAGCAAAATATACAAACTGAGTAATCCATGCGCAAGATAGGCAACATCAAGGAGAGTATGAGCTCAGGAGCGCGTGGCCACGTGGCTAGCGTGATCAGCTGTGGATCGGGAGGTCCTTGGTTCAAGTCTTCCCTCGCGTGAAAAGTTTAATTTTTTATTTTCAGACAATTATCAAAGTTCAGGCACTAACACATAATCAACTTCGCTCTCCAAAATTCCAGGACATGTTCAGATTTGCTTGGACATGTGCAGGATTTGACGGTCTACACACGGAAAAATTTGAAAACGTTAAAAACATATGTTTAGACAGAGCACAGGGATAACTGTGCGACTGTGAAACTGTTGCATTCATTTGTTGCAGTTTATGTGACAAACTCTTATGTTTTCATCATTTTTTTGGGAGTGATTATCACATCCACAAGAAAACCTAAATCGGGAAAGATAGAAGAATCTTTCTACCTATTCGCCAAGTGTACAAGTTAGGTGGGTCGACAACATATTCCTGTCATGTGACGCACATGCCTTCACCAGTGTCGTATAGAACATGTCAGACGTGTTTTCCTGTGGAGGAATTGGTTGACCTATGACCTTGCGATCAAATGTTTTCCGTTCCCATTGGAGAGGCACGTCCTTTCGGCTACTAATCGCACGGTTTTGCGGTGCGGTCGCAAAACACAGACACTAAACTTATTAAAGTGAACAGAGACGTCAGTGAACGAACGGAAAGATCATAACTTCGCGAAAATAAAGAAGGAAAAGTTTTCACTCCAGGGAAGACTTGAACCAAGGACACCTCTTTCCGCAGCTGCTCACGCTAACCACGGGACCATGGCGCTCCTGAGCTCAAACTCTCCTTGACGTTGCCTATGTTGCGCATTGACTACTCAGTTTGTATATTTTGCTTATTTTTTTCATAGTTCCACACAACTTCCTCCTGTTTTCTCGATCGATCTGTGTTCTGTTTTTCAAGGCCTATCAACTGTACCAACTTATAACTAAATCTGAGGGGAGTGCGATGGGGAGGCTCCCTTGTTAGATGGAAAACGTCCTGTGGGGAGACCGAGGCGTAGATGGGAGGACAATGTGAAGGCTGATTTGAGGAGTCTAGGTATTGAAGGTGAATGGAAGGAAATAGCCCAAGACAGGGATAGGTGGCGAAAATAGGTTGCTGGTAATGGACTCTCGAGTCCGGTATGACCAATGAGTGTGTGTGTGTGTGAGTGAGTGAGAACAAGATCTTGCTTGCGTTAGGTACCGCTGTCGACGACGCACATACGTTAGCACCCAGGTGCGTCTACACAGAGGGTTGTCTTCGGCTCAGATAAGTTCGCGAGGGGTCGTCACGGCGCCGCGTCGGACTGCGGTCTTTCGCCCGCCGGAAGCCACTCGCTCTGCTCGGTGGTACGGGTAATTAGAAATTAGCGTTTTACTGGTAGTGCAGCGCGGGAAGGCGGCCGCGGCCCGCCCATTAAATCCGCCGTTCGGTAGTCGTAAACTGCAGCCGGCAGCGTCGGCGCTTTACGACTGATGCTTCTGAAACGTGTCCTGTTATTGGCTCAGCCAGCTATTGGTTCCCGTCCTGTACTTATATTCTGAGGCCGAAACTTTTTTAATTAGTAAGAACGCGACCGAATGGCGAACAGAGAGCAGTTCTCGGAGGGGGGGACGGCGAGGTAAATTTCGCCACGGAAGGAGCCGCTGGGTATTGAGCGGGGAATGGCATGACACTGTGAAATTAACGTTTGATGTATGGCAAATTGATAGACGGTTGCTGGGCGGGCCCCGCGTTGCGTCGTGCGCCGCGTAACGACTGCGCCCACCCCGGCGGATGAGATAGCGCCGCCGGCCGGGTTTGCGTGACCTCTCCGCACCGCTTCTGCGAGCACGGCCGTCTGCGCTTTATGTGCTCGGCAGCACAATCTGAATCCCCATCATATCGCATCCATTCCGAGTCGTACGGGAACGAATTTAAGAACTTAAATTCGTGGAGTGATTTTACACGCATCAAGGTGGCGTTGAAAAGCGACTGTAGGAGCAGAGAAAAAAATGTCGCCTTGTCCAAATGGAATGCCGGTTACGTTTTACAGAGAGCGCTCTTCGACAATGGCTCCTTACTTAACTTGCATTTATCGCGAATCTCTTGAGAACATCTACATCTACATTTATATTCCGCAAGCCACCCAACAGTGTGTGGCGGAGGGCACTTTACGTGCCACTGTCATTACCTCCCTTTTCTGTTCCAGTCGCGTACGGTTCGCGAGAAGAACGACTGTCTGAAAGCCTCCGTGCGCCCTCGAATCTCTCTAATTTTACAGTCGTGATCTCTTCGGGAGGTGTAAGTAGGGGGAAGCAATATATTCGATAGCTCATCCAGAAACGCACCCTCTGGAAACCTGGCGAGCGAGCTACACCGCGATGTAGAGCGCCTCTCTTGCAGAGTCTGCCACTTGAGTTTGATAAACATCTCCGTAACGCTATCACGGTTACCAAATAAACCTGTGACGAAACGCGCCGCTATTCTCTGGATCTTCTCTATCTCCTCCGTCAACCCGATCTGGTACGGATCCCACACTGATGAACAATACTCAAGTATAGGTTGATCGAGTGTATTGTAAGCCACCTCCTTTGTTGATGGACCACATTTTCTAAGGACTCTCCCAATGAATCTCAACCTGGTACCTGCCTTACCAACAATTAATTTTATATGATCATTCCACTTCAAATCGTTCCGCACGCATACTCCCAGATATTTTACAGAAGTAACTGCTACCAGTGTTTGTTCCGCTATCATATAATCATACAATAAAGGATACTTCTTTCTATGTATTCGCAATACATTACATTTGTCTATGTTAAGGGTCAGTTGCCACTCCCTGCACCAAGTGCCTATCCGCTGCAGATCTTCCTGCATTTCGCTACAATTTTCTAATGCTGCTACTTCTCTGTATACTACAGCATCATCCGCGAAAAGCCGCATGCAACTTCCGACACTATCTACTAGGTCATTTATATATATTGTGAAAAGCAATGGTCCCATAACGCTCCCCTGTGGCACGCCAGAGGTTACCTTAAGGTCTGTAGACATCTATCCATTGATAACGACATGCTGTGTTCTGTTTGATAAAAACTCTTCAATCCAGACACACAGCTGGTCTGATATTCCGTAGGCTCTTACTTTGTTTATCAGGCGACAGTGCGGAACTGTATCGAACGCCTTCCGGAAGTCAAGGAAAATAGCATCTACCTGGGAGCCTGTATCTAATATTTTCTGGGTCTCATGAACAAATAAAGCGAGTTGGGTCTCACACGATCGCTGTTTCCGGAACATTCTTGATCTACCCCTAAAGGGTTATTAGACACTTTTTGGTGAAGAAAAAATAAATTTGTGGTATCGATAGCAACGATGCCACGGCGTAGGTGCAAGTTATTAAATTGGCACTACGACAGACACCGACGACAGCACCCTCTGGTGCTGTGGAGGTCTAAGAGCCCCGCTACAGATTCTCCCCATCTGATCAAGACCAGACGGCCTGGACACTTCGCTTCAGCTTCGCACCTTTTGTTGCTGAAGTAAAGGTGATTTTAATTCACTCTGCAGTACCTAAAGATTTTCACCTTTTCCTGCTCATACCCACGCGCCGCCATCCAGGCGGGATACAAAAGAAATTAATCGCGGCTATAGCTGCAATAATACACTTAAGCGCCAGAGAAACTGGTATAGTCATTCGTAGTCAGATACAGAGATATGTAAACAGCCAGAATAAGGCGTTGTGATCGGCAATGGCCAGCCGCGGTGGCCGAGCGGTTCTAGGCACTTCAGTCTGGAACTGCGCGAGTGCCACGGTCGCAGGTTCGAATCCTCCCTCGGGCATGGATGTGTGTGATGTCCTTAGGTTAGTTAGGTTTAACTAGTTCTAAGTTCTAGGGGACTGATGACCTCAGATGTTAAGTCCCATAGGGCTCAGAGCCATTTGAACCATTTTTTGATCAGCAACGCCTATATAAGACAACAAGTGTCTGGCGCAGTTATTGGAGCGGTCACTGCTGCTACAATGGCAGATTATCAAGATTTAAGTGAGTTTGAACGCGGTGCTATAGTCGGCGTACGAGTGATGAGACAAAGCATTTCCGAGGTAGCGATGAAGTGGGGAATTTTCCATACGACCATTTCACGTGAGTACCGTGAATATCAGGAATCCGGTAAAACATCACACATGCGACATGCTGCTACCCGAAAAAGATCCTGATAGAACGGGACCGACGCCGACAACGTCACAGAAGTGCAGCCCTTCCGCAAATTTCCGCATATTTCAATGCTGGGCCATCAACAAGTGTCAGCGTGCGAACAATTCAACAAAACATCATCGTTATGGGCTTTCGGAGTCGAAGGTCCACTTGTCTACCCATGATGTCTACACGATACAAAGCCATACGTCTCGCCTGCGATTGTCAACACCGACATTGAACTGTTGATGTCTGGAAACATGTTGCCTGGTCGGACGAGTCTCGTTTCGAATTGTATCGAGCGGATGGACGTGTACGGGTATGGAGACAACATCATGACTCCATGGACCTTGCTATAACCAGGGGACTTTTCAATCTGAAGGAGGATCTGTAATTGTGTGAGTCGCATGTAATTTGAGTGATATGGGACTCCTGATACGTCTAGATATGACTCTGATAGGTGACAGGAAGTAAGTATCCTGTCTGACCACCTGCATCCATTCGTGTTCATTGTGCCTTCAGACGCACTTGGGCAATTCTACCAGAAGCCGGCCGCTTTGGCCGAGCGGTTCTAGGCGCTTCATTCTGGAACCGCGCTGCTGCTACGATCGCAGGTTCGAATCCTGCCTCGGGCATGGGTGTATGTGATATCCTTGGGTTAGTTAGGTTTAAGTGGTTCTAAGCTCTAGGAGACTGATGACCTCAGATGTTAAGTCCCATAGTGCTTAGAGCCGTTTGAACCAGGAGGACAATGCGACACTCCACACGTCTAGAGAGTCGCTCCAGGAAGAATCTTGTGAGTTCAAACACTTCCGCTGGCCACCAAGCTCCCCAGACATGAACATTATTGAGCGTATCTGGAATGCCTTGCAACATACTGTTCAGAAGAGATCTCCACCCCCTCGTACTCTTAAGAATTTGTGGACAGTCCTGCAGGACTCATGCTGTCAGTTCCCTCCAGCACTACTTCAGACGTTAGTCGAGCCCATGCCACGTCGTGTTGCTGCATTTCTGTGTGTTCGTGGGGACCCTAAAAGAGGCAGCTGTAGCAGTTTCTTTGGCTCTTCAGTATAAATGGTAATACAAAATAGAATGTAAAAAATCGATTTAGAGTTCGAATCGAATAAATTTCGCACTGGTAGAAACCTTCTTTTTACTAATGAACATGGATATAGAAAGCATCGCTTCTGCGAAACTCACCGTGTCCTTTCCTCGTGTAATATCCGGCGATGCATGGATGAAGGTCGACAGACAGATGTCATATTGCTGCATTCTGCCAACAGACAGATTTCATTTTCCTGGACTTCTAGAAAGCATTTGACAAGGTGGCACAATGCAGACTGTTAACGAAGCTCCTAGCATACGGAAAAAGGTCTCAGAAAAGTATAGGCTATAAGACTTTTTAGGTAATATACCCAGAATGTTGATCTAGACGGTGAGTGTCCGGAGACAAGGGTATCGTCAGGAGTGCCCTAGGGAAGTGTAATAGGACAACTAACAGCATGTGTAACGGACTCTGACTGTTTGCTGCCGACACGTCAGCGTTTGGGGAAGTCTTATCTCTGAAAGACTAGCGGGACAGAGGATGGTTCAAATGGCTCTGTGCACTATGGGACACCTGAGATCATCAGTCCCCTAGAACTTAAAACCACTTAAAGCTAACTAACCCAAGGACATCACACACATTCATGCCCGTGGAAGGATTCGAACCTGCAACCGTAGCGGTCGTGCGTTTCCAGACTGAAGCGCCTAGAACCGTTCGGCGACAGAGGATGATATGGGTAAAATTTATATTTGATGTGCTGAACAGCAGTTTTCTCTGGATGTGGGGAACATGTACGTTGATGCAGACGGGTAGGAAAAACAGTCTTGTAATCAGAACGAATTTTTCACAGTACCGAGGGGTGTGCGATGATGTGAAATTACCTGGATATAAAAACTATGTACCCGACTGGAACTCGAAACCTGGACTTTTGCCTTTCCCGGGCAAATGCTCTACCAACTGAGCTAACCAAGCACGATCATTACCCATGGCAAATGTCTCGGGTTCGAGTGGCGCTCCGGTACACAATTTTAATGTGCCAGGAAGTTCCAGTCTTGTAGTAGTCTTATGCAGAACTAGTGGTGTGCTAGTTGTCACAACCTCGATTGTTAATTATCCGAGTTCAAAGCTGCTAAGAGACACGAAATGGAACAGACAAGCTGTAGGAAAGGAAAATGGCATACTTCGTTTTATTGCGAGACTTCTGGAAAAGTGTACCTCACCTATAAAGGAAACACGCGCAGAACGCTCGTGCGACAGATTCTTGACTTGTGCTGGAGTGTTTTGGAAACCCCATCAGAGCTGAGTAAAGCAAGACATCGAAGCAATTGAGAGGCGCGATGTTGTCTGGTCCTTCAAAAAGAGCATCGGTCTGTATTCGCCTATCATATTTTTTCTGTCGTTGACCACGATGTTGTCCATTATTTCGGTCTTCATAAACCGGTGGTTCCCAACTTCTCTTAGAACATTACCCGTGAGTACAGTCGGACATTACCTAGTACTCCCGCCCAGCCCCTCCCCCTTCCTTCTGTTGTCACCTACTACCCCACATTATCACCATCTTCAGCGCATAACTATACCATATAATGAAAGACTTTCCTTGGACCACTTTTATTTTTAAAATGATTAAATATGTGAGAGATGAATGATATTTTGTGTATGTGTGTATGTGTGTGTGTTAGAAAGAATGATGAAGTAACTTTCGGTACATCGCAAGTGCTGCCCACAACTTCTTCTCAGATAAGAAAGCTAACTACCCACAGTGAGGGTAGATACGTGCTACAAAACTTACTTCCCCTGCTTTGCTCCTCTCTGTTGTGGCATATTAAGAGGGTCTTGTAGCCACCTTTTGTAAGTCCGGTAGCCCACTTTCACACTAGCATTTCTCTTTCTCTTTCTTTTCCTTTTCGTAGCTTTCATAGTGGTGTAATTAAACGAACGTGGTTGTGTGTCACGTTGCTAGACGGTGACGTAGTCTGCTGCAGAAAGTCTGCGATAGTCATACAGATTCAGCAGCAGTTGTACAGAATAGCCAACTCTCGTAGCGGTCAAGTAGGCAAAAAGGATTGCGCTGCTTGTGAGAAATCTACTTGCGTTAGGTTAGTGGCGGAAATGGCATCTTTGGGTTTTCCGGGCCACGCGGAGGGTGGAAGAGACTGGAGAAGAAAAAGGGAGGTAGTCTGCCGCCAGTACGGGAAGCGTCCACAGACGTGCTCCAGTCGAAGAAGGGTGAGTTAGACTGACCGCGTGGCGCGTTGTTACTTGGCGAGAGGAGAGCTGTCAGCTTTTGGTCTCGCTTTTAAACTCTGAAAGATTATTTTGCCTTGTCGCAGCAAGGAATGCAAAACTTTGGCAGATTTTTCTTTTGGTAAATTGCTGTAGCAGACTTGGATCCGCCGGAAGAGTGCCACAAAAAGGTGTCACATTTATAAGAAGTGAGCCCTCGCTTCTGTATGAATGTCTGCTTGCCTTCAGTCGTGCCTGTCTACGCTTTTATTTTTCTAATTATTAATAGTTTTGCCTTCTCGAAAATTTTCCTTGCTTTAGTATCTTTCGTCCGTGGGGAGCCAGCCACGTGGTTGAACATTAGAGTTTGTTGGGCTACCGTCATCACTAACTGTGCGACCTCATGTTTGTTTTGAAGAATGTTAACTGTTTGTGATTGCGTGATGTGATATTGTTGCAACTTGGCCACGATACCTAGAAATTGCGTCTCCACAAACCACGTGGACACGCGGGTGTACTGCGAAACGTGTACCGTTTCACGAGTTATTGCGATCAGTTAACAGGCAACAGCTGTTGTATGAATGATTGACACCAGTGATTTTAGGTGTAGATTATAACGGTGAATGTATCAATGCTTTTCTTCAATGTTATAGGAGTTAATGTTATCAGAAATTGTGTACATGCCTCACGACCATATCTTAGGAAGAAATGATTTTATCCTTAATTTTCTCTTGTATTCCGAGGTTACGTTTTTGCACTTAAGCCACTCACCTCGTAGCTTTTCCGTTAGCACACCCAACGCGTTACCTTACACACAGGTCCAGTGATTAGTTTCCCCTTTTATTTTAAAACAAATGCTTTAGATTAAGTCTTATTTTCAGGTGTGTTGCTGGGAGCTTATCTTATGCACAGTGTTCATGCATTTTCTATTTTATTTAGAATGTTTGATTCTCGTGAACAGTGCACGGGCAATACTTTTAATTACATCGCATCCCCTATGAGCGATATCACAACGTAGTTTTTGGTCTATGATCAAATTAATTTATTTTCCGACTCGACCAAACCTTTGATTATTTGTATGGTTAGAGTCGGTGGCGACCCTAATCTTAACGTAATAACCCGTAGAAACAGGTTAGTTACAATATGCTTGACCTACACACTGCATCCCATTTAAAATCTAACAGTTTTAGATGTGCACTGTGATTAACATTTGTGAATCACTTGACTGCTGGACTCCTTACTTCTGACCTGGCATATACTGGACGAGTTCAGGCTATTAATGCCTTGTGTCTAACCAGTCTACTACTATTACTACTACTGCTATTAGTAATAATAATAATAATAACAATAATAATAATAATAATAAACCCCGTGGAGGCCCGGGAAAAGAATAGGCCTTCGGTATGTTCTGCCAGTCGTAAAAGGCGACGAAAAGAACAAACCACTAATAGGGCTAACCCCCCTTTTAGTGTGATTAGTTGGTTCAGGACAGAACTAATGAAGCCTCGGACAAGTGCTGTCATGGTCGGGTACGACGCTTGAACACTATGCCCGTCCACAAAAAACACAGAACCACAGACAGCAACACAACAGAACCAAACACAACGACAAAGTACAAGGGAACAGAAGATGGTACAGAATGGTATAGAAACACAAACTCAAACTTAAAATCACCAGCACTTTTGAGAAGATAGTGCATACACAACAGACAATTCTGTCCAAAGATATACCCCAAAACTGACAAAAAAATAGAGACATATACCAGAAAGCAGGAATTTATCAATTACAAAGCAACGCCTGAGATGGCAGATACGTAGGACAAACAGGCAGAATATTTGATGTCAGGTACAAAGAAAATGTGAATGCTTGGAAGTATGGGACAAACCGCTCCACATTTGAAGAACACTTAAGAGTACACAATCACAAATAAACCTGTAGAGAAGGAGACATGTAAATATTAGAATCGACAGTGACAAACACCTCTTGATCCTGCAGGGAAATTTCCACATACAGAAAACCAAAGCAGAAAAGAAAACCGTGTTAAATGATCAAGTACACATGCCAAACAACTCAATGTTTGCACTAAGAGGTAAAATCGTAGAGTAACACTCCAATATAATAATAATAATATCTTGCACCCTCTTTCCAATCACTTGTCCATGAAGCCCTCCACAAAACATTTAAACCAGATCTCTTATCAGCTGAAGACCAAAACTTTCAACCACTCATATTCAACATTCCACAACTCGCACTGATCAACACACCCGCACACACAGTCATGAAACCATATAATAGTCTCATTTTTACACTTACGTACACATAAAATACTAATCCGTACGTATACGCACACACACACACACACACACACACACATTATATATATATATATATATATATATATATATATATATATATATATATATATATATATAATGTGTGTGTGTGCGTAAACAAACTAAACAAGATGAGGCATAAAGTCAACTCACAGTAGTTACGACTTTCAATCTTAGTCTTCGATCAAATATCTACAACTAGTAACAGAAGGCTAATAGTGCTCCACAGCAATAAAGGCAAACATGATAATCGCGAGGAAAAAATTTCGTAACATGGAAACGTGTTTATGTTTCGTAAGTAACCTATACTGCGACCTGCAGCTTGTGAACAGGCGAGAGGAAACGCAGATGCCAACTAAAAAGGGGAGAACTGTGAGTAATCGCTTATTTACGTAAAAATCGAGACGTGAACTGTTTTATAATCTAAAAATATCACATATCAAAACAAAACTGTATCTTTTAGATTCCACTGAAGATGCCTAAAGAAAAAGGCGAAACGCGTCTAGAAGAAATAAAAATCTGCTGCGAATGATGGCCACGCAAACAAACCTGTTATCTTCCAGGGTGTTTACGAGTAGTTCAACATTCTCAGAGATGGAACATTGCCCTTTATTAAATCTCTGCGTGTAGTATAAAGAGGATATTGTTTGTTGCAAGATGAGTATAGCTGTGTCACTAACGCATACTTAATGGAAAACTGCTAGCACAGCGTACCCTATATAAATAAATGTTCCTACCGCTGGCACGATCTACACTTTATTCTAATAAGGCAACCAGATATTTAGGTCTTCATCGTAACACTGTGCAACGAGAGTATTGCAACGAAATAGTCGTCCGTGGAACGGATTCATCATATGGATCTGCCAAAATGATTCCAAAATGATTGACATACAACGTAACAGCAAGCTATCAACATTCAGATGCTAGAGAAGTTTCACTGCAAAACAGAGTAGTGAGTAAATAGATGGAAAGTGTATACTGAGGGCCTGTACAAGGAAGGAAGCTATCTCCTAACACAGTGGGGGAAGAAACGGGTGGCTATTTGTAGAACATAGGGACGCTGCAACGAGGCATCGCCTCTAGAGGGTAACTGCTCTTGATTTCAAAAGAATGACGCTATGTGGAGGGAAGCACATGTGAACTCGATACTAGTTGCCCTGGTACGAGAGCGCATATCAGGTATGCAAGAACACGTATTCATTATGCTGATGAAATGGAAGACGCCAGCCAACATCTCTGAAACGCGAAGTTGCGACACATCACAGCACCGACAGGGCTTCCGCGAGGAAAGGAAAATCAGCGTGAATGACGTCGTAGTTGTTCACTGGGGAGGCTTGGGTTCCAGCTTGAGCCATCTAACTGTCCAGACGCCACTGTTCATACGGGCAATCTGCCGCTGTCCATCACTACATACGGGCTTGCTTTGCTGCTGTTCAACGTCTGGAGCAGGCCATGCCGCAGGCAGGAGGTGCGTATTTACAGTTTGAAAAATCTTCACAACTCTTGCGACTATACGTGCAGAAGGGATGCATAACATTCCCCTGGAATAGCTTACGTTATGGAGAAAGTGGCAACCAACTAATATTCATGTCCGAAAGAACAGATACCGCCGGTGACCACGCAGCTCTCTTAGAATGAAATGGTAGTTAAATCAAGTTCCTAAGCTGTCGACAGGCGTTAATATACGTCAACGGGGACAGTTGAAAACGTGTGCCCCGACCGGGACTCGAACCCGGGATATCCTGCTTACATGGCAGGCGCTCTATCCACCTGAACCACCGAGGGCACAGAGGATAGTGCGACTGCAGGGATTTATCCCTAGCACGCTCCCCGTGAGACCCACATTCCTACCTTAATGTCAACACACTACGTTCGTAGTGTCCCTGCCCATTACACTCATTACTCGCGGCAGACAATCTTACCGAGCCCCGTAAGAGTTCGAGCAATGCGTGTGCATTCAGCACAGAAGAAGAAGGTCAATGGCTGGTTGGATAGAGCGTCTGCCATGTAAGCAGGAGATCCCGGGTTCGAGTCCCGTTCGGGGCACACATTTTCAACTATTCCCGTTGATGTATATCAACGCCTGTCGACAGCTTAGGGTCTTGATTTAATTATCATTTCATTCTAAGAGAGCTGCATGGTCACCGATGGTATCTGATCGGACATGTCCGAAAGAACAAATACCATCTTCATATAGTTAAGGCTAACTGGCCTTTAACCTTCTTCTTCTGTGCTGGATGCACACGCGTTGCCCGAACTCTTACGGGACTTGGTAAGATTGTCTGCCGCGAGTAATGAGTGTAATGGGCAGGGGCACTACGAATGTAGTGTGTGGACATTACGTTAGGAATGTGGGTCTCAAGGGGAGCGTGCAAGGGATAATTCCCTGCAGTCGCACTATCCTCTGCGCCCTCGGTGGCTCAGATGGATAGAGCGTCTGCCACGTAAGCAGGTGATCCCGGGTTCGAGTCCCGTTCGGGGCACACATTTTCAACTGTCCCAGTTGATGTACGAGAGTCGGGACATACAACTGGACTTCCAGAAGCCCGAGCCCGAAGACGGCAAGCGAAGATAAATGGGAGAATAATCGTAGAGTCAACTTCACAGATCTTGTATCCGAGTTGTTGATGAGAATAATATATAGAAGATAAGCAAATTGTGGTGTGTGAGACAACGATCAGTGTGGATCTGGGAAAGGCAGGAGCATCAGAGTTCCATTTTGCTGTAGTCATGATAATGGAAAAGTCAAGACGCAATTATAAGATTTTCTGACTTTCAAAAATTGGTGCTGCAAGAAGAATGAAATTCTCAGGAAAAAGTTTTCCAAGAGAAATCATTAAGAAAGCAGGACGAAGAGAAAAATGTTTGTATTCAAGAGCGCGTAAGGGGTGGATGCACTCTTTCTTATTTACTGTTCAGATTCTACATCAGAGAACCAAAGAAGGAAATGAAGCAAAGGGTTAGCAGCAGGAAAAAATATGTAGGATGAAAGGATATCAGTTAAAATATTCCTAATTATGTAAGAGACAGACAAATGAATAACAGACAAACGGAAGAGAAATAGGGGAATTGTTTGTTATTTCAGAAGTAATCCAACTATTAGCACCTACAGTCCACTGAGACAGTGGTCGATGCCTTCTTGAAAAATGTTTGCGGTTGCCTACGGACCGTGACTCAACCGAGCCGTGCACCGCTTCATCCGAAGGAAGTCGACGGCCACGAATGTCTTTCTTCAGAGTTACAAAAGTGTGAAAATAGCATGGGAAGAGACCGGGACTGTATGGAGGACGTATAAGGGCTTCCCATCAACATTTGCAACGTAATCGAAACCACCTTGGCAACGTGGGGGCGGGTGTTTTATTGGCAGGTTGTTTAGACCATGCAGCAGACGTTCCGCTAGGAAGCCCTTACCATACAGTCTCGATCTCTCCCCGTGCGATTTACATGTTTTTGGAGCCTTCAAGAAACACTTTTTGGCCGTCGATTTGGTGGTACGTGAAGTAAAAATGAACGATAACGTTATAAAAAGTATATTTATGATGTGTATCTGTGCTGAAGTTAATGAAAGGTTAGTACACAACACGAAAGGTACATGTTGGTTTAAGCACGATGATGGTTTAGTAAGCACAGCTGCTATTACTTATGTTGGTTTAAGTCTAAGATCTGCCAGAATTTACAATTTGTCCTTTGAAATTACGTTTGACAAAATAAGAGACAGTCTGAAGATTTATGGCACTGACTACCTTGTTGGGGAGCATACATGTTTAGTGAAATATCTACACTGAAGAGCCAAAGAAATTGGTACACCTGCCTAATATCGTGTAGGACCTCCCACGAGCACGCAGAAGTGCCGCAACATGACGTGGCACGGTATCTACTAAACTCTGAAGTAGTGCTGGAGGGAGGTGACACAATGAATCCTGCAGGGCTGTCCATAAATCCATGAGAGGGGGTGGACACCTCTTCTGAGCAGCATGTTGCAAGGGATCCCAGATGTGCACAATAATGTTTATGTCTGTGGAGTTCGATGGCCAGTGGAAGTGTTTAAACTTAAAAGTGTATTGCTGGAGCCACTCTGTAGCAATTCTGGACGTGTGGGGTGTCGCATTGTCCTGCTGGAATTGCCCAAGTCCGTCGGAATGCACAGTGCACATGAATGGATTCAGGTGATCAGACAGGATGCTGACGTACATCTCACCTGTCAGAGAAGTATCTAGACGTACCACGGGTCCCATATCACTCCAACTGCACAAGCCCCACTCCGTTACAGAGCCTCCATCAGCTTGAACAGTCCCCTGCTGACATGCAGGATCCATGGATTTATAAGGTTGTTTCCATACCCGTACACGTCCATCCACTCGATACAATTTGAAGCGAGCCTCGTCCGACCAGGCAACATGTTTCCAGTCATCAACAGTCAAATGTCGGTGTTGATGTGCTCAAAAAAATGGTTCAAATGGCTCTGAGCACTATGGGACAACTTCTGAGGTCACCAGTCCCCTAGAACTTAGAAATACATATACCTAACTAACCTAAGGACATCACACACATCCATGCCCGAGGCAGGATTCGAACCTGAGACCGTAGCGGTCGCACGGTGCCAGACTGTAGATGTGCTCAGGCGAGGCGTAAATCTTTGTGTCGCGCAGTCATCAAGGGTATGCGAGTGACCCTTCGGCTCCGAAAGCCCATATTGATGAGTTTCGTGGAATGGTTCGCACGCTGACACTTGTTGATGGCCCAGCATTGAAATATGCAGCAATTTGCGAAAGGGTTGCATTCCTGTGTCGTTAGACGATTCTCTTCAGTCGTCTGTTGGTCCATTTCTTGCAGGATCTTTTTCCGGCCGCAGTGATGTCTGAGATTTTATGTTTTACCGGATTCCTGAAATTCAGCGTACACTCATGAAACGGTCGTATGGGAGAATCCCCACTTCATCGCTATCTCGGAGATGCTGTGTCCCATCGCTCGTGCGCCGACTGTAATACCATATTCACACTCACTTAAATCACGATAACGTGCCATTGTAGTAGCAATAACCAATCTAACAACTGCGCCAGACACTTGTTGTTTTCATAGGCGTTGTCGATCGCAGCGCCGTATTGTACCTGTTTACGTAACTCTGTATTTGAATAGCCATGCCTATATCAGCTTCTTTGGCGCTTCAGTGAATATAGTAAGCTAAAAGGAATCAGGATAGCTAGAGTGGATTTGCAGAAGCACGTCCCGTCCTATATGTTTGTTTGTGGCCTAAGAGCAAACGTAGGAAAATTAACCCCGCCCATATTCAGTGTGCAACTCAGTCGAGCATTCGGAGGATTCTTGCGATCGCAAGAGGCTTGTACAACTTCCTAGTGAGACGGGCTACGAACGAATGAAAAAGTATGCAACCATTTTGTTGAAGCGAAATGAAGTAATTTCTTCGCAATCCTGTCAAGACAATCAAGTGGTGCGAGCAGAAGAAACGAAAGATGCAAAAAACAAACGAAGTGGGAGTGGAGAGCACATCAGAGTGTAATATGGTCCAACAGTGTCAAAGAAATTCGAATGAACCGACAGAAACAAAACTGAAAGCGAGCAGTATGGAATGAGCTGAAGAAACTCAGTAAGGAGTCCATGAAGTGGGCACGGCAAGTTGCCTCGATCAAGAAATAAATAAGTCATCAAGAACTGAGGAAAATAAGGACAGATTTATGGAAAACACGAGAGAGGGAAAAGCAGATGAATGAGTTACGAAGAAATTTGAGAAAACGCAGATACGGCAGTTCGTCCGTCTGAAGACTGCGATATGAAGAGGCTCCCTCTGGCTGGTGGCATGGAAGACAACTTCGTGGCACATCCGGAAAGGTCGACCTCACTGGTTGTTACCGGGGGAAGCCCCAAAAGCGGACAACGAATAGCGTCCTTACAAAAACAAGGAAGGACTGTGGGAAAGGATACTGACGCTCTAGTTGTTAGCAAAATGAGACGCACTGCTGAAAAAAAATTAAGCAGTAGTATCAAAGTTCAGCACATATAAGACTATGACGACATGGGACGAGTAAGTGACATCCCGAAACAGGGGTTCTGGGCAGATGGATCTCTAGGCACAAAGGGAGAAATTTAGTTATTTTTGTAAAACTATCCCAAAACAAGCTAGTATTTAATGAAGCAGACCTCTACTATTGTGAATCAACTAACGAGTAAATCAAAATTACTATTATTTGCCGATTTTCTTTATTGGTATTCTGTTAACGTAGCGCTAATACAGAGTAAATCCAAGTGACCGGCTACGAATCTTATTTTAATAACGTCAGGGCCGGTTGTAGCGGGATAGATATGTTGATAAAAGAAGGAATTCCTTTTTCAGAAATACAACAATTGGATTCAGGCCGTGGAATACCTGGAATTCTTTTTGACACACCAATATTGAATATGTATATCCCTTCTGGATTAGGTGATAGAACAGAGAGAGTAAAATTTTTTAAGACGTAAGTAGTACACTTTTAGCATAAAAGCCCACAGAAAATTATCTTAAGCGATGATTTCAGCTGCGTATTAGATGTTACTGATCAGCACGACAAATGGAAACCAAAAAATGCTTCGCTGCCGACTTACACTTCCGTAACGAATACATCAACGAGCAGGCTCGATACACTATATGCAACACGACCGTGTATGTAATCATATTCTTTGCAACACTGTGTTTGATACGGGACATGTTGGTCAGAGTAAGTCAGAAAGTGGTAGCAGATAGTGTTGGACAGTCTGGCAACGTACGTGGTTCAAAAAGGATGGAAGCTGGCCTGCTATGTAGTGGAGACAGCATTATTTAAAAAATGAATTGTGTGATAATATGTTCTGAAATTAGATATTGAGCATATGAGATTATATTAATGGAAGAATGATGAAAGCAACATTTAAGATAACCCAGTATTTTTTATATTTGTGTGTTGCTTCTTATTGCTAGAACATTGCATGTAGTTGAATATAACACAGCGGATGGATCTTGTCTTATAGTTTAAACCGGTGTCAAGGAAGGCACTTTTACACAGGAGAGTTGCTAAGAACTTTATGAAAAGGTTTATTGTTGTCATGGCTTAATGAAGCATAGTTAAACTTCGAGTCTTTGTTCTCATTTATCAGTAGTTAAGATTAACTCATCATTTTCATGTTTACTTTCATGACTCTGGAGCACACTCACATTGCACATCGCGTGTTGCGTACTGAGAAGCATTTTATGAAAACTAGTAAGTTGCAGTCTTCCATGCACATCGCAAGTTCTGCAAATTAAATTTGATATTTTGATAGTCATAACATTATTCGTAATAGCAGCAAGCTGCAGAGCAGACGAGCGTTCCGTGCCCACAGGTGGGCTAATAAATGTAATTACCGTCGAAGTTCATGTCCACTGTAAGGTACAGTAATCGTCAGAGTGTATTTGTGAAAATGTCATGTCAGGGCAGAGGCTTAATACCACTAAAGGACTTAAGTAAAGTGTTATCTTGCGAATTTTCAAGCAGTTTTATCACAAACTCAGATGCGTTAATTTTTATATTCATTTGCTCGGTAATTACAACAATGGTTCTGATACAGTGATTGTTTACAAGACTAAAGATAAAGATTAACAATATTCTGGGCAAACATTTTAATCTGAGTCATTTTGTTTTGATGGCATATATAAATTTCGTTGAAAACAGATAGCATTCTGCAGACCAATTGTTTGATGTGTCGGCTAGTCTGAATTTCTCATTATGTAGAGAGTTCCACACATTTCCTTTCAAAATTAAATTTTCACAGAGTTCTGTTGCCCTGCACCAAGAGCCACATATTTCTATATCCAGGTAAGTGTTATACATTTGTTAAATACCAACTTGACAGTTACGAGCACGAGTTTAAAACAGAATTGAGAAACTTTCCCCTGCCACCTTTTCTGTCAGGATGTGTAATTACATGGTAGTCTGCCTATTTCAGGATTCTGATAAAGATTTGTTCTGCAACCACGTATACATGCTTTGATCTAGCAATTGCTTTCAGGATTTGTAACGCAACAACTGAAGTAATTATATGCTGCTTGCCTCTATAGCAACTTAAATTTGATTTCCGCAGGTATTACTAGTGAACAATGTAGAAAAATTTTTTAGAGAACAGTTAAAGTTTGCTTGAGCAGGAATAGAATTTGTGTATTTTTGCAGTCTTGAACATCGATTTATAACATTATAATACAGGGTGTTCAAGACTGTATACCTCGTAAAGATCGAGAATTTTAATAAACTGTCATATGACAGTTTAAATAAACATAACTCGATCGGTAAAGCATGGATGTCACTTAACCATGATGATGTTTTCAATATCGCTGCACCTCATTTGGTTAGCAGAAGAACACCAAGTTTCACCATTAAATGTCTTTGGTGCACATTTTACACCTATAGCTTACGCTGATGATGTCAGAAGGACGCTAAAGAGCCAAGCATATTGGACGGAAGTTATGAAAATACTCGACAATTACAGCGCAGCATTACTTGCTAAAATTAATATCCAGAAGATCAAGATTCTTATGATAGAAAATATATAAGATTAGCCAATAGCCATAGATTGCAAGAGACAGAGCGACCCATAAAGCACTTGGTATAGACATGTACCCCAATCTTCAAAAAATGTCTACAAGCAATTGCAGAAAGCTGTTCGGAGTTACTAGACCGAACGGAAAGAAAATGCCGACAGAGATCTTCTGTTACTCCAGACGTTATAGTCCAAAATCATATTTTCTATAAAATATGGTATGTGGTACATATAGTACCAATACCGAAACTAATCTCAAATAGGATGAAACCTAGAAATTTGGAAATTTGTGGTAAGGTCGTATGGGACCAAACTGCTGAGTTCATCGGTCCCTAAGCTTACGCACTACTTAGTACAGGTTAAACTAAATGACGCTAAGGACAACACACACACCCAAGCCTGACGGAGGACTCGAACCTCCGACGGGGGGAACCGCGCCGACCGTGACAAGACGCCCTTAGACCGCGCGGCTACCCCGCGCGGCAAACATAGAATAGGCTGGTTTGTTTTGCGGTATAGCAGCTTCGTGGTTAAAATCTCAACTTCACTTTTACCACAGAGTGAAGAAGATTTAGGTGTATTGGATATTAAAAGTCAACGTGGTGCCTTACTGTTGTACAAATCGTGAAAAAGTGCGGAAAAAAGAAAAAGAGAAAAAAACTACCGAATGTGGTAAGAGACGGAATTTTGAAACAAATGCAACCACAAAGCCTGAGTCCACCAGTGAATGTTTTTCACATTAGTCTTGGACTGGGCTGAACTACATTACAAAGGATACAGCTAGATACTGGATCGGGTAAGGTACAAAACTTCCTTAAAAGCTGCGGATGTGTAAGAAGAGATGCTCCATAAATCCGAAATGAACATGGTGGAAACAAAACACACCGTCCGTAACTGGACAGCAAACTGAGCCAACATAACCAACTAACATCATTTAACTCTTAACGTGCAGTCGACTCGATATCCGACAGTGAATGGAACAGTAGGAACAAATTAAAGGCTTAAAGCAATTAAACTGCATGAAACTTTTTAACTATGCTTACTGTGGAGAAAAAGTCAATCTGACGCGCAGATGTCTACGCGTCAAATACGAGCAGATACGCCTGCGGACAAGGTATAATGCATAGAACAGCCAAAGGCACATAAAGATCATGGAAGTCTTAAAGGCAGAGAAGAGACACTATCCGTCAATTGATAAATGGGGACGGGGGGCAAGAAATTGTGTGAAAACTATCAGGGATAAATTTATTTGCGACGAGTATCGCATGAGATTTTATTGGTAACTGTATAACATACAATTACAAACATTTTTAATCAAAGCATCAACAAATAAACTTTTTTAAAATTACTGAAGAAAATTCAAGAATAGGTTAACAGAATTTGCAGAAGGCGATCAGGAACCAGAGGGTAGTTCAGTTTATAAACAATCACTATTTGGCAAGATTGCGCAGAAAGCGACTTATTGCACTTAGAGAATAATACACTTTTAAAATTTTTAGTCAAAGTACATGCATAACAACAAAACAATTTAACAAACACACAAGCAGATTATGAGGAAACACAAGGACTGATTAGCTAAAGGCTCATAATGAAATGGAAGGCACTGTTATTCGATTGCAAGTGTGCGAAGAACTCTATTTCTTTTTTAAATGTACGTACAAGGCAGATTCCAAAAGCCGACTTACAGCGATAAGAAATTACGTTATTAACCTAAGGAATAAAACAGAAAGATCAAAACTGGCGAGATGCAATGTTTCAGCGAATTGATTGTTAAATGCCTTACATAAACAGGGTAAATAGTAAAACTAATTTTGTTTCAACTGCGAGGACATTCAAAATCCAATTGCCACAGATTGATTTCGCTTTCTGGTGATAATTCAAATTTTACAGTGAACTGCCTGACTCCTACCCAAAAGTCTTTCACGACCTTGTCCGTTCTAGCAACATCAGGTTACTGCGGTTGACCAGGAAAACCTTCAAAACAACGGTAATTACAGGCCAGACAGCAGTTACCAGTACTGCAACACATACAACACACGATTAAACCCAAGCTTAAAGTATACACAATTAAGCTCAATAGAATTAATATGGCAAATCCGGTGAAGCACTTATATCCAGTTAGTACACATGAGACGGGTTGTCACAGATAAAGTGGGTCCTACGCAGGTGATAAATGACATGACTATCCCAAGCGTAAAATACAAGAATTGCAATATATTTACAATCAAAACAAATGCTTATCTTTTATTATACAAGTACAACTCCTTCTTTGTTGTGATAATGGGCGAGAGCTTAGGTATTGGTGTATACTTTGATAGACCCAGCATTGTGATGAACTAGTTTGTCGTTGGCAATACAACCCAAAGCCCCGTTCAACAGAAACTCTCCTGTGGCACTGGTCGTTGAATAGAGACTCTTTCCCGTAGCGCTGTTCGAAGATAACGTTCACCAACATATGCAGTGACTTGCAGATTAACTTGAAGAGTCTAACTGCTTGCCTCTAACTCTGTTGTCACCAGACACAGTACTCTTCTTGCTGCTTGCTGTGGACTCGACGTTGACTGGACGATAGCCTGCCGAAGAACTGACCTAATGTCTGTATGTCGATCTATTTCAAGACAGGACGCCGATGGAAACGTGGAGAAATTCTGTGGGCGTGTCTTGCTTCTTCCGTCTCAGTGTTGTAGTCCGCGATGCTCAGATAGCACAGAGACTCTTTGTGATGTCGATAGTAGACCCATCGACAGGCCTAGGGATTACACAACACTATCAGGATAGTCGAACTGTAGTATTATGTTCGGCTTTAGCAAGTTATCCATTCGATGTTGAAGGTGCATCAACTATTGTTCCGGTGAAGGCAATTACAAATTTCCGACATGCCGAACAATACAAATCAGCCTCGTTAAGGCTACAAACTGCTCAACATGCAATTTTTTCTCGGTGACAACCAGTCCACTTTCGTTGACCAACATGCATAAGTCGACACTGCCTTCCTTTCTGAGGTACAATTCGATATAACCGGTGCCGCTTGAAAATCATCACCAATGTAGACCCAAGTCGTCCGCGTGGTCTCACACATGCAATCAGCTAATGAAATATTTGTTTCAATGGGTGGTTCACAGCAAATGGATTGTCACTGAATTTTGACAAGACCCAGTAAATACAGTTTACTACCTCACAAAAAATACCTGACCCTGTAAGTATAATGTATTCAAACAATGAAATTAAAGCTGTAGACAGTGTCAAATTTTTAGGGCTGCAAATTGACCTCAAGCTAAATTTGAAAACTCACACTCGAGACCTAATGAAACGCCTTAGTTCAGCTACATTTGCAGTACGCAAGATAGCAGAAATAGGTGATTTAAAAATGAAGAATTTAGTTGATTCGGCCTACTTCCACTCACTAATTAGTTATGTAATCATCTCTTGGGGAAACTCCTCTCACAAAGAGAATATTCTCAAAATTCGGGAACGAGTCATTAGAATTAAAGCTGGTGTCAGTCCTAGATCATCATGCAGAGACCTCTTTAAGAAAATTCGTATTCTAACTACTACTTCTCAGTACATACACTCATTGATGTCCTTTATCATTTCCAATATATCTCTTTTAATACAAAACAGTGCAAAACATGATTACGATACCAGAATCAAAAACAATCTATGTAAGGACTATAAAAGCTTAACATTAGTGCAAAAAGGAGTCAAATACATGGGTAGTCGTATATTCAATAACTTACCAGAGCATATCAAAGGTCTTGTAAATGATAAAGATCAGTTTCAGAGTGAATTAAATAACTTACTGTTGGCCAACTCCTACTCCATCGATGAATATCTTCACAAGGATTATAGCTCATAACTTTATTTGCGTGAGAATTGTGCAATATCCATGTATCTGAGTAAAAAACTATCTAAATAGAAAAAAGAACTTTGACTCTTTCCACATCACAGAGACTCCTCTCCAAGGGATCAATGGAAAACGGTAAATGTAAAACACACAATCACCGGCTAAGCCTACACCCGGTGTTGCGACCAGCCTGCAGCCACGAGGAAAAGGAACTCAGTTATAGGACACAAACATGGAGAAAAGATTTACTTTCAAGGCAGAAGAAGCCGGCGCCGAAGAAGGCAAAATTAGTAAACGTAAAGAAGGCTCTAGGGGAGGATGGTGATACTTTTTCTTTTTAAAGGTGGCCTAGCATTAAAGAGGGCGACTGGAAAACGAAAGGTCGCGTTATCGAATCCCAGTCGGACAATACTTTTTCTTCAGTCTGCCTGAACCTAGGCTTCACCTCTCAACGATTCGTAGCCTCGCTAGAAAGGACACGTAGTTCGGATTCAACATCAGACTCTGTTGTAGATCC
This sequence comes from Schistocerca piceifrons, assembly GCF_021461385.2. Taxonomy (NCBI): domain Eukaryota; kingdom Metazoa; phylum Arthropoda; class Insecta; order Orthoptera; family Acrididae; genus Schistocerca; species Schistocerca piceifrons. The sequence goes on from NC_060141.1 coordinate 590,564,782, forward strand.
CTTTTCCTCGGTAGAATGACGTGGATAGTTTGTACCTGGGCACTGAGAGACACGAAACTGTTATTAAGTTCCTGGATGGAGGCGCATAGGTCAACAAATAGTAGAGGAAGAAAAATTGCAGTCTGTCCAATACACAACTGAGAGTGATTGGTGCAAGTGAATAGGTTCGGAAATAACAAAAAATCGAAGCGTGCACCATCAATTTAGGACACTGAACACATATGACCTAAAAGAAATAAAAACTAAAGAACTGAATGTGACACAAAGGGAACTATTTGAAACGGGAACAGAAGAAACCGAGTTACAAAAGGATGAAAATCATCATGAACAGAACAGCGAAGAAAGTTGCCCAGTAAAAGATGAGAAAATACTCGACAGAGACCAGAAGAAAGGCAGTGGATCAGATTAACGAAGTACTCAGAGAGGAAGAAGGAGAAGAGGAAGAAGGAGAAGAGAAAGAAGGAAAAAGCACCATGTATTGCTCACTTGTTTGATGGAAGTCGCAACGCTAGAAAACTGTAACGAAATGCAAGAACACCTGCAGAGAATCGGCCCTTGATGCAGGAATTGACAGTTGACTCTCAACTTAAAAAATACAACGTATTGCTCGTAAACAGGCACAAAGTCCCGTTAATATATGATTACACCATTGCAGGACCATCAATGGAAGCAGTCACTATCACAAAACATCTAGAAATATGGGTACAGAACTATTTAAAGTGGAAAGATCACGTACAACAAATGGCATATAAAGCAGATGCCAGACAGATTCATTCAGTAGGAGAATCCTCAGGAAGCTAGCCCACCCACAAAAGAGGTAGTTTACAAAATTCTCGTTCGAGCAATGTTATAATAATCCAGGCTCGTCAATCTAGTATCCGTACCAGATGGGATTGATAGAGAAAATAGAGGAGTTCTAAGGAATAGAAACGCGTCTCTTTATAGTCCATCTAGTAAGCGCGAACTCGTCACGGAGTTGTTCAGATACCAACAGTGGCAGATGCTGCAAGGTAGGCATTCCGCGTCACGGTGCAGTTTACCGTTAAAATTCAAAGAGCTAGCGGTCTTAGAAGATTCAGTCAATGTGATGCTTCTTCCTACACAAATCTAGTGGAAAGATCATGGACGTAAAATTATAGCTCTCACGGAGGACTATCAAAAATCGTTTTCACAGCAACCATTCGCGTTTGGAACGGGAAAGGAGGAAGTGATAGCGGTACAGAAAGTAACTCTCAGGCTCCTCACTCCGAGGAAACAAGAAGATCAGAACCACAGGCAGATATGAAGCCAGTCAAGATGAAATGATGCCAGTGGGCTAACGAAATTCACTGCTTGCTTACCAGTGTAAGCCAAACACCAACATTCGCTATGGTTTCAGAGCTGTCAGGAATGAGGTCCGTCAGCAGCTCGTCACTGTTCCAATTGCTTTTGGCTGAAATTTTTGGCGAAGCAAATTCTGGAAATACATAAAATGCACTTAAAGCATCAAGGAAGTCATTAGCCACAAGACTTGTAAAATTGCTTCTCTGATACCCGAGCAGACATCACTGACTACAGCAAGCAGATGGATCAGTAGCACGACCATTATCTAGAACTACACGCTACTAAGAAGCGACCAGAAATGCCTATGGTTCCATACAAACAATACCTTTTGCTCAAGAACTGTACTTAGCACCTACTGTCGACGAGCTCAGGATAGGCACCTGCTTGAAGATGTATTCCTTGCTTGTATTATAAAAATTGTAAATTAGGCTGTTTTTTAACTCCTAGAAGCACTTCTTTGTCTTCTTTTCGAAGGAGCTTGCATTTCAAAAAAACAGGCGCGATGCCAAACTGTCACTATTTACAAGCGAGAGGTGGATTGTAGCTATTGCAACAGCTGCCAAGACATGTTTCTCCTGCTGATTGTCAGGAAGTCTTTTACATACTTTCGCACACTTGTACACGGTCTCAGTGCTGGTTTATGTATTCTGAAAGAATCGCACGAAAAACGGTAACCTCTTTTATCGCTTTCATCGACGGATGTTTTGTGGGGACGTAGGACCCTGTTGTATATAGAATTTACTGAAGGTACACAGCCAGTTCTTCACTTACGTAAACGGGAACAAGAGGAATATGACGCAAGCTAGCGTTATGCTTGTCAGTCGGAACGCCTTGCCGATATCATAGTTGCATAGCGGGTAACTCTACCAAATGAAATTCTGGCAGAAGACCACAAGTTATATAACAAACGAAAAACAAAACAGGGCAGCGTTTTTTGATGCGTGGATGTGCAGCATTTCTCATTCAATTTAAAATTGAGAAGTATTTTGTTCTGAAATACAAATCTAATGGTTCAGTACTAGTTTCACTAACATGCAGAGTTCCATGTACGTAATTTCGACTACGCAAACAGAAATACAATAATGGAATACTGAAAAACCTTAGACTGTTTGATCCAGTGAAGCCACAAAAAAAGAATGTCAAGGACTTATTTAAGTACATGATGAAAGTAGTTCGTGGTTACAAAATGTGCTCGAAAATAGTCACCAGGAAACGGCCGTTATTTAGAAAACAGTCGACGCAGGACGGTAAGAAAAAGCACAGAAGATGAAGAAGAAGAGAAAGAAAAGGTCATTCAATAACGGTATGACAGAAACTGTCCGTCATAATATTTGCACCACAAGACAAAACAGAGGTATTTTATTTGAATAGTTATATTTTGTTACCAATTTACTTTCTGTAATTTTATTTATGTGCCTTTATGAGGCTTTCTTGATAGCAGGTATTATTAAGAACGATATTATTGTTATGTTTTAACGTGTTCTGAGGATTAAAGTAATAGTTGATGAAAGAAATATTTTCTCATTTTAAAGTACTGACACAGATTTTTCGGAAAAGACCCTATAAATATTTCTCAGAGATATTACTTGCCACATTACAAACACAGATTAAAACATCTATTACTAGGGAAAGTTTTACTGAACAGTAGTACACGTCCTCTTAAAATATACTTGTATATTATTAAAATATACCTGTGTATTAGAATCAGGTTATTATTGAAATATATTAAAAGTATTTAAGGTTGAATAACAAGTACACTGTTTTTGTTCTAGTGATTAGTAGAACAAAAACATTGTACTTGTTATTCAACCTTAAATATGGAATTTTTCTGCCAAGAAGTAACGGAAGAATCCATTAAAAAAGTATTGTCGGCCGGTGTGGCCGTGCGGTTCTAAGCACTTCAGTTTGGAACAAGGTGACCGCTACGGTCGCAGGTTCGAATCCTGCCTCGGGCATGGATGTGTGTGGTGTCCTTAGGTTAGTTAGGTTTAAGTAGTTCTAAGTTCTAGGGGACTGCTGACCTCAGAAATTAAGCCCCATAGTGCTCAGAGCCATTTGAACCATTTGAACCAAAAAAGTATTATTAAAAGTAGGTTTAAACTATACTACTGTAACCATTTAGTCCTATGAGCCTTTCTTGTGGAAAATGTCGCACTTAGTTAAACCTAGAAATTTAATATTTGCATTACGTCGCTGTTTCAGCGGTATACGAGGAGTGATTAACGCTGGGGCTGAAACATGTTCGGAGAGACACTTCTGTGGAAAGAAATTTCTGCGGAGTCAGGAACTCGTGCAGGGATACGCGATTTTTCGCATGTAGCCTACAAATCACTGTACCTTACCCCGAGGTCTAGGATAGGTTGAAATGTGAGTCTTTGGTTGTGGGTTATCGAGCCCAAAAAATGTGATTGCATAAAACTTGCAGAAGTCCCTTGGACTCCGGACATATTGAGAGGTACCCACATGCCTTGCTCATACTGTGGCATCAAGCAGTCAGGTCTGCAAGATGAGTGGTCTGCCAAGCGAGTGGATTCATTCTTATTTATGGCGTAACATGAGCTCTAGTACTCGCAATTGACTTATAAATTATTCTCCTGTTTGAATATTATGCAACGGAAACGGATAACGCACATCTGACTATTAGTAATTTACACAACTCTGACTGTTCACCACGCACTGGCAATACCGTATTTTCTTTCTTACCCAACGGATTTGATCAACACGTGGCCATCACACTGAATATGAATGGCGCACACATTATAAATTCTGGATATCATGACAACATACTATTCGAAGTAAAAGCCCACCAATCTTTTTCCTTTCACTATCTTTTTTATTCCGATAAATTCTATAACCTAAACACACAAATTCTATAACCTACAACAATAACACATGAGAAATTCCGCCCAGAGGGCATGGCTTTACATTGGTGATTCTCTATGTTATGGTCTCGTAATTATTTAACGCTACAGTGCACTTTCTGGATAGGATGGTGGATCTTTTGCTATATCTCACACTTCGACTCTCACAACCATCATCACGAAACATTCCTCCAGACCGAGCGGTCCAAAAAGGAACATGCATAACCCACTGCCTCTGAACCTATCTTGCTACTCTCCCATGCAAACCACACATACTTAAATTACGTGAAATACACCACACTGGCAACATGGAATACAACACAAGAAATAGTCACAACGTTATAATCACATCACTTTCAGCTTTCCCACTTCAATTAGTATTCATTCCAGTTTCACACGACACTGCCCCACTTCGTAAGTTTTCTTTCCTACTATGAACTCTGGAGGATATGTGCACGTCTTCCTGTGCAGTGCAAGCCAAGTGGCGTTGCTGGATAGACGGCTGACTCGCTTCACTCTCAGAGTATTATAGTCTGAATCATGAGTCACACGGAAACATAACACGCAAAGTAATATTAAGAACAAATTCGTCACACACGCGTGTCCTCAACTGATACCATGGACGAGTACTTCTCTTTATCCTTTGTCTCATACACAGATTGAGACACACAGTACTCACCACGTGGAAGTACTCGTCACTAATTTCAAGTCCTCCACACGCCGTTTCTTAAATATTACCAACTTATAGTACACACACCAGTAATTCAGCTTCACTTAAGCACTCGGAAGTATTTCTACTTATTTCTACCCGTGGTTTCATTGTGATTGTTGGTCACTTCCGAAGATTACTACGATCCCCTTAATATTACCTGCCTGACATTTAATTCTCCCCACAAAAGTTCCTGAAATAGAGAAATTATTGTTCCAAACTGCTCTTAAGTATTTCACATGCATACCATTCTCTCCACTCTTTTGTCTTTACAGAGCACACCTAAGACAGGTCTTACCAAAACAAGATCCAGCGCCAGAATGCCGAAACATGGCCGTTCTTCAGGTCATCTCGCACCTCCGTAGAGGTGGGGGAAGACCACGCTACCCATTGGTCAGCCACATTTCAGGCGCTCAAAACTCAGGTAAATTTCATCTCTTTGGTTCCAACAAAGGTGACCAAAGGACCGTCTCAAAGATGATCATATATTGCACCTTCACTATCTCCGGTTCATTTCACAGATCTCACCAAATTAGATATAGGGATTTATTTTGTGGGAGTGCACATGTGATGAATTAATTAAATAAATTGTCCTTCTTTCCTACACTGGTATCCGGCTTCAGTGTATTAAGTGAAATTGAGTTATTATTACAAAAAATATGTTGTTCTGACAAGAATAACGAAGAATGTTGTACCTATTTTCAATGCCGGGCGGCACTGTACCCTTTCAGTATGTCAACACATTCCGTCTCTACGTAGATGTCACACCGCACAACTGTCACAAACTCCTCACGCCTACATTCTACGTCAGAAGTCTTTCCATAATCCAAACTACTTTATGAGGGCCATTCCCACGTAGAGCGAGATGTTCACGTATCAGCCAAATACCTGGCGAGCCGGTAACGGGGCGGAGGGAATCCCAGTTGGGAACACTCGGCGGATCCTTTTAGTTCTGTCCTTCGTCTTATAACAAAGGGAAACCTGTGAAAGCCGAGGTCAGAACCGGGGAATGGCAACTAGTTTTAATTCAATGCTGGGACAAAGTGTTCGTCACTGAAAGCTGAAAGGCTATTGTATGTGGAGTGTATTTGTTTACGTGTCTAGAGAGTGCAGTCGATGACTTGCTCGACATGTGTAATGCATTTGTTCTCAAAGTACTGTAAGAGAAACTTTGTAAACTCAGACGTTGGAGTTTCTTGTAACAGCTATGCGGTATCCAGTATTCATATCTTAACCCAACTTTAATGTGAGAGCTAATATATCCAGTGATACTGTAATAATTACGCACACTGTTATGATATCTTTGAACTACTTCTCCACAAATGGCATCAATTTCTGGTAGTGTCTACCCAATACTTTGTTCTCACAGTTTTCCACAAGACCTTCTGCAGTACCAGCCGTGTGTGCCGTGTGAGATCGTGAAAAATGCTCGTACACTGTAGAACTGCGTTACTGACATTGAAGGCGTTGCTATGAGAAGCTGTACGATGATAAGCCCTTTGCCAGCACATGATCCTACACTATCCTTCTAAACAACGTAGAGGAGTCTGCCAACCCATTCGGCTTCATCTGGCCAACTAATCTGCATGTAGATATTTCTCGAGGCAATAGATTGAAAAAAAAAATGTGTTTTTCTATGAGCGGAATGAAACTGGCCATGAAATGAAAGGTAAAACGAAAGGAAAAGAACACTCTTGATATCAGATGTTACCACGAGTTCAGAAAATACCGTAAAAGTTGCATTTGTTTGAGCGTATTCGCTTGGCATTAATGACTTAGCTCGAATTGTAGGGGAGGTGAATGGTCGACTTCTGTTTATTGTAAGATTACTCCGAAAGTGTTCGCTGCCGGTAGCTGAGTGGTCAGCGCGACAGAGCGTCAATCTTAAGGACCCGGGTTCGAATCCCTGCTGGGTCGGAGATTTTGATTCGAATCGAAAGACTTGCACGCGGCGAACGGTCTACCCGACGGGAGGCCCTCGTCACACGACGACTCGGAAAGTGTAGCTCATCTGTAACGGAGACCCCGCACAGAACACTTCAGCGACGCATTCTTGAGTGTTTTCTTGGGCAGCCTGGTGACTTGCGGAGTATGAAAACAGATGCAGTGAGAATCAGACGATGTTACTCATGACTGCGTTGCTTGTAGAGCATTAGTACGTATACCTGCCGACCAGTAGATTTCCTTAGCCATTAAACTTCGAAATTTCGGTCGTTTCTTGAGAATCTACCGGACAATTGGTATGATACTGATTATTTATGTATTCAAGTAAGTGCTTTCCTAAAAGCCTAGAAACGTTAGGAACTACCCTTTTTCTGCTCATCGTTTTCTCAGCAATCAGCTACCACTTTTCTAACATTCAGAATGGATGAATGATTTCGTGGCAATTTCTAGAGAGGAATATGTACATTTTGCCACTGAAGGCTAAAGTGGCAGTGCTTGACCAAAATTTTATCTGTAGTGACGTCTTCTGCTGGTTGTTTATTATGACTGACACCACAGCCGGTGTAGGATGTAGCTAGTTTTGTATCAGTTATTGTTTTGTGAAAATCTTTTTATATGACAGCTGTTCACTTACGATTTTAGCATCCCAAAGCTTTGTTTTTCACCCTCGGTACACTGGCGGAACTGTTGTGTAGCATTACACTTCGTACTACTTATTTTGTCACTGTTTTTTGACGTAATTCATCGCATAATTTTTTCTACATGCATGTAAAAACAAGAAACAGAAACCATAAAATGTACCACAATAAACTAATACATGATTCTTCACTCATTAATACAATTTCGCCATTGATAAAAAATAAATTGGACGAGAAACATCAAACTGCAATCTTCAACTCATAGCAGCCCAGCAGTTCAATATGTTAAAAGTGGTGTAATGGCAGACAAATTAGCAATACTATTCAAAACACACATGTAAAAATCAGCTTCAGCACTAACAACAGTCAAAGTATGAAACTTATTCACAATAGATAACCGCCAGCTACAGATTTTTATGCAGCTGGCATTTACAAAATCACCTGCAGCCAATGCAACAAATATTGAATAGGCCACTAGGCCAAACAGGCAGAAAATGCAGAGTTCGATTTAAAGAATGTGTGGACTGCTACAGACTGGATACATGTAACAAATCAGCAGTAGCAACATTGTTAAAGATGTCACTACTCTTTGAAAATTGATGACATCCTTGAAATTTTTCTACTAATCTGAAAAAGTAAAAGAATGGATATCATAGAAGAAATGGAAATCTATGGAGATAACGTTCTTAATTAGGTATCTGAATTCAAAAAGTCAAAACTCTTCAGTAATCTTAACCCACCTAATTCAAAAGATTTAAGAAGTGCCAATGAAACAAACGACTATCAGACTGTCGGTATCGTGAATGCCTCTGAAAAATGTGATAATCGATACTCACCAACACGCTATAAGGCCTCCATTTTGTATTAATTGTACAGTAGTTACATGTACGTAGAAAGATTTGTGCAGTGAATTACGTCAAAAAACACTGACGAAGTAAATAGTACGAAGTGTAATGTTAAGTAATAGCTCCGGCAGTGCATCAAGAAAGAAAAGCGAAACCTTGGGTCTCCCAGAACGTAAGTGATAACCTGCTGTACAGAAAAGTGCATCACTCCATTTTCGGAACATAATAACAGATGCAGAACTCTCTGCATCGAACACAGACTGTTGTGTCAGCCATAATACACAACGAGGCATAGCTTCAAACAGGAGAGGATGTCACTGACTTAAATTTCTGGCCCCTCCCTCTCCCTCCAAATACCCAAGCAACTACTTCAGCAGCGAACAGTAAACGATAAAATTCTATGTTAATTTAGTTTCAAACTATTTTTAAATGAAATTCTTTTGTGTGCACTAATGCCTGAAAATGGACAGAACGTGCTCGAAATTCGTTTTGTTACATTAAATTAAACATAAAAGAAATAAGAGTGACTGGTAGCACAAAATACAAATAGATATCAGACAAGCTATTTGTTGACTATCAACTTAATTCTGCACAGTTCATTTCTTCGTTCTACTATGTGCAATATTTTTGGCAAATTATTTTGTGTTTTCTAATATGCGTCTATCTCCACGAAGGGTCTCCAGTTGTTGCAGCTGATCGCGAATTGGAAACCATAGAGGAAATCCTATGAAGTTTTGTGCAGATGTGTTGGCAGTGTCTCTCGTATGCCTGTCGATCACATCACCTCGCCATTTGAAGTCCTGAGTGCACGGTGAGCACATAGAGATATCTAGAAAGTAGTGTTTCCAGCCAAGTATGGGTTCATACCGAGAGATATTGCCTGATTTCATGCAACCCCACACAACATAGTTGTCATGCATTTCCTTTCTCATGACAATCGTTGGACGCACGCTGCAGGGGCAATCCTGCAGCGTTTTCGAAGGGGAAGTGTTTGATCACCCACCATACAGCCCGGACATGACTCCCTGAAATTTTAATCTACACTGGCATGAAGACAAAATTTTGGCACAGGCAATGAGTTGCAGACCAGCGTAGGGAATTTTCGGGAAGCACAGATGGCTGTCTTCTGTGACGAGGGTATTGGAAAGTTGGTACAATGCTATGACAAACGCCTAAGTCAGAGAGGCAACTATGTGGAGAAGTAGCTGAAAGTTGTAGCTAATTGTCGTAACAAAACATTTCTGACTTTCACTGTGGTTTCAATTTAACGACCGTTCGGATCTTACAACCTGGACGGTCCTCGCACATACATACTGTCCAAGCCACTATGCAGTCTCTTATCTTCGTGGCCCTTACGCGAATATGTATATTGGCGGCAGCAGGAGCGTTCTGCAGTCTGCTTCAAATGCCAGTTCCATAAAATTTCTCAGTAGCGTTCCTCGAAAAATTCCCATTTGATTTCTCAAAGGATCTCCGTAATACTTGCTTGTTCGTAGAACCTACCTACAAAAGCTCTAGCCACCCGCCTCTGAATTGCTTCGATGTCTTCCTGTAATCCTACCTAGTGGGGATCCCAAACACTTGAGTAGTACTCAAAAACTGGCCGCATTAGTGTTCTATATTCAGTTTCCTATATGGTTGATCTATTCCTATTACTTGGGAAGTGTTTCAGCCACTCACATATTTGGGAATCTATTCCATATACTAGCACCTTCATTAACAGTCTGCGGTGGAGCATCGAGTCAAACGATTTTGGAAATCTAGAAATATAGAATATGTCTGTTGCCCTTCGTCCGTAGTTCGCAGGATATCATGTGAGAAAAGGGCAAGTTTAGTTCCTTCGAGCGATGTTTTCACTCTTAATATTCGTTACCATTGTCTGCTTCCGTCCTTGAAAATCATTAATTCGTGGGTGTCTTAAAAGTTGTCAGAGGAACCATTCTTCTCTTTGTTAAGATTTCTCCACGGCCTTCCTTCCTAGCCTTCCGCGAAGCCCACGCTTGCAAACAGTAATTGCAGTGTTCTTTTCTTGCTTCATACAGACGATGTGTTTCTGTATAGAGAGGAAGCAACGTAGTCAAAACAAAGTATAAAATCCCAAAACCAGTACCGATTTATTTTTCTGTGAAACTAATTATTCTACCTAGTGTGACGTCTCGTTTTGTCTCGGCTCGATGGTGGTGGTTGTCCCAGTCGATATGACGTAGAACGGCGTCCGTCGATCACGACAACGCATATCTGCAACTATTATAAAAACAAACTCCTCGCGCGGTTTGGTTATTTTTCAGGTACTGTCTCTCAAAACTTATATCAACGTCTGGATGGAGCAGCAGGCCGGAGTGTGTGCGCCTCCCTTGCTTGTAATTAAGGCAATGATGTTCGATGTCTATCGATCTTCTCCACTTATAAATATAGCGATTGCACCACCCGATAACGCGATGACTCCCTTGGTCTGAAATGATAACCAAAAGTCCTTTGGTTGTTCGCGACAGACTTTTCAGTTGACACGAACTTGCTGACTGTAGTTCTTATGCCATGTTTGAGAGTTGGCATTCAAACGTTGAAAATATAATGTCTTGAATCATCAATCCATCACCCAAGTCGATGTCACATCATGATTTTTGCGAGGATATTGAGTTGTTAATTATTATTCCGTCGTCAAGGTGTCGCTACGTCGCGTATTCAACAACTACACGTCGTAATTCCAGAGATAACATACCCTAGACCAATGTTCAGAATGCGTTGTATTTCGGTGTAAACTTTTTGCTGCTTACAGTTAAATTGTCACTAAATTAGTTTTCGCTTTTATATTATCCGAATAATCAGTTAATTCCACAAATACACTTTAAATATCCATTAACTGATGTATGTGCACGATGAATTAAGTTGAATTAAAGTTTATTGTTCTTCGTAATTATTTGTCCCTACACGGAGCCCTCACACCGACTTTTCATTAAGGGATTGCGTCTGTTTGCATCAGAAATTCTGACTTTGACGATAGGTTTTGACAACACGGCGCAACTGTAAGTTCTTCGTGACTGTGCTTATCTGTTGCCTACTCAAGTCTAATAATTGAGTTTATGTCGGCGATCAGTCTTTTTCTGTGTCTTTTGATGTTCGTGACTATTAAATATCCCGAAGGCTAAGTCCAATCACAAATCAGCAATCACACGAGTTATATTTCTATCACATATATGAACTACCCCGTTATCTGTCTAAACGGTAAAGATGATTTTACTTCAGTCCGACTGCTGACTAATACTTACAACCGTCAAACTTTTAAACTTCAGATCGTTTTTAAAATAATCTAGTAGCGCTTAATATGCATACTACTATTGCAAGAGTACAAGAGAGAAGTGAAGTTAACATCTCCTTTGCCGAGTTACATTGTAGTCACAGTAAACTTACAGCTCGTTGCGGCTACAACTCTATTCTAGGGTAAATGTTATGTTTGGTCAATTTATGCTCTGAGCTTTAACCTTCGTAAATAATTATTTTTTGAATTCTTCCTTTAAGGTTTCTGTTTCGTATCATATGGTATTCTTTCATTCAGTCATTTCTTTATGATAAGCATTAGTATTTACATAACATTCTTGTTAATCAAACTGTCAATAGTGTAAATTTTGTTGTCAATAGCTGTCAACTGTCAGGACGACTGATTTTTCTATTTCTTTTTGCAACAAAAGGGTGTTCATTATGGGTTCTATAATTGGTGTGTTACACTAGTCAGACCTCCGAAAGACTTGAATTCATACACATCATCCGCGACTGCAGAAACATTTTCGGTGTTGCTGATATCTTCGGAGATGAAAATCAATAGACACGCTCGAATCTTCTTAGTGCACCACTCTACCCTACGTGCTAAAAAAAATTGAATAAATCTTTGATTTTTTGAGATTAAGTGCATCCTGTATTTGTCAGGCAACTAAGTACGACCTTAGGCATTCCATAGAATATGATGCTGCCATTCATTAAGTGCTGTGATACTAAGTCACAAAATAAAGCTTGTAATTAGGCATGACGTTCATATTTTTATTTCAATAACTTTTGGAATTCAGATAAATCCGGAATCAAAAACTCGTTTTCAGGAACATGCAGTAAAACACTCAAACATTGTATTAAGAGTCTGACAGATTAAAACTGTGTGCCAGACCGAGACTCGAACTCGGAACAAAATAATTGGCCCAGAAACTATCCGAGATGTCACATGTGTAAATGAAGAAGGCCTTTGTCGATCGTTCAGCACATTCTCGCTCTTTAACAACATCATGATGGTTGAAATGATGAGCTGTAAGACATTCTGCAGTCACGTTAATTTGAGGGTCGTTGTGACCGACTCAACACTTACAACGCGAGAGGTCTCTTAGGTACTTGTGAAGCGACCAAAGTCAGACGGTTTGTTCACGATCAATACTGCATGCCAGCGTCATGAGTGTCTATTTCAAGAGCGCTGTTAGACGAGAAGAGTAGGCGGACAGCTTGTATCAGAGGCGGTGGAAGGCAATTAGGAATACCGACTGTGGTGCATAGTAACGAGACGGGACAACGAATTCCCCGCATTTAAACGCCGGAATAGATCGTTAAGATTTTACGACTGCGTTAGCGTTTTACACACAATTTCTAAAACGTCGCGTAACAGCTCAAGAAACGGCAAGGGAATTAAATAGTTTATAGTTTTACTGAGCGCTAGTGTAGCGAGCCGTCATGGGAAGGAGTTACTGCTCCATTCGGAGGAGAGCTAATTCTTTTAACGACTCCGAGCACAGCGGAGCAGCCGATAAAATCATTTACGTTTAACAGGATGGCGACGACGACAACGCTTTTGTATAATTAAAGCGATACCGTTTTATGGTTTTCATGTGATTACCTACGGCAAGATCGAATCAAGTAACAAAATTAAAACCTATAGCTCTATCAAAATTAAATGGAAATTAGGCCAGTATTGGCAGAACGCCCGGAGGTAACTTATGCGGGGGCCAAGTAGGCGTCAGCGCCGTTTCGCTTTGGTGTTATCGTGCGATGGGATTTATGGTTTCATTATCCCGAACTGAGGGCCCGAATTTCCGATAATGGCGACCGCTTAAGCGGATCGGAAGAGGAGCAGCCTATCGCATTTTCCTCTAAAGACTTTACTCGGGAGAAGATGCGTTTAAGAAAAATTCCCGATCGTGATGTTCTGTGAATGACACTGCAGCCAGAAAGCGAGTCAGAACAACCAATTAAGAAAGTTTAATTATCTACTAAACCTCACAGAGAATCTGTGGGAGCTGTGCTAAGCTTAAACTCGGGGATGAAATTTGAAAATTTATTTCATTTTTGTCACTTCTTTTCTGAGTAGATTGGATTTTTTAAATACTCGATAAAGATCAGCAAGTAACTAAAATGCAAAACGCGCCTATAGTACATGAAGAAACATCAAGTATATTGTGAAACGCTGCTTTTGCTTTCCTGACCTGTTCACGTAACACGTGATTAACAGGGCAATCTGTATTCAATTTTCGTCCCAGGATGTTCGCGAATGCAACTGACGCTGTTATTTTATAGAAAGTCGTTAAGGGTGTCCCTCTTTGTTTCCATATCATCAAAATTTGCAGTTACTGCAATACTTAATAATTATAAAATTCAGGAGCTAGAGGATGCCAAAGGAACTAAGGAAGATTACATATCACAGGTTGCTTACCATTAATTAAGTGTGGAACGTTAAAAGAAAGAGAAAAATGGAGAGGCTCTATTATTACACCGTTATTAGAATTTAGGACTGTATTCTTCTGCTCTTCTAAAGTCTTCCACTCAACGGTTTGTTTCTGTTGATAGGTACTACTGAAGACAGATGTGACCTACAATAATTAAGGAACTTTTTCTAAGATGAATCGACAAATGTTCTTACGAAAAAGAAATACAAATAAAATCGCGAGCACAATATTGTGGAACTGAAAGAGCGATCAGCACCAATGTACTGGAACTCAGTATATGAATATAACACTATTCATATTTGTTTATCTATTAGTGTTAATATTAGCCACTTTGAAGTCGAAGCATGTGAGTGAGCTCAAATTTTTCTGCGAACGGTATCAGTCAGTGTTAACATATGTTTCGTATATCAGTTTCATGTTTCATGGATCATTTCCACGATAAATCGTAACGATGTGGGACGAGCCATCCTACATACACATGGCAAGTTAATTTTCAAGTATTGCTACATGCCGAACATTTATAAGGAAGCTTTTTTTAATGTACAGATGTGAGTTAGTCATTTTCACTAGCCTATGAACTAAGAAACAGTACACCGAATATCGCTCCGAAGATTCGTCAGGCGCATTTTTTCTGCAGTTTCGGCGGATAGTTGTAGTTTCGTTTTTACAGTGAGTCAACCCAAACTAGTACTGCTCATAACGCTTTTCATGCGACTCCCAGTGTTGACGGAAAGCGTCAGTTTCTTTCCTGTTACAAACAAAACTACTTTTGAATTAGGTATTTTACATGCCCATTCGATACAGCGGTCCCAAATTAGTCCAGTATGATATTTGTTTTATTGTAGTGTATTAAAAGGGATAGCAAAATACGAAGAACAACGGGTACTCCAGCAGCGGTTGGTTGGTTGGTTTTTGGGGGGAAGAGACCAAACAGCGAGGTTATCGGTCTCATAGGATTAGCGAAGGATGGGGAAGGAAGTCGGCCGTGCCCTTTCAAAGGAACCATCCCGTCATTTGCCTGGAGCGATTTAGGAACATCACGGAATCAGGATGGCCGGACGCGGGATGCGAGTCCAGTGTGCTAACCACTGCGCCACATCGCTCGGTCTCCAGCAGCGACCGAGTAGGTCTGCTGCATGGTGGTAAGTCTGTGCGGGCGAGGAGATCGTTCTCGCTGATGGAGTAGTTGTTATTCTTCGAGTTTTGCTGTCCATGTAAATACACTCGATGAGATCAATATCGTACCTGGATAATTACGAACCGCTCTCTCGAATTGGCAGGTGAACATCCGCTTGAAAATGATTATGTATGTAACGAGAATCCACTCTTTCGTCGACACCGGATTTCATATAAAAGACGTTGTTAGCAGTATTTGTGGGCTGACTCCAGCAACACACTGCAAAATCTAAATTGGAAATGTCTGCCGAAACAATAGAGAAAATGCGTCCGAAGCGTCTTAGGAGGGATGCCCTGCATTAAATACACTTGCCATTATTTGAACGATCAAGTTAATTGAAAACCTAGCTATACTACATAAATTAAAAATGATGCCACAAAGCTTCTTCGATGATGGCTCCTTCAGGAAGAGTTGTGAGGGAGCATTTCCTCCATCGTCCTACTGGAGGACTAAGTGAAGCTTCACAGTGAAAATTCTTATGTTGTTGGGCATGTCCGCCAGTACAGTTCGATTTAAATTAAACTGAAGTACAATAACATCCATAACACTATGATCACCGCCCACCGCAATGCTCGATGCTGCCTGGTGGTGTTGCGGGCACACATGATGCGATAGCAAAAGTATGTAACCTGAGGAAATGGGGAAACCCATTGAGATAAGCGACTTTGACAAAGGGCAGAGCCTGTGAACGAGTAGCTCCAAAACGGTGAAGCTGGTGTAATGTTCACGCGCTTCTGTCCTGAGCATCTACGGAAAGAGAAGGACAATGAAGCCACCATTAGGCCTAAGCGGTTGGTCGTCCACGACTCTCCACAGAACGTGCGCTTCGGAGGCTTGTGTGCTGTGTAAAGCTGGACAAATGGTGATCTGTGACATCTCTGTCGAAAGAGCAGCCGGCCACTGTGGCCGAGCGGTTCTAGGCGTTTTAGTCCGAAAACAACCGGCTGCTACGGTCGCAGGTTCGAATCCTGCCTCGGGCATGGATATGTGTGACGTTCTTAGGTTAGTTAGGTTTCCTTAGTTCTAGATCTAGGGGACTGATGACCTCAGATGTTAAGTCCCATAATACTTAGAGAGAGCCGAAAGGGCACAATGCTGGTGCATGCACAAGTGTTTCGAAGCACACCGTTCATCGTACATTGTTGAACATGGAGCTCCGCAGCAGTCCACCTCTACGCATTCACATGTTGACCCTACGGCATCGTCAATTACGATTGCAGTGGGCACGGGACCATCGGGATTCGACCGTCGATCATTGGAAACACGTCGGCTCTTGAGGTGAATCGTATTTTTGCTACACAAGGTCGATCGTCGTCTCCAGAAACTCCGTTATCGAGGTGAACGGCGGCTGGAAAGGGCAGCGCGCCACGGAAGCAGTATGGTGGGAATAGCATTAGGGTGGATTTCCACTTGTCGGAACGTCGCCGTCACGTAACCGTCGCGTTTTCCAACGCGAAATGTCAGAGGAATTCCTGAGCATTCACGCTACACAGCACGTCAACCTCGAAAGAACGTCGTGACGTTACAGCCGATTCATAAAAGGCGCTTTTTCATAGTAGACAGTAATAAAATGCCGAAATTTAGTTTAAACCAGCTTGCAATGATTGCTGTTGCACTCGATGACGAAGAACAGGAACAGCGACCAAAATCAGTCTGCATTGGAAAAAAAAACGTTAAAAAATCGAGACTGTGAAGGGGAGTTCCATACTCTTTACCGGGAGCTGAAAGAAGAGGAGTCGTCGTTCTATAAATATTTCAGAACGCGTAAATAACAGTTTTTACCTATTGTAAGACACTGTGGTCTCCTGACCTTCATTGCTTACATATTCCGCCCTCACAATCATATTCCGCACATCAAGACGCTTCATTCAAACCCAAACTTGGTAAGATATAGTCAATGTTGTATGAATCCATGTGAACGATATGCAAATAACTAATAATACGTAAGTGCGCACTGTGGTTGAAATACTCGGCGTACACACGTACATTCCAGATACGACGGTCACAGGAGCTTTTAGTTCGAGAGAGGAAACCACACGGCAGGAGGCGGCCGCCCATAGAGCAGACAGCGTTCGCCCGAGGGAAAGGAGGAACGACCCCATGTTCGGCACAAAAGCAAATTCCGCTACATTGTGTGGGAGCGGCCAGCCTACGCATTCTTTACACATAGCACGCAGATTCAGAGGTTTTCACAGGGAGACAGCAAACCCCAAACGCCGATACTTCAGGTTTCCGGATTGGTCGCCTTAAACGAAACGTCATCCTCCCGTTTTAGAAGAGCACTGTTGATTGGCAGACGATATTTCTGACGCCTTGAGCTGAAGGAGTACTGGAAGAGACTGAAAGATATACCCCTTCACGTCTGGCGTGGAGAGGTGCCGTTCTGTTGTCGCTCTTGGAGCGAGGAACAAGTCTCTCCTCAGTACTTCACTGGGAGAGCACCTCTGTCGAGAGCAAATCGAAGTGCTACTCTCTATATTGAGTCCATGCGATTAAGGCGTTGTTCACTGTGTTGGCTGACACACTTATTGTGCGGTGTGAACGGACAGAGTTATAGTTAAACGCCTGCGAGCGAATTTTTGAGTGGCATCGCGATGGACTGGTTATCTGACCGGTGTACCACGCCAATAGTTAGACTAGGGGTGAATAGTAATCCTTGACTTCATCAAGGGGTAGGGAGAGTTTGATTGGCGAAGGTCAATCCAGATAGAACGAGAGTTATCTTATTTGTCAGCACCGAGCGGCGCAGACAGCAGTCATCGCAGCTTACGGTATTGTGCGCTTGAGCTATTGCAAGGCCCATATTTCCTCCACAACAGTACACTTCACTACATTTCACATGCGACAGCCTTGACCGTACCTAGCAACATTCTAAAGGATAATTATTCAAGTTGAGTAGGCGCGCCTCTCAGCCATTCTGCCAAGTCAACGACAATCTTAAACTTTGTATAGAAATTTCATTAGCGAATCCTATCCTTGAGAGGTAACTTCACATTCTGAAAAGAACCAGGATATAATATGTTGAATTCATAACTAAAAGTGCCAATTTCTCAGAATTTTTGCAAAGTAAATAATAACTTTCGTTAGTTTCATGTTTTTATTATAATAAGTAGCACTACTCCAGTACCCAAGTATCCCACTAGTTACGTAAGAACTTTTGTGAATTTTTGTGTCATTTCCTTACAGCGGACGACTCCAGAAGATATTTATTACTGAAAGTTTTTCAGGCATTTCTCTTTAGAGCGTTAGGAGCGTCTGTCTGACTTGTGTAGTAGTGTGGGGGGTGGAAATTGCATCTTGCAGGAGCCACAGGGTAAAGGGTACATCTCAGATTAATGCGTTGCTCAGAATAACAGAATCTAAGATCAACCCCAAGCTCACACTATTAAGCAAGATACTAATAAAAGTTTCGAAGAGAAATTCAAGATTTAGGCGTCCAGTATCACCATGGTAGAAGCTGATGGTTTGCCTGAGGTATCTACATGGGCCGTTTTGCTGAACTAAACAAAACAAATATGGAGGTGCTACTTGCCGGCAGCAACAGGGAAATATCACATGACTCCGTCAATGGCCCGACGAAACATTCTTTCGGAGAAACCTTGACAAGACGCTGACGTGACGTGTCGATGACGTTCCGTTGACGCCGTGTGTGAGTGCCACAATTTAAATTACAGAGGAGAATCTTTTGACGTGACGGAAGTGATAGTAACGTTCCTTCAAATGTGAATCCACCTTTATGCTATGGGAGGCTTTTTCCTGCGCTTGCGTGAGACCTGTGGTAGTAATCGCAGGCACGCTGAAACTGCGAACCATCTGTATGCTTCCACGTTTCATGTCTTCCCCGATGGCGATCTCATCTTTCATAAATATAATTTCCCGCGACTCCGAGCCAGAACTATGCTGCAGGAAACAACCCCAGCATCCTTATTGCTGGATGGATTGCCTGCGACCTTGTTCTGTGCTTCTGTGAAAGCAATTCTGACACGTACTCATAGCGTTGGCTACTGGCGTTGGGAAAATAGTAGTCGACCCGTGATGAACCTGGATTAGTCTCCTCACTCATTTCCTTGAGCTTGGCTGTGTCAAAAACGAGGTGGTGTAATCCCCTCTAACGTTATCATACGCAAATATAGTTCAAAATACCCTTCTCCTAAAACTGCCACTTTAAAATGTCTACATGATATCGTAAGAGGTCCATGACTAAGGAACTTGTTGCTAGCGCACTCGAGCAGATGTAATTTCGATGGATTGCCTACGATATGTAAGCTATAAGAGAATCTCAGACCAAAGAGCAGTGCTGGCTGCAGTAGGAACTGAGTAGCAGTAGGAGTAAGTAGTAGCGTGCAGTCTGGCGTATGGAGTTGGCTGGGCCGGTCGTGGGGAGCGATGGCGGTGTCTGAGCGATGTAGCATAAGGTACAAGCAGCCTCGCGCACACATGTACTATTGTTATATCAAGTCCCACGTAAATGTTTTAAAAAAGTCTTAGTAATAATCATTCTAATAAAAATTAATTCTTTGACAATCATTTGTCTGAATTTAAGGAATTCACTAATTTCTCCAATTATTGTAAAGAAAAATCAGTTGTTCTTTTTATACATGACAAATCTATCGGCCAGGATTGCACTGGGCTGTGCCAGAAAAATTTCTTATAGGATCAGATATACAGGGTGTTACAAAAAGGTACGGCCAAACTTTCAGGAAACATTCCTCACACACAAAGAAAGAAAATATGTTATGTGGACATGTGTCCGGAAACGCTTACTTTCCATGTTAGAGCTCATTTTATTACTTCTCTTCAAATCACATTAATCATGGAATGGAAACACACAGCAACAGAACGTACCAGCGTGACTTCAAACACTTTGTTACAGGAAATGTTCAAAATGTCCTCCGTTAGCGAGGATACATGCATCCACCCTCCGTCGCATGAAATCCCTGAAGCGCTGATGCAGCCCTGGAGAATGGCGTATTGTATCACAGCCGTCCACAATACGAGCACGAAGAGTCTCTACATTTGGTACCGACGTTGCGTAGACAAGAG
This sequence comes from Schistocerca piceifrons, assembly GCF_021461385.2. Taxonomy (NCBI): domain Eukaryota; kingdom Metazoa; phylum Arthropoda; class Insecta; order Orthoptera; family Acrididae; genus Schistocerca; species Schistocerca piceifrons. The sequence continues at coordinate 590,585,015 of NC_060141.1, forward strand.
CTTTCAAATCCCCCATAAATGAAAGTCAAGAGGGTTGATGTCAGGAGAGCGTGGAGGCCATGGAATTGGTCCGCCTCTACCAATCCATCGATCACCGAATCTGTTGTTGAGAAGCGTACGAACACTCACTGATATGTGCAGGAGCTCCACCGTGCATGAACCACATGTTGTGTCGTACTTGTAAAGGCACATGTTCTGGCAGCACAGGTGGAGTATCCCGTATGAAATCATGGTAACGTGCTCCATTGAGCGTAGGTGGAAGAACATGGGGCCCAATCAAGACCTCACCAACAACGCCTGCCCAAACGTTCACAGAAAATCTGTGTTGATGACGTGATTGCACAATTGCGTGCGGATTCTCGTCAGCCCACACATGTTGATTGTGAAAATTTACAATTTGATCACGTTGGAATGAATCCTCATCCGTAAAGAGAACATTTGCACTGAAATGAGGATTGACACATTGTTGGATGAACCATTCGCAGAAGTGTACCCGTGGAGGCCAATCAGCTGCTGATAGTGCCTGCACACGCTGTACATGGTACAACTGGTTCTCCCGTAGCACTCTCCATACAGTGACGTTGTCAACGTTACCTTGGACAGCAGCAACTTCTCTGACGCTGACATTAGGGTTATCGTCAACTGCACGAAGAATTGCCTCGTCCATTGCAGGTGTCCTCGTCGTTCTAGGTCTTCCCCAGTCGCGTCATAAGCTGGACTGTTCCGTAGTACCTAAGACGCCGATCAGTTGCTTCGAACGTCTTCCTGTCGGGACACCTTCGTTCTGTAAATCTGTCTCGATACAAACGTACCGCGCCACAGCTATTGCCCCGTGCTAATCCATACATCAAATAGGTATCTTCCAACTCCGCATTTGTAAACATTGCACTGACTGCAAAACCACGATCGTGATGAACACTAACCTGTTGATGCTACGTACTGATGTGCTTGATGCTAGTACTGTAGAGCAATGAGTCGCATGTCAACACAAGCACCGCAGTCAACGTTACCTTCCTTCAATTAGGCCATCTGGCGGTGAATCGAGGAAGTACAGTACATACTGACAAAACTAAAATGAGCTCTAACATGGAAATTAAGCGTTTCCGGACACATGTCCACATAACATCTTTTCTTTATTTGTGTGTGAGGAATGTTTCCTGAAAGTTTGGCCGTACCTTTTTGTAATACCCTATATACGTGTTATCCGGCGACCTTATTGAGGTAAGAATTTTCAATTTATTCAGAATGATCTTTCTGGGCCATGACGCAGCGCTGCCGACGTCCAAATTTACCAGTTTAGATTCACAGTCAGTTAATTATTGAAAGGTTATACATAAGAGTCAGATTTTTTTATTGGGAGGTTACGCTAAATGTAAATGCAATATACATATTTTTATTGTTGGGAAGTTACACTTGTCGACAACCGGCCAGGATCGTATTTTTTTTGAATTTCTGAGAAGCAGTCAGTTATATATCTGCTCTTATTTACTTAATGTTAAATGTAGTTTGCATCTGGCGCAACGCATTTACTAATTTGTCACTCTTTCTTTCACAGATCATCGGTAATTTATTGTGTTTGTTCCATTCTTGCTTTGTCTTTGTTTGATTTTGTGCTTAACTTTAATTTGTGAAAATGCCGCGAAAAACTGCTAACAGTACATCGCGATGTGCAATGAGTGAAAAAGCCGACTAGAATAATTTGACCGATAATACTAGCGACACTCAGTGTCATAATGATAATCCTCTAATTACAGATAATCAGTGCGTACCGACCACTAGTAATGATTTTAATCCTAACTACGAGCAAACAAATTCAATCATGTCCACACTTAATTTAATGATAACTGATGACGTGGCACGTTCCGTTACAATGAACGCTGCCCAGTTTGACACACCTGACCTGCAAAATTTACACAGTGAACAATGTAGTCAAAATACGTCAGATTTATCTGAGTCCGATGTAGTGACCCACAGTGCACATCCAACTAGCAAACCTTTTCGTGTATCAGACAATGACCAAATGGTTACACAAAACTTGACACATGCAGATACAACATCACACAGCACAGAGTGTAGAGTCGCAAATTTTTGCATGGACCAAGTTATGGCATTATTGCTACAACTTAATGAAAATTTCAAACAGTGGAATGAAAAATTAGACAACAATTACGAACAACTTAATGAATCGTACAAACAACTTAATGAATCGTACAAACAACTTAATGAATCGTACAAACAACTTAATGAATCGTACAAACAACTTAATGAATCGTACAAACAACTTAATGAAAGTTTCAAACAGTCGAATGAAAAACACGACAACCTTAATGAACAGAACAAACAACTTAGTGAACAGATTACAGCCGTTGCCGTGCAATGTCATGATACTAAAGAACAATTACGTGAGGAAATTAAGGCTTGTGCTAGGAACAGTAGTGAAGAAATTAGATCTGTTGTACAAGAATCAAGTAATACACATGTAGCCACAACGAAATTACTTAGAGATGAAATTAGTGCAGTCGCTAAACAATGTTCAGAAAACGCAACACAGTTACACGACGAGTTTAAATTAACGTCAGCAGGACTTTCACGCACTCAGGATGCGGAAGTCGGTAAGAAATTTGAACAACGGAACAGCCAAATTGACAAACGATTTAAAGTGACACAGACGAAAAATGTTGCAGTCTCTAACACGTCACAGCATATGACACATCTTGAACATTTGTCACACTCACACAGCCAGTATGACCTAAGTAATTTACAGAGAGTACGTGACTTAGATTCCGGTCACAGACAAATAGATTATCATACAATCCTGAACCAGCTCAGACATACAGAGACGATAACTTTGATTATAAGCAATTTTTTTTCAGTGAAAAAATTTAAGATATGTGAAAATGACAGAACACAGATTCACCCTTTGGACTGGATACAACAATTTGCTTTCGCATTTCCACCAGCTTGGCCTGTAATGCAGAAACTAAAATTTATTTCCGGCGCGTAAGTGACCTCAGGGGATTCATTACGCTTTGATGAATATGTGTCGTAGCGCGCACAGGGCCCGAGCCGTAGTAGTGCTATTTCCTCTTTAGTTTTCTGCACTGCTGCCTTCTCTTTTACTATCCTTTATATCTGTCAAAACAACTCTTCAGCTATCGATCAGTCTAGGATTAGAAATGAGTAAAGAAAACCTGATATGACAAGTTTTACTTGAAAATGACGGTTTTCATTAGACACTCCCGAAATGACAAGAACTAACAGCATAATTTTGATAACAGACAAAATTTTAATTATCAGTATCATCAAATTATCAACAATTGCAAACACATTTTTGTAGCAATAGAGGTTTTTGTCCACAACAACAACAAAACCAGTCAGTTGGCATACGTAACAAACAATGGAATGTGCAAGGTCAACCAAGCTTTAATGTTTCGCCGCCTACACTTATAGCGTAGGCTCCACCAAATAGTAACGCACAGCAACAATGAAATCAGTATCTACAGAAAACACATCATTTCAATTCCTATCGCAATGCGCCGTATACCAATGATTATGACGACAGACGTAAAAGTAATGAGCACAGTTTTCAGCGTAATAGTCGGTCTTACCAGCGGCAGAATCATCCGCAACAACAGATTATCATGAATGAACCAGACAGTCGGTATCATCCCAGACCAAATACGTTAGGACGAAATAACAGAACAGTACAAATAGTCTAAATGCCACAGCATCCTCCTGCAAATAACAGCACGTCAGACAGAATTTGACTAGATACAGTACAGGTTGCATCTTCCAGCAACGTAAGTAATACTTCAGATACACAGAATCTTGTTCACGAAAATGTTATTACTTTTGACGACATCCGAGACACACTCTTTTACATGAAAAATCAGTTATTCAAAAAACCATTTCCCATGGTAAAGGAGTAGATGTAAAGTTACAGACACACATATCATTTTGTATTGCAGGTCATACGTTCCACTCAAACTTTTGGATTTTTTCCTTATTGACAACAGACGTTATTTTAGGTACGAATTTTCTGGTACAACATGCCGCAATTATCGACTTTCAAAATTCCTATTTAATTTTAAAGGATGAAAAAGTACAACTGGCATTAGAATTTCAGCACGCTTTATCTACAGATGAACAGACGATTAATCGAATAGAGGTCATTTCTACATCGCGTAACACGGACTGTCATTCCACATTGTTCACAGATACGTACGTACACAACTACAATACACCAGACGAAGCCGACTATGACGTTATGCAAATGATTTCTGAGAAGGTAAAACAGAGCAGTGCAAATACAGACGACGAACGTACTCAACTACGCAATATTCTTTTACAGCAAGCTCCAGTTTTTGACAGCATCCCTGGTATTATGTCCGGTTTTATGTATGAATTTCAAGTTAAACAGCATGACACATTTAAAGCCAAACATTATCGTATTCCGAATATCCACAGAGAACAAGTTAAGAAAGAATTGCAAGCTATGATTGACCAAGGTATTATTGAACCGGCAGTTAGTCCGTACATAAACCCGCTCTATATTGTTAAGAAAAAGGATGGATCACTTTGCCTCGTACTTGATTCGCGTCATGTCAACGAGGTTATTATTAATGAAACAGATCGCCCATAGACACTAGAAGAACCTTTACAGAAATTTCATGGTACTGCTATTTATTCCACATTATTTTTAAAATCGGGATTTTGGCAAATTCAGCTCCTTCCGAACTACAGAAAGTACGCAGCATATCTCTGTTTTGGTGACTTACCAGTTTTGCAAATTACCGTTCTGTTTAACAATTTCTTCAGCTGCATTTATTCGCGGTTTGAATACTATACTTCCGACAGAACTTAAAGACAGAATCACAACGTATGTAGACAACATCCTTATTGCAGAAGCTAACTGGTCTGAACACAATCTGATTCTGGAACAACTGTTGCAAACTTTTCGTGCACAAGGACTCACAGTTAATCTTAGCAAATTGCACTTTGGCAAAACTTCCATAAAATTTCTTGGACACGTAATTTCAGCAGAAGGCATTGCGCCTGACCCGGAAAAACTTCAAGCTTTACGTGACATTACTGTTCCAACGAGGAAGAAACAACCACGCAGCTTTCTGGGATTAATTAACTTTTTCCGTAAATTTATTCATTACTCTGCTTTAGACACCCCTATATTATGCCAGTTGACGGGTAAAAACACTATTTGGTCCTGGGATAGCCAAGCACTGAGTTTGTTAATCTGAAACATGCCTTGTTGAATGCACCACTTTTATCACACCCAAATCCTACCAGAAATTTTTCCATTGCCACTGACTGTTCTAACACCGCTTTAGGCGTACATATTTTTCAGGAAATTGAAGAAGACGGTACTACGGTAAGTAAAAACATCGCCTTTGCAAGTCGCGTTCTGTCACCTGCTGAACGCAATTATTCTGTTACAGAACTTGAAACATTATGTGTTGGATGGGCATTTATCAGATTTAGGCATTTTCTTTACGGAAGACATACTACCGTTTACACAGATCATAGAACTATACTGTTTTTACTTTCCGCTAAATTTACACATGACAGATTAGGCAGATGGAAACTTTATTTATAGGAATTTAATTTTACAGTTGTTCACATTCCCGGTACACAAAATATTGTAGCAGACGCACTATCCCGTTCTCTCAGCGTCAATCAGCAAGAGATCGCAACCAACTTCTGCCTAGCAAATTTTAGCGTCATGTAAATTCAACAAGCTGCTTTTGAAAATTGCATTTCATCGTCATTACGAGACATAGCACAAGAGCAGAGCAAAGACAACGTACGGAAAGAAATTAAACGCCTTCGGCAAGATAAGAATAACGTTACCATTAGGAACCTTTATACCGTGCGCAATAGCAATCTATTTCGCCGCTCTCACCCTGACAGCAACAACTGGTTATTATGTATTCCTGACGAACTTGTTAACAAATTAATTTGGTATACTCTTTTAAGTTATGCAAATTATGGAGCCAGAAAATGTTTTCTTATACTGAGACAGAACTGTTATTTTGCCCACATGGAGAAAAGGATTCGACGAGTTTTAGCGTCATGTAAAATCTGCCAGAAAGCTTAATCAGACACGACTTCATATATTCTTCCGTTACATCCCATTGTACCGATTAAATTGAGACATTAAATTGTAGATATTTTTGGTCCGATTCCCAGATCTAATAGAGGTTTTTGTTACATCTTTGTCGCTGTTGAACTCACTTAGAAATTTGTTACCTTCACTCAGTTACGCAAAGCTACTGCTAAATCTATTTCGAATGTATTTGTAAAACATTTTCTCTTCCATGTAGGGCATGTATTGAAAGTAATTTCAGACAATGGACCACAATTTCGATCTGCGATGTGGAAACGAATGTTACGAGCTAGAAACATTTCTCCGATCTATACATCCAGGTATCACGCTTCTTCGAACCCTTCTGAACGACTGATAAAAGAAATTGGTAAACTATGTAGAATATTCTGCCATAAAAACATTGATTGGGATACACGCATACTCTCATTGCAGGATGTAATTAGCTCAATACGAAACGAATCTACTATGCTATCTCCGACTGTTATATTGAAAAATGTTGAACCACCCAAAAAAATCAAAGAATTAGTATCGTTTCCTACATCTCGTCGACTACGCCACCATGAAATAATTGACATTGCGCTCAACAACATCAAACTTGCCGCAGAGCGCCGGAGAAGACAGCAGAAACAGATTTGTATACGCCGTGAATTCCACATAGGACAAAAGATATTAATACACACACACTATTTATCCAGCAGAGGAAAGAGTAGATGCAGTAAATTTGAGCTTCTATTCGCAGGTCCATATGGAATTCGCAGCGTTCCTCACCCCAATGTAGTACACGTCGAAACTTTGAGAACCAGAAAAAGTAAAGGCAATCACCACATTTCCAATATTAACCCTATATTGAATGAACATGCTTTATGATTTATCACACTGTAATGCCATTTCCAGATATTTATATGAGCACTTACTGATGATGATTATATTTTTTCTTGGCCAGTGCCTGGCAAGGTAAGGTTAGCTGGTCGCTTTTCTTGTCGTTACACATCAGACCGTGCACATTTTTCCAGATAAACTTACACATTATATGACCAATTATGCAGTTATATCTGTGTGACCACTTACTGATGATGATCATATTTTTTCTTGGCAAGTGCCTGGCAAGGTAAGGTTAGCAGGTCGCTTTTCTTGTCGTTATATATCAGACTGTGAGCATTTTGCATTCCTTTTATGTATATATGATGATTTTCCTATCGGAAGTAGAATTTTTGTCTGTATGCACTATGAAATCTTTAAGATATAACAAACACCAGTTGACTTTAACATTTTTGCCTTATTATATCTCAATATCTTGACTATTCAACAGTTTTTTGCTCCTACATTATGATAATGTGTGTACATTTTTTGGAATTTAAAATTGGACCTAATAAGTTTTCTGTCATGCTATGCTGTATGCATAGTTATATCACTAGAAACAAGTTTTTATTTAATGGGTATATGATTTAAATTCAAGATATTGATCCATATTCATCATTTTCAGAAAGCAATAATGTGTAAAAGAAATAAATTAAGCAAACCACAGTGGTTTACTATGGAATGGAAATTTCACAATTGGAATGAACAAAATAAAATACAATACGTTGTCATGAAGAGTAAATGGATCAGAATTAACATGCATTAACAAGATTATACTATACACACTGTATAATAGCAGTCTTAACTAATAATTTTTCTTTCAGAATACAAGGCGATTGATGCAGGCCGTCAGACAGAACTACACATATTAATTTCAGTGATGAAATATGCTAGAAGTAAAAAACTCTATAATATATGAAGTAATGAATGATAATGAATAGTTATATGACGAGATGGTAATATGAATATGAATAATGTAGTGTCTATATTTTGCAGATGATAATAAATGATGATGAATAGTTATATGAAGAATATGGTAACATCAGCAATGACGTTTTTCTTTGCAGATGATAATAATGATGAAGTTATGGTAATATGAATAATGAAGTTTTTCTTTGAAGATGATGATAATGATGAAGTTTATATATTTTCTGTTAGTTAAGAAATGCTATGTAGTTATTTAAGTATTTGTTGCAGTTCCCTTTAACAGTATGTCTTACGTCACATAGTATAATGACTGAATGTTTTGGGAAAGACAGCTAGAGTACATACATATTGAGTACATGTTTCATTAAATGTTAATTCAAAGTTTACTACTTTTCAGCATAATATACATTTATTCTTTCAACTCAGTAATCCATTTTGTATTTTTTCCAGGAGAAGTTTTCCATGATATTAATATACGATAAGCAGTTAGTTATGAAACCTGTTCTAATACTTGCATTTTTTTACCCAGTTGTGTGTATCATTCAAAAATGTGATCACATATACTCTACTTGTTTCATAGCCTTGCTACATCTGACTCATGACGAATGACGTTAGTAATCCTTATTTCTAGCAATAAGTCAAAAGCAAATATTTACATCCCCCAGCAATTGACTATTGATCCCAATGCAATGCATTGCTAGCACAAAAAAAATTATTACCAGTCCCAACTATTACCAGTACACAACTAAGTAATGGGACCAGATTAAGATATATTTCTAGTCCTAAACATAATGCAAATTTTTCTGATGTGTTGATTTCATCATGTCTATGAGTTATTGGACTAAATACCTTGAATACTAGTTCCCATGTCTTACATTTTAAATATGTCTTATGTCACCTACATGATATCATATATAAACACTAGCAGCTTGATGCTACACCCAGTAACTCCTGTTTTGAATGATGACTTCTGAATAATGCATAATAAATGCCTTGTAACTGGCCAACGAATACCAATAATTACTGTAATGAGATGACTTATGCATAAATGCTATGCCAATAATTACTGTAATGAGTGACTTATGAATAATGTTCTGTAATACTGCATACATACTACATAAATGTTTAGTAAGTAGCTAATGAGTGCCAATAATTATTCAAATCGGTTGATACACCAGTGTAATTCTGAATGGCGACTAGCATAAGACTTAATGTCGTTCACCTTCTGGCCTAGTTACCAGCAATAACTGCAATATCCGTATGTCCCGTCCATCCTCATGATCATGGAGCACTATATTTGGTTTTTGCACTAATTCTACATTGACGTAAGAGTTTGGATTCTGCCAGAATGTGGTGTTGACATCAAGCTGTCCACCACTCTGACCAAAGGATATGTCATTATGGTCCTACTGTTTGGTGTACCTAATGTACTACCAAAACGGTAACATACAATATTAATACAAAATTTCAGTTTCTTGGCTACACTGATAAATACTTCAGGAAAGAGAACTTCAGATTGTCTTACTTGGTGTTGTGCTTCTGTAGAAAGATATGGACTTTCAGTGCAGCTATGTGCAACCCACTGTGCTGCAACCATGATGCTATCCTTCCCATTCCTTTCCTAGTTCTTCTAAAATGTTAAAGACTTATACAGTACATGTGCACTTTGTTTCATTTGTTGATATGATCAGTTGTCCTAAATATGCTAAAGACTTTTACAGTGCCTGTGCACTTTATTTCATCTGTTAATGTGATCAGTTCATGTAAAGATGCTAAAGACTATACAGTGCGTGTGCACTTTGTCATTTGTTAATATATTTTGTACTCATTGCGTATACACATTGTCATTTCTTAATATGTTCTGTACTCAGTGCGTGTGTACACTATTTCATTTCTTAATACATTCTGTATTTATATTATTTGTCAATAATGTTATATATGTGTAAATACTCTGTGACTGTAGACTTAGTAAACTAAATAGATTATAAAAAAATTTGTTGCTCATGGCAAGTCCAATTGACTCACCATCGCTGCCAATTGCCCCTAAAGGCGGAAGAATCAGCAATCATCAACGACATGAGGATGCAGAAGGCAATGGAAACCACTGCATTAAAGACACGTAACGTGTATCCACAGGACATGTGGCCTGTAATTGAAGAAGTGTCATGATGATCTCTCCATTGGCAAAAGATTCCGGAATAGTCCCCCATTCGGATCTCCGGGAGGGGACTGCCAAGGAGGAGGTTACCATGAGAAAAATATTGAATAATCAAAGAAAAGGATAACGTTCTACGAGTCGGGGCGTGGAATGTCAGAGGCTTGAACGTGGTAGGGAAACTAGAAAATCTGAAAAGCGAAATGCAAAAGCTCAATCTAGATATAGTAGGGGTGAGTGAAGTGAAGTGGAAGGAAGACAAGGATTTCTGGTCAGATGAGTATCGGGTAATATCAACAGCAGCAGAAAATGGTATAACAGGTGTAGGATTGGTTATGAATAGGAAGGTAGGGCAGAGGGTGTGTTACTGTGAACAGTTCAGTGACCGGGTTGTTCTAATCAGAATCGACAGCAGACCAACACCGACAACGATAGTTCAGGTATACATGCCGACGTCGCAAGCTGAAAATGAACAGATAGAGAAAGTGTATGAGGATATTGAAAGGGTAATGCAGTATGTAAAAGGGAACGAAAATCTAATAGTCATGGGCGACTGGAATGCAGTTGTAGGGGAAGGAGTAGAAGAAAAGGTTACAGGAGAATATGGGCTTGGGACAAGGAATGAAAGAGGAGAAAGACTAATTGAGTTCTGTAACATGTTTCAGCTAGTAATAGCGAATACCCTGTTCAACAATCACAAGAGGAGGAGGTATACTTGGAAAAGGCCGAGAGATACGGGAAGATTTCAATTAGATTACATCATGGTCAGACAGAGATTCCGAAATCAGATACTGGATTGAAGGCGTGCCCAGGAGCAGATATAGACTCAGATCACAATATAGTAGTGATGAAGAGTAGGCTGAAGTTCAAGACATTAGTCAGGAAGAATCAATACGCAAAGAAGTGGGATACGGAAGTAATAAGTAATGACGAGGTACGTTTGAAGTTCTCTAACGCTATAGATACAGCAATAAGGAATAGCGCAGCAGGCAGTACAGTTGAAAAGGAATGGACATCTCTAAAAAGGGGCATCACAGAAGTTGGGAAGGAAAACATAGGTACAAAGAAGGTAGCTTCGAAGAAACTATGGGTAAAAGAAGAAATACTTCAGTTGATTGATCAAAGAAGGAAGTACAAACATGTTCCGGGAAAATCAGGAATACAGAAATATAAGTCGCTGACGAATGAAATAAATAGGAACTGCAGGGAAGCTAAGACGAAATGGCTGCAGGAAAAATGTGAAGATATCGAAAAAGATATGACTGTCGGAAGGACAGACTCAGCATACAGGAAAGTCAAAACAACCTTTGGTGACATTAAAAGCAACGGTGGTAACATTAAGAGTGCAACGGGAATTCCACTGTTAAATGCAGAGGAGAGAGCAGATAGGTGGAAAGAATACATTGAAAGCCTCTATGAGGGTGAAGATTTGTCTGATGTGATAGAAGAAGAAACAGGAGTCGATTTAGAAGAGATAGGTGATCCAGTATTAGAATCGGAATGTAAAAGAGCTTTGGAGGAGTTACGGTCAAATAAGGCAGAAGGGATAGATAACGTTCCATCAGAATTTCTAAAATCATTGGGGGAAATGGCAACAAAACGACTATTCACGTTGGTGTGTAGAATATATGAGTCTGGCGACATACCATCTGACTTTCGGAAAAGCATCATCCACACAATACCGAAGACGGCAAGAGCTGACAAGTGCGAGAATTATCGCACAATCAGCTTAAGAGCTCATGCATCGAAGCTGCTTACAAGAATAATATAAAGAGGAATGGAAAAGAAAATTGGGAATGCGCTAGGTGACGATCAGTTTGGCTTTAGGAAAAGTAAAGGGACGAGAGAGGCTATTCTGACGTTACGGCTAATAATGGAAGCAAGGCTAAAAAAAAATCAAGACACTTTCATAGGATTAGTCGACCTGGAAAAAGCGTTCGACAATATAAAACGGTGCAAGCTGTTCGAGGTTCCGAAAAAAAAGTAGGGGTAAGCTATAGGGAGAGACGGGTCAAATACAATATGTACAACAACCAAGAGGGAATAATAAGAGTGGACGATCAAGAACGAAGTGCTCGTATTAAGAAGGGTGTAAGACAAGGCTGTAGCCTTTCGCCCCTACTCTTCAATCTGTACATCGAGGAAGCAATGATGGAAATAAAAGAAAGGTTCAGGAGTGGAATTAAAATACAAGGTGAAAGGATATCAATGATACGATTCCCTGATGACATTGCTATCCTGAGGAAAGTGAAGAAGAATTAAATGATCTGCTGAACGGAATGAACAGTTAATGAGTACAGAGTATGGTTTGGGAGTAAATCGGAGAAAGACGAAGGTAATGAGAAGTAGTAGAAATGAGAACAGTGAGAAACTTAACATCAGGATTGATGGTCACGAAGTCAATGAAGCTAAGGAATTCTGCTACCTAGGCAGTAAAATACCAATGACGGAGGGAGCAAGGAGGACATCAAAAGCAGACTCGCTATGGCAAAAAAGGCATTTCTGGCCAAGAGAAGTCTACTAATATAAAATACCGGCCTTAATTTGAGGAAGAAATTTCTGAGGATGTACGTCTGGAGTACAGCATTGTATGGTAGTGAAACATGGACTGTGGGAAAACCGGAACAGATGAGAATCGGAGCATTTGAGATGTGGTGCTATAGACGAATGTTGAAACTTAGGTGGACTGATAAGGTAAGGAATGAGGAGGTTCTACGCAAAATCGGAGAGGAAAGGAATATGTGGAAAACACTGATAAGGAGAAGGGACAGGATGATAAGACATCTGCTAAGACATGAGGGAATGACTTCCATGGTACTAGAGGGAGCTGTAGAGGGCAAAAACTGCAGAGTAAGACAGAGATTGGAATACGTGAAGCAAATAATTGAGGACGTAGGTTGCAAGTGCTACTCTGAGATGAAGAAAAAAAGCCACGGTTGCAAAATACTAACACGAATTCCTTACAGACGAATGGAAAAACTGGTAGAAGCCGACCTCGGCGAAGATCAGTTTGGATTCCGTACAAATATTGGAACGCGTGAGGCAATACTGACCCTACGACTTGTTTTAGAAGCTAGATTAAGGAAGGGCAAACCTACGTTTCTAGCATTTGTAGACTTAGAGAAAGCTTTTGACAATGTTGACTGGAATACTCTCTTTAAAATTCTGAAGGTAGCAGGGGTAAAATACAGGGAGCGAAAGACTATTTACAATTTGTACAGAAACCAGATGGCAGTTATAAGAGTCGAGGGGTATGAAAGGGAAGCAGTGGTTGGGAAGGGAGTCAGACAGGGTTGTAGCCTATCCCCGGTGTTATTCAATCTGTATATTGAGCAAGCAATAAAGGAAACAAAACACAAGTTCGGAGTAGGTATTAAAATCCATGGAGAAGAAATAAAAACTTTGAGGTTCGCCGATGACATTGTAATTCTGTCAGGGACATCAAAGGACTTCGAAGAGCCGTTGAACGGAATCGATAATGTCTTGAAAGGAGGGTATAAGATGAACATCAACAAAAGCAAAACTAGGATAATGGAATGTAGTCGAATTAAGTCGAGTGATGCTGAGGGAATTAGATCAGGAAATGAGACACTTAAAGTAGTAAAGGAGTTTTGCTATTTGGGGAGCAAAATAACTGACGATGGTCGAAGTAGAGAGGATGGAAAATGTGGACTGGTAATGGCAAGGGAAGCGTTTCTGAAGAAGAAAAATTTGTTAACATCGAGTATAGATTTAAATGTCAGGAAGTCGTTTCTGAAAGTATTTGCATGGAGTGTGCCATGTATGGAAGTGAAACGTGGACGATAAATAGTTTGGACAAGAAGAGAATAGAAGCTTTTGAAATGTGGTGCTACAGAAGAATGTTGAAGATTAGATGGGTAGATCACATAACTAATGAGGAGGTATTGAATAGAATTGGGGAAAAGAGGAGCTTGTGGCACAACTTGGCTAGAAGAAGCGATCGGTTGGTAGACATGTTCCGAGACATCGAGGGATCACCAATTTAGTATTGGAGGGTAGCGTGGAGGGTAAAAATCGTAGAGGGAGACCAAGAGATGAGTATACTAAGCAGATTCAGAAGGATGTAGGCTGCAGTAGGTACTGGGAGATGAAGAAGCTTGCACAGGATAGAGTAGCATGGAGAGCTGCATCAAACCAGTCTCAGGACTGAAGACCACAACAACAAAAACATTCTTCTGTAGCACCACATTTCGGAAGCTTCTATTCTCTTTTTGTCTAAACTTTTTATCGTCCACATTTCACTTCCATACATTGCTACACTCCATACAAATACTTTCAGAAACGAATTCCTGACACTTAAAACTATACTCGATGTTAACAGATTTCTCTTCTACAGAATCGCTTTCCTTGCCAGCTCAGTCTATCGACCAGATTGTTGCACCTGTGGCAGAACCAGATTCTGCATTTAACATTTGACAGTGCCACTATGGCTGCAGTACATTAGAATGTTATTTTTATAAAACAGATCTGATGATGGTCATTATCGACCGAAACCGGTAATCTGTTAGCAAAACGTTTGTGACCCTAAACGTAAATCAAAGGAAACTTATTGTATATACGGTTAACTACTTTACTCGCGACACTGTCGCAGCTTGTGAAGGCAGTATCTATGTTTCATGGGTGGAGGGGGGGGAGTGGTACAGGTAATTCCTAGAGTACTCAGTGCATTCCTAGAAACATAGCGTCGCTGGCTTGCGGTAAAACCGACACAAGTAATCAATGCAGAGCGTACTTCCCCCCAAAAGAAAGGAATTTAATTCTTAGAAGTACGTATTTTGAGAAACATCAGTATTTTGGGTCAGTATTATTTTTCTTTCCACTTACAGTCTGACACGATGCCTTTACTTTTTTATGCAGCGTATTGCCGTCTTCAGATTCTCGTATGTTATCATTAAAGTATTTACTGCTGTGTATACACCATTAAAGAAACATGTCTGTGCTGGTTGCAGGAGGCAGATTCTGCCGCAAAATGTCGCAAGGAAAGCAATAGTACAAATAACCTTACAGGACGGGCAAGCACAGCTAAAAAAGTTATACATAATGCGAAGGATAATCAAACAATTTAAAATCAGAAATAGTAAAACAGTCTACATTAAATTGATTGAAAGTCTAAATCCGCAATAGCTGTTTATTGTGTTTTCTCTGTTTGACGAATGGTTTCAGGTGCTGTCCGGGCTCGTCTTTTAACACTGTTTTGGAAACGTAGCGGTCCCATAAACTGACACACGGCCGGGAGAGCGGTGAGCTGACCACATGTCCCTCCATATACGCATCCAGTGACGCCTGTCTGATCAGAATGACATGGCGGCCGGTCGGTACCGTTGGGCCTTGATGGTCTGTTCGGGAGGAGTTTCAGTGTCTCAGTTTAGTCTTGGAAATGCAGTACTAATCATGCATGTTTAGGATCCGATGCTGCACTCCCGTTTCATCCAAGGTCCTATCGAGGAGTGACATGTTTTTACGTCCACTTGGACCTTGGAAGTCGTGGCACAAGAAGTATTGGCAATGTATGAGTTGAAGATATACCTCCACTGTATGAAACCGGTCGTCAAGCAATGAAAACACAATAAACAGCTATTGGACTTTCACTCAGTTTAATATAGACTATGTCGCCATTTCTGATTTTAAATTCTATGATTGTCCGTCACATTATGCACAAATATAGCACTTCTTGATGGAATAATTTACCCACAGCCGTATGTATTGCATAAATTTATTTTATGAACTTCTTATGTGCTACCAGTATCGGCATTACATTGACGCCATCTTCAGGCCTCACACGTCATAGTCATAAAATCACTATACACGGAAAGAGCCATATAACTGGATCTGTGGTTGGACTATCAGACCAATTGTGTGATTGGACTGAAGAGTTCCTAGATAACAGAACGCAGCATGTCATTCTCAATGGAGAGAAGTCTTCCGAAGGAAGAGTGATTTCAGGTGTGCCACAGGGAAGTGTCGTAGGACCGTTGCTATTCACAATATACAAAATGACCTTGTGGATGACATCGGAAGTTCACTGAGGCTTTTTGCGGATGATGCTGTGGTATATCGAGAGGTTGTAACAATGGAAAATTGTACTGAAATGCAGGAGGATCTGCAGCGAATTGACGCATGGTGCAGGGAATGGCAATTGAATCTCAATGTAGACAAGTGTAATGTGCTGCGAATACATAGAATGAAAGATCCCTTATCATTTAGCTACGATAAAGCAGGTCAGCAACTGCAAGTACGCATTAGGAGTGATTTCAAATGGAATGATCATATAAAGTTGATCGTCGGTAAAGCAGATGCCAGACAGATTCATTGGAAGAATCCTAAGGAAATGCAATCCGAAAACAAATTTAGTAGGTTACAGTACACTTTTTCGCCCACTGGTTAAATACTGCTCAGCAGTGTGGGATCCGTACCAGATAGGGTTGATAGACGAGATAGAGAAGCTCCAACGGAGCAGCGAGCTTCGTTACAGGACCATTTAGTAGTCGCGAAAGCGTTACGGAGATGGTAGATAAACTCCAGTGGAAGACTTTGCAGGAGAGACGCTCAGTAGCTCGGTACGGGCTTTTGTTGAAGTTTCGAGAACATACCTTCACCGAGGAGTCAAGCAGTATATTGCTCCGTCCTACATATATTGTTTGGACAAGAAGAGAATAGAAGCTTTCGAAATGTGGTGCTACAGAAGAATGCTGAAGATTAGATGGGTAGATCACATAACTAATGAGGAAGTATTGAATAGGATTGGGGAGAAGAGAAGTTTGTGGCACAACTTGACCAGAAGAAGGGATCGGTTGGTAGGACATGTTCTGAGGCATCGAGGGATCACCAATTTAGTATTGGAGGGCAGCGTGGAGGGTAAAAATCATAGGGGGAGACCAAGAGATGAATACACTAAGCAGATTCAGAAGGATGTAGGTTGCAGTAGGTACTGGGAGATGAAGAAGCTTGCACAGGATGGAGTAGCATGGAGAGCTGCATCAAACCAGTCTCAGGACTGAAGACCACAACAACAACAACAACGTATATTTCGCGAAGAGACCATGAGGATAAAATCAGAGAGATTAGAGCCCACGCGGAGGCATACCGACAATCCTTCTTTCCACGAACAATACGAGACTGGAATAGAAGGGAGACCCGATAGAGGTACTCAAGGTACCCTCCGCCACACCGTCAGGTGGCTTGCGGAGTATGGATGTAGATGTAGATGTAGATGTGAATCAAATCGTTATGCAACAGCTCTTGGTGGCCAGGCGACACAGACTTCAAATGGCTCTGAGCTCTATGGGACTTAACATCTGAAGTCATCAGTCCCCCAGAACTTAGAACTACTTAAACCTAACCAACCAAAGGACATCACACACATCCATGCCCGAGGCAGGATCGAACCTGCGACCGTAGCGACCATAGACTGAAGCGCCTAGAACCGCTGGGCCACTGCGGCAGTCTGTGTCGCCTGGTCACCAAGAGCTGTTGCATAACGATTTGATTCACGGATCCAGTTATATGGCTCCTTCCGTGTACAGCGATTTTACGACTATGACATGTGGGGCCTGAAGATGGCATCAATGTTAACACCGAAACTGGTAGCACATAAGATGTTCATAAAATAAATTTATGCAATACGTAAGGCTGTTGGTAAACTATTGCGTCAAGAAATACATGCCAGCCTTTGTCCCACGGTCCATAATGGATCAACGAAGATTAAATATTAGTAGGTTGCGGGGATGGAAGTAAGTTTGGCGGGGAGTTGGGGGGGGGTGGGAAAAGTTGTAGAGACCGACCAAGATTTAACTGCAGTAAGCAAGTTCAAGTGGATAAGGATCGCAGGAATTATGGAAACGAAGCTCGCATAGAACACAACAGCGTGGAGGGTCTTATGGTGCCAAGCTTCAGACTAATTTACTATCAAAAACAGTCTTGACCACAATTATTAATTCCAGTGACCGGTTTCGACCACAGCTGTGGTCATCTTTAGACCAATGAGTAAGAACCTCCTTCTGGTAAATCACTAGTAGTGATAGTATTTGTAATGACATTGATCACTGCATACTCCCACAATGTATTCAAAAATAGCCGGCCTCTGTGGCCGAGCGGTTCTAGGCGCTTTAGTCTGAACCGCGCGACCGCTACGGTCGCAGATTCGAATCCTGCCTCAGGCATGGATGTGTGTGATGTCCTTAGGTTAGTTAAGTTTAAGTAATTCTATGTTCTAGGGGACTGATGACTTCAGATGTTAAGTTCCGTAGTGCTCAGAGCCTTTCTTTTTTATTCAAAAGTAATTCAGACTGTGGACCACAACAACAACGGCAACAGCAAAAACAACTAATTATTCCATCTTCTCCTGCCAAAGTATAATAAGTACGAGCTCTAATCTCAGCACGTGAAACACGTTTCACTCGGTCGAGATATAAAACTGTGTGCTGGTCCAACTAAATTAAGCGTGAGACTTGTACAGACTAAACTAAAAACCAGTGTTGAAAAGGCTGTTCTTGTACCTCGAAGAAGTAAATAGTGCAGTCTCGAAGGGCAAGGGTTAATGTTTCAGGCACAATTCAGCGAAGGCGCTCGGTTGGATTTTACAGAAAGTTTTTTTCCCTTCAGTGCCTCCTGTGGAAAAAAGAACCCCTTTTGAAGAGGCACAGACGCAATGTTCGTTACCTCAGTGCAATTAAATGGGGCGCCATTTCAACGGGAATATAAAGTAGGCGGATGAAATCTTTTTGCAGATTATTTAAGAGTAAAAGATCCGGGCATGAGCCCTACCCAATAGCGGCGGAGCGGCGCGTGGAGAAGGAAGCCTTTGGTGAAGGGAGCAGGAGCGCCTGACGGGGCACGTCGCCGCATTTCAATACCAGAGGATTAGGCCCGAGTTGCGTCCTCGTCTTGGGGAGGGACAGTATCCTGAGGTGGCTGCAGGAGCTGGATTGGGTGTTGGGGTCTGGGATGCCGGCAGGGGGTGCGGTGGGGTGAGAAGGGGTGGGGTGGTAAGTCTGCCCCAGGTTGGCCGCCGCAAGCAACAGGCACAGTCCTGAAAGGATATGACAGTGGGAAGGCGCGATGGAAGTGGCGAGGATGGCTGGGGGGGGGGGGGGGGGGGGGAGCGGGGAGAGGCCCAGAGGTGGGCAGGCGGGTAGTCCTTTGAGGGCGCCAGGACCGCTGCCCTACAATCCGGGATTAATCTGCGCCTGTGTCGCGCAGAAGGACGACGGGCGATGGCGGGCGGCTACGCACGCCGGTCGCTCCCGCGAAGCGCTGAATGGGTCTGCGCCGCTCGGCGGCCACCCAGAGAGAGGGCCCGGCCACCAATTATGAAGCGGCCCGAATATCAGATGAGCCGCGGCCCGCGCCTACCGCAGCTATGCAAATTATTTCCCGGCCAGTATTCCGGAAGGCCATCACCGCCCCCTTGGACGATGTCCGCCCATTTAACCATCACCCCCACGGTCGCCCACCTGCCCGCGTCTCTTACGGCCGCGCCACGTCCGGCACTGCGTCGCCACGTTCTTATTTGGTAGTCTAGGTTTCTCCTTCTGCTCATCGCGTCCTCAAACAAAACAGAAAAAATGTAAGAGCATCGCTGTTACCGGTCATTAAATTCAATCCGCCGGTCCAGACCGACATCAAAAAGTTAAATGAGCTATTTCGGTATGTTTTCGAGTAAAGACTCTTAAATCACGCCCAAATTGCCATCTGATAGCGCATTTAGAGCCGTCGCACGGTACGAATTACGTCAGACGTTGATGTCGTAATTTGGGTAGATTGCTGGCACTGTCCACCTCCGATATAACGACAAGGTGCTGGGGGAAATATTGAGCTCTTTTGGTAACTGCAACTTGTATCGTTTGTCTGCACTGTAACAATTCCTCTCGTTACAAACGCTATTCACTTGCGTATATATTTATGTGCCAGGCATTAATTTTAATTTTGCCGCTATTAAATACACTACTGGCCATTAAAATTGCTACACCACAAATATGACGTGCTACAGACGCGAAATTTAACCGACAGGAAGAAGATGTTGTGATATGCAAATGATTAGCTTTTCAGAGCATTCACACAAGGTTGGCGCCGGTGGCGACACCTATAACGTGCTGACATGAAGAAAGTTTCCAACCGATTTCTCATACACAAACAGCAGTTGACCGGCGTTACCTGATTAAACGTTGTTGTGACGCCTCGTGTAAGGAGGAGAAATGCGAATCATCACGTTCCCGACTTTGATAAAGGTCGGATTGTAGCCTATCGCGATTGCGGTTTATCGTATCGCGACAATGATGCTCCCGTTGGTCGAGATCCAATGACTGTTAGCAGAATCGGTGGGTTCAGGAGGGTAATACGGAACGCCGTGCTGGATCCCAACGGCCTCGTATCACTAGCAGTCGAGATGACAGGCATCTTATCCGCATGGCTGTAACGGATCGTGCAGCCACGTCTCGATCCTTGAGTTGCAAGACAACAACCATTTTCACGAACAGTTCGTTTGCAGCAGCATGGACTATCAGCTCGGAGACCAAGGCTGCGGTTACCCTTGACGCTGCATCACAGACAGGAGCGCCTGCAATGGTGTACTCAACGATGAACCTCGGTGCACGAATGGCAAAACGTAATTTTTCGGGTGAATCCAGGTTCTGTTTACAGCATCATGGTCGCATCCGTTTTTGGCGACATCGCGATGAACCCACATTGGAAGCGTGTATTCGTCATCGCCATACTGGCGTATCACCCGGCGTGATGGTATGGGATGCCATTGGTTACACGTCTCAGTCACCTCTTGTTCGCATTGACGGCACTTTCAACAATGTAACTTACATTTCAGATGTGTTACGACCCGTGGCTCTACCCTTCGTTAGATCCCTGCGAAACCCTACATTTGACCAGGATAATGCACGACCGCGTGTTTCAGGTCCTGTATGGGTCTTTCTGGATACAGAAAATGTTCGACTACTGCCCTGGCCAGCACATTCTCCAGATCTCTCACCAACTGAAAACGTCTGGTCAATAGTGGCAGAGCAACTGGTTCGTCAAAATACGCCAGTGACTACTATTGATGAACTGTGGTATCGTGTTGAAGCTGCATGGGCAGCTGTACCTGTGCACGCCATCCAAGCTCTGTGACTCAATGCAGAGGCGTATCAAGGCCGTTATTACGGCCAGAGGTGGTTGTTCTGGGTACTGATTTCTCAGGATCTATGCACCCAAATTACGTGAGAATGGAATCACATGTCAGGTCTAGCATAATATATTTGTCCAATGAATACCCGTTTATCATCTGCATTTCTTCTTGGTGTAGCACTTTTTAATGGCCAGTAGTGTATGATACTAGCTTGCAGTAACAAGAGTTCTATTTCATCGTCGCGTCGACGTTGCTGTCATTAGAAACGAACTGGGACTGGGAGGGATTCGGTTGTTGGCTATGCCAAGGAAGAACTTCTACGCTTACACTGAAGGAATTTTGGGAAACAAGCAAAATTATAAATAACACTATGTTGATTCATTCAAGTTTAATAGCAATCACTTTAGCACGACGCCGGTTTTTGGGAACATGCTGCCGCCATGCGGTGCCTGGCTGTTAATTATACCCCAAAGCTGGAGTCACGAACGACGGCAGTCGAATTTAAGCTCGTTCTGTACACCTACGTCACGTGTTCTGCCACAATATATGTGCCTTCAGTAGCGTAGTGTTCTGAGCGCTCAGATGTGAATGTTGTATGCAATGCGAGCATTAAATGTGATCGTAGCGAGTTATTTAGTGCGTGTTGTCGTGGCTGACGGTGGTGGTGAGTGACAAATTCAACACAAGCAAGCGAGAGATATAATTTCTGCGATACACGCTTTCATCAGGTGCAAAGCACGCGCATGTACGAACCGCAACCTTTGCTTGGAATCGGCATCAAAACAGTCGCAGTCCTTGTGTAGACCTGCGCGGACCACCATCGTTCGTAGATCGGACAGTATCTTACAAGATTTTGTATGCCAGGAGGAGGAGGAGGAGCTTAGTGTTTAACGTCCCGTCGACAACGAGGTCATTAGAGACGGAACGCAAGTTCGGGTGAGGGAAGGATGGGGAATGAAATCGGCCATGCCCTGTCAAAGGAACCATCGCGGCATTTGCCTGAAGCGATTTAGGGAAACCACGGAAAACCTAAATCAGGATGGCCGGAAACGGGATTGAACCATCGTCCTCCAGTGTGTATGCCAGGACAGATACAATGTTTTCGTTACCGTGTATCCCAGTGAAGGCACGTGATGAAGTTTTGTCTAGAAATATACTGTGAGCTACAGTCAATCAATTTTTGTGCTGTTATACTCGTATGCCATATACTCAATGAAATAATCAATAACATTTCAATATCTGGAATAAGTGACACTAAAGAAAAAATAACATTGTTGACAGCTTCACAGAGCTGTCCTCATAGTGGTGTCTAGATTTTATTATACTTTCATGAAATAACAGCATTTAGTCCGGATTGAATCCTCTTCCCAAACCAATAGCTTGAGAGTGCTGCAAATGTTAAAACAGCTTTAATCTTTGTTCGAAAAAAAAGTGAAGCAATACGCTCGTGTTTATGTTGTTAAACTGTGTATGATGCCAGCTTATGTAATGATTCACTGGTAGACTGTCTCAAACATAAAGGTACAAGTAATAAAAAAGTCAGCGGACAGAAATGGTTCAAATGGCTCTGAGCACTATGGGACTTAACATCTGAGGTCATCAGTCCCCTAGAACTTAGAACTACTTAAACCTACCTAACCTAATGACATCACACACGTCCATGCCCGAGGCAGGATTCGAGCCTGCGACCGTAGCGGTCGTGCGGTTCCAGAATGAAGAGCCTAGAACCTATCGGCCACAACGGCTCAGCGGACACACAGAACTTAAAAAAGAAGAGAAAAACCACCTCCTGCACACCTTTCAGCAATAAATTCTGATACAAAACAGCCCATATATACAGACCACACAGCATCAATATTGCAATCAGACACACAATGAACTACAGCACACCCTCAGACTTAACATATACGTACACATTATATACACGCACATTCAGCCATATAAGAAGTAGTCTGTGCTAAATGTGTAATTCTAAATGCGGCACAAACTGGGGAAAAGAGAAATAGCCGCCCACAATAATGACAACGGACACTAGCTCGAAAATATTAAATTTACTTTCAAATATTTCATACAACGGACAACAGTTATACGAAAAACTTTAGATCTTCATAAGTTGCACTACGTATGGAAATAAGTTGTTGAATGAGAAACTAGAAAGCAATAGCGAAAATATTTCGAAAACATCCCCACAATATGTCATTATTCTTCCTTCGTGCTCTGTGTGCCAGGTAGTGGAATGTAGGTTCGCTCCCTACGTAAGTTACACTTTATTTCTTTGAAAGTATGTCATATAATAGTACATAAATTGTTGATGCGTAGCTTGCAGTAAATTTCTTGTCAAAACATGACCGCCCTATCACTGGCAAACATAACAACAAAAGCGTTGTGTCTGTGGGAATGTAGCTATACGAAATAATAAATGAGCACCTGATGATAGCAGCATGCTGTCGAAACCAGTCGTGCTAAAGTAAATATTGCTGCTGCACATGACAGAAGCAGCGAATCTTGTTGTTTGTAATATTCGTATGATGGTCGTAGTCCTCATCCTGATCAATAAAACGTATATAAATTTGAGCTAAACATAGAAAACTCTACATCTTTGTGACTGGTCGGAATATCCGCTTCCATTCGTACGGAACAGGATAGATGAGGTGTCACACAGAATTAACTTTCAATATGGATGTTTGTGTAGCATATATTTGAGGATCTGTGGTCTGCTTTACAGCAAAGGAAAAACTACGTGAAAGTTAAATACAAAACAATGGAAATATATACTCAAGTAAAAATTTTCTATATACTTTATGTAGTAAGACTTGATTGTGAATGTAATAACAACGGACGAAATATAAATATTTATTGCTATCAGTAAATACAGCAACAGTACTGTTTCTAAATAACGATAATACATTAGATGTAATCTATTAGATGTCGTCATTCTTAGGTATCAGGCATACAAGTGTGTACATAAACTCCCTTGCAACAGCTGACGAGTGATATACTAGTATTTTGTGAAATGCTAGAAACTTCAAGAAACGGTATTCTTAAAATGTTAGTAAGCATGCACAAACTTCTGTGATATTCTGCCTCCTAGACCTGATAGCCCTTTGCTTCTACTACGATTTGCCTTCCAAGATTTTTCTGTTAAGAAAGTTCTAAGTTTCCTTTGTACTCCTTTTCATTGCTTTCGACTTATTTCTGATATCCTCAGATCGCACTGTAGAATCATTTCAACAAGTCTTCTAATTTTTCCTTTCTTTCAGTTCCTCTATGAATCTTAGTATTTATATCCTCCTTTCATTTTCAGACCTCTTCTGGAACTTTCTAGCCCTGCTTTCAATGTTTCCGCGACATAGAAGTTGAACAGCAATGGAGATAAACAGCACCCCTTGCTTACACATTTGTTAACGCAAACTTGTTGTACTTATATTTCTACTTCTATAGTTCAATTATATCTTTGTAGGTATTATAAATTATTGTTTTCTACTTTATTCGCATTCATCTCATGATTTCCAAAACCTTATTCCAGCATTCCGTGAATTAGGCTCCCTCTGGATCCTCAAATGCTATCACAAATTCCAGATTTTTTAAAATTCTTCATTCGATTACTACTAAGAAACTTAGTGTACCTTCTTGGTGCTAATAGCTTTCCTGAAATAAAACTTGTTCCACTCCACCCACTACTACTTCAGTTTTTCTTCCTTTTTTACTCTACCAACGATTTAAGATAAGATTTGGAACTCTGTTCTCTTGTACTGGTTGCCAATGGTACTAAAGAGCCTCGTTATGTTCGTGATAATGGAGTCCATCCGTCGGTCACTCGATCTTTTTTCCAACAAACGTTTTTCATTCTCTAAGGATTTACTGGAGCAAATGATCTTTGGTATTGCACCATATGAACGTTATCAGATTTTGTTCATTTATATGGTGTATATGGAGCCAAATTCATGGCTTTCTGTTGTATGTCAACTGTACATCATTCACATATTCTTTCAGTTTTTTCAGATTTATCAAATCGCCTGGATTTCGAATTATTGCCGGTATAAAGAATTCCTTCATCGATAGACAGTGGAATGTTCTTACTTTTTATAACATTTACTCTACATTCTAGCCTTTTATCCACGATGCCGTTACTTAACGGGTTGTCAATAATTCTCTCGCAATTGGTTTCTTACCCTTTTCACTGGTGTGTGGAAAGCAACATGCCGATTTTTGTCTACCTATTGTAATGTGAGAACATAGCAATTAAGCTTGTGGCGTCTGGCTAACATACAAAGAAAATATTAAGGCAAAGTCCGGCCGTGGACCGTATCTTCTTTTTAATATTTTGAAGTGACTGTCAAGTAGATACTGCGACATTACCTAACGGTCATTGCTGAGCAGTTCCCCTTTTAAACGGCGCCCCATACTAGTAAATTAGTTGAGTCTTTACCTGCGGTTACTCGTACGTGAGCTATGATCAGCTCTGTCTAAATAAAATAGCTCGATGTAGTCATAGGGTGCAGCCATGTACGTCTGCTTTCATGTCTCGCAGCTACGTCGGTGCAAATAATAATCTGTGGCTGTGATCCTGCAGTCAAATACTATGCACTGGCTAGAACTGAGAGGTAATAAAGTGTGTAGATACACAAAAGGGTTAAATGAATAATTTAATAACACAAATTCTATTCTAACGTCTGTAACGGATGTAAAAGACAGATAATTTTGTTCAATAATGTTTATTAAGGAAAGGACATCTCAGATAAACGGGAAATGGTGCTACCATATGCAGTTAAAATGCAGATGGAAAACACCCTTATCAAGTATAGTAAAGTTAAATTGAGAGCCTTACAAAAATGATACCAAAGTCCCAGACTAAACAGCCATCAAAAATACGCGAAAATGTAATCAAAATTCACGAAGTATTCATCAGCTCAAAACAGTTCCGAGATCAACATGATGGTTTACAAATTATCTCCTGTAGTACAAGGAATAGTAACTCATACCCTGTCCATTCTCAGTTCCATAAATCAAGCGGAAGAAGTCTCTCTCCTCGGGCACATTCAGATCTCTCGTGAGTAAAGAGTCCCTTCAAAAGTTAGAGTATATCAGCTATATAACTGGATCACGCACATTACTATAAGCTGGTCTGCTCTCTTCCTGAATTCCCCATCAGCTGCTCAGAATCTCTCCTGTGAGCTCTTCACTCGAAAAGTCCCATTCTCCACTTGACTTCCATAGTGTTCCATTACTGTCTGCTTTTCCACCAAAAATACGTTTTTCTTACATTCTACAAACATAATGTTATTCAATTTCACAAATTCCTCCATTGAACTAATATATGACAAGAATATTTAAATAAAGAAGTGTTATAAATATTTGGTCACACTCAAATAATTCACAATAATTACAAACAAAGGTTTGTTCATAAACAAATTAACTAGTATTCTTGTGCAAGTGCACTCTTGTTAAATGAGAACAAATTGTCATTACATTTTGTTTAAGCATTTATGCTTTCCTAACAGAAGCATCTTTTGGTTTTCTTTTCAGTTGTGGTATCCGCTAAAACATATGACTGACCACTTTTAAGTTAGCACAATTTATTAATAGCACTTTCAGTCAACATATGAATAAAGTTTCTGAAAAAATAATATTCTGTTTATTAAGTAAATACACAAGTATGACAAAATATGAGGTTCTCATGCTGTATTCATTTGTCGTTTAACTGTGGAGTATACAATATTTGCATAATGAATGCCGGCCGCGGTGGCCAAGCGGTTCTAGGCACTTCTGTCCGGAACCGAGCGACTGCTACGGTCGCAGGTTCGAATCCTGCCTCGGCCATGGATGTGTGCGATGTCCTTAGCTTAGTTAGGCTGAAGTAGTTCTAAGTTCTAGGGTACTGATGACCACAGATGTTAAGTCCCATAGTGCTCAGAGCCATTTGAACCATTTGCTGTTGCGTAATGAAAAAGACATAGAAGATGTTGTAAATCAATACATGAATTAGATACAAATATGTAGCTAGCTTTCAGGCATGATGGCTAAAGCGCAATGCCATCAACTGAGATATTGTATGTTGAAATCGCACGTAGCGTTTACAAGTTGTTAATTCAGAGGCTCATTGTGAAAATGTTTATTCACTGTGAAATATTAATTTCTGTGGTTTTCAAGATATCGAAAACATTGTTGTATCATTAGGTGCATCTCATTTTTCTGAGGTTGCAGATGTATTTCCAATATGCATTAATATTTGACTGCGAGTTATTGTCTAATCACATAGGGCTGTAAGAAACCATCTTTCAGCTGGCACTCCACCATTTTTTGGAATATTGTCTCCTGCATAGAGGCCATGTGGGCTACTGCTGCCCAAATTCCCTGCTTTGGGATTTACCCATTTCTGGCGGCCCAACAGCTTTCTGTACCCGGCTGGTAGGTACCGGACGAGACGCAGCTAGTTCCCAGATGTACAAGTAAATTCATCTCCCCTCAATACCAACCCTAGATGTATGAATAACTCGGTTAATTGCTCTTAACTTTACAGTATGAAAGTTGAAGAACTTGCAGTCCTAGGACAAACGCCAATGGTGCTGAATTAACGCTTAAAATATGTTGTGCATTCAAAAGAAATATTGCAGAGCACATATAGCACCTCCATTCATGTCAATATTCTCACTTTCAATATCTATTAAAGACTGTGATGAAACCGCACCCTGCTACCACTACTACATAACAAAGAATAATTTAAGAAGCAGGACTCTTATCATTGACGTGCTAATCACACAGTAAGTCCCAAAAGCAAGATTTTAGAAAGCGAAAAATGTTCAAGAAGGTATTAAAATTAGTTTCATTTGTATAATGCGGTGGCAAAATACACAAAAAAACTCATGGGAAACAGCTGAACTGAAGTAATATTTTCAAGTAAGTCAATATGTTAACAATAAAAATATGAACGAAAAAATATCGGTATAAACAAGCTGTAGATGCATGTGATCGTCTGAGCCGCATATTTCTCTGTGAAACATGTGACACTTTTCACTCAAAAGTTCAAGTACGATATATAAATCTTTCTTTTTATGTTCACTAACCGACCTTCTGGTCATGAGAGATAGAAGAATATCCATGTCAATAATGACGTCCAGAGAATGTCCTCTCTTCATAACATTTACCTGCTATATTCCTTCAGTTCTCTGAACGTACCGTTATGAAGGGAAAATTAGTTTTTAACATCCTGATCCAAGAGATCGTGCTGATTTTCGTAGTTGTTGCACTAAGGCAATTGTCATTTGGATCATGAACTCTTAGTAGTTGTTCTTACTGTGATTGATGTCTGTCCGGTAGAGAGCTGAGATTCGGAATTGTCACGAAGCGATCATCTTCTTTATATTGGCTAAAGTGTATAAACTAAAGAAGTCCTTGATTTGACAACGTTTGTTTCCAAAACGCAGTAAAACGTTTACGTCAATCGAGTTTAAGTCTTGACACTCGAAGGTCATCAAACAAAAGCTGAGAAACAACATAGCCACATGCGTGTTGGCTACCCTTCATGAGAACAAGATCTAATAATGAAAGGTATGAAGGTACCCCTTTGTCAGATCGTCGTCCTGTTACGTGAATATGCTGTCAGTTCCCTGCCACGAATCTCACTCTTACCTGAAACGTAATCTTCGTGGAGCTTCAAATATGATACTATTTCACCTAGCAACTAGTTTCACAATGTCACTGGCATAAATTCTTACCACATCACGCGCCAAAAAGTGACCTGCATACTCTCCCATGGCGACGTCCCAGTTCTTTTTCATTACAAGTGGAATCCTATATTCGTAGGATTTAGTTCACAGCGGAACATTTTCTTCCTGCCGCTACATCTTAAAAAGTTAGGAAGTCAGTGAGGGTGAGGAGAAATTTCCGATTTCGCAGCGACGATTGCTGAAACTCTGTCCGCCGATTCCGTTTAAGCGTTCGGCGCACGTCTTTAGGGACTTCGGGGATGGGGGTCGACCGCAAAGCCATTAGAGACCGGCACAAAGCATTTAAGCTTTTAAGTCATCTCCAATCGTTACTGGCGCCTCACTTGTCGGCGGAGGGGCAACTTTTTAATGACGGACGTGGCCGACTGAGTGAGAAAGGGGGGCTGGGGGTGTCAGAAAGCCGCCTGCCTATTATACACGCGACATTTGGTAGCGGCCATGTCTCCCCACTAAACAGCGGCGCTGACGCCATTCCAGGCACATGCTCTCGCGCAGTCGTCAAAGAAGCGTCACATTGCATCAAGCTTACCACCTGCACAGGAATACCGGCACCTCTAACAGTAAGCATAGAGGGAACGAAAACAAGATCTACATAATGTAGTACATTCTTAACTGGAAAGAAATTCACCTTTATGGAAGACACCATTTGATTAGTTTTGTTTTACCCACAAATGTTTCAGCACTTTCTGGGCTATCTTCAGTAGTTACTGGAAAATATTGTGACATTTTAACGTCTTGTGAACGTTATATGAATCTCGGCTCCAAATTCTTTACGTATTCAAGGGACCGGTTATTATATAATTTATTATTATTCTATAATTATTATTGTATAATATTAATTATTATTATTTTATGTCATTTTACATATGCAGCTGCTGACAAAGGGTTCAGGAAAAAGAAACCTTTTAAGCCTATGCTATAGTATGAAAAATTGGCTCATTGCCCCATATTGCAGACTTAGAAATAAGATGTAGATTATGCAAGACACTATCAGTTGTCTATTGTTGGCAGTATTATATCTATCATGCATTATACAGCTTGTCATATGCCAGCAACTAAACGTATTCTATTTTTCTGTTTCTTCTCTGTTTCAGGGTCTCTATATTATATCGTATTTTACTTACTGATTTTGATACTGTCTTCTTGTTAAAACACTTTGCTATTTATGTTTTTAGCTGCTACTGACGCATTTAGTAGGCTATGTTTTGTCAAAAATACAAGATTTCTGCCACGATTTCATGTGTTGTAGCTGTATGATTTGTCTCCTAGTTTTATTTGGAGGGTGGCGCACGATTTAATTGTGTTGTTGAGTTTAAAGCTTGTGTAGGTGTAGGTGTGTGTGTGTGTGTGTGTGTGTGTGTGTGTGTGCGCGCGAGTGAGTGTGTGCAGGAGAGAGAGAGAGAGAGAGAGAGAGACAGAGAGAGAGAGAGAGAGAGAGAGAGAGAAAGAAAGAAAGAAAGACAGGTGATGAAAAGAAAGGTAGGCAGAGAGAGAGAGAGAGAGAGAGAGAGAGAGAGAGAGAGAGAGAGAGAGAGAGAGAGAGGGTGGGGGGAAAGAGGGGAGTGAATGTAGACTTTAATATAGAGAACAATCATAATTGAATCGTTTGTTTCTAAAGGGGCACTTATCCATAGTTTTGGAAAATTCGATTATTACGCTCAGCATGCATTTTACCCTTAAATATACGTTCTGCGAAGATACTGCACATCTACCTGCGTGTCTTGTGTGTTTGTGAACGTCAGCGAAACAATGTTTGTTTTTAAAACGGCACATGTACCCATTCGTGCCATTTTAAAAACCAATGAGTGATACAATAGTTCGTGACGCTGACACTAGGAGCAGTATTTGCAAGACAGCAGATGGCAGTGAAGGCGAAGAGTGTTCACCTTCAGATATAATGCAATATAGCATCAATTCTTAAAAAAAAACAAAATGTGGTGTTAGAAACGAAGACTCCTAAGGTGAATGTTGTCAAGAAAGCATGATTACCTGGCGCGGAGTACGTTGGTCACAGAGGAAACTATGCAGCAGAGAAGATACCAAGGAATACTTGTGGGCAAATAGAATTTATAAAATCAGAACTTTTCCAGGGTCATATGGAAAATAAAGGTGTCGTAGATTACGTTGTAGGTTTCTTCTTTGGAGATCTAAAAAGCACTGCTTAAAACAGTTCAGTGATGATAAGAAGTTACAAATATTTTATTATTTCTTATATCTGACTACAGAAAACGAACAAGACATATTTCTGCAAAGTATGATTGAGGTTTAACAGTGTACCGACAACATTTACGTCCGGAAACTCGTGTGGAATTACGTAAAACTACGTCTTCTAATTTTCTTTATTATCTCTCCAGGAAGGGTTGTTCCTTCATTCAACAGCATATAAATGATAATATTCCGAACAGAATAAGACAGTGTTACGTTTTTTTCAGATGGGAGTTCGGGACAAAACAGCAATCACGCCGTCATTCGTTTCTTTTCTGCTCGAACAGTTATTGACAGATTAAAATCTGTGAACCAGCTTTTTGCACTTAGCGTACACACTTTCCTTCCACGTGATCGAGATTTGTGTGTTATTAAAAGAGGTTTTCGAAAAATCGTGCGAATCCATACGCCAGAAGAACATACTAGAAGGACTGCAGAAACAAGCAATCTGGTAAATTCATTGTAATACTGATGAAAACTGAAAGGATGAAAGATTATAAACAATGGTGGACAAAATATTATAAAACAGATACAGTTCCTGTAGAGTCTTTGGGAAAAAAGGTTCCTAAAAAAAAAACAATCTTTTCAGTCATCCAATTTTCACACTTCGTGTACAGCCGAAAGGCACCAGAAACAGGTAGTATCATACAAGTACATCGATGGACCTGTAAGGAATAGCTTCAGACTGTTAAAAATCTCTGACAGAATATTGATAAGATGCAGTTACCAACTTCGAAGGCTTACACTCGGAATATATCTATCAATTCAAGGTAACTGCTAGACATCAGCAAGATGATGCATTATATCTCTCACAAGAATGAAGAATCTTACAAGAACTTTCTGTCACGGCCAGCGACTGTTTGGGAACATAATGAGCGTTGCTCCCATTAAGTAGCAGCTCGTTATTGTTCCACGGAGAAAAATAATTTCGTTTATTTTGTGCATTGGCTTCACCGCCCCTGTTTGGTAAGCAAAGTATATTTGTATACATTTTATTCTGAACATCATTAAGTACCCTACTTTAAACAGAAAAAAATAAAATAAAATTTATAAATAATTGTATGCGAAGTGTTTTCGGTTTTTTTGTTTCTACTGCAAAGTTGATTCCCGTAGACACGCGTCTCTTCAAAAACAAACGATTCTGTTATGTTGCATAGTTCTTCTGTTGCGGAAAACGGATGTGTTATTGCAAAGTGATATACATTCGTTTAGTGTATTCTTCCCTTGGGTAATGATTTTTGTAAATGATAATTCTATTCTACTGTTCATTTTTGGTGCGAGCAGTTGCTGCTTTTAAGATTTTTAAATCAGTTCTTGGGCGGTGATTCTCTGCTACTACCCGGTCATCAAATGTTGAGTGAGGACTACTACCTTTTAATATTAGTCATAAATGAAAACAGTCATCCGGTTGATAAAAGTGCTGTCTGTAATAATGCTCTACCACTTTGTAAGTTTATCCATACTAAGAGACACTCTTTCATATTCTTTACTGCTATTCCACAGATTTTTAATTTAGGCTGTGGATGTTGATATGTTATAGAATAACTATGTTAATGGTATAGAATACTCTAGGAGTAAATGTGTAATACGCTGATAATCTAAAAACATTTAGACACGTCTTTGAAGAGGATCGTTTCTGACTCGAAACGCTAGGATTATATATCAACAGAAGTTTATTAACGAGAGACAGAGCAAGACAGCCCTCCTACTTCCCATATTGACAAGTAATGTAATTACTTCCACACAGTGGCACACAGCAAACAGTAACCGTAAGCGAGTACTTTTAGACCAACCTCAATGGCTTATCTCCTCGACTGTACCGTATAGTCGCTTTAGAATACTAAAAATTAAACTAAACTCCATCCGAACAGGCCATGAAGACCCAACGATACGGAGGGGCATGTGGTCAGCACACCACTTTCCCGGCCGTATGTCAGTTTGCGAGACCGGAGCCGCTACTTCTCAATCAAGTAGCTCCTCAGTTTGCCTCACAAGGGCTGAGTGCACCCCGCTTGCCAACAGCGCTCGGCTGACCGGATGGTCACCCATCCAAGTGTTAGCCCAGCCCGACAGCGCTTAACTTCGGTGATGTGACGATAACCGGTGTTACCACTGCGGCAATGCCGTTCTCACCGCTTTAGAATACACCACATTTTTTATCATTCCTTATACACTATCCAATCACATTAACGTAAACACCAGTCAAAAGCCCGAATAACCACTTTTGGCAGCGCAGACTGCTCCGAGATGTGCAGGAAGAGAGTCATTGAGGTTCTGGAAGGTACGGACAGGACTGTGGAGCCATGCCGACTTCAGAGCCGTGGCCAACTGCAACAGTTTCCTCGGTTAGGAGTCGATGGCGCGAGCAGCCCGATTGAGGTAGTCCCACTGCTTCTTGATTGAATTTAAATTCAAGGAATTGAGTGGCCAGGGAAATACGATGAACTCATATTGGTACCCTTCGAATCACGTACGTACACTGCACGATGTGTAACACGTTGCATTGTCTTGCTGGTAGGAACCATCGTGCCGAGGAAGAACAAAGTACATGTAGCGATGGAGATGGTCCCCAAGGATAGATGCATAATTTTGTTGATCCAGTGTGCCTCCAAAGAGACGAGATAACTAGAGGAATGCTACAAAAATATTCCCCAGAGCAAAACGCATGCAGTGTGTTCGCCTTTAGACGTTTCAGACCGTACGAGGATGTTTACTTCAAGGCATTTCGCGCCGTACACCCCAACAGCCACATGTCCGATGAAGCATAAGAAATGATTCATCTGAAAAGGCCACCTGCTGCCACTCATTGGGCGTTTAGTTGCGGAATTGGCTTGTAGATTCCAGGTTTGTCGCCGATGAACTGCAGTCAACGTGGGTGCATGGACCAGGCGCCTGCTGCGGATGCCCATGCACACCAATGTTCGCTAAACAGTCGTTGAGAAGACACTGTTGGTAGCCCCTGGGATCACCTGGGCAGTCAGCTGTACAGCAGTTGCACATCTATCCTCCCGTACACATCTCCACACACGTCGCTAACCCCTGTCATCTATGGAGCCTGGTTTTGGTAGCCCATTTGGTTATGCACGGTATACTTTAACCACAGCGGCAGGCGAACAGTAACATGGCGTAGGGTCGTCTCATTGAACGGAGGTTATATTGAAATATAGGATTTTGTAGCCAAAAGAATGGAGAATAGTACGGTGTCTTGGAACCCTAAATAAATCAAACAGGCTTTTTTTTTAAAAAAAAGTAAAGGTAAAGAAAAACAATTGCATTACTTACTGAACGTCCGTTGTATTTCCCGCGCAAAGCAGGAAACAGCGCCAAGGCCATATCTCAACCATCCTGCACGTCAGAAATCAAAACGATTAGTCGTCGTTAAATTACCCTCGTTGTTATTATCACGCGCGTAAGCAAGCTGCTAAGATACCTTAGTAGTAAACACACTGGATTCGTTCCCGATTGAAGAAAGTTCAATCGCTCGTCCTGCGTAAGAAGAATGCCTGTGTAGTTTCCTCTGTTATTCCTTCGCAATGAAAGACAGTACTGCTTCTACAGCCTGTTCAAAATTACATTAGGATTGACAACCAATTGGGCTACGAGAAGACACGATTTGGCCTTATTTTCTTTACATTCCAGATATTTTATTTGCGGAAGACACGGCGGCTGAGAAACTGTACGAGGTCAGTCGAGAGAAATGGTTACGTGTCTAAACTGTCAGAACGTCTCCTTGGTAATTGCTCCACACATGCTATTCTTATTGACAAGACGCCTACCATGCCACACAGAAAGGAAGGGATGATTGGCTTCGTAGTCGAAAAGGCGAAGTAAGTAATAAATTTAAAAAGATCTAGCCTACTGATCCAATATCTCTCCATGAACTACAGTTCCGTAGATACGAAATAGATGAGCTAGCAAAAATGTTTGGCGTACAGGAATTAGGCTGTCACCTCGTCACTGCCAGTTCAACCCAATAGGACATAAGTGGTGGTGGTGGTTAGAGTTTAACGTCCCGTCGACAACGAGGTCATTGGAGACGGAGCGCAAGCTCGGGTTAGGGAGGGATTGGGAAGGAAATCGGCCGTGCCCTTTCAAAGGAACCATCCCGGCATTTGCCTGAAACGGTTTAGGACATAAGTATCCGCATAAAGATTACATCGCAAGCTGTCACAAAAAGAAGTACGCTGTCTGCAATGCAGACACTCAACGACGAGGCTGCTAGGGAAGTCACCTCTGGGGATTGGAAGAAATCTGTCAGACACACGCAGCACGTCATGGACTATCCATGACTAAATGAAGCTATTTTAAAAAATGGTTCAAATGGCTGTGAGCACTATGAGACTTAACATCTGAGGTCATCAGTCCCCTAGAACTTAGAACTCCTTAAACCTAATTAACCCAAGGACATCACACACATCTATGCCCGAGGCAGGATTCGAACCTGTGACCGTAGCGGTCGCGCGGTTATAAACTGAAGCGCCTAGAACCACTCGGCCACAACGGCCGGCAGGCTATTTAGAAAACATCTTTGTAGGCAATGACACGCCATTAAATTACGACAATGCCAGTGTTATTTCAGACATCTGTGATGGCGTCAAGGGCAATGTCAACAAAGTTTTTCCATTGTCATCATAAAAAAATTTAGGAGCTCAAGCTGAATTTTTGGTGTGTGCGATTTAAGTATCCGCATAGGAAAATTATATTTCCTTAAGCATACAAACGTGTGATTCCTGAAGAGGGGCAGCAGCCTTTCCAGTAGTTGCAAGGGCAACAGTCCTGATGATTGACTGATCTGGCCTTGTAACACTAACCAAAACGGCCTTGCTGTGCTGGTACTGCGAACGGCTGAAAGCAAGGGGAAACTACGGCCGTAATTTTTTCCCGAGGGCATGCAGCTTTACTGTATGATTAAATGATGATGGCGTCCTCTTGGGTAAAATATTCCGGAGGTAAAATAGTCCCCCATTCGGATCTCCGGGCGGGGACTACTCAAGAGGATATCGTTATCAAGAGATAGAAAACTGGCGTTCTACGGATCGGAGCGTGGAATGTCAGATCCCTTAATCGGGCAGGTCGGTTAGAAAATTTAAAAAGGGAAATGGATAGGTTACAGTTAGATATTGTGGGAATTAGCGAAGTTCGGTGGCAGAAGGAGCAAGACTTCTGGTCAGGTGACTACAGTGTTATAAACACAAAATCAAATAGGGGTAACGCAGGAGTAGGTTTAATAATGAATAGGAAAATAGGAATGCGGGTGAGCTATCTACAAACAGCGTAGTGAACGCATTATTGTGGCCAAGATAGATACGAAGCCCACGCCTACTACAGTAGTTCAAGTTTACATGACAACTAGCTCTGCAGATGACGAAGAAATTGAAGAATTGTATGATGAAATGAAAGAAATTATGCAGATAGTGAAGGGTGACGAAAATTTAATAGTCATGGGTGACTGGAATTCGGTAGTAGGAAAAGGGAGAGAAGGAAACGTAGTAGGTGAATATGGATTGGGGCTAAGAAATGAAAGAGGAACCCGCCTGGTAGAATTTTGCACAGAGCACAACTTAATCATAGCTAACATTTGGTTCAAGATTCATAAAAGAAGCCTGTATTCATGGAAGAAGCCTGGAGATACTGACAGGTTTCAGATAGATTATATAATGGTAAGACAGAGATTTAGGAACCAGGTTTTAAATTGTATGACATTTCCAAGAGGAAGATGTGGACTCTGACCACAATCTATTGGTTATTATCTGTAGATTAAAACTGAAGAAACTGTAAAAAGCTGGGAATTTAAGAAGATGGATCCTGGATAAACTGACTAAACCAGAGGTTGTACAGAGTTTCGGGGAGAGCATAAGGGAACAATTGACAGGAATGGGGGAAAGAAATACAGCAGAAGAAGAATCGGTAGCTCTGAGGGACGAAGTAGTGAAGGCAGCAGAGGGTCAAGTAGGTAAAAAGACGAGGGCTAGTAGAAATCCTTGGGTAACAGAAGATATATTGAATTTAATTCATGAAAGGAGAAAATATAAAAATACAGTAAATGAAGCAGGCAGAACGGAATACAAACGTCTCAAAAATGAGATCGACAGGAAGTGCAAAATGGCTAAGCAGGGATGGCTAGAGGACAAATGTAATGATGTAGAGGCTTATCTCACTAGGGGTAAGATAGATACTGCCTACAGGAAAATTACAGAGACCTTTGGAGATAAGTGAACCACTTGCATGAATATCAAGAGCTCAGATGGAAACCCATTTCTAAGCAAAGAAGGGAAAGCAGGAAGGTGGAAGGAGTATATAGAGGGTCTATACAAGGGCGATGTACTTGAGGACAATATTCTGGAAATGTAAGAGGATGTAGATGAAGATGAAATGGTAGATACGATACTGCGCAAAGAGTTTGACAGAGAACTGAAAGACCTGAGTCGAAACAAGGCCCCCGGAGTAGACAACATTCAATTGGAACTACTGACGGCCTTGGGAGAGCCAGTCCTGACAAAACCCTTCCATCTGGTCAGCAAGATGTATGAAACAGGCGAAATACCCTCAGACTTCAAGAAGAATATAATAATTCCAATCACAAAGAAAGCAGGTGTTGGCAGATGTGAAAATTAACGAACTATTAGTTTAATAAGTCACGGCTGCAAAATACTAACGCGAATTCTTTACAGAATAATGGAAAAACTAGTAGAAGCGTACCTCGGGGAAGATCAGTTTGGATTCCGTAGAAATGTTGGAACACGTGAGGCAATACTGACCCTACGACTTATTTTAGAAACTAGATTAAGGAAGGGCAAACCTACGTTTCTAGCATTTGTAGACTTAGAGAAAGCTTTTGACAATGTTGACTGGAATACTCTTTCAAATTCTGAAGGTGGCAGGGATAAAACAGAGGGAGCGAAAGGCTATTTACAATTTGTACAGAAACGAGATGGCAGTTATAAGAGTCGAGGGACATGAAAGGGAAGCAGTGGTTGGGAAGGTAGTGAGACAGGGTTGTAGTCTCTGCCCGATGTTATTCAAACTGTATATTGAGCAAGCAGTGAAGGAAACAATAGAAAAATTCGGGGTAGGTATTAAAATCCATGGAGAAGAAATAAAAACTTTGAGGTTCGCCTATGACATTGTAATTCTGTCAGAGACAGCAAAGGACTTGGATGAGCAGTTGAACGGAATGGACAGTGTCTTGAAAGGAGGATATAAGATGAACATCAACAAAAGCGAAACGAGGATAATGGAATGTAGTCGAATTAAGTCGGGTGATGCTGAGGGAATTAGATTAGGAAATGAGACACTTAAAGTAATAGGAGTTTTGCTATTTGGGGAGCAAAATAACTGATGATGGTTGGAGAAGATATAAAATGTAGACTGGCAATGGCAAGGAAAGCGTTTCTGAAGAAGAGAAATTTGTTAACATTGAGTATAGATTTAAGTGTCAGGAAGTCATTTTTGAAAGTATTTGTATGGAGTGTAGCCATGTATGGAAGTGAAACATGGACGATAAATAGTTGGGACAAGAAGAGAATAGAAGCTTTCGAAATGTG
Source organism: Schistocerca piceifrons (assembly GCF_021461385.2). Classification (NCBI taxonomy): domain Eukaryota; kingdom Metazoa; phylum Arthropoda; class Insecta; order Orthoptera; family Acrididae; genus Schistocerca; species Schistocerca piceifrons. The sequence goes on from NC_060141.1 coordinate 590,623,686, forward strand.
GTGCTACAGAAGAATGCTGAAGATTAAATGGGTAGATCACATAACTAATGAGGAAGTATTGAATAGGACTGGGGAGAAGAGAAGTTTGTGGCACAACTTGACTAGAAGAAGGGATCGGTTGGTAGGACATGTTCTGAGGCATCAAGGGATCACCAATTTAGTATTGGAGGGCAGCGTGGAGGGTAAAAATCGTAGAGGGAGACCAAGAGGTGAATACACTAAGCAGATTCAGAAGGATGTAGGTTGTGGTAGGTACTGGGAGATGAAGAAGCTTGCACAGGATAGAGTAGCATGGAGAGCTGCATCAAACCAGTCTCAGGACTGAAGACCACAACAACAAGCTTACACCATTAGAAAGAAGGAAGCTATTAGCGACTAAGTGCGAATGAGGTTCATCTGTGAAACTATGTCTTAATCTCGTAAAAGGAAGCCCTCTTACTCTGTAAGTTATAACTGTTGCAACACGAAGAAATTGTATTTTGTTTCATTATGCTTCTTTCGTCCAAACCAATAAGCTTGCTCACCTAGATTAACTGAACTTTTTTCTGATGTTACAAATAAGAAATTAGAAAACCTAACAACTGGTTAGTTATAAACCTAGCCCTCTGTTCCTCGCAATGATACCAACCGGCGACTGCTGAGGTTCTCATCCGTTAAAGCAGCATCATGCGCCACATTAAACTCGAACTACCTCGTGTTACAGATCACCGGTAGAGTTATGGGTTGAAGCATATGAAAATATCATGGTTCCGCAAGATTTCTTTCGTAATGCGTTCAATAGCAAAAAAGTCTCCCACATCTCGAAAAAATACGGTTATGTTGTCAGGAAATGATTTTCGTAAAGTTTCTGCACATCGTCTTATAATTTTGTTGGGCCGAATGAAACTAAATTCATAAAATAGTGCAGAACAGTGAAACTTCTTAATTCAAATAAGTGTGTCTGTACTTAAATTGCAGAATGACTGAGAAGATGAAATTTCTACGTTATTTAATTCTGTAACAGTTGAGTAAAACTGAACGTACTAAGCCTACTTTCTCTTTACCTTTTATTATCATGTCAACACTGACCCTCAACATTCTAGCGCAACGCAGTCTGACTGCTCAACATAAATTACAACATGACTTCAAATAATTAATTCAAAACAATGGCCCTGACTCAAAAGAGATCTTAACAATGACATTTACATTTCATTAAGGACTTACTTCACAAAAACCTTCATTACGCGAATTACTGCGATACAGCGAGCGTCGATACTCCCAGCAAAATAAAAGATTCTAACTACTAGAGCCACTAACTACTAACAGGCATGTGGTTAGCAAAGGAAAGATTTTGTTGCAAACCAAATAATGTATTTTCTTACCTTAATAATGTGACATCCAGTTCAGACGCGAATATAAATCGTCATTGACATCCAGTACAAAGGGATATAATCATGAATAATATTCAGTCTCCAAGTCGAACATGTACAGATCGTTAGTCTACGCTAACACTTCGGACCTCTACCCTCCATCAATGCCAACATCTCACATCTAACATCCATCACTACCGACTGTTCACCTCCAGCTGCCCCACAGTACTTCCATCACTGCTGACTACCAACTTCCAAATCCCCAACAGTACTGGCGATTAACTTCCAATGAGTCCGACCAGCCACAGTCTCTAACAAAGAAAGCGCAGCCAGAGATCCAATGCAAAGTGCTACACAGCGCTGCCAATCACAGAAGGAGCCCACATCCATCTCTGCCTCTATACATCGATTCATTCGCGAGTATGAGCGAGCTGATTGAAATATAAGTTACGCGTATGTTGTGCCCGGGATGTTCAATAATACCCCGCACCTCTACTTGTTCCTTGAACCCCGAATTAATTTTGAACAGACTATAGTGACATCAGAGCCTCATTTACCTAGAATACATAAAAAAAAGAATGACGCATAGATACGTAGGTTTGTGGCGTCATGGAAAACACGTGAAATTTTTTTAAAAATGATTTATCTCTTTTCGTTTTAGGTGATAGATAATTAGCAGGAAAGACTACATCTTGAGAGATAGAGTCCAGTGCATCGTGTGGTATATGGAACCGAACTCTCCTGCTACTGTCCAAAGAAATTCCCGATGTGGACTTCAAAGGGAACCACAAGATGTTAAGATGATCAAGGCTTGGTGCGACAAGGTTCTGGCAGAAAACGCACGTTTGATGAGAAGACCCTTCATTAAAGCCCGTAAAAACTACTTCACCGAACATTAAGAGGGCTAAACATCCCTCGCTCAATAGTTCACAAGGTGCTGAATAAACGATTTCGGTTATACGCTTACACAGTTCAAATTGTGCGGTCGCTGAAATGAAACGCCTTGTAGCTTAGCCACGAATTTGTTACTGAGGTGCTGCATAGGACTGAGCGAAACACGAACTAACTGGGAACGTCATTTTCTCTGACGAAACAGCCTCTCCACATGTGGGAATGTTAATCGGCACAACATATGCATCCGGATTTCGGAAAACCGCCATAGTTTTCGGGAAAACGTCAGAAATAGCGAAAACCGTCGAGGAAACAGGAACAGTTTATCTGGACATGCCATATCAAATTGCTGTCTCTCAGCTGCTTCGTCTTGAGCCAAAACACACTGGACTCGCAATCGGGAGGACGACGGTCCAATCTCGCCTCCGGCCATCCTGATTTAGTTTTTCCTTGATTTCCCTAAATCGCTCCAGGCAAATGCCGGGATGGTTCCTTTGATAGGACACGGCCGACTTCCTTCTCCATCCTTCCCTAATCCGATGAGACCGATGACCTCGCAGTTTCGTCTCTTCCCCACAACAACACAACCCAACCCAAACGTGATTTTTCTGGACCGAGCATTTTCACAGCAATGGATAAGGAGTGATGGACCAACCAAGTGGCCGCTGCCATCTCCGGAGGTATCTCTCAGAGCAGTTCTCAGTTTACTATGCAGAACTGTTTGCCATTCTGCAAGCGTTAGAGCATAAGCGCCGACATCGTGGCACGAAATTCATCATCTGCTCCGATTCCCAAAGTGCTCTACACGCTCTTGAACAGATGTACCCAGCAGATCGGATGGTGCAAGAGGTGCAGGACGCACTCCTGCTCTTGCAACAGCAGGGTAAGGATGTGATTTTCCGCTGGGTTCCAGGGCACATAGGGATTCCTGGAAATGAACTTGCAGATGCGGCTGCCAAGGAGGCTTGCTCCATCCCACCTCCTGCTCGCTGTTCCGTCCCCCTGCAGGCCATTACGTCTTTCGTGACTCGGAAGGTCATGCGTTGGTGGGAGGCTCAGTGGCTGGACGTGAGGGATAATAAGTTGCGAGCGGTGAAGGATTCTGTCCGACCGTGGCTCACCTCCTTCCGACAACGACGCGCTGAGGAAGTAGCCCTTACACGGCTTAGAATAGGACATTGTCCTTTGACACATGGTTTTCTGTTACGTCGTGAGGAGCCACCAACGTGTCAGACATGTGGGACACAGCTGTCGATACGGCATATTTTAACTGAGTGTGTTTTATATGCGGGTTTGAGGGAAGATTTCAGTTTCCCACCAGACCTGCCCTCTCTTTTAACTAATAATGAGGCGAGTGTCGCTAGAGTTTTACGTTTTTGTGTGATGTCTGGCCTTCTTCCCAAAATATTGGGATTGAAGTCTTAATGTGCTGTCCAGTGGTTTGGTCACCCATTATTTGTAAGTGGTCACTCAGCCACCGTTACTTATTTTTCCATGTTTGTACTGCTATTTTATTTTTAGTTTTATCTCCCTGTTTTGATGTGCTGTGTCCAATCTTGCAATTTGAACAATACCAATTCTCTCACGATTCGGCTCTGAATTGAACTTTTGGGAACGGGCGCTGATAACCTCGCTGTTGTGCGCCCTAAAACACTAATAATCATCAATCACCATCATCCAGACGTAACCAATCTGGCTCTCTTCCTGTGCGGTTATGTGAAAGACGTAGGGTGTGCCTCTCCTCTACATGAACTCTGCAGAAAATTTGTAAATGTAAAAACCTCCATCAAGCCAGACATCGTTGTGCGCACATGGGTTGAAATAGCGTAATTTCTAGACATTTTACGGGTTCTGAACGCAGTTAATGGAGAAGAGTATTATGTTTTTGAGTTGCTTTACATAATGCTGCAAATCGGAAGTATAAGTGTCTCGCAGGTTTTAATTTGGTCTGGAAGTCAGGGAGCTTTCATGTGGATATGCGAGTGAGTTACCAGATTCATCCCGTACTTTTTCCGTTTATTTTGGGAAACTTGACAGCGGTACCGCGCAGCGCCACAAGCAAGCCCAGTTTGCGCGTCGGACCCATCTTTCACCGCGTGAGCCAGCTTTGTTTCTTCACCCCCCCCCCCCCCCCCCCCACACTCGGCTGTCGCTCGCAGTGTCCTCTGTACTCGCGCACACTCACACATGGACGCCATGTTTGGGCCCGGGCCCGCATTCCGGCCGCTGGCAGCGCTTTTGCATTCTGATAACATTCATCGCGCTGGCGCCGTGCCTCTCCACTTGTTTGCGGGAGGCCGCGTGCCGCCTATCGGCGCTGCTGTGACGTCACGTGACGTATGGCCATCAGTTAATACGCCACCAGCGACGCCTTTATTGCCGGTCTACTGCCAGCGGACTTTTTCGGCTGCCAGATGTTCCTGTCGTGCTACTGGCCACACACTCGGGCCCTCGTCGATGCACACAGCTGCACACCACCCAAGGCAGGCTGTTATTGCCAAGGATGTTTCATGGGGAATGGTGCCAGAAAGTTAACTAAATCAATATTCACACCCTGGCCCTTTGGCATTCTGTATTTCCTTTTTGATTCATTTTATTTCGTCTCAGGCAGAGCCCATTTCACAAGATACAATTAACTCACATAATAATAGAAATAGGACATAGGTCTGACTTCGTTACAAAATACAAGACATAATTAAACTAGATAAGTAGTCACTAATGCACGTTTCGTTTATACATCCAAGGACAATCTTAAAATGGTATTGCTTTTGTCATCACAACACAATGAAAATAAGAATCACAAAAATGTACATACATATAAAATGTAAGGGATAATTCAGCTGGTCCCACCACTGTTGTGTTACGCAACCTGCAGCGTCCATAAACCAGGTGCGAGATTTTCATATTCACTCGTTAGCTACGTGCAAGTCGTAAAGAAAAAAATTAGCTGTACCATGTTGTAGGATATACAACGTAGTTAAATTTTTTACTTAAATACGTTTTCACTGGATAGTTTCAGAGTTATTCAAGAAAAACATACAAAAGTGACTTTTAAACGCATCTCCACCCCACACACATCCGTCACGTCAGGGTTTCTGGTACATTATGTTATTCGTGACACTCCCCCTTCCTGCTGTACAAAAATTGTCGACTACACGATCTATTCCCGCTGTTCGAACTTTCGTGATCTTTGTTGAATGGGTTTTCACGCACTAGCATACTCGGCTACTTCGTTAACAGTTTTGTCCTTCTTTGTCTTCTTCTTCTGCACTTCACGGTTCAGGCACTTTTCAGTCTTCAATTTTCTCTGCCAACTCATTCTGGAAATTCCTACGTCCCTTCTTCCTCTTGGATTGTAAAATGGCCTGACATATGGTTCTCTGTAGCGATGTTCCCACAATCCTTCATTTTCTGCAATTAATATGCAGCTAATCCTTGTATCCAAATTTCTTAAATGTCTTTTCTTTTAGCACCTCTCAGATTGCTGAGAAATCTCATTGCTGCTGTTTGGAGTTTACTTCTATCAAGTTTTTAGGGATCCATGACCCACTTTCGAATACCAATGCAGGTTGGACAAGATTTTATAAAATTTTAATTTTGTTTTCTTCTGTATTTCGTTTTGTCTATCATTATACACATTGACTAATATGTGGTAATCTTACTTTCTATATCCTCGTTCACATCATATCTCGTATCGCATCCTAAAACGTTAAAACAGGAAACCTTCTCAAGAAGATATTATCTACTACTAGTGCTGGGCGAAGTGGGATATTTCCCATGAAGTGTCATAGTTACAAGTTTCTTTTTTGGTATGGGCAGTTCATATTGTCGTATCTATAGCTGATATAGTTTACACACAACTTTTTGTATCTGGTCTTCATTTTCTTCCGAAATTGATGTGCCGTATCCATACATAAAGATATTAACGTATTAATTAATATAAACCTGCATACCTATATTTACCTCTTGCCTCTAATTCTTAAACAAATCACATATATAGGCACTAACTATGGTTGGGCACAGGCTACAGCCTCGTTTAACTCACTTATTGATAGTGCTTTCTTCAGTTTTATTACTCTCAAATCAAATGGTCAAAAAATGGTTCAAATGGCTCTGAGCACTATGGGACTTAACATCTGTGGTCATCAGTCCCCTAGAACTTAGAACTACTTAAACCTAACTAACCTAAGGACATCACACACATCCATGCCCGAGGCAGGATTCGAACCTGCGACCGTAGTGGTCGCGCGGTTCCAGACTGAAGCGCCTAGAACCGCTTGGCCACAGAGACCGGCTTGTTATTACTTTCAACTTTTATTATTATTATTTTGGTGCCCTTGCATAAGATTTTTTTATATCTTCATTAAAGTATATAGGATGTCCAACTGTAGTCATTATGTCCCACAGTTCTTCCCCACACTTCTTGTCGTTTCTCTGATATTCTTTTTATAATAAATATATTATCACTGCATAAACGGCCTTTCTAGGTCCAATTTGTTCTTCTACAAGTAGTAGGAGAGTCTCTGTTATGGTTTTTATATGACTATTAATTATCCTTGCAAATATTTTAAAGGCTGGGTTTAGGAGGCTAATTTCTCAATAATGTTCGCAGTTGTCTTTTGATTTCCTTTAAAAATTATATTACTTTACTTCTGAAATTTTCCATGATTTCGGTATTCTACAGAAGTGTCACACTTATGTAAATTGAATGCTTGCGGAGAGGGAGGGGGGGGGGGGGAGAAAGGAAAGAAAAGTGTCAGATGTATATGCATTGGAACTTCACTCGAAATCTGTGGCGACTTGTGAAATTTGTGCCGGAATGGTATTCAAGCCCTGGATCTCCTTCTTACTAGGCACTTGCGTTAACCACTGCGCCACGTGGACACAGTGTTTGCCGGCCGCGGTGGTCTCGCGGTTAAGGCGCTCAGTCCGGAACCGCGCGACTGCTACGGTCGCAGGTTCGAATCCTGCCTCGGGCATGGATGTGTGTGATGTCCTTAGGTTAGTTAGGTTTAAGTAGTTCTAAGTTGTAGGGGACTGATGACCACAGATGTTAAGTCCCATAGTGCTCAGAACCATTTGAACCATTTGAACACAGTGTTTATCGCAGTTCCGGATGCTATCTCGGCTCGTCTTTCGGCGGACCTACATTCCTTTTTGCGCCACCTATACACAGTACCCATCGATATTCTACTTTGAGATTCCCGCAGGTGGCCCAACATAACTGTGCCTTCACATTTGAGAAGGTGGTGGATTCGTTGCCCATTGTGGTGGATCAGTTATATGAATGTGTGCTCTCTGTCAGAAAGAACAGACAACATGCGTTCATATAAGTAGCAAAATTAATTAAATAAATGTATTAGTCTGCACAAAACAGAGCAGCTGACTGTGTTAACTCGCAAACAGTCATGGGTCATTGACTGTTTAGGATGTTTAAAATATTGAGTCGGTCTAAATATCTTCTGGCTGATTTTGGGTGTGAACTTGTTACAGAGACAGTCAGAAACAGGGTAGAGACAGTAACAGCACATAATTAGTGCCGGGATATTAAATATGGACATGATAACCATTTTCCTTGTTTTAGAGGTAATAAACCAATTAAAAGGAAATTTTATTTTTTCAAACGAATCATGCAAGAATCCCGAACGCCGATAGTTTAACTAAGTTCCAAATGCTGCCCATGGATGGAGTTATGTGGCCTCTGCGTGGGAGGTATTTAGCTGACTTTTAGGCAACGCTGCTTTTATCGACTAAACCAATGTCTACCATCGCAAAGTGAAGGTGCAGACAACCCGAAACCCATCCAGGTAGGTGGACTGATTGTTTAAAGGATAGCGAGAGAGCGGCCCGCCCCGGCGCAAGGTGTGCAGCAGAAGTGAATTATATGTGGCCAATTACAAGTTATCAAAATCGAAGTAGTAAGGTTTCCTTAAGTCACACTGCTGTTTTTCTGTACAGAAGTGGCTCGCTACTTGCAGCAATTTACAACCCATTAATGTAACGTATTATAACGGGCCGTATCGAAAGCTTCGCTACATTATCATAGACAACGTATCTCTGTCAGTCTGCAAAATCTGCAAGTAACAAAATATTTATAATCTGTTGGTTTTATATGGCGGATGCTACTTCATTTTGACGTTTTGATGTTTTCTGCGGATCTAAGGTGCTAAAGTTATCTACAGGGACCTTAAATACATTGACATTTTAGTATTTATGTACTAACTTCCATTAAATAGTTCAAAGCTACACTATCTTAAAACAGTGTAGAAAAGTGCTAAAAACGAGGACAGATGCTGGCCCACAGTAACAGCATGTGGATACATATGTAGCCGCACAGTATCGCTGAAAAATATTTACGTACAAGCACGTCCTTATCTCAAAAAATATAGCACACATATAACATTCCATTTCTGTGTAAAGAGGCATAAAATTTGAGCCTGGTAAATCAACAAAGCAGTCAATAACTACTTAACAACAGGCTGAATGAAGTAAATAGTATTCACATTATTTATACTTTGATTCCTGAAGATGAGCATCAATAGCTATAAACGCATCGTAAATTAATTAATGTTAGAAGGTTAATAACCAATATACATTGTGAGTGGTGGTCGTATTTACATAACCTTTACTATAATATTTTCATGGAAAAGATACCACCAATAACGGAAATGATTGTACTGGCACACAATAAAGTATGGAATGTCTTGATCGCAAATTAATTTATTAATGCGTTTCGATACATCATCATCAGACATAGCTGTCGTAAAAATTAAGAAATACGGTACAAAAAAGCCTCAGAGAAACGCATGCACTGTGCACACCATTTTCCATCAATACTTACAATGAAGTACAAATACAAGCCACAGGAAAGTGGGTAGATAAGGTATTGAAAATATAGGTCCCATATATGTGGAACCAGATGCCAAACTGACTGTAAGGAAAACAAATGCTGTGCGCTGATAAACTCGTTGTTGAACGCTCCTAACCTCCCCCCCCCCCACCACCACCACACACACACACACACATACACACAATCTGCCGTCAACAAACAGCCTTAGCAGTCAGCAACCAAACAAAAGATAACTGGCTAGCAAAGAATGTAGCCGCTAGGAAAGCATGTAAAGAATATATCGATTATGCATCACATGAACTTGGAACTATATAGGCGTAAAACTACAAAAACGCAAATTATGTAATACACACATCAAAATTAAAGAAGTATAACAAGATACACAGACTTCAAGCAAGATGTTAACCGTATTTCTCTGCCTCGTGATGACTGGGTGTTGTGTGATGTCCTTAGGTTAGTTAGGTTTAAGTAGTTCTAAGTTCTAGGGGACTGATGACCATAGATGTTAAGTCCCATAGTGCTCAGAGCCATTTTAACCGTTAAAAATTACAAAAAGAGAGGATTTATTAAATGAAACGTGAATTAAAATAAAGTGCAAGATATATTCTACATGCAGAAACCTGTTGACATAGTTTTTTAAACAGTTAAGCGATTAAAAATATGAGCATGAAATATGACATAGTCACTTAAACAGTTTCACATGAGCGCTCGTAACATTAAACGTCTTTTTTTTAACCCAATGCTATACAATAGTAAGAACGAAAACAAATAAATACACATCACAAGAGCATTGACTTATCAACGATAAAACGTAAAATGAAAGACAATAAATTAATAATGTGACTTTTCAAAAATTACGACCAACCTTTGATACCAAAGTAGTTTAAGCTATACTGAACCCAATATACATAGTAAAATCATACTGCCATAAAATGATATGCATATCATACCATCCGTAAAATCAGTAAAAACATAAAATAAACTTAGCAAAGCAGTAATCACTGAGTAATCATGAGAGAGTGTCAAAACGGAAACTAAAAATGGTGTGAACCCTGTAAAAGTAAAAGCTGAAACTAAGTGTTCATGCCAAGACAGCGCAAAATTAATTGAAGGCCTTTGCTATCATAACGTCAATCCCTAGAGGTTGATAAGAGGGTGCAGTGTCTAACCGTGGGTCCAGCATAGCTTCTAATTTACCTTTGTATCACGGTTTGTTTGTTTTGAAGAAGTTATACTGTCAGTTTATTGTCTGACATTTTACGTTTTAGCGTTGATACGTCACTGAACAGTATTATCGTTTTGGCGCTATGACAGCTGCAGGAGATTTGTTAGTTCGGATTTTATTCCCTGTAAACAATCCAGAGACTAAAGCGCAGTCATCCGTTGAAATGTATTTCCGTAGCAAGAGATATTCGTCACTATGTTGTGTTTGACGCACAAATATTGCAGATTTAACTTTTGATGAATCAACAGAGGATGTGTTTCTGAACGGTGCATAACAGACATGTTGCAATCCAGGGTAGTACTGGTGAATGATGTAATACGTCTGCCCGATTCAGACCCAGTCAGGCGACGCCCATACCTGACATCCCCATATCATTGGTTGTCGCTTTGGCACCTCAGAACTGGTGTTGAATGTGAATCGCGATAGATAGGGCGCAGCAATGAAATGTTGGCTTGTGAAAAGTGCAGTGTCAATAATATTTCAGAGATGGTGCCTATAACGTCATGATAAAACGTGCTAGGATCTGTCATCTGTTTCTCTCCCTGTTATTATTCTAACAATATCTCAGTCATTCGCCTGCCAAACGTCTACGTTTATCTAGGCTGTGGAATCGCGACTTCTTCAAAGTGTCAGTTCGCTCTGTAATTATTATATTAACTCTGAAGCTGAGAAATAACTAAAACTTTCTCCTAATCGTTCGCATTTAGTTTTGTTGAGACAAACCCCATCTGCATCTCATCTTATCAGGTACTAGAATTTAAGAGGAAATTTTGTCTATGGTACTGGTTTCCCAGTCCACTCTAAATTTTCACTGCCTCACTGTCGTCAAATCCTCTCTGTCCACTATTTTTACCACTCACTCCATCCTCTGTTATCAAATTATCTATTCTACGGTACCTCAGGAATAAGCTCGAACAAATATTATCAGTATTCCCTTCTCTTAATCACAACGTTCCATAAATTTCTTGTCTCCTGCATTTGATTCCGTATCACTCCACTCTATTAGCTACCAGATCTGCGGGATTTTTTCTGTAGCATAGTATTTCGAAGTCTGACTACGTAGCTGAATGGTGAGTGCACCAAACTGCTATGCAGAGGAACGGGGTTCGTTTCCCGGTACTGCTAGGGACTTTTCCTTGCTGGGAAGCCTCGTATGGGGCGCACTCAGCCCCGTGAGGCCAACTGGAGAGCTACTCGACAGGTAAGTAGGGGTTCCAAGCTCAAGAAACACGACGACCAACGGGGAGAGCGGCGTGCTTGACAACATGCCCTTCCATCCCGCATGGGATGACGCCATTAGCAGAGGGTGACACGGCGGTGAATCGGACTCGATTAGCCCGTCTAGGATCTGAACGTAGAATGCGGAACATCACATTGCAAAAGCTTCTACTCTCTTTTTGCATCTACTACTTATCGTCTCCTTTCATTTCCATACGAGAAAACACTAAGACAAGAACCTTTAAAAAATCTTCAAAGATTTTAAGAAATTTTTGTTTTTCAGAAGTGCTTTTCTCACTATTGCCAACCTACAGTTTACCTTCTCTCTACTTGAATCATTGTCAGTTAATTTAATGCTTAAATAACAAAAAATATCTATTGCTTTAGATTAGAGTTTTTAAACAGCTACACCAAAATATAAGTTTCTGTTTTATTTCTCTGCAGCCCCTTATAGCCTAAGATTCATCTTGTGACAAAACTTTCAATGTTGTTTTTGTGATCTTCAGTCCAGAGACTGGTTTGATGCAGCTCTCCATGCTACTCTATCCTGCGCATGCTTCTTTATCTCCCAGTACCTATTGCAATCTACATCCTTCTGAATCTGCTAAGGGTACTCACCTCTTGGTCTCCCTCTACGATTTTTACCGTCCACGCTGCCCTACAATACTAAATTGGTGATCCCTTGAAGCCTCAGAACATGTTCTACCAATCGATCCTTTCTTCTAGTCACGTTGTGCCACAAATTTCTCTTCTCCCGAATTCTAATCAGTACCTCCTCATTAGTTATGTTGTCTACCGATTTAATCTTCAACATTCTTCTGTAGCACCACATTTCAAAAGCTCCAATTCTCTTCTTGTCTAACCTATTTATCGTCCATGTTTCATTTCCATACACGGCTACACTCCACACAGATACATTCAGAACCTACTTCCTGACATTTAAATCTAAAGTCGATGTTAGCAAATTTCTCTTCTTCAGAAACGCTTTGCTTGACGTTGCCAGTCTATATTTTATGTCCTCTCTACTTCGACCATTATCAGTTATTTTGCTCCCCAAATAGAAAAACTCCTTTACTACTTTAAGTGTCCCATTTCCTAATCTAATTCCCTCAGCATCACCCGATTTAATTCGACTACATTCCATTATCCCTGTTTTGCTTTTGTTGATGGTCATCTTATATCCTCCTTTCAAGACACTGTCCATTGTATTAAAATGTTCTTGCAGGTGCTTTGCTGTCTCTGACAGAATTACAATGTCATCGGAGAACCTTAAAGTTTTCATTTCTTCTCCATGGATTTTAATTCCTAAGTAAAATTTTTCTTTTGTTTTCTTTACTGCCTGCTCAATATACAGATTGAATAACATCGGGGACAGGCTACAACCGTGTCTTACTCCTTTACCAACCACTGCTTCCGTCGACTCTTATAATCACCATGTGGTTTCTATACAAATTGTAAATAGCCTTTCGCTCCCTGTGTTTTACTCCTGCCACCTTCAGAATTTGAAAGAGAGTACTCCAGTCGACATTGTCAAAAGCTTTCTCTAAGTCTAAAAATGCTAGAAACGTAGGTTTTGCCTTTCCTTAATCTATCTCCTAAGATAAGTCGTACGGTCAGTATTGCCTCACGTGTTCCAACACATCTACGGAATCCGAACTGATTTTCCCCGAGATCGGCTTCTACCAGTTTTTCCATTCGTCTGTAAAGAATTCGTGTTAGTATTTTGCAGCAGTGACTTATTAAACAGATAGTTCGGTAACTTTCGCATCTGTCAACACCTGCTTTATTTGGGATTGGAATTATGATGTTCTTCTTGAAGTCTGAGGGTATTTCGACTGTCTCATACATCTTGCTCAGATGGTAGAGTTTTGTCGGGACTGGCTCTCCCAAGGCTGTCAGTAGTTCGAATGGAATGTTGTCTACTCCCGGGGCCTTGTTTCGAGTTATATCTTTCAGTGCTCTGTCATACTCTTCACGCAGTATTATATCTCCTATTTCATTTTCACCTACATTTCTCCCATTTCCATAATATTGTCTTGAAGTACATCGCCCTTGTATAGACCCTCTATATATTCCTTTCACCTTTCTGCTTTCCCTTCTTTGCTTAGAACTGGGTTTCCATCTGAGCCCTTGATATTCATACAAGTGGTTCTCTTTTCACTAAAGGTCTCTTTAATTTGCCTGTAGGCAGTATCTATCTTACCCCTAGCGATATATGCCTCTGCGTTCTTACATTTGTCCTCTAGCCATCCCTACTTGGCCATTTTGCAGTTCCTGTCGATATCATTTTTGAGACGTTTGTATTCCTTTTTGCCTGCTTCATTTATTGCATTTTTATATGTTCTCCTTTCATTAATTAAATTCGATATTACTTCTGTTTTGCAAGGACTTCTACTAGCCCTCGTCTTTTTATCTACTTGATCCTTTGCTGCCTTTACTGTTTCATCTCCAAAGCTACCCATTCTTCATCTGCTGTATTTCTTTCCCCCATTCCTGTTCTGATCAAAACAGGAGCCAGAAATACTTGTATTAGTAGATTTTTGCTGTAGCAATCACTTCAGTCTACCGACTGTTGGTTGAAGTGGTCGCTAAAGCAAAAATCTACTATTACAAGTATTGCTGGCCCCTGTTTTGATCAGAACCGAGACAGAATTATGGTACGCGTCGGTCAGGGGCCTGAAGATGGCGTAGTAAAACTATGAAACTGGTAGCCAAATGACTGAAGCTTGGAAACTTGGCGTTTGAGGGGTGTTTAATTTGAAATCCTGTATCGAATAGCCGAGTCCCGCAACCATCTCTAAAAAGATGGAAACACAGAGAATAACACAAAAATTTGAAAAAAAACTTGTGTGGTTATTTTACAACAAACTGTCATTGTTTCAATCTTTACATCATCTGCAGGGTTAGTAGGTACATAAATATGTGCAACTGTGTAGGCTGTTGCATTTGTATCTGTTTTGGTTTTGAGGACGTGTGCCCTATGCTGTTCATAGTGGCCCACCGACATTTCAATTACACACGACGTAGAAATACATCGGATAGACTTAAATAAAAATACTTTTTACACTAGAATGTATCGGAAGAGATGGAGAAAATGGTGAGAACAGACATTAAAATAGATTAACGGAAATACTATAAAACACTTTTAACGCAGATACTGCAGCTGCAACTTCTCATTTTTGCTCTGCTTGCTCCTGCGGACGGTGAGTTGATTCTGCACATACGAGAACACGAGTGCAGTTCTCGCCGCCGTTGTTGTCGTTCGCTGTGTCCCAGAGTTGTGCTCGGTGAGCGAGGCACGTTCGTGTCGTTGCTGAGCGAACAGGGATTAGTGGCCGGCCTCGCAGGGGGGAGCGAACGGCAGCTGTTGCCGCCTGCAGCCAATAACCAACGACCTCTGTTGGCTGTTGCAGTGTCACGGGAGGATCATCAGGCAGTGCCTACCACGATCTAGCTAGAATGTCCGCCACTGCCACCCTAAAAAATGACCGAAAAATTGGAAAGAAGGGCTCTGTAATCGGTCTGCGTAAGTGTGCCAAATAGGAGTTAGGTTCCACATATTCAAAACGTAATTCTATTGTGGTTTAGTTACATCCTAAATCAGTGGACGTATTGGGAATTCCACTGCTCCACACTGATAGTTCCAAGCAGTGAGGAGCTCCCACTCTTTCTGGAACGCAGTCAGCTACGAGTTCGCCTTGCTTAAGAATAAGGAAACTCCCATGTAGAGGAAAAAATTACACCTGCTGTCGAATTCACAAAGCCCCAAATAAATTGTACTGTGCCGGACGAAAATACACTTGCTGACATAACAGTAGGTTTCTTAGTTTGCTGCGGAAGAAGACAGAGGGGGAACTATAATATGTAAAATATTAGTTCACTTTATTAGATTATATGTATGAAGATTTAATTAACTTTGTGTAATCCATTTACATAAGAATGTTCTGAGTATTTTCAAGTGAATATTGAAGTGTTACTTGATAAAGACAAATTTACAAGTCTCTTCACAACAAGAATGTTGACATAATGTTCACATAAATTTCTGCCTAACACAATATTCTGGTGGCTTACTAAGACACTACTAATCTTTGACTGCGAATTGGGACCGAGAGTGCTTGTGCTCCATCTTGAGTAGACCGTAGGGATGGGAAAAACCGAGCAGCTAAAACCGATATAGGTATTTAGTACCGAACAATCGGTATTTTTCGGTATTTGTTTGGTTTCGGTTATAACAGGCGTCTTTCTTCTTATTTTTAACTAATAACTGAGTAAAATAAACGGAATATCAATTAGCCATACTACAAGTAATAAAATTTTTCGTTTTTAAATAACCCTTTAAGAAAAGGGTAATTTTTATTTGTAAAATTTCCATTGGTTTGAAATATTGTGTTAGGATAAGAAAAGGAAAAGCGGTCAGTGCTAGTGCTACTTTAATAACAATGACAACAGAAACGAGCAACAAACACATGCTTAAGATCAATTATTCAAGATGACAGTCACAATCGCATTATTTATTTTGCCGCCAACCGGTTTCATTCCGCGATGGGGTCATCTTCTGGGCAATTTACACCATTTGGTCGCTCGCTGGAGTCGTCACCTTGCCTGTGCACGGTTGAAAGTTACCAACTGTGCACAGCAGGATGGCCACACAAGCGAGCGACCAAACGGTGTAAATTGCCCTGAAGATGACCCCATCGCGGATCGCGGGTTGCAACCGGTTGGCGGCAAAATAAATAATGCGATTGTGACTGTCATTTTGAATTATTGATTGTAAGTAAATTAATAGCTGTTATCCCCACACAACTATGTTGTCTAAAAATACATGCTTATGAATCGGCACAGCATTGCTGAGTCAGTGACGCTCCTGTTGTTGCATGTCGCGGCTAGACGTACGAGCGTAGGGGCGGTTTGCAAGACTTGGCCCCCACCTCATCTGTACGGTCGTCGCCGGACATCCCTCCTGTTGCAGAATGGCATCAGTCCTAGCCTGGAAGTATTTTTACGACGAGACGTAGCAATGAAGTGCAATGCTTAATTTACTTTAGAAGATTAAAGGTATGTCTGTCATTTCTATGAAATAATAAAAGAGGAAAGAAAAGATGGTAACATCAATGAACTAAAAGCTAATACAATTCTTTCACAGTATTGAACGAAAATAGAAAGTACCTGATCTGTTGCCCGTGCCTACATAATAAGCCTTTATCTGCTTGTAGCCCTAGAAAGCGAACAAATTGACACAAAAACAGAGTTCTTTAACCTGAGTTTTCACCCTTTAGCACTGACTATTCGTAATGCCCAAATAGTTGCACGAGCCCCGACTACAACATAATTTTTGATGAGAGTTTCAAAAAATTAGAATTAATAGAAGACTAATGGAGACTTTTCGTAATATTCAACGGTTTATCATTTTTCGAGAAAATCAGCGGATGGGTAGGTGGAGTACGTTTTCTTTTGTTTGCTTGATTAATTCAATATTTTGATTCCGTGCGACCTGAAAGCGAGAGGGTCAAAAATCTTTGTTCGATTTCTACATTTATTACTGGGAATAACAGAAATAAAAAAAAGAAATCGGTTATTTAAGAAACCAGTTATTTTGAGTGGTACTAACAGTCAGGTTAAACTGACATGCGAAAAAACCGATGTAACTGAAAAAACGGTTCAAATGGCTCTGAGCACTATGGGACTTAACATCTGAGGTCATCAGTCCCCTAGAATTTAGAACTACTTAAACTTAACGAACCTAAGGACATCACACACATCCATGCCCAAGTCAGGATTCGAACCTACGACCGTAGCGGTCGCGCGGTTCCAGATTGTAGCGCCTGGAACCGCTCGACCACTCCGGCCGGCTGTAACTGAAACCCTGTTGTTTCAGCGAAAATAGCCATCTCATCGACTGCGGCGGCGTAGCGAAGCTCTAGGAAGAGTGGCTACTCCGGCGTTTTTCGTTCGTCGGTGCGGCATGCAGCGACTATACCTTTCTGTAGTTTCGTTGTGAGGGGCCAATCTTGGTTTGGCACACCGTCCTTCGGACGACACACAATTGTCCAACAACAAAGTACGAATTTTGGTGACTGAAAGCGATTACAGCTGAGGTGGCTACGCGTATCAAACTCTACACATACAACCAAATCGGATATTTTGGTTCTCGCCCAGTAAGACAGAACTGCGGCTTTATAGTTTCGCTGCTGTACTGTAAGTAGCAGGCGTGATTAGTACTAAATGATTTAAATATAACTGATGAAAGAGAACGGAATACCATAACCGCGACGTAGAAAATAAAATCAAGTTTACGGTGGAGGGTAGGGTAATTTTTTATCCCTCATTCATTAGGGAACAGAGTTTTCACGAATGCTACAACATTACAACATCCCACGTAATTAGTCGTCGCTAACATGTATGAATTTAGATTAAGCACAGTATAATAATGTAATACAGACTTTGAATGATCAACTGTCGATGAGATGCGATACGAATGAAGTGACGACATGTTTTAACAATAAAAGGTACGTAGTGGGATGGGGCCTCAACCAGTAAATTGCACATTATTATGGCAGGCCAAGTAACATGTGCTAATATTGCACTATACTTTTGAGTGACACAGATACTTGACACTCTTTTTCAACAAAGTCATCAATTCTTTGTAATTAACGATTGAAATGTTCTACCAACTATTCAGTTAGTCAACAATAGTACTTTCTTCTTTCGTCGATCAAGTGAAGTACCTCACTTTTTACCCAAGGTTTCGTCGCAGTTACCTTCCTAGTACCTACGTTTGTCTTTCCAAAACCTGTGATTGTTCTATTTAGAGATGTCCCCTCCTCATCAGCTGAACTGGCTACTGTAGTATTCGTTATCATGGGGTCCACGTCTTTAGCTGACTTCAAATGCATCTCTTCATTCCTCAATTGTTTAGTATCCAACTCCCTACCGCACTGGTTCTTCCCTACGAATCTCTTAAAGTTCAATTTACTCTTCAAAACTAAATTGATATCTGAATCTACACCTATTCCTGTGTCCTCACTGGAATCCATTATGTGTTTTCGGAATCTCTGTCTGACTGTGATGTAATCAAACTGGAATCTTACTGTTTCTCCAGGACGTTTCCAAGCATATCTCCTCTTCTTCTGATTTTGAATAATGTATTTGATGTTACTACAGTGTTAGTCAGTGAAACGGGAAGATTTAAATAAGTACTTAAAAATCTTTAAGAATTTTTTTTTAATTTAATGGTTATAAATATAATTTATAAAGGTAGCCATTTACTGTACAATAAGTGAAAAAATTACTTTTTGATATAACATCTGCCAAATGTCCTCCATTGGAATCTATGCACTTCTACAGCTGGGCCTGGAAGTTTCCCATGACATTTTGCAGCATATTGACTGGTATTCCTTCAATTTCGTCCCGAATTCCATTGAAATCCTCGAAGAAAAATGGGCCTACGATTCCTCTTGCCGACATTGCGCACCAAACCGTAACTTTTAGAGCATGAAGAGGCGTTTCATGAAGTGCGCCAGTGTTTTCCTCCAACCAGTGTCTGAAGTTTTGTTTATTAACAAAACCAGAGAGATGGAAATGCGCCTCATTGCTCATCCACAAGTGGTTCACTTGGTCGTCTTCAAGTCTTCTGGCCATTTCCTCACAAAATTGTAATCGTTTCTGATAGTCGCTTGGTTTGAGAGATTGCACAATCTGTATTTTGTATGGGTGAAAATGTAAATCTTGACGAAGAATCCTTCTCACCGAAGTGTTACTTATTCCAAGACGTAGAGCATGTTGTTTGGCAGATCAGCGCGGACTTCTGAGCATCTCCTGTTGAACAGCAGCGATGTTTTGAGGGGTTCGAACGGTTTTAGCACTCCCACCTCATTTTTTGGACGTTGATCCAGTTTGTTCCAGGTTGTTTATCCACGAACGAATTACGTTATCCGAGGGAACAGGCCTGTTACGTGGTATGTTGGAATGGTGTCTAAAAGCACGTCGCGTTTTCACCAAACTCTCACCATTCGTATAATACGCTTTAACCGCGTAGCCGCGATGTTCACCCGTCCAACGATCCATAGCAACAAAATGTCGGGACATGCAGGCAGAACGGAGCCGGACACCATTACCCCCACCACTCACATTCCAGCTGTCAAGGCCATCTCCAATCTGCCCGTTTCACTGGCTAATCCTGTATATCACGGTGTGCGACAGAGGGTACCTTGAGTACCTCTATCGGTTCTCCCTTCTTTCAGTCTCGTTTTATTCGTGGAAAGAAGGATTGTCGGCATGCCTCTGTGTGGGCTCTAATCTCTCTGATTCTATCCTCATGGTCTCTTCGCGAGATATACGTAGGAGGGAGCAATATACTGCTTGACTCCTCGGTGAAGGTATGTTCTCGAAACTTCAACAAAAGCCCGTACCGAGCTACTGAGCGTCTCTCCTGCAGAGTCTTCCACTGGAGTTCATCTATCGTTTCCGTAACGCTTTCGCGATTACTAAATGATCCTGTAACGAAGCGCGCTGCTCTCCGTTGGATCTTCTCTATCTCTTCTATCAACCCTATCTGGTACGGATTCCACACTGCTGAGCAGTATTCAAGCAGTGGGCGAACAAGTGTACTGTAACCTACTTCCTTTGTTTTCGGATTGCATTTCCTTAGGATTCTTCCAATGAATCTCAGTGAGGCATCTGCTTTACCGAAGATCAACTTTATATGATCATTCCATTTTAAATCACTCCTAATGCGTACTCCCAGATAATTTATGGAATTAACTGCTTCCAGTTGCTGACCTGCTATATTGTAGCTAAATGATAAGGGATCTTTTTTTCTATGAATTCGCAGCACATGACACTTGCCTACATTGATATTCAATTGCCATTTCCTGCACCATGCGTCAATTCGCTGAAGATCCTCCTGCATTTCAGTCCAATTTTCCATTGTTACAACCTCTCGATATACCACAGCATCATCCGCAAAAAGCCTCAGAGAACTTCCGATTTCATCCACAAGGTCATTTATGTGTATTGTGAATAGCAACGGTTCTACGACACGCCCCTGCAGCACATCTGAAATCACTCTTACTTCGGAAGACGTCTCTCCATTGAGAATGACATGCTGCGTCGTGTTATCAAGGAACTCTTCAATCCAATCACACAATTGGTCTGATAGTCCAAATGCTCTTACTTTGTTCATTAAACGACTGTAGGGAACTGTACCGAACGCCTTGCGGAAGTCAAGAAACACGGCATCTACCCGTGAACCCGTGTCTATGGCCCTCTGAGTCTCGTGGATGAATAGCGCGAGCTGGGTTTCACACGATCGTCTTTTTCGAAACCCAAGCTGATTTCTACAGAGTAGATTTCTAGTCTCCAGAAAAGTCGTTATACTCGAACATAACACGTGTTCCAAAATTCTACAAGTGATCGACGTTAGAGGTATAGGTCTTTTTTTTTTTTTTTTGGTCATCAGGCTACTGACTGGTTTGATGCGGCCCGCCACGAATTCCTTTCCTGTGCTAACCTCTTCATCTCAGAGTAGCACTTGCAACCTACGTCCTCAATTATTTGCTTGACGTATTCCAATCTCTGTCTTCCTCTACAGTTTTTGCCCTCTACAGCTCCCTCTAGTACCATGGAAGTCATTCCCCACATTCGCTATGTCCTATCATCCTGTCCCTTCTCCTTATCAGTGTTTTCCACATATTCCTTTCCTCTCCGATTCTGCGTAGAGCCTCCTCATTCCTTACCTCATCAGTCCACCAAATTTTCAACATTCGTCTATAGCACCACATCTCAAATGCTTCGATTCTCTTCTGTTCCGGTTTTCCCACAGTCCATGTTTCACTACCATACAATGCTGTACTCCAGACGTACATCCTCAGAAATTTCTTCCTCAAATTAAGGCCGGTATTTGATATTAGTAGACTTCTCTTGGCCAGAAATGCCTTTTTTGCCATAGCGAGTTTGCTTTTGATGTCTTCCTTGCTCCGTCCGTCATTGGTTATTTTACTGCCTAGGTAGCAGAATTCCTTAACTTCATTGACTTCGTGACAATCAATTCTGATGTTAAGTTTCTCGCTGTTCTCATTTCTACTACTTCTCATTACCTTCGTCTTTCTCTGATTTACTCTCAAACCATACTGTGTACTCATTAGACTGTTCATTCCGTTCAGCAGATAATTTAATTCTTCTTCACTTTCACTCAGGATAGCAATGTCATCAGCGAATCGTATCATTGATATCCTTTCACCTTGTATTTTAATTCCACTCCTGAACCTTTCTTTTATTTCCATCATTGCTTCCTCGATGTACAGATTGAAGAGTAGGGGCGAAAGGCTACAGCCTTGTCTTACACCCTTTTTAATACGAGCACTTCGTTCTTGATCGTCCACTCTTATTATTCCCTCTTGGTTGTTGTACATATTGTATATGACCCGTCTCTCCCTACAGTTTACCCCTACTTTTTTCAGAATCTCGAACAGCTTGCACCATTTTATATTGTCAAACGCCTTTTCCATGTCGACAAATCCTATGAAAGTGTCTTGATTTTTCTTTAGCCTTGCTTCCATTATTAGCCGTAACGTCAGAATTGCCTCTCTCGTCCCTTTACTTTTCCTAAAGCCAAACTGATCGTCACCTAGCGCATTCTCAATTTTCTTTTCCATTCTACTGTATATTATTCTTGTAAGCAGCTTCGATGCATGAGCTGTTAAGCTGATTGTGCGACAATTCTCGCACTTGTCAGCTCTTGCCGTCTTCGGAATTGTGTGGATGATGCTTTTCCGAAAGTCAGATGGTATATCGCCAGACTCATATATTCTACACACCAACGTGAATAGTCGTTTTGTTGCCACTTTCCCCAATGATTTTAGAAATTCTGATGGAACGTTATCTATCACTTCTGCCTTATTTGACCTTAAGTCCTCCAAAGCTCTTTTAAATTCCGATTCTAATACTGGACCCCCTATCTCTTCTAAATCGACTCCTGTTTCTTCTTCTATCACATCAGACAAATCTTCATCCTCATAGAGGCTTTCAGTGTATTCTTTCCACCTATCTGCTCTCTCCTCTGCATTTAACAGTGGAATTCCCGTTGCACTCTTAATGTTACCACCGTTGCTTTTAATGTCACCAAAGGTTGTTTTGACTTTCCTGTATCCTGAGTCTGTCCTTCCGACAATCGTATCTTTTTCGGTGTCTTTACATTTTCCCTGCAGCGATTTCGTCTTAGCTTCCCTGCACTTCCTATTTATTTCATTCGTCAGCGACTTGTATTTCTGTATTCCTGATTTTCCCGGAACATGTTTGTACTTCCTCCTTTCATCAATCAACTGAAGTATTTCTTCTGTTACCCATGGTTTCTTCGCAGCTACCTTCTTTGTACCTATATTTTCCTTCCCAACTTCTGTGATGGCCCTTTTTAGAGATGTCCATTCCTCTTCAACTGTAATGCCTACTGCGCTATTCCTTATTGCTGTATCTATAGCGTTAGAGGTCTATAGTTACTCACATCTGTTCGACGTCCCTTCTTGAAAACGGGGATGACCTCTGCCCTTTTCCAATCCTTTGGAACGCTACGCTCTTCTAGAGACCTATGGTACACCGCTGCAAGAAGGGGGGGGGGGGGGGGCAAGTTCCTTCGCGTGCCCTGTGTAAAATCGAACTAGTATCCCATCAGGTCCAGCGGCCTTTCCTCTTTTGAGAGATTTTAATTGTTCCTCTATCCCTCTGTCGTCTATTTCGATATCTACCATTTTGTAATCGGTGCGACAATCTACAGAAGGAACTACAGTGCAGACAAACACCGATAGACGTTCATCTCAGAATGAAGAACGTTTACGGGGCAGCATGTCTGTCGGAAAAAACCGTTACGGAATTTTGTGCCAAGTTCCAAGCTCGTCGCGATACGACACAACGCACGTCCATAATCGTAAATGTCGTAACGCAGAAGTTAACCGCAGCTCGAATTGGAGACACTGAAGAACACGCCAGGCGTACAGTCCTCATCTCTCCCCATACGATTACCACGCCTTCCATCCCTTAACAAAGTCCTGCAGCGTCGACGATTCCTATCGGTCGAGGATTTGCAGTAGACAGTTACGGACATCTTCAGGCAGGAGGACACCATGTTTTACCAAATGGGTAACGGTAATGGTTTTAGGAAACAACGGTCTTGCGAGACGCAGCTGGCCATCTTTGTGCAAGATATACAACAGGCTCTAGATACCGGCTCCCAGGTTGATGCCATGTTTGTCGACTTTCGAAAGGCGTTCGACTCAGTTCCGCACCGTCGCTTGCTCCAATAACCGCTCGCTTACGGTCTGTCCGATGATATGTGCGGTTGGATAGAAACTTTTCTAACAGACAGAGAGCAGTACGTCGTCCTGAATGGGGTGATTTCAACAGAAACAAGCGTAACTTCAGGTGTGCCCCAGGTCAGCGTAATAGATCCGTTGTTTTTTACGATTTACATAAAGGATCTGGTTGATGGTATTGACAGCGGCATTAGACTGTTTGCCGATGATGCTGTAGTCTACAGGAAAGTAGTATCACACGAAAGTTGTGAACTAATCAATGAGGTTTTGCAGAAAATAAATGAGTGGTGTACTAACTGGTAGTTATCTCTCAATATTAGTACTTGTAACCTACTGCGTGTAACAAGGCGAAAATCCCCATTAAAGTGCGAGTACAAAATAAGCGGTAATATCCGTCAAGTATCAGGGTGTGGCCATTCGAAATGATCTCAAATGGAATAATCAGATTACACAAAAAAAAAAAAAATGGTTCAAATGGCTCTGAGCACTATGGGACTTAACATCTATGGTCATCAGTCCCCTAGAACTTAGAACTACTTAAACCTAAGTAACCTAAGGACATCACACAACACCCAGTCATCACGAGGCAGAGAATCAGATTACACAAGTAACGGGTAAGGCGGACTATAGATAGCGATTTATTGGTAGAATCCTGAAGCGCTGCAGTCCTTCAATATAGGAAGTAGCTTACAATACGTTACCTCGTCCAGTCTGAGAGTATTGTTCATCTGTATGAGACCCTTACCAGTTGGGTCTGATTCAAGGGATTGAAAAGGTCCAAAGAAGAGCGGCAAGATTCGTGACTGGTACATTTAGCCATCGCGAGAGCGTTACAAATCTCATAGAAAGTTTGAAGTGGGACACACTTGCAGATAGACGGCGCGCTAAACGGAAGGGGCTGCTCACTAAATTCCGGAATCCGATCTTCACCGAGGATGTAGAGCTTATATTATTACCACTAACTTCCAAATCGCGCAATGATCAAAGATAAGGGGAATCAGAGCTCATACTGAGGCGTTCAGACAGTCGTTTTTCCCTAGCGCGATCCGCGAGTGGAACAGTGGGGCGGGATGGGATTGGGGGGAGGGGATATGACTTTGGCGCCAAGGATATATATATATAACTCAGAGCGTCGGTGGGATGATTGCCTCACTGTTCACGGCAATTTCTCCTGGTTGGTTGGCATACTGATTCTAGACTGTACGGCCCTTGAACGGAAATTCTTTGATCGGCCCTAAAAGACAAATTTATTGCAGAACTCAGTCTTTCTCCTCTCTTCTTTTTTACCCATATTGACCAATAACTCTTTCTTCTATTCCTTCCCCTACAACCAAATTTTCATTCCTCATGATTATTGGATTCTCATCTCCCTGTACGTACTGAATTACCTGTTCAGTAGTCTCATATACTTTCTCTGTCTGTTCGCTTTCTGCTTGCGACATCAGCAGCTAAATCTGAACTGTTGTTGTCGATGTTGGTTTTCTGTCGGATGAGAACAGCGCTATCACACAAATTTTCACAGTAATTTAGTCTCTGCCCTACATTCCTATTCACAACGAATGGCACTCCTGTTACACAATTTTCTGCTGATGTTGATATTACTCTATATTCGTCTGACTAGAAATCCTTATTGTCTTTCCATTTCACTTCACTGGCCCCTACTGTATCTAGTCTGAGTCTTTGGATTGCCCTTTTCAGATTTTTTTAGCTTCCCTACCACGTTCGGACTACTGACATTTCACGCCCCGAGTCATAGAACGTTATCCTTTCGTTGATTTGACAGTCTTTTTCTCATGTTCACCTCCCCCTTGGCAACCCCATTCTGGAGATCCGAATGGGGGACTAGCTCAGATCATCATGACACTTTTTCATTTTGAGGCCACACGTCCTGTGGATACAGATTTAGTTTCTTAAATGCAAAGGTTTCCATTGTCTTTCGCATCCATATGTCGTTGATTATTGCTGATCCTTACGCCATTTAGGAGCGGTTTTCGCGCCCCAAGGGCAGGAGAGTGCCCTGAAACTCTATCCGCTCCTCCCCCTTTTGTGAAAAGGTCGTTTTCAGAGTGAGGATGGCTTCTTACGCCGGAAGTCTTCGATTGCCATTGCTGATGATTTTTATTCAACATTTAAGTAGGAGCGATTTCGAACCCAGGACCGCGCACGGTTTGGCTATTAGTCAAAGATGTTACCTCTAGCAAGTGGGTTTTTAGACGTATTTGTCTGTTTATGCGTTGCATCTCAGTCGTCGAAGTCTTGTGAACCTCTTACTACAGTTTACATTGCCGAAGGCGTTTTCGAAGCCGAAAAAAGCTTGGAAGGTATCTTGGACTTTCCTCAGTTTGTCTCTAATTACTAAATACTATATGAGGAGTGGTTTCTCTGTTAGCTTTTTCTTTAGTAATGCGAAGCTGTCTTCGACCATTACGGCTTCAATTTTTTTCTGTTCTTTTATACATTATACTGATTATAATTTCACAATGGTAACTTCTAATTATTGGTGGAGAAGAGGAGGTGGAGACATTGCAAAGCTCTGACCTTCGCATAACCGACTTCTCGATCCGCGCCTATGGCACTGTAGATTAGCAGCATCGTATACGGCACGCGCTCTTTCTAGTTTCTGAACGTGCCTCTAAGAATTGCAGACGATTCGTTACTCTGTTGATAGGACTGGAGCGTTTCTGAAAGGCTTTGTGTATAAGTATTGGTAGCATTGGTCGTGATATTTGTGCTGGTTGTCATAAGAGTTAACAAAAACCGCGCAGACAATGTTATTACATTGTGCTGAAAAGAACCAAGATTCGTATTGAAGTTGGAATAAAATGATACGGCCATATGTCGAATTATAAATATGGACATTTTATGATGTGAGCTTTTGCGCTTATTACTTTCAACTCGA
The DNA here is from genome assembly GCF_021461385.2 of Schistocerca piceifrons. Lineage (NCBI taxonomy): Eukaryota > Metazoa > Arthropoda > Insecta > Orthoptera > Acrididae > Schistocerca > Schistocerca piceifrons. Next base: position 590,650,420 of record NC_060141.1, read on the forward strand.
TATCTTACTAAACCCTTACACTGTGAACAGTGTGATTGCCACTGAATAGATACTGCCGCGATCGCGAAAATCGAATGGCATGTTACAAACATTCTATAATAAGGCTGATATCGTTATTTGTCAGTGTTGTCGTGCTTCAAGATTGATTAGTACGTCATCCCTGATTACTGGCGTGTTTGAACAAAATTTATCGTCCACGCTATTTCACGATTTTTATACGCCATTTCCATAACGTTATCGCTAATTTTCATTTGTATGCACATTACTTGCATGGACCGGCTCATTGTTTATGGAAATTTATCGTTTACTCGAGAGAAGATGTTTTACGAAATTTTAATGCAAATCTCTGTGAAATTGAGTTAAACGGAACCAAGCTAAAATTAACGATGTGGTACCTGACACATGGCTCTTGGTTTTTTTAAATACATGGTGTGACTTTGTTTTGAAACGGGCGTACTTTGTAGGTTTTAGTGTCAAAAAAGTATTCACGCCTTATTAGTGAAAGCATTTCTAATAAGTTTGCGTGACCATCTTTCGCAGCAGCTCTTAAAATCTGTTAGTACTGGTTATCTGTCTTGAGTTGACTGCAATTTAATTAAAAGGAATTTCGTCAGGCTTGTATTGCCTTTATTTATAATGAATCTTCTATGGTTATTATGCAAATTGAATAGATACGTTTGTACATTTCTGGTAGTCTTCGGTTACAAACAGCGTTTTAATTTAAAGTTGTTGTGCAGGTTACTAATGGTATTTCTTTACATGTCCTGCTCCTTCCCTCTTTGCTAGCAGCGGTTGACGTCTAAAGACTTCATTCATATTTGCAGTTGGCACTTTTTGCCATTCTGAAGTATTTCTTGGGCTACATAATTTACGCTTCACTTTTGTAAACTGTTTCTCATTCCGCACTGTAGCAGTGTTTGTCTGTTCGTTGTTTTCGTTCACGTTGTGAATGTTACCAACCCGTGGAGCTACTTTTGTGTGTGTGTGTGAGTGTGTATGAGTAATTTAGTGAAAATTATTGAAATCGTCTTGTATATTAGCTAGAGAAGTGAAACGAGTGAGTGGGGATTGACAACTTTTTTTTCTTTCTTTGTAGGGGGGGGGGGGGGGATGGCCGGTGATTATAGGACAGAAACTGGGAGGAGATGGTAGTAGTAAATGGAGCCTGTGTTTATATGCGTATATTTCATGATATATTAAGTGGTCAATCAGTTTAAAGAGTGTGTGGTTTGCCAAGTTGTTCTGATCATTTATGAGTTGTTTCTTTTCTGTTATCGTGTTTTTGATGTGGTGGTTTTCTTGTAAGGTGAGGAGGTATTTTTTGTTGTTGTTTATCTCTATGATTTCCATGTCTGTGTCTCTGGCTGTAATTTGATGTTGATGTGGGTGTTTCTGCAAAAGTTGAATGATTTGTCCCATACTTCCATGCTCTTACACGTTATTTGTATCTGGCATCAAAAGTCCTTGTTTGATCTATATATCTTCCACCACATGTATTGCATTTCAGTTCGTATATTCCAGATTTAGATCAGTTTTTAGTATTGTTTTTGGGAAGTATTTCTTAATTCAGTTGTTGGTTTTGTGGGGTATCTTCATACCTTGTTTTTTTTTAAAATATTGGATATTCTTTGTGTGTATTTGTGGTTGTATGTCACTGTGTACCATGTTTTGCTTTTTGTTTCTTTCAGACTTTTCGTTGTTCCTATTTTTAATTTATCATGAGCAGATTTTATGTCTGTGTGTAACTGGTACTTTTGTTACTTGGCTCATCTATCAGGCACAAGTCAGCCATATATCTAAGCCAGTATAGGATGTTCTACCTATCTGGCTCTATTTTGTTAAATATAATCTGTTCTACATGGTTCATAAATATGTTGGCTATTGTTTCAGACGCTGGAGATCCCATTGGTAATCCTTCATTTTGTAAATAGTATTAATTATTTAATTGAAAATGTTTCTGTTATTAGCGTTAGAAGCCTGACTGTTTCCTTGACGCATTCTTGTGGAAATGTGGAATGACAAACATGTTACAAAAATGAAGTGTAAATAATGCAGAGCAAGAAATCCTGTAGAATGGCATAAACTGCCAAGTGCAAATATGAATAGAAATCTTTGGACGTCAACTGCTGCTAGCAAGGAGGTAAGGAGCAGAATGTGTAAAGAAACACCGTAAGTAACTTGCGCGCCAACTTTAAAACAAAACGCTGTTTTTAACCTAAAACAACCAAAAATGTACAAACGTATCCAATGAGCAGAATAACCACAGAATATATTTCATAAATAAAAGCGAAACGCTCCTGGAGTAATTTTTTTAATGAAATTGCAGTCACCTCAAGGTGGATAAACAATAGTAAGAGAAAGCGTTTCTGATTATGTAGCCTTATTAGCACAATACATCTTCACACAAAGTAACCCAAATGACGCAATGAAAATAAATGTTATCACAAAATTTCTCTGTAGATAGCTCTAAACTCTAACGGCTATGCTTTTAGTGACGCGTGACGCATCCAAAAGGCGTTAAGTTCAAACGCTGAGTACCCTATTTGGCATTTACACATGAAATACAGAAGTTCTAAAGACATGGAGTACACACCTCCTGATCAGTACATTATTTTAGGAGTATTTTCAGAGCAGGTACCGAAAACTGTTCATCATTTGGTATTTTAGTCATTCAGCGCTAACAGCCACAAATTTATTGTCTTTTACCCAAGTAGCATGCATTTCCATTGTTGTTTGTACTTCGTTGCTTAGCACTGCCTCTCACTACCATTTTCTACGTAGTAATACGCAGGAAAGTTTCCATTCTTCCAAAGGGATGACTGCAAATAACCTCTCATGCGCAAAAATACATGTCAACTCACATTTCGCGTTAACAGAGGGATTGGACAATTAACTACTACGAAAGTGCATTCCTTAAAGGTGCAGTACGATACAGAACAAAGAACGAGGCTTTTCCCTTTCACGTAGCTCGTAAAATGCCATGCGACTGAAAGGACTCTGTTCCTGTCCCTTCAAGAAAGGAAGGAGAATGTCTTTCGTGGCATCGGTGATTGGTCCAAGCGCTCCCGCCCCCGCCCTTCCCCCTTCCCCACGGATAGCCATGTATGTACACCAATCAGCTACAGTCGCCAGTATTTAATGTTATCGATTTGCTGACAAGAATATTGAAAATATTCACGTGAAGACTCGATTATGCTCGAATTCCGATACGTCCAAGGTTTGGTCATGGTAATACGAGAGGACTGAAGTTACATTTTCAGAAAAAATGGGATTACAGGTATTTAAATGATAGTATTTTAGGAAATTTAACCAAAAAGATACTCTGAATGCCGGTTCAGAAATCCTACTACCCATTTATGCTCTCCACAAATTCTAGTATTTATAAAACGCCGTGTCCTCATTTACACTACTGGCCATTAAAATTGCTACACCAAGAAGAAATGCGAAGGATAAACGGGTATTCATTGGACAAATACATTATACTAGAACTGACATGGGATTACATTTTCACGCAATATGGGTTCATAGATCCTGAGAAGTCAGTACCCAGAACAACCACCTCTGGCCGTAATAACAGCCTTGATACGCCTGGGCATGGAGTCAAACAGAGCTTGGATGGCGTGTACAGGTATAGCTGCCCATACAGCTTCAACACTATACCACAGTTCATCAGGAGTAGTGACTGGCGTATTGTGACGAGCCAGTTGCTCGACCACCACTGACTATACGGTTTCAGTTGGTGAGAGATCTGAAGAATGTGCTGGCCAGGGCAGCAGTCGAATATTTTCTGTATCTAGAAAGGCCCGTACAGGACCTGCAACAAGCGGTCGTGCATTATCCTGCTGAAATGTAGGGTTTCGCAGGGATCGAATGAAGGGCAGAGCCACGGGTCGTAACACATCTGAAATGTAACGTCCACTGTTCAAAGTGCCGTCAATGCGAACAACAGGTGACCGAGACGTACAACCAACAGAACCCCACACCATCACGCCGGGTGATCCGCCAGTACGGCGATGACGAATACTCGCTTCCAATGTGCGTTCACCGCGATGTCGCCAAATACGGATGCGACCATCATGATGCTGTAAACAAAACCTTGATTCACCCGAAAAAATGACGTTTTGCAATTCGTGCACCCAGGTTCGTCGTCGAGTACACCATCGCAGGCGCTCCTGTCGGTGATGCAGCGTCAAGGGTAACAGCAGCCATGGTCTCTGAGCTGATAGTCCATCCCGCTGCAAACGTCGTCAAACTGTTCGTGCAGATGGTTGTTGTCTTGCAAACGTCCCCATCTGTTAGGGATCGAGACGTGGCTGCACGATCCGTTACAGCCATGCGGATAAGATGCCTGTCATCTCGACTGCTAATGATACGAGGCCGTTGGGATCCAGCACGGCGTTCCGTATTACCCTCCCGAACCCACCGATTCTGCTAACAGTCATTGGATCTCGACCAACGCGAGCAGCAATGTCGCGATACGATAAACCGCAATCGCGATAGGCTACAATTCGACCAGTATCAAAGTCGGAAACGTGATGGTACGCATTTCTCCTCCTTACACGAGGCATCCCAACAACGTTTCACCAGGCAACGCCGGTCAACTGCTGTTTGTGTATGAGAAATCGGTTGGAAACTTTCCTCATGTCAGCACGTTGTAGGTGTCGCCACCGGCGCCAACCTGGTGTGAATGCTCTGAAAAGTTAATCATTTGCATATCACAGCATCATCTTCCTGTCGGTTAAATTTCGCGTCTGTAGCACGTTATCTTCGTGGTGTAGCAGTTTTAATGGGCAGTAGTGTACTACTGTAATAAGTGAGTAGTGAAGTCTTCTGTTTCATGTTGCTTCTTACTTTTTCTTTTCGTCAGCTGTAACTAAAAGCGTATGTAGCACTTTTGCAGCTCGAGAGTTCTCGTCGACTTTAAATGTTCCGCATGTCCCGCCCCGTCGAAGCCGCATCAGCATCGCCATTCAAATGAGCAGTAACTCAAACATCCTTGTAGGAAGAAGAGCAAGACTGCCACCAATGGTCGACTTAACGTTCTGTGATATCGCCTCTGACATACGCCTATATTGTTGATTCTAGAACTTTTAACGTTTAAAGCCTCTTTTCCTTCCTTGATGAATGTCGTAATACGAAAAGTAGTTATGTATTATCATCTAAAAAAAGTTTTTGTTTTTTATTACACAAATTATTTTATGTTGCATACACTGTCGCTTTAACCATATCTTACTTAATGAAAAATTTTGTACTGCTCATATAATTCCCACTTGGTAATAATGACAGTACTGTAATACGAAGAACTATAATTACAAAGAAAATTGTTTTCATGATTTTAAGTCACACACAGAGAACACCTTCTTGTATTACAGGGCGATCCCTATCAACGATTAAAAAACCCCAAAGCGACCTCGATATTATATCAAATTACTTGTCTCATCGTCATTTACGTCGCTTCTGGTTTCTTAAAAAGTTAATAAGACTCATTCTATATAGCCTATGTTAACTACACTACTGGCCATTAAAATTGCTACACCACGAATATGACGTGCTACAGAAGCGAAATTTAACCGACAGGAAGAAGATGCTGTGAATATGGAATCGGTGGGTTCAGGAGGGTAATACGGAACGCCGTGCTGGATCCCAGCGGCCTCGTATCACTAGCAGTCGAGATGACAGGCATCCGCATGGCTGTGACGGATCGTGCAGCCACGTCTCGATCCTTGAGTCAACAGATGGGTACGTTTGCAAGACAACAGCCATCTACACGAACAGTTGGACGACATTTGCAGCAGCATGGGCTATCAGCTGCAGTTACCCTTGACGCTGCATCACAGACAGGAGCGCCTGCGATGGTGTACTCAACGACGAACCTGGGTGCACGAATGGAAGAAACCACATTCTTCCGGATGAATCCAGGTTCTGTTTACAGCATCATGATGGTCGCATCCGTGTTTGGCGGCATCGGGTGAACGCACATTGGAAGCGTGTATTCGTCATCGCCATACTGGCATATCACTGGCGTGTTGGTATGGGGTGCCATTGGTTACACGTCTCGGTCACCTCTTGTTGGCATTGACGGCACTTTGAACAGTGGACGTTACATTTCAGACGTGTTACGACCCGTGGCTCTACCCATTCGATCCCTGCGGAACCCTACGTTTCAGCAGAATAATGCACGACCCAACACATTCTTCAGATGTCTCACCTATTGAAGACGTCTGGTCAATGGTGGCCGAGCAACTGGCTCGTCACAATATGTCAGTCACTACTCTTGATGAACTGTGGTATCGTGTTGAAGCTGCATGGGCAGCTGTACCTGTACGCGCCATCCAAGCTCTGTTTGAATCAATGCCCAGGCGTATCAAGGCCGTTATTACTGCCAGAGGTGGTTGTTCTGAGTACTGATTTCTCAGGATCTATGCACCCAAATTGCGTGAAAATGTAATCAGATGTTAGTTCTAGTCTAATATATTTGTCTAATGAATACCCGTTTATCATCTGCATCTCATCTTGGTGTAGCAATTTTAATGGCCAGTAGTGTATAGACACACATAATCATGGCCTTTTAGTTAGTATGAGAACGCAAGTTATTTATGTACATGAGATGTAAAATATGCTCATACATGCGTATAGGCCATAGTTTACTTTATTTTAAAGTTCGCTTTGTTAACTAGAGAGGTACGATTTTTTAAATTCCGTGTTTGTAATTCGACTTTTATGTTTTCCATTGTAGTTTCTGAGGATACTGTCATGTGTAAAAAAGAAATTATGATTGCGTCCGACAGAAACTGTAATAATTATGACCTCTTCCGACTGAAAAAAAATTTGGCATACCTGTTCATGTGCGAGAATCTCGTCCTCTCCAACAGTTAGCAAAACACCGCCTAAGGCCCTCGGCTCCAATGCGTGCCGAGCAACTTGCACAGTTCGTCCAAGGGCCTAAGTGTACCTTCCCTCGACCTTCTCTGGTGCATATTTCACTGGCCGCAGTTTGCAGGGGCACAACCGCGAATCCTCCGGAAACCAGGTAGGTAAGCAGGTAAAAGGACCGAATGCTCCAAAAAAATTGTTCAACTGGCTCTGAGCACTATGGTACTTAACTTCTGAGGTCATCAGTCCCCTAGAACTTAGAACTACTTCAACCTAACTAACCTAAGGACATCACACACATCCATGCCCGAGGCAGGATTCGAACCTGCGACCGTAGCGGTCACGCGGTTCCAAACTGAAGCGCATAGAACCGCACGGCCACACCGGCCGGCGAATGCTCCAAAACTGACACATTATATGTTGTATTATAGACAATAATATGATTATCTCCGCCATGTTCCTTATCTCCTTCCCCTACCCCTCCCATGTTTTAAGCAAAAATTATTGATTCGCTTATGCACGCTTTGCTCGTGACCTTGAGCGGGACTTACTCGCTGGCGCTGCGCCGGCTGGACTTTTATCTGAATAAGATAAAAGATAAAACTTTTAAACATACCATACACGCGAAAATTTTTTACATCTTCTACTGTGACTTCATATGCTTTCCTTCGCCTGCTTGGAGTATTCATAACGCTTAGAACTGCTACCTGCTTCAAACGGGAGGATTCGGCCCAATCGTTTTTCGTTGCGGGCTTGGAAGGATTCGGTATCATTTTTCTGACCGCGGGAGGGTTCGGGGCTGCGCCCGCTTTGCAGGACACCAAAAAGTAAAATATATGAAATATAGTAATGATTCGCTTACTTCAGTGCATATTGCAGTGCATTTGTCTTTTAGGAAAGGGGGGATATCGTAACTCCATGACACATTCCTGTCTCGTACGTGTATGGTAATGGAGGTGCGGGAGTGGAAATTGTAAAGGTAGAGCAAGGCTTGACTACAGTAAACAGCTTCAAATGGATATACACTAAGATGACAGTGGGTTAGCGATATGCACATATACACATGGCCTCAGTATCCAGTGCACAAGGTATAAAACAGTAGTGCATTGGGAGAGCTGTCATTTGTACTCAGGTGACTCACGTGAAAAGTTTCCAGCGTAGTTACAGCCGCACGACGGGAGTTAACAGACTCTGAAAGCGAACTGGTAGTTGCAGCTAGACGCGTGGAACGTTTGATAGGGAAATCAATATTCCGATATTCAGAGTGTCAAGAGTGTACGAAGAATACCAAATTTCAAGCATTACATCTCACCACGCAAAACGCAGTGGCCGACGCCCTCCACAGAACGACCGAGAGCAGCGGCGTTTGCATAGATTTGTCAGTGTTAACAGACAAGCAACACTGCGCGAAATAAATGCAACAATCAGTGTGAGACGTACAACGAACGTAGCCGTTAGGACAGTGCGTCAAATTTTATGGGCTCGCGATCATATCGGTTGGACCCTAGACGACTGGAAAACCGTGGCCTGGTCAGACGAGTCCCGATTTCAGTTGGCACGAGCTGATGGTAGCGTTCTAGTGTGGCGTAGACCCCATGTAGCGACGGACCCAAGTTGTCAACAAGGTGCTGTGCAAGCTGGTAGTGACTCCATAATGCTGTGAGCTGTGCTTACATGGAATGTAAGCACAGCTCTCTGAGTTCTCTGGGTCAACTGAACCTATCAAATGGTTCAAATGGCTCTGAGCACTATGGGACTTAACATCTATGGTCATCAGTCCCCTAGAACTTAGAACTACTTCAACCTAACTAACCTAAGGACATCACACAACACCCAGTCATCACGAGGCAGAGAAAATCCCTGACCCCGCCGGGAATCGAAACCGGGAACCCGGGCGCGGGAAGCGAGAACGCTACCGCACGACCACGAGCTGCAGACTCAACTGAACCTATCAATCACTGCAATCTTCTCCTGAGAGTCAAGTACGAGGTGCATTCAAGTTCTAAGGCCTCCGATTTTTTTTTCTCCGGACTGGAAAGAGATAGAAACATGCGCCTTGTTTTAAAATGAGGCCGCGTTCATTGTAAATACGTCCCAGAGATGGCAGCACCGTACGGCAGATGGAATTTTACCGCCAGCGGCGAGAATGAGAACTGTTTTAAATACTTAAAATGGCGACGTTTTCCTTACTTGAACAGCGTGCAATCATTCGTTTTCTGAATTTGCGTGGTGTGAAACCAATTGAAATTCATCGACAGTTGAAGGAGACTTGTGGTGATGGAGTTATGGATGTGTCGAAAGTGCGTTCGTGGCTGCGACAGTTTAATGAAGGCAGAACATCGTGTGACAAGAAACCGAAACAACCTCGGTCTCGCACAAGCCGGTCTGACGACATGATCGAGAAAGTGGAGAGAATTATTTTGGGGGATCGCCAAATGACTGTTGAACAGATCGCCTCCAGAGTTGGCATTTCTGTGGGTTCTGTGCACACAGTCCTGCATGACGACCTGAAAATGCGAAAAGTGTCATTCAGGTGGGTGCCACGAATGCTGGCGGATGACCACATGGCTGCCCGTGTGGCATGTTGCCATGCAATGTTGACGCACAATGACAGCATGAATGGGACTTTCTTTTCGTCGGTTGTGACAATGGATGAGACGTGGAGGCCATTTTTCAATCCAGAAACAAAGCGCCAGTCAGCTCAATGGAAACACACAGATTCACCGCCACCAAAAAAATTTCGGGTAACCGCCAGTGCTGAAAAAATGATGGTGTCCATGTTCTGGGACAGCGAGGGCGTAATCCTTACCCATTGTGTTCCAAAGGGCACTACGGTAATAGGTGCATCCAACGAAAATGTTTTGAAGAACAAATTCCTTCCTGCACTGCAACAAAAACGTCCAGGAAGGGCTGCGCGTGTGCTGTTTCACCAAGACAACGCACCCGCACATCGAGCTAACGTTACGCAACAGTTTCTTCGTGATAACAACTTTGAAGTGATTCCTCATGCTCCCTATTCACCTGACCTGGCTCCTAGTCGCCTTTTCCAACGATGAAAGACACTCTCCGTTGCCGCACATTCACCAGCCGTGCTGCTATTGCCTCAGCGATTTTCCAGTGGTCAAAACAGACTCCTAAAGAAGCCTTCGCCGCTGCCATGGAATCATGGCGTCAGAGTTGTGAAAAATGTGTACGTCTGCAGGGCGATTACGTCGAGAAGTAACGCCAGTTTCATCGATTTTGGGTGAGAAGTTAATTAGAAAAAAAATCGGAGGCCTTACAATTTGAATGCACCTCGTATGTTATTTCTGATGCACCACTGCCAGTGTACTGTAACCCTCGCACCCTCACATTGACGATTTAACACAGAATTGCGTCGCTATTAAATACTAAAGGATCAATGCCGACTTCTCCCCAAAAGAGGAACACGGGTGCGGTCAATATATGGATTTTCTCCTGGGAATCAGGTATCTTTTTTCCGACGCAACACTGCTAGTTTACTGTATCCCTCACACCCTCACACTGACGATGTAAGACAGAAATTGCGTCGCTATTAAATACTAAAGGGTACATTCCGACTTCTCCCCAAGTGAGTAACTCGGCTACAATAAATGTATGGATCTTCTCTTGGGAGTCAAGTATACTTTTCCGATGCACCACTGCCAGTTTACTTTATCCCTCGCACCCTCACATTGACGATTTAACACAGAATTGCGTCACTATTAAATACTAAAGGATCAATGCCGACTTCTCCCCAAGCGAGTAACACGGCTACGGTCAATGTATTGATCTCCTGGGAATAAAGTATCTTATTTCCGATACACCACTGCCAGTTTACTGTAAGCCTCACACCCTCAAATTGACGGATACTTGGAGATGATTTGCACCCATTCATGACTTCATGTTGTAATGGTACTTGAATTACGTAACCATTACGGTACCTCACCTCAAACTCTCGATACCAGCAATATCTACTGTGTTTCTGTAAAATAGTTAACATATTTCTGTGACAACATTCAGATTTGATTTCATTAATGTAGAGGTACTTCGAAACATCGATATGTATATATTGCAATGATATTATTCTTATGTGTATTCTTTCTTTTGTCACTATAATCATTGACATACTTGTAACTCTGATTTTTGGGCGCGTAAGCGGTTATTAGAGAGTCAAGCTTTGGTAGCCATTTTGAAAAGACGTAAATTGTAGTCAGTTTATGAAATGTGAACTTTAACAGTGAGGAAGATATTTTCAAGTATGTTTTATATTGTGATATTTTGGAACGAGTTACGTGATATTGCACCAAAAGTAATAAAAAAGAAGTGTAACTTAAATTCGGAGTGCTGATTACTTTTTTACATCACCATTGTCCTAACTTGCAAAAGTTTAATCTTCAAGAATGGTTTATGAAACACATCTATAAAACTTTTGAATATCGCAGAATAACACCTAAGCCTCTTTGCATCCGAGCTTGGAATCATCACTACCTAGATTTTCGACGATTGAGCCACGAGTTCACAACGAGACCAGCGTGGGAAACACGAAAAGATGAGTGCCTAGTTTATCCATTATTTCAAGAAATGACTATTAAATGTGCTCTAATGACACCTGCCACATAATATAACTTTGTTGTTGCCCGAAAATGCAATATTTAGCAGCGTGAGTAACACTACAATCATAATTAATTTTTGACCGTTGTTGTGGTAGGATTGTTAGAATATTCCCAAACAATTGACGGCAATGCACCATGTCACCGGGTCACAATTGTTCACGAGTGCTTTGAAGAAATTTATGGACAATTAGAGCGAATGATTTGGCCACCCATCAAATCGAGAGATCAGTTCGCGCACAAAATCCTGCACCAGCAACACAAAATCCTGCACCGGCAACACTTTCGCAATTATTTGTGTGTGAAATCTTATGGGACTTAACTGCTAAGCTTACCACACTACTTAACCTAAATTATCCTAAGGACAAACACACGCACCCATGCCCGAGGGAGGACTCGAACCTCCGCCGGGACCAGCCGCACACTTCATGGCTGCAGCACCTTTGACCGCTCGGCTAATCCCGCGCGCTCGCAGTTATGGACTTCTATAGAGGTAGCGGGAGTAAATATTACCTCAGGGGACTTCCATCGGCTTGCTGAATCCACGCCACGTCGATTTCCGCTCTACACTGGGTAAGAGGGCCGATACGATATAGGAAGTTCGCCATTACTTTTGTCACATCAGTGTAGGTTGCAACAGATATGCAGAAACGAAGACGCTTGTTTGTGATTAGCTTTTGACTAATAAAAGCCACAAGTTGTTAAGTTCCATGTGTTGCAGTCATATACTTCACCACTTTCCATCCTTCCCCTTTCTGTTCGGCTCCCACATTCTCAGCGAGAGTAGCGGTCCTTTTCCCTCCGGCCCCAACAGAGCGGGTCCGCGGGGCTGCCGACCATTTTGCACTCGTAACTGCGGAAGGACGTTTGACGCTGCCGTCAGTTCCCACGCGACGAATCGGGCGGCCTTCCCCGGCGAGTCTCCAGCAGGGGCAGAAGAAAGCGCGACCGGCTTGCCACTCTGTCTCCGCAGCAGGGCGCTGCGCGGCGGCGTGACGAATTATTGACAAGTGGCAGCCAGCTACCGGACGCACAATGGGGAGGCACTCCTTGTAATATTCAGCGTCGAGCGGAACAATGCCGGCCGCCCGGACAAAAGGGCAGCCGTAGAGGGCGTCGCCCGCCTCCGCCCGCGACCGGCCGAGACAAGACGTCCTCCGAGGACCACCAGCCTCTCTGTCCTCCCCTCCCCCAGCCCCGAGTCCCGTTTCTCCAGAAAAACATTAGTACGACGCCTCGGTCGGTGGCTTCTGCAGATCCATGCCGGCACCAGAGAATTCCTACAAATGAAGCATTGTTTTCACTGTTTGCAAGTCCTCGAATGAGCATTGATCCCTGCAAAGGCGCGTCACTTAATGGACACATTTACTGACGTAACAAAAGTCGTCCTCACAAGGAATGTTTTTCTCATTCTCATTTCTCATTTTCATGGATATCAATAAATGGTTTAAAGCCAACTCACTGACATTAAACTTCGAAAAGACTCACTATATGCAATTCAGAACCTGTAAGAGGTTTCCGCCCAGCATATGCATAAAGTATGAAGAAGAGCAGATAGAAGAGGTTGACAGTCTTAAATTCCTGGGATTACAACTTGATAATAAATTCATTTGGGAGGAGCACATCACAGAACTGCAGAAACGCCGTAACAAATCTGTATTTGCAATTCGAGTGTTAGCAGACATGTTGTTGTTGTTGTGGTCTTCAGTCCTGAGACTGGTTTGATGCAGCTCTCCATGCTACTCTATCCTGTGCAAGCTTCTTCATCTCCCAGTACCTACTGCAACCTACATCCTTCTGAATCTGCTTGGTGTATTCATATCTTGGTCTTCCTCTACGATTTTTACCCTCCACGCTGCCCTCCAATACTAAATTGGTGATCCCTTGATGCCTCAGAATATGTCCTACCAACCGATCCCTTCTTCTAGTCAAGTTGTGCCACAAACTTCTCTTCTCCCCAATCCTGTTCAACACCTCCTCATTAGTTATGTGATCTACCCATCTAATCTTCAGCATTCTTCTGTAGCACCACATTTCAAAAGCTTCTGTTCTCTTCTTGTCTAAACTATTTATCGTCCATGTTTCACTTCCATACATGGCTACACTCCTTACAAATACTTTCAGAAACGACTTCCTCCCCATTGCGGCACTTGCATGACCTATACACTGCAACCCCATTTAAAATCAAACAAGTTCAGTTGTGTGGACTATCCACTGTTTGTAAATCATTTGATTGCTGCAGTCCTTACTTCTGAACTGGCAGAAAATGAATGACTTCAGGCTGTTAATGCTTTGCGTCTAACCACTCTAATAATAATAATAGAACTATGTGCAGCGCTATAGTGGGCCTTGTGTAGTTGCTGCTGTGTCGTCCTGTCAATTAATTCATTTATCTGTTTTGAAGCGACTAATGAAGCATTTTATGGACTACTACAGGTACTATCTACAACTTGGAGAAGAGGTTTTCTTGAGATTTTTAGCATTTGTTGCGTATATGTCTCACTTTTATCATCAGCGATGCCTGGGACAACGCACAACATATGTGTGTTGTAGATGGGTTGTGTGAGGAACCCATAATCTCCACCGCATTCATGCTACTAATTGGAAAAAAGTAATTATTTACAACTGATATAATTAGTATCAGTGACTTAGAAAACTGTGATAACAGTAATGATCTTTTGAAAATAATTTAGTTTCGTGACTGAAACAGAATCTAATCGTTTAGCTTTTACCCCGCAAAAAATTTCGTTTTACCCCTCTGAGAGTAATTAATCCCAGGCTGGGAATCGCTGTGTTAGAACATACTGCTTGCACACTTGTCAGGTTGTTTCGAGTTCACTGCGCTGGGAAGCACTTACACGTCCTCCATCCAGTTTACTTGCTTTTTCCATCTATCTCGTTCTGCCCATTTTATTATCAGTCCGGCGAATTTTGTACATCCTTACATAGCTCCACATGTCAAACGCTCCGTTTCTCTTCTTTTCCGGTTTTCCCACAGTTCATGATTCGCTATCCCGGAATGCTGTACTCCAAACGCACATTCTCAGAAATTTCTTCATCATATTAAGGCCAGTGTTTGACACTAGTAGACTCCTGTTGGCCAGGAATGCTCTCTTTGCATCTCCTAACCTGCTCTTAAGTGTCCTCCTTGCTTCGTCCGTCACTGCTATTTTGCTTGTATGGTAGGAATATTCCTTAACTTCGTTATCTCATCTCAATTCCAATCCTAAGTTTTGTAGCTGGACCTATTTCTGCTACTCATCACTACTTCCATGTTTCTTCAATTTACTCTCAAACTGTATTCTGCACTCACTAAACTGTTCATTCCATTTAACACGTCCTGCAAATCTTCTTCATTTACACAGTGAATAGTAAAGTCAGCAATGAATGTTACCATTGACATTCTTTTACCCGGAATTTTAATCCCACTCGTGAACTTTCACTTCCTTCATTGCTCCTTCTGAAGAGCAGGAACGAAAGAATTCTTATTCCGAGCTCTTCATTCTTGGTCTTGCATTCCTGTTGTTCCATGTGCTCGTCTTTCCCTATAGCTCATTCCTATTTTCCTCAGTTCTTCGTACTTCTTGCACCAGTTTATATTGTCGAAAGGTTTCTCCAGTTCGACAAATCCGATGAATGTGTCCCGATTTTCCTTAAATCTTGCTTCCGTCATCAATCGTAACTTCAGAACAACGACTTTGATGCCTTTACCTTTCTAAAAGCAAAAGCCAAACATTGTATCTAACAGATCCCCCATTCCTCTGTATATTACTCATGTCAGCATCTTGGAAACATGAGTCGTTAAAATTGTTGGATGTGAGGTCCGCCAGTTATGCAAAACACCGTTTCTTCTCAGTACCCAAACATGTTTCGGCACCACTGTGCCATCATCAGTGGGTTTTCGTTTCTATTTATTCTGTAATGTGAACATTTTTGTTGAATGATTATAAAATTATGTGCATTTTTAGTTCAAACAACAGATCGTCTCTTTTTGTAAATACCTTTACATTTGGTGTGCATGAATTTTCTGGATCACTTGTGTGTTAATTACTTCATGTAGCTTGGCATTTGCAACCAAACGATGTTGATGATTTTTTTTTTTTTTTTTTTTTTTTTTTTTTTTTTTTTCTGGGAGTTAACCTATCTTCTAGAATGTAATTAAGTTTTTGGCGATGCTTTCGCGCCTATATTCGTTTTTACTTACATTAACGTGTGGCAAGTACTTCCACTCTCCGCATAATGCTGAGGATGCAAGTACTTGCCACGCGAAAACGTAAGTAAAAACGAATACAGGCACGAAAACATCCCAGGCGCAAAAACATCACGAAAAACTGAATTACATTCTAGAAGATAGATTAACTCACTGAAAAAAAATTCTCATCAACATAGTTTGGTTGCAGATGAAAAGCTACCTGTAGTAATTAACGCACAAGTGATCCGGAAAATTCATGCACGCCAAATGTAAAAGCATTTATAAAAAGAGACGATCTGTTATTTGCACTAAAAATGCACACAATTTTATAATCATTTAACAAAAATGTTCACATTACAGAATAAATAAAAACGGAAACCCACTGATGATAGCACAGTGGTGCCGAAACATGTTTGGGTACTGAGAAAAACGATGTTTTGCATAACTGGCGGACCTTACATCCAACAATTTTAACTGCAAACACGGCCAATACAAGGAGCTGCAAATCAAAATGATGGATATGAGTCGTTAGGCTGTTTATGCGATACGTTTTGGGCTTATCTGCCGTAACTAACCTCAAGTTTGTTGGATGATATTTTTCTATAAGTCGGGTGGTATGTTTCCAGACCCATCGCATCGCTCCTTTTATTCTGCCTTAGATGTCTTGTGCTTCTTGTTACTGTTTTCATCCTGTCCAGAACGCAGGAACTATCGTCCAGAGGTTACTGGAGAATTGTCCAGTGCTTCTGACGTGTCGTGTGGTTCTCTAGCAGCGCCACTTGGCCGTGACGCGTGAGAAGGTGGCGGGCTAGCAAGCAGCTGCCGCCCCCGCCACAGAAGGGAGTGAACACGCGCGCCCGGCCGGGCGTATCCAGCGGCGCTAAATGACGGAAGTGGCTCTCGCCCTGACGCTCGCATCTAATTTTCAAGTTGAGCAGAACGAATCGTTTGCCGGACCTGAAAAGGTACGCCTAATTTGCCGCGAAGCGAATGCTGTTTACAGAGTGAGACCTCGGCTTTCTTCCTCCCGCCTCCTTTTCTCTTAGGTCGGCCCCGTCCCCGCTTCCTCGCCCCTGCTGACTCCCGCCCGAAGACGCCGCGAACTGCCGCGCCGCCCGACGACAATTTATGGTGCTCGCGCTGGCTCCGGTAGCGGCGTCCGTGCCTAACCCGCGGAGACAAAAGGCCCCGGAGACAAAACAGCCGGGAGAGGCGAGGCGAGGCGCTGCCGGTGGTCCGTCAGCGCGCCCTCTGCACGGCCAACAGCGGCCGCCCGGCCCAGAAAGGACGATATTTCACGCGTCCGGCCGCCGGCAGCCGGACCTACCGGGCGGCCGGGCGACCAGGCGGCCGGGCGGAGCAACCTTTGTCGCAGGCACCGCCGTCCACGCGTTGTCCTAGGCTCCTCGCAACTGTCCTCGGGGCCATTAGACTTCACAGACGCGGCAGCACTTTGGAAGCGAACTGTTCTATAGCCGCCATGCACGGATTCAGGGTGGCATTCCTGCTCCGTCATAGTAACGGTCATGGGTGCGGACTCAGGTTCGAAAAAGGCTGTGAATTTTATATTTGCCTTACAAAGGACAATTGAAAAGGTACACGAGGTGATCCGGGAGCGGTAAATTACTGGAACAATTACTGGAAACAATTTTATTTCAGTACCACACATATACACTATGTGATAAAAAGTATCTGGGCACCTGGCTGAAAATGCTGGAATTCAATATGGCGTTGGCCCACCTTTATTAAGGCAATACAATTACTGCGCTGTAACCCCCCGCCCCCCAAAAATGAAAATATTACAAAGAAACCGATGACGAACAGTGCGAAGGAATTATTTAAAGGCCGGCTGCAGTGGCTGAGCGGTTCTAGGCACTTCAGTCTGAAACCACGCGATCGCTACGGTCGCATGTTCGAATCCAGCTTCGGGCATGGATGTGTGTGATGTCCTTAGGTTAGTTAGGTTTAAGTAGTTCGAAGTTCTAGGTGTTGGTTCAAATGGCTCTGAGCACTGTGGGACTTAACTACTGAGGTCATCAGTCCCCTAGAACTTAGAACTACTTAAACCTAACTAACCTAAGGACATCGCACACATCCATGCCTGAGGCAGGATTCGAACTTGCGACCGTAGCAGTCGCGCTGTTCCGGACTGAAGCGCCTAGAACCGCTCGGCCGCCGCGGCTGGCTATCAAAATTATTTTGGAAACATAAGTAATGCTAGCTGATTCAGAGGCGCTGATGGAAGATCTGCTTGGATGACGCACAAACCAATAATAACACAATACGACAATGCAATGTTCCACAGACAAAAACTATGTGTTTGTTACGTAATTCAGTGCCGTGATAAGAATGGTGAAAATTATGATGACACCTTCCACTCTCACAGGCATACGTTCAGTTATGTGTCGGAAGGTTTCTTGAGGAATGGCAGGCCATTCTTCATGGAGTGCTGCACTGAGGAGAGGTATCAATGTCGGTCGATGAGACCTGGCACGAAGTCGGCGTTCCAAAACACCCCAAAGTTGTTCTGTAGGATTCAGGTCAGGACTCTGCAAGACAGTCCATTACAGGGACGTTATTGTCGTGTAACCACTCCGCCACAGGCCATGCATTATGAACAGGTATCTGATCGTGTTGAAAGATGCAATCACCATTCCCGAATTGCTCTTCAACAGTGGGAAGCAAGGAGATGCTTAATACATGAATGTAGGCCTGTGCTGTGATAGTCTCACGCGAAACAACAAGGGGTGCAAACCCCCTCCATGAAAAACACGACCACACCCTAACACGACTGCCTCCGAATTTTACTGTTGGCAATACACACGCTGGCAGATGACGTTCACCGGGCATTCGCCATGCCCACGCCTTGCCATCGGATCGCCGCATTGTGTACCGTGATTCGTCACTCCACACAATGTTTCTCCACTGTTCAGTCGTCCAATGTTTACGCTCCTCACACCATGCGAGGCATCGTTTAGCATTTACCGGCGTGAAGTGTGGCTTATGAGCAGCCGCTCGACCATGAAATCCAAGTTTTCTCACCTACCGCCTTACTGTCATAGTACTTGCAGTGGATCCTGATGCAGTTTGGAATTCCTGTGTGATACTCTGGATTGATGTCTGCCTATTACACATTACAACCCTCTTCAATTTTCGGTGTTCTCTGTCAGTCAACAGTCGTGGTCGGCTTGTACGCCTGTGCGCTGTACGTGTCTCTTCGCTTTTCCACTTCACTATCACATCGTAAACAGTGGACCTAGGGATGTACGGACGTATGACACAAGTGGCACCCAATCACCTGACCACGTTCGCAGTCCGTTGAGTTCCGCGGAGCGCCCCATTTTGCTCTCTCACGGTGTCTAATGACTACTGAGGTCGCTAATATGGAGTACCTGGCGGTAGGTGGCAGCACAATGCACCTAGTAAGAAAAACGTATGTTTTTGGGGCTGTGCGGATGCTTTTGATCACATTGTGTATATCAAGCATACACCATTAACGTGAGCACCTCTATTAAGGCAATACAATTACTGCATTGTAGCTGATAGGGAACAGTGCGAAGGAATTATTTAAATATGTCCAAAACAGATTACATCACTTACCAAAATTACTTTGAATGCAAGATAATTCAGAAGCGCCGGGGAAAGATCTACTAGGATGACACACAAACCAATAACAACACAATACGACAGTGAAATGCGCCGCAGGAAAAATTGTGTTTGTTACACAGTTCACTGTCCTGGTAACATTGGTGAAAATTATTGTTCGCTATCGCCGACTCACCTCGGAAGATGTTGCCCGCAGTAGGCAACGAAACTTCAGGAAGGGGAAGAAGTTTTATATATGGACCACGGCAGTTCAGCCCGGAAGTTTTAATTAATGAATACGCAGGCCGTGAAAGCTTACATGTTACGATCGAGAATGTTGTTTGTGCGTGTTCGCGTGTTTCTTATACACAGCGATGTATAGCAAGTGTTTTGATGCACCAAGTCTTTTGTGGTATGTGTGCGACGAGTTTAAGACTAAGTCACAAAGGCACGCCATTTCACATAACGTCAAAAGGCAGACTCGTCGTATTTTGAATCAAATGTAGATGAGCGTAAGGGTTCGGCATCACAAAACTGTTGCTCACGCTATTTAAGAGGCTCGTTGCATGGAACCCACCCACCCATGCCATTTGACGTACCAGAGTTGTGGAGTGAACAGAAAGACCATATTACAGATTGCTACTTTTGTTTAACGAAAGTAAATTTAATCTCATATAATGAAGACACACAGTTTTTTATCCAAATTTGGAATCTGCAATTCGTCCAGTTCCGTAATCTGATTCTCTCCCAGTTTAAAAACAACCAATGGTATGAACACTGGAAGATGAAACACGATGGTAATGACAATCAAAAAGATCATGAAGATCTTGAGTACACGCCATCTGCAGCACTGCTACAAGCACAGCCATTGTCTCAGGCAGAACTGAACGGCCTTGTAAGAGAACTAAAACTTTAAAAAAGGTATGCAGAAGTGCTTGCGCGTCGTCTTCAAGAAAAGAACCCGTTAGAATCAATCACTAGTAAACGACAGCTTGGTCTCTGCACTTTTTTCTCAATGACAGAGATTTTGGTATATTTTAATGACATAAATGGGCCCCTTGCAAAATTTGGGGTGATTCACAATCCGAAAGAATAGCACCTGCTTATAGGTTCTTCAAAGCGTAGTCTCATGGCGATTGTTGTAAATCACGGAAACGAGAAACTTCCGATGCCAGTGACCCAGTCCATTTAGATAAAGGAAACCTACGAGAAGATGAGGCTACTGCTGTAGTTTACTAGCTATTCAAATCACAAAGGAAAATTTATGGTGATCTCAAAGTTCTGGGATTGCAGACTGGTTAGACAAAATATTGCTGTGTCTTGTGTCACTGGGGTATTAGAGCAAGGAAAGACCATTATGTAGTCAAAGAGTGACCTTTGAGTGAAATTTTCAATCCTAATGGAAAAAATGTGTCGCATAAACCCCCGGTTGACAATGACAGTGTGTCGTTACCACCACTCCATCTGAAATTGTTCTTCGTGAAGATTTTTGGGAAAGCAGTTGACAGACCTGACCAGGGTTTTCAGTTTTTAGTGTCTAAATTTCCTGCGATTAATTCTGCAAAAACTAAAGAAGGAATTTTCACTGAGTCTCAGATCCGTGACTTGATGAAAGATATTACCTCTGAAAAGTTGCTGACAGATTCTGAGAAGTCAGCTTGGCATGCTTTTAAAGATGTATGCTATAATTTATTGGGAAACGTTATGTCTGAGAACTGAGTGAAACTGACGAAACACACGCTAGACTGTTACAAGGCTATGGTGTGCAACATGCCTCTGAAATTACACGTTCTTCATTCCCATTTGGATTTCTTCCCAGTAATCTTGGAATCAGCAAACATTTTGACGCATTACTGCTGGACACTGCTACAAGGAGTTTCGCCGTCCACCCACAAACGCAAAATTTTCAGGGAATGTTTCTAACTTGTAAGTACATTTCAAGCTTTATTCATTTGTCACGTACTATTTTCATTTTATTTTAAGTTTTTTAATACAAACAATTACTTTTATTAGATGATCTATGTATCAGTCACCTACGGATTCCTCCAGTATTGTTACTGAGTCGTTTCAAAGTTCCTCGAAAGTGGTATAAGTGACGTATCATCTCCAGAAAAAGTGGTACGTGATGAAACATTTTTAAATTCATTCTCGCCATCAGCACGTATGATTTAGTAAAGACGACATACTTTCATCTTGCGGCAAGACATAAAGTCCAAATTTGTTGTCCTGCGTATGCAAAGAGCCGCTGGTTAAAGGATCGGCTTAAGGTGAACATTTCTTTAAAACATCAAAGTAATTAACTATCTAATTTAACATCAAAATTATTTAAAGGGGCGCGAATAATTGGATAGGATGTCGCTATTAACAAAACAATCCATCAATGTAAAACACACATTAAAAATTTTTTTCCATCACCCAGGTTCAGAGAACTCCTGAAGATAGACGTTGTCTGTGGTTATTGTATCACAGACACAGTCCTTTTGACTGTTCAGAGAAGTTGCTAAACCTGCCCAAACATGTAAACAACCATGAATGAGCAGGGCCTATTAGATGGAGGGGATCCGATAGCTGATCAGTTCCAGACATTCCAACAGGAAGGAGGTATACGGCTCGTGATGGCTGTAGTTTAACTGTGCCTAGACGGTCAATACCGCTGTTCAATCGCATCCGCATTATTACTTTTTGCCAGGAAGGGCTCTCAACAAGGGAAGTGTCCAGGCGTCTCGGAGTGAAGCAAAGCGATGTTGTTCGCACATGGAGGGGATACAGAGAGAAAGAAACTGTCGATGGCATGCCTCGCTCAAGCCGCCCAAGGGCTACTACTGCAGTAGATGACCTCTACCTACGGATTACGTCTCGGAGGAACCCTGACAGCAACGCCACCACGTCGAATAATGCTTTTCGTGCAGCCACAGACGACTCAAACTGTGCTCAACAGGCTGCATGATGCTCAACCTCACTCCCGACGTAGATGGCAAAGTCCATCTTTTCACCCAAGACACCATGCAGCGCGGTACAGATGGGTCTAACAACATGCCGAATGGACCGCTCAGGATCGTCATCACTTTCTCTTCACTGTTGCCTCCAACCAGACAATCGTCGGAGACGTGTTTGGAGGCAACTCGGTCAGGCTGAACGCCTTAGACACATTGCCCAGCGAGTGCAACAAGGTGGAGGTTCACTGCTGTTTTGGGGTGGCACTACGTGGTGTCGACTTACCACGCTGGTGATCATGGAAGGCGCCGTAACGGCTGTGCGATGCCACCCTCCGACCGACAGTGCAACCATATCGGCAGCATATTGGAGAGGCTTTCGTCTTCATGGGCGACAATTAGCGCCCCCATCGTGGACATCTTGTGAATGACTTCCTTCAGGATAACGACATCGCTCGACAGATGTGAACCCTATCGAATATGCCAGTGATGGACTGAAAAGTGCTGTTTATGGACGATGCGACCCACCAACCACTGTGAGGGATCTACGCCGAATCGCTGTTGAGGAGAGGGATAGGCTGGAACAACAGTGCCTTGATGAACTTGTGAATAGTATGCCACGACGAATACAGCATGCATCAGTGGAAGAGGACGTGCTTCTGGGTGTTAGAGGTACCAGTGTGTACAGAAATCTAGATCACAACCTCTGAAGGTCTCGCTGTATGGTGGTACAACATGCAAAGTGTGGTTTTCACGAACAATGAAAATAGCGGAAATGATGTTTATGTTGATCTGTATTCCAATTTTCTGTACAGGTTCCGGAACTCTCGGAACCGAGGTGATCCAAAACTTTTTTTGATGTGTGTTTTAAAATTGTTTTACAGGCGGCAATAATTAGAACAAACACAGTACAGTTCCACGGATTTAAACTTAGCACAAATTGATTCCGATGACGGAAGTTAAACTACAATCCAGGTTTCAACCCGATGTAAAACGCCAAAACCTTCTCAGAAATATCGCCCACCTGTTAGATACACCATTCGACACCGATCGTAACTGGTCGTCCCACTAGTTTTGCACAGGTAGAACAAGAACAGTTATGTTTTAAAAAATTTTAGAGCTCTTGAACAGAAAAGACAATGTTAGCACACATACATCAGCGCCTTAGAAACGAGCGCATATCACCTGATAAAGGGAACTGTTTTGCATATCTAACATCTGTGACCAGCCCAAATAAACTCAGCCACAAATAAACGCTGTTACTGCACGCACATTTAAGCAAGTGGTAAAAGTAATTTACGACAAAATACTGCCCAGGCGATGCGGTAGTTATGGGCACATTCAAACGCCCAAAACATATACACCTTATCCCTGGTAACCCCAGAGTTTTTTTTTTTTTTTTTTTTTTAAGAAACGTGAATGGAGAACACGAACTGGCACGGGAGCCAACAAGTTCACGCGCGTTTGGCACAATTCAGTATGGAGTTCAGTAAACAGGTGCTCATGATTAACTTTCGTTGTATGAAGACGATACCTGCCACAATGCCTCGCAGTAAGTAAACCTTGATGAAGTATGTTCGTGACCGAGTTAAAGCCTGGCTCTACGACAGTTCCACAGTAGCAATGGAGATGGCCGAAAGAAGAGACAACTTTACACGTCGCTACCTACAACGCAGCCATCTGCAAACAATAAAAGCTGCTGCCTTGCAAAATCGACACTCCCCGCTGTCTTGGACCACCTTCACGTATGGATAGTTGCTAGCCGACTCGTCTCTCTCTGTACTGGCCAAACCTCAGCCTCTTATCAACGCTTCCACGTCATCTCTCACCGACCGTCACCCACAGTGCGCTATCGCGACGTGCCCCAGAGCTCCACGTTAAAGCACTGCTGCCAGTTTACTCAAAACATATCGGCACCAAGTCATCAACATTGTTTTGTACCTACATCTGCATAGATACTCCACAAGCCACGTTGCGTGGTGGTGGGTACCCTCTACTACTAATAATCATTTCCTTTCCTGTTCCACTCGCAAATAGAGCGCGGGGAAAACGAGTGTCTATATGCCTCCGCATGAGCCCTAATTTCTCGAGTCTTATCTTCGTGGTCCTTATGCGTAATGTACGTTGTCGGCAGTGGAATCGATCTGCAGTAGGCCTCAAATGCCTGTTCACTAAATTTTCTCATTAGTGTTTCTCGAAAAGAACGTCACTTTCCCTCCAGGAATTCCCATTTGAGTTCCCGAAGCATCTCCGTAATACTTACATGTTGTTCGGACCCACCGACAACAAACGTAACAGCCCGTCTCTGTGTTGCTTCGACGTCGTCTTTTAATCCGACCTGGCACGGATCCCAAACACTCGAGCAGCACTCACGAATAGGTCGCGGCTGCGTGCCGAACGCTGTCTCCTTTACAGATGAATCATTCTTCCATAAAATTCTCCCAATAAACTGAAGTGCCTTCCCTACCACAGTTCTCACATGCACGTTGCTTTTCACATTGCTTTGCAACGCTACGTCCAGATGTTTAAACGACGTGACTGTGTCAAGCAGTGTATTACTAATGCTGAATACGAACATTACTGGTTCGTTTTTTCTACTTATTCGCATTAATGTACGTTTTTTCCACATTTACAGCTATCTGCCATTCATCACACCAACCAAAAATTTTGTCTACGTTGTCTTGTATCTTCCTACAGCCACTCAACTTCGACATCTTACCGTACACCACAGCATCATCATTAAACAACAGCAGATTGTTGCCCACACTATCCGCCAAATCGTTTATGTATATAGAGAATAACAGAGGTCCCATCACCGTTCCCTGTGGCACGCCTCACGATACCCTTGTCTCTGATGAACGTTCGTCGTCGAGGACAACATACTGGATTCTATTACTCAAAAAGTCTTCGAGACGCACACATATGTATGAACTTATATCATATGCTGGTATCTTCGTTAACAGCCTGCAGTGGGGCACCGTGTCAAATGATTTCAAGACATCTAGAAATACGGAATCAGCCCGCGACCCTTCATCCATACTTCGCAGTATATCCTGTGAGAAAAGGGCAAGCTGTTTCGCACTAGCGATGCTCTGTAAAGCCATGCTGATTCTTAGACATAAGGTTCTAGTCTCAGGAAAGTTTATTATATTCGAACTGAGAATGTGTTCAAGGATGCTGCCGGAAACTCATGTTATGGATATCGGTGTGTAATTTTGCGCGTCCGTTCTTTTACCTTTCTCATATGCTGAAGGTACCTGACCTTTTTTCCGGTCGCTTGGGACTTTGTGCTTGGCAGGAGATCCGCCATAAATGCAAGCTAGGTCCTGGGCCAATGACGTAGAGTAGTCTTTGTAAAACCGAATTGGGATTCCATCCGGACCTGGTGATTTATTTGCTTTCAAATCTTTCAGTTGTTTCTCTATGCCAGGGATGCTTATTACTATGTCGTCCATACGGGAGACGTTCCGATGATTAAATGACGGTATGTTTCTACGGTTCTCCTCTGTGAACGATTTCTTGAACGCTAAATTGAAACCCTCGGCTTCTGTTTTGCTATGCTCAACTGTCGCACCAGGCTCATCAACAAGCGACTGAATACAAGCCTTAGAGCCGCTTAGCGATTTTACACAGGATGAGTCTGTCTGTCTATTTCTCCGACTGTTAAAAACTCTCTTACGGACGGGTTAACGATTCACACTGAGATTCATGCCACACACTAAGCTCTACTGTCGCTTGACGGTGTAAAAAATTGAAACTTCTGAGTCAGTGCAATCAGAAAATAGGGACATTTATGTAACGTGTTTTGATACTCAAAAATTCACTCATCAAAAAGTGTATGGTACTTCCCGTTGACTTAGAACCATTCAGTTGGGCAAGAAGAAACATTTAACAGTGGAAGTAAAGAAAATATCCGAAAAATGTTAATTTGTAATTATATTACTTAAAAATAAATTTCTTTTGTAATTTGTTATGCGACTTCAAACTTAAAATTACAACATTCTCGAAAGTCTTGGAGTTACCGGGTCCGACATCTTGCCAATGTCAATGTCGATAACAGGCAATACTCATCGAGATTCTCGATTCCCAGGGTGGACTAACTGTCAACATATATAATTAAGTTCGTACGGGACCGTCAGAGCGCTAGTGTGATACGACCTCATTTCCCTTGCTTGATACAGAGTGAATAACAAAGCTGAAATTTGTGAATGAATTTAACAGTTGTCCGGATTTGCTATACACGTGCAGATTTCTCTGAATGTGAGCTAGCTGCTCGTGGTCATGTGGTTAGCGTCGCTGACTCGAACTGGAGTCAAATAAAAAAGATTTGCACCAGGGCGACCGAATTCCTGAGAAGAAGAGACACGTCAAATATACCAGGGACACATTTCACTTCATTATTTTGCGAATGGAACTGAAGGCAGACGTTTTTAAAATATATGTGCCATTTCGAAATCAGTGTACGTGACACTGTATTAAGAATATTAATATCTACAGCCTTTTTTGATAGCAATAACACTGAATCAGTAAAATTAAATTGTCTGTAATACGAAAACCGTAGTTACGTAAAGCGAAAACATAGTGAAATATTGTGCCCTTAACATTCTTTTATTATGTTCACTTCATTCAAATATGAGACAAATTTGGAAATATCATGATTCTTGTGATGCTGATCAGCTACTCAATAATGGCAATCCCAAATTCTTTATGATCAGCATCTTGAAAATGTTCCTCAACCTTAACTGTGGATATCAGTTTCAACCTTATTCTGACGTTGTGCTAAATTTTTCTCAAGTATGTTTTTCCACCAATGCAATATCTGAATGTCACTCCACTTTGCTCCGTGGAGCCTGGTCTACAGTTATTTGACACTATTAGTTTTCTGAGGACTGATTTTATAGCCAAGTGGAATCGGGGTGGGACTAACTGCAGAAACGATTTAGACTTCTTAGTTCTAGAAAGTGTTCCTACATCGATGTTCTGATTCAGTTCTCTTTCGACAAGAATTTTCTTTTTTTGAACACGATATAATCAACCTTTTACATTTCGGCATCTAAAAATAGTTTTGGCTCCTCTCTCCAGTCTCGTGCAGACCAGTCTTTTTTCAATCAGTGACCCATGTTTCGCATACGTTATTAATAGTTTAAGATATGACTGAAACCACGGCGTCTTACCGCAGAAGAGGTTCCCCCATAGTGCATGCGCATTGCAATACGGGAACGCCAGAGAGGCATCCATGTAATATTATTAGCTGGCGCTGGTGTTGGACGAGTATGAAGCAGAAATGTAATGGTACTGTCCGATTTTTCTTCTGCAAATGACATTCGACATTCATTTAAAACACGTTTCAGTCGGTTTTTGAAACTTCAGAAGATTATAATGAGTTTCAATTTGAAAAGTTCTACTTGACTCAGTTCACAGCTCAATTTTGTGAAAAATATAGTTGCCTATCTTTGATAATGAACTCATTTATTTCATGAGTATAGTAAGATTGGAGTCTTCACCATAAAAAGTCGAATAAACGACTTATTGCACACATGGAATATGTAAACGTGGTCGCCAGGAGGAATAATGCATTGGCGCATTTGATGGGTAGCTGTCCCTTGAAAACGGCCGTACAGACCGAAACTACGATCGTGGCGAATAATTACATTTCATAAGTCCGGGAGAGAAATGTTTTCCTTCTTAAAATATTGCAGGACTGTGGATGTAAGTAGAAAGTAATTTAAGTTTATGCTCTATAGTTTGGGATTGCGAACGTATATCATATTTTAGACACTGTACATTTCGTTGAAGTTGTTTGTAATTCTCGAGCAAATATAAACTATACGCAAAGTCGTGTTATATACAATATGTACAAGAAGCAAGAGGGAACAAGAAGAGTGGAGATTGCGGGAGAAGTAAGGAAGGGTCTCAGACTTTCAGGCCTAACGTTCCACTTGTTCATGGTATAAGGAGTGTCTGAAATAAAAGAAAGATTCAGCTGTGGCAAAGTATTCCTGGAGAATAACATCAGTGATAACATTTTCTGATGACATTGCTATCCTTCTTGGAGACAAGGATGAACTGCAGGATGCGGTGTTGCGTTCGATTTAATTATTTAATGACCTTGTGACCCTACTCTGTAACCCACATAAAATCGTCACCTACGTTCGTCAAGGGAGCTCAGTAATTTCATTATGTATATAATCTCTCTGCTTCGGTCCAAGCTCTCTTCTAAATTAATTTAAAAATAATGTCGCACGTGTGTTTATCAACACGAGATGGGAAATCTGGTATCAGAAATTCAGGAATGACAACAGTATTTAAATTGTTCCCCATAGAACGCCGTCAATTAACTCAAGCTTGCGTCTCAGATAGGCAAATAATATGTATAAATAAGAATTTCCATAAATTCTCCGTTATAAAACCCAGTCCATAAATAAAATATGATCGAACATATTATTACTTTCTATTAGTACTTCCTGTTACAACATTTTTAAAGGATTCCTTTAACTTCGTAGCAGGGAAAAATAAAATTAAATCGTTCCGCGATTTCGCATACAAATAAACGTCGCCGTCTTGTCATAAATGGTCATTTATTTTTGTTTTACCATACAATTTCAGTACTTTGTGTAATCTTTCATTATTGCTTTATTTTATTTATTTATTCATATCTTGACTCAGGGACATCAGATCGGTGACCAAACAAATTTCGTATACATCAGCAGAATAATAAAATAAACAACTTCGGTACTAGAAAAAACGATCTCCAGATACAACAACAAACAGAACGTCCCAGGACGGCAAGCTCACGCTTCTCCGACGAGAGATGACCTTCGGCCCATCTGCACCAGGTGACAACTTATACGGCGTACCTCGGTCTCTGGAGGCATCATGTATTCTCCGAGCGTTGGCCACTTACATGAAAAAGAAACAGAACGCAAATTTTCCAATTATAAAACAAACGTAGGCCTACTTTAAAATGTAATAAATCTTGTTAAAATGCTTAGTACTTACATTTGGTCGGCTGTTGCAGAAATGACTGTCACAGGCAAGTTTGTGGGGCTACGAAGACTTCCACAACGGAGTGAAATGCCTAATGAGTACAGAATATGGATTGATGCTATACTGGGGAAGACGAAAGTATAACGAATAGCAAAAATGATATTAACTATATAATTAACATAATAATTTCGGACCACAAAGGAGATGATGTGAAGGAATACTGCTACCTTAGAAACAAAGTAACACTTGACGGACGTGCAAGGAGGAGATAAAACGCAGACAAGTACAGGCAAAGAGGGTATTTTAGGACAAAAGAAGTCTACGTCGGCCTCAATTTGAAGCAGAAATTTCTGACAATGTATATTTCGAGTACAGCAGTATATGGTAGGAAATCATGGACTAAGAAAAAGCGGAAAAGAAGAATCCGCAAGAAACTGTGTGTAAGCAACAGAGACAAACGAGTAATTTACAAAGGCTTTATTCTAATATACCCTTTCAACACAATACGTAGTAAGCGTCACATTATCGTTTTGAAGAAGATAATTTTGTGATGATCGAAACATCAATCAACGCTCCCGACATGCCTGTGTTACGTGACGGGTTGGCTGATTTTTTTCTTTCCTTTCCACGGTTACCTCTTATTTTGCCTGTTTGCAGCCATGTTCAAGATTTTAATATGAAAATACACTTTAAGACGTGCTACGAAGGAATTATCCGAATGGGGTGGAAATCGGTAGACACGATGTACATGTTTAGGCGAACAAATAATTAGTTTGAGAAACATTGAAAGATTTATTCAAGAGAAACACTCCACAGCAAAGCTAATGCAGTGAGCGCTCAGCTACGATCTACTCTCTTCTACAAGAAGGAAGTCAGTACCAAGACTAAGTTATCTGTGCACCGCTCAATCTTTCGACCAACTTTGTTATACGGGAGCGAAAGCTGGGTGGATTCAGGTTACCTTATCAACAAGGTTGAGGTTACGGATATGAAAGTAGCTAGGATGATTGCAGGTACTAGTAGATGGGAACAATGGCAGGAGGGTGTCCACAATGAGGAAATCAAAGAAAAACTGGGAATGAACTCTATTGATGTAGCAGTCAGGGCGAACAGGCTTAGATGGTGGGGTCATGTTACACGCATGGGAGAAGCAAGGTTACCCAAGAGACTCATGGATTCAGCGGTAGAGGGTAGGAGGAGTCGGGGCAGACCGAGGAGAAGGTACCTGGATTCGGTTAAGAATGATTTTGAAGTAATAGGTTTAACATCAGAAGAGGCACCAATGTTAGCACTGAATAGGGGATCATGGAGGAATTTTATAAGGGGAGCTATGCTCCAGACTGAACGCTGAAAGGCATAATCAGTCTTAAATGATGATGATGATGATGAAACACTCCACAAACTGACCAGCCAATAATGCATTGATCCACGTCTGTCCCTTACGCAAGTAGTTACTCTGCTTGGTACTGACTGACAAGGTTGGACGTCCTCCTCAGGGACACCGTGCCCAATGCTGTACAATTGGCGAGTCAGACCCTCAAAATGCCATGCTGGTTAGAGAGTACGTGATGCCTCCAGACACCGACGTACGCCGTATGGGTGATCACCTGGTGCAGATGCTCCGAAGACCATCGCTCGTCGGAGAAGCGTGAGCTTGCCGTCCCGGGACGTCTGGAGAGAGTTTTTTCTAATACCGAAGTTGCGTATTTTATTGTTCTGCTGGTGTATATGAAATCTGTTTAGTTACCGAGCTGATGTCTCTGAGTCAAGACATGAATGAACAGAATAAAATAAAGGCATAATGAAACATACACAAAGTACTGAAATAGTATGGTAAAACAAAAATAAATGACTTTTAATGACAAGACGGCGTCGTTTATTTATTGCGGGAATCGCGGAACGATTTAATTTTATTTTTTCCTCCCACGAAGTTAAAAGAATAGTTACAAAATATTATAACAGGAAGTACTAATAGAAAGTAACAATATGTTGGATCATACTTTATTTGTGGATTGGACTTTATAACGGATAATTTATGGAAGTTCTTATTTATACATATTATTTGCCTATCTGAGACGCAAGCTTGAGTTTATAGACGGCGTAATATGTGGGAGAATTTAAATGCTGCTATCATTCCTGAATTTCTGATACCAGCTTTCCTATCTTGTATTGATAAACACACGTGCGACATTATTTTTAAATTAATTTACGAGAGAGCTTCGACAGAATTAGAGAGACCATAAACATAACGAAATTACTGAGCTCCCATGACGAACGCAAGTGACAGTTTTATGTGGGTTACAGAACAGGGTCTCAAGGTCATTAAATAATGAAACGTAACACCGCATCCTGCAGTCCATCCTTCTTTCTACCAAGGATAGCAATGTCATCAGAAAATGTTATCACTGATGTTATTCTCCAGGAATACTTTGCCACAGCTGAATATTTCTTTTATTTCAAACACTCCTTATACCATGAACAAGTGGAATGTTAGGCCTGAAAGTCTGTGACCCTTCCTTACTTCTTCCACAGTCTTCACTCTTCTTGTTCCCTCTTGCTTCTTGTACATATTGTATACAGGACCCCTTTCCGGATAGTTTATATTTGCTCAAGAATTACAAACAAATTCAACGAAATGTACAGTATCAAAAATATGACATACGTTCGCAATCCCAAACTATAGAGCATAAATTTAAATTACTTTTACTTACTTACATCCACAGTCCTGCAATATTTTAAGAAGGAAAACACTTCTCTCCTGGACTTATGAAATGGATTTATTCGCCACGATCGCAGTTTCGGTCTGTAATACCGTTTTCAAGGGACAAAATGGTTCAAATGGCTCTGAGCGCTATGGGACTTAACATCTGAGGTCATCAGTCCCCTAGAACTCAGAACTACTTAAACCTATCTAACCTAAGGATATCACACACATCCATGCTCGAGGCAGGATTCGAACCTGCGACCATAGCGGTCGCGCGGTTCCAGCACCTAGAACCGTTCGGCCACATCAGCCAGCTTCAAGGGACAGCTACCCATGAAATGCGCCAATACAATGTTCCTCCTGTCGACCACGTTTATAAATTCCATGTGTGCAATAAGTCGTTTATTCGAAAGAAAGAAATTGCTATCGAATTGATGTTATCTAAACACCTTGTTTCTAACGTGCATCCATCAGGCTGCCTAAAGTGCTACTTTCTACTATTTTAATGATGAAGACTCCTATCTTACTACACTCATGAAATAAATGTGTTCATTATCAAAGACAGGCATCTACATTTCTCACAAAATTGAGATGTTAACTGACTCAAATAGTACTTTTCAAGTTCAAACTCATTATAATCTTTTGAAGTTTCAAAAACTGTCTGATACGTGTTTCAAATGAATGTCGAATGTCATTTGCAGAAGAAAACTCGGACAGTTCTCAAATGGACCTTGCTGGCCAAGGTAGGGTTTGTCAAGCACGAAGACAAGACGCAGAAACTTTCGCCGAGTACAGGTGGGCATTGTCTTGGTGAAATCTAATCTGAGGCTGACTTGCCATGAAGTGCAACAAAACAAGGCGCAGAACATCGTCGACGTACCACCGTGCTATAAGGGTGCCGCGGACGCCAACCAAAGGCGTCCTGGTATGAAATGAAATGGCACCCCGATTATCACTCCTGGTTGTTGGATCATTTATCAAGTGACAGTCAGGTTGGTATCCCACCACTTCCTAAGAGTCTCCAGACACTTTTCGCTGGTCATCGGGTCTCAGTTCGAAGCGGGTCTTATCACTGAAGAAAATTCTACTCCAGGGAATGAGATTCCATACCGTCTGGAGAACTCCCGGACAGTGGTTGGATGCCAAGCTGGCTATCGCCAGCCATATGATCGACAACGGTGTCCGTCTAACAGCAGGATCCCTTTGCTTGCTATCTGCGGCACCTTTACGACACCAGGAGTTTTGGTCTGGTGTACCACTTCATTTCATATCAGGACCCATTTGGTTCCCATATGCGACACCCTTATAGCAAAGCGGTACGTCGACAATTCTCTACATCCCGTTTTGTTGCACTTCATCACAAGTGTGCCTTGGCTTTCATTTCCGCAAGAAAATTCCCGTCCGCACACGGCTAGAGTTTCTACACCTTGTCTTCGCGCTTGCGAGCCCATACTTTGGCCAGCGAGGTCGCTGCACTCTCGCCAGCTGAGATAATTTGGAGCATTACAGGCAGGACCCTCCAACCAGCATGGGATTTTGACGATCTAACTCGCCAGTTCTATTGAATGAGGCACGGTGTCCCTCAGGAGGGCATCCAGTAAACCTATGAGTCAATGCCAAGTCAAGTAATTGACTGCATAAGGGCCAGAGGTGGATCAACGAGCTGTTGACTTTCTCAGTTTATGACACTTTTTGCTCTTGAATAAATCATCCGGTTTTTCTGAAATTGTAATCGTTTATTTGTCTTCATGTACATCACATGTGCCGTTTTTCTCCTATTCGAATAATTACTTCACGCTGTGTTGTTACTAGAAGAATCAAGAGGAAGAAGTGAGAATGGAAGACCAAAAACGAAATGATCGGATTAGGATGGCTGTAAGACGTGGATATTGTTGTGTTGGAAGAAGAGCCAACACCGTGTTACTAGTGGAGACCGAAATGCACTCATTTTAGCTCACGCAGGCTGGCGTCAGGAGGGAAGAACTATACTGACGTGAGGTCTGGAACATGACAAGGAATTAGAATTCAGAAAGCGGACGTAATTAGTTTGATACTTAACTTTAATCCATTAATGATGAACGTCGCTCTTGACTGTACATGATTCACAATCTAATCTGTTCAGAATACATTCGTAGTAACTGAATATGGCGCCTTGCTAGGTCGTAGCAAATGACGTAGCTGAAGGCTATGCTAAACTGTCGTCTCTGCAAATGAGAGCGTATGAAGTCGGTGATCCATCGCTAGCAAAGTCGGCTGTACAACTGGGCGAGTGTTTTAGGGAGTCTCTAGACATGCCGTGTGGCGGCGCTCGGTCTGCAATCACTGATAGTGGCGACACGCGGGTCCGACGTATACTAACGGACCGCGGCCGATTTAAAGGCTACCACCTAGCAAGTGTGGTGTCTGGCGGTGACACCACAGATATAATCATTCGCCGCTAATGTTCATTCTACACATCGAAGATACAATGACGGAAAAAAGGAAGTTTCAGAAGTGGGATTAAAGTCCAGGATGAAAGGTTAACGGTTATAGAATTGACATTGCTATCCTTAGCGAAAGTGAGAAGTACTTACAGTATCTGTTGTACGTTCCAAGATGCGACTCCAGGCGGGTGCAAAATGAAACTGCACAACGGAAAATACTGAACGCGAAAATGAAGATTTGGCCCTGTCTGACTACCCCCTGAAGCAGATCTTAGGATATCTCAATGGTGATATTTCTTCTCCTTGTTGATCTTTAACATTTAAATTACAACATAAATATAAATGAATGATTAAGGGAACTAGTAACTACAAAATGATAATTGCTGTCTCTGCATATACATTTATTATAGATTGAAATCTATTTATATATTACAAATGTTTATATGTTAATGTCCAATGGACATAAAGAGATACAAATGAATTTCCTAACTAATATGATTGATCAGTTGCCCGAATCTGCCCCTTTTTATGGCTACGCGATCTAATATAAATAATGCCAGATGACTGACATCATCTACGTACCAAACACTAGCAGACACTACTTTCAAAGATGATCTACAGTGCTGTGCAACCTCAGTGGAAATAAAATTTACTTGATCACAGCTGTTTAGCTTTATAGCCCTAATAAACTGAAGCAATTAGCAATATCACCGTATGTACTGCGTCCGGTTCGTCGGAGTGATGGTTCTCGTACACATCTGCGACGACGGAAGAACTCCAGGCACAAAATAAAAACTCTTTCAAACACTAGAATGGCAGAAGGCAGTCCTCTGACTAGTATAATCTAATACTGTCTTGTCCACTCTGTGTTCCACAGACGATTAACGCGAACTCCCAGCCACAACGATGGAGTTCAGATAACGACTCAACGTGAGTATAGGCAGAAGAAGTGCTCTGGATCACTGAACATTGCGGACTCAATGACTACTCCCTGCCTGGAGGCGAAGTCCAGAATCGTATAAGTTCGCAACAGTACATTGCCTAACCGTTCTAACTACAAAATCTCCTGAGAGCAAAGACAGCAAGTCCGTCTGCAGCAACAAGCTGATACTGAGCAACTGTCAGACACGGGCGCTCAAAACGTTAGACCGCTTTCTCTCCGACCCTGGCTTCCCAGCAAAACTCGGCTCCCCTCCCTGGTAACTGCAGAAGGCGGATCATATTCTCGAAACCACGGAATATTCTCCCTGTCTACAGATTCTTGCGATCGCCAACCAACCATATTTTAGTCTTTTGTCGTCGATCGCGGAAGATTTGCGAGGAAATACTTATCCCCGTTAATTAGGAATTCATACAATGGTAGGCTTCTCGAGTAAAAATCCTCGTAAATAACTCAGGCTGCGTGATTTCCAAAGTAACACTCCCTTGTTCCTCTCTGCTGCGTCCAAGATTTTCAGAGTTTCCGGCTATCCTTCCGGTCTAGCTACAGTACTGGCAGGCCGCCGCTGTGTTGTGCTTCAGCGCTCAGGTGCCCCAACCGTCCAGCTGGGGCTACTGCCTCTGTTAAGCAGTACCTACACATCTGTGCGGACTTTTCCAACCAGGGCCTGAGTTACGCCTCCTGTTTCATTTCCACTGCCGTTCCAACCTCTACTAGTATAGGCAATCATTCATTACGCCTTTTGGTGATACAGACACTCCATCACCTTTCATGCAATACGTTGTAAGTAGGCTGTTTCTGTTTTCTTATTGGTAACGGCACGTAGCGCTCTGTATGAAATTCACTGGCTGTGCTGTGTGCAGTCTGTGGCTAGTTTGCATTGTTGTCTGCCATTGTAGTGTTGGGCAGCTGGATGTGAACAGCGCGTAGCGTTGCGCAGTTGGAGGTGAGCCTCCAGCAGTGGTGGATGTGGGGAGAGAGATGGCGGAGTTTTGAAATTTGTAAGACTGGTTGTCATGAACTGCTATATATATTATGACTTTTGAACACTAGTAAGGTAAATACATTGTTTGTTCTCTATCAAAATCTTTATTTGCTAACTATGCCTATCAGTAGTTAGTGCCTTCCGTAGTTTGAACCTTTTATTTAGCTGGCAGTATTAGCGCTCGCTGTATTGCAGTAGTTCGAGTAACCAAGATTTTTGTGAGGTAAGTGATTTGTGAAACGTATAGGTTAATGTTAGTCAGGGCCATTCTTTTGTAGGGATTTTTGAAAGTCAGATTGCGTTGCGCTAAAAATATTGTGTGTCAGTTTAAGCCCAGTCACGTGTATAAATGTTTCTAAGGGGACGTTTCTACGTGTTAACAACTATTTACAAGGTGTACGTGTAGACAATGTCAGTCTTCTTTAAATATTCACATATATGATGTACAACCTATCAAATGATACCTAATTCCGGTTGTAAATCACGGCAAAGTATGTAGAAGGTGCGAAATTATAGCAGCCTTGCAACGTAACAGCCTAATGAACACAGAGAAGGAATTGAAAATAAACCAGCGAAAGACGAATCTAATAAGGAGCGGTAGAAATATGACTAGCGATACA
The DNA here is from genome assembly GCF_021461385.2 of Schistocerca piceifrons. NCBI lineage: Eukaryota > Metazoa > Arthropoda > Insecta > Orthoptera > Acrididae > Schistocerca > Schistocerca piceifrons. Next base: position 590,687,272 of record NC_060141.1, read on the forward strand.
TTTTAGACCTGAGGTGGCGTTGTAGACGAAGTGAAAGAATTGTGCTGCCTTGGGTTTGCAGTAACCACTGAAGTACGGAGTAAGAAGGGTAAATGAAGCAAACTACTACAGGCAAAAGAGCATTACTCGATAAAAGAAACCACTTAGTATCACGCAAAGCCTCTAATTTGAGGAAGGAATGTCTTGGAATGTGTATCTGGTGTAGAGTATTTTATGGAAGTGAATCATGGCATGTGGAAAAACAAGAAAAGAACAGTTTCGAAGCGTTTGAAATGTGGCCTGAAACAAGGATGCTGAAAATTAATGAACTGTCGTAAAAAATGAGGAAGTCCTCCGCAGAACAGACCGGGAAAAGAAGGTGGAAAAACGCAAACTAGAAGAAAGGACAAAAAATACATGTTAAGACATCAGGGATTAACTTCCATCCTGCCAAAGGGAACTGCGTATAACAACTGCAGCAATTGTAGGAGAAGGCGGAGATTGGAATATATTGAATATATTTTTTTGCTTTACCCTCACAATTTAAGTACTTTGCATCATGTATAGTGGTTATTATTATTATTATCTTTCCTTTCTCAGACGTTAGGTCTGGTTAAAAATGGGAAGTGACGCGGACCTTGATCAAGGGTGACTTCCTTTTAACTGTACGGTATATGTTACTGGTATAGTGACAACTTTATCCTGGTGCCACATGTCTTTGAGTTCCTCAGCCAGTTGGATGTATTTTTCAATTTTTTTCTCCTGTTTTCTTCTGTATATTTGTCGTATTGAGTATGGATACTTAGATTAGTTGTGTTAATCTCTTCTTTTTATTGGTGAGTATGATGTCCGGTTTGTTATGTGGTGTTGTTTTATCTGTTATAATGGTTCTGTTCCAGTATAATTTGTAATCATCATTCTCCAGTACATTTTGTGGTGCATACTTGTATGTGGGAATGTGTTGTTTTATTAGTTTATGTTGTATGGCAAGTTGTTGATGTATTATTTTTGCTACATTGTCATGTCTTCTGGTGTATTCTGTATTTGCTAGTATTGTACATCCGCTTCTGATGTGATCTACTGTTTCTAATTGTTGCTTGCAAAGTCTACATTTATCTGTTGTGGTATTGGGATCTTTAATAATGTGCTTGCTGGAATATGTGGTGTTTATTGTTTGATCCTGTATTGCAATCATGAATCCTTCCGTCTCACTGTATATATTGCCTTTTCTTAGCCATGTGTTGGATGCGTCTTGATCGATGTGTGGCTGTGTTAGATGATACGGGTGCTTGCCATGTAGTGTTTTCTTTCTCCAATTTACTTTCTTTGTATCTGTTGATGTTATGTGATCTAAAGGGTTGTAGAAGTGGTTATGAAATTGCAATGGTGTAGCCGATGTATTTATATGAGTGATTGCTTTGTGTATTTTGCTAGTTTCTGCTCGTTCTATAAAGAATTTTCTTAAATTGTCTACCTGTCCATAATGTAAGTTTTTTATGTCGATAAATCCCCTTCCTCCTTCCTTTCTGCTTAATGTGAATCTTTCTGTTGCTGAATGTATGTGATGTATTCTATATTTGGGGCATTGTGATCGTGTAAGTGTATTGGGTGCTTCTAGGTCTGTGTTACTCCATTTCACTACTCCAAATGAGTAGGTCAATATTGGTATAGCATAAGTACTTATAGCTTTTGTCTTGTTTCTTGCTGTCAATTCTGTTTTCAGTATTTTTGTTAGTCTGTGTCTATATTTTTCTTTTAGTTCTTCTTTAATATTTGTATTATCTATTCCTATTTTTTGTCTATATCCTAGATATTTACAGGCATCTGTTTTTTCCATCGCTTCTATGCAGTCGCTATGATTATCCAATATGTAATATTCTTGTTTAGTGTGTTTTCCTTTGACTATGCTATTTTTCTTACATTTGTCTGTTCCAAAAGCCATATTTATATCATTGCTGAATACTTCTGTTATCTTTAGTAATTGGTTGAGTTGTTGATTTGTTGCTGCCAGTAGTTTTAGATCATCTGTGTATAGCAAATGTGTGATTTTGTATTGGTATGTTCCAGTAATATTGTATCCATAATTTGTATTATTTAGCATGTTGGATAGTGGGTTCAGAGCAAGGCAGAACCAGAAAGGACTTAATGAGTCTCCTTGGTATATACCACGCTTAATCTGTATTGGCTGTGATGTGATATTATTTGAACTTGTTTGGATATTGAGTGTGGTTTTCCAATTTTTCATTGCTATGTTTAGGAACTGTATCAATTTAGGATCTACTTTGTATATTTCCATTATTTGTAGTAACTATGAGTGGGGTACACTATCAAAAGCTTTTTGGTAATCAATGTATGCGTAGTGTAGTGACCTTTGTTTAGTTTTAGCTTGATATGTCACCTCTGCATCTATTATCAGTTGCTATTTACATCCTCGCGCTCCTTTGCAACAGCCCTTTTGCTCTTCATTTATAATTTTGTTCTGTGTTGTATGTGTCATTAATTTCTGTGTAATTACTGAAGTTAATATTTTGTATATTGTTGGTAGGCATGTTATGGGGCGATATTTAGCTGGGTTTGCTGTGTCTGTTTGGTCTTTAGGTTTCAGGTAAGTTATTCCTTGTGTAAGTGTATCAGGGACTGTGTATGGGTCTGCAATGTAACTGTTAAATAATTTAGTTAGATGTGAATGTGTAGAGGTGAACTTCTTTTGTCAGAAATTTGCTATTTTATCTTTTCCAGGGGCTTTCCAATTGTGTGTAGAATTAATTGCTCGGGTGACTTCATGTTGCAAAATTATCACTTCAGGCATTTGTGGTATCATCTTGTATGTGTCTGTTTCTGCTTATATCCACCGTGCATGTCTGTTATGTTGTATCGGGTTTGATCATATGTTTCTCCAGAAGTGTTCCATGTCTGTTATGTTTGTTGGATCGTCCATTTTAATGTGTGTGTTATCTATTGCCTGGTAATATTTCTTTTGGTTTGTGTTGAATGTTTGGCTTTGTTTCCTTCTATTTTCACTTTTTTTGTATCTCGTAAGTCGTTTGGCCAATGTTTGTAATTTCTGCTTCTTTTCATCTAATTGCTCTATCGCTTCTGGTTGTGACATTTTACCTAACCTTTTTTGTTTTTTGTCTGATATTTCATTTCTTATAAATTGTGTTAGCTGTTCGATGTCTTTTCTCAGTTTTTCTATTCTGATCTGTAGCCTGTGTTGCCATGCTGGTTTTGTGGGTTTCTTCTGTGTGTTGGTTGGTTCTGATCTCTGCCTAGTGTGTATATTTAGTGTAGTGAGTGCTCCTATATAAACCAGTAGTTGTAACTCTTCCATAGTTGTATTTATTTTGTTGTGTATGATTGTGTTGATAGTTGTTATTGTTGTTTCGACTTGTGGGTTATTTGGTGGTCTATGCATGAATGGTCTAACGTCTGTATTTGTGTCTTTGTAGTGGTCTATGCAAGAATGATCTAACGTCTGTATTTGTGTCTTTGTATTCTATATATGTCAGGTGAAATTTTTCTTCTATATCTAACATGTGTGTCACTTAGTGTTCTATTTGTGCTAGTTCTGGTGGCTGTCTTAAGATTTCGTTTTCCTCTGATTGTTTAATTTATGCATGTTGTTCTTTGTTTGTTTGCTCTGGGATGTTTGAGTCCATTACTGTATTTTCTTCTTCTTCTGATTGCACATTATTTTGTTCCAGTATTTGTTGTACTTGTTAATTGATGTTTTCTAATTCTAACTGAGGTATCCTGTTATTCTTGATTATTACACGGATCTGATCAGCTAGTCGTCGTTCTGTTAAAAATTTTAATTATGGGTATCTGGTAATAAATGTTGTGTATGCTTATGATCTATATCCAGTTGTGTTGGTTCCTAAGCTTGTTGCTTGGTAATAACAGAAAATCAGGTGTCGGTTAACTTCATCTGACCATCTCATCCTCTGTCTTTGTTTTCCTTCTAGGGTGGTTGCAGGAAGCATATCCTGCAAAACACCTCTGTTTGGATTTAAATCATTTTCCGTGTGGCTAGCAGTGTCGTTACCATAGTGGACGGGCATAGGGTTCAAGCGTCGTCCCCGACCATGACAGCGCTTGTCCGAGGCTCATTAGTTCTGTCCTGAACCAACTAATCACACTATAAGGGGGGTTAGCCCTATTAGTGGATTGTTCTTTTCGTCGCCTTTTACGACTGGCAGAACATACCGGAGGCCTATTCTTTTCCCGGGCCTCCACGGAGTTTATTATTATTATTATTATTATTCTGCCTCTCATAACACTACAGTTGTTCTGTATGGGTATAATTACACAGCTTCTCTGTCGCATCCTTGCACAGTTTCCCTACACCATTTTTTTCTTTCTTCTTCTGGATTCGGTTTTATCTGCGTGACGCAATCGTTTGGGTTTGGTAAAGTTGTTTGTCAGTCTCCATAGCGGAGATGAAAGGGAGGAGATCTCCTTGGTTGGGATGGGTGTTCGGTTACAATGGGTCGGTAATTCTCGTGTTGGCAGGCTTGCTCTGCTGAAGTACCAAGTTATTACTTTTAGTCACTTCATTTAGTTTTCCAACCAACGAATTTGTTTACTGACGTGTCACATCAAAACCCATTAACAGATTGTCAGATGCTTTCGGAATCACTAGAAAGGGCCTTTATCAATGATGAGTGTTTTCACTGCCACACTGTCTGCTAAATACCGACCAACGGCCTAAATCATAAGTCATCAAAATCTCGAAATAATTCACTGCCAGTCAAGGGTCACTTTCCCTATAGTACTAGAGACAAGTAACAATCAGTAAACTTGTTCCTGATATTCCCTGAAATTCCACTAACTTAATTGTCTGAGACAGAGACAGGCAGTCTCTGTTGAATGCTATTCCAATGAATACTGAAAAATTCTGCCTAGCTTACAGTTTCCACGTGTCCTCCAGAGTCTGTCACTGTTTCCTCGTAGCTGATATGCCTGCTGCTCCATTCAGGTGCCGCTGAGGAGCATCAATGTATACCAGCTGCTCTGATTACTCGCTGAACCGCTACTCTCCTATACTATGCTCTTCTCTGAGGTTTTATTCCATCCTACATTGATTCGAAATGCACACAGCCTTCTGCAATAACTGTCTGAAATACAAGGTGATTCAAAAAGAATACCACAACTTTAAAAATGTGTATTTAATAAAAGAAACATAATATAACCTTCTGTTATACATCATTACAAAGAGTATTTAAAAAGGTTTTTTTTCACTCAAAAACAAGTTCAGAGATGTTCAATATGGCCCCCTCCAGACACTCGAGCAATATCAACCCGATACTCCAACTCGTTCCACACTCTCTGTAGCATATCAGGCGTAACAGTTTGGATAGCTGCTGTTATTTCTCGTTTCAAATCATCAATGGTGGCTGGGAGAGGTGGCCGAAACACCATATCCTTAACATACCCCCATAAGAAAAAATCGCAGGGGGTAAGATCAGGGCTTCTTGGAGGCCAGTGATGAAGTGCTCTGTCACGGGCTGCCTGGCGGCCGATCCATCGCCTCGGGTAGTTGACGTTCAGGTAGTTACGGACAGATAAGTGCCAATGTGGTGGCGCTCCATCCTGCTGAAATATGAATTGTTGTGCTTCTTGCTCGAGCTGAGGGAACAGCCAATTCTCTAACATCTCCAGATACTGTAGTCCAGTTACAATAGCACCTTCGAAGAAAAAGGGACCAAAAACTTTATTGGCTGAAATGGCACAGAAAACGTTCACCTAAGGCGAGTCACGTTCATACTGAGTTGTTTCCCGCGGATTCTCAGTGCCCCATATACAGAACTTGTGACGGTTGACTTTCCCGTTTGTGTGGAAAGTTGCTTCATCACTAAACACAATCTTTGAAACGAAAGAGTCATCTGTTTCCATTTGAGCAAGGATAAAATCACAGAAATCGATTCTTTTAATCTTATCAGCTGCAGACAGTGCTTGAACCAATTTCAGACGATAAGGTTTCATAACTAACCTTTTTCGTAGGACTCTCCATACAGTTGATTGTGGAATTTGCAGCTCTCTACTAGCTCTGCGAGTCGATTTTCCTGGGCTGCGAACAAATGCTTGCTGGATGCGTGCTACATTTTCATCACTCGTTCTCGGCCGTCCAGAACTTTTCCCTTTGCACAAACACCCATTCTCTGTAAACTGTTTATACCAACGTTTAATACACCACCTATCAGGAGGTTTAACACCATACTTCGTTCGAAATGCACGCTGAACAACTGTCGTCGATTCACTTCTACCGTACTCAATAACACAAAAAGCTTTCTGTTGAGTGGTCGCCATCTTAGCATCAACTGACGCTGACGCCTAGTCAACAGCGCCTCAAGCGAACAAATGTACAACTAAATGAAACTTTATAGCTCCCTTAATTCGCCGACATAGTGCTTAGCTCTGCCTTTTGTCGTTGCAGAGTTTTAAATTCCTAAAGTTGTGGTATTCTTTTTGAATCACCCTGTATTTCCTTGGAAGCTTTCCTCTACATGTGATGGTCTTAATGTTAGGCTATCATTCTAACTTCCACTAGAAATTCCTCCATTACGTGCATAAGAAGGTTACCGCTGCTACTTGTGACCTCGACCCTCAACACATTGTCGAACGATCAAGAATAATCCTCTCTGCCATGTTTGGTCGGCCGCTGAGAAGGAAACAGTTGTATCGGGAGTCGTTATCCCGTTTTTCACCTGTCAGTTCCATGCGCCTGAAAGCCTGTGTCTACTTCTAGTTATGATCTAACATGTAATTACAATTATTAACATTTCCTGATCTAATATTTAATTAAAATCATTAACATTTCTTGACATAATATGTAATTAAAATTATTAACATTTTCTATGGCCATGACATCTCATAGATTCTGATTCTGTCATCATGCTTCCCATCGCACTAGACACATTACAATAAGCTTTGTTCACTATTGTTATATTAACTATTGTACACTCCAGTTTACATACATTTTTCATTCCCTCCACAAAGGACGAAATAAATATGCTAAATTGATGGTGTATAAAATAGTTACTTTGTGAATGGGGAATGGCAACAGGGAACAGGAGCAAGCAGGTAATAACAGAGAGTATAAAGAAGATGAGGTTAGCCTTCTGTATGACGAGAGAGATATACAATAAAAAGAGTATATCCACAGAGGCAAAGATAAGCCACTACAAGGCAACAGTGAGGAATGCAGTATTATATGCTACTGAGACGATGACACTAGGAAGAAATGGGGCAGAACAACTAGAGAAAGAAGAGAGAAACATACTGAGAAAAATACTAGGTCCCAAAAGAGGTGCAGAGAGGTGGATGCGAAGACCTAGGGAAGAGTTGCACCGAAACATGAGAACAATATCTGGGGAAATCAGACTCAAAAGGGCCAGGTTTTGCTGGACATGTATTTAGGATGATTATGTCACAGAATGACGAAGAGAGTGTGGAAAACAACAGGGAGGACAAGGGGAAAGACAGGAACCAAGTGGGTTGTTGAACTTCGGAAGGACTGGTTGGAATTGGGGATCAAGGTCGAAAGAAAAGAAAATTGGAGGAATAAATATACACCGACCAATATGCCTGAGATCAGCGACAGAGAAGAATACAGGAAAATATTAGTGTCTCCAGTGGAGCCGACAGGAGAATAGGACACTGAAGATCTCGGAAGAAGAGCGGGAGAGAAGAAAAGAAAGAATGAAGAGGTTCTGGGAGAAGAAGAGGAAAATGCAGTCCACGAAGGGGCTACCCGTGATCCTACAGAGGGCGTAATGAAAGAAGAAGAAAGAGAATGGCAACAAGTAGGAAAAATTCTTTGATCTGTGTGTAAAAATCTGTTGTATGTTACAAATGACAGAGAATGAGCTTCATGTTTCACGGAATAGAGTACTAGGGAGGCTGACGGGGATGCAGTGAAAAGGTGGAACAATGACCTAAGAGAAAAATAGCTCTCCATCAACTATTAGCCGTTGGTTTTTCAAGAATTAAGAACATCTGGAGTTGTATTACATTGTGTTCATTCGGGAGTGACATTCTTATGGCTGTGCCAGGGCTGTTGCACGTATGATTGTAAAAGCTGTAAAGCTGTCCGAATGTTAATTCTACAAGGAAAAGTGGCTGTAATTTTATTGGAAGCATATATCTTTCTAAATATAACGCTGATGGTTTATTTTAAAGTGTTTTATTTTAAAAAGTTAACTGATACAACGGTGCGCACGTTTTATTTTCAGTTCATTTGAATGGTGTGTAGTTTCTAAATCACTTGGGGCAGGGGGTAGGGACACAGAGTATAGTTATTCCGTGAATTTATCAGTTTAAATTCAATTGTTGTGTTTGCAGCACAGGAGGGGCGAAACATTTTTGGTAAGTCAGATGTGGGCCCTAGTTATCGTTGATAAACAGGATAGCTATTTTTCTAGTAGACTTTTTAATTGCTAGAGAGAAATTTTCCAATGGGGGCTGTTTTATTTTTGAAATAACAACTTCAGTTCATGATTTAACTGTTAGCTAATTTCACCTCATTTGGCATTATCAAGCTTACTTACAGATTGTAAGCGTACAGCACGATACACTCAACACAGACTCCTTTTTGAATGTTCTGACGACTATGCTCTTTAAACTAAAGATCAACCACTAGTCTATCTTGTATTCCTGCTTTCTCTCTGTATATTAGCCGAAAATCCAATCTGCTTTTGTGTGCTAACAGATCCATATTTTCTTGCCCATTCACCTTTCAAAGTATCCAGACATTTACTACAGTTACGTTTTAGATGTGTTAGAAAATCTTACGTACCACTGATTTCTGTAGAGGGTAATTAGAGAATTAATCTGGTCAACTCTCCAAAGTGCTTATTATGGACTCCAGTGTAGCGGGGGTCTTTTGATATACCCGTATACCTAAACTTCTTTCCCTTTCTGCTACACTTGTTAGCACTCCGTTCTAGTTCTTCTCCGACATGTGATGATGTGATAGTTATAAATGAACTGTGACTCCATCTTATGACAGTAACACCTGCCGTGGATGTTACTGCAGACGAACTGCCACATCTGTAGCGATCTATCCTAATCCAGTTTTCTTTCTTGTCTCTACAGTCGGTTATTGTGAATGGTACCACCTTTAGCGTTTTCAGTTTCAGTACCAAGGCAATGTTAGTGAAGAGACTGTCGGCGTAAACCTTGTGATTCTTTCCATGAATGTACGCAACAAAATTAATTTTTTGAGGTTTGATTGGAACCCCTGACTACATTTAGAATATTTCAGATACAACTGAGTCTATAGGTAATAAAACACTGTATTGTAACAGTAAAAAGGGAAAGAAAAATTCCATATGAACTGAATACAGTAATGGAAATGGATAACGTCCTCATAAGAGTAGGTAAGTGGTTATTAGTAAAAATTGTTATTCAGACGACTGAATTTCCGCTAACGTTATCATATAATCCACAGTAGGTGTCAACAAACAAATTATAATCCACGCGAAGACTGCATCACTTTTTGTACTAATAAAGTAAAACTTTCAAACGAAAGCTTCACTGCTACACCAGGGGTGTAGTGACAAAACTAAGCTGCCAGCACCCCAACAACGTACACTGCCATGTTATAGACATTCTTGAAATTGTTATTTGTCCCATTTTAACCATGTGAGTATCCATCCCCGGTAGCTGAGTGGTTAGCGTGACAGAATGTCAATCCTAAGATCCCGGGTTCGATTCCCGGCTAGGTCGGAGATTTTCTCCGCTCAGGGACTGGGTGTTGTGTTGTCCGAATAATCATCATTTCATCCCCATCGACTCGCAGGTCGCCCAAGTGGCGTCAACTCGAAAGACCTGCACCAGGCGAACGGTCTACCCGACGGGAGGCCCTAGTCACACGACATTTCATTTTCAACCATTTGAGTACCAGTGGTATCTGCCTGAGACCAGCACTTTATTAATCTTTTAAATATCAGTGTCTTTAGCATGAAACCACTGATTCTCTTCAAAGACAGAGACATCTAGTGGTACACTGTGGTGTACCACTACGATTATAATGCGTTGTACATATCGCAGACGAGATTTTTGCCACGTAATTACAGGAGACTGTGACATACGCTTCATTTTACAGTGGGCATATGGAGGAGATCATTGATAGTGAAATAAGTATAAGTAAAGTTATTGCTACGCAAGCTTGAGCTTTTTGCCACTGCTTTTATGAGTTTTCTCCAGTCTTCCAAGTATACACTCCACGAATAATTCACGGAATCCAGGTGCTGACGGCTCCGGTTATACATGCATACATCGATGTGTCTAGTACTCTATACATGAAGTGCATAGGGGCTTGAAGATTGCACTAATGAGATGTCGAAAATGGTTGTGTAAATAAAGTAATAACTCAAAACCTGCACTTTTTTTTTTTTTTTTTTGTGAATACCTGACCGGCCGTTTCTTATATCTACGAAGGATCATCTGAGCGTGTGTGAGGGATTTCTGAGCGAAACATCATGGCAGTAGGTATTCTTTATACAACATTTGTTAAATTTTATGCCTATTTTTGCCTGTTACTTAGGACTATAATCTGCTGTAGCCATCATGAGTTCATAGAAGTTCCGAAATTTTGGATTGTGTTTAGAAAACATGCAAATTCGCTTACACATATTTCGAATGAAATTGTGGATTGTTGAAACCTGTATGTCGAAGTGGTTCCAAAACGAAACAGCTTCCTTAAAAATATTGATTGTTTCTTTAGGCAGATATCTTCTTTTCCCCTTGCTTACTGTGATAATAAAGCATATATCTGCGAAAAATTTTAAAATTATATTTGTTTTCATATTATTGAGACTCAGGGGGTTAAGAAATCTGCGTTATTACGATCATATCAGATTCCAAAGAGGAGAGAAATGGATAAAAATTACGCATGAATGAGTCATGGTGTTTCCACCCATGAGTGCCGAAGCTATTGGGCGCAGTTCAAAGAAAATTCGTGTTTCGCAGTCTTGTCCGTGAATTCCCACGCTAGCACACATACAGCGTTGCAGCAGCGGCAGAATATCACCGTGGTTATGGTGGAACCAGGGTGAGCGGCGACGGATCTGTAGCGCATGTAGACCCGGGACACCGCGGGATGTGCGCGTGTCACAGGGCAGCGGAAGCACGCGCGTGTGCGTGTGATCGGGAACAGACGAGCATCGCGGCTGCGGCGTGCCGACACGGCCCGCGTTGTCGGCGTGGCGCGCGACACGTGCTGGGACGCCCTGCGCGTGTCCACGTGGAACGCGACGCCCGCTGACAATCGCGGTCCGCGCATACTCGCCCAGTCCGCCGGCGTCTGCTCCGAGACGTCAGTGGTCTCCCTTCTACCAGTTGGTGCGTGAATGCGTAAATACCTTCAAACAAGAGTTGGCTGTCCATGCTGCCTGATGTGTTGCGTTTGGTACAGTGAAAGTGCACCAAGTATGAAAACATCGTCGTTGGACGATCGTAAGAGACTGCAGAATGACTTGAGAAAAATTCCCACTTGGTGTAACGACTGGCAGCTCGTGGGTAAACATAAAGTACACACAGGTGACTAAAGTCACGGGAGCAGGCATCATGTTCCCCAGGGAAGCGTCCTGGGACCTCTGCTGTTCCTGATATATATAAATGACCTGGGTGACAATCTGAGAGTTCTCTTAGGTTGTTCGCAGATGATGCTGTGATTTACCGTCTAGTAAGGTCATCCGAAGACCAGTATCAGTTGCAAAGCGATTTAGAAAAGATTGCTGTGTGGTGTGGCAGGTGGCAGTTGACGCTAAATAACGAAAAGTGTGAGGTGATCCATATGGGTTCCAAAAGAAATCCGTTGGGATTCGATTACTCGATAAATAGTACAACTCTCAAGGCTATCAATTCAACTAAGTACCTGGGTGTTATAATTACGAACAAATGCAGTTGGAAAGCCCACACAGATAATATTGTGGAGAAGGCGAGCCAAAGGTTGCGTTTCATTGGCAGGACACTTAGAAGATACGAGTCCACTAAAGAGACAGCTTACACTACACTCGTTCGTCCTATGTTAGAATATTGCTGCACGGTGTGGGATCCTTACCAGGTGGGATTGACGGAGACATCGAAAGGGTGCAAAAAAGGGCAGCTCGTTTTGTATTATCAGGTAGTAGGGGAGAGAATGTGGCATATATGATACGTAAGTTTTGATGGAAGTCATTAAAGCAAAGACGTTTTTCGTCGCGGCGAGATCTATTTACGAAATTTCAGTCAGCAACTTTCTCTTCCGAATGCGAAAATATTTTGTTGAGCCGAGCCTACGTAGGTAGGAATGATCAACAAAATAAAATAAGAGAAATCAGAGCTCGAACAGAAAGGTTTAGGTGTTCGTTTTTCCCGCGCGCTGTTCGGGAGCGGAATGGTAGAGAGATAGTATGATTGTGGTTCGATGAACCCTCTGCCAAGCACTTAAATCTGAATTGCAGAGTAATATGTAGATGTAGATGTAGAGAGCGACTTGCACATATACATACGGCGGTAGTATCGTGTACACAAGGTATAAAGGAGTAGTGCACTGACTGAGCTGTCCTTTGCACTCAGGTGATTCATGTGAAAAGGTTTCCGAGATGATTATGGCTGCTCGACGGAAATTAAAAGACTTTGAACGTGGAGTGGTAGTTTCGCAAATCGTTGGGGTATTCAATATTCCGAGATCCACTGTGTCAAGAGTGTGCCAAGAATACAAAATTTCAGAGTACCTTTCACCACAGACAATGTAGTGGCCGACGGCCTTCACTTAACGATCGAGAGCAGTGGCGTTTGGCTCTGAGCACTATGGGACTCGACATCTGAGGTCATCAGTCCCCTAGAACTTAAAACTACTTAAACCTAACTAACCTAACGACGTCACACACAGCCATGTCCGAGGCAGGATTCGAACCTGCGACCGTAGCGGTCTCGCGGTTCCAGACTGAAGCGCGTAGAACCGCTCGGCCACCCCGCCGGCAAGTGGCGTTTGCATAGAGTTGTCAGTGCTAACATACAAGCAACACTGCGTGAAAGAACCACAGGAATCCATGTAGGACGTACGATGAACGTATCGGTACGACGAAGGACAGTGTGGCGGAATTTGACGTTGATGGCCTAGGGCAGCAGACGACCGACGACCGACACGGGTGCCTTTGTTGACAGCACGACATCGCCTCCAGTGCCTCTCCTGGGTTCGTGACGTTACGGATTAGACTCCAGGCTACTGGAAAGCCTGGCTAGATGCGTCTGATTTCAGTTGGTAAGAGCTGATGACAGGGCTCGTGGGTGGTGCAGACTACACTAAACCATGGGCCCTAGTTGTCAAGAAGGCACTGTGAAAGTTGATAGTGGCTCCATAATGATGTAGGCCGTGTTTGCATGGAATGGACAAGGTCCTCTGGTCCAAGTGAACCGCTCACTGACTGAAAATAGTAGTTGGAGCTGGTCGCATGGGACATTTCACTTAGAGAATCGTTAGGGAATTCAGTACTCCGAGATCCAGAGACTCAAGAATGTTCTGCAGATACCAAATTTCAGGCAGTACCTCTCACCACTGACAACGGAATGGCTGACGGCCTTCACTTAACGACCGAGAGCAGTTGCGTTTGCGTTGAGTTGTCGGTGCTAATAGACAAGCAATACTACGCGAAATAACGGTAGAAATCAATTTGGGACGTTCGACGAATGTATACTTTAGGACAGTGCTGCGAAATTTGGGGTTAATAGGATACGGAAGCGATGATCGACGCGAGAGACTTTGCCAACAGCATGACATCGACTTCAGCTTCTCTCCTGGTCTCGTGACTATGTCGGTTACGCCCTCGACAACTGGAAAACCGAGGCCTGGTCAAATGAGTCTCGATTTCAATTGGTAAGAGCTGATGGCATGGTTCGAGTCAGGCCGCAGCTCCTACGAAGCCATGGAGCCAAGTTGGTCAACAAGGCACTGTGGAAACTGGTGGTAGCTCCATAATGTTGTTGGGTGTATTTACATGGAATGGACAAGGCCCTGTGGTCCAATTAATCGATCTTTGACTGGAAACGGTTATGTTCGGCTACATGTAGACCATTTGCAGCCATGCGTGGACTCATGTTCCGAAACAACGATGGAATTTCTGTGGATGACAACGGACTAGGTCACTGGGCCACAACTGCTCGCTATTGGCTTGAAGAGCAGCCTGGACAATCCGAGAGAATTTTCTGGCCTCCTAAATCGCTCGACATCAGCCCCATCGAACATTCATGGGACATGATCGAGATTTCAGTTCGTGCACAAAATCCTGCACCGGCAACCCTTTCGCAATTATGGCTGGCTACAGAGGCATTGTGGCTCAATAGTTCTGCAGGGCGATTTCCAACGACTTGTTGAGACCATGCCACGAGGAGGTCCGACACATTTTATGAAGTATTCGATGACCTGATGAGAATTTCAATTAATTAAATAAGAAGAGGAATATGGTTAAAGCTATTGCCATACCTTGCTAGAATATTCCATATTGATTCCTTATTCCGCAGATTTGTTTAAGTGAGTAGCTGGGAATCCCTGAATATAAGTTGAGCAGTGCCCAGGAAAACAGTGAACAGAATAAGTGTTGGGCCATCAATGGGTCGCAGTTCTTCTCAAATGACACTGCAGGGGTAGGAGGAGAAGCCAGATAAAGACCTCTGGGCCCAGTATATTGAATGTGGACCAAAATTCACCGGAAAAGTGCCGTCTGTGTTTGCATCGTAAACGAAGGAAAGCTATTGAGTAACAAAAACTGTTTTAACGTTACATGTCCACCGGCACCAGGGGGACGTGTCGTGAGTTAACAGAGCCAGGGTGTGTCTATCGTAATGCTTTGCGTCCAGCAGGAATCCTGAATTCGGGAAACTGTGGGCATGGGACGGTCTGAGATAAGATCTGCCGGGTGGAGTGAGAAGAGACCATCCGGCTCTTTTGTGCTTGAGAGTGTGGCACCAACAATCGTCAGGTTGGTGCCAAGTTAATTGAACTGTTGCCGGTTCTGCTAAGAAACAGCAAGAGCAGCTACCATTGGCTACTGTAAATAAGTTCTGGAATGGAAAAACTGAACTCGCTTGTGCGTATGTGGAGAAGGCCTTGTTGGCTGAAAGTCGAAAACAGAGATGTAGTGGGAACTCTGATTTTTCCTGTCTCTGAGCTCCAGCAATAAAAACCGTACGATTGGTAAATTACATTAGAACTGAGTATGTAAGGAGACTTCAGCCTTTCTAGAACGTATTTGATTCGTCACCACTTGGAAGAATCACTGTCACTGGTGATCAAACTCATGCACGAGTCTAACACTCACAAAGCGTAAAAATTCAGCTTCGTGTTAGGAGCGCTCTGTAGAACGACTTCTGTCCAGGGCTCGACAGGGGACACTTCAGCTGAAAGAGAACAGAGACTTCGATTCTGGGCTCTGAGGGAGAGCAGCCTTTCGTTCAGGATGGATGACTTAAAATTTTGAAGTCATCACAGAAGATGCCGTGTGTAGCACTAGCGATAAGTATGGTGAGGAATAGCAGCTTTCACAAACCGACTTATTGGAAGCATGCAAAAACTTCAGTTGGACGTTAGGAAATTAAAATTTCATTTTCAGCTCAAGTGCACCTTTTAGCAATTCTCAGGTTCAACATGCGCTCAGTCAAGATTGTTGATGCACATATGATATGATTCTATCTGATGTTCCTCACTTCTTTCTTGAATAACAACTGGCGATCACCGTACGACTTCCTCGAACTTAATTGTTTCCCAAAATATTGTGCTGAACTTAACGAAATCACTTCAGTCTCATTATCTGACATTTGTCAAGGAGCTGATATTTTAATACAGACGAACCCAGTGTCAATATTTCATCAACATATCTGTTACCTATCATTACAGAATTCCGTGTTTAATTTGAAGTCTACAGGCACCTATAGTAAATAGGGCTGTATAGTAATCACTGTTTCATTCACCATTTTGATGAATCCCTATCATCAAATTGTTTGGGAGTTAGAGCACCTATGTGTCACGTATTTTATGGCCACCCCTAGTTAGTTAATTCAAGTCATTAAGTTATTCCTTGTGTGACACCTGTAATTCACTTCCCATGATCCTATGGGGTGTCGATTGCTCCGATGTAACTTCACAAGATTTATGGGAAAATGCGATGCATTTGCAAAGGAAATCGCATGCCACGCGCTAGTGTGACCAATACTACAGTACTGCACCAGAGGTTTGTCCTTGTCAGGGAAGCACCACAATAGACATACACTAACGGAAAAAATGGCAACATCACAAAGTAATTAATTTAAAGTAATGAAATTTCGGGAATACATTTGTCTACGTAACATATTTCAGTGATTAACGTTGGAAGATCTCAGGTTAATGTAAGCACGAGATAATCCATTGCAAATTTGAAATGATGATACATTAATAACCGGGGTAAAAGTCAGAATATTAAATGCAAGCATGCAATCGTGCATGCTTTGTGTTGTACATGTGCCAAATGTTAGTTTGTGGGATGCGGTTCCATACCTGTAGCAGTTGGTCTGTCAATTCTTAGTGCTGTTCGCGGATGGCGGTGGTGTTGTCATCCGATGATGTCCCGTATGTGCTCGACTGGAGATAGATCTGGTGATCGAGCAGGCCAAGGCAACACATCGACACCCTATAGAGCATGTTGGTCTACAATAGTGGCATGTAGGCTAGCGTTATCCTGTAAGAAAACACCCCCTGGAATGCATTTCATGAATCCCAGCCCAATAGGTCGAACCACTAGATTGACGCGCAATTTTGCAGTCAGGCTGCTTGGAATAACCACAAGAGTGCTCCTGCTGTCATACGAAATCGCATCCCAAACCATAACTCCAGGTGTAGGTACAGTGTGTCTAGCACACACACAGGTTGGTTGTAGGCCCTCAGCAGAGGTCCATCACGGCACCGAGGCAGAACGAACTTTTATCAGAAAACACAATAGATCTCCACCCTGCCCTCCAATGAGCTCTCGCTTGACACCACCAAAGTCGCAAATTGCGGTCGTTTGGGCTGAGTGGAATGCACGGTACAGGGCGTCTGGCTGGATGCTGTCCTTGAAGTAGCCGATTTGTAACACTTTGTTGTGTCACTGTGGTGCCAACTGCTCCTCGAATTGCTGAGGCGGATGCACTACCATGCGCCAGAGCCATACACCGAACGCTGTGGTCTTCCCTCTCGGTAGTGTCACTTAGCGGTTCAGAGCCTGGTCTTCTTGCTACCGCACATTTTCGTGACCACCAATCATGTACAGTGGCTACATTCCTACCAAATATTCCTGCAATTTCTCAGGAGGAACATCCAGTTTCTAGTAGCCCTATTACACAAGTTCGTTCAAACTCAGTGAGGTGTTGGAAATTTCGTGTTTGTCGCGTTAAAGGCGTTCTTGACAAACATCAGCTCACCATGTCTACCCTCAGAGGTAAATATCGCTCCAGACCATTATAGCGAGTATTTAAAGCAAATTTGATTTGCATCCTCAGAAGTGGCGCTACTCTTATGGGAATGACACGAATTTTGTAAAGACTCATCTTTTGGATATAGAAATACGCCTCCCAGCTTTTGTTTATGTGGTACAACTCCTTCTTGGTGTTGTGATTTCTCTCTCTCTCTTTTTGTGCGGCCGGCCGAAGTGGCCGTGCGGTTAAAGGCGCTGCAGTCTGGAACCGCAAGACCGCTACGGTCGCAGGTTCGAATCCTGCCTCGGGCATGGATGTTTGTGATGTCCTTAGGTTAGTTAGGTTTAACTAGTTCTAAGTTCTAGGGGACTAATGACCTCAGCAGTTGAGTCCCATAGTGCTCAGAGCCATTTGAACCATTTTTTCTTTTTGTGAGTGTAGAATGAATTGAGAGATACGTTGTTAGTTTCTTAGCAGATCAGTTTTCTTCATGCGAACTTGTAACAAAAGCGCTTGATGTTGTTAAATGAGAACCCTCGGAAGAAAGACTCGTGAGAGATTAGGACACGTATAGAGGTATGTAACTGAGTGGGTCGCTTGGCTGACTGCAGCAAAAATGTCCCGTGTTTGATTTCCAAAATTGACGGGAATTTTTCCTTACTTGGTGAGAGGACTGGACCGGATTGCACTCGCCATCATGCTAATTAAGGACTTACTTGACCAATTGGTAGCGGAAATACGTCGCGAAAACTGATAACGGACAGGAGAACGATGTGCTGACCCCACTCCCATCCATACCGATCCAGTGACCATTGGCAGAGAATGACGCGACGGTCGGTCGGTACCAGGGGCCCGCTTGCTGAAGATGTTGTTTTTCTGTAGTTAAGCCTGACAAATGGATTAATGGCATTTTACGTCACACATTCAGACTTCTAAACTGTGATCCCAGCGCAGTTACGTCGCCATTAAAAAGAGAATAGTCCAGTAACCTTCCAATTAATTCAAATATAATGGAGGAACCTTTTTAATGAGGATGAAATTAAAAGTTTTTGGAACACTTTATATAACTGGAACAGCATTAACAAGGACTGAATTTGGAATGTTTATTTTAATGTTCATTTAAGAAGCATGTTAATGTACCACCACGTATTAAAATACTTTTTTGCGCTTGCGGTTTATTGGTACTAGTACTGTGAATTTTTATTATTTCTATTGTTAAATGAAGTTGATGCACAAATTAGTCAATTCTCAGAGTATGAATTTTGAAATTCTTTCACACAAGAAAGTAACGGTTATTTAGTATTAACCGCTCTTAAGTCACAGAGTTTTAGAATTATCTATAGGGAAATTTAATATGTAAATAAAGTTTATATCATAGTTCCATAACGTCTTCGATAAATATTACTCCTCACTCTCAAAATAGTTTACAGATTGTTTCTAGTTTCTTCAACAATCAGTTTTGCCTGTTTTCTCACGAGCTTACATTACGTGACTTACAGGGTTCCAAAAATCACCGATTCAATGGTCGCCCAGGCAAGACAGATAAACAGTAGCAACACGTTATGTTCTGGGCCTAGGGAACCACCAAATTCGTTTCTCTGACCCTGTGGTTTTAGCAATCTGTAATAATAATTACTACGGTGGGCTGTACAGAGAGACAACAGAACTTTAAAAGCACAAAAACAACTTTAATCGAGAAGAAGAAGGACTGAAATTAGACGAGCTGTGGGCCTTAGTGCCAAATAAAAAAAACAGAGCCAACTATTCCCTCTACCAGCTCCATAATTTAGGTCCGTGTGACTCCGCCATGCTAGGCAGCGGTCTGATGACGACTCGAGTTGACCTCGCGTCGGTTTTATGCAAGCCTCAATGCCTACAAATACCACGTGCAAGATTTTCGTATTCTCTTGTTCGCTACAGGCAAATTATTTATCCTACAGAAAAAATGAACAGGACGTTTTTGTAGAAAATTTAATGTAGTTAAATTTTGTACGGCGATTCGTTCCACTATAGGCTATAGTTTTCGAGTTGTACAAAAAAGGACATTTGAAGGTCACTTTTAAACATTTTTCTTCAGTAACTCGAAAACCGTGACTGCAGAGAAAACGTGTCACTGCACAAAATTTAACTAAATTAGGTTTCCTACAAAAAGGTGCTGTTCTTTTATCTGTAGGACTAAAAGTTTGCATGTAGCGAGCGAGAGAATATGAAAATACCTCTTGTGGTTTCTGAAGGCATTTCCAGTTGCATAAAAGCCATCGGTAGGGGCAGCTAAATGACTCTGTATAAGAAGTTTGGTCTGCTGAGCTTGTTTGTCACACTAACTGCTTTCTGAGTCGTTAAACCTCCGATGATGTCTCCAGGATTAGAAGACGAAACGTTAGGTAGATAGTTATGTGCTGGACCACAGCCTAAAGCCCACATAAAAAAAAAATATCAACGTCAACGCAAATACCGACTGTGAAAGCCTGCAGTCTAGATTAGTGTGTAAATTTCAGATACACGCCAATGTCCGAAAACCTCTTAACTTTTCGGGGACAGTGGCAATGGCGAATGTGATAATGGCGACTCTATCGCCACCCATGAGAAATTACGAATTTTCTAAATATTCACCTACTGCTTCCAATACAGGTGAAGTTCCATTTATATACCATTCCAAATAAATGTTCTTTTAGTTTCTCCGTCATTTTGATGGCAACAGAAGTACTAACAAGAAACATTTACCCACTCGACGTCACATTTTAAGCAAGAAAAAAACACACTTGCAAGATAGCAGTCCCAGCAACCGACCGCCCGAAAATTGGGGCCATAGTTCTGGTGGTACGTAATTACGATCTTCTGAATGCACAGCTTTCAAACTTCTGTGTGCACCATCTGTTTGTCACTCGCTCTGCCCCACTATAGTCATACAGCACCAGAACACCAAGTACTGTACAGTGGAGTAAGAGGTTTGTAAAAAACTGTTCTGACATTGGTAAAATGCTTTGTTCATTGCGTCAAAATGTACAGTTTAGAACATATAGTATTTGCCAGAGATCTCTTTTGTTTGAATATTATTATGTTTCGATTCATAAATACAGCGTAAAAATCAATGAAATGATTTGTTGGTCATTAAAAAAGTAGCGTAGCACTATTTAATTATTAACATCACTGTTGTGCGTTATTTTCTTTGGATTTTAAAGATGTCACTTTTAAAACGAAGTACATTTGCAGCAGATGCACTATTTTTTAGCGAGTTCAATGAGATTGGCATAACCAAATTGTAAATCGGAGATCATTAACTACGTTTCACAAGTATTCTTCTGTTACTTAGGTTTAGTAACCTTGATTTTGAGGCGTACAAATATCTGCAGAATATCAATATGAGAATATTTTCAAAATAATACTGAATGTATATATGCATGAGGTTGACATATTACGTACTCAAGTTGCTTATTATTTACCGCTTGTAATAACATACCTATTCTGGAACAGGACACTACTGCCAAATCACGTTTGGCGGTAGCGTCCATCTATCACCTGCTCTTGCCTCACCTACGACGTCCTGCAAATAGAAGGGTTCTGCTTGTTACAAAGTAAGAGGGTGAGTTAGATTAAAACCTTAAATTTGTAATAACAAATCGAAATTTCGCGCAGTTTTCCTGTAAGTTGGTAAGCGAGCTACAAACAGCATGCAGAATGGCCTGTAGGTGGCAGCATAGTGCAGATGCACACATACCGTCCCAGTATCAGTATAAAGATGGCAGCCCCACTTGCGTCTTGCACCAGGGAAGAACAGCGTTCTGTTATTCGGTTTTTGCGTAGTGAAGGTGTGAAACCTATTGAAATTCATGGACGAATGAAGGCTCAGTACGGTGATGCATGTCTGTGACAGCAGCAAGTCTACGAATGGAGTAGGAAGTTCGCAAATGGTGTAACTTCAGTGGAAGATGCTCCTCGTCCAGGTCAGGCATAACGAGTTGACTCGCAGTTGAAGCCATAGTGAAGGAAAAACGCTGAGTGACACTGAATGACATTGCAGCATGTTTACAGATTAGTCATGAGTCGGCACACCACATTGTGCATGATGTCCTCCAGTTTCACAAAGTGTCTGCAAGATGGATGCCACGGTAGCTGACTCCTGAAATGCGAGAACGACGTGTTGATGCTTGTGAAGAACTACTTCGGTGCTTTGAATGAGAAGGTGATGGCTTCCATGCAAGAATCTTTACTGGGGACGAAACCTGGGTTCACTTCCAACAACCGGAAACGAAGAGAGCGAGCAAGGAATGGCGCCATTCCTCATCACCAGAACCAAAGAAGTTTCGAACAGAACCATCAGCAGGGAAGGTTATGTTGTCTTTTGGGACGAAAAAGGCGTCATTTTGGAGCATTACATGCCTAGAGGGACCACTGTCACCAGTGCATCATATACATATCTCCTAAAAAATCATCTGCGGCCTGCAATCAAATCAAAGCAACGTGGACTGCTGTCAGCAGGTGTTCTTTTGCAACATGACAATGCAAGGCCCCACACTGCCCGTACAACAGTTGCAACAATCACAGACCTGCATTTTGAGTGTCTTCCTCATCCACCATACTCACTATACCTTGCCCCAAGTGATTTCCATATGTCTGGACCACTCAAAGACGCAATGGGAGGAGAGATGTTCCGTTCTGATGAAGAGGTACGCCACGCGGTTCATGAGTGGTTGCGCGGACTACCAGAAGGTTTTTTTTTTCTAAAGGAATTTATGCAGTTTGTAAGCACTGGAGACTTCCATTGAGCGTGGGGGAGATTATGTTGAAAAGTGATACAGCTCTGTACCACTTCTATACAAGAAATAATATTTAAAAAATATTTAAGGTTTTCATTTGACTCACCCTCGTATTTCGTGCCCGGGCGTACTACTGCAGTGAAATGGAACAAGTGACAAACAAGTGGTGTGTGCGAAGTATAAAAACTACAGCTTCAGAAGGTCTTATCTACGTACTATCAGAATAATGGCCCAAATTTTCGCGCGGGATCCATTTCTGGGGTGATATCTTGCAACTGGTTTTTTTGTTCCTTAAAAGAAGAGGTTGAGTTGGTGATGTTTCCTTGTAAGTGGAAAGAATGAGGTGAGTATAAAGCCCAAAAAGTACAATGGCGCCAAGACTGCTGTACCTGTGTGAATGCAAATGTGTTAACACGCTTACTTTCCACCGGTGAATTCTGGTCCCGAGGGAACGGTGGCAGGAAGATGGGAACGGCGTTTAATATTCATCAGCACGAAATCAGGCGGCAGTAATTCAAGTGGTCACGAAATAGCGGCCGCCACAAATCTAGTTTCGCGTAATCGCGTTCCGGCCGAGCAATTTACCTGGCCGGCGGATTAGCGGTTGGCACGGACAAACGCGCCCGCCGGACCCATTAGCCCGGACGCCCGCAGGGGGGACGCCCATTTGTCGCGAACCTAACCGCGGCGAAAAAGCGCGGCCCGGGGCCGCGGGAGTAGCCACTGCCTCTCTGGGACCACCAGATCCGGCATAGCTAGGTGCGAGCGTAGAGAGGAAAAAGCGGCGCAGTGGCAAGAAATGCATGGGACAAACAGATGACTTGTGGCACCGTGATCTACAAGCGAAGAAGATGCGACCGGGAAAAATACCCATTGCATGTGGTGAGATTTATGCAATTATTTCACCTCGAAAGATTCGACCCTTCAAGCCCTTTCTGACACGTAACGAAGAGGTGAGTGGTGAGTTATATGCACGGAACAGTTCATTTCTTTCCGTAGAACTAATAGTCTACGTGTAGCGAGCAAGAGAATATGAAAATCTCGTGGGTGGCATTTGCAGGTGTTGTGGGTTGCATAAAACCCATCGGTAGGGACAGCTGTAAAATTGTAAATTTGTGGTAAGATCTTATGGAACCAAACTGCTGAGGTAATCGGTCCCTAAGCCTACACACAACTTAATGTAACTTAAACTAACTTAAGCTATGGACAACACACACACCCATACCTGAGGGAGGACATCAATCCTGACGTTAAGTTTCTCGCTGTTCTCATTTCTACTACTTCTCATTACCTTCGTTTTTCTTCGATTTACTTTCAGTCTATATTCTGTACTCATTAGATTGTTCATTCCGTTTAGCATATCATATTATTCTTCTCTTTCACTCAGGATAGCAATGTCATCGGCGAAACGTATCATTAATATCCTTTCACCTTGTATTTTAATTCCACTCCTGAATCATTCTTTTATTTCCATCATTGCTTCCTCGATGTACAGATTGAAGAATAGGGGCGAAAGGTTACAGCCTTGTCTTACACCCTTCTTAATACGAGCACTTCGTTCTTGATCGTCCACTCTTATTATTCCCTCTTGGTTGTTGTACATATTGTATATGGCCCGTCTCTCCCTATAGCTTACCCCTACTTTTTTCAGAATCTCGAACAGCTTGCACCATTTTATATGTCGAACGTTTTTTCCAGGTCGACAAATCTTATGAAAGTGTCTTGATTTTTCTTTAGCCTTGCTTCCATTATTAGCCGTAACGTCAGAATTGCCTCTCTCGTCCCTTTACTTTTCCTAAAGCCAAACTGATCGTCACCTAGCGCATTCTCAGTTTTCTTTTCCATTCTTATGTATATTATTCTTGTAAGCAGCTTCGATGCATGAGCTGTTAAGCTGATTGTGCGATAATTCTCGCACTTGTCAGCTCTTGCCGACTTCGGAATTGTGTGGATGATGCTTTTCTGAAAGTCAGATGGTATATCGCCAGACTTATATATTCTACACACCAACGTGAATAGTCTTGTTGCCAGTTCCCCCAATGATTTTAGGA
The DNA here is from genome assembly GCF_021461385.2 of Schistocerca piceifrons. Lineage (NCBI taxonomy): Eukaryota > Metazoa > Arthropoda > Insecta > Orthoptera > Acrididae > Schistocerca > Schistocerca piceifrons. The sequence continues at coordinate 590,711,471 of NC_060141.1, forward strand.
ATTCTAATGGAATGTTATCTATCCCTTCTGCCTTATTTGACCCTAAGTCCTCCAAAGCTCTTTTAAATTCCGATTCTAATACTGGATCCCCTATCTCTTCTAAATCGACTCCTGTTTCTTCTTCTATCACATCAGACAAATCTTCACCCTCATAGAGGCTTTCAATGTATTCTTTCCACCTATCTGCTCTCTCCTCTGCATTTAACAGTGGAATTCCCGCTGCACTCTTAATGTTACCACCGTTGCTTTTAATGTCACCAAAGGTTGTTTTGACTTTCCTGTATGATGAGTCTGTCCTTCCGACAATCATATCTTTTTCGACGTCTTCACATTTTTCCTGCAGCCATTTCGTCTTAGCTTCCCTGCACTTCCTATTTGTTTCATTCCTCAGCGACTTGTATTTCTGTATTCCTGATTTTCCCGGAACATGTTTGTACTTCCTCCTTTCATCAATCAACTGAATTATTTCTTCTGTTACCCATGGTTTCTTCGAAGCTACCTTCTTTGTACCTATGTTTTCCGCCGGCCGCGGTGGTCTCGCGGTTCTAGGCGCGCAGTCCGGAACCGTGCGACTGCTACGGTCTCAGGTTCGAATCCTGCCTCGGGCATGGATGTGTGTGATGTCCTTAGGTTAGTTAGGTTTAAGTAGTTCTAAGTTCTAGGGGACTTATGACCACAGCAGTTGAGTCCCATAGTGCTCAGAGCCATTTGAACCATTTGAGCCTATGTTTTCCTTCCCAACTTCTGTGATGGCCCTTTTTAGAGATGTCCATTCCTCTTCAACTGTACTGCCTACTGCGCTATTCCTTATTGCTGTATCTATAGCGTTAGAGAACTTCAAACGTTTCTCGTCATTCCTTAGTACTTCCGTATCCCACTTCTTTGCGTATTGATTCTTCCTGACTAATGTCTTGAACTTCAGCCTACTCTTCAGCACTACTATATTGTGATCTGAGTCTATATCTGCTCCTGGGTACGCCTTACAATCCAGTATCTGATTTCGGAATCTCTGTCTGACCATGATGTAATCTAATTGAAATCTTCCCGTATCTTCCGGCCTTTTTCAAGTATACCTCCTCCTCTTATGATTCTTGAACAGGGTATTCGATATTACTAGCTGAAACTTGTTACAGAACTCAATTAGTCTTTCTCCTCTTTCTTTCCTTGTCCCAAGCCCATATTCTCCTGTAACCTTTTCTTCTACTCCTTCCCCTACAACTGCATTCCAGTCGCCCATGACTATTAGATTTTCGTCCCCCTTTACATACTGCATTACCCTTTCAATATCCTCATACACTTTCTCTATCTGTTCATCTTCAGATTGCGACATCGTCATGTATACCTGAACTATCGTTGTCGGTGTTGGTCTGCTGTCGATTCTGATTAGAACAACCCGGTCACTGAACTGTTTACAGTAACACACCCTCTGCCCGGCCTTCCTATTCATAACGAATCCTACACCTGTTATACCATTTTCTGCTGCTGTTGATATTATCCGATACTGTTGCTAGAGGGCACTAAAGCCTGTTAAACAAATAGTGCCCTTGCTGTATTGGGCTAAAGCCGCCTTTTGTACATCCTGACGGCAGTCGTTAAAGCAACGGTAACCGGTTGCTGAAGGAGAACTGTCTCAATAAGTAGATAAGACACAGTGGCAACGTTGCGTCCTACGGAATGTCTAACAGTAATTAGTTTTCCAACATGTGGTGACAGCTAGACAGTAAACAGAATCCATTAGCTACATAGTAGTGGGTTACATCAGTAATTGTCTCAGTGATGACACATTTGACGTTTCCTGTATTTCCTTCTGGAGAGTATTGCTGTTTGGACTCGTAGCTATTTTCGAGTAATTTATTATAATCATATGTTGATTACTCGCACTGTATGCCGTCGCACAAGTTAACATTATCACATGCAGCATCTATTTAGCAAGCTGATGTACCAAACCATTATGTCCATTATTCACCGCAGGTTTGAACACAGACTGTTTTGAACGTTTTGTTAAAGAAAGCTGTAGATGGAAACGCGAAATAAAATTTCTACAGCTCTATGCAGTTACTGCGCATCGTTGTGTTAAATGAAACACCAGAATACTACATTTTGGAAAACGTTTTAACAGCAGAGTGCAATCAGATAACGGGATCTGTGGCTTCACTGTTGTAGAGTAAACGTTCAGTGTAACGACCATCACCTTCGCAACGACGAACCATTTTTTGTCTGATTCTCTGTATGATTCCGTGGTCCCCTCTGATTGTGTCAAACGCTGTAAAGATGAGCTCACTAAGTTCAGATAGTGTTCTTAGAGGTTTTGAGGGCGCAAAGGGCTTTACATAATCCCAGAAGAAAAAGTCAAGAGGGTTGAGGTCAGGGACTGGGTATCGTCTCTCAGTATTACTCCCTGACTGAATTAGTCAATGAGATACGCTGTGGCTCGACAATCAAAGTGCGCTGGAACTCCATCGTTCTGAAACCGCAAACCAGTGTGCAATTGCAAGAGAACGTCCTCCATAAATTCAAAGAATGCATTGTGCAGACAGTTCAAATACCATACATGACTCAAGTATCTGGTAAGACGTGTGGTCCAATAAGGCGATCACCAAGAAGTATATCCCAGTGTTCACTGAGAATCTCTTTTGGTGTCTTCTCGTACAGGTTGTAAGTGGGCTGCTTCTGTGTTGGCAGCGCTGTGTAGCGCTTTGCATTGGATCTCTGACTGCGCTTTCTGTGTAAGAGACTCTGTGGCTGTGTTGGGCAGTTGGAAGTTAGTCGCCAGCTGTGACGGAAGTACTGTTGGGCACTTGGAAGTTAGTCGCCAGCAGCGATGGAAGTACTCTTGGGCAGTTGGAGGTGAACAGCCAGCAGTGATGGATGTTAAATGTGAGAAGTTAGCATTGATCGAGGGTAGATGTCTGAAGTGTTAGCGTAGGCAAACGATCTGGAAGTATCCGACTTGGAGATTGAAAATTATTCATGATTATATATCTTTGTACTGGATGTCAATGACGATTTATATTCGTGTTTGAACTGGATGTCACATTATTATGGTAAAAAATACATTATTTGGTTTGCAACAAAATCTTTCATTTGTTAACCACATGCCTATTAGTAATTAGTGGCTTTAGTAGTTAGAATCTTTTATTTAGCTGCCAGTATTGACGCTCGCTGTATTGCAGTCGTTCGCGTAATGAAGATTTTTGTGAGGTAAGTGCTTAACGAAATGTATAGGTTATTGGCAGTATTCCTTCTTATTCAGGGTCATTCTTTTCAATTAATTATTTGAAGTCAGGTTGTAATTTTTTTTGAGCACTCAGATTGCGTTGCGCTAGAATATTGTGGGTCAGTGTTGATATGATAAGAAAAAGGAGAGGGAAAGTACACTCTCTACGTTCAGTTTTACTCAGCTGTTTCAGAATCAAATAACGTAGAAGTTTCATCTTCTCAGTCATTCAATAATTTAAGTACAGATAAACTCATTTAAAAAATAAATAATTTTCAAGGTAAGGGGTGGATTTTCAACAGCACAGTGGTGCCTATAGAAACTTCATTACACATTTCCTGCAATAGTTTTCTGATATCAACACATTCAAAATTCATCCTCTAATGTTTAAAACATTTTCCTGTAACACAGTGTATAAGCGTAGGCGAGACGATTGGGTTATAATTCTTGTGCCGACACGGGACGCAAATGATGAAATCTTCTGACATAGGCGACTTCGACGAAAGTCGGGTTACTATGTCCCAGTGCCTGGGCGCGATCATCTCGGAACGACGAAGCTGCTTGCCTTTTCTCGTACTACTGTCCTGTACATCTGTGAAAAGTGGCTGACGGATGGGGGAAACCACGATTTGGAGAGAAGGTGTTGGAGGTTCACTCCTCACCACAGAACGAGGACGGGGGACGCGTGTCCTTTGTGTATAACAGGATAGGCCACGTTCTGCAGCCGATTTGATGACAGAGGCAGGCGCAGGTGTTTCGGAGTACACCACCACAGTACATCGTTACATGGGGCTCTGCAGCAGGCGGCTCCTTCGTGTACCTACATTGTCTTAACGTCATCAATTACGACTGCTGTGCGCACGGAATCATCGAAATTGGACCGTGAATGAATGGAGCTGTGTCACCTGCATGAATGAATCACCTTTCTTGGTTTACACCATAGATGGTCATGTCTGAACTCAGTCCAATAACCGACTGCTCGAAAATTCCCTGGGTCACGGAAACAGGCCTATGGGGACAGTATTACGCTGCAACCGAAGGTACAACGAAAGATATAGACTACGTGAACGTTATTGTGGACCACTGCGCCCCTTCACGCTTCCCCAACTACGACGTTATCTTCTAGCATGACAAATGTCCGTGTTACAAGATCAGAATCGTGCCGCAGTGATAGTGAATCCAAGTCGACGTCTTTGTCGCCAAATTCTCCAGATCTGACCACTACGGAATATATCTAGGACACTATCGGAGGCCACCTCAACGTTCATAAGCCACTGGCCCTTAATAAACGGAAATTAAACGACCTTTGGGTTGGAAACTGGTACCATATACCTCCGAAAACCTAGAAATAACTTGTCGAACCCACATGGCGCAGAGATGCTGGTGTGACCACAGTAGTATTTAGCTGGTAGTCGTCATGCTTTCGTTCACGAGTATACGACATGTGGCTATAAAATAACGAGACTACTGCTTAAAACATTTCGTTTCAAAAACATAAGTACTAGTTATTGTTACCTTCAATACGCACCCCATTTCTATCCCCACAATACTCCATGCGAATTTTTTATTGGTAGAAACAGTGCTGGAAGTTTTCCTCTGTGAAGTCCTTCATTACGCTTTCCACTTTTCCTTTTGTTGCTTCAACGGACTGAAATCTTGTTTCCTTTAATACAGAAGCCATGAATTGTTTTTCCACAGTCCGGTTCATCTTTTTCTTATTCTCTCACGGAGTCGAGCAAGAACTTCTGGGTAGTAAGACTGATTAATAGTTTGACCTCTAGGAACCCAGTGAAGATACACAAGTCCCTGAATAACGGAAGAAAGCAATCATTATCGCGTTGTATCTTGATTTGTTCATTCGAGCTTTCTTCGTTCTGCGTGGATTGGCGCTTAGTTTCTGGATCGTAAGTGAAAAACCAAGATTCGCCAGATGTTGTCACTCCTTTCAAGAAATTAGAATCAATGATACTCGAAGTGTCAGTACAAACATTTTTACGAGCTTCTTTTTGTTCGATTGTGAGAATTTTCTGCACCAGTTTCGCACACACTTTTCTTATCTTACGCTGGTTATATAAAATTGGCCTTATGCATACCGTGCCAATTCCTACCGTTTCAGCAATCGATCGAATATTCAGTCGACGGTAATATTCAATCAGGTTACCCACATTTTGAATATTTTCATTCGTTTCTGATGTAGAGGGTGTCCCGAGTTTCAGTCATCTTCTTCTCGGCTATCTTTGAAATGCTCGAACTACTCAAAACCACACGTAAGTGATAAACAATTTCTGCCATACACTTATTCTACTAATATATAGGTTTCAGTAGCAGTTTTTGCAAGCTTCAAGTGAAACTGCACGACAGTTCGCTGCACTGTTATTACATTTATCATTTTTACGGTAAAACAAAACAGCAGCTGTTATACAAACGAAGGCCACGACCCTCTGATTTGTCCACAGACACCAGACATGCCGCATTCGACTGAGAAGGCTCCACGCTTCACAGCTACTGGTCCTTCATCTTATTGATAGTATTCGTCCCATTACTTCATAGTCGCACCTCGAACATGCACATATGGTCTTCTACATGTTCTACGTCATGCAATGTGATTAATTACCGCGGGGTAGTTCAAGTGTTTCAAATGGCTCTATGGGACTTAACACATGGGTCATGAGTCCCCTAGACTTAGAACTACTTAAACCTAACTAACCTAAGGACATCACACACATCCATGCCCGAGGCAGGATTCGAACCTGCGACCCCAGCGGTCGAGCAGTTCCAGACTGAAGCGCCTAGAACCGCTCGGCCACACCGGCCGGCACCAAGGGGTAGTATTGAATCACTTGATGATGGTTATGACCCGAAATTTCAATAGTGGCCAAAAGAAAAGAAATCAAAAAATCAAATGGCGGAAGTGTTAACATTTAGACCAGGGCGGCTTACTTTAGTGCGTTTCAGAGCAGCGAGATTTGGCCGTTGCCCCATGGAGAGCGAGCGCTCGTGGCTACAAGAATCGTCACGCGGCGGCATATGTGGCGCAGAGATAGTTCTCGCAGCCATCTATCACAAAGCGAAAAAGTGGTCCAACTAAAACATCCATATTTCTTTACGTACTACAAGAATATGTAATAAAAATGGGGGTTCCTATTAAAAAAAAAAAAAACGCAATTGATATCCGTTTGACCTATGGCAGCGTCATCTAGCGCGCCAACCATAGCGCCATCTGGTTTCCCCCTTAGACGAGTTTCGTTCTTTGTAGTATTTTCGTTTGATGCTTATTTCGTGAGATATTTGGCCCGTTCACTATCAATGGACCACCCTGTATAAAGAACACATTGCACTAGCGTGTTCCCTTCCAAGGTTAGTACGTGACTTTCAGACTGTAAGATAAGTTTCACGATCATGTAGTGTCCTCCGAGATCCGGGTGGCGGAGACGAAGAACTTGCGCTCATTACTTCTGATCAAATAGAGATTTACAGGATGAGCAGCTGATAATAAGCCACGTTCTCGTAGTTCACAGTGTAACGTATTACTATGTTTACGACGTTGCTCATCGAGCCATATACGTATCTCGCATTTCTAGCTGCTTCTCTCCCACAAATAATGATAAAAATTCAGAAATTCAGGTTCGGCACCAGCCCAGGCCCTTCCTAACCATTTAGAAAAAAACGGAGCTGGAAAATTATTAGTTTAATTACTTTAATAATTTAATTACAAGTACGCAAATTCCTTTAAGCAGCCAGATAAATAGCACTCCATGTCGTGCATGAAGCAACTTGATTAATTCAGGAATGGAAATCAGAGTAAGGGGGTAAGATCGACACCAAAGAATTTATCTTTCACGTAAATTATTTTTTGTAACTAAATATTTGGTGTCACATCCTAACTACACATAACTGGTGCCTGACTCGAAATATTTAAGTAAGAATTACGTGAGAATGAAAGAGAGCACAACTTAACTACAGCAAGAAGAAACACAGAAGACGGGGGTGAGATACAATTATACTATCACCTCCTTTGCATTAATACCATGAAAATATCTAAGTGAGATTTACATTTCGATTCTACGCATGCTCTATTCTGGACAGAGGTTTAACCAACGCACGAGGTTGTGCGATAATTATTCAACATATAACTGCTTCTGCTGCTAGCAAACGGCCAAACTAGAGCACGTGGTGCATTTTGGGTCAAACTGTTGTGCTGCTTTGTAGAAAGTGCACGAAAGAACAGATATTCTTGCAGAAATAGTAGCTCATTAAACAAACAAACTGTTAAAATAAAGCCTATTGCGGTGCCGTGGTGAACCAGAAGGGTCATTGATTACCAAACACGTGGCACAAAATCGACACACAAAGACAAAATCAATTTCCACAAAATATAAGATTACAAATCGTTAAAAAAAATAACTCGCTTCACACGCTTCAAATAAGCTAAAGTTTTTAAGTATTTTACCAGTTAAACATAACGAAGTCCTAACTCAACCTGATTCCTATCACCTGAATCACCAAGCGTTCAGCGAAGAGTGCCCCTTTCTCTTTCGAGATTACCTAGCTCCCCGTGCAGCGAAACGTACAAGAGGGGTAGCCCTCCGTCACCAAACTCACACACAAAAACAGCCTTCGACACAGCCCTCGACTAACATGGGTAAACCTCTCTGTTCAGGTATTGGAAACCTAAGTTGGTCATCCTGTGCTCTCCTTCGAACGAGAAGCAACATCGTCTGCTGGGAGCAGACGATGACCAACTCAGCGTTTTCCACAAAGCATAACCGAAATCCACATTAAAACACACATATAATAATCAATAGGCCTTATTTGAGTGCTCATTCTTTCTGGAAGAGTTCATGAATTGAGCTAAAATCCGGTAGTAAAATGAATAGGTTGTACCGATTTCGACAAGTGTCTTATGAAACGACTTCACAGAGACGTTTCAACAGAATCTGTTTAGTTGCTGTTCGTTACGCTCAGAGATAGCGAAATTAACAGATCACGGTTCACAAATTAGGTTTCATCTTGATCTAATGGCGGAGGATACTTTCGGTGCCACTATCTAATCCCTCGAACCCTATTCCACTCGTGAATAGTGCGTAGGAAGAATGACTGTCGGTAAGCCTCTGTAGTTAATGTGCAGAAAGGTTTTACTGGCGAATGAATTTTTCCCCTGCTGTTGCGCTTTTGAAGAAGCTTACTTCCCCCCTCCGCTGTGTAACTATTCAACTCAGGCCGTTTTTTCCTTAAAAATTGTTTCCTTCTGGTTGGAAGTATAATTCAGGGCATAAATAAGTATTTTAAAGTTCCAAGATCACTCAAATAAAAGTTCGCAAGATCGGGAGCATTTTACAACAATAACAATACCACTCGCACCCAGCCGGGCGCTTCTACACTGCGGTGAAGATGTGCTTCTTCGTGCTGAAAATGAAAACTTTACTCTTTGACGATTGCGTCATAATACAAAATTCATCGTTGGATTTGAGTAAAATCACAGGAAAACATGAAAAAGGAGAAGAGGAAGAGAGAAAAAGGGGGTCACCTACACTGAATGAAGAAGCATCAATGAAAGGTAAAGAATAATGCGACAGGAATTTGAATCAGCAATTGTTATACTGAAGCGACACACTTTCGTGAGTATTCCTCCAAAGTCAGTTGTGAAATGACTTGCAACAGACGACGGGGCACAAATGACCAGAGGAAAGCAAACGGAAGAAAAACTGAGTTATAATCATAGGTGGGCCCAAGATCGTCATGGCCGGTATTGCACATGTCCCGAAGAACAGACACCATATCCACGTTAAGTATATAGTTCTGGCAGTACCGGCCATGACCTTCTTCTTCTGTGCGGATGCACACATATTCCCCGAACTCTTACGGGACTTGGTAAGAATGTCTTCCACGAGTAATGAGTGTGTTGGGTAGGTACACTGCGAATGTAATGTGTGGACATACAAGGTGAGAATTTGGGTCTCGCGGGAGGCGTGCGCGAGATAGTACCAGCAGTCCCACTATCCTCTGTACAAAATTTTGTACATGGCTGCACGTTCAGAGACCGTGAATAGTTACAATTGAAAGAAAAACAGCCCTCGGTCACTATTTTTAACGAATTAACCCGGTTTCAACACTGCTAGGAGTGTCTTCCTCAGAATTTAAATCAAAGAGTGGTCTATATTCTATAACATGGTCTCAAAATTATGACTAAAAACTTATGATAGAGTATAAGTACGGAATCATCGTGAAAATAATTCTGTGACCATGTTATACATTATAGATTTAAATTCTGAGGAAGACACTCCTAGCAGTGTTGAAACCGGGTTAATTCGTTAAAAATAGTGACCGAGGGCTGTTTTTCTTTCAATTGCACCCTCTGTGCCCTCGGTGGCTCAGATGGATAGTGTGTCGGCCATGTAGGCAGGAGATCCCGGGTTCTAGTCCCGGTCGGGGCACACATTTTCACCTGTCCCCGTTGATATATAACAACGCCTGTCAGCATCTGAAGGTATTAATATATAATTCTAATTTCGTTCTAGACGGCTGCAGGTCATCAATGGTGTCTGTTCCATATAAGTATAAAATATGGTTGGTCGGCGTTTGGAAGAAACTGTAGAGAGGGAGATTATTCCATGGTTTCGAGAATATGATTCGCCTTCTGAGTTACGAGGGAGGGGAGCCGAGATTTGCTGGGAAGCCAGCAGTGGAGAGAAGTTGTCTCCTGTTTGGAGCGCCCAGGTTTGATGGTCGTTCAGTATCAGATTTCGTTGGTACAGATGGTCTTGCTGTCTTTGCTCTCAGGATATTTTATAGTTAGAACGGTTAGGCACTCTACTGTTGCAAACTTACACGATTCTGGACTTCACCTCCAGGTAGGGAGTCGTCGTTGAGTACGCTGTGTTCAGTGATTGAGAGCACTTCTTCTGCCTATACTCACGTTGAGACGTTACATGAACTCTGTCCTTGTGGCTGGGAGTTCGCGTTTCTCGTCTGTAAAACACATAGGGGAGAAGACAGTATTAGAGTATACTAGTCAGAGGACCGCCTTCTGCCGTCTTAGTGTTTGAAAGAGTTTATTGTCTGGCTCAGTTCTTACATCGTCACAGACGTGTACGAGAACCATCACTCCGGTGCACCGGACGTAGTGCATACAGTGATATTGCTAATGGCTCCGGCTTATTAGGACTATAAAGCTAAACAGATGTGATCAAGAAAAATTTATTTACACTGAAGTTGCACACCACTGTAGATAATTTTTGAAAGTAGTGTCTTCTAGTGTTTGGTACGTAGATGATGTCAGTCGTCTCGCGTTATTTCTATTAGGTCGCGTAGCCATAAAAAAGGGGCAGATTTGGGCAATTGATCAATCGTATTAGATAGGAAATTCATTTGTATCTCTTTATGTCCATTGGACATTGATATAAACATTTGTAATAAAGGGGTTTTAATCTACAATAAATTTATAAGCGGAAACAGCATTTATCATTTGATAATTACTAGTTCCCTTAATCATTCATTTATGTTAATATTACGGTATATTGATAATTTTTACTTGTGGACCGTCTGACAGCAACTGAATAAAACACAATGGCACTAAAATTGTGTTTTATTCAGTTGCTGTCAGACGGTCCATAAGTAAAAATTATCAATATACCGTAATATTACACGCAACTGAGGAAGACAGGACTACAAAAGTTGAAGATGTCATTCATGTTAATGTTCTAATTTATATGTTAAAGAGCGAGAAGGAGATAATCACCAATAAGAGATCGTAAGCTCTGCTTCAGGGATAGTGAAATAGGGCCAAATCTTCATTTTTGCTTTCAGTATTTCCGTTGCGCACTTTCACTTGACACCCGCCTGGAGTAGCATGCTGCAGTTCCTATTGTCTCTGTGGTAGTGATGGAAATAACATATTTTCTATAGGTTAATCAGAATTCCGCTCAACAAGAGAAACTATGAAAACGAAATGAGTACAATCACACAAATAGCTAGAAACAATGGGCATGACACATGTTGTCCACAGACTCAAACAAAAAGATAAAGGCAAAACTAAAATATAAATACAATACATGCAACATTTCCAGAGTGCATGAAAACTCACTAGCCACAAACTCACAAACACACACAACACACATACACAATGACAACATCACACAGAAAAGAAGCTGATGGTACACAATGACTTACACACATACATTAAATGTGCAAATCCTCCAATCGTACTTAAGGCAGCTAACAATCAAAAAGGACAAATTCCAGAAACCATGAATATACAAAACTGAATATCAAAGTTGTGATGCAGTATGCTTAGGCATGAAATGCAGGAGTTTTAAAACATAGTACAGAGAACATTTTAGGTGTTGGAAGTATGAACCATGGACCTTGCCGTTGGTGGGGCGACTTGCGTGCCTCAGCGATACAGATAGCCACACCGTAGGTGCAACCACAACGGAGGGGTATCTGTTGAGAGGTCAGACAAACGTGTGGTTCCTGAAGAGGGGCAGCAGCCTTTTCAGTAGTTGCAGGGGCAACAGTCTGGATGATTGACTGATCTGGCCTTGTAACAATAACCGAAACGGCCTTGCTGTGCTGGTACTGCGAACGGCTGAAAGCAAAGGGAAACTACAGCCGTAATTTTTCCCGAGGGCATGCAGCTTTACTGTATGATTAAATGATGATGGCGTCCTCTCGGGTAAAATATTCCGGAGGTAAAATAGTCCCCCATTCGGATCTCCGGGCGGGGACTACTCAAGAGGATGTCGTTATCAGGAGAAAGAAAACTGGCGTTCTACGGATCGGAGTGTGGAATGTCAGATCCCTTAATCGGGCAGGTAGGTTAGAAAATTTAAAAAGGGAAATGGATAGGTTGAAGTTAGATATAGTGGGAATTAGTGAAGTTCGGTGGCAGGAGGAACAAGACTTCTGGTCAGGTGACTACAGGGTTATAAACACAAAATCAAATAGGGGTAATGCAGGAGTAGGTTTACTAATGAATAGGAAAATAGAAATGCGGTAAGCTACTACAAACAGCATAGTGAACGCATTATTGTGGCCAAGATAGATACGAAGCCCACACCTACTACAGTAGTACAAGTTTATATGCCAACTAGCTCTGCAAATGACGAAGAATTTGAAGAAATGTATGATGAAATAAAAGAAATTATTCAGATTGTGAAGGGAGACGAAAATTTAATAGTCATGGGTGACTGGAATTCGAGTGTCGGAAAAGGGAGCGAAGGAAACATAGTAGGTGAATATGGATTGGGGATAAGAAATGAAAGAGGAAGCCGCCTGGTAGAATTTTGCACAGAGCACAACATAATCATAGCTAACACTTGGTTTAAGAATCATGAAAGAAGGTTGTATACATGGAAGAACCCTGGAGATACTAAAAGGTATCAGATACATTATACAATGGTAAGACAGAGATTTAGGAACCAGGATTTAAATTGTAAGACATTTCCAGGGGCAGATGTGGACTCTGACCACAATCTATTGGTTATGACCTGTAGATTAAAACTGAAGAAACTGCAAAAAGGTGGGAATTTAAGGAGATGGGACCTGGATAAACTGAAAGAACCAGAGGTTGTACAGAGTTTCAGGGAGAGCATAAGGGAACAATTGACAGGAATGGGGGAAAGAAATACAGTAGAAGAAGAATGGGTAGCTTTGAGGGATGAAGTAGCGAAGGCAGCGGAGGATCAAGTCGGTAAAAAGACGAGGGCTAGTAGAAATCCTTGGGTAACAGAAGAAATATTGAATTTAATTGATGAAAGGAGAAAATATAAAAATGCAGTAAATGAAGCAGGCAAAAAGGAATACAAACGTCTCAAAAATGAGATCGACAGGAAGTGCAAAATGGCTAAGCAGGGATGGCTAGAGGACAAATGTAAGGATGTAGAGGCCTATCTCACTAGGGGTAAGATAGATACTGCCTACAGGAAAATTAAAGAGACTTTGGAGATAAGAGAACGACTTGTATGAATATCAAGAGCTCTGATGGAAAACAAGGTTCTAAGCAAAGAAGGGAAAGCAGGAAGGTGGAAGGAGTATATAGAGGGTCTATACAAGGGCGATGTACTTGAGGACAATATTATGGAAATGGAAGAGGATGTAGATGAAAATGAAATGGGAGATATAATACTGCGTGAAGAGTTTGACAGAGCACTGAAAGACCTGAGTCGAAACAAGGCCCCCGGAGTAGACAACATTCCATTGGAAGTACTGACGGCCTTGGGAAAGCCAGTCCTGACAAAACTCTACCATCTGGTGAGCAAGATGTATGAAACAGGCGAAATACCCTTAGACTTCAAGAAGAATATAATAATTCCAATCCCAAAGAAAGCAGGTGTTGACAAATGTGAAAATTACCGAACTATCAGTTTAATAAGTCACAGCTGCAAAATAATAACACGAATTCTTTACAGACGAATGGAAAAACTAGTAGAAGCCAACCTCGGGGAAGATCAGTTTGGATTCCGTAGAAACACTGGAACACGTGAGGCAATAATGACCTTACGGCTTATCTTAGAAGAAAGATTAAGGAAAAGCAAACATACGTTTCTAGCATTTGTAGACTTAGAGAAAGCTTTTGACAATGTTGACTGGAATACTCTTTCAAATTCTAAAGGTGGCAGGGGTAAAATACAGGGAGCGAAAGGCTATTTACAATTTGTACAGAAACCAGATGTTAGTTATAAGAGTCGAGGGGCATGAAAGGGAAGCAGTGGTTGGGAAGGGAGTGAGACAGGGTTGTAGCCTCTCCCCGATGTTATTCAATCTGTATATTGAGCAAGCAGTAAAGGAAACAAAAGAAAAATTCGGAGTAGGTATTAAAATTCATGGAGAAGAAATAAAAACTTTGAGGTTCGCCGATGACATTGTAATTCTGTCAGAGACAGCAAAGGACTTGGAAGAGCAGTTGAATGGAATGGACAGTGTCTTGAAAGGAGGATATAAGATGAACATCAACAAAAGCAAAACAAGGATAATGGAATGTAGTCAGATTAAGTCGGGTGATGCTGAGCGAATTAGATTAGGAAATGAGACACTTAAAGTAGTAAAGAAGTTTTGCTATTTGGGGAGCAAAATAACTGATGATGGTCGAAGTAGAGAGGATATAAAATGTAGGCTGGCAATGGCAAGGAAAGTGTTTCTGAAGAAGAGAAATTTGTTAACATCCAGTATTGATTTAAGTGTCGGGAAGTCATTTCTGAAAGTATTTGTATGGAGTGTAGCCATGTATGGAAGTGAAACATGGACGATAAATAGATTGGACAAGAAGAGAATAGAAGCTTTCGAAATGTGGTGGTACAGAAGAATGCTGAAGATTAGATGGGTAGATCACAAAACTAATGAGGAAGTATAGAATAGGATTGGGGAGAAGAGAAGTTTGTGGCACAACTTGACCAGAAGAAGCGATCGGTTGGCAGGACATGTTCTGAGGCATCAAGGAATCACCAATTTAGTATTGGAGGGCAGCGTGGAGGGTAAAAATCGTAGAGGGAGACCAAGAGATGAATACACTAAGCAGATTCAGAAGGATGTAGGTTGCAGTAGGTACTGGGTGATGATGAAGAAATAAAAATTATTAGAATAAATAACCATGACAAATACCTCACACAAATGCAAGAAAACTACCACATCCAGAAAGCCATTGCTGAAAACGAACATGTCGTAAATGAACAAACATAACTCAAAACAGACTATCTACTATACTTAATAAAGGAAATGATAACATAAAAACCATTCCACTTGCACATTCAACCATCAACCGCATAACAAAGAAATACCCCTCCATCCACTCTCTCTCTCTCTCTCTCTCTCTCTCTCTCTCTGTCTGATCACACACACACACACACACACACACACATACACACACACACACAGACATATATATATATATATATATATATATATATATAATAAAATCATAGCAAAACAAGGACCATTTCACACACACACACACACACACACACACACACACACACTCATACACACACAAATCACAGATGCCAAAAAAATAGACTCACTAGTTGGCAATAACATTCGAGCTTTGGAAATAACTTTCGACAGTTGTCAATAAAAGCCAAAACATAACCCCTCAAAAGAAGTGTTCAGTTAAAAGTGCCTTGATGTCTGAAGAACAAAATATCAAATGACAATTATAAGAAGAAGAGCAGCGCCAAAAATGGAACAAAAACACAACATGCAGAGTAACATCCATGAAACATTTAAGTGGAGCTTTGAATTATTACTATATTATAGAAAATCAAACTACCAGGACTGTTTATAGCCGCTCCACAATGAAAAACTTAATAGTATAAACAAAAATATAAGTATGTACACATTCCAAGCCACTGAAGATGCCTTGCAAAGAAAAAAGGCAAAACGCGTATGGTACGAAAACTGTGTTGTCAGTCACTTGTAATTAGACGGTCCAAAACTAAAAATTGTCAACGTATCGTAATGTTATACCCATCTCAGGACGACAGGAGTACAAAAGTTGAAGATGTTGTATACGCCTGAGGAAACTCAAGTCCACACTGATCGTTAACGTTTACCAACAGCGAACAGTGGACGAGCTAAGTTTTCTTTTATTGCCTATTTAATTTGATATTTTGTTTCTGTAAATCTTGAAACTGAGAGACTCAGAACTTTTAGAGCCTTCTTCTTCTCTGGACATCTGTTATTTAATTGTTTGTGTTGTCTCATTTTGGGTTTGTTTCTGTGTCCGGTGATGTGCACCGATCGGTAACATTCTGAAACGTTACAGTTTAAGGAGGTTGTGGATCAAAATTTGAATTATGCTGTTGAAGCCAAATGTTTTTAGTGTTTAAGGGAACTTGGTTTTTAAAGGATATTTCAAATTTTTTTGTAAGTCTTAAATAAATGTTCTAATTCACGGATGCTCTCTGCTTTATGGGGCTGTTTCATATTTAAATTTTACCATCTGCCGAAGTTGCAACCTGTCTGTAAGTAGTGTACCAATTAAGTAGGACATGTTCTTCGTTTCAGAGTAGCGCCGTAGCCAGCCCCAGTGAACGTGAAGCAGGAAGCAGAAGTCCAGAAAACGTAGGTGTAATTACTTGCCTTATAGATGGAAAAACCGGCCAGTTAAAACCGATACAGGTATTTTAGTTCTGAATGACTGATACTGTTTGATTTTTGTTTGATCTCGGTTATATCAGGTGATTTTTATTTTTTCCTAATAATCGAGTACAAAACCGAAATATCAATTAGCCGTAGCAGCAGTGCTAAAATTCTTCCTTTTAAATAAAACATTTTTTTTTTAAAAAGAGTATTTGTTATTTGTAAAATCTGCAATGGTTTCAAATACTTCAGTATTGTAAAAAATGCTAAAAGCGATCATAGCTGTTTTAGTAATAATGCCGACAGAACCGAGGCGTAATTAGCACAGCGTCGCTGAGACAATACCGTTCCTGTTGTCACATGTCGTGGCTTAAGGAACGGGTGCGCGATGCCGCGTGCAAGACACGAACCTTAGTCTGGAAATACTTTTATGAAGTGACGTAGCAGTGAGATACAATGCTTAATTTGCTGTAAAGTATTTAAGATCTGTGTGGCACTTTTATTTCCTATGAAATAATAAAACAGGAAGTAAATTGTGGTAACAGTAATAAATTAAAAACCACACAATAATTCATTCTTCAGTCCCATATTTCATCCTTTAGCACAGACTATGCATAATGTCAAAATAGTGCTACGAACCCGTTTAGCCGGCCAGGGTGGCCGAGCGGTTCTACGCGCTACAGTCTGGAACCGCGCCCGCTATGGTCGCAGCTTCGAATCCTGCCTCGGGCATAGATGTGTGTGATGTCCTTGGGTTAGTTAGGTTTAAGTAGTTCTAAGTTTTAGGGGAATGATGACCTTAGAAGTTAAATCCCATAGTGCTCAGAGCCATTTTGAACCCGTTTACGTGATTTCTGAGCACAGTTTCAAAAAATTTAAACGTAGCAGAATATTAGTGATTTTTTGTAGTATTTAACAATTTCGAAAATAGCAGCAAACGGTGGGCGGACTAAGTTTTCTTTTATTGCCTGTTTAATTTAATATTTTGACTCTATACATCTTGAAACTGAGAGACTCATAACTTTTCCAACCTTGTTCGACTTACTCGTTTATTACAGGAAATAACAGGAATAAAAAACCGAAAATCGATTAATCCAGAAACCGTTTCTTTTGAGCGGTTTTCAAAATGGTTCAAATGGCTCTGACCACTATGGGACCTAACAACTAAGGTCATCAGTCCCCTAGAACTTAGAACTACTTAAACCTAACTAACCGAAGGACATCACACACAACCATGCCCGAGGCAGGATTCGAACCTGCGACCGTAGCAGTTGCGCGGTTCCGGACTCAAGCGCCTAGGACCGTTCGGCCACAGCGGCCGGCTGAGCGGTTTTAACAGACAGGTTAAACCGGTGCCGAAAAACACCGACTTAACCGAAAACTGGTTGTTTCAGCGATAACCGGCATCCCTACTTGCTGTTAACGTTTCAAATAAAAGAAATATTCAGCCCAAACGTCTATCAGTCAATGAAACCCAGTCCTCCATTCGCCTACCACGTTACATGGTACAACTGTTTTGCGTATAATGTGTTTTAAGGCCAACAGATGTGTTTCTGAATGCCGAGTACCAGGTCCCCTCGGTGGAGGTAATCAAGTGAAATATTGGCAGTTAATTAATCAAAGACGGTCACCCGCAGAGGGGACTACCACGCATTGTTCGCCGTGTAATGGGTTTTAAGGCCAGCTGATAGGCTTGTTAATGTTGGGAACACGCGGGGGTCGTTCAATAAGTAATGCAACACGTTTTTTTCTGAAACAAGTTTGGTTTCATTCAAGATTCCAAAACATCATGTTATTCCCCACTCTTCTGACTACAAACAGGTATTTTACAACATGATCCCCACCCAGTGCGACGGCCTTACCCCTCCGTTACTGTGCCCATATGCCCACATGGTACTACTATGCTGGTGGACGTCGGAGCGAACATCTTGCTGTATCAATAACCTCTCCATAATCCACGTACGGATTGCCGCGAAGTGCATCCTTCATTGGGTCAAACAGATGGAAGACGGAAGGTGCGAGATCCGGCTGTAGGGTGAATGATGGAGAACAGTCCAATGATATTTTGTGAGTGCCTCTCGGGTGCGTGTCCTTGCGTGAGGCGTTGGCGTTCTCATGGAGATAGAGGACTTTTTGTGGTGATGAAAACGCTGAAGTGGTTTCTTCAATATCCTGAGGATAGCACAGTACACTTCCTAGTTGGTCATTGGACCATGGAGGGGGACATCAAGCAGAATAACCGCTTCAGAGGCCCAGAAGACCGTTGCCGTGACTTTCCCGGCTGACGGTGCGGCTTTGAACTTTGTCTTCGGGGGAAGAGGTGTGTGGTGTCATTGGACCGTGGTTTTGTCCCTGGTTCGAAGTGATGAACCC
This sequence comes from Schistocerca piceifrons, assembly GCF_021461385.2. NCBI lineage: Eukaryota > Metazoa > Arthropoda > Insecta > Orthoptera > Acrididae > Schistocerca > Schistocerca piceifrons. The sequence goes on from NC_060141.1 coordinate 590,730,135, forward strand.
ATGTCTCATCGACTGTGACGAAGTTCGACAAACTTGTAACGCGCTTGCAATCCCGTTGAGCTGTTAGGTGGCAAGGAACGCAGCGGGCACACACTTTTGAGTACCGCAACTGGTGAACGAGTTTAAGAAACGAAGATTGGATTTAACGTCCTATTGACATCGAGGTCATTAGAGACGGAGCACAAGCTCGGTTTACATGTATGGGGAAGGAAATCGGCATCTGCCTGCAGCGATTTAGGGAAAGCTTAATCTGCATGGCCAGTCGTAGGTCTTCCCGTATGCGAGGCCAGTGTGCTAACCACTGCGCCACCTCCCTCGATGGTTAACATCTAGTTATACAGCGAGGTGTTCGATTGCGATCCGTTGATCGTCTCGAATGGTAGTGTCGGCACGTTCGACCACTGCAGGAGTCGCTGCTGGGTGTGGCAGGCGGCACGTGGGAGTTCGGACAGGTTTGCGCGACCTTGTTGCAATGATGACAGACGCATCGCCCAACGACTCACCTTGCTTTTGTTCACTTCTAAGTCTCCGTAGACATTCTGCAAGTGCCTATAAATATCTACGATGCTCTTGTTGTCCGCCAAAACAATGTCAATGACAGTTCTCTGCTTGGAACGCATCTCCGTTACAGACGCCATATTGAAAAAAATGGTTCAAATGGCTCTGAGCACTATAGGACTTAACACCTGAGGTCATCAGTCCCCTAGAACGTAGAACTACTTAAACCTAACTAACCTAAGGACATCACACACAACCATGCTCGAGGCAGAATTCGACCCTGCGACCGTGGCGGTCGCGCGGTTCCAGACTGAAGGGCCTAGAACCGCTCGGCCACACCGGCCGGCGTCATTTTGAAGACTACATGTATCCCCGCCGCCTATCGTAACTTCATGAAACTACAGGGGGCGAAGCGGGAATATTCCACCATGTCGCACAACAAATTCTGCACTTTTTTTGTCAACCGAAACTGGCCGACAAAAAAAGATGTATTGCATCGGTTATAGAACATTCTTTGTACTATCAACGGCGCCTCAGCGGAACGGAGGCTTGGAGCGCGAACAAACGCTACGGAGCCCGTTTCCGCATACGCTAGAGCAGTGGGAAACGTCATTGCGGCTTCGAGGAGTAGGGAGCAGCGTTATAACTGGAAACTAAAATACGCGGTGCTGTCCGCCCTCACATTTCGCCCCTGGTGCGGGCGCGGACTAACGCGGTTGTTGTAGCGCGCGAGAAACGAGTTTAAAACACGACCCACATACGCGCGCGTTATTATACGCAAACAGGGGCCAGCTGGCCGGTGGCGGCCCAGTTGCGTCAATCACGGCTCCGGGAGCGCATTCCGAGTGTGTGCCAACTGCGGACGCTTTATTAAAACCGGCGAGTGTTTGCGTCCAGTAATAAAGCGCGCCCGGCGCCTGCCAAGGCACTCCTCCGCCGGCAGTATTTATCGTGCCCATTCGTTCTGCGCTAGTTACGTTTCCTAGCTCCCCAGTTCCGCTTTTATTGCTTTTTTTGCGACTGCAGGACGATTAAATTCGTGTTTTAATTATGTTCTCAGAAATAAAAAGCGACAAATGAACGTACGAGGTATCGTACGTGAGATTATCACGAAAATTATTGCTGACATTTGCCGAGGTAACGACTGTAACTTCATAACGCAATGAGTGCGTGAATATATTTTCTGGATATATCGGAAGATACGACTCGTTCACAGTGAAATGTGGAAATATACAACTACCATACTAACAATTCCATTATTAAATAATTTTATTGTTATCGCGGTTGTCTGATGGTGTCGAGTGTTCTCACCCGTCGTTGCAGGATCATGTCTGCATGTTATAGGACGCATGTGAGCCTATCGAGATTTTTTAATATTTTTGTATACCATATTGTAGTAGGACACATGTGACTGTATCGGAATTTTGTTTATTTTTTTATGTCATCAGCCTCCTGACGGGCTGCCGGACGGTTCCAGGGAAGCATTTGCACTCTACGACATCAATTATTTGTTGGATGTATTCCAATCTCTGTCTCTCCTTGCAGTTTTTACTCTTTACACATCCCTCTTGTAGCATGGATGTTTTGAAACTTCTTTGCTTGGTTCCACTGAAATAACTGAGTTGGTGAAACTTCTTAATGTTTACTTAAACTGCTTAGTGCAACTGAACCTACTGTTTCGTTACTCATTTTTATCATTTTAACATTGACCTACGGAATTTTTCCAGGCAAAGACAACACAAACTTAACCTATTCATTTATTACCCACAATATACAAGCGCAACGCAATGTGACTGCTCTGAAGTGACAACATAACTTCAAACAATTAACACAAAAGAATGGCCCTGAATTGGAAGAAATCCTAACAATAACCCATACTTTTTCATAAGTCACTTACCTGACAGAAATACTTCATAACACGAACTACAGTAATTACAGCAAGCAGCAACTACAGCCGCTAAATAAAAAGATTCTAACTACTATAGGCTCTAACTATTAGGAGGCGTAGCCTGCTCATTTGCCCGTGCGGTCTTACGCACGGCTTTACGGGCGGAAAGGAGCGCCTGGTCCTCGGCACGAATCCGCCCGGCGGACTTGTGTCGAGGTCCGGTGAGCGGGCCAGTCTGTGGATGGTTTTTAGGCGGTTTTCCATCTGCCACGGCGTATGCGGGCTGGTTCCCCTTATTCCGCCTCAGCTACACTATGTCGGCGATTGCTCCACTTACGCGTACACCACCATTACTCTACCACGTGAACATAGGGGTTACACTCCTCTGGTGTGAGACGTTCCCTGGGGGGGGGGGGGGGGTCCACCGGGGGCTGAACCGCACAATAACCCTGGGTTCAGTGTGGGGCGGCGGAGGGTTGAAGTGGACTGCGGTAGCCGTCGTAGCGTTGTGGACCACTGCGGCTGCGACGGGGACGGAGTCTCTCCGTCGTTTCTAGGCCCTCGGTTAACATACAACATACATACAACTAGGAGGCGTATGGCTAGTAAAAGAAAGATTTCGTTGAAGTCAAACAACGTATTTAGTAGATTTTACCATAATCTTGTGATATCCAGTTCCGAAAATTACATATTCGTCGGTAATTCCACTACCCAAACATTAGCAAATACATCCATCATCATTTTACAATGCACGCCCTACCAACAATGGGTCTCCACGAAGGACACACGTCCATGCCGTCCGCTCACTAACTGCTAACTGCTAGTCCGTCCAACCACAGTGTCTCTTACTGAGGGCGCAGAGCGCTGTCAGCGATATTAATTACAGTCTATAGTGCTGCCAATATACAAACATATAAACAGGCTACTTTCAATGTTATGCTTGTTATGCTCTGACATCTTACCACGCGTCCTAATATTCCGTCACTTCTTCTCGTCAGTATCCTGCATATATTTCTCCGATTATCCGGAGAACTTCCTCTTTTCTTACTTTATCCATCCTCCTAATTTTCAACATTCTTCTGTAGCACCAGCCCTCAAATGGAACATAATTTGTGCTCAGACGTAATGACCTTTCTAGACTCTGAGAAGCTCATCTGCAGAAACCAGCACGGTTTTAGGAAACAGCAGTCATGCGAAACACAGCTGGCCCTCTTTGTGCACGATATACAACAGGCTCTAGATACCGGCTCCCAGGTTGATGCTATATTTCTCGACTTTCGAAAGGCGTTCGACTCAGTTCCGCACTGCCGCTTGCTCCAAAAAGTGCGTGCTTACGGTCTATACAATGACATATGCGGTTGGATAGAAAGTTTTCTAACAGACAGAGAGCAGTACGTCGTCCTGAATGGTGTGATTTCAACAGAAACAAGCGTAACTTCAGGTGTGCCTCAGGGCAGCGTAATAGGTCCGCTGCTTTTCACGATTGTATTGACAGCGCCATTAGACTGTTTGCCGATGTTGCTGTAGTCTACAGGAAAACAGTATCACACGAAAATTGTGAACAAATCAATGAGGATTTGCAGAAAATAAATGTGTGGTGTAATGACTGGCAGTTATCTCTCAATATTGGTAAGTGTGATCTACTGCGAATAACAAAGCGAAAATCCTCATTAATGTACGAGTACAAAATAAATGCCCAGTCTTTGGAAGCGGTAACATCCGTCACGTATCTGGGTGTGACTATTCGAAACGATCTCAAAGGGAACGATCAGATTACACAAGTAACGGGTAAGGCGAAGTCTAGTTTGCGGTTTATTGGTAGAATCCTGAAGCGATGCAGTCCTTCAACAGAGGAAATGGTTTACAATACTTTAGTTCGTCCAGACTTAGAGTGGTGTTTGCCTGCATGGGACCTTTACCAGTTGGGTCTGATTTAAGAGATTGAGAAGGTCCAAAGAAGAGCGGCAATATTCGTGACTGGTACATTTAGCCACCACGAGAGCGTTACAAACCTCATGGAAAGTTTGAAGTGAGGACACACTTCCAAATAGACGACTCGCTAAACGGAAGTGGCTGCTCACTAAATTCCAAAATTCAATCTTCGCCGAGGTTGTAGAGCATATATTATTACCACGAACTTTCAGATCACGCAATGATCAATGGGAAATTATAGCTCGTTCTGAGGCGTTTAGACAGTCGTTTTTCCCTCGCTCTATCCGCTAGTGGAACAGAGGTGGGGAAATATGACTTTGGCGCGAATTATGCCCTCCGCCACACACTGCTTGGTCGCTAGCGGAGTTTATATGTAGATGTAGAAATGCTTCGATTCTCTTCTCTCCCGGTTTCCTCACACTCCATATTCCGCTACCATACAATGCTGTGCTCCAAACGTACATTCTCAGAAATGTCTTCCTCAAATTAAGACCTATATTTGTTACTAGTAGACTTCTGTTGGCCAGGAATGCCCTCTTTGATTGTACTAGTCTGTTTTCTACGTCCTCTTTGCTCTTTCCGTCTTTTATTTTGCTGCCTGGGTAGCAGAATTCCTTAATTTTATCTACTTCGTGATCACCAATTATGATGTTAAGTTTCTCGCTGTCTCGTTTCTGCTACTTCTCATTAATTTCGTCTTTCTACGATTTACTCCGAATCCACATTCTGCACTCGTTAGACTGTTAATTCCATTCAAGACATCCTATAATTCGTCACTTTCACTGAAAACAGCAATGTCATCAGCGAATCTTATCACTCTGAATTTTAATCTCACTCTTGAACCTTTCTTTTATTCCCATCATTGCTTGGTCAATGTATAGATTGAACAGTAGGGGCAAATACTACATTTATGTCGTGCACACTTTTTAATCCGTGCACTGCGTTCTTGGTCTTCCACTCTTATTAGTCACTCTTTTGTTTCCGTCTTAGCTTCTTCATTTCTAATTAAGTCACAGTAAATAACGTCTGCATCCTTCAAGACAAGAACCAGTAAAACAGTGAAAGGAAAGTCCTCCGATTAAAGAGAGTGTATGGCAGGGATGCAGTCTTTCTCCCCTACTGTTCAACCTGTTCGTTGTCGAAGTAACGAAGGAGATAAAATAAAGCTTCAGCAGTGGGATTAAAATTCAGGGCGAATGGTTGTCAGTGATAAGATTCACTGATGACATTGCCATCCTAACTGAAATTTAGGGAGAATTACGGGGCCTACTAAAAGTAATAAACTGTCTAATGAGCACAGAATACAGACTGTCAGTAAACCAAAGGTAGTCGTAAGTAATGAGGAGCAGACATGAAATTAGCGAGAAGCTTGACATCAGTATAGGGGAATACATACTAGACGGAGTGAAGAATTTCTTCTGCTTTGAAAGCAAAATAACATATGACGGGCAAAGCAAGATGGAACTAGCAAAGGTGAAAACGGCATTTCTCGCTAAAGTAAGTCTACTAGTTTCACTTATAATTTTTAAGGAATACGTTTCTCGGAATATTCCTCTGAAGTTCAGCACTGTATGGAAGAAGCAGCAGCAGCTTGGAAGTGGTATTATTATGGGGGAAGAGAACAGAAAACGTAGCATTCACTGTTGGTACAGATTCGAGAAAGTGCCGGTCACTCGTAAAGGCTGTTGTGGTCTTCAGTCCAAAGGCTGGTTTGATGCAGCTCTCCATACTACTCTATCCCGTGCAAGACTCTTTATCTCCGAATAACTACTGCACCCTAAATCCTCCTGAATCTGCTTACTGGATTTTTACCAGCCCCCCCCCCCCCCCCTCCTACTCCGCACACGTTTGCCACTAGTAATAAACTGGTGATCCACTGATGCGTCAGAATGTGTCTACCAACAGATCCCTTCTTCTAGTCAGGCTGTACCACAAATTTCATTTCTCCCCAATTCTGTTCAGTACCTCCTCATTAGTTACGTGATCTACCCATCTAATCTTCAGCATTCTTCTGTAGCACCACATCTCAAAAGTCTCTATTGCGTTCTTGTCTAAACTGTATAAGGACTATGGTTTACTTCTACATAGGCTACACTCCATACAAATATATCCATAAAGGACTTCCTGACACTTAAATCTATGCTCGATGTTAAGAAATTTCTTGTCTTCAGAAAAGCATTTCTTGCCATTGCCAGTCTACATTTTATACCCCCTCTACTTCGACCATCATCAGTTATTTTGCTCGCCAAATAGCAAAACTCCTTTACTACTTTAAGTGTCTCATTTCCTAATCTAATTCCCTCACCATCACCCGACTTAATTCGACTACATTCCATTATCCCCGCTTTGCTTGTGTTGATGTTCATCTTATATCCTCCTCTCAAGACACTGTGCATTCCGTTCAACGGTTCTTCCAAGTCCCTTGCTATCTCTGACAGAACTACAACGTCATCTGCAAACCTCAAAGTTTGTATTTCTTCTATCTTGATTTTAATTCCTACTCCACATTTTTCTTTTGTTTCCTTTACTGCTTGCTCAACATACAGATTGAATAGCATCGGATTACACCCCCGTGTCACTCCCTTCCCTTTCGCGCCCCTCCATTCTCATAATTGCTGTCTGGTTTCTGTACAAATTGTAAATAGCCTCTCGCTCCCTGTGTTTTACCACTGCCAGCTTTAGAATTTGAAAGAGAGTATTACAGTTTTCCAGTCTTCTGTAAAGGGTTTTGTAACGGTGACTTATTAAACTGGTAGATCGGTACTAAGGTATACGAGTACAAAACGCCAGTTCGTATGGTATGCACATTAAAAAGGGACATCGAATGAAGCCAGAGAAGTGCTGATAAGTCCATAAGAATTACGTACAGAATGTGCACAAGTACTGCTAGGATGCTCATGAGCCGACCTAAGTGGCCGAGCGGTTCTAGGCGCTACAGTCTGGAACCGCGCGACCGCTACGGTGGCAGTTTCGAATCCTGCCTCGGGCATGGATGTGTGTGATGTCCTTAGGTTAGTTAGGTTTAAGTAGTTGTAAGTTCTAGGGGACTGATGACCACAGCAGTTAAGTCCCATAGTGCTCAGAGCCATTTGAACCATTTTTTTTTTTTTTATGCTCATGAAAGTTAAACGGGAATTTATGGAAGCAAGACAAGAGTGCTGTTGCAAAACCATGTTGTGTAAGTTTAGTGGACATATATTGGATGAAAACCGAGCAGAGAGAACAACTGAGGGCACTGTAAGTTCTATCGAGAAAATTCCCTGTTCCCGTTGTTTGATGAACGCTGTCCCTTCGGACATAGGTGGATATAGTGCCAATGTCTATTCCTCTCGGCTATTCTTTATGGTATCGGTCTGAAGCAAACGAAAGAAAGTTACCGTACTGTGTTGTGAGGACCTGCTATTCAACCAGCAGGTGCGGCCACCTGGTGGCGGCTCTGCATTGTCTCACCCGATAGGAGAGGTGCCGCTCCAAAGGACGTAATAGTGACAGTACATGGACCGTGGAAGAATCGTTAAGGCCGTCGGCATTATGGTCGCTGACAGCCGGAACTACGGGGGTGTTTATATTCGACGTCTGCAGGGCGCCCTCGGTGTTATTCTCGAAGATAGGCGGAACTAACAGAAGGTGTATTCCTCCCGCTTCCGGTCCCGGTCGAATGTCCTTGTTGTTGCTACAGGCAGGTGCGGGAAACATTCCTGGATCAGTTTTCAGTGATGATACAGGACGCATGCCGAGCTTAATCGTTAATTAAAAAAATGATATTAAGGTACGAAATTTCCTCAGTATTAGTGAGGGATCGTTGGTCAGGTTTACTGAGGAAGTCTTTCTAGGGGATGTATACATTTTACCAGTTACGGAGATCATCACCGTCTGCAATCAAACACAGACACGTAATGAAGCCGCTTCACTCTTACGTCAATAAAGTTTATTGGGGTCCCTGAGTTCCATGTCATACGTTTGCTCTTAACAAAACGTACGTTTTCAACGTAACACGTCTCGGTAGTACCCTTTTTTAATTTATGTACAGAAACAAAGGCATCTCACCGGGCATCCTGCAGAAGACAGAACGACAAGGCACAAACAACTACGGCGACTACAGTAGGTGTTTATATACTTAAGAGAAGCTCATAAACGGCTAAGAAAACAGGGAGTTTAAAGCTAGAGATTAGATGCTGCTCTGTATTGAAATGGGTTTGACTAACCAAGTGGGATTTCCATTGGCGTAGAACCTAGCTGTTCACCAAAAGATAATAACGCTAAATGACAAGAAAACTTTCAACATAATATACCTGCCACAACGACGATGTAATTCGATTTTGTTCTTGGAATCAGAAAATGTAAGGACTTCATGGACGAAATGAGAGCCCTGTATAGTAGCGTAGCAAACAGTAACTTATCTCTTGGTCACTTTTTGTCCATTGAGCAAGTCAACGTTGGTCGTGATACTCAGTCTGGACTCAGTCACACAGTAGGCATCTTTGTGACAAGTGACCCTTTAAAAGCTGAATGGTGTGTTTGAAACTACTACCTCCCGATATGTATGCGATTTAGTATTCTAGACAGAATCACTCGAATGGTCTCCGAAAAGAAGTGAAGGACACAGCGTTTCCGTGTTCAAAAAAGTCGAGATGCTGGATACGTTTTCGACAGACCCACAGCTTCACAGTTTAAGAAATCGAAGAATTACGATCTATTTTCGACCCGTTGTTGATATGCTTGAAATGGAAGATCATTAAAAACCGAGGTGGTGGAGAAGTGTGTGAGATCACATTACAGGGAACAACGGTGTGCCTTGGTTCAAGTCACACCTTTTCCATTACAGTTTTATCTTCGGCCGTGAAAATTACATTATTCTCGTTTAGCGAATGTGAAAATGGAGTAGTGATAAGCAGTTTTAATCAGTTATTGCTGGAATCTCTCTTTCTCACTTTCTTCCCTTACTAGCTACAAGATATTTTTAAAAATATTTGTTAAATGTGGTCACAATAGACCAGATGGACGCACTAGTAGTGAAATTACGGCATTATGGTCGTTGACAGCTGGAACTACGGGGGTTTTATATTCGACGTCTCCAGGGGAATTTTACAAACGACCCATAGCCGATGAAACCAAATTAACTATTGTAATTGTACTATAAAAACTAAGGAGTCTCAAAAGGTGAGACGGCGTTCCCACCTGTGTGGCTTGGAAAGGAGTGCCCAGTACACAAAAAGCAGCGAATTCATCTCCTAACAGAGGCACGATTTATAACCTGTCTGTACAATCACAGTGTATTGAGTAAGGATGGAAAGAAACAGCATAACTCTACCTAAATAATAGTCAGCTACAAACTCAAATAAAAATGAGTGTTTGCTTCAATATCCACACACATATTAACAATCATGCTCACATACTGAACAAGGTAAACAGGTACTGAAATGCAAATAGACTTGTCGAAACAGACACACTTTGAGCACATTTTCCCGTCTACCTTACAGATGACTAATTGTCAACTAAAAATTTCGTAAAAGGAAGCCAACCAGAGCAAATTCCATTTTAACATTTGAAGACCTCGGCTGTAAACAATGGTAAATGCGTTGTTCTGAGAAATTGCACAATAAATATTCAACAGAATGTCATAAATAAGATATTTCAAGAACGTACAACGTGATTTTTTAAATTCAGATAAGTCATTGTTTTGTAATATACTTGCAGTAACAACATATTTTTAAAATCGTAAATACTACCCAAAACTTTATTCTTACAAATTCGTCAATGGGTGCTTAACATTGTATAATTCCAATCTTGGTGCACTTAACATGGGTTAAGCTTGATTCGCTGCTGTGTCTTTGGTAGGTGTATTGGCGAACCTTTATTGCGAAACCTCTCAAAAATTCAAATTTAAAAGATCTGAAATGTTTCAGTTTTTTATTCTAAGATGTGGATTAAAGATGTCTGCACTAATAAGACATAACAACCCCGGTAACTAATCTACGACTGTACGCCACTTAAAATTAATTTTAGTAGGCACCTTACTACGTAAACAGTGATAAGGATGGTCTTTAACATTTCTACAATCACCTTATATATAAACTCTATGGTAAGAGACATAGCACTGCCTGCTTGCTTAAGTAAATTTCGCATTTTCCTGATTACCAACAACATTTGAAGAACATAATCAGGAACTTTTTCTGATTAGTAGTTATCCAGATCATCCTCATATTCGTACAAATCGTCCCTGAAAAGCATTTTTCTGGCACGAACGCCGCATGTGACACTAATACTGGCAACCACGTTTTTGGCATTTACCACTGTTTCAAACACACATCCTAACAAAGATGCCATTCACAATAATCTGAAATTTGAGATAGGGGTGTCATCTCTCGGTTGATTGTGGAGGTATCAACCAAAACGAATAAAGCATATCACTTACCATGATTTACATAGGATAAGTCTATTTCTCTTCGACTGTCTCTTACCACTGTTTATAGTGGAGAAATTATATTAATGTAGTCTCCTGAGAAGAATAGAAAATGCATGTGTCACATTTAGGTCTAAAATGAAAAACAAACCATTAATTTTTTGTAATATTTTTACAGAAATAAAACAAGACCTAGTAAGATGACTCATGAAGGGTGGGCGTGAACTCCCTATAGCCTCTTCCTCTCTCTCCCCCCCCCCCCCCCCTCCAGTACAGCATGCTAATCCTTTGGATTTGTTTCAGCACAAGTACTTACCTCCGTACAAATCGTCCAGTATATCGTTAAGTTCCCCATCATCCCGTAAACACGTTTCCATACACTACCACGTTCTTCTTGACACATTTTTGAGTTTCCGGTGTTATAGTGCGAAATGCATCTTCAACAGCCCTGCACAGTTTGTGTGTAGCACAACGATGTGAAGACACATGTGCCTTAACGACTCCCCTTAGGAAGTTGTCAGGTGTGTTGCTGTCAGGACTTCTTGGTGGCCATTTCAAGGGAGCTGGTGTTGCTGATGGACCACGCACGACCTATCCTCCACTCTGAAAAGTGTTCATTTACGATCTTGGGCACTGCAAGAGCTTAATTAGACGGCGCTCTGTCTTGCTGCAACCATATGCGTTCTGTAAGGCCCCTTTCCTCAAGCTGAGGTAAAAGTTTGTAAATAAAGTGTGTAAATAATTTGCTCCATGCATAATCCCTCTAAAAAAATACAGCCCTGTCAGATGTTGTGATGTCATCGCTGCCCACAGCATTACGTGGGGCGTGTTTCTTTCTAACTCTGCTGTGTAATGAGGATTCTTTTTGGCCCAAACGACAATATTCCTAGCACGAGTGCTGCAATAAATGGCATATTCATCTGAAAACATAACGAAGCATGGCATACTGAAACCCGCTCATTCCGATCTGCATCCAATAGCTCTTGCCACTCGGAAGTCGGAAATAATATTCGATCATCCTAGTGCTGTGAAATGTGGAAAAAAAAACACAAGTGGCAGTTATAAGAAGAGGAGCGGCACCAAAAATGGAACAGAAACGTAATATGTAGAAAATCGTCCAGGCAACCTGTAAGTAGAATTTAAAAAATGTTACTACATCATAGCAAAAACCAACCACCAGAACTGTTGGTAACCTATAAAATCCAAAATGTAAATTAAGTAGTAAAAATATGTGCATATTCCGGGCCATTGCAGATGCCTTGCAGAAAATAAAGGCGAAACTTTTATGGCAAAAAAATTGTGTTTCATTGAGTTGTAGTTAGACGGTCCAAAAATCGCCCATAACTATTAGATTTTCATCTCTCTTTATGTACTGCATTCACCGTTCAATATCCTCATATACTTCCTCGATCTCTTCAGCTTCAGCTTCAGACGTTCGGCGTGTACCTGAACTATTGTTTCCGGTGTTGGTACTAATGAGAACGATTCTACCATTGAACTGCTCACAGTAACTCACTCTCTACCCATTTTCCTAATCGTAACGAATCGTACTCCCGTTGTACCATTTTCTGCTGCTGTTGATATTACCTAATACTCATCTGACCGGAAATTTTCCCGTTTTAGATTTTCGGGCTTCCCTAACACGTTCAAGTTTCTGACATTCCACACTCTGACTCGTAGACCGTTATCTTTTTTCGATGGTTATTCAGTCTTTTTGCTATAGTCATCTACCCCTAGGCAGTCCCGTCCCGGAGATCCGAATAGGAGACTAACCCAGAATCTCTTGTCAAAGGAGAGATCATAATGGCAGTTTTTCAATTACAGGCCACACGTTATGTGGTTATGCATTATGTGTCTTTAATGCAGTGGTCGATTGCGTTCTGCATCCTCATGCCGTTGATCATTGCTGATTATTCTGCCTCTAGGGACGCTTTCCCACCACAAGGGAGAGTGTGAGCCCTGAAGCTCTGTCCGCTCTTCTGCCCTCTTTGACAAGGTCGTTGGCTGAATGAGGGTGACTTCTTATGCCGAAGTCTTCGGCCGCCAGTGCTGATTATTATTTAGGATTTAAGCTGTGGCGGAGTTCGAACCCGGGACCGAGGACGTTTTGATTACTAGTCAAAGACGCTAACCCGGGTGTAGGTACCAACGCGCATAATAACACCTGATGCTAAACAAGGTTTACAGGAGTGTGAGGGCTTCTTGTCCGCCCTGTATGTTTCGAAACATATTTGGGTAAATGGAAATACGAATACATTGGATTTTGCAGAAGACAGGGTTTTAAAAAACCCAAATTTACACTACTGGCCATTAAAATTGCTACACCAAGAAGAAATGCAGATGATAAATGGGTTTTCATTGGACAAATGTATTATACTAGAACTGACATGTGATTACATGTTCACGCAGTTTGGGTGCGTAGGTCCTGAGAAATAAGTACCCAGTCTGACGGAGGAGATAGAGAAGATCCAAAGAAGAGCGGCGCGTATCGTCACAGGGTTATTTGGTAACCGCGATAGCGTTACGGAGATGTTTAATAAACTCAAGTGGCAGACTCTGCAAGAGAGGCGCTCTGCATCGCGGTGTAGCTTGCTCGCCAGGTTACGAGAGGGTGCGTTTCTGGATGAGGTATCGAATATATTGCTTCCCCCTACTTATACCTCCCGAGGAGATCACGAATGTAAAATTAGAGAGATTAGAGCGCGCACGGAGGCTTTCAGACAGTCGTTCTTCCCGCGAACCATACGCGACTGGAACAGGAAAGGGAGGTAATGACAGTGGCACGTAAAGTGCCCTCCGCCACACACCGTTGGGTGGCTTGCGGAGTATCAATGTAGATGTAGATGTAGATGTAGAACAACCACCTCTGGCTGTAATAACGGCCTTGATACGCCTGGGTTTGAGTCAAACAGAGCTTGGATGGCCTGTACAGGTACAGCTGCCCATGCAGCTTCAACACGATACCACAGTTCATCAAGAGTAGTCACTGGCGTATTGTGACGAACCAGTTGCTCGGCCACCGTTGAGCAGACGTTTTCAGTTGGTGAGAGATCTGGAGGATCTGCTGGCCAGGGCAGCAGTCGAACATTTTCTGTATCCAGAAAGGCCCGTACAGGACCTGCAACATGCTGTCGTGCATTATCCTGCTGAAATGTAGGGTTTCGCAGGGATCGAATGAAGGGTAGAGCCACGGGTCGTAACACATCTGAAATGTAACGTCCACTGTTCAAAGTGCCGTCAATGCGAACAACAGGTGACCGAGACGTGTAACCAATGGCACCCCATACCACCACGCCGGGTGATACGCCAGTATGGCGATGACGAATACATGCTTCCAATACGCGTTCACCGCGATGTCGCCAAACGCGGGTGCGACCATCATGGTGCTGTAAACAGAACCTGGATTCATCCGAAAAATGACGTTTTCTCATTCGTGCACCCAGGTACGTCGTTGAGTACACCATCGCAGGCACTCCAGTCTGTGATGCAGCGTCAACAGTAACCGCAGCCATTGTCTCCGAGCTGATAGTCCATGCTGCTGCAAACGTCGTCAAACTGTTCGTGCAGATGGTTGTTGTCGTGCAAACGTCCCCATCTGTTGACTCAGGGATCGAGACGTGGCTGCACGATCCGTTACAGCCATGCGGATAAGATGCCTGTCATTTCGACTGCTAGTGATACGAGGCCGTTGGGATCCAGCACGGCGTTCCATATTACCCCCCTGAACCCACTGATTCCATTTTCAGGTAACAGTCATTGGATCTCGACCAAAGCGAGCAGCAATGTCACGATACGATAAACCGCAATCGCGATAGGCTACAATCCGACCTTTATCTAAGTCGGAAACTTGATGGTATGCATTTCTCCTCCTTACACGAGGCATCACAACAACGTTTCACCAGGCAACGCCGGTCAGCTGCTGTTTGTGTATGAGAAATCGGTTGGAAACTTTCCTCACGTCAGCACGCTGTAGGTGTCGCCACCGGCGCCAACCTTGTGTGAATACTCTGAAAAGCTAATCATTTGCATATCCCAGCATCTTCTTCCTGTCGGTTAAATTTCGCGTCCGTAGCACGTCATCTTCGTGGTGTAGCAATTTTAATGGCCAGTAGTGTAATTCGTGGACACAGAGAATAATCAGCGGCAGCAGCTTTCAGCCTCAGCCGAAGTGATTATTTTCTATCCCTTTGCTCGGGTCCCTGCTTTTTAGTTAAATCCACTGGTAAGGGAAAATTTCTCGAGACGTGGCACTGGGAGTTCACAAAGGGCGTCCGGAGGGAGATACTGACGAAGGGGACCCTCCCAGCAGAGTCCTGCTTCGGAGTTGGACCGCCGCTCGACGCGTCGCGGCTGATACCTGCGGCAATTTATCACCGAGCGCGCGACACGGCCGGGACCCCCAACAGGTAGCACGGGGGAGGTAGGAGGAGGGAGGTCCGCGTGGGGTGGCCGCCAGCGCATTCCTCACAGCGACTGCGACCGGGACACAGTCTGCCCGCAGCACAGGCAGGCAGGCAGGCATTCCCGGACCCAGCCCCAGCCACGCCTCCACGGTGTCGTCTCCGCGAGGGCCTCTTAGGTTTGTTCATCATTTGAATTGTAAATACTCACAAACAGGACATCCACTTAGGCAGAAGGGGGAAGGGCGGCAGAAATTGTTTTCGGTTCGGCCCCCAGACACGGCAAGGGATGGCGAGGGAAGAAGCTGCAGCGAGATGGGGGAAAAATAAAAAGGGTAAGGTGAGACTGCAGAGCTGGAACTCCGAGCCACGCACAGCCGCGAACGCGCGGTCGGCCGGCGTGATGGCGCGACCGCGCAGGAGTAATTTCACACGATACCGATCTACATATGAAGTGGGCGTATCGGGATAACAAGTATACATTGGAGATAGGCGGCGCGCCCCACCCACCACCTGGTCCCCGGCGCGAGAGAGAAAACTGTTTCGATTGTTGCTGTCTTCGATGTGACTGCGCGCTTTTTCAGCCCTGTGCTGCGACTTCTTTCGTACCTCCACGGCTCTGATGACCACGGTGTTGAGTGCACTAAACGACCAGTAGTTTCATACCTACAAAGTGTCGAGAGTCTTATATTTTATATGCAAAAAGTAAAACAAGAATGAGACTGGAAGGCAACTACACAGAGGTAACAAAAGTCATGGGACAGCGTCAGGCACATATACGGATGCCCGTAGCATCGCGTGCACACGATATAAAATGGCAACACTTTGGCGGATCTGTCATTTGAACTCCCGTGATTCACGTGGAAAGCTTTCCGACGTGATTATGGCCGCACAACGGAAATTAACTGATTCTGAATGCAGAATAGTAGTTCCGAAAACCTTTGGGGAATTCAGTATTCCGGGATCCAGAGTGTCAAGAGCGTGCCAAGAATATCAAATTTCAGAGTACCTCCCACCAAAGACAATGTAGTGGTCGACGGCCTTCACTTGATCGAGAGCAGTGACCAGAATGAGATTTTCACTCTGCAGCGGAGTGTGCGCTGTTATGAAACTTTCCTGCCAGATTAAAACTGTGTACCGGACCAAGACTCGAGCTCGGGATCTTTGCCTTTCGCGGGCAATTGCTCTACCATCTCAGGTACTCAAGCACGACTCACGCCCCGTTCTCACGTTTTACTTCTGCCAGCATCTCCTCTCCTACCTCTCAAACTTTACAGAAGCTCTCCTGCGAACTTTGCAGAACTGGCACTCCTGAAAGAAACGATATTGCGGAGACATGGCCTAGCCACAGCCTGGGGGATGTTTCCAGAATGAGATTTTCACTCTTCAACGGAGTGTGCGTTGATATGAAACTTTCCTGGCAGATTAAAACTGTGTGCCGGATCGAGACTCGAACTCGCGAACTTCGCCTTTCGCGAGCAATGCTCTACCATCCCAGCTACCCAAGCACGACTCACGCTCCGTCCTTACAGCTTTACTTCTGCCAGTATCTCGCCTCCTACCTTCCAAACTTTACAGAAGCTCTCCTGCGACAATTGCAAAACTAACACTCCTGAAAGAAAGGATACTGCGGAGACATGGCTTAGCCACAGCCTAGGGTATGTTTCCAGAATAAGATTTTCACTCTGCAGGGGAGTATGCGCTTGTAAGGTGCCAAGACATGGACACTTACACGTTAGCCTACCAACATTAGTAGGAATAATAAAGGGGACTTCGCTTTCAGCCATCGAGCGGTGCGGACTTGGAGACGGCGTCCTGGCCATCGTCTTCGAAGGGAGATATACGGTCTGTATCGCAGCACTGCACCAACGCGTGTTCCTTGCAGAGTTCTGCGGTTAGAGCTCTTTGTGTGCTCAGAAGCGAGATTTTCACCAACGCTTAACCACTTCCAACAACTCACCTAATATTCATGATCTGGTAGTTATCCTTGCGAGGTTCCGAGTATTTATCAACGTAGCTGCCGGTAATAGGGGCGCAAAATTGCAAATTGTTAATGTGCCATTCCTAGGACTGTGTAGGTGGACAAAGAGATTCACTTTTTTTTTTTTTTTTTAATTTTGTCAGTAGCGGGGAATATCAAATTAAAATGCCAATATTACAATCGAATTATCGACTTCATTGTAGCTAGCATTTACCCTGTCCCAGTAAGCTTTACATGTACTCTAGTCACTGTACAGCTTGCCCAGACGGGAAGGAAACAAGGTTTGCAGTCCTCTATGTCAGCGACGGACAAATAAGCCTACACGCTGATATGAAACTTCCCTCCCAAGGTTCGCAGGAGAGCTTCTGTAGAGTTTGGAAGGTAGGAGACGAGATACTGGCAGAAGTAAAGCCATGAGGACGTAGCGTGAGTCGTGCTTGGGTAGCTCAGATGGTAGAGCACTTGCCCGCGAAAGGAAATACACTCCTGGAAATGGAAAAAAGAACACATTGACACCGGTGTGTCAGACCCACCATACTTGCTCCGGACACTGCGAGAGGGCTGTACAAGCAATGATCACACGCACGGCACAGCGGACACACCAGGAACCGCGGTGTTGACCGTCGAATGGCGCTAGCTGCGCAGCAATTGTGCACCGCCGCCGTCAGTGTCAGCCAGATTGCCGTGGCATACGGAGCTCCATCGCAGTCTTTAACACTGGTAGCATGCCGCGACAGCGTGGACGTGAACCGTATGTGCAGTTGACGGACTTTGAGCGAGGGCGTATAGTGGGCATGCGGGAGGCCGGGTGGACGTACCGCCGAATTGCTCAACACGTGGGGCGTGAGGTCTCCACAGTACATCGATGTTGTCGCCAGTGGTCGGCGGAAGGTGCACGTGCCCGTCGACCTGGGACCGGACCGCAGCGACGCACGGATGCACGCCAAGACCGTAGGATCCTACGCAGTGCCGTAGGGGACCGCACCGCCACTTCCCAGCAAATTAGGGCACTGTTGCTCCTGGGGTATCGGCGAGGACCATTCGCAACCGTCTCCATGAAGCTGGGCTACGGTCCCGCACAGCGTTAGGCCGTCTTCCGCTCACGCCCCAACATCGTGCAGCCCGCCTCCAGTGGTATCGCGACAGGCGTGAATGGAGGGACGAATGGAGACGTGTCGTCTTCAGCGATGAGAGTCGCTTCTGCCTTGGTGCCAATGATGGTCGTATGCGTGTTTGGCGCCGTGCAGGTGAGCGCCACAATCAGCACTGCATACGACCGAGGCACACAGGGCCAACACCCGGCATCATGGTGTGGGGAGCGATCTCCTACACTGGCCGTACACCACTGGTGATCGTCGAGGGGACACTGAATAGTGCACGGTACATCCAAACCGTCATCGAACCCATCGTTCTACCATTCCTAGACCGGCAAGGGAACTTGCTGTTCCAACAGGACAATGCACGTCCGCATGTATCCCGTGCCACCCAACGTGCTCTAGAAGGTGTAAGTCAACTACCCTGGCCAGCAAGATCTCCGGATCTGTCCCCCATTGAGCATGTTTGGGACTGGATGAAGCGTCGTCTCACGCGGTCTGCACGTCCAGCACGAACGCTGGTCCAACTGAGGCGCCAGGTGGAAATGGCATGGCAAGCCGTTCCACAGGACTACATCCAGCATCTCTACGATCGTCTCCATGGGAGAATAGCAGCCTGCATTGCTGCGAAAGGTGGATATACACTGTACTAGTGCCGACATTGTGCATGCTCTGTTGCCTGTGTCTATGCGCCTGTGGTTCTGTCAGTGTGATCATGTGATGTATCTGACCCCAGGAATGTGTCAATAAAGTTTCCCCTTCCTGGGACAATGAATTCACGGTGTTCTTATTTCAATTTCCAGGAGTGTAGGTCCCGAGTTCGAGTCTCGGTCCGGCACACAGTTTTAATCTGCCAGGAAAGTTTCGAGAGCAGTGACGTTTCCATAGAGTTCGTCAGTGCTACCAGACAAACAACACTGCGTGAAATAACCACAGGAATCGTTGTGGGACGTACGACGAACGGATCCGTACCACGAACGTATCCATTAGGACAGTGCGGAGAAATTTGGCGTTAATTGGCTACGGTGGGAGACGACCGACACGAGTCGATTGGACTCCAGACAACTGGAAAACCGTGGCCTGGTCAGATGACGCTCAATTTCAATTAGTAAGAGCTGACTGTATGGTTCGGGTGAGGCGTAGACTCCACGAACCAGTGGACCCAAGTTGTCAACAAGGCACTGTGCAAGTTGTGGCTCCATAATGTAGCCTGTGTTTGCATGCATTGGACTGGGTCGTGTGGTCCAGTTGAACAAGCCGTTTACTGGAAATGGTTATGTTCGGTTACTTGGAGGCCACTTCCAGCAAACAACGATGGAATTTGCTTGTATTGGACTGGGTCCTGTGGTCCAGTTGAACAAGCCGTTTACTGGAAATGGTTATGTTCGGTTACTTGGAGGCCACTTCCAGCAAACAACGATGGAATTTGCTTGCATTGGACGGGGTCCTGTGGTCCAGTTGAACAAGCCGTTTACTGGAAATGGTTATGTTCGGTTACTTGGAGGCCACTTCCAGCAAACAACGATGGAATTTTTGTGGGGACAATGCGCCTTATCACCGGGCCACAGCTGTTCGCGATTTGCTTGAAAAACGTTCTTGACAATTCGAGCGAATGCTTTGGCCGCTCTAATTGTCCCATCAAAGATTTATAGGACGTAATCGGGAGGTCAATTCGTGCAGAAACTCATGCACCGGTAGCATTTTCGCAATTATGTACGGCTATAAAAGCAACATTTCTCGGTATTTCTCCAGGGGACTTCCAATGACTTGTTGAGTCCATTCCACTGGGCAAAAGGCAGTCCGACACAATAATTGATGGAATCCCATGACTTTTGTCACCTTAGTATAAAGGCGTGTGGCACAAGGCACTTCCTCTCTTTCTGGCGAGTGGGATTCAGATACCGTCTTCTTGATCCCGCTCCTGCATCCAAAACTCCGGTGAGTGTGGCGGATAGAGTAGCTGTCCCAGAGACATTTCTGCGAAACCTGTGGCTCTTGATGGAGTAAGCGACTTTTTGCACGTAGCAAATAAACACACGAAGTATTTGTTTCCTACTTAGCAGTGTGCTGTAGTCTACGACGTCCACAGTTCGTGGCCTTGCGGTAGCGTTCTCGCTTTCCGCACACGGGGTCCCGGGTTCGAGTCCCGGCGGGGTCAGGGATTAATCCTGCCTCGGAATGACTGGGTTTTGTTGTGTTGTCTTCTTCATCATTCATCCCCATTACTGTCGGAGGACGGCAATGGCAAACCACATCCACTAGGGCCTTGCCTAGTACAGCGGTGCGGGTCTCCCGCATCGTCCCCTACGCTCCTCGGAGTGTTTGACCCCTCATCGTCATCGTAATCTACGACACGCGTTACTAGGAACTGGTTGTAATGTATGTTCATCATCATCATAATTATCACTATTATCCATTTCAATCACTGAAAGGAGGATATACGATGAACATCAACACAAGCAAAGCGGGGATAATGGAATGTAGTTGAATTAAGTCGGTTGATGCTGAGGGAATTAGATTAGAATATGAGACAATTAAAGAAGTAAATGAGTTTTGCTATTTGAGGAGCGAAATAACTAATGATGGTCGAAGTGGAGAGGATATAAAATGTAGACTGGCAATGGCAAGGAAAGCGTTTCTGAAAAAGAGAAATTTTTTAACATCGAGTATAGGTTTAAGTGTCAGGAAGTCATTTCTGAAAGTATTTGCATGGAGTGTAGCCATGTATGGAATTGAAACGTGG
Organism: Schistocerca piceifrons; assembly: GCF_021461385.2. Lineage (NCBI taxonomy): Eukaryota > Metazoa > Arthropoda > Insecta > Orthoptera > Acrididae > Schistocerca > Schistocerca piceifrons. Next base: position 590,751,074 of record NC_060141.1, read on the forward strand.
ACGATAAATAGTTCAAAAATGGGACTTAAAATCTGAGGTCATCAGTCCCCTAGACCTTAGAACTACTTAAACCTAACTAACCTAAGGACAACACACACATCCATGCCCGAGGCAGGATTCGAACCTTCGACCGTAGCGGTCGCGCGGTTCCAGACTGAAGCGTCTAGAACCGCCTGGCCACACCGGCCGGCAAATAGTTTGGACAAGAAGAGAATAGAAGCTTTCGAAATGTGGTGCTACAGAAGAATGCTGAAGATTAGATGGGTAGAGCACATAAGTAATGAGGAGGTATTGAATAGAATTGGAGAGAAGAGGAATTTGTGGCCCAACTTGACTAGAAGAAGGGATCGGTTGGTAGGGCATATTCTGAGGCATCAAGGAATCATCAATTTAGTATTGGAGGGCAGGGTGGAGGGTAAAAATCGTAGAGGAAGACCAAGAGATGAATACACTAAGCAGATTCAGAGGGATGTAGGTTGCAGTTGGTACTGCGAGATGAAGAAGTTTGCACAGGATAGAGTAGCATGGAAAGCTGCATCAAACCAGTCTCTGGACTGAAGACCACAACAACAACAACATCCATTTCAATCACTTGGCGATGTGGCCTCATTGAGTCGGTGTGCAGCATAGGATCCCTGTAAGTTCTTCCATTTGTGCCTACCTTGAGCTACCTGCTGCCTGTTCAGTCCGGCTGTCTTAAGTCTTTTTCCCTTTTACCCAGTGGTCTACGTCTTGATCTTTTTGGAAAAATGTTTTGACCACCTGAGCGACATGAGCAGTCCACTCCTATTTCAAGGTATTCGCTCTTTTCATTATGTCACTGACCTCCGTTGTCTGTCCGCCACTAGCTGGTTTCTTTCTGTCTCTCTTTGTGTAGATCAACATTGATCTTTCCATTACTCTTTAGTTTTCTGATAGTTTTCTAACAACGGATTCCTTTAATGTCCATGTCTCACAGCCATAAGTTATTACTGGCAGTATACGTTGGTCAAAAACTGCTTTCTTCATCTCAGCCGACATCGTAGGATTCAAAACTGAAGAGCATAAGTTCTCCAGCCTAATTTAATACATCGAAATATTTCCTTGTAGGTCTCCTTTCATATCTACAATTTGACCTAGATAGACATATTCCGTAACCCTTTCGGGTTCGGTATTTCCAAAATACACATTTCTCTCCGGTGTCCATTTATTCTTCACGATCTTGATTTGCACCACCCCACGTGCGTCAACTTAGAAATCGTTACTAGAGTCGGAGACTATCTAGACTCCGTCACATGCATAAGGCTCATAGTTAATATGCTTTACACAATGGAAATACACTATTTGAAGTTTAGCCCTGAGATCCTAAGGTGAGAAATTGCTATAAAATCAATTAATAATTTAACTTTAAGAGCAACTGATATTAAAAATGAGATGAAGGATACACAACCTAGTTTAAGTGAAATTCAATGCAAAATAAGTTAGAGATTTTGTATAAAATTGTACTTCGTACACAAGAAAATCAACAGATGGTCAATACGAATTTAGCCTGATAAACAATTAATTAGCACAAATATGATAGGCAAGGAAGGTTCCCACCAACTCCCTTGTTTGAAGCGAAAAAAGTTCAGATCAGCCCCCTCAATCAGATGCATGCTCAGAATGAAGAGTTAAATCATGTGTCCGCATATCTCCAGTCATGACAAGGAGCAGATAGTGTTAACTTGATATTGGAAATAAGCAAGCCAAGACGGCTTGCAACGTTTGAGGTTTCATCATAGTTTATTTTCGATCAGCTTCAAATCAGACTAACGAGAATTAGTTAATCAGTATTTGAAGTTCTTCTATACTATTTGCAAATAGAACATCAAGTTATTTAATCTCTTTCCCAGAATTTGGATATCCTTTGCTTCCCAACTCAATTTAGACATTGTTTTTCGTGAGTCTTCTGAAAAGAAATTGGAGATACAGTCACCTTGTTTTACACCCTTTTCAGTGGAAAATCCATTAGGTTCTTCAATAACACTTACAAACACTGTGAAGGTTTTGTGTGTTTCACATAGGACTGTATTTGGTCATGTTTTATTCGTGGTCCTGATACATTGGGAAATACAGCTGGATGACTGAACTAAACGAACGACTTTTCAAAATCTATAAAGGCAAGTCAAAGAGGAAGAAGGTACTCATTTGTTGTATTAACTGTTTCATGTAGAGCGGGTATATGTAAGTTGTACTAAACTATGCCTGGAACCCAGCTCGCTTAGTGGGCTGAGTCAGATCAAGCGGAACGCACTATTTGGTGATCAAAATTATTTTAAAAACGACTTGCAATATGGACAGAAGGCCGATACGATGAGAGTTCTTTATGTCTTTAGTACTACCTTTCTTAGGTGTTACGATTATTTTAGGTTTTAAAAGGTCGATACAATTGTGAACAGTCACTTTTTTTGATAATTATTTTGTCCTTGCCAGTTTGAGGCTGGTTAACTCATCTTATGTCTAGGTCTAGGGTGGGTTATCGAAAGCAAAACAAAAAAGAAAAAACCTGCTTGTGGTGACAGACTGATCTGCAGCTTAGCCCGAAGTCTATGATGGGTTGGAATGTGATAGTTTGGATGTGAGTGGCGAAGCAGTAGTATATAAAAGCAAGAACCCTCTTTACAGGACTGATCTGCAGCCTAGCCTGAGGTCAACGTTACCTTGTATTGTGACAGTTTGATTGTGAATTGGCGAACGAAACGAATGTGAAAGCGAAAATGGATACGCAAACAGTCTAGATAGAAGACAGCTTAGAAAACTCTCATGAGACCAATCGTAGAGTACTGCTTAAGTGTGTGGTGCCAGTACTAAACAGGAACAACAGAGGATGTTGAAGGTATATAAAGAAAGCCAACACGAATTGTCAGTCACAGGTTTACTTGGCCAGTGGGAGAACGTTACAAAGATGATGAAACTTAAAAAAAGAAAATTAACCGACAAAAGATCGAAGATAGACGCAAATGCCGCGGAAGACCACTTACGGAATTTCAGGAACAAACTTTAAGCGAAGAATCTAGGAATACACTACAACGCCGTGCGTATCGCGAAGACAAGATTAAACTAATTTCAGTGCGCTCAGAGGGGATAACACAGGTAGTTCTTCCCGCCCTCTCTTCGTGTATGGAAGAGATGAAGCCCTGTCGACTGATACAATGGTAAGTGCCATCCGTCATGCACTTCACAGTGCTTTGCCGATGTATCAATGCATGTTTAAAATTAGATAACGTTCCAAACTGCCTTTGCTTTTTTACAGGAGTTCTTAATGTTTCGTACCTAGTACAAGGTTCGTCTCCTTTTTCATTGTAAGAGACGAGAATTTTCCAAAACTTCTTGTTGTGGCTTTATTTCTCGATCAGAACATTAAAAAAAACTCCCTGGTACAAAATACTTCGAATTCATGCGTTGTCTGTCCCTCCTTTCGGAATCCACTGCAATTCTACACGAAACAGACAAAGGAATAAAGATGGATCCCCTTGAACAATTACAGATATCAATAAATCAACCCACACTATCTTAAACGAACAATCTGACTTTGCAGATAACCATCTTTTTCCAAAAATTCAAAAAATCTCTAAACTTGAAAAACCAAACAACCCAGGCCAAATCTCTCTCTCTCTCAAACACACACACACAGATGCACGCACTATTTCCTTCCCCTCACCCCCCCCACCATATACCACCCTCCCAAATGCCCACCTAATTTAGCAATTCATTCTTCTTCTTCTTCGTCTTCTTGTTGTTGATATTATTATTAAAATATCATCTTCATGCAGAACTCCAACGTACTTTCAGCAGTAAAATTGTACGTGAAATATCATACAGACTCATTGTTCAACAGTTTTTGTGAATATCACATGCCAGTTTTGCAGTGTTAATACGAACTACTTTTGCAATAATAAATAAAATACAAATAGATACACACACCCTGTCGCCAATGTGCAATAAAAGTGCTGACCAAAGACACTCTCTGTGCCAACACAAATTCTTTGAACATAACTTTAATCGCGCTCTTTGGTTTATTTACGTTTTACAAAGTACATGGAAGTTGTTTCCCGTCTATAAGTTTGTGAAGAGTTATAAAACTAATGTCATTGGAAAACGAACTTTTCTGGAATAACGTGTTCACCAAGAACAAACACACAGATACTAATAACTGTGAGTCATTCAACTAAGTTATATCTCATAATGTGGTTAATTCTCGTCACACTCAGTGCTTATATGTTCCATTTTCACATCTTTCCACATGTACACGATCCCCACAATGCTGCAAAACATGTGATAAATACTTACTATCTGATAATGAATCGTTAAGTCGATTCGAAACTGATAATGAAAAATAAAAATTGAAGAATAAAACAAATGGCGGCTGGTTCCAGTAATTTCTGGAACCTTTATAAAATTTATTATTATTTTCGGATTAGGTTTTTTATCTCAACTGTTCTTTTTCTGCTCTTTTAATAAGGTTCTGTAATTATTCCAGAGCCACTGTAAAGTAAAATTGGATTCATAATACTGAAATAATGTGCTTGTGCATTAATTAAGCTTATCATCTACTGTGTGTTATTAGCAAATTTCTCCACATTGCTCATCCTGCAAATTCTCTCTCGGGCTATAGTGTTCGTGAACTACAATATTTGATTCTGTGGAATAATATGTTTTTCTTCTTACTTAAACCTGATTGATGGGGGTGCTTTATTCCTGCAATTTGACCATACTGGTTTCACATCTGTTTCAGGAAAAATATTTGGATTTAGAATTATCAGCTGCTGTTGCGCTACGTCACTCTTTTTGTTGAGAATGTTACCGTGGGGGTCAAGACAAATCCGGACGTCAGAGAACTGCCAGAGATGAAATCAGTATTGAAATCTCCAGAAACCATTACTTTCTAGTTATTTCTACCTAGTCTTATTAGTACCCTTCCAAACTGCTTGATGAAGTTTAAAACATTTTCTGCTGGATGTCTGTACAATGTCATAATTTCTATTGTGCATGTTTCTAATTTTGTTACTGAAGTACAACACTCAAAAAGCTGTTCAATGTAGTACTCATTCAAATGTATATCCTGGGACGTAATTCCACTGTTCCGCTTATATCACGCTTACAGTAACGTGACACTAATTTTATCCATCTAAGTGCATCTTTTCTATTTCAGTGACTTCGAAACGATGTTCTGTTAATTGGTAGAAGCTCTGCAGAAATACATTTAGTGTTTTGAGTTTCCTTTAATGATATGAGATATTCATCTCTCTTATTTCACAAGTTTCTTATGCCCTGATGACAGACTTCAGATGTATTATTATTTTTACCCTTTATGCTGTTCAAGCTGCTGTTTTTTGTGTATTCATCGATTTTTGCAAGTGTGTATATACTTATTAGGTAACTCTGTCTTTCGGAAAAATAATCCTACAGAAAAGGGGTAGTGAAAATATTGGATATTACAGCGAATAAACCGCCAGTGGTCTGGATAAAATGAGAGCTTCTTACAGGGAAAATTCAAATGCCAAGTATGGTTTGGTACCACATATTAAACACTACCTTGTGTGATCGCCCAATTCTTTTGACCGATTCCGGAAATACTTCATTTACACATTCAGCAGAACTTGTTGTATTGCTGTTTTTCCCTCCTAGTATTCTGTCTTTTTTCCCTCAGCACTTTCCTGCGATCCTCGGTGAAAATTCTTCAGCTCCTCCGCTTCTCTTTTTAAAAGTTGTTATTCGTTCTAAAGTTTTTTAGCCTACTGTTGTTCATAAAAATATTGTCAATTGTGTAGTACAGTACTGTACAAAGTAGCTTAGTTGCCTGATACTTTTACAGCAACTTTTATCTATTCAGGGCCCGTGTTGCCAACTAATGATATCCGGGATGGCCCAAATCAACCGACTACAGCTCCAGTGCGCTACATACATGAAGAAAGGACCACAGAAAATCGCTACTGGGGATGATTAAAATATTAAAGTTGTTTGTATATGATAACATTTGTTTTCTTTGTTGTTATTTGCCGGCCGTAGTGGTCGAGCGGTTCTAGGCGCTTCAGCCTGGGACCGCACGACCGCTGCGGTCGCAGGTTCGAATCCTGCCTCGGGCATGGATGCGTGTGATGTCCTTAGGTTAGTAAGGTTTAAGTATTTCTAAGTTCTAGGGGACTGATGACAAGTTAAGTCCCATAGTGCTCAGAGCCATTTGAACCATTTTGTTGTTATTTCAGTTCCTCACGATGAATTCACTTTTCAGCCAAATGGTACACAAATTTAAAAGATGTTTTAAAATGCATGAAAAACATAGTGACTGACGATATTTGTAATTTTTTACGTCTCTTAAGATTTTAGTCACTTATGATAATGTTAATGATGATTTTGTGTAATGGTGGTGTTGTGGGAGCGTGAAAATCATCATAATAGTGATGGACACGGAATGATGGGTATGGCTATGGGGCCGTGTGGAACTGTAGGTAGCGACAAAAACCAGAGGAAGGGAGAGGGAGGAAAATGGAAGGAGGTATTTAATAGTGGGAGAGTGGTAGTTGGTTGAAATTTTGACGCGAGAGGATGAGTAAGGCATGATGGTAAGTGGAAGGTGGAATATGCATTTAGTGGTGCACCAGGTTACGTGGATCAGTGATTAATGGGTAGGACATGTGTGTTGGGACTGGGTTTTAAGCCGGCCGAAGTGGCCGTGCGTTTAAAGGCGCTGCAGTCTGGAACCACAAGACCGCTACGGTCGCAGGTTCGAATCCTGCCTCGGGAATGGATGTTTGTGATGTCCTTAGGTTAGTTAGGTTTAACTAGTTCTAAGTTCTAGGGGACTAATGACCTCAGCAGTTGAGTCCCATAGTGCTCACAGCCATTTGAACCATTTGAACTGGGTTTTATTTTACTGGCTCCAAAGACGCTCTAGGAAGAGAAGAAGGTGTAGGAAGCATATGAATCGGTATACGATGCTAACTGGGGATGACAGGTGGATGCCGAAATCGGAATGCATGTCTTCCCAGAATTTCAAGGGACTTAATTCAGAGGAGGCGGAGGTCCAGGCAGCGTTGGCGTAAGTGAGGGTAGGATGGACGAGGGATTTATTGCTGAGAGTAATGGTACAAATAACTGTGGCCTGTTAATAGTTTAGTGATCTTAGTCGGCTTGGGCTTTGTGATGGATGTTAATGAAATGTGCATTCCTTGTCACTTTTCTGTCAACATTTATTTCTAAATACTTTACTGCGTTAAAGGCATAGGTGGGTTATAGATGGGGAGATGGAAATCTGCGCGACGGAAACGCCGAGTTGTGTGACAACAGATGGTCGTTTGGCTTTGTTTTGGATTTACTTGAAATTTCTATGTAATCACCACTCGCCCAGGAGGTTCAAGCAGTGGTCTAAGGAAGGCATGGGACAGTTAAAGACAATCCACACTGGCCGTCCCGTCACGTTGCGTCATGTCCCGTGAAAACATTCTGCAATACAGTTCAAATGGCGACATCCATACCGCCCGTCACATCACGTCACGTCACTTCACGGTACCGTCAAGATTTCTCGGGAAGAAAATTTTGAAGGATGATGTCATCATCCGTTACTGATTACGTAACCTTTAGGCTCAATCCCTCCCGATATACAGCCTCGCGCTAATATTCATATTTCGTTTCTTCGTGACTGATGGCAGTTGTTACTCTAAATCTTTTTTGTTCGATATTTTCGTTATTTGTTATAAATAGTATGTTTCCTGTACTTCTTTTGTTAAAATTTATCATTTTATAATAAATGACGAAAGATTAACTGAAGCAGTGGAGCAGCAGTCTGAATTGCATGACTTGAGCGTACTAAATTGTTTGCCACTTCGTATTTATAAAGTTGATTTTATTTTTATAATACCGGTATCTTATTTAATATTTTACAATGAAATGGATTGCGATTGACTGTATGTTGAAGCGCAAAAAATACTGTGGGTGGAATCAGATGGATTAGGAAGTGGAATTTATTTTTATGTTGTTGGGCTTTTGTTATGTTCCATAATGAAATGTATTGACTCTACAACAGTAGCAAAATCCTTTCTTTTTTGTGAAATATTCATCAAGTAATGTGTTAGAGTTGTTTGTTTAAATATGTGTTTGTGGTAGATTTATTTATTGTTACGTAGCTCTCTGGATTGTGTATGAAACAGGTTGCAAGCGTCAACGATCAACATTTAGGTGGTTTCACTTGATAACCGTAGTACAAATAAGACACTTGAACTACTAAAAACCAAGACGTAAAAGAAACCTACAAATCTTGAACCGAAAGATGTTGAGGGATATATGATTACCGAACAAAAATTTGCACTGGACAGGCAACTCAAGCAAACCGGTTTTTCCAGGTTTGTGATGGCAGCTCGCGATACTGTTCTCCTTTTAGTTATTCTGGATGCAAATTGACGTAACGAATAAAAAGAAATAAAGCTTCGTTTTTCTGAAATATTAATAAAATGTGGATTTCTCTTCATCGAGCTCCTTGTATAGTGTGTGAAATTCCTCTTATGTACCATGTAATGACATTTTTCGGTTCCACACTCTGTTATTGCGTTGTTTTGTCTATGTTAAAAAATATATATCGGCTCAACCTCTTGTTTATAGTGTAAAACACTAAGATTGGCGCGTTTCGGAAGTCAAGCTTCCATCATCAGAATAATAAAAAGTAAAAGAACCTATTAAAACTCGCTAAAATGGAACATGCACCAGGCAGAATAAAATTGATAATATCATTAAAACATCGTGTCTACTTCCCTTGTTGCAGCCGTGTCTTCCAAGGTGCATCTCCACATAGTTGTCAAAATATAAAAAAACTCTAAAATGGTGTCGCCTATGGCGTTCAACATCTAACCACATGGCTCTCTCCTCTATCGTCGTAAACCGCCCGTGCGTCTTCGTTGATACCACACACCACGTAGCCAAACACGACACTGAAACGCGAGTGAGCTCACGCGCAATTAAACAAGGAAGTCACAGAGATGTCTATACAAACAGATAACGTATACTTGTTCCAAGGACCTCATGAAATGATGGTATCCTACCAATTGCTAAAAATGTAGTTACTAAAAGAAACCAATAAAATGTTTGAAAAAGTTATTTGTATCACTAGTTAGCTGTTCATTCAGTGTGTTCTGATTATCCACGCTATGTATCGTAATTTCCAGCTGTTCTAGTAGATCCAGCTTTTTGCCTTTGTCCTGTCTATGTAAAATAACGAGATCCTGAACTATTCACAACATGGGGTGTCCCGTTTCCCAAGTATGCGTGGCTACAGCTGCCTTTTCGAAATTATTAAGCCGGAAAGCATCGCTATGTTCTTTGTAACCTACTTTAAAGGACCTACCAGATTGGCCTACATAGCTTGCCTTGCACGTGTTACACTGAATTATATAGACCCCAGCTCTCTCATGTTTATCGTTTTCCTGCTCCAAATTATTTCTTAGTTTAAACCGCAGCGTATTATTGGTCTGAAAAGCGGTATCAACTTTAAAAGGTTTGAAAATGTTAGCCACTTTTTGCGAAATATCATCGAAGTATGGTATTGTGACTCTCGTAATATTATTTGCGGTATTCTTCCTTGCATTCGCGCGCTGTTTCTGTCGTATTAATTTATTGACAACGTTTTGGTGATATCCGTTAGCTCTGGCTAGTTGTTTTTACGATGTTCAGCTCAGTCATTCTGTCTTCTTCATTCATAGGGACTCTAAAGGCTCTATCTATCAAAGATCCAAAAGCAGAAAGTTTCTGGCTGTTAGGATGGCAGAAATTATTTTGTATCAACACATCAGTTGTGGTTGGTTTCCTAAATATTTTAAAAACATGCCTACCATTTTGTTTGCTAATACTTAGATCGAGAAATTGCAGTTCACCATTTTTCTCTTCTTCCACAGTGAATTCAATTTTACCGTGTAACTCGTAAAATTTATTTACTATTTCTGCAACTTCTTTTTCTTGTCCATCAATAAGAAGCAGCGTATCATCTACATAGCGTTCGTAATATACAACTTTATCCACGGGATGTTGCGGGTTTACGAGGAGTCATTTTTCCAAATGATTTATAAAGATGTCTGCTATGGTTCCAGATATACTGGAACCCATAGCCAGTCCATCTTTTTGCATATAAAATTTATGGTTAAAAGAAAAATAATTATATTTCAGAACGAATTCTAACAATTCGATGAATTCCACTATTCCTTGCTGAGACAATGTTTTGTACTTAAGCAAATTTTCTTTGATGACCTTAACGGCCTCATTTACCGGCACATTCGCATAAAGGTTTTTAATGTCTAGAGGTACTAGGCGGGCCATGTCAGCGATAGGCTTATCCTTAATTTCATTTATCAAAGCTGAATTATTAGTGATTGAACACTTATCCTCGAACATGAAAGATTCTTTTAAAATTTTATCGAGCATTTTAGTAATTTTGCGTAAAGGCCTGTTTCTAGAATTCACAATTACTCTAGCAGGACAATTTTCATTATGTACCTTAAACTGGGATCTAAGTCGTGGAGCTTTCGGATTCATGACGGAGCAGCGTATTTTTTCTTTTTCTGTGAAGAGGAAGAAAGTCCTCTTCAATAGCTTTTTTAACAAAAAAGGTGCAAGCCGAGTTAAAAAATTGACTTGACGAACAGTGTGAATGTACTGTGACCTAACGCTTATTTGATTTATTTATCAAATGGCAATACAGACACATAAGAAAGAAACAGAGATATCACTAATATATAAAACTTTAATAATTGCAGACAAATATCACTAATATAACACAGTTTAAGGATTACAAACAAACATCAAGTCTATTAATATAATCTATCAACTCTGGAGTTGCGAGCAGGAAGTCGTAGGGGCTCCCATTATAGGCTCTTCTGGAACACTCTTCAACAATGTGGCTGATGGTCTGATTTTCTCCGCAGTCACACTTAGGGGATGGTGTTTTACCCCATTTGTACAGAGAGTAAGCACATCTGCCATGACGAGTTCGAATCCTATTTAGAGTGGACCACGTTTTGCGTGGTAGGTCAAAACCAGGTGGCTTTTGTGTGATGCAAGGCATGTTATGATTTTGCCACGCGTTCCATTTTTCAGACCATGCGTTTGTGATACTGAAACCTTCTTGCACACACGTCCTTGCTGTTCTTGTTGGCGGGTTCCTAGATCGAAGCCTATTAGTGTTTGCAGCCTCAGTGTCTTGGTGGATTGGCAGGCTTCGATTTCCAATGATGTTTTTGTATTCACGTGCAAAGGCGACAATACGTCGCAGGTGTGGCGGCGGGATGTGGCTTAATATTCGGAGCCATTGCGTTGGAGTGGGTTTAATTACTCCAGAAATCATCCTTAGAATGTTATGCAACTGGCCATCCACCTTTTTGACATGTGGGCTGTTTAGCCAAATCGGAGCGCAGTATTCGGCAGCCGAGAATAGAACTGCTAAATCAAAGGAGCGGAGAGTGGAGGCCGTTGCTCCCCAGGTAGTACCACAGAGCTTTCGAATAATGTTGTTTCTTGTCTTTAATTTTTCGGCAGTCTTTGTTAGGTGCTCTTTAAAAGATTGTGTTCTGTCCAGCGTCATGCCCAAGTACTTCGGAGTTTTATTGTGCCTGAGAACGGTGTTTTCAAATCGAATAGTGAGTTCCTTTCCAGCGAGTTTGATGTTGAGATGGAAGCAACTAACCTGTGTTTTGGAAGCGTATGGTTGAAGTCTCCAATTACGGAAATATTCACCCATTATCTTCAGGTCTTTCATTAGGATGTCCTCAGATGCTTCGATTGTGCTGCATCTTGTAGCGAGGGTCCAATCGTCAGCATACCCGAACTTTCTTGATTGTGTTTCCGGCAGGTCTGCAATAGAGAGGCTAAACAGCAGTGGTGCGAGCACTGATCCTTGTGGTAAGCCATTCCTTAGTTTTTTGATGGAGCTTTGGTCAGTGCCCATACTTATTTGTAACACCCTATCATTGAGCATGCTGTCTATTAAGCGTTCTATAGATTTGCAAGGAATAACTCGGAGAATTTTGTACATGATGCCTTAACGTAACGGGACTGTGACGTGACAGTGCCGTGATGGCCAGTGTGATTTGTATGAATGTGTGATGTCTGTTCTTTCGGACAATTCATATAATTGGTATGCCTATCTGGGCAATAGATCCACCTCCTTCAGTGCGGATGTAGAAATACGTCCGACCTCCTGTGGGAATCTCAGAGTACCGAATGGGAGTAAAATGGACAGGGACTGCGGATAGGTGGCGCTTGGTGGGTTCCAGATGGCACAGTCGTTAAGACACCTGTCCTGTAAGCAGGAAATCTCTGGTTCGAATCCCAGTCCCGTACACATTTTCGCTAGTTGCCGCTGATCCCGCATAAGGTGCTGGTGTAGCTGGTATCAGTGGTCCCCTTCAATTTCCAGTGTGAACTTCTGTTAGAGGGTGTAGTGTTTAGGTTCAAAAAATGGCTCTGAGCACTATGGGACTCAACTGCTGAGGTCATTAGCCCCTAGAACTTAGAACTAGTTAAACCTAACTAACCTAAGGACATCACAAACATCCATGCCCGAGGCAGGATTCGAACCTGCGACCGTAGCGGCCTTGCGGTTCCAGACTGCAGCGCCTTTAACCGCACGGCCACTTCGGCCGGCTAGTGTTTAGGTAGGTAGGTGTCTGAGACGTTGTAAAAATTGCTGTTTTGAACAGTGCGCCGCAGCGCGTAGCGTGAAGCAGTCGCCGTCCGTTTCTGGCGGTGGCGCCTGTGTGGCAATCGCAGTTTTGGTGTCTCCATCTGGTGGGAAAGGGGAAAGTTTGCCTGTTCAAGTGTATTTAAGGGGCGCTATGAGCTAGCCAGTCAGTGAGTTGGTCAGTGTGGGTGAGTCTGGAGTCAGTCTGGGGTCAGTCTCTGGTCCCCAGCTTGCTAGTCTGTCTCTCGTCGGAATTTGTGGCGCAGTAAGAGATCTCAACGAATGGTTGCCTGGTCGGGGGCTTAGCCCCTGCATCTGACTCTGCGCGTGAGGCCGCCAGTCTGCTCGAGTTGCTCAGGCAACGGTCATTGGCGGTTGAATGGATGGGTTGGTCGGTCGCGCACTGAGACACAAGATGACTTGTTCGCCTTGAGCGTCGGCGCATGTGAGGTCGCCACGTGAGTCCTGTGGGCCGCGCCGTATAGCGAGGGCAGTGGCTTCGCGGCCGACGCGAGAGCAGCAGGAGTCAACCCACGACATCGGTATGGCAGGTACGAGCTGCGACTCCGTGAGACGGGAGATCGGCGCGCCTTCCTACGTTCGTTGAAGCAGCTGGCAGCGGACGATTCGGGAGAGCGTTTTGGGGGTGCTGCGCCAGGTCTTCGCCAGAAATCGCAGTTTATTAGAAGTTAAGTGATTGGTGATAAGTTGTTTCATTTACTTGTTAAATTTTACTTGTTTTCTTGGTGAGGTCACCAGACGCTTTGTTGTGGGGTCGTCCCACCATTCTTCTCGGTTTGCCCACTCGCGGGAAGGTGGTTATTTATGAATTGGGTGGTCCGGTTTTCCCTTGTGGACTTGGGGCGGGTTAGAACAACCTGCGGTTCGGGTTGTTCGGTAATCTCCCTATCAGTCCGCCGTACGTTAATAGCTGCCTCTTTCATGTTTGTCGGATTCGGTGTGTTAACGAATTTATTACTTGAAGTGTAACGGCCTAATTCCTGAAATATGTTTTTATCTTGCCTATCATCTTGAGAGGTGGTGTATGTGTACTGGAGAGCATGTTTAGCCAACCTTGTATAATTTTATATAGGATTGCATTTCATGGGTTTTTATTTAAATCATCTTTTTAGTATATAAAGTTGCCACCCTTCCACTGTGAGACTTTTCTTAGAAGTTAAAATCAAGTTGCACCTTCGGTAGCAAGTTAATCTTTTAATTTTAGTGTTTTGTACCATTTACGTCCCTCCTAAGGGGTGCATAGTTTGTGCGCTTGTGTGAATTGTTAAAACTTTTTCTTTGAGGTAATCTGGTGTGTTGCAGATTTGCACCTGTGTAGTCTTACAGAGGTTGTTGTGAGCGGTCGTGACTACGGCTGTGTCAAAGGGGAGTGGCGAGGTTCTCAGCCCGAAAGGTCATACACTCAAAAATTTGTTTCTTTCTGCCTCTGAATAAGTTGTAACTTGATATTTAGAGGGTGTTTTCTGCTTATAATTTCAAATCTGTTTCTTTAAGAAAAAAGGCTTTCAGGAATAAAATTCCTATTTGTTAAAAGCAATTTCATTTTGATTTCATCAGTTACTCCCTGGCCACTACTTCCACGCTCACATAGTGTGATTAAAAGTGTTAATGTTCTTGATGAATCGCTAGTAAATAAAGTAAATTCTTAAAAAAAGGTTTTCAAAGTAAATTCACGGTTCAGTGTCGACGTCATTATTCTGCGTTAGGTAGGAGCTGGTTTTGGAAATGCCTATACCGTACAAGGTTCAGTTATGGGAATCAAAGAAACAGATTTTTGTTTAGTCGCAGAGACTAAGGAGATACGGTAATCAATTTAGCGACAAAAAAAGACGGAAGATAAATAAGTAAAATGTTGGAATTTGACAAGGTTGGAGCGATTGTGTTTTAAAAGGCGGTGGCAAGCATACCGAGAGACAAAGAGAGGCATTTACTGGGGGAAGGAATGCATTAGGATGGCCACTGGAGACAGGGTGGGAACCGGCGGGTCGCAGCAGGTAGCGTGCCTGTCGCGGCCCCCGGGCATTCCTGTCGCGTGCCGACACAGGCGCACGCGGCTACCTGCAGCTCAAACTGAACGCCGCCCCGCCCTGCCGGCCTCCACGATCCCTCTCACATATCCGCACGCCATCATTCAACGTCACACGCACACCCCCTGGTTACATTCGTCTTTCCGGTGTCCCGTAAACTGAGTCCACTAAAATTTGCTCCCAGGAAAGATCGAGGGAAGGTCCACTAATCCTCCTGTCCGAACTCTGCAACATGTCCGGCCGGTAGATGAGCAGTGGGCTCTTACGTGATGCGCTGACGAAGATAATAGACGGGTGGAACATGTACATTAATGAAACTTCCTGGAAGATTAAAACTATGTGTCGGACCGAGACTCGAACTCGGGACCTTTGCCTTTCGCGGCAAGTGCTCTAGCAACTGAGCTACCCAAGCACGACTCACGCCCCGTCCTCACAGCTTTAATTCCCCCAGTACCTCGTCTCCTACCTTCCAAACTTCACAGAAGCTCTCCTGCGAACCTTGCAGAACTAGCACTCCTGGAAGAAAGGATATTGCTAAGACATGGCTTAGCCACAGCCTGGGAATGTTTCTAGAATGAAATTTTCACTCTAGAGTGGAGTGTGCACTGATGTGAAACTTCCTGGCAGAGTTCGAGTCTCAGTCCGGCACACAGTTTTAATCCGCCAGGAAGTTTCACATCAGCGCACACTCCGCTGTAGAGTGAAAATTTCATTCTATGTACCTTAATGCCACAAATTTTACAATCGCAAGTGATAATAATTATTTTCCGTCGGACACCGTCATATAATTTTTACTTATGACGACATCTTCAGAAACAGCAATAGAAAACGTAAGTAACAAATTACAAACATGGAATTCAAAAGTCGTTTTCTAATTGACAAAACATATTTTAAAATAAATATGAAATAACGCGTGGTACGAGTACGTAAGATACGTCTTTGTACTAGCGAAAAGGCTGGGATTATGGACATACAGATATATAGATGATACAAGCTGTACATAGTTTCTCATCCCTCTCCGCAGAAGTTCGCTTACAGTCTTCGGGGAGTAACATCCCTGGTAGAAAGGTTATTGTAGAGATAGGGCCTATGACTGAAAGGTACACTTGTGCCGGCGAAACATTGCACTAGACAGTTGGCATTACGTCAAGTTAGGTTGGCTATACTGCGCCAGCGATGTTCCAAGCAGCTTCTATACACATAGCAAACGATACGATTTTCTCTTCGTACATCCATAGTTGAAATGGAGGACAGTGGGACGTTAGCTGGTATAAATTTGTATTAAAAATGAAAAAATTCCTCGAGCTGTATTTAAGGTGTCGATTTTATTGTGGCAACTAGTTTCAACATTGTAACGACGTCATCTTTAGGCCGATACACTTGTTGACGTCAACTGTGTGCGGCTGATACTAGAAGGCCGACTAGATGTCCTTACTTCTAGGACTTCTAGTATCAGCCGCACGCAGTTGACGTCAACAAGTCTATGGGCCTGAAGATGACGTTGTTACAACGGTGTAACTAGTTGCCAAAACAAAATCGTCACCTTAAATACAGCTGGTTGAATTTCTACATTTTTAATATAAATACGGTTTTCTCTTCCATCTCGTAAATGTGAGCTATTGAGCAACAACAGTATATATAAAAATTCGTTTCTGACTTGCTACCACAATGACAATAAATAAACAACCGCATAATAATGTATATATAACACTAAAGAATCACACGCTATCGATAACAGAGCAAAGAAATACAGAAAACTAGCATTTTATTATGACCGATATCTTGAAAATAATACGGTACATCGTTTACAAAAAAGATAATAATCGAGACTAACTTCTCCGTCTACCTCTTATAATGACACTGAAGCAATAAATAATCGATATTCGTTGCTCTTCACTCACCAGTTTACGGTGACAGCGGCGTAATTCCTCCTGGCTCTCCACCGTGACCGTAGTCGGAATCAGCACCAAAACCTTCATGGTCGTCAACACGAACACAAATCGAATGAATGTTTTGTGCAAGAATATGCTTCGATCCATAAAAATATGCACCTTTTCTAACAGGACTCTGCGTTCGTCTGTCGTTTTGTAACGGAGGTCCGTACTTTTGAGCCTAGTTTTTAGTGGTGTTTTCCCATCCCTGAGAAGTTCACTTTCTGTTTTCGACACTGGTATTTTTGCTACCGTACGATGCTATTTCCTGCTGTTATTTCTTTTTCTTCGGCCATCAGTCTTCTGACTGGTCTGATGCGGCCCTCCTGTGCTAATCTCTTCATCTCAGAGTAGCATTTACAACCTACGTCCTCAATTATTTGGTGGATGTATTCCAGTCTCAGTCTTCCTCTACAGTTTTTGTCTTCTACAGCTCCCTCTGGTACCTTGGAAGTCATTCCCTCATGCCTTACAAGAGGCCCTATCATCCTGACCCTTCTCCTTATCAGTGTTTTCCACATATTCCTTTCCTCTGCGATCCCACGCAGAACCTCCTCATTCCTTACCTTATGAATCCACCAAATTTTCAACATTCTGTAGCACCACGTGTTAAATGCTTCGATTCTCTTCTGTTCCGGTTTTCTCACAGTCCAAGTTTCGCTACCATACAATGCTGTAATCCAGACGTACGTTCTTAGAAATTTCTTCCACAAATTAACGCCTATATTTGATACTAGTAGATTTCTCTTGGCCAGGAATGCCCTTTTTGCCATTACTAGTCTGCTTTTGACGTGCTCCTTGCTCCGTCCATCATTGGTTATTTTACTTGCCTATGTAGCAGAATTCCTTAACTTCATCTACTTCGTGACCATCAATACTGATGTTAAGTTTTTCGCTGTTCTCATTTCTGCTGCATCTCATTACCTTCGTTTTTCTTCGATTTACTTTCAGTCTATATTCTGTACTCATTAGATTGTTCATTCCGTTTAGCATATCATATTATTCTTCTCTTTCGCTCAGGACAGCAATGTCATCGGCGAAACGTATCATTAATATCTTTACCCTTGAATTTTAATTCCACTCCTGAACCTTTCTTTTATTTCCATCATTGCTTCTTCGAAGTACAGATTGAACAGTAGGGGGAAAGACTATATCCCTCTCTAACACCCGGCTTAATCCGAGCATTTCCTTCTTGGTCATCCACTGTTATTATTCCCCCATGGGTCTTGTACATATTGTGTACTACCCGTCTCTCCCTATAGCTTACATCTTTTTCTCAGAATTTCGAACATCTTGTACCATTTTACTTTGTCGAACGCTTTTTCCAGGTCGACAAATCCTATGAAAAAGGCTTGATTTCTCTTTAGTCTTGCTTCCATTATTAACTGCAGCGTCAGAATTGACCCCCTCGTATCTCTTAAACTTCAGCCTACTCTTCATCACCACTATATTGTGATCTAAGTCTATAATAACCGCTCCTGGGTACGCCTTACAATCCAGTATCTGATTTCGGAATCTCTGTCTGACCATGATGTAATCTATCTGTAATCTTCCTGTATCACCCGGCCTTTTCCAAATATATCTCCTACTCTTGTGATTCTTGAAACTTGTTACAGAATTCAGTTAGTGCTTCTCCTCTCTCATTCCTTGTCCCAAGCCCATATTCTCCTTTAACCTTTTCTTCTACTCCTTCTCCTACAACTGTGTTCCAGTCTCCCTTGACTATTAGACTTTCCTCTCCCTTTACGTATTGTATTACCCTTTCAATATTCTCATAAACTTTCTTCAGCTTGCGACGTCGGCATGTATACCTGAACTATCGTTGCCGGTGTTGGCTAGCTGTCGATTCTGATAAGAACAACACTGTCACTGAACTGTTCTCAGTGACCCACTCTCTGCCCTACCTTTCTATTCATAACGAATCCTACTCCCGGGGAACTGTTCTCAGTGACCCACTCTCTGCCCTACCTTTCTATTCATAACGAATCCTACTCCCGTTATACCATTTTCTGCTGCTGTTGATATTACCCTATACTCATCTGACCAGAAATCCTAGTCTTCTTTGCATTTCACTTCACTGACCCCTAGTATATCTAGAATGAGCCTTTGTACTTCCATTTTCAGATTTTCTAGTTTCCCTACTACGTACAAGCTTCTGACATTCCACGCCCCGATTCGTAGAACGTTATCCTTTCTCTGATTATTCAATCTTTTTCTCATGGTCACCTCCCACTTTGGCAGTCCCCTCCCGGAGATCCGAATGTGGGAGTATTACGGAATATTTTGCCAATGGAGAGATCATCATGACACTTTTTCAGTTACACTCCACATGTCCTGCAGTACACAATATGTGTCTTTAATGTCCGGACACGTCCGAAAGAACAGATACCATCTTCATATATAGATAAGGCCTAGCGCCCAATGGTCTTCAGCGCGGATGCACTCACATTACCCGAACTCTTACGGGAATCGGTAGACTGACTGCCACGAGTAATGAGTAAGTGGGCGGAGGCACTGCAAATGTAGTGAGTGGACAGTAAGTCGGAGATGTGGGTCTCACGGGGGGAGTGCCAGAGATAAGTCCCTGCAGCCGCACTATCCTCTGTGTCCTCGGTGGCTTAGACGGATGCCGGCACGGTAGCTCAGCGCGTTGTGGTCAGAGGGTTAGCTATCATCTATAATAAAAGAAAGTGAATGGATCAACAATGAACTTCAACGGCTGTCAGGGGACGTCCACCCCGAACAAATGCAACGAACAATCACGAACAAAATGAGATTAAAAAGAAAAAAGACGGATAGAGCGGCTGCCATGCAAGCAGGAGGTCCCGATTTTGAGTCCCGTATGGGGTACACATTATCAACGTCTATAAGCAGGTAATTCATTCTTCTTCTGTTTTGTCCGCCAATGCTGATTATTAATCAAAATAATACAATGACGGGACTCGACACGGGACCGAGGGCGTTTTAATTAGCAGTGAAAGACGCTACTCCTTTTTTGTTTTTCTTTTTTATTTCCTTATTGTTTCTTTTTTATTTTATTTACTTTTTTTATTTTTCTAGTTTCCGGAGGGATCAGATCACCGGCTGTCGAAGGCAGGGCGGGCACGGGTCGCAGCCCGAGGCCTGGCCACCATGTCTCCACCCTCCCTTTCCTGGGAATGTGGACCAAGGTACAAAGGGATTTATTTGAGGTGTTTTTTGTGCATATTGATTTTTATTGTCTTTCATAGATGCTAAACACAATATACAGAAACTAAAGGTGCCATTCAACACATCCAAACGTAAAAAAAAGGTAACTAATTCCATCTAGATTTAAAGAGTTCACTAGAAAAAGAAAGGAAAGGAAACAGGACCCTGCAACGGCCCTGTTGGCGTGTATCCAGTTCAGCTTCTCGTTAACTTAAAAACTATACATAGTCCCCTGAATACATCAGGCTTGAACGTTAGTTCCTGAACGTTGAGCTATCTCCTCATTTCACTTCTGCAGGTCGCTGTGGCCGAGCGGTTCTAGGCACTTTTTTTTCGGTCCGGAACCGCGCGACTGCTACGGTTTTAGGTTCGAGTCCTGCCTCGGGCATGGATGTGTGTGATGTCCTTAGGTTGGATAGGTTTAAGTAGTTCTAAGTTCTAGGGGACTGATGACCTCAGATGTTAAGTCCCATAGTGCTCAGAGCCATTTGAACCATTTTCATTTTACTTCACATACCCGGAACACCCCAACTAGCCGGGGGGTCCGTGAAAAACGAACCCAAGTAATTGGAAAAACATGTTCTATATTTCACGTGTCGCCGCAAGATATCATGTTGCTCTTGCAGTAAGTACCAGAAGTCTATGACGTTCTTGTCACCGGTGCGTTACAAATAATACGTCGCCATCCCCTTTATCCAGTTTATGGCATTTGTTCTGGCGGTGGGAAAGTATATATTGTCCGGGATCAGTAGGTCGTCAGCTTTGATCGTCGTGTGCGCCGTACGCAGTAAATGACCCAGCATTATCCTCGTTAGAAGCCAACAGGCCATTGCCGAGCAACAAACCACACGGTGCTCGTCGGAGTCGGCGACCGCCCAGAGGGGGCATATCGGCGTGTCGACCAGATGAATAGAGTGCAGTCGTTGACGGTTAGGGAATTTGCCGTTCACTACTATATAGCACAACGCGCGTACCTTTGAAGGGAGAGAGGGAAGAAGGACCGCTTTCCATATTCTCTGCCACTGTATCGTCGGGTACTTCTGTTCGGCCACATTGCGAGATTGTTGCTGAAGGAAGGTTCGATATTTCCTTGTGGGCAGCGTGGTCTCCGGCAAACTGTCCTGAACGTAACTGTAATCGACGAAGAAGTCCCGAAGGTGTGCGAGCGGTGCCGTGATATGGCCTACATTGACTAGCGGACAGAGTGAATGGGGAGCCATTTCGTTGATCACAGTGCCCATTAAGGTCACGTGCTTGATTTTTCAGTAGCGTTGCATCGTACTAAGAAATAGCTCACGCGCCCTGTTCTTCACGTTTACAAGTCCGATGCCTCCTCCTCTCGGTGGCAGCGTCAAGGTATCGTAGCGGATTTTGAAGAGGAGGTCAGCACTTACGAAATGTCCGAAGGCCGACTGTAGTCTTGACGCGATCGTGGTGGGCAACGGCAGTATGTGTGCCAAGTGACTTATTTTCGGCGCCAAGTCAACATTGACATAATGTGTGCTCTGTAACATATCTATGGCGCGCAGTGCATGTTGACGTACGAATGCGCCAATCTGTCGCCGTAGCCGTCGATAATTATCCGCCACTGTACGTCGTATGTTTCCATGGAATACCACTCCAGAACACTTGAGTTTGGGGACCTTGGTGATGGACATACATCGGGTCTTTCGTAGGTTGATGACACTACCCGCTACCGCTCCATACTGCTGGAGCCATTCCAGCGGCGCCTGGATTTGTCTCCTGTCTTGAACAAATGGAAGGATGCGGTCTGTAGTTGGACACCTTCAAGACGTCGTCGGAGGCCGTGTAGTGAAGGTTCAAGGGCGATTCCAAATAAGATGGTCGAAAGGTGGCAACCTTGCCGAACTCAGCGCTGGGTGGGGAAAGGTTCTGAGCTAACACCGTTCACCAAGACTCTCGAGTTTGCGCCATTAATCATCCTCATTATCGTGTCCACAAACTGGAGGGTGATTCCCATCCGTTCCATGATCTAGACACGTTTGATCTAAATGTATTTTGTCCGTTATCGCCGCTTGAAGGCGAGCACGGAGGATACGTGCAAAGATTTGGTAATCTCTGTTTATAATGTCAAAGGCCGGTAGTCTCGTGGTCTACGACCACCACTTGGTTTTGGAACGGGTATCATGATACCCTCTGTGAACTGGGTAGGGACACGTAAGGTAGATGTTAAGAGTTCATTGTACATCTGTCCCACGTCGGTCCCATCAGAGGAGCAAAGGTGCGGTAGAACTCAAGAGGGAGCCCATCCGGTCCAGGGGATTTGTTTAACGCACCACACTCTAGGGCAGCGTCCAGATCATCTATGGTGATTTCAGCCATAAGGCCGCCCACTTCAGTGGGATGCTCGTCCGCTGGCATTTCGCGAAGCACGTCTGTCAGTCCTGCTCTGTCCAGCTGGTCCTCCGCATAGAAACTGCGGTTGTGGTGAGAAAAAGCACGTGCAATATCCTTCTGTAACGTGGCCCGTGATCCATCGGCCATTTCGACGTCCCGTGTAAGAGTACTTCGCCGCTGCCTTCTTTCTCTCAACATATAGTGGAATGACGGTTGTTCGTTGCGTAATTCGTCGAGCATCCTCGCACGTACTTT
Organism: Schistocerca piceifrons; assembly: GCF_021461385.2. Classification (NCBI taxonomy): domain Eukaryota; kingdom Metazoa; phylum Arthropoda; class Insecta; order Orthoptera; family Acrididae; genus Schistocerca; species Schistocerca piceifrons. The sequence goes on from NC_060141.1 coordinate 590,773,531, forward strand.
AACTCCTTCCATCTTCACTGCCGTTAGACGCAGTAGCTGTGCTTTGATACGTTGGACAGCCTGCTGACGGTCGGGAGACGGTGGTTGTTTCGCCAACGCACGTAGGGCTGTGAAATAAAATTCGGAAGTCGCCCGTTGGCATTGTGACTTATCTTGGCCATATCGTGTGAACGTCCTACAGCAGAGCCATCAGTTAAGCGTTGAATCGTACGACGCCGTTGACATTTTCGCCATGTGACTTCAACCTCCCGTAAACAGTTTTCATCCTGCAGGTGGGTAACTTTGAGCTTCCATGGGCCTCTACTGCGCCATGTTTTCTGTCGTGGAAGAGCGATGGTACAGATGTAAGCCTGGTGGTCTGTAAAGGCCGTAGGCCACACTTCGGCATCAACCATCGCCTTGCGTAGCCCACGTGAAACATACATCCCGTCAGTCGACTAGCTAAGTGACTTGTAAGGTACGTATATCCGCGGCTGTCGCCGTGCGTCATTTCCCAAGTGTCATGCAGTGCAAGATCCCGGACCAGCGTCTGTAACGCCGGGCAAGGAACGAAGCGTGGTCGTTGGTCCTCGGGCCGCAGAACGCAGTTGAAGTCGCTGCCGACAATATAATTCTCCTGACGTCCTCGAAATAGCGGCGACACTTCCTCTGTGTAAAAGGTTGTGCGTTCGTGTCTCTTGGTCGAACCAGACGGTGCGTAAATATTCGCCAAACGTACATCTCCTACAGTCAAGGAAACACCACGGGTCGACGGCAAGTATTCCACATCTTCCGCCACTTTTCCTTCTCGTATCACTATGTCTGTGCCACCGCTACCGTCGTAACCTGTTAAACGATGTATGTCACAACCGTACAACTCAATTGGGGCATCGTTTCGTACCTCCTGCAGAAAAACTATGTCGACGTCCGCTGCCCGCAGCATATCTTGCAGCATTTGTATCTTTACTTAGGTGCAAATACCGTTGATGTTAACAGTGCCAATACGGTAGACGTGTGACATCTAATCGGTTGTGCACTGCAGGGAATTCACGCATCTACTGTTCGGCCGTCGAAAGAATGTTCTTCCTGGACCGGGACCACACGACACGGCCTCCATGGACAAGGTTCCCGCCCGACTCGTTGTCGGTGGGAGCCAACGATTGAACGTCGTCCTCCTGCATCTCACCAGTTTGTTCCATTTCTTGTGCTCAATCTCCTAATGGATTGGTGAGGACTCTCGCCCTTGACGTTCGTTCATCTGCAGGTGGGATTTCATCCTGATGTATATCTGTATCCATCGCGTCTCGTTGATATGACGGCTTCTCCACGATTTGTAGCACCGACGCTGTGGATGTGACGTCGTCCTGGCCTGGCGGTGGAAACGAATCTTGATCGTTCCTACTGTCTTGTTCGTCGCCTCGGTTGTGTTGTTCGTCTTCTGTGGACAGCCGTCTCCTCTTTCGCGTCTTCGACCGCTGTTTTCGTGGTGGAGCTTCCACGTCTGCTGAGGGATGCTGTTCAGTGCGATCCTCTTGCGGATCCGCTTCCATATCTGAAGATGGGTTCGACTGGAGCGTGGTAGAACCATGGCTCCGCATCTGTTGTGGGGCGTCTTGCTGGTGGTGTGACAAGGCCATTTGCGCCGTCAGTGACGTGGGATCGGGGGCGATACTCGCAGAGTCTACGGGTAACGGCTTGTCATGCGCGTCGCCCACGTCGTTGCGTAGCGCTTCCACGTACGTCGTAGGCAGTGACGTCATCTGCTGGGGCGGTTGCTGGGTGTCCCGAGGTAGCTGTACTAGAAGTCGCTGAAGACAGTCAGTTCGGACATGGCCATCTTGCGCACAGTCAGAACAGGTTTTCGGTTGACCATCGTATACAGGGTGAGTCACGTAAGACGTAACATCCCCTTTATTCCGGGGGTGATTGCACGTATCGGCATGCGGTTTTCGGCGAATCATAGCGGACTATGGGGCACATACATTGGTACATGCACAATAATCACAACGTTTATATTGTCCGAGATAATGAGGCAAGTACATGTTTTTAAATGAGACGCTATACTTTTTTTTACCATCATTCGAACGCTCTGAAAAAGACGCGTATAGTAACGCATGTTGCTATTGTGATACAAACTTTGCTTAAAAGAGGGAGGATGAGGATGTGCCTACGTAGCGTAGGCCGTGCATGCTGCATAGAGCACGGCAACTCGGCCTGCGGGTCGCTCGAGGCGTGTTTACAGTCTGCAGCCGCTTCCGACCGCCTCCACCTTCAATCGTACAATATTTCCCAGCGTCTTCTAAGCGAAGTTTGAATCACAATAGCAACATGCGTTACATCACTACACGTGTCTTTTCCAGAGCGTTCGAATGATGGTAAAAAAAGTATAGCGTCCCATTTAAAAAACATATACTTGCCTCATTATATCGGTCAATATAAAAGTTGTGATTGCTGTGCATGTACCAAAGTATGTGCCACATAGTCGGCTATGATTCGCCGAAAACCGCTTGTCGATACGTGCAATCGCCCCCGGAATAAATGGGGGTGTTACGTCTTACGCGACTCACCCTGTATAACAATGGCTCGGCAGCCACCTATTGTCACATAAGATGGTATGTGCTTCTGAAGTTCAGTTCTTATTTGGCGCACTCCGTTGAGTACGGGATACGTCTCGAAGCTGGTCCATATCTCCACAGAATGATTAAGGACCGTGCCGTAAGGGCAAAGTGCTGCGTTAACCATGTCCGTAGGAACTTCGAACGGAAGTTCGAATACGCGTACCGTTCTCACTCTGAGACCGGCATGATACAGAAACCACACCCACGTTCCCGTCGGCGTGGCAAAAGCGGTAACCTTAGGCGGATCGACGGATAAGTCTGTCGCACGCTGCCTCGTCTGCGAGTTTTACGTATACGGCGCTGGCCACTATTGATAGGTGATTTCATATCAGCACCCGGGGATCTAGTTTACCACTTCGCGCATGAAACGTTCGATTTCGTGTGCTTTCGGTCTTGTGTATTGTGCGTCGGAAGGGAACTTGATGCGGTAGCGTTCTCGCTTCCCGCTCCCGGGTTCCCGGGTTGGATTCCCGGCGGGGTCGGAGATTTTCTCTGCCTCGTGATGACTGGGTGTTGTGTGCTGTACTTAGGTTAGTGAGGTTTCAGTAGTTCTAAGTTCTAGGGGACTGATGACCATAGCTGTTAAGTCCCATAGTGCTCAGAGCCATTTGAACCATTTTTTTTTCAAGGGAACTTGATAGTCGTCTTCCGGGTAAGAAAGAGCCACTGTGATCTGTAGTAATCAATACACCGCTATGCGAAGCCTCACGGATGTAAACAAAGCTCGCGCTAAACCAGTCTAGAAAGAATCTAAATCGATAAAAATACATTATCTAATCTAGACAGCTCGAAATCGTTACAGCTCACGTCTACATCACTCGACTTTTGCAGTAACACTCCCTTGTTTACTATTGTTTCTGCATTAGTTCTAAGATTTTTTGGAGTACTACTTCATCGGCGGGAACTGATGGCTGTCCATGAATAGTTGCGTATTCTTTCTTTTATTCTAAAAATTCCATATTTCTCAGTACTAGCTTCAGTGTCTGGTTGCCTAGCGGCATGCCTTAACACAAAGGATTGTCACTAGACGAATGAAATTTATTCGATTATAAGAGTGCTCTAAAACACAGCGAAACAAAGCTCAGTCCAACGTAAGCACGACGTAGAAACGATACGCAGTGCGCGTAGTTTACGTTCACACCAAACAAAGCCGGCAACGCGGGAGCTCTGACGTCACGCCCGGCAGTGATTACCTTGCTGGGATTGGTTCACGCCCCATGCCTAGCGCCTCGCACTTCTCGTTCTCTTGTTAACCTGATACGCTGCCAAATTGAAACATCAAGTGCAGCGCTTCAGCGATCTGGGTATTCATAGGGTTCTGGCATAAGTACGACAGTGGGCGGGTCATCAGCAGTGCTGGAACAGCCCGGTAGAGCACTTGACCGCAGAAGGCAAATGTCCCAGATTCGATTCTTGGTCCGGCACACAGTTTTAATCTGCCAGGAAGTTTCAAATATGCGCACACTCCACTATTTCTTACCTCGTGTGCATTACTATCACAAGTATCGACACTCTCCAGGATCAAGCATCGACAGTTTCCTTAATCTTCCTTTTCTAGGTAAACTATGTTTCCCTCATTTGAGCATAGCTTCATATATTCTCAAGTTAGGTAACAGTTCGTTCACAACTAGGCAACTGATAGAGATAACACGTAAAGCCTATTGAATGTGATGTACATCGATTCTGTGGCCAGAACGTTGTAATATTGCTATCGGTTTCACCAGTTCTTCATAGATTTAAAAAAAAGCGTACTGGAATGCGAGCACAAGCATGAACAATATGCTACTAAGGTGAATCACGTTTCCGATCTTCGCCCTATACACAGCTATCCCCACATGTACCAACGGATAGAAACATATGGATCCAGCATGCTGGATTAATTGCAGGATAGCAGCTTGTGTTAACCAGTTCGATACAGAAACAGCCGAAGTTGCAAGATTCACTTTTTATTTAATTGATGACTAATTTCGGGTTACTTGAACGCTTTTTCAAATCACATACATGCCTTTGCTAATTTCAACCTTATGTCCACACAGGCCTATGCATCCCTTGATGGCTGATGTGGCAGGTAGTTATGTGTTTGTTCTGTCACTGTTCACTCCTAAAGTTGACCTTGTACTATATATATATATATATATATATATATATATATATATATATATATATATATATATATATATCCTGATACGGTCCGAAAATACTGGATGATTTGAGAACGGGTTCAGGTAACCCGTGGGCCGCTGTGGCCGAGTGGTTCTAAGATCTTCAGTCCGGAACCGCGCTGCTGCAACGGTCACAGGTTCGAATCCTGCCTCGGGCATGGATGTGTGTGATGTCCTTGGGTTAGTTAGGTTTAAGTAGTTCTACGTCTAGGGGACTGATGACCTCAAATGTTAAGTCCCATAGTGCTTAGAGCCATTTTTTCAGGTAACCCGAAACTAGTCATCAGTTTAAAAGTGAATCTCACAACTTTGGCCGTTACAATAGAAACCTAACGTGTTTCTATCCAGAGACCATGGTCGTCACTTCACCGGACCTTTACGATCCAACCATCTCCAGTGGGACTGGATATCCAGATGTGCCCAGACAGTCAGACAGCAGATCGTCGCCTAAGAACTGCAGATAACGGGCAGCTGTTAGTGTATCCTGCTTGGAGAAAGGCCCAAGAAGACTCCCATACCAAACCTCGCTTCTGATGCACCAATTTCCCTCTATGGTTCCTTATAGTGAAAGTTGGCATCTAATTTGTGATTCTGTTTATTTACCTTTCCGTTTATGAAGAATTCATCTTCATCTACATCTACATCTACATCTGCGTGATTACTCTGCTATTCACAATAAAGTGCCTGGCAGAGGGTTCAATGAAACATCTTCAAGCTGTCTCTCTACCGTTCCACTCTCGAACGGCACGCGGGATAAACGAGCACTTAAATTTTTCTGTGTGAGCCCTGATTTCTCTCATTTTATCGTGATAATCATTAGTCCCTATGTAGGTGGGTGGCAAAAGAATGTTTTCGCAATCGGAGGAGAAAATTGGTGATTGAAATTTCATGAGAAGATTCTGTTGCAGCGAAACACGCCTTTGTTTTAATGATTGCCACTGCAATTCACGTATCATGTCTGTGACACTATCTCCCCTATTTCGCGATAATACAAAAGAAGCTGCCCTTCTTTGTACTTTTTCGATGTCATCCATCAGTCTCACCTGATGTGGATTTCACGCCGCGCAGCAATACTCCAGAATAGGGCGTACAAGCGTGGTGGTGTAAGCAGTCTCTTTAGTAGACCTGTTGCACCTTCTAAGTGTTCTGCCAATGAATCGCAGTCTTTGGTTTGCTCTACCCACAATATTATCTACGTGATCATTCCAGTTTAGGTTATTTGTAATTGTAATCCCTAAGTATTTAGCTGAATTTACAGCCTTCAGATTTGTGTGACTTATCGCGTAATCGAAATTTAGCTGACTTCTTTTAGTACTCATGTGAATAACTTCACACTTTTCTTTATTCAGGGTCAATTGTCACTTTTCGCACCATATCTTATCTAAATCATTTTGCAAGTCGTTTTGATCACCTGATGACTTTACAAGACGGTAAATGACAGCATCATCTGCAAACAATCCAAGACGGCTACTCAGATTGTCTTGTAAGTCGTTAATATAGATGAGGAACAATAGAGGGCCTCTAACACTTCCTTGGGGAACGCCGGATATTACTTCTGTTTTACTCTACGACTTTCCGTCTATTACTACGAACTGTGGCCTTTCTGACAGGAAATCACGAATCCACTCGCACAACTGAGGTGACATTCCATAGGAACTCAGTTTGATTAGAAGATGCTTGTGAGGAACGGTGTCGAAATCTAAAAATATGGAATCAATTTGACATCCCCTGTCGATAACACTCATTACTTCATGAGTATAAAGAGCTAGTTGTGTTCCATATTTTCTGAATCCGTGCTGATTATATGTCAATAAATCGTTTTCTTCAAGGTACTTCATAATGTTCGAACACAGAATATGTTCCAAAACCCTACTGCAAATCGACGTTAGTGATATAGGCCTGTAATTGAGCAGATTACTCCTAATCCCCTTTTTGGGTATTGGTGTGACTTGAGCAATTTTCCAGTCTTTAGGTACGGATCTTTCTGTGAGCGAGTGGTCGTATATAATTGCTAAATATGGAGCTATTTTATCATCATACTCTGAGGGGAATCTGTTATGCAATCTGGACCGGAGGCCTTCCTTTTAGAAAGTGATTTAAGCTGCTTTGTTATATCGAGGATATCTACTTCTAAGTTTCTCATCTTGGCAGTTGTTCTTGATTGGAATTCAGGAATATTTACTTCGTCTTCTATGATGAAGGAGTTTCGGAAAACTGTATGTAATAACTCTGCTTTAGTGGCACTGTCATCAGTGACTTCACCGTTGTAATTGCGCAGTAAAGGTATTGATTGCGTCTTGCCACTGGTGTGCTTTATGTACGACCAGAATCTCTTTGTGTGTTCTGCCAGATTTCGAGACAGAATTTCGTTGTGGATATTATTAAAAGCGTCTCGCATTGAGGTACGCCCTATATTTCGAACTTCTGGAAAACTTTGCCAATCTTGGGGATTTTGCGTTCTTTTAAATTTGGCATGCTTATTTCGTTGCTTCTGCAACAACGATCTGACCCGTTTTGTGTACCATGGGGGATAAGTACCATCACTTATTACTTTATGTGGTATACAGGGTGTTACAAAAAGGTACGGCCAAACTTTCAGGAAACATTCCTCACACTCAAATAAAGAAAATATGTTACGCGGATATGTGTCCGGAAACGCTTAATTTCCATGTTAGAGCTCATTTTAGTTTCGTCAGTATGTACTGTACTTCCTCGATTCACCGCCAGTGGGCCCAATTGAAGGAAGGTAATGTTGACTTCGGTGCTTGTGTTGACATGCGACTCATTGCTCTACAGTACTAGCATCAAGCACATCAGTACGTAGCATCAACAGGTTAGTGTTCATCACGAACGTGGTTTTGCAGTCAGTGCAATGTTTACAAATGCAGAGTTGGCAGATGTCCATTTGATGTATGGATTAGCACGGGGCAATAGCCGTGGCTCGGTACGTTTGTATCGAGACAGATTTCCAGAAGGAAGGTGTCCCGACAGGAAGACTTTCGAAGCAATTGATCGGCGTCTTAGAGAGCACGGAACATTCCAGCCTATGACTCGCGACTGGGGAAGATCTAGAACGACGAGGACACCTGCAATGGGCGAGGTAATTCTTCGTGCAGTTGACGATAACCCTAATGTCAGTTGCTGCTGTACAAGGTAACGTTGACCACGTCACTGTATGGAGAGTGCTACGGGAGAACCAGTTGTACCATGTACAGCGTGTGCAGGCACTATCAGCAGCTGATTGGCCTCCACGGGTACACTTCTGCGAATGGTTCATCCAACAATGTGTCAATCCTCATTTCAGTGCAAATGTTCTCTTTACGGATGAGGCTTCATTCCAACGTGACCAAATTGTAAATTTTCACAATCAGCATGTGTGGGCTGACGAGAATCCGCACGCAATTGTGCAATCACGTCATCAACACAGATTTTCTGTGAACGTTTGGGCAGGCATTGTTGGTGATGTCTTGATTGGGCCTCATGTTCTTCCACCTACGCTCACTGGAGCACGTTATCATGATTTCATACGGGATACTCTACCTGTGCTGCTAGAACATGTGCCTTTACAAGTACGACACAACATGTAGTTCATGCACGATGGAGCTCCGGCACATTTCAGTCGAAGTGTTCGTACACTTCTCAACAACAGATTCAGTGAGGGATGGATTGGTAGAGGCGGACCAATTCCATGGCCTCCACGCTCTCCTGACCTCAACCCTCTTGACTTTCATTTATGGGGGATTTGAAAGCTCTTGTCTACGCAACCCCGGTACCAAATGTAGACTCTTCGTGCTCGTATTGTGGACGGCTGTGATACAATACGCCATTCTCCAGGGCTGCATCAGCGCATCAGGGATTCCATGCGACGGAGGGTGGATGCATGTATCCTCGCTAACGGAGGACATTTTGAACATTTCCTGTAACAAAGTGTTTGAAGTCACGCTGGTGCATTCTTTTGCTGTGTGTTTCCATTCCACGATTAATGTGATTTGAAGAGAAGTAATAAAATGAGCTCTAACATGGAAAGTAAAGGTTCCGGACACATGTCCACATAACATATTTTCTTTCTTTGTGTGTGAGGAATGTTTCCTGAAAGTTTGGCCGTATCGTTTTGTAACACCCTGTATATCTCTCAATTGCTGTCCATACTATCTATTTGAAAACATTCCACAACATTTCTACACTTATATGATCAGATCGGAAGGAGTGTCTCTTATGCGTAAACAGTACATTATAGGGCACAACAGAACCAGTTTCACAGACTTTTCAGAGACGTTTCCTCAACGGTCCTGTGGGCAGTGAGTGATCTACATGGACGGCGCTCGTTGACACCCTGAGCGATTCCAAGGATGCTCCCTCCTGGTATCAGGGCGGTCTCTGTGCGTCCGGCTTTCACGTCTGTTGTAAGGGAGAAACGTTGTCGTCACTAGAGGACGAATAGCTGTGAACAAATGAAAGACGTCATTGTTTTTCTCGTGTAATTCTCTACGTAATTCGTCACAAGAACACCTTTTCCTTTTGTAATTTATGAGTTGCATCCAAGATGGCAGCTTCCAAAATGGCCGCAACGTTGGTAACATAACCTTAAAGGTTTCCCGCCCTCTCCCATCTCGACCTACTTGAGTTCAAATATTTTGGTTATCCACCTGTTTTTGTTTTAGTTGGTTAGTTCCACAGTTATGGAGCGGCCTGTATCTTAAAAGCAATTTCTAACATTCATGGCATTACGAAGGTAAGGTAAAATTTAGAATCGCAGGTTAGATGTAAGATAGAGCTTGATGGGTCTAATCTGGCCACGTTAAGCGATAACAACAGAGTATAATTTTCAAAATATCATTTTTATTGGCTTAATGAAAGTTTAGAACCTTTAAAATATGAGGCAAAAAGGCTAATCCCTGAAAAAAGAAATATTCTATGGAATTCCGAGTTCCTACTATCTGCACCAACTCGATACCCCCTGTAGTATCTGGGTATTCTTAGACGCGTTTCAGAACAATAATACTTTAGCTTGGCGTTAGCAAGCGTCAGCACGTGCACGAAAAAGACCATTCTTTCGCTTAGAATCTTGATTTTGGTGTGCAGATTGACTTTTCGTAGTGTATTTGTGATTTATAGCACACAGTTTTGTCCTTCAACTAAGAATGATTGATAAGAAAGTGTATTTGGGCAGAAAAGGTACTGAAACATCATATACCACGAGGCATCGAAGCAGTATGTCATCGAAAAGTCCAGAGAATGGATTTGAGGCTGAGAGCAGTTCGAAAGGAGTCTGTGCCTCTGCTAAGAAATTGAAAGTGAGTGATCAGGATTTGGCGATATGAATTACTGGTTAAGCTACGCAATTATCAATTTTCTTGCAGCTTACTCTGTTATTTCTCAATACGTGAAATGTAAAGTGTGCACTGCAGACGTCAAGTTGCAAGACCAAAGTTCTCTAGGCTTATACTTCACAGTAATTTTTGCGTGTCCAAACCACCTAGTTTTTTACTACGTAGTAAGTTTATAGGGAATGCATATGAAGTCAACCGTCGAATCGTTCTAGCAATGCGCCTGCTTAGAGTAGGGCTAAACAGACTTGTAAAGTTTTATGCGTTCATGGAATTGCCACAACTGATATTTCAATCGTTCGATAATAAACTAGTGAATACGATTTCAGTCGCAATGGTAACACTGCGACGGACCAATCCAGCAGATTAATGGTAAGACTTTTATAAAAGTAGAATTTTTTCATTTGTTCGTGTCTATTACACATTTCAAAACTTCAAACGCGTTCTTGTCGAAATATGATTTTTCAAAACGGTACGCTGCGAGACTCCAATAATTTTCAATCTTTTTGTTTGAAAATTTAACGACAGTTTTTAAATAACTTTTCAAAGTGAATCAATTAGGTAATTTTCCATTACCTTATTCAAACAATATTTATTAACAAATGACTGACCTTTTCGGTGAAAATTGGACGACTTGATTCAAACACTCGCCAATTGCACAAAAACCAATATTTATGAACTCTCGTACTCATGTAAATTACATACACTTTTTTCTCTTTTTTCAGGTTCAAACTGACACCATTTATAATCCGTTCGGCAGATCGCCTCAATTTCAACATGCCTCTGGAGAACTGCTACAGTGTCGCCATTTTGTGACATTTTCCGACAAATATGTTTTGCAGAATACTCAAAAATATGTTCAATAACTACTTCAAGCATTATTTCTCTATCACCTTTTCTTCCACTGTCAAGAAAACGCTTTTCTTAGGGCGTTACAGTGGCGTTACCCCTTGAATAATGAAACAGTGTGTCCCAAGAGGAATGGTCAATCTCCAGGGATATGACAGGAACGATCATTCGAAGCAAAAAAGTGCAGTAAACATGGGCTCCAAAATTCAGACCTTAAGAGCTATGAGCACTTGTTCAATAGAAGAGAAAACAAATAAGTTCTCTTAGCTCTTATGTTATGCACTTTAGCGCCCGTGTTTTTATCCACACTACCATCTCTCACAATATGGACTGCAAATAACATGCAATGAACTTGCAGTAGAAGAGAAGTGCTAATCGCTATTAAGGCATGCATTTTAGGTCCCATGTTTACTAGATTTTTTGCTTTGTATGATCATTCCTGTCATATTGCCGAATACTGACCATTCCTTCTGTGACAAGCTGTATAAATAAAGATTGATTCATAAAGAAAGAACAGATTTCAGTTGTTTCTTACAGACTATCAATGGCAGAAGGACATTGTGCTTATGACCGGATAGAGGAAGGTTCAAAATTTTATGTTCGCAGAGGCACTATACCAACACTCAACATGAGAACAATACGAGTACGTTGCTCGAGAAACATCGAAACGGTAGTCTATTTCATTCCATACACGAATCGACAATTCCCAGTTTATTGAATCGACAGCTTCAACAATTAGATATCTCAGTTCTTGAAGAGTGACTACAATAGCTTGCGGAAAGACTCTGTCTGTTATGTACCCCCACAGAAAACACTTGCAAGGTGTGAAGTATGGTGAGATCTGGGAGGCCAAAAGCAACACACGAAATTATTTCTCTGGTGGGGTAGTAGCCATGTCGAAATTTTCTGTCAGTTTAAAACTGTGTGCCGGACCGAGACTCGAACTCTGGAAACATCCCGCAGGCCGTGGCTATGCCATATCTCCGCAATATCCTTTCTTTCAGGACTGCTGTTTCTGCAAGGTTCGTACGAGAGCTTCTGTAAAGTTTGGAAGGCAGGAGACGAGGTACTGTCAGAAGTAAAGCTGTGAGGAGGGGGCGTGAGCCGTGCTTGGGTAGCTCAGTTGGCAGGGCTCTTGCCCGCGAAATGCAAAGGTCCCGAGTTCGAGTCTCGGTCCGGCACACAGATTTAATCTGCCAGAAAGTTTCATATCAGCACACACTCCGCTGCAGAGTGAAAATATCATTCTAGTAGCCATGTTGCTATAATTAAACAACAGCGCAACTGTGTCAAAACTTCGAACATTCTTCTATTCAGTGACATGCGCAATGTGTTTTATAGTTTGTCGGTAATAAACAATTGAGACCTGTTCTTACGTTTTGAATCACACGGTACTACCAGAAATTGCTACGGTTGTCAGTTATTTCACATATTGGTGTCGAGTTAGTAACCTGTTGATAGTAATACACAGTGGGGCAGGAACTGTGTAATTCGTATCGAGGAGTCTGTCTTTCCAGCACCGAAAGTCGTATTTGGTCCCCCACGGTACCATGTCACGATCGCCGACAGTGTAAAGTCTGCATTGCATGAATTGGACCCTCACGGCGCCGCCGCTCGCGACTCGCAGCAGTTTGGAGAAATCTCGTTACATACAGATTGAACGTCGCGCCAACAAAAGCGGCCCCATCGACGCTCACGGTCGAGTAGTTGCAAGTGGCGCGGTGTCGCTTCCAGTGCGTCACACGCATTGTGTACCCCCGGCCGCAGGGCACAGGCAGTTGCGGCCACGCCCACCGCCACGAGCAGTTGGGCCTGCCTCCAGCGTGAGACTGCCCGGCCTCTATAATTTTCCCCGCACTCCGAGCAGGGGCGGTCGGGCAGCGCGCATCTGTCGCCGGCAGATGCGTCCGTCGCGAATCGGCGCCCCGTGTAGCAGTCGCCGCGTCCCCGTGTCCACACACGCTCGTGCTGCCCCCGGCGGTCCCAGCCGTGGGTCTGGAGGGCCGTGCTCGGGCGGTTATCTGACGTTATCCGCGGAAACGTCACTCACAGCTCCGCGATTGGTCCATGTGATAGCGCCCCCTCTTCCACCGGGGAGCGGACGGACGGCGAGGGCTGTTTCACGGATTAGCGCCCAACGCTCGAGGGCGGAGGTGCTGCTCTGTTGCCTGTTACAGCGAGGGCATTAAAAGCACTGCACTGGACCGACCTTCCAGGCTACGCAGGCGATTTGGCGCAACACCACAGACGACCTGCGTGTGACAGTATTGCTGATGTGATGATCCGCTGTTTTTCGCGTTAAAACCATCTACATCTACATCCATATTCCGCAAGCCACGTGACGGTATGTGGCGGAGGGTACCTTGAGAACTTCTATCGGTTCTCCCTTCTATTCCAGTCTCGTATTGTTCGTGGAAAGAAAGATTGTCGGTATGCCTCTGTGTGACCTCTAATCTCTCTAATTTTATCCTCATGGTCTCTTCGCGAGATATACGTAGGAGGGAGCAATATATTGCTTGCCTCCTCGGTGAAGGTATGTTCTCGGAAATTCAACAAAATCCCGTACCGAGCTACTGAGCGTCTCTCTTGCAGAGTCTTCCACTGGAGTTTATCTATCATCTCCGTAACGCTTTCGCGATTACTAAATGATCCTGTAACGAAGCGCTCTGCTCTCTGTGGGATCTTCTCTGCCTCTTCTATCAACCCTATCTGGTAAGGATCCCACACCGGTGAGCAGTATTCAAACAGTGGGCGAACAAGTGTACTGTAACCTACTTCCTTTGTTTTCGGACTGCATTTCCTTAGGATTCTTCCAATGAATCTCAGTCTGGCATCTGCTTTACCGACGATTAATTTTATATGGTCATTCCATTTTAGATCACTCATAATGCCTACACCCAGATAATTTATAGAATTAACTGCTTCCAGTTGCTGACCTGCTATATTGTAGCTAAATGATAAAGGATCTTTCTTTCTGTGTATTCGCACCACATTACACTTGTCTACATTGAGAATCAATTGCCATTCCCTGCAACATGCGTCAATTCGTTGCAGATCATCCTGCATTTCAGTACAATTTTCCATTGTTACAACCTCTCGATATACTACAGCATCATGCGCAAAAGCCTCAGTGAACGTCCGATGTTATCTACATTTATATATATTGTGAATAGTAACGGTCCTACGACACTTCCCTGCGGCACACCTGAAATCACTCTTACTTCGGAAGATTTCTCTCCACTGAGAATGACATGCTGCGTTCTGTTATCTAGGAACTCTTCAATCCAGTCACACAATTGGTCTGATAGTCCATATGCTCTTTCTTTGTGGGGAACTGTATCAAACGCCTTCGGAAGTCAAGAAACACGGCATCTACCTGGGAACCCGTGTCTCTGGCCCTCTGAGTCTCGTGGACGAGTCTCGTGTACCAGAGGCCAGATCTTCCAGGTTACTCAGACGACATGGCGCACGCCAGCGACGACCCGTTTGCGACAGTATCGTGTTGTTTCCAAAACGAGAACTGGAAGGCTAATTCGAGGGTTGGAAGTTTAACTGTGGCAACTATTCATTCAAAAATGATACAAAATAGGCACGTGTTCTAAGCTTCACTCTCAATCGGATGCAAAACACTGAAGAGCCAGAGAAACTGGCACACCTGCCTAATATCGTGTAGGAAACCCGCGAGCCCGCAGGAGTGCCATACACCACGTAGCACGATGTCCGAAGTAGTACGGGAAGAAACTCACATCATGAATCTTGCACGGCTGCCCATAAATCCGTAAGAGTAAGAGGGGGTCGAGATCTCTTCTGAACAACACGTTGCAAGGCATCCCACATATGCTCAACACTGTTCATGTCTGCGGAGTTTGGTGACCAATGGAAGTGTTTAAACTCAGGAGAGTGTTCCTGGAGCCGTTCTCTAGCAATTCTGGAGGTGTAGGGTATCGCATTGTCCTGCTGGAACTGCCCAAATCTGTCGGTATGCACAATGGACATGAATGGATGCAGGTGATCGAACAGGATGCTTAAGTACGTGTTACCTGTCAGAGTCGTATCTAGACGTATCAGGAGCCCCATATCACTCCGACTGCACACGCCCCGTATCATTACAAAGCCTCCTGCAGCTTGAACAGACCCTTGCTGACCCGCAGGATCCATGGATTCATGAGGTTGTCTCCATAGCCGTACACGTCCATCCGTTCGATACAATTTTAAACGAGACTTGTCCGACCAGGCAACATATTTCCAGTCATTAACAGTCCAATATCAGTGTTAACGGGGCCAAGCGAGGCTTAAGTCTTTGTGCCGTGCAGTCATCGAGGCTACACGAGTGGCCCTTCGGCTCCGAAAGCTCTTATCGATGATGTTTCGGTGAATGATTCGCACGCTGACACTTGTTCATGGCCCAGCATTAAAATCTGCAGCAATTTGCGGAAGGGTTGCACTTCTGTCACGTTGAACGATTCTCCTTAGTCGTCGTTGGCCCCGTTCTTGTTAGGTCTTTTTCCGGCCGCATCGATTTGAGAGATCTGATGTTTTACCGGATTCCTGATATTCATGGTACACTCGTGTAATGGTCGTACGGGAAAATCTCCACTTCATCGCTACCTCGGAGACGCTATGTCCCATAGCTCATGCGCAGACTGTAACACCACATTCAAAATCACTTAAATCTTGATAACTGCCATTTTAGCAGCAGTAACCGATCTAACAACTGCGCCAGACACTTGTTGTCTTACATAGGCATTGCCGACCGCAGCACCATATTTTGCCTGTTTGCTTATCTCTGTATTTCAATACACATCCCTGTACTAGTTTCTTTGGCGCTTCAATGTATTTATGGCTTTGTACCCATCATGTGTAGGTACAAAAAGCTCTTCTTAAAGCGATTGAGAAGACGGAAGTGGCAAGGTGACGTAGTGTGGTGTGAGGTCCCGATGACAGATGGTTTGTTCGGCATGGGTATAGTGAGAAAGACCGCCTAAATTGTGGTCCTTCGTGATTGGCTGCTGCATTCGGAAGTTGGGCGCCAAAATGTTTTTCTTCTGTTGTTAGACGAACTAAACAACGTATTTACTTGCATTTCGGTTTAAAGCTTCTCTCAATAGCGTGCTATGACTCCATTCTTTCACAAGTGTTAATAATCGGCAAAATAATAAACAACTGCTAAACGAAAAGGCAGACGAAGCACTTCGGTGATCTCCGGATTGCTCCTAGCTTGGATGACTGGCGAAGTGGCTCGGCTGTGAGTTCAAAAAGCTGGTTCAGCAGTGTCGGAGAACAGACATGTTTTCAGCCGCGGTTGGTGTCAGTTAAGACTTCATTAGTTATTTTGCCATTTTGGTGAGCACAATGTGATAGCAATTATGGAAATACGCATTTCTTTGTCCTGTTGAAGAACGGAAATTATTTGTCTCTCTAAAGTGGAATCTTATTGTGCTCGGCTAATGAAAAGACAGTGGAATTCTGCATAAGCAAAATAATTGAAAATTTAATTATTCACATAATATCAGTTCCTGCCGAGGAGTTTCTTACAGCGTCAAATAACGGATTCACACAACCTAAACGCTATTTTCTGCTCTGGGGACAACAACTATAGAAGACTGCAGGTTGGTGAGCATCCATTAGAACTTATGCATTCCATTTGCAAATGAGATCAGTGACATGTCATCTGTGGCAACACGGAGGAGACATGAAGGAAAGAAATTGCCGAGAGAAAAGGTTTATCATACGTACGTACTCATTACCGTATCTCTCTCTCTGCCTCACACTCTTTTTAGGTTTGCTGTTCATAGTACTCACCAACATTGTATATAATCCTTTACCAGCAATTTGGAAATCGCAGGCTATCTTTGGTACCACCAGTTGTATCAATAGTTCGAATGGAGCGGTCTATTGCCCGACGAATTTTGGGGTTCTCTGAATTGTGCCCAGAAAAGACGATCGTGTGAAACCCAGTTCGCGCTATTCGTCCACGAGATTCAGGTAGATGCCGTGTTTCTTGACTTCCGCAAAGCGTTCGATACAGTTCCCCACAGTCGTTACATGAACAAAGTAAGAGTGTATGGACTATCAGACCAATTGTGTGATTGGATTGGAGAGTTCCTGGATAACAGAACGCAGCATGTCATTCTCAATGGAGAGAAGTCTTCCGAAGTAAGAGTGATTTCATGTGTGCCGCAGGGAAGTGTCGTAGGACCGTTGCTATTCACAATATACATAAATTACCTTGTGGATGACATCTGCGCCGGCCGCGGTGGCCGTGCGGTTCTAGGCGCTGTAGTCCGGAACCGCGGGACTGCTACGGTCGCAGGTTCGAATACTGCCTCGGGCATGGATGTGTGTGATGTCCTTAGGTTAGTTAGGTTTAAGTAGTTCTAAGTTCTAGGGGACTGATGACCTAAGATGTTAAGTCCCATAGTGCTCAGAGCCATTTGAACCATTTATTTTGATGACATCGGAAGTTCACTGGGGCTTTTTGCAGATGATGCTGTTGCGAGGTGCCGGGGCTAGCAGTGTATTTAACACTAAATTCTTGTAGAATCTTCATATGTAAATGATGCTCTAAGCCCCCCCCCCCCCCACCCCCCTATTCTAACTCCGACTTTTGCTGTTGCACATGGATTAAGAAGAAACGCGAACTGACTGTAATCGACCCTCAAGTGGAGTAGAAAAGAGTTTGGCACCTGCAATAATTTAATTTGATAGAAATTAATTATATAAAGGAAAGCTTCATTAACATAGTGAGAAATGAAAGGGTTGCTCTACCGATTAACAGAATGAGAGTTCTGTCCAAAATAATTTGATTTATTATGACTAAACTCAAAATCATAAACAAACCCCTTGAAACATTTACAATACATCAAATTGGATCAAATTGGATACTCAAATAAATGCTGTGAAGGTGAAGTTGTCCATAAACTAGATTGTGACATTTATGACGAAGTGGTGAGTGGAGCCAATTCCTTGCAACTCAAATCTTAAGAGAAACACCCAGCGAACCCAACATTAATTGCTCCTACAGTAGTGAGAACCCAGACAATGAACATCCAAGACAGAACCACGTGAGGAAAGACGGGAACAGGCGCGCTCTGCTGAGCTCTGATTATCATAGAGCAAATTCCCTAATCTGCCTCTGTGGGCGTGTCGCCGCCGCTCTTATGACAATGTCGGCGTCTGGAAAGCATGCACTCGGCTCCCTTACTCCTGTCGGCTTTACCCTTTCAAAATCAGCATAACTCGCCTGTCACTGGACCAACCGGGTGACTAGAGACGCTTCGTGAGAAGTCCGCGTGTGAAGTAAGAGCACTTTTCACCGCATGCAATTAGAGAGGAAAACTGGATTACTCAGAGTAAGATAGAAATATGAGAGGGGGCTCATGCCACCTCTCACTGTGGTATGTCGAGAGGTTGTAACAATGGAAAATTGTACTGAAATGCAGGAGGATCTGCAGCGAATTGATGCATCATGCAGAGAATAGCAATTGAATCTCAATGTAGACAAGTGTAATGTGCTGCGAATACATAGAAAGAAAGAGCCATTATCATTTAGCTACAATATAGCAGGTCAGCAACTGGAAGTAGTTAATTCCATAAATTATCTGGGAGTAAGCATTAGGAGTGATTTAAAATGGAATGATCATATAAAGTTGATCGTCGGAAAAGCAGATGCCAGACTGAGATTCATTGGAAGAATCCTAAGGAAATGCAATCCGAAAACAAAGGAAGTAGGTTACAGTACGCTTGTTCACCCACTGCTTGAATACTGCTCACCAGTGTAGGATCCGTACCAGATAGGGTTGATAGAAGAGATAGAGAAGATCCAACGGAGAACAGTGCGCTTCGTAAAAAGGATCATTTAGTAATTGTGAAAGCGTTAGGGAGATGATAGATAAATTCCAGTGGAAGACTCTGCAGGAGAGACGCTCAGTAGCTCGGTACGGCCTTTTCTTGAAGTTTCGAGAACATACCTTCACCGAGGAGTTATGAAACGTCCCCTTAGAACAATTATACATGACTGTGCTTAAACTGACACAGAATATTTTTAGCGCAACGCAATCTGACTTTCAAAAATCCCTACAAAAGAATGGCCCTGACTAACATTAACCTATACCTTTCAAAAATCACTTACCTCACCAAAAATCTTCGTTACTCGAACTACTGCAATACAGCGAGCGCCACTACTGCCAGCTAAATAAAAGATTCAAACTACTGAAGGCACTAACTACTAGTAGGCATAGTTAGCAAATGAAAGATTTTAATAGAGAACAAACAATGTATTTACCTTAATAGTGTTGAAAAATCATAATATACATAGCAGTTCATGACATCAAGTCTTACAAATTGCAAAACTCCGCCATTTCTCTCCCCACATCCACCACTGCTGGCGGCTCACGTCCAACTACGCAACGCTACGCGCTGTTAACATCCAGCTGCCAAACACTACAATGGCAGACAACAATGCAAACTAGCCACAGACTGCACACAGCACAGCCAGTGATTTTCATACAGAGCGCTACGTAACGTTGCCAATAAGAAAACTTCAACAGCCTACTTATATAGCCCCCATGCTCCCCACAAAAAATTTTACAAATTATTTTGGGCAGTGGCCAATGATGATTTGATAAAATTTTACATAATTACAATAACAAAGATATCAAATACACACACTTATTGATACAATGTTGGTCAACAGCTAAAATTTTCTCACAGTCCATAAAGACAGTCCTGATCATTCATCACAGTAAAATTGCAGTGTTTTTCTCAAAGTCTGAGCAGTAAAAGAAAATGCACACGGAAGTAGTGGATTTCAATACAGTCTTGAATAAGTAGTGTTGTCCTTCCAACGGAAAGACAGTGCTGACTCTCGACATGCAGACAGGTAATGGGCCACAACAGAGCAAACCCACAGCAGAGTCATTCGAAGTTTTGAAGATTATTGGTAGGTAGGTCATCACAGAGTAGACCCACTGTAGTCCTGGTAGAGATTACGGTATTGGTGGGCCACCAGAGGTGCAGACCCACTGCAGTCCTAGTAGAAATAATGGTATTGGTGGGTCATCAAAGATGCAGACCCACTGTAGTCCTTGTAGAGACGGCCAGCAGCCATCTGTTGTGACTGTGCAGGTGCACGATCACCATTGAAGAGTCTTGCGGATAATATAGCAAGTCCATAACCACCACGTGTGCACTCACCAAGTTTTTGGAATTGTCCTTAGAACCAGCAATGCTGTTATCCAGTCCCTTGCTGCATTATTAACACACGTGCAAACACTAACAGTCCCTACTTCTCACATATTGTCCATATACTATGACCAACAAAAATGTGTGCAGTGAAATGTAACTTACAAGTTAATAATATGATGAACTGGTGTCAATTACAATTTTATAACATAAGAATACAATTACGAAGTTACAAAATACATCATTAAAGAACATAACAATACAGATAACATTTGTAGTACAAGCTTTACAAAAGAATCGAAATAACATATACATCAGTGTTAACAGGAATTATGACATGAGTACATACTCAAAAGATCAGAATAACTTTTGAAACTACAACTTCACACATGAGCATTAAAACAAAACCGAATAAATAATGTCTAAACATCTTTACAAAGAAAATAACATATTATCAGAAAAATTCTACAACATAACTCTTATTAGCTAAACCCATTAAAACAGGAAAAACACAAATTCACATAGTGTAATAACACAAAAATACAGGACAGGGTTTGTTCTCAGTGTGATATTTGGTACTGCAGTCCACCCCAAAACTTCATTCCATGTATCTTTCCTCTTATTTCAACATTTGTTTCCACCAAAAAAATTCTATCCAAGCATGCTTTCTGTATTTATATGTTCACACATTTCTTACCTCATTATTTATTTACCATTATCTTACCTCATCATTTATTTCCAAGAAAATCCTACCTAAACCTGTTGTCCCTAAACCCTACTTTTTTTGGTTCATATCCTCTTTCAAAATATTTTTTTGGTCAAACCATTTTCTTATAGCTTCTCAATGCATTTCTTCCAATTCATCACAACTTGTTCTCTTATATGGCCTACCCCATCTTAAGTTAACTTAAATCTACTGAGCTCAGATTCTAAGCTAAGGGATGAGGCAATGCAGCAGCACAAAACAATTAACACAAACAGCAATGACAAAAAAATGCAAATTGGCAAAGCAAGCAGCAATATTACAACTAATATAAGTCAATGAGCAGCAAACAAGAGAAATAAATCAGTAGTAAAACTGGCTTAACAGAGTAATGTAAAGTGAAATTTAGTAGCACTATGCCTGGCAAACAGCAGCAGCAAATGCAATAACTTATATCTAAACATGACATAGCTCAAGCAGAAAAAAATATTACATTAAGAATGGCCATGTTTAATACCTATGTCACATCTTAACACTAGAGTGATGCATCACCTTAACTTACACTACTAAATAAGTTACCCAGTCATTGACAAAAATTATGTATGCAATTCCTGTGAAGGGAAATGTCTTTTTGTGCTCCCTCGTTTTTTTGATGTAGATTATAAAATGGTTATTTACTGGATCTGTAGGCATAAAATATCTATATTAGTACAACTATTAAATTTTATTTTAACCAATGCTGCAGTGCAGCTAGAAACTAGATATTAAACAAATTAGGCAAAGCGAGGCATGAAACGTCATTCACTAGCCATATGGCATTTCATAATGCTGTAAACAATCTTTCAACTAGCAAGGCAATAGATGTGAAATGTTTCTCATCATTTCATTAGGCATTTTAGTAAACATCATAAATTACGAGCTCCACAGTGTAATCATACGTTTTCAAGTTAGAGCATGTCGTATTTGCGATGCTTTCTACAAAGAAATGTCAATAGCGAGGATAATGGCCTCCTTTCCTCTCCACCTGCGCCTCTGAGAGGCACACACAAATGGCTTTTTTCCAGGCGACTGTCGCGCAGCTGCCCACGTAATGCGTCGTGCCCACGACGCATTACGTGAAGGTCACTTAACTTCCTTACCGAAATATTTACAACACCAATTTGCACTACAGTGGCAGTCTCATATACAAAATTTCATGGGTCGAGAATTTGTGTTGCAAATGTGTAGAAACAAAATCTTATGAATATAACAGTGTCCAAAAATACACATTGTCATCATAAAAATAACATCGTAACACCTCAGTCAAATCTCAAAAACGTCGTAGCTTTCTGCAATAATTTCAAAACCTAAAGAAAATTCTCTGCTCATTTCAATAGTGTCATCTACCTCAAACGTACTTTAAAAATCATGATCTCATACCAAATACATAATTCAAAGCTCTCATAGTATCACAATGGTTCCGAAAAAATATGAACAATTCACACAGTACAGACAAAATACAGTTTCATAAGTGTGGAGTTATCCACCTGTGTAATTACGTAAACATTTGTCACTGATGTAGTAAAAAAAAGTTTGTCTCTCAGTTAAATGATCAGATAGCTGTGTAATTTATGTGTTAGAGAAATATGGTACCGATGTGTAAAGTTGTATAAGCAAATACCATATTAGCTAGGGCTCCTTGTGCTTGCCAAACACATGGTACACAAAGTAGGCATGTACCCCCTGAGGATTCATGTAATTATACCCTCATGTGTTACAGATTACAGAAATGGAATGAAATGTATCACGGAAAACTTTCTTTGTAATTCAAAAATCTTGAAAAATAAATGGTTCAAGTACAAAATTAATCACTCAAATGTGTGTCCTGTAGCGCTAAATGTGCGTCTTGCTGTAAGATAATTCTGTGGAAGTATCATAGTTATTGTCCTCCGAAAGCTAAGTTCTGCAGAAGCCAATGTACTTACCTGATGATAAACAAAGGTGAAATGCTTTGTGTATAGATATCTTAGTTATTACGCTTATTGCCGTGATGAAGAAAGTACCGTGCTGGAACGTATTTTTGTGCTACGGAAAAGGCAGTCTCATTGTAGCTATACCACAAAAGTAACTACTAAAACATGTTTTACTTTCCAGAATAATACAGAAAAACTGTGCAGATATAAAACAGAAACGCTGCAAAAGCAACAATGTAAATTGTGTCACATATTAATAGCGTCATCATATAATCGTGTAGCTATCAAAGAAACCAAATGCTAAGTCATCTTTAATCTCACCGAATGGACTTCAAATAAAGATTATCTTTTCAAGTAAACCAAAATGTTGCATTAATATCTCATTAGCAGTATAAGTTCTAAGTATGTAAGCCTGATAGTCGTTATGTAATCGTGCAACTTGTTGCAAGAATGTATAACACTGTGTCGTCTGTTCACTATAACAATGCATTCGTAATTTCTGTTTAGATAAGTTCGCTTGGTTCTTGATTAGATATTTAACTTCAAACATTGTTGCATGTTAACAGTTTCTAAGTGTGACAACGCATACTAGTAGAGTGAAGTGAAAAATTTTATGCCAAATACTAAGTTAAAAAGCAGATTATCTTTCAATAAACGGTTTTACATGTGAAATGTGGTGTAATCTTTTACCCTTTATAGTGTGCAGAGTTTCAACTTCAAAGCAATTATCATGTTGTATACGTCGGTAAGGAATGCTAAATTTTTTCTCAAGGTTAGCGTGTATGTTATTTTTCTCTGAGCCAGCCGGCGCAGGTGGCTGCCTGCAGTGCGAGTCATTGTCTGTTTCTTTGTTGGTGCGCGTCGTTATTAGGATTAGGAGACCTACAAGTTCACCTTCTCGAGAGTGCCCTGCTCTGTTTGAACCCCGCCAGTTCTGATAAAATTCAGGTCTGTCGTTATGATTATATCGTCTGTCGTCATGTCGGTAGATTCCACAGTTTCTTTCTTGTCGGTCACGTGGTGGAGAATTTCTCCCTGAATCGTAACTGCGCGCTGAACTGTTGCGACTGAAATTATTCTGTCTCCCTTGATAATAAGAGTTCTGGTTACCATATTGTCTGTTTCTATTATTGTCTCTGTCATATTCATTACTATGGAAATGCGAACTTTCTCTGTAACTACTACTCTGCCAGTGGTTGTCATACAGGTGGTGTCTGTTTTGTTCACGATTTGCATTGTAAGAATAGACTTGTCGTGTCCAGTTATTGTTTCTGTCATCATGGAATTGTGACGGATGTGACCTGTAGTGATTTTTTCCTGTTTTCGCGTTCCGCGATTGTCAGTGTCAATTTCTAACTCTCGTAAGAGTCCCTGAAAAGCTTCAATGTCGTCTTTGCAACGTCCTGCCAAAATAATATGTCGTAAATGTTCAGGTAATTTAATTAAGCAAATGCGAATGAGTTCTGAGGGGCTGTACGGGTTTGACAGGTACTGATTCTTGTGCAACATGTCTTCAAAGTATTTCACAAGACTGGAAAATTCAGATTGTTCGAAATGTTTCATCATTATGATCCTATGTTTTACTCGGTCTTGTGTAGCTTGAGACCAATATGCTGAGAGGAAGGCATGATAAAATTCTCCTTTACTGTGGCAATCGTGAATGACCGATCGCATTCTTAAAGCTGGTTCATTCTCCAAGTAGCCACACATAAATTCTAATCTGTGCTCTAATGACCAGTTGGGAGGAAAAAAATGAGAGAATTGATGGAGCCATGCTTGTGGATGAATGTCGTTGCCAGAATTCTTAAATGTTTTAAATTTACGTGTAGTAATGAACAGCTTATAGTCAAAATCATCATGTCGAATAGTCGCATGTCGATCATTGTTACGTCGTTTCGGCGGTTCCATCTCAAAATTCGGTATACCTTGCCAATTTCTTTCATAATTTCCGAAACGCGCTGTGTTATTATTTTGTGGCTGTTCCGTATTTCTATGTCCCTCTTCCCGTATTGGGGCGCGAGTGTCCTCTGAAATACGTAATTCGTGTATTACCTGTGTCAGCTCATCTTGTACTTTCCGGATTTCTCTTTGGTGTTGCGTATTAATTTCATTCTGATTTTGTTTGAATTTCCTAATTTGTTCGCACTCTTCTGTGTCATTAAAGACTACCGGTTTTGTGTCATTCAGATTATCATCTACCTTAGTAGATAAATTATTTAGCTGATCCGAAAGTTCAACTACTTTCTCTGATAATGAACTAATTTCCTCCATGTGTCTTTCTGAACCAATTTTCAGAGTATCCACTGTGTCCTTTAAGTTTTCCTGAGTGTTTGCAAGTTGCGTAACCGAATCGGTAGATGCAACTGAGTCAATTTTAGCTTGCAAGGTGTCGTGATTTTCATGAACTATAGTTTGCAGTTCCTTTATGGCTGCTTCGTGATTCTGTAATGCATTTTCATGACGCGAAAAAATTGGTTGGAAATGCTCACAAATTTGTGTTTTTACGTCACTACGGACTTTTTGACATTTCGATTCGATTTTATGTAACTCAGTAGTTAAATCTTCACGTGTTTGTTCAAGTGTGGTGTCTAACGTTTGAAGATTTTGTTCCACTGTCTCTAACTTTTGAAGATTTTGTTCCATTGTGTCTAACTTTTGAAGATTTTGTTCCATTGTGTCTAACTTTTGAAGATTTTTGTCCCATTTGTTTCTGATTTTGTTCAAGCGTTGTGTATAACTTTTGAAGATTTTATTCCATTGTGTCTAACTTTTGTAGGCTTTGTCCCATTTGTTGCATTAACTGTGATAACAATGCACTGGTGTCTGAAACATGTTCCTCAGTGCTTTTCGGCAGTGAAGTTGCACCGGCAACATTCACATTTTGACAAGCAGAAAATGTGTTTTGACTTATTTGAGAAAACGGTGAGGACCCAAAACCTGAATATGCAGTATATGCAAAATTGTGTCCTGTCATTCCCAATTCCTGAGGCGGGCTGTTGCCGACCGTTCGATCGATGATGCTTCCCTGTTCACTAATTGTTTCACTGTCTACACCATTGTTTGCCGCCCGCTCCATTTCCCTATGCACAGCTACCAAATTACTACTCTGAACATTAGTTAATTCATTACACGGTGGCGCTAACACACTGCTTTCGTCTTCACTGTCATTTCTCAGTTTACTTTGGAGCCTAGTATTACGTTTTCCACGCGCCTTTATTGTCACAATATTTCACACGACAACACAGAAAAGCACAATTTGAAGAGCAAAATAAGAAAACACATTAACATAGCATTGAAAATAATATCTCGTTAATTGCAAGCGCAGCTGCGAAATACTTGGTGCAAATCTACATACATGCCACAACTGTTTTACTGTACAACTTGCACTGCAAAGGAGATTCTCTCTACAATTACGCACTAGCAATAAAAAAAATCTACACTAATTACACAAACTACAAGAAAAAATCAGAAGATTCCAGTGAGGTATCCTCGGCTAAGGGTCGACATATGAAACGTCCCCTTAGAACAATTATACATGACTGTGCTTAAACAGACTCACAATATTTTTAGCGCAACGCAATCTGACTTTCAAAAATCCCTACAAAAGAATGGCCCTGACTAACATTAACCTATACCTTTCACAAATCACTTACCTCACCAAAAATCTTCGTTACTCGAACTACTGCAATATAGCGAGCGCCACTACTGCCAGCTAAATAAAAGATTCAAACTACTGAAGGCACTAACTACTAATAGGCATAGTTAGGAAATGAAAGATTTTAACAGAGAACAAACAATGTATTTACATTAATAGTGTTGAAAAATCATAATATACATAGCAGTTCATAACATCCAGTCCTACAAATTGCAAAACTCCGCCATTTCTCTCCCCACATCCACCACTGCTGGCGGCTCACCTCCAACTGCGCAACGCTACGCGCTGTTAACATCCAGCTGCCAAACACTACAATGGCAGACAACAATGCAAACTAGCCACAGACTGCACACAGCACAGCCAGTGATTTTCATACAGAGCGCTACGTAACGTTGCCAATAAGAAAACATAAACAGCCTACTTACAGAGTCAAGCAGTATGTTGCTCCCTCCTATGTATATCTCACGAAGAGACAATGAGGATCAAATCAGAGATATTAGAGCCCACACAGAGGCATAGCGACAATCCTTCTTTCCACGAACAATACGAGACTGGAATAGAAGGGAGAACCGATAGAGGTACTCAAGGTACCCTCCGCCACACACCGTCAGGTGGCTTGCGTAGTGTGGATGTAGATGTAGATGTAGAAAAGATTGCGGGAAGGTTCGCCAATCCTCCTCTCCGAACTCAGCAGCTTTCTCGTCAGGTAGAACTACCGAGAGGTGCAATTATAAAATATTTTTTCAGTCAGTACAACGGAAAATATAAAAACAGAATTGCAGGCATGGAATCTAAAAATTGTGTATCTTCTACTTGATAAAGCAAGCTTTAAAATACACGTAAAATAAAATGGGGTCCAAAACGATGGATCAAAATACTGTACATGTAATACAAACAATAACTAAAATACCAGGAGTAATCACCTACAGTTACAGACGTAAGCTGTACACAGCTTACCCTTCCACTCTTCGCGTTACATGCCCATGGCTTCTATAGGTAAGTTCAAAACATGAAAACAAATTTCTGTACTATGATTACCTGACATTGTCAGTGAAGCACAAGGCAATCTTTTGTATTTGAGAGTCTAGTATCCTTTCAGAAGATTTTATACCCAAATTGGAAGTTTTCTTATAAAGGCAACCACTTTCAGTTAGTTCAATGGCCATCTTCAGATCCATAACTCTGTGATTATGGATCTGAAGATGGCCATTGAACTGCCAGAAGCTGATCATCTATTAAAGTTGCGAGCTACACAATAAACTACTCTAAAAGGACACTAGGCTATCTCATTTTTATTAAAATTGTAATTCAGCTTATCATTCATTTCCAGTATTGTCTAGTGGTGCATACACGAGCACTATAAAATTTTCTATTAAGTAAGATATACTTCAAAACATACGTAGTAAAATAACTTATGTAATAATGAACAAAAATTTGTTAATGACAATGCATAACATGGTTTTTCATATTAGGACAGAGTTTCTTGGTTTTTAGTCATCAACCTTCTGACTGGTTTTATGCGGCCAGTAAGAAAATTGCTCTCCTGTGCCAACCTCTTTATCTCAGAGTAGCGGTTGCAACCTACATCCTCCATTATTTGCTGGATGTGTTCCAATCTCTGTCTTCCTCTACTGATTTTATCCTCTACTTCTTCCTGTAGTATGATGATGGCTGCTCCTAATATCTTGACTGATGTCCTGTCATCCTGCCCCTTCTTCTTGTCAGAGTTTTCAATGTATTCCCTTCCTCGCCGATACTGCGGAGAACCTCCTCATTCCTTACCTCATCAGTCCACGCAATTTTCAACATTCTTCTGTAGCACCACATCTCAAACACTTCGTATCTCTTCTGTTTAGGTTTTCACACAGTCCATGTGTCACTACCATACAATTCTGTGCTCCAAACGTACACTCTTAGAAATTTTTTCCTTAACTTAAGGCTGATGTTATACCAGCAGCTTCCTCTTGGCCAGAAATATCCTCTTTGCCTGAGTTAATCTGCTATTTATGTCCTCCTTACTTGTCCCTCACGGACTATTTTGCTTAGAAACTTGCAGAATTCCTTAACTTCATCTAGTTGGTGATGCCCAATTCTGATGTTCAGTTCCTTGTTGTTCTCACTTATGAGGCTTCTCATTACCTTTGTCTTTCTCTGTTTTACTCTCAGTTCATATTCTGTAGTCATTAGACAGTTCATGCCATTTATCAGAGCCTGTAATTCTTCTTCACTTTCATTGAGGACAGCAATGTCATCATTGAATCTTACCATTGATATCCTTTCACCCTGAATTTTAATTCCACTCACGAGCCTTTCTTTTATTTCCACAATTGTTTCTTCGATGTGCAGATTGTGCAGTTAAGGACGAAAGACTACATCCCTGCCTTATACCCTTTTTAATCCGTGGATATCATTCTTAGTCTCCCTATGGTTTACCCATATTTGTCTCAGAAATTTGAACGTCTAGCTCCATTTCGAATTGTCGAAAGTTAGTTATAAGTCGACAAAGCGTATGAGAGGGTCTTGATTTTTCTCAAGTCCAACGTCAAAACTGCCTCCGTTGTGCCTTTATCCGCACTGAAACCAACCAGATTGTCATCGAGCAGTTACTCAGTTTTCTTTTCCGTTCGTCTTTACACTATGTCAGCAGCTTGTGTGCATGAGCTGTTAAGCTGACTGTACGATAGTTCTCGCACTTATCTGCTCTTTCTGTATTCGTAATTGCATAGGCGACATTTTTCTGAAAGTCTGATGGTACTGAAACGTCCCCGTAGAAAAATTTATGAATGACGGTGCTGGTAAACCTCTAAGTTATTTGATTTTCAAACAGCTGACCAGAACTAAAAGTACTCAGACATTTCGCTCTTTACTTATTCTGATCAACACTAAACTGACACATAATATTTTTAGCGCAACGCAATCTGACTTTCAATAATCTCTACAAAAGAATGGCCCTGACTAACAATAACCTATACCTTCCATGAATCACTTACCTCACAAAAACCTTCGTTACTCGAACTACTGCAATACAGCGAGCGCCAACAATGCCAGCTAAATAAAAGATTCTAACTACTGAAGGCCCTAGCTACTGACAGGCATAGTTAGCAAATGAAAGATTTTGAAAGAGAACAAACAATGTATTTACCTTAATAGTATTCAAAAGTCATAATATATATATATATATATCAGTTCATGACATCCAGTCTTACAAATTTACTGTCTCTGATGGACACACGCCCAGATTATCCGCTCTCAAAACTCCGCCATCACTCTCCCCACATCCACCACTGCTGGCGGCTCACCTCCAACTGCCCAACGCTACGCGCTGTTCACATCCAACTGCCCAACACTACACAAGCGAAGATTCCAACAATGAGTCCATCCAGCCACAGACTGCACGCATCGCAGTCTGCGATTTTCATAAAGAGCACTATGTGGCCTTACCAACATAAAAACCTAAACAGCCTACTTACACATTGATCAACAAAATTTGATTGTGTGTTATCACAAGATTAAAATTTAATCTTTCGAGTGATAGTACCATCTGGAGATAATTTTGGAACCTTTTTCATTAACTGGGAATCTGTGGATTTTATAGACTTTTTTAAGACTATACAGTTTTGTTGCTACGGCATTCACACATTGTAAAAGTGAAATCCCTTCCTAATATCTTCGGTATGAAGTTGTCTTATCTTTGGATATTCGTCTCAAATATTGTGTTGCCTGTGGCATTTGAGGGGTGGTGACATTGTGGCTGGGCGTGGTTCTTTCACCGATCTCATTTACGGGATGGTGTCTCTGGCCATTACTCGGAGATTCGTGGTGCCGACATCGGCTTCCAAGCTGGTGGCCCCGCAGCCACGACGGAATGTCCACTGTAGCCGTCAAGGCTATTGAGCCTGCCGCAAACCAAAGTTCCAATAAAAGACATTCATCTCTAAGTGCTATCGTCCGGATTTTTAAGGCTTTCTGCAAAAACTTTTCAGAAACGTTGTAGGCGGAATGCACATGGGTCTGATATTAAGAATTTGATGATTACCCATTGAGTTACAGACACAACACCCTTCTTATAGTCACTAAAATTATTTATTATTATATTTTACGAGTTGTCATTCTGGTTTCTAGGATCTTTTTCCACTGTTAAGTTGCTAATAACAACTGTGTCCCCGAATATTGGAAATACGTTTCTAAAACATTTTTCATAAATCATCTGTTTGTTATATAATGTCAATATAATATTAGAAAAAATAATTTTCGTTAATGGTAATTACACGTTAATTTTCTCCTCAAGTACTCAGTTTACACAGTATGAAATGATGTTGTAGGTACGAAATGATCTCCTTGTTACAAAATTAACCGGAACATAGTCTCCAAATCCCTACATTATACAGAGCATCTAAATTGTTGCGAGGTGGTGTATGTAGAAGAAAATACATTGTCATTGTCGCCTTTATAGTAGTTTGCGCTGGCCACGATACACTCTTGGCAATGTGTAAGAAGAATCTGGAATGTGTCACAGAAGCTCAAAGTGTTGATGTCATACTTCTTTTGACATACGTCGAAATATGACGCAGACAGTTAAGCACACCGACAGTGGTGGTTGCCTACTCTACTCCGGTTCGGGATCGTCTGTAGCTTCTGTTCGTCTGTTCACAAAAACACCGTCACTCTCGAACCCCAGGTCTTCCAATATGAAGCACATACAAGGCATATTTCTATTGTATTCTCTGACATTTGAAACTTTCTTGCTTAGAAAATGTAGGTAAGACTTACAATTTATAGATAACTCCGAAATACCGTACAACTTCACACAAATCACTGCTAGGGATGAAAGAAGTGATGAGCAAGAGAACAAATCACAGGAACGGCTGAAAATTGAATCCTCGACGTTTGGTTTTTTGGGCTGGCAGTTACATACTTAACAACATAGTCTGTGCCATTTTTTCATTTTTTTCTCTTGTTCTGTTTCTTGAAAACAGACTTCAATGTGCCGTACCACCAACGATGTTCTGTCCGTCACGGAATCTTTCATTCCTAATTTTGCTTCCGTTTTGCGAACTTATGTCAGTGTCACATTCCATTTCCGTAGTAATTGTAAATAGTTTGTAGCAAATCGCGATGTTTATGCGTTAGTCCATTGCAAAGTATTTTTACATCTCACTCCTACTACTTTCTGCTGTTCACAAGAGACAAATCTGCATAACGTTCCCGTCATTTCTTGCTGCTTCTATTCCATTTATATGAAAGTAATTGATATATTCCAAAAAATAAAGGTTTTTGCATAGTATTAAAACTGTAAAGTATCGTCATAACCTTAAGTAATGATCATTTCTTCTGAGACACCCCGTCGGCACCGCCTTGTTCACCTGTGCTGGTCTACGTCATTCTACACTGTTCAAAATAATTGGGGAACGCGTGAATCAACGTCTGGTATGTTAAGTGTATTTTGATACAGGCGTTACCTGTGGTCCTATTGTATGGCTTGAGATCTGCTAATGTATACAACAATTAAAATCATTCGCCAACTATTTGCTGTGTTGTGCGTTACAGTGTCAGGCGATCCCTTAGAAAGAATTGAGTACCAGTGTCCCAGTGTTTTCTAGTTAGGTACACGCTGGCAGTTGCCAATTGTGGACGTTGTATTCAACCAAGCACACGAAATGCGACATCTTAAAGCAGTGCAAGTTGCAAGGGCGGTCTGGACTTTCCGTCGGGTTTCTGCAGATGCCAATGTCTCTCCATGCGTTATCCATGAGTTGTGGACAAGTAGAGGAACCAGGACAGTACACAAGGACGAGGTCGTCGACGCATTACAACCCGACGTGAAGACCGATATCCGGCCATCTCTGCGTTGCGGCATCGCACGGATACCGCCAGAGCGCTGCAGTATTATCTCTGAAGAGCCATGGGAGCCGTTGTGTCCAATCAGACTGTAAGTCACAGGTTGCGAGAAAGGATCTTACGACCCAGACGTCGTACTCGAGACCCCGCTTGACAAGACAGTATCTCCTATCTCGCCCTCAGTTCTGCACATTCCCATTTCAACTGGAAACTTTGTCACTTGCGGGACCTGTTATTCATTGACAAGTCCAGATGTTGAGATGTCCTCGTGTGGGGAGACCCGTGTTGAGCGGTGTTTTCAACAGACAGATTATCAAAGTTCGGTGATGTTTTGGGCAGGCTTCAGTGCTGACAGCGATACGGAAATTGTCGTTGTCCTCAGTCGACTTGCTCCCATGTTGTAAATCGAACGGATCCTGTTGGACCATGTGGTGTCTGCTGCATACGGTGATAGCCCTGAATTGCTTCTAACGTCAGTGTCCACTTGGCGGCCGTCAGCAGGGATGAATTGCTCACTGAAGTAATGGAACGGCCGGCGGTGAATTCCGACCTAAACGCAGTCGTGCTGGTATGTAACATGCTCGACACTCGTGTTCGTGGCGTCTTTTTCAGTCACAGACTTCCTAAGAATTCTCAGGGGCTCTCACTGAAGATTAGAAACGTATAACACAGGGTGACCTTCGCAGGCTTACACGGGGCTCGTGGAGGGCACACACCTTTTTGAAGCTGTCAGGTCCAACGAAAGCCACCCAGGATGGACGTTTCAGTTCTTTTTATGCAAACAATCGAGGATGTAATGATTTTTCGTTGAGTACTTAATTTGTGAAAGGTAAAGGTATGATTTGATAACATACTCAGTTCTCAATGGAATATGGCGGACGGCCAAAGTCATGTTCCCCTAATTCGTGTAAGCAGTGAATTAAACACACAGTAATCCTACTAAACTCGTAGGTCTTCTCAGGACACTTTTCACTTTTTTTTCCAGTAGCTGCTTATTTTTTATGACCCACCGTCCAATTTCTTATGGTGGGTCGTATGTTGCCACTTAGCCGCTGTGAGTGGGTCCGGGGTCCGGAGTGACTGAAAGTAACACCACACCGGCTCCCGTCCCCACTCACACCATTGCCCGTGTCCCGCCACGTGGAGGCGGGCTCTATTTGTTTACATCCATTTGATATCTTTTTTTGTGCAGAATTAGAAAAACTTATAACTAATACAAAATCAAGTAAGATATTAATAAACAAAACGAAATTAAATATTTAGAAAGAAGGAAGGAAGTGAATTGAATAGAGAAGAGATAGGTATAATACTGCCCGTCACCTGGTTGTGGGCGGCGGCCTGGGTCTTTGAATGACCCTCAAGACGCTGGCCATCGCTCACCATGCCTTTAACATCTACCATCCTAAAAAATAAATTAACAAGAAGAGATTAGGACGTTAAAGCTAGAAACTAAGACTAAGACATCCATGTCCAGCCTGCTAAACTATTTACGATATACAATAGAGAGGTAACTGATTTTGTGCTTGGATCAAAATTGCTAATGAAAGGGTACTTGTGGTAAAAGTAATAAAGGTAATGACGCTAACGGTTTGTGTTGAGCCTACAAGGCTCCTAGTAGAGTACATCAGACGCAAGCACCTCCCGGTCCCGCGGACAACACGACCTGAACGGTGGTTTTCCCCGATCTACCATAGGTATCCGTTGGGTTGGGCTCAAAAGAGAGGAACCACAATTAAGATCCTTCCATACAGGCCGTGCGCCGCCTCTTGCCAGGAGGCGTAGGTCCTTTGAAGAGGTTGCCTAACTTTAAGCTTCAGATCAGAAGTTATTAGTGTAGTGGAGGTTAAGGTATAGGCCGTGTAGGTTGGTTGTACAAACAATTCATGCTGAGCCAATGAGACTTACAATGATACGTGGTGTGGCAGTTAGCACCTTCCCACCCCGCCAGCAACACAGCCTGAACGGTGGTTTCCCCGATCTACCATAGGTATCCGTCGGGTTGGGCTCAAGAGAGAGGGACCACAATTAAGATCCTTCCATCCAGAGTGTGCACTGCCTCTTAACGGAAGGTGTAGGTCCCTAGCTTTAAGCTCTTATTAGACATGGAGGTACTGTTAACTATTTACATATAAGGTGCAATCTGTTTTTATAGGATTGTGTGTGACTTGTGCACCTCTTGTCGATTGTTCCAGACTGTTCTTTGAAGTGGACTTGGTTGACACTATGGATCATCCGCGCTGGATGCTTCAATATCTGTGTTGGTGCCCTGGTCTGTATCTGTTTCTTCTTCATCACTCGTGGTGCTAATCATATCTGTGTCCCCCTGGGCATTATGATGTCTGTTTGGACCGACTTGCCTTCGGTAGAGTCTGTTGCGCAAGTATTCTGTTTGTTGGATCTTCGAGATTTCGTCAGGTAATTTGTTGAGTTCAGTCCACCTTTCCGGGTCGCGTATTATGGCATGTAGTTCGTTCTGTGTGTTCAGGCGATTTATGTGTACTGTGTGTCTTGTGTTCGTGCGTTGTCCGCAGAGGAAGAGAGTATGTTCAGGGGAACCTTCTCCCCCGAATGTGCATCTATTAGTCTGCTGCAGACTCACGCGGTACAGGTACATGGGATAAGGGCCATGTCCTGTGATGAAATGTACCATACCGCGGCTGGGATCTATATGTTTTAGTTTTAGTCTTTCCCGGATGACAGGGAAGAAGTTGTATACACGGTGGCCCTTATTGCTGTTGGCCCATTCGCTCTGCCAGGTATCCACTCGCCATGCTCTGAGTTGACGTGTTGTCTCAATCGGTTCACCAGTGATCTGCCGAACCTGATCTATTCTCCCCATCCTAAGCTAGTACATTGCAGCGCGGCACCTGATGGTGATATCTATGGGGAAGATTCCCATGACGACACATAGTGCGTCATTTAATGTCGTGTTGAATGCCCCTGTTAGTAGAAGTAGAACACTTCTTTGCCCTCGACGTACAATGGTTCTGTTGGTTGAGAGATTTAATCTGTGGGCCCACGTACTGGCAGCAAAGCATAGTACTGACTCGAAGAGAGCGCAATGGTATGTCCGTGTGACTGACAGGGGTAGTCTGAATTTTTCTGAATTTAGCCTAGCCAGTTTGTGTAGTATCTTTTCTGCTTTGTGTGTGCATATTCTCAGGACATGTCAAGTAGGTCGGTGCAACAAATTCGACAATGCAGGCGACCGGGAGCTCGTCTGCGGTCGTGAGACGTAACTGCCAATTAGTGGCCGGACGGAGCAAAGTGCCGAATGGCCTCCCCCCCGGGGATTCCGTAAACGACCCGTTTTGAGATCCATAACCGCGGAGGCCGGCCTCCTCCCGGCACCGAGCTAACGCCACGCCGCCTCACGCCGTGCTGCCTCCAACCCCCACCCCCCCTTCTTCCATATTCATCAGGCGATTAGCCTGGCCGCGCCCGGAGGGTGGGAGCAGGCAGGCGCAACCGCCCCTCCTCCCCCCTCCCTCTCCTAACCGGTGGTTTGCGTGAGCAGGCTTCCCCTCCCCTCCCCCTCTTTCCCGACACGCCCCTCCCTCGCCTCGGTGCGCATTGTGCTCCTACCGCCGCTTCTTCCGTCACTTTTCCCCCGTACGAGCCATTGTTCCTCGGGGAGACGTCTTCCAGCGCGCGGCAGGAAATTGCGCCGGACGCCCTTCCGACTTGACCGCGCCGCATTTACATGCGTCTGTTAGCAGCCGGCGGTGGTCGTCTCGAGTGAAGGGGTTGGGGGCAGCGGCAGGGGATCTCATTGTGGAGAGTCAAAGAGCGCTGCGTGCCGCGTACCTCGGCTGCCGGAGCCATTCCAGAGGAGACGCCTTGTTTACCGTGGATGAATGTTGCGGCAGTGTGAGGCCACTTTTGTATGGGAACACTGGTTCATAGTCGTATCCACAGAGAAGCTCTTTTAAAGGAGTTTCCTACTCGTTTTCATGGCCTCATCATGAACAGCAAGTATTCATTTTTTTGCTTAAAACTTAACCGTTCGTAGAGTTCTTTACAATGTGAAATCTACAAATTTCAACAACAAGTAATTTGAAGCAAATTGCAAATATATGAGACACTTCTCAGTTACTCGAAGTCCATCACGAGTAACATGTTTTCTCCACTAACAGGGAAGACCATTTTCTTAGAGGCTGACAGTAACACTGAAAACAAACGATGCATAAAATTAAAGGAATTAGTAAATAAATAGTACCAGTAAGATAAACAACTGTGCGAGTCAAGTACACCGGCGGATGGAGGGGGGGAGGGGGGAAGCGATTATTACATGTTTCCATTGTTTATCTAAATGTTTTCTGTTAAAATGCTCGTGGTTAGTATTCAAGTACCAGTTATTGTGACCTGTCTGCTAAGTAGAATCGTCACTTTAACACAGAATGTTGTTCCCGCAAAATCCGCTAGCCAACAATCCGCTACACACCACTCTTTGAACAGCCAATAAGGAGCATGGGGGTATTGGGGGGGGGGGGGGAAATCACGTACTAGCCAAGTGTCGCTTGACACCACACAGTATTGGGGGGGGGGGGGGGGGAAATCACGTACTAGCCAAGTGTCGCTTGACACCACACAGTAGACAAGAGAGACTTGCATGGTATAGAGTGTGACAGATCTGTGGATACACTGATGAGCCAAAACGTTATGACCACCTGCATAATACCTTCTTTGTCCATCTTTGGAATTGATTCTGCATGTCAGGGATCCGACAGTTCGTTGGTAGCTTTGTTGAGGTATGTGGCATTACGTGTCTACGCACAGGTCATGTAATTCGCGTATTTTTGTACGCAGTGACGGCGCCCGATGGCGACCCAGATGGGGTCCGTAGGATTTACATCAGGCGAATTTGGTGTCCCAGACATCAGCTTTCACTGTAATGCTCCTGAAACCACTGTAGAATGTTTCTGACTCCAAGACACGGATAATTAAGCTGCTGAAAGATGACATCGTCGTCAGGAAAACATCGAGCTGAAGGGATGCAGGCCGTTCGCAGCTGTCAGCCTGTCTTCGATTAGTACCACAGATCCCGTGCTCTGGTACAAGGATGTTCCCATAGCACAACACTGCAACCACCAACCTGCGTTCGTGGCGCGCTGCATGTTTCGAGCCGCCGTTCACCTCGATGACGGCGTTTGCCGAGACGAACAACGACCCAGTGTAGCAAAAATGTGATTCACCAGAAAGCCGACACATTTCCGTTGATCGACGACCGAATCCCGATGGCCCCGTGCCCGCTGCAATGTAGTTGACGATGTCGTTGGATCAGCATGTGAACACGCAGGAGTGGTCTGCTGCGGAGGTCTGTGTTCAACGATGTACGATATACGGTGTACTCCGAAAAACTTGTGCGTGGACCAGTATTGCGCTCTTTCGGCAGACATGCTGCATCACCACCTATCCTACTTTACCGATCCGCTTGGCTAGGTTGCTCGGCTTACATACTTTTGTTACCGCGTCACGTGCCCGCGGAGCCACCAGGTGTTATCCAAGGTCGCGGTGGGCACTGATCATAATGTTGTGGTTTATCAGTGGGAATATTAGCATTTATTTACCAGTAAGATGGTTGAAATGGTTCCAATGGCTCTAAGCACTATGGGACTTAACATCTAACGTCATCAGCCCCTAGACTTAGAACTACTTAAAAATAACTAACCTAAGGAGATCACACACATCCTTGCCCGAGGCAGGATTCAAACCTTCAGCCGGCCGCGGTGGTCTCGCGGTTCTAGGCGCGCAGTCCGGAACAGTGCGACTGCTACGGTCGCAGGTTCGAATCCTGCCTCGGGCATGGATGTGTGTGATGTCCTTAGGTTAGTTAGGTTTAAGTAGTTCTAAGTTCTAGGGGACTGATGACCACAGCAGTTGAGTCCCATAGTGCTCAGAGCCATTTGAACCATTTTCAAACCCTCAACCGTAGCAGCAGCGGACTGAAAAGCCTAGAACCGCTCGGACACAGCGGCCGGCCACCAATAAGAACCATGAGTCATTTTTTTCGTCACCGCCTGGAGCCAGAGCATCGGACCACGCCAAGGACTTTCCCTTTGGTTCTTGTCTCTAGCTAGGCATGACGTGCATCCTCTCCTCATTCTCCTCTTTCTACTCGGGCTTTTTCCTGACAAAACTTCTTCTTCCACTGCCGTTTACACTGACTAGTGATCCATCTTCCTCACTTGGTCGCACATCGTTATATTCCGTACTGGGAGAATTTTAAATCATGAAGGGTGAACTGGAGACGCGTATTGCATTGATTGACATAGTGAAAGCGTATTGTTCAAGGCTGTCGTGAAATTATATGAAAACAACACAGCGGATATTGTAAATGTGTCGCTGTCTGTGTACTACTGCTATTATACGGTTTCTAGCTTATTTTTGGTATTCAAAAAATTGATGTATAATCTGTTTTCATCCGATGTGTCATATTGCAAGTTTGCGTGCTACTATTTTTTCAAACAGCTGTTTTAGATAGTCGACATGTTACGAAACAGAGGTTCTGAGTTCAAGCACTGAGATCTTTGGCTGTCAGTAGAAAAATTGTGGCAGTGGGCATTCCAAGTGAGGTCAGTGAGAGAGTCGTTTGTTGCTTTTGCTACTGAGCGGACTGAAATAGCTTGTAGAGTCCAGAGGGAAAGATACAGAGAAGGATGGATTTTGAAATATGATTTGGCAAACAATGATTTCAGAAGCGAAGACCTCGAGATGAAATTGTTGCTGCACTGCTTGTTTGAGCGTAATTGTGATGTGTTCCAACAACTGAAGGTTTTAATGGAATTTTTTTTTTATTGGTTTGGGCTAGTTAGATTCATTGTTCAGGCGTGATTCAGTAAATTTATCAGTTCACATGGCTTCCATTCAGAAGTTAGTTTTACCACTCTTTTACCGGTTTCAGTAATTAACTTTAGAAAAACAAGATCATTGTAATAGTTGAGAAATGACTATCAGTTTTGGAAACACAGTTATTTAAAGAACAAATTACCTTCAATCATGTAGCAAATTTCTGTTTCTTCTACCGTCTTCTCACGAAAGAATTGCCATATTTTCTGGTTATGTTTGTCGCCGCGTTGCACACAGTGGAACACGGTTTCTTAAAACGTGAAGCGTGAAGTGCTTAGAACAGCTGCACGTCCTCACGTTGCCTGCATATTTTACGTTCATCACTTCGAGCCGTATTGACTTTCCGTTGCCACAGGTATGCCACAAAAATTTGTTTGGGCCAGTTTCACATTACAATCAGGTACAGTTAGATGATCTTCAATGAGCTTTGGTTTTCAAATTCATTCACTGGAGATAAAGTTCTTTTCAGACTTCATGTCATATGCAGACAGTCTTAATTTCTCTGTGCAGTGCTACATTCGCATATGTACCGATCAGTGTTTGGAAACTGCTTCGGTCAGACTGTGTGCATAAATTCACAGAGTATTTTTGGAGAAATATTTCGGTGATTCATTTTTTGTTCAAAATTCAGTTAGTAATTTTATGCAGTACTTTCATTCTGTTACCTTTGTGTGTTGGAATTGCAAATCACATATCCTAACGCCAAGAACTGTAGCACTTCTCTGTACCGTACAGTAGAATTTCACAGACCAGCTTATTTTGTATACTGAAAGGTGATCATCTGAACATAATAAAAATTTCTGTGAAATACTGGTGAAAGGCATGAAAGCGGGAAGCTGGGAGTGAAAGTGTTAAATCAAGATAAATTTATGGCTAATGCATAATTTATTTTGTTTTTTGAAGCCGGTACCAAAAACAGTATCCAAATTACACAGTCCTATGGCCGTGAAGCTTAACGATAAAACAAAGAATGACCTATGTGACAAAGTGACACTATAAAATTAATATAACGCAAATTAAAGCAGGCAAAACACAATCGGAAGCCCGCCTTCGTCAATGAGACTGGACGCACACTCCGCCTGGCAGACTAGAAAATATGGAGCAGTAAACTGGCTTTACTAACAAACAAAAGATACGCTTACTGAAACGTGGCAATAAACGAGTTTACACAAATAACAACTGGCAAACAGTTTCATAAAAAACTTCCTGGCACATTAAATCTGTGTGCCGGACTGGGACTCGAACTCGGGACGTTTGCCTTTCGCGTGCAAGTGCTCCACCATCTGATCTACCCAAGCACGACTCACGCCCCGTCCTCAAAGCTTTACTTCCGGCAATACCTCGTCTCCTACTTTCCAAACTTCACAGAAGCTCTCCTGCGACCATGCAGAACTAGAAAAATGCAAAGGTCCCGAGTTCTAGTTTCGGTCCGGCACACAGTTTTAATCTGCCAGGAAGTTTCATATCAACGCACACTCCGCTGCAGAGTGAAAATATCATTCTGGAAACATTCCTCAGGCTACGGCTAAGCCATGTCTCCGCAATATCCTTTCTTCCAGGAGTGTTAGTTCTGCAATGAGAGCGCCTGTGAAGTTTGGAAAGTAGGAGACGAGGTACTGGCGGAAGTAAAGCTGCGAGGACGGGGCGTGAGTCGTGCATGGGTAGCTTAGGTGGCAGCCGGCTCGGTAACTCAGCGTGTTCGGTCAGAGGGTAGCTGCCCTCTGTAATTAAAAAAAAAAACTGATTTAATGGATCAACGACGAACTGAAACGGGTGTCTTGAGACGTCCGCCCCGAGCAGATACAACGAACAAAAAAACGAAGAAAATGAGATTAAAAAAAAGGGTGGTAGAGCACCTTCCCTCGAAAGGCAAAGGTCCCGAGTTAGAGTCTTGGTCCGGCACACAGTTTTAGTCTGCCAGGAAGTTTCATATCAGCGCACACTCCGCTACGGAGTGAAAATCTCATTCTAATTTCATAAAAATTTACGGCTGTAGTATTTCAGGAACCTCAATACATATTTTTATAGAAAAGGTGATAATATTAAAGACAGTAACTACTAATCAAAAAACGTAGAACATGCCGTAGCCGAAGCAGATACCAAAACACTCAGCACAGCACAAAACAAATCCAATGGCAGTGATTTAGAATGTTACAAATATTTCCCACTGCCCTAACGATGCGGAAGCCAACGAAGTCTGTCAAAAAAAATTTAGCTGCTGTTCGTCTTACACAAGAAGAATCAGTCACTGGCTGTGGAACACCAAACGTTGAAAGCGATATAATGTGAGCCTTCTCATCAAAATAATTCCCCTCGGTGACCTACTGGCGGTACATAGGTCACCGGTGGCTAGTTCGTTAGAGCCAGCCGGTCGCTGCCTGACACACCCTTGACCCTCTGGACTGGAACACACCGCTTCAAATTAAGTCCAGCTAGCGCGTAGCCTACGGCGGGCTAGTGTGAACAGCGGAGTGTGTGACCGGCACGCTAGGCGCGCCCTGCGGTCAGCGCTCGTCGCCTGCAGCACGAGAACTCCAAACAGATTCAGTGCGAGCCTGGTCGGGGACTGCTCGAAAAGCAGACACTCTCGCGGGGTGCCATCGAGTTAGCTTCTAGGTTCAGCGAGTTGATACACAGCTCACTTGCCTATATGTGGAAAGAATCAGATTAGGTATAAAATTTAACGATTAATGCTTGGATTATTTCACTTTATTAGCATTATTTGCAAGCGTTAGGATGTCGTGTCAGTATGTTAGAA
The DNA here is from genome assembly GCF_021461385.2 of Schistocerca piceifrons. Classification (NCBI taxonomy): domain Eukaryota; kingdom Metazoa; phylum Arthropoda; class Insecta; order Orthoptera; family Acrididae; genus Schistocerca; species Schistocerca piceifrons. The sequence goes on from NC_060141.1 coordinate 590,815,404, forward strand.
ATGTGGATATACAAAGGGAGTAACTTTTTTAAATAAAAAGAAGATTTAAAATCTTCTTCTTCTTGCAGATTATCTACGGCTGGCGCCGCTTCTTCGCCCCCAGTCACCATTTTCTCCTGACTTTCCTCGATATTTATATTCATTGCTTCCATTGCCTCCTCCACAACATTTTACTTCGACTGGGATGGTGTCCATCGTAATATCCTATTTGGTATCCCGTCTTCATTCAGCGTATTCACATGGCCAAAGGACATCAGCTATTATGTTATCACAAGTATCCCTATCCATTTTCATCCATTGTCGGATTACATCATTTCTTATTCTGTCCATCATAGTACAGCTTGTATTACATTCTCCTCATCATTGTTCTTTTTTTCACAGAACATTATTTATTACCCTTGTTACAGCTTGTTCATTATTACTACTAGCAGTGATTTCATCACTGTTTATACCCTGTTTATTAAATAATACCCCTAGACTGTTTGCCTGTTCCACACCTATTGTTACGTCTCCATCTACAAATTATTTACAGAAAATAGTTCAAATGGCTCTGAGCACTATGGGACTTAACACATCTGAGGTCATCAGTCCTCTAAAACTTATAACTACTTAAACCTAACTAACCTAAGGACATCACACACATCCATGCCTAAGGCAGGATTCGAACCTGCGACCGTAACAGTCGCGCGGTTCCGGACTGAAGCGCCTAGAACCGCTCGGCCACCGCTGCCGGCTAAATTGTTTACATTTTCCGTTCCAACAGTCGAGTACTAACACTTCTTCATGTTCATCTTCAGGCTGGCCTTTAAGTTATACATTTTTTGCTGAAACTTTTTGAAAGCGCTGAGCGCAATTCCAAATTATATGTATTTTCGTCTAAAATTTAATTATTAACTGGCGGAAAAGAGAGGAGAAATTCACTGCTAATAGTGAAACATCACGTAAACAAAACAGCAAGTAAGTGAGTATTATACAAATGAGACTATTATAATTACGAAACCCTAACACTTGTGTTCCACAGCCTGGAACAGTTTCACTTATATTTGAAAATCCTCTACAATGTACGTGGCTTAATTATGTGGCACGATTTAATATACTATTAAATAATACGAAAATATCATGACAGACCTAATAACTCCAATCTCTGAGTTATCGCATAAGGTCTACTAATTTACTACATGAAAAATACTCGTCGGAGTTTCAAATCACTGAATCACCAAAATGGAGAAACATTATACTATATTTTGAGAGAGGCTAATATAGTCAAAACGTCGTCATCGTCGTTGTGGTCATTGTTGTTGCGCTCGTTAATCGGACGACTGGTTTGATGCAGCTTTCCACGATAGTGTATCCCGAGCAAGCCTCTTAATCTCCGAACAGGTAGGGGAGCGGCGGCTACCAAGGGCCACTTAAGACAAAATTGCTATAAATTTCTCGTAGTTGTTCTGAAATAAGGTGTAAATGCATAAAATCTTTCTTGACATTTTTTTCGGCGTAAATCGTGAAAAAAAGATTACTGAACGAAACATCACACAGCAAGGAAAGATTTTCTAAAACTTACAATCCGATATGTTGAGGAAACGGTTGGGCAATATGATATATGAAGGGCTTATTTCAATAGTGGTACAAGCCCATTACCTCCACTTTTCAGTCTATAACGCTTCTGACATTAATGGTCCAAACAAACAGAAAGAAAGGTTCATTTCTAGCAAGAAGCCATATGCTTGAATATTTCTGGTATCTCAACTACAGATTTTTCAGCGCTCATTTAACTTTAGGACTCTGTATCTCAGAATGAACAAAAGTGGACTTGTACCACTATTGAAATGAGCCCTTCATATAATACATAATTTTTCAATAAAAACATGTTTCTGTATTACACAAACAAATTAATTCAGTTTATATATCGAAAGTACGACTCTATTGAAAAACACTTCTTTAAAAGCCTTTCAACTTCTGATCGACTGAACCTGACACAAGGCGTTAAATTTGTCAACTGAGGTTTTCTGTGAGACAGTTCTGAGAGCTTTGTCACAACGTATTGACAAAAATTTTTAGTTGCCAATTTATTTTCCGTGTCATATCTGTGAGGCAATTTTAAATTTTTCTGAGAAATCGTAAACCAACTTTAGAAACTCGATCTTAGCTAGCAACAGTAACCGGAATCTAAATCTCTCATACGTGCTACAAGCTTTTCTTCGTAATTGTATTCAATTGTTGATTTGTAAAATCCCAAATGAGATAATATGTCTGCTGATTCCCCATAATGATTTTAATATGCTTTGCAATATAGTCCCAGGAAAATTAGAACGATCGGCAGTTGCCCTTTACATCATTTCTCCATCCATCCATTTTCTACTTGTTGCACTGCAGTTTCGATCCAGTAGCATCGACTTTCATGTGCTTCACACTTGGGAAGGTGCCCTAAAAACCAAAAGAAAGAAACAAACAACACAAAAAAAGAACTGATGTCACCGAAACCATTCGACTTTGGTATGGTTCGTGATACCTGACTGACACTGCAGATTTAAAACATAGCAGTAAGAAGTCAGCTTGGCCAGCAGAACTTCATTGTTAAAATATAATCTACATTACACTAACATCATAATGGTAATATCACTTTTTGCCTTTAAAGACGTAAATCGATGCTGAAAATTACACCTTTCACCAGATTTGATACACAAAAATAAATAAAATTTACTTGTAACGCCAACTTAACAGCTACATTACTCAAGTTCTAGCAAATGGTGGAGGAATGTCTGTCTTTATTCAAAGCGCTGCACGTGTTGTGGTTTTGCGGCAAACCTGAGGAACACCAAGTGGCCAATGCTTCCAACCGACCCTTACTAACCGAACTTCACCTACTGCCAACTGCATCCATCTGAACCTCGTTATTGAGTTCAAACCTACGTCTCCCTCTACAATTTTAGCCCCACAATTCCCTCCATTACCAAACTAACTGTTGTTTTATGCCTCAGGATGTGACCTATCAAACGAGCCCCCCTTTTACTCTAATTTTGCCTCAAATCTTTTTCCCTAGTTCGATTTAGCACCTCCTCATTAGTTATTCGATCAGCCCCTCTAAACTTCAGCATTCTTCTTTCGTACCAAATTTAAGGGGGAACGTTCATAAGAAATTGCTATTTACAAGATGCAGAAAATCCACACTTTTGAAGACAATGAAATTTTGTACCATAATATACACGCTATTTACACATTTATGTTATTTTCCTTGGCTTACACATATTTAACTTTTTTATGAAATTTAAGAGCTTTCTACAAAGTTTTCTCTGTTTAATCTCTTTACACATTATAAGCTTCTCTCACGATGGTTTTTGAATGTATCGAACAGGAAACTTAATTTTTTAGTTATAATTATGTAAGAATAATATAATTTTTTTGCAAAATTCCAAGCACTTTGCCTCATATTTCAGCTCTCACTCAGAATTTCAAAATTTACCCTTGAGACTACATTTTCTGGTCTTACAAAAATAACTGAACGAAATTTCGTAATTCTAGACTTCATAGATTCTGCGAAAAATGTAAAAAATTTAAAACACATAATTTGCAGGAAATGCAGTTTCAAGTTTAATCTTCAGCAGATCCTAGATTTGTTCTCAGTGTTATCTTTCCCTTCAAAGGCTTTCTTCTCGTTTCTTCTTTTATGCTTTCTTTCTTTTACCAGGTCTTGAACTGACTTTTCAGCTGCAGAGAGGCGCTGTAAATCTATTTTTCTCAAGATGTCTTGAGTGAAATGTCCTATTTTAAAGGCCACCCTCTGTAATTCCTTCACGCTCCCTACGTTTTCATCATTAAATACAGCTGCATCGCAAGCTACAATTCCGACAAGTGTAGCAAATGGAAATGGGGTTTTAGGGCATTGTTGCCATATGAGTAAATTTCGAGGCTCGTTTGGATTCTGGGTTTTGCCATTAACAGACTTTTTTAGAAGTTCAGGATTGGCCAGAAATCTTTAAGTGGGTTTGACATCATGCAGGATACGATACTGAAGTCACTCCTCGTGAATGTAGGGTTTCTTGTCCCTTAGAGCCTGTACATATGCATACCAGGTATTGTGGCAGAGATGATTAATTACACAGATGATGAATGGGATGTTCATTTGTTGGCAGCATTCGCTACCTTCTGCAAGCGAGGTTTATCCAGTTTCCTGTACACTCTTTACGACTGTAGAGTTATTGGATGATGAAAGAATCGAACTCTTGCGTAGATCTCCGTCAGTAGCACAAGGCAAAAGAGAAATTGTTTTTTCATAAACAAAACAGCTGCTTTGTTATTGATTCTAAGACACAGAACACAGTCTCAGATCATCTGCAAAATCAAAGCGTAGATATCAGCCCCCCCCCCTTCCCCCGTGTAAATTTACTTGAAAGTAATCCATGGAATCGTTGTTCACCGAGGTAGTATTGAAGTGTTGCTTCCAAACGTGGCCGTGGCAAGAAGATCACGTCACAGATTTAATTATTTTTCAGGCACTTCTGATCCAATTTCATCATTGGAACTTTGGGAAGTTGTCCGTGAGTTCTACTAATAAATAAAAAATAAACTGAAAATTGAAATTTTCGGTCAATGAACGTCCCCCCTTAGAAAGCTCACTTTCTGTCTTTGTATGGACTACTTATGTCCACTTGTCGCTTCTTTGCGAGGTCACACTCCCCTCAAATACTCGCAGGAAAGACTTCCCAACAAACATATACTAGATGTTAATAAAATCCTCATTTGCACCAATGCTTTTCTTGCTATTGCGAGTCTGCATTTTACATCTCCCTGTGTTGGCTATAATCAGTTATTTTCCTCCCCGAATAGCAAAACTCACCTATTAGTTTTACAATGCCAATAAAATTTTCTCACCATCGACTGATATAATTCTATTTCATTCCATTACCATTGTTTTGTTTATGATCATCTTATGCCTCCTTTCAAAACACTGTCCATTCCAAGTAATTGCTCTCCCAATACTTCGCCACCGCTGACAGAATTCCAGTGTCGTCGGCAAATCTCAGAGTGATTATGTCTTATCCTATAACTTTAAATCTTTTTTTAAATTTTGACCTGGTTTAAAGTAATAGGTGAGAACTAATAAGGATTAGAATGTAAGTGCATAGGCTTCCGTGGGCAGAATCAGGTGACATAAAATGTTTTTCTAGGGTGAAGCAGCACCGTTTTGTAAAACTTTTGACACTGGATGAATAAAGCCGATATTTCGGCCACGGTTGCAGTGCTCTTTCTCTAGACTATTGGTCTCCAAGAGGTAGCGTTACAGAAAAACACAAAAAAGAAAATGCATGTCCAAAAAACGAAATTAAGTAATACCTTAAATTGCAAGAGAGGATATAAGGAATATTAATACTTACTTGACATACGTGTATAGTTCTATACAGTTACTTGTCTACTGCAACAAAACGTCCTATTTTGGTTACGAAAAATCTTTTATTTGGTCTCAATCATCTTCAGTCGACAGCTTATAAAATTCTTTCATGATGAAACCATTTTAACCACTGTAGGCTGCCAGTTTTATTTTTTTAACAAACAAATTAATTTCTGGCCAGTTTCGGCTTTAGTCTATTATCAAATGCATAATATTTGTGATGAAATACACTTACGAATAATATATGAAGGCCTTTTAGCAATATGCATTTTAATCCTCTAAGCGTCGGCTACTTACAAATTTTGTACAATACTTCCTAATATAAACACCGACTGAATTACTCCCACAGCGCACCATTCCTTCTCTCTTCTCAGACGAATTGATATGTGAAACAATTGCTAGCACAATAGTGAAACACGAATATATTTTCTAATATGCCGTCATAAAATTTGTCTGCGAGATAATTAGGATCTTACCGTAGGAGGTTCTTCCCCACAGTCAGTTTTGCCAGACAGGCACTGTGCTTATGACTTTCCGCGGATACCTGGAATAAAGGAAGACTGTTACGAAAGTCTTACACGAGAACTCTAAAACTAAACTGAAAAGTTGGAGCTGCAGCGAGGTACTTAGCGAGGTAAGTACTTCCTTCATGTTTCTTTTAAGAGTTCCGTGTACTGCATTAAAGAGCAAAGTTTGTTACGGTACGGCAGCACGGAGTGCTCCCCAGTTCATGACGACAGAGTGCATGTAATCTTACTACAGATAAGCTGACAACCATGTCACTACGTTGCATAGCAGATAAGGGAAACCTGAGTGAAGAGCAGGCACTAAACGTAAGATTTTGCAAAGTTTAGGGTCTTTGCCTTAATACTTAACTCAGTTCTGCACTCGGGTTCAGTGTCTTCAGCTGAAAAAGATAGAGGTATTCCATTTCCCATCGCACTGTTGTAATTTCGGTATAGATATACAAGACAGAAATGCGTAAATTAATTACTGACACCTGCTAATTCTTTGTAATTTGAATCATATGCTTTGAAATTTTCTTCTCTAAGTACATTCACGTTCGGAAAAAGCAGAAACCTTGAACGACTAGAGACAAGGCATTCATATTCATAGGACTTGTACGTTAGCATGTTCTGCAGAAATGATAACAATTTGAACAATGTAGGGCAGCCGATTCAGGGTCAACATCAATATCGCAGTGCAACACCACCTACCGTTGCACGACCGCTACGGTCGCAGGTTCGAATCCTTCTTCGGGCATGGATGTGTGTGATGTCCTTAGGTTAGTTAGGTTTAAGTAGTTCTAAGTTCTAGGGGACTGATGACCTCAGATGTGAAGTTCCATAGTTCTCAGAGCCACTTGAACCATTTTGAACATACCGTTAAAGTGTCCCTGTGACTCTCGTTGTCGCTGTAAAGCGAAGGTAAGGGATCAGCGTGACTTGAGCAGACTTGCAGGATGCCTCGCAGACGTGTGCGTGAACCGTACTGTCAGATCAGTGACTTTAAAGACGGTGCGTTAGCGGCATGAGAGAATGTGATGCGCCCAAACGGGAAACTGCTGCTCGTGGGGTACGAAGTGTTTAGGTAGTGCAAATGGTGTGTGCAGAATGGTTCACGAAAGGACTTAGAACACGACGAAATGAGTCAGGTGTCATCTCCTAGATCACCCCCTGATAAGGCCGACGCTTCATCCGAATGACATTGCAGGACAAATTGGCGTCTTCCTCGGCTCTGGCGGAACACTGGAACAGCGTAACACATGGTATTATCAGTGACCGCATGTCGATTCGCCACAAACAAGGGGGGGGGGGGGGGCTATCACAGTGACTACATCCGCACAAGACATACAGGGCCAAATCAAGGTCTTACGGTATGGTGTGCTGTGCTATTGGGTACAACCAGAAATCACGGCACTGACCAGTGTGACCTACGTGAATGACGTCCTGTGACCCATAACCATACCCTTTCTGCACAACACCCCTGACGCCATTTTTCAGCAAGACAATGCACGACAACATGTTGCTGCACGAACACTGTCACAGGATGTCAGCCTTTTGTCCTGGCCCGCCAAATCACCAGATTGTCGCCAATCGAAAATATGTGGGATATGGTGAAATGACGGTTGCAGTGCTGTGACACCCTGCCAACCACCGCAGACAAACTGTGGAACCAGGTGAATGCAGCATGGTTGACTCTGCTACAGACTCTGCTATAGCGCACGGAAAAAGTTATTAGGGCACATGGCGGACCCTATGCCTACTAGGCAGCAGGACACATGGTGAACCGAGGTGATTGAAATGCTAATCATTTCTTCAGAACATACTAATGTACATGTCACGTGAATATGAACGCCCTGTCTCTAGTCATTCAAGATGTTCTGTTTTCTTCTGATCATGAGTGCATATAGAAAAACAGCGCTTTCAAAGAATTTGTAAAAATCAGAGGTTTTAAACATTGGAAATTGTGACCGCAGTGTTAGCCAGAATGTTCAGCCTTCGCTTGTAATCTGACAATTTAAGACTGCAGAAGAAACACTGTGCGCGGAACAGAAGCTGTACAAAATACCTTAAAGGGCAGACATGGTTAGAGAAAACACGTATCTTACATTGTATAACCCACTACCGCACAGCAGGAAAGGTTCACCACACACGGAATACGGAATAGTTTCACAGGTATCTCCTTTCTGATAACATACAGATATACTAAAGGAAAAGAGTGTAACCTCCCCGTGAAAATAAGACAATGCTAATGAGCCAAAAATCTAAACTCCCAAACAGAATTAAAGAATAATAATGGCCCAAATGTAAACTCCCCACAGTTATAAAACTCAATGATAATAAAAATTTGCAAAAATGTTAAGTCCCCACAAAATTAACGTTAAGATGAACCTGATAAATTTTATAAGGGCAGCTGCGTTGACCTTCGGCCCTGTGCAATAATTAAACCTGAACACAAAAACCAAAATTCTTACCTCAGTAAACTGCATCTATATCTGCTCTTATTTTACGGCACAGCTTCGTGCAATGCTGGGCCATGTTTAATTTTGATTCTTGGAGGGAATGCATAGGAAATATTATTTAACTTGAAATGAATCTTTTTGTTTAAAACAGTTACTTCAAAAGAGAATTATTATTGGGGAATTCTTGAACAAATTAATTACAATTAACATATGTTATTAGCTGAGCGCAATGCTGCTTCATTACCTTCGATAACAATATACCTCGTCCAGAACCGTGACCAGAGACCCATGTCGACGCCCGCCGACTCCTCACACACAACTTCCGACTGAGTCCAACTCGCAACTGAACACTCGCGCGGTCAAACGCAGACTAGCAACGATAAATAACTCTCTGGTCAGAGATTCTGTCATGCCTCGCCATTGCTGGTACTGTTTCATAACCCTCCACTGGGTGGGGGGGGGGGGGGAGGGGCAAAAATTTGGCAGCGATGGTGAGTCATTTGGACTTGCCATGAGCAACAAATTTTTTCTTAACTAATTAACCTTACAAACAGAGAATATACAGATATAGAACATGAAGTAAATATGGTGCACATGCACCGAGTACAAAACATATTAGGCAATAACAAAATGTGAGTACAAAACATATTAACAAATGACATAGGTGCACATGCACTGAAAAATTCTTCAAAGTTTGCACAACAAATAAATAGACATAATGAGTACAAATCTCATTGACAAATGACATAAGTGCACATGTACTGTAGTTCAGAACATTTCAGCAAATGAAAAAAAAAAAAAAAAAAAAACGTATTAGTCATGAATACAAATCATATTAGCAAAAAAATGATTTTCACTATGTTACAAGAATTAGGATAGGAAAGGGAAGGATTGCATCATGGTTGTAGCACTTTAGGTTGCACGCAGCTGCACTGAAAGTCCATATCTTTCTACTGTAGCACAACACCAAGTGGAACAATCTGAAGTTCTTTTCCCCGAAGTATTTATCAGCGTAGCCAAGACACTGAAATGTCGTAGTAATATTCCATGTTATCATTTAGCAGTACATTAGGTACACCAAACAGTGGGACCATAATAATATCGCCATCGCTCAAGGTGGTGGACAGCATGTTGTGTCAACACCACGTTCTTGTAAGGTACACCAACGTAGAATTAGTGCAAAAACCAAATATAGTGCTCCATGATCAAGAGGATATACAGGATAAACGGATATTGCAGTAATTCAGGGTAGTTAGGTCAGAAGGTGAAGGACATTAAGTCACATACTAGTCTTCACTTGAGAATTACATTAGTAGTTTGCGGCATTCATTGCCCAGTTATTGAACAATTCTGTACCATGTATGTAGTATTACAGAATAATGTTCATAAATTGGCGTTTTACACAGAACATTGGCACTCACTGCCTAATTATAAATCATCAGAAATCATAATATTCATATGGTGTTTCACAGAGAACATTGGCACTCATTTCCTAATTATAAGTCATCAGAAGTCATAATATTCTTGTGGTGTTTTAGAGAGAACATTGGTACTCATTTCCTAATTACAAATCATCAGAAGACATTATATTCATGTGGTGTTTTACAGAGAACATTGGTACTCATTTCCTAATTACAAATCATCAGAAGTCATTATATTCATGTGGTGTTTTACAGAGAACATTGGTACTCATTTCCTAATTACAAATCATCAGAAGTCATTATATTCATGTGGTGTTTTACAGAGAACATTGGTACTCATTTCCTAATTACAAATCATCAGAAGTCATTATATTCATGTGGTGTTTTACAGAGAACATTGGTACTCATTTCCTAACTACAAATCATCAGAAGTCATTACGTTCATGTGGTGCTTTACAGAGAACATTGGTACTCATTTCCTAATTACAAATCATCAGAAGTCATTACATTCATGTGGTGCTTTGCAGAGAACATTGGTACTCATTTCCTAATTATAAGTCATCAGAAGTCATAATATTCATGTGGTGTTTTACAGAGAGCATTGGTACTCATTTCCTAATTACAAATCATCAGAAGTCATTACGTAATAATATTCATATAATGATTTACAGAGAACATAGGCACTCATTTCGTAATTGCAAAGTATTATTATATTTCTTTTTATTTGGTAGCAATGCATTACGTTGAGATCGATAACTAATTGCTGGGGGATAATAATATTTGCATTTGACTTATTGCTGCAAATGAAGATGTGTAACGTCATTCGTCATGAGTCAGCTGTAGCAAGGTTATGAAACAAGTAGAGTATATGTGATCACATTCATAAATGACATAGACTTAATGAACAACTGCTTATAGCACATTAATTTCATAAATAATTTCTCCTGCAAAAAATATACAAAAAAATGGATTATTAATCTGAAGGAAGAAACGCATTTTATGCTGAAAAGTAGTGACCTCGAATTAAGAGGCAGTGAAATGTGTATAAAAATGTGTTCCATAGCTCTCCCTTCCACAACCTTCATCCATCCTACTATGCAATATAACACATACTGTCAAAACGAACTGCAGCAAATACTTAAATAACTACATAGCATAAATGCATAACTTCAACATTATCCTCATGTGTAAAGAAAAAACTTCATTATCCATCACTTCATTATCCATATTATCATAAATCCATTATTATCATCTCCTGTAAAGAAAAACTTCATTATCCATAGTAGCATATTCTTCATCATTATTCATCAGTATTCATTATCATCTGCAAAAAATCACTTCATTATTCATTATACAACTATTCCTTATTTCTAACATATTTCATCACTAAAAACTAAGATGTGTAGTTCTGTCAGACAGCCTGCATCAATCGCCTCGTATTCTGAAAGAAAAATTAGTTAAGACTGCTATTCTACGATGTGTATAGTATATTCTTGTCAATGCTTGTTAATCCTGTTCCATTTACTCTTCATCACGAGGTTTGCATCTTCTTTTCGTTCATTCCGAAGGTGAAATTCCCATTTCTGTTTAATTTATTTCTTTCACGCATCATTTCTTTCTGAAATTGATGAACAAAGATTAATGTCTTGCATTTACATCATATACTCACTAGATAATGGCTGGTTTCTGATAACATAATTAAGCATACAGCATAACATGACAGAAAACGTAATATGTGAAAAAAATAGACAGTGTTCAAATGCAAAAATGTACACAGAATATCACAATGCAGCAGCAAAAAATGTAAAACAGTCAACTGGTGTTTGCTATATCTTAACTATTTCATAGTGCATACAAACAAAACATGAAACAATCGTACAAGAAATGTGACCTTCTTTGAGTTCAGCTTGTATGTTGTGTAGTTAATAGAGGCGAGAATTAAAGACTTTAATGGAGAGAGAATTTAATAAAATTAATATGTCACTAGATAAAATTGCATAATTATTCATAGCATACGTAATTTTATGTGGAAAAATGTGCACAGTCTGATATGTAACGACAAGAAGAGCGACCTGCTAACCTTACCTTACCGGGCACTTGCCAAGAAAAAATACGACAGTCATCAGTAAGTAATCACATAAACATAATTGCATAAATGGTCATAAAATGTGTAAATTCATCTGGAAAAATATGCACGGTCTGATGTGTAACGACAAGAAAAGCGACCTGCTAACCTTACCTTGCCGGGCACTTGCCAAGAAAAAATACGATAATCATCAGTAAGTAGTCATGTGAATATAATTGCATAAGAGATCATAAAATTAGCAAATGGCATTATAGCATGTTAAATCATAAAGTATCTTCATTCAATAAAAGGTTTGATGTTTGACCAGTGGTGGTTTCCTTTCGATTTTCTGGTTCTCAAAGTTTCGACGTGTACAACATTGGGGTGAGGAATGCTGCGAATCCGATATGGTCCTGCGTATAGAAGTTCAAATTTACTGCACCTACCGTTTCCTTTATTAGATAAATGGTGTGTACATACTAATATTTTCTGTCCAATGTGAAAATCACGGCGTATACAAACCCGTTTTTGCTGTCTTCTCCGGCGCTCTGCGGCACGTTTGATGTTGTTCAGCGCAATGTCAATTATTTCATGGTGTCGTAGTCGACGAGATGTAGGAAATTTTACTAATTCTTTAATTTTGTTATGTGGTTCAACATTTTTCAGTATAACAGACGGAGATAGCATAGCAGATTCATTTGGTATGGAATTAATTACATCCTGGAATGAGAGTATGTGTGTGTCCCAATCAATATGTCTTTTATGGCAGTATATTCTGCACAGTTTACCAATTTCTTTCATTAATCGTTCACAAGGGTTCGAAGAAGCATGGTACCTGGATATATAGATCGGAGAAATGTTTCTAGCTCGTAACATACGTGTCCATATAGCAGAACGAAATTGTGGTCCATTGTCGGAAATTACTTTCATCACATGCCCTACATGAAATAGAAAATATTTTACAAATGCTTTCGAAACAGTTTTAGCAGTAGCTTTGCGTAACGGAGTGAAGGTAACAAATTTTGAAGTGAGTTCAACAGCGACAAAGATGCAGCAAAAACTTCTATTAGTTCTGGGAATCGGACCAAAAATGCCTACAGCGGCCATATGTCTTAATTTAACAGGTACAATGGGATATAATGGAGGAATATGTGAAGTTGTGTCTGACTTAGCTTTCTGGCAGATTTTACATGACGCTAAAACTCGTCGTATACGTTTCTCCATGTTGGCAAAATAACAGTTCTGTCTCAGTATAAGAAAACATTTTCTAGCTCCGTAATGTGCGTAACTTAAATGAGTATACCAGATTAATTTGTTAACCAGCTCGTCAGGAATGCATAATAACCAATTGTTGCTGTCAGGATGAGAGCGGCGAAACAGAATGTCATTGCGTACAGTGTAATGGTTTCTAATCGTAACATTATTCCTATCTTGCCATAGGTGTTTAATCTCTTTCCACACGTTGTCTTTATTCTGCTCTTGTGCTATGTCTTGTAATGATGACAAAATAAAATTTTCAAATGCAACTTGTTGAATGTACATGACGCTGGAATTTGCTTTGCAGAAGTTGGTTGCGACGTCTTGCTGATTGTTGCTAAGAGAACGAGATAGTGCGTCTGCTACAACATTTTGTGTGCCGGGAATGTGAACAATTGTGAAATTAAATTCCTGTAAATAAAGCTTCCATCTACTTAGTCTGTCGTGTGTGAATTTAGCCGAAAGTAAAAATTGTATCGCTCTGTGGTCTGTGTAGACGGTGGTGTGTCTTCCATACAGAAAATGCCTAAATCTTGTAAAAGCCCAAACAACACATAATGTTTCAAGTTCAGTAACAGAATAATTTCGTTCAGCAGGTGACAGAATGCGACTTGCAAATGCGATGTTTTTAATTACTGTAGAACCATCTTCTTCAATTTCCTGAAAAATATGTACGCCTAAAGCGGTGTTAGAACTGTCGGTGGCAATCGAAAAATTTCTGGTAAGGTCTGGGTGCGATAAAAGTGGAGTATTCAACAAAGCATGTTTCAGGTTCATAAATTCAGAATGTGCTTGTTTATCCCAGGACCAAATAGTGAAATAGTGTTTTTACCTGTCAATTGGCATAATCTAGGTGTGTCTAAAGCAGAGTGATGAATAAATTTACGAAAAAAGTTAATTAAACCCAAAAAGCTGCGTAGTTGTTTTTTCGTCGTAGGATCAGTAATGTCACGTAAAGCTTGAAGTTTTTTCCGGGTCAGGCGCAATGCCTTCTGCTGAAATCACGTGTCCAAGAAATTTAAGAAGTTTTACCAAAATGCGATTTACTAAGATTAACTGTGAGTCCTTGTGCACGAAAAGTTTGCAACAGTTGTTCTAGAATCAGATTGTGTTCAGTCCAGTTAGCTTCTGCAATAAGAATGTCGTCTACGTACGTTGTAATTCTGTCTTTAAGTTCTGTCGGAAGTATTGTGTTCAAACCGCGAATAAAAGCTGCAGAAGAAATAGATAAACCGAACGGTAATTGGCAAAATTGATAACAGTCGCCAAAACAGAGAAATGCTGTGTACTTTCTACAGTGCGGATGGAGCTGAATTTGCCAAAATCCCGATTTCAGATCTAATGTAGAATAAATAGCAGTACCGTGAAATTTCTGTAGTAGTTCCTCTAGTGTCTGTGGTCGATCTATTTCATTAATAATTATGTCATTGATGTGACGTGAATCATGTACGAGGCGAAGTGAGCCATCCTTTTTCTTAACAATATGGAGCGGGTTTATGTACGGACTAACTGCCGGTTCAATAATTCCTTGGTCGAGCATATCCTGCAATTCCTTCTAAACTTGTTCTCTATGGATATATGGAATGGGATAATGCTTGGCTTTAAATGTATCATGCTGTTTGACTTGAAATTCATACATAAAACCGGACATAGTACCAGGGACATTGTCAAAAACTGGAGCTTGCTGTAAAAGAATTTTGTGTAGTTGAGTGCGTTCGTCGTCTGTATTTGCACTGCTTTGTTTGACTTTATCAGAAATCATCTGAATTACGTCATAGTCAGTTTCGTCTGGAGTATTATGGTTATGTACGTACGTATCTGTGAACAATGTGGAATTACAGTCTATGCCACGTGATACCGAAACGACCTCTGTACGATTAATTGTTTGTTCTTCCGCAGATAAAGAGTGCTGAAATTCTAAAGACAATTGTACACTTTCATGCTTTAGCATTAAATAGGAATTTTGAAAATCAATAACTGCGTCGTGTTGTACCAGAAAATTAGTACCTAAAGTAACGTCTGTTGTCAATAAAGGAACAATCCAAAAATTTGAGTGAAAAGTATGACCTGCAACGCAAAATGATAAATGTGTCTGTAATTTAACGTCTATTCCTTTACTCGATACTGCTCCTTTCACTTTCGTTTTGCCAAATGGTAATGTAGGATAGGTATTCTCTTTTTTACATACGTTGAAAGTTTATCCATTTATTACTGACATAGGTGATCTGGAATCGATTACTGCTGAAAATTTCGAAGATCCAATTTTAATTTCGATGACAGGGTGTGAAATGGTTTTTTGAATAACTGGTCTTTCCTGTAAAAGAGTGTCTCGGATGTCGTCAAAAGTAATAACATTTTCGTGAACAACATTCTGCGTGTCTAAAGTAGTGCTTGTGTTACTGGAAGATGCGACCTGTACAGTATCTAGTCAGACTCTATCTGACGTGTTATTATTTTCAGGACAATTCTGTGGCATTTCGACTATTTGTACGGTTCTGTTATTCCTTCCTGACGTATTACGTTCGGGATGATATCTACTATCTGGTTCATTCATGAGAATATGTTCCTGTCGATGATTTTGCTGTTCGTAAGATCGACTGTTATTAAATGTACGTTGAAAATTGTGTTCATTATTTTTACGTCTGTCGTAATAGTCATTTCTATACGGCGCATTGCGATAGGAATTAAAATAGTGTCTTTTTTGTATGTACTGACTCCCTTGTTGCTGTGTTACCATTTGTTGTACCAGGGACTATACGTCCACGAGGCGAAACATTAAAGTTTGGTTGACCTTGCGCATTACATTGTTGGTTAGGTATGCTAACCGGCTGACTTTCATGCTGTTGCGCTGGAAAACTTCTATTGTTACCAAAATGTCGTTCCTGCTGATAATTTTGTCGATACTGATAATCAAAATTTTGTCTGCTATTAAAGTTCTGGTCGTTGTCGTTCCTAAAGCGTCTATTAGCTTTGCTATTGAAATTGCGTGGTTGATCGTAATTACTGTAAATTTGTTGGCCTTGGTTGTTATATGAAAAATTTTTGTTAACGAAGGAATAATCTGATTGCTGCACTTCTAAAAGCTGCAACAGATCTCTGAATGCCGAAATATTTTCCTTCTGTTGACCCGTTAAAAGTGACACTCTTAATGACTGTGGTAAATTAGAAATGCATAATTGAATGAGTGCAGGTTCACTGTATGGTTCACTTAGGTACTGGTTTTGATGGACCATGTGCTCAAAAAATTGCGTGACACTGGGAAAATTTGAGTTCTCATAATTCGGCAAACTAATTAATTGATCCTTAATTCCGCGATGTGTCGTCTTCGACCAATACATTGACAGAAAAGCATTCTGAAATTCTTCTACCGAATAACATTGTCTCGCGATCGGTCTCATACGAGTTGCCGGTTCGCCTTCCAAAAAACTACAAATAAATTCAAGTTTATGTGTTACAGGCCAAGTCTGTGGAAAAGCAAAGCTAAATTGTTGTATCCAATCCAGTGGGTGAATCTGTGTTCCGTCATTTTTAAACACTTTAAATTTTCTCACTGACAGAAAATGTTTGTAATCAAAATTATCATCTCTGTGTGACGGAACAGGTTCAGGATTGTATGGGAATCTGTGTGACTGTGACTGTTCTGAATCTAACTCACGTATTCTCTGTAGATTACCTAAATTATACGCGCTGCGTGAGGCTGAAAAATGTTCGCGAAGTGGCGTCTGCTGTGATGTGTTATTGTTGTTGTTGTTGTTATGGTCTTCAGTCCTGAGACTGGTTTGATGCAGCTCTCCATGCTACTCTATCCTGTGCAAGCTTCTTCATCTCCCAGTACCTACTGCAATCTACATCCTTCTGAATCTGCTTAGTGTATTCATCTCTTGGTCTCCCTCTACGATTTTTACCCTCCACGCTGCCCTCCAATACTAAATTGGTGATCCCTTGATGCCTCAGAACATGTCCTACCAACCGATCTCGTCTTCTGGTCAAGTTGTGCCACAAACTTCTCTTCTTCCCAATTCTGTTCAATACT
Source organism: Schistocerca piceifrons (assembly GCF_021461385.2). Lineage (NCBI taxonomy): Eukaryota > Metazoa > Arthropoda > Insecta > Orthoptera > Acrididae > Schistocerca > Schistocerca piceifrons. The sequence continues at coordinate 590,832,531 of NC_060141.1, forward strand.
TCCTCATTAGTTATGTGATCTACCCATCTAATCTTCAGCATTCTTCTGTAGCACCACATTTCGAAAGCGTCTATTCTCTTCTTGTCCAAACTATTTATCGTCCATGTTTCACTTCCATACATGGCTACACTCCATGCAAATACTTTCAGAAATGACTTCCTGACACTTAAATCTATACTTGATGTTAACAAAATTTTCTTCTTCAGAAACGCTTTCCTTGTCATTGCCAATCTACATTTTATATCCTCTCTACTTCGACCATCATCAGTTATTTTGCTCCCCAAATAGCAAAACTCCTTTACTACTTTAAGTGTCTCATTTCCTAATCTAATTCCCTCAGCATCACCCGACTTAATTCGACTACATTCCATTATCCTCGTTTTGGTTTTGTTGATGTTCATCTTATTTCCTCCTTTCAAGAGACTGTCCATTCCATTCAACTGCTCTTCCAAGTCCTTTGCTGTCTCTGACAGAATTACAATGTCATCGGCGAACCTCAAAGTTTTTATTTCTTCTCCATGGATTTTAATACCTACTCCGAATTTTTCTTTTGTTTCCTTTAGTGCTTGCTCAATATACAGATTGAACAACATCGGAGAGAAACTACAACCCTGTCTTACTCCCTTCCCAACCATTGCTTCCCTTTCATGTCCCTCGACTCTTATAACTGCCATCTGGTTTCTGTACAAATTGTAAATAGCCTTTCGCTCCCTGTATTTTACCCCTGCCACCTTTAGAATTTGAAAGAGAGTATTCCAGTCAACATTGTCAAAAGCTTTCTCTAAGTCTACGAATGTTAGAAACGTAGGTTTGCCTTTCCTTAATCTTTCTTCTAAGATAAGTCGTAAGGTCAGTATTGCCTCACTTGTTCCAGTGTTTCTACGGAATCTAAACTGATCTTCCCCGAGGTTGGCTTCTACTAGTTTTTCCATTCGTTTGTAAAGAATTTGTGTTAGTATTTTGCAGCTGTGACTAATTAAACTGATAGTTCGGTAATTTTCACATCTGTCAACACCTGCTTTCTTTGGGATTGGAATTATTATATTCTTCTTGAAGTCTGAGGGTATTTCGCCTGTTTCATACATCTTGCTCACCAGATGGTAGAGTTTTGTCAGGACTGGCTCTCCCAAGGCCGTCAGTAGTTCCAATGGAAAGTTGTCTACTCCGGGGGCTTTGTTTCGACTCAGGTCTTTCAGTGCTCTGTCAAACTCTTCACGCAGTATCGTATTTCCCATTTCATCTTCATCTACATCCTCTTCTGTTTCCATAATATAGTCCTCAAGCACATCGCCCTTGTATAGACCCTCTATATACTCCTTCCACCTTTCTGCTTTCCCTTCTTTGCTTAGAACTGGGTTTCCATCTGAGCTCTTGATATTCATACAAGTCGTTCTCTTATCTCCAAAGGTCTCTTTAATTTTCCTGTAGGCAGTATCTATCTTACCCCTAGTGAGATAAGCCTCTACATCCTTACATTTGTCCTCTAGCCATCCCTGCTTAGCCATTTTGCACTTCCTGTCGATCTCATTTTTGAGACGTTTGTATTCCTTTTTGCCTGCTTCATTTACTGCATTTTTATATTTTCTCCTTTCATCAATTAAATTCAATATTTCTTCTGTTACCCAAGGATTTCTACTAGCCCTCGTCTTTTTACCTACTTGATCCTCAGCTGCCTTCACTACTCCATCCCTCAAAGCTACCCATTCTTCTTCTACTGTATTTCTTTCCCCCATTCCTGTCAATTGCTCCCTTATGCTCTCCCTGAAACTCTGTACAACCTCTGGTTCTTTCAGTTTATCCAGGTCCCATCTCCTTAAATTCCCACCTTTTTGCAGTTTCTTCAATTTTTAATCTACAGGTCATAACCAATAGATTGTGGTCAGAGTCCACATCTGCCCCTGGAAATGTCTTACAATTTAAAACCTGGTTCCTAAATCTCTGTCTTACCATTATATAATCTATCTGATACCTTTTAGTATCTCCAGGGTTCTTCCATGTATACAACCTTCTTTCATGATTCTTAAACCTAGTGTTAGCAATGTTTATGTTGTGCTCTGTGCAAAATTCTACCAGGCGGCTATCTCTTTCATTTCTTAGCCCCAATCCATATTCACCGACTATGTTTCCTTCTCTCCCTTTTCCTACACTCGAATTCCAGTCACCCATGACTATTAAATTTTCGTCTCCCTTTACTGTCTGAATAATTTCTTTTATTTCATCATATATTTCTTCAATTTCTTCGTCATCTGCAGAGCTAGTTGGCGTATAAACTTGTACTACTGTAGTAGGTGTGGGCTTCGTATCTATCTTGGCCACAATAATGCGTTCACTATGCTGTTTGTAGTAGCTTACCCGCATTCCTATTTTCCTATTCATTATTAAACATACTCCTGCATTACCCCTATTTGATTTTGTGTTTATAACCCTGTGGTCACTTGACCAGAAGTCTTGTTCCTCCTGCCACCGAACTTCACTAATTCCCACTATATCTAACTTCAACCTATCCATTTCCCTTTTTAAATTTTCTAACCTACCTGCCCGATTAAGGGATCTGACATTCCACGCTCCGATCCGTAGAACGCCAGTTTTCTTTCTCCTGATAACGACATCCTCCTGAGTAGTCCCCGCCCGGAGATCCGAATGGGGGACTATTTTACCTCCGGAATATTTTACCCAAGAGGACGCCATCATCATTTAATCATACAGTAAAGCTGCATGCCCTCGGGAAAAATTACGGCTGTAGTTTCCCCTTGCTTTCAGCCGTTCGCAGTACCAGCACAGCAAGGCCGTTTCGGTTATTGTTACAAGGCCAGATCAGTCAATCATCCAGACTGTTGCCCTTGCAACTACTGAAAAGGCTGCTGCCCCTCTTCAGGAACCACACGGTTGTCTGGCCTCTCAACAGATACCCCTCCGTTGTGGTTGCATCTACGGTACGGCTATCTGTATCGCAGAGGCACGCAAGCCTCCCCACCAACGGCAAGGTCCATGGTTCATGGGGGGGGGGATGTGTTATTAACTGAAATATTTCAGATGTGTTATTAACTGAAATATTTTTTATCTCTGTTACCTCTTGCTGTAAACTTGACAATTTTCTACGCAATGTGTTATTAGACGAATCGATCTCATTGATTGTCTGCTGTAAATTTTGGAATTCGGGTGTTTGGTTAAACAAAATCGGTGCAGTATCATCTGATTTGCTGTCATTATTACTTTCAATAATATCAATACGACTGGCCAATTCATCACATTTTTCAGTCAATATTTTTACCTGATCATCGGTTTTAGTGTCAGACGCATTAATCTGTTTTTGCATTTTACGTGTGGTTTCGCTCAGTTTTTTAACGTGAGCTTTGATGTCATCGGAATCCTGTGTTAGTTCTATTTGTTCGAGTCTGTCGGTCACTATTTAAATATCTACTGTGTGTGTATCTGTTTTTGATTTAAGATCAGAAATTTCATCACGTAATTCGGTGTTCAACTGTTCGATGGTATTAATTTTGTCCGATACTGTAGCAATATTGTTGTCTACGTACGTTTTTGCCTTCGCAAACATTTTACGTTTATCTTCTTGTCTCTGTGCAGTGATTGTTTCCATTACTTGTCGTTTTACTTTATTCTGTTCCTGTATAAATTTGCCGAAATGCGTATCACTGTTTTGTAGGTGAAAATTAAAACGTTCGTCAATTTGAGTGTTCTGTTGGTCCAATTTCGCGTCTATCTTTGCATCCATTGTGCGCGAAAGTTCTGCTGTCATTACTTTAAACTCGTCGCGTAATTGTGTAGCTTTTTCAGAGCATTGTTTACCGACTGTACTAATTTCGTCTCTGAGTGATTCTGTTGCAGCTGTTTGCATATCCCTTAATTCTTGAGCAACGGATCTAATTTCTTCGCTACTTTTCCTAGCGCACGTCTCAATTTCCTCGCGTAATTGTACTTTAGTATCATGACATTGTGCGGCAGCGGCTGTAATCTGTTCACTAAGCTGTCTGGAATTGTTGTCTAATTTTTCATTCAACTGTTTGGAAGTGTTGTCTAGTTTTTCATTAATTTGTTTGTTATCTTCTTTAAGGTTGTCTTGTTTTTCAAGAACTTGTAGCAATAATGCCATCATTTGATCCGAGCCAAAATTAGCATTTCTATTCTCTGTGTTGTTTAGTGGTGTACCTGCAATTGTCACGTTTTGTGTATCCATTTGGATATTCTGTGATTCTTGAAAATGTTTGCTAATCGGATGTACACTGTTGGTCGCTAAATCGGAGTTAAATAAATCCGACGCATTCTGATTACACTGTTCGATTTCTTTAGAGAAATTTGTCTGTTCGTCACGTGAATTTTGCAAACCGGTTGTGTTAAGCTGGGCAGCGCTCATTGCAACAGAACGCCCCGCGTCATCAATTGTCGTTAAATTAACAGACGACGCAATTGAATTTATCTGTTCATCAATAAGATCAAAATCAACATTGTTGGTCGGTACACACTGATTGTCACTAAATGGAGGATTGTCATCATTACATTGCGTGTCACAATTACTATCGGTGAAGTTATTTAAGTCGGTTATTTCACTCATTATACCTCGCGATGCACTATTAATAGTCTTTCGCGGCATTTTTCTCAAAACAAATTAATCACAAATGAAATATGCACAATGCAAAATCCAACAATAAAGAGCAACGAATTGCCGATGATCTGTAGAAGAAAGTGACAAAATTAGTAAAAGCGTTGCGCCAAAATGCTAATATATTAAGTAAATAAGAGCAGATATCTGACTACTTCTCAGAAGATTCTCAAAGAAATACGATCCTGGTCCGGATGTCGCCAAGTGTAACCTCCCCGTGAAAATAAGACAATGCTAATGAGCTAGAAATCTAAACTCCCAAACAGAATTAAAGAATAATAATGGCCCAAATGTAAACTCCCCACAGTAATAAAACTCAATGATAATAAAAATATGCAAAAATGTTAAGTCCCCACAAAATTAACATTAAGATGAACATGATAAATTTTATAAGGGCAGCTGCGCTGACCTTCGGCCCTGTGCAATAATTAAACCTGAACACAAAAACCAAAATTCTTACCTCAGTATACTGCATCTATATCTGCTCTTATTTTATGGCACAGCTTCGTGCAATGCTGGGCCATGTTTAATTTTGATTCTTGGAGGGAATGCATAGGAAATATTATTTAACTTGAAATGAATCTCTTTGTTTAAAACATTTACTTTAAAAGAAAATTATTATTGGGGAATTCTTGAACAAATTAATTACAATTAACATATGTTATTAGCTGAGCGCAATGCTGCTTCATTACCTTCGATAACAATATACCTCGTCCAGAACCGTGACCAGAGACCCATGTCGACGCCCGCCGACTCCTCACACACAACTTCCGACTGAGTCCAACTCGCAACTGAACACTCGCGCGGTCAAACGCAGACTAGCAACGATAAATAACTCTCTGGTCAGAGATTCTGTCATGCCTCGCCATTGCTGGTACTGTTTCAAGAGTAATCTTGCAAAATCCCAAAGTGAAAATTGTTTCGACGGATTCTTTACGCACCAAAAATCATATCCACTTTAGATCAGCCTACATTTACAAAAACCCTTAGACAAAAGGGACATACTGCGATTTTTTTCTGAAAGCAGGTTGGTTTATTCAGGATTCCAAAACCCCATGTTATTCCCCACTCTTTTGACTACAAGTCTCCATTTCTCAACATAATCTCCGTTCAGTGTGACAGCATTACGATACCTTACTGGCAGGGCCTGTGTGCCCGAAGGGTACCACTCTACTAGTCGACGTTGGAACCAACGTTCTGCTGCAGTTCTAGCCTCCCCGTCATCCACGTTCTGCTTCCCGCGAAGTGCTCCCTCATTGGGCCAAACGGACGGAAGGTGTGAAATCCATGTTCTACGGAGGATGAAGAAGAACAGTCCAACGAAGTTTTGTGAGCGCTTCTAGGGTAAGCAGGCTTGTGTGAGGTCTTGCCTTGTCATGGACAAGGAGGAGATCGTTTCCATTATTGTGGCCGCGAATACGCTGAAGTTGTTTCTTCAATTTCCTGTGGTAGCACAATACACTTTCGAAGAAATGTTCAAATGTGTGTGAAATCTTATGGGCCTTAACTGCTAAGGTCATCGGTCCCTAAGCGTACACACTACTTAACCTAAATTATCCTAAGGACAAACAAACACACACCCATGCCCGAGGGAGTACTCGAACCTCCGCCGGGATCAGCCGCACAGTTCAGGACCGCAGCGCCTTAGGCCGCTCGGCTAATCGCGCGGCTACACTTTCTAGATGATCCCTGCATCATGATGGAGGACGTCAAACTGATTAAACCCTTCGAGGACAAAAAGGCTGACGCCGACGTCATGACTTCCCCGGTTGACAGCGCGGCTTCTAACTTCTTCTTCGAAGGAGAGGTGGTGTGGCACCACTTCATGGGTTGCCGTTTTGCGTCCTGTGCGAAGTGATAAACCTATTTTTCATCGACTGTACGACGCTCGACAAAAAGTTGTCACGATCAGCCTCGTAACGCGCAAGAAATTCCGCACAGATGGTCTTCTTTTATGCGGCAAGAAACCCAGCGGGCACACGCCTTTGCGTACCGCAACTGGTGGACTAGTGTGTCAGTACTACCAACAGAAACATTCAGTTGTGCAGCGAAGTGTTTGATTGTGATCCGTCGATCACATCGAATGAGAGTGTCCGCACGTTCCAACGATGCCCGAGTCACAGCTGTGTGCGGCCAGCCAGGAGGCGGGAGATCGGTCACGTTTGTGTGAACTTTTGGCGATGATGGCACATGCCTTGCCCAGCGATTCACGGTGCGTTTGTTCACTGTCAGATCTCCGTAGCCATTGGGCAAACGTTCATGAATATCTGTAGCGCTCTAGTTTTCCGCCAAAAGAAACTCGATGACAGCTCTCTGCTTGGAATGCACCTCCGTTACAGACGCCATTTTGAAGACGACGTGTAGCGCCGCGACCTATCGGACCCTCGAGTATCTATAGAGTCAGAAGCGGAAATATTCCACGATGTCCCACAGCAAATACTGCATTTTTCCAACTGAAATTAGCCGAGAAAGAAACGTATTTGCATTACCTATTTAACGCCCCTCGTAGGAAACGTAATGCAGCGCATGTTGAGCAGAGCAGATCCCCACACCCAAAGATGTAACTGCACTGACGGTGAAACTAGAGGCCAAATTGTACACTTTCACAGTGAATGCACTTTTTATACAAGTAAAATATGGTTTTGTGGGTCAGCTGCAGACTCTGATTATTTCTGTAAGGGCAACAACTAAAGAAATTTCCTTTTTATTACGGTTTCAGGATTTACTGTCCACTTCAGTAGCACAATGGTCAGTTTGTCTGGCTCGTGATGCAAACTAGGAGCTACCTGATTGAGAATTAACGGCTCGAAGGCCACGAATGCAATAACGTCCGAAGAACGGTGTGCTGAACACTCGCTCATCTCTAACACATCCAGTGACGCCATTGGCAGGGGATGACAGGGCTGTTAGTCGGTGTCAGTATGCATTTTTTGTTTGCTTGCTTTACCAGATTCACCAGTACACAACACTCGCGGATACACAAGATCTAACTCTAGAAACAGACTCAGAAAGACAATAAAATGACTTGAGACTGCCGACAACAACATTGTTATATAGAAGCCAGAGTTGGATGAAGGAAAGGATACTTGCCACCTAGCAGAAATTAGATTGTTGGGAAGAGATACGGGACGCTTAAGAAGGGATCTGATTAGAAATGCTGACGTTCCTGAAGAGGGGAATGTATGTGCTGTTGTTAAGAAAATTACTCAACACAGAGAAAGAGGATAGCAGAATGCGAACAGTACGAAACATCAAAACAACTGAAGAAACTATTGGTTATAGCCTCGAAGGAAAGAGAGATTTTGGTAGACCAAGAAAATAATGATCATGGACTTTCTGAAGGCGGAACGGATAGAAACCTGATCTCTGTTAAGCAAGGCGACAACGACGGCAGTCCCAAAGAATATTTGCACAGAGGCAAATATCTGATTAAACTGCACATGTATCTACAGTCCCATTACAATTACTTGATAGTTGGCACTCCATGCATTGGAGCTGTCTTCCTCTGATAAGAGCGCTCAACGTCACGCTCGAATTGTTCGCCTTTCCTGTCCCTTGTCTGGCTTTTTTCTTGATGTGTTTGCATCCCGAATCCCGGATGTGGTTCTTTTGTTTCGCGTTTCATCACACGAAGAAAGCAAAAACACAGACACACACACACACAACACACACAAAACAGAACTGACGAAATACGTTTCATACACAGCACTAACCAAACTCTACTGGATCCTTTCCCACAAGACGCCATTCAGCATCACATATACAGCTGTTATGATCAAAGAGATTTCCTGACGTTAGATAAGCTCCATACGACATTGCATGAAGCCGAACCATTTGAAGGCCGCAATTCATTGTTGCTACTTGGTCATCAGTATAACAATATAACGAAATAGTACAGTGTAATGGTGTAGCGCGCTGGTTTGAGTACAAACCTGATGCGATGGGTTCGAATCTCGTCAGCTGCTTAGTAACTTTCTGAATCTAATGAAAATGACTGATTATTAATTTTATTCAATTAATTGGTTTAAATGCAACTTTTTATTTCTAATGCTCTGTCATGCCATTCCCATCACTGTAGTCTCATTTTTATTTTCTCTTACTTTCTTTCTATCATTCTTTTTCCATTTGGAATCTATCTTTGTCGCCTGTACCCTGCTAGCTTATCGATCGCTGATTCGCTCGCGTAGACGGTACGGCCTGCAGAGATTTTTTTGTGTTTATTTAATCGCATTTTTATGTTGCTCATAAAATTGCAACTCCTTCAGAGGTTTTCACGCTAATTAAGGCCATATAAGATTGATATTTTCCGAAAGTACTTCTCACAAAAAAGGGATTCTGGTAGCTCTAGTTCAAAGCTTTCATAATAAAGGTTTTTCATAACAAATCTCATCCCCTATTTCACCCCCTCATGGGTTCCGTTTCCGAAAACACTGAAACAGGTATTTTTTTATTTGCAACTGAGAAGCCAAATACCAAGATTCATAGGTGCAGCTTTAAAAAGACTCTAGCAGTTCTTTAATAATAATATATATTTTAAAAGAAGACTTTCACACACTATTTCACCCTCACAGAGTTAAATTTCCAAAAATGATGAAACCCTTATTTCTTTATTTCTGACCGAGAACCCAAATACCAGTTTTCGTAGGTCCAGCTTCAAAATTGCCTTAATAGCGACATTAAAAGAACCGTTCATCGCCTATTCCACCCCGTTAGGATTGCAATTTCGAAAAATCCCTTCTTAAATGACGCCTATATTAGAAGATCCATACTTTATCCAAATTTCAAGTTTCTGTCCTTAGTGAATTGGGCTGGGCGATGTTCAGTCAGTGAGGACATTGCCTGTTTTAGGTAACCAGTGGTAGCAAGAAATTACACTATGCTTTTAGCGCTGTAACTGAAATTTTTCTGTCCTCAGTTTGCTGTTAGGTGAACCTGAGCTGTCATCGCCGTGAAAAGAGCGTTCGTGATTTTAGTTCTGCTGCAGATTCTTGACCGCCTCTTCCTCGGATACATTGCACATCACGAGGTTGTGGTTATGTTAGGACACGCATTAAATTCAGGGATATGAAATGCGTCGTTTGCCTCAGTTCAGTCATTGGCCACTTAAAAACAGCTGTCGACAGAGCATCTCGCATTTCCGTCATACCCTGCGGCGGCTGCTTCCAACATTGGTCCGCCCTACAGATTAACAGTATTTTTGAAGTGAGCCGTTGCATTTGCTTGTCGCGTATAACCCAGTGTCAGCTGGCAGCACAAGTGGCAACACTGCAGCGGCAAGTGACAGACGTCGAGTGTCAAATAATTTTAATCGGGCTATATAACTCTTCAGTGTTGCTTTACCTGGACATATTTATTGTCTCCAGCTTTAGACGTACATTCATGCTCATAAATTAAGGATAATTGCAGAATGTGGTGCTACACATCGTGGCACTACACAAAACTGGCGCTAAGAGCGTAGGCTCCTAGGGAACACACACGACACAGATCTGTAAGTCCACGGTATTGGTTATAAGTTGCCAAAACAGGCCCGAAACACTTGTGCTACAAAACGCCACTGTTTCCTGCGCATGTACCCCGACATCAATATGGGATATGATCACTATGCACACGTACACAGGCAGCACAACGGGTTGGCATACCCTGGATCAGGTGGTCGAGAAGCTGCTGGGGTATAGCCTCTAATTCTTGCACCAGTGCCTATCGAAGCTCCATAAGTGTCGGAGGGGTTTGAAGACGTGCACCGATACGTCGACCGAGAGCATCTCAGACGTGCTCAATGGGGTTTAGATCTCGAGAATAGGCACGCCACTTCATTCGCCTGATATCTACATCTACATCTACATGACTACTCTGCAATTCACATTTAAGTGCTTGGCAGAGGGTTCATCGAACCACAATCATACTATCTCTCTACCATTCCACTCCCGAACAGCGCGCGGGAAAAACGAACACCTAAACCTTTCTGTTAGAGCTCTGAATTCTCTTATTTTATTTTGATGATCATTCCTACCTATGTAGGTTGGGCTCAACAAAATATTTTCGCATTCGGAAGAGAAAGTTGGTGACTGAAATTTCGTAAATAGATCTCTCCGCGACGAAAAACGTCTTTGCTTTAATGACTTCCATCCCAATTCGCGTATCATATCTGCCACACTCTCTCCCCTATTACGTGATAATACAAAACGAGCTGCCCTTTTTTGCACCCTTTCGATGTCCTCCGTCAATCCCACCTGGTAAGGATCCAACACCGCGCAGCAATATTCTAACAGAGGACGAACGAGTGTAGTGTAAGCTGTCTCTTTAGTGGACTTGTTGCATCTTCTAAGTGCCCTGCCAATGAAACGCAACCTTTGGCTCGCCTTCCCCACAATATTATCTATGTGGTCTTTCCAACTGAATTTTTACACCCAGGTACTTATTTGAATTGCCAGCCTTGAGAATTGTACTATTTATCGAGTAATCGAATTCCAACGGATTTCTTTTGGAACTCATGTGGATCACCTCACACTTTTCGTTATTTAGCGTCAACTGCCACCTGCCACACCATACAGCAATCTTTTCTTCTTTTCTTCGGATGACCTTACTAGACGGTAAATTACAGCATCATCTGCGAACAACCTAAGAGAACTGCTCAGATTATCACCCAGGTCATTTATATAGATCAGGAACAGCAGAGGTCCCAGGACGCTTCCCTGGGGAACACCTGTTATCACTTCAGTTTTACTCGATGATTTGCCGTCTATTACTACGAACTGCGACCTTCCTGACAGGAAATCACGAATCCAGTCGCACAACTGAGACGATACCCCATAGGCCCGCAGTTTGATTAGAAGTCGCTTGTGAGAAACGGTGTCAAAAGCTTTCCGGAAATCTAGAAATACGGAATCAACTTGAGATCCCCTGTCGATAGCGGTTATTACTTCGTGCGAATAAAGAGCTAGCTGCGTTGCACAAGAACGATGTTTTCTGAAACCATGCTGATTACGTATCAATAGATCGTTCCCTTCGAAGTGATTCATAATGTTTGAATACAGTATATGCTCCAAAACCCTACTGCAAACCGACGTCAATGATATAGGTCTGTAGTTCGATGGATTACTCCTACTACCCTTCTTAAACACTGGTGTGACCTGCGCAATTTTCCAATCTGTAGGTACAGATCTATCGGTGAGCGAGCGGTTGTATATGATTGCTAAGTAGGGAGCTATTGTATCAGCGTAATCTAAAAGGAACCTAATCGGTATACAATCTGGACCTGAAGACTTGCCCGTATCAAGCGATTTGAGTTGCTTCGCAACCCCTAAGGTATCTACTTCTAAGAAACTCATGCTAGCAGCTGTTCGTGTTTCAAATTCTGGAATATTCCATTCGTCTTCCTTGGTGAAGGAATTTGGGAGAACTGCGTTCAATAAATCCGCTTCAGCGGCACAGTCGTCGGTCACAGTTGACTGCGTCTTGTCGCTTGTGCACTTTACATACGACCAGAATTTCTTCGGATTTTCTACCAAACTTCGAGACAATGTTTCTTTGTGGAACCTATTAAAGGCATCTCGCATTGAAGTCCGTGGCAAATTTCGCGCGTCTGTAAATTTTACCCAATCTTCGGGATTTCGCGTTCTTCTGAACTTCGCATGCTTTCTCCGTTACCTCTGCAACAGCGTTCGGACCTGTTTTGTGTACCACGGTGGATCAGTTCCATCTCTTACCAATTTATGAGGTATGAATCTCTCAATTTCTGTTGCTACTATATCTTTGAATTTGAGCCACATCTCGTCTACATTTGCATAGTCAGTTCGGAAGGAATGGAGATTGTCTCTTAGGAAGGCTTCTAGTGACACTTTATTCGCTTTTTTAAATAAAATTATTTTGCGTTTGTTTCTGGTGGATTTGGAAGAAACGGTATTGAGCCTAGCTACAACGACCTTGTGATCACTAATCCCTGTATCAGTCATGATGCTCTCTATCAGCTCTGGATTGTTTGTGGCTAAGAGGTCAAGTGTGTTTTCGCAACCATTTACAATTCGCGTGGGTTGGTGGACTAACTGCTCGAAATAATTTTCGGAGAAAGCGTTTAGGACAATCTCGGAAGATGTTTTCTGCCTACCACCGGTTTTGAACAAGTATTTTTGCTAACATATCGAAGGAAGGTTGAAGTCCCCACCAACTATAACCGTATGAGTGGGGTATTTATTTGCTACGAGACTCAAATTTTCTCTGAACTGTTCAGCTACTATATCCTCGGAGTCTGGGAGTCGGTAGAAGGAGCCAATTATTAACTTAGTTCGGCTGTTAAGTATAACCTCCACCCATACCAATTCGCACGGAGTATCTACTCCGACTTCACTACAAGATAAACCACTACTGACAGACACAAACACTCCACCACCAATTCTGCCTATTCTATCTTTCCTGAACACCGTCTGAGACTTCGTAAAAATTTCTGCAGAACTTATTTCAGGCTTTAGCCAGCTTTCTGTACCTATAACGATTTCAGCTTCTGTGCTTTCTATTAGCGCTTGAAGCTCGGGGACTTTCCCAGCACAACTACAACAATTTACAACTACAATTCCGACTGTTCCTTGATCCAAGCACGTCCTGTATTTGCCATGCACCCTTTGAGATTGCAGCCCACCCCGTACTTTCCCGAGGCCTTCTAACCTAAAAAACCGCCCAGTCCACGCCACACAGCCTCCGCTACCCGTGTAGCCGCCAGTTGAGTGTAGTGAACTCCTGACCTATTCAGCGGAACCCGAAACCCCACCACTCTACGGCGCAAGTCAAGGAATCTGCAGCCAACACGGTCGCAAAACCGTCTGAGCCTCTGATTCAGACCCTCCACCCGGCCCTGCACCAAAGGTCCGCGGTCGGTTCTGTCAACGATGCTGCAGATGGTGAGCTCTGCCTTCATGTCGTAAGCAAGACCGGCAGCCTTCACCAAATCAGATAGCCGCTGGAATCCAGAGAGAATTTCCTCATATCCAAAGCGACACACGTCATTAGTGCCGACATGTGCCACCACCTGCAGCTGGCTGCACCCTGTGCTCTTCATGGCATGCGGAAGGCCCCTTTCCACATCAGGAATGACTCCACCCGGAATGCACAGGGAGTGCACACTGGATTTCTTCCCCTCCTTAGCCGCCATATCCCTAATGGGCCCCATTACGTGCCTAACATTGGAGCTCCCAACTACCAATAAGCCCACCCTCTGTGATTGCCCGGACCTTGAAGGCTGAGAATCATCCTCTGAAACAGGGCAGGCAGTTGCATCTGGCTCAGCCAGAGATAGTGCCTGAAACCTGTTTGTCAGACGCACTGAGGAGGCTTTCTGATCAGCCTCCGGGGACGTCTTTCGCTACCTGCCACGCCTTGGAACGACCTCCCAATCAACCACAGGCGAGGGCACAGCCGCACTGTGGGCAGCAACTGGGGCAATCACAGCGGCAGACCGATCTGGGGACAGCGGGACGAGGTTGACACCCCCGTGATACCCAAGTCCGGCTCTCCACAGTGGTGCCCATTGGCAACAGCCTCAAGCTGCGCGACCGAAGTCAGCGCCGCTTGCAGCTGTGAGCGAAGGGATGCCAACTCAGCCCTCATCCGAACACAGCAATCACAGTCTCTGTCCATTCTAATCGATGTTGAACAACAGTTACTGAAACACGAGTCCGTGCCTAGATAACGCAAGGGAAACACGCTAAGAATGTATTAATTAACCTGTACAAATGCCTAACGAGTGGGCTACAATCTGCCTGAATTTACGATTACAGTAACTAAAACGCGAAATTACACCTCCTATACGAAACTCACACGTAAGTTAAATTAGAATCTACGAAGTAAACAATAAAGCGCGATGCTACAACTCTCAAATACTATAATACGCCCGAAATTTATGAATTAAACGGTACAAGTACCCAAAAACGCAAAGAAATTAAGAGTTAAACTATGTAACAAATAAGTAAGCTAGGGGTATACGACTTGCTGCTGCAGCTGCTTATCCAACGGTGGCAGGGAGCACACTGTTTCAAGGTACTCCTCCACGATGGCAGCTCGGTAGGGCCATGCGTTATCATCCAGTAGGAGGAAAAAACTGGCTCTAAGCACTATGGGACTTAACATCTGCCGGCCGGAGTGGCCGTGCGTTTCTAGGCGCTACAGTCTGGGACCGCGAGACCGCTAAGGTCGCAGGTTCGAATCCTGCCTCGGGCATGGATGTGTGATGTCCTTACGTTAGTTAGGTTTACGTAGTTCTAAGTTCTAAGGGACTGATGACCTCAGTAGATAAGTCCCATAGTGCTCAGAGCCATTAGAACCAGTTAACATCTGAAGTCATCAGTACCGTAGACTTAGATTTACTTAAAACTAACCTAAGGACATCACACACACTCATGGAAGAGATAGGAATCGAACCTGCGACAGTAGCAGCTGCGCGTTTCCCGACTGAAGTGCCTAGAACCGCTCGGCCACAACGGCCGGCTCATCAGGAGGAAGGTGGGACCCACTGCACTCCTGAAAAGGCGAACATACTGGTGCAAAACGACGTCCCGATACACCTGATTTCTTACAGTACCTCTGTCAAAGTCTCGCAGGGGTGTAGTGCACCAATCATAATCCCACCCCACACCATCAAACCAAGGATTTTAAGGGGTTGATATCTCGTTCCTGGTTCATGCCAGATGAAAGCTCGGCGAGAATCACTGTTCAGACTATACCCGCACTCGTTCGTGAACATCTTGGGACCACTGTTCCAATGACCATGTACTGTGTTCTTGACACTAGACTTTACGGGCTCTCCTGTGACCAGGGGTCAGTAGAATGCACCTTGCAGGTCACCGTGCGAATAAACCGTTCTGTTCAATTGTCTGTAGACTGTGTGCCTGCGGTAAGGTCCCGAGCAAGGCTACCTGCAGTATTCCGTGGCCGTCTGCGGGCACTGATCGGAAGATATCGGTCTTCCTGTGGTGTTTTACACTGTGGACGTCCCGTACTGTAGCGCCTGGACACGTTTCCGGTCTGCTGGAATCGTTGCCATAATCTTGAGATCACGCTTTGTGGCACACGGAAGGCCCGTGCTAAGACCTGCTGTGTTTGACCAGCCTCCAGTCACCCTAGTATTCTACCCCTCATAACGTCATCAATATATCAATATATAGGGACAGCATAAGGGAACAATTGACAAGAATGTGGGAAAGAAATACAGTAGAAGAAGAATGGATAGCTTTGAGGGATGAAGTAGTGAAGGCAGCAAAGGATCAAGTAGGTAAAAAGACGAGGGCTAGTAGAAATCCTTGGTTAACAGAAGAAAAATGGAATTTAATTGATGATAGGAGAAACTATAAAAATGCAGTAAATGAAGCAAGCAAAAAGGAATACAAACGTCTCAAAAATGAGATCGACAGGAAGTGTAAAATGGCTAAGCAGGCTTGGCTAGAGGACAAATGTAAGGATGTAGAGGCTTATCTCACTAGGGGTAAGATAGATTCTGCCTACAGGAAAATTAAAGAGACCTTTGGAGAAAAGAGAACCACTTGTATGAATATCAAGAGCTCAGATGGAAAACAAGGCTCTGAGAAAAGAAGGGAAAGCAGAAAGGTGGAAGGAGTATATAGAGGGTCTATACAAGGGCGATGTAGATGAAGATGAAATGGGAGACATGATACTACGTGAAGAGTTTGATAGAGCACTGTAAGACGTAAGTCAAAACAAGGCCTCGGGAGTAGACAATATTCCATTAGAACTACTGACAGCCTTGGGAGAGCCAGTCCTGACCATCTGGTGAGCAAAAAGTGTGAGACAGGCGATATACCCTCAGACTTCAAGAAGAATATAATAATTCCAATCCCAAAGAAAGCAGGCGTTGACAGATGAGAAAATTACCGAAGTATCAGTTTAATAAGTCACGACTACAAAATACGAACGCGAATTCCTTTACAGACGAATGGAAAAAACTGGTAGAAGGCGACCTCGGGGAAGATCAGTTTGGATTCCGTAGAAATATGGGAACACGTGAGGCAATACTTACCCTACGACTCATTTTAGAAGCTAGATTAAGAAAAGGCAAACCTACGTTTCTAGCATTTGTAGACTTAGAGAAAGTTTTTGACAATGTTGACCGGAATACTTTCTTTCAAATTCCGAAGGTGGCAGGGGTAAAATACATGGAACGAAAGGCTATTTACAATTTGTACAGAAACCAGATGACACTTAAATAAGAGTCGAGGGACATGAAAGGCAAGTAGTGGTTGGGAAGGGAGTGAGACAAGGTTGTAGCCTCTCCCCGATGTTGTTTAATCTGTATATTAAGCAAGCAGTAAAGGAAACAAAATAAAATATCGGAGTAGGTATTAAAATCCATGGAGAAGAAATAAAAACTTTGAGGTTTGCCGATGACACTGTAATTCTGTCAGAGACAGCAAAGGACTTGGAAGAGCTGTTGAACGGAATGGACAGTGTCTTGAAATGAGGATATAAGATGAACATCAACAAAATCAAAGCGAGGATAATGGAATGTAGTCGAATTAGGTCGAGTGATGCTGAGGGAATTAGATTAGGAAATGAGACAATTAAAGTAGTAAAGGAGTTTTGCTATTTGGGGTGCAAAATAACTGATGATGGTCTACGTAGAGAGGATATAAAAGGGAAACTTTCAAAATGTGGTGCTACAGAAGAATGCTGAAGATTAGATGGGTAGATCACGTAACTAATGAGGAGATATTGACTAGGATTAAGGAGAAGAGGATTTTGTGGCATATCTTGACCAGCAGAAGGGATCGGTTGGTAGGACATGTTCTGAAGCATCAAGGGATCACCAATTTAGTATTGGAGGGCAGCGTGCTGGGTAAAAATCGTAGAGGGAGACCAAGAGATGAATACACTAAGCAGATTCAGAAGGATGTAGGCTGCAGTATGTGCTGGGAGATGAAGAAGCTCGCACAGGATAGAGTAGCATGGAGAGCTGCATCAAATCAGTCTCAGGACTGAAGACCACAATAACAACAACATGTGTTCATTGAGCCATTTTCAACACACAGTCACCATGATCACGTCTGAAAACGTCTGGACACTTACTCGCTGCACCGTACTCTGACATGCACCACCACACCTCTGCGTATGTGGACTGCTGCCAGCGCCACAGTGCGACGACCGCAGGTCAAATGCACCGTATAGTCGTACCCCGAGATGATTTAAACCCGCAAACCGCCGACCACAGCTTTGTTTCACCATCTATCAGCATTATCCTTTATTTATGAGCATGAGTGTATGGTTCAAAAGGCTCCGAGCAGTATGGGACTTAACTTCTGAGGTCATCATGTGGGGCGGCGGGTGGAATTCATTGTTATTTAAATGTTCCTATTTATTTATGCTGTGTTGTTGTTTGCCGTTCTCAAAACTGGCTCTCTAACAACAATATTGGCAACCATAAACTGATTAGCAAAACGTGAAGCCTGTAGTTAGAATTCCTAGTGCCCACTTCATCTGAGAAAATACTTTTATTGCTACAGCTTATAGCTCTGAGGAATTCGGAGATTGTCTGAGATTCATAATCAAAAACGATTCTCTCTAAAATGTTCACTATATCCTTAAAGTCCAGACCAAAAAGAATCCACACAATCCAACTACCAGAGCAGTTCAGAGTCTAATGCGCTGATGCAACTATAACTGTTCAAATTAAATGTTTAAGTGAATGCTCGCCATAATTTGATGATAATGTTCATCAAACGCCATGCTAAGTAATGGTAGAATGTCTGTCCCGCAGCGGCACGTGAAAATAAGACATACGCAAACTGAAGATAGATCATTAAAGTCATCCCAGAAATACACTACACTCGAAAACGATTTCATGGTTACTCGTATCCCTAGTAACTTATTACGGCATCCGAGGCTGTTTATAGCAATGATACCGACGCGACGCGACTCCCGGCACAGGTGGTGGGCTAATCAGCGTCTGGAGAGAACTGGGGGCTTCTCTCTTGTCCAGCGTTCTTATATATGAAGCCGCGGTGCGGACGGCTAAGGGAACGCCTGATCAAATCCGCTCTCCCGACTAGCCGCTGGGCTAGTAATGCACCACTTTAAGTTATCGAATAAATCATTGCTTCCTTTGCTGATGGCCGATGAAGCTCTCAATTTAAATGTGGAATCAGCACACAGGTAAGTAATCATAATAAAAGATTGACGTGGCTAAGTCACATATTTTGGGCGAGAGAATTAATTTAATTACACTACACGCAGTAGACGAGCTCTGGACTTGCCCTTTGGAGATACGCTATCGCTGTAGTTTCATAGTTATTCAGTTGAAATGTCTCACATCTTTATGATTATAGCGGATCTCCCTTCTACTTAAATTTAAACATCCTAGCTTTATTTATTCGCCTACTTAATCTATCTAAAATTTTAATTTGTGAGATCCAGAATACTGTTTCTTCTAAATTATTATGCAAAAGGAATCTAAATATAAACTTTTAAGTTTCTAGCTCTTTTCTGTTGCGCCAATGATTTTTACAGAAAAACATCCAAATTTCGAAAATGGTTAAAGTTATTGAACTGATATTCAACACATATTGATTTAGTATTCCTCCTGACATGCTAGAAACGTTTCAGGTTATTTACTTGATTTTTAAAGTATTGCGCAACGTTTATGACTTCAGAGCTAGTTACAGTGGAATGGCTGGCACACAATGGAAATACTGATGTGAATTTTATACGGCGTATGCAGGCTGCTTCCCTACAATCAGTCCCCTAGAACTTAGAACTACTTAAACCTAACTAACCTACGGACATCACACACATTCATGGCCGAGGCAGGATTCGAATCTGCGACCGTAGCGGTCGTGCGGTTCCAGATTGTAGCGCCTAGAACCGCTCGGCCACCCCGGAATTAGTGTAGATCTGAAAAATAGGAAGGGATTTCCTTCGAATTACAGTTGAAAATATTAATTTTTATGAGAGACAATTTACATCTTTCGTCGGCTTGTAGCAAACCAACATTACACTTTGAGTACATCGCTGTAATTTCAGGTCTGACCTTTATTCCGACCTACATTAAGTGGACAATTTGTCGCTCATTAGGTGGCGGCTTTAGGGTACAAGTGGTAGTGGTAGCCGACAGCACCGTTAGTGTATTTCTGCAAGCTGTATGTAGGCTACACCATCGAAAATCCCCGTGAGCGAGAAACAAAGCCACTATGTTAAATATCTCAAACATTTCAAACGTTCAACGAATTTCGAAAGTTGCTTTGAAACGAGGCGTCAGTTGCAGAAACAGCCCCCAACCCCAGCCCACTCGTACCACCAGCAAAACAGGAGGGAAGAAAGTAGATCCAATGTGCCTCAACATGAAGTGTTTTCAGCAGGTACTTTCGAAGGGAAAGCGTGGCATTTTAACACAGCTGTACATAACTCCTCAGCGTAATATTAGCCGTAGCGATGCGTGTTCTGCTAATGTCATTTCCAGAGACGATATTCAGGCTGTTATATTTGGTGGCAGCGCTGAATTACATCGGGGAGAGTTAGTTGAAAGGTAGAGCTGGGGACTAATTCGGTACACGTTTCGTCAAACACTGCCGGTTATTTTGTGCCACTAATCAGGAGAGTTATGTGTGATTTTGGAGAGAAGAAGGCAGATAACAGCGTCCTTTCTATTGACAGGATATGTCCCTCACACCTTCCGACCGCATTTCTGTCAAGCAACCCAGCATTTGCACTGAATTGTGGATAGGAACACCATTTTCACTTGCCTTTAGCATTAATATCGTCAGATTGGTTGAGGATGAAATTTTTTTGGCGTACTTTACGGCAACACTTTATTCACTACTGGCCATTAAAATTGCTACACCACGAAAATGACATGCTACAGAAGCGAAATTTAACCGACAGGAAGAAGATGCTGTGATATGCAAATGATTACCTTCTCAGAACATTCACACAAGGTTGGCGCCGGTGGCGACACCTACAACGTGCTGACATGAGGAACGTTTCTAACCGATTTGTCATACACAAACAGCAGTTGACCGGCGTTGACTGGTGAAACGTTATTGTGATGCCTCGTGTAAGGAGGAGAAATGCGTACCATCACGTTTTCGACTTTGATAAAGGTCGGATTGCAGCATATCGCGATTGCGGTTTATCGTATCGCGACACTGCTGCTCGCGTGGGTCGAGATCCAATGACTGTTAGCAGAATATGGGATCGGTGGGTTCAGGAGGGTAATACGGAACGCCGTCCTGGATCCCAACGGCCTCGTATCACTAGCAATCGAGATGACAGGCATCTTATCCGCATGGTTGTAACGGATCGTGCAGCCACGTCTCGATCCCTGAGCCAACAGATGGGGACGTTTGCAAGACAACAACCACGTGCACGAACAGTTCGACGACGTTTGCAGCAGCATGGACTATCAGCTCGGAGACCATGGCTGCGGTTACCCTTGCCGCTGCATCACAGACAGGAGCGCCTGCGATGGTGTACTCAACGACGAACCTGGGTGCACGAATGGCAAAACGTCATTTTTCCGGATGAAGCCGGGTTCTGTTTACAGCATTATGATGGTCGCATCCGTGTTTGGCGACATAGCGCTGAACGCACATTGGAAGTGCGTATTTGTCATCGCCATACTTGCGTATCACCCAGCATGATGGTATGGGGTGCCATTGGTTACACGTCTCGGTCATCTCTTGTTCGCATTGACGGCACTTTGAACAGTGAGCGTTACATTTCAGACGTGTTACGACCCGTGGCTCTACCCTTCATTCGATCCCTGCGAAACCCTATATTTCAGCAGGATAATGCACGACCGCATGTTGCAAGCCCTGTACGGGCCTTTCTGGCTACAGAAAATGTTCGACTACTGCCTTTCCAGCACATTCTCCAGATCTCTCACCAATTGAAAACGTCTGGTCAATGCTGGACGAGCAACTGGCTCGTCACAATACGCCAGTCACTACTCTTGATGAACTGTGGTATGGTGTTGAAGCTGCATGGGCAGCTGTACCTGTACACGCAATCCAAGCTCTGTTTGACTCAGTGCCCAGGCCTATCAAGGCCGTTATTACGGCCAGAGGCTGTTGTTCTGGGTACTGATTTCTCAGGATCTCTTGCACCCAAATTGCGTGAAAATGTAATCACATGTCAGTTCTAGTATAATATATTTCTCCAGTGGCTACTTCACAGTGAAATAGAACCTGTACATAAACAATGAACTTAAGAATCCTTTGCTTACGCAATCAGTTGAAAATTCACATGTAATGTATACACTCTGGAAAATGAAACCTACTGAGAATTTGAATCTTTTTAAAAATTATATTAAGAAATGCAACTGTAGTATACTTTGGCTTATATTTATGTACCGCCTGCTATTCGGAAAAACAGAAATATAGTAAACATTAAATATGCAGTGATTCGCCAGCTCAGCGAGTCAGGATGTAAACACGTGGAACGGAACAAACTGCGCGCTGCAGGCTAAAGAGCAACGCGATAAATACACAATCGACTGCGGTCGGAGCATTAAAACTTTAAATACTTGCGGCTTGAAAACCTCCCATTCATTTGTTGGTGTACGAATTTATAAATACACCCCGGACGCAGCGGTCCTAGCCGCAGCGGTGAATCCAAAATAACGCACGTCAGCGGGCATAAAAGTTAGTGGCATTAGCGGAAAAGGCAAACAGATTTAGCAGAAGCGGTTGCTGCACCCATTCTGTAATTACATGGTAAAAGTGTTACGTCGTGTTGGAAATCGCTGATTCCATTATAATTAACACCTTTAATGTCCGTGTTTCCACAAATTCAAAGGATTTGACTCCACTGAAGCTGCACGACTGGAAAACGTTCACTACAAAATATTTTTTGGCTGCTTAGCTGATAAGGAGAAATTTTCCCCTTGTGCATTTCCTTTTCTTTTTTTCTCTAGATGGCCATCAGGCTGAAATTAGTGGCTCTTTCGATTGCTGCGTGTATAACGGCTGGGCACTTACCCTTTATTCTTCGTACTGTCGAAAGCTACAATTTCTTCCGTGTCTCTCAAAGAAATCTACCTTAATTTACGAAAATGTAATCTGACATTTAGTTTCTCTGATCGTCTCTTTGTTATTGCTGTGCTGTGGAAATTTACTATCCTCTTCAACTGACAAGGAAGAAGGTTCGTAGTGACATTCATACATTCATTGAAACCATAAACTGAAATCACAACGCCGGCCGGTGTGGCCGAGCGGTTCAGTCTGGAACCACGCGACCGCTGCGTCGCAGGTTCGCACTCTGCCCCGGGCATGGATTTGTGTGATGTCCTTAGTTTAGTTAGGTTTAAGTAGTTCTAAGTTCTAGGGGACTGATGACCTCAGATGTTAAGTCCCGTAGTGCTCAGAGCCATTTTTTGAAATCACAACATGCAAATGCGAGGGTCATTCGGAAAGTAAGGAACGATCGGTCGCGAAATGGAAAATACAGCAAAAATCTGATGAAGCTTTGCACAACGACGCTACGACAGATGTGAAAGTCCGAGCGGCGACTGTGTAGAGGAGTAGCTGGAAGGTGTAGCTAACTGTTGCAAATAAAACAGTTTTTATTTTCACTGTGGTTTCCATTTCGCGACCTATCGTTCTTTACTTTTTGAATAGCCCTCGTATTATCAAAAGCTGTCTCTTAGGATAAGAGACAGAGCCCATTAAAAGGTAAGAGACTGTTACACAAACATTTCTGAGAACAGTTGATACAATACATTACAACCAAAAACATACAAAATTCTGCATACCATAAATTTCGAAGCCTCCCCTCCCCCGAACATAAAGTTTACAAACTGTCAAAGTTGACTCTGCTGTAAAATAACCAACGACAATCTTATTTCATATTACTGAAACATCTATTAACGAATGTTTAAATCTACATAATTTCAGGGGATGATAGCACGCATCAAAACAAGACAAAAATATCTTATGACCACGGATCCTACACAGCATACGTTCTGACATATGAACACATGTTGTGATTTCATCCGTGTCAATGCATTACTTGTTCTACTACAGGCGGCGACCTGATAAATAAGTTTAATTACATTCCTTGGCATGGAATAGTGCGAGGTAGGAAGGTATCACGAACATGTGGTTGTAGATGTGAGAACCATTGTTGCACAGGCGCTCCATGTCATACCATGGTCGACAGCGTTCTGGGATGCTGTTGTGCATTATCAACGTAAACATTAGTTGGCTCAGTGGCTTGCAGTGGGTTGTTCCGTTTATGTAGTGTGATCGCACTGTAGTCTTGTTGCATATGTGTAAGTTCGCGTACATTTTCCTGACTCTGGGTGTATACGGTGGCGTTTGGCCTACTTACATCTCACGTTTAAAGCACGTTGTACCGTGATATTTGTGGTGCGGTTCAACATGTTTTCTCTCTTGCAGATATTCTGACACAACCTAGCAATGGAGGCTTTTAAAAGAAGAGAAAAGGCAGATATGATTTATAGCTATGGTTTAGCAGATGGAGTTAATCTGGGAGCCCGTAACCTATACACTGAACGATTTCCATCACGCAGGGTATATCTCTTAAGTTGTTCAGCCGATTCTTCCAGCGTCTTGGAAAAACAGGTTCCGTAGCATCTACATCTACATCTACATACATACTTCGCAATCCACCATACGGTGCGTGGCGGAGGGTACCTCGTACCACAACTAGCATCTTTTCTCCCTGTTCCACTCCCAAACAGAACGAGGGAAAAATGACTGCCTATATGCCTCTGTACGAGCCCTAATCTCTCTTATCTTATCTTTGTGGTCTTTCCGCGAAATGGCGGCAGTAAAATTGTACTGCAGTCAGCCTCAAATGTTGGTTCTCTAAATTTCCTCAATAGCGATTCACGAAAAGGACGCCTCCTTTCCTCCAGAGACTTCCACCCTAGTTTATGAAGCATTTCCGCAACACTCGCGTGATGATCGAACCTACCAAGAACAAATCTAGCAGCCCGCCTCTGAATTGCTTCTATGTCCTCCCTCAAGCCGACCTGATAGGGATCCCAAACGCTCGAGCAGTACTCAAGAATAGGTCGTATTAGTGTTTTATAAGCGGTCTCCTTTACAGATGAACCACATCTTCCCAAAATTCTACGAATGAACCGAAGACGACTATCCGCCAACTGCCATTACATGCTTGTCCCACTTCATATCGCTCTGCATTGTTACGCCCAAATATTTAATCGACGTGACTGTGTCAAGCGCTACACTACTAATTGAATATTCTAACATTACGGGATTCTTTTTCCTATTCATCTGCATTAATTTACATTTATCTATATTTAGAGTTAGCTGCCATTCTTTACACCAATCACAAATCCTGTCCAAGTCATCTTGTATCCTCCTACAGTCACTCGACGACGACACCTTCCCGTACACCACAGCATCATCAGCAAACAGCCGCACATTGCTATCCACCCTATCCAAAAGATCATTTATGTAGGTGAAAAACAACAGTGGATCTACCACACTTCCCTGAGGCACTCCAGATGATACTCTCACCTCCGATGAACACTCACCATCGAGGACAACGTACTGGGTTCTATTACTTAAGAAGTCTTCGAGCCACTCATATTTAGGAACCAATCCCGTATGCTCGTACCTTAGTTGTAAGTAGGCTGTTTAGGATTTTTTATTGGTAACGCCACCTCTGTATGAAAATCACTGGCTGTGCTGTGGGCAGTCTGTGTCTGCTTTGCATTGTTGTAATACTCGCCATTGTAGTGTTAGGCAGCTGGCTGTGAACAGCGCGTAGCGTTGCGCAGTTGGAGGTGAGCCGCCAGCAGTGGTGGATGTGGGGAGAGAGATGGCGGAGTTTTGAAATTTGTCATGAACTGCTATATTTATATATGATGATATCAAGGTAAATACATTGTTTGTTCTCTATTAATATCTTTGATTTGCTAACTATCCCTATCAGTAGTTAGTGCCTTCCATAGTTTGAATCTTTTATTTAGCTGGCAGTAGTGGCGCTCGCTGTATTGCAGTAGCTTGAGCAGCGAAGATTTTTGTGAGGTAAGTGATTTGTGAAAGGTATAGTTTAATGTTAGTCAGGGCCATTCTTTTGTAGGGAATTTTAAAAGTCAGATTGCGTTGCGCTAACAAAATATTGTGTGTCAGTTTAAGCACAGTTATGTATAATTGTTCAAAGGGGACGTTTCATATGTCGACCCTTAGCCGAGGATACCTCACTGGAATCTTCTGATTTTTTTTCTTGTAGTTTGTGTAATTAGTGTAGATTTTGTTTATTGATAGTGCGTAATCATAGAGAATTTCCTTTGTTGTTGTAGTTTTTCATTGTTGTACAGTAAAACAGTTGTGGCATGCATGTAGATTTGCGCCAAGTATTTCGCAGCTGCGCTGGCAATTAAGTAGACATTATTTCCATTGCTATGTTATTTTATTTTGCTCTTCAAATTGTGTTTTTCTGTGTTATCGCGTGAAATATTGTGACAATAATGGCGTGTGAAAAACGTAACACTAGGCTCCAAAGTAAAATGAGAAATAATAGTGACGACGAGCGTAGCTTGCCAGCACCACTGTGTAATGAATTAACAGACGTTCAAAGTAGTAATCTGGTAACTGTGCATAGGGAAATGGAGCGGGCGTCAAATAATGGTATAGACAGTGAAACAGGTAGTGAACAGGGAAGCATTATCGATCGATCGCTCGGCAACAGCTCGCCTCAGGAATCCGAAATGACAGGACTCAATTTTGCAAATACTGTGCATTCAGGGTTTGCGTCCTCACCGTTTTTTCAAATGAGTCAAGACACATTTTCCGCTTGTCAAAATGTGAATGTTGCCGGTGCAAATTCACTGCCGAAAAGCACTGAGGAACATGTTTCAGACACCAGTGCATTGTTATTACAATTAATGCAACAAATGGGACAAAAGCTTGAAAAGTTAGACACAATGGAACAACACCAGAGACAAACACAGCAACAGTTAGACACAGTGGAACAAAATCTCAAAAAGTTAGACACAGTGGAACAAAATCTCAAAAAGTTAGACACAGTGGAACAAAATCTTAAAAAGTTAGACTCATTGGAACAAACTCTTGAACAAACACGTGAAGACTTAACTACTGAGTTACATAACATTGAATCGAAATGTCAAAAAGTCTGTAATGACGTAAAAACACAAATTTGTGAGCATTTTCAACCTATTTTTTCGCGGCATGAAAATGCATTACAGAATCACGAAGCAGCCATAAAAGAACTGCAAACCACTGTTCATGAAAATCATGAGACCTTGTGGGCTAAAATTGACTCAGTTGCATCTACCGATTCGGTTACGCAACTTGCAAAAACTCAGGAAAACTTAAAGGACACAGTAGATTCGATTTCAACACAAATGGACACTCTGAAACTTGGTTCAGAAAAACACACTGAGGAAATGTGTTCACTATCGGAGAAAGTAGCCGAACTTTCCGATCAGGTCACTAACTTATCTACAAAGGTAGATGATGATCTGAATGACACAAGACCTGTAGCCTTCACTGACACAGAAGAGTATGAACAAATTAGAAAATTCAAACAGAATCAAAATCAAATCAATACACAGTACAAAAGAGAAATCCGGGAAGTACAAGATCAGCTGACACAGGTAATACAAGAATTACGTATTTCAGAGGATACTCGCGCCCCAATACGGGAAGAGGGACACAGAAATACGGAACAGCCACAATATAATAACACAGGGCATTTCGGAAGTTACGAAAGAAATTGGCAATGTGCACCGAATTTTGAGATGGAACGGCCGACACGACCTAACAATGACCGATATGCGACTCGCCGACATGATGATTTTGACTATAAGCTATTCATTACTACACGTAAATTCAAAACATTTAAGAATTCTGGCAACGACATTCATCCACAAGCATGGCTCCATCAATTCTCGCATTGTTTTCCTCCCAACTGGTCGTTAGAACACAGATTTGAATTTATGTGTGGCTACTTGGAGAATGAACCAGCTGTAAGAATGCGATCGGTCATTCACGATTGCCACAGTGAAGGAGAGTTTTACCATGCCTTCCTCTCAGCATATTGGTCTCAAGCCACACAAGACCGAGTAAAACATAGCATCATAATGATGAAACGTTTCGAACAATCTGAATTTTCCAGTCTTATGAAATATTTTGAAGATATGTTGCATAAGAATCAGTATCTTTCAAACCCATACAGCCCCTCAGAACTCATCCGCATTTGCTTAATCAAACTGCCTGAACATTTACGACATATTATTTTGGCAGGACGTTGCAAAGACGACATTGAAGCTTTCCAGGGACTCTTACAAGAATTAGAAATTGACACAGACAGTCGCGGGATGCGAAAACAGGAAAACAATCACTACAGGTCACATCCGTCGCAATTCCGTGATGAAAGAAGTAATAATTTGACACGACAAGGCTATTCTCACAACACAAATCGTGACCAAAACAGACACCACCCGTACGACAACCGTTGGCAGAGTAGTAATAATTACAGGGAAAGATCACCTCTCCGCGGTAGTGACTATCACAGAGACAATCAGAGAAACAGACAATATGGGAACCAAAATAAATATTATTACGGGAGACAGAATAACTTCAGACGCAACAGTTCGGCGCACAGTTACGATTCAGGGAGAAACTCTCCACCACGTGACGGACAAGGAAGAAACTACGGAAGCTACCGACATGACGAAAGACGATATATTCGTAACGACAGACCTGAATTGCATCAGAACTGGCGGGATTCAAACAGAGCAGGGCCCTCTCGAGGAAGTGAATTTGTAGAAATTAGGTCTCCAAATCCCAATAACGACGCGCGCCAACAAGAGACAATAGGCAATGACTCACACCACTGGCAGCAACAAAACGTACTTATGAAACTGATGACGCAGCTGCCGTAGCTAGTAATTACGTAAAAATGGAAGACATTAGGGACATCTTACTCCAGGAACACGACGTAAAACTTAACAACATTGCATATCCTGTGATTCACATTACTGTAAATGACGTAAAATTTACGGCAGTACTTGACTCTGGCAGTCCCATCTCAGTAATTAGTGAAACAGCCTTTAGCAAATGCAACAAATCGAACGATTGCCCCACACTTTCGTTACGTAAGATTAAATTACACGGTGCAATCTTTGGAAAAAGTGTAGATGTACGCCAACAAACCAACTTAGAATTCTTTTGTCAAAGCCACAGCTTCTCTACGAACTTTCTTATTGTTCCATTATTGTCGACGGAACTTATATTGGGAGTAGACTTTTTGAATGAATTCAAAGCAATCTTAAACTTTCACGATGCTGAAATAAGTTTAGAGAAGGAAGGTAAGTCAATAGCTTTGAAATTTGAAGATTGGCTCTCAAACCATGACGAAGAAATCAATCGGCTTTACCGTTGGACAACAATTCGGAATTTTCTATGGAACTAGACACTAACAATCACTCTGCAAGAACTGACAGGGATGATATCGACGGCATATTTGAAATTAATGAGTTAATTCAGAATAAAATTCAAACAATTGGGAATTGTAATGACACTGATAGGCAGGACCTTTTTGAGATTTTACAAGAACATTCCACAGTTTTTACTCATAAAACAGGAACAATCAAGGGATTTCAATACCAATTTCGTGTTCGTGAGCATACTAAATTTTGTGTTAGACCATACGTAATTCCGGCGCATTATAGGGACCGTGTTAGAACAGAAATACAATCTATGCTTGACGAGGGCATTATTGAGCCTGCAGTAAGCTCATACAACAATCCATTACATGTTGTTGAGAAGAAAAATGGATCGATCAGGCTTGTCTTAGATTCGAGACAAATCAATACGATCATTATTCCTGAAACAGACAGGCCGCAAACGTTGGAAGAACTTCTTCAAAATTTTAATGGTGTAAAAGTGTTGTCTTCCATTGATCTCAGATCCAGCTTTTATCAGATCGAACTTCATCCAGAATGTAGAAAATACACAGCTTTCCTTTGTTTCGGCGTTTGTTATCAGTTTCGGAAACTTCCCTTTGGTTTGAACATTTCTTCAGCAGCATTCATTCGCGGGCTAAATTCCATATTGCCTGAGTTCTTAAAACGTCACATCACCTTATATGTGGACGATATTCTAATAGCAGAAGCTTCATGGGAACAACATAATCGCATCCTCAACAGTTTGTTACGCATTTTTGCAGAATCTGGAATTACAGTTAACTTGGAAAAGTCTGAATTCGGTAGGACAAAAGTGAAGTTTTTGGGACATATTATTTCTTCTGAAGGCATTCAGCCGGATCCTGAAAAGTTAGAAGCAATCAGAGCCATTCCATTTCCATCTACAAAAAGACAAGTCCGCAGTTTTCTAGGTCTCGTAAATTTTTACCGTCGTTTTCTGAATATGCAAATTCTTGTTACACCAAAACTTTGTTCTCTCACTGGAAAAAATACTATTTGGAACTGGGACGAACAAGCACAGTTGGAATTCAATTCTTTGAAAGAATCGCTACTTAACGCGCCAATACTAGCTCATCCAGATCTGTCACAAGATTTCTGCCTTAGCACGGATTCTTCTAAAGTCGGTCTTGGTGCCCATTTATTTCAAGAAGCCATAGAAAATGACACTACCATTCAGAAAACCATTGCTTTTGCTAGCCGAGTGCTAACAAAATCTGAAAAAAATTATTCCGTTACTGAATTAGAAGCTTTAGCTATCGTTTGGGCATTTAACAAATTCCGTTTCTTTCTTTCTGGTAAGCACGTAAAAGTATACAGTGATCATCGTGCATTGCCATTTCTTATGTCTTCAAAATTAAATCATGACAGGTTAAAACGTTGGGCATTGTTTCTGCAAGAATTCCGCTTCACAATAGTCTACATTCCCGGCAAGGAGAACATTGTTGCGGACGCACTGTCACGCGCACCGGCTGGGCTTGAGAAAAGTACCACAGAATGCAACCTCGAGAAAAATTTCAGTATTCTTTCCATTCAGAAAGTCGCCTTTGAAAACTTCATCACCACATCTTTAAAGGACATTGTTCATGAACAAGATAAAGATCCGATTTGGAAAGACATCAAGAGCAAATGGCATGAAAAGACACACACACAGATTCGGCATTATTATCTGGTTAGAAACAACATACTGTTCAAACGCTGCACTGTTGATGACAAGCTATGGGTACTTTGCATTCCTGACGATTTTGTTAATAAGCTCATTTGGTACATTCATTTCAGCTACGCACATTTTGGTCCACGAAAATGT
Organism: Schistocerca piceifrons; assembly: GCF_021461385.2. Taxonomy (NCBI): domain Eukaryota; kingdom Metazoa; phylum Arthropoda; class Insecta; order Orthoptera; family Acrididae; genus Schistocerca; species Schistocerca piceifrons. Next base: position 590,863,389 of record NC_060141.1, read on the forward strand.
TATCATATTCTTCGAACGACTTGTTATTTTAACAATATGGAAAAAAGAATTCGAAGAGTCTTGTCTATTTGTAAACTTTGCCAAAAGGCGAAACCATCTACTGTCTCACATCGTGCTCCGCTGTTTCCTATTATTCCTTCTAAATTAAAAGAATTTGCTGCTGTTGATCTCTTGGGACCGCTTGTCAGAACATCCAATGGATTTTCGTACGTTCTAGTCGCTGTTGAACTTACTTCAAAATTTGTTTCTTTCACTCCGTTACGTAAAGCCACTGGACGATCTGTATCCAACGCCTTTGTTAAAAATTTCTTACGTGAAGTTGGCCACGTTGCTAAAGTCATTTCAGATAACGGACCGCAATTTAGATCTGCTGTTTGGTCACGCACGCTTCGGAATCATAAAATCAAACCTGTTTTTATTTCATTGTACTCACCACATTGCAACCCGTCTGAACGGATTATGAAAGAAATCAATAAGCTTTGCAGACTTTATTGTCACAGAAAGCATCAGCATTGGGACAGATATCTACAATTATTTCAAAATGTGCTGAATGAAATGCCTCATGATTCCACTGCTTTACCACCTACTCTTGTACTAAAGAATGAAGAACCACCGAACAGAATCAGAGAGCTTGTACCTTTCCCAAATACACGTAAACTTCGACACAAAGACATAATTGATTTGGCTCTTAAAAATATAAAATCTGCAGCAGACAAAAGGAGGAAACTACACGGTAAAGCAAATGCAAAGAAATTGTATATTGGTCAGAAAGTTCTCATTAAAGCTCATTCATTGTCACATAAGAAGAAACACTTGAGTCACAAATTCTTTCTAGTTTACAATGGACCTTACAGAATCCGACGTATACCACATGATAATTGCGTTGAAGTTGAAACTCTGCGTACTAGGAAGAGTAAAGGTTTACACCACATTTCTCATGTAAAACCATTTATTGACAGATAATCTGCCTTTTAACTTAGTCTTTGCAATTTTCACTTCACGCTACTTGTACAATTTGTCACACTGAGAAACTGTTAACATGCAACTATGTTTTAAAGCTAACTAACTATCCAGTCAAGAACATAGGTAGCTTAGACAAGTAATTTCGAATGCATTGTTATTGCGAACAGACGACACAGTGTTGTTATTTATACATTCCTCCTTGTTAGTTGCACGATTACATAACAAATATACGGCTTACATACTTAGAACATATACCAGCACTGCTAATGAAATTTTCATGCAACATTTTGGTTTGCTTGAGAGTGGATTCTGGATTTGAGGTGCTTTCTGTGAAATGCCAGATGACACAGTGGTTAGTTTATGTGACAGCTACACGATTTTATCACGACGCTGCTAATGCATGACAATTTACAATGCTGCTTTTGCGGTGTATCTGTTTTATATCTGCACAGTTTTTTCTGAATTCTTCTATAAAGTGAGACATGTTTTAGTGGTGACTTTTGTGCTATTGCTACAAGGAGACAGCCTTTTCCATAGGACAACAATACGTTACAGCACAGTAATTTCTTCATCACAACAATAAGCGTAATAACTAAGAAATCTATACGCAAAGCATTTCACTTTTGTTTATCATGTGGTAAGTACATTGACTTCTGCAGAACTTAGCTTTCAGAGGACAATAACTACAACACTTCCACAGAGATTATCTTACAGCAAGACGCACATTTAGCGCTACAGTACACGTATTTGAGTGATTAATTTTGTACTTAAAACATTTATTTTTAAAGATATTTGAAGTACAAAAATACAAAGGTTTTCCGTAATACATTTCATTCCATTGCTGTAATCTGTAACACCTGAGGGTATAATTACATTAATCCTCAGGGGGGTACACGCCTACTTTGTGTACCATGTGTTTGGCAAGCACAAGGAACCCTAGCTAATATGGTATTTGCTTATACAACTTTACACATCAGTACCATATTTCTCTAACACACAAATTACACAGCTATCTGATTATTTAACTGAGAGATAAACATTTTTTTACTACATCAGTGACACATGTTTACGCAATACACAGTTGGGTAACTTCACACTTATGACACTGTATTTTGTCTGTACTTTGTAAACTGTTCATATTTTTTCGGAATCATTGTGATACTATGAGAGCTTTGAATGATGTATTTGGTATGAGATCATGATTTTTAAAGTATGTGTGAGGTAGATGACACTATTGAAATGAGCAGAGAATTTTTTTTAGGTTTTGAAATTATTACAGAAAGCTACGACGTTTTTGAGATTTGACTGAGGTGTTATGATGTTATTATTACGACGACGATGTGTACTATGCTGTTGAGATATGTTTATGATCAATAAGATGATGCTACCGTATATGAGGAATAAGAAGTATGTTGGAAACCAAGAATTGTACTTTAACAGTTATGAAATGTGCGTAAATGCGTGACTGTATCACAATGCTGACGAATATTTTATTTGGACACTTATATTTATAGGATTTTCTTTCTACAGATTTGCAACGCTAATTCTTGACCTGTGAAATATTTTTATATGAGACTGCCACTGTAGCGGAAAAGTGTTGTCGTAAATATTTCCGTAAGAAAATTAAGTGACCACCTGCACGTAATGCGTCGTGGGCACCCAGCTGTGTCAGACGCCTGGAGAAAAAGCCATTAGCGCGTGCCTTTCAGAGCACAGGAAAAAAAAAAAAGGAAGGCCATTATCCTGGCCATTGTCATTCCTTTAGAGAAAGCATCGCAAATCCGACACGCTGATTACTTGGAAACATATCGTACTTTCTGATATTTACTGAAATGCCTAATGAAATGACAAGAAATAGTTTGTCTACACACCTGACTATGACTACTGTCTTTCTAGATGAGAGATTTTTTTACTACTTATGAAATGCCACATGACTATTGAACGATGTTCTTATGCTTTGCTTTGTACATAGTTGCTTATTTCATTTGATATCTAGTTTCTAGCTGCACTGCAGCATTGGTTAAAATAAAATTTTATAGATGTACTAATATAAATATTTTCTGTCTACAGATCGAGTAAATAATAATTTTTTTAAAAAAATGAGGGAGCACAAAATGACATTTACCTTCACAGGAACTGCATTCATAATTTTCTTTTCAAGTAATTGGTAACTTTTTGGTAGAATAACTTCTTGTGGTGCACCACTTTAATTACTTAGACATTAAGATGTGATTATACATTTCCCTTATCTGCATTGTTATCTATTGTGTACTATTTTTTCTGCTTGAGCTATGTCATGTTTAGATATAAGCTGCTGTTTGCCAGGCATAGTGCTACTGAACTTTAATTTGTGTTACTCTGCTAAGCCAGATTTATTTTTTTGTTGCTGCACATTGGCTCATATTAGTTGTAATGTTGCATTGCTTGGTAATTTAGATTTACTGTAGCTTGCTTTGCAATTTTCCAATTTTTTGGTCATTGCTGTTTGTGTTACTTATTTTGTGCTGCTGCATTGCCTCGTCCCTTAGTTTAGCATCTGAGCTCAGTAGATTTAAGTTAGCTTAAGAGGGGGTAGCCTCTAAGAGAATGAGTTGCGATGAATTGGAAGAAATGCATTGAGAAAACAGGTTTAGGTAGGATTTTCTTGGAAATAAATGTTGAGGTAAGAAATGTGTGAACATATAAATACAGAAAGCATGCTTAGATAGAATTTTTTTGGTGGAAACAAAGGATGAAATAAGAGGAAAGATATATGAAGTTTTGGGTTGGACTGCAGTACCAAATGTTACACTGAAAACGAACCCTGTCCTTTCCTATTGGTGTTATCCCACTATGTGTTTGTGTACCCTTGTGTATTTGTTTTCTTCCTGTCTCTGTGTAGTTTCATAGAATTTTTTTTTCTTTTAATATTAAGCTACATTCACTATGATGAGGAATACTGTTATCCTCGAATATAATTGGCATTAATAATATGTTATTTACTTTGTAAAGATGTTAGACATTATTAATTCCGTTCTGTTTAATGCTCATGTGTGAAGTTGATGTTTCAAAAGTTATTGTGATCTTTTATGTATATACTCATGTCATAATTCCACTGATGTATATGTTAGTTCGATTCTTTTGTGAAGCCTGTACTACAAATGTTATTTGTATTGTTATGTTTTTTTATGATGTATTTTGTACCTTTGTAATTTTATTTTCATGTTGTAAATTTATAATTCTATAGACACCAGTTCTTCAAATTAAGTTACATTTCACTGCACACGTTTCTGTTGGTCATAGTATATGGACAATATGTGAGAAGTAGGGACTGTTAGTGTTTGCACGTGTGTTGATAATTCAGCAAGGGACTGGATAACAGCATTGCTGGTTCTAAGGACAATTCCAAAAACTTTGTGAGTGCACAAGTGGTGGTTTATGGACTTGCTATATTATCCGCAAGACTCTTCAGTGGTGATTGTGCACCTGCACAGTACAACAGATGGCTGCTGGCCATCTTATTTCTACAAAGACTACAGTGGGTCTGCATCTTTGATGACCCACCAACGCCATTATTTCTACAAGGTCTGCAGTGGGTCTGCACCTCTGGTGGCCCACCAATACCATACTCTCTACCAGGACTACAGTGGGTCTGCTCTGTGATGACCTACCTACCAATATTCTTCCAAACTACGACTGACTCTGCTGTGGGTTTGCTCTGTTGTGGCCCATTATCTGTCAGCATGTCAAGAGTCAGCACTGTCTTTCCGTTGGAAGGACAACACTACTTCTTCAAGACTGTATGGAAATCCACTACTTCCGTGTGCATTTTCTTTTACTGCTCAGACTTTGAGAAAAACACTGCAATTTTACTGTGACGAATGATGAGGACTGTCTTTATGGACTGTGAGAAATTTTTAGCTTTTGACCAACATTGTATCAATAAGTGTGTGCATTTGATTTCTTTGTTGTATCAATAAGTGTGTGCATTTGATTTCTTTGTTATTGTAATAATGAAAAATTTTTTTCAAATCTGTATTGGCCACTGCCCAATCCAATTTGTAAAAATTTTTTTGTGGGGAGCATGGGGGCTATGTAAGTAGGCTGTTTAGGATTTTTTATTGGTAACGCCATCTCTGTATGAAAATCACTGGCTGTGCTGTGGGCAGTCTGTGTCTGCTTTGCATTGTTGTAATACTCGCCATTGTAGTGTTAGGCAGCTGGCTGTGAACAGCGCGTAGCGTTGCGCAGTTGGAGGTGAGCCGCCAGCAGTGGTGGATGTGGGGAGAGAGATGGCGGAGTTTTGAAATTTGTCATGAACTGCTATATTTATATATGATGATATCAAGGTAAATACATTGTTTGTTCTCTATTAATATCTTTGATTTACTAACTATCCCTATCAGTAGTTAGTGCCTTCCATAGTTTGAATCTTTTATTTAGCTGGCAGTAGTGGCGCTCGCTGTATTGCAGTAGCTTGAGCAGCGAAGATTTTTGTGAGGTAAGTGATTTGTGAAAGGTATAGTTTAATGTTAGTCAGGGCCATTCTTTTGTAGGGAATTTTAAAAGTCAGATTGCGTTGCGCTAACAAAATATTGTGTGTCAGTTTAAGCACAGTTATGTATAATTGTTCAAAGGGGACGTTACATAGTTAAGAGTCTGCAGTGGGGCACCGAATCAAACGCTTTCTGGAAGTCAAGGAATATGGCATCCGTCTGATACCCTTCATCCATGGTTTGCAAGATACCATGTGGAAAAAGGGCGAGTTGCTTTTCGCAGGAGCGATGCTTTCTAAAGCCGTGCTGATGCATGGACAGCAACTTCTCTGTCTCAAGGAAATTCATTATATTCGAACTGAGAATATGTTCGAGAATCCTGCAACAAACCGAAGTTAAGGATATTGGACTGTAATTTTGAGGATCCGTCCTTCTACCCTTCTTATATACAGGCGTCACTTGCGCTTTTTTCCAATCACTCGGGACTTTACATTGGGCAAGAGATTCTCGATAAATGCAAGCTAAGTAAGGAGCCAATGCAGTAGAGTACTCTCTGTAAAACCGAATTGGAATCCCATCAGGACCTGGCGATTTATTTATTTTCAACCCATTCAGCTGCTTCACAACCCCAGGGATGTCTATCACTATGTCCTCCATACGGGAATCTGTACGAGACTCAAACGGCGGTATGTTTGTACGATCCACCTTCGTGAAAGATTTCTCAAATGCTAAATTTAAAATTTCAGCTTTCCTTTTGTTGTCTTCCGTTGCCAGGCCAGACTGATCAGTGAGTGACTGGATGGAAACTTTCGACCCGCTTACCGATTTTACGTAAGACCAGAATTTCCTTGGGTTTTCAGCAAGATCTTTTGCTAAGGTACGACGGTGGTAGTGGTTGTATGCTTTGCGCATCGCTCCCAACAAAGTAAGAAGTACAGTTTGCACGTTAGAAATGGAAAAGCGTGCTTTAGTGGACGGAAATCCTGGAATCCGTGTGAGACGAATAGCAGCAGCTGAAGGTGTTAGTCATCCACTGGTCTGAACGGTACTTCATGAGCAATTGTGTCCTTACCATGTACAGCGCGGCCAGGCCCTTGGGGCGCAAGATCATCCTGCCAGAGTGCAGTTCTGTCCACGGTTCTTATGGCAATGTGGGGCAGATCTACAATTTGCCTCCAAGATTTTGTCTGCTGATGAGTTAAACTTCACACGCTATGGCTTTGTAAATGTCCGTAATCAGCATGTGTGGACCGAGGAAAATCCCCATGCGGTGCAAGAAATAAGGCATCAGGATCGATAATCAAGGTATGTGTAGGCGTTCTTGGTGATAGATTACTAGGGCCGTACGTGCTACCACAGAGATTAACCGAGGCTCGTTATCACCGCTTTCTGAAGAACGTACTGCATCTCTTGACCAGGATGTGCCGTGTTAGGGCAGACTACGGATGTTGTTCATGCGTGATGGCGCACAATCACATTTTCTCTGGATTGCGCGTCGGCGCCTGACTAAGAGATTTGAACACCAGTGGATTCGCCGGCGAGGCCTTATAACTCGGCCTGCTCGTTCCCCGGACCTAAATCCACTAGACTTCTGGGGACACACGAAGCAATTGGTGTATGCCATTCCAACAAACGATGTGCAGACACTATACAACCGTGTCTTCCGTGCATCTAAGCACATTGAGAACCAACCAGGCCAATTTCAAAGAGTGCATGCGTCCTTACACCGAAGGGCAGAGGCAAGCACTGAGATGAATGGACATGGGAAATACGGGAAAGTCTTTTTTAACACCCTGTAGAAGAGTCCAATACAACATACTACGATTTATTCAAGGTGTTGGATCCTGCCTTGACGTCAAATACGCGGGGTCTAGGAAGCCTGCCTTCTTGGATCGCTAGACAACTTTCAAACAAATGGTATTAATGAGTTTTATTAGGAAATGAAAAATGACAGTACTTAACCTTGACAATAACACAAAAGAATCGCAACCAAAGGGCGACATGGAAATAAGAAATTTCTGCAGTATATACAATTCCTCATGCAAGTGAAATAATACAGTTGACTCTTCTATTGAGGTTGCTAGTCACAAAGCTTGACTCTTCTATTCAGGTTGCTGGTCATGTAGCTTCTGTAGAACTGGGCTGCGGGCGGCCAGTCGAGCGCGGCCGTTATGTTCTTTTCGCATAGAGGCCGCTGCTGTCGCGTTGTCCACTTGGAAAGGAGTCGGTCAGCGTGCAGTTGGCTGGCGCCTTCTTCACAGCCCTCTCTGCTCTCTCGTTCCCGACTGGCGTGCCGGCGCTTCATTTTACGCCGAAATACAAGGTGTCTTTAACTGATGATGCAACACATTCGGTAGATTAACATAATCGTGTCTACGAGTGAGAACATCTCCAAACATGCCATGCATCCAATTGATCATGAACCAGTAGCCCTTCAGTCGTAGTACTGAGACATTCATGCTCCCAGATCCTTGTTGTAACAAGGAGGAGAAAATTAGTGTTTAACGTCCCGTTGACAACGAGGTCATTAGAGACGGAGCACAAGCTCGGATTAGGGAAGGATGGGGAAGGAAATCGGCCGTGCCCTTTTAAAGGAACCATCCCGGCATTTGCCTGAAGTGATGTGGGGAAATCACGGAAAACCTAAATCAGGATGGCCGGACGTGGGATTGAACCGTCGTCCTCCCAAACGCGAGTCCAGTGTGCTAACCACTGCACCACCTCGCTCGGTTTGTTGCAACAAGGCAGATCGAGGGTTCATACACAAGAACTCAGACGATGCGTGCTCAGAACAGCACTATACCATAACACCTCACTGGCAATGTCGTTAGCAGACTTTCGGAACAGATGAGACTGCCCGGCACCACCCCACCGGCCAAAAGGTCGAGTGACAACAGCATGCTTACCAATACAACTCGTATCAACCGCTGGCCACAACCAATGTGCTAGTGGCAACCATCGTGTTACACTACTGGCCATTAAAATTGCTACACCAAGAAGAAATGCAGATGATAAACGGGTATTTATTGGACAAATATATTATACAAGAACTGACATGCGAATACATTTTCACGCAATTTGGGTGCATAGATCCTGAGAAATCAGTATCCAGAACAATCACCTCTGGCCGTAATAACATAGCTTGGATGGCGTGTACAGGTACAGCTGCCCATGCAGGCCGGCCGGAGTGGCCGCGCGGTTCTAGGCGCTACAGTCTGGAACCGCGCGACAGCTACGGTCGCAGGTTCGTGTCCTACCTCGGGCTTCGATATGTGTGATGTCCTTAGGTTAGTTGGGTTTAAGTAGTTCTAAGTTCTAGGAGACAGATGACCTCAGAAGTTAAGTCTCATAGTGCTCAGATCCATTTGAACCATTTTTTACCCATGCAGCTTCAACACGATACCACAGTTCTTCAAGAGTAGTGAATGGCGTATTGTGACGAGCCAGTTGCTCGGCCACCATTGACCAGACGTTTTCACTTGGTGAGAGATCTGGAGAATGTGCTGGCCAGGGCAGCAGTCGAACATTCTCTGTATCCAGAAAGGCCCGTACAGGACCTGCAACATGAGGTCGTCCATTATCCTACTGAAATGTAGGGTTTCGCAGGGATCGAATGAAGGGTAGAGGCACGGGTCGTAACACATCTGAAATGTAATGTCCACTGTTCAAAGTGCCGTCAATGCGAACAAGAGGTGACCGAGACGTGTAACCAATTGCACCCCATACCATCACATCGGGTGATACGTCAGTATGGCGATGACGAATACAAGCTTCCAATGTGAGCTCGCCGCGATTTTGCCAAACACGGATGCGGTCATAATGATGCTGTAAGCAGAACCTTGATTCATCCGAAAAAATGACGTTTTGCCATTCGTGCACCCAGGTTCGTCGTTGAGTACACCATCGCAGGCGCTCCTGTCTGTGATGCAGCGTCAAGGGTAACCGCAGCCATGGTCTCTTAGCTGATAGTCCATGCTGCTGCAAACGTCGTCGAACTGTTCGTGCAGATGGTTGTTGTCTTGCAAACGTCCCCATCTGTTGACTCAGGGATCGAGACGTGGGTGCACGATCCGTTACAACCATACGGATAAGATGCCTGTCATCTCGACTGCTAGTGATGCGAGGCCGTTGGGATCCAGCACGGCGTTCCATATTACCCTCCTGAACCCACCGATTCCATATTCTGCTAACAGTCATTGGATCTCGACCAACGTGAGCAGCAATGTCGCGATACGATAAACCAGAATCGCGATATGCTACAATCCGACCTTTATGAAAGTCGGAAGCGTAATGGTGCGCCTTTCTCCTCCTTACACAAGGCATCAAAACAACGTTTCACCGGGCAACGCCGGTCAACTGTTGTTTGTGTATGAGAAATCGGTTGGAAACTTTCCTCATGTCAGCACGTTTTATGTGTTGCCACCGGCGCCAGCCTTGTGTGAATGCTCTGAAAAGCTAATGATTTGCATATCACAGCATTTTCTTCCTGTCGGTTAAATTTCGCGTCTGTAGCACGTCATCTTCGTGGTATAGCAATTTTAATGGCCAGTAGTGTACTTTGAAAATTTGCGTATCACATGATTTCCCACAATTTCGCCCCTGTAACATCGGAACTTACGGTGACACACAACGGAATATGGCAGCACAACATCACTATTTCACTTAGCCAACTGAACATCTTCCCTCAATCCGCCGTTAACCCCCACGATGCTCCTTTCTCATCTGCCTCGCCGCCACGTGGCTCTGTCCCTGCGGAAAGATATGTTAAAAAGTAACTGATAGCAAAACCCCAGTCGATTCGCAGAACCGTCCCAACCGGCACATTGCCGTCATCGACTGTTGTCGATGGATAGAATCATTATCATATCACAGTTTAATTCCCCGCTACTTTTGTCTACCTGTATGTCTGCCATTAAGTGTCGTCACTTGTTACCATACCTCTATCGTCCTCTGGATTGGCCTGACAAAGCTGCAGCATCTCCGCTGCTGCTGAGAACGAAGAACTGCCACACAATACTCCATTTTATCAATAGACTCCTCTAGCGACAAACTACGGTACGGTGGTGAAAAAATTTCACTGTGAACCGCCAATGCAGACTTGTAAATGGATGTAACAGAAAAATGAGAAAACATTTTTTGAGGTGATGATTAAAAGTTAATGAGTACACGTCGTATATCTCGTAGCGCGCTTTATTCTCACCTAGGCTCATCAATACCCTCCTGTCGCAGTCATCAGTTAACGTCTCTTACATTTAAAACCATCTCCATGATACCCGTGGGCGCCAAGGACAGTCTCAGTTTGACACAAAGCGGTCAGGAACATCGTCACTATAAACTCAACATCTGCAACAGCGGCACTCTAGCATCGTTATCCTCGTAGCTACCTTCAATGTATATTCTTCAGATGTTGTACATAGACTATACGCAAGTTCATAAAACCGATGCAAGTAATCTTCCTCCGTCCTACACCCTCAAACTGTTTTGCAGACGCTTTCCTACAGCACCGAAACAGCTAACGTTTCCGAATTGAAATACTCGACTACAATTCATCCACACCGAAAATATTATCCTCTCACAAACTACCAGAATGAGTCTCAGTAAATTGATGCAGTCCTACAACAGGGCATTGTTTTAAAAGTAATACAACGGAATTCCTCTGCCTTAGATGAGAAAATATGTTTATTCAACACATTGAGAATTATGCTTCGTAGTTATCCAATCATTGCCCTTACTCCTGTTCTTCGGTGCTGTCCGAAACACCTTCTACTTAGTCCACACACCTCGCTCGCATTCTTTGGAATCCACGCTTCCAGTTCTGTACAAATGTCCTAGGTCTTTCTCCAAACCCTTTTTATGCAGATGACTCTCTCATTGAAATTGGCATCTTTATAATATACAAACGCAACCATTAGGCGTAACTATCTAAAAATGGCTACACACATGGCTGTGTGTAGTTGAGCACGTTTTGGACAAAAATTGCGGGAATATTAATGTAAAAACAGCGTGAAATGTAGGGTGTGAGGGGTATAAATACAGATGTTTCTGTTGATGACTGAGGCCAGTATACTGAACAACATTACGTCAGTATTTACTTCATTTGCAGTCTGACAATTATAGTTATTACGAGTAGTATGTTTTTAGGTTAGTTAGTATCTCCAAGAACGCTTGGCAGAAGCAAACCAATTTTTTTCCACTGGATAGCAGGTCAGTTTTTGAAGTGTGGATGAATGGATGCAATACGGAAAGTCTATACTGTCCGGCATAGTCCCCTTCGCGGTGCTGTTACGACCGTACAACCATCACGTAGTAAACTGTGTGATACGTTTTTGGAAAGACTGATAGACAGAAAGAAAACAACTAATACACCGAAGTGGTTCCAGTTATCACAGTGTCTATACCTACGCTTCTAACAACCTGTAAAAAAGCATTTAGATCATTTTCTTCCAACAATACCTTATCAACATGTCAAGCTATAAATGATCGTATTAGCCTGTGTACCTATTTTAGAGCAAAGAATCCCACTTCTACAAGCATCGCCCAGATCTAAACCTGTGTCCTCCTATGTGCAACGTAGTAACCCAAATCTTCCTCTCTTCCTGCAAAAACAATAATCGAATACACCTAGTTCAAACCAGAGTACAATTAACTTATCTATCTAGTTGACATTCCACTGTAAATAAACTAATTCCTATGTCTTAAATCTGTTAACATCCTTTTCACTACAAACATTCTTCAAAAACTAAACTTCTTTCAAATTCCGGCGGTCTACAAGAAGTAATTCAAATGGTTCAAATGGCTCTGAGCACTATGGGACTCAACTGCTGAGGTCATTAGTCCCCTAGAACTTAGAACTAGTTAAACCTAACTAACCTAAGGACATCACAAATATCCATGCCCGAGGCAGGATTCGAACCTGCGACCGTAGCGGTCTTGCGGTTCCAGACTGCAGCGCCTTTAACCGCATGGCCACTTCGGCCGGCTAAGAAGTAATTGCCAGACCAAGTACATTCCACATTTATCTGAATCGTCACCTCTGTCATAACTTCCTTCATGTGTATACTTACGATGGTTCCTTCCGTGCACAGTATAACTGACTACGATGACATCTCTGCACCATACATCTTTATAAACTCACACGAAAATTGAGAATGCACTATGTGCCTTTGCTCCATCTTCCTGAAAATGTTGATCTCTGCTGTTTGGATTGCATAATGAACGAATATCGAAGACACTTTACGGACTGGCGCTATTTTTGGCATCATGTACATCGAGTGCTATCTTAACAAGAATTATTATACCATACACTAGCTATTTTTACTTGTTCTCCACAGGTTTGCTAAAAGACGTTTCGACACTTACCAACAAAAGACTGCTATTAATCTTTATTATAGCTGCAACTTGTTTCAATTATATCATCATCATCTATAAAGCAGGAAGTGGTCTGTACCTAATGTTCTTTACCGCAAAATATATACATACAAAATATCTCCCGATTATTTAAAGAATCGAAGCCCTACGTACAAAACAGTTTCAAGCGTCTGATTACTTCAGTAATTAATTGCAGATTTTAAATAAAACATAGTTTTTCAAACATGTCAATGCTTATGACATATATCCTGAACTACGTGTCATACAATAATTTAATTTTGCAAGTATGTCCAGTGATATTTGTGGATAGTGCCTGCAAAACGTATTACGAATATAATTAGCAGTAGAAAAGTAATAAATGAAGAACTTCACGCCTATTACTGAAGTTTTAATGCATTAAAAGCGAAGAATTTTTTTTTCCTTTCATAATTTTGGAGAGGTGACAGACAAAAAGTTTCGTAAGGTTTTTAAACTTTGTGTTAAGTTTCTTGGCAGTCGCTGTTTGCTCTCATTTCCGAACAGTGAATGAACACATTCTCCGTAATTTACACACTGTGAGTTACGCTGCCTCAAGGCATAACACACAGTTTCAAACACTTGTTTTACTGGGTTGAACATTTAACGTAAGAAAATAGTCCTTAATGAGTAGACTGTGAAACAGTTTTAAATTTTTAAATTCTTTCCATAATCGTATGGAATACTGAAAACTAAAATTTTACTACACCCAGAAGATATTATATTGGCAACCTGCAACTATGAATATTTAGCAATACAGACAAAAATATACGCTACCTGACAAAAAAGTGGAGCACACAGAAGTAGCTGAGAAAAAGAGACGATACTTAGCATGGTGAAATGGTATGTGATATTATGTCAGTGATTGAAACGTTGAGTCAAAATTACAAGGACTGTGCAGTATGATATGGTACCCCATCTGGTCTGGATGCATGCGATGATCAGATTGGGAAGGATGTCGTAACTGGTCCTTGATATCCTGGATACTAGCAATGGGGTGGACTTTACGCCCGAGCTGGTCCCACACGTTCTGTTGGGGATAGGTGTAGGGCTCTCGCTGGCCACAGGGGAACTTCATCGTAATGCACACAGTTCATGTGGACAAATGCTACGTGTGAACGAGCATGTCACATCAGATGTAACACATGAGGGCACAGGATGTCCGATTTGTAACGTTTTGCCGTCAGAGTTCTCTCAGTCACTACCACCCATGTCCTGCAGTCATACCCGAATGTTCTCCACGTCACCAGGTGTAACACAGCTGTGCCTCTCCAAAACGTTGGAAGGTCGCTCCCCTGATCGCCGCTATACTCGTCGACGATTTACCGGTGAACACCGTTCGTCAGTAGTCCACGCTTCCCGGTTATGACATCACTCCAAACGCAGCCGTTTCTGTTGTGGTGTCAACTGCAGTCTAACACAAGGTATGGTAATTGCCTAATCTGGTTGTTGCTAACTTCCAGTCCATGGTGCGAGAGGACACAATATGTTGCAGGAGGCCATTACCCGTTCGCGGGTGGCAGATGCATATGCGAAGGGGCTATGATGTATTCGGTGCACAATGAGGTAGTCTTCCCTCGTGGTGGTCAGACGTGTTCGACCAGAATCTGGATGACGAGTATGATCCCATCCAATCCAATTTCAGGCCACTGTCACATCCGGATGATCGACGGATCTGCATATTGCTCCAGTCGGCCAGTCAGCCGAACTGAGACGCAGAATCTACATCTACACCTACCGGGATACTCTGCAAATCACACTTAAGTGTCTGGCAGAGGGTTCATCGAACCACCTTCATAATGAAACTTCCTGGCAGATTAAAACTGTGTGCCGGACCGAGACTCGAACTCGGGACCTTTGCCTTTCGCAGGCAAGTGCTCTACCAACTGAGCTACCCAAGCACGACTCACGCCCCATGCAGAGTGAAAATCTCATTCTGGAAACATCCCCCAGGCTGTGGCGAAGCCATGTCTCCGCCATATACTTTCTTTCAGGAGTGCTAGTTCTGCAAAGTTTGCAGGAGAGCTTCTGTAAAGTTTGGAAGGTAGGAGACGAGGTACTGGCAGAAGTAAAGCTGTGAGGAGGGGGCGTGAGACGTACTTGGGTAGCTCAGTTGTTAGAGCACTTGCCCGCGAAAGGCAAAGGTCCCGAGTTCGAGTCTCGGTCCAGCACACAGTTTTAACCTGCCAGGAAGTTTCATATCAGCGCACACTCCGCTGCAGAGTGAAAATCTCATTCCGGCACCTTTGCAATAAGTCTCTATTATTCCATCCTCTACAGCGCGCGGATAAAATGAACACCTATATCTTTCCGCGTGATCTCTCATTTCCCTTATTTTATTATAATGATCGTTTCTCCCTATGTAGGTCGGCGTCAATGAAATATTTTCGCATTCGCAAGAGAAAGTTGGGTATTGTAATTTTGTGAGAAGATTCCGAAGCAGCTCTGCGAAAGGACCCCAACTGGTATGTGGTCTGGACCGGAAGACATGCTGCTATTAAGTGATTTAGGGGTATAAGTCATGCTATTTCTACTGGTCACTGAGGACAATATACTGAACAACATTACATACGTATTTACTTCATTTCCAGACTAATAATTACAGCGAGTAGGATTTTAGGTCGGTCAGTGCCTCCCAGTACGCAAGGCACAAGGATGCCATTAACATCTACTTTACCATGGGCTCCAGGTGAGGTATTGAAGTGTGGACACATCGACACAAAACGTACACTCTATACCGACAGGCGTAATTCACTCTGCGGTGCAGTTACGGCCATCCAGAAAACTTCAAGTAGTAAGCCATATGGTGTGTCTGTGGGAAGACAGACGCAGAGAAAAAACTAATTAACGAAGTTGGTAAATATTAAGGTACCAATGATCGCAATATCTGTATCTATATCACTGAGACCTTGTATGAGTACAATGAACACGGTACTTAGCATTTTAAGGAACACAATGGGCCAAATGTTGAAGAAATATTCGAAAATGGTTACAGAATATGGTTTCGTAGTAGGTTTTTGGTGTTACATATAGAAAGTATACTTTGCGCTTGCGATGCTTAACTGCATGGGGCGGGGGGGGGTGAAAAGATGTGACTACCGAGAACTAATACGATTATTTACTGAATGACTACTTTCGAATTTCCAAATTATTGTGATTGCAGTGCTGATCGTATCATTTCTTTCGAAAATTATGTGGAATACATGACATTTGAATCTTATTATGTTTGCTGCTCCCGAAGCCATTATCTGTGACGAGCATTAGACCGAACTAATTTAAGATGCTGCTTCGAATTTGGAAATACAAACACCAGCAATCAAGGGAAATATATATGTATTTTGTACCACTACGAAAGATAGAAGGCTTCGTCATCTGCGTCGAGATATCTATTTCATGTTTCCATCAGTCAGACAGAACGGATTCGATACATTTGTCAGATCCGCGTGAATAAAACGCCGCTTTGTTACGCTCGCCCATGTTGTCTACGCGCTGTTTCCGTGAAAAGAGTAATTTGCCCAATTTTTTTTATCGCCCTCTCTCTGGTCTGGAGTTTTTGCGCGTTTTTAATTGTCGACGCTGACAAAGCGACCGAGTGAATCTCCGTGTGTGTTGCGCCACGTTCCGTTTCCAGCGGCGACCGTCGCCTAGCCGTCTGTTGCGTCTGGCTGTCTCTATCACCCTCTCTCCAGGACGCTGTTGTCGTTTTTCCGCCCTCGCACGCTCCTTTCGGAGTAAAAATATTTTGAAGTATTTATGGACCTCTAAATTTCGCGAATTAATCGAACGTGAAGGCAGGCACGCGCTGCAGACGACTTTGGGCGCGGGCATTTTCACACGCAAGTGCGCGGGCGCGCTTTTGAAGGCCTGCGCGAGAGAGTGGTCGGAGGCGGCGGTGGGGTGTGGGGGTGGCTGCCGGCTCGCAACGCGTTTGTTCCAGGAGGCCGGGCGCCAATGCAGCGTGCCTGCGAATCAAAGCGAGACGCGAGCCGGCGCCGCCGTGGCAGAGCGCGCGCCGCTTTGATGTCGCCGGCGGCCGCAGGTTCACGCGCCGCGCCGCTACGGCAGCCTCCCGGCGCACCACACATACACCCATCCGTAGGGATGACGGTTATCGCTGAAACAACCGGTTTTCGGCTATATCTCTTTCTTTCAACGCCATTTTAACTGGACTATTAAAACCGCTCAAAATAACCATTTTCTCAAATAACCATTTTCGGTATTTTATACCTACTACATCTACATCTACATACTACTCCGCAATCCACCGTACGGTCCATGGCGGACGGTACCTCGTACCACAACTAGCATCTTTTCTCCCTGTTCCACTCCCAAACAGAACGAGGGAAAAATGACTGCCTATATGCCTCTGTACGAGCCCTAATCTCTCTTATCTTATCTTTGTGGTCTTTCCGCGAAATATAAGTTGGCGGCAGTAAAACTGTACTGCAGTCTACCTCAAATGCTGGTTCTCTAAATTTCCTCAGTAGTGATTCACGAAAAGAACGCCTACTTTCCTCGAGAGACTCCCACCCGAGTTCCTGAAACATTTCCGTAACACTCGCGTGATGATCAAACCTACCGGTAACAAATCTAGCAGCCCGCCTCTGAATCGCTTCTATGTCCTCCCTCAATCCGACCTGATAGGGATCCCAAACGCTCGAGCAGTACTCAAGAACAGGTCGTGTTAGTGTTTTATGAGCTGTCTCCTTTACAGATGAACCACATCTTCCCAAAATTCTACCACCAAAGACGACTATCCGCCTTCCCGACAACTGCCATTACATGCTTGTCCTACTTCATATCGCTCTGCAATGTTACGCCCAAATATTTAATCGACGTGACTGTGTCAAGCGCTACGCTACTAATTGAGTACACAGACATTACGTGATTCTTTTTCCTATTCATCTGCATTAATTTACATTTATCTATATTTAGAGTTAGCTGCCATTCTTTACACCAACCACAAATCCTGTTCAAGTCATCTTGTATCCTCCTACAGTCACTCGACGACGACACCTTCCCGTACACCGCAGCATCATCAGCAAACAGCCGCACATTGCTATCCACCCTATCCAAAAGATCATTTATGTAGATAGAAAACAACAGCGGACCTACCACACTTTCCTGGGGCACTCCAGATGATACCCTCACCTCCGATGAACACTCACCATCGAGGACAACGTACTGGGTTCTATTACTTAAGAAGTCTTCGAGCCACTCACACACTTGGGAACCAATCCCGTATGCTCGTAACTTAGTTAGGAATCTGCAGTGGGGCACCGAGTCAAACGCTTTCCGGAAGTCAAGGAATATTGCATCCGTCTGATACCCTTCATCCATGGTTCGCAAGATATCATGTGAAAAGAGGGCGAGTTGCGTTTCGCAAGAGCGATGCTTTCTAAAGCCGTGCTGATGCATGGACAGAAACTTCTCTGTAATGAAAGCAGAAATGTAATAGACTGAAAATTTTGACTTCCTCTTGTTCAGGACACGGAGAATTAAAATATTAAATTAAATATGCAAATATAACGTGTACAACTTTGTTTCCGCCGTTTCCCGATAGGTGGCAACGGTAAGTAGCGATCGAAAAAAACAGATCGCAGACGTCAGGCAGTTAGTTTGGACCTCGGTCAGCATAACCTCATTCAAACATTAGGCGATTTGAGTCTGCATCATAAAGTTGTTCTTGACTGAAAATGCCAGTTTACGATCCTAATTCTCGTCATTTGCATGAGGTGTTACTGTTTTGTTTCAATATGAAGAAAACAGCGGCTGCGTCTCGTCGAATGCTCTCAAGTACGTATGGCAAGGACGCTATTAGTGAAAGAACATGTCGTGAGTGGTTTCAACGCTTCAAGATCGGTGGATTTAACGTCGTAGACCGTCATAGTGATGGAAGAGAGAATGTTTTCGAAGATGCAGAATTGGAGACATTGCTGAGTGAAGACTTGCGTCAAACTCAAGAAGAATTGGCACGATTAGTGGAAGTGACACAGCAAGCAATTTCAAAACGTCTCAAGGCCATGGGCATGATTCAAGAAGAAGGAATTTGGGTCCCGTGTGAGCTGAAATCAAGAGACGTTGAACGGCGTTTATGTGTTTGTGAACAGTTGCTTCAGAGGCAAAAACGGAAGGGATTTCTGCATCGCATTGTGACCGGGGACAAAAAATGGGTTCATTACAATAACCGTAAACGCAAAATATCATGGGCACATCCAGGTTCAAATGGCTCTGAGCACTATGCGACTTAACTCTTCTGAGGTCATCAGTCGCCTAGAACTTAGAACTTATTAAACCTAACTAAACCTAAGGACATCACACACATCCATGCCCGAGGCAGGATTCGAACCTACGACCGTAGCGGTCGCTCGGCTCCAGACTGTAGCGCCTAGAACCGCACGGCCATTCTGGTCGGCGGCACATCCAAGCCATGCTTCCAAGTCGACGGCCAAACCGAATATTCACGGCTCCAAGATCATGCTGTGCATTTAGTTGGAGCACCTAGGAGTCCTGTACTATGTGGCGATAAAACCAAGTGAAACAATCACAGGTGCTCGTTATCGAACGCGTTTGGGCAGAGCATTAAAAGACAAAACAGCCGCAATACAGCGAGAGGCATGATAAAAGGATTTTGCAGCACGACAATGCTCGGCCCCACGTTGCAAAAGAGGTCAAACCATACGTGGAAAGGTTAAACGCTAACATAGGAAGTCCTGTCCCACCCGCCGTATTCTTCAGACATTGCTCCCTCTGACTACCACCTGTTTAGATCAATGGCGCATGGCCCGGCTGACCAACAATTCCGATCTCATGAAGAAGTCACAAACTGGATCGATTCGTGGATCGCTTCAAATGTCGAACAGTTTTTTCGACGCGGGATTCATACACTGCCCGAAAGATGGGAGAAAGTAGTGGCCAGTGGTAGAAAATACTTCGAATGATACATGTAAAACCAATGTGTTTCATTAACGATTCTAATGCTGGAGAAAAAGAGGCGAAAGTAAATTTGTACATCTTGTAGTCTGAAGTATTTACGGACCTCTATATTCTGCGTTTGCAGTTGTACATCAACATGGATACTCTGCAAATCACATTTAAGCACCTGGCAGACGGCTCATCGAACCACTTTCACAATTCTCTACTATTCCAATATCGTATAGCGCGCGAAAAGAGCGAACACCCGTATCTTTCCGTACGAGCTCTGATTTCCCTTATTTTATCATGGTGATCGTTTCTCTCTATGTAGGTCAGAGTCAACAAAATATTTTCGCATTCGGAGGTGAAAGTTGGTGATTGGAATATCGTGAGAAGACTCCTGCGCAACGAGAAACGCCTTTGTTTTAACGGTGCCCATCCCAAATCCTGTTTCAATTCAGTGACACTCTCTCCCTATTTCGCGATAATACAAAACGTGCTGCCCTTCTTCAAACTTTTTCGATGTCCTCCGTCAATCCTATCTGGTAAGGATCCCCACACCGCCAAGCAGTATTCTAGAAGAGGACGGACAAGTGTAGTGTAGGCGGTCTCCCTGGTAAATCTGTCACATTTCCTAAGTGTCCTGCCAATGAAACGCAGTCTTCGGTTAGCCTTGTCCACAACATTTTCTACGTGTCCCTTCCAATTTAAGTTGTTCGTAGCTGTAAATCCTAGGTATTTGGTTGAATTTACAGGCTGTAGATTTCACCGATTTATCGTGTAACCGAAGTTTAACGGATTCCTTTTAGTACTCGTGTGGATGACCTCACACTTTTCATTATTTAGGGTCAGTTGCCAATTTTCGCACCATACAGATTTCTTTTCTAAATGGTTTTGCAATTTGTTTTGATCTATTGATGACTTTACCAGACGATAGACGAAAGAATAATCTGCAAAAACCTAAGACGGCTGCTCAGATTGTCTCCCAGATCGTTTATGTAGATAAGTAACAGCAAAGGGCCAATAACACCACCTTGGAGATCGCCAGACGGCTAAGCGATTCTAACCGACAGTGAAGAAACAACAGTAAAACACGTCGAGACCCTAAAAGAATGTGCAGAGAAGGTTGGCCTGCAAATCTCCTTTGAGACTGGTGGATTAATGTGTTTCACATTAAATATTTAGAAACTTAAAACAAATTATGGCGAAATCAACAGGGTCCTACACTTCAAGTACATCGGTGAAATTATTGAACCAAGAGGATTTGAAAAAATAGCACAAAAAACAGATTGCAGGAAATCACGAAGGCATCCAGACCGTAACAAAAAATGCCCGTCAAACGGCTCTGAAATCAGACACTACAACATAGTAATCAAACCGACAGTCACCTGTGCAAGTGAAACACTCTCACTAAATCGAAAACTAGATTTACAAGAAATTAAGAAAGTAGAGAGAAAGATTACTAGAAAGATTCAGGGATCACGATACGCACGAGATGGATACAGTTTGCTATCCATTGAGGTAACAGAAAAAGTATCAAACATCGAAACTGACATCAGAAAGAGACGAATGAATTTCTATAGACACCTAGACAGATTACCTGGAAACAGACCAGCTAAACGTCTATTGGACTATGTGACACCACTTAAAGGGTCAATACCCTGGGTAACTGAAGTTAAGAAGAATTTGTTTAAAGCAAAAATTGACGAGACAAAAACATCAGATAGGGATACATTCAGAAGCAAAATTGATAGGTGGAAGTTTACTCCAGAGACAGAACCGAAACCATCCCGACCAAAGCAGATGAAAGACAGAAAAAGTCCTGCGGAGGGAAAATGAAAAAAAATATTGGGAAAATAAGAAGCGCCCGCCTTAAGAACGAAAGAAACCACCTGCTTATCTTTCTCCAATGGGGAAATTCGCTAATAATAATAATAATAATAATAAACCCCGTGGAGACCCGGGAAAAGAATAGGCCGCCGGTATGTTCTGCCAGTCTTAAAAGGCGACGAAAAGAATAAACCACTAATAAGGCTAACCCCCCTTTTAGTGTGATTAGTTGGTTCAGGACATTACTAATGAAGCCTCGGACAAGCGCTGTCATGGTCGGGGACGACGCTTGAACCCTATGCCCATCCACAATGGTAACGACACTGCTAGCCACATGGAAAATGATTTAAATCCAAACAGAGGTGTTATGCAGGACATGCTTCCTGCAACCACTCTAGAAGGAAAACAAAGACAGAGGATGAGATGGTCAGATGAAGTTAACCAACACCTCATGTTCTGTTATTACCAAGCAACAAACATAGGAACCAACACAACTGGATACAGATCACAAGTATACACAACATTTATTACCAGATACCCAGAATTAAAATTTTTAACAGAACAACGTCTAGCTGATCAGATTCGTGTAATAATAAAAAATAACAGGATATCCCAGTCAGAGTTAGAAAACATCAATCAACAAGTACAACAAATACTGGAACAAAATAATGTGCAATCAGAAGAAGAAAATACAGTAATGGACTCAAACATCCCAGAGCAAACAAACAAAGAACAACACGCATCAATTAAACAATCAGAGAAAAACGAAATCTTAAGACAGCCACCAGAACAGTCACAAATAGAACACGAAGTGACACACATGTTAGATATAGAAGAAAAATTTCAGCTGACATATATAGAATACAAAGACACAAATACAGACATTAGACCATTCTTGCAAAGACCACCAAATAACCCACAAGTCGAAACAACAATAACAACTATCAATACAATCATATACAACAAAATAAATGAAAACACAACTATGGAAGAATTACAACTACTGGTTTGTATAGGAGCACTCACTACACTAAATATACTTACTAGGCAGAGATCAGAACCAACCAACACACAGAAGAAACCCACAAAACCAGCATGGCAACACAGGCTACAGATCAGAATAGAAAAACTGAGAAAAGACATCGGACAGCTAACACAATTTATAAGAAACGAAATATCAGACAAAAAACAAAAAAGGTTAGGTAAAATCTCACAACAAGAAGCGATAGAGCAATTAGATGAAAAGAAGCAGAAATTACAAGCACTGGCCGAATGACTTAAGAGATACAAAAAAAGTGAAAATAGAAGGAAACAAAACCAAACATTCAACACAAACCAAAAGAAATTTTACCAGACAATAGATAACACACACATTAAAACAGACAATCCACCAAACATAACAGACATGGAACAGTTCTGGGGCAACATATGGTCAAACCCGGTACAACATAACAGGCATGCACGGTGGATGCAAGCAGAAACAGACTCATACGAGATTATACCACAAATACCTGAAGTGATAATTTTGTAACATGAAGTCACCCAAGCAATTAATTCTACACACAATTAGAAAGCCCCTGGAAAAGATAAAATAGCAAATTTCTGGCTAAAGAAGTTCACCTCAACACATTCACATCTAACTAAATTATTTAACAGTTACATTGCAGACCCATACACATTCCCTGATACACTCACACATGGAATAACTTATCTGAAACCTAAAGATCAAGCAGACACAGCAAACCCAGTTAAATATCTCCCCATACCACGCCTACCAACAATATACAAAATATTAACTTCAGTAATTACACAGAAATTAATGACACATACAACACAGAACAAAATTATAAATGAAGAACAAAAAGGCTGTTGCAAAGGTGCACGAGGATGAAAAGAGCAACTGATAATAGATGCAGAGGTGACATATCAATCTAAAACTAAACAAAAGTCACTACACTACGAATACATTGATTACCAAAAAGCTTTTGATAGTGTACCCCACTCATAGTTACTACAAATATTGGAAATATACAAAGTAGATCCTAAATTGATACAGTTTCTAAACATAGTAATGAAAAATTGGAAAACCACACTCAATATCCAAACAAGTTCAAATAATATCACATCACAGCCAATACAGATTAAGCGTGGTATATACCAAGGAGACTCATTAAGTCCTTTCTGGTTCTGCCTTGCTCTGAACCCACTATCCAACATGCTAAATAATACAAATTATGGATACAATATTACTGGAACATACCAACACAAAATCACACATTTGCTATACACAGATGATCTAAAACTACTGGCAGCAACAAATCAACAACTCAGCCAATTACTAAAGATAACAGAAGTATTCAGCAATGATATAAATATGGCTTTTGGAACAGACAAATGTAAGAAAAATAGCATAGTCAAAGGAAAATACACTAAGCAAGAAGATTACACATTGGATAACCACAGCGACTGCATAGAAGCGATGGAAAAAACAGATGCCTATAAATATCTAGGATACAGACAAAAAATAGGAATAGATAATACAAATATTAAAGAAGAACTAAAAGAAAAATATAGACACAGACTAACAAAAATACTGAAAACAGAATTGACAGCAAGAAACAAGACAAAAGCTATAAATACTTATGCTATACCAGTATTGACCTACTCATTTGGAGTAGTGAAATGGAGTAACACAGACCTAGAAGCACTCAATACACTTACACGATCACAATGCCCCAAATATAGAATATATCACATACATTCAGCAACAGAAAGATTCACATTAAGCAGAAAGGAAGGAGGAAGGGGATTTATCGACATAAAAAACCTACATTATGGACAGGTAGACAATTTAAGAAAATTCTTTATAGAACAAGCAGAAACTAGCAAAATACACAAAGCAATCACCCATATAAATACATCGGCTACACCATTGCAATTTCATAACCACTTCTACAACCCTTTAGATCACATAACATCAACAGATACAAAGAAAGTAAATTGGAGAAAGAAAACACTACATGGCAAGCACCCGTATCATCTAACACAGCTACACATCGATCAAGACGCATCCAACACATGGCTAAGAAAAGGCAATATATACAGTGAGACGGAAGGATTCATGATTGCAATACAGGATCAAACAATAAACACCATATATTACAGCAATCACATTATTAAAGATCCCAATACCACAACAGATAAATTCAGACTTTATTATTAGGTTAGGTTAGTGTTTAACGTCCCGTCGACAACGAGGTCATTAGAGACGGAGCGCAAGCTCGGGTTAGGGAAGGATTGGGAAGGAAATAGGCCGTGCCCTTTCAAAGGAACCATCCCAGCATTTGCCTGAAACGATTTAGGGAAATCACGGAAAACCTAAATCAGGATGGCTGGAGGCGGGATCGAACCGTCGTCCTCCCGAATGCGAGTCTAGTGTGCTACCACTGCGCTACCACGCTCGGTAAATGCAGACTTTGCAAACAACAAATAGAAACAGTAGATTACATCACAAGCGGATGTACAATACTAGCAAATACAGAATATACCAGAAGACATGACAATGTAGCAAAAATAATACATCAACAAGTTTCCATACAACATAAACTAATAAAACAACACGTTCCCACATACAAATATGCACCACAAAATGTACTGGAGAATGATGAATACAAATTATACTGGAACAGAACCATTATAACAGATAAAACAACACCGCATAACAAACCTGACATCATACTCACCAATACAAAAGAAGAAATTAACTAATCGAAATATCCATACCCAATACAACAAATATACTGAAGATAACAGGAGAAAAAATTGAAAAATACATCCAACTGGCTGAGAAAGTCAAGGGCATGTGGTATCAGGATAAAGTTGACATTATACCAATTGTACTATCAACTACAGGAGTCGTACCACGCAATATCCACCAGTACATCAACGCAATACAGCTACATCCAAACGTATATATACAACTACAGAAATCTGTAATTATTAATACATGTTCAATTACCCGAAAGTTCCTAAATGCAATGTAACATATACCGTACAGTTAAAAGGAAGTGACGCTTGCTCAAGGTCCGCGTCACTTTCCATTTTTAACCAGACTTTACGTCTGAGAAAGTAAAGAAATAATAATAATAATAATAATAATAATAATAATATGAAAATAATGGTAAACTTAGTCCGTCCTCCGCTTGCTGCTTTTCTCGGAAAGTGGCAAGTAGTTGACTCCATAAAATTAGCAGTATTATCCTATCGATTCGAATTTCTTGAAACTCCCCTCAAAATCATGTTGTAACTGGAATTTATGCCACAATTTATGCGTTACGTATAGTTAGTGTTAAAGGGTGAGAACTGAGACCGAAAACTATTTTTCGTGTTAATTTGTCCGTTTTTTAGCGCTACACCCGGTTATAGGATGTTACGTAGACACAGGCAGATTGTCAGCTGATTCCTATTTGTATTGTAAGCCATGAATGAAATGTTGTTTTACATTTTTCCCTCATATTATATCACAAGTTTGTTGTGGCTTCTCTCGTTTTTAGTCTTTTAATGGACATGGAGCGTTGTTGGAAACGGAGCATTGTACTTCATCGGCACCATGTTTCGTAAAATACATCCATAGTGCTATTGCCCGACGACGACAGGGAGAAACTACCATACACATAAGACGGGGCAAGTCTTGCACACTGGATTTACAAGCGTGCTATCCAATAGACCGCGCCACATGGTGACAGGGACATTTGTCTCAGCAATTCTGCACCAATCCGTATTTCATGCGTTTGTTACCTGTTTCTGTCGCCATTGTTATTAAAATAGCATTAATCGCTTTTCCAATTATCTAAAATAACGCAATATATCAAATCAATGCAAATATTAGGAACAAAAATTACTCTTTATTTTAAAAAGGTTGATTAGAAAACTGCCGCAAGGAATGGCCGTGCGGTAAGAGGCGCGCCATGTCACTGGTTGCGCGGCCCCTACCGCCGGAGCTTCGAGTCCTCCCTCGGGCATGGGTGAGTGTGTTGTCCTTAGTGTAAGTTAGTTTAAGTTGGATTAAGTAGTGCGTAAGCTTAGGGACCGATGACTGGCCCTTAAAATTGCTACACCAAGAAGAAATGCAGATGTTAAACGAGTATTCATTGGACAAATATATTATACTACAACTGACATGTGATTACATTTTCACGCAATGTGGGTGCATAGATGCTGAGAAATCAGTGCCCAGAACAACCACTTCTGGCCGTAATAAAGGCCTTGATACCCCTAGGCATTGAGTCAAACAGAGCTTGGATGGCGTGTACAGGTACAGAAGCCCATGCAGCTTCAACACGATACCACAGTTCATCAAGAGTAGTGACTAGCATATTGTGACGACCTAGTTGCTCGGCCACCATTGACCAGACGTTTTCAGTTGGTGAGAGATCTGGTGAATGTGCTGGCCAGGGCAGCAGTTGAACATTTTCTGTATCCAGAAAGGCCCGTATAGGACCTGCAATTTGGGTCGTGCATTATCCTGCTTAAATGTAGGGTTTCGCAGAGATCGAATGAAGGGTAGAGCCACGGGTCGTAACACATCTTAAATGTAACGTCCACTACTCAAAGTGCCGTCAGTGGGAACAAGAAGTGACCGAGACGTGTAACCAATGGCACCCCGTACCATCACGTCAGGTGATACGCCAGTATGGCGATGACTAATAAACGCTTGCAATGTGCGTTCACCGCCATTTCGCCAAACACGGATGCGACATCATGATGCTGTAAACAGAACATGGATTCATCCGAAAAAATGGCGTTTTGCCATTCGTGCACCCAGGTTCGTCGTTGAGTACACCATCGCAGGCGCTCCTGTCTGTGATGCAGCGTCAAAGGTAACCGCAGCCATGGCCTCCGAGCTGACAGACAATGCTGCTGCAAACATTGTCGAACTGTTCGTGCAGATGGTTGTTGTCTTGCAAACGTTCCCGTCTGTTTATTCAGGTAGCGAGACGTGGCTGCACGATCTGTCACAGCCATGCGGATGCCTGTCATCTCGACTGCTAGCGATACGAGGCCGTTGGCATCCAGCACGGCGTTCCGTATTACCCTCCTGAACCCACCGATTCCATATTCTGCCAACAGTCATTGGATCTCGACCAACGCAAACAGTAATGTCGCGATACGATAAACCGCAGTCGCGATAGGCTTACAATCCGACCTATATCAAAGTCGGAAACGTGATGGTACGCATTTCTCCTCCTTACACATCACAACAACGTTTCAAAAAAAGATTCAAATGGCTCTGAGCACTACGGGACTTAACATCTATGGTCATCATCTAACATTCTGCGTTGTGTCTGTTTGTTGTAAGTCGTGTCTCCCTACCACTTTCGTGCAACGACGCTCTGAGCGTGTTTTTTAGGGAATTGACTAGTTTGAACCTGGGACCTGTTGCTGGTAAGGAGACGCCAGACCACACATGACATGTAGAGTTCAGAAGAGTTCAGTGAGACTAGCGATGATATAACCAAATACTTAATGATTTCAGCGTCAGCTCCACTGCACTCCCTGTAAAAGAATCTTAATACTATCTAAATTTAGTGGAAGGGGTTCAAGGCTTTACTTTTTTTGACAGCTGGTAAAATAACGTCGAAAAAGCAGTTAAGTTTACCATTGGAAATTTTATTCTACTCACAAAACATTGTTTACAAATTGCACTGTTGATAAAAGGTTATATTTTAATACAGGATGATAAAAACCAACTGTGTTCAACAAAAATGTGAACGAATATTCCCTCAGTGGGTTTCCAAGTTCCACATGGGATCGAAGGATGACCTATGCCATATCACATCTACAATCTAGGTTTAAATTAAGTTTCACAAAAGAGAAAACCATCAAAATGGTCTACGGTGACCCTCAATTATCTTTAATTACTTATCTAACTTGTCGTAAATTACAGTGGCTGATGTGGCTTCTCAATAATTATATAACAGAAATATCATCGCGTTTCAGATTTTAACTTATGTAGCAAATGTGAATACCATGAGCTTCAATTGACGATCGACACTAGTATTACGTAAAAAGGGGATGTCACAGATGAGAGTTCTGCAGTTCTGAGTGAAGCCTTATGCGCTCAAAAATGCGGCATCGTGTGCGTTCATTACCTTGTCGGTGTTCGTCAGGGGGCGGTGGACGGCACAGCTCCACGCACCTCGCCCTCTCCGAAGTAACTCTCCCCTAACTTCTCCTTACTACAATTTGCCGAAGTTGGTTTAAAAAAAGATATTTGGCTGTGTTTTCATCTGACCAATCAGGGTCTCAATGTTAACCTTAAGCTCCGCCTACTAACCTAAGGACATCACAAAACACCCAGTCGTCACGACGCAGTGAAAATCCCTGACCCCACCGGGCATCTAACCCGGGAACCCGGGCGCGGGAAGCGAGAACGCTACCGCCAACAACGTTTCACCAGGAAACGCCGGTCAACTGCTGTTTGTGTATGAGAAATCGATTGGAAACTTTCCTTGTGTCAGCACGTTGTAGGTGTCGCCACCGGCGCCAACCTTGTGTGAATGCTCTGAAAAGCTAATCATTTGCATATCACAGCATCTTCTTCCTGTCGGTTAAATTTCGCGTATGTAGAACGTCATCTTCGTGGTGTAGCAATTTTCATGGCCAGTAGTGTAGTTTAAGTAATGTGTAAGTCTAGGGACCCATGACCTCAGCAGTTTGGTCGCTTAGGAATTCCCACACATTTGAACATTTGATTTAAAAACTAAAAATTTTAGTGCTGCTGCTATGGCCAGTTGATACTTCGTTTTTTACCCGCTTATTATAGTTCAATTCTTTTATCTTGGCGGCTCGCGCATGTCCACCCAGACGCGGGAGATTGCTGCGTTGCCAGTTGCAAACGACGCTCGCTCCAAGAGGAGCAGCGCCATAGTATAGTATAGTTCGCAGACTTACGTTTAGAGGGGAGCGCGCAGTTTATGAAATAAAGCCACTACGGCCGCATTAACCCTTTCGCTGCTACAGAGACGTGCTCCCCGCATTCCGCGCTGTGCGCGATTTTGTCATCACTGCACTGCTCACCTGTGCAGACACATGGTGTTCCGACTGCTTTGACACACTTATCATTCGATTTCACAAAAACTATTTGACCGAAAAATTTGATTTTTACACATCTTCTTGACTGATACCTTCCCCCCATAAATGACTTAATTTTGTTTCGATGTTCAACGCAGTTATTGTGCAGCATTAAATGTAGTAAACCATTGCACGAAATTTTGAAGAGTTGCAGAGGTAGAAGTCCTTGGCGTATACTTTGCGTATGGTCGATTTTAGTTGCCACAATGTTGAGAACGAAATGTGGACAAGATACCTAAATTTCATATAAAATTTACTGTATAACAATATCTCATTTAATTTAAGTGCCAGTTAGGTGTCGTATGTAATATTGAGAAATATTCCGTCTTTCGCGACTGTAATAAAACTTTTTTATACCAGAGTCATTTCGCTTTTTTCGAAAACGTTCTGATTAAAACAAAGTTGGCGAAGTACACAAAATTGAATTGTGGACGTAATAAAACATAGAAACTAAAATATATTGTCAGTGAGGCGCAGTGCGCAAACAATTTGTGTTTGTCACAACGGACAGCAAATACCTACCACAACATAGATTAGTCGACGAAAACATTGTATATGATGTTGCCAAAGCACCGAAGCAAAAAATTGCGTCAGATAATCAAGTAGCTCGGCAACGTACGAGCCGAAATTCTGCTCTAAATAATACTTTTAATACTGTCACCAAAGAATATATCTCAATATGAATAGTAAAACAGCGACTACGGAAGAGAAGATATACAAACAAAGCAGATAACATTAATATTGTATGTGTACCATTTCATTGTTTTTAAATGCTGTGAAAAGAAATATTGGAGGACAAAATTAGAAAAACCGAATACTTATTATGATTATAATGAAAGCAGTAGAAATTTCAAAAAATTACATTCAAACGAATAAAATTCATGAAGTAAGACATTTCGAAATTGTTTTTAAATAAAGAAAATACTAAGCACCGAACAAGGTTTGAACGCAGCGCATCTGGCATAGCACACAAACACCTTAACCACTTTTTTTTCTTTTTTTTAAAAAATAGGTTTTTACTGATAGTGATGTACGTCAAAGCATTGAATTAAAATTTGTACCAGCACGAGCATTCGAACCAAGGTCTCCTGCTTAGTAGGCAGATGGACTATCTTTTTTTTTATATATGTAAGAAATTAATTTTTTTTTACAAACACTAAATGAAATGCATCCTCTGCAAAAACAAAACAAAAAAAAAATAAAAAATCATTGTAAAACAAATCACAAATGTAGAGGAACAGGGATACAGGGATGTTATTTTTATGTATTTATTTATTTATTTTTCATAAAGATCACTCTGTTAAAAGGAACATGTAGATCATTTCATGGTATAGTTTGTGCATTGTATATGGAGCGGTGAGAGAAACGTGAGGTTCATTATCAGCTGTCAAATGTGCACACCGACTGCACCCGGCACCTCCCAACTGCGTGGGGGGTCGAGGAAGACTGCCTGAAGATAATTGGCAAAGGTTTTCCGATAGTGAGACCATCTATGAACCTCATTGTGGGCTTGCTGCAAGAAATACCAAAAGTCGAGTCGCGACTTGGCAGCATCCCCATAGAGGTACGCGATCGTCCATCCTTTGACCCAGATGATCGAGTGTGATTTAGTCGCCGGAAAGCAGTCACTCTCCGGATGTAAGAAGGAAGCAGGTGTAATATGTTGCGGGGTCACACGGAGGTAGCAAGCCACCATCTGTCTTCGTACGAGCCATACCTCCTACACCGCGATACAAGTTAAGCGGTGATGGTCGTCATCCACTTGGCGATATTTCGGACATAGTGGAGTGTCCACTAGTCCAATTACATGGAGTCGTTGGTTGGTGTTGGACTTGCCACAGGTGACAGAGAACCACAGTGCCCGGACGAAGGTAGGAAGGAATTTTTGGTGCACATGTCTCCAAATCTTCGGCCAATGCAACTTGGGGTGTTTGAGTTCAATGACATTACGACTTATCCGTCGTAGCAGCCAAACATAAAAATCCTTCGCGCATGGTGGTCTCGTGCGCGGAAGCTCGTCTCCGATATAACTAAGTTCCACGATAAATTTTGATACTTGCGTAAAATGTGGCGTAATGTTGCCCAACGCCACCCGAGGTGTGAGGGACGCTGGAACTAGGAGATCCAGTAGGCGGGATGTAAGGGAATCACGCCCGCTACGCCATTGCTTGTACATCGTGGTTAGAAGGAGCGCCGTCGCTCGGCAGTGAACATTTGTAAGTCCGAGTCCCCCCTTGTCCGTAGGGAGCGTGAGCGTTGCGTATCGCACCTTGAGGGGCGATCCAATCATCACAAAATAGCCTAGTGCTGATTGAAGTCGACGTCCGAGAGTGAGTGGTAGGGGCAGGATCTGCGAAATATGCACCATTCGAGAAACCACATAAGTGTTCAGATATTCGACTCGCTGCAAAGGATCAAGTCGCCGTAGGAGATGTTGTCGGACCATGGTACGTGTTGTCTGTAAAATACGTCGGTAGTTAACTGCCGCAGTATGTTTTACAGATGAGGTAAATTCTATGCGAGATAGCGGAATCGTTGCACATAAGGAAACGGACTGATTTTTTCCGGCGTAAGGCCCCTTCCAACCGGCATTGCTGCCGATTTGTTCATGTTCACTGCACTACCCGCCGTCACACTGTGGTCCAACAACAGTTCAAGGACCGTCTTCACCTCTTCCTCAGAACGAACGAGCAGCAGGAGGTCGTCCGCATAGGCACGACATTTGAAGGTGTAGCCCCGCAGTTCCATCCCAGAAAGAGAATTTGTTAGCTTCCCATGAATGGTTCCAACGCTATCGCGAACAGCAGCATCGAAAGAGGGCAGCCCTGGCGAATGGATCGTCGAATTTGAATGGGCCCTGCTATACGCCCATTAACCTGTACCAAGGATTGTGCGCCCCCATAAATCCTTCTAATGAGACCAGTAAAACGGTCTGGAAATCCCATTCGTTCCAGTACAGCGTACAGATAGTTGTGGCGCACCTTATCAAAAGCACTGTCAAAATCAACCGCCACCATCGCCGCTTTAAGCCGGCACTCCTCCGCCAGCGCTATCACATCACGGCATTCGGCAGTAGCTGTTTGCACATTCACCGATCCACCCAGTGTCGTCTGTTCTGGAGAGAGAACACTACGAATTAACATACGACATCGGGACGCTAGCAACCGTGCAAAGATCTTATAGTCGGCATTAAGCAGGGTGATGGGGCGATAATGTGCGACCGTAATTCCTGGCTTCGGTTTATGTACTGGCACCAAGAGGCCTTCCATAACAGCCGGTGGAATAGGCGCATCGGAATTTACCATCTCGTTGTACATTTCCGTCCATCGCGGTGCCATTTCGTTGCGAAATTCTCGATAAAATTCAGCAGGAAGTCGATCAATGCCTGGGGACCGATTCAACGCACCCTTTGCGATCGCATCATGTACTTCCTCACAGCTAATGGCTTCCAGTAAGGTTCCCGTGGCTTCCACCGTCAGTGTACGGGAGACGTACGTGGCTATACGTTCGAGGTCATCGACAGGGGCTGCTTCTTCCCGATAGATGTGTTGGTAATGGTCGACGAATGCAGAGACAATGTCCGCTTGACGCGTCACTCTTCGGTCTTCGCGGGTAATCAAGTCCCGTACCAAAACGCGTCGTCGGTGTTTTCGTTCATTCACGACGTGGTGCATGGAAGGAATCTCGTGCATTATCGTATCGTGACATCTGGCGCGCACCATGGTTCCCTGAAGATGTTTCCGAGCTAAAGCCACTAGTTTAGCTTTTATCCTTTTGCGTTCGATCCAGACGATCCATCGTCCAGGTCGTGCAGTGCTGCAAAATAAAAGTCGGTCGTACGGCGGCGCCATTCTGCCATCTCCCTGCTATATGAGATGAACGTACGGCGAAGCGCCGGTTTAGCACAAGTCAGCCACCAATCAAGTTTCGTCGCATACCTTCCAGCCCTTCGCTCGCACATCGTCCATGTCTCGAGGATCCGGTGACGGCATTCAGGATCATGTAGATGTTGAATGTTTAATTTCCACGGGGCCTTACTGTTCCACACCTCTCTACGGGGAAGAAGCACCGTACAGATGTAAGCGCTGTGATCTGAAAATGCCAATGGCCAGCGTTCCGCGTTCTGGACGTCATTTGCATGAGCCCGCGAGATATAAATGCGATCTAATCTGCTCGCCGAATGACTTGTCACATAGGTGTATCCCGGTGCATCTCCATGTCGTAATTCCCACGTGTCATTAAGTACAAGGTCGTTGACAACGATTCGCAACTCCTGGCTGATGTTTGCTTGCGGCCATTGGTCTTTCTGGCTGAGAACACAGTTGAAATCTCCACCAATTATTACACATTCATAACGTCCATGGAAAAGTGGGGCAATGTCTTCTGCATAAAATCGTGCCCTTTCCCGCCGCCGATTGTTTCCCGACGGTGCATAAAGATTGATGATGCGTGTCCCAAACGTCGTGAAAGCCATTCCCCTGGCCGACGGAAGGTAACACACGATTTCCACTGGGAAGCCATCTCGCACGTAAACTGCCACCCCACTCCCATTGTGATCTCCATGTGACGAATAGGATTGGTAGCCTGCGATGTATGGGAGTGCAGCTATGTGGACTTCCTGCAGCAAAGCAGTATCCACATCAGATGCCCAAATCGTTTCCTTCAGTAGGTGTATTTTGGCCGGTGAACGCACGTCTTTTATATTTAATGTCGCAATACGGTTCGCATGGCGTTGAATCCCACTCTGTCGACGCGCAAAAACATCTCCCTGCATCGGCGCTGGGGACTGAGTTAGAAGACGTTCTCTCGCCCCTCTCCCTTCACCTTCAGCAATTATTAGTCCGTCTTCGTGAGTGCCGGCTGCCTCTGTATGACGTCCGGCGCCCCCTCAATATCGTCATACCACATCTTTGCAGGCAGTGATATATTCGTGTCCATTGCCACATCATCTGCGTCTGGAGCGCCAACTGGTTGTGCTTCCTCTTCAGCATCACCACGTCCCAGTACCGGCAATGCGACAGACCGCTGCGGGTCTGATCGAACAGTGTCCATTGCCTCATCCTGTTTCGTAGAGGCTGTTGTGTCGTCTTGGTCCACAGGCACATCGTCGTCGGGGCAAGGGGAGTCATCCCTAGGAGATGTCGTGCGACGACGCCGTTTCCTCCTTCTCGGGGAACGTTGTTTGCGTGATCTTCCTTCCGTGTCCTCAGATTGTAAGGAATCACGGCTGCCCGACAGAAAAGCATCCGTAGGAACAGGAAGTGTTTCGAGTCCCATCGTTGTACTCGGCGGGAGTTCGGTCGAAACTGATGCTGTCGTTTCAGAGTGCGTTCCAGACGGAACAGCATCCGTAGTGGCTGGAACTGCTTCGTTTACTATCAGTGTGCTTGGTGGGAGTTCGGTCTCATCTGATGTTGTCGCCGTAGATTGTAAGCTCGATGGAGCAGCATCCTCTGTTATCCCGACGTCTGCTACAAGGTTTCGGAGAGTGCCATCTTGATCTTCTACCGGGGCTGTGTCCTTTCGGTCATCAGCGGACGCAGTGAGGGCCTTGGCATAGGTGATCGGTAGTACTGTCATCGCTGGCGACGGCTCCCGCACACCTGAAGGCAGTTGCGTAATCCGCCGTTGCATACAGTTCGACCTAAGGTGTCCCTCCTGGCCACAGCCAGGACATGTACGTGGTTGACCATCGTAAATCACCACCGCCCGACAACCACCAATTGTCAGATAGGACGGTACATGTTTCTGAAGATCGATAGTGATCTGTCGCACTCCGTTAAGAACAGGGTACGTGGCGAATTGTGTCCAGCGTTCTGCTGTGTGACCATGTATCGTGCCGTATGGCTTAAAAGCCTCGATAACTTCGTCTGCCGGGAGCTCAAATGGCAGCTCAAACACACGTATTGTCCGTACACCCAGACCAGCATGTTCTACAGTTACCGTGCCAACATTCCCGTCACTATGGCAAAATCGGAGACCTGCTTTTGTCGCCTGTAGAATTCTCTCACACGCCGCGTCATTTACCATCTTAACATACATCGTGGGACTAACGATGGACAGGTGAATTCCGACAATATCGTTTGGCGGTATCTTGACGTCGTCTCGAATGAATCGTTCCACTGCTAAAGCCTTTGGTCGTTCGTAGTCTTTGCAGAAATTGAACCGTAATGTAGTTTTCCTGTACTTGTTCGCCATGATCGTTGTTACTAGCTCGCGCGCAGACTAAGTCCACAAGTAAACAAACACTCGCACGCGCCGCACAGGCGGAAGTATCGGACCTCCGCTTCGCACGGCCGCTAGCGCCGAACTGAACCACTAGGCTAATGCAGCTCGTCATTCGACAGAAATCTAAGAGGACTCTAAACTATCACGCAAAAATACCGACAAACACTGTTGGTATGACTGTGAATTACGTTTCGTGGAAGTACAATAGGAAATAAACAATTGCCGCTGTTCTTTATTGCGAAAAAGCGGTTCGTGAGATTGATACAAACACCTTTCCTTGCTATCGCCTGAATTAGGAGCCGTATTGCTTGTTTGGTTTAATTAATTAATAAAATATGAAGCAATTGGTATAAAGAATGCCTCTTCCAAACTTTCTATAAAAGAAAGTCTGTTATCAAGACATTGCTTTTGTTCATTTAATGTATTTATGACTGAACGTTTCTAAAACTGAAGACACTAGTCCGTGTTCTGCACTGCAGTCGAGCTCTGGCAACGTTGTTCTTTATTCATTGGCTGACTGTTTTGTGACATCAGATGCGCAGAACGAACCTAAACTCGGTCGCCGTCGTAAATGACGCGCACTTTAGTATAAAAATAAAAAACTTGTAATAATCAATACAAAAAATACCGCTTATTTAGAATTAAAATACTGGTGTCGGTTTTTTAACCGGTCGGATTTTTCCATTCCTACCCGTCCGTCCGTCGTCACAGCACGGAACCGTTCCTACATTTTTCAATGCACCCATTAAAAGCTCTTCAGCCACATTGTAACGGCTATTTTAGATCGAAGACTTCAATCGACAGGAACTTTCATACCAGCTCGTGGAGCAGCGTTTCCAGCGGCTCCCCCGAACTCGGCAACTTCTGCCTGCTGGTGGAAAACGAAACCGTCGAATTCGACAACTGGTCCCAAAGCGCCTCCTGAGCGACACGCACAAACTCGCCAACTGCTAGCCGCTCGTGGCAGACCAGCTGCACAAACCCGGAAAACTTCTCCAAATCGAAAGGGAACAAGTGCACGACATCCGCCACTATATACGTCGTTCTGAAAGAATATTGAAAATACTAGACCAATGAACAAGATAAAAAAGGAAACAAATTCTAAATAAGAACAAACATTTTGTTACAAATTTCATAAATAAAAATACTTCCTGAAAAACAACTACAGTTCTCTCGTCTTATATTCTGCTCTGACCTGCTTAGTATGAAACATACTTTACAAATTCTGGTTTGCCCATTTCACTATTTCAGAGTAAATGTAATTTCCATCACAGTATGTGTAATCCCATTTAAGTGGAAAATTTCCCTAAGTTTCCGACTTTGATAAAGGTCGGATTGTAGCCTATCGCGATTACGGTTTATCGTAATGTGACATTGCTGCTCGCGGTGGTCGAGATCCAATGACTGTTAGCAGAATATGGAATCGGTGGGTTCAGGAGGATAATACGGAACACCGTGCTGGATTCCAACGGCCTCGTATCACTAGCATGACAGGCATCTTATCCGCATGGCTGTAACGGATCGTGCAGCCACGTCTCGATCCCTGAGTCAACAGGTGGGGACGTTTGCGAGACAACAACCATTTGCACGAACAGTTCGGCGACATTTGCAGCAGCGTGGACTATCAGCTCGGAGACCATGGCTGCGGTTACCCTTGACGCTGCATCACAGACAGGAGCGCGTGCGATGGTGTACTCAACGACGAAGCTTGGTGCACGAATGGCAAAACCTCATTTTTTCGGATGAATCCAGGTACTGTTTGCAGCACCATGATGGTCACATCCGTGTTTGCCGACATCGCTGTGAACGCACATTGGAAGCGTGTATTCGTCATCGCCATACTGGCGTTTCACCCGACGTGTTGGTATGGGGTGCCATTGGTTACACGTCTCGGTCACCTCTTGTTCGCATTGTCGGCACTTTGAACAGAGGACGTTACAATGTTCAGTGTGTGTGAAATCTTATGGGACTTAACTGTTAAGGTTATCAGTCCCTAAGCTTACGCACTACTTAACCTAAATTATCCTAATGACAAACACTCACCCATGCCCGAGGGAGGACTCGAACTTCCGCGCGGCATTGGACGTTACATTTCAGATGTATTACGACCCGTGGCTCTAACCTTCATTATATCCCTGCGAAACCCTTCACTTCAGCAGGATAATGCACTACCGCATGTTGCAGGTCCTGTACGGGCCTTTCTGGATACAGAAAATGTTCGACTGTTGCGCTGACCAGCACATTCTCCAGATCTCTTACCAACTGAAAACGTCTGTTGAGCGGTGGCCGAGCAACTGGCTCGTCACAATACGCCAGTCACTACTCGTGATGAACTGTGGTATCGTGTTGAAGCTGCATGGGCAGGTGTACCTGTATAGCCATCCAAGCTCTGTTTGACTCAATGTCCAGGCGTATCATGACCGTTATTACGGCCAGAGGTGGTTGTTCTGGGTACTGATTTCTCAGGAATTATGCACCCACACTGCGTGAAAATGTAATCACATGTCAGTTCTAGTATAATATATTTGTCCAATAAATACCAGTTTATCATCTACATTTCTTCTTGGTGTAGCAATTTTAATGACTAGTTGTGTACTAGTATCAAACGTAGCCCTAATTCGAGGGAGAAATTTCTGAGAATGTACGTTTGGAACACAGGACTGTATGATAGTTAAACGTGGACTGTGGGAAAACCGGAACAGAAAAGAATCAAAGCAGTTGAGATGAGGTGCTACAGAAGAAATTTGAAAATCGGGTGGTTTAACGAGGTAAGTGATGAGGAGCTTCTCTGCAGAATCGGCGAGGAAAGGAATATCTGAAAAACACTGACATGAAGAAGGAACAGGATGGTAGGCCATCTG
Organism: Schistocerca piceifrons; assembly: GCF_021461385.2. Classification (NCBI taxonomy): domain Eukaryota; kingdom Metazoa; phylum Arthropoda; class Insecta; order Orthoptera; family Acrididae; genus Schistocerca; species Schistocerca piceifrons. The sequence goes on from NC_060141.1 coordinate 590,902,177, forward strand.
TTAAGACATCAGGGAATAACTCCCATACTCTGAGAGGAAGAGGTTGGCAAAGAAGAGGGATTCATGGCGGGCCGCATCAGACCTTTCAGAATGATGACAAAAAGAAGCATAGATCCTAAATGGTAGTTACAGAGTAATTCAGTGTGACAAGAAGGTGTTTCAATTAAACACTCTAATTTACTCATTAAAAAGAGATGGTCACTACCCATGAAGTGAGGAAAATCAGACAGTTGACTTACCTGTATGAAAATTGTAATGATTGATTATATGGATAGCACTCTTACTCTATTGCATAAGAAATTTACGCTCCGATAACTCAAAAATGACGGTCTGAAACTCAAACTCGATATTTCCTGACGGAAAACAGTAACTGAGAATATTTCATCCATCCTCAGCAGCTGCAGTTGTATGTAACAAAATAATAAGCAACCAGTTGCATAATTGAAATTTAATTTCTTTACCGGTTTCGAGGAATTAGTGCCCTTATTCAGAAGATTACACTTATCACATTATTTGCGTGTATGCATCTTATTGTTTACAGTCTCAAATAATGCAATAGGTATGGCATTCTGAAGATGGGCGCTAAATGTCCGTAACCGATATAGAAATTAAATTCCTTTTATGCAGCTGGTTGCTTATTATTTCATTCCTGTGACTGAAAGCTTGGTGCCTGAAAGGTTCATACAGTCAACATTCATGACCCAACTCGCCAATGCTGCAATGAATGCTCACCGTAATTTAATTGGCCGCTGTCGGCTGGCTTTGTCGAGAAGACGAAACTTTGATGCTGCAACTACAACACCGTTCCCTGGGCGTCTATGTCTCCTGACTCGGAAGTCGGTTGTCAGTACCGCATCTCTGCTGAAGTCAATGCCACTTTACTGCGTCTCGACGCAGAGTCGACGATCCATTGCGTCTCAGTCCTGAGTTCTATATTTTTCGCCCTCTCTTGCACCCTGCTCTCTCTTCCCGGTAAATAGTGCCAGTCGTCAAAACACTTCGGCTGAACAGCGAGATTTTCGTCCAGCATAGAGAACCCGACCAAAATGGAGCGTCGCTCTCGTATGCCAATCATACGACAAAGTTCTCTTCTACTACTAATAAAAGTCAGCTCCAGCTCAGTGCTGGTGACGTCACACTCTACTACACCAACACGTGTTTTCGCGCCTGTGCACTAGCCTCGCATCAGAGGGCCTCTGGAATTAGAAACGACAGCTCACGAGGATAGCACATTGTTTTCTGTAGCCCATGTTTTCTAAAGCAGCTGATGGCTCTCTACAAGGGCGGTCTGCAAAACATGAGAAAGCTACCCCTGCACACTGCTCGTGGCATCTCTCTACCGCAAGGCTAGGCGAGGTTGTAACGCAGGACAACGATCTGCTACCCAGAAGGATGCGTCAGCAACTGCAGTTCTGCGAAGTTCTCCTGAGCCGGTGGCTCCGCTCTCAGCAATGTGCTGTTTTCTGCAGCATTCTCTCTTCGCCTTGAGTCAACTCCCATGCACTGCGCCTTCTCACACACGCAAAAAGTACTAAAAAACCAGTGACTCCATCACCACGTTAAAGACAATAAATGAAGTTACATTGAGCCCCATACTGCCATTCACTGTGGTCCAAGAGCTTCAATAAAAGAATTCTCATTGCATACCCCGCTATAAACATCCGCTAATTACACAATGTGTAACCTTCCCGTATAAAATAATAAAAATGATAAATTTTGTTGTTAATATCTTAACTCATGAAAACTGATAAATTTTGACGCAAGCAGCGCTATGCCATGGCCCTGTGAAATCAATCTGAATAAACTGAAAAATTCTTACCTCATGATGGTGTTGCCGGATGACTCTGTCTATTACAAATCTGGGTCAACTGGTTCTGACGAATCACAAAAAGATTGAAACAAATTTATATTAAAATCTCAGTCAAGTGACCTAACTACGCGCATGCCAATAAAAAATAACAAAATTTATCTTACAATACATGGCTATGAACTGCGCTGTACCAGCAACAGACTTTTACTGCACTGTAGCAGCGAGCGACTGCAACTGCTCTGTAGCAGCGAGCGATTGCTACTCCGGAAACTGCTCTGACCTGCGACTCTATTGCAGCAAAGATATTTTCTGTCGCAGGCAGCACGTGAGCATTACATCGGAATTAAATCTGCTCCAGCAGGGTGGTGAACTCTTCACAAATGTTAGTCCGTTTTCATGATGCGGCCGTTTTCTGCAGAGTTAATTCTTATGCAGATGTCAGTTTGTTAAAGCTTCAGACTTTTCACGAACTTGAAGATGTTTAGGTGAGGGTATTCACACGAAGTATCCATACGGGAATGAAAACTTTCCGTGATGTTGGTCGTTCTCCATAGGAAAGTGTAATTTACTGCCCAAACGTGAGGAGGAAATAGCGCGTCTTCATCATCAATATAATTTTCAGTTACAAAATCGGCAAATTTTGTCAGTTTTTGGTCTTGTGGCTGCAAGCTGATCAGGTCAGAAAGGCACTGGGAACATCTTAAGCAGGGATGGCCAAGATTTCGGCTTTAGAACCGTGCCCTGGCACACGTAGTATGCGAAGGGTGCCAGTGATGTTTTGGGGATGTTTCTCATGTCGACTTTGGCCCACTCGTTGAGGCTACCGTGAATATGGAACATAATTTTTATTTCAGCATTTTAGGTTGCCCTTTTTTCTATATTTTCTTAATGAGTGTACATTCCCATCTAGCAAGCTGAAATCAGCCTTCTTTACAGGGCTGTAAGCAAACTTTGCTGCTCTAACGAAATCTCAGCCACCTCTACTAGACAGTTACACGCTGTAACACAGTGTTGCTGGTTTTTTATCGAATCACTGAGAAATGGCTGAATGGGTAAAATAAACTCTTTGGAGTGTGGCAATGGTAGCAAGCCGTAGAGAGCCGTGGATCTGCTGCGAATGAGGAACGACGCAAGTGTGTGTGGCTATGGCGCAGCGAATATGCGTGCACCAGTTTCTTGTGCTTCCGAGAGCCGTTGTACACTCTGCAGGGGTGACTTAACAATGACGCTTCAAGAGGAACAAGGCCACTGCTAGTACAAGAAATGTTTGATCTGGAGGCGAGACATAATAATTGTATTGGTGCCGCCAGTATCTAAAAACTTAAAATCGAATCACTTCAGTGTGACTTCTGAAATAGAAGAATCACTTCAGATTTCTATCTTTGAAACAGGCATGGCAGTGTTTCGAGTAATTCGGACCATAGAACCTTTGTGTGAAATTAAATTCTTATTTCATAGTCATAATTATTCCAAAATAGGAATCATGTCCTATTATCTTATGTTCCGGATGACGCACTATGAATGCATTTTTTTTTTTTTTTTTTTTTTTTTTTGTCATTGGGAAGGCCAGGAACTGGAGAGAAGAGAAGAGAAATTTGTGGCACAACTTAACAAGAATAAGGGATCGGTTGGTAGGGCATGTTCTGAGGCATCAATTGACTACCAATTTAGTATTGGAGGGCAGCGTGGACGGTAAAATTTTAGAGGAAGACCAAGAGAGGAATACATTAAACCGAGTCAGAAGCATGCAGGTTGCAGTAGGTACTGGGAGATGAAGAACCTTGCACAGGTTAGAGTAGCATGCAGAGCTGCATCAAACCAGTCTCTGGACTGAAGACCACAACAACAACAACAACGAAGCCAGGAAGCACAAGAAGGCTTTTTCGTGATTTGAAAATTCATGCAGTTGTAAGACGTGTATATTTCTATTGTCTATTGTCAAATCACAATTTATGAAAGATGTTTATATTTTATTAAGAGGATTAAGTAGGAATAATTAATATTTGTCATGTTGGAAATAATTGTGGTAGCAGGGAATGTCTGCGGCAAAGTATCGTTGACAAGAGAGACAGCAAATTGATATAATTGTAAAAAGGGCGGGAGAGACCGCGTATGGATACATTTTAAGAAAAGAGCGGGAAAGACCGCGCATTTATACATTTTGTAATGGTAGCAGGGATTGTCTGCACCAGAAAGCATTATTGGCAGGAGAGACCGCACTTTAGGGTTCGTAGGAAGTCAGTAGTAAGCGAGATGTGAAGCTAGTCGGTAGCAGGTCTGAAGCGAGAGGTTCGGAGGAGTAGTGTGCCTGCCAGCCACCAGCTATGATTTACAAGAGATTATAAACGGATGTACAGAGACATCAACTAACTATTATGATAAGAGGAACTAATATTATTGAATTATCTTCTTTGCGAGACTCAAGACTACTGTAGGTATGTTTGCGCAATGCTAGTTGTAAGATTATTGTAAAAAGTAAGTCCCATTTGAACGTTTGTAAAATCATTTCATTCAGAATAAAATTAACTTTTACCAGCAATATTGCATTTCTAATTATAATCCATCCCAAAAACCATCAACATAAAACTTTGCAACATTTTATTGTTGTCAAGAAAAAGTTTAACTATGAATTACGTAACTTCAGTGAAATTAATTAAAGAATAACGTCAGCTTTACTATTAAATAATAACGTCAGCTTTGGTAATAAATACAGTCACTTATTACGAAAGCCCACCAGCAGCTAATAGAGTATAGTAAAACAGAGTAAGTATATTCATGTCGCAGTTCGATGTAGCAGTCAGATGGCGATCCAGTAACAGTGAAAAAGGCAAGGAACAGTTTTGGGTTATTGCAGATAACGACTGAGGGCCACGACGACGACACATTCTATGTTTCGTCGAAATAATCAGGAAATCACTTTTAATAAGCAGCAATGAAATTTGTATGCGAAGATTGAGAAAGAGAATAAATTTCAAAGGGAAGATTTCATTTGTTATTATTAAGCAAGAGATAGAAATCCTAAGGAAAGGTTTTATAAGCTTATTGTAGACGGAAAGGTTATCATAAAAAAAAGAGGTATAGAGGAGACGAGAAGGTTTCACTTGGCGACATCCAATCGGTAAGACTAGTGAATCTACTGAGAAAATGAATATGCTGCCTCTGACAATTGTATGAATAAGCTAGTGTTAAGTGGCGCAACGCTTATACTAAACTGTATACCTTTAATTCACAGCTCATCGGCAATTCTGTTTGCTCTATTGATTCTGCGTTGAAAAGTGTTTGTTCAGTGTTGAATCCACTTTAAACAGTGATATATTTTGTTGCGTGTGCTAATTATAGACAATGTCCCTCTGAATAATTACTCGTTCTCAAATTGATAAAAGTGTCGAAAATACTGACGAGAAATTCTTGTCAGGAATAGACAGAAATAATACGTGTGAAAACCCCGATAGTGAAACGTTAGGTGAACAGACATTCGAGAGTAGTAATAATATGGAATCTTTCGACGAACAGTCAACTTCACATATGCCAACTGATAATGAGACATTAGTGCAAAATAATTTGTTTTTAAATACAACAGACGCTACACAGCCACAAATTACGCATAACAGACATAATACTTTCAGTAACGAAGCCACTATAATGCAGTCAAACAGTGTGGCTCCATTACGTGCCGAAACAGAAACAGTACACAGCTACACAATCAGCGTAACAGCTACCACAGTTTTATTGACAAAAATTCCGAAACCATGGAAGAGGTGACACGATTACAATTGTCTGAGGATGTTCAAATGAACACAGATGTACAGCCTTTAACAACGAATTCAAATACACACAGAAGTCAATCCGAAACGGATCCAATAATGGCATTTTTGCTATAAATGAGACAAGACATGAATCAAAACTTTAACAGAAGGGCACAAGAATCAGCAGACCTAAAAAACGAAATCAAGGCAGAACGCACACACACAGATCAGAAATTAGACAAAATGTACCAAAATCTAAAACACGAAATCAAAGTAGAAATTCAAGCAGTCGCTGAAAAATCAAACCGAGAATTACACGCCAAGATTCAAGAAATAACAGATAAACAAGAAGCATTCGCGGTAAGCATACGAGAAACAATGACAGATAACTTTTCTAAACAAAAAGCTCACATTGATGAACGTTTTAACAATCACACAGAAAACTGTTTGATACGTCCCCGCAAACTGGTGCGATCGCAGAATAAAGAACGAAAAGAACTATCACAAAAATTAATAAACAGCGACAGGATGACAAAAAGAAAGTGTTTGCTCAGGGAAAAACTTACGTGGACAATCACATACACTCGATTTCGGAAGAAATCGAAACGGTTAATGAGACAAATATTCAAATACAAGAGAGGCTCCCGGAAATCCAATCACAAACAACTGAGGCGAAAATTTCGACACACACTGAAGTCCAGAATATTAGGGATAAATTAACAGAAGAAGTTCTGACACTAACTGACAAAATGGAACACATAGAAATCAGTCAAGACTCAGAAAATTTGAAAGCAGATTTTAAGGAAGTAACCAAAAGTAATCGTAAATTACGAAACGATTTGACAGAAAAGATCAACGAACTCACTACAAGAATAGACCTGTTAGATACTACCAATGACAGTAAATCAGATGACACTACACCAGTCTCAGTTCAACAGATTTCTAACAGTAAAGATACGCAAATTACAAATGTGCAACAAACAATCACAGACCGAGAATCACGTAATAATTTGTTACATCCGAGAATCAATTCTTTACAGCAAAGGATAGCTGACACACAAGAAACAACTGCAAACAATTATTTCAAACAGAACACACACCATTACGACATGCCTCAGACGCACAATACATATAACGTCGGTAGACTTCAGAGAGTAAGAGATCTTAACCAGGCAGAAAGACACACAAATTCACATTCACAACATTACGAAAATAAATACACACAAAGACATGACGGTTTCGAGCACAAGCATTTCCTTTCAGTGATAAAGTTTAAAACATTTAAAAACGACAGGACGCAAATATATACACTGGACGGGATCCAACAATTCAATGCGGCACTCCCACTATCATGGCCAGTTCAACATAAGCTAGAATTTATTATTAGTTTTCTTGAAGGGGAACCAGCAAGAAGAATGCGACCAATTGCTAGACAGTGTTTTTCAGTAGAAGCATTCCAGGAAGCAATTCTAGCAGCATATTGGTCCGATACCACACAGAGTAGCATTAAAGTTCTGCTAATTAGTCTGCCAAATTTCGAGAATCCTACTTGTGGTGTGCAAACTGTAAGAGTTTCGGTACAGACACCATCAGATTATTTGACTTGTCACTCTAACGAAGTAGGTGAGTGTCAGCAATATGTCTCATGGTCTTATCGTGGCGTGTTTATCTTCTGCCGTTAGGTCAGACGATAGAAATGTCATTTGCATGCTTAGAGTAGCAGACTGACGGTGACCAACTTTAAACAGAACTTGATTAATTTTCACACACATTAATTAAAATAATAAAATGCATAGACCTTACTAAACTTGATTCTGATGCTATTTTCAATTGACATTCTGAAGTTCCTTTGGTCTTGGTACGTTAATCTTATTCTCATATATCTCAGATACCTGACAAAGTATCTTCATGGCTATGTAAAGGAATATGATAATCTTATTAGGTGCAGACTGATGCAGACTAATGCAGACTGACTAATCGGAGGTCTGTACACTCGTTATAATACCTCGCACGTTCAAGTATCACTGCGTGAGTGTGATCTGTGAGGAGAAAAGGTTCCATGTTAGCAGCAATCTCATTGGCTGCGTTACATATTAATGCGCGGATCGGCGGAAGCAGAATTTGGTCCGTCTCTAAGACGGCGCCATCTCGTAGTGCGGAGACGGACGAGCGCTGCACCTGCGCTGTTGTACTTAGCGGGGCACGCTCTAGTGCGAAAGTTGTGTACGCGCTGACTACGCTGAACTATGTACACAACACTACTTTTCCAACAATCACACAATTTTTTGAGTATATGGTTGAACAAAACCAATACCTCAATGAGCCATACAGTCAATCCGCATTAATACAGCTGTGTATTTCAAAACTCCCCAGAGCATTAAAGGTGTCATTATTAACAGACCAGCAAAAGGACAGCGTGTACGCATTTAGAGACATCCTGCAATTGCTAGAGGTACACCAGGCATATTACGCGTTTGTTAATAAGAACTTTTCACGACATAATGCAAACCAGACAAACAATACTAATTTTGAGCAAACACAATTTGGCAATAACAATCATAATAAACGCTTTCGCAGCGAAAATGAAAACTTTAATTGAGAATATACATAGGGATTCAATGGACAGCAGTGTAATAACAATGTACATTACAATTCAAGACAACAACAAAGCCATCCAGATAACACAAACCGGTCAAACTTTCACATGACTCATCGCCTAGAAAATGCGTCAGGTGCAAGCCATTACACGGGTCAGCCGCAAAATACACAAAACGAACAAAGACAGCCATTTCAGAGAAACACGCGTGCCTCGCCGTATAACCACAGTTACGACGACAGAAGGAGAGAAAACGAACACCGAGCGCAAAGGACATTCTACAATGATAATTTTTATAGAAATTCAAACAGTACACAACAACCAAGTTATCGTATGAATGTACCAGACACAAGATTTCAAAGGCCACCTACCGCTCATAATCAAAACGGTAGAACAGAACAGCTCATAGAAAACACACAACACTCCCCCAACAGACAGAAAATGAAATATCAGAACATTAGAGATAGCCTGTGATGAATCTCTAAATGACGACACTGTGGATGAGAAAAGATAACGATAGAGAATGCCATTGCATTCGACGACGTGCGAGACACATTGTTGCACGAAAACCGATCATGCAGAAAACTATATGCCACCCAATAATCCAGATAAATTTAAAGTCACAAAATATTTTAGCAATAATTGATTCAGGCTCACCAATGTGCGTAATTAACGAAGATACATTCAACAGATGCAATAGCAATAATGATTATCCAGTATTCTCATTACACAAAACTAAAGTTAAGGGAGCATTTCCAGGAAAAATCATTGAAGTCAAAAGACAGACACAATTAACGTTTGTTTTTACAATGCAAACTTTCCACAGCAATTATTGGATAGTTCCACATTTAACAACTGATATAATATTAGGAATGAATTTTCTCGTACAGTACGACGCTAAGCTTGACTTTAAATCGTTATACCTAACATTACAGAAGGAAGACAGTGAAGTGGCAGTGAGATTTCAAAACACAGTATTCTCAGAAGAACAAAATATGCACAGGATCGAGATTATTGCAGATTCTAAAGATAACGATTGTTATCTCACACTGTACACGAATACACATAATAAAGACATGTAGAGGAACAGGAGTATAATGTATTAGAGACAATTACACGCAAGGTTGGAGACAGTATAGCAAAAGACGACACAGAGCGCACAGAATTAGAAAATATTCTTGTGCAACATAAAACAGTTTTTAACAATGTTCCAGGAACGATGACAGGATTTATGTACGAATTTCAGGTGAAACCACACGAGACTTTCAAAGCAAAACACTGTCCAATCCCGCATGTATACACAGAAGCAGTTAAGAAAGAGTTACGAGCAATGACTTATCGGGGCATAATTGAACCAGCAGCAAGCCAATATATAAATCCATTACATATCGTTGGAAAGAAGGATGTATCACTCCGTTTAGTTTTAGATTCACGTGAGGTTAATAAAATAATCATTAAAGAAACTGACCGACCACAGACGTTAGAAGAGTTACTACAAAAGTTTCATGGCACCTCTATATATACCACCCTCGATCACAAATCAGGATTTTGGCAAATCCAGTTGCATCTAAACTGCCGAAAATATAAGGCATTCCTTTGCTTTGGTGAATGTTATCAATTTTGTAAACTTCCGTTTGGACTAACGATTTCGTCTGCAGCCTTTATACGAGGCATGAATACAATTCTCCCACAGGATCTTAAAAACAAAATTACTACATATATAGATGACATTCTAATCGCAGCAGAAAACTGGGAACAGCACAACCACACCCTTCAACAATTACTGAATACATTCGAGCAGAACGGTGTAACTATAAACCTCCGTAAATTTGAATTTGGAAAAGCCTCAATAAAATTTCTAGGCCATATAATTTCACAAATAGGTATTGCACCAGACTCCGACAAATTGCAAGCATTGAAAGATATCGACGTGCCAACAAATAAGAAGGAACTTCGGAGCTTTTTAGGCCTTATTAATTATTTTAGAAAATTCATTCATTATAAAGCATTAGACACACCCTTGCTATACCAGCAAACACAATTTGGTCATGGAATGAAGACGCTGAAGCTGAATTCGAGAATTTGAAAGAACCGTTACTAAGGGCACCTTTGTTATCGCATCCTGACCCAACACTAAACTTTTCCATTGCAACAGAATTAGTACAACTACAGCACCAGGAGTACGTATTTTCCAGGAAGTAGAGGAGGACGGTAAGACAATCGTTAAACATATTGCGTTTGCAAGCAGGATACTTTCTCCAGCAGAGCGCAGTTACTCTGTAACAGAATTAGAGACGCTATGCGTAGTATGGGCATTTAAGAGATTCCGTCATTATCTATATGAAAGACACACCACACTATAAACCGATCACCGAGCAATCCAGTTTTTATTATCAGCAAAACTTACGCATGATAGATTAAACCGTTGGAAATTATATCTACAAGAGTGCGACTTTACTATTGTACACATTCCAGGCACGCAGAATATTGTTGTCGACGCACTATCGAGATCTATTCAGCATAAACGACTAGAGAAAGAAAATACCTTCTGCCACAACAACCATAATATTATGTATATCAAACAAGTAGCTTTCGAAAAATTTATATCATCAGCATTACAGGACATAGAGAGAGAACAGCAGAAAGATGAAACAGTAAAAGAGATTTAACGCTTTGGCGAGACAAGAGCAACTCGAAAATCAGACATAATTACACTATACATCAAAATATTCTGTCTATTCGCTAGTACCCAGGCGGCAACAACTGGCTTTTATGCGTTCCGGAAGGGATCAGAAACAAACTGATATAGTATACCTACCTACGTTATGCACATTACGGAGCTAGGAAATGCTTTCTAATTCTTCAACAAAATTGTCACTTCAACAATATGGAAAAACACATTTGCAAAGTTATAGCATCCTGCAAGATATGTCAGAAAGCTAAATCATCTACAGTATCACATATTCCACCACTGTATCCCATCATACCAGTTAAGACACATGGCAGCAGTTGATCTTTTCGGTCAAATCCCCAGAACAAGTAAAGTTTATAGTTATATTCTAGCAGCCGTAGAACTGACATCCAAATTTGTAACATTTTCTCCACTAAGGAAAGAAACAGCTAGATCAGTATCAAGAGCGTTTGTAAGAGCTTTTCTATCAATAGTAGGACATGTACAGAAGGTTATTTCAGATAACGGACCACAGTTTAGGTCAGACATATGGAAACAAATGTTAGAGAGTAAGAACATAACACGAATTTACATATCAAGATTTCACAGATCTTCTAACCCGTCAGAAAGAGTAATGAAAGAGATCGGGTAACTTTGTAGAATTTATTGCCACAGAAAGCATACAACATGGGACGAACACATTTCACAGTTTCAGGAAATAACAAATGCAATACCTAATGAGTCAACGATGCTCTCACCAACTGTAATACTGACGAATAAAGACCCACCGAATAAACTTACTGAAATGATTACTTTTCCAAAGAAGCGTAGACTTCGTCATTGTGAGATAATAGACATGGCACTAGCGAACATTAAACGAGCTGCAGATCGTCGGAAGAGACAGCAGAAGCAGGTAAGTAGATTACGCAAGTACGAGATTGGCGGTAAGGTACTAGTTCGTACCCATTATCTGTCACATAAAGGGAAGAAACGATGCAAAAAATTTCAACTTCTGTACGCAGGACCGTACAGAATTCGAAATATTCCGCACGCTAATGTAATGCACATTGAGACACTCAGAACATAAAAATCGAGAGGAAACCATCATATGTCAAACATAAAGAAATTCTTAAAATAGAAAAACCTTCTTACAGGGATACATATTGACAGAGTATAACAATGAGCTTTTTGACACATTCCAGCAAGCCCGAATACAGTGAGCTACTAATGGTTATTTACGTGCACAAATGGTCACCTCGATTCGACCGCAGATAAATACACTGAACATTAATAGCAGCCTTAGAAGTGTTCTCGCAGGACATTTATTTCACATTGTGTAAGGTAAGTGAAGCAATTAACAGGACTACTTTAAACGTAAATGTATAACACGTACAAATAATTTTCATACAGTAGTAGCAATTAGATGTATTCTTTAACCCGTACATGCAGCATTGTTGTCATAGTTCACCAAATAAAACGTAGTTTTAATTATAATATAAGTATTGAATATGGAGAAATGTGGATAAATGCTTTACAGTTCATGCCGATAGCTGACGCGATATTCCAGATGCAGAGAGATGTTGAAGTCATGCCGTGCGCTGACGATTATTAACCATGAATATTTGATGATTATTAACAATGAATATTTTATTATAGGCTATGCAGAGAGATGATACGAGGTACAAAGGAGAGAGGAGAATGAAAAGGACCTTGCCGTTGGTGGGGAGGCTTGCGAGCCTCAGCGATACAGATGGTCGTGCCGTGGGTGCAACCGCAACGGAGGAGTACCTGTTGAGAGGCCAGACAAACGTGTGGTTCCTGAAGGGAGGCAGCAGCCTTTTCAGTAGTTGCAGGGGCAACAGTCTGGATGATTGACTGATCTGGCCTTGTAACACTAACCGAAACGGCCTTGCTGTGCTGGTACTGCGAACGGCTGAAAGCAAGCGGAAACTACAGCCGTAATTTTTCCCGAGGGCATGCAGCTTTACTGTATGGTTAAATGATGATGGCGTCCTCGTGGGTAAAATATTCCGGAGGTAAAATAGTCCCCATTCGGATCTCCGAGCGGGGACTACTCAAGAGGACGTCGTTATCAGGAGAAAGAAAACTGGCATTCTGCGGATCGGAGCGTGGAATGTCAGATCCCTTAATCGGGAAGGTAGGTTAGAAAACTTAAAAAGGGAAATGGATAGGTTAAAGTTAGATATAGTGGGAATTAGTGAAGTTCGGTGGCAGGAGGAACAAGACTTTTGACCAGGTGAATACAGGGTTATAAATACAAAATCAAATAGTGGTAATGCAAGAGTAGGTTTAATAATGAATAAAAATAAGGAGTGCGGGTAAGCTACTACGAACAGCATAGTGAACGCATTGTTGTGGCCAAGATAGACACGAAGCCCACGCCTACTACAGTAGTACAAGTTTATATGCCAACTAGCTCTGCAGATAATGAAGAAATTGAAGAAATGTATGATGAGATAAAAGAAATTATTCAGCTAGTGAAGGGAGACGAAAATTTAATAGTCATGGGTGACTGGAATTCGAGAGTAGGAAAAGGAGAGAAGAAAACATAGCAGGAGAATATGGCTTAGGGGAAAGAAATGAAGCCGCTGGCAGAATTTTGCACAGAGCATAACTAAATCATAGCTAACACTTGGTTCAAGAATCATAAAAGAAGGTTGTACACATGGAAGAATCCAGGAAATACTAGAAGGTATCAGGTAGATTATATAATGGTAAGACAGAGATTTAGGAAACAGGTTTTAAATTGTAGGACATTTCCAGGGGCAGATGTGGACTCTGACCACAATCTATTGGTTATGAGCTGTAGATTAAAACATAAGAAACTGCAAAAAGGTGGGTATTTAAGTGGATGGGATCTGGACAAACTGATTAAACCAGAGGTTCTACAGAAATTCAGGGAGAAAAAATGGAACAATTGACAGGAATGGGGGAAAGAAATAAAGTAGAAGAAGAATGGGTAGCTTTGAGGGATGAAATAGTGAAGGCAGCAGAGGGTCAAGTAGGCAAAAAGACGAGAGCTAGTAGGAATCCTTGGGTAACAGAAGAAATATGGATTTTAATTGATGAAAGGAGAAAATATAAAAATGCATTAAATGAAGCAGGCAAAAAGGAATACAAACGTCTCAAAAATGAGATTGACAGGAAGTGCAAAATGGCTAAGCAGGGATGTCTAGAGGACAAATTTAAGGATGTAGAGGCTTATCTCACTAGGGGTAAGATAGATACTGCCTACAGGAAAATTAAAGAGACCTTTGGAGAAAAGAGAACCACTCATATGAATATCAAGAGCTCATTTGGAAACCCAGTTCTAAGCAAAGAAGGAAAAGCAGAAAGGTGGAAGGAGTATATAGAGGGTCTATACAAGGGTGATGTACTTGAGGGCAATATTCTGGAAATGGAAGAGAATGTGGATGAAGACGAAATGGGACATACAATACCGCGTGAAGAGTTTGACACAGCACAGAAAGACCTGCGTCGAAACAAGGCCCCGGGAGTAGACAACATTCCATTAGAACTACTGACAGCCTTGGGAGAGCCAGTCCTGACAAAAGTCTACCATCTGGTGAGCAAGTTGTATGAGACATGCGAAATACCCTCAGACTTAAAGAAGAATATAATTATTCCAATCCCAAAGAAAGCAGGTGTTGACAGATGTGAAAATTACCGATCAATCAGTTTAATAAGTCACGGCTGCAAAATATTAACGCGAATTCTTTACAGATGAATGGAAAAACTAGTAGAAGCCAACCTCGGGGAAGATCAGTTTGGATTCCGTAGAAATATTGGAACACTTGAGGCAATACTGACCTTACGACTTATCTTAGAAGCTAGATTAAGGAAAGGCAAACCTACGTTTCTAGCATTTGTAGACTTAGATAAAGCTTTTGGCAATGTTGACTGGAATACTCTCTTTCAAATTCTAAAGGTGGCAGGGGTAAAATACAGGGAGCGAAAGGCTATTTACAATTTGTACAGAAGCCAGATGGCAGTTATAAGAGTCGAGGGACATGAAAGGGAAGCAGCAGTTGGGAAGGGAGTGAGACAGGGTTGCAGCTTCTCCCCGATGTTATTCAATCTGTATATTGAGCAAGCAGTAAAGGAAATAAAAGAAAAATTCGGAGTAGGTATTAAAATCGAGGGAGAAAAAATAAAAACTTTGAGGTTCGCCGATGACATTGTAATTCTGTCAGAGACAGCAAAGAACTTGGAAGAGCAGTTGAATGGAATGGACAGTGTCTTGAAAGGAGGATATAAGATGAACATCAACAAAAGCAAAACGAGGATAATGGAATGTAGTCGAATTAAGTTGGGTGATTCTGAGGGAATTAGATTAGGAAATGAGACACTTAAAGTAGTAAAGGAGTATTGCTATTTGGGGAGCGAAGTAACTGATGACGGTCGAAGTAGAGAGGATATAAAATGTTGACTGGCAACGGCAAGAAAAGTGTTTCTGAAGAAGAGAAATTTGTTAACATCCAGTAGTGTCAGGAAGTCATTTCTGAAAGTATTTGTATGGAGTGTAGCCATGTATGCAAGTGAAACATGGACGATAAATAGTTTAGACAAGAAGAGAATAGAAGCTTTCGAAATGTGGTGCTACAGAAGAATGCTGAAGATTAGATGGGTAGATCACATAACTAATGAGGAGGTATTGAATATAATAAGGGAGAAGAGGAGTTAGTGGCACAACTTGACAAGAAGAAGGGGCCGGTTGGCAGGACATGTTCTGAGGCATCAAGGTATCACAAATTTAGCATTGGAGGGCAGTGTGGAGGGTAAAAATCATAGAGGGAGACCAAGAGATGAATACGCTAAGCAGATTCAGAAGGATGTAGGTTGCAGTAGGTACTGGGAGATGAAGAAGCTTGCACAGGATAGAGTAGCATGGAGAGCTGCATCAAACCAGTCTAAGGTCTGAAGACCACAACAACAAGGAATATAATTTAGTAATAGTTTATTTTGATAACAGGTGACACAGCGCAGCGCAGCACTACGGATGGAGAAACTACATTAAATTGCTTAATATATGTACATAGCTATTCGAAAATTTTTTTCTGCATTGAACACGATATCTTTTACATTAGATACATACATAGGAAAAACAGATCACACCTAATGTCAGCATACCGATTCGCACTCTACGTAAAATAAAAATGTTTTCTCTTAAATATCAATGACGATGAGTGCTACACAACTAAAACATAATATATAGTCGATTGTCAACATGACTCGTAACTGACGAACACATTACCGAACATACCGAAGTCACAGAAAGTGACATATTTTGTCGAAATGTACTTTCATACTTCAAAAACTTTGAATTCACAACCTGTGAAGTAATATAACAGTGTCTTTACGTAATTATTTATATGAGCACCAGATTATGATTTATTTAGAGTCACAGAAAGTGACATAGTTTGTATAAAGGTACTTGTCTATTTTATTTAAAATGTTGATGCCTAAATGTACTACTAAATTCCACTTACAGAAATATTTGTTTATGTTATTGACTGTCACGTAATGTAGTATGTATTGTAGGCTGAATTCACTACAAATGGAAAATGTGTTTCTTTATGTAATTGTTTAAAACTATAAACTTTTTCTACAGTCACACAAGGTGACATATTTTGTCCTTTTAAACGTAAAATAAATAATTTTATGAGCACAGAGGAAAGAGATGATGTAAAATTTGGTAATAACGGTATCAACCATATCCGTGAACCTTTTGACAAAAGTGATTATGCCTGTACCTTAATTCCTGTGGATCCCATGGTTATGGAGCACAAACAAAGTGAATAGTGAACCACGTTACTTCAATCTACAATGTTTTCTATGAGGTATCGCCATACCAAGATGCACACCACAGTCATGATGTACGTCAATAGTTGCTTGCATACCAAGATGCACACCATCACAACTAATGGACAATTGGAGTTGGAACTCGTACCTGATGTAGCTGCAGCAACTCAGGCAATTCGACGGTTAGGATCAAAGAGACGACGGAATCACATGGCGAAACCATTGTGTTGTGCTATGTGAGGGAAAGAAACGGACTTTTGAGTGCATTCACAGACAGTTGCCAGTGCTTTGACCATGCTATCCAATTCCTTTTTTTTCCCTTTCTTGGATATGGTACTAGTAGATGCCAATTTTACCAAAAAAAATTATAATGAACCATAAACTATGTTCCAAATTTTGCCATCCATTGCTATTAGAAATATAAATAACTTTTACTACCTGATGTACACTTCCAACTTACTGACTCATATTATTTGTATATTTTGATGTATACTCTTTCGAATATTTTCTTTGTTAGCCTTAGGAAAACAAATTCTTATGACAGTATATGTATGTGCTTTGTTGAAGGAAATATTCTATCATTAACTTACTTATTACTACACATATTTCTATAATCAAATTTTCTACTTACGTCAAGTCCAAATGACTTAACGACGTGGGAAAATTTTAAGGAAAGCCAGTGGAGGCTTATGTAAGACGTGTATATATCTATTGTCTATTGCCAAATCACAATTTATGAAAGATATTTATATTTTATTAATAGGATTAAGTAGGAATAATTAATATTTGTCATGTTGGAAATAATTGTGGTAGCAGGGAATGTCTGCAAGAAAGTATTGTTGGCAAGAGAGACCGCAAATTGATATGATTTTAAAAAGGGCGGGAGAGACCGCGTATGGATACATTTTGTATAGGCAGCAGGGATTGTCTGCACCAGAAAGCATTGTTGGCAGGAGAGACCGCACTTTAGCGTTCGTAGGAAGTCAGTAGTAAGCGAGATGTAAAGTGAGTCGGTAGCAGGTCTGAAGCGAGAGGTTCGAGGAGTAGTGTGCCTGCCAGCAACCAGCTATGATTTACAAGAGATTATAAACGGATGTACAGAGACATCATGGTCAGACAGAGATTCCGAAATCAGATACTGGATTGTAAGGCGTACCCAGGAGCAGATATAGACTCAGATCACAATATAGTAGTGATGAAGAGTAGGCTGAAGTTCAAGACATTAGTCAGGAAGAATCAATACGCAAAGAAGTGGGATACGGAAGTACTAAGGAATGACGAGATACGTTTGAAGATCTCTAACGCTGTAGATACAGCAATAAGGAATAGCGCTGTAGGCAGTACAGTTGAAGAGGAATGGACATCTCTAAAAAGGGCCATCACAGAAGTTGGGAAGGAAAACGTAGGTACAAAGAAGGTAGCTGCGAAGAAACCATGGGTAACAGAAGAAATACTTCAGTTGATTGATGAAAGGAGGAGGTACAAACATGTTCCGGGAAAATCAGGAATACAGAAATACAAGTCGCTGACGAATGAAATAAATAGGAAGTGCAGGGAAGCTAAGACGAAATGGCTGCAGGAAAAATGTGAAGACATCGAAAAAGATATGATTGTCGGAAGGACAGACTCTGCATACAGGAAAGTCAAAACAACCTTTGGTGACATTAAAAGCAACGGTGGTAACATTAAGAGTGCAACGGGAATTCCACTGTTAAATGCAGAGGAGAGAGCAGATAGGTGGAAAGAATACATTGAAAGCTTCTATGAGGGTGAAGATATGTCTGGTGTGATAGAAGAAGAAACAGGAGTCGATTTAGAAGAGATAGGGGATCCAGTATTAGAATCGGAATTTAAAAGAGCTTTGGAGGACTTACGGTCAAATAAGGCAGAAGGGATAGATAACATTCCATCAGAATTTCTAAAATCATTGGGGGAAGTGGCAACAAAAGGACTATTCACGTTGGTGTGTAGAATATATGAGTCTGGCGATATACCATCTGGCTTTCGGAAAAGCATCATCCACACAATTCCGAAGACGGCAAGAGCTGACAAGTGCGAGGATTATCGCACAATCAGCTTAACAGCTCATGCATCGAAGCTGCTTACAAGAATAATATACAGAAGAATGGAAAAGAAAATTGAGAATGCGCTAGGTGACGATCAGTTTGGCTTTAGGAAAAGTAAAGGGACGAGAGAGGCAATTCTCACGTTACGGCTAATAATGGAAGCAAGGCTAAAGAAAAATCAAGACAGTTTCATAGGATTTGTCGACCTGGGAAAAGCGTTCGACAATATAAAATGGTGCAAGCTGTTCGAGATTCTGAAAAAAGTAGGGGTAAGCTATAGGGAGAGACGGGTCATATACAATAAGAGGGAATAATAAGAGTGGATGATCAAGAACGAAGTGCTCGTATTAAGAAGGGTATAAGACAAGGCTGTAGCCTTTCGCCCCTACTCTTCAATCTGTACATCGAGGAAGCAATGATGGAAATAGAAGAAAGGTTCAGGAGTGGAATTAAAATACAAGGTGAAAGGATATCAATGATACGATTCGCTGATGACATTGCTATCCTGAGTGAAAGTGAAGAAGAATTAAATGATCTGCTGAACTGAATGAACAGTCTAATGAATACACAGTACGGTTTGAGAGTAAATCGGAGAAAGACGAAGGTAATGAGAAGTAGTAGAAATGAGAACAGCGAGAAACTTAACATCAGGATTGATGGTCATGAAGTCAATGAAGTTAAGCAATTCTGCTACCTAGGCAGTAAAATAACCAATGACGGTCGGAGCAAGGAGGACATCAAAAGCAGACTCGCTATGGCAAAAAAGGCATTTTTGGCCGAGAGAAGTCTACTAATATACCGGGCTTAATTTGAGGAAGAAATTTCTGAGGATGTACGTCTGGAGTACAGCATTGTATGGTAGTGCAACATGGACTGTGGGAAAACCGGAACAGAAGAGAATCGAAGCATTTGAGATGTGGTGCTATAGACGAATGTTGAAAATTAGGTGGACTGATATGGTAAGGAATGAGGAGGTTCTACGCAGAATCGGAGAGGAAAGGAATATGTGGAAAACACTGATACGGAGAAGGGACAGGATGATAGGACATCTGCTAAGACATGAGTGAATGACTTCCATGGTACTAGAGGGAGCTGTAGAGAGCAGAAACTGTAGAGGAAGACAGAGATTGGAATACATCAAGCAAATAATTGAGGACGTAGGTTGCAAGTGCTAGTCTGAGATGAAGAGGTTAGCACAGGAAAGGAATTCGTGGTGGGCCGCATCAAATGGTTCAAATGGCTCTGAGCACTATGGGACTTAACTTCTGAGGTCATCAGTCCCTAGAACTTAGAACTACTTAAACCTAACTAACCTAAGGACATCACATACATCCATGCCCGAGGCAGGATTCGAACCTGCGACCGGAGCGGTCGCGCTGCTCCAGACTGTAGCGCCTAGAACCGCTTGCCGCTTGGCCACTCCGGCCGGCCGGGCCGCATCAAACCAGTCAGTAGACTGATGACAAAAAAAAAAAAAAAAAAAAAAAAAAAAAAAAAAAAAAAAAAAAACAGACACATCAACCAACTATTATCATAAGAGGAACTAATATTATTGAATTATTTTCTTTGCGAAACTCAAGACTAATGTAGGTATGTTTGCGCATTGCTAGTTGTAAGATTATTGTAAAAAGTAAGTCCCATTTGAATATTTGTAAAATCATTTCATTCAGAATAAAATTATCTTTTGCCAGAAATATTGCATTTCTAATTATAATCCATCTCAAAAACCATCAACATAAAGCTTTGCAACATTTTATTGTTGTAAAGAAAAAGTTTAACTATGAATTATGTAACTTCAGTCAAATTAATTAAAGAATAACGTCAGCTTTGCTATTAAATAATAATGTCAGCTTTGGTAATAAATACAGCCACTTGTTATGAAAGTACACCTGCAGCTAATAGAGTATAGTAAAACAGAGTAAGTATATTCATGTCGCAGTTCGATGTAGCAGTCAGATGGCGATCCAGTAACAATAAAAAAGGTAAGGAACAGTTTTGGGTTATTGCAGATAACGACTGAGGGCCACGACGACGACACATTCTATGTTTCGTCGAAATAATCAGAAAATCACTTTTAATAAGCAACAATTAAACTTGTATTCGAAGATTGAGAAAGAGAATAAATTTCAAAGGGAAGATTTCAATTGTTATTATTAAGCAAGAGATAGAAATCCTAAGGAAAGGATTCATAAGCTTATTGTAGAAGGAAAGGTTGTCATTAAAAATATAGGTATAGAGGAGACGAGAAGATTTCACAGTTAAATAACTTTTTTAATTACAACGATGACAACTATCTTTCGAAATCATTACTTACAAAATCTGCTGAAATCTACAGCATGACAAATCATAGTAAATTGTACTTCATACTTAACTATAATAGTTCATTTTATGTTATTTTGCAAACTTTACGTATTGGTGACTTTGCTACCGTTATTATCTTTGGTATGGTATTTTATCTTTTGAAATAACTAACTTTTAAAAGAAGTTACATGAATGGTGAATTTTAAGTATTTGGGAAATTTTGTCTATTAAAATTCGTAACATTAATGAGGTCACGCCATCTCATTATTACCGCAATTTTCCCTACTGTGAGCCATCAGTTTTCATTTTGTTTACCATTTCTTTAAGCAATACAGTTGTTTTGAACGCGAACTTTGACCAAAACTAAATATTTTGTGATCCTTTGCGTATAAAAATGTACTTCTGCACAAGTAACCATCAGTACACGTGCTACTGATTCTCAGGTGAAACTGTGTCTGATTGCAACCAGCTAGTTCCAGAAATAAATTATCTGCTTTAGGATTAGCGCCCGGATTATTTCGTTCCACGGTTAGGAGTCACAAAAACGCCAATTTTAATTAACGATTCGACTAACTGTTAATTGAGACAGTGTATTAAATTCCGTACCGGTGACTAGTAATACACTTTTATACATCTTTCCTCTCAGTTTTCTGCAGAGTCGGTGTTTTCCAGCAAATTAGGCATCTACATCTACATATACATCCATACTCCGCAAGCCACCTGACGGTGTGTGGCGGAGGGTACCCTACCTCTATCGGTTCTCCCTTCTATTCCAGTCTCGTGTTGTTCGTGGAAAGAAGGATTGTCTGTATGCTTCTGTGTGGGCTCTAATCTCTCTGATTTTATCCTCATGGTCTCTTCGCGACATATACGTAGGAGGGAGCAATACACTGCTTGACTCCTCGCTAAAGGTGTTCTCGAAACTTCAACAAAAGCCCGTACCGAGCTACTGAGCGTCTCTCCTGCAGAGTCTTCCACTGGAGTTTATCTATCATCTCCGTAACGCTTTCGCGATTACTAAATGATCCTGTAACGAAGCGCGCTGCTCTCCGTTGGATCTTCTCTATCTCTTCTATCAACCCTATCTGGTACGGATCCCACACCGCTTAGCAGTATTCAAGCAGTGGGCGAACAAGCGTACTGTAACCTACTTCCTTTGTTTTCGGATTGCATTTCCTTAGGATTCTTCCAATGAATCTCAGTCTGGCATCTGCTTTACCGACGATCAACTTTACATGATCATTCCATTTTAAATCACTCCTAATGCGTGCTCCCAGATAACATGGAGATTCAACTGGCATTCCGTGCACCATGCGTCAATTCGCTGCAGATACTCCTGCATTTCAGTACAATTTTCCATTGTTACAACCTCTCGATACACCACAGCATCATCTGCAAAAAGCCTCAGTGAACTTCCGATGTCATCCACCAGATCATTTATGTATATTGTGAACAGCAACGGTCCCGTGACACTCCCCTGTGGCACACCTGAAATTACTCTCACTTCGGAAGACTTCTCTCCATTGAGAAAGACATGCTGCGTTCTGTTATCTGGGAACTCCTCAATCCAATCGCACAGTTGGTCTGATAGTCCATATGCTCTTACTTTGTTCATTAAACGACTGTGGGGAACTGTATCGAACGCCTTGCAGAAGTCAAGAAACACGGCATCTACCTTTGAACCCGTGTCTATGGCCCTCTGAGTCTCGTGGACGAATAGCGCGAGCTGGCTTTCACACGACCGTCTTTTTCGAAACCCATGCTGATTCCTACAGAGTAGATTTCTAGTCTCCAGGAAAGTCATTATACTCGAACACAATACGTGTTCCAAAATTCTACAACCGATCGACGTCAGAGATATAGGTTATAGTTCTGCAAATCTGTTCGACGTACCTTCTTGAAAACGGGGATGACCTTTTCCAATCCCTTGGAACGCTACGCTCTTCTAGAGACCTACGGTACACCGCTGCAAGAAGGGGGGCAAGTTCCTTCGCGTACTCTGTGTAAAATAGAACTGGTATCCCATCAGGTCCAGCGGCCTTTCCTCTTTTGAGCGATTTTAATTGTTTCTCTATCTCTCTGTCGTCTATTTCGATATCTACCATTTTGTCATCTGTGCGACAATCTAGAGAAGGAACTACAGTGCAGTCTTCCTCTGTGAAACAGCTTTGGAAAAAGACATTTAGTATTTCGGCCTTTAGTCTGTCATCCTCTGTTTCAGTACCATTTTGGTCAGAGCGTGTCTGGACATTTTGTTTTGATCCACCTACCGCTTTGACATAAGACCAGAATTTCTTAGGATTTTCTGCCAAGTCAGTACATAAAACTTTACTTTCGAATTCACTGAACACCTCTCGCATAGCCCTCCTCACACTACATTTCGCTTCGCGTAATTTTTGTTTGTATGCAAGGCTTTGGTTATGTTTATGTTTGCTGTGAAGTTCCCTTTGCTTCCGCAGCAGTTTTCTAACTCGGTTGTTGTACCACGGTGGCTCTTTTCCATCTCTTACGATCTTGCTTGACACATACTCATCTAACGCATATTGTACGATGGTTTTGAACTTTGTCCACTGATCCTCAACACTATATGTACTTGAGACAAATCTTTTGTGTTGAGCCGTCAGGTACTCTGCAATCTGCTTTTTGTCACTTTTGCTAAACAGCAAAATCTTCCTACCTTTTTTAGTATTTCTATTTGCGGCTGAAATCATCGATGCCATAATCACTTTATGATCGCTGATTCCCTGTTCTGCGCTAACTGTTTCAAATAGTTCGGGTCTGTTTGTCACCAGAAGGTCTAATATGTTATTGCCACGAGTCGGTTCTCTGTTTAACTGTTCAAGGTAGTTTTTAGATAAAGCACTTTAAAAAATTTCACTGGATTCTTTGTCCCTGCCACCCGTTATGAACGTTTGAGTCTCCCAGTCTATATCCGGCAAATTAAAATCTCCACCCAGAACTATAACATGGTGGGGAAATCTACTCGAAATATTTTCCAAATTATCCTTCAGATGCTCAGCCACAACAGCTGCTGAGCCAGGGGGCCTATAAAGACATCCAATTACCATGTCTGAGCCTGCTTTAACAGTGACGTTCACCCAAATCATTTCACATTTCGCATTTCCGTCAATTTCCTTCGATACTATTGCACTTCTTGTCGCTATAAACACGCCTCCCCCTTCACTGTCAAGCCTGTCTCTGCGGTATACATTCCAATCTGAGTTTAGGATTTCATTACTGTTTACGTCTGGTTTCAGCCAACTTTCTGTCCCTATGGGCGTTGTGACCGTACAAGTAATCAAGGTACAAGTAATCACCGTCGGTTACATCGTGTACTGGATCATGTGGGAAGATCATACGTGGCGACCGTCTCTAGACAGGTCATCCTTAGCCCCACAGATTCACTTTTGGTTACCGGTAATGACTTTGTTGAATTTTGAACCATAGTAAGAATATCAGATGGTAATAGAGGCGAAGCGGTCGCTACAAAGACATGCGGCAGGCACAGAAGTGTGTAGCGCAGGGGTGTCCAACCCGCGCCCGGAGGGCTGTGTGCAGCCAATGCAAGCCGAAATGTGAGCATCTAACACACGATCGGTAAAAAGAAGTCCGTTTATCTAAATTTGTGATAAACTGTATACTCTCAATCTGGAACTCCCGCCACACAGTACTATCTCTCTCACCCCTCCCCCCGCCCCTCCTTATTTTCGTTCAGTGATTATTGTTTGTAGTGTTAAGCATATAATGTGCTGCCCAAAGAAATACTCGTCTTCTAAAAATGTGACCTAGGTAAACTACAGTTTGGGCACCCCTGTTTTGGTGGGAAACAAAACAGCAGAGAGATAAACGATAAAACAGGCGCGGAAAGCATAAATTATGTAATAAATGCCCTGTGGCTACGGCCTCCCGTCAGGTAGACTGGTCGCCTGGTGCAAGTCTTTCGAGTTGATGACACTTCGGCGTCTTGTGTGTCGATGGGGATGAAATGATGATGATAAGGAGAACACAACACCCAGTCCCTGAGCGGATAAAATCTCCGATCCAACCGGGAATCGAACCCGAGCCGTTAAGCATGGTCACTGAGCTGAAGGGTGTGGACAATTATGTAATCATAACACAAGAGACCACAGAGTCAGGTCAGAATAATTCGGAAGAGAGAGTTACATATTGTACATAGACAGTTGAAATAAAAAAGGAATCAGTACCAAATCAAATGTGTGACAGGAGTAAGTTAGTGAAGATGTCGCAGAGACCGAATAGTGAATTATTAAAACCGCTGACCAAATAGTGAATTAGTAAAACCGTTGGACAGTACACTAGATAATAAAATACATTCTTTGCCCAAATCAGTGGACAGCGAGTTAAATAGTAAAATCGATTATTTGAACAAACCAGCGGAAAATCAAATTAAAGAATCAAACGACTAGCTAGCGTCGTGTGCGCAGGTTCAAGAAGCTATTTGTCGTAACTTTGGTGAAAAGATTGATCACAAAATCACGATGGTCGTCTCTATAGTGTACCGACAAAGAAGGAAAAACTAAAAACTGCACTCTGTCCGAACAGACCGTGAAAGACCAACGGTACCGCGATACCGACCGAGTGCCGTGTAATCCTCAGGCCACAGACGTCACTTGATACGGGTATGGAGAGGCAAGTGATCAGCACACAGCTCTCCCCTCCGTCGCCAGTTATCGTAACCGGAGCCGTCACTTCCCCATCAACTTCCGTTATCTGACGGGAACCGGTGTTATCACTTTGGCAAGGCCGTTGGCACGACGAAGCGGGAAAATAACAAACTAACTGGTGCAGCGGATGAATCTTGGCAATCATAACACCGCAGTCTTGTGACTCCGTGGGATCTAGTCATCTGTGAATGGCATACTTGAGGTACTTTTGGAACCATTTCCCCGCCAATTGACGACATTATCGAGGATAGAGGTGGCGTTGCACAGTACTGGCGTGATCTTGGGATTGACCAATATTTTCCGGTGCGATTATTTCATATATCATAGTATAGGTCACCATCGGAGAATGCTTACATCTTTGGACATACACCGCCCTTGTTGTTGTAGTGGTCTTCAGTCTTGAGACTGGTTTGATGCAGCTCTCAATGCTACTGTATCCTGTGCAAGCTTCATCATCACCCTGTACCTACTGCAACCTACATCCTTCTGAATCTGCTTAGTGTATTCATCTCTTGGTCTCCCTCTATGATTTTTACCCTCCACGCTGCCCTCCAATACTAAATTGGTGATCCCTTTAATCCTCAGAACATGTCCTACCAACCGATATCTTCTTCTAGTCAAGTTGTGTCACAAACTGCTCTTCTCCCCTATTATATTCAATACCTTCTCATTAGTTATGTGATCTACCCATCTAATCTTCAGCATTCTTCTGTAGCACCACATTTCGAAAGCTTCTATTCTCTTCTTGTCCAATCTATTTATCGTCCATGTTTCACTTCCATACATGGCTACACTCCATACAAATACTTTCAGAAATGACTTCCCGACACTTAAATCTATACTCGATGTTAACGAATTTCTCTTCTTCAGAAACGCTTTCCTTGCCATTGCCAGTCTACATTTTATATCCTCTCTACTTCGACCATCATCAGTTATTTTGCTCCCCAAATAGCAAAACTCCTTTACTACTTTAAGTGTCTCATTTCCTAATCTAATTCGCTCAGCATCACCCGACTTAATTCGACTACATTCCATTATTCTTGTTTTGCTTTTGTTGATGTTCATCTTATATCCTCCTTTCAAGACACTATCCATTCCATTCAACTGCTCTTCCAAGTCCTTTGCTGTCTCTGACAGAATTACAATGTCATCGGCGAACCTCAAAGTTTTTATTTCTTCTCCATGGATTTTAATGCCTACTCCGAATTTTTCTTTTGTTACCTTCACTGCTTGCTCAATATACAGATTGAATAACATCGGGGAGAAGCTACAAACCTGTCTCACTCTCTTCCCAACCACTGCTTCCCTTTCATGTCCCTCGACTCTTACAACTGCCATTTGGTTTCTGTACAAATTGCAAACAGCCTTTCGCTCTCTGTATTTTACCCCTACCACCTTCAGAATTTTAAAGAGAGTATTCCAGTCAACATTGTTAAAAGCTTTATCTAAGTCTACAAATGCTAGAAACGTAGGTTTGCCTTTCCTTAATCTAGCTTCTAAGATAAGTCGTAAGGTCAGTATTGCCTCAAGTGTTCCGATATTTCTACGGAATCCAAACTGCTCTTCCCCGATGTCGGCTTCTACTAGTTTTTGCATTCGTCTGTACAGAATTCGCGTTAGTATTTTGCAGCCGTGACTTACTAAACTGATAGTTCGGTGATTTTCACATCTGTCAACACCTGCTTTCTTTGGA
The DNA here is from genome assembly GCF_021461385.2 of Schistocerca piceifrons. Classification (NCBI taxonomy): domain Eukaryota; kingdom Metazoa; phylum Arthropoda; class Insecta; order Orthoptera; family Acrididae; genus Schistocerca; species Schistocerca piceifrons. The sequence goes on from NC_060141.1 coordinate 590,929,568, forward strand.
ATTGAAATTATTATATTCTTCTTTAAGTCTGAGGGTATTTCGCCTGTCTCATACGTCTTGCTCACCAGATGGTAGAGTTTTGTCAGGACTGCCTCTCCCAAGGCTGTCAGTAGTTCTAATGGAATGTTGTCTACTCCCGGGGCCTTGTTCCCACTCAGGTCTTTCTGTGCTGTGTCAAACTCTTCACACAGTATCATATCTCCCATTTCATCTTCCTCTACATTCTCTTCCATTTCCATAATATTGTCCTCAAGTGCATCGCCCTTGTATAGACCCCCCATATACTCCTTCCACCTTTCTGCTTTTCCTTCTTTGCTTAGAACTGGGTTTCCATCTGAGCTCTTGATATTCATACAAATGGTTCTCTTTTCTCCAAAGGTCTCTTTAATTTTCCTGAAGGCAGTATCTATCTTACCCCTAGTGAGATAAGCCTCTACATCCTTACATTTGTCCTCTAGACATCCCTGCTTAGCCATTTTGGACTTCCTGTCGATCTCATTTTTGAGACGTTTGTATTCCTTTTTGCCTGCTTCATTTACTGCATTTTATATTTTCCCTTTTCATCACTTAAATTCAATATTTCTTCTGTTACCCCAGGATTTCTACCAGCCCTCGTCTTTTTACCTACTTGATCCTCTGCTGCCTTCACTATTTCATCCCTCAAAGCTACCCATTCTTCTTCTACTTTATTTCTTTCCCCCATTCCTGTCAATTGTTCCATTTTTTCTCCCTGAATTTCTGTACAACCTCTGGTTTAGTCAGTTTATCCAGGTCCCATCTCATTAAATTTCCACCTTTTTGCAGTTTCTTCAGTTTTCATCTACAGTTCATAACCAATAGATTGTGGTCAGAGTCCACATCTGCCCCTGGAAATGTCTTACAATTTAAAACCTGGTTCCTAAATCTCTGTCTTACCATTACATAATCTATCTGAAACCCGTCAGTATCTAAAAATGGTTCAAATGGCTCTGGACACTATGGGACTTAACATCCCTGATCATCAGTCCCCTAGAACTTAGAACTACTTAAACCTAACTAACCTAAGGACATCACACACATCCATGCCCGAGGCAGGATTCGAACCTGCGACCGTAGCGGTCTCGTGGTTCCAGACTGAAGCGCCTAGAACCACACGGCCACACCGGCCGGCCCCGTCAGTATCTCCAGGCTTCTTCCATGTATACAACCTTCTTTTATGATTCTTGAACCAAGTGTTAGCTATGATTAGCTTGTGCTCTGTGTAAAATTCTGCCAGGCGGCTTCCTCTTTCATTTCTTACCCCCAATCCATATTCACCTACTACGTTTCCTTCTCTCCCTTTTCGTACTGCCGAATTCCAGTCACCCATGACTATTATATTTTCGTCTCCGTTCACTATCTGAATAACTTCTTTGATTTCATCATATATTTCTTCAATTTCTTCGTCATCTGCAGAGCTAGTTGGCATATAAACTTGTACTACTGTGGTAGGCGTGGGCTTCATATCTATCTTGGCCACAATAATGCGTTCACTATGCTGTTTGTAGTAGCTTACCCGCATTCCTATTTTCCTATTCATCATTAAACCTACTCCTGCATTACCCCTATTTGATTTTGTGTTTATAACCCTGTAGTCACCTGATCAAATGTCTTGTTCCTCCTGCCACCGAACTTCACTAATTCCCACTATATCTAATTTTAACCTATCCATTTCCCTTTTTAAATTTTCTAACCTACCTGCCCGATTAACAAATCTGAGATTCCACGCTCCGATCCGTAGAACGCCAGTTTTCTTTCTCCTGATAACGACATCCTCATGAGTTGTCCCCGCCCGGAGATCCGAATGGGGGACTATTTTACCTCCGGAATATTTTACCCAAGAGGACGCCATCATCATTTAACCGTACAGTAAAGCTGCATGCCCTCGGGAAAAATTGCGGACGGTAGTTTCCCCTTGTTTTCAGCCGTTCGCAGTACCAGCACAGCAAGGCCGTTTTGGTTAGTGTTACAAGACCAGATCAGTTTATCATCCAGACTGTTTCCCCTGCAACTACTGAAAAGGCTGCTGCCCCTCTTCAGGAACCACACGTTTGTCTGGCCTCTCAACAGATACTCCTCCGTTGTGGTTGTACCTACGGTACTTCTATCTGTATCGCTGAGGCACGCAAGCCTCCCCACCAATGGCAAGGTCCATGGTTCACTTGGGGGGGGGGGGGTGAGTGTAATTAATCAGCACAGTTATCTTTAACCACCTAGCCAGATTTGGAGACAGACCCTTATTGCCGGAGAAGGTAATATTTGCCCAAAATAACCTTCCGGCTGTGACAACAATAAATAATGCTTCAATTTGTGAACAGGTGCTGTATCTGTTTATGGCAATATGTCATTATAAATGTAATGTTCATGAATAGTAACTCTAATCTCTCATACCTTTGCATCACCTTGTTAGATATTTTGATACATTTATTAAATGTTGGTGGTGTCCAATGAACGCGAGACATCATGTGTGTCAGTAGGCAAAGAACTCTTTGGACAGGGGTCATAAACGAGTGAGCTTTCTTGGTTGCATTGTATTTATGACGACCAGCGAAAGAATGAAACGGAGGCTTCAGAATTATAGCGATACCAACATTCTTTTCCGTTACAAAGGGGCGTTGACGGTGAAGTGAAGTCTACCCAGCTACGTCTTGGGGCTGCACATTTAGGAAATCTCGCTGTTTCATAATATTTCTAGACTTTGAAACTCTCACTGTTTGATAATGTATAACATTCGTCCCTCGTCATGTCAATCTCCGTGAGTTCCAAGAGGCGTTAACTCTCGGATTATTTTATTTCACACACTTTCATTTTGTTAAACGTCAACTTTTTTTGTATCATATGTCTGTTGCTTTGGGTCCTGGTATACGGTGCATAAACTACATGTTGTATTGTTCATCACCGTGAAAAATAGTATCTTGTCAAGCTGTTAGTGGAACTTAGAAGCTGGAACCATTTTGATTTATGTTTGTGAAACTTAGTCAAGTGCTGATGTAGACTTCCTCGCAGCGTGGGAGACTGCGGATTGGTTTAGGATTCAAACTGAATCTTTGGCACAAAATCTGCCTTCTTGAGGGTACACCACCAGTTTCTTCCGATAACTGACAAAGTCCACTACTTGAACAACCATCCACTACTTGAACAACCAGGATCAACTATGGCTCATAGTTACTGTCTCTGAGGTGGAGCGGCTCCAAAAGATATATTTTAATATACTAGCATCTTTGAATAATATATTACAGACTTAAAATTATCAGTGAACTTTGCGAAAACTTTCCTTGAAATTCTCAGGAGAAATTTCGTAAACTTTAGACGCGGATTGAACCAGTGATATACTGCTTTTTTAGAACTGTCGATATCGAGTAATGTTTCTCGAACAGGTAGGGGCTATTTTTAGGCTACGGCCACACTTGTGTTTTTTTGAAGCTGAACGCTCTGCGTCAAACGAAGAAACTTCAAAATTCTCCTGATGGTGGCCACTCTTGACCGCGTATACAGTAGTTTCTTTCAGTGCAATGCGTCCTAGCGTCCAAAGACGTGAATGTGGTCGTGTCTGTCTCAGTAGCGTTTCAGACCTGCCTGGGTGACATCACAGCATTGAAACAAGGAAATGAATGTATTAAGTAAACGATCTGCAACAATAACATGTCCTGCATTCTTACAGGCTCGGCGGAGACAAAGAAGACTTTTGTGGGTTCATCCAATAACTGAGGACAGATGAAAAAGAGGGAAATTCAATCTACTAAACAACAAACTTAAAGAAAACCATGAAAAGTTTTTGAGTACTACAGGGTGTCCGTTAAGTCATCCGAAACTCTGCTACCTATTGCATCGAGCACTGTTAGTGAAAGAAACTCTCGACCGCGCGACTATGCAGGGCCTGAAGAAAAACTATCGGTTACTCTGAAGTAAGGGAAATTTCATTACTTACTTTAATATTTGTTTACAGTGGAAAAAGGGACAGGATTGAGTCCACTGATTCCTTCTCAGAGTGCATTGTAGGTGTGCTGCTTGTGAAATAAGTTGATTGTCGGTCATATACAGATGCAATTCTGGACAGCTGTGGATGCCTGTAGGACTGAACCAATTGTAGATATTTCAACTGAAAATCCATCTTGTTGATTGGGCTAAAGCTCTTAATAACGGATATTTGTGAAAGCAAGAACATTTTATCTGGATCATCAGTTCGAGGTTTACTTGCTTATTGCTAACTCACAGCAGAACGCCCAGCAAGCTTTTTTTCAGACTAGTACTGTTTCCATTTCTTCGGAAACGGACTTGCCCTTCGCGCTTTGCGGGCAGGGGGAGAGGATTTTGATGTAGCATGTTGTATTGCAGCTGTCGGAGTGTTTACTTCTTGTTACTGTGTTACTGTCGGCGTCTTGCGTTCTTTCTATTACATCAAGAGCCATATAGCCAGACGTCCTGTGGTAAAAAAGGGAAAACTGTGATTACCCACAGTAAAATTTTGTAATTTGCAACGAGTTATATATTTTACCGCATGTATACTCTATACACATATTTAAAATATATATAGGTCTATATGCATCGCACCCTCCAAAATAACTGAAATCGAAAGACATATTCAGGCAAAGGCATTTAGTCTTATTGATTTATATGTAACGACGCTATAACTCATTCTTTCTGACAATAATTTTCGTATCAGATTATGGATTTCATAAAGGCTGTGCAATATATTTTTACAAGAGAGGCTACATTTGTTTAATCATTTAACTTCCCTTACAATTTAAAACTGTTAAAAGAATTCGATTGTCACAAATCTACGACCACCTTTGCTTATGAACAGGAACCTAAAAATGCACTAAAATCATGAATACGCAGCACTCTCTGTATTTCTATATATGAAGACTGGAGAAATGACACTCGTCTGTAATAAATGTGATGTGTTCTAAATTTTGCTGGGTCTCCACTTTTGTCATTCTGATTTTTCAAATTTTTGCAGTAGCGAAGTGCAAAGTGCTCTTCCACATTTTTTGCGCATCCTTTCCTAAAAAAGCACTTAATATAGATATTTGTTCCATTCTTATGCCATTATTCTTGTTTCTTTGCAAGTATCACGCAACTTGCAATTCCATCAGATCAATACACTTCGAGTTTCTGCTTGGACGTTCAACAACTTCTACGATTATTCGAGAAACATGGTCAGCAATCTGGGAAACAATGCAAGGGCAATATATGAAACAATTAACTGTTGAAGATTGGTTGAGTATCAGTTTACAGTTTGAAAAAAAAGATCTAATTTTCCACATTGCTTGGGATGTGTTGACGGCAAGCATGTTAGAGTGATCACTCCATGGGGATCCAGTAGTGAATACTTTAACTACAAAGAGTGTTTCCTAATAGTTTTAATGGCAATAGCTGACGCAAATTACGGTATCATATATATCGATGTTGTGGATTTTGGACAAGAAGGAGATTCAAAAATCCTGAAAAATATAAATTTTTGGCAAGAAACTTTATTCCAGCAACTTTTACGACAGTCAACCCCTCTTACCAAACGAAATATCTGGTCGGTTATAGCCATATGCGTTTTTGGCAGATGAAGCCTTTGCTCTGTCTGGAAGTCTAAGACCATACACTGGTAAGGACATGACTAACATTAAAAGAATGTTTAACTACTGTTAATCGTACGCTAGAAGGTACGTGGAATGTGCATTTAGTGTTTTAGACAGTAAATGGCGTTTATTCCAGCGTCCGATTGCTGTCAGTATCGATTTGATTGGCATCACTGTAACGACATTTGTCAGGGAAAACGATGGGCGCAACTTTGAGGAGAGGTTTTCGTGTCCTTTGGAAAGTATTCCAGTCCAGTGGACAAGAGGGACCGCGATAGAACCACACACAACATAACAGTTTGCTGAATACTTCTGTTCTACCGCATGTTCTGTTCCCTGGCAAAACCGATATGCAAACAAGAATACTGCTAGCGTAACAAGACACCTTTAATAATCTATAAGTTAATAAAGCACATGTAATGTGACTTACTGTACTTAGATAATATAACAAATGTAATTTACCTGATATCTTTCATAAAATTTAAATATTAAGTTTCATGTATTTTTGATCCTTTTATATTACCGTAATTAGATGTTTATACTACACTTACGTATGGTTCCTTTCTCTTCCTTGTCCATCTCGTCCCAGACTTCACCAACAACACTGGATGTCACAGCTAGCCAGCCATTTCTTCTATTTCTCTGTTTTTATACTCCGTATTTTGAGTGTCGTATAAAAAAGGTCGAGCTTGAGCTTCATAACTAATACGTTCGTTAACAAAATCCATTTTGTCCGTCGCACACATCGAAACAACTGTAATTTAACACTTCACTACACACACTACGCAATACGTGTTGTACACAGTAGAAAGATGCTACTGAGTTCGCGTCGGAACACAAAATGTGAGCAGCGTCAGTTGACGCTGGGAAATGGGCCTCGAACAATCCGAACCGCGGGTGACCTAGAGGATGTGCCTTCTCGTCTGAAACCTGCCTGTAACTGTGGTTTCGTTTGACGCTTAGCGTCCAGCTTAAAAAAACACAAGTGCGGCCGTAGCCTTAAGGCTACACCTTGAAATGTCGGTTGGCTCCACGCTTCAAGAGGCTTTTGCAGGCCTATTAGAATAGGCTCTTGTACGTAGTTGAGACTAATGGAATCTTATCAACTACCATACAATTTTCACATTCCACTGCTTACAACAAGAAGTAGGACCTAATTAACACAGTAGCTGAATCTTCACTCTCATATACCTACCTCTGAAAGGTCATTAACTGATGATTATGATTAACTTTTTGTTAAAGACACTATTTTGTTTGTGTCATTGGCATTTCTGTCTTCTATGATAAAGCCTTGCTGATTTTGTAAATAAGTAAATGTAGCAAGAACGCGAAACATGTATCATTACTTTCAGTTGATAACTTGTTCCTTATTAGCTGACTTCCGCTTGTTTGGTTGAGGTGCGTTGTCTGCAAGTCAGTTTTTGTTACTCGAGGTGTGTGTTAACGGTTTTTCCAACATATGTATTACAGAGAACCGCCGAAAAACAAGTATTTTGAGACATGATTGAACGTAACTCCCAGAATTCGAACACGTTCGTAAAACATGTGCTGCGTTCCACAATATGCAAACCTCGAGATGCGTCTGACCAGTATACAGATCAGCTACTTCAAGGTCGAACAACACCTGAAGAATATAACCTAGGGCGTAACCCAAGGGAATGCTATAGAATCATTACCTTTCGCAGTGTATATACCTGAACTAGTGGATAATGTTAAAAATTCCCTGAGGCTTTTCGTGGATGACGCTGTTGTATTCAGAGAAGTCGCAACGCTAGAAAATTGTAGCACATTGCAAAGAATCGGCGCTTGGTGTAGGGAGAGACAGTTGATCTTTAAGCAAACGTAAGATATTGTGCGTAAACAGGAAGAAAGACACGTTATTGTATGATTATACGACTGCAGATCAGTCACTGGAAGCAGTTACTTAAATATGTGGGAATATGCGCACGGAGCAATATAAAATGGGACGAAGCACTATGGGACTTAACATCTCAGGTCATCAGTCCCACAGACTTAGAACTACTTAAAAACTAACCTAAGGACATCACACACATCCATGCCCGAGCAGGGTTCGAACCTGTGACCATAGTAGCAGCGCGGTTCCGGACGAAGCCCCCAGAACCGCCCGGTCACAGCGCCGGCCCACGACCTTCACAGATGTCTCAGTTTAGCCATTGAGTCCTTAGATGGATAGTATAAAATGTTTGCAGTATGACTGGCCGTGGTTTTCCATCAGTTTTTTGCGTAGATTAAGACATTATGTCCTTGGACTTGGTGAGTCGTAGTGTAGGATTCTTTCTACCAGTTTTGCCGAGAAACTCTCCAAGTTTATGTCCCTCGCGGAAGCAAGATCAGTGCCGTCGGGTTCTCTGTAATGCGTAATTCTGACAACTATGGCGCGCAGCCTCAGCGTTGCCAACAAAGAAAAATATATTCCGGTAAACTGAAGTTAAAATTCCGCTAAAAACCGCTAAATGCTTATTATTATTTACGCTCCTAAAAACGAAATTTCTATGCACTGATAACTTACAAAGAAATCTTTTGTCATCGTCATGGCATATTATTATTATTGTTACTATTACTACTACTTCTACTACTAAAATGAATTTTAATAAGTTCAGATTCCACTCACCACATTAACGTAGTTCAGTCCACAGTACTTCATTTTACTCCTCATCCTGAAGTAGGTTGTCTGCTGAAGTACTGCGACCGAGTGAACATATCCCTGGGGCATATGCTTTCACGGTGGCGATTTCTTGGAGAACATTCTCCGGCAACTCGGTTTCGTGACCGAACTTACCAACACGGTTAAGATCAGCTCTTATTGTAATTATGGCGTTCACCATTATAGTAGTTAGTATGGTACAGAGATACGTCTTTATCAAATTTAGTTGGCTAAAGGCCCTTTCCACCTCTGCACTGGGCCATTGTAAAGCCAAAATCATAATAGCCAGATCTGAGAGTTCTCGGAAAGGATTTGAGCCGCTGGAATCTCTGTGCGATCTAATTTCATTCCAGAACGCCGGAGTATTGTTCATTTGTTTCCATTGGACATTAGTGAGCTTGGACCACTGAAAATCAATTTTTTTAACTCTACTGTCTGACAAGCCCACTTCCTTAGACAGCGATGCTATTGGTTCTTTTATCACTCTCAAGAATACGTTTCGACAACAAAAATTCCAAATTCCGGGGCAAAAATCTGATACACACAGTTATTGATGCCTACTATAACTGCTGCATTGTCAGTACACAAACCGTGCAAAGTTTTGAGAGGCACCCACATGCCTTGCTCATACTGTGGCATCAAGCAGTCAGGCCTGCAAGATGAGTGGTCTGCCAAGCGAGTGGATTCATTCTTAATTTATCGAGTAACATGAACTCTCGTACTCACAATTTAAGTTACAAGTTATCCTCCTATATGATTAATACGCAACGGAAACACGCATCTGACTTTCAGTAATTTACAGAACTCTGACTGTACACTACGCACTGGCAATACCACATTTTCTTTTTGTCTTTTATTTAACGGCTTTTGTCAACACGTGGCCACCGCACAGAATATGAATGGCGCACACATTATAAATTCGGGACATTATGACAACATACAATTCGAAGGAAAAATCCACCAATCTTTTTCTTTTCACTATCTTATTTATTCCGATAAATTCTCTAACCTAAACACACAAATTTTACAACCTACAACAATAACACATGAGAAATTCCGCCCAGTGGGCATGGCTTTACAATGGTGAATCTCTATATTATGGTCTCGTAATTATTTTAACGCTACTGTGCACTTTCTGGATAGGATGGTGGATCTTTTATTATACCTCACACTTCGACTCTATCATCACCACGAAACTTTCCTCCAGACCGAGCGGTACCGAAGGAACAAGCATAACCCACTAATCTTTTGAAACTACCTCGCTACTCTCCCATGCAAACCACACATACCAAAATTACATGACATACACCACACTACAACGTGAAATACTACACAGAGAATGGTCACAACATTATCACTTTCAGCTTTCCCACTTCAATTAATATTTATCCTAGTTCCACACGACACTGCCCCACTTCGTAATTCTACTTTCCTACTGTGAACTCTGGAGATATACGCACGTCTTCCTGTGCAATGCAAGCCAAGTGGCGTTGCTGGATAGACGGCCGACTCACCTTGCTTCTCTCTCAGAGTTTAAATCTAGCGTCACACGGAATCATATCATGCAAAGTAATATTAAGAACATCACACACGCGAGTCCTCAACTGATACCGTGGACGAGTACTTCTCTTTATCCTTTGTCTCATACACAGATTGAGACTCACACAGTACTCACCACGTGGAAGCACTCGTCTCTAATTTCAAGTCCTGCACACACCATTTCTTAAATATTTCAACTTATGGTACACACGCTATTTATTAAATATTTCAACTTATTGTACACACGCTAGTAATTCAGCTTAACTTAAGCACACGGAAGTATTTCAACTTATTGCTACACGTGGTTTCATTGTGACCGTTGGTCACTTCCGAAGATTACTACAATCCCTTTAATATTACCTGCCTGACATTTAATTCTCCCTACAAAAGTTCCTGAAATAGAGAAATTATTATTTCAAACTACTCTTAAATATTCCACATGCATACCATGTCTCCACTCTTTCGTCATTACGAAGCGCAACTAAAACAGGTCTTAACACCACAAGATCCAGCGGCAGAGTGCCGAAACATGGCCGTTCTCTAGGTCCTCTCCCATCTCTGTCGAGGTGGGGGAAGCACCTTGCTATCGTATTGGTCAGCCACATTTCAGGCGCTCAAAGCTCTGGTAAATTTCATCTCTTTGGTCCCACCAAAGGTGGCCAAAGGATCGACTCAAAGATGATCATATATTCACATTCACTATCTGCGGTTAGCAGACGACCATACATTCATTCATTTCACAGATCTCACCAAACTGATGTAGGGATTTACTTTGTGGGAGTGCACATGTGATCAATTAAATAAATAAATTGTCATTCTTTCCCACACTGGTATCCGGCTTCGCTGTATTAATTGAAATTGAGTTATTTTACAAAAAAAATATGTTGTTCTGACAAAAATAATGAAGTATGTTGTACCTATTTTCAATGTCGGGCGGTACTGTACCCTTTCAGTTTTCAAACCATTGGTAACTGCCATTGTGTTGCCTTTCTCTAACTCTGCCATTGTCAAGAATGTGGAAACAATGCGACCTTGGGATCCAGAAAAGTATATCACACACGCAGCTGACAATTTACTGGCACTAATATCAGTAGATTCATCCAAAAATACACTGAAATAACCGTCTCCTATGTCCTTTTCCAGACTGGCCTTGAAATGTGGCTAAAGAATGTTTTTAATCACATCACTACATTTGCCTCTATGCGAATGCATCTGAGAGACATGGTCAGCACCTATAAAACACCTTTTTGAAAGGCTGCAGAGGTGATCCACAGATCTTATTGCGGAATGGTTAGCCACGAGTAAAGATAATGCAGCTTCTGCAACAGAAACTTTATTGGACTGCCTAACTGCATGTCCATCTAGTTTCAACTGCCCCTCTGAAGAAAAGGGCGCCGCAGCTTTTACATGTTTTTTGCTTTTTGAATGATTCAATAAATCCGACAGACGCGAATTTAAATTGCACTGGCAAAATCTACATTGCACACTAAAAGAATCGGTGGACATCTGAAGAAGCCAGTCTTTCAATTGTTTATTGCTAATCCACTCTTTTCTAAGCTTTTGCGTGTATTTTTTTGTCCTTTTGCTTCGACATTTTGATGAAACAACTAATAAAAAAGTAAAGAAAATCACTGATTACAACGCGGTTAATTGCATCATAAACATTAACAATTCAACACTATGCGTTTCACCGACTTCGGTCCACGGTAACTTGTAACTGCTATGCTAAAAGCAAAGAACTAAGACTGGAAAGGATTGTTCTGTTGTGCTGCCGCAGGGGAAACACTATATCGAAATTTGATTATTAAGAGGTGGCTGGAGCCATATTGTTGCCAGTTTAGGATTTTTCACGCTAAATACGATTTCAAATTGTATAATGGAAAGACAGAATTAAACGGAAAAATATTATTGCAGACATCAATCCACAAACCTGTTAAAAAATCGGTTGACCGCTAAACACAAAATTTCACCCGCTGACAGTACGTAAAATTCGTCCAATTTAGCGGAAATTCCGCTAACTTGGTAACCCTGTGCAGACTGTAACTCTGTACTTGTACTCGTGATATTTTGTAGCCGTTCGTACATTTTCGTTACACTCCGTCTTCAGTCAACGAGTGGTTCCCATCCGACCGCCGTGTCATCCTCAAGGAGGATGCGGATAGGAGGGGCGTGGGGTCAGCACACTGCTCTCCCGGTTGTTATGATGGTATTCTTGACCGAAGCCCCTACTATTCGGTCGAGTAGCTCCTCAGTTGGCATCACGAGGCTGACTGCACCCCGAAAAATGGCAACAGCACATGATGGCTGGATGGTCACCCATCCAAGCGCCGGCCATGCCCAATAGCACATGGTGGACAGTACCTTTAAATTCCGACCAAAGATGCTCAATATCTTTGTGTCCCGCGGTTGACCCACTTATTTGCTTTCCCAAACAATACTATTTTCTTTTTTTTTTTGCAGCTTCCTCTGACATAGAAGCCACAACGAAATTATGGTCGCTAATACCTTCTTCTACATTAACTTGCTCAAAAAGGTCTGTTTGTCACCAAGATATCTAATATGTTTCCCTCTCGAGTTGGTTTTCTAACCAGTTGCTCAAGGTTGTATGTTGAGAGCGCTCCTAGAATAACTTCACACCAATCTTTGCCTCTGCCCCCTGTGATAAACGTGTAATTTTTCCAGTCAGTGGTTGCTAGATTGAAGTCTCCACCTGTAACTAATGGATAATTTGGAGTTTTACTTCCTTTGTACTCAAGACTTTCCCTGAAACGTTCTGCGACGTTTGTTGCGGATGCTGGTGGTCTATAAAAACATCCTAATACGATGGTCAATGTTTGTCTGATTGAAAGCTTTATCTAGACTATTTCACAGTCCGACCCAGTATCAATCTCAACTGCGTTTAAACAGCTCTTAACTGCAATGAACACACCACTTCCCATAGCATCAGTCCTATCCTTCCTGAACATTGTCCAATCCGAGTTCAAAATTTCACTGCTTTTTATGTCTGGTTTCAACCAGCTTTCGGTACCTAATACAATATTGGCATTGCTACTGTTTATTTCGGAGATTAACTCGGGGATCTTGCTACAGACACTTCGACAATTTACTAACGAGAGATTAGGCATATTTAAATCCTTTGGAATGACCTGTTTAAGCGAACTAACAATTTTTACAGTTGGCACACCCACATCAGTATCATGAACTGGTAATTTTTCAGGCCAGTGGTTTGTTCCCGTGGGGAGGAACCTAACCTAAAAAAAAAAAAAAAAAAAAAAAAACATGTGCATTCCACAAGTGCTGTGGTACCCATGTAGCTGGTAGATTAGGCCAAAACTCGACTTTCGTGTTCAGGATCGGTGAGCCACGGAACTCGCAGCAGTGGGAACGGCACCACACACTCCGACCGCGCGTGGACGCCGCCAGCGGCCTTGGCCAAACTACGCGCAACGGAGATTTCCTCGCTGCTCCACGCCAACCGACCAAAACCCTCGCACATAACAGAGCCGGAAACTATAAGCGCCAGGCCAAAGATAGTACAAGGTGCGAATATCGATGCACACCGCTGCTGCCACTCGCGAAGAGAGAGGATAACAGCATAATCGCGATAACCGCGGGAGGCTAAACACAGAATAGCAATCAAGGTTTAATCCAACGCATAACATGAACCAGCCACGGCGCACTATCTGTCTAACAGTAAAGCCAATGCTGTTATCATCTGCCGCTTATGCTTCTGTCTCTTTTACCTTTCTCTATGACTCATGCTATCTACTCTTCCCTTACATTGATTAACTGTGTTTTATCACATTCTCATTCCCTCCTTCTTTTC